>NW_026087270.1:0-2731909 GCF_022539395.1 Myiozetetes cayanensis
AGGGAATGGGGCACTTGGTCTCTTCTGCAGATACTGTTCCAGCTGTGTTCAGAGCTCAGCCTGGGACTGCAGTGTTTCATTTGCTGCAGGAAGATCTAATGCTTAGGTTGAAGGCTGTGTAGCCCCATGACTCAATTAATACATAAGCATTTCATTTAAAATGGAACCAGTCCACTGAGGGAGGATTAAGGGTGTAGCCCCAACATTCTCCTGAGATTTGGGAAGTTCCTTCTGGCAGAATCCCACATTGATACATTCCAGGTGAACGTGCCAGTCACTGAACAGATCAGGTACACGGTGCCACATCCTAGGGAATATTGTGAATCCAGCAATATGCTTTCATTATATATACCTAAAACAATAATAGTCAGGATGGGGGATTTTCTTTCCCACGAAACAAATTAGGGACAGTTCTTATTTTGACAAAGAAAACACAAAAATTCTACTTACTTTAAGTGAATTCACAATTTTTTCTGCTGTTTTTGTCATTTGAACAGTAGTTCATAGTCTGTTTCAAAGCTTACATAAGTGAAAGTGCTTCCTTTTACTCCATTGAACTTTGGAGCAATCCAGCTATGTTGTAAAACCCTTTGTTAATCTGTTACTAGAGCCTTTTGATTTGCTTGTATTTTATATTTATTTTTTTACTTCCATACTTACTACAGTAGGAAACACTGTCCAATTCTTTTCCTGCTTGCCTGAATTTACTGAAGGCATTAAGATAACAAATATTTTCTCTTAATGTGTTGAGATGCACTTATAATGAATAACACAGTGCAGTTCTTTCCCTCTGGTGATGCAGTGGGTTGTGTGTCACTGTGTACACATGGACATTCTTGAAGTGCTGACAGATGGCATCACCTTGGGTCACAATGAAGAAATCTTTGCCTCAGCACGCTCTGAGCGAGGGGGAGGATTTCAGCCCCACAAAGCTGCAGTGAGATCCTGAAGCTAAACCATGTGGCCCATTCCTTGAGTTGTGCTGCAGATACTGTTCCAGCTGTGTTCAGAGCTCAGCCTGGGACTGCAGTGTTTCATTTGCTGCAGGAAGATCTAATGCTTAGATTGAAGACTCTGTAGCTCCACGACTCAATTAATACATAATCATTTTACTTAAAATGGAACCAGTCCACTGAGGGAGGATTAAGGGTGTAGCCCCAACATTCTCCTGAGATTTGGGAAGTTCCTTCTGGCAGAATCCCACATTGATACATTCCAGGTGAACGTGCCAGTCACTGAACAGATCAGGTACACGGTGCCACATCCTAGGGAATATTGTGAATCCAGCAATATGCTTTCATTATATATACCTAAAACAATAATAGTCAGGATGGGGGATTTTCTTTCCCACGAAACAAATTAGGGACAGTTCTTATTTTGACAAAGAAAACACAAAAATTCTACTTACTTTAAGTGAATTCACAATTTTTTCTGCTGTTTTTGTCATTTGAACAGTAGTTCATAGTCTGTTTCAAAGCTTACATAAATGAAAGTGCTTCCTTTTACTCCATTGAACTTTGGAGCAATCCAGCTATGTTGTAAAACCCTTTGTTAATCTGTTACTAGAGCCTTTTGATTTGCTTGTATTTTATATTTATTTTTTTACTTCCATACTTACTACAGTAGGAAACACTGTCCAATTCTTTTCCTGCTTGCCTGAATTTACTGAAGGCATTAAGATAACAAATATTTTCTCTTAATGTGTTGAGATGCACTTATAATGAATAACACAGTGCAGTTCTTTCCCTCTGGTGATGCAGTGGGTTGTGTGTCACTGTGTACACATGGACATTCTTGAAGTGCTGACAGATGGCATCACCTTGGGTCACAATGAAGAAATCTTTGCCTCAGCACGCTCTGAGCGAGGGGGAGGATTTCAGCCCCACAAAGCTGCAGTGAGATCCTGGAAGCTAAACCATGTGGCCCATTCCTTGAGTTGTGCTGGCAGAACACATGGGCTTCTTTGGTTCTGCTTCTGGTTTCTGGGAAAGCTCCAGGCACATCACCTTGTTTCCTTGTTCCCAAACTGCCTGGTTGTAGGATGAGGGTAATTGTGTCGCTGGTGGAGTGCTGACATCTCGTGATGCTGCACTGCTAACGTTTTGCAGGTATCCTGTCTCTGCTGCAGTTGATAAGCTGTTGCAGCATTTTCACAGACAGAAATGCTGCTCCTGCAGCAGTGATGTCTTGCTTTTGCCACACATCATAGCTATTTTTTATTTTGCCTTTCAGGTGAAGTTACAGAGGAAGAAAAGAACCTCAGTAGAACTCTGATGAAGTACTGGGCTAACTTTGCTCGAAATGGGTAAGAAGCATGAGAGTCATGACACATCAGTGCTCTGTACTGACTTCTGTGCCTGGAAAGGGCATTCACTCTTTCTTTCTTTCTTTCTTGTTTTTTACAGAAATCCTAATGGAGAGGGTCTGGTTGAATGGCCATCTTACAACCTAAATGAAGAATACTTGCAGATAAACCTAAAACTAAAGAAAGCCAGCAAGTTGAAAGAACAGAAGGTGGATTTCTGGAGGAAGCTGATGCTTGAAAAGGCAAATAGGCAAAGAATGGAAAACAAGAAGCTTAATTCAGAGTTATAATTTACAGTCTAAACATGCACATAATATGCAAGGTATTAGGATAGGGAAAGAAATTCCTTAAAGTCATTTTGAGGATAAGATTCTGTTTCCCCTCTTTTCATCTTTTCTTCACGGTTGTCATATTTGCAATTATTCGTTGTAATAATTCCAGTTGATCCTTCACTTCTTAAAAACAGCTACCACATTTCCCCGGTGTTCAGGTTTTTCTGTCACTTCCCCATGACTGAAGACAGAATGTACATAGAATGTAAAACTTTGTTTTAATAAAAGGAAATCAATGAAAACCCAATTTACCAGTAAAACTGTCTTTTGATGTCAGGTGTCCCAGAAATGCCCTCTGTGAAAGAAAATGAAACTACAGAATGTCCTGCTGTGTAAGTTGGTTTTATAACAGAGCCAGTGTAGTTCTGACTGTTGTGGTACATATCTGTCATGGTGGTGCTGGGATTAAGGCTTCTCTCAAATGTTAGAAAAGGGAGAAAATGACACCCCCTTCTCTCCTTTTCAGTTTAGCTGGAGCTCCTCTCCAGGGAGCAACCCTGCAGGCTTTGTCCTGGTGCTCCTGCTGTGCTGGGGCTGTTCCCTGAGCAGTCAGTCCCTTCCTCTCCCCTCTTGGTGTCTGGAAGCATTTTAGATTCTTCATAGCTAATCACGGCCTACAGCAACTAGCTGGCCATCATTTCCTTCCAAATTACTTCATTGCAAGAATTAGGGTGGGATTTCCTACATCTTCTTGCCCGAATTCTGTAGCCAGTCAGAAATCAGGAGGTAGGGTGAACTGTTAGCACAGCTGCTGTTTTACTAAACAGAAATTCCTTCTAAGCATCTCCCCTCCTCCTTTGTTTTATCTAACATGCCTGGCAAGGGCAATATCATCTCAAAACAGTGTTGATAGCTTTTCATTGCACCCTTCCCTCTCAAAGGGGATAAACCAGGCAGCCTGAATGTGTGCTCATCTTGTGAGTGTGTGCAGAGAGGTGCAGTGGAACTGACCCCATGTAAAAATACATCACAGTGGAAAATGTCAACAGATTTTACTCATATCTGCATAGAGATGAGTGCTCTGTCCCATCCCAGACATCCTGCTGGGAGTTTACCTCATGCTAAAGAGAGTGTTAAAGCTGTCCAAACTGCTTAGACTCCAGCTCTGTTCTATTCTCTGTGGCTTCATTGAGTACTCACCAGGGGCTGTGATAGTTGTCTATTTTTTTTCCAGCTGTTGGAATCAAGAAAGGCAGCAGTGCATGAAAGTGTAAAGAGCCAAAGGTCATCGTGAGGCAGGATTTTTTTTGATTGAGCCCTGACTTAAGCGTTATTCACTGATTGAGGGTAAGCTGCAAAATGTTATCTCTTAAATGCTGAGTAGGACACAGGAGTTGCCCTCCCCAGGTAGGTGGCACTGCTCCAGATTCTGCAAGGCTACTCTGTGTCACTGGAGTAAGAGTTTCTACCTTGGCAAAGCAATGCTTGCAGATCCATCCAACTGTCTACAGACAATGCTGTCGGGATCTAAAATCCTATTTTTTATCATCCTGTTACGTGTGAGATGGGCAGAGTTTGCAGAAACTGGTTTGCACACAGAATATTTTCTGAATGGCTGCTTCTCCAGGCCTGGGGGGGGATGTGGACTGAGACTTTTTGCAGAATGGGTACTTGGGAGAGAAGCAGTGAGCAGAACAAAGACTGGAGAGGAAGAATTGGGAAGTAGCAATGAAGGGGAAAAAGAAAAGGAAACTAAATAGGAAATACAGCATTTAGTAAAATCAGCAAAGATCAGGAGACATAAAATAAGTTGTTTATGGAAATAAATGGAGTTTGTTACAGCAAAAGGAGAGAGCAGCAAGCAGAGTAAACAGTATTTGGCTTTGCAGCAAAGGACTCCTCCTGTAGTTTGTGGGTCACAAGTGAACTGAGACTGTGCATGTCCACCAGGGTGAAAGGTGAGTCACAAGGAGGGATTCCTGAAGTTCCACCTCTCAGGGAAACAGTTTTGCCTTGCCAGGAAACAAAGCAGTCCAAGGTAAGTGGAGGCAGAGACTCTGCAATGGCATCTGGGCAGACAAACAGGAGTGCCGAGTTTCCCACCGTGCAGTACTGCTACCCCTGGCATCTCAGAGACCTTTATCCCACAAATAAAGGTAAAAGAGAACGTGTTAAGCTGCACCCCTTGTCCCCCAGGCCCCTGTTTGCACGGGCTGCATTAGGCAGTGCCGTTGGCAGTGGACAGGGAGCACTGGCCATGCCCTCAGGCACGGGAGAGCTGACACCAGCACAGCAGGCAGTGTTGGAGGGCAGGAACTGCCCCACAATCCGAGCACATCCCTGGGAGGCTCAGCATGCACTGAGTGTAAACACTGGAGCTGCTGCCAGCAGTTTGCTCTCTGAGCAGGCCTGGTTAAAGGTGACTGGGATTTACCTACAAGGGCTGTAAATCACACCTGTGCAGTAAAGTACACAAGGAACTTGGGGAGTAAAGTACACAAGCCACAGTATACAGCATTAGTAGGTGCATAATATTATCTGCTGAACTAATTGAATGACTGTGGGTCTTTGCAACCCACCTAGAGATGTGCAAGCAGTAAATTAATCTACAGCTATGGAGCACCTCTCCTGTGGAGGCAATCTGAGAGAGCTGGGATTGTTCAGCCTGCAGAAGAGGAGGCTCTGGGGAGACCTGAGAGCCCCTTCCAGTGCCTGAAGGAGCCTACAGGAAAGCTGGGGAGGGACCTGGCCAGGGACATGTAGTGACAGGACAAGGGGGAATGGCTTCAAACCAAGAAGAGGTAGGTTTGGATTAGGTAGACAGAAGAAATTCCTCCCTGGGAGGGTGGGCAGGCCCTGGCACAGGTTGCCCAGAGAAGCTGTGGCTGCCCCATCCCTGGAAGTGTCCTGTGGATGGGGCTTGGAGCAACCTGGGCTGGTGGAAGGTGTCCCTGCCCATGGCAGGGGTGGAATGAGAAGCTTTAAGGTTTCCTCAAACCCAAAGCACTCTGTGAGTGTATGATATGATTCTATGAAATGCTGTCTCTGACAATTAAGAATTCTCACGATTTAAAATTGCAACACTGCCTTTTTGGGAAAAAACAAAGGCAGAGCCTAAAGCTTACATGAAACTAACACAACCTCTTGGTTAATGTGAGCAGAAAATTTCCTTTGTTTCTATTCAGCTATTCTAGTCCCTCCTTTCCACACCATGCTTCAATTATAGATGGGAGCTGACACAGAAAATAAATCCTCCTGGTTTTTCAGAAGTATTAAATATATAGTTACCACCCAAATAACACCCTCTAATATTGTTCCAGCACTACAAAAGCTGATAAGTGATCTCTTTATTGTTGCAACTGATTGCAACACTGTACCAAACCTCCCTGAACACACAGGACTGAGTGACAGGTGGCTCCTGCACCCTGCAGAAAGAGCCAGGATTTTTCTAGAATTGTTTTTGTCCAAAAAACCCTTTTTGTGAGAATGAAAATCCCTCAATTTTTACTTCAGGAAAAGCATATTGTTCAGGGACTCTGGTTTGGATTGGGCTATGTTGTGTTTCTTACACTGAGGTCTTAACACCAAACTGAGACGAGCTCAGCTGGTCAGAGCCTGGTGTGAATAATGCCAGGGTTGTGGATTCAGTCCCTGTATGGGCCATTGAAGAGCTGAAGATCCTTGTAGGTCCTTTCCAACTCAGAATATTCTGTGAAAATCAAGTGAACGGGTAATAAAGCAGAAGTGAGGTTCCCTTCCTGGGCTCTGCTGTGTAGTGTGAGGAAATCCCTGTCACAGCGAGCGGTGGCACCGCAGCAGGACACACCTGGTGCAAGGAAAGCAATTCCAAAGCAATTTGAAGCAGAGATTTTGTGCCTAAGATTCCAAAGGAGCAGCAGGGAGGCAGCAGGACACTCGGGGGGCAGGAGGCTCCCCGTCCCAACCCTGCGGGTGCTGAGCGGGGGCCGGGAGCGGCTCCGGGCTGTGCCCTGGCACTCCAGCCCCGCTGGCTCTGAGCCCGAGCGCTGCCCCTGCCGATGATGCGAGTGCCTTGCGCAATCGTCCCGCTCTCGGCATAAAAGGCCGCTGCCGGGAGCGGTGCGAGCGCCAGCACCATGGCACAGGGCAAGGACACGGCGCTGCTCGCCTGCATCGTCACCCTCGGGGTCGCGGCGCTGCTGGCGACAGGTAAATCCAGAGGGGTTTAGTGGAGAGGAGTGCAGGAGACTTGTTTGTGCAAAGAAACTCTGAATTTCTTCCTTGCATCTGCAACAGTTGGGAACAATTCACCAGTCCCAACTCGGCTTTCAGATCCGTTCTTCTTGGTTTGCTGCTCTCTTTTCCGGGCTCTTTATCTCTCACTTGTGGAGAGAAGTTGTGTGTAGGGAATGGCAGATGATTTCTCACACCATAGACTGTATCTTCCTCTGCCTTTTTCCTTGCACTGAGCACTGAAAGCAGCGTGTCCTTTCTCTGCAGCACTGGGGATAAACATGCCCGAGGGAACTGGGGATGTTTAGATCAAGTAGCAGCTCTTCAGTGGATTCAGAAAAATACCATGAGCACACCTGGAGCTGCCTGCCCTGGGGAACCCCGGGCACCCGACCCTGCTGCACAGAAATGGAGCTGGGATAGCAAATAGCTCTTCATTTCTTTTCCTGACCCCTTTTCAGTCATTTGTCTTATTTACCTTTTTTCGCAAATAGCAAAATCAAGATGGTGTCTGCTGAGGCAGAGCAGGCCACTGTACCCCATCTGAAACTTGGTACTGAGAACTTTCACACCGATTTTAAAGGGAATCTTGCTTAAATGGTAACAGTATTTGTACATGCCAGACTATTTTTAGAAGCTTTTTCTTGGCTGTGTAGACTGTCTAGGGTCTGGAATATACTTAGTGTGTTCATTGCCTTTTCTTAATGAGATCAATCAGCTGGGCTTTTATCCAACAACCCTGACCAAAAGAGATTAAGATCGGTGTGCAATCACTAATGGGAGTGGTAAGACAATACATACAATATACCCGGGGGAAATTGCACACACAGACAAATCACCATGAGGGCTGAAAGACTTTCAGCTATTCTGATTTAATAAAGGTGTCATAAAAGTGTATTAGAATAAATTAGAAAATTTAAAATTGTCATTAGCAAATACTAGTAATCAAACTAGTAAAATAAAATAGTAAGTTAGAGCAGAGTACTGTTAGAACTGATTAGTTTGTTGAAGCCCTATATATGAAAATTATTGTTTAAGTAAACAAAAGGTGTGTGTTTAAGTAGCAAATCCAGAAATTAGAAATCTGGTAAGTGCTTACAAATAGACCAATCATGATTTTGTGCTCACATCCTCCAGGACAAAGGGCAGAGCAACCAGAAGTGGAGATCAAATATGGGAGAGTCCGAGGGTTCCAGTTCAAAGTGGACACAGCCGAGAGGAGTGTAAATGTCTTTTTGGGACTTCCTTTTGCTAAACCTCCACTTGGATCCCTGAGGTTTTCTGAGCCCCAGCCACCCGAGCCATGGAAAGGTGTCAGAGATGCCACTTCCTACCCACCAATGTAAGGCAGTGACAAAACCACTGGATTTTTAAATAATTTTGTATTTATATATTATTTATATGTTATGTAATAGTTTATATACTATTTTGTATATTAATATAATTACTATCATTATTATACATTCTGTTATATTAATATTATATTTTTCTGATTTAATTACTTTATACTAGTATAATATTAACTTATATTAATAAATATTCTCTATTTATTTATTATACTATTGTATGTTTTATTATTTATATTATTTGTATTTATATTCTTGTAATACTTTATATAATTTATATAATTACGTATTATATTTCTATTATATTTCTATTTATATTATAAGCAATTTCATGCCACTGCTGCACATCCAGGGCAATCAAACTCCACACAGATAAATACCTTGGTGTCACCTCGTTACATCTGCAGCTGTTACAGTGAATGCATTTCTAAAGACAGTTCTAGTCTATGTTGTAAATGTTTTACCCATTTGTCCTCCTGCCCTTGTTTAGTGTCTCAAGTCCAGTACCTCCCATTAGAATACAAAAAGCTATTGGAGATGTAAAATAAGTAATTTACATTTTCACTGAAGGTATTTATAGCCACGTGTGTTTGCAGATGTAGTTCTGTGATATTTTGAAGCGTGCCAAATGTATCTGCGTGTCCCTGGGAATTGCATTGTATCTCATTGATGAGAGCTCAAAGGAAGAAAATATCTTGTTATTTTTTCAGGTGTGTGCAGGATCCAGTCCAAGGACAATATATTTCAGACCTGATTACTAACAGAAAGGAGAAGGTTCCTCTTCAGGTGTCTGAAGATTGCTTGTACCTCAATGTGTACACACCCGTTCCTGCAGGAGAACAGCAGAAGTTGCCCGTAAGTAAAACCATTATAAAACCTGTAGGAAATTTATTTTATGCTTGATTTCCTCTAAATAATTTGTCCAAAGTCACAGGGCACTGATAAAGTGTAAGTATTTAACAAAATGCCATTTTGGAGACTTGCAGGTCTGAAAGATTTCTACCGTTTTTGAAGTGTAATCTGAAAGAATCAGGAGTGAAACAACAAAAGATATTGTATTTGGGGTTATATTTAGTTTTTATCACTGGGAGCTCATGTCTGTGCTGGGCTGATCCTGGTTGTGTCTTTCCAGGTCTTTGTATGGATACATGGAGGTGGATTAGTTTTCGGAACAGCTTCAACATATGACGGTTCAGCATTAGCAGCCTTTGAAAATGTGGTGGTTGTAACAATTCAGTACAGATTAGGGGTTCTTGGATATCTTAGGTAAGATGTTTTATCTCCTTTTTTGCCAAGGGATTTCCAAAATGATGTGTGACAAGCCTTTGTGAAGTGCAAACTTGTTTGTGCAAAGAAACTCTGAGTTTCTTCGTTGCATCTGCAACAACTGGGAACAATTCACCAGTCCCAACTCAGCTTTCAGATCCGTTCTTCTTGGTTTGCTGCTCTCATTTCATGGCTCTTTATTTCACTTGTGGAGAGAAGGAAGTTGTGTGTAGGGAATGGCAGATGATTTCTCACACCACAGACTGTATTTTCCTCTGCCTTTTTCCTTGCACTGAGCACTGAAAGCAGCGTGTCCTTTCTCTGCAGCACTGGGGATAAACATGCCCGAGGGAACTGGGGATATTTAGATCAAGTAGCAGCTCTTCAGTGGATCCAGGAAAACATCAAACATTTTGGAGGAGATCCAGGATCTGTCACTATCACTGGAGAATCTGCAGGAGGAATCAGTGTTTCTGCTCTGGTAAGTTCACAGCAACCTTCAACTTTAATTATGGGATAAAAACACCATCCGTGTTCATTTTCAGTATCTGTATGAGAAGTCTGAGAGCAAAGGGATGGTGTTACAGTAAATGACACATCACCTCTGTCTGTGGTACAACAGTACAAGTACTTGTAGTTAAGTCCCAAAATGTTCTCTCTCATCCACTACATTAAATTTGATGTGTTTGCTTTTTTCCAATGCAAACAAACCTCCCAAAGTCTAACCTTGTGAGAAAAGTCCTGTAAGGGGACGTATGGACTGGCCACTTGTGCAAAGCAATCGAGGTGAACAGTCATGAGAGCTGAACTGGACACACGTTTTGTGTCCCAGGGACTGTGTAAAACTTGACATCAACACTGAGCACACTGGCTAAGATGCTCTTCTTCTCCAGCCTCTCACAGTGTGGTGCAGCTCTCAGAGTGAAACCAGGGTTCGCTGTTACATGGGATAAAGGTTCCTAAGCTTTGGCCCTCCTGGCCAAGAGCTCTTTATTCCCCTTTTGCAGCACAGCCAGACTGCTGTGGGCATATTCAATGAGTTCCTGCTTTGCAGTGGAGCTCCATGAAGTCCTGGAAGCAAAATGCTGGGGGAGGGGAAAACACAAGCATGAAATCCTTATCCCTGATAGTGCTGCCAAAGGCCTTTGCTCAGCTGAACTATGCTCAGAGGCTGCAGAGTAACAGTCTTACGACATTTGCTTTCAGAATGTTTTACATGGCAATTCCTGAGAGCAGAATTCTTGTTCAGGGGTTAAAACACAATGCTTGTCATGCCTGTTCTTGCTTTTTCCCAGGTCATATCTCCCCTGGCAAAGGGCTTGTTCCACAGGGCCATTTCAGAGAGTGGTACTGCACTCCTGGGTTTGTTCACTGACCAGCCTAAGGAGGAGGCACAAGTGGGTATTTTGTGGTAATTTTAATTCTTTTTTTCAGATAGCTTTGCATAGCTTAAACTCTTTATTCTAAAATACAGAAACAGGCTTTTGTTCTTGTGAAACAAAGCCCACAGTCGTTGAAGGCAGTATTTCTGTGTGCAAATGGTCCATATTTAATGATGCTTTGCTTTTCAAGTACCCAAATATCCACATAAGTCTGAGTGAAAGCAAAGGGCTGAGGAAGGGAAGAGAGAAAGCAGGGAAGGAGTGAGAAATGTAAAGGAATATTATAACATCTAGTGTCTTCAAGAAAAGTTGAGCTGTAATTGTTGGCTGGCAAATGGTATCAGATTCTGAATACTCTTCCCCTTCTATTTGATGCCTGTTTGCAAATAAACAACCTTTATTCAGTTTGTTTAATCTGAGAAGTACTGGCCTCAACCCTTTTTGTTCTTCTTCAACTACGAGAAACAACTTCCAGGGATGTAGAACCTGAGATATAAAAGAGCTTTAATGAAAAGAGCTTTAAGAACTTTAATGAGCTCTCTCTAATGGTAGATGTTACTCCAGCCAAAAAGACATCACCAAAATGGTATAAAGTGCTCTTCGTTACCCTGCAATTGGTTGTATTCTCTAACTCCTTTATGCCATTCTGCTTTCTCAGCCCAGCATCTTATTTATCAGAATGATTATCTTGGCATATTTCTGTACCAAAAAAAAAAAAAAGAAATTGGAGGCAAAGTTTTGTGGCTTTTGCCCAGCCCACAGCGTGAAGGTGAAGAGGGCTCCTATTCCCTCCCTCTGCAGCTGGGACATGCCAGGCTCCAGCCACCCTCGTGCATGAGTTTGTGCTCCCACACTGGGCTCTTGGGATTGGTGATTCATACAGTCAGATATAGGAAACGTGTCCAAAAGTGTTTGTTTTTATTGCTTACAGAAAATTGCTGCTCTCTCTGGCTGTGAAAAATCCAGTTCAGCTGCAATAGTCGAGTGCTTGAGAGAAAAAACCGAAGAAGAGATAATAGAGCTAACACTAAAAATGGTAGGGAAAATTATACCTCTTGCATTTAAGTGACATTTCAAGTGTTATCATCCCAGAGAGTACGATCTGTGTGTTGTGTGACATCAGGAGAATATCAGTGAGTGTAACCTCTGACTCTGTGGACCTTTTCAGGACATGATGACAGTGCGGCTGTGCAGCACCTCCCCCGAGAACTGCAAGCAGGTACTGCCCTTTCTGCAGGCAACCACCTGTGGCTGCTGCCATGCTCTACCAGGGGAAGGGAAAGAGTGGGTGAGACGTCACAGTTTCACCTGCAGAACCTGGAAATTAATTAATAAAATATATTATGTCTGCCTTAAAAGCTGTTATGACAGTGCTGGGCTACGTGTGCCTCTGACGTTTCAATACATGAGTTGGTTGCTCCCGCACTGCTCCACACACCCCTAACAATACTGAGCTAAGGAAAGATGTCAGTTGGACATCATCACTTCTGTTTCACAAACATGAGAAATTTAATGCTAATCTTCACAGAATCTTCTGCCTAGTGCAGAAAATCTGTCAGAGAAAATTTAAAGATGGCTTGGATACTGTTACTTCTTGTATTTTCATTTGGCTTCGCTTTGGAACCACAGTAAAAAATCTGAACTTTTTTTAGAAGCAAAATTAAAGTATTAATGAAGCTTTCCTTTTCTTTTTCCCCCATGTTTTTTCAGGATTTCTTTTTCATCAATTCGTGTGTAGATGGTGTATTTTTTCCAAAGAGCCCCAGGCAATTACTATCTGAAAAATCGTTCAGTGCAGTCCCATATATGATAGGAGTAAATAGCGGTGAATTTACATGGGGACTGCCTATGGTAAGAGACTTACAGTGTTGTTACTTAGGTATCATTTTGTAAACATAAGATTTTCGACTAAATACGATTCTCTGTATCATGCAGATGATGAAATATCCTCCTTTCGTGGATGGTCTGGATAAAAATACTGCACGTGAAATTTTACAGAGCTCCTTAGTGGTATCACTTAAGGTAAGAGACCATTTTCAGATTAACGCAGTGCTGCTGTTTCACTGTGTTTGCACTGCTGGAGGGATATATTCCACAGGCCAGCTTTGTTCTGCTGAACAGCTTCCTACCACGGGGCAGTGGTGGGCACCAATGTGGTGTGTTCCTGTTAGCTCTAGCGAGTGAAAATACCCTCTGCATTTCCAGCCTCAGTGCCCCTCTTCTTAAAAAGGAGTGCTGTGGAAATCCAGGGGTGATTCAGGTACCTAAACACATGTCTCTTGTGACGCTTTAGATATCCCTGGGTTATCCAAGACATGCACAGTCCCTGCAGGTCTGACACAAGACCCATAGAACACCACCTAATAAAGCACTGCTGGGAGACGAGGAAGAGCAACTCGAGATGTTTAGGATGCTTGAGGTTTGGCCTCCCTGTACTTTACAAATCTCTCAGCTTTCTGGTGTCTTTGTGCTCTCCTGACACTACTAAGTATAGGAAAATACAGGTTAAAAGGTAAGAATTAGAGACTCTGTAGTACTTGCAATGGATCATTCGGTGTCACGGGCATCCATCATGAACTCAGAAAGGGAGTAAACTATGGTCATCTACAACAATAAATGGATTTTATGAAATCCAGAGGATTTCTTTGCTCTTGTGAGGGTTTATTTCCTTAGAATGGACAATAATCAGCATCATAGGCTGCTGCTTATCTAAAGATGTTTGGTCTTTAGATCTCGCCTATCTCTTTTCCCTGAGAACACCCATATCTGGTAGCTGTGTAACTGCAGTCCTGAGCTCTGAGCCACACTCTGACAGTCGAGGGCTTTCTCTGAGAGGTAGTATTTGTGGTTTAGCCAGACACATGCATGTGCCACACCCAGTTAGTGCTGTTGCTCTTTGTAACGCTCAGGATCATTATAACCACCACTTTTATTGTTCTTTCAGGGTGTTACATCTGCAGTTGTTGATGGGCTGTACAGTGAATACCTAGGGAATGCAGACAGCCCTGCTCAGGTGCGAGACAGCCTTCTGGAAGCACTGGGAGATATCTTCTTTGTGTTTTCATCCATTGAAGTGGCGAAATTCCACAGAGGTAATTCAGCATCAGGAGAAGAAATGCAGAATTGTCAGGCAGGCTGTGGTGTGGACAGTACATGTCACACTTCATGACCCACAGAACTGATAGTGCTTTCTCTTAACCAAAACAGCTGGTAAGGACAGTTTATCCTCTTTGGGGGCTCTCAGACTAACACTCTTGTGTATCTACCAGATGCTGGCAGCCCAGTCTACTTCTATGAATTTCAGCATCGGCCGAGTGAGACGGAAGGTGTTTTACCGGACTTTGTAAAAGCAGATCACGGAGCTGAGGTCGCCTTTGTCTTTGGAAAGCTCTTCTTAGCTGGTGACGTATCCATGCTTGCTAAAGTGTTCCTTTTAAAGCATCCTTATCACCCATTTTACTTACTGGAGGGCTTTAGAATAGGCTTTCTCTCTCACAAGCATTGCAATGAACATAATAATTTTCTGTCTTTAGTAGCAGATACTTCTAATGCAATCAGTCATCTGCAGCTCTCTCTTCGAGAGTAACAGGTAGAACTGGCCACAGCCTATTGGCATTGATAGAGCTGCTACTGATTATCCAGTTTCTAATGCTGCCATTTCCTCTCTCACTTTGCAGGACATGCTACAGAAGAAGAAAATAAACTTAGCAGAACTGTTATGAAATACTGGACTAACTTTGCTAGAAATGGGTGAGAATCCTAATGCTATTTACGGCTCAAGTTTGGTCTGTGCTGCCTGAGACATACTTATGTGCCTGAAGCAGTACTTAATGTGGTGGTTCCTAGAAATTTGCCAGAATTTAAGATAAATATTGAGGCAAATTATTTCTCTTCTTAACGTCTTTTAAATGTCAGAAAACTAACACGAGCTCAGATTATGTGATTCTGGGCAGTGAGAGGCCAATGGAAAGCTAACTTTTCCTTCTGTTGTTTCCAGAAATCCCAATGGAGAAGGCTTGGTCCATTGGCCTCAGTATGATCTGGATGAGAAATACCTGGAGATAGACCTGAAGCAAAAGGCAGCACAGAAATTCAAACAAGACAAAATGAAGGTTTGGACACACCTCATGAAAAAAATGATGAGTGAAAGGAGAGAACACACAGATTTGTAAGAGCTGCAGAGGGTACAGTTTGCTTTGAAGACCCAAAGTAAAGTCAAACAAAATCAGTTTGTCAGGATGCAGAGTTATAATCACCTTCTAACTCACTGTCATGTAATCTGTTGGCCTGGTCACAGTGAAAGAGGAGAAACAAAGCAAATTTAGAATGTTTGTTGGACTAAAAATCACTATTTAATGGAGCAAGCAGAAAAAGACCTTTCAGGCTCAAACAGACCATGGATCTACTCAGTGGATATCAAAACTGAATATCGAGGAGGGAATTGGCAAATAAATTGAAATCTTAAGAAATTATTTATACAGAATATGTCATAAGTGTCAGACTACCTTTTATGCTTACTCCCCTCTGCTTTCAAAAGAGCATGGTCACTTTTGCTTCTTATAACCTCTTTCCAGTTTCTTTAATTGGAAATAGCTTGTAGGGAGCAGAGCACCCATCAAATGACATCTGTGAGACTTCTTCAGCATCTCACAACTGAGGACAGAAAACCTCTACTTGTTTTGTTGGTTTGTGAATTGTTATAAATAAACGTTGCTTTTAATTTTTTTGGAACTTCCTTTTCTTTCGCTTAACTGATCCAGGCTAATTCCAAGAGGTTAAACCACACCCAGCAAGCCAGAAAGGTGCCCAGTTTCTTTCTTCAACCTGAAGGGTCTCAGGGATGAATTTTTCAGGTTTCTTTGCAGAACCTGAGCCTCAAGGCTGACTTGCAAAAAACCCAGCTGTTACCGTTGCTTGCAAAAAGCCATCATTAAGTAACAGGTAATTGCAGCAACTGGAGTGCTGGACATTTTATTCCTCCCCTTGATTTGGTCTGAAGTAGCCTTTGTGTCCATTATTGGTTTGTTAGTTGAACCTGTGTTTCTGTCCTTGTAGGTTCACAAAAATGGGTTTTTTAAACAAGATACAAGAAATTCTGTGTCTTTGAGAATGCAAAGTCATAAGTATAACATCAGTGGGAAAGGGAGGCCTGGTATTTTACTAGGCACATATGATAACAAAGGACTTTCTGACTGTGAGAAGAAGCATTTTGTCCATGTGTCCACTTTAAAACCCAAACATAAAGAATGGCACGGTGTCAAACAGCTGAGAAAGGAGCAATGCCAGAGCCACGATGTGTAGGCTACCATTAAGCAGCGGGTTCCTACATTATACTCCAAACCTCAGTTTATTTTACAGCTTAAATATTAATGGTACTTGGTACAGACACGCAATTCAATTGTGTGACAGTGCATATACATTAAATACAAATGGATGCACTGTGCACCTCTATTTGCAGTTTATTGAGTTCATAATATTCAGCAAGAGCTGCTGCTGCTGTTCTGTTTCTCACAGAAGCCTTAATCTTTTTTTTTCTTAATGTATTAACTAGACATAATTTCTATAATTGCCTTTCCAAGTTGGTCACCAAGTTTGTTATGTGCCAGTCCTGCTTCTCAGGACATCTTATTGCAAAATGTGGAATATGCAAAAAAGGATGTTCTTTGAAGTTTAATCTTTGTATACTTTAAGGAGGGAGATTTAATCTGTGGAACAGAGAGCAGCCAGCAAACGCTAAGTGATGTCCAGGTATTAGTTAGAAAGACAAATTACTTGAATTACTAGAATTGCCTTGTTAAGGTTGTTAAGGTTGAGGGCTGGATGTGTTTCAGTGATCTCAGACTTAGGGGAGGTTACCAAGGCTTGGCAAGAAGGATGTACCACTGATTTGGGCACCCAAAGAATGCAGAACTTACAGGTCACAAAGACATTTGGCCCATAAAGATAAAAAAGAAACGAATAAAGACAACTCAGCAACTGTGCTGAAATCAGGTCCAACTGGGTAGAGGGTAATTCCAGCAGGGGCAGGTCACGACCACCGACTGACCCAAAAGAAGAGGAAGACTGAGCACGGGGTTAACTAGCATGAGAAGCGAGGTTATTAACGAATAGAACACTAATTAATAACAGGTAACTTGTAGCCAAGGAACATTAGTGCCTTCGTTTGCTAAAGTGTATAAACAGTGAAAAGCTTCGACAGTCGCTGTGCGCCCCTTCCTGAGGAGAGCTGTAACTAACGGCGGTGTCAGAGCTGTAAATAAACAACGGCGGTGTCAGAGCTGGAAATAAACAACGGCGGTGTCAGAGCTGTAAATAAACAACGGCGGTGTCAGAGCTGGAAACAACGGCGGTGTCAGAGCTGGAAACAACGGCGGTGTCAGAGCTGGAAACAACGGCGGTGTCCGCGCCCTGTGCGCGGGCCTGGAAAGGATCGGGACAGGATCCCGTGTGGGCACAGCCCGTGTTCCGGGCGGGTGTGTCAGGGCTCGGGGCCGGGAATGGATGGATCCCGTGTGGGCACAGCCCGTGTTCCGGGCGGGTGTGTCAGGGCTCGGGGCCGGGAATGGATGGATCCCGTGTGGCACAGCCCGTGTTCCGGGCGGGTGTGTCAGGGCTCGGGGCCGGGAATGGATGGATCCCGTGTGGGCACAGCCCGTGTTCCGGCCGGGTCTGTCCGTGCCCTGTCAGGGCTCGGGGCCGGCGCCGCCACAGCCCGCGGGCACGCGCACGGCCGCGCGCAGGCGCAGGGCCGGCTGGGGCCGCCATGTCGGGCGCGCCGCCCGTGCTGCTCGGGCTGCGGGACGCGCCCATGGCCGGGCCCGCTGGGCCCGCGCCGCTCCCCGCGTGGGCCACCAACAAGCTGGGCGGCTCCGCGGTACGGCCGGGGCCGGGGCCGGGCCGGGCCGGGCGAGTCCGGCCGGGCCGGGGGGCGGATGGCGGGGCCTGGTGCGGCCGGGTGTCCGGGGGCGGACGGCGGGCCCGGGCTGGTGTCAGCGCCGTGCCGGTGTTGCAAGGCCGGGATGGGCTGGGCGGGACGGGGCTGTGCCGGTCGGTGCCGGCCGTGTCTCAGTGCCGTGCTGAGGCTGTGCCAGTCGTGCCCCAGTGCCGTGCTGAGGCTGTGCCGGTCGGTGCCGGCCGTGCCCCAGTGCCGTGCTGAGGCTGTGCCAGTCGGTGCCGGCCGTGTCTCAGTGCAGTGCTGAGGCCGTGCCTCACTGCCCCCCGTTGCCGTTGCCGTTGCCGTTGCAGGACTGGCCCGGGCGGGTGCGGGCGGCCCCGCGGTGCGGGCGGTGCGGGCGGGCGCTGTCGCTGCTGGTGCAGGTGTGCTGCCCGCTGGAGCGCGGCCCCGCGCACCGCGCCCTGCACGTGTTCGCCTGCGGTGCTCCCGGCTGCGGCCCCGCCGCGCACAGGTGAGCCCGGGCGGGTAACCCGCGGTGCTGCTGCTGCTCGTGTGCCTGCGGCTCTGCCCCTCGCTCACCCTGTCTCTCTTTGCCCCACGCCGAAGCTGGAAGGTGCTGCGCTCCCAGTACTCGCAGGAGGAGGAGAGCCGAGCCCAGCCCGTGGCACAGGTACCGCCCGCACCCTGCCCGCGGCTGGGGGGAGGCTTGGACACAGAGCCACAGCTGAGCTGGATGAGCTGCACGTTTTATGTCCCGTTGTTTAAATGACCACCACCTTTCTTCAGAAGCTGTGCTATACTCCAGCTTCCAGTCACATCTGGGGGTGTGTGAACTAGTCATGGTCACAGAACTTTTACACCATACTAGAAGATTTACTAGAAGATTAACTTCCATCTGTGATCTATGTTAGGGTGGTTTTAAAGTGGAAGTCACACTTCGATTGTATGGTCAAAAGTGATATTTAATACTTTAATTAATGGCACTAACAAAACATTATTTTTCAGCTTCAGATGCTTGTTTTACTTTTTTATTTACTGTTATCAGACCTTTAAGATGTTTTCTTTATTTTCTCATTTAAATTTAATTTTTAAAAATTTGCCATGACTTTTAATTAATCCAATTGAATTATTGTTAATGTACTTGTGCGGAAAAACTGCACGTTGGCTTAAGCAGATTGGAAGAGGCAGGTGGCAGTCAAATTAGTGAAAACGGGCAGGAACTGTTTATTCAGCTGGTGCACTTGCAACGTGAAATTTTGGTCTGTAAATGAGCTTTACTCTTGACAAATGGTGGTGGTGTCATTATTGTTGTTATTACTTCCTTCCACTTTGTGCCCTTGGACTCAGCTGTGCAGCAGTAACTGTGCTGCAGGTGGATGTCCCCAGTCAGCTGGCAGGGCCATGGCAGCAGGATGCACAAGGGCCACTCAAACAGCTGAGGAATCCTTGTTCTGGTTCTGCAGGGTGAGATGTTTCTTGCCATAACGGTTTTGATGTGAAAAGTAAATGTGTGAGTGATGGGAAGCAACCCTGAGGAGAATACGTGAAATAACAGCACTGGGTTAAGGTTTCAGTTTTCTCAGCTGTTGGGAAACTGTTTGAAGTGCTCTGGGGTGGATGACTCGACAATGTCCTTTTCCCTTCTTTTTGGGTTCTCAGAAACAAGGCTCAAGCTTTGCTGCGAAGGACTGGTGTGAGGAGGCAGATGACTGGGGAGCCGGTGATGGAGCAGAGCCTCCTGCATGTGCCTCCCTGCTTGGCTTAGGGGAAGCAGTGAGCAGCTCCCTGTCCAGGGAGCTGGACTGTGCATCCCAGCTCCAACAGCTCTGCCTGGCTGAGCCTGCAGAGGGCTCAGGCCCCCGGAACACACGTCCTGCAGCCAGGGAGGAAATGGCAATGGAAACACCTGATCCTGCCCCTGTGTTCCAGCCCTTTTATATCAGTGTGGTGGATGAGGAAGACTACAGGGGCTTCCTGGATACACACCATGCAGATGAGCTACTGAAGGAGTATCAGCAGAGAGAGGGCGTTGATTTGGAGCAGATGATGTCAGAAAGGTGAGAACAGGTTTGGATTTCATGGTAAAACTGGAGGAATTGTGTAGTTTCCTGTGTGGTGACTGATCTAAATGGGACTCCCACTAAACCTGAATGACTTTGTTTGGAACTGGCTCCTTCAGGAGCGCTGGTTTGTTGGAAGAGCAGAACAGTGCACCCAGTTCTGTCACATTTTGAGTTTTCCTAAGATGCATCAACTTCTGAGCAGTTGGAATGTTCTTGGGCTCTAAATAGAGCAGAGGACAGTCAGTCTCTGGATCCAAACCAGTGTGGCTGAAACAATATCTGTGCTGGGTTTATAACAATATCAGTGGCATGGGTTTATATCGTGACAATTGACACTTTTTCTTTACAAGGCCAAAGCTTTTCTTATGTTGCAATTGCATTTTCCTTGCAGAATCTGCAGAGAGCACTTGTCAGCAGTGGTGTTCCTGTTGAGTTTTGTTGGCCTTTATAGAATCATAAAACCCTAATTATGTTTGATCCAAAATTAAAAAGACAACATCATAATTTAAAAACTAGAAAAGCTTTTGAGAAGTTACTAGAGGGTTTTCTGAAGGAATAAAGCTGGTGGATTTGAATGCCCTGGGATGGTTTGAAACAGTGTTAGTAATTGTAAGCCACCAGAAACTGAAGAACCAGAAGCAAAATATTCACTTGCAACCCCGAAAAGAAATTGTTTCCTAACATGTATAGTTTTGTTTAGTGTACTTAGTATAATTTAATGTGAGTGTATAGTTATTGAAAACATGCATGTCATACAGAAAACCTTATTGGACATCTTGTTTCTTTCCTTTTTTGTCTTACAGCTTTGCAGGTGAAAGTGGTAATGAAAAATATGAGAAGAGTGAAGTCAAGAGCTGGGACCACACGTTCTATAAATTCATGAAAAGAATATCTGTGTGTCCTGAACAGATTCTGAGGTAACCTGGTTGTAGTGGGAGATACAGATTATAGCCTTGGATTGTTAGTACATCAAATATTTCATTGGAAATACATCTATGCTTCTATTTCTTCATCCAAAAAGATTATTATGGTTGTTGCGTGCCTGTGTGGTCAGACTTCAGTCCCTGCCTGGGCTTTTTTTGTACAAAGCCTGAGCAGATGAGAAGCAAAGCAGGATCAGAGGCCCCAGCTCTGGCTATGGGAGACTTCTTTGACACCAGACCTGCTGAGAACAGACCCAGACTGTCTTTAAATGCTCACTGAAATCCAGACACAGATTTTGAAGAGCCAGTTTTGAGGTGGAAGTATGGGAAGTGAGGTGGAACAGTGGTGTGCTGTTGGGATAGGTTTCTGAGGCTACCTCCTCCTCTCAAAGTTTGTAACCTGTTTGTAATTTCTAATGTCTCAGTCCTTGAGATGATACTCAATTCAGAAATTACTTGTTTAAAAGCTTCAGTTCTGTAACTTCTGGTGCTGATGCCCTGCAGTCTTCAGGTGTTGTAAGTCTGTTGCTTTTCCCAGGACAGAAGCAGTGTAACCTCAGAGCAGCTACTCTCCCAAAAGAGGAGGTAATTCTGGCTGAGAGCGTGCCAAGGAGGTTAAATCATAAGTCATTCACAGGACCAGATAATACACAAGGTTTTTCTGGATCACACCAAGTGTTCAGAGTCCAGTGCTGCCTGGCTGGTCAGGCTGGCTCAGTGCAGTGACAAGACTTTGGTTTATCAAGTTTCCAGAACCAAGTGGAACCAGCTGGTACCTTTCTGATGGGAGCTCAAGTCTGAGGGACTGGTTACACATATAAGAAACATTGGGGACTTAAATTAATTAACTATCAAGGGTTATACAGGAGATGTAGTGATGCAGAGTGCAAGTAGCATTTCTTTCAGCTTTTCACTGGATCTATCACTTTGCAGTATTGTGCTCTTGGAATTTTTTATTCCAAAACATCCCCTCTGGTGATACCTGGGATGTAAAATATTAATTATAAATAATAAAATATTTTTAATGGTTAACATTTAAATATTATTAGAATATTTTAAATGTTAAATATTAATATAACACTCATTATAATATTTCCTTTGCCCTCCCTGGGTTATGTCAGTGCTGTTGGACTCCTGTTGCTCCTGGGCTGTGGATCTTGTTGAGCTTCAGCAAAGCACACACTCTCCTGTTTGGTGTTCAGTGGAAACCACCCTTGCTCTGGGGTTCCTGATAGTTGTGAGGCTCTGAGAGCTCTTAGAAATAGAACACCAGTTCTGAGCCATAACTGCAGTGGGTTTGAGACCTACTCTGTGTTGAATCTTTTCCTGGAATCTTACCTTTTACTGCTGCTGTTCAGGATTCCATTCCCAGGAAAGTGTAGTTTCCTTAATTAAACGAGTCAGGTACAGCATATTTTGGAGGTGTCAATTCAAAGCATTTATCTCCTTAAACCCAGGTCTTTCCTAAAGATTTTCCAAGTGTTGACCTTCCAGCTGTTTCCCCCTCCCCATCTTTATTCTTTGTTTAATGACTCTTTTGAAGCTTAGACAGCGATTCTGACTCCTGTGGCTTTTATTTCAAGCAAGTGAAAAACCTGAAGACAGTTGCCAAGATGTCAGTTTTCCTATCGAATTTAGGTAGTAAAAAATAATTCTGTGTTCCTTCCTGTCTTCTCTCAGGTACTCTTGGGGAGGGCAGCCCTTATTCATCACATCTCCTCCAGCTGACATCACCCAGGGCGTTCCAGCCTGCAGTGTCTGTGGGAGCAGCAGAGTGTTTGAATTGCAGCTGATGCCAGCCCTGGTCAGCCTGCTCCACACTGACTCAGGTGCTCTGCCTTAGGACAGTCTGGGCCAGAGACTGGCACCTTTTTGGTGTTTGGGATTGTTTCTTTACACCCACCTGCACTGATGTGCTTCAGTGCAGTGATCATGTCCTGTAGAATTCACTGTTCCCATCAGAGTTCACTGAGAAAAAGAGACTGCTCTGTGATTGCACCTTCACTTGCTCACCAGTGAACTTTAACAGGGATCATTCCATGGCCCTGGGGCAATTTGTCTTTGTGGCCTCTTAAAGGAGGCCTTGGAAAATAATAAATGTTGTCAGATAAGGTTGCAGACACTTCAGCAGCTCTTTGAAAATTCTGAGTCAGCTTGCTTTAAAATGTTTAAAATCAGAAAATTCTGTGTGTATAGGAGACTGAATATGAGAAATATTTTCTGAATTAATAGTTTCTGCAAAGACTGAAGTATAGTGCTAAGCAGTAGCCCCAGTTATGTCACTTTTCTTGCCTTCACTTGCCTTTATTGCTTTGTTTTTAGATCTGTCAGTGGAATTTGGAACTGCTATAGTTTACACATGCGAGAGAAGCTGCTGGCCAACAAATCACCAAACCCCTCTTGAAGAATTTATTTTTGTACAAGAAGACCCAGATCAGAAATTATTTAAATAAATTGTATTTCTCTACATAGATGACAAGTCTGTTGGGTGATTTTTCTGTTGTGTTTTGTTTGTGTTTTTTTTTTTTTTTTAACTACAAGGGAAAGTGTGTAATAGTGCAACAATCCAATTGTGCTGCTTTAATTTCAAACTGTTTGCATTCTTCTCTGGCATTCCCTGTTGGTTTGGGCTAAATTGCACTATCTAAATTGACTGAATGGAGGAGTAATTTGAATCAGTGTCCTTAGAGCATTCTGTACAGGTTTAATGCTGCAGCATAAATTAGTGCTGTAAAAGTGTGTGCCTAAAATAATGGGAGGGGGAGACACAGACAAGAGGACAGCCTGAAATGGTGGAATGTGCTTGCAAAGCTACTTTTTAAAGGAAGAATTGCAGCTTATGACATCAACTTCTAGAGAAGAGTTAGTTAACTTAGGCTGAGTAATAATAATAATTATACAAAAAAATTAAATATAAATATGTTAAATTGATTAAAAATATCATAGAATATGCTGAGTTGGAAGGGACCCATCAGGATCATCGAGTCCAGCTCCTGGCCCTGAACAGAAGGATCCCACCATGAGAGCGTTGTACAAATGCTTCTTGAACTATCTATGTAGTAATATGAGACATAAATATAGTTATTATCTGAATCTAATATAGAAATATATAATCCGTATAACCATGCTATATAAATAAATATATAAACACATTACTTACATAGTAATCTTGAATATATAAGCATATTAAACATGGATATTTAAAACATGACTATATTCAGAATAAACAGAGGCAGAGCTGCCGTGGTGCCCGGGACGCTGCCGTGGGTGCCCCGCGCGGTCCTGTCCCCCGTGGGTGCTCCCGTGGTGCCCGGGGACGCTGCCGTGGGTGCTCCCGCGCGGTCCTGTCCCCCGTGGGTGCTCCCGCACTGTCGGGGCCGGGCGCGGGGCGTTCCCGGCGGGCGCGGGACTCGAACCCGCGGCTACCCCGGCCGGCCCTGCCGCGCGGTCCTCCCGGCCGGCAGGGGGCGCTGCGTGCGCGGGCGGCGCTCCGCCCCGGCGGGCCGTGAGGAGGCGCGCGGAGCCGCCGCCGTGTCGGTCATGGCGGCGCCGCTGTCGGGGCCGCTGCGCCCCGAGCTGGCCCAGGCCGTGTCCCAGGCGCGGGTGCTCGTGGTGGGCGCGGGCGGCATCGGCTGCGAGTTGCTCAAGAACCTGGTGCTCACCGGCTTCAGCAGCATCTACGTGGTGCGCGGCGGGCGGGGCCGGGGCGGGCGGGCCGAGCCCGTGGGGGCGCTCGGCTCGGTGCGGGCGCGGGGCCGGCGCGGTCGCTCACCGCCGCGCTGCGGGGCCCGACCGGGCCCGCCCGGCACGGCTCGGCACGGCCGCCGCGGCACCGCCGGGCCGGGGGCGCCACAAAGGGCCGCGGCCTGCGCGCCATCGCCGCCCTCGGCCCGGCCCCGCCGCGCCGCCTCCCCCGGCACGGCCCGGCCACCCGGGGACCGGCCCGGCCACCCGGGGACCGGCCCGGCCACCCCGGGGACCGGCCCGGGCAGCGCCGGGGAGCCCCCGACACTCCGCGCTGGCCGCCCCTGCTGCCCGGCCGTGCCCGGGGAGCCTGGGCTGTGCCCCGTGCCGGCGTGCGGGGGTGGTCGGGGGTGAATTGGAGCGAGGAAAACCCGCGGGGAGGAGAATTGTGTGTTCCATACCGGGCTGTAAAACCGTCAGCGCTGGCACCCGGTCACGGCGTGTCCCGCGGGCTCCTGCTTTCACTTTTGCTTCCAGATATTCACCTGAAAGTGGGTGGGAAGGGCAGGTGTGAGAGGAGGGGGTGATGGAAAAGGGATAGAGAGAGATGCTGTCGGCAGAACTTTTGTTAGCCGGTGTCCAGCCCTGTATTGATTCCTTACTGTAGTCAGGAGCAGCTATGGATTCAAATCCAGCTGGAGCACAGGCTGTTCCCTTGAGTCCCTCTGTCCTGCAGAGAGTGCCAGGGGTCACACCCGGGAGTTTGGTGTGCCGGGCTGGAGGAGTTCGGGGTTGTGCTCGCACTGGCTGAGCAGAGCAGCTCGTAGGACAACAGCTCCTGGTTTACCGTGTTAGCCCTACAACTCAGGCTTCCCCACTGACATATTCTTCAAACTTGTAGAATGTGTTTTAAGTGTAATTCCAGAAAATCCCTTTTTTAAAAAGCCTTTCTAATTTGAACATTGCAGCAGGGAAATAAACTGTAGAAGTTTAGAACTGTGTTCCCCGGTTTTTCCCTACCTTACCAAGTCAGCTGTGTCCTCCTGCAGCCCATTACAATGGAGTTTAACAGCTCCTGATTTTCCAGTTGTTCATTAGGCATAAATCTCGTGCTTATTGTTTCACTTATTATAATTTAGGTTGTGGTATTGTCTTTCGAGGCTGCCTTGGATGGACTCCATCAGAGCTGTGCTCATTTAACAATATCCCTGGCAGTGTTCCATGCAGGACAATAATAGTTTATTAACATAGGGAAGGGGTGGGTAGGAGACAAGGTGAGAGCAAAAAAATAATAGTTATGCAAAGAGGGAATTTGCTATTGGGAGAAGAAATTGCTTTTGTCAATATCTGTGATGTTGTTGAGGGTTTTCCTTGCTTGTTAAATACTAACAGACTTGAACACCTGAAAATGCTTTGTATTTTTATAAGTTGTGATTTAAAAAAAAAATCAACCTAAAAAAGACCTTAGTAATTTAAAATACCAGATAGCTCACAAATATGTGACTTAAATATGCTGTGTTGAAAGGCTGTTGTCCTCGGGAATGGAGAACAAAATGAAGTTCCTCGATATCCAGGGCTGAGTTAAGAACATGATGTGTGTTCTTAAGCAGTTCTGATGCCTTTTCTTCCAGCTGACTAAAATGGTAGCAGTGCAGAAGTTGCTTGATAAGTGAACTGTTAAATTCTGATCATTTTGAGCTGGACTGGAGCTTCTGTTGAGGTCTAATGGTCCAATTTTCCCTCTGGAGAAAACCTTCCTTTGCCTCCTTGACCCTGTTTTTGCTGTTTGCAGTGGTGTTTTGTGTCCCTCTGTGCTCATCCCCAGTTAAATACTCAAAGTTTTCTGGGTAGTGGAAATTTTAACAGAGTTTTGCACTTAACTGTTTTCCCTTGAGGTTCTTGGGCTTTTTGGCTCTGGACTAAACAAGCTTTCTGAGTGTGTCTCAGGAGAAAGAAAGGAGGTAGAAATGTGAACTCTTGAGCTGTTGCAGTTCTTGGTATATTAGAGCTTAGTCCTTAAATGAAGGGTATTCCCTTCAGAAAACAGGAATTTTAATCTTGCAGGTTGGATCTTGCATGCAAAGGATGTTCCATAAGTGTGTGCCATGGTTTTTTCATAATCCATAAACTGGGGAGTGTCTGAGAACACCCTCAGTGTCACATTTACCCTTCCCACTGCACGGTCAGGCTGAGAGGAGGGTGCAGTGGAAGGGTGACTGTGTTGGGTTTGTCACCATTATCCGTGGGAATTGGGAGAACCAGCTCTGATACTCTGAAAAACTTTCCCTCCTCCTGGTTACAACTGTTAAGGACAGCAGAGCACTTCTAGAAAGAGTCAGTGAGCAGAGAAACTGTTTAATTAGAGGAAAAGCAGTAACAAAGCAAGGAATAAATGTCAGAGTTCTAGTTAACTCTTAATTCTGGTGGGGGGGGGGGGGTTAAAGGCACTTGAATTTTTACTGTTCCTGTGCCTGTATTAATAAACAGGAAGGTGGCTTTTAGGGGACCTGCAGACATGGCATCCCCTGAGGTTGTAAAACTCGAGTGTTCTGTGCTGGATGTTTTTAAACACCCTGATTGTGTGATTGGGTTTTTGAACGTGCCCTTGGGCAGTTAGTCCTGTGACACACAGTAAAACTTGTGCCCTGCAGTGTGTGTGTAAGGTGGTGATGCAGCCCTTGGTTCAGCGATTCAGCTGCCCAAAGCCACGTTCATTGATAAACTGGTTGGTTTGGAGCAGCCTTTCCTGCACCCTGGAGAGGCACAGAGCAGGGTGGGATTCCTGAAGATAGTGAAGTGGTCACTTGTGCCTCTCCAGCTGCCCTAGTGCAGATGTGACACCTGAAAAGGGGTCTGTAAAGTTTGTGCATTTTGGGCAGTCACCTTCCTTCAAATTCTGCTCATGATTTTGTTCCTTTTGTGCCTGTGAAAGTGAAATGCCTCTCTTGTGTGTTTGTAGATTGATTTGGACACTATTGATGTCAGCAATCTCAACAGACAATTTCTGTTTCAAAAGAAACATGTTGGAAGATCAAAATCCCAGGTGAGGAAAAAGTCAAAGCTCAAGTCTTCTTGCTCAGTGTTATTTTATGGATAGTGTTAGAAACTTGGCCCAGTTTAGTTTCTGCTGTGCAGAGGTAAGTGTTGGTTGGTTGGTTGATCATGCCTATCCACAGCATTTCATTAGAAAAGTATTTAAATCTCTTAAGGTAGCCAACTTACTCGATACTCAACTGGTATCAAGTCTGTCTTTAGAAGGAAGGAAGAAATAATAAGTGTTTTTTTTGTTTTCTTTTTTGTTTGTTTCGTTTCTAGGTTGCCAAGGAAAGCGTGTTACAGTTTTGTCCAGAAGCTAATATTATAGCTTACCATGATAGCATCATGAAGTATGTTGGGTTTTAAGCTCTAATTCCATGGTTTGATTTGCAAGTGCTGTGTTATTTAAATGCTACACTGGTGTGCTTTAAGGTATTTCACAAAGCTTCCTCAGTAAGGAGAAGTAGCTGTAAATGTGAGCCTGCCACACCCCTGAGTGTGGATTTTGCATGAGTTTCAAGCTCTGGTAGTAAGCTGTAGTCATTTGCTTGTGTCTGTTTTTCATTCTATTAGCAACATTTGCCACGTAAGATTCCACACTGTAAGAATGCCCTGATGTCTCGAGCAGTAATTACATTAAAAGAAATGCAAGTGTTGAGTCTGTGATTAAAAAAAATAAGTCCTTTTTGTGTGTGTGTGTGTAGGTAACTGTTGTTTATATATGCCCCAAACTGTTATAATTTAGTCTTTGTGAGCTGCAATCAGTGAGTAGAGTACAAGAATACGCAGATTTTCATTAGCTGTTTCCCATGTTTTAATTTCTAATTGTCCAGTTTCTTAAAAATGGTTTGAACTCTGATGTTACAGTTAGCCAGAAACAGAGACTCACTGCATCCTCCCCCTGAAACAGTAAATCTGTTGATGCTCTTTGCTGTCCCTCCTCTCAGTCAGAGGAGTGCAGTGTAAAGACGCTGAAGTGTCAGGGTTTCAGATGCCAGTCCTGGCTCCTGGAGGCACAGTCAGAGCCGTGGGGCTATCTCAGTGTAATGAATTATCCACAGTCTGATGAGCTGTGGTAATTACAGTGTGCATGTTTTAGCCACAGCTGATGGTTTTTAAGGTCAGTTACCACAGCTCAGCCAATTTACTCATTAGGTCAGAGTAGTTTAATCACTTTTCCTTGTCTGCCCGTTTCATTGGTCAAATTAGTACTAATTGCAGTAGCTTCCTTCCAGCAGCATAAAATTCAGGCTGTCACCCAGCTTTAAAAGGGGCAGGAGACAAATGGGGCAGTTCAAGCTTAGCTAAATGTGTAATACATGTAATTTGTCACCTGGCCATCAGTGCAGCCGTTGCATGTGCAGGGTTTTGTTGTGGCTGCTGCCCCCAGGTTTGCTGTGCCATCTCAAGTGCTGTTTTTCTCTCCCTCAGCCCTGACTATAACGTTGAGTTCTTCCGCCAGTTCACCCTGGTTATGAATGCTCTGGATAACAGAGGTGAAGTTTGCACTCTGGTTTGTACTGGGAGGTGTTGGTGGTCATGGAAACACAACTGTCACTGTTCCTCTCTTACATTAAATCCCAAGAATCCCACCTGTAGCTGGGCTGAGCCCTGTGTGCTTTGGGGGAACTGGAAGGGTACTTAGTGCTCTGCAGGTGCTTTGAAAGCAAACATGATGTGCCACATTGCTGCTTTCTGGGGAGTGCTGGGCGCTGTGGGTGCATAGGGAGCTTTGTGGGTACATGTGTAGCTTTATTCAGTTGGGTTGCTGTGTTTAATAGTGTAAATACATCTTGTGTTAGTGGGAAAATGGACTTTGTGAAAATGATGTAGTGCTCTGTAATGAAACAAGGCAGATTAAGGAGCAGTGTTTGCATAGAAAACTAGTTTGGATTTGGAGAAGTGAAACCTTTTTTCCCCTAATGACTCCATTTTTTTCTTTACAAACTCTTGCTTTGCAGCTGCCCGTAATCACGTGAACAGGATGTGTCTGGCTGCTGATATTCCTCTTATAGAGAGTGGAACTGCAGGCTACCTTGGACAAGTAACAGTTATCAAAAAGGTTAGGCTGTGTGTTACTCTTGTCACTATTTTGGACAACAGGGAGTTGGTGTCTAGAGATAGAGTTACAGTTCATCTGTTAATAGCTTACACTATCAGCAGCCTTCTCGGGGTGACAAGTAAATACTTCGTTTTCCCCCAGGGAGTGACAGAATGTTATGAATGTCAGCCTAAACCAACGCAGAAGACTTTTCCAGGCTGCACAATCCGAAATACGCCCTCAGAACCCATCCACTGCATCGTGTGGGCTAAGTATTTGTTCAAGTAAGTGATTTTTTTAATGAATTGTAATGGATTTTAGATTAATTTTAAATTATAAACTTTCAATTTAAATCATAGTGAAAATCTCCAGTTCCTTGACCTGGGTTTTAGGGTGTGTTTGTTTTTTTTTTCTTTTAATATAAAGATGGAAGGTCAATTAGACCTTCCTTTAATATCACAAAAAGTAATGGCAGAGTAGTTTGGCACAGCAGTGTAGGTTGAGGTTACTTTGTTCTTCATCTTTGTGTGGAGTGAGCACATTTTTCAGTTTAGTGCATGTATTAACAAGTGTAAAGTTTGTTGGAATCTTGGATATCCCACAGGTTCTAAAAATGCCTTCAGTTCTGCAGTGTAAATATAAAGCTGGGTGAATTATTGAGTTCTACAGAACTCTTTTGCTAAATTAATTTTTGTATTGAGCACTTTGTGTTGTTAAAGTCCAGTGTGATGAATCCCAACAGTTTAAAAAGCAATGTGTGAAGTGGCAGTCTGACAGCAAGAATCCTCATGTGGATATATATTCATTAGCAAATGTTTCAGTCTTTACCCAGTTGCTGAAATTCTGGTGTTGAGTTGTTGTTCTTGATATCCTATAGCCAGTTGTTTGGAGAAGAAGATGCTGATCAAGAAGTGTCCCCTGACAGAGCTGACCCTGAAGCTGCCTGTGAGTGTGATCTAAGCTGGGAGCTTACCCTGTTAGTGCAGTGTTCTATTGCAGAGATTATGACATTTCTTCAGGTTAGACTTCAGCTCCATTTGCTTTTAAGAGGATTCTGTTTCCTGCCCCCTTGGACAACAGGAGTTTGGGGAGTGCTAGCTGTAGTCTCCCTTACACACTTTCATCTACACTGTGTGTAATTTGCTTCTCTCCTTTTGCCTTTTCCTAGCTATTTGAAACAATTTCAGTGTTTGTTAGGTAAGTCAATCTGTGGTGCCTACCAGAGGTTGGAGTCTCCTGCTCCCTCTGCAGCAAATGGTTTTCCCCATGTGCCCAGAAACTTAAAGTGAAAAGTGAGCTTGAAGTGCAAATCACTGATCTTTGCAGGGTGGCCTTTTCCCCTCACACATTTGGAAGGGATGGAGCCTTTCCTTCCCTGCAGCTGGAGAGCTTGTGTTCTGAACAGAGGACTGAGTGATATTTGTAGTCCCTCTGCCTTTTGCATTCCTAGCTGAGGGATTGCAAGGAATTACAGGGATTGTTTGAACTCTTCTAACCTGCAACACTTCAGCCTTAATCTACATGGGAACTATGCCCATTTTGAGTGATGGAATGAAGAGAGTAAGAGGGGAATAAAACTGGAGACAAAGCAGTGATGCAGCTGCTCAGCACCCGCTGACCAGGGGGTGCCCAGGCAGTGCCCAACCCCTCCCAGCCACCTCCCCCAGTTTGTGCTGAGCTCTGGAACATCCCTGTGGCCAGTTCAGCTCAGCTGTCCTGGCCCTGCTCCCTCCCAGCTTCTTGTGCTCCTGCTCCCTGGCAGAGCGTGGGAAAGGGGAAAGTCCTTGACTCAGAGTAACCTCCTGGCAGCAACTGAAGCAGCCTGTGATCAGCTGAATCCAAACCACAGCACTGGACCAGAGAGAAAATTAACTCCATCCCAGCCAGAACCAGGACAGTCAGGGAAGGGTCAGTGCAAAGGGAAGTCGTGCCCGGCACGGCTCAGGGGGTCATTTGAAGGGACCAGCAGAGCTGGGGAGGAGCAGAAAGCAGTAAACCTGGGCAGGAGCAGATCTGTTTGGTTTAACCCTTCTCAGTGTGCAGGGACCAGCCTCAAAAACTCTTGGGAGGAACCTGAGGGATAAAAGCACGCAAAGGGTGAAGATCCTGAGCTACTTGAAAGCTAGAGATAAATGGGGATTGGAGGAGTGTGTTGGAGGGACATGTGTGCAGTTCAGCATAAATGGTTCGGCAAAGTCACCCGGGATAATAAAGATGAGGAGTAACTGCAAAAAGGAGTAGAAAGGTTCACAATACAGAATGACTGAGCAATGAGACATGAAGCAGATAAATATGAAATAATGCAAATAAAGCACTGGTGAAAGGGGGAAGCATTCACAAATTTACATCTGAAGTGATGGTCTCTGAGTTGATTTTTCTCATTCAGTCAAGATGTTAATAGATAGTTTTATGAAAACATCAACCTGTTGCTTATTAGAAATCATGATGGCAATGTTGGATATGACTGGGAAAGAAATAAATTATTAGCACCTGTATATGGCATTTTTTTTTGTAAAAGAGATAGGAAGCTTTTTTCTTTTTTTTTGGTTTTTTTTTTTTTTTTTAAGTCCTAACCAAGCTAAGACTCTTGGGCTAGGAAGAGGCTCCTACAAGGAGTGGTTAGATATTTATGAAATCCCAACACTAGGTGGAGAAAGTTAATGGGAGGCAGTTTTTCCTTGTTTCTGCTAAGGATGGAATCGGGTGACATCAGGTGAAATCAGTGAGGTGCAGAGGCCAACAGGAGCAGGCACTCTCTGTCTGATTCAGCTCTTTTTGGGCACAGTAAAGCCAGTTTATGGTTCCTGCATAATTTTAGTTATTGACTCGGGGGGGGGAATATTTGGATAGGCTTTTCATTTTTTTTTTATTATTATTTTTAATTAAAATATTGGTTATCTCTTCATTAACAGGGGAGCCAGCAGAAGCAGAAGCCAGAGCACTAGCATCCAATGAAGATGGTGAGATTAAACGTGTTTCAACGAAGGAGTGGGCTAAATCAACTGGCTACGACCCAGTTAAACTTTTTACTAAGGTATCTTCTTTCCCCCAGATAAATGTCTTTACTTGAAGTCTATGAGGTGCTTTAAAATTAAGTCAAAACCCAGCTTAGACACTTAAACATCATGGTTTTTTGGAATCTGGCTTTATGTAGCTGAAAATACTTTCAAGGAGAAAATCCAAACCTCATAAATCTAATCCAAATTTTCCAGTCTCACAGCAGACGTAAAAATAAAATGTGGGGGGGTTTTTCCCCTTTCATTTAATTTTGTTTTCATGTTTCCCAGCTTTTCAAAGATGACATTAGATATCTGCTGACCATGGATAAGCTGTGGAGGAAAAGAAAGCCTCCAGTGCCACTGGACTGGGCAGAGGTACAAAAGCAAGGTAACTGTCCCTCCTCCTGCTGTATATTTTTAAATTGTACCTGCTGTTTATTAATGCACCTCTGGGATGTATATACATTTTGTTTACTGTCACAGTTGAGTATGATAAAGAACATATTAATTCTTTGCAATTCCTGAAGATGAAAACATTCTTCTCAGGCTGTTTTGCATACTCAGTATTGGCTGTAGAAAATAGACATTCCACAAAATTACATGTCAGCTTGTTCTAGGCCACCTTACCGTAAGCACTGATAGATTTACCTCTGAAAGCTGAGGTTTGTTGAAAGTTTACATTTGCTGTAATTTGTGCATGGCTGGGTGACTGATATAACAGCTGCAGTTGCAATTTGAAATGCAGATTTGTTGTAAAATGTCGGGGCTGCTGTAGGTTAAGGATATTATTCCTCAATTTAGAAAATACTCAATTTTGCTGAAAATTATTTGAGAGAACTACTGTGGAATTTATAAATATTCCTGATCTTATTTATTTTTCTTTTTTCCCCAAAGAGCAAAGCATATCTGACCAGCAAAATGAATCCTCTGCAGTGCTGAAGGATCAGCAGGTTCTCAATGTCAGGAGCTATGCAGACCTGTTTTCAAAGAGTGTTAAAACCCTGAGTCTTCACCTGGCTGAGAAGGCTGATGGAGAAGCACTTATATGGGATAAAGTTAGTTTGCCATAAATAAACTCTGTGTGTTCTCTACAAATGCAGCACAAATTGGTTGGGCTCGTTCGGTTTTATTCCAAAATAATACTACTTAGAGCAAAAGTGTTTCCTCCCTGAAAGCACTTTCCATTTTAAACACTCTACATTTTGTAACTCACTGAGGGTAAGGATTGACTGTTGGGATGTAAAATAACTTTGACATTAAAAAAAAGAGTTTGTAAATAGGGCGGGGGGGGCAAAATAGTAAAGTATTATTACAACAGAGTGTTTGAAAGGGTTTGCTTCAGTGCTGAAAATGTTTAAAACATTGTAAGAATTAGGATTTAACCTTTTTCTTTAACATACAAGGCATTTTATTAATTCTAATAGTCTAATTTTCTATTAAAATACATCTGTTTTGAATTGTATTTAAAGTATTGCTGCTCTGTCTAAACACACCATCTGAAAGGGGGACTATGTTGACTTTGAACTGGAATAGTGTACAGACTTTTTTTTAAAAGCTTTCTGGGTTTTAAGGTTTTAGGAACCATGTGTTGCAGACTATTTCCAAGGAGTATTCTGATTTTTAAATGCTTTTTGCATTAACTTGTTAGGATGACCCTTCTTCCATGGATTTTGTCACTTCTGCTGCAAACCTCAGGATGCATGTTTTTGGAATGAATATGAAGAGCAGATTTGACATCAAGTGTAAGGATAAAATATAACATTGTTTTATTTAAGTAATCATTTACACTTCTTGTTTTCATCTGCTGTTCAAATCTGCATACTCTTGCTTATTTTGCAGCGATGGCAGGAAACATTATCCCAGCTATAGCTACCACTAATGCAGTAATAGCTGGTCTGATAGTGCTGGAGGGTTTGAAGATCTTATCAGGAAAAATAGACCAGTGTAGAACGGTAAGTGGGAAGAGGAAACTTTCCTTTCTTGTTACTTATTATTTGTTGAAAAACTACATTTAACATTTTCTTACTAATGTGTGGTTTTACTGTGTCTCACTTGTTGCTTCAGTAGATTCTGGAGGTGCTGAGAACTTCCAGTCAGAGTGAAAAGAGAAGTGCAGGTCTCAGGGGTATTAAATTCCCGTGATTTGATGAGAATTTGGTGCTGGGCAGGAGGGAGAAGCAGAGTGCCCCGAGCTGAACGTGGCTGTCTCGGGGTGCAGATGTTTGGCAGATGTTTGGCAGCAGCTGCTCAGTCAGCACAGGTGTCAGTGAGGACTGGCTGGGACCAGACTTTGTCCTGCTCAGCAGCAATGGCAGAGAGGAGCAGGGAACACAGTCTGGGAGACTGAGAGAAGGCATCTGCAGCAAAGCAGATTTATACATGCTGTTACTTACTTACACAACAACTTGTTTTCTTCTCTTTTGTCCTCAAGATTTTTCTGAACAAGCAGCCCAATCCCAGGAAGAAGCTGTTGGTTCCTTGTGCTTTGGATCCACCAAATCCTAATTGTTATGTGTGTGCAAGTAAGCCAGAAGTGACTGTGAAGCTGAACGTGCACAAGGTCACTGTGTTAACACTCCAGGACAAGGTAAATCTTGAGGCTTTCATTTGCATCCTAATGCTGTACATTTTTAAAGGCACATTTTGACTGAGCATCACCTGCTTATATTTACATTTCTCTCAGCTTTAATTAACCAAGATGCTTCTTGCCCATGTGTGTTCTGTGTCTTGTGAAGGAATGTTTGCACTTGGTAATTTTTTGATGGTTTTAAAGCCTGTTCATACCTGACAACAAACTAAATTTGTACTGCAGTTGAATAGTTCAGTAGCCACACTGCACTTGTGTAGTCACAACTGATTTGTGATTCTGTCGTTTTATGAAGTATTCTAAAAAACTTTCCAGCATATCTGAATCAAAAATATAATCATTTTGTTCATGGAAGTGAAAGAAAGGAAACTACAGGCTTTCAGTAGATGCCAGGATAATAAAATCAACACAATTCAAGGTTCTTTTTCTATAAGTGTGTTTAAGGCAGCTATTGATTAAATAATTGTATTTGTATTTTCAGATACTGAAAGAGAAATTTGCTATGGTAGCACCAGATGTACAAATAGATGATGGAAAGGGAACTATCCTTATCTCTTCAGAAGAAGGAGAAACAGAAGGTATGAGTGCTGAAGGTTTTTAGATAAGAGTAGACAAAACCTTGGAAGAAACCATGCAAAATATGTGTAGAGCAGATTGTTGCAGTGTTCATCCTGTAGATTGGTGTTTGAAGGGAATGGATTTGCAAGTGTTTTGGGTGCCCTGGGAATAGGCAGTGGGGTTGTGTACAGGCCTGCATGGCCACTTCAGCTTCCCTGCATCAAGTACTTCCAGGATTCCTTCCAAAAACAGGTGCCTGTGTGCAAACCCCCTTCATTTTGTGGTTCTTAAATGGGGTCTGTTGATGATGCTTGTAGGCACTACTGAAATGCAGGTATCATCTCCAGAATGTTCCTAAATGTAATTGGGAGGTGCTTGAACGTGATGCATGAGGGGTAAATAAGTCACCATAAGTAGTTTGAACTCCTAACAGGTTAAAAGTCAGCTTTTACTTCAATATGGCTAATAAATGCTAATGTTAATGTTTCTACATAAAACTTCTGGAGCATTCCTTTCATCATATGGGTTCAGGTGTAAAGGATCTTTATATAAACAGCTGTAAACACTGCAGGTTTTATTGTTTTTGTAGCAAATAACCACAGGAAATTGTCAGACTTTGCAATTCGAAATGGCACTCGACTACAAGCAGATGATTTCCTGCAGGACTACACTCTGTTAATCAACGTGCTTCATAGGTAAGATTCTGAAATAATGATTTGGGCTGTGTGTGTGTAGAACAGTTCCACAGGGGTTTTCCACTCAGAATTTTAAAATACATGAATGAAGTTCCAAGATTAAACTGCTGAAAGGAAATATAGAGGTAAAAGAGGAATTGTTTTTTTTTTTTATGAAATTACAGAGTTGAAGGGGTTTGGTTTGGGTGGGTTTTTCTTTGATTTTGGTTTTTTCACAACAGTATCAGAAAGGTTTGTTTGAATAATTTGTCATTACACATCATAAAAACACAGTGCAAAACCAAATACACTTCTGGGGAAACAACAAGCAAGAAACTGCCATTTGAAATAAAAACAAAACAAAGTTTAAAAAGGAAAAAAACCCTCAGCCTGCTGAGCTAATAGATCCTTGAAAGAGGTTTGCTTTGGGAAGGAGACAGGGGTTGTTTTCTCCTGGGTGTTTCAAGGCAGGTGTGTTTTTCTGCAGTGAAGACCTAGAAAAAGATGTGGAATTTGAAGTTGTTGGTGACGCCCCTGAAAGAATTGGCCCTAAACCATCAGAACCACCATTGAGGAACATCAGCAATGGTAGTGATGATGGAGCACAACCCTCAACATCGACAGGTAAATAGCACCATTTGGTATGGAATGAAACAAAATAGTCTTTCAGTAGTGCAGTCCAATTAAAGCATTGTCTTCAGTTTTATGACTTAACTTTGCCAAAACAAAATAAAAGGCATTTGAGTTGCCTCTGTGTATAACTGTGATAGTAAATAGAAAAATGCACATTTACAGTTTTTACAAAATGCACAAAGGTTTACAGTAAATACAGCTTGAAATTGTATTATTTACCTGGCATGGGCATGGTGGGGTGTCAGTTTAAATGCATCATCTGCACAGTGATTTAAGTAAAGTTGACCCCTCCTAACTCATGGTCACACTGCTGACTGAGAAAAAAGAATCAACCAAATTTATCACCTTCTCCCTAAAGAGAAAGGACTCTGCTCTCAGGAAGAAGTACCATCACCTTCCTGATGTGGACTTCCTTTGAACACACTCAAAACAACTTAAATGCAAATGGAATGCCTAAGAAGGGGAGGCTCATGAACTGGAAATGTCCCTCTGTTTATAGGGACAGGGTGTGCAGATGGGAGTTAGAGATCCACAGTTCTGTTTACACTTTGGGATGCTGTTCCTTTGCCTGGCAGATTAAAGCAGACAAGCATGTAGCCACTTGCCTCCTTTCTCAGGGGAGACTAAATTTAAAGAGCATTGCTAAAATTTATTTCAAATTATATTAAAAAATGGCAAAAATAGTATCAAATTCGTTTTTACAGCGAATTTGTACTTAAAAACAAACCAAATCCACTAGATGTCTTAAAAGTTCACATTTGGTTCTATTTTGCCTTTTTGTACTATCCACTGTTACCCTCCAGCTCTGTAAGTCTGCTCACCCTTCCACTTCTCCCTCTCTTTGTGGTTGTCTCTCATGGAGTGTGGCCTCTCCTGGGAGTTCTGCTGAGTGTGGATGGAGAGGAGAGGCTGCACTACAGCTTGGGGGGTGGGAAAGTTCTTTTCTCAAAAGCTGCTGCAGACAGCACGGGATTGTTCTGTTCTGTGCACTCAGAACAAGTTACAGTCACAGAACACGCCAGGTTGGAAGGGACCCACCAGGACCATCAATCCAACCCCTGGCCCTGCACAGCCCCATCCCCAAGAGTCACCCCCTGTGCCCCAGAGCATCATCCCAACCCTCCTGCAGCTCTGGCAGCCTTGGGGCTGTGCCCACTGCCCTGGGGAGCCTGTTCAGTGCCAACCACCCTCTGGGGGAAGAACCTTTCCCTGAGATCCACCCTGAGCCTGCCCTGACACAGCTCCAGCCATTCCCTGGGGGCTGTCCCTGGTCCCCCCAGAGCAGAGCTCAGTCCTGCCCCTCCTCTGCCCCTGCCCAGGCAGTTGGAGCTGCAGGGAGGTCTCCCCTCAGTCTCCCCTTCTGCATTTCCTAATTCTTGGGTTATTGCAGTATTTTCCATACCTTTGGTGAAGAAGGAATAACAATATGAAAGCCATATTTTACAGTCATTCCAGGGAAATTCAAAACCCTCCTGCAGGTGAATAGCAGAGAACAGGGATAAAGAATGTTCCAAGGTGGATTCCTTGTATTAGAGACACGCTTACTTGTGTGTATGGAAGTCAGTTGGAGGGCAGGCTGTTTCTGCAGCATCCATCTGAACGGGAACCCTGTGTGTTGCAGCTGCAGATCAGGACGATGTGGTGATTGTTGACTCTGAGGATGAAGGTCCTTCAGGCAACGCTGCCGATGAGGTGGAGAACAGGAGCCACAAGAGGAAACTCGGCCAGGAGTGTGAGTGTGTGGGGGCAAAGAGGGCTCGTGCTGGGCAGGGCTCGGAGCAGGACGACCTGATGATCGTGGATTCCGAGGATGAAGGTACTTCAGGCGGTGCTGAGGAGGAGAACAGGAGCCACAAGAGGAAACTCGAGGAGAAGGGCTGCGAGTACGTCACTACCAAGGGCGTGTGCTGAGCTGGCAGAGCAGGAGGGAGAGCGTTTGATGGAACACACAAATGCCCCTTGACAACGTGCTAATGTAACACTGTAACAGCACATGGTGTGGGATGTGAAAAATGTCCAGAACTAGACTAATGTTAAGGCCTTGGTTCAAAGTGAACACCAGATCACTGGCTTCAATAATTTGTGTCTGCTTCTCTTGATGGTAAAGCTCTCGTATCACTAGACTCGTCCAGAAATGTTTTCCATGTTAATTCCAGATATTAAATGTACTAGAAACATAGTTTATAAATACTTACAGATCAGTATTTGCTTAAACAGTCATGGAAAAAGCATGTTATTTCTGTGTAAATACCTCTTAGGTATCATCCAACAGGACAGAATCAACCTCCCCTTGGTGAGTAAAATCTGATGCCCAGATTTGAAGCAACTACACTTTTAATTTCTCAGTGAGGACCTTTGAAGCTTCCCAGCAGTGACCTGCCTGCACATTTACCTATCCCTTATTCCATGTGTGAGGGCTTCACCTGCAGCATTCACACGGTCACAGATGCTTGAGGAAAAACATTTTTAGCCTAGTCCTAAACATTTTTCACACCCTGAACAAGTAAAGAAAAAATTTCAACAAAGCAAATTAGTGCCATGTTCTAACATGTTCTCAAACATCAGCTGGCACTGTGTACATTACTGTAAAACTGTTAATTTACTCCAGTTTTTCAGCTCGTACTGCCTGGTATGTCAATGTAAGAAGCAAATTTTTGTGTATTGTTACAGTTTCAGGTTATTTATATTTGATGTTTTGTAAACTCAGATACTACTACTATACTGTACATCTGATGGACCAAATAAATAACATCTGAAATACTTGCTATATTTGCTTGCACAGTCCAAGATTATGCTGACTTATGGGATTTTACAATGTATAGCCTTCAAAAATTACTGTATTATTTCCATTTTTCTAAACATAACCTAGTAGTACAGAACTTAAGCTTCACTTGTTTGAGGTGAAAGGGGAATTTTTTTAATAAAACTTTTGTGAATGTTTTTTTTTTCTTGGACAATCAGTTATTGGGCTCTTCAGCTGAAGCAGTTGCACCCCCACACACAGCTTTTCACTCCCTCCTGCCTTCAGAAAGAGAGCACTGATTTTTGTACGTTACAGTCTGTGTGTAGGACAAAAGTGCCATGTTTAGAATCAATATCTGAAAACCTGCTGCATGTGTTGGTGTTTGTGGCTCTCTGAACTATCAGTGTTGGTTCTTACAATGCATTCATTGGCCATGTCTGTCACTGTACCAAAATTATCTTCCAGCTTCCACTTAGTGAACCAAAACTGCTTCTACTCACAGGTAAGTATGCAGAGTTGGCCTGGCAGAGCACAGCAACTGAGCAGCAAGATCTGTTCTCTTACAGTTTGCAAACTAAATGACTTTTAATCAAAATTACAGAAGGCAAATGTAAAAACAAACAAAATATTTTGGTTCCTGCATCTGGTTCTGACAGTGTTGAGTTGCCAGGGCAGAGCAGAACTGCTTCTACGAGGCAGTGAATGTTTTATTCCTTGTTTTGGGCAGTAATAGGCATATGCAGTGGCTTGTTTGGAGGCCTCATTCTTCACTGTGCAATTAAATCCTTTGAGTTGGCTGCTGCTTGGCTGGCATGAGCAAAGACTGAGAGGTAAAGCTGTAAATAAGAGGCATTACAGGAAGGATTTTCAGTGCTACAATGAAAAAAGTCTTGCCATAAACAGCTGAAGCACTAGAATTTAATGTCTAATGACATCTTCCAAAAATTAGGGCTGGCATATTTTGGGTTTAAGCTTGATGAAAAATAAAAGGATTGATTAAATTTAGCTTTCTAGCTTTTTAAAACTAGTCTAACAGTAGAGGTTATAACTGTGGTAACACTGCATTAGCTTTACTGAAGTGTTGAGAGTGTTCATGACTTGGCAGTGGTGTATGAGCTGCATCAAAATAACATCACTGACAGATTTGGGGGGGTCTATTCAGTCTCACTGGCCTCTACTCCTTCAGTTATTAGTTGGTGAGATGAAGTTTTAGAGAAGCATTAAGTAATTTTAATGATGTGTCATCTTTGGGTTGCAGCATGAAAGGAAAATTCACCTGCACAGGGGTGAACTCCCCTGGGCATGTGGTCAGGAGATGTCGTTGTGCCCCTTGTGTCTGGGCAGGAAGGAGTTACACGGCCAGAAAATGCTGCAGATCCTCCTTTAACGTGGAAGGGACTGATTTTTACTACAATTCAAACTGCTGCTGTGCTCAGTGAAAAGCTGCTGTTCAGAACTGCTGGAGTGTGAGTGTCCTTAATTGGCTACCAGTCACCAACACCGTATTAATGGGGAACTTTCCAACCTGAACTGGAGACAAAATTATAAATTGAAGCATTTATGAAGCTTTCAAGTAATTAAAAAACCCCAACCACTTTTCAACTGACAATTTGTTCAACTCCTAATAGCAGTAATAGCCATGTGGAAGGAAGTGTAGTTGGAAGGCACAAGATTTAAACGTTCAAATGGAGCAGAGATTCTTGCCAGTGCCTTGGTGTGGCACCCTAAAGCAGGTTCTGTCTTCACTACCAATTTTTGAGCCCAGCTCATTAAATCAGTACAAATTGCTATTTGCAGTGATATAAATTGGCTCTTCTGTCCCCTGGAGTTCTCCAGATGTCTGTTTATACTCATGCAAAGTTCTGTAATGCAGATAAGCTTTTCTGGCTGCTTTTATAGCAACGATTAATTGTTGACACTTGAATTTTTTATTTCATTTATTTCCTTAGTGAATTTGAGTGCCATGGCCAAGACAGTGGAAGATGAGTGTAGCTGAGTACAGCTGGGATTGTATCTGCTGTCTGTCCCCTTTTCTGCAGTGGAGCATGGAAAGGAATATTGACCACTGACGATAGACAGCTGTTAATTAGAGAGTCCTTCAGCTGCTCTGACCTGGGGTGGAGGAATTCTCAAAGCATCTCCCCAGTCACCCTTATGAGGTGATAACCACTCAGGAGAAGGAGCTTTGGGGCCCTGCTGACACAGCCCCTCTCCTAAAGAGCACCTGCACCGTGTAGTGTTTGCAGTACTGCTGGGTGACATTTTAGTTGTACTTCAGGAAACCATTGCATAGTTGAGCGACAGAGAGAGGTGTGTCCTCTGCACTCTGACAGCTGGGAGCAGATTGATGTGCCATTTCAAGTTCTGACCTTTACAACAATGTCCTCTTGGTAACCATTTATTAGAGCCCAGAAGATAAAATCAGCCTGTGTTCAGTCTGAAGATACCATTGATATCTGCTTCAAGCATTACTTCTATTGCCCCAAAATTTTAAATTTGGGTTAGAAAACTGAATAAACACTGAATTAAGGGAAATAAATTTGTGTTTGTTCTGTTTCTGTGCCTATAGGTAGAGATATTTTCCTCTCTTTGCAGCTCCAAGGACAAGAAGCTCTCCCCTTTGTGCATCTGAAATACTGAACCTGAAAGAAAGCAGAAAGCAGGATCAAGGTAATACAACAAATCTTACACAGGTCAGTTGATTTTTGCTTGCCTGAGATGATTTCAGTGCTGGTGTCTAAGGAGAGTGATTACAGAGAGCATTCACCTGCAGACAGAGGTGTGGGAGGGAGAGGCAATTCAGGGCTTTGATTTGGAATAGGATGAAGCAAATACATGGGCTGGTAGATCCAGCTTGGTATCTGTTTATGTTAAAGAAGAAAATCGCTGTTCAGATACATGTTATCTTCATCTGTGTCATCAGCACATCCTTCCCTCACACGAGGGAAAGTGAGAAGTTTGCAGTAGGATTTCCAAAAGAAAAGATACTTAGGGAATTGCTCTGCCAGTCCTTTCAGCTGCACCTGAAGCTCCTTGCAAACGTTAACTCCATCACTGCAACCCCACGAGTAAGTGGCTGTAGATGAGAAGAGCCAGACCCCCAGAGCTCAGGCTGGGTAGGTGTGGTGCTCCCACAGCTGCTGGGGCTCTGTCTGCACATCCACGGGTGCTTTGCTGCTCCTGCACATCTAACCAGCCATAACTGGAGGCAGCAGGAGTGTGCTGGGGGAAAAGGATGGCAGAGACACCTGACTGGAGCTTGGGAAGCTTTGGGGATCACAAAGGGAATGCACAGAGAGAGGGCAGGGGGACCTGGGAGAGAATTAAAGTGGGAGGAAGCTGGAGATGCTGTGAACAGTGGCTAAGGACTGGGATGAGTGCAGGGGAGAGCTCTGATGGGACAGTGGCATTATTGGGGATTTGGAGGGCAGGATATGAGCTGGAGAATGCAGAGGATCCAGAATCCAGAGACCAGCCTTCATGAGTTACCCTGCTTGGGGAACAGCTCTATCCTCTGGCAAATTTGGTCATTATTTTCAGTGGTACCTCTATACTACCACTTCACACGGAAAATACAACGAAAGATAAATGTATTTGGTGTTCTCAACAAAGCAATATCCTCTTTTTTTCCTGATCCATCCCATCCCAGCTGCAGGGTGTTGTGTTGCCAGGTCAGGAGGGCAGTGCTCGGAGCTGCCTCATCTCGAGTGAGTATAAAGAGTCAAGACAGTGAGGCTGGTACTCTGCACCAGCACAGCATGGGGGGCTCACGTCTGACAGTCTGACCCTCAGGCACAGTTTCTAGTCTTTATTTATTCTGTATTCTACTGCTGTCTGATTTCTTTGCTGGTTTGCAGTATTGAAATCAGGACTTTCTTTTTATCGCATCGAGAGAAGTTTCAGCTGTGCAGAGTCTCAGGTTTGCTTTGCATTCCCAAGTCTCTGAAATAAGAAGCTCTATAACCTAAGACCTCCTTAGAAGTACTAAGTGGGTGCACTGCTAATGGAGCTGACCACCTAAATTATGGATTTATGTAAATGAATTGGCTGATTGCACTGGAATATCCAGGCACTGTGACTGTAAGAAGCGTGGCTGGGGCCATGTGCAGCCTCCAAAGGATGAGCCAATAAACTGCACTGGACAGAAGTGCTGTTATCTGAAATATGTCAGAGAAGTGGAAGATGAAACTATAAAAGCAATCAGACACATAAATGGTGCATTAATCCCAGGTGCCTGGGCAGATGTTGTGTGTCTGACCCAGCACACAGAGCGCCTGTTGGGACTGGAATTTTACAGGGTCTGTCCCGAGTTGTGTTTGTGCAGCACAGTGAATAGCTGCATTTGCAGTGAAGAGGAAGAATGTAAAAAATGTTAAATAGTGTTTTATTGCAGATTTAGAATGAGAAATGACCTGTAAGCCTGCGGAGTAGTGCTAGTCAGAAATACTTGGAATAGTTGTGCCTAGCGAAGGCAGCCGTTCAAACACGATGTGTGCTGCCCACCAGGAGATGGTGCCCTAGAACACACTCTGGCATTGCGATTTTTAGAAGCCGCGATCAACTGCAAATGAGAATTTTAAAAAACAGAACAGAGTGATTTGCAAACAAGTCACCCAAGTCTAAACACAGCATTAATATCCAAACTTCATATTCCAGAATGTTTGCTTATATTTAAGGTTATCACAACACAAATTAACGTACAGGATCCAAACAAGCAAAAGAAAACAATATAAATCCATCCTATAAATCCAGCTACCATTTCAAAGACAATCAAAACTTCAGTCTCCCATCCCAGAATAAAAACATTTCTTCGTAATTTTTGTACGAATTTCACAAGGTCTTTTGGTATTTTGTGTTTGTTTGGTTTGGGTTTTTTTTCATCAGGCTTCAAACAGACTAGAGAAAAAGAATCATCATTAACATTCCTCACCAAGAAAGCAATCAATTTTAAAACTGGAAAACCTTGTGGACGTCAAGGTATAATTTCATTGATTTCTCAGTGCTGGAGACAAAGAAGGAAATTGCAGAGAATCAGGCAGCATCCAGTTCAATAAGCTGCTTCCAGTTGGTAAATGGAAGAAGTGAGACAAAGAGCTCCCTCCTGCATTGTCAGTAAACCCAGGTCTGATGGAACACACGTGGCAACACAAGGCACTGGCATTTTTGCTGTTGCCTTCAGGAGGGCTGAGGTTTCCCCACTGAGTTCTTACATTTACAGATTTCCTGCTTTGTCAGTAATAAACTGTTTGCAACCAAGGAAGCCAAACCCCCAGCAGGTCTCCCTGCCTCTTGGCTTGGGCAGTGCTCCCTTGCAGGCCCTGGGAATTAGCAGGAGCTGCCTGGGAGGCCCAGCCAGCTGATACTCACAGATCAATAACTCCACCTGGCTGCTCTGCTCCCTGGAAATCTTAGACAATGGAGTTTATTTAACAGAAGCAGCTGGCTTTCCTTAATATCTGCTTTACCACAGAACTCAAAATCAGGCACAAGGATTACCACACCAAACAGTGAAATGAAGTTGAGCTTTTATAATACTCTGACAGCTCTTTTGCTCTTAGTTGCAAAGTATGGGTCTTCTTGCAGTATATACATTTTACTGCTGGGTGTTACAATTAAACAAGTATGTTGAATATTAGGTGGGGAGAAAGCCAGGTCAGGATTGTCAAGCTGTAATTAGCCAGTATTTTGTGGTTTTATTTGTATAACAGTGAGGAGAATGATGGGGGTACTTGGTACAGCAAGAGCAGCTTTGACTCCACACTTGTTTGCACAGCCTGGTGCAGATGGGCTCTGTCAGCAGTGCCCCAGTGTGCTGAGCACCACTGCAGACACGCTGGTCTCACCCCTCTGCTCTACTCCTGTGGCTGCAGCCTGGGGAAGTGGGATGTTCTTTGTGTGGATGGCAGGAGAACAACTCCCTGGTGAAGAGGGGTCAGAGGGAACACACTGCTGGGATGCTCTGGCCCAGGACTGAGCATGCTTGGCTGGGCCTGGCTTTGAGGGTTTACTTATCAAGTATAAGCTTTCAAACAATAAAGTGAGTGATTTTTATCATTTGATCCACGGTGCTCACTAGCCCTGAGATTCCCTGGAGTCTCTGAGCCCCCAGTATGTTTTTCCCATGAGTTCATACTCAACAACACGTGTTTTAATGACTTAGATACCAAGAGACGTCCCACAGAAACCGGCTACCTGCTGGCAGCAGAAGCAGCACAGAATTGTGCTGCCTCAAAAGGCAAACCAATTGATTTGTGGCCCAGAAGGACAGAGCTACAGAAGGACACACAGCCCCCTTCTGACTTCCCACAGCATGAGCTCTGCAGTTTCTACTGTAAAGATACCTGCTCAAAATGCTTCCTTGCATGAGCACACAGGCAGGGCCTGCTATATAGCCTGCCCACTCTGGTAGGCTAATACCAAAGTTATCTAATGTTGTGAAGTTAAAAAAAAACCCACACACCAAAAAAACCAACGAAACAAACAAAAGAACAAAACAACCACAAGCATAAGCTCAAAATAGAGGAAATTCACTTTGTTTACTTGTGCTCTGACAGACCAACTTCCCATCCCGTCCATGAGCCTCTCCCAGTTTCTCAGGAAGACAACCTTACAAAAATTGGTAGTAAGAGATGCAAAGTCAGCATGGGGAGAGAACAGCCTGGTACAGGCCCCAGGAATGACTGAAGGAGCTCTGCATCACTACACTCGAAGGCTCAGCTCGTGGGATGCCCACTGCTGCAAATAAACCTTGTCCCAGGTGGGGCAGATGAAGCAGATGGTGGATTCCACGTGCTCTGTGGGAGGAACTTCTCTTTGTTCTTGGCAGGGAGGTGTCTGTGCTGCGTGGCTGACAGCACAGTGGTGTCTTTGCTGACAGCGTTACCAGCGAGCCCAGGCTGCGATGGGACAGGGACTGGAATGCTGTTTGATCCCCTGGGTGCTGGGGCACATTTGCTGCCGAGGGCCCTGTGCTGGGTGAGCTGGGCATGGCCTGCACCAGGACACAGCTGCAGCAGGCCTCTCCTCCATCACACACCTGTGGGCTACAGGTGACGTGTAACTTGTTCCACAAGTAGTAAAGCTGCAGAAGCATGTGGTAACAGCTTGTTTAGGAGATGGGCAGAAAGTGTAATGAAAGATGTGAACACAGAAAAGAGCACTTGACTCCCAAGAGCAGCAGTGTTTGCCTACGGGTGTGCACACTGACAGTGGATTGCCTCTGCCATGTCCAACAGATTTGCTTTTCAGGTCTTGCTCTGCACATTTACATGGTTTGTTGGATTTTTTTTTTTTTTTTGCACACACAAGAAAACAGATTGCCAATCAATTGCCCTCCACAGCTGGGGACATTTCTGAGTACACAGTTGCTTTTAATGTTTAATTAGGTATGATAACAGAATAAAATGTTCTTGGCACAGCAGTGCCTATAGCTCAAACTTGCAACATATTTCTCTCTTCCCAGGGTGCTCAGCACCCAGCAGAAAAAGGACACTCCTCCTGTACCTGTTCTTAGGTCTTTGTCAGCATTTCTGCCATTAACACAAACGATTGTCAGAGAGTTGCAGCTTAGTTGCCAAAAAAATTAACTGTAGGCTGCGGTTTAGTGTGGGGGGTCTCGGCTCAGTAGCCGTTTTGGGGTGGTTTTCTGACAGCCTTTTCCGTGAGCACACAGATGTAAATGGCAAAGCAGCGCCGGGGCGTTTGTTACCGATCAACAGATGAAGCTCTCGCAGTTACACAGACAGTAGCTGCTTTTTTAAACTCCCGTCAGCTCACAGATTGCTTTAGGCCACAATATGTTTATCATATGTCTTAGTGCTGCCTTTTTTTTTTTTTTTTAAAGACTTAATAAATAACTGGCAACAACCCTCAGCTGCCGTGCTACAAGCAGAGGTCGTTTCAGCAGTCACCTGGCCAGCGCTGGGGGCTCCGCACAGGTGCGGGGCTGCTCCCGCATCCCCGGCCCCGCAGCACCGCCGAGATGTCGGTTCTTGCCCGGGGCGGACCCCGGTCGGGAGTGGGTGGGCAGAGCCGCCCCTTCCCCCGGGACGAGGCCGCGGGTCCCGGGGAGTTCCACGCGGGGCGAGGACCCCCGAGCGCTCCCGACGGGGCTCCCCGAGCGCGGGTCCCGCGGGAGCGGGGTGCGGTGACAGCCCCGCCGGGGCCGCGGCACCGCCCGGGCCGGGCCGGGCTCGGCCAGCCCAGCCGAAGAAGGAGCTGCCGACCCCGCCGCCGAGCAGCGCCGCGGCCGCCTCTCCCTGCCTGACTCGGGGAAAATCATTGTTTGGCTCCGGCATTAACTACATTCCAGCGGGACGCAGCGCCCAGTCTCCTTCCTCGCATTCCTGCCCCACACAAAGGAGTCCCTGGCTCGCCGCGCCCCGCGCTCCGCTCGCCGCGCCGCGAAGCCCCTCCGGGCCGGCCGCCGCCTTCGCCCCCGCCCGGGGGTGCGGGCGGGCCGCGGCCCCTCCGCGGGGCGGCCGCCGGGGGCGGCGGGGGCCGGGACCCGCCGAGCGCAAATTCCTCCGCGCAGCGCGCCATTGACTGGACCGAGCAACTTATTTAAGGCTGGAAAGTGACACAGGGGCTCCTCGTCCGCGCCGGCCGCGCTCCGCGGGCAGCCCGGCCGCTCCGAGCCCCCAGCGCGGGATGCCGCCCGGGTGACCGCGCCCCGCAGCCCCCGCAGGAGGAGCCGCGTCCCGCCGCTGGCCCGCCAGGACCGCGGGAAGGGGCTTTCTTTCAGGCTGGTTTTTGTGTTGCTGGATTTAGGGATTTTTTTGGATTTTTTTTTTTTTCTTCCACCCCCCGCCCCCCCTTTTCTTTCTCTGCTCCGGGCTGCGGTTTCGCGGAGAGTTCGCCGCCCTCCCCCGCCCCGCGCCGCCGGGCTCCGGCCGAGCATGGAGAAGTACGAGGAGGACATGGCACTGAAGGCCACCAAGTTCATGGAGGACCTGTCCCTGTACGAGCCCTGCCCGGAGGGTCCGTACGGCCGGGGCGGCCGCCGGGACCTGGCGCTGCACCCCGACCTGGAGGAGACCAAGCGGGTCATCGCCGCCCACATGACGGCGGAGCAGCGGGGCCGGAAGATGAACGGCTCGGCCGCGCCGCCGCCGCCCGCCGAAGGCTTCCCCGCCGCCCCCTGCGGCAAAGCCGCCCCGCTCCGCGCCAACGGCCGCGCGGCCGAGCCGTGCTGCGAGGAGGGGCTGTGCACCCGCTCCGAGGTGGCGCTGCCCTGCTACAGCGGCTTCGCCGACAAGGGCAAGCGCTACTCGGCCGAGGGCTATCGCTACGCCGCGGGCAGCGCCTTCGACGGCGGCTACGTGGCCAAGGGCGGCGGGCGGGCGCCCGGCGGCCCGGACGGCAAGTTCGGCGCGGCCAGTCCCCGGGCCAGCCTGGCCGCCGCCCCGCCCGGCCCCGCCGCCGAGCACGGCAAGTTCTCCAGCCCGCGCTCCAGCCTGGGCGGCGCGGCCGCGCTGCCCTACGAGAAGTTCTCCAGCCCCCGCTCCAGCCTGGTGGTGCCCGGGCAGGACAAGTTCGGCAGCCCCCGCGCCAGCCTGGTGCAGTACGACGGGGCCGCCCTGAGCCCCCGCTCCAGCTACGCCAGCACGGCCAGCGACACCAGCAAGCACTCCAGCCCCCGCGCCAGCCTCACCGGCTACGACGGCGGCGGCAGCAAGCCCAGCAGCAACCGCACCAGCGGCATCAGCATGGGCTACGACCAGCGCCACGCCAGCCCCCGCTCCAGCACCGCCAGCCAGTACTCCTGCACCGCCAGCCCCCGCTCCAGCTACTCGGACTCCAGGTACGGCCCTCCGGGCAGCGCCGAGCCCGAGGGTGCGGGCGGCGCCGGGCTCGCCCTGGCCAGCCCCCGCTCCAGCCTGTGCGGCCCCGAGGGTGGTCGTGCCCCCGCCGTGGTCAGCCCCCGCTCCAGCATCTCCAGCCAGAGCTCGCGGAGCTCCCGCGGCTCCATGAGCGCCTACCCCGAGCTGCAGCTGCCCTCGCCCCGCTCGTCGCTGCTGGGGCCCGGCCTGCAGGAGGACGGCGCGGTGCCCGAGCTGGACGTGTACCACCGCATCCATGCCCAGTCCCCGCCGCGGCACGACCAGCAGCACCCGGCCGCCCCCGAGCCGCCGCCCCCCTACGCCTACAGCCCGACCAAAGGCTCCGCTTCGGCCCCCAAATTCAAGCTCCCCTACCAGGTGACGCCGTGCCGGGAGAGCGGCCCCAGCCAGGCGGAGCGGCGGCTGGAGGCGCTGACGCTGGAGCTGGAGAAGGAGCTGGAGATGCACATGAAGAAGGAGTACTTCGGTGAGTGGGGCTGGGGGGCGTGTGGGGCTGCCCGGGTCGGGGGGTTTGGCCGTGGACAGGGCGGGTGTGCGGTGCCCGAGGCTGCTCGGGGCCAGGTGACTGCAGAAGTCCCGTATCGCCACAAGCATTGTCTAGTGTCAGAAGTGCTTACACCATAGCTCGTTCCTGATATGTGATCTCTTTCCTGTCTGTTCCTAACGCGGTTTGCCGGGATGTGCGATGCTTCCTTTCCCACGTGCGGATGGGAGGCTTGTCTGAAGTGTTACGGGAGCTGTTTGTGCAGCAGGGGCTTACAGAGACTCTCTCCTTTACCTTCCTCACGGGCTTCCCCCTAAACCTCCAGCATCCCAGAGCATGTGGTGTTTGTGATCACGCTCTCAGTCTGTGGTAACTTTTGTAGACGATGGTGAAGCAATTTTTAGTGCCTCGTTCAGTGCAATCTTTGTGTTAGTTCGGAGCACCTGTGGGAGCCCAGCATTGTCTCTGCCCCGCGAGGCCTCGCAGGGCCTGCTGAGCACGCGGGGCTGTCAGGGGTCCGTGTCATCCCTGGGATCAGAGAGCAGTTTGGAGGAGAGCCCTCAGTCCTTCCTGAGGATAAATCAGCGCCTTTGTCATCTCCTGGATTTTTGTTGTTTCTTTATGGAAGAAAAGTAACTTCTTGAAATGAGAGAAGGTGCTGTGTAGCCGCACTAGTTGGGATTGAGCTCACCTGTCTTTACATTGTACTAGGTATGAAAAGTTGAGCTGGGCACTGCGGGCGAGCCGGGCAGCCCTCAGAGAGTTTGTCCCTGCTTGAACGAGGAGCGAGGGCTGTAAGCAGGGATGTCAGAGCTCCCGGAGGGGAGGGAGGAGGAGGCCTGGCAAGGTGAGGGGCTGTGGATGAGCCAGCCCCGTGTGTGGCCTTTGAGGGAGCGGTTATCTCGGTGTCTTTGTGTGCTGGCCGTGCGTGTGATTCCTGAGCGGCGTGAGCGTTCCTGAGGATGGAGCCGTGTGTTACCTGATTTAAACACGACATTCAGCTTGCTTTTGGCGCGGCATTAGTGTGCTCTGCATGGCAGAAGGAGTTGCAGGGCCCCATGTGTTTTTCTGGGAGATGCTTGTAGGCAGACAGAGCCGGGCCGGTGGGTGGAGGTACCAAGTGAGCAGTACCCTCACTACTGGGAAAGCCCTTCCGTAACCTGCAGCGGTATAGTTTCTACAAGCTTTTGTGCCCAGACAAAGAAAGCTGAATGCAGTGTTTACTGCCTGCCTTCATCTGTCCGGGGTTCAGAAGAAAGCACCCATTGCTGCATCTCTTGCGGTGTGTGGCACCTGGCACGGTGCTGCTCCCTCCCGAGGGACAGGGACGGTGCACTTTGGGTATTGCAGGAGCTGGGTGGGAGGGCTTGTAACACACGAACTGCAGGAAATGTTACTTTCAAAACTGACACGATATTCAGGGAGAGATCGAGAAATAAGATGTATTCAATGTAACAAAGAAGTTATGTGTCCTGAGCCTCTGGGGGGTGTTTCCAGTTGCCTGGGAAAGCTGGGTGTGCGATCAGGGACGCCAAGAGCAGCCAAGGGGAATCTGTTGTGGGTGGGTTTTCTTATTTATAAGACTTTTCAAGTGTCACTACTTGCAGGTATATTCCATAGCAACATGTTGCAGCATGCCCCAAACCTCGGGAGATGCAGCCAGGGTAGGATGAGCAGTGAGCCGGTGCCTTTGTGCCCTGGGAGCGTGTGGTGGAGCAGCACAAAGCAGCACTGCTGTGACTTGCACCCTGGAAGCAGACTGAAACCCAGAAAACAGGGGTGCTTTGAAAGAGAAGGTTGATTTCTGTGAGTTGTCGAGGTTTTGATAAATCCTGGTGGATTTTGGTTCAGATCATCCATGTAGGTGTAGGTGTATGCTGAGCTTAGGCTGAGCAAGTGAACAGAGGTTTGCGGGGTGACCCCAGGCTGTGGGGTCAGAGACAAGGAGAGCGAGAACAGGAGGGGGAGAAGTCTGCTGTTTAGTTAGATTTACCTGAGAGGGTCTTAAACAACGTTAATGAAAGGAAGCAAAGAAAATGCCTTGATTTTTGGAGCAGCTTGCACAGGCTGCAGCTGTGAAGTCTTTGCTTATGCTTTCGCTCCTGTAGCAGGGGTGTCTGGCACACTCCGAAGGCAGTCGTGGGTGTGCTGTGATGCTTGTGGAGAACAGAATTGTTTAGCCAATAGTCTTAATAAGGTAGAGGGAATAGAGGAGATGGTTTAATGCTCCTTAATTAGATGAGCTCAACTGTCTAGTGAGTAAATGCTTGTATGAGGGCACTGGGTATTTACTGTGTTCTGTGTCCTGTCATCACTGTTGTTCTGCTCCCAGCCCCCAGTAAACTAAAAATTGAGCAGTGTGCTATTTTGAAGCTGAGGGCACAGGACTAACCAGCCCTGTTTGGAGAAGGAACAGTTCTACCCTGCCTTCAGTCTGGTCGTGGGTCTGTTTGAGTGGTCCCCTAACCATACGTGTGATCTTCAGAAGATGCCCTTCTGAAGCTGGTGTAATGTGGCTAAAAGGGCTGGTGCTGTCAGGGAAGGGCTCTGCCCAGTTGCACAGCTGAGGGGTAGCACCCTGCCCTTCCAGTGCCCCCACCAACACATTGCAGCCACAGGCACCCACTGATCTGACAGAAAACAAAGCCTGCAGAGAAGGAAGGAGGGAGAAAGGGTTGTTCATCCTTGCTGAAGAGATGGCTGGAGGTGACCCGAGGCAGAGGGTGCAGACAGAGGATGCTCCAGGAGGCTGAGACCCTTCCTTTGGCAGAGCCTGCACTTGGATTGGGCAGAGCTGTGAGCCTTTGTTCCCTTGTAGCTGTCTCCTGTGCAGCCCCTGCCCAAACTGCTTCATCCTCAACCCTCTGTGACCCCCTGTCTGTCCCTGCCAAGGCACTGACAGTTTAGTAAATGTGCTTGGTTCAGTGGCAGATGCTGAGAAAAGACATAATAAAAAAAAAGTACTTTTACTCACTTTCATAACTGTTCTCAGCTCAACATTCATACATGGTGGGGTGAATTGTCAGAGTTGTTTCAGGAATATTCTTGAAAGTGAGTGTCAGCAGGACATTTGAGGGTGTTGGAAAGTCATCAGCTCAGGAGCTGTCTTAAATTCTTACTTTGCAGAATTTTTCAGTCTGATGTCTAGGTGTTGAAAAATCCAGTTTAAGGCAGAAGTTGGGTTTTGGCATGCCCATCAAAGTCATGCAGTCCTGGAGGGACTGACTGTAAACCCTTGGCTTGTCACCTACTGGGCAGGGAAATGTCATTGTGCTGAGCAGTTGTGCTGATTTGGCTGTTGTTTTTGAACAAGATTTCTCTATATGTCCTGGGACTCCACTGGTGTGTTCTCAGAAATGGAAAGAGAGTTGACAGAGGGGTGCAGGCAGCAAACACACGCTCCTGACAGCCCCTGCTGTGCTGCAGCCATCACCCAACGAGGGCTGTCCGCTCATCTTGGTCAAGGTGGGGAGATCCAGCACAAGAATTGACTTAATTATCTTATCTTCAACTAAAGAGAAGATGCAAGAGGCATCGTGAGCCCAGGGAGGTGGGGGAGTGTGGATTCCTGCCCCTGCAAAGCCTGGAGAGAGACAAGCAAGTTTGCAACTGTGCTGTTGTCCTTCAGCAGCGCCGTGCAGAGTGCCCTTAGTGAAGGTGCTTTTCCCCCTCTCAGCACATTCAGTGCCTTCCCCACCCCTCGCTGCCACCTCCCCCCCACAGTCTCTGCCTCCCTGTGTGTCACAGCTGATATGCAGAGCACAGGGAGTCCATCCCCCGTGGGATGCTCCCCAGGGAGAAACAAGCAGTCCTGCCACAGAGCTGTCACCCTCCTTGTCTTCCTCGGGCATCTCTGTCTGACCCTTTGCCCTGTGGAAAACCTGGTGGTGTGGAAAACCCTTCCTGGTGTCCAGTGCAGGGTTTACCAAGTGAAGCAGGGATGGGTTGGTGTCCCAGAGTGAGACACAAAGTCTGGATTCTGTCCATAACTCTTAGTGTAGCAATAGCCCATGCTTATCCTGGCAGGTAGGCTGGACTCTCGAGAGCTCCTGGATTTTCCCAGAAAGCCACCCAGCACACATTTTCTGGAGCACAATCAAGAAATCCTGATGAAAAGTGTTTGGCCTGGTAGGTGGGTGAAGGGAAGAAGTAGATCCCTAGACCCATCGAGGCCCTCTCTGCCCTTTGCATTCACAGTCGTCAGTGTAAATCTGGATTAGCTTTTAACACAGTGACAGTGGTCAGTCTTTAGGAGCTGCATTGCTTAGAGGTGAAATGGGAAAACCTGAATGAAATTTAGGGCAACTGGCAGATGGTGACCAGAACACTTGGGAGAATTGTTGAAGTGTTCTTTTCAGTCTTAGGGGTTCCTGAAGCTTTCTTTGAGAACTGTTAGATCTTCCCTGTTTCTATCAAAATAGAGGTAATGGTTAATACATTTTACTGTTTTCGGAAATAAGCCAAGATTTATTATCTGAGAATTACTTTATATTTCTCTATCTGGTCCTGGAAATCAATTCAACATTGGTAATTAGCTGAGATCTTTCAGCATTTGCACCTGAGGCTGTTTTGGGAAAAATCTGCTTTTGATGGGCAAACATCTAAATAGAATTAAACTTCCAGGGTGTGGTCTCTTGAAGGGTTCTAACAGGCCACGTACCTCAGAGCTCGGCTTTGCTAATCTGCCTCATAGATTGCTGAAACTCAGTCGAGAGTGGTCAGGCTTTTCTAGCCAAGATGGGAAACAGCCCTCACAAAGGGGTCAGGCAAGGGAGGTGTGTGTTCCCAGTGAGAGGTGCTGGGTAAGTGTGAATCAGCAGCATCCTCGAGCTACCAGGAGCCTGCCCTCCTGAGTGGGTCCAGGAAAGAATGGTAAATAGTGAGAGAGAAAAGAGGATCATTCGAAGGCAGGGGAGAGAATGGAGAAGGAATTCAATGGAAAGAAGAGGATGCAAAAAATAAGTGTAATAAGACAAGTCAACACAGTGTTGTCTGTGGTACGAATTGGGCTGTGAAGGATGTGGGAGTGGTCCTGGATGGCTTCTTGCAGTCAGTCCCTGCTAGCCATGCACGTGCTTGTGAGCCTCCCTGAAGCTGGGAAGTGATAAACTGTGTTGTGTGTAATAACAGAAGGGGACAGATGCAGAATATGTGTTTATATTTTAACAAGTGCTGGGTGTGTGAAAGGTGTACAATTAACATTAAATGGGAGTTTGGCTGACCATAAGGTGCACAGAAGCCTGTATTATGAATGGGGAGGAAAACTTTCTTACCTTGGGTTATAGGAAATTTGACTGTGAATAGGGGTATTGTTTGATGGCAAATTTTTTGTTTCTTTTTTTTTAATTATTTATGCTTTTACCCTTGAGCTCTCTCTGCATTGTTGTCAAAGCACTGCCTGCAAGGGGGGATGGTGGCTTCCAGCAATTCCTTGGGTCTGCTCAGCTTCTAGGGCTCTGTCACAAGGTCCAAGCCAGGTCTGTACTGCACTCCTCCAGTACAAGGCTCTCAAGTTCCCAGAAGTAACATCAGGCTTTTAAACCTACCCTGTGCCCATCTCCCCACCCCAGTGAGCTCTGCTCCCTTCGAGGGCTCAGGGAGACACCCTAAGCAAGGCTGAAAGGAAAAAAGGCTTCTCCAGCAGAGTTTAACTTGTACTGGCAGTCGTTCCCTCTATGCTGGATCTTCCACAAAGATTTGTGTGTGCAAATGTCCCGTTTGATGCTCAGTCACACACTGGAGATTTGTACACAGTGATGTGTGAATTTGGAGTAAATCCCAATTTAATGGGTTCAATGGATTCCGTGGCCACTGGAGTTTGCAGAGCAGAAATGTGACCCTGCTGTGAAGGAACAGGTAACTGTCAAAGTAGCTGTTGTTACAGTGTGATTGAAGTTGATGGTTTTTAATAGAAAACACCCCTGAAGTTGTATCAGCTTTACATCTAAAATGTATAAATAATACAGGTTTGTGTGCTACCACTGATGGCTTTGTGGTAGCAGCAAAAATGCTGGGCTGAAATCCTTAATATCCCCAGTTAATAAATGAGGATGTAAATGTCTCTTAGAGCTGTGTGGATATTGGATGCTTAGAAAGCACTCTCAGAGACGAGGATTTGCTAACACTAAACTGATTACTTTTAGAAAATGCTAAAATTATTATTTTGCTAAAAAACCCGGTGGCTGGAGAAACTCGGTGTCTGAGAGTATAATGTGGTGTTTGATTTCTGTGCCCATCCTGGACAAAGTGCCTCCTCTCTGACAGGGATGGGAATGTGTGATATAAACCAAACTGAGGCAGTATAAAAGGATGAAGTGCAGGAATGTGTAGGATGTCTGTAAGTTTTATTAGGAGCTTAAAAAGGCTCTCTTTGGAGGGCTGTGCTCAGCTGCCTGGAAGGTTCAAGTGCTGACAGGGCAGAGGTACCTGGGGCTGGGATGTGGCATTTGCTTGGAGGTGCTCCAGGGGTGTGATGGCTCCCAAGGCTGCCAGCAGAATTCCTGTTGGCTTGTTAGGGAGCAGGACCAGCCTTCATCTCTGAACAAAATTAGCAAATGTGCTGATGATGGACCAGTAACTGTGGTGTTCTGCAGGATTTGTATGCAGTTTTCCACTGTGCCTGTGTGGATGCTGTCTCTGGAAGCGCATTTTGTCCTTTTTTTCCCTACATTGGAGCAGATAGTTCCATTCTGTGGTATGTTATCTCTTCCCATTAACCTCACCGTGTTGCTTTTCCTCCCTATCAGTGTAGCCTTGCTCGTTACTGTGCTGAGACAGAGGAGCACAAGAAAACTGCCAAGCAAGCCGTGTATCCCTTCCAGCTGGAGCGTTTCACGTTGTCTGCAACACCATTCCTTGTTCTTTGGAGCAATTGAGCTAAATCTCTAATGTCACATTTATGTGTTCCAGAGAGCTTTTAAGGAAAGGCCTATGAGTCATGAAGGGAAACCCCCAGCCCCCAGAGCACAGACACTCGTTTGATGCTCAGCTGAGAACTACCGTGCATATAAAACACAAAACAGGGACGGCCTTACTCAGGGGCACCCACCTGGGGGAAAGGATTTACTGCTTGTCACACCTATTTCCAAATCTGAGATGCTGGGAAAGCTCCTTTTGGCAGGTTTTGCCCAAAAAGCTGTAGGCAGCTGGGTCTGAACCCCTGTGGTGCTGGGGCTGTGGTGGGACACAGGTGCTGCCAGGTGCCCTCAGCTGTCTGGCCCAGCGTGGCTGCCAGCCCTGACCCTCCCTGCAGCTCCTGCCTGGCTTGGAGAAGGGGATATATTGGGCTGTTTTGTTGGTGCTGCCAGCAGGGCTGAGCTGGGGTGGGCTGTGCCAGTGGGTGCCATGCACTGCCTGTGCACCACAGGTGAGCTTTTGGGAGCTGAGGTGCCCAACAGAGAACTGAGTTCCTCCAAGTGCCAGGGATGGGGAACCAAAGAACTTTGAAAGAGGGATGTGGTTAGGCTGGAGTAACAGTATGAATCCTTAAGGCTGGGTTTGGGGGAGATGATGAAGTGTAAAGTCTGTAATTGCAGGCAGCAGCACTGAAGTGCAGCTGTGAGGCTAACGTGGGTATCTGTGAGTGCTGGGAGAAGTGCAGGGAAGGCGGTGTGCAAGTGTAAAGAATATTAATATCACATACTGTGATGAAATGGCCAGGGAGTGGATCAAATGGACAACAAGGAGGCATTTAACAGGTTATAAAAGGTCGTGCCTGGTATGTAACATTGGTCTTTTAAGAATTTGGCTGAACAAGGTGTGTTTCAGTTCAGAATGTGTTTATAGCTTTTGTGAAAAGTAGATGGCTACGGAGGAAGAACTGCTAGGGACTTTCAGATGTTTTCCTGGCCATCCAAACATTCACTTAATTGTTGAACTGCTTCACTTGTGACACCTCAGAACTTCTGGAAAGTGAAAACAAGATGTTTTCTTCCTTTTAATGTGGCCACTGGAAAAAATTAGAACATTTCAAAGTTGAAATGAAGAGAAACAAAAAGCCATCCCTAAATGCAGTTTGACAGTTGTGCATGTTTAGATGCTTCAGCTGGCTTGGCTGATGTTTCCTGTGGTCTGTGGGGAGCCCGTGGCCTCTCCCAGGCCTGGGAAATACCCTTTTGTTCTGGCGGTCACTGCACAAACCTTTGTGCTGAGCTGCAGCTCGTCCCAGGCACGCAGAGTGCAGGGGACTGGGGTTCCAGGAGTAAAGCTCCTGGGCTGGAAGTTGGGTGGTCCTGCTGCACTTTCTCCTTGTCCCTCAATGTCACTTCTGTGCTGGCACTGCCAGCCCGGGGGTTTGGGGAGCATCAGGTAAGGCCAGTCCTAACCACGGGTCCCTTTTGGCTCAGGTGTTGTTGGACTCAGCTGTTCCCAGGTGTCCCAAAGTTAAATTACAAGTAATTTGAGGTTCCTTTAGGTGTGTGTGTGTCTTCAGGCAAATGCAGAACTGCAGCATGTGTGCAGGGTGTGGGTGATTGGAAACCTTCAGCAGAGAGGGGTTTCTACCAAAGTGGGGAGAAGTGTGACTTTGTTAATAAATGTAATAAATCATAAAACCCTGGCTGAATTGAGAGGGCTCTGCTGCTGTGGCTGAATTCTGTTTGCCTGGCCTTGTGGCTTTGCCTGCAGTAGCATTAGAGTAGGACCTTGGTTTTCTATCTTTTTTTTGGTGTGAAATTCCTTCTAAATCCATTTGTTTGGGCCAAATGCTGAATGATTGCAAAATAGTCCCTGGAATGGTTCTGAGCAAGGGGGTAGTGGATAAACTTGGTCACTTATCCATGGTTTCCCCTGCTCAAAAGTGTGCTAACCTGACCATGTGCTGCTGGCTCCTGCCCTGTCTCTTCTTGTCATCCATCTGAAATGCAGCAGGATTAGACCCACAGTCTCTGGGACTGTCTCACCTGTCACTCTTCTTCCCATCTCTCTATAACTAAGTTAAAAATGTTGATTTTTTTGGGGTGTGTGTGGTTTTTTTTTTTTGGTTTGTTTTGTTTAAAAGAAAAAAAAAGATAGAAGAAGCAAAAGGTACCGGAGCCCAGCATCAGCTAAGGCAAAACAACTGTGAGTAGCAGGCAGTGGAAAGAGCTGTAATTGGTGAAATATTGGATGTCTCAGTGTTTCTCTGTGTTGTGGCAGTTGCCATGCTGTTAACCTTGAGCATCCCAGTTCTCAGGTGTGCGTGGGGGAATGGGCAATTCCTCAGGGAGCAAGGCAGAAGTTTTGATGAAGGATAATAACTGTTGCAGCTCAATTTTTCCTTTTTTTTTTGTTAGGCAGTTATGTGAAAATTCTCTGCAGTTGGTGGGTTGCCCACTTTTAATCAAAGCCATGTTTCCCAGATCTAAACACTCAATAGAAAACAGATCTGCACACCAATCATGTGTGTTAGGGTCCAGATTCTGAGCTGGTTTGAGAAATAAGCATGTAATTTTTTGAGGTGTAGGTCAGTAGCCAGTTGTCCTGGAAAGTGTGTTGGCTTGTTGTACCTGTTCCTGGCTAGAGCAGGGCTGGGCCTCTGTGGTGCAGCCCTGTGAAGTGGTTCAGAGCAAGGGATGCACTTGCTCCACTGGAAACCAATTACAATTTCATTTACAAGATGGAACACGTGTGATAAATCCAGTCCTGCCTTGTTCATGACAGTCCTGCTTAGGTCATGAGGGCATGAATGACTTGTTTTTGGAGTTATCTCTAATTGTTTTCCTTACACCACAGAGATCAGGGAATAAGTCAGTTCACACCAGTGTTTTACCCTTGCCATGTTTCTCTCCCTGACTTGTCCAGCAGCCTCTGCACCTCCCTGGTCGTGCCCCCCGTGGAATGGTCAGGTGTCATTGCTCTGTGCTGGGGCTGTAAAAGGGATGTGCAGTTTGCCTGGGAATGTGGGATCTGACAGGTAGGCACCAATTTCCTGCAAATTGTGATATAACTAACAAAGAGCAGGTGGAGCCAGTGGTGTGGAAGAGGGCTCTGATGCTCTCTGTCCTGCTGACCTTTTCAGCTTGTACAAAGTCAGTGGTTAGCACAGAGTTCCCAAGTTGCTCTGCTCACAGGAGATGGGTGGTAGATGCATGTGATGAGATAGAGGTTGTGTCTGGAAGTGAAGTTGTGCATCCTCTGCTTTTCTCCTTTTGCTTCCTGCCCAGAACAGAAGTCCTTGAAGGTATCAAGACCTAAACCTGGAGAGGGTGCTCAGAGCAGAGAACTGGCACAGACAGGGGTGGTGCCACCTGTCCCCACTGAGCTGAGGTGCTTGCAGAGATCACCCTGACTCTGGGGGTGCTCACTGAGGTGCTGGGGGCTCTCAGCACTGTTGCCAGTTGCTTCCTTTGCCTTTTTTTTTTTTTTTTTTTCCATGAGACTAATGACAAGTAATTTTTTTTAATGAAATTTTGGCAGCCATCAGGTGCTGGTCTCAGATGGTAACTTACGAACAGTTAGAAAAAAGCCGGTTGTTTTGCTTGGTCCACAGAGAGAATCTCCTTTTGAGAGAGGCATTGCTGTGTGAGGTTGGTGGGAGTGACTGTGCTGGGAGGTGCTGCCTGTCTTGGAGAGTGGTGCAGGACACAAGCAACACCTGCAAACAGGTCACTGCCCAGTTCAGAGAGGAGAGAAATCAAATCCACGGCAGGTTTGGGCTTGGAGCTGTGAATGCAGCACAGGCAAGGTTTGCCCCTCGCAGTAGTTTCTGGCGGAGCAGAGATGTGGCAATTAACTCACCAAATCCCACACTGCCCTAGAGCAATGGGGCAATTCCACGTGGGGTGGAATGACTCTGGAATGCCAGACCATGCTTTTTAAAAAGTCAGACCCAAAAAAACCTCCCTGACCTATTAAGAAACTGTGAAAAGAGAAAGGGTGGCTTGGGTTAGGCTGAAACAGCCTTGCATGCTGTGTAAGAGCAAACTGATGTTAACTCTTTTGGGAACAGCTTTCTCAGCCTCTGTTCCACACCTGGGAGGTGTTGAGGCCGCTGAAGAACCATCCCAGAAAGAGGTGATCCCCAGAGGCTCTCCCAGAGAAAACACTTTGAAGAAGTGCCAATGCAGAGTTGCAAATCAGCTTCCTGGAGTGCCAAGTGTGTGAAGCTCTGCTTTTCCCTGCTTCCCACCTCCAGGGGCTTGGCCTGGCTTCCCCGTGGGGGGGGCAGGAGTGGGAAGCAGCTCAAACCCACCTGGCCACAGGGGTCTGGCTGGGCACCCCATTTCACTTGTGTCCGTCTGATTTCCCTCTGTAGCTCATGGAAGAGGAAAAAAAAACAACCCACAAAACAAAACACCCGAAGCTCCTGAGCTGAAGGCCAAATCTTGGGCTCCTTTGTGAGCACAACTTCCTTTGAAATGGCTGGGTGTTCTGCTTGGTTGGACTGGCAGAATTGGGAAACCCTGTGTTGGATTATTGCAAGGTCAGAGAAAGGAAGCGTTGCAAGGTCCAGGAGAAGGACTTGGTTTTGTTTTTCTGCCTAAGTACCCCCTGAATAACGAGTATTGGCTTGGAGCTCTGCCTGCCTGGAGTGCCTGCCTGGGAATTCCTCCCCCTGCTGTGCAGGTGGGATGGATGACAGGCTGAGGGGCTGCCAAAGCCCCTGTGGCTGGATGGGAGCAGGGCTGGGGACTGAGAGTCCTGTCCCCCAGCACTGCTGGGTGTTGTTCCAGCGTGGAAAAGGAGAGGGGCCCTGCTGAGAGCTCTTGCAGATACATTGATAATATTTGCCTACATTTTTGAGAAATACATTATTTCACCTTTATTATGAAGCTCATGCTGTGCATTTGTCCCCCCCCTCACTGTTTTCTGGGCTTTTGCCATTTCAAGGCAATATTTGTTGGTCCACAACCACGGGTACCAGGGCTGAGCTGAAAGGGGTATAAAACCACCGTGGTTTAAATTTGAGCAGGGCACCAAATTATAGAGGCACTGTGGGGGAATGTTAGGTCACAACTTTAATTTTGCTTTTACATGTTGTAAATTTGATTAGGATGCAACCAAAATGCAGGGAGAAGAATGGGATGTGCCCTTCTCACGGGGCAAGAGCTGCATGCCCAGGTGACCACGATGTGTGAAAAATCTCCCTGAACACTGGAGAGAGATTCCTGTTTCAAAGGAAGATCTGGGATTTGGGTGCACTGCTGTGCAGGCTCAGTTCTGCACACACCATTTCCTGCTGGAACACTTACTGTCCCCCAGAAAATCAGTTACCAGCCAGAAAAAGTGTTCAACAAGCCCGTGAACGACTCATTTGAATTTTTTTGACTGTGCAAGTTGCAGTTTCTCACCAAGCAGTTGACCTAAGGCAACAGAGTAAGTGTTTTCTTGGGATCTAAACTAGGGTAAGACTGACTGCAAGGTCAGGTGTGACCGTTTTGGAACAAACAGTTGCATGTTTGTTTTCATGCTGCAGCTCAGGGCCAGGGCACAAACGTCTAAGCACAAGGGGGGAGGGAAGAGGTGAGATAAGGGTGTTCTGTTCTGTGCTGGCTGGAGGGTAGATCAGGACAGAGGACAGTCCACAAGCTTAATCCTGAATAGGAATAAAATAGTTGAAATTTTCTTCTCTCAAAAAGCTCCAGGATGAGCTTTGCCTGAAGAGACATCGCTCATGTGGTGAAAGACAACGAGAGAAGGTGTTTTGTGACTGGTACTGGAGAGAAGCACAAGCTGTTTTAACTGAGGATAAACAATGATTTCTTCTCTAGAATGGACAATTAGCTCCTCTCCAGAAACTATAAAATCATTCATCTCTCAAAGGCACCAGTGGGAGAAGCAAGGGATGTGTAGGCACCAGCTCAGTACCAACTTGTACTTCACTCTTAACCTTACAGAGGAAACACAGTAGAGAGACTTGTCACTGATTTAGTAAAAGCCACCCCTATTTTCATGAATATAATTACAGAACAGGCTATATTCATCTGGAAACAAAGGCTCTAGTAATCTAAAAAAAGCGAGAATAAATTTTAAAAAACCCAACAACTAGACTAATTCTTTTAGCTAGTTTTCAAAAGATAAGCTTTGGGGGTTTTGTTTGGTTTGGGTTTTTTTTTTTAAAGGGAACGTTGAGGAACCTATTCCTTAGTGGATACAGTGAAAGGAAAGATTTCAAAAGGGCTTTGGTGCAATTAAGGGAATGGTTGCATTAGGCTGTGCTGTAGTGATTTAACATGTGAGAAGGAAAAATCCAACGGAGTGATTTACACACTGATCTGGAATGTTTTGATTAAAGGTCAGGCTCAGAAATGTATTTATGCTTATTTGTAAGTCCAAAGAGAATCCATTGGGGAGTTAAATCTCTAAGTGGGCATTTAATGTGTAAATTTTCACGGGTAGCTCTTTACTTACCCATGGCATTTTGTTGTGAATTTAGACAGGAAAAGCTTTACTTGAAAACCGAAGTCCAGACTCTACGAGTACCTGCAAGAGGGGAGAGCATTTCTGTAGGCTGACCTGACTTCAAATATTGAATATAAGCTCTGTACCTTACTGACATATAGGAGTCCTGAAGTAGCAAGGGAAAAGAGAAAAGGGGGTCCAAGAAAACTGGTTGATTTTTTCAAGGATTGCAGTCTCCAGGCTCAGGAATGCTCCATCCTGACATGCAGGAAGCAGCAGGAGGCCTGCATGGATGAGCAAGGAGCTCTGAAAAAGAGATGAAAAGGGTTTGTATAATGTATAAGGGCTGGAAGCAGGGACAGGTGACCTGGGAGGAATATAAAAACACTGTCAGAGTACACATGCTTGGGGTCAGGAGAGACAAAGCTCGTCTGGAGCTGGGCCTGGTGGAAGGTGTGTCAAGAAATGCTTCTGCAGGTGCATTAGCAAAAGACCAGGGAACATGTGGAGCAGGGTGCTGGGCTGGGAGAGCTTGGTGAATTGGGGGGGAGGAGTGGTCATGGAGCTCAGCTTTAGCAAAGCTTTTGATGCTGTCACCCTCCAGACAATCTGGTGAATGCAGACAGGATAAGTGGATGGTGAATGGACTGAAAGCTGGTTAAGGTGCTGAACTCAGAGTTGTGACCAGTGAGGCGAGGTGGAGTTGGAGCCCAATCACTGCTGGTGCATCTCAGAGTCAGTGCTGTGGGACACCTGGGTGATGGGACGGAGTACCTGTCATGGGTTTGAAAAGGGATGTTGGAATTTTTTCCCTAGTGTCCCCTTTTTTCCTCATGCCTTGTCCACCCTCAGTGTCTGGGCAGTTTGCCCACAAGAGCTGTGTGTGAATGGGGGGCTGGGAGTGGGTTGTGTCAGCTTTTGGTGTGTTAGTCCTGGGTGGGAGATGTGCCAGCTCCCACCCCATGCCCAGATGGAAGCTCAGGTCTCATCCAGCTTCCCAGTGCTCCTCTGGTGCCCACTTCTCAGGTGGATCCTCTGGAGCCTAAAAGGGCACCCAGCAGTTACCACAGAGATCATAATCACATGTGAATTATCTTTTATTGCTTTTGTCATGATCCTAATCTGAACCACTGCTTTAGCAGCAGGGAAAATATTTACCACTACCACTGCACGTGGGGTTTGCAGCGGGCTCTGCAGGGCTGGGGGAACAGCCAGCACAGCTGAGGTGGAAGGAGTTACCTCTCTTTATCACCTCTGTTTTGCTGAGTATTTTAATTAAAACCAGAGAGAGGGAGATTTCTCACACTGTTTCCAATTTTTACTGGTTTTACCTGCTGTTGAAAATTGCATCGAGACGTAGCAGTGCAGGGATGATGTAAAGAGGAATGAATGCTCCTTTTAGTGGCTATGAATAGAGGCTTCTCATATCAGTTAAGTGTTGACTTGAAATTAGGAGAAGATTACAGGTTTATGTTATTTTTTAGCCAGTCCTCTAGGACGTAAATTAACTACCATTTCACCACTTTGTGTAACCTTTCAAAATGGAGAAGGGAGGTTTGGCTGATAAATTGTGTAAGATCACATTTATTTGGAGATGTTTGCTGGAGCTAACAACATGGAAAATTACCTTCCCAACCCTTCAGGCTTTTCTATCTGCTTTCCCTTTTCTATCTGCTTTCACTCTTTCCCTGCCTTTGCAGTTCTTGAGTTTGCTTTTTGTTGCTTCTAGAAAGATTTTTAAGGAACAATTATCCCAGGGGAGTTTGCTCCACAACTGTGCTTTAGTTGTATTTTTGTAAGTGTTGCAAGAAATTTAGGCACAACTCCTTTGCTGTCTTGTGACTGTGAGTGGTGGAGCTGATGAGTTACTCACTAAATAAGAGATGTCTGGGTGGTGGGGTGTCAGGAGTGGGAGAGAAGAGCATTTTGTCTCTTGTTCATCACTTTGGCTTGGGTCTGGCATCCAGCTCTACAAGAAAGGGAGTCCATCTTCCAAAAGCCAGCTTAAAAAGCAGGTGCCTGCCTGTCTTGGTGTGGAGGTGGTGAGTAGGGTGAGTGTGGAGAAGGCACCCAGTGCTAGTTCTGCTCTGATATGTGGTTGGGTCCTGCAGTGCTGGTTGGCAGCTGTTTTGTGAAAGCAAGACTTGTTGGGCACCAATGTCACTATGGAGGGTGACCACTTGGAAAGATAAATCCTTTCTGCCCTCAAGCAAATAGCCTTTGACATGAGCCACTGAGGCCACAGGGTCTCTCACTGTTTGCAGGACGTGTTCCTTACCAGGAGCAGCTTAGCCCTTCAGCTGAAGTGTTTGCAGGTTTCTCCATCGAGGTTGTGGGCCAGGGTTTTGGCTGCAGGTGCCATGGGCAGGTTGTGACAAGAGCAGATGATGCCAAAACCCTGTTGTGGTTGGGGTTTGCCTTTTCTGCCAGATCCTCCCTGAGCTGGACTTGCTGGTCGGTGCCTTGTGCGTTTTCTCCTCAGTGTCCGGGTTCTGCAGAGGAGCCAGGAGAGTGTAAGAGGTGGGTGACAAAGAAAGTGTTTCTATACACTGATGGTTTGTCTCTAGGTGGGAGACAGCACATAACTGAGTGTACAAGCAGAGGCAACACATACTTAGTTGAGTGCTATGACCAAGCCCATTTCCTACTTTTTTTATCAGGGAAAACTGTGCTATTCTCCACCCCCACCCCTCAGTTTTCTGGCCTTTTATACCCGCTTTGCTCCCATTTCATGTCAAGATGACAGTCAGGGTCAAAGCAGGGGAGAGGGGTGGTCCTGAGTGTGATATTTGTGCATTTCTGGATCGTTGGACACTGTTTGGATGCGGCTCAAGTGTGTGTTCACATTTCTGTGGAATTCTCCAGGCAGATCACGTACCCTGGAGTTCACGCCAGCTGCTGCAGAGCAGACTGTTACCTGAGCCAGGACTGACAATACCTGATCCAGCAAAAAGTCAAAGCAGTCCAGACAGACAATACCTGACCTAGCAGAAATCCTGCCAATGTGGAGTAAACTACCAGTACTTTACACTTTGTGGCATCTTTTTCTGTGGCGCTGAGGGTTGTAAAGCTGGGTGTGTGCAGTCCCTGGAACTGCTGCCCACCTCAGCAGAAGGGTCACTGTCAAGCAAAAGTGTGTCCACTCCTGCAGATCTGGGTGGTGCTGTCTGGCCACAGCTGCCGTGGGGAGCGAGTGGAGGGGTGAGTGGAGCTCAGAGTTGTCCCCTGGTGGGAATCGCTGCAGACAGGAATCCGACTGAAGCTCGGAACAACCACCACTTGTTTGCCTTGGGTCTGCCCTGGAGAGCAGCTGAACACACGGGCAGCTTTGGGTGTTGATTTTCTAACTTTCACTTTTTTTCTTCTCCCCGTGGGATCCACAGGAAGGAAATGAGCCTACAGATACAGCATTTAGTGTTACTGTTTCCCGAAGGTAGAGGAGGCAAAATTAGAATATCCTGTTTACATGTCACTGGAGCTGTATTTGACCAGCTGTCCCAAGGGTTTTCAACTTGCTACATCAGGACAGGCTTTTCTGACGGTCTGAGTGTCTTCCTGTCCCATTGGAGGAGTGGGGCTGTTGGCAGTAACACTGAACCCTCCCTGGGCTGAGCCTTTCACTGTAGCCAAGGTGGGGCAGGTGAGGCCACCTTGCCAGGTACTTCAGAACTAAAGCCCTTCATGAGCTAAAGGTGGGAGAAATACATGAGAAATTCCTTTCTGAAATTGTTGTTCCTACAGGGTGTCCTTAAAGGAAGGTACATTCTTCCTCCTGATGTTCTCAAGGCATCCTGCAGTCACTTGACTTGCAGTGACTGAAAAAGCTGGTTCAGAGGGTCGAGGTGACAGGTTTTTAAGTCATTACCAGCTTTCCTTAAACAGCTGCCTATATGCATGCTTTTGTTTAAGCAAAGCTATTTATGCTTCTGGAAATGCTGGAGAACCTCCCTGTGGCAGGTGAGAACTCGTGAGTGGGTGTGAGCACCTTTGCAGGGTGGGTGGTGGAGATGTAGGGCTGCAGTGCCTGTGGAAGGAGCTGCTGGATTGGGAACCAGTGTGTTACGTAATGCCACGGCTTTCCAGACTGTCCTGCTCCTTCTGGAAATAGCCCAGTTATCTAAGAAAATAAAAAAGCGCACCTGGAAACTTTTAGACTAGTCTCCTTGTTTAATCATGAGCCCATTTGAAACATGTCAAGGAAGGCAGCTGTAATATATGACCTTCTTGTGCCATATATTAGAGTGATGACTCACACGTGCAGCGTCAGGAGAATGTAATGAAAAGTCTCTCCAAGTTGACGTCTGTGCAGCTGATGTTTGCAGCTCTGATGTTTGCAGCTCTGATGTTTGCAGCTCTGACGTGCTCTGGAGTTGAGGGTGTTTGGGCTGCACTGATGGTGCTCTCAGTATCACTGCTGTTACCTGGCTGCACAGGTTTTTGTAAGCTGAAGCATTTACACTGGTTCTGTCTTTTCCGTGTCATCGCAGAGGGCCTTTTCTCTGAAGACCACACAGGTGTCAGTGACTCATAGTTAATACAGAAAGGAGCCCAGACACAGAGACTAAAGGCAACTAAGAAAGTCAAAACTGGAAAAGGAGGCTGGTACAGGAGAGTTTCTGGCTGGTTCCATACTGTGAACACTGTCACTTCTATAGGAAAAATCTGCAATGTGTAGAAAATATACTATTATTAACGTGTGGCAGCAGTAAGCTCAATGAAAGATGATGACAATATGAGGTTTAAGTATTTATTATTTATTTACTGCAATAAAACTGTCTCATTGTCTGTAAACCTGCCACTGGAAACAGCTTAAATAAAATCTAGCAGATCTGCAGTCTGACCTGCATTGTGCCAAAGTCTGAAGTGATGGCGTGGACAAGCATCTCACCCCACAGCTCAGGTGATCTCCAGCTGGTACAACCAGCAGTTAAAGCACTGGTATAGATTGCAGTATCCATGCTAATTAAAAACCAAGTAATTTTTTTTTTTATCTTTTCTACTACTATCTGTGAACTGCCACTTCTGTTGCCCGTTTTATTGGGATATGCAGTGGGAAGGTCTGCCCTCTTCCTAACTCACTTCAAGGATGCAGCTGGGTGAATGCCCCTAGTGCTTTACACCAGATTCCCAGTAAGAAATTTGCCCTGGGGCACTGTGGAGCTTTGGATGTTGGTATGAGACCTTTTTGGACTGAAACTAGGACCTGCAGGAGCATTGGTCCCTTCTGCTGGCTGTGGGACCCGTGTGTGTGTGTGTCGGGCTCGCCTGGCCACTCTGGGTGTGGTGGTGTGTCCTCTGCCAGCAGCTGTACAAGCTCCAGTTTTTGTTGGCCCTTCTCTGTCTTCCCCTCATTGCTCTACCACGGTGCTAGAAATGTTGTACTGCTCAAGCAGGCTGAATTATGTGTGTGATCACACTCACTGTGTTCCAGGCAAAATAAGTGTGGGTTGAGCTGAAGGGCCTTGCTGACCTGGTCCCTCTGGGCTGGAAGAGGGTGCATGTCCACAGCCAGCCTTCAGATGTCCAGCAGTGGAGGGCAGTAGGACAGGGAAGGTGCTTTACAGACACCCTTTTCCCTCCACGTCGTCCATTCCCAGTGGTGCCCTCCTTCACCACCCCAGCTGCATCTGTCTCCTGGCTCTGCTCATCGCAGTATTCACAAGGTGCTTTTACAAGCAGGATTTTCCTCTCTGTCTTTTTGTTTTTGGTTAGTACTTTGGTTGCCGAAGTTATTTGCACTTCCCCTTGTGCCGTGGTTGTCAACTTGAGCGTGAGCTTTGAGCAGTGAGCTGAGCTGTGAATCCCAGACAAAGCCAAAGTGGCACAGACGATCGAGCAGCCACGAGAACTGCTCCGTCTTCCAGTTCATTGCCTCACCAGCAAAAGATCTTTCTATAAATGCCAAGTAAGAAGTATAAATCATCCTGGGACTGCCATGCACTAAATCAAGAAGTGGAGAAATGAATGAATATTTGTAAAGCGAGTGTAACTAAACCCAGGCAGAACAATGGGGCTGGGCCGTGCCCTGTGCGGCCCTGGGGTGCACACAGAGGGAGCTGTGCGGGGGCTGTGGAGCAGGATGAGCCCTGTGCAGACAGTGTCAGTCCTTTCATGGGGCAGAGCAGGATGAGCCCTGTGCAGACAGCATCAGTCATTTCATGGGGCAGAACAGGATGAGCCCTGTGCAGACAGTGTCAGTCATTTCATGGGGCAGAGCAGGATGAGCCCTGTGCAGACAGCAGCAGTCATTTCATGGGGCAGAGCAGGATGAGCCCTGTGCAGACAGTGTCAGTGTCAGTCATTTCACGGGGCAGAGCAGGAATATCACATACTGGGTGAAGCAAGAAGCATTTGCTGTGCTAGCTTCGGGCTTTCACTGTGCCGCTGGGTGGATCTGCTTTAACAGGAACAAAAGCCCTCCAGTTTCCAGCAGCTGCTCATCAGAGCTGGTTCCGGCTCCCATGGCATCTCCCACTCGGCAGGGCTGACCTGGAGCTGCCGGGTTTAATTCACCAGCACAGACGTGCCCTGGGCTCAGGGCTGCTGAAATACAGAGTCAGGGAGGGCGGTGTTGGAGAACTGTTTTACAGCCTTCCATGTTCCCAAGCACTTGTCCATCACCTCATCCTACATTTGAAACTCTGGAGAGTTAATGACAAAGCAGAGCAGACTATGGATGGCTACTTTACAAGCAAGCAGGAGTAGGCTGAGTCCTGCTGGCAGGACCCCTCAGGCAGGTGGAGCTTGGCTGCTGTGCCCTGATCAGCACTGTCATTCCTGGAACTGTCCCAGCCTTCCTTTGTGGCCATGACCTCTCCCAGCAGCTTTGTCCTACACAATCCACAGCCTCGTTAAGCAACAGGCAGAGTGGAGGTAATGAAAGGTGTTCCAGGAGCTGGAGTTAAAACCTGGAGCTTTGCTCCTACAGAACCTCCAGTGAACGTGGACTTTGCTGCATTTGTAACAACCATAAATTAAACTGAGATTTTGGGTTTTCTGCACAGAGTTCTACACAAGTCCTCCTGCTCCAAGCCTGAGGAAAGCCGCCTGTACAGGCAGTCACTGAAGGGATGGAGATCTTTTCAAGTCAGCCACTGCATATCTCAAGGGCCTAAGTAGTTTGTTGTTTATTCCTTGAGGAGGAAAGCAAGATTGGGGGCAATCTCACAAAGGTTTAACAGTGACAACAAAAAGTTTCCCAGTCCACAGCCTGCTTCTTGTCCTGCTTTGCTGAAGCTGTGATTTGTGTCATGATTTACCCATGCTTCTTCAGTTTAGCCTTCTCCAGCCTCCAGCAGTCACTGCAAGGAGCATGTGGGTACTTGCAAATCAGAGTTGTGTTACTGGATGGGGTCAGATCCCTCCTGGCTGTGGGGAGTTGTGGTGCCAGATGTGGATGGGCTGGGGCTTGGGAGGGAAGCCTAAAATGTTTACTTGAGCACTTTCCACTTTTTTTAGTCTGTCATTTTTAGCATTAATTCAAGTTGTGGTGTCTTCTGATCTTCCTCTGGGGCGGAGGGCAGTGCCTGTAGCTTAGCCAGGCAGTGCCTCCATCGTTCCCATCACAGGATGTTGTTGCTGAGTGTGTCCAGGATATATTTATTTATAATTTGTACATACCAGACTTTGTTAGATAGTCAATCCTTGGTGCATTTGCAAGGTATCTGCCAGGTGACAGGCTAAAGCCCTGCAGGGTGCTGAGGGCTGGAGGGTTTCCTGGGCTGCCTCCCTCGCTCCTGCCTGGCTCTGCCCCGTGCAGGTGCCTCGCTCCTTCTCTCCGTGTCTGGCTGGGGGATGACGTGGATGTCAGGAGATCCCTCCTCCTGTGGTTGCTGGAAGGAAAGGAGCATTTTTCTCCCCTGAAGTCACCTCTCCCCACCCCTGCAGGATGTCTGCACAGTAGCAGCCTCAGCTCAGGCAGGTGCTGTGGCAGCTCTGCTGCTCCCCTGTTTACCTGGCTCCTGAGCAGAACATTTCTTACAGGCAGTAGCAACACCCTCTGTGGCTGTGCCTGGGAGTGGGATCACTGGCTGCAGGCAGGGTGGGAACACCTCCCGTGGCAGTGGCACCTGCAGGGTCTGACACAGCCCCTCCACAGCCCTCCTGCTCGTGTAGCTTGGCCACTCTTGCTGCAGTGTGGTTTCTTGGCCTGAGTTAAGGCTTCCCTCCTCCTTTGTTCTTCCCATTTCATGGCAGGAGGTTTCCATTTCTCTGCCCTGTGCCTTGGCTAGGCCACAGGTGTGGAGAATCTCACTGGAGGCTCATGTAGAGATGGTCTTTTGCTGTCTGAGAGAAGAAAAGGGGATTTTGCAGTGGCCCAGCGTGATGTTCACCCACCCTTTTCCCAGCACTGCAGCATTAACAGAACTGCAGAGGCAGGGAGGGAGTCATCTGTGCCATGTGTTAGTTGTTAATTTTAGCTTTACCATAACTCTTGATGACAGGGCTTGGTTGTTTCCTACTGTAGGCAGCATGTAGCAGTTATCCTGGAGATCTTACAGCCACGGTGTGGCTGTGAGACAGTAAAGCTGCAGCTCATCCCTGAGCTGTGTCAGGGTGTCCATAGCCAGATTCTCCCCTGGCTCCCACAGCTGCTGCTGAAGTTGAGAGGCCATATGGGACCACTTTTCTTGCCTTTGTGCTAAACCTCTGACTGCAGGTTACGTAAGGGTGGCATCAGGCACAGGCTGAATTCCACACGTGTCTGAGGACAGAGCTTGGCCAAAAGGTGGTTGTGTACCTGCCAGGATACAGTCTGCATTTAACCTTTCTCTACAGCCTTTTTCCTAGCTCTGGGTGCCTGGGCAAGTCTGTATAAAGTACCAGCCTGTACTGGCATGGTCAGAAGAGCATCCCGGGATTAGCTGCACACTGGACAACTTCTAATGCGTAGGGTGCTACAGGGAGCTCTTACAAGTACACACTGAAGCAAATCATACAGCTTTGATATCTTCTCTGGGTTGTTGCTGATACTTTGCTTGTTACAGTGCATTGCATTTGGTCTCGAGTTGGGAGCAAAGTCACTGACTGCATCAGAAAATACCCATCTGATTTTGTGCTGGTGGTGTTTGGTGGTGATGAGTTCCCCAGAGAGCACTGTGCCTCTGACAGCTCTGCTGCCATACAGTGCTGGAGGCTCTCCTGCCTCGTGTCCAGAGATGATGTTCTGACTGCTGGTCAGGCTCAGTGAAGTGTCCTGGTTAAAGGTGTGGGGAGCACTGGCCATGTGCTGTATAAACTGCAGCAGGGAGTCCCTGGGAGCTCCTTTTTATATCATTTGTGTTGGTGATCTGCTGCTGTGGTCCACAGAGCGTGTTTGTTCAGTCTCTCTGTTTGGTTAAACACTCTGTGAGGATGCAAACACCACTGCAGCCAAGGAATGCTGTGACTGTGCTCCTGCTCAGGCATACTTTAGGTACATGCAACATCTTGTAACAGCTTCTTCTAGCTAAAGAGAGACACCAGATCTGTAGGGAAAGGATGACTGGGGGGAAAGGTAGCAGTTAACGTGTTAAAGGGCTGGAGGTACAGCTGACAGCTTAAAACAGAGGTGCTGGGAGGGGTAAGGAATCCTATAGAGGCTGAAGTGGTTGATCTGAAGTCATGTCAAGTGGAGTGTCACAAGCAAGACAAGCTTGCTCTGTAGTAGAACGTTCTTCATAGGCATTTTAACAAGCTTTGGAATTAAATCTGGGGGGGAAAAAGTGATGTAGTTCTTGTCAAGGCTTTCACAAGCTTGCAGTGTGCAGTCTGGACTGTGACTGGTGGAAAAGCAGACCTGAACAGCCATGTATGTAATCAGGGCTTTTCCTAGGCAGTTATGAACTCACACTACTCACACTGCAGCTGCACATACATTTTCCAGTATACACTTCTGGAATTTTACATAGGCTTTTTTAGCATGCTAATCATCTCCATGGTCACTCATTCCTGGAGTTAATGACTAGTCTCTTAGAGCAAACAAGTTAACAACCTGACAGCTGCTCCTAACGAATCACTTGCTTGGAGAGGCCAATGCCAGTTTAATATCCACCATAAATCCCTCCTTGGCTGCTGATGGTTCAGTGGAGCAATGGCAAAGAAATGAGGTAATAACTTTCATTTATCAAAGCAGTTTGGGCTATAGTAGGCCTGTGCATGAGAGTTCATAGACAGAAATGCCAGAGAATTACAGACTGTGGATTTCTGCTCCTCTTTGGGTAGTATGAAGTGTCAATGGGAAAATGTAGGTGTTATAGGGTCTCTCCAGTCAGACTATCAATAGCTGCCAGTCCCCAGGCACATGGTTGGCATGAAAAGCTGGGCAAGAAGCGTGCAGGCATCTGGGGAGCTCTGGGAGGGCTTTTCTCTGCCCCCCAGGAGTGCACTGAACCCTCACACCACGCAGGTAACAGAAGTAAGAGGAGGCTTGTTCCAGGTGTGCAACCCCTCCTGCCCTGTCTGGGGGTCTGGGATCACTGCAGAGCTCCTGGGATGTGATGGGACAGAGCAGGTTTGTGGGTGCTGTGCTCTGCTGGGAGCAATTCCTGCAGCTGCTGCCTCACAGGACACCTTTTCCAATCACGGTGCCCCCAGTAATCAATGGCCATCTTTGATCAGTTAACCATTAACTCCTGGCAAATAGCAGGTGTTTTCCATAACATTTGGTTATAAATAAATAAATAGACAGCAGCCTTGGATAAGGCAACAAATGTTCTGGAATTCCCATTTCTCCTGTCAGGGCTGAGCTAGCCTAAGGACTGGCATTTTCTCAGCACTTTGTTTGCAATAAACTGATGGATCTAGTTGGCATCTGGTTTGTGTTACAGGTTTAGCATGGGACATGGTTAGCTGTTAAAATTAAACCCATAGTTGTTGCTTCACTAAAATACTGAAATCAGGTTTAACATTTAAAAATAGTGATTATGAGGTGCATTATTTTTTCTAAATTATCATTTCATTTGACAAATGTGTTCATGGTCTAAAATGGCAACATTGTGCCGGGATGCTGAGCTACTGAATGAAAGGCTAATCTCCCTTCATGATGTGAAATAATGGAATTAAAAGCTATAGGCACCAAGAAACATGTGGTTTACACAGGGCTAACTCCAATACTTAAATGGAAAGACCAAATGGTCTTTCCATTTAAGTATTGAAGTTAGCCCTGTGTATACTTGCCAGTGTCCCGTTTAACCTGATCACACTACACAGCCCCTGCAGGTGTTTGTGGTCGTGCTGCACTGACCTGAAGCAGTTCAGTTTTGGAAATGGTGTTGTACTGGTTTGGCACGGCCAGGGTTTGTGTTTCCCATGTGTGTGTCTAACATGTTCACAGCACAGCAGGGGAGAATTCTGATAAAAATTCTGAGAGAAAAGCCCAGTTTTGGATATTCTTGAGTTCCTAGGCTCTTGGGTATATTAGCAGTTTTGTTGATGCCAGTGATTAAAGCCAAGGTTGTGCATGCATTTGTAGAAATAGGGCCTCAAAGAACACATGGAACACAGCAGTTTCTCGGAGTTGTGTGAGGCAAAAAAAAATCTCATTTTTTTATTTTCTACTGTAGTATTTAAGAAAAGATCATACAGCCTTGACTTGAGATGTACTGTCCTGCTGCAATGGAATAGAGACCAGTGGACATCTCAGAAAAACCTAAAAGTCAGTAGTCCTGAGTATGTGACTGAAGGATGTGGATTCTCCAGAGTTCCATTTCTTCCTCGTGGGAATACAGAACCACAGTGATTCTTGAATTACCTCTCTGCTCTGGTTTCTCTTTAAAAGAGGTTATGTATAGGTAGAAATAAATGCGTAGGCAATAGACCCTTAAAACTATGAGGGAACCGCCTCAAAACCGCCTCTTTGTAGAGCTTGCTGAAATCATGCCCCTCCTGTGAGTTGCCGTGAGTGGAGCTGCCCACTGACTTTGGCTCCCTGCGCTTTGTTCTGCTGAGGGCTCTGGGGGAGCCATCCCTGGCACCAGAGGGCAATTTCTGACCCCCGTCCAGCAGCGTGCTTGCCCTGAGGAAGGTAGAAGCTTTGCTCTTCCGTGTTGTAGGGTGCCAGGTTTCATTTGGGAGGTCACATACTCTGTGAACAGAGAGTTAAACAGTTAATAAAAGTGGCTGACAGATCCGGCACCGTGTGGCTTTCGCTGTGGGCCGACACTCTTGGGCTTGCATTTCTGGAGAGGGGCAAAGGGAAGCCTTTTGGGTTTGGACTGAGCTGCTGTTTTATTAGTGATGGTTGAATATAATGTGGTGGAGCACTTAGTTGTGAAGGTCCCACGGAATTATTTCTTGGGTGAGCTGAGTTATTTCCAGGGAGTGTGGATTTTCTCTCCTTTCTGTTCACACCTGCCTCCTCTGGATTTCTGTCCTAGCCAGCCTCAGACTCCATGCATGGAAACACCAGCAGAGCTTGCCCCCCTTCATTTTGGGTTAATTTCCATGCATTTGTTTCCCGCCTGCTGCTCTCTTGGGTACTTGAATCCATTCAGAGCGAGGAGCTCATTGATTTAGGGCCTGATGGGGGGTATCATGAGTGTTGTGAATCAACAGCCTGCAGCTGTTTTCAGGAGCTGCTGAGGGTTTTAACTTTGATTCTCTTTCTGCTTTGTAGGTATTTGTATAAAGTGTGGAAAAGGTGTGTATGGAGCGAGCCAGGCTTGCCAGGCAATGGGTAACCTCTATCATACCAACTGCTTCACATGCTGCTCTTGTGGTAAGTCAGATCTACCCTACCCTTATTATGTGGCTTCCTTTTGTAATACGTGTTCCTTTAGCAACCAGTGCACAGAGTGAGACCTCATCTTGCCCGCTTCCTCAGGCAAAATTCCCACGCAAGACTCCAGCTTCAAAAGTTTGTTTTTTGGGTTTTTTTTTTATTTGCCATCTGTAAGTGTTCAATGGTGTTTTCCTAAGCAGCAGCCCAGAAAAGTAGTGTTTGGTTGTTTTAAGGGCTGCATTTACAAAATGGCTTCAACCTGGCTGTTAAAAGCACTGTATGCTTTAAATCACTTGTGTTTATGGAACTGTAAAGTGAATGTATCATTTTTATGGAAAAAAAGGGACAGATTTGTGCAGCCAAACCCATATTTTTGTCACTTCCTATTTGCAAATGCAGCTCTAGTCAAGCATGTGTATTTGTCATTTCTCTGTGTACCCACTGCTCAGAAATTGTTCTCTTACGTTCAAATGTGACAAGAACAAATAGAAACTGCATGTTGAAATATCTTATGCTATTACCAAATTTTATTTTTGTAGGGGAAAACCAGGTGGTTTCTCCTCCTTGGCTGTTCTCAGGACCTTTTTAGGTTTCCCTTTTTAATCTGAAAGTGATGTTTCTGTGTGTGATTTGGGGAAGTCGTGGCTTTGCCAGGGGAAACAGGACGTGGAAAATTCAGGGCAGCACTTTCAGAATTGTTTGCCTTAAGTCAGGCATTGTGAACTTAAGTTGGAGACTTCCTCAGTGTCTTGTCTGTAACTGCTGAGAGCTCACAAACTCCCACCCAGCTCAAGGGAAGTATGAGAGCTCCATTTTCAGGAGTCAGGTAATTTTTCAGGTTTTCTGCACACATTTACTTAGGTTCCTCATATATGAAAATATTTGCCTGGATGTTGAAGGTCTTGTTGTGATACATATACACAGCAAAAGATTCCCTCTGAGCAGAATAGGCCGAGCAGAAATTGTTTATAAAAAGGATTAATTGAGGATTAGAAAAAGAGTCAAAGATTTTTGGCACGGAACCAAATAAGTTAATAATCAAAAGACCATTGTAAAGTTCACTTGTGAAAGGAGAAGTGTTGTCTTTTCTCCTGAGATAGAGATAAATATTTGTTTAAATAAACCTGCAACCTGACTGCAGAATTTAGTGACCTTTAGAAATGACTCTGGGCCATTACCAGATGCTGGGATGAACTCATCTCAAACCTTCAGGGACCGCTCTTGACTTTGCTCAAGTCTGATAGTGAATGAGTAGCTATTTTGTTGGCTTCTCAAGTGAACAGCATCCTGCTTAGCAGAGGATTACAAAATATGATAGTGGATAATATCTATCTGCTCACTGCCAACATTAACCTAACCTAATTGCATGGGTGAATTCCAGCTTCCTCTCTGGGGCAGAAATGTTGTTTTGAAGTAGTCAGGATGCAAGTTTGCTACCACAGGGATCTGCATGCAGGTCACTCTGTTCCTTGGAAAAATGTGTAAGGGCCAAGAAATGTATTTTAGCAGCAAAATACAACCACTACTTGATTATTTAAAAGCACAACAAGCTCTTCTGACTGTTCTGGTGAGGTGTGTGTGGCCAGTGTACATCTCCCGTAGGGCGACTCGAGACATGTCTGTTGGGAGCATCGTTGTGCCCCACCCCAGAGCGCCCTGGAATTCTGTGATTCACCCTGAGTCACCACAGGCACGAGGAAACAGCCCTCCAGGTTGTCTTCTGAGCCTCTCTGTGCTGCTCATGGGCTGGATGGTCAATGCCAAGGAGAGGGGAATGTGTGGGCACTGCCCTACGTGAGGCACTGACGGGGCATGCAGGTTCTATCTATGGGAACTGCACCCTCGAGTGCAGCAACCAAATGGAAGCTTCTTACAGTAACTGCTGTTTGTGAACAGGGAGTTAACCTTGTGACATTGGTGGGACCCAGGTGAGAAACCTGCACTGTAGTTTTGGCGCCCACCTTTAAAGGGACGAAGGTAATTGGAGAAGGAAGGTCCAGAAGCACCTACATGGATGATTAAAGGCTGGAGAAGAGCTAATCATGAGAGCCCAGTGTATTTTGGGTATCAGAAACTATGGGAGGGAGATGTGGCTGGAGCTTGTAAATACTTTACCCATAAAACAGCATTAGAAAGTGGTCTCATATGTACTAGAGACAAACACAAGAGAGATCTTTTCTGGAGGCTGAAATTACACAATTCAAATAGGAAATCAGAGACAGTTTTTCTACAGTGAGGATGATTAACTGCTGGAATGAAACAGCAAGAGAAGTGGCAGAGTCTCTGTTCTTCTTTGTTTTCAAATTAAAACCAAATGTCCCTTTGCAGAATGTTTAAAGTTGAGCCGAGCTTTAGGTAATTGGGTGATCATTAATGATCTTTGTTAGGCAAGGGGTCACAGCACACACTAGTGCTCCTTCTGAGCCTTTGGCAGGAGAGGAGAGCAAGTATGATGGTTCTCTCTGCCTAAAACAGTCTCTGTGCACCCATTCCTGTGCTCACCTGTATGGGCTTGACCCTGGCTGGGTGTCAGGTGCCACCAAAGCTACTCTGTCACTGCCTCCTCAGCTGTTTGGGAAGAGAAAATACAGTGAAACATTTGTGGGTCAGGATAAGGACAGGGAGAGATCAGTCAGCAGGTACTGACACAGCAAAACAGGCTCGGCTGGGGGAAATCATCAATTTATTACCAATCAAATCAGAGTAGGATAATGAGAAATAAGAACTGAATCTTAAAACACCTTCTTCTCACCCCTCTCTCCTTCCTGGGCTTTCCTTTACTCCCAACTTTCTCTCCCTCCTCCCCTGAGCAGTGCAGGGGGCTGTGGGCAGTTCATCCCATCTTGTCTCTGCTGCTGCTTCCCCCTCAGTGGAGGATCCTCACACTCTTCCCCTGTTCCAGGTGGGGTCCCTCCCACGGGAGACAGCCAGTCCCTCAGGAACTGCTCCAGAGTGGGTCCCTTCCATGGGCTCAGTCCCTCAGGAACTGCTCCAGAGTGGGTCCCTTTCATGGGCTTTACTGGACATGAGGGAGTTTCTGGCAGCTCCTCACAGAAGCCACCCCCGTAGCTCTCTCACCACCAAAGCCTTGCTGCACCAACCAAATATAACTTAGAAATCTGAGAGTAAGAGCATGAGATTGCCTTTCTTTTTTTGTCCTTCTTTTTCCCCCCAGATAACAATGACCTGACCTTTCCTCCAGCACTTCTCAGTCTTATTTTCCATATAATGGCTGTAGAGAGTAAAAGGCAACAACTGAAGAACTGTAATTCTGTACCTGAAGACATCTGATTTAGATAAGGGCCCAATATTTAACCAGCTACAATTAAAAAATAAATAAAATAATATTTCAGACCCTTGGGAAAAGTTGTGGTTTGGAGACCACTCAGGCTGAAATGTGATAATGAGTGATGGAGCCTCCAAGGCCTCATTTCATCACTTGGCAGTGAGTGTTTTCAGCTCAGCAAAGACAAGTGCAGTTGTGCAGAGAAGTGGAAATTCTGCCCTAGTCAGAGCCCTTTCTTAGGCACTTCTTGGAGCTGGTCTTTGGTTTCAGTGCCAGATGCTGTCTGTCAGGGTGCCCTGGGTGAAAAGGGCAGCGTGTGGCACGACAGGCCCTCCTGTGCCTTCCTGGGAGCGCAGAGGTCTTGCTCCAGTGCTGTCCTTTCCCACTCCCACCATCCCATATCACAGCATTGCTGGAGGGTTTGTTTTCCTTGCAATTAAGAGGAAAACCAGAAATACACCCGTGGGCACTTCTGTGAGAGCTCCAGCCTTGCCAGGATAGGGGTGTGAGGGTGGAAGGGTGGACTCTTGGGGGTCCCCTGCAGAGATGGTGATTAGTTCTTGAGGGCACAAACATAGAAAGATGGAGAAATATGTCAGATCCAGAGTAAATAAACAGGAGACTTCTGTCCCTTTTAGGCATTTTGGTAAAATGCTCAGATGGTAAATCTCTTCATTGTCTTTCTACCTTCTGGTGACTTTTGGAGGCAAAAGCTCACTAATATTGATTCAGAGTCGTACAGGATCTCCTCAAAAAAAGCAAATTTCACCAGTGACCTGAGGTCAAAAGAAGAGAAAGGAAAAGTAAATTACTTACCAGGCACGTTTTATGTGCTGCATTTCTGCCTCTCCAGTGTGTTCAGTGGGTTCTGGATAGTTGAGCCTTGCTCCTGGAACTGAGCAAGTTCAGCATCTCAGAGCTCTGTCCCTTCAGTGTATATTTATCAGTTCATTTTTGCCACGTCTCTGTGTGAACCCCTGTTGCCTTCTGCAGAAAGCCATGCTCCTCAAATAGCTCTTTTTCAGACGTCAGATAATTCTCTTCAGGTAAGGTAAAAGCCAAAGTGATCTGGTTTCCTGGGATCAAGTAGTTCAATGTAGACCTTTATCCCCAATCTCCTAGAGAAAACAACTGAAGCTTGTTAGGATGGTTTTTAAATGTAGATTCTCCCTCAGCCCTGACAGCAGTAGAACCTCTCTTAGGCCTTGATTCAACAAAACACTTAGCTGTGTTTAAATATGTTATATTACTCATATGTGAGCATGTTTTGCTGAATCTTAAATAACAGATATTAATTCAGGCAACAACATACTGTTCCTTCTGTTGAGTGTAAAATCTTAGCTTTGGCAGGAGTTCAGTTGCAAATTTTTTTTATGGAAGACAAGAGCTGAAAAATGTCTGCCTGAAAAGCTCATCATGTAATTCCTCTTGATAGTGTTTCAGAGCATGACAGGATTTCACAAAGAATAATTGCTATAATGCCAGATTGCTTGTGTGATCTAAGTGCAGGTGAACAGTTGCAGGAATTAATGGGCTCTGGTTGATGCTCATTAAAGAAGATAACTTATCAGGTGCCTCCAGTTTGTGGCTCATAACACCATCCACAGCATCTTTTCAGGCTGAAGATTTTAATCCCGTGGCAACGATTGCAGAAACTGCAGTGAGATAAATCTTCAATATGAGGAATATCAGTTTGTTATTTGTTACTCACAGGCTGCAGGAGATGGTCAGGGAATGAACTTTGTAGAGCTGAGGGTTTGAGGTCTCTGCTCTCAAAGCTGAGATGTGTTTCTGCACAGAAATCAGGGACGTTGTTCTGCTCTCCTGCACGAAGGCAAACGTTTGAACGGGCCATTCGTCTTTAATTGGCTCTTTTGCCACTGGTTTTGAGGCACAGGAAATCAGAGCACGATCAGTCAGAGGCTGAAAGCAAACTGTATGTCCTGAGGGTGTGCAGCTCATTCCTTACCTGGGAGCTGCTGACCCACCAGAGCGCTCGGGGAGGTTCATCCAGCAGGTCAGTTCTAAGGAACAGCTCGGGGAGGTGTCACAGCTCAGCTGGTGACAGGCACTGCTGCTGCCCCAGCCTTTGTCCAGCCCTCACAAACTCACTCCAGCCTCTGGGAGGAGGATCCCAGCGAGGGCTGACAGCCCAGTGGGACGCTGTAGCAGTGTTACTGTCACCTGGGTTAAGGGCACTTCCAACCGATGTGAAAGGGGAATTGGTTCTTGGACAGAACCTGCCTTTTCACCTCGAGACAACAGCTGCCTTCTGTCTGAGGTCTCAGTGCTGCTCTATGTACGTGTCTATTAATAGGAGGTTGCTCATGTCCCAGCTTGTCGGGAGAAGTTCCTTGTGACACTGGAGGTGTCACGCTGGAAATGGTCTTTTGCATATTTGCTGCCCCAAGATGAACCTCTGTTTGCTCTTGGTGGTAGCAAGGCACAGAACATCTTAAGGGAGCTGTGTCCCTTCAGTGTATATTTATCAGCAGTTGGTGGGTTTTTAAAATACCCAAATTCCCAGTGGAAGATTCATTTTCAGTTCATGTTTGTTCTGTCCCCACGGTATATTTATAAGTTTGGCATGGGTCGCTGTGTCCAAATTGCACGCTGGCAGTACTTGCTTTGTAGCCTTAAATTGTCTGTGAGTGGGATTTTCGCATAAAACAAAATTCATTGTCAGATCTGTGAGCTCTGCACTGTTTGTCCACCAGTGTTAGAGTTGGTAACCTCAGTGGTACAAATGGGTGTGTTTGTGCCAGGGGTTTTTAACCCTCGTGGCTCACTTTGCAGTGACTCAGCTGAAGGTTCATCTCCCTACAGCTGCTTCATGCAACTCTTCTGGGCATCAAGGAGACACTGCCTGAGCACTTCAGGGTGAGGAGCTGATGAGCACTGCTGTCAGTGGTGCTTTGCCACGCAGTGAGAGTCTGCTGGGTAGCCAATGTCCGTGCACACTTCCCCCTGCCATTTTCTAACCACACACTGTCGGAGCAGACTGAAGGTCTGGGATTTTTGCTCTGTAATCCTGCCAGAGCCGTTGGCTGATACCTGGTGCTCAGGGAAGACAGGCTGACAGTGATTCAGTGCTGTGCATGTGGGAACATTCCTCCCTGACCCCCTGGGGTGAGAGCTGCGTGCCCTGGACTTGCATAACTCCCATTGTTACTCATCCACATCCCAGCCCCGTGTTCAGGTTGGATCCACGGCCACCTGAATGTTTGGTGCTTTCCAAGCCATAACTGGAGCTGGCAGCAGGTCCTGGTGTGTGTGGGGCAGATCCTTGGGGGTGATTCACGGGAAAAGCCAAGGACTGTGGAGAAGGGGGAGGTTGGTTACAAGAAGGGCCAGAGGATTTGGTGCCTGTGCCGCGGAAGCTGCGGTTGGTGTGGACGTGTCAGTGAGATAAATCCCAGTGCTGCAGGAGGGCAGAGCTCTGCCTGACTCATCCTGCTGCTCTGGGATAAGGTACAGCTTGTGCTCAGCCCCACGCTTCCCACTTTAACACCTCGCAAGGCAGATAGTTCAAAGCTATTTCAAGTATGTCTGCAACTGCAGTCCCAGACAACCCCGGTGCAGCACTCAGGGGGGAGATGCTGGCTGCAGGAAGAGGCTGTCGATGGCAGAGATGACAGCTGCCTTCAGATGGTCCAGCCTCACCTTGGGCAACACTGAACTGTGAATGAGTCTCAGCAGAGGAATGTAATCTTCTGGTGATTAAAAGTCAAACCTGGACACCAGCCCATGTAAGAGCCCCAGTACCTTTGGGTACTGATTGGTAGAAGAGTGTTTTCGTTATCTTGATCCCTGGTTAGTCTGATAATATCCCAGGCTTTAGAAGAACAAAAACCATGGCATAGGAAAAGGGTCATCAGAAGTGTTTGAGGTGGGATCACAGAACAGTCTGAGTTGGAAGGGACCCACAAAGGATCATTGGGTCCAGCTCATGAGTGAATGGCCCATACAGGGATCAAACTCACAACCTTGGTGATGTTAGCACCATGCTCTGACCACCTCCTTTATGTAGAATTTATTTAGTTGGGGTTTGTATTTTGGGAGGCACTTGTAGTTTCTCTGCACTGCTGTCTGTTATCCCAGGTAGCTCTGGCCTAGCAGGGCCCTGCTCTGTGTGCTGGACTTCAGATAGACCAGTGCTGTGTCCCTTCTACACTCTGCTGCTGGAGCAGGTGTTGTGTCAGGAGATGTTTTCAATCCTGTGACTACTTTAAATTAAGTTCAACTCTAGGAGAGAGCCTGTTTTTTTGGGGGGTGGCTCATCAGAATGGCCTTACTTCCATGGGGACATCTCAGATACTTGAAGATGCATGTGTTTAAAGCTTTCTTGGTCAGGGGGGGTGGGTAAAGTCTAGAGTGTCACTCTCCACTTCTCTGAGGGCTGTGGTAGCTGGAGGCTGATGCCCAGGGAAAGGTGGTGGTGATGGGTAGCTGACCACCAGGGAACTGTGAAAGATTTCCACTCCCTGTTTCTGATGATCAGAGGGCATGTGATCAGTAGCTGTCTGGTGGTTTGTCTCTGTCTCCCTGTTTCCTTGAAAGGTTGTAATTGCATTCTGCTATTAATGATTCCAGCATGAAACGTGTGGCTTTTGATGGTTATTTTAATTGGTGGGGGTTGCCTGGCAACTAGTGACGGAAACTTTTCTCTGTGTTGATGGACTGACCGTGGATGTTTTCCTTCCACAATATTTCTGTAATCATAATGTGAAACCAATCATTGACAGCACCTGTGATCCTTTCAGGGCTTGGAAAACTCATGAAGTACAAACCCCATGCTCTAATTAACAAGGTTTCTGCCTCTGTTTTTTTATTTCTGTAGAAGCCCCAGAGAACTTGCACAGCTTTGTGGGTTTGAAATGTCACCTCTTTTCTCGTGTAACAAGGTTTGCTAAAATTTCCTTATCACTGTTTATCATCTGCAGGTCTCAATTGTGTTATCTGGAACCCACATCTCTTGGGTGTTCAATCTTTCCTTTAACTCCTTTTTCTTTCTTTTCTTGCCCTCTCTTCTGCCCATTTAAAATGTTTTCTTGGAACACACCTCCAAAAGTTTCTCCAAAAGAATAGACTCCCTTGGGCATCTGTTAAGTTCATCTCTCAAAGGGGAAGAAATCCAAATTAATCCAGAACAGAGCATAGGCAAATCACTGGCATTATCAACAGATGTTTCCCATTTCCAGGTTCTGTAATTTTTAGGTGTTACCTAAAAACAAAGGGGGAAAAGAGGTGGAAGAAAAAAGTGAAGAAGAGAACTGGGGTTGGCTGCCTGTAATTTTAATGACCTAAGTTTCTGCTATATATTGTCCCTGTGTATTTTGCAAAGTGCCTAATCTATACTTTAGGGATGTCCTTGATCTTTACTTATCTGAAAACTAAACCTGCAAACTCTGAAATAATTTCTTTTTAATACAGATCATCATCACTTCTTCAAGAGTAAGTCTTTTCTATCTCCACACTTGACAGATAATCAGTGTTGTCCTTCAGCACTCAGTAAATCTCTTTTTTCACCCACAACCAACTGATCATTTCTTTCCCAGGGCCTCAGTAAATTTTTTGACACCTACAAACCTGTCCATGCACACAAACATGTTCAGGCTCCCGTGTGTTTAGCCTGCCCTATGGCCATGTATCACCTGGATGCTCTGCTGTCATTTGAGGCAGTCTCCACCTTTCCCTTGTCCTACCTTGAGTGACCTCACCGTGGGTGCCCTGGATGGACCCAAAGTGTGGTCTGTGGGCCTCCATTACCTGATTGTTTTCCTGGTGTGTTGGAAGGCCTGAACTTCAGTTTTGGATGCATCCTCTGTGAAGATTTCCATCTCCCATGGGTTCTCTTCTTCCTTCTTTCTGCCTGTGTTTGCTCTGGCCTGTGCCTGCTCTGATACTGAAGAATTCAGACTTACTCTTATTTCTGTGTGGGCATCTTTTGTTTTTAATCTCCAACGAGCACAGTGGATTTCTTTAGTGGAGATCTCATCTACATGGTAGTACCTTTTTCTCCAGAAAATAGGGAGCTTGTCCTCTTGCCTTTGGCACTGTTTGAAATCTTACTTTACCCTGGTACTTTCCCATTTTGATTTGCTTTGCATATCTTAGGCTTTTCATGGATCCCTGAGTTCCCAGGGTCTAAGGACTCCAAACTGCTGGCAGCTCATCATCCCCATATCAAGGAGGTGAGATTATAGCACTTTGCAGCCATGGCAACTTCAGTCTGTCCTTTCTCACCAGCAGAGCTCTTTCCACACTTCCAGATAGTTTTCTGTTCTTATTCCCGTTCCCTGTTTTCCTGCTGTCTCCAGTCTTGCTCTTGTTGTGTCCCTTCCCTGGTGCCAGTGCAGTGTCAGGACCTCTCCTCTCCTGCCAGGCCACACAGCACCCCTCAGTCCAGCTCTGCAGGTCCTGCCTAACAAGGTCAGCAGCTCTTGGCAAGAGGAGATCTGCTTTTGCTGCTTCTGTTACCTTCATCCTCCTGTGCTCTCTGACAGGACTCTCTCTCTGCTCCTGGTCCATGCCTCCTGTCCAGGCTGGGTTGCAAACTCAGCCATAACAGGAATTCTTGTTTACTGCTTATTTCGAGGGGAAAATGTCTGCATGGCCTGAAAACACACTGAAGTTCCACATCAGAAAGCAGCCTGGGATTTACCTTACAAAGTCATTTTACAGATCAAGGTTTCCACAGCCACTCTTCACCTTAAGGATGCTTTTACCTCTCGTGGGCCTAGAAAAGCTGTTTCCCATAACAATCCTGCCACATACAAAACAAAACACTAGACTATTTGCTAAAGTTTGTCTTCACACTCATAAAATACACAGTGGCAGCAAACTTCAGCATTGTGTCTCTCAGGCTTCCTTCTGGCAGAGGATGTTGGCAAAGGACCAAATTGGCAAAGAGAACAAATTCTTAGAGGACTGATGGGTTGGTGGCCACCAAGGGGTAGATCAGCCCTGTGAGTCAGAGGACAGGGTTTTACTCCACTTGCCACAGGATTCCTTGGTCCCTTGGGCAGATCACTCAGCCTGTCTGCCTTGGCCCATGTGGGCATAATTCTTGTCACCTCCCTCATGTGGGTGACACTCTGCTGCTCTCATCAATACTCTGAAATTATGTGGAGATCCTGAGGTCCAAGAACCGGGGAAGTGAGAAGTTGTCTAAATCATTAAGTAATTACTGTTATATCACAAGTAGAGGCATTTGCTGGAGGAAACGCTCGCAGTGTCTGGCAGCCAAGCCATACAGCTGCTGCTGCATGCTACTGAAACTAATTACTTACTCAAATAATGCATATTTACAGTTTATGGGGGACCATTTTTAGGATTATATGTCATTAAATACACGGACTAATGTAACATTTTAAAAAGACTGTTTTCCCAGCACTGCTCCCCAGAGCCCTGAGTGCCTGGGCCACGTCAAGAACGTTCCCATTCCTCTTTCCCAACCCGACGCTGTGTTTTTAATTTATTTTCAGTATCCAAGGAATGCTGTCTCCAGTATTCCGAGGACTCTGGGTTGGATGTGAGACACAAACGCACCAGAGAAGCTTATCAGAGAACCAGGCTTGGCAGGAATCCTACATAAACAACCAGGCATTTTTCCTGCTTTCAGTGAGGGGGCTCGGGAGGATTGGCCGATCGCAGCTGCAGTGGGCTGGCCTTGGGCACCAAGGAAAGTGCTTTGGTAACCCCTGGTATTTACATGACCTGAATGCTTTGCCTGCTTATAAACTTACTGCTATAGAATGACCAGCTTGGTTCTGGTAAATTGGCTGCTACAGGTCAGAGTTATTTACCAGCAGTGGATGTTTTCTCCTACCCTTGGACTTCTCAGGAAATTTTAGCTTGGTTTTAACCCAGGTAACGAAAAGCTCTTGTTCCCAACCACTCTTCTCTGCCTCTCACCCTTAAAACACAGCACAGGAAGAAACTCAGTAAATTTGATCTTGGCCAGAAAGCTTTTTTTTATTTTTTCCCCCCATTCCAATAAATATCTCATTTCCTGAAAATCCTGCCTTTGACCAGAGCTTCTGCTGGGACTTTTTAGATTTATCATCTCTCATGACCAAATGCAGTTTCAGTTAGTGTTGAAGTGCTCCTGATTTTGTGGAGAGCAGTGTGAGCTCTCAGCTGGGCAGCAGGAGCTTCCCACTGACAGGACTGCTGTGGTTTGCCCCAGGTGAGCCCTTCCCCGTACCTATATAAAAAGCAGGTAGTTTTGCAATATTGCTTTGCTTATGAACACCATGCCAGAAATTTTAAGGAATTATTTTATGGTTTCACTGTGAAAATCTTAGTATTTTACCAGTGTGTAACCTTGTATGTGGATGCTCTGCATTGAACTGACACGAAAATCATCATGCTTGCAAACTGGATCCCACAGTCTTGAGTTAGGTACAAGAAAGTGCTTTCTAAAAGCAAACCTGAAGCAGCCCCCTGCTGTGGCCTCTGTGGTGGCCGGGGTGCAGTCCAGCTGTGTCAGTGCTGCTCCATTTCGGGGTTATTGGCTCCATGGGGCATTCCGAGGCCCAGAGCAGAGATGCTGTGATAGACACACTGTGGAGTTGGAGTGTGACTGCAAATGGTGCTGGGCTGGCAGGGTGACAGCAGGCTGAGGCTGGTGCAGTGGCCAATCTCCTTGCCTTGCTCACCAGCTCTCCCAGCTCAGCATCCAAATTAATGGCAATTCCCTTCTTCAAGCTGTGGAGGAGGCAGGAGTGTGGCAAAGGGCATTTCGGCCTTGGAGCCCTGTCCCACACAGCTGTGTGACAGGTGAAGATTTGGCTGAGTGTATTTAAGTTTTTGTTTGTGTGTGACGTGACTAGAGAGGTGTGGGAGCCTGCTGGAGGCAGGAAGTGTTGTTTATATCCTCAGAGCATCTTCTGCCCAGTGGTTTTGTAAGTGCTCTGGTCACCTCTGTTGTTTGTGAGCTAATCTGGGGCCCTGCAGAGTCATCCCCAAAGTTCCCCCTGAGCTCTTGCTGCTTTGTGGAGTTTGGGGCAGGCTTGGAGAACCAGGGTGAAGTCCCTCAGAGACTCTCCCTTCCCTCTGCCCGCTCATGCCATGGAGTGCAGATGGCACAGCGGTGCTGGCTGCTCAGCCAGGGGTCCCTTGCTGCTTTGTGCACTGTCCTGCTGCTTTTTGTCTTCACAGACTCCCTCTAGAGATGCACAATTCCTTCCTGTTCACGGCCCCACACAGCCTGTGACCCAGCTGGTCAGTCCCTGGCACTGCCATCACCCCCTGCCTGCTCCTGCAGCCCAGGCTGGGCCAGGCAGGCAGCCCACCCGGGCTGGGGAAGGGGCTGCCAGCAGTGCTCCCTGCCCTGGTTGCCCCCTTAGGCTTCCTGCTTTCTCCTCCTCTCCCCAGCCCCCAACCTGAGCGTCTTGCCTAAAACCTTCCAGCCTTAACTCTTTGTTTGCCAAACTCCTGTGAACTTGCACTGTGTTTGGAGTGGTAGCAACAGAAGTGAATGGTGAGCTAGGCAAGAAAAAGGCAAAGAATTGGAGGAGAGACCCTTTTCAAGTATCTCTGTGAGCAGCAGCAGCAGTGGCTGGTGGGTTTACAGCAGTGGCTGGTGGGTTCACAGCAGTGGTGACTCGGCTGTGCAGGGACTCAGTGCCAGCACACAGCCACTGATACCTGCAGCTCTTTAACTGTGCCTGTGCAGAGTGAAAGGCGTCTGATTAGGTGCATATTTAAAAGCAGGAATGGATTTAGGAATCTTTCTTGGTCACTGACTGTTATGTCTCAGTGGTTGCCTGTCAGTGTGTTGTAAAACACAAGTGTGCTGTGTCTTACATTAAATGAGGTGCAGTGACTGAACCTCAGTCACACAACTCCCTGGGTGCTCTGCACTGTCACTCTTCCAATTGTGCTCCCTGCAGAACTTTTCCTGGAAATAATGCAAATAACTGTCCTGGGTGAGTCAGTGGATTACCAAGTGCAGGAACCATGGCAGTGTAAATTCAGACCCATGGAAACAATTTGCTGAATCAGTATTAACAGTCCAGTGGTCTCTACAGCAGCAGTCTCCAAAGTGGGGTGCACACACCCCCCAGAGTGTCCAAGATGATCCTTTAGGGTGCAGGAAGAAAACACTTCACTAGTAGATGTATATAATTTATAAATATACATGTATTGGGGGGTGCATGTGCAAACATTATTTATTGGTAGGGGAGCATGATCAAAAAAGTTTGGACACCAGCATTCTAGAGGAAGAAAGCCTGAAGAATACAGAGCCACCAGGACTTGTTCTGCTGATTGCACGAGTTATTTAACAAAGGAGAACATATACACTTGGGAAAATGAGGTTGGAAATCATCTACTTAAATTCTTAAGAAAACATGTAGGTGAGAGCCAGGGATCATGTTTTCTAAGCCTTATTTTTGAACAGATGTTAGTTTTTTGTTGCCCTGGTTAAATTCAAGTAGCAAATCATCCCTGTTGTTACAAATGTGCTATTCCAGACCGTGAGGCTGGTTCAGGGAGAGGGGGTGGTGCTGCTCTCTCACAAGTCCTGTGGTGTTCAGCTGATGCTGGTGGAGATAATCTGGTGTCACACACAGAGCTGGCACATCCATACAGTGCCTGCACATGGAAACCTGGGGGAGGCTCTGTGAGATTTGTGCAGAGGGGAAAGTTGTCCTTTATCAGTGGAGTTCTGCAGCTGATCCTGTGCAGTTCTGAGTGATTAACTTGGGGGGTCACAGCAGTCAGTACATCTGGGGTTTGTGGTTTGCTGCATAACTGCTTTTTCGTATTTGCTTCTAGAGCCTTTTCCCCCAAGGCCAAACGCTGGGCCAGTGAGCAGGATGTGCAAAACCCCAAAACCAGGGGAAATCAGAAGCAATAACCAGGTTTGATAGGAGCATGGCTGAAGGCAGAGGTTTGCACTGCCTTAGTCACCACTGGCTGGAGCGGTGAGCTGATGTCTCAGGCCGGGTAGGGAAGAGAGGAAGGAAGTGGATTTAGTAGAAAATTGATTGCATCTACTTGGGCTCTTTCCAGCTGAATTCTGAGTTAAGTACATTCATCCTGAACTAATCGTTGTGGAGAATTGGCTGAAATCTCACATACTTCTTAAAAGGAAAGCTAAGCATTAAAGGAACAATATCCTCATTGTACCTGAGTGCCAAAAGAAGTGAGTGCACTGTCAGGAGCTGTACCTATTCAGCTCTCTCGCTTGAAAGCTGCTTGTGGGTTTAGCACTAATGTGACCTGTTGCAGGAAGCTGTGGTCAGTCCACCACAGAATATCAAGGACAGCCCAGGGAGGCTGATCTCTGATTATATTTCAAATTGGCTGAGCAGACCCCAGTTCATTTCAGTAATTCAGTACAACAACTGAAAATTTTCGGTCTTGTTTACAGCAAAGCATACTGGAGTATTGTCTGAAACACACATCTAGAGTCCTACCAAGGTTTTGTTCCAAGTTACACAGGATAAATCTGAAGTAATTATTAACATCAGTGTAATAAGTGTTCACCAGTGTGAGCAAGAGAAGAGTTGTTCTCTGTGCAGGGCTTTCACTTTACTGCTAAATAATCTAAACCCAAAGAACATGCTTCAAAGCTGGCAGATGCTTTAGTACTCTGCTGTTCTGAGAGTATTTTTTCTTCACTCTGCACTAACGTTTCTAAGCTGCCTTGGCACTTCTGGACCCAAGGCCCACTCCCTGACACGTTTTTCCATTGTCCCATTGAAGAAAAGAGTTACAGTTGTTGCTCAAGATGCCATCTGTAGGCACTGTGGATCTCAACAATCTATTGCAAAGATTTGTCTCAAGGGAAGGGGAACTGAGCGCTGGGAGCTTCGTTTCACCAGCACATGGGTGCAGTTGGTGTTGGCTGCTGAGCCCTCTGCGGATGTGACCCAAAGCAAGCACTGCTGGCGTGTTTAGGTGCAGCAGCAGCGCCCTTTGATGCTGCTCTCTTTGGGGTGCTGACTCATGTGGTGTTACTGGGAGGAAGACAGTGAACTGTGCAAATCCATTCTTGTTTTTCTGAGGCAAGGCAGAAGATGGTTTAGGGAAATTGCTCATCTCCCTTGAGGCTCTTGCATGTTGCCACAGGACTGGGCTGTGTCCACTCCTTTTGTTCAACACGCTGCTCTGTGTGCTGGGAGAGGTGATGCTGCAGCTCAGGCCATGCAGAGATGACACTCAGCAGCCTGGCTGCCCTTCCTGCTCTTGGTCTGGTTCCTGTTCATCTGCTGCAGAGCCTGGCGAAGCTGGGGCTTCTAGTTGAGCCTGAACTTGAGTGAAGAGAATAATGACCTGCAGGGAAGAACCTGGGAGCAGTGCTGAGGGGTCTGTAGTAACCCCAGTTCAGTGAGCTTGCCCAGCGTTTGCTACTTGTTTGTCAGGTGGGTTCTTGCCCTGCTCTGATGTCCAGGTGGCCCTAGGGACCAAATACCATTATTTCCTTTTTTCTCTCCTTCCTTTGGTGTTACTGGAATACAGTAGCTTTTTCTTCTGGATGTATCCCCACAGAAATTCCCTCCTATTGTGCATTAGAGCAGTTCATCCCTCCCAAAGGCTTCGGTTGTCTTGGGGCAGTGCAGAACTCAGGAGGCTGGTCCTGTCTCCTGCAGGGACCTCACACACAGAGGGTGAACTCTGGGACTCTGCATTCCACCTGTGTGTGCCCACTCCTGTGCTGTGCAAAGAAACCTGAGCAGAGTCTCAGAATGCTGCTGCATAAAAACACCAGTTGTGCCAGGGATCTGCATCCCCTTCATGTCCAGGTGCAGCTGGAGGTGGAGTTCCAGGCTTTGGCTTACAGAGCTCCTTGCTCTGGTGGTGATATCTGCAGGGGCTGCCGTGTTCTTTAGGATGCAACAGAAGCTGGAGATCAGCAGAGGTTTAAAGCAAAGAAAAGGGAACGTTCCCTGCAATGCCCAGGGAAATCGTGGGACTCGCTGCCGGAGGGACAGCGCGGAGGCCAAGAGTAGAAATGATCTCATGGAGGAATTAGACAAATTAAAGAAGGATTGGTCCAGGGAGGCTATTAAACATAATAGTTATGATGCAACCTGTGGTGCAGGAAGGCCTTAAGTGCTGGCTGCTGGAAGCTGAGAGGTTATTCTTGGGAACACTTCAGCCTGTGTGAGCCCTGTTTGTAATGCTCCTTCCCAGTGAACTTCCACTCCTGGCTGGAGCTGGAGACAGGACACCACGCTGGATGGATCCCTGTTGCTGACACTGGAGCTTGAGTGAGAACACCCACAGTGGGTAGAGGCCAGCAGGGCTGCTCAGGAAGGCTGGGGCTGGAACAGGCTGCAGTTTGGTGATGGATTTACTCTGCCATAGGCTGGCACTGGGATGCTGGGAGAGTGTGATAAGACAAGTACTCTTTTAAGTCCTGGCTTCCAGGCAGCAGCTGGAAAAGTGGAATTCTTTGCTGATAACAAGCAGGGTCTGTCATGGAATGGTGAAAGCTTCCCACGGTGGAAGCTACCTTGGGGGAAGAGCTGTACCCCTGCCCTCCCGGCTTGCCAAGTGGTGGGAAGGCCTCTCATGGTTTTTAGCCAGTGGTCTGTGTTGCTCTGCCCTTGTTCTCCACTTTTTATTTTCTTTTTCATTTTTAAACCCATCCCTGGGGTGAAAAAAATTAAATTGAAGTACATTTGGAGCTTTATTTTACATTTTCTTGTTAGTGTGGCTGCATGCTGGCTTATTAAGTAATATAATTTAAGATACATATTAATATATAAGCCCAAAACAGCTATTAGATTGATGCAAGCAGTTGTATTTCTGTTTTTAAATATATACTTGGCTTATGTTTTTGCAAGTTCCTTTTTAACATAAGTTCTTCTCTTAGAGCTCGGTGGAAATAATTTATGTGTTAACCCTGAAATTGATGGGTGGTATGGGATAGAATAAATATGTAAGTGGGACAGAAAGGAAACATCTGCCAATTTTAACTTTTGCAAATTATATGGAAGCTTGAAAGTATCTGCTAAGTTTATAACACAGTCTGCACAGGAAGGCTTTGCCAGAGTACCAGAGGTCAGAGATCGTCCTGTCCCCGCAGCTTTAAGCAACCTCTCGGTTAAATAACCTGACTGAAGAGCAGGAAAAGAGAGAAAGGAAGAGAGAATTCCACACTAGAGTAAACATGGCACAGAGATTATGGATACCCTGCCAAGAAAGGTGGGGTTTTCCAGCAAGGTAACAAAAGAGAGTAGCCATCTATCCTCATATTGCTGCTGGAGGCGACAGCCTCGGTCCTGCAGAGAGGATGGGGCACAAATGTGCCCTCCGTGTCCTCCCCACCCAGCCTGGGCTGTGGTGGGGGGAGTGCTGGGGGTGCTCAGGGGAGACACATCACCTGCCCAGGGCAGGGGTGGCAGCAAGGGCTGGGCAGGAAGGTGTTTGTTCCCTTCAGTGCCTCCCTGACACGGGGCAAAATCCTCAGGAAGATACTGCAGTTTTTCATTTTGCCATCGTGGCAGGTTAAGGTAAACTGCAGAGGGGAGTCTGGAGTTTCCCTTGGGCTACAAACATGTCGGGATGATGAACTGCCCTGTTTTCATCTGGATTTTACCACAGGTTAGTGTGTGCAGAGCAAAGGCAGACGTTTTTCTGGCCAAGATGGTACCTTGGGGCAGATCTTCAGCTCGATGCTGCCCTGCTGGAGAGGGGGCACAGAGCAGTGCAGAGCCTGCACAACAGCCCAGGAGTGGAAATGCTAACTGTGTTACACCAGAGTGGGCTTTTGTGAGGGTCCAAGTCAGAGCTGGGCAACTGTTAACAGGGAGGAAGAAAGAGTTAACTACCATCTGCCTGCCCAGGACAGACCTGAGATGGAGAGTGAGAGTGAATGCTGACTTTGTGGCCGTGGTTAATTTGCACTGAAAAGCTCTGTTTTGGTGTACAAATATGAATTAGTGTAGGAACTTAAACCGTGGAGTCATTTCCAATTATTGATTTGAAAACAGTGCATTTTAAATGATAATTTAAATTATCATTTTTAACCATTTTAATGCTTGCCCCGCATCAATTTTTTTGAAAGGGAATCTCCTAATCTCTAAAAAAGTGTTTATTCATATCTTCTTGTGTCTGTCTACCTGATGATAATATTTGATTAGAATTTGTTCACAGACTCTGAATACTCTTTCCTGAAAGAACCTATGTAAAGGGAGAAAACAATACACATCCTGTACTCCACCTTCATAGGCCTCCAGCATACGATGCCACCTTTTGTTTGCAAGAGTTTAAATTTCAAATAAAATCCCAGCATTCTTTTGAAAAAAAGGAAAGGGCCTCTCCCCTGCTTAGATTGTCAAATCCCAGACTAGCCCGGAATTGAATAGGCCAAGTCAGTGACCTCAGGCAGAAAGAATGTTGGTTATTTACGTAGGGCTTCTGCTATTTTAGCAGCAAACCTTTTCTTCTGAAAGGACAATGTATACTGTTTGGTGTTTATGGCCAAGTAAAAAGCTTGTACATTTGAGATTTGCATCGTAATAGCCTCGTAACTCAATATACAGCATCCTCAAAAATAGCAGTGCAAGGCTCTGTTTTGTCTTAGCCGGTGCAGGTCTTTTAGAGGCTTTTACAAAAGTTCTCTGAAAAACCGACCTTAAGATTCAGCTGCTTATATGTTTGCTTTGGTGGCTTTTTTTTTTTTTTCCCTTTCCCCGGAGTTTTGCCTTTTTTCCAAACCTAAAATTACACGTGGTTTCTTTAGGAGCTATCAGGCCAGTGCTCAAAATATTTTGATGCATCTCAAGCTAAGCTGTGCCTGCAGCTTGAAACCAGGAAAACGTGCGAGTATGTGTGTGTGCAATTCAGGCACCGAGCATTTTCCCTGGAATAATGGGGGATCTTTACAGGCATTCTGGCCTGGTGGATGAGCCTGCAATTCCAAATGGTTTTTAAAGTGTGCCTTTCTCAATAGATCGTAACCATGAGGAGCTATTGTGTGAGTAAAGCACACATTTAGGATCCAATCCTGCATTCCTTAAAGTCAATGGGAGTCTGAGCGTGAAAGGAATGCAGGATTGGGTCCTGAAACAGGGGAGCAAAATTGTGTGCCAGATTGCTTTGAAAAGAAGAATACAGCACATCCACAGTAGCCACTTTTTAGTGTTTCAGATTTCAAACGGTTGGAGTCTGTGAAAAGTGGCTTCTGCCAACATGCAGTATCTTCTATTCAAAGGAATTTGGCATTGGGTTTTCCCTCCCTCCCCCCCCCATCTTAAAAACCCTGAAAGCCCTAAAAATTCACCCCTTTTTTCACAAAGCCTGAGCATTGTGAGGAGGGGAGGGGGCCGTGGCGGTGGGGGATGGAATTTTCTCCAAGCCCAGGGGCTGGGCTGGGCTCAGTCCCCTCCTCGCAGCCCCTTCCCAGCGCAGACCCCGCTCTGCCCCGGCTGTGGCAGCAGCTCCACTGCGGGACCCCCTCACCAAGAGGTTGTGCTCGGTGGCTTTGTGTGAGTCCTCAGCAGACTGAGGAGAAAAATTTAATTAACAGTTACAGAGGGGCTCAAGCAGCCCTGGGTTCACCCCGTTCTCAAGTGGGTGGAGTGACAGAAACCCCGTGTAAAGAAAACCTATGGGCAGAGGGAGGGATGGGAACTGCGGGCCCAAACTCACATGTGAGGAAAGGGGGAATGGTAACAAATGAAGAAAAAGTATTGGGAGCTTTTGTTTTCTTTTGGCACATCTTTAATTCCTGGGCAGACAAACCTACTCTGCTGAAAGGGAACAGCTCTCCCGGGTGAAATTCTGCGTCCGGTCCAGCTAGAGCTGACTGGGCAGAGGAGGTAGCAGGTTGTTATTGTTTAGTGTTTTCAATGATTTATTCTGTGTTTGTAAAACTTGGTATTTCTCTTGAAGTTTCAGCCCCTGGAACCATCTGGTGACTTAAGGTTTAGCTTCCTCTGCTCGGAAATGGTAGCTGTTGAACCTGGGGGTTGTGGAGGGCAGGTTTGGGTTCTGGAGACTTCATCTGCCCTTCAGCTTTAGGGTTGTGTGTGTCTCTGTTTCTCAGTCATTAGACAGTGTCACACAGCTGCTCTTCAGAGGGACAGCACGGCAAGAAGAGCTGCAGGCTGTGCCAGAGGCTGCTGTGGGGCTGTGCAGAGCGGTGCCACCGTGGTGTCCCGTGCAGGGCGCTGGGGAGGTCACCTGGCACTGCCTGCCCTCTGTGGGCTCAGCGCTGGGCATCATCCCACACCATCTGGGAGCGTGGGCAGCCCGTGGATGGCACCACAGACCAGCTCAGAATCGGAACAGCCCCAGACCAAGAGCCCCAGGGGGTTTTGCAAAGCAACATTCCCAGGTTTGGCTTGGTGAAGTTTGCATTTCCATTGAGTGGTGATGGAGACCGTGGCCACAGGCAGGAGCATTTGCTCAGCCCAGGCCACCTTGTGTCTGGTTCCACTTGTGCAGGGCTTTGGGGCAATACAGGGGAATTTCCCTTCACTGCTGTGTTAGCTGGGAAATACCTGAACAAGTGTTGTTGCATATTAATCCTGTGTGTGCACTCTGAGCACTTGGGGAGGCTGTCACTTCAGGTGGCAAATGAGACCAGTGGTGGTGCTGCTGTCACATCAGCCACTACAGAGATGGGACTGGAGCAGTTAACAAGCAATTAGGTCCATGTTTAATATTGCTAACTAAAACAGATAGGCCCAGTTCTTTGGTCAGCCAGGCATGAAGAGCCCGCGCTGCCACGCTCGGAAAGCTGTGCGGGTCGTGGGCCAGAGGGATTCTCACTGAAGTGTCCCGTTCAGCCTTTGAGCTGACAGTTCATAAAATAGGAAGGGTGAGAGATCTCGAGGAGAGAAGCAATGTGGTGCAGTTTTTTTCCTCCAGAAAGAGCTGATAGAGGAGGATGCTGTGTATGTGTTGCTGCTGTGAGACAAGCCAGGAGCTCCCGGGTGGCCCTTTCCCAGCAGGAGCAGGGCATGGCCATGCTGGGGGCACAGGGCAGGTACAGCCACCCTGCCTGGGAGGAAGGAGCAGCCCCAGAGCCCAGCTCTGTGCTCCCCAGGCATGTCCCCAGCCAGCAGCAATGGCAGCTGCTGAGTAATAATCCATAGCTTGGGCTGTTCAGCCTGTTAATTAGCTCTGCTCTAATGAATTTCTTATCTTTAGCAGTGATACCTACAGCTGAACTCTTGCATTGCACTCCATATGGAGGGGGTTTAATTACATTTTGTGATTAAAATAGACTCCTCTTGTTCCACACAGCTATAACATCAGAAATAACAAGGACATTATTAGTCATCTCTCTTTTAGTCCCCCCTAACACTGACACGTTCCTGCATTAAGCTGTGAGAAGATGCACACACATCTTGAGTATCAGAAGATGGTGTGGTTTTCTCAGCGTGCTGGGAGTCCCGGGGACTCACCGGGCGTTCTCTGGGAGGCAGGGCTGGAGCTGCAGCATTCCCATTGTGTCAGAGGGAGCTGTTTGTGTTTGAGTAGCGTCAGGCACTGAGACAATGCAGGCTTCTCGCAGGAACTCTGGAACTTCAGTACTGGTAAATCGTGATCGTTACCAAACGGTTGTGTGTTTTTAATCATCAGAGTACTTAAAGTATTATAATAATGCTTTGGCACTTTTCAACTTCAAAGCGTGCTGCAAACAGTAATTAGATCTAATGAGCAGGCTGTGACAATGAGACATTGCTATCTCCTGTCTTCCAAAGGCAGGGGTGTCAGCCCCTGATGCAGTTGCATCACCCTGTGTGAGACAGGAGATGTGCCACTGATGATGCTGTGACTTGATAAACTCACCTCCCCACAGGCAAATACAGCCAGCAGGGGCAGGGAGGGCTCGGAAGATGCTTTTCAGCTACAGGGGAGGGGGCAGGACTCTTCCAGTGCTCTTTGGGAGCACCTTCTCAAGAAGGTAAAACCCAGGCTGATTCACGGTTTGTTCCATGGGGGCCTGGAGCAGCCTTTGAAACAGCATTGGAAAAAGGTTTACAGCATTGGAAAAAGGTTTTACCCCATCCTGGCTTCCTGGCAGGTGTGTTTTCACCACACAGTGGGGTGTTGCAGAGGCTGGAGAGAATAGTTGTGACAGCCTCTGTCATTTTTCCTTTTGTAGGATGAGTCTTTGAGTTGAGCCCTTCAATAAAGCAACAGCTCTCCCATTCCTTCCTCTTAGTTTGCAACATGTAGGAGATAAAAATTTTGCAGGAAGTAGGATTTTGCAGGAAACTGGTAGATACATTTAAACTCCAGAGACTTATAAACTGGTTAAATGTGAAAACTGATGTTAAAAACCTAGAGGTGATTCTGCTTTTATATATATATTTTTTGAAGTTCCAAACGCCTGCATTCTTTAGGATGTTTGTCATGTTGATTACAAACATCAGTTGGGATCTGTCCTTGGGACAGAGTCATTTCTAGCTTGTATTTTATTGTGTTCTAGATTATCTGTGTGAATCTTTGCACTGTTTGCTGGAGCATTTGTGAGGTCTGTGCCTCCCACCTGACGTGGTGGAACCCCCTTATCCTGGTGCTCACTGCCCCTCAGGGGTGTGGGTGTCAGTCAAGAAATATGTTACTTGCAGCAGGCATTTGTCCCTGTGAGTGCATCAGCTTCATTTTGTACAGTAAAACAAGGCTGAGAAGCACTCAGGAAAAAAAAAGAGTTCCCTGTAAGGGTTGGGGTTGGGTCCCTGCACGCAGGCTGCAAGGCTCGGTGGGGTTGGGTCCCTGCACACAGGCTGCAAGGCTCGGTGTGTCTGCCCCTCTCGGGGTCCCCCCACGTGTTCCTGGCCGAGCTGCTGCTCCTGTGGCTAGGTGTGAAGCAGAGCATCTTCCCTGCTGCTGTTGGGAACTGGTCTGAGGGGAGGACACACCGAGGAGGGCACCCAGAGCAGGAGGAGGAACCCGGGGCAGCGTCGGTGGAGCCCTCACTGCTGGGCTGCTGCTCCTTACAGCTGCTCATTGTTATTATAATGAGCCACCGGCAAGTTGCATCAGGTTTTGTCAGAAAGCCTTGGCTTTTTTTGTTTCAGTGTTATGAAAGCAAACAGCAACCAGGCTTGGCTAGGCTCAGTCATTGAGAGGAAAGCCAGGCAGCAGGTCCCGTGTGCCAGCGGGCAGGGTGATGTTATCTGCCCTGGCTGGCCAGGTGCTTGGCTCAGCTGGCTGAAGGAACATCGGGGGGTTTTTAACTTGCAGTCTCTGCCAAATTGATAACAGTGGGTTATACAGCTACATGGAACAGGCTGGTGCTGTGCAGGCCCCTGAGTTATCCAGGACCTTGAGGGGTGAAGCCCTTTGTGCAGTGCCTGGAGCTCGGGGCAGGTACCCCAACCTCGAGGTGTTGTGCCCATCCTGGTGCTGGAGCCCCAGCACTGCCTCTCCTTGGGATTCCTGTCTCCCTGGCTGCAGCTGCCAGCACTTCCCTCTGGATTGCAGTTTTCACTCAGAGTGTGGTGTCTGACTGTGTTCGATGCTGGCATTGAGCAAACTCTTCTGGGGGGCAAGGGGAATGTAGCTTTTGTCTTTATTTCTAAAATGCAGAATGTAAAAGCCAATATAGGCATCCACAGCTGAGTGATGAACTTGCTGTTTCTTGTCTTTGAGATAACTACTGTACTATCCCTGAATGAAATTCTTCTAAGGTAAAAGGTCTGTCGATCTTATTAATCGTTGCTAATGATAGTCATTATCATGTGAGCAAGCTGCTCGCCTGCTCTATGAGTTTAGGCAAGTCTGTTCCCTAATAAGTATCTCGGTTTTTTAGCTGGAAAATGGGGAGAGCAGCATTTTCCCTCAGTTTTGAAAGGTGTTGTGCTGTGTGGGACAGAGGTCTCAGGCTGGCAGGATGGGCTGGGAATGGGGCTCACAGGGGTGCAGGGGTGATGTGGAGGCTCCTGGCTGGGCTGGGCTCAGGTGGGTCCATGTCACAGGGCAATCATCTCCCAGATCCATCTGACATCAGAAGTGCTGAGAGCCACTCCAAAACATCAGGTTTGCTTTGGGTCAGAGGCTTCCCTCTGCATCTCAGTCCAGGAAAGCTCTGACCCTTCTGGCTCTGCCGCTGATGCTTTGCTGAGGAACAACGGGAGCAGAATTTGGGCTGTTTCTTTCAGCCTCAGCACTGCCAGGCTCTGCACACTGGGATGCAGATCCTCCTGCACCTTCTGCTGACCCCCCTCATATCAGAGCGTTCCTGTCCTGCACAGATCCTTCCAGCAAGGGGCTTTGGGATTCGTCCCTAACTACCTGTGCTGCTCCCAGCCACAGTGGGGGTGTGGGGAGGGGGATGGCCAGCGCTCCTCCACCTGACCCTAACACCCTGGCAGGTGTGTGGGAGCACCATGGCAGTGCTGCATCAGGCAGTCCCTGCCTGGGGGCAGCCACTTCATGCCCACCATCTGAAGACAAGTTGTGTTCCAAGGCTGGGCCTGGCACTGACAGAGTGTCCTTTCAAAAGCCATTCCGGCCTCTTGCCCTTCCTTCCTTCCATTCCATGTGCTTTTACCTTTCACTGGAGAGGTTCAAAAACAGCTTGGAGAAGCAGGAGGGAAGTTCTAGAGATGGTTGCTCCTGCATCAGTCGAGAGAGGCCCCATGAGGCCTGATTGTCCCAGCCCTGTGGCTTGTTTGGTGGATGGCACAGTTTCGCCCAAGACTCTCAGAGGAGATAAACATGTTCTCCACACCACGAGGCTCCTGGTCCCCACCAGAGCTACCAGGCAGCTGGAAAGACAAACAAGGGCTGACTCCACCTACCAGCAGTATGGAGACAGCAGCCCGTGAGATCGACAGCCCAAGAATGTGCACACAAAAGAAGCATTTCCCTGGGCCACGACAGTAAAACCACCAGACAGCCGCATGCAGCATGTGACTTCCCAAAAGCACCAGCCCAGATCCCAGCTCCTCTGTGCCACACGCTGTTTCCCAGGGTCGGATCGCAGTGGCAACGTGTCAAAGGCACTTTCAGGCGCTGAAAATTAATCATATTTTCCTCCCCGCTGTTTGTGGAAGCGGTGGGGAGCACTCCTGCCCCTCAGCGCTGGCCAGCTGGCTCAGCCTGCCCGCCCTCGGAGTCCAACCCTCACCGAGGTTGTGGCGTTTCTGGTGGAGCTGGAGGAGATGTCCAGGCTCATTCTGTGAGTGTGGCTTTGGCAGTGACCTGGAGGGGCCATCTTTTGACCTGTGGGTTCCGAGCCCGTTGCCCTTCCCTGCTCTGTGTCCGTGCCAGCACAGCCCCTGTGCCATCTGCCTGGCAGGGCTGCACAGAGCACCCTCTGCCTGGGAGCTCTGGCCAGGGGGACCCTGGCAGAGTGGGCATGAGGTGAGCTGGGATGAGTGTTCTCCCTCTCCCTGGGTGGTGTTACACTGGCACAAGGGCACTGCTGTCAGCGGAGCAGCTCTGCTGTACGACAGCTCTGATCTGCTGCATCAGAAACCTGGTGGGGCCTGCTGGGTCTGGAATTCCTGGCTTTAATCCTTTTTGTTGGGACTCTTTGGAGGCTGCTGTGCAGTTCTTTGCTGTAAAGGGAGCCATCAGTTAATTAATGACCATCGCAGGTTTTGTCAGTAGAGTTCCACACGGGCTAATGAGGTGGCAAATGTCAAAACTGGAATACAAAATCTCTTGTTTTCAGTGTGATCTTCCTGCCCTTCCCTCCATCACGTGTGCCTTGTACTGCTTTAGTGTCCCAGGAAACCTGCTGTGGCACTGATGATTAATATTTCTAAGGGTGGCAGGAACATCCATATGCAGTATCCCTTGCCTGGTCCTTTGCAGTCAGACGTGCTGTTGATGGCAGTGGCTGTGTGCCCGCTGGGATTTTACCTGCCAAGAAAATTGTCTCGATTTCCAAAGGAGCCTTTTCCCCAGAATTATTTTCGAGTTTAGATTTGAAGTCTTCCAGGTACTTCTATCAGTTCCAGGAACTTCTTGTCTCCAAGTGCAGCTTCTACAACCTGCACTCGGAGGTGATATTTGGATGATACCTAAGGCAAGGTTTGGTGCCTGATTTGGTAAGGCAGGATAGAACCAAGAGCTTGACCCTCTGGAGAGGAGAGGGGCCAGGAACAGACCCCACAGACAGGCATGAAGGGTGTGCTGTTCACTTCACGTTCTGAACAACTGGGTTTGGGGATGGAGCACAAAATTCTGACAGTCCTGTGTTTTAACAGGGAGAAGACTACGAGGAAAAGCGTTCTACAATGTCAATGGCAAGGTGTACTGTGAAGAAGACTTCCTAGTAAGTAAGATGTCAGGCATTTTTTTATTATTTCTAAACCAGAGCAGTGTTTTATATTGACTTGTTTGCTTTGAGAGATGGTTTGGTGATGTGGGGCAAACTGGGAATCCTTTACCCCTGACTCCACAGCAGCAGGATCAGACCCTTGGTTTGAAGTGGGGGCTGTAAAACCAAGGACATAACTGTCTATAAACCATCCCAGAGTGTAAATTATGAGAATAAACACTGGAGCTGCTCAAGCCTGGCACTTGAGTTGCAGCCACGGGGCCTGGGCTGCCAAGCTCCAAGTCAAACATCTAGGGAATAGCAATCAGAGCAGGAGGGAGCAGGCACAGCCCAATCCCTGCTCTGCTCCCAGTGCTGGGATTAGCTCAGAACTGTTGGCCACGGAGGGACAACTCCTGTTCTCTCCATGCTTTACTTCAGCAGAGACTGAGTCACGAAGAGAAAAATGGTGCTTGTGGCTGAGCTGTGCTGTTCCAAAAATAAAATCTTTGAGCAGTTCAGGGTGAGGATTGTGCAGTGCACAGGAATGGTTTGAGAAGTGGCAGACCATTTAGAATTAAGATGGACAGCATGGCAGGGAATTGCAATTAGAGAGCAGTGATATATTATGGCTTAGAGGAAGATGAATTGGAGACTCAGTATGTTGAATTTATGCCACCTTAGTTATTGAAACACCATTAATTTAGAAGCTTAGATCTTCCAGAACAGCTTTCCATTTCTAATGAATATATAATCGTGCTTTTTGCAAAGGAATTACTCAAAGTATATCCCACAACAAAAGTGGTAGTTCAGAGCATGCAAATGCATTTTTCATCAATGCAATCCATAAAAATCATGGAAGTTCCTACAGTATAAGCCATATTTGCTTTCATGTGTTACACCTTTACTCACAGCCTGCCTGTGAACTGGAGCCTGTTGAAAAAAACCAAACTGTATTTTGTGCAGAAAATAAGTTTCTTGTGATAACTGAAACTTGTTACTGTTTTTCTTGCATTCTGGAGAGAAAAGTACTTTTTCTTCCTTGCTTTTTTCAGCTCTTTCCTTCCTGTGTTTCTGCAGAAGCACAGGGTGAGGGAGAGGAGGTGGAGTGTGAGAGGGAGGGGCTCCAACCTTTGAGATTTTTAATTTGAACCGTGTTGGAATGTACTTTCCTCATGATCAAAACCTTTCATCCAGACTTAATGACATGATTGTTGTTATTAGCTTGTAATTTCAGCCTGAACACGAGAATTTTAAATCTAAAAATCTTAATCTTTTGGAGAACGTTCAGTTTGCATGGGATGGGGGGGAACCTCTTTAGGACATGTTCTGTTGTGGCTTCTGAAGGAAGATACTTGCAGTGATCTTCCCAAGAAAACTGAGATTAAAGGCCTGAGAGGAATAAACTTTCTGCAAGTTAGGGAACTGCTGGGACATTCAGGGCACGGGTTTAAAAGCCCAAACCTCCCCCAGGTGTGTTTTAGCAGGTTCCCAGTAGCACAGAGGGAGGGGGAGAGGAGGACCAAGGGACTCCCTGCTGTGTAAGGCAGCAAGAGAAAGCAAATCCTGCCATTTTCCCTGCTCGTGTTCAGCTCACTGCTCCTCAGAAAGTAATGCATCTCCTCTCAGCCCCCCTGAGCGAGTGTCACAGCAAGAACACCAGCAGTTGGACTGTTTCACTGATAAAATAACACAGCTTTGCCTGGTTTAGAGTTCTGGGGACAGAGAAAGCTCAAAGCTTTTCTCAAAGTTGAAAGGAAAAGGCTGCAAAGTTGCCATTAACAAGGAAATTATTTTAACTACTTCTTGCTCCTGACAACTTGGAAACCCCAATCCTCTCTAAAAAGGGGTGTTTTCAGTCCAAAGCAAAACGCTTTTCCTGTATAACTGAGAATTTCAGTCTCTGCTGTGACTCCAAATCTTAGTGCAGCTTCACTGGAGTGCAGCAGGATTCCCTGCTGACAGCATGGGAGTGGGATGTTAGGGAAGTTAAGCAGGGAGATAGGAAAAAGGCTATTTTAATGTGGGAGTGTGAACAGAGTCGGCCCACCAGCATTCTAATTGTCTGTATGCTGAGACAATGCTGCCTGCTGTTGATGTCCTTACTCTTGCTTGGCTTTTGTTGGTCTGGGAGTTGATCAGGAGGATCAGATGCTCCTGTAGGTTTGGGAGCATGGGCACAGCTCTGGATTTGCAGCCCCACAGCTTGTGAGCAGGTTATTTCAGGTATGACACGAACATAACAGGAATTAGAAAGCAGAACAGCTTCAGGAGGGGCAGTGCTGTCCCACCAGGGGCCTGGGGAAATCCAGCTGATAATGGCCTGTGTGTTCCTGGTTGGGTTTGCACCAGCCTCCTGCTTTTTCCATGGATTCCCAGGGACAGCCAGGTGTGAGGAGTGGATGTTCCCTTGCTCACAGTCCCCCCAAAGCAGCAGAGATGGGAATGAGCCCCTTGTGTGCCCTCCTAGCAGGAGGAATCCCAATGGGAAGCAGCTGGCAAATGGATGGGGGTTGGTGGCTGGAGCCTCCCTGGAACCTGGAGCAGAGCCCGGCCCCTTCCCAGGGAGGGCTGTCATTCCTGCAGAGCTCTGTCCATCCCCACTGCTGCCTCTGTGTGTCCCATTCATTGGCTGCAGGTGCTTCTTCCCCACCATCCCTGGGGTCACACTGGGAATGTCCTGTGGGCCAGTCCAGGCCGGACACAGGGACTCTGGGGCTGCAATGAGGAGCAATGAACAATGGTGGGCAGGAAAGCTGAACTGGTTCTTGATGTGAACCAGTGTAGGAAACTTTAGGGAAGAATGGATATTATTTATGGGTGTCTTCCTATTGTAGCTGTTAGAAATGTTTAACATCCTATAGATGTCAGTATTTTATTTCTCCTGCAATGCTGCTGTTTGCTGTGCCACACCAGCTCCTGCTGGAGCAATCTCCACAGCTGTGGCTCCTGTGGGATACCTGGGTCTTTAATTCCCACTCACTCAAGACAGATCAGCTCCTCCTCCCAAGCAGAGGTGGTGCGTGGAAGTCCCTGCAGTATCATGTGTGGTCCTGGAAGCCAAGACCTTGAGAAGCCATTTCCTGATCTTTCAAGGGTTTGGCACTTGTTGTGAGAGCAGGGCTCACCCTCCTTGGCTGGTGTCCCCTCGAGGTTCAGCACAGTGCTGGTGCAGCTGCTCCAGGTGGGTCCCTTCCAGCCCAGAGGCTTCTGCACTCCAGCAGAACTCTGAGCAGTCCTGGGCAATCCTGAGCAATCCTGAGCAGTCCTGAGTGATCCTGAGCAATCCTGTGCAATCCTGAGCAATCCTGAGCAGTCCTGTGCAATCCTGAGCAATCCTGTGCAATCCTGAGCAATCCTGAGCAGGGCTCATTTCCACGGGGCACGGTCAGCACTTCAAGCACAGCGAGCGCCCCGGAGCTTTGGCTTCCCCGTGTTCCCAAACAACCAGTCTGTAAAATGGGACACACGGGCCAAGCATTCCAAACCTGCCCCTCGCTTGGAAAAGCACTTTGGATTTGTGGACCAAAGCTGTGAGTGGTGTGTGGATGTGACTCACGGTGAGCAGGGCACAGACACCCTGCAAGGGACACCACGAGGGACACTCCTCGTGTCTGCTCTGACTGAGGGCACAGATCGCCTCTCTCTGAACCAGGCAGCCTACTGTGCTTGTTCTTCCCAGGGGAGAAGTGTTCCAAGTGTTTGGAGCCACTTGTGGAGTTGTAGGTGGGGAAGGGATGCCACATACCCCAGTTGTCCTCGTGGTGCTGGCCTTGGATGTGCGGGGCTGGGAATGGAGGGGTGAGGCTGGGAATCCCCACACCTGGAGCGCTTGGAATGCCTCTGAGGGTTTTCTGTCAGCCTCCAACCCTGATCAGCTGCACATTCTCTCAGTGCTTAAACCCAGGCCATTCTGGCTGAATGTGCTGAATGAATCAGATTTCAAAAAATAAATCCACGGGTAATTCCACTTCTGCCCGAGCATGGCACAGCCATTGCCCGATCTGTGCCATTTCCAGGAGGATCCTGCCTGTTACTGAGTGTGAGGAGCAAAAAGAACAAACCCCCAAACTTTGTCATGCTTTGCTTTAGCTCCAGGGAAGATCCAGTTACTCCTTTACCCACCACCTTAAGGTAGCAAGTCCAGTGATACCCAAGTGTTGCCCCAGCCCTGTTAGGATGGTTATTTCATGAAAGGAAATAAAACAAATGACAGTTTAATCCTTTCCTGAAAGCTCTTCGGACACAGATGGCTAACTAGCCATAACAGGGACACTGTTCCTCGTGAAGTGAACAAAAAATAAATGCCTTACTGTATAATAAATAATCCCAGTCAGATGTTCCTGTTTCATTTTGTTGATAAATTGCTGCATAATCATGGGTGAAGGGAAAATAGCTCAATAATTTTAATCTGTCTTTCCTTTTCAATGCTTAAATATCATGTAAAGAAATTTAAAAGAAATTACTGTTTTTCTTGGCAAAAAAGACTTTAAAATGTCACCAAAGCAGCCTGAATCTTAGATCTATTATCTATCCCTTTTTCTTTTTTTTTTTTCTCCCCTTTTTGATAGACTTTTGCTTTTTCTCTTGAGGTAATGAACATTATTGAGTGGGGGTCCAGTAGAGGTTAAGAAATGAGGGAATTTCCCTCGAGGGAGGAGATGAGAGGGAAAATGAACCTTGTGACAGATGTTACATTGCTTTAATGCACTACTGGAAGACACTCAGATGCTCTGGAAATAACCTATTAAAGACACCACCACAAGCTGCAGTGCACAGCATTAAGGTCATCCAAAACTTCTCCTTTTAAGATTTTCTCTTTCACTCTCTCACATGTAACGTTGCCAAATTTAATCATTTAGGCTGAACTTCTTCTCGCCAGGTTTTTGCCTCTGGCAGACTCTGCTGTCATTAGTTGCTGAAAGTTTCATCTGAAGCTGCTCATCCATTTCAGTGAGCGAGACTGGAGGGACTTTGCCCATAAATCCTCAAGGCAAAAGGCTCTAAAACCTTCATTTTGCACATGCCAGGCGTGCAGAGTGAGTTGGCACATCGCAAACCTCCTGGAGCCTTGGGGTGGCCCCTTCCTGCCCTCCCCAGCCCCTGGGAGGGCTGTGGGCCGGTGCCTCTGTGGTTCTGGGCCCTCCTTCCCTTCTGCAGGAGAGGCTGAGGCTGTGGCAGAAGCAGGACAAGCCCCCAGCCCCAGCAGTGCAGTGGCAGCCCTGCTGCTGCCTCTCCAGCCTTCCTTGTCCTCTCCATCCCATCCAGGGGGCTTTGGGATCCTCCTCTCCCCTGCCCCAGGACCGGGCCCTGCTCAGGACACCAGCTTGGGCTCCTGTGCACAGTGCAGTGTAAATACTAATGCTGATGAGGCTTTTCTTCTCAGTGTGTGCACGGGCTGTTTTCCAGTGTGGGAAATGGCCTGTGCCACGTGCTGGGGCCCCTGGCAGATAGTTTTTATTTAGTGTAATGGAAGCTGGTGTCAGCTGCGGTCACAGGTTTGATTTTCCATCTCAAGGAGTATAAATGTTTGGAGGTCCCCCTTGGGAGATGAACCCTGGGACTGGGGCATTAACCAGAGAGCTGCTAAGTGAGACTCAGAGAAAAAGAGACTTGGTTGAAAAGGTGAATAATTGAAGGTGCAGCTTGTGTCCATGTCAGAGCTGATGGGATTCACTGAGCAAACAGAGTTGTAGATAAGTGGGAGGATGTTCAGTTTAGGAGGGTTGCTGTTAAAATCCATGCTCCACTCAGAGAACAGCCGGGTGTTTATGGAGATGTTTAACAGTGATGGAATCAAACCTTGGAAGGGGATCTGCTGCAATATTCCCAACGTACAGAAGCATAGGGAGGTCTGTGAGTGTTTTCAAGGCCCAGATGGCTCTGTGTTGGGACAGGAGTTCCAGAGGGAGGCATCGGGAATGCTGAGTGTTGCTGTGCTCCCAGATCCTGTCACTGAAACAAAGGCAATCAGTTCACAGTGTTACTGGAACGGGGGCACGAGGGAGTGCAGTTCGTGTTCCTGCTTGTGTGTGTCTCCCTCCAGCCCCTCCCTACCAAAAACATTTGAATACTTCCCTTCCTCATTTTTTCCCAAGTTTGTAGTGTGCCAGTGGTCCTGGTTTTATTTGATAAATGAATGTGACATTAGTGATGATTGATCAGGGTGTTCTGAATTGAAGTGTGGGGTCAAACCTACAAATGGGCTTAAAATTCAAGTCTGAAAAGCACAGGCCCAGGTGACAATGGGATGAACAAAGTGCAGTGGAATATCAGTGTGTGAGTGAGGTCTGTGCTCACTGAGAGGACACTGCAGCTCCTGGAGTGGGTCACAGGCTATCGAATGAGCCACAGGAATCACTCTCTGGGACATGGCAAAATAGACAAGGAAACACAAAGATGGGTTTTTTCTGAGATGTATCACTACTGACTGGCTTTTGCAGCCATCCCACAGGTTACATTTGCTAGTGGAATGTTTGGAAGAGCATGTTACAAAGTCCAGTTGGTTCCATGCCAGACAGTCACTCCCCTCTTTGCTCTTGAGATGGTGATCCAAAAAGTCAGACTCTCCCATTTTTCTTAATATTGCATTGAAAAGTAAATTACAATAACTGAAGCACACTTAAAAGAACTCAAGCTCTTTCTAATTATGTGTAACTCCTGCCAAACACTTGTAAGCAGACAGCATTAATTTTTATTTTTTTTCTATGGGAGAGTTAGAAAAAAGTTCCATGTGAGAAAGTGGCGTGTTTCCACTTCAGTAACAAACGTGGGGTTTAGTTGCTGTTATGTTTTGAATGGAAATCTCTCAACAACTGTCAGGAATAAAGTGCAGGTTATTTTTTTCCAGGAAGGTGTAGGTACTTATGGAGACAGTTTGTTTCCCAGTGTGGATCATAAATGGTAGCAGTGACAGTGAATAACCCCCAGCAGGAGTGGGTGCAGTATGAAGTACTGTACAGTGGCAATCAAGGTAATAAATGTTGGGCTGTATGACATGATGCAGTTAAAGCTGTTGCTTCACTTCAGGTTTTTTTCTTGGTTATTGTCACTGCAAAGCTTCCAAGGGAGGTCTAGGTAAGAAAATCATAATTGGCTCTTAATTAATCAGACAGCAGCCTTGGTGAGTGCTGACACTCAGGGCTCTGGATGTTCTGCAGGATGTCAATGGCTGTTCCCTTCTCAGAGGCTGTAAAATGCTTGAGTGCTCGAGGCAGGGTTCTCTACCAGCTGAACTCTTGGGTTTGGGCAGAGTTTTGTGTGTGGCCAGACCATCTGAGGAGGGGATGAAGTCCCTCCTTGCCCTCCCCTTGTCCTTCAGACATGACAGAGTGGCAAGAAGTGAAGTGCTGTGTGATGTTTGCTCACTGGCAGCAAGACAGAGTGAAGCAACAAGGTATAAGAAGAGGTTTCCAGCAGATGAAGAGTAAAGTTCTGGACTGTTTTCCTTTTGTTAATCTCTCTCACCTGCCATAAGGCTCCCATATCTCTGAGCCTGAGAAGGCCCCATTTTGTCCAGTTCATTTTAATTGCTGCATTTAAATATGTGTGTAAAAAAACAACAACAAAACTCCATCTGCATGGAACCAAATTTGATATTTTCTCCCCCTCTTAATGCGATCCCATGAATTTCTTGCATTGTTGTAGCCCATGTACTAAGGGTCCCATGCAGAGAGCAAACAATACAGCAGTGAGAAGACAGATGCTCTGCTAATGGGAAACCAAGGAGGAGAGAGTCTGTGAGGGATTACAGGCAGCCTGGGGTTGGAATACATTATTAGCATAGCACCCAATTCAGAAATTAGTTTTCAGAATTAAATGCCTGAAGCATTTTGGCAAAAAAAAAAAAGAAAAAAAAAAACAAACTCCTTATCATCTCTCTCAAAAGGTCTCTTAAAGCATAAGAGAGCAGGGATCTCAAGTCTGGGCTGAGCAGGGGACTCTGCAGTGCAGCAGCAGGGAATTGTGGATTTTACAGCTTCATTCCATTGCCGGGGCAGCAGCTGCCACACCCACTGCAGTGTAACCCAGCTCTGCCTGCACGAACCTTCAGCAGGTCGGGAACATCCTCATCGAAGAAAGAGAACGGGCCTGACTGAGATTCCAGGGGCTGTTTCCAGGAAGGTTTTGTTTTGTGGAGTGCAGAACAGCAGGGAAGAGCGGCAGCCCCTCCTTGGGCACGGCCAGGCGTGTGAAGGAGAAGCAGCAACGTGTCTTTGCAAAGATCTGACTAAGGTAGAAGGTTTGGGTCCTGGAGCCTTTTTCAGGCTTTCATTCTTTTGTGAATGTTTCTCTCCTGAAAAATCACGATGAGAACATCAAACTTTAAAAAGACCCTGGTAGACAACCAAGGTTTGCTGAGGGCAGGCAGGAGAAATTGTTCCTCATAATACTTGGGATTATCCTCCATGCATAATTGTTCATTGTATGCTCAAAATTCATTGTTAATTTCTTTTAGATATATTGCACATTAGACAGAAGGGTTATAAACCCCAAGATTATCACAGGAGGACACTAACAGGCCTAAATATTCAGGACAGAAGGGGACTTGTTTTCCTCTTACATTGAAACAAAGACTCTTGGACAGGATCATTAGAGATTTTTTTTTTGCCTGTTTGATAATCAAAGTATATTGGACAGCAAACAAAAGAAATGTTCAGCCAGCCAAGGCTTCTACTTTATTTTTACTCTTCTATTTTAACATAATTAACATATTTCTCAAGGTTTATTTAGTTTCCCAGAGTCTTGTTTTATGTAAGTATCATTGGGGAGCTTGATTACAAAGTCTTGATTTGTGCATATAAAGTGAGATTTTATTACCCTGGGAGAGAAGTCAAGGACGAGGTAAATATGGGAGAAAACAGTTGAGAAAAAAATTAGGAAATCAGGAAAAATGATATGCCATCTCCTCCTCTTGCACTTGTTTTCTTTGCATCCTGGTGTAATAGGATTGTTCTCCTAAGTCACAGAAGGGAGAGTAAAGGGTGGCAACTTTTCAGCTTTGAATTTCCGAGCTGTTCTTTTTTATAACAACTCCTTTCGATGTTTTTATATGTGCTTAGTGAGCATCTGTAATGAATCTTAGGGAAAGTTCAAAATTACACTGGAGACTTGCACACGTTCCCTTCAGCTGGAGATTGGTCCCTATTTACAGCTCTGCCAAGAAAACACTGCTTTAAGAAGAGCCTGGCACATGTGAAACCCTTGTAGAGCTGGGCTGGGGTTGGTTGTTGATCGTTGCCATCCCAGATGACGCTGGACATGGGAACACCTCGTGAACAGGACACAGAGCTGGGATGTGGCCTCTGCACGAGGGTCCTGCCCCTCAGCCCCTGTTGCTTCAGTGTTTCACCTCAGCCTGTTTCTCACCTCTCCAGATCATGAGGGAGGGTTGATGTGCTCAGCAGCTCTTTTTTTCCCCCCTCAGCTGTGTCAGCAATAAAAAAGGCTGCGAGGCTGTGGGGTGTAACCTTCCCTCCTCCTGCAGTGCCCCCTCTGGGACCAGCGCTGCTCCCACCCAGCCACGCTGGGAACCCCTGTCAGGGAGCTCTTGGCGTGCTCAGAGACAATAAAGAGGCCACTCTGCTTTGTCTGCAGCTCCTCTCTCACTGCACACACAAGATTTGTGAAGGTTATTAATAATCAAGCGCTTCAAAGGCAGAGGTTGACAATTTTAATTAAGTATTTTAAGACTTTGTAAGCTCTGTTTCTGAAATGGAAAATTTAGCACAGCAGCCTTGTTTGAACCCCCCAAATTAGGAACAAACAGAAGTTGACAGGTGTGCTCCCAAAACATCGAGGAAGTCCTTTATTGGTCACCAGTGAACAGCGGTGTCCCCAGCACTGCCATCCTGTCGGCAGTAGGGTCAGAGCTGTTATTCCTTTCCAGCCCAAACAGATGGAAAACAGAAGCAGAGCTGAATCCAAACCCCTGATCTGACTGAACCAGGCCTCCAGTTTGTCTGGGATCAGTCCTGTGGTCAGAGAGAGGAGAGTGTGGTGGCAAAGGACGGCTCCCCGAGCCATGAAATATTTTATCACTGCTGTTAGACTTTACTGCCATTTTGCAAAGTCTTCTTGGTTGGGTAATCCAGTTCTGGATGTGTTTGACTAATAAGAATTCTCTTGTTAAAAACAAATCATGGTTTTAATTTAATAGGGTTAGTCATATAAAGCGTGATTTTGTGTCAGCAGAGCCTTTTTTTCTGACAAACAGTGTAATTTACGACAATCTAGTTAGCAATAAATGACATTAATCTGACCACTGCGCCATTCTGTTCCTGGGGAATAACGTTCCCTCTTAATCAATAGCTGGGTGAATGCTCCTTTGCATTCCTTATCAAATGACAGCCAGATGGTGCTGGTAAATTCATTCCAGCAGGATTGTAGAATTAGCTGGGTTTGTACTGTTGTTAATCCTCTGCTGTCTGTGCCACCAGGACCTGCCCACCTGTTTGCAGTGAGCTGCAGCTCCCAGCCCTAGGGAGCAGTCTGGCCAGGGGTTACTCAGCCACAGGGCAGCCCAGGAGCGTCCCAAGCAGTGAAGCCTTTTTTTCTGCAGCAGGAAGAAGAAGGGAAAAGCAAAGCAAAGCAGTGTCTTGCAGAAATAGCCAGCTGGGACTGCCCAGCTCAGTGTTTGTTCCTCAGCACCCTGGTCCCTCCTGATGAAGTTTTAAAGGCTGCAGGAGCTGTGTTCCTTAGGGCTGACAGCTGCCATACCATCATTTACGGGCTCCTGGGCCATCAAAGTGTCCACGAGACCTTTTCCTTCGTAATCACTTTGTTGCATAGCAACAATAATTTTGTCTCCAGCCTACTGATCCAACACAACGTGTAATCCCTCCACACCAATCAAAAAGGAAAGCATATGGCAGCTCTAGGCTGGGAACCACTGGCTTTTGAAGTGAGGGGCAGTTAATCCCCACTTACCCAGGGGGGGAATGGAGTGAGCCCTAAGCTCTGCTGGGGCTTGGAGGATGTTTTAGATGCCTGAGCCAATTAACCTGTGTTCTGGGAGGAGTCTGCTGCACACCCATCCTCCCCTTCCTCATCTTTTCTCTTGTGCAGCTCCAGTACATTGCTGGTGGGCTTTGCTGCAATAATCAGTCCTTGGCACAGGTACCACCCCTGTGCAGCGCTGAGATGGGGCAGCAGAGGGTGAGGGGAAAGCTCAGCCCCTGCAAGCACCAGTGTCAGAATTACATGGCTGGAATTCCTCAGGCCTCTTGCTGCTCCTAGGGCAGTGGTTTGGTAGGTCACTCATCTGACCTGATAACCTGGGTGGTGTTTTTATGCCCCTAAACTCAGGACTTTGGCATCTGAAACAGGATCTGCTTTGGGGACACGAGTGTAAAGTTAAGGTCAGAAACACTCAGGGAACTTTGAACAGAACACACAGAGCTTTGGTGCCACACAGGCAAAATATTTCCCCCCAGCATGGGCACAGGGTGGCACCTGGGCTTGGATCATCTCAGTGAGGTGTCTTAATGCTGCCAGAGTGTGCAGGGAGCCCGAGCTCTGAGTGCACTGCTAGATCTTCCCTGGGTAAAAAGCTTGGTACCCTCAGGGCAGCTAAATCCTCCCTAGGCCTGTCTTCATTTTTCTCACTTGCATCTAGCACTGAGTGAAGTGTAGGTCCAAAGTCTGAGGTTGCTAATTTGAGCAGGATTTGGGAGGTAAGTCCTGTGTTATTGAAAACAACCCCCAAAAGAGTCAATTCCAGCTAATTTCCACACATCAAACACAAATTTGCCAAACAGGCTTTACAAATAAAAATCAAAATAATATTGTCACAGTGGAAATGTCAGTGAAAGTATTGCAGTGGATCCAGACTGGTACCTGAACATGCTGTGAGAGCCAAGGGAAGGCTTCCAGGTCTCTGTCTCCCAAACCTCTGTATGGTTTGCTGTCATGTGCAGCACAGGCTGGAAAATAGCACAGCCTTCACCTAAAAGGTATTTCTGTGGCTAGAGGAGTGGCTACTAATAATCCTTTCTTTTCTATCCTTTGAACAGTATTCAGGTTTTCAGCAAACAGCAGACAAGTGCTTTGTGTGTGGACACCTCATAATGGAAATGGTAAGAGACCCAAATTCCTGCCACGGGGTAGCTCACTGTTCCTGGGCTTTGGGGAGTGTGACACTTGGTGCTTTTTCCCTACCCGGGCTGGCATTGTCCCTTCACTGCTGTCAGTGCAGTTTTTGAGACAGTAAATGAAAATGCCTTCGTGCTCCCTTACTGTTAAGTGCAAGAAGTTTGGCTTCTTTGCAACCTGAGATCATGGGAAGCTGCTGTCAGTTACAAAAAAGAAAAAAAGGTGGAATTTTAATAGTAAAGGGGGAAGGTACAGCACAACTTTGTATGAGAACATGGCAAAGGAAGACAGGTTGTGCTGTGTAAGGCTGTAGGTAACAGGTGGGTGGAATCTGGGCTAGAGTGGAGAAGGGCATTATCAATATTCCTGAGGTTTGTCGCCCACTCTTTGACTTGCTTTATTTACCCTCTGTCGCTTGCTCCATGTCATTTAAAATGCATTACTGCCACTGGGATTTGTAGGGAGCCGGGAGGGAGAGTTACTTTTGTAATAAAAAAAATCAGAGGGCTCCGGGTTGGGCCAGATAGCGCTGGCATCATTTCAGCGGGTGAAAGGAGGAAGAGTTTAGTCTGCTCTTCCTAGGCAGAAATTCCCAAACGAAATGAAGTGGCTTGCACAACACATCCTGTACATATCTATTTTCCTCTTGCTTTCAAGTGTGCATGAACCTCGGTGTGCCTTAGAGCAGTAACTGCTGCGTTGCACACACGGAGGTTCAGTAGGAGCTGGAACGGAGACTTCGCTAATGAGGATTCTGGCTCATATCCTGGCACCACTGGTTGGACAAGGATATTGTTCGTTTTAGCCCAAGAGCAAATTTCTGGGGTTGTGTCATGCTGGGAGGGGGAGGGGGATCCCGACTCGCAGCCTTTGAGCTGGCCCTTAATTGCAGAATCCCAGGCAAGAGTCCACAATGGCTCGTTGGTGCAGCTCAGTAGCTGGAAGCTTGGCAGGTGCTCGTCTGCCTTTCTCCCATCAGCAAGTGTGCTCTGGCAAAGGGAAACAGCTCTGGGAGCTCCAGGAATTAAACAGTGTTACTTGGCTAATTCCTGAGGGTTCCTCCCCGGGAATGCGGCCCAGCCGTGCCCCTGAGCCAGCCCGGGGCAGAGCTGGGGCTGGGCTGGGCTGGGCTGGGCTCAAAGCTGGGCTGGGCTCAGAGCTGGGCTGAGCTGGGCTCAGAGCTGGGCTGGGCTCAGAGCTGGGCTGGGCTGGGCTCAGAGCTGGGCTCAGAGCTGGGCTCAGAGCTGGGCTCAGGGCTGGGCTCAGGGCTGGGCTCAGGGCTGGGCTCAGAGCTGGGCTCAGAGCTGGGCTCAGGGCTGGGCTCAAAGCTGGGCTGGGCTGAGCTGGGCTGAGCTGGGCTCAGAGCTGGGCTGGGCTCAGAGCTGGGCTGGGCTGGGCTCAGAGCTGGGCTAGGCTCAGAGCTGGGGCTGGACTGGGCTCAGGGCTGAGCTGGGCTCAGAGCTGGGCTGGGCTGGGCTCAGAGCTGGGCTCAGGGCTGGGCTCAGGGCTGGGCTCAGGGCTGGGCTCAGAGCTGGGCTCAGAGCTGGGCTCAGGGCTGGGCTCAGAGCTGGGCTGGGCTCAGGGCAGCTGGGTGAGCCCTGGGCAGTGCCCCTGAGCCCCTGGGCTGCCCAGCCTGCACAGCAGCACAGCACAGGTGTGAGCAGTTTCTGGCCAGGAACAGGCTTGCAGGTCAAACAGAGTCTGGTGCCACTCAATGAACACAAAGCTACAGGGCTTCATTAGAGAGGAAACAAAGGTTACATTAAATTGGCTTTTTTTCCTATGTGCTACTACTTTATTTCCTTTTGATTTGATCTTCATTCATAAAATCATCTACAGGGCCGTGAGAGCTTGGGCTGTGAAGATTTTTCATCTTGAGCTTACTAGCATGTCCAAGCTGAGCACTGCTGCTAGCAGATGCTTTTGGAAATTACTTTCCAAAGGTGTTTTTTACACCTGAAGTGAATGGAGGTGGTCCTATAACCTGTTGAGAGCTGCCTGAAGATGATACTGTGTCTCACTCTTCCCAGGCACTTGTTTGTGGGCTTGGGGCATCCTCCTCGATGTCCCAGTGCCACACTGGGTGTTCCACACAAGGATGCCAGGAGGGAGGGGATCCATTCTGAAGTACCTCTAAAATGCAGTAGGGAAAGGCAGCATGGGAAAAGCCTGAGCAGGTGGATGAGTCAGTATCCAAACACATGGAATTTTATCAGAAACCAGTGGCCCTCTATGACTGAGTGATAACCAGTCAGTAACTGTGGTGGATTAGGATCTTTAATTAATAAAGGGACACCTCTTTAATTGCTTGTTATTTTACTTTTTGAGGTTGAACTATGACCAGTTTGGATTCTGTCTGTCACAGCCTGTTGAATTCTGTAGGCCATAATTTGTGTTTGGGATTTTCCAAGAAGTGGTCTGTGGAACCAGGTTTAATTTCCACTGACAGTCCTGGCCCTGCAGAGCTGAAGCTGATGGGCATTAGCCTGATTTTCAGCTCTCTCTCTTCACTGGGAGAGTACTGAAACCCACTGGAATAAGCAAGTTTGATTGTTTTAAGAGGCTCCTTGACAGATCTGCAGAGTGGTAATTTCATCCTGAAGTGCTTGTCTCACTGTTAATAGGAATGAGTGAGACACAGCAGTATATGGGGGGTGGAAATCTCATGTGCTCCTGCATGCACTTATTTTGTTGGTGGTTTCTTAAGATCTTACAGGCCCTTGGGAAGTCCTACCATCCTGGCTGCTTCCGCTGCGTGGTGTGTAACGAGTGTTTGGACGGAGTGCCCTTCACTGTGGATGTGGAGAACAATATTTACTGTGTCAAAGACTACCACACGTAAGTGCACACATCCTCTGCATGCTTGGGAAATTAGAGTCGGTCAGTTAGTGAGATATTTACTCCCATTTGCTCAGATGTCCCTCAACTGCTGCTTTTTGTGTGTGGCATTTGTAAAGTATTTTAAAGTTTATTAAAGGGCACTTCCTGGGCCCAGTGTGGCCAAGTGAGGCTGAGAATCAAGTTGTGTCAGAGGATGCTTTTCTTGGGGCCTGTTGTTTCAGGACTTGCAATACTAATTTTATCAGGCCAATTCTGCAAGTGGTGGAAGATCCTGCTGGCTGTTTGTGAGAGTTGAGCTGCTGATAGTGTGTGACACGAGTGTTAACCAAGACTGGACAGTGGACATGTAGTTAGCAGTCAGTGTTAGAATGATTTCAGCCTTTCCAGACAAAAGGTATTGAGGTTTAAGGGATTGCTTTTGGACTGCTTTCTGATCCTGCTCAAAGGCAGGATGCTCTCAGCTCCAGTCTACCAAAAGCTCAGCTTATGCAGCGACAGCAAATCACTGGAGGTCAGGAAGACCTAAGCTATAAAGCTGGGGCAGATCAGCCTCTCCCAAATCTCATTTTTGCTGAATACCATCAAACAATTAGAGGTGTTTCAAATCCTGTGCATCTCCATTTTGCCAAAAACAAGGAACCATTAGAATAGCTCCCTTGCTTCTACTTTTTGAAGAAGCTTTCAATGTGATCTGAACACTCTCTTCTTGCTCCCTAGGGTTTTTGCACCAAAATGTGCTTCCTGTAACCAGCCAATCCTCCCAGCACAGGTATGTGTTAGCATGCACTGGGTCCCTACAGGAAGCAGCTGCTGGCATAGGAACACCTTCTGAAAACACACCAGATGCCTTTCCCCCATCTTCCACTACATTAAACACAGTTCAGCAGTAAAGTCACTCCCAAACCTTCCCCAGAGGTTGTATAGTCACACCACTTATGCAGCACAGGACTTGGGATCTTTAGGGTTCCTTCCAGGTCCTAATTATGCTGTTGGAAATCTCATTGAATTGAAAACCCTGACTGGGGCTCCAAGAACAACCCAAGCAGTAAAGCCCTTGAAGAGACATCTGATGGTCACCCTGCCCCTGTGAGAAGCCCCCGCATTCTGTTGTCCTGGGGTGGCAACCAAAGTGCAAAAAGGCAGCAGCAAAGCTGGCTAAAATGGGAGGCAGGTGAAAGCTGCTTGCACCTCCAGCCCCAGAGATGTTAGCACAGTCAGACTTGTGCATTAAATGGGGCTCCCCTGTGCTCTGCTGGGGGCAGAACCCTCTGAGTTCCCATTGCTGAGGTCACCGACCAGCTCAGCTGTAAACAAGGGCCTCAGCACCCCCCTGCCTTTCCTCTTGCCGTGCTGATAGAGCCAGAGCTCGCCTCCTGGAAGCTGCTGTGCCCCAGAAAAGCCTGTGGCTGGAGCCTCCCACATGCCCACCTCCAGCACTCTGCGTGTTACCTGCATTTGTCATTAGTGTTTCTCTTCTTGGCCAGGTCTCACACAACTAAAAACCTCATAAGGGCTGGGCCAGCGCTGCTCGTTGTGGTGGTGGGTTGTGAGGAGGAACCCCCCTGTGTAAATGTCCCTGAATTTGGATCTTTCTTACAAAATAACTTTTTTTTCTTTTAAAGAAAGAAAGAAAAGGGGGAAAAAAAAGGCAGTTTTCCTGCTGACTCATGACTAGCAGGAGCCACTCCATGTTCTTTCCCAGAGAGGTTCCCTAGGTTAGTTCAAGTCTAGCAGTGCAGGTGCTGACTTGCCCAGCGCTTCTCTCAGACACAGTCCACGTCATATCTGCTGCTCTAACCACACCTGCAGCTGGAAACAAGGCAAGGCAACACTTTTAATGAGCTCTGGCTTCAGGGGCTTCAGAGTGGATCAGGAAGGGAGCCTGGGAGGTTACTAGGAGGGTATGGGCTGCTCTGCAGGGCCTGGGGCTCAGCCAGGAATTACACAACTCCCCTGCACCCACCCTCACGCTGAGGTTTTGGCCTGTGCAGGTAATTACCTGCCAGACTGGTATGTCAGTCCCTGGGGGGTGCACACAGTGACACGTGCATGTGCAAAAAGAGCTGTGCAGCAGAGGGTTTGAGGGGAGGACGAGTCCTGGGAAACCCACCGGGATGTCACCAGGAACAGTTACCCAATCAGCAGGTTTGTGACTGGTCACTTGTTCAGATCCTGGGTGCCCTTGGTAAATTATTTCATTTCAAAACTAATTTGTCCCTTGAGGATGAAGTTTTGGCTACACTTCCCAAATGAGTTCCCCAGCTTAGATGTGTCAGAGCCCCCCAGTGCTGCTGAGCAGGCAAAGCAGAGGTGCAGGGCCCTGCCCAGGGGATGGGACCTGAGGGGTGCCAGAGCTCTGCTGTGCAGGGGCAGAGAGGATCCCCCATGGGCACAGCTCTCCAGAGAGCCAGGCTGGGCACGGAGTGACCACTGAGAAACACTTTGGAGGCACCACCCTCACTTTGTCTGTGCTGCCCCCCAGGGCTCCGAGGAGACCATCCGGGTGGTGTCGATGGACAAGGACTACCACGTGGAGTGCTACCACTGCGAGGTGAGCTGGGCCCCCTGCCCTCCCCACCCGGCTCTGGGCGGGTGCCTGACCCACAGCTCCTGGGGGATGCCAGGGAGGAGGGCTGGCAGGGCTGGCAGGAGACTGGGGGTGGGTTTTTAACCAATACAATAACTTCAGAGCTGCCTTGGATTGGTTGGGTTGAGTTTTCTCAGTACTTCCAGATGGGGAGAGAGTGAAGAGTAGGTGCCAGTTCTCTCTTTCCTCATCTCTGGATACAGGTTGGAGGGCTCTCATCTGAGGAGACTTGAATTCACGGGGCCTGTGCAGGGAGGAACCCTGACTGGAAGGCTTTTGGGGGGATCTGATTTTTCCCTTCTGAATTCTTTACTAGAAAAGAGATAAGGATACACTGACTGTCACTTTTCTGGGAGTAGTTTCTTATTATGCAGAACATTTAAGCACGTGTTGTGGCAGATCAGTTTGTGGAATCAGTGCTCTTGCTTTGGAGAGGAGAGCTGAGTTCATCATGAGCTCTGCATCCAGGAACATGACAATCTAAGTTGGGATCAACCAAAAGCTTCCCTTTTGCTGTAGGTCTGGTGCTTGATATAACATCTGACTGTCCACACAGAGCCTGGCTTTCAGCACCAGAGGCAGCAGCGCAGCAATGCTGTCTTCACACACTGTCGTGCAAAAAGGTTTTACAAAGGGCCTTCTGATTGAGGGAGAAATAACAAATTTCAGGACATCCTGAAATGTTATGTCCCTAAATGTAAGGAAGACCCCATGCACTCAGCTGTCTTCTTCCAACAGAGACACCTGATACTCCATCCTGTTCTATTAATTTTTCAGGAGAAATGGGCCCAGGAAATGGAGGTATTTTGGAGAGCTGTACTTGCCTCCTCCTTCTTCCCCCAGCTATTGCTTTGTGCACGTCAGATGACAGCTCCCTCCCCTCCTCTCTCAGTCTATTGACTTTATAGCTAGAATGTCCCACTGGGGGTTTATTTTCAGTTCTGTTTCATTATTCATTTCCCCATTCTCCTTCCCATTTGAGGCAAACCAAGCTGCCTCCACACCTGCCCAGAGAGGCAGAGTGCATTTCTGTACCGAGATCAGGAGCTGGCCGTGTGTCAGCAGGGGCAGGTCACTGCTGGTAGGTCACAGCCTCACATCCTGCTGCCAGGCTGCACAGCCGGCCCCAAATGCTGCTGGACAAGTTAGTGCTGGTATTTTGAGGGATGCTGCAGTGACTTCTGTCATCCTCACCCGGTGGCCACACTGTCAGTGGTCAGGTTGGAAATTTTGCTGCTTTTCTGCATCATCTCGTTCTTGTGCAACCACTGCCCTTCTGCAGTTACACATCAGCACACCCCCAGTGTGCAACTGGAACCCACTGACAGGGTCTGTCCTTGCACAGAGGGAATTCCATGCTGGAAAGGCAAAAAGATATCAATACTTGGCACATCTGTAGGGTGTCTCAAATTGGTAAATTCTAATTTGAAATCTTACATCAATGGATATAAAATTATTACATAATATGTAGCAACACACAGAAAACTGCCTTGGCAGAAACTTCGATTTTGGCCTCACTAAAATAACACTCCAGTTTCAAAGCTCACTTTAAAACCCATTTTCAGCCTTATTTCAGCACTGTAAAATTTGAGGATTTAAACTTGAGCTGTGAAAGGTGAAAAATCATACTTTGTGTCCAATTAATAGCTTTTTCTTCACTTTAAGTCTAAAGTAAGCTATATGCCAAATTTTTTCCTTTTTTCCTTCTTTCTGTTAAGTGCATAGATACTTACTCAGAATCTCTGGTTTCTCAGGACTGGTCACAGCAACAATTTTTTAACGTATTTGAAACATCGAATCTGAGCACCAAATTTCCATGATTTTCAAATGGCCTCAAGATTGTAATGATGGCAGCTGAAAATCAGGATTGTTCCTATTGCAGGGTACAGAATAGTCAGCAGGCAATTACTGGGAGCTGCTTTTCTGTTTATCTCTGTTCCTTTTCTGTTGTTCACCCCCGTTGTCCCTATAGTTATGTGCCAGTCCCAGAGGGACCAGCATTTCCAGTAAAGTTGGATAATTGGCCTTGAAGTCTTTCTTTTTTTTAAATTCAAATTTAATTCCAAATTAGAGAAAGTGTAGTGCTGCTTCTCCACTCCTCTCATTCTCTGCTTGTGCTCTCCCTGCTCTTGTGCTGCACAATCAGCTCCTTCTCTGTTCTAACCCCTCCCAGGTTGTATTTGTCAGGGTCAGTCCTTGCCCTGCTTTTTGGCCAATTTGCATCAATATTTCTTTAGCTGAAGGAGAGACCAGAAGGGGAACAGTGGGGGGAGAAAGGCTGGGGGCTACTCTGGACTGCCCTCTTTGATTTCAGTGATGTTGGGGTGAGACTGTCAGGGTGATTGTCAGGGTGATTGTCAGGGTGACTGTCAGGGTGACTGTCAGGGTGAGACTATCAGGGTGAGACTATCAGGGTGATTGTCAGGGTGACTGTCAGGGTGATTGTCAGGGTCCCCCCACCCCAGCCTGGCTGGCTTTGGAGGCAGGCAGGGAGCTCTCAGGCTGTGCAGGCCAGGTCAGCAGGCTGTGAGGTGCCTTGGCTGACTCACTCCCTCCCTCACTGGGGGGTCTGTGTCTCTTCCAGGACTGTGGCTTGCAGCTCAATGACGAGGAGGGCCATCGCTGTTACCCCTTGGAGGGCCACCTGCTCTGCCACAGCTGTCACATCAGGCGCCTTAACATCAAACTGCCGTCACATCCACCTCCCAGCTACCCCATGCACGTCACAGAGCTCTGAGACATTGCCAGGCTCAACTGAAAGAGAAGACAAGTATCTAAAAGTGACTTTCGCGTTCCTTTAAAGATGAGATTCCAGTAATAACCACCTAAACCAGCTATTTATTTTTTGAATCAGAGGTGAAGGGTCCTTTTCTGATCTTGTACATATGCATTCTTTTATCTAGACGTTTTCACTGAGACACCATCTACTTGAACAAATAATTCACCACTAAACTGTAACTGTAAATGGCAGCATTCCTAAAACTATGGTACAAAGGGCTGTTCTGCACTCCCTACTCACTTCCTTCAGTGATTTCACCCGAGTGAGGAGTGGAGAATTACTTTCCAAAAGTTAGCACCTTATCATATTGCAACAGGCATGATAAGATAAATGCTAGCATTTTAGCTAGTTTTGGTGAATTCTGGTCTTAGAGAATACTTGGACTGCCAGCAGTAGTGGGGAGGAGGCAGGGGGGTGTTTGTAGCCAGGACAGGTTTCAGCACAGTTAAGGAACAGCATCCTGTGAGGCCAGTTCTCCATCCCACATCCTCCCACAGTCACCCAAAGACTAATTATTGGGCTTGTTCAAGGAATATGGCAAGCACTTCACGTAAAACCATGTTGGAGAGGATTATCTCCAAAAGGTGGGCACGTGCAGGGTTAGCAGTGGCAGGGTGGTACAGCCCCTGGAACTGCTGCCTGGTGGGTACAAGGTAGCCGTGGTTTCAAAACTCACTCAATCAACTGGACCATCTGGCACTTAGGAAAGATTTCATCTGTCAAACCTGTTTGTTGTTTAATAGGGTTAGCTGCCCCTTTCTATGCAAAAGTACATTTGTCTTTATACTGCTTGTTTTATACAAGACTTCATCTGTTACCAACTGCTTTCTGATTGTATGTTGAGACATCATTAAAGAAAGAGAGGGACAGTGGTTTTGTATTACCTTTTCAGCTTTGTGTTCTTCCTGGATTACTTTTGAACTGATTAGGGGGATTGTCTTCGTTGGAAAACAAAGTACAGTTTAACAGAAAGAAGAGTTTAGAGAGTCAGATCATTGAAACATTGGTATTTTCCAACAAGTATTAACTGTACATAGAATGTACACACTTCCATGTTTTGCATAAGCTTTTACAGTACCCTCGGAGCTCTGGGGGAAAATATATGTCTTCCATATAGGAAGTTAGATGAATCTTTTTTTATGGTTTGTTCTCTACCATGTGCTGATGATTTACATGCAAATCACACATCTGTATGTCTAAAAAATTCCTTGCATTCTCATGAGAATTGATCCAGCCTTCCTCAAGTTGCCATTTATCACTGCTGTCTTTAACTTAGTGTTCAAAACTGCAATAAAATAAAATTCTTCTGCTCCAGAGGAAGTGGAAATTCCAGAGCAAATTCTCAGCATGTGGAGATGGGGACGTTTCCCTGGCAGTTGTGCCCACGCTGAGAGCCGGAGCGGCGCGTTGGGAAACGATGCCGCGTTCAGCTCCTCGGGCAGGCTGAGGAGATGACTTCTTTGGCAGCACCAGGGCAGTTCAGTTTCTTATGCTCCATTGACTTCTTGAAAGCCATTTGTGGTGCTCTTGAAAAAAGCACAAAGAGCATCCAGTGGACACTAATTCCTAAGTGGAATAATTAACTCCCTTAACAGAACTTTTTGATAGTCTGGAATTTTCTTATGGGGGAAGTGGAGGGGGGGGGGAAGCAGGAAAAATTCCTGAGAACTACTTTTGTCTGTAAGTAAGGAACAAAAGGTACACTTCCTGAACTTTTGCCAGCCTTCCATTGGCCTAGATTAACCTGTCCTCCCTGAATGCTCCTGGGCAAGTCAGATGCTCCTTTAAAAAGTCATTTTCTAGTTAATAGATACCAGTTTAGAATTAACATATTTAATGTGAGCACCAGGCTTTGGAGGGATTGCAGTGCAATCAGTGCCCCAGAGGCCTGGCCTGCAAACCAGAAGCCAGTGGGTACATGTGCACTTTGCATTTGCAAACACTCCCTCTGTGTCCACAGTCAGCAGCCCAGCCTCAGGAGTGGAATCAGGTGTGCCAGCAACTGCTAGAAAACAGGAAAAAATTGGTTTACACTGGGTGGGATGACTAGGTGAGTTCCTTAAGGTTATTACAAACATGGAAGACACCAGAGCTTCAGGATAAACTTTTAGCATCAGCTGCAAGGCTTCTTCCCTTGAAGGAGGCTGCCTTGGCCCTCATGCAGCCTCAGGCATTTTCACTTGCTTGTCTTTACAGCATAGACTAAGGAACCCAAAATAAGCAAAGAATCATTAAAATGCAGAGAGAAGGTTTGTGTCTGTTCCTGGGAGTAAATCATCCCACAGTAGTATTTGCTGGACTGGAAAAGTGCTTTGCTCTACCAGGAGAGAAGCAAACCCCCCAAGCTGACAGTGGCCAGAGCTGGAGGTGACTGACCCTGGCCCTTGGACCTCTCAGGATCTTGCCAAGCACTTCACCTCCTTCAGGGGCAAGTTTCAGTTTCCAAAATACTTTCCAAGGGACAGCAAACTTGACCGTGTACATACCAGACCTTTTCTTTTTTTTTTTTTTTTTTGAAAATGATCATCCTGTAAAACAGAATAATATTTAACTTTATTCCCCATGTTGATCTGTGAGCCTCTTGTAGTTCTCCACAGCTCTGGTCTGGTAAGCATCATCATGGTTCAAACACCAAAAGGTAATATTTCAGTACAAGCAATTTGTTTAAAACCAGAAAGCAGCAGTTGTTGTTCCAGTATATTTTCTATAGACAGATGCCTTCCATTGCTGTATTATGAAGTACAGCTTTGCTTTTCCAGCATTTACTATAAAAGCTGGGGCTTGAATGAAATTTGCCAGTTTGGCTTTTTGGTTTGATTTTTTTTTTTTTTTAAATCAAAGAGAAAAATAAAATCAAACCTAAAATAACGACGTGCTGTACTCTTCAGTGCTAGTGGCAGTTTCTGCACATTTTACCTCCTGCCTGGGAATTGTGTAGATGAGAAAGCTTCTTGTGGTGATTTTCTTACGGAGTATTCTTACCTTAAATCAGTTCAACGCAGATGCAAAACTCCCTGAGTTCATTTCATGACGTGATTGTTCTTCAGAAGCCTTTGCTGTACTCTCAGATGTTTCCATGAAGTTAAAACAGTAACAACCTGTTCTCATTTGCATCAGGCTACACCTTTTCCCCGTGGCTGGGGGATCTCCCCAAGCCCCTGCTGCTGTGGGGATGCAGAGTCCCGTTCCAAAGAAAGGACCAAAATAGTCCTTTGCAAACAAAACAAAAGAATGCACTCAGATAACTGACCTGACCGAGAGGGTTTGTTTGGCTTTCTTTCCTTTCCCTTTCACTTGTGTGCACGTGTGTATATATTTTGTAAGGTGGAGCTTCAAAAGGAAAACATGGTTAGAGGAGCTCTTTAAGACCAGAAATTCCAGAGTAGTAAAGTAAACCAAAGCTCTAAAGGAGACAAAAGCTGCTTTCTTGTGTTTCAAGAAAAGTTTAAAAGTTTGTGATTCATCCTGTAACTAATGCCGTAACTAGAGTATATAATTTGACTTAAATTAAGTTTTCATTTGAGAAATATTTTCATTTTCTTTAAAAGAATATAGTTTTCTTCCAAGAACTTGGACCAACGTTGATTTTTATTTTGTAGGAAATATATAAATTCCCAGTTTGTATATCATGTAACTAGTTTACATGCTGAAAATATACATTAGTTTAACTATTTTTGTATATATATATCCTTGTAAAACCTTTCAATGTGCTTCTGTCTTTTAGTCTTTAGAATTACTTGTGGTTTTGTGTTTCAGTGTTTGATTCCCTTGATTGTTGAAGAAAAAAAATTGGGAAATGTAGATTTATTTATCTAAAGAAGAAGCTACTTGCTATCATCTTAAGTTATTTAATATTGAAGTCAGAAGTTTCATTTAACCTTAGATGCTATAATCTGCTTTTTTTCAATAAAGACATTTTGTAGTTATCTTTGGTTTTGCAGTCTGTCGCGTGTGTAAGAATTTTAGTTTTTTAAATCTAGGTGGGCACTAAACAATTTCCAGGAGAGCCTGGTATTGCCCACAGAAATGCCTGGCTGATATTAATTGATTGCAGCTGCATTCATCAAAGATTTTGGTCCTCCAGTGCAAGTGTTACTAATTAAGGTCTAAAATATGCCCACAGCTAACGTTCTGCAGCTGCACTTGGAAAGGAATTTAGCCACTCTGGCAAGTTTTAATTAAGCTTTAACCAGTCTGGCTAGTTCACATGTAGGACAGTCAGCAGTGAGGGACATTTGCTTTCCAAGACTTACCATTACTTTTTGGAGTGTTCTGAAGAGACTTGCCTGGACTGGGAGCTCACACAGCTCTAAGCACTTGGACCTTGGACCGGGGAATTTTCTCCATGTTCTCGCTAAGTCACAGGAATTCAGAAACTGGAGCCAGAGCTCTGATGGGATCAGAGAGATGCATTTTTATGTATTTTACCTTTCTGAAGCTTTTTGTCGCTTCCTTGTCTCAGTTTCACGGCCCAGATGGAGCTTGGTCACGTTTCCTTCCTCACCCTGGTCCTGTTGGGCAGAATGTGCATCACTTCTGCTGTCTTGTCTCCAGCTGTGGCCTGGGGAAAGAGGACAACAACCAGTTTCTTCCTTGTTTCCACATATCCAGTGGCTTCCCTCTCCATTCAGCTGGTCAGCCTGCTCTCCCTGGGAATGTTCCTCCCTCCAGTGACTCACAGAAGTCAAATATTCACAAGCTGCTATTGCGGTGTGCTGCCACCCTCCCATCAGAGAGGCCTCCCCAGCTCTGCCACCCTGGCTTGGCAGAGCCCAGATGACTTCACGGCTGGAAATAAAACTTAACTGGAGGTTTTCCCACAACGGCTATTTTGGCAAATTTCTTCTTTTGCACAGTCAGAATGGAAAGAGTTACAAATGCCACAATTGTTTGAGGGACATACAGTCTGCACTTTGGTGCTTTGAAACAGATGTACCACACTTCTGCAGGGCCTTCACATCCATGCTATTTTCTCTCTCATTATTTTGAAAAATTCATTCAAAATGAGCAATTCATGCCCTCCTTGAAGGAAGAAGGAAAAAAAAAAAAAGGCACAAAGACTGGCCAACTCAAAGCATTTTAACGGGGCCTTAGCACATGGTCGACACAAACGCACTCCATAAAAACCTAGGACGTCTTAATGCAGCAAGAATTTCTACCAACTCATAATCAGCCTGACTGGAAAGAACTTAAAATATATGAAGTGCCCCTTGTGGGCCTCCATGCAGGAAATCCATGCTGGAAAATGAGCATCCTTTCATGGCAGGAAGGGGGTGAGTCAGGCCCGTGCTGTGCTGGGATCCCTGGCGTGGCAGCCAAGCCACAGCCCGGGAGCTGTTGCACGACACGTGGTTGATGAATCTGGCGGGTAGATTTTTTTGGGGGAGGATTTTGCCAGCCCTGCTCTTCCACCTTACCAGCCATGCCCAGGGCTGCACCCCTCACCCTGCAGCTGTTGACTACTGCAGGGATTCAGGTGATCCCAGGGCTGATCCAGAGACATTTGGTCAGTTATGGAAACCACAAGGAGTATGTGAACTAGGCTGGTGAGGCGTCTTCAGCTCAAACCCCTGTTACTCAGCTTTTAGTCCCCACAGGGCAGAGACTCCTAGAATAAATGAGGTTGGATGAGAGGCCATTTGATGCAACACCCCACCATCAACACACACAGTCAAAGCAAAATATATGTGTGTATATAAAAATCATGGAGTTGTTTATGTTGGCAAAGACCTCTGAGATCATCAAGTCCAACCATTAATCCAGCACTGCCAGGGCCACCACTGAACCATGTCCCCCTGAGTGCCACATCTACACAGCTTTTAAAGCCCTCCAGGAATGATGACTCCAACACTGCCCAGGGCAGCTGTGCCAGGGCTGGACAACCCTTTCCATGAAGGTGTTTTTCCCAGTATCCAGCCTGCCCCTCCCCTGGCACAGCTGAGGCTGTTCCCTCTCCTGTCCCTGTTCCCTGGGAGCAGAGCTCGACCCCCCCGGCTCCCCCCTCCTGTCAGGGATTGCAGAGCCAGAAGGTCCCCCCTGAACTTCTTTTCTCCAGGCTGAGCCCCCCCAGCTCCCTCAGCTGCTGCTGCTGCTCCAGCCCCTTCCCAGCTCCGTTCCCTTCCCTGCACACGCTCCAGCCCTACACCTTGTGACCCTCACACTGTTACCCTCAGCCCATGGGTCCAGTGTGTCCACATCCCCCTGCAGAGCTTCCTGCCCTCCAGCAGATCAACACTCCCACCCAACCTGATGTCATCACTGAATTTAGCTGAATTTGCTAAAACAAGGATCCCAGTTGGTGCTACAACCTCGTGCTTGGGGCAGCTTGCAGATAGGAAACTTTGAAGGAGGAACTACTAAGCAAGGTCTGGAAATAGTGAGAAGAGCTTGACATTGAGTAGGAGATACCAGTCTCCACTGGGTGTCTAAGCTGGACATGAAAATGTCACCCTCAAAACAGAGGGCATTGGGTTCTGGAATAAACTGCACGTCACCCCTCAGTCACCACCACTGGGCTTATGAGCAGCTGAATTAGGCACTTTAAAAGCTATGAGTTAACCACATTTTTTAGCAAAACTCAGAAGATAAAAAATATTTTCTTTCTGTTCCAAATTCGAGATCCTATCCTAGTGCTCAGTACAATTCCCACCATCTCTTAACACTGAGCAATCCCAAATCCCATGTTGTTTAAAACACATACTAAGAACTAGCTCATTTTGCACTACCTGCAGTGTAAGTAAGTAAGAAGCCATGAGGAGATCTGATAGTGAAGTGATAAAATAAGTATCTATCCAGCAACACATTTAAGAACAAATTCTTAAAGGTTTGAATCATGGCTGAAAAAAAAAATCCTCCCCCCCCATTTGTATGACGTGCCTGGGAATTCATCACCTCAAAGAACAAGGGCTGCATTGGTTGGTTACAGTAACTCAAGTGGTTAAGTGGGCTATCCAAAAAAAAGCATGTTCATTAAAAATTTGGCACATCTAGGCTATTGCAGGACTGTTAAAGCCAAGTGATCAGTTAATTACTCGCTAGTCTAGTGAGGGAAATGAAAGGCAGGGACGCCCCTCGGTGCTCCCAGCGCGGGGAGGGAGCGGTGCCATGAGCGGCTCCCGGTGCTGTGAGACCAGGGAGCTGTGCTGGCCCCGCCCCGGGGACACAGGACAGCAAAGGAAATCACTGCCAAGATGAGCCTTTTACCACCTCGGTCCTGCAGCTGAAAGCTCGGTGAGTCAAGTGCCCTGAGCTTGGCAGAGGGGAAATAAAGCAGCGGTAAATCCTGCTCTGTTCAGGTCATAGCGTGGCTCTGGTCCCACCTGAGCATCTTCACCTGAAGCTTCCAAAGCTCACACACTTTGTGTGATGATGGATACAGCAACAGAGCAGGGAAGAAAATTAAAAAGGCATGTGTGGATGGTGCAATGCCAGGGAGGGCAGCAAGACTTATCTTCAGCACCTGCAAGCCACATGTTTACTGCACTTACCTCCAACACTGGACATGGCTCCCCAAAAAATGTTTCCACAGAGCTTCTTTGATGAGGCAAAAAGAGGCCCCAGTGTCCTGCAGCAGGCACTCCTGACTGCCTTCCAAGAGGGTGGTGATGGCCCCTCCTCCACACCTGGCTGTGCCCGGGCTCACCTGGGAGTTGATCCTTTTTCTCACTTCTTTCTACACCAGAGACAACAGGAAAAAAAAGGATTACAGCTTTCTGCACCATTTACCTTTCCACTCCTTATCAGGGCATTTCCCAGCAAGGGGGGAGAGAAGATGGCACAGGCCCCTTGCCAGTGGCCACTGTCACACATGAACCCTTTTGGAAAAATTGCAAGTCTTGGGCCAACAAACATTACAGTCCCTTCAGACACATTCTACTGCCTCTAGTGATGTCTCATTATTTGGAATAGTTAATTTGCTACCTACATTCCTCATCCATAAAAGCTAAAACTGCAGTTTATTTGGCTCATTGTTCTTTTATCACCCCAATATACCTCAGTTAAGGGTAAAAATGAGACACGTGCAGCTGTGGTAAGATCTGCCTTTACTTGACTGTAAACATTATTTCATTCTCTATTTAAAAGAAAATATTTGCAGCAAAGATGTCTCTATGGAAGAGTCAATGAATGCCTCTGAAATAGAGCAGAAGCCCTTAAAAATTGTGCTGTTGCATCTTTCAAACAGAAAAGAAGATGGAGCAAAACAAAGTTTTCTTTACATGTTTCTTATTTTATTCTGCAACACACAGGAGAAAACCTGCTATACCAAAGGCTCTGGCAGCTGCCAGACAATGCTCTGATAAAACATACTGGATTTCATGGTGTAATTTAACTGAATTTATTTTTTTTTGCAAACATGAAATCTTTTCATTTGCTGCTGAGCCAAAGGATAGTATGAAGTTGGGCACCTACTGCACTGCAGTCAGTAATTTCCATATCACCCTTCCCAAGAACCTTATGGTTTTATTGGCACCTGAGGATCTCTTGCAGCAGGAATGTGCTTGCAGGCTTGGCAGGCACAGTCAGGGAGCACAAAGCAGGAGGTACCAAAGGCTGCTGTTTTCCTCCAGCTGCATCTTTAACTGCAGTTTTGTTTCTAAAGGTGCAGCCCAAAGAAAGCAGCAGCAGAGAGGATGCTGCAGAGGCTCAGCAGTGCTTCCACATGACCCAGGCCTGTGGAACGTGCCAGCTGCCAGCCCTGTGTGCAGGGAACAGCAAAGCTCTTGCTGTGGTGCATGAGCAGTCCCTGGGTGCTTCGTCCAAACGCTCGGCAGTTTTACTATCACCACATGTTGTCCTTTGTATCTGCTCGTGGAGGGGGCAAAGCCTTGTCCTTACAGCACCTCCCATCTCAAAAAAGCCCCAATCCCACATATATGAACTTACTGTCAGTACTACAGTCAGTACATACAACTAACAAATCCCCATGTAGAGGTGTAAGTGGGCTGGAGGGCTGTTGTGTGCACAGTTCTTTTAGAGTGGAGCAGCTCACATCAAATTCACTGCCACAGGGTTACAGAGCATTTCACGTTTCCCATTATTACTCTTTGGAGGCAGGTACCACTTGCATGTCCATAAGCACATTTCCTCTCACTATCTGACAGTACCTGAACCAAAATAAAGGTGGACAAAGGGTGGGACAGGCAGAGGTGACCCAGCCAGTGCCTGGTTTGAAGAGCAGATGGTCATTGCTCAGCCTCCTGCACGGTGCCAAGGGCACTGACTTTGAAGGACATGGGAATGTCACCAGAGGACCTTTTCCAGCAGAAATATCAAAGTTACTTCAAATCAGATACCCGTGAGGAGCATCCTCAGTCCTCCCCCGTGCTGCCTGGTGTGCCCAGCAGAGCCAGCTACCAAACAGGCACTAGGAAGGCAAGAACAGCACCTCTCCTCCTGGGATGGCTGATGGGAGCTGAGAAACCTCAGCAATCCCCCCACACAATCCCCCCACTCACTTGTGGAAGTGACCCCACAAGGCCTGACAAGCCCTGTGCTGGGTTCCTCACCTGGAGGAGATCAGGGATGGTTATCTGGGAGGCTGTGGAGGAGACCCTATTGCCCTGCCTCTTCTGTGAACTGCAATGAGCTCCACTGAGTTCCACCACAGCTATCTCAATTTTTTTTTTTTTTTTAGTAGTAGAAGCTTCTGGAAGTCGCTAAAAATAAGTTTGTTTGGGTTTTTTTAAACCTATTCCCAAACACATTTGAGCTGTCTTTCAGGATGGCACTTCCCCCTTGTCCCTACTTGACAACAGATTTGTCAGTCATTAAGAATGCTCTGCATGCCCAGAAATATCTCGGGTTCTTTTTCCCATAATCAAAAGCAAACAAATCCCGGAGCAGCCCTGGCAGGCCCCTTCCTGCCGGGCCGCTGCCCCCAGAGAGCCGTCAGGCTCGGCTGCTGCCCCGGGAGGGCGAGCACTGCAGTTTGCTTCCAGGGTAAAATTAGACACTGAAACATTCCCCCCCGTCCCTAACAAATCCCCCAGCTCCAGCCCAACTATTCCCCGTTAAACAAATTGCAGGCTGCTCATTCGGGGCTGTATGAGTGGTTTGGGCTGCACAAAGCAGCACAGCACTCCGGGTGTCCCCCCCTGCCCTCGCTGTCAGTGCCAGGGGGTGTTCCCCTCCCAGGCACGGCAGGTCCAGCCCAGCCCCCTGGGCTCAAGGGCTTGCTCCTACATGGCCCTTGGTGATTACAGAGGATTGGCATTTAGAAGGAACTCCAAAGTTATTTACCTCATTATCCTCCTTTAAATCCCTCCCTAATACCCCCATCTGCTGTTATGGCTAAAGGAGTTTTGCCAGGCAGAGCTGGTACCACGCCATGCCCACCACCTGTACCCATCTATCCCGCTGAAATTCGGACAGGGAGTTTCTGAGGGCAAAAAGCTGGTTTTAATTACAAGGAGGACAGTCTTGCAGTTCTACAAGTAAATACCAGCAAATCTTTCAGTATTGTCAAAATCTTCCTGGCCTAACCTCGTGGCAGTTCTGCTATAAGAAGAATCCCTATGTGTAGCACTGAAAGCTGCCCTAATTAAAAATGAAAACATAAAAACGTAAAAACATAAAAAAAATGTATTGCAGCCGTCCTTAGCAGTCCCGTTCCTGCCGTGGGTTGGTGTTGCTAAGTGCAAATTAAAGGGATTTCATAAGCAGTTTGCAATAATTTCCCCAATTAGTCTCTTGCTTTCTCTGTCCATTTTACATAACATTGGTGAGAAAATCGCTGGCCACTATCTAGAATTGTTGAGGAAAGCTTCTGGAATGCTTTGCATTCCTGGGATGGGGACCTTAGCAGAGCCCACTGTCTGCACTCCCAGCCTTGGGTCTGCAAGGTCAGATGAGTCACTGCAGCGTCTCCTTTTCACGTCTGATCAACTGTGCAAAATCCTGGGGACAAATACTCCTGCACATTACTCTTATGTCCTGGGGATCTTCATTCAAGAGCATTCAGAGAAAGCAAGCATGAAACAAGGCTGCAAAGTGACATCATTTAAGAATTTCAGCAGTTACAAAAAACATCTGGGGGCCTAACCCAGCCTTTTGCTACCCACATACAGTACCCAGCACAATGGAGACCTAATGTATTATTGTGCCCTAGACTCGGTGGTTTCACAAACAATTTAATTTTAGCAGACCTTGTAATTCCTTAGATGCCTCACCTTATGCATTTACAGCAGCTTTGAATGTCCCAAGAGCTTTAATCCTCAGTGAGGCCTCTTCTCTTAAAGCACATATCATCACACTGGATGTGCCACCATGAAAATGTACAGAAAATGTTCTGTGTCATCGTGGTTTTCAGTGTGGAGTTGCATGACCTACACTCCAGAGAGCCCTGGAAAAAAAAGGAAGATTACAGCAGCTCCGATCACTACAGAACCTTCCAAAGTGAAGCTCAAACACACAAAGGATCTCAGCTGTGAAAGGTTCTTTCACTGCTGTTCACTGCAAAGGAATAACTGAGCATGGCCAAACCCCTGCTGCATCAGCCTTTCTGCACGCAGGATCCATGAGCCACTGCACTGGGATTTGATATTCGTGTTTGAGCCAAAACCCAGTTCTTGTTGTTTGCTAATGAGAGGGCAGGGAATGGGCAGGGAGATGCACAGAGACTAAATCATGGCTGAGGAAAGAGCAAGGAGAGAAGACAGTGCTGTGAGGGGTGAGGAAAACAACAGCCTGCCTTTCATTTGGAGACCAATTGCTGCTCAGGGCTGGGCTTCATGAAAAAAAAACAGCTGAGGGTGGCTCCTGAGGGGGCTGCTGGCCTTGGCAAAGCCCAGGGGCACAGCCAGGTCTTAGGACAACTCTCCAAGCTTGGTTCATCAGCAGAGCTTGGCACATCAGGGCACCTGAGGAAACCAGGGACCCACCCACTGCCCTGTGAACCCTGGGGGAATGGACACCCTCCACCTGCCCCTCCTCATGTCTCATGGGGAGCACCCTGTGGCCTCCAAGTAACATGGGCATTGGAAGGATCAGGACAGATATTACACATGCAGACTCTCCCTTTAATGCTCACACCCAAGCCTCTAAGCAAAAAAGCAGCAGCAGCACCACCAGCCAGCTGCAGCAGTCACAGCCCCCTCACCAGGGTCACTTCTGTGCTGGGCTCCCTGCCCACCTCTGCCCCACGGACAGAAGGGTGTCTGCAGCCAGTGACAAGCTGATACAAATAAAATGCCTTCACTCCTTGCTTTCCTAACTTCAACTACATCATACTGAAGAAGAGGTGTGAAAACACAGAAGCCTTTCTTTCCACTGGAGAATGGCCCACTTCCCAGCTTTTGAAATGCTCGTGCACAGCACGCTGCAGAGTGCCACACAGCCACCTAGTGCTGGGAAAAAATCACCTCCCCACAGCTGTGACTGTCCTCTGCAGTCCCACAAGTGCATCTGAGACCAATGTCCAGCCAGGAGGAACAAAAGCCAAGTCTCTGCAAAAGTCATGAACGTGCATTTCCAGTTATGGGCAGCAGCGAGTCTGAGAACGAAATGGCCGATGGACTGCCCAGGAAATGTGCTTTCATCCTGATAAAGACAAGGAAAGACACCCCACAAAGATATCACTCTGGATTGTCCCAGGGCTGTTATCTTCCCTGCTGCTGGCTTAAGCAGATCTTACTCATTTTTAGGGGTTTCCAAGCTGCCCACCCCACTGTTGGCTCTCCCAGCTCTTACCCAACGTGTCGCTCTTTTCTCTTCCCAACAGGGAACTACCAAGATTTGCTTCACTCAAATCCATCTCATTCCCCAGCAGCTCCTTGCTGGCCTGTCCTCACACCTCATTGTGCCTGTAAAATGAAAGCAGAGGATGCTCCTTCCAAGTCACTTGTCCCTGCACTGCCCTCCTCCCGTGGTGGCACAGGCAGAGGAGCAGATCAGGGAACCAGTCTGCCTTTAAAACCATTCCAGCAATGGATGGCAGTTTGGAATATCCAGCTTGACTGGGTTTTTTTCCCCCTTAGAATCTGAAAACATGCTGCCATGCAGCTAGCTAACCAGGTCTTAGGGGGATATGGTTTCTTGTCCTCTTGCTCATAAGGGAAACTTGAAACAAATTAAAATTATACTGGCCTCGTCCTAAAGGTCAGCGTTGTGGGGAAAGATGACTTGTTCGGAATTCAGTCAGGAAGTTTAACACAAATAATCCAGCCTGAAGTTCTGTGAGAACAAGTCCCAGCCAACCAAAAAAAAAAAAGAAAAAAAAGAGTGCTGATAGAACTAATTTAAGTACTAAATCTCTCCTTTGCAAGCATTTTTTCCACTGATAAAGCCAGAGGCTTTTAAAGCAGCCATGTGAAAAATTATTTAGCTAGGTGTGAGAGAGATGTATGGTGGTACCTTCCCAGATAAACTCAGGCTTTTATCAGGAGACTTGAGCAGGAACAAGCAGGGGAAGGAACAAAATGTATTGTTGTGAATTGCTGGGAAGATGGACTGCACAGTAGAGAGTATCACAAATGCTTTTTGAAAAGCGTTAGGCTGCCTCAAACTATTTAAGCTATTTTAACAAATTGTTCCTGCCATGAAAAAGGGAGAAGAGCTGATAAAACCCAAAAGTTATTTGCAAATAACTAATTCTTTGTTAGTGATGAAATGCCTTGCAGTTGTACAGGTGCCTTCTGTATCTGTAAAGCAATGTTTGCCTCTCTGAGGCTACATCATGAACCACATTTGGAAGCATCCAGGACTTGCCCTGAAGTCTTTCTGGGCTGTCTCTATTCTATTCCCACCAGAAACAGGTACTAGAATTACTAAAAAAATAGTAGGTGCTCTATGTTCACATCACTGCCAGCCTTGAAAGGATGCCTTCAAACAGAATTAGTAAGCATTTGTGTTTTAGAGAATACATCTGTGTTTTATGTATGTAAATACTTCTGTTCGTGTGTTTCTTAATAAAGTCCACAGGGACACAGTGGGTCAGGAGATCCCTCCCAAAACTGTGGCAAGGAGAACATGAGCAGCTGACTCCTCCCAGATCTGTACCTGTGTGGTAGGGTCTGACTGAAGCCAGAGGGGCTATAAAAGCATCTGCATCCCAGGATCCACATTTTGTGTTTCTGGCTGACCAGAAGCTGTTACCAAGGACTGAGCCTTTCCGTGCCCTCCATCCTTTCAGAGCAGTCAGTTCCACCAGTAAGGGCTGCTCACGTTGCACTGGTGGTACCTGGGACCAGAGGAACTTTCAAACCTAAGGAGCTGCAATCTTCCAGTCTCATCACCCAGCGAGCCTGGAGTGGCCAGAGCGGCCAGTGACAAAACTGTCCTGCAGATAGAAACAGGCAGGGACAGACCATGTCATTCTGAGAAGAATTTCAGTGCATTTCCAGAGCTGCTGAGCTGGAATAATAATCCATTCACTTGGAAAATCCCATAGTAAGCTTTAAGTTCTGTTTCTGTACCTGAATCTAACACGACAATGGACAACCTTCCAAATATTAGTAATAAAAAAAGCCTTCGTGTTTTCTAGACAAACACTTGGATAATTTCGCAGAGCAGAGAGCTACTGTGGCCCACACATCACCAGTAAACACGTGCTGTATGAACACTGCACAGCGTTTTCAGCACAACTCACACTGCAGCCTTTCCGAAGCTGTCCGTGCTGTGTTACCTGCACAGCCAGCTCCCTCCCGTCCTGTCCTGCAGGATCGTGACTCGCTGCTGCCCTCTTTATTCCAGTGTCGGCTCCAGTGCAGGATAAACAGCAGTGCCAGGAATCCTTCTCCGCTCCGTGACTCACTCTCCATTACTCTACTATTTGTTCTGTCTTCTCAGCAAGAATAACTTGGAGAAAGTTACGCTTCACTCAGGAAAAGAAACATCCCCGTAGTCCGGGTTGGGGAAAACACAACAAAGAGCACAACTGACTCAGCCAGCGCTCCCTCCCGACAAGCAACAGGATGCTCTGCCACCCAAGGTGTTGAGATGAGCCCATTCACATGTGGCTGTTTCCTTTCGGCCCTAACGAAGCATCAGCAAATGGATAACAAATCTACAGCTTCTCTCTTTGTCTCTGGGAGGCAGGTGCAGCCTCAAGGAAAGGCTCACAAAATGGATGAGGATGTGACAGGTTTGTAAACTCCCAGGCAGCTATCTGGAGAAAGCTCCCTGCTGCCAAAAATGTGCGCTGGGGAACATCACTGAATGTCTTCTGTGTTTACTTTCATTCAGTTCCTCAGGAGAAAGGATCAGAAGGACATCAGAGAGATATTAAATGTTGCAGTGTTTAAATGAACGTGCCGGCACCAGCGCTCTGGCTCCAGCTGGTGAGCAGGGAGAGACACCTGCAAGTGCTCTCCCACAGCAACCGTGGTGTTTTCCAAGGAATTTAACAGTTATTTCAATGGGAAACCCCTCCCCCCCCCAACCCTCAATTTCCCAGACAAGGTTACATAATAAAGTATAACCACAAGCCATCCAGCTTTGCCTTGAGTGGGAGAAAGATTTTTAAAATGGCATTTGGATGGTTAATTCTCCTGTGCCATTGAATCTAATCCATGGTCAGCTTATTTTTTGGCAGTTGATTTCACTGGGTTTTTTTTTTTCTCTTTGACTCTTTTCTCAAACCAGCAAAAATTAAAAGATTCCTTTACGTGTCATTTTAATTGCTGAGCATTAAAGACAAATGTTCCTTTTGGCCAAACCCACAAAAGTTCCTACAACTCTGCTCTTCATTTGTAATTAAGAGTCAGCCAGTCTTTTAGTTGTTCTGTTTTGCGATTAAGTGTACAATGTAGACTTCATGTACAAGGAAAATGCACAAAGTAAGAAGCAGCAACACTAACCCAAAGAGTAAAAAATTCATCCCAAATCTTCATTTATGTGTGCAATGCCAGCAATGCCCTTTGGCACGACTGTAGCACAGCAGAGACCCCACTTTTATGCCCTGAAGAAAGAAAGGTTTTTCCCAACAAACCTGTTAAACTTCAGCCAAATTAAATAATGAGGAGGCCTGTATGTTTTCTTGTTCTTTGCCTGTGTATAACATCTGTGAAACAGAAAATTAAATGGCATGTTAACACTGGAAGACAAGGACAACAAACTCGATGCAGCAGAGTATTTTGGGTTTCCCTCAAAACCCTCTTTCTCCAAAACAGGATACCAGGTAGAGTCCTAAAGAATCAGCTTAATTTTAAACCAAAGAATCATGCCATAAGCAACCAGAACAACCACCCTTCCTGAGCACCAAACCCTGGCAATCATCTTCTGAGCAGCAGAGAGCTCAGAAGGGGATGGTGTTCAGAAACAGTGGCCTTGGAGTCTGCCATTCCCAACTCATTGCATCTCACAGTCCCACAGCACAGCACAGTGGTCTAAAACAAGCAGAGGCCTGAATGAATGCATTATTAAGGAATTAATAATTAAACTGTCACATCCACCTTTCAAACCACTTGGGGCTTTGGGAAGTGCCCGGAGCAGCAGTGGAGGCATGCGAGGGGGAAACAGCAAACATCCTGCCCACAGGTTACTCCTGCAGTTTGTAGGGTATTTTTTGCCATCTTGGAGGACTAAAATAGATCAGAAGGCAGGTTTTCCCATCCCTCCCCCTCCCCCTCTCATTACTAACAAAGTCTTTCCATAGCTGTGAATGCTTCAGAGCGCTCATGATGAGCTTTAAATAAAGAAAGAAAGAAACTAAGCCTAAGGAGCACCCCCCTCCACACTGAATATTTTTTGCCATAGCCACAGGCTCTGAAATGATACGAGGGCAGGAAAAGGAATTCAAATGGATACACAGAAGTCTGTATGACTACAGCTGAAACACTTGACAGCACAGCCCATGAGAGCACTGACTGCAGGCTCAAGAGATGAGCTGCATGTACAAGGATTTCAGTTGCATGTGCGCATCAGGGCTTCTTGTGCAGGAATCAGGGGTGTGCCCCATGACCAGGGAGCTCCATTCCCCAGGGCTGAGTGGGAAAGCCCTGGAGACAAAATGGAAAGGTACAATCAGTAATTTCCAAATCCACAGCCCCATCCCACATTGGGTTTTATTTATTGCTGCCTGCTCGACCTCCTGAAGGCACTCTGTAAGTTGAAACTATGTAGATGTTTTTATGAAGTTAAAAAAAACATATTGTTAAAGAGAAGAGTTTAGGAAAGGTCCCAAGAATGTCCTGTTCATGGATCAAAGCATCACTGGCCAGTATTTGACAGTGGGTAAATAATGTCTGAGCAGAAGCCCAACTGCTAATTTTAACTATAGGAACATTTCTTGCAGGAACCAGGCCTCCTGATTTCCCACTGGGAAAAGAAAGACTTGCTGGAATTCAGGCAGCAAGAAAGCTGTGGATCTGGAGACTGATCCAGGTAATATTAAACACCCCCCCATCAAAACAAAGCCAAAGACAAGGTTACAGGGCTCTTCCAGCAGAGAAGTGACTCAGAGACAGCAGCATTTGTGCTCAGCATTCATCAGAAGGAGCTGAGGGGACAATCAGCACAAGCATGGTCACACAGTTACACTGGGAAAGGGAATGTATGGGCACCATTTACACTCAGGAGCAAGAAAGCTCTGCAGCTCCACCAGGAAACCTGTCCAGTTGATATTCTGAAAGAAATTAAACAGATGAAACAGCTCCGTTCCTGAGAACTTCTATTAAATTTTATATGAGGAGCAGTAAGAACTCCTTCTCTCAGGAAAAATCCTCCCATAATATCGCAGGACATTTTGCCCAGGCCTGCACACATCCTGAAAAGAATTCTCTGCAATCTTCTGGCTACATGCAAGCCAAGAGCAAACCTCAGAGCTGAAGAGTCAACAAAATGACCAAAAAAAAGATGAGAACTGCCTTTTGAAACTTGAGCCTCTCTCCAATTCTGTGCAGAACAGATTTCCAAAGTTGGGATTTCCAAAATGAGGAGGGCTCAAAGTGCAAAGAGACATTTGTTTCCAAGTGTTTTTGTGGATCCCACAGATGCCTGGTGTGCTGACAGTGTCATGTTTTAAAGGGAGGCACAGTGTAGGTTCCTGCAGCCAGTTCCTTCATACAGCACTGCTTGGGTACCCCAAGAAAGAATCTGTCCATGTTTGTATGCTGAGGGACTCTCTGGTGAGGGACACCAGGGAAAGATTTAGAAAGAGATGTATAAACATGTAATATTTAGTACTTACATAAATCCAACTCTGTCTAACATAGGACTTCTACTTATTAAACATAACTGTGGAGGGGTTTCTGAATAAACTGAACTACTACACAAGGTCTACGTGGGTTTTGCAGAATTCCTTGTAGAATTTCTTGCAGAATTCCAGGTAAGGACTAAACCTCCCATGACAGTATCCCCAGCAATGCTTGGGAAATAACCGAGAGGATGTTTTGCACAGGACATTTATTCCCTCCCTGAGAACAATGATGAGGTTAAAAGACAGCCAGGCAAGAGGACACAAAGCAAACTTTGTGTGAGGTTTATCCAAGGCCAAGATCTTCTTCCCCACTAGCAGAGACCCTCACATACCACGTGTGAGCACCACGCAGCTGACACTTCAGAAGGGAGGATTTCTGGTGTAAATCAGTGCAGTTGTAATATTATCAGCAAATGTTGGAAGTGAGACTCACAGGAAGCTCCTGTGTGGGACAAAGCCTCGCTGAGGGTTTCCCCAGGGCTGCTGGCCTTGGACACCAGCACATCCCTGCTGCTCCATCCCTGAATGGTACCATTCACAGAGTGGGGTCTGGCTGAAGGCAAATGACACCACAAGAACCTGCAAGCTGGCTCTTCAACACCAGCAAAAAAATAGAGTTGCCCCACTTAAAACCCTAATCATGATTTAACACTGCCTGGGTAACACGTGCACTTCCTTTACTTCCAAGGGATGTACAATTTCAGAGCATTACAAGTCATTCATCTCAGTGAAGCCCCCCAAAAAGAGCAAATTATAAAAGAGTGTCTGGGGCAAGCACTTCTGAGCTTATCTGGGACAGTTTTCAGCTATGCTTAGTCACTGGTACACTCTTTTTATCATCCCACACCCCTTTTTCCCTCAGTCAAGGACAGCTGACAGAGCCTGACAAGGCATAGTTGAGACAAATCACATTTTCTGCAGCACAAAATTTGGTGCTATTATTTCACATCTATTTTCTTGACTGCTTTCTTGCATTAATTCTTCTCTTTTCATATCTTCAGATACGAACTGGTTCAGGAAGCAGTCTGGTCAGTAATCCTAATCTCAGTCACTTCCCAAAAGGGACAGCAAAGCAGAACAAAATCTCTTTCTTGACATTTCCAGTGAGGGAAACTCCAAGGAACACATGGCCTGTGGGAGAGAAACACACTTAGAGATGATTGCAGTCAGAGCTCCCAAAAAGCAGCTGAGCACCGTGAACTCCCCCAGCAATCCCACCAGAGATCAGCCAGCTCCAGATCTCATGAGCAGCTTGACTCAGTCCCATCAAGGGACAGATCAAGGACAACGGGACTCTTCTGTGGCAACCACAACTATCTGCATCTTGCAGATATTTTTTTTTCTTTTCCCCTGATCCCACACAGCATTAGGAACACCAGTCCTCCAAGACGTGGATACTTCGGCACGATTCCTCTCCACCGACAGGAACGGCCACCAAAACCACTGAAGAAATGATGCTGGGCAGGCACCTCAGTGGGATGTGGCACCCCCATATCCCACACTTCTCTCCAGAGACCTGCAGTGACAATCTCTGCTTTGTCTCACACACAGCAGGTACTTGTTTTCTCGTGTCCCAAGTGCAATGTCTCTCCTCCCACTGTTTTCTCCTCCAGCTCCAGGTCCCGGAGATGTTCCCGTAAGTGCTACATTTCCATAACATTTTGTTCAACCCAAAATAGTCTGACAATCTCTAATCTTAGCATTTATCTCCTCTCCCTACTCCCTGTGGTCACATCACTTTGAATTTTGCTGTGTGAAAAGTCATTATCTTGGATACAAAAGCTCATAGCAGAATATTTATAATACTTAGGAGACTGGCAAATTTCTGTGTTGCTGACCATGGAGAATCCCTGGATAAAATCCACATGCACAAGCAAAACTGGGGCAAAATATCTTAGTTTTAAAGTTAGAAAGGGCCTTTTACCACAGATTTTAAAATTAACCTTTGGATCAGTGCATTCCTTGCACTCTTTGCCCAAGGACAGTGCCCAACACAGCCCCACCATGTGTTTAGTGCAATTAATATTTTACTCAGGGGGCAAAAAAAGCATATTGTGCTTCAAAAGAGCTGATAAACACACCCTCTCCATACTTTCAAAATATTGTAAGATACATGCAAGATATATTCTTAAGACATCTTGCATCAAAACTAAATTTCAAATGTCACTTTTACGTGGCCATTTCTCAGGTATTGATATGACTGAGATGAAACACTGAAACCACCAAAATACAAATATTACTAAAGCAATAACATGACATTTGGCAAACAGAGAAACACAATAAAGTTACATTTACTGAAGGAGTGTTTGAATGCAGTTTTTCCACCCAGCAGAACCTGAAGTCACCTTGCATTCCAAATGCAGCTGTTCTATTAAGCAGGATAGGAAATAGACTTTTCTAAACTAAAACCCTGTTAAACACGTAGGGAAAGTTTTGGCAAGGCAGATTGTTTTCCATCATTACATGGAATTTTGAAAGCTGTTTCCTAGCAGGACATTTCATTGCAAATATTTTGGGCTCTTTCATGTGACTTGAAAGTCAACTGAGATCCATGCTTGCATCTCTTACGGTTACAAGATAAGCAGCAGATTTCTGAAGGAACAAATAGAGTTCCTTCCCAAGGCCAAAGCTGGTTTTCAGAGGGAAAAGCACTAAAATAGTTCACAGGAGTAAATGATACAAAGATCACATAGTTACAGTTGCACAGTGGTTTAATTTAATGTCCAAGCTCTCATTTAAATCAAAACTGAACTTCTGGAACATTAAAAAAGCCCATCCTCTGTGTTTTGGGCTCTGGTAGAAGAGACTCTATCTTTAGGACTTTATTATCCTTGGATCCCTCAGCAGGGCAGCACATTCCCTTCCTGGGACACCCACTGGTGCTCCTCAACCAGAATGGGACACAAGGTGTGCCTGCTGTCACACCCCCCTGAGTTTCCTGCCTGGCCCGGCCCTGTTTGCAGCAATCACCCTGCCCCTGCAGAGCTCCTCAGCTCTGCCACCACGAGGCTGGGATTCATGTCCAAGGGAAGAGCAGGTGCTGGCCATGGCCTGCTTTGACACTGAGAAAGCAGCAGGAGCAGCTCATTGGAATGAAGGGTCCCATCAGCCCCATTAGGAAAAAAAACCCAAACAAATGAAGAAAGAAACCAACCCAAAAACTTGAATCCATTGTGTTTGTTTGACCTGGGGGTGGGGGGGAGAAAAACAAGCTGCTTTTCCAGAGATGCTTCGTCTGATCCTGGGGGATCACATCACTGGGCAGGGAGATGCCACGTTACCCCAGCCTGTGCTATCTGCAAGGAAAGCATTTGGGCAGTTTTCAAACAAGAACAAATCACTGGGTCTTTCTTCAACAGAAAACCTTCTTCATCCAGAGAATGAAATAGGGAAAGGCTTCAGAGTTCTCTCTGAAGATCAGCCCAAGAAGTGCCTCACAGCCCAAACCACCCACCTTTGGAAAAACACCCAAGTTTTTTCCGATTTGTATGGAGGTTCTGAGGGCCACGTGTTGCCAAATGGATGGAGCAGAGGAGCCTGTTCCTGGGCTCCATGACTCAGGCTGCCGAGAACAGCACACCAAACCCACACACTCCTGGCTGTGAAATCCATCTGCTCAGGAGGGAAGAGATGTTTCTGTGACACCACGTTCCCCTGGCGTGCTGCTCCAGGAATTCACAACAACGAGGGGAGTGGGACATTTCTCTGTGCTTTACAAAACAAGAAAGGGGGGAGGGGGAACCCACCCCAAATAAATCTCTGACTGATATTATACAATCCAAAAAGAAAATCACACAAAAATCTCAGAATCCATGAGCAGGTTTATATGTAATGAGATAGAAACCAAGAGCTGCAGCACTCAAAGCAGATCATGCTGACTGAAGAAAGGCAGCTGTAGTTCAGTGTCCTGATAAAAGTGAAGCATTTCTTGCCATACAGAAGCATGACTGACAACCTGCAGCTATCTCTTTTTCCAGGAGATTAGTTTATCTAAAAAGTGTATGATGTCTGATATTCACCTTTATAACCACTGAGGACAATGAAGGATTTTGAATTTGATTGGTATCAAAGTCACTGGGAGGATCTGGGAGGGAAACATCAGAGCCCTCCCCGCCTCCTCCTCCTCTTCCTCCTCCATGTGTGCTTTTCCACACACCAGAGCTAATAATCCCGGGAAAGTAGATTTTAAAGGAAGTGCTCAAACCCCAGGGATCATGACACGTGGAGGACCTGACAGGAATTCAGGTCAAGATGATACTTTTGCTTGCATCTGTGCCTATGCTAAATTACAACTCCAAGAGTAGGGTTGCAGTCACAAATCTGGGAGCTTCTTGGGAAGACAATGATGGCACCCTTCCCATTTGGTGACTTCAGTATCCAGAACTGAAAATGTGTCCAAGGAAACAAACAAAATGCTCCCTCCAAACCCACCACAAACGAAAAAAGAGATGTGAGTCACTACATCCCAATGCACTGAAAAAAACCCCCAAACATCAACCGTGACCATCCAAACAAAACAAACCCCAACACAACAAGCCACAAAAAGAGAAAGCACATTGATTATTTACCAATTAATTACCCAGAGTGGAACATGATATAAAAATATTCATCTCAACCTACTCGGTAACATTACTCATGTCTGCATGACTGCAACAAAAAGCTATTTGCAGATATCAGAGATTTACCAGGAAAGCAACATAATTCATTGGATTGGGGATGTGAGGGAGCTTGGAGGGCAAGAAGAAAAAGGACAAAGGAGATCCTATTACTTTGAGCTACACTTGGGTGGTTACAGACTATTTCAAACTTTTCTTATTAAAGAACAGGAGACTTCCAGGCACCTTGCAGTATTTATGGACAGCTGGGCTCAAATATACTTCCTTATGCAAACAGGCACTTGAATATGCAAATCAGCACTTACACAGACAGCTCTCCATGTGTACAAATATTTTCCCAGGAAAGCTGCTCCCCTCTTCAACCAAATCTGCTCCCCTTCAAACCTATGGCAGAATTCCTTTCGACTTGAGGAAGCAAGAATAGAAACCCAAGCTCCACAAAAACATTGTCGAGTTTATTTGGGCTTTGTGTTTAGGTTTGGTTTGGTTTGGTTGTTTTCTTTAAACAGACCTACACAGGGACTGGACCATCAACTTGAAAATCATTCAGCAATTGGAATAGGTTTATGGGAAGTTATTTCTACGAACCTTTCTCAACACAAGGTCAGTGCAGCTTTCACAAGTGCTTATTTCCTGTAGCCTGCACTCACACTTACATTGCTGATGCCCCCAAAGGCTCCAGAAGGTTTGTCTGCAGACTTGGAAACCTGGGAGCACTTTGCATTTGGGATTCATTCACGTTTTCCTTCCAGAGGACAGACTGTTATGCTTTTACCATAAAAAACATCAGCTCCTTCTATAAGGAGTTTGACAGAATTCTGGTGTGTCAGCATACTGAAGATAAGGCTGTTTATTAACCACAGCTTTGCTTAAGCTCTGCACACCCACACCAGTTTGTTTCTCCCTTTCTTTTCTTCCAATTCCTCTTCACTTTTCCAATCAACCAACACGATTTTTATTGGTGCCTAAAGAGCATCCAGGAAAAGTGATCCCTAAAACACAACAGTGCAGGGGATTTCCCATGGCTACCCCAGCTGTGAACTGTTAGCCCAGGTCTGCAGGCAGAGCAATCCCAGCAGCACTATCAGTGCAACAGTCCTGGGTGGTCTGGGACTCTCCAGCTCCCGACCCAAGATGGGATGACGGTGCTGTCGAGAAGAGCCTGTCTAGGAGTGGAACTGGGCTGAGGCTTTTTGACCTCACAGATAAATAGGTTTTGTTGAAAGCTGCTCTATTATTTCTCAGATTAGCTTGGACTTGCATTTGGTTCATTCTGTGCCACAGGGGTGGGAGGGAGCGAGGCCTTGAGATATCCAGCCCGTGTTTATCCAGCTGCGGTAGCTCGAGTCCCAGAGTGTGACTGTCAACATCTCCGCTCCCTCATGCAAATCCAAATTTGTAAACAATCCCAATAATTCCTCCTCCCTGTTGTTGGGTTGAGCTCTGCATTCCTGACTGAGCAGCCCCAGTACTCCAAGCAAGGAGAGCAATGCTCACCAACCCAGTGCTGCCTGCGGTGGAAAAAAACCCTCCCAAACCCACGGGCTCCCAGAACAGACTGTTCAATGCTAATTTAAGTCTTGAAAAACAGTGCCAGTCTGACATCAGTGTGGTATTTTTTCATATTTTCTAAATAATCAAGAGCAACTGTGTTGTTTTTTTTTTAGCATTCGATTCAGCTTCAGCTCCCTTGTGTAAATAAGCCATAGAACATTTATCAATTTTTTTAAACTGTGTAAACAGAATTGCACTTTGCAGGCATTTTCCTATCATCACCATAATTCGTAAAATCAAAGTTCTTTATCTAATTTACGCAGAGTTTGTTTTTTCCAGCTATATTGTGCTGGAGCAGAGGGTCAATAACCCTACTTATCCCCTGATATCTCTGTATCATGAGCAAGCTGAACGTTACCATTTTTTCCTTTCCATAAAGAAAGAATAAATAAATCCTGGAGGACATGCTACAGCATCACTGAAAACATTTTATTCCAGCTACAGTAAAGAGTTCTTTTTAGCATTTATTTAGTTTCAGCAAAGACCTGATATTGCAAGTATTTATGCATGGGCTTAATGGGGAAGAGCTTTAAAGAAATTAATGAGCCCGATGATCTGCCAAGACTAGTCTTACACATAAACATTTGTAGCACAAGGGATTAAATAGCCTCAAAATTATAGAGACAGTTCTCTTCAAATGTAACGTTTTCAAGCTCTTGTTAAGATGTTAACACAAATAGTTCTTTGAGCAGCAAAATAAAGTATTATTTCTCAGAGATTTTTCTGTCCCAAGATTGAAATCCTCAGAGGATTCTGTAACGAATACAGTTTTTCCCTCAGAAAAAGTTAAGGTTCCTTTCCACTTTCTGCCCAGCTATTTTCACATCACTTTAAGAATAACCAAATTTGGTTAGAAGTTGGCCCAAAATTGAGAAGTTATAAGGGGACTGATAAAGCAAAAGCAAAAAACCTGCTTCTGGCATGATTTCTTTAGGAAAAGGCTTATTAATGCCATGCAAGTCTAAAAAACAAACAAAAAAACAATAAAGCACCTGTGCTGGACTTTATCAAACCCACAATTGTAAAGTAGATGTACAATTGGAATTGGCAGCTGGAAACCTGAAATATAGATCTCTGTCCTCATTTTTCCAACCTTTTTTTCATGTGATGACAAGGCAGTTTCATTAATTTCACTCTTTCCCCTCTGCCATCACCATGTCCTAGAGGTTTCCATGTTTTTTTCTGGAGAAAACACACGCTGTGGTTGGTCCAGCTGCCAAGCAGGACCCTTTGCTACCTCCAGAGCCCTCGAGGTCCTACCCCCTCAGGTGGCTGCCCCTGCTTCGTGCCATCACACACACAATGACATCTGCAGACCACAGGTGGTTCTGTACCCTGGCACTCCCCACACTGCCCTCTGACTCAAACTGCCCAATCCTAACAGTAAATACCACACTCACAAAGATGCCAGCACCAGCACAAATCACTGCTGGGGCTCACATTTCATCGTTCCCCCTGGACTCATGGGCTGCCCTTCAGCACGCAGTGATGTTCAGGTGGAACTTGCTGTGAAGAGGAATCTCCTCACCCTCCAGGACACATGGCCCAGGTCTGACTCCAGCAGGGACAGCACACGGGGCTGGGGCTGCCCCTGGGACCCCCTTTCCACTTGTACAATGTGAGCACCCACGGAGCAGTTGCTGATGGATTCCACGAGGAGGAGGAGATGGCATTACAGAGGTTACAGCTTCTCCAGTTCCAAGTCTTCCAGAAAACAATCTGAAGCTGATCTGTTTACTCAGACATGCAAATCTGGAGCAGCCATTCTTCCAAGTAGTATTTTAATCTCTCATTCTTGTCCCTGAATGTCTTTATTGTTGATACAAATACAAAAAGGAATTTAAATGACTTCTTCTGGTGAAGTTTTCAAGTGACTACGAACTGTTGCAACTCCATGCTCTGCTATCAGGCCCAATTTCCTGGCAGTATTTGTCACTATTAATCTGGAAAAACTCACTCATGGCACACCACTGAAGTCATTTTTATGAGATCCCATCAACGATGCTCACAGTACTGGCTGTGGCTGGACTTTGTAAATGCAGAGTGACACAAATAGCTTTAAAAGAAGCATTAAAAAAGGGCAGAGAGAAAGCACACCGTCATTTTTAGACCCACTTTGCAAGCATCAGGTCCCATCTTTACAGTTTGTCCCTCCCATCTCCTGAGCAGGGATATCTTCAAAGAATTCCCTGGAGCCAGCGAGCCGTACCCTCCAACTTCCTGATGCCTGTCAGCCCCCCAGAGCCCAGCTGGGCTTCTCTGAGGAACCTTCTGAGCAATGAGAGATCTCTGTCCCATTAGCAGACCTCTGACAAGATGATTTCTGTGCCATCCCCACCAGCTGATGCCAATCCTGTGGGGCTGGCATGGCCAGTGAGGGAAGGCAGCACGTTGGTGCGTGTGGCTGCTACAGACCAACCACGCTGGAAAAACACTGCCTGGAAATGCCCTGCCCCTCATACACCTTGGGCAAATCCCAAGAGAAAGGAAGGGCTCAGCCCCTCATGTTCCCACCCCAGCAGGGTTAATGACGTGAGCAGGGAGCAGCAGCACCCCATGAACCTTCATGGGCATGAAGGAGTGCCCTGCTCTGCATCCCACCAGTGACTGTTTAAAATAAATAAAAATAACACATCCCAGGGACACCTGGACTCCAGCCAGTCCTCACTTTCTATCCCAAAAGGCCAAATATTCATATGTAAAAACCAAATCCCAAATAATGGTTATAGATCTTTTGGGAAACTCATCCCAGCTTCCAAGAATGATTCTCAGAATCACAGAATGGTTTGGAAGGGGCCTTTAAAGGTCACCAAGTGCAAGCCCCTGTGATGAGCAGGGACATCTGCAGTGAGATCTGGTGTCTCAGAGCCCTGTCCAACCTGACCTGCAGCGTTTCCAGGGCTGGGGCAGCCACCACCTCTCTGGGCAACCCGTGCTGGTGTTTCACCACCTTCATCCTGAAAAGTTTCCTCCTTGTATCTGGTCTGGTGTGACTTTATTTTAGTTTAAAACAATTCCTCCTTGTCCAATCACCACAGATGCTCTAAGAAGTCCATCACCATCTTTCTTCTAAGCCCTGTTTATGTATTGTAAGGTCACATAAGGTCTCTCTGGAGCCTCCGTACAAGGCAGGAATTCCTTTTAAAAACATCTTTATTGTACTTACTAATGCAGCTACACAAAACTTGGGTTTCTATTTTGTAAGTAAATAAATTTGATGGTTGTTTTCAGTAGGAAACAAAAATTGTTCTCAAGGTTCCTACAGATGTTCTGGATGAAAATTTGGGATTTCAGTGTAGCATCACTTTTTTCTTGTAACACAAAGTGTCAATGGTACAGCACAATAGGTATTACATTGCTGTAGTCTAAATAATTATTTCTTTTAGGTCCCAAGGTTAGGCATATAATTCCTTTATGAAAATCTCTCAAGGTTTTAGAAGTTTAATAATTTTTAGGCAAAACAAAATGTAAACATTAAGTCTTGCTCAGATACACTTGGGACTAATTTTTATTTGTTTATATTTGTATTAGCTTTCATTTCAAATAGCTGGGAAGTCTATTGCACTGGGACAGAATCTAATATGACATATTCCTATGCATTCTTCCTTAGAAATGGGGTGACAGAGTGTTCAATAGTAGCAAAAGACTTCTAAAAGCAAGGTATTTCAAACAACCATTAGTGCTTCTGAAGTTAGATTCTTCCGAAGTAAAAGATGATTTGTTCACCTGGAAAGTTTTGTTAATGCTCATTTGTGTGGTGGGGGAAATTCTATTGAGAAATTATTACAGAAGTCCAGAATTCTGACAATGTTTTTCTACTCAGGGATTGGTAAATCAGCCGGATTTCCTTCCAAGCACTCTTGCGGTGTCGGAGGTGGACAGAGGTCCCTTGCAGTCCGTGTTCCATCAGTGCAGAGATGGCTCCAGTTGTTTTTCAGTTCCTGATTCCAGTGACCCCAGAGCAAGGCTTGGACTGCTCTGATCCCCTGAGCCCTGCCTGTCCTGGCCCAGGAGGGTGCAATTCCCGAGCTCCAGCTACCCTGAACTCCTGCCAGGCCGTGGCTGCTCAGCCTGAGCAAGGAACGCAGCACATCCCAGGGCAGCAGCAAACTGGAACATCCATTTACTGAACTGAGCCACAAAACAGAGGAGATTTTGTTCACTCACTTAATGTGAAGTTTCAAACTGGCCTCAAGTCTGAGCTATTTAGAAAACAGTTCTCTGGGTTTCAAATAATAATTCAAATTAGGGGATTGATACAGAGAGATGAAAATGGAGGTGTCATCAGCTTTTTCCCCTCCATCACTCTGCCAGCAGAGAATTGAACAATGTGAAGAGAAGGTTGAAGAGGACAGCAAGAATGGTACAGTAGCACTATAGATTTTTTATTTTAACTTAAGTTCTTACCAAAAAACTCCACCACAATGGCCCTCTTATGCTAAAAGTACACACATGCCAAGAAACAAAGAAAAGCTGCATGACTGCATTTGTCCCTAAAAAAAAAAAAAACAAACCAAAACCACAATGCTTCTCTTGCCCTACAGAGTTTTGCCCTTATACCTTGCCTTTATTTTCATTATAATCTTTGTCTCCCTGCAGTGTCTGAGATTTCTTTTTAATCTTTCAATTACTCCCCAATCTGCATTGTCCCAGCTCCCCACACTCCTCCTGCTTTACATGCAGCCCGTGTCCTGCAAGCATGTGAGGAGGCCAAATACCAGGCATCTTGGCACAAGCTCCTGCTTTACACCTATTCACAAAGAGAAAACATTCCTCTTTTCTTAGGAAAAAGGAAAAAATAAAAAGAGAAGGGAGCAGAGCTCCACCAAGTACTCATAGCAAAGAGGTGAAGTAATGTTTACACTCACCATTTCTAAACCATGTCTGGTCCTTTAATAACCACCTGTCAAAGCTGAAAATCACGAGCAGCCACCAATCCAGTGGATCTATCACTGTTATTATTATGCACCCTGTAGCTATTCCCTGAGCCCCTGTCCCTGTCTCTTGGTGCTGCTGCCTCAGAGCCCAGAGCAGGAGGGTTCCTGCAGGTGAGGCACAGCCTGGGGCCGGCCAAGGGCCCCCCGTCCACACCAGCACCGTGGCACAGCAGCACCTGAGAGCTCTCCAAGCCCTCCCCTGGTTTAGCCTCAGGGCTGCCAGGGACAGAGCAGAGGAGCAGGTTTGGAGCAGGGGTGTCCAGCAGGGGAGGGCAGGTGACAGGAGTGGCTCCAGGCCAGCCAGGAAGGGGTGATGATGCCAAGTACAGGAGCAGCATCTGCCTCAGGTAAGGCTCAGCTGGTAACTGCGGTTGGGACCCTCCAGCTGGGCTGTGGGTGTTGGTGCAGACATCCTCCTGCAGGCCCTGAGCCAGCACTGTGCCCTGGGGAAGAGCAGAACACAGGCCCTGCGTTCCCCCAGGGATGGAGGGTGGGAAGCTGGAAAGGCAGCCTGTGCAGAGGGGCACAGAGCAGCTCTGCCAGGCTCCAGCTTGGCATGCACTGGGGAATTTTTTCATCCTCTATCCTGCTCTGCCAACAGAGCTGCCACAAGCAGCAAGGCAGAGAAAGACCTTTGTCCCAAAGCGGGAGGCTTTTACCCTCAAAGTACCCTTTTATTCCAGAATTCCTTCTGACAAGAGTAAGTCACCTGCTGTCAAGTCATGAGCTGTATTTAGGGGACAGTGAAATTCCTGTGGAATTCCTCAGGATTTAACATATTATTTTTGAACTTACACAAAATTCTCATTACCATCTCAATATTTTATTATTCTTTTTAAAGTCAGCAACCTAGCACTCATGAGCCTGGTTAAGGCAAGGGCAGAGTGAGTTCCGTGACTTGCCCAGCTGAGGGTGACGAACTCTAGGAGTGATAGAAAAGCAACCTAATAAGTGTAAAATTCCTCAGTTAGGAAATGCACAGAAAGATTGACCAGTGCCTATTTGTCCTTTTCCAGCTCTGAATTTTCAACCCACTAAATCAACAAAAATGATAATACATGACACAGTCTCCTTCTCTTAGATAACAAGGCAGGTCTAGGCTCTTTGTCTGTAGAATTTACAGTGCAAGCAATAGTTACACACTTTCCTTTTATATTCTAACATCACCAAAACACACACCAGCTACCCTTTTGTCACAAAGCCCCATTTGTGAACACAGATCAGTACAATTCATTTTTTTAATGACCAAATCAGTGCCCCATTAGAATAATGCTGGCTCACACATTTCCCCAAGCCCATCCTCCTAAGCAAATTTATTCATTCTCATGAACCCTCAGACCAACAGGACAGCAATTTCTCCAGCAATTTTGGGGAAAAAACCCCAATACATAGCTGGGAGCAGCAAGATTTATAGCCCATGGAGGTGAGACAGGAGCCAGGGGAAAGCAAGGCAGGCAGGGACCTCCCAAACAGGCAGCACAGTCCCACAGCTCTGAGCAAGCAGAGCAGGTCCAGAGGCACTGGTGCAACAAATATGAATGAGAGTTTATTAATTACACTGAAGGGATTGCAGTGGACACTTTAAATGTATATGTTCAGGTTAAAGGGCAAATTTGTGAAAGAAGAATTTGGCCAACTGACATTCATGGGTGTTGTGGGCAGATATAAATAGGATTAGCTGCTAACATTTAAAAAAAAATAAAGACAGCATTAATGTTTGAATATGAAGATATATTGTTAGTATCAGCCTCAATTAAAAACAAAAGAAAACAAAAAACCCTATTCATGCATGCAAAGCTCAGTTGTGTTCTCCTGTATAATCCCCCATTCGCAAGGGCCTGTGCTCCACAAACATGAGGCAGTATCTGAGAAAACCTTGACTTTTACAAGAAGCACAACCATCCTCTGAAACATCTACCAGAGGAAAAGCAACGTGGAGCATCAGCCAGGGTTTACTCTCAGGTCAGGCTGAGGAAGGAGTCCCAGGCTGGCACTGTTTGAACACAGCTGGAAGAGAGGGAGGCAGCGCTCAGGTGATGCAAAGCAGCCCGAAGCAGGGCCCAGCCTCGTGTCTCCCTTTGCCCTCGGCAGCACAGTGAAATCTGAAACATGCTACTTGGAGGATATTTCTGCCTACTCCTATTTTCTCGTATTGAAGGAGGTTTTTTGTTCAAAGAACATGGACTTTGTTCAAACCTGACATTTCTGCAAAGCTCTACATTGTTGTGGTCTTGAAAAGAAATAGTTTTGCAAGTTAAAAGAAGAGATTGTTTGCCAACTGGGATTTATTATTATGTGTTTTCAAAAATACTGTCTGACAGAGTGCTGAGAGGCTTGTGGCTCTGAGAGCTGAAGAGCTGGATGATAAAATGACCCTGTAGGGAGTGCACTGCTGCAGGACAGGTACCAGTTTTCAGAGATGGATGTCTGCACACCTACTTCAAGTTCTTCTCCCATTAAAGGTTTTGTAGTGCTGTTCTTTCCTTACCAGCTCTGTGTTATTAAACTGTTGAGCACAATAAAGGAGTGCATTTAAAATATGTAGTGGATGTCATGTGTCACAGTCAACATCTTATTAGCTGGCACTCCAAAACCTTTCCTGGCTAAGCTTTCCCTCAGGATGAACCCGGCAGTCTGAAGTTCCCCCCTCACAAGATCTCGCAGTTGGAGCTTTCGTGAAAGCAGAGGGTGAGAGTGGCACAGGAGGCTGTGCTGCCCTTCTGCCCTGAACACACCTCTCACTGTCCTTTCCTCCTCCTGCCTGGCCAGGGCTCGTTCCCTCCTGAACTGTTCCCACTGGTCAGAGACATTGCCCACTCCCAGGGCACATTTTCTGTTGTTGAACTACAGCCTCTCTATCGGTGATTCTGGGGGTTTTACTGTGCAGGAGAACTAAAGAGCCCGCCCAGATTTTAAGGACAAAACACACTGAATTGCCTTAAGACAACTTGAAGAGCCTTCAAGCAGTGGTGACACAAGATTTCCCTCACACTAAACTTTTATAATTATAGCCAGCCAGGTAAGGATCCCAGAGAGCCTTCCTGCTGTTCCTGTCCATGAGGTGTCAGCTCTGGAGCTGCCACTGCCCAAGGACAAACACCCCTGAGCCTTCAAATCATGAAATACCCCCTTCCAGAACAAGGCTCATTCCTGCAGTTTGCACCTACAATGGACAAAACAGTTGATCCTGGGCAAAAAAATACTGTTTGTTTGCTTTTAAACCAACCTGCCTTGTATCAGTTTACAAGCAAAACAACCTCTACTAGCGAGTGTTTTTGTTAGTACAGTTATGTCTGCAGCCTGACCTTTGCTTTCATAGGGCTTGATGTGAAGAGAACAATAAAAGCCTTCTACAGTCACCATTGTGGGGGGAGAACTCAAGTTCAGTGGAATAATATAGCAGTTTGTGTTCTTTAATCAGATGATTCGATATACAAAGCAGGCTGCATTTTAAAATGCTCTAGAACTGTGCAGGCCAAAAATAAAAAGCTAAACTGGTCACATCTAAAATCCTTTATGTTGAGGTATGGTCACCTTCCAGCTGACAAACATCTACCAGCAGTGTCAGCTGTGTCAAGAGCTGGGCGACTAAAAACACCCCAGAAAATAAGCATCACATTAATCCAGAGGTGAAGACTCACAAACATTCAGTATTTACTCTTTTATTGCCATTTTAGTCCTGAGAAAGTTTTCTGGTATGAACATAATTTCTAGTATGTCAGCAGGATGTGCAGATTGCTGCACTGTGTTATACTTTAAAGAGGACTTGTCAACTGGGCAGGGACTGGGGGTTTTAGGGGTTTATATTTTAGAAAAAGAGTGATTTCATTGTAGCACAACAGTCTCTGAAAGACAGTGGATATGTGATTGCTAACAAAAAGCTTTGGTTCAAGGGCTAGAGCAAAGATGACCTTATGGGAACAGGGGTTACTGAGTCCACAAACAACACCCTGCTGTTTCTAAAGTTTGATGCTGCAACAGGGCTGGATGGCATTTGTTATTTTTCCCCAATCTATTTTCCTGTATGTTTGCTAAAAAGAAACCCTTTGGAAAAGCATTAATAACATAGCCAAACTTGTATTTGCATTGTAACAGCAAAAAACCCCTATTTTTCAAAATGTCATGCCTTTTCCCTCCCAGAACTGTAAATCAAAATGATTTTGGAAGAATTTGGTCCTGTGTTTCCAGGTACTGTATATGCAAATACAGTTTACCAAATCCATAGGTGCCTGCCAGGCATTAATTCTGCACTGCCAACAGATGGTTTGGATAAAACCAGGCCTGGTCTCTCCACACACACTCACTCAGTACCAGCCTGGCTGCTGACCCATCTTTAAGGCATGAAAAAGCCCTTTGGTGTGCACTTTGTACCTGGGGAAGCACATGGCTCCATGAGGCATTTAAAGCCACAAAGGAGGTGATCTCACCTTCCAGCTGGCACTGGGACCATGAGCTGTCTGCTCTTGCAGGGGGAACACCCTCACGTCACTGTCACCACGGCTCCTTGGGACCAGGCCACTTGTTTCCTCAAGCACTTGAGAAGATGCAGTCTGTTTACTCTCCCTGTGGAAAGATAAGCTTCTTTAGAGCTCCCTCTGTTGTAAAACAGAAGGAAAAAAATTAAATTTCAATTCCCACAGCAATTTCCACAAGGACTGATCATTTTTATATAGGAGGGAAAAAAGTTTTAGGACACGAAAACTAGGAGGGAAATTAAATTGTCTCAGGTGCTGGTAACCACTGGAGAATATGGAATTTTTGTATGTTAAAAAAAAAAAAAGAAAAAAAAGAAAAAAAAGAGAGATTTGATGCTCTCAGCATTGGTTGGTTTGGTTTTTATTTCCACATTTTTCAAAAAACTTTTCTCAGTGGCAGACTCTGCCCGTACTGAGATAAGCTCAGCTTTGGTGTTACATTCCTTATTTGTGGGTCACAGTAGGGTGCAGATGACCCTAATGTTCACATGGATGGCTAATTCAGAGTGTAGCAGTAACTGATGTGACATTTTAAAAGGACCACAGGATACCTAATTCTGGACTAAAGGCAAGAGAACAGAGATATCACTGTGAATTTGAAAGTAGTTAGAGCATACCTAGCAGCAGACCATAAAAAATCAACTGGAAGAGATTTCCTATGTAATATTCATTGATACAGAGCTTTTTGAACCTTGGAATTTTAAAAATTAATAATTTTAGGCAGATTTATGCCAAGTAGGTTTGAATGAGTAAAATTTGTGCATGGCATCTGTCCAAGAGAAAAAACAAAGGCCAAAAGAGAAATGGTCTCTGTTTCTCCAGAAGGGATCACTCTGGAGATCACAGTGACTCTTCCAGCTCCCTGAGTGTCCCGTGGTGCCACTGCCACCAGACAAGTCAGGTGAAACCCTCCTTGTCCCCACGGGCCAAATTTGACTGGAAAAGCAGCATTACCATTTCTGGTATCCCCAGGGTAACACAAGCATGTTTTTAACAGGGAAATAATTACCACATCAGAGCACAGAGTGCAAATTAGGATTAAAGGTGCAGCCTGATTTTTCAACAGGAATCCAGCAACATTGTATAGCAACACTCACATCTCCAAAAACCCCCACAGGATTAAGTGACAGGGACACAGCCAGGTTGTACACAAGCCAGCCAAATCTTTACTCTGCAAGCAGCTCATGCACCAGGTTCCAGCACTGCTGTGCCATTCTGATGCTGCTGATGTGCTCCAGTGATGTTTCACCTCCAGAACTGACGTGAAAAACACGGGAAACGAGGTGAATGCAAACATTGTGGAGAGGGTTGGGATTTTTTTTCTCTTTGCCTTGGAAGGGACACAAATAGCTGAAGGCTGGAGGTCACCGGAGCCCCCCAGCAAGGCTTTGTAATAATAGACAGCAATCTCCAGGTCTGCAGGTGATAAGCTATCGTTTTTCAGAAATATTTTGTGTGCCTCCTGCTGAGCTTCTCTGGCATTCGAGGGACAGATCAATATTTGGTATTTTCACTGCGCTTGAGGTGCTATTGTTCTTTGTATCTGAAAACAGAGTAACTGTTCAGATGTTTATAAAGGTAGCCAGGGCAGCATCAGAAGGAATGCAAACCAGAAAGGAGCTAAAATATATTAAAACATGTAAAAATAGTCTTCAAACTCAAGTTAGTCCAAAGGTTCCACCAAAATAAAGAACAATTTATTTCTTGAGCAACTCATAGAGAAACTGTCAAAGTGTCCACAACTAGGAGCTACTCATTCCCTTTGTGAAATTATATCTCAAAATTGGAAGTGAATGCAAAACAAAGACCATAATAAGTGTTGGGGGGTATTTTTACATCTTCAAGGCAGTACTATTGGAAAAGTGATTTTGTGAATAACACAAGAGCTGTAGGCTTCCAGTATTTCCCATGGTATAGCTAATGGACTTTGGGGATTTCACTCACTTTTGAATGAATGAACCCTCTGCCAGGTCACTTTTCTGTTTGCATGTGGCATGTTTAGTAGAGAGAAGGATCAACAATGTTTGTCTGTCAGTTGTTATCAACACTTCAAGCTACATTTTCTCCACTTGCTGTTAGCAAAGGCACCTGTGTTTCCATCAGGGTAGAGTGAAAAGCTGCATTATTGGGAAAAAAACCCCACCAAACCCCAAGACAAGCAAGGGCATCTGCACATGCCAAGGCAGTCACTGAACTGTGCTGTGCTGTGCTGTCTGGGCTCTGCAGACAAAAGTGACACCAAGAATGTCTCTGTTTCTTCACTGATGTGTAGTTACTACAGCAACAATGCTGTCCCTGCTCAGGCTCACAGCTTCCCATGGCATCAGAAGCAAACTGGCCTTGGTGCCAGTCAGCAGCAGCTGAATTGTTGTGGAGATGTGGCAGAAGTACATATAACCATGGGTAAGAACGGTTCCAGGCTGCAGATGTGTGTAACAAGCAGCCACAGAGCACAGCATCACTCTGCAGTCATCAGTCCACAGCCACTTCACTGATGGTGAACAAATACAGTTGCAAAGCAGACTCATCATTAATTAACTGTATTTTAATGGTGTTGCACAGGGTTGGTCTTTGACAGTGGGCTTTTCAGTGTCCTTACCTATAAACTGAAAAAACCACAAACTGTTTGGGTATGAAATCCCCTGATGACACATGTGTTTGAGAATGGTAAATAGGCATAAGAGCAGGGCTCCAGGAGGAAGCAATCGCTTGGTAGGCTGGCTGTGTGCACGGGCAGCAGTCAGATGTAAGTCTGTTCATTTGGCCTGGACACCACAGGCTGTCCCTCCCTCCTTGGTGAGCTGGTCTGTAGGGTAAGCAGAACCAACCTCAGGGGGAACACTGGCCAAAAGGACTTCCCCCATCCCCAGGTCACTCAGTGGAAACACTGGGAAGCAAAGATGACACATTCCTGCTGCATATTCTGCTGGTGTAAACCCTGAAAAAAATACCATGGTTCTGATATCCTTAATTCAAGTAAGGACGTTTAAAAAAGGAGAGGAGATCCAGCGTTATGAGGCAATGCCAAGTCCCACAAGAGACCAGGTGAGAGGCTGAGAGTCTGCTTAGTTTGGTCTGATCTGATTTGAATGTGCCCCTTTATTTTAAGGAGGTTGTGCTTGTTGCACCACAGTTGTGCTGTACCCCTGCTGTCCAAAATAAGCTAGGAACCTGTATATATTTCTCCTTTTCACATACAACTTTTTAGGACTTGTGGTGGAAGAGGGAAAATCGATGCCTTTTCCCTGAAGCAGCAAAGATGATGTATATTTAGGGTATTAATGCTCTTTGTGGTATTACACACATTTGATGCACAGAGTTAGGCAAAACTTTTAATTCTGATCATATTGTTAAGGAACATGATGACAACAATGGGTTTGTCTTCTTGTGTACTGTAGTGCATAGTTTGCTCTCCAGTTAATCTGGGAATGTCACTTAACAAGTTCCATGTTAATGTGAGGATCTAAGGAAAGAATGAAGCGCTCACTCCAGATCTGTTCCAGTGGGACACAGTTTACAGCTTTTGATCTTTTATACAAAATTAATGGTTTGAAGTTTGTTACAGGGTGTGTCCTGCAACCTGCAGTTTGTAGAGGCATGTGAAGTGGGTGTTCTGAAGACCATTCTAGACTTTTCAGACATAAAAAACCATGGTGGAAGCAGGTAAGGCTTGACGAAAACATGATTTCTGCGAATTTTATGGTCCTACCTACACGACAGAACAGCATGGTGACATTAACTGTGACAGCAAGTCCTGCAGAGGTTTTGAGCAAGCTGTCTAATTTTGACCCTATTATTTCTGTATCCAGTCAGGTCAGGAGAAAACAGAGTTTCTTTAATCCAGAACAGAGAGTGGGATCAGCTAACACCACTGAGGCTCCTGAAGTCAGTATATGTTGGGTAATGAAGATACAGGCAAAGAATTTAATTCTCATAAAGGGAGTTCCCTTTGCAGTGCTGTGAGAAACACAAAGAAATCCTGTTTTGACTAGTTAATTGAGCAAACATTCCATCCTGCCCTAAAATATGCTTGCTATGCTTTTTTAGATTTTTTTTTTTTTTTTAAGAAGTGTATCACTCCTTAGCATGTTCATGTCTCCACCAGTCTGAGGAGCAACTGCCTGTTCCAGTGCCTGGGGCTCACCTGCTGCTCCCCCACTGCTGTCAGCACGGATTCCTGGGCAGAGCTGCAGCCCTGCATCCCCACAGCCATGCCAGGCCTGCAGGACGTTGCCAGGCTCTCTGTTTTCTGTGCTCTACTCCTGACATGTTTTCAGCCTCATGCAAAGCTCATTCAACCAACAGAAAGAGCTGCTTTGACTTTAATGGATTTCAAATGAAGACTTTAGACTGTGCCTGCACAGCAGCACAGAAATAACAAGTGTTGTGCAGAGATACCCAAGCCAGCTTTAAACTAATTAGGCTGGATCCCATAACTATCTAATCATACAGGGAGCTCAGTGCAGGGTAATTTACCCTAATGAGACTGTGGGCTTGTCAAAGGAGAAAGCCTGTGTTTGCTTCAGCCCAGTTCCAATTTAACATCACACTGCCCTTTAAGAAACACCTACTCACTATTTAAAATCATGTCAAGATAATCTCTCTTTGTGTAGTAATGCAACTACACAGAGCAACTCAGCATGTCTAAAACTAATGTTTACAACCTTCAGTGCCTCACGGTCACTCCTCTCTCATCTGCCTCCTGCACACCAAACAAACGTTACAGGTACCTACAAACCAAACATTTTACAAAACAGAAGGAAATGCAGAGTGCAAGAGAACATATGATTTATCTGTCAACTTATTAGGTTGGGGGAAAGTAACAAACTCTTTGTTCCACAGTGGGCACAGAGACTGCTAAACCTGTCCATGGAAAGGTGGATGTGTTGGTGAGTATATTATAGCCTCTCAAGATGCACAAATAAGACACGTGACTCTCCAGTCAAAAGCACAGGTTTCCCCTTGGAAGCCAGAGACAATAACACCTGCAGTCTTCAGGCACAGGAAACCTACTGAATTCCATGTAAGAAGGAAAGAAAATTGCTGTATTTCCACATATACTCCAAACTCCACTTATGCAAAGCCTCCAGCTTAGGCTTCACTTCAAAATGTTATTTTCTGTCTTACCTCTGTATTTTTAAAATACAGAAATATAAGCAAAAAATAGAATTCATTTTCTAAAATCCTGCATCATTCTCAAGATCTCTAATAAAGTTAATGATTGTTTGTCTCCATAATTAACATATTAGGAGATATGCCTCATTTCACCTAATGTTAATGTTTTACTTTTGAGGGAGAAGTTTAAGAGTGCTGAAATATAATTCTGATTTGCTAAGACATTTTTTCCCCCAGTCACACAAACATAAGGTCTAAGAGATCAGTTTAAATCAGCAAATGGCAATTACATCCAACAGAGCTAGTAAGAGACTTAAGTAAACACAAATAAGGAAAAAAAAAGTATATAACAGGGATTTTTGGGATTTTTTTCAAGGAAAAATTCTCCCATGGAGAGATGAACTGTATTCTGCTTAGAGTCAAAATGCAGCTCGTTGGCTGGTGGGCAGGGCAAGGTATGATGTAGAGCTGACAGGCTCTAACAGACATACTTCCTACTCCACATAACCCTGGCAAATCCAGTCCTTGGCCAGGGCACCGGGTTGCTGCCACTGTGCACACAAAGAAATGCATTTAAACTACTTAGGGGGCTCTGTGCCAGCCAAAATGCCACCTTTATGGGTGAGATTGCAGGATCAAGAACAGGAAAACCAAGTTTTAGTGCTGGTAATGTTGGTTTCTTGCTGCAATGATAGACTTCATAAAATTAGATGAAGATATATAGCACAGCTTGACAAGAAGTGTAATGAGGAAGGACAGAGATTGCAAGCATTTAGTAGTTTCTTTCTGTAGAAATACATAATTTGCTTCAAGATGACTAATCTCTACTGCCAGCACTAGGACAGGGATATCTATTGTCCTTGTAAAGCCTTCATTTATATCAGTGACATCGCTGCTCTGCTCTCAGTCTGGAGTTAATAAGACACCCTGAACTTTAATAATTGTGAGTTGAAAGCTACATTTTCTTTTGCATTTTTCAATATTTGTACCGTGTTCAAAATTAGAATTTTTTTTTTTTCCCCCAGGGTGATATTCCTAGCCACATTTTTCAGAATTTTCTGAAATTCTGGAAAAACAATCCCAGAATTTTTAATTTCTACCCCAATGGAAGTTGGGGTTGCAGCCTCGCCAGGGACAGATTTTCACAGTGTCCCAGCCCTTCTGTATCTGCTGTTCTACTACATTATGGGCTTGTTTCATAGACCCACCAATGAAAAGTAAAAGCAAATTCCTCTGTGTCTGGGCAGGAATTTTCTAGTGGGCATTCCTGGACTTTGCAAGGAGTAATGCTACTCAGTTAATCCTAAAGACCCAATATTTGATCTATGGAACATTTTGCTTCTGGAAACTCTATCTCTTGAAGAAGAATAGAAATTTAACCGATTTGTAGTCAGGACATCCAATTGATTTTTTTCTTAAACAATTTTCTCCAAATTCTAGATCAAATAACCACATTCTTCCTTCCCCAAATTGCCTTTTCAGCCTGGGTTATTTCTAAGCTGGCACTGTTTCAGTCCAGGACACTACGATCTACTGTTAAACAGAAGTGCACAGTTTACTGCACTGAGTTAATTTTAAATGCCTCTCAGCTTTTTTTTTCCCCTCAAACCACCTCGAGTAACAAATTTACCTTCACACTGACACGGACGACAGCACTCTGTCATTCAGCTTAGTGCATCATTTGGACCAAAGACCATCATTTACTCTGATGAAGCTTTTTAAAGTAACCAGAGCCAGCAGGTGCTGAACGTGGCTGTTGGGGAGGGAACGCTCAGCAGCTTCAGAAAGCACCCGAGAACCCACGCAGAGACACGACAGACGCACCGCTGATCAGGCACGTCCGTGTTCACCCCGTGCTGCTTCCCATGGGGATTCTCCAGCCGGGAGTCTCGTTAATGAGTGTTAATTCCCTCCCCGGGCCGCGGGGAGCGGAGGGAGCAGAGTTTCGCACCCAGCATTCCCACCTAGTGGACACGGGCTGTGCTCCCGCGGCTCCGCTGCTGCCCCTCGTCCTCATCCCCGCATCGCCCTCGGCTGATTATTAATCAAACAAACTGCTCCACATCTAAGGAACCGCAAAACGACCCAGTAAAGATTCAAGCAGGGATAAATCAAATCTCCCCAAGTTATTCTGTCTCAGCTTGACGCTCCCTGTCATTTTTCAACCTTTCCTTAAGACTTTCTACTTTATATTAAAACACTTAGCATTTCTGCACTCTGAAAAATCCCAAGCTATCCTTCAGGACTCTTCATTTTATAAATACATTAAGGACACTATTAACATGCTTTGGTTCAAAGGGAACGAGTGCCCTGTTAAATTTAAAACCACATGAAACCTAAAGGGAAGAGAAAAGTCCAAAGTAAAGCATCTGGGACTAGACTGCAAAGCTATTTAGGTACCAGACTCCTGCTGATTTAGGAACCAACATACCTTGTAGACTAAAGCTGATTTATGATTCCCTCAGGGAATTCTGCATTTCATCAATGAATTTTCTGTTACCATAACACTTTGTCAACATCCTCATTCCCCCCTTTGCACCTCTCTCTGAATTGTTAATCTTCATTCTGCAAAGTCCATTAAAGGATTCTCTTTTACTTCCATTTCCTTTCATACTGTTTGACTGCTTTGAGTACCTTGAATTTCTGCTGCATTCCAGTCCTATCAGTCTCCTGCAATGCCTGTAGGTGTATGGTGTTGTATATATTAAAAGATTACACCAATTTAACTAAATCTATTTACTACTCCAGATTTTCCTGGTTTGGACACAGCCTATTTTTTCCTGAACTTTCATAATCCAGGAGCCTCTGTTCAGCTGTACTTATTAATATCCCTCCCAATTTCAGCAGGATTTAGGTCTTTCTGCCCACTATTGAGATTCCCAAGATTCCTAACTTTCTGCTACCCAGTCATTACTCCTTTTTTCAACAGTCTTTTCCCAATAACTGTACTTTAATGCAGAAGAACAGTTCCATGCAATGCCTAAAATTCAGGCAAAAATCCAGTGTTTTAACCGGACAGATAAATCTCAAAAAGAATGAGCTTGGCACTTGTAAATCTGAAAGCTTAGAGAAGCATCTCAGGGTGTATTTTCCACTGAAGCCAAGTGCAGCAGGGCCAGGGACTGAGTGGTTACAGAGGTAGATGGCTCGAGGACACGGCTGTTACAACAGTCACACAGAAGCACTGGGACTATTTGAGAAGCCTTGTCTTTCTTTCTGTCTGAATTCTGCCCATTTCTGACTTAACAGCAATTTTAATTAGAGCCTCCCAATCCCAAAAACGAACAGCCTGGCAGCCCAGCAGGCTCCATGGAACATGACCAGCTACAAAAAATGGGACAAGGTTCCAAAGCAAACCAGGTTCTCTTCTTCCCATCTGTCACTCTCAGCTATTGGCTCAACAGCACTGCACCCCCAGGGTCATCACGTGTCCTGAAAGTTTCCTCAGTTTGCAAGCAAACACCTCTTACTGTTTGTTTTACTCTGTCCCAGAAAGTTTAGGTAGCTTTATTTTACAGAATACTTTCCTTTGGTTTTGTTGAATGATCGCTCATTTACACACAGGACTGCAAACCAAAATTAATAACAGACAATCAAAAGACATTTCTCTAATGAAGTAGGATTATTACCTGTATTGTGGCGCTAAGCACGGGGCTGAGCACAGCTCCTTCTCTTAGGGCCCTACCAAAACCTGCTAATGTGATTTGCCATGATAACTGGATAAAAAGCCAGTTATTGCTTGCACTGTGTCCAGGAAGGTACCAAAGCATCCCTGTGCTGTGCAGAACCCCCCGTGCTGCAGGAGGAACTGCAGTGCCCTGGAGTGGAGCCAGTGCCTCCAGCACTTGTGTCTGGGGAACAGAACAAGGTTGTTTCTGTGGGCCCAGTCCTGCCCCTTGGCCTGAAAACATCCTTTCAGGCACAGGAGGTTCCCTGATAAGGGACACAGACACACCAACCACTTGAGCATTTGTTGGTTTTCCTCACCTGTGAGGATACCTGGGGAGCTCAGGCTTCCTGCGACCACAAATCACCCCCATCACAGAGCACAGAGATCTGCCTGCTTTCCTGGCACTGTCCTCAAACCAGCTTCTAGATGCCTCAGACAGAAGGGCATTTATCATTAGGGCTGTTTTGTAAGGCACTTTATTCTGAAATACATACACCAGGCTGCCCCAGCCCCCTGTGCATCCACTACAACTGCACGCTGCCCGTGGTGAGGAGGCCGGTGAGCCTGTCCTGGTTACTGCTGTCACCTTAATCTCTCAGAGGAATAAACTCTTCCCAATCAGCAGCTCTATCCTAATAAAACTGCACAGTGAACTGAAGGGGATATATGAATTTCACTGCACTGGTTTAACTCCAGCAGCACAAGCTGTGAGCACACAGAGCTCTGGTAGATATAAAGAGAACACATTTCCTCTTAAGACACTGGGGTAAGACTTAATTCCCTTAAAGTCAGTGCAATGACTTGGTGGTGAGTGAGGCCCAGTGCCTCTGATAACGAATATTTCTGTGGCTGAATCCCCTTGCAGGCCAATTAATTACCTCCATACCCCGCTGGTGCGTTCCAAATTTTATTTTTATTTCAAAATCAAAGTTAAATAACTAGAAATATCATGTGGCTGAGCCAAACTGTGACTTTATGGGTTTTAATTTTTGAGATTAAAGCGAAGTACAAAGACACACCCAGTCAGCAAAGTCTGGAGACAATAAGATGTAAAGCAATCCTCCTTCTGACCTCACATTAACACAGAAATCACCCTACAGCATGCAAGTGTCAGCCAACAACGGCACCTACTTATTTCCTGTCAGCTTGTCCCTTTGATCTAACCTGATCCTTCTTCACTTTATTAAAAACGTTCTAATCTTTTGTCTTTGATCTCCCGGTAGGATTCTTCAAAGAGCTTCAAATTAGCAAACATGCAAACAACAAAAAAATGTGCTCTGTATCTGCGAGAAACAATGATGTGGGGAGCCGTTTCCTTCCTCAACACACAAGTTTAACGAGGGGCAGCATTTTAAAGCCAAAAGATGCCATACTTATCTGTTGTTTATTGGCATTAGGGGGGATGACAGAGCCCAAGCTTTTTTACTGGGGGGGCTTTGCTCTGAAGGTGTAACAAGGCAGCCCAGCAGGGGTAGCAAAAAAGCCATGTGCATACTTCATTCAGGACGCCAGATGAAAGGATTATGTCACATTCAAGAGCAACAAAGAGCTCTGTTTAAGTTTGTACCAGGCTGGAACTGTGGGGCAGCCGTTAAAGACCACCAAGGTTTTAAATAAAACCGGACACTTTTAAGTTTCCTCAAACTTTCCTTGTAGTAAATCCACCCAATATGAAGGGAATGCCAGTATCTCCCACAAGGAAGAGCTCTGAAGATTTAAAGGGGAAAATGAGTTTATTGTATTTCTTTATGTATAAAACCCCTATGTCTATTTTAAATATCTATATATGCTTTCTCTTCCTAAAAGTATCATCAGTTTCAAGGACAACACCACATTCATTTTTGTTCCAGCTTAAACTTATTCAATGGCAAAATGTTTTTAGCCAGGAAGGGCACTACTCTTGGTCCTCTTCTACGTCAAGTAGTTTCCATCCTTCCTCTCCTATGACTTTACTTTAGCTCCAAAGGTACATACTTCAAACAAAATTGGTGCCTTTTATTACTGAATCCTGCTCACCTCTGGAAGAGTTGTGAGCCCAGGTTAGAAAGACTCCACAGGCTGCACTGTAAGTTCCTTGCGTGCACCTCTTAGTGCAGAGTTCTGGTTTTAACTCTTACTCTGTGGGGAGGTGGAGCTGTAACCAGGTTGGAGCAGTCCCAGATATCTTCACCACATAAATCCAGGCCACCCAACCCCCCCCATGACTGCAGTTAATACTGCAAGGCACAGACCAACATCTCCTGAAGCCAGTGAGACACTTTAGCTGGTCTGTGGAATCCTAGTTATGAACTGTAAGACAATAACTCTCCTCAGTAAAGTCTCAATCCAGGGGCAGTATAACTAAGCAGGGTTTGACCCAAGCTGGTACCCATGGACCTTGGCCCATAACCCTAACCCTGTAAATTGGAGTGGCTGAAGTCCCCATTTCTTTCACTTCTTTGTCATCCCCAGATCCACTGTGCTTACAGGGGGCAGGTATACAACCTGAGAACTGACCATGACGTAGGCAACAGAGTGCTTTAACTTGGCCAGCTCAAACTGATGCAATTCGTGTTCCAAAGCTATTGAAGATCAACACTGATAATCAGCTGTGGAGAAGTCCAGTGAGGCTCTAGATGATCAGAGAATCATTAAGGCTGGCCTCTAAGATCATCGGGTTCAACCTTAACACTGCCAGCTGCACCACCAAACCCTGCCCCTAAGCACCACATCTGCACATGCTTTGGACACTTCCTGGGATGATGATTGCATCACTACCCTGGGCAGCCTGTTCCAATACCTAATAATCCTTTTGGGGGAGAAATTTTTCCCAGTCTCCAATCTAAATGTGCCCTGGCACAACTGGAGGCATTTCCTCTTGTCCTGATGCAAGGGGGAAAAGTGTTGGCCCCTCTCGTCCTGTCCTCCTGCCCTGGTCTGTCTCAAGTCATACTCAAGGTCTGAACTTGTCAAATTCACTGCTTATCTCTGTTACTAATCTACAAAGACAAAAGTGGTGGTTTTAATTAGTCCAAACCCACACAGGAATATTCAACAAAAAACTATTGGAATTGCTACTCAAGATTTATTTTATTTTTTTTACAGTTCACTAGCACTCAAAATCTCTCCAGCAACAAACAGTATGCTCTGCTTTTATCCTGGGTGAAGGATTTTCCAAGCAGATATTGCCTCTTGCGGCTGTTGCTGCTGATGAAAGGCAGAGCTCAGCCTTTCTAGGAATTGCCACATACTTGAGAGTGTTCCAGATGCATGGGCTCAGGCCAGCTCCTTGCCAGCTGAACGCTGCCGGCTTCCAGCTCTGCACACTAAAACAACTGGACTACAAGTATTTTTGAGAGTATCCTTTCTGAAATTTCAACTCCATCCAGCAGGTTTGGGAACGGTTGTTTTAAAAGACCACATTGGGATTTTATGTTTTTCTTCTGTCAGAAAACTCAACGTGAAGAAGGAACACAAAGGAAAAATTAAGAGCACAATAAAAAAATTATCTGGACATTACCAGCCATCTGGAAATGCTTAGCTTTAGGACTAATTTTTATCTGACCTATTTTGACAATCCCCATGTGCCACAAACCTAAGGAAAACTTGAAAAGCCTCTTTCAGAAGAGGTAGAGCAATACAGTTCGTAGCACTGAAATCTGACTGAGAGAGCAGCCCAAAGCGTGCTCCTCTGCTGAATTTTCATCAATCCAAGCTGTTTAACCCTTCTCTCTGGAAGCCAAACTGCTTTCTGTTTGCCACACCCTGTAATCCCTAAAATACTTCATTAACGTTGCCTGTGAGCTGGTTCACTTTTATCTCCAGAGGAGCTGACAAGATGCACACCCGCCAACATCCTACTGAAACTTCCCAAAACCAGATTTATGCAAAACTTTATTGCTCCCAACTTGACTATCATATACTATCATCTACCTAACTCTCCAAACTCCAATTCTTTTTAACAAAAGTTAACAGCAGGAACTGCCAAAGCAGGATATTTTCAGGAACAGCTAAATATAAAATTTTACCTGAGAAAAGGTAAAGGAATGAATGAAGTTTTCTTCTTTTTATTTGACTTCTCTAGACAGACTCATGACCGCTCCACTTAAGCACTAGCACTGCAGATCTGTAAATGCTTCTCATTTCTCCAGAACAGCAAGAGGTTCAAGGGAAGCCCCTGGTGCAGCTTAGGAAGTTTTATTTCTTATCCTCCTTCAAGCAGCCTAAGCTCCCACTGTTACCATTATTGAGTCTGCAGAACTCAGCATGTAGTGCAGGATAGTTTGGAAATTAGAACATCCCAGCAGATCAGATCACTGTGAATTGGGTCGAAGGAGATCACTGATTGATTATTCCTGCCAAATTCTCTTTAAACAAAAGGACTGGAAGATGTCTTCACCACAGTCATAGCTCCTGGAGGTGCTTTTTTAAGATCCATTACTATGCTAACATATTCCTCCTTTACACACAAACCCACACAGTCTATATTAAGTACATGTCCAGTGGGAATACAGTATGAATTTAGCGTAATTTTCTTTAAAAATATTAGAATTTTTCCCTGAATACAGTAATTATCTTCTCAAGAACTCTTAAGATACATTCATGGATTAATTTTGATGTTGAAAAAGCTATTACAGTTACAAAGTTAGCATTACAAGTGTAGAGATTGCTTTTTTTATACATATATCATCAAATTAACTACTTACACTGACTAAAGCATCTCCACACAGTGTTTCCTCAGAGCCCTTCAAGAGGAACGTGTCTTGTAGCAAGTGCACTGGTTTGAGGATTAGGGATTGGAGGATTAGGGATTGTGTGCCATTTTACGGGTCTGACAAGTTTCTGTTTACTGCAGGCACCTTTCGTTCTCTCCTGTAAGAAGACAACACATTTTCAGAGAGCTCAGCCGTGCCCATCACAGTTTCCCAGTTAGAACTGAATGGGCTGGACTTTATTATTATCTGAATGAAGATTATTTTCTGATGAAGAAATCAGTTTCATTCTTGCCGGAACTGGTATCAAGACAGGCTCGATATTAAAGAGAAGGATTCAAACCAATTCACTGGAGCCCAAAGGACCGAGCCGCAAGCCGCCCGTGTCTGTCCTGCCCGAGGCCGCCCCAGCTCAGGCCGGGGCACTGCGCCCTCTCCGGGGCTGGTAGCGACGACGGGCCCAGGGAACGCCGAGATTGCTCCCTTGGCCTCCAGCTCTGCCACTGACAGCGGGTTCCTGAACCCTACGCAGGTTTTATGCCATTTCATCTTCAGAATGCAGCCACATCGTTACTTGTGGCCCCTCTGGTCCTGCCCCTCATGGCCAGGAGAAAAAAGCTCTTTACCGCTTTTATTCCGTCTTTGAGTACAGCCCCGAGGCGTTACGGCACAGAGCAACCATTTGCTCCGTGAACAGTTCTGGCGATTTTGGCGATGAGTCGGCGAGACGTGACTGCTTATTTCGCAGCCGCAGGTACAGCGCTGGGGGACACCGCGGGCCGGGCGGGGCCGGCCAGGGCGGGGGGCCCTGAGGGGACGGGGCCGCCCTCCCGCCGCCAGGGGGCGCTCCGCGCGCGGCAATGGCGGCGCGGGAAGGGCTCCCTCAGAAAAAGGGCGGGCTCCCGCACAAAAAGGGCTCCCGCACAAAAAGGGCTGGCTCCCGCACAAAAAGGGCGGGCTCCCGCACAAAAAGGGCGGGCTCCCGCACAAAAAGGGCGGGCTCCCGCACTCCTCTCGCCTGGTCTCCATGGCCCGCACATCACAGCAGGGAGATGCCAAAGGCACTCCCTTCACCGTGACCACTCCAGAAAGAGGAGGGAGCTGTGCACAAATGGATGAGAGGTTTTAAAACCTCATGTGAAAGAAAACATGATGCTTCCCTCTAGTGGGTTCTCTTTTTGAAATCACATTTTATGTAGAAAAATTTGCTTGATAGAGCTGATCATAATCCATAACGCAGTATGTGACATATCAGTGAGATTAAAGAGGGGGTCCTGCCAGCAAAGCTGTGCAAAGATGGGCATTTGTCAGGAAGGGTTGGGAGCATGAGAACCACAGTGTCCTTTCAATGCTTGTGTCTTACCTTTATTAAAGGTGTTACAGAACAATAGGCCAGAGCATGCCAGTCCACTAGCAAAGAGGGGGTAACAGTAGTAGAGGACAAAAGAGGATAAACAACTTGTTGACAAATAGGTTTCTCTATTTTTTTTGTTGTTGTTGGACAGTGATGCTGATTTAAGAGTGTGAAACTGCCCCTCTAGGATACCAAAAATACACTTCTTCCACATGTGATCCCAACCTTTTGCTTCACAAACTCTGGAAAACTGGTATAAGTCAATCCAGGAGTTTTCTTTTTTTGGATAGCTGTCCACATAGCTTACAGACAAAACATGAAAACTTTTACCAAACATCAGTAAACTTTCATTTTCACAGTAGCATTCGGAAAAAAAAAATAAATCTGTATCTTGCTCAAATGCATGAAATGTCTAACCTGAACAACCTACAGCTGTAGATCTGATTCTCTGAGCACATTCTAGTTTCCAGCTTACAGCAGAACCAGTCCAAAGAGACAGAAATTAGTTTACTTGGCTTCAAAGAACCTTACACAGTGAGTGAGGCAAATGTTACTAAGGTTGCACTTTTAAAGAGTGAAGAAGTTTTACTCATCCATCATACCTTTTATTTTCTAACATCGGTAGGTGATCATCTTTAAGGAAGTTGAGGGGTAAGAATTGAGGAATATACCAGCTGCACTTTACAGATTAACAGCCACAAAAATAGAAAGCAACTAGACAATCTCAGGGTTTCACAAAACTAGTTTCCATTTGTAACACTTGACGCAACAAGATTAACTGCAACAAGTGAAGAAGCTACGTCTGTAAAGTGCTATTTTTGTTAGAAGTGGCTAAAAAAGCACAACTACAAGAGATTTGGGTATTCGGTGGTGAGATTGTCGATGTCCTCCAAGTACTTCCTTTCAGGCTCTGTGTTTTTTGATGAAGTTGATGAGCCCATTTGTTGAGCTATCATGAGATGTCACTGGAGCATCTGACTCCAGTTCGGGCTCAATTTTCTTGGCAAGTTGTTTTCCAAGCTCAACTCTGCATTTATAAAAGCAGAAGAAAGAAAAGCATTAGTGAACTGAAAAGCAGAAAGACATTAGTGCTAACAACTTGAGTATTTACTATAAGCCATTGACATTAAAAATATATGCTAGTACAATTAATTTCCAAGTGAACACTATGATGCTTCTCCCCTCACAAATTACTGACAAAAGTATTTAACTCAGTGCCATTCATAAACAACTGGAGTTCTCACAGTTGCTCAGCTGAACAACCAGCTCAAATTACAGGATGTCTCAAGAGAATGTTTTGGTTTAGAAGTTAAGCAGAGTCCTTTCCCCTCAGTATTCACTTGTGTTATGCAGCCTGCCCCAGGGAAGGCATTCAGCTCACTCCTGTTCACTGCTGACCATGACACTGCTCAGAACACCAATTTATGGCACCAAGACAATAAACAGCAGCTGAGCTGCAGGCCTGGAAGCATCCCCTGCACTACAGAGGGCTATCCAGGAGGTACAGCCTCACAGGATAAGAACCTGGGATAGCCCAACTGCTGTAAGAAACTAGGCTGGTCCTACAGCGTCCCCACATTCCACAGTTTGGGATGCCATTCTAGGTTTTCATGTGTGGCAGTATAAGCTGTACTTACTCCTCTCCTACTCCTGATTTCAGAGTTTACAGTAGTACAGCTTGTACTTGACAGCGTTCCCTTCTCAGGTTCTACTACAATATTTTAAAGAACACAGCTCTAAGAATACACATACAAAGGCTACCCTTCAGCCTTTAAGAAGACAGCTTAGTGTAAACTGATACTCTACATCTGTAGAGCAAATGTATCTTCAAAATAAGCCCTCACAACGCAGGCAGGCTGCACCTGAAAAATCTTACCTTTTTCCCAATCCCTCCACCTCAGCATTCATACAAGATGTTGTAGAGTTCCTATTGCTACAGATTAAAAGCCATCTGATAGCTCCTGATTAAATCTTCCATTGTGAGGAGTTTGTCCATTCCAGTGACGAGCTCCTCAGAGATGCTGTTGTGCACATGGAGCTCCACAGCCCTCAGTCACAGGGGGCTCTGCCAGGAATGTTCTTGTCTCTCCATGTAGGAGAACTCAGAGGTGGTCAGTCTTTGCCTTAACAGACACCATTTAAACTGCCTACTAAATGTTCCTAGAGGTAAAATAACTCCTTTTCACTTTCTATAAGGGAAAATATTTTTCCTTTCTACTTCTCAGAGCTTGTCTTCAGCCTGCTCGAGTACCATCCTCATTACTGCCCCTTTTCTGCATTCATAAGAATCTTCTAAATCCAACTAAGCACAGGTCCTCAGCTAAAACTGTATCTACAAAGTCACTGTGTGTGACTGAATAAGGACACAAAGTGAGTTATCCCCAGAAAACGTTTTCACTTAAAACTATCCTATAATAATTTGCTCCAAGTATGACACTTTTTTGTTGTCTTTTCTCTAAGTCAGGATAGATTAAGAAATACCACAGTCTATAAATACAGAAGTAACAGAACAAGGAAACTTACCCCCACTGGTCATAACTGTTAATATCCCAGACAACTCCTTGAACAAATATCTTGTGCTCATACATGGCTGTAAGCAGAAAGAGATTTATCAATAAACTTGATCAGAAAGTCTTAATAAACATTCGCAGATGAGAGATCTATTTACTCACCAATGATGGCTCCCAGAGTGAATGGGTTGAGTTTTGTAAACATGATGGAATTGGTTGGTCGATTTCCCTCAAAGACCTTTCAAAACAAGAGTTACATTGTCATCTAATTTGTTTTAAAACTTAGATCAGAAACTTATCTATTTTCTCACTGAACTATTTGCATTAGCAGTAAAAAAGTCCTGGAAGCTCTAAGGACTAACACCTTCAGCCATAAAATTGTATCACTTCCATGTGTTATTACACACAACAGCAAACTCCTCTCCAAGCAGCACTGCTGGCTGCAAGCAGCACAACAGGGCAATATCCCAAGGCTGAGATAACTCATCTCTCTTGAAATGCCCCAAAAGGCTCCAGAGCAGGGAGCTTTAGCCCAAGGGCTCACTGCACCTGCCCTGAGTGCCCCCTGTGCCCCCCCAGCAGCAGAGCCCATGGGCCAGGGCCCAGTACCTTGTGGGGAAGGAGCTTCTCCAGGGCCTCCCCGCTCAGCCCCGCCGCCTGCAGCTCCTTCCGAGCCTCCTCGGCCGTCTTGCCCTTCATCAGCGCCTCCGTCTGGGCCAGGAAGTTGGCCAGAAGGATCTAGCAGGTACACACAAAAACACACCTCAGTATAGCCTATGCTTTTGTTCCATGCTATGGAAATCCAGGTGCAGAGATCAGTCACAGGTAACCAACAGGTGACTGACTAAGATGCAATCCCTACCAAGGCAATACAAGTTTCTAGTTTCCTATTCCCCCTCTAACGTTAGCCTGCAAATTCCCTTGTGTTTACACTGAAGATAAACTCTTACTGTATCCACAGTCAAATGAAACCTTTACTCCCCTTCTTTTGCAAAGTCATACTCAAACTTCCACCTGTACTTGTTGTTACTTGACAAAAAAGTTACTATTACAAGTGCCATTCCAATTGTGTAATCTGAAACAAGACACGACTGAAGTTTAGTGAGGAAACATGCTTTTTCTGAAGTATGTATTAAGTGGTAGACCTGGACGTGTTTCCAGCTGTGGAAGTTCAATAAAATTCTTAGTTCAGTGAAAATCAGTTGGACAATACATTAAATTCAAGATTGTACAGGTTAAAAACATCTGTGTAGAAGCCACCACCCCAACCACGCTATTACACTGATTAAGTTTTATCCTAGAGCTTAAGACTTGAAAACTTCCTCAGAGTCACATCAGGCCTGAGCTTATTTCTTCCTACTCTGCAAGAACTACACTCCTTGCAACTCCTACAAAGAATTTTCCCTCCAAATACTTAATTGCTCAACCCTTTCCAGCTTCAGTTGGCCCACAGGACACACCTTTAGCTGCCTCAAGAACTGTGGCTGTAATTTCTTCAAGAACAAACACACCACTGTATTGCCTACTACAGATAACATGCAATTATGATTTAGATAATTTCAAATGTGTTGTGAATGTTGACAGAGCCCACGTGTACAGTTCCAAAGGGACATTTGGAAACATTGCACACTGAAGCACCAAATAAGCTTCAATGCCTTCAGCCACAAGAAATATGGGTGCCCTGACAAAGAACTTCCTACCTTGTGATGCAAGCCATTTCTGATGGGATGCTGGGTCTGCACTGGGATCAGAAAGTCACAGGGAATCATGCGAGTTCCTGTAAGAAAAGCCAGGTTAATAACTCTGCAACAGCAAAGTCCTATAAAATCCTCAATTCTCACCCATTTTCAGAGTTACTGGCAGTCTCAGTCACTTCTGAAAGTTTTATAAAAGAGCTTTTTTACTTTTTTACTATTAACAGCAGAGGGAAGTAACAACATAGCTCAGTAGTTGCAGCTTTATTTGACTCTCCTTATTGTAGGTAAAACCTGCATCTTGCAGCCTCCAAAAGCCACTAATTAAGAGCCCCATAACAATGCAGTGCTAGGCTAGGTAAGAACCCAACCTCCAAACCAGTGCTGACTCTGCAGCCATTCAGACTTTAACTGCAGGATGCAGCAGGGCCTGCTCTCAGCTCACCTTGGTGGATGAGCTGGTAGAAGGCGTGCTGCCCGTTGGTGCCAGGCTCGCCCCACACGATGGGGCCGGTGTTGTAGTCCACACGGGAGCCCTTCTTGGTGATGTACTTGCCATTAGACTCCATGTCACCCTGAAAGAGGGGAAGGGGGGGATCACTCAGTAGCAGGACAAGCTCCCAGACATATTTCAGCTATAATGGACACCACTTGACTACAGACATTCTCTAAGCATCAGGGATACAGTTGCTTAACTTAAGACAGTGGAGGTATGAGGAAAACATCTTGAAAGTAACTGAGCAAACGAGCTGATATCAATCTTGGCACCAGGCTCTTTAAGGCACTGATTACACGAATTGAAGGGACTGCAGCTTTAACCAGCATGTGCATTCAGGTCCCAGAGCCAGGGCAGAGGGTTATGTGCCAGGGTTATCCCCCTGGGAGCACTCCCTACCTGCTGGAAGTAGGCAGCGAAGCGGTGCATGTACTGGTCGTAGGGCAGCAGGGCGTGGGTCTCGCAGCCGTAGCAGTTGATGTACCACACCCCCAGCATGGCCAGCAGGACAGGCGCGTTCTTCTCCAGGGGGGCGGTGTGGAAGTGCTTGTCCTGCGGGACACAGGGGAGAACTGACACTTCTGATAAAGCAACTGGCACCCCTCCCAGCTCTTATGTTGGTTTGATTGCTGCTGTGATTCAGGGAGAGTTTCTCAAGCACTGTTGTTTTAGGAGCACTGAGAGGACCTGGGGAGCCGAACTTTAGAAACCAACCTGCCCTCAGTTCCCTTCCTAACAACTCAAAGAGGAACAGATCTGGAACAGGCATTCCACACTCACCATCCAGTGGGCTCCTGCGAGCAGACTCTCAAAGTTGTCAAAACCTAACAATGAAAAGAGTCAGTTTGTATTTACTATTACAACTCAAACTTGATTTTTCTTGTAGAGACAATTGTAAAACACTTTTGATTCCTTGTAGGCAGCAAGATTCCAAACTACTAATTGCTGTACTTTTTGTACTTAATTTAAAAGCTGTACTTTGACTTCTCCTGACATTTGCATTCCCTAAGCCAGGCATTTACTTATGCTTTAAGCCTGGACTTCAGAGCAAGTCCAGCTTCATGAAACATAATTCAAAAAACCTTTGCCTAAAATCCCCATTCAGACAGAATGAACAACCAGAAGGAAAACAGAGGCATTTGATACAGAGTCTGCTTTAAGGCTATATACTTTTCAGCAAGTTTGAACATTTAGTCACTTCACAGCCCCAGTGGGAGAGACATCCCCCAAGAAAACAGGGCAAGGCTGCTATTTCAAAACAGGGATTTCTGTGTTGGTCTGAGGAGAAACAGCTCTAGTAAGATTCTCAAAGAAAAAGACTCCCCCCTTGCCTTCTCTGTTCTCTCAACAATTCACCTGAGTTTGCTTTATGATTGGGGTATTTAAACCTCCATTTGCTTTCACTAAGGAATAGTTTAACTAACTTTAGCTTCCTTCCCTGCAAAGACAGAAATCCTGATTCTTATGTAGGAATTAGGAGGTGAAGTGTTTGGCATTCAAAGCAGCAGCTCTACCCATGGTCAGAAGGCAGCTGTGGGAGATGAAGAGTCTAAGGAAGAAGTGCAGATACACTGGCATGTCAGCAGTCAGCACCAGATCTGTCTGACAGCAGCAATAACCAATTATTGCAGACAAAACAGTCAGTGCCTGACTGGTTTATTTTGCTCTTATCATAGGTTTTTCTACACATGACAACCGCTATTCATATAATTCCAAAGCCACCAAACCCACTGTTATTCTTTTAACCCCAGTCTAAGGGAATTCTAGCTTTTGTTTAGAAAAGCAAGTGACATTATAGTTTCAGGCTTTAAACATTTGAAAGCAGTGATGAGGGGACAAATGTAACCACCAGGCTCCGTAGCCAGGATGAGTAAGTACTGGAACACAAGGAATTAGTGGGAGGAGGAGATAGTTCACAATACTGAGCAGAGCTCATATGCAGCACTGGAGACACAGGATTTTGATGTTTAGTGAGTATTTACAGGTACTAAACACCCTACTGCAAGCTTAGAATGGCAGTTGCAAGGTCTGGTTTTCAACACTTACAGGGCTTTACACAAATCAGTCACTTTTGGCTATGCAAGTGACTAAAGAGATGCCATTTGATTATTTGTACCCAAATACAGGTAATTTCCAGAACTGCATTTGCAGTACTAAAATACTGACATTTCTATTGCATCACAGACTTTTTTAGCACAAATATCCAACTGCTCAGAGTAGACCAGATAAATGTTCACCCCAAACCTGATCCACAATCCACTATTGTTAAAGCATTCCACAGTTATATTCCTGAAGCAAACAGACTAATCCTTGGCAGGGTGAGCTCCCAGGAATACCTACCAATATGCAGGGCAATGGAGAGACCAATGGCAGACCAGAGAGAGTAACGGCCCCCAACCCACTGCAAACGAAGACATTGGTTTAGATGGACGAGTGCAAAGCTTTGACATTCCAACTTAAACTACTAGAAAACAGCAGCACGTGTTTAGACATCAAAAATCAATATTCTTTCTGGTTGCAGCTGACTACATATTGTATGGCACAGTCAAGGGAACCTGCACCTCGCAGTAGCCCCCTAAGGTTACCCCTTAGGTGTGCATTTTTTCAAAGTCTGAAGTTCTCCTATTTGTCCAATTTATATCCCATTTGTTGAGCCAGATCCCCTGATTCCAGTTCACTTCCAAAGTCTGCAGCTTGTATTAACTGCTTTCCTAATATCACCCCTCAGTAGGTAAAGCCTGCTTCAGCAAGATTCTGACCCTAGCTAGGGAACGTTTCTAGAAAGTCTCTGAACAGCAGCTTTAAAACCTGGTTTGTCAGGCAATTACTCAGTGAGACAAGTCAACTTGTTTCTAATTAAGTATAAGGACAAGACTAAGGGCAGTATACTTTAAATATGCATCTGCTACAAATATCAAATTAGGCTCCCATTTCTGATGTCTGACCTTTATAGGCCCAGCTTTTACACTGCCCACACCACCAGTCAAATGTCACAGCTTATAATAACTGCTTGCACCAAGCAATAAGCCAAGACTCGCATCTCCTGTTACTCCACAGCTGACTGGGCAGCCAAGAACACAGAAGGCTCCTCTTCAGACCTTTGACTGCAGGATTTTAATGTCATGGCCAAGAGTTTTGCTTGCCCGACACGTTCCCAGTTTGCCTTTAGTTAAGAGTTTTCAGGTGTTTCAGTGCACTGAATACAACTACTATAATTTAGGTACTTTGGCAGTTTCCAGACATCAGGTTGGAATCACTTTACTTGCTTCAGAAAATGCTAACAGTTAACATCTACCACATAACATTAGACATTTACTTACATCCCAAAACTCAAACATGTTCTCTGGGTCAATTCCAAAGTCTTTAACTTTAGGCTAAAACAAAAAAAAAAAAAAACCACACACAAAAAAGCATGTAAGAACACCATAAGTAAAACCAACAGTATTAAAAAGCTTTATATCCAGCAAACAAACACAAGTTAGGTACCTACTGAATACATAATTCCATGACTACATCCTCTACTTTAAAAATGCGAAAATGCGTAGCATCTGTCACAAAAATACACCTTCATTTCCAGAGAAATCTATCGCTCTTCACTATTAAAAATCAATCCCATACATTCCTTTTCTGAGGATATAAGTGGCCATCTAGTTCAGAGCTGGGCTGACATTCACTTTACAGTGAACAGAACTCTAATGGAAGAAGTGCATTTCCCAGCACAGCACCCAACAGCCTGCCAGTGATTGCACAGTGCTCCCCTAACAGATCTCTCCACTTCATCCATTTACATGAAACACCCCAGCAGGTACATTATGTTCATCAGAAGCATTATTCAAACTACCTGTTCCACTTCAGCCCTCACCTGGAGTTTAGACTAATGTTTGTTTACATAACTGCATTCACACATACTTAAGCAATTACAGGTAACACTCATTAATAACAAGTCATTTCAAGTATAAGAGCTCTTGATTCCAGATTTAAAGCTCTGGCAGAAAAAGCACACATCTATAATGGAAGTTCAGTGCTCTAGAAGTGTTTCAGTTACTTTCAGTAGAAAAAAAGGTTTCCTTTCAAGAGGAATGCTAAAATTTGGTATTCAAGTATCTTAAAAGATAGGTTTCCTTACTGGACTATCAAGTGAGGCCACCTCAAAGGTACATGGAAAAAAAACTCCACTGGTTATACTTACAGCATTGGTAGACAAGGCAACGAAATGCTTGGCCACAGCTGAAGGCTTAATAAAGATAAAAGTACAGTTAGATCTAAAATACTAATTATTTTAATTTCTGCTTATAAAGCTGATCTGCTACCAATTACACAGAATATCTACAGTTGTTTGTGCGTTATGAACTTGAAAACATGTAATTCACAGGGAGTGTGGGATTTGGCAGCATGCCCAAAGATCCCATTCCCATCAGCGCCTCTGGAGAGCAGCACACCAGTTCCCACTGGAAACCACCACCAGCACTTCACAGCACATGCAGCTGGCTGTGCAGCCACAACCCTTCCAGCCAGGGTCAAACAATCAGGGCAACTGGAACTACTGATAAACCTCAAGCTCCAGATTCAGACTTTGGTCTTTCAGTGTGTGTTCTGGTGAACAAAGCTGTCTGCAACAGTGCTGTAATGAGGAATTTCAAACTAAGTACAGCTACCCTGACTCAACAGGGTAAAGACCATCTCAGTTACCTGAAGACGCAGTATCTGCTTTTTTCCTTGTAAGAGTTAGAAACAGGAGAGCATGAGCCAGATACAAGGTTTCTATTCATAGCACAGCCATCTGCCACAGAAATGTCAGAGCATCACTCCAACCACAGCTTCATTTCCAGTTTTTCAGGATTTGACAAGAAGCAAAAGGCAATGCCACAGACACTGTACTTTTCAGGTATTAGTAGTTCTACCACAGTTCTGGCCAGCTTCCAGGCAAACACTGCACTCTGTTACCCAGCAGGGAGGATCTGGGGGAACAGTGCATGACAACCATTTCTGATGAAAAATGAGGGGGTTTATCACGTTGATTGGGCACACAGTCTGTCACTAACAAAGCACTGAAACCATCTAAGTACAGCATTTGCTGAGCTCATGTTTGGGCAGTCGCTGGCTCTGCTCCAAAGCACACAGAAGGACCAGGGAGGAACCAAGAAGCACAAGCTGCTGCAGTGCCAGTTGCCCCAACCAGTCACTCACATCGTTGGCAGCACGCAGGAACCACTCTTTGGCCGTCTCTGCGTTGGTGATCGTCTCTTGGGTGGTGAAGGTCTGCACAGCAAACACAAGGAGATGAGTGAAACACTTCTTCAAACAAACACATTCCAACAATCAGAGCAGAGCACTTCCAGAGGTGCTAACACAGCTGCTGCCAGACTGCACGGAAAAGCCAGCTCTTTAATCCAGTGAACACCAGTGCTGCTGGATTTAATAATAATGGCCAGTCTTCGCGAGCGAAGATCCGGGGAAGGTCTTTACACCTTCCAGCCTGCGCATTGGATTTTTTAGGTGAGACACAGTGTGCGCGGAACTGAGCCCACCCTTTACCCATCTGGTTTTAAACTAGCATGTTCAGAATTGGAACAATTATTCCCCAACTGTTCTGCAAAACTTTGAGACTGAAGCTTTCTACTTTAGTCTTTTACTAAAAACATTTACCCCTCAACTAAAAAGGACCTAATTGAGCACCAAAATGGGATAACCCAGCTGGACTGTCCTCTTGTTTTCAATTCCTTCTTTTTCCACTCATTTCTGCTAAGATTCTAGCCATAATTTTGGTTTGCTGATTAGAGGAAAACATTTTCCTGCTTCGTGAAGTGTGCACAGAAGTTCAGTCATGCAGTTTTGCAAATATCTACAACCATTCTGATTTATTCAGCCATCAAAATTTAGCTTTAAGGGTGAACACTAGATTCAACCTACTCTCATCCATCTCCAGAAATATTTCATTATGAAACACAAGCCTGTTATGGAAAAAAAATGCCATTCATCCTCTTCCAAATGTATCCAATTATCTAACTACAGTCTGGCAAACAGAAACTGAAGTGTTACTCTTTCAATCTGGCAGTTTTCTAAGCCTTTGAACCGTGATCCCTGGACTCAATTGTTCCAAGTACCCATCAGTATTACTTTGTGCAGTTTCCTCGTTATTCCACAAGTTGTTGCTCAGCTGCAGCATTGCCAAGATTAGATAATGAGCACCAAGGCAGGGCATGGCCAGCCCTGCACATGTTCATTTGCTGCAGATTGGCTTCAGCAGCAGAAAGGTTCCACTGTGCTTTACAAAGTTACATAACTATGGAGTTTGCCTCCATGCCTTCCCTCTGCTCAGACAGAGCCATTCCTCAGAGGAAGATGGAACTGGCAATTATGGTTACAGAGTCAGTTATTAGCAAGGCAAGACTTAAAGGTAGCTATTCAGTCTGTAATCAGAAATAAGTGTCACCTTAAAGAGGTAAAGACAGTCTGCTGGTACTTCCTAAGTAAAGCAGCTTAGTATTTATAGTGCTCAAGGAACTCAGCATTTAAGTGATTTAAGTGAAGGTATTTTGTTACTATCCTAAACCAAAATGGAGAGTCTTTAACTACATGCAATTCATTAGTGCAAAAAAGCAAGAACACTTCACAAGTGCACTTAACATACAGGACCAGAAGTCCTTTAGGAATAAGACAAGACCTGGAATTTCAAAGAAATAACTACATAGGATCCTACACTCCACCCCCAGAGAAGTACAGGAAAACAAACTGTTGTGAATAAAACTTAAACTTGCATTCACTGAGAAACACACCCCAGGCAACCTGAAACTGCTCATGTATCTGGTTTAGGTTAAGTAATGTTCAGCTCTTGATTTATGAATCCCCAAGTATTTCAGTGGCAACACAAGCTTGTACTGCAAGTTTAGAATGAATCCCAACGGGTCCGTTTAGAAATGATCCCCATTAGGAGTCCCTGACCTAGATCTTCCTGTGGACAGACCTCTGTTCTGCCTGAATTCTTCCCAGGCAGACCAAGTGCCACCCCATTGCTCGGATCAGACATACCTTTGATGCAATGATGAAGAGAGTGGTGTCTGGTTTGAGCTCAGCCAGGGTTTTGGCTACGTGAGTCCCGTCGATGTTGGACACAAACCAGACACGAGGGCCCCCCTTGGAATAGGGTTTCAGGGCTTCAGTCACCATCAGAGGGCCCTGCACAGAAGCCACAGTTACCTTTCACTGTCACTGTAGGCACATCCACACACACAGAGGTGCAGGGGGTACAGAAGGCAGGAACTCACCAAGTCAGAGCCACCGATGCCAATATTGACCACGTCAGTGATTGCCTTGCCAGAGTAGCCTTTCCATTCACCACTGCGGACCCTCTGGGGCAGAAAACATTGCAATCACACGTTCTATTTACACTAAAGCCAGTGACTCTAACCCTGGAAACAGGCTGGGTTTGCAGGCATTGTTGTAGAGTCTCCCAAGCCAACTTTCAGGCTTCTAGACCTTCAGGCTTCTAGACAAGGGCTAATGCCTGAGATGACACTTCACTAAGTGCAGGAACTCTAATACACATTTAAAGAGCTCTCCTCCTGTGTAGACTGTGTAGCATTTAGTGTGGGCAAAGGCAAGAGAAACCAGCTAAAAATGAAAAAATCTTGGGAATTACACTATTTGCAACAAAGACTTGAACCTGAAGCAGTTCTTTAAGTGTCTTTTATTAGAACTGACCTCACTAACCAAACTGAAAGACACCAATAATAATAAAACCACTGAAATAGAGATCAAACATTCAAAAAGCTTTTCTACTGCATGTATGCTCTGCAGTAGGATTTATTTTCTGGGCTGCACCTTCACAGCACATAGTGTCTGCTCTATTCTTGCTCTTTAAGATTCACTGAGAGTTCTAAAACAAAATTACAACCATTAAGTAGCAAATTCTGCACTGAATTTTACCCATCTACCACCTCTGCATTAAATTTTTTCCAAACAAAAGTAATCTTTCTGGCATAATAAATCCTTCTAAGTAAATTCCCCAGTTCTAAAGCAATTTTTCTACAAAACCATTATGCTGATAATTGCTCTTCTTCCCTACAGGTGTTTAAGCTTTTCATTTTTCCAAACAGGAAAACCATTTCTAATATACACAGTCCTGAACCCAGCAGATGATGTTACCACAGTCCTAAAACCCCACCTGCTCAGTAAGTCAACTGAAACAAGCATCTTCGTTAGTATTTTCAAGGAAACTGCTTATCCTGACTTTTATTTTGCAGAGAAGAGACACGTGCATGGAATGAGACATTCACAGGCTGTGGTGATTGACACCATCGAGCAATCAAGAGGGAGAACTCTTTGTTTTGCACTACCAAAACCTCAACCAGCTAAAAGCACCACAGTGGCAGAAACCTGTGAATTTCTACAGCCATTCAATCCTCCCAGTATTTGAAGAAACCACCAAGTTCAGAGCAATTAGTGGCAGTTATTGTGGTTTGGGAACTGGACAAAAGCCAGGCTCATTTTGCACAGGTTAAAGGTTGGTCACTGCCACCTGGGTAAGACTCACAATAGCAACCAAGCAGGTCCAGGTCCTCAAGCCATGTTTAAAATACATTAAAAAACTGTTCAGGGAGCTTCTACTGCAAACAAAACAATCACAAACGATTCTGCTAACAAACCCAGAAGATCTTTAAGAAACTATTTAAATAGAGTACAATCAAATTGCAGTTGAGCTGGGAGCCTCTACCTGTCTCCTGATCTTACACAAATGTTAAGAGGCAGTTTCTAAGTGAAGTCAAGTAGTTGAAAAATTAGCAAAAAAATAAAGAGACATTTGAATGGCACTTAATGATTTACAACTTCCAAAGTAAACACAAGATTACTGCTGAAAGAGCAAGATCTAGAAAGCCCATTAAAGAAAAACCCAGCTGGGAACAGAGAGAGAAGAGTAAATCAATAAGAACAGCTCCAACTCCACGCCTGAGCCAGAACTATTGTAAACCTCAAACAAGAGGCCAGCAGCCCCTGTGAACCAGTCTACACTCAGTGCTTCACAACACACCTGAGAACCTGGCTGGGTGCACAGCAAATGTGACAAACTACGGTGCTCCTTCGTACCTGGCAGAAGTGTTTCATCTTGTCCAACACTTTGTTCACCTCTGGAACAACATCCTTCCCATCTACAAGGATCGGCGTGTTGGAGCGGTTCCTCAGAGCGATGTGGAGTACAGCTCGGTTCTGGAAGGAGGGAAAACAACATGAGGCTCTTTCCAAGTCCTACCCAGAGGCCTCAGCTGCCTCATCCACCAGGCAGTGTGATCTCCAAGACCTAAAAATCCTTTAGATTAACTGGGATTAGTAGGGCAGCATTTTCAGTGTGTGTACACACACACACCCACCAGCTATCTGAATCACCCTCTCACTTCACACAGCCAGTGCACAGGGCTCACAACAGCACAGAATATGCAAAGCAGTAGTTTACTTGGAAAAAGCAAAACCTCAAAATCCCCTAAAAGCATTTAGAAGTTGAGGTTCAGAATTCAGCAATATTCAGTACTCGGTGATCTTTATTTTGGCAGGCTTAAGATAGACAAGAATGAAATTGCTTCTTAATGATGGCAATACTAAAAATCTATTATAACAAGCAGCCAAAGTTATTTTCTCTGGCATTTTCTCAGTTATCCTGAGTAATCCGTTTCCCATAGGAAGGACCAGTAATTTAAACATTTGACAAAAAGGATACAATAGCCACATTAATCTATCCACTGCCCACAAGCAAATGTTGCCTGAATATTTGCACACCAGATAAGTAGGTGGTAGTTGTGTTATGAGAAAAAAACCCTTAGCATGCACTGTATTATGTTAATTCTCCACAGTTGCACACAAGTCAAAGCACAGAAACCTGGCCCGTGGTTTGCCTGTTTAAGAGCTTAACAGCTTTAATCCAGAATGAAGGAGTTAGTCAATACTAAGGAACAAATTAAAAAATTAGTCTGCTCTACCTCATTGTTCCTCACTACAATGAGAGGCGCTGTGAGACAAAGACAACACAGACAATATGAACTGCCAAGTTATGATTTAAATACCAAATGCTAATTCAAAAATCATTGAGTCTGTGGTTACTGACTCGCAGTATGAAAAACCTCTGTCACTTGCTAATTAAAGTGTACCCACTGAAATTTGGGGTGAACAGAGGCAAATTTTTTGCAGTACAGTATTTAGTAAATACTACTCACTACCAGGCTTGAAGGATGCTTTGTCTTAACCCAGAGGAGCAGTCAAATTGGACCCAATATCTACTGCTAAGCAAAGTGTTTCCCAAATACCATGCTGGCTGTGAAGACTCCCCATGAGGAGTGGTCAGATGAGTTACCTTTGTAAAGCACTTTCTTTGTGCCATATCAAGCTGCAAGTTTTAACTCATCTGGGACAAACACCTGGCAATGCCACACTTGGGTGCACTGTAAAGAGCTTCCCCATTAGCACACACCACACAGCCCATGCCTGCAGCACCAAACACAGACAAGTCTGAAATACTGGAGACAAAAATCTCAAAAATGTTCTAAATCAGATCAAGAGTAGTGGACAAGTCAATTCTTGCCATTAAGCAGCTCCCTTATGTCTTATTGCTTGTGGTTCAGTCCCACTGTTTGACAGATGCTGTTTGGTGTCTCAGGACAATCTCACATTGTCCACATAATCCTATTACAGAGCCAAACCAACTCGATTTGAGTTTCTGTACAAACAGAAAAACATTCAAACCTAAGTCAACTTCTGACTTGGAAACATCCTGATACGAAAACAGAAGTTACTAGACTCATCATGCAGGTAGTTGATACATTAAGTGGTATCAAGACAGCAGAACAGGGAGGCAGCAGCAGGAACCAAATGCAACAGTTTTCATACTGTGTTTGAAGTGCTTTCAGGGAAAATCACATCCTTCTGAGCAGATTTCAGCTGCTCTCACATAGCCAATGACAAGAACTCCATAACATACAGTCAGAGCTGGGCTGACCTTGTAGTAATTTGCGTTACATGAGGCTGGTGAAAGGCAATATCTGAGAAAATCTTCCAGGGAGAGTTAAGATTTCTCACCCTCCTTCCCTACTTCCTTTTCACACTTTTATCCACTAGTTACACCTGTAAATTGAAGGCATTAACACAGAAGGAAGAGGAACCACTTCTCCAGTGAAGCTTTATCTGTTTCTGACGGTGCATTTTAACAAACATGAATCATTCACTAACAATACAATGTCCAACTGCTGAGTTACTTTAAGCAAACAGCTTGTGCAAGAGCTAAAGCAATAGCCAAGTGCAATAGCCAAGTCAAAGGAAACATTGATTTCTGAGAGTTTACCTCGAACTACTAAACAGCCTTAATTTTTCAGGCAGACTAATAAAACCCACTCTACTGCTGAGTTTCTAGTTTTCATTCTATTTTTCATATCAGAAAAAAGTACAGTTGGCTTTCTGGATGTTTTAGTGAAGATTTAACCACAACTACAACCTTCAGACCTCCACGAAGAGGAAGGCACTGAAATACAATGGCTGCATTTCCCAGGATGGTTTATAGTCTTGACTGTTAAAGGTTCCCAAAGCCAAGCAGCATCACAGCCCAAAGCAGAGTCTGACACAATCCTCACCCACATCTTGTAGGCCATTACTAAGCTTTATGAGCACTGACATTAGGCAAAAGCACATGAGGGATACCTGGGATGCAACACTCTGCTCCATGCCCTTTGCAAGATCTAACTCATCTTCCTCTCTACAAAAGAGGGAAGAGAAGAGAAAAAATACCACCAAAATCTCTAAAAATTTAAGGGATGTACTGCAGGATTGAGTAGCATTATTTACACACATTTTTTGATGGTTTTTTAGTCAGAGCTGTAAAAATTTCTCCTGTAAGTAGTGCAACAAACATTACAACCACTCAGCCTTTCCAAGGAGCAATTAAAGTAAGTTTTTTCAAGACTTTGCTTCCACAGATGCATGAACATCCACAGTACACAGGCACAAGTGAAGGACAGAAATAGCCTTACCTCAGTGAAGTTGATCTTCTCCCCGCTGAACATGCGCTCTCTGGCACTCTCCACACCCCGTGACTTCGCCTGAGAAACGCAAGTACAGACTCCTCTTAAAAATAGTAGGGACTCAACATGCACTACAAAGGCCCTGCTACATCAAAGACTATGAACACTCAACACAAGATAGCAAAACACAAGTTAGAATAGATTAAAAGGCCCACTAGACTCTAGATAAAAGAACTGATTCTGCCATTTGGAAGTATTTTTATGCTGCTTGTTTCATTAAGAGGTTACAGAGTAACATGTGCTGAAAGACCCAGATGCAATGAATCCATATCAATTTCTCTGTTCCATGTTGTCATGCTGCCATGGGATTCATGAATGATTCTTCGCACCAGCTTAGAGTTTACTTTTTTTAAACTGAAGGGCAGCAACAGTAATTTTGCTATGGCTACTTTTGCTAATTCTTCCCTTTTTAAAACTCTGAATAGTGTCTAAGCCTTTGGCTGAACCAATACTTAAAGAAGGAAGGGTTGTAAATGTGGATACCCTGCAAATTGAAATTAATGATAAAAACTTCTTTCTTAAGACAGATCCAACTGCAAATGAATCTCAAAAGTAAGACTGCATGACATATGAAATATTGGTTCAGTGGCAGGTATAGAAGCCATGGCCTTCTCTTGCAATTTTACAGGAATCTCTTATTTTACTGCAGACCTCAATACCAGAGCTATATGCCAGCTGGAGTTTATACTGACAAACATCTTCTCAGTGAGCACAAGAAACAGCTCTGCACGTTGAAAAATGGCCTTGTAACTTGGGGCTGGATGACAAAGCAGGAATCTGAACAGAGCCAAGATCTGTACACAGATGCCTTTTAACTTGCACTGTCTCTCAGCCCCAGAGCTAATGGACACAAGCAATGCTAGAACAGTGAGCTGCAGGCACAACCCGGCTTTTCTGAAAGTTCTTTGGTTTATTAATGCAACATTTCAATAGTTACCAGTTCCATCAGCATTTTCATCACGTCTTCTGTGACAAGGTTCTTGGAGTAATCCAGTAGGATATCCCCATGGTCAGTGTTCAGGGTCAAGCTGTCAAAACCAACAGGCAATTTAGTTGCACCTTCCTGAACAGGGCTCCTCTACATTTTACACAACAACAGGAACCCTAATTACACTGAGTTAGTGAAGATGATGTGAGTGACCAATCTGCCCAACAGGTTTCCAAAAATGACTTACCACTGTGTTCTTTTTATTGAAGACCATGTTTTTCAACACTGAATTAGTGTCCACTTTCTGCTTGTGAAAATCCAAATACAATCAAGTATATTTGATGCATAGTTGGACAATCACATTCTGTTTTCACTGAGCCACCAGCATTCCCCAGCAATAATTAGCTTTTCCTAATGTATCATCACTAAGGAGCTAATCACATTCTCCTGCTTCTGAAAAATTAACCTGCCTTCCCACACATCCTTTTAAAAATACAGTCAGTCATTCTTTCATACAGACTTGAGACAGCCTAATTTAAAAATCTATACAACTTAATGTACAGAAACATCTTGTCAACTACTATTTAGAATTAAACCCCATTTGCACACGGTTTAGTCTCACAGTCCTCACTGACTCTGTGGCAGTCTCCACATTACTTGACTAATCATCTGCAAGCTACAGCCTAACAGTTTAGAATATAAGCACATATATATATAAATATATCATATCTGAAATGAAACCCAGAAATGGCAGTCCAGTAGAAACCAGGTGAGCCTGTCTGTATTTGTATCCTTGTGTCTATGTCCTTTACAACACTGTTTTTTTACCCATTTCTGCTTTGCACTATTTCCCAACCAAACATGTACATTTATTCTAACTGAGGAACTGAGTTCAGTCACTAACTCAGCCTTCTGTAAAAGCACCTCTTGCTCTCCCTGTTGCTCCACACCCCCCCATCCCCCCAGGAAATTGCAGCCCTCTCCATTCTCGGGGTTTCTGCCTTGGTCATTGTCCCCCTGCTTCTTCCTCCTCAATACCTGCGCACAGAAACACGCCTTGTTATTTCAGTCACCACCAGAGAGCCTTCCCAGGGACAAGCCATGGCACAGTTGTGATTCCAAGCATACATAACATGGCAGAGCAGGCAGGATTCTGCAGAGCAAGGATGCAGCTGAACTGAGGAGCAGTAATTACAGCAAGGCCTAAACAGTTTGGTGGTTTCAATAACTTCAGGAAAAGCACAGTAACGTCTTTTTTGGTCTTCAAACACATGAGGCACTAACTAAGGGAAGGAAGGTCTCTTCAAGCACAGTCTTAGAGCTGTGTTTCTTTTATAAGCAAGGAAAACCAGTATCAGTGCTGGTAATCACCTTCTCCTCAGTGGGCTGCAAACAGTAATCCTGAAATCCAGACCATCCAGCACAAGGATACCTGGGATATGGCTGGCTAAGGGAAGGACTGGGACCTCTCACCTGCCAAAACTGCCATTCATTGATACAGTACAGAAGAAAAATAAGAACAAGTCTTCAAAATCTGATGCAATTTATTCACAGACTCACATCAGACTTGAACACATTTCACTAATGATTCAGCAAGGCCATTAGTACAATAACACTGCTTCAGTTTAGAGAAGTAGAACTCTAAAAATTCTCCTTCCATATTGAACTGTGGATGATAGCTTCTCCCAGTGTTCTACTCCCCAAAGAAAAGATTAGCATTTCATGTTTGTTTAGCTGACATGTATCTTACATCTACAATTCATTATTTTACTTGTATGAATACAAAAAAAAGAAAAAAATCAATCTCACTAGACCTAGATGGCAAAACACCCCGTGAAATTGTGGCTGCATTCAAGTCACTGCCCATGTGAACAACCTGCAGAAAGGTGCTACCCGAGCCATTTCCTGCCAAAAGGAAGCAATGGCAGCAGACTGAGCTGCCACGCACAGGGAACACACAGTGCAGTGTAATCTCTGCTAAGCCCTTACACCAGGGGATCCACCCTTTCTGCAAAGAGCAGCTGAGCTGTCTTCCCTGCCCAACTGCCCCCTCTGCAGTGCAGCAGCTCAGGGCAGCGCTGCCCAGGTGGGACACGAGCCCTGTCACGTCAGCCACCACCACCCCGAAGCGATGCAGCCCTTCAGCAGCAGCTCACCTGCACACCTCAGTGATTTTATCTCCCACCACCTTTCCCATTTAGGTTGGAGGCTCCTTCTGATCCTTCACGGTGGACACGCCAACCAGCAGGAGTGTAAGTCCAGTGTAATCCCTTACACCTTGCAAAAGCCATCTGCACCAGCACTGCCTAAATCAGCACCCAGGTCTCTATTACCTGCTGAGTTTTATGATGGCTGCATCATAGCAGTTCTAAGCCCTTCAAAACTAGTCATTTCCAGTGAACAACCCACATTAATAAGACTCCCTGTTCCTACCAGACCATACCTTACCACCTTGGGTAGCAAAGAAAGCCACGGATGTATCTTACAGGTGTGACTACACTAACCAGGAAAATAGGATATACAAGTTCTGAGGCAGAAAAAAGGACAAAAGAACCAAAGGATCCCCATCTAAATTCTGTAGGATGCAATCAGTGAGTGTAGGGTTCTTACAAGAACATTAAATAAATACCTATGCTCAAAGATATAATATTCAGATTAAGAGTTATTCACAACAGTCTGAAATTCCTCCAGAACTGGTATGAGGAAGCCCTTTCACGTGGGGATAAGTCTCTTTTTTCCTTCTAAAGGAAGGGAGACAGTCAGTGATTTTATGATAATAGCTACAGGGCTAACAAATATATTCATAAAACTTAATTGCACATGAGGAGAGAGGTGCAAACTGCAGAGGATCAAAACCTCCAGGCTACGTGGGGTTTTGAGGAGATGTTAACTACCCTCGTCCTGTTGGGCTGGCTCAGAGTGGCCATCACTGGAGCACACAAGCAGATCTGTCCAACACAGGCCATCAGCTCTGCAACTGTACTTGGCCACAAGAAAGTTCTCCTAGTCCAGAACGTGGGGGGTTATCGGGAAACAGGACTGAAATAATTACAAGAAAGGATTACAGGAGATGACATTAAACCTTTAACACTTGAACTGTGTCCTCTACTTATGGGGAGCACAAAAGGACACAGATTTGAGCAACTATTTGAAACAGATAACCCCGGTAAAGAACATTTCACAAAGAAAATCCTGGAAAAAACTGAAACCAGAACTAGCTCCATCAGAGAAGAGTCGATAGATTTGTGATAATAATGACAAATTTCTTTAACAATATAAGAAGTCCTGTTAGAAATACTAGGTGAAGTCAATACTCCAAAAACTTAGCATACCTTTTCCATCAATGCAAAGGACATCTTAACTCTTGTATATTGGTATGCACGACTTCACGTGCACTGTTCAATTACAATTTAAGAACTTTCTAAGAAGAGCAAAGGGGAAAAAATAATCACTTCACCTAGGACACTAATGAAAAGCCTGGTGCACGCAACAAGTCTTATCGCAGCACTCAAGAACGGCGGGTCCTTTTATCACCCAGGCTCACTTTAAAATTCAAATCCGGGATGCACCTACGCAGTATTGCACTTCATACGGCTGCTCTAGTCCAACACCGTGAGCACACACGTGCCTGCTCGGCACGGCCCCAGCGCACACAGCGAGCGCCGCTCCACAAGATGCAGGCGCTGGTGGTTTTCACGATGCTCCCACTTGTTACTCCCTCCTCCATCGCCACCGTGCCAGCACTGCCGTGCCAGCGGTGCCCGAGGCTGAGCGGGGGGCGGCTGTCGCGGAGCGTGTCGTGACTGAGGGGCGGCGGCGCGGCCCGGAGTGCGGCTGTGCGAGCGGCGGGCTGTGCTGTGCTGAGCTGTCTGTGCTGCCCGGCACGTACCGCCCGCAAGGATGAGTCAAGGGCAGGCGGCGCGGCCGCCCCTCGGGGCTGCGGGAACACCCCCGCCCAGCGGCGCGGCTGCCGGGCCGGGCCGCCACGGGCCGCGGGAACAGCACCGGGCACAGCAGGCGGGGCCGCGGCACCGGCCCCTGGCCCTGCTCCCCCCTGCCCGCCCGGGGCCGCAGGATGCGCCGCTCCCACCGCGGCGGGGCCCGGCCCCACGGCACGGCCCGGCGGAGGGAGAGCAGGGACCGGCCCTTCCCGGCCCCGACCGGCCCCTCTGGGCCCTCCCGGGCCCCGCACGCGGCGCCGCCCGGGCCTCACCTGAATTTCTGGAAGCGATCCTTGTCGGCCTCGAAGAGCTGCCGCAGGACCAGCTTGGAGGCGTTCGCCTTGTGCCACTCCAGCAGCTTCTTGAAGTGGGGGTCCCCGGACAGCGCCATGTCGGCGGGATGGGCCGGGCAGGGCTCACAGAACCGGGCACAGAGAGCGGAGCTGCCGCCGCCGCTTCCGCTCTTATAGCGGCGGAGCGGCCTCCTGCGCCCGCCCCGCCCCGCCCCGCCCGGCCCGGCCCCCTCCCTCGCTCCGCGGGGGATCCCTCGGCCGCCACACGGGAGGGAGGAGCGACCGCGGGGCCGTGTGGGGGCGAGGCGGTGTCTGCAGCTGGAGCTGGAGCCGGAGCCTCCCGCCTGCCCCGGCCCCCTCAGCGTTCGCAGCGGCCCCGGGGCTGCGCAGCCCTCAGGGCTGTACCCTCGCAGTGGGGATCGCGGTGTCCGTCACGGCGGGCTGTGCCGGGCCCTGCCCGTGCTGGGCTCGGCTACAAACACTGCCCCCTCCCGGTATCGTCACCCCGGGCGGGCACGGCCGGGCCTGCGGGGGCAGCGCTCGGGGGCGGCCCCAGCGCCAGCCTCGGGCAGGGCCGCGGGCACCCGCTGTACCCCCAGGGACCGCCCTGAGTGCCCCCATCCCTTCGGCCCTGCCCACCTCCCTGTGTACTCCCATCCATCCCTGCCCACCTCCCTATGTGCCCCCATCCATCCCTGCCCACCTCCCTGTGTGCCCCATCCCTGCCCACCTCCCTGTGTGCCCCATCCATCCCTGCCCACCTCCTTGTGTGCCCCATCCCTGCCCCCCTCCCTGTGTGCCCCCATCCATCCCTGCCCACCTCCCTGTGTGCCACCTGCATCCTGGTGCCCCCATCCATGCCCTGCCGCCTGCCCTCCTGGTACCCCATCCCTGCCACTGGCTCCTCTGCACCCCATCCCTGCCTGCTGGCCGGTAGGCCGGCACAGGCAGGGCAGCAGCTGTGCCATCCTTCGGGGGCACAGAGCTGTTTGGGCATAAAGCAGCCTGTTGTTCAAACACGGGTGTGGAAAGGAGCACGTCAAATTGCAGAGATTGCGCTCTGCTGCTTAGGGCAGTAAATCCCAGTGAAGTCATGTTGTAAGCACCTAAACCCCTTTATGGATCTGGGCCCAAATCAGTCACAGAGTGTGAACTTGACTCAGATCACGGAAATCAAAGCTCCACTCTTAAGCTGCAGAATCAGCATCTTGTTCCTTGTGCAAAACAAAAAATTTCATAATTGATCCTTAACAAAGGCCCTTCCACACCTCACTCGTTTCTAAGGTTTGCTTTTTCAGACTTAACTGTGTAATAGGCCAAAGCCTTTTTCCTCGTTTCCTCAACAAAGTAGGTCTTAATCACTTGACACATTTTCCTTTTTTTTTCTTTTTTTTTTTTTTTCCCCCACATTTTGGAGGCAGCTCTCAGCCAGGCCGGTCACAGGTTTGGGCAATTTCTAGAAGACAAAGCCCCTTCTCTCATGCCACCCAAATCTACCTGGTCATTCCTCACTGGATGTGGTTCCCTGCACACCTTCATGGAAGGCAGGAAAATGAAATGACAAGTAAAAATGGAACTCTGGAGCTGATTCCATCTAGGAGCACACAAGTGCCTAGTAAGTCTTTATGAAGAAGTTGGGGTCATTGTGCACACTGACATGTCAGCTTTACACATTTTCCTTGCTTTTCAAGGCCTTTAGGATCAAACCCTCAATAATCCTAGACTCCTGTTCATAGTCAGGACCTGTAACCCAGGATGTAAAGTTCTTTGGCTTAAAAATTATCTCCCGTTAGAGAGAAAAATATCCTTTTTAAAATTGTTAACCTTGCTGACAGCATTTGATAGGCAGCCATGAAATGCTCCTGACTCACCTGATTTTTTTATGAAAGTCTTACCACATCCCTACCAAATCCAGGGATCCCTTCCCCACATTTTTCCCTGAGTTTCTCTGCTGCCATTAGCAGTAGTCACTGTTCTCAGAGCACCTTCACCTCTTCCCACTGCTCAGCTTCAAGCCAAAGGTCTGCCATGTGTACAGACTTACACTCACTTCTCTTGCAGGTCCTCCCAGTGTTCCTGGTGTTTTCTTAAATGGTGATAACATCTCAATTTTGCTTCTTCTTCTCCACATTTATTCCAGGACACCTCACTTTTCCACTTCCTTTCCAAACTATGGAACCACATTATAACTCTGCAGCTTCTCACTGCTCTGAATCTTGTAATTGTTCTTTTCCTTGTCGCACAACGTTTGGATCCCATGGCCTTGTGCAGCACAGCTGCCCAGCTGTACCTCAGTCCAAGCTGCAGTTCACTCAACTACAGCTGAGACACAGGTCTCAATTTTGTTTCCCCTTCCCTGTCCTATCACAGTCCTTGCCCTGTTTGAATTGTCTCAAAATCCTCCAGATCCTAAACCTTGAAGATCTTCACAAACCCGAAGTCAGCAGGACTTTGTTGGCTTCACATCACAAATCTATAAGCATTCTTCTCATGATTAATTGTGTCTGTGCAAGAATGTGTAGGCTCAGGCAATCACTAAGGTAATCAATAATGTATTGATTCTAGTTCACAGTAGGGACACACTGTGACTGTAACATCACTGCCTTGCTACCAATTCTACTTTCCAGGACACTGGTTTGGTTACCCATAACTAATGTGCTTGCTACTCACATAACATCAATTCCATTTACTTCCTTTTGTAACACTTTATTCTAAGATTTTGAGATGTTCTCTCTCATTTCATTACCCTTAAATTACACAAGTTACCTGCCATTCATGTTTTCTTTCCTTGGACTGCTTCCTTGGTGCCAGCACTTTCTTACTTCCTCTCTTCTTTCCCTGGAATGCCCAGAGTTCCAGAGTTCCAACTGTTCCTGCAGCAGACTATGCAAATTTTACAACAGATGAGATATATCCAGGCCAGGTGAGATACACCCTGATTCTAAAGAGCACAGGACAAGGTTTGTAGCTGTTGTTGCAGGAGCTGCTGTCTCTCCATCAGCTGCGTGACAGCTGAGCACTGCAGGGACAGCGAGGCCTTGTCCCCAGTGAAAGGGCCAATTGATTCCACTGCAGAGGGGAGAAGGAAGGTTTGGACCTGGGGGGTCAGCAGTTGAACCGGCTGTTTCTTTGGCAGCTCAGAGCTGTCAGACCAGTTCCCCTCAGGAATAATTCCTCTAACGCAGATGGAAGAGATAACACGGAGTCAAGGCAAAGCCTTCCCTGATGGAGGGCAGACAGGATGGACACAGCGGTGCTTCAGCTGCTGCAGAACAACCCCTGGAACACATTCCCTGCCCAAAGGCCAAAGGCTGTCACCCCTCCGGGTGAGAAAGGGTCTGTCAGTGAGGGACACCCTGTGATTGATGGGGTCCCTTCTGTGAGCGAGGGGGTGCAGTGGGGGATTGCTCATTTCACAAAGGCCAGCCTCCATTAACAACAGCTGCACAGTGACCTACTCAGGAAAAAGACAAGTGAAAATTCCATTTTGGAAGACAGCTGCCTAGAAATTAATATTTCCAAATTAATGTGGAGAGCCTAAATACTACTGCCTCAGGCACTTATGCCAGAAAGGTTAAGTGGCACATTTAATAGATAATCTCTATGATTAATTTATCAGAAAGAACCAAGTGGCTAATTTCCCCTAATTGAAATTTTGTGGTATGATAAAAAATTTTCATATATAATTCCACTTCCATTTAAATCCATTACTAACTTATTATATGAAACCAAACAAAACTACAGCTTGCAATCCTGCTTTCATTTTCCACTAAGGAAACAAACCCCTTGTGTGGCCACAAAGAAATTAGTAGAATGGATTCTCCTGACGACTGATAATAAAAAAAGGCATCAGACTTTCAAATCCACTCCCAGGCTTCAAAGACAAGAAAGGAGCCAGATTTGCAGAGCTTCACAGCTTTTGGGTTTAGCTGGGCGACAAACCTGAGTGCAAAATTGCTATGGGGATTTGGGTGAACTAGAGCTCACTTGGAGCAGCATTTTGGGGGATAAAAACCCAGAGCAACGTGAGGGCAGGTGACTGTGTCAGTGCACCAATTCTGAAATGCCTGAGCTGACTGCCTACATCTACATTTTAAGTATTTGTAATAAATGAAGTGCCCTACATTTTTAAGAGCGGGATGGCTTGCAAGGAGAGGTCAATTTTTTATTCAGAGTGGTCAGATACAAACTCTTCTTGAGATGTGGCACAGAAAGAGCAAACTTTTTGCTAAGGATAGACAGGAAGAAATTGCTCTGGATTTAACTTTGCTAAGTAAATCAGTTAAACAATTTGAGGGGGAAAAAACAGGGTACCTGGCATCTGCAACAGTGGAGCAAACTTGAAGGGGAGAAAGTAATACAGGTCTTACACAGAGCAGAGAGGGGCAGTTTCCATTTCTTTTTGGCCATGACGTGAAATGCGTGTGGAAAATGTCCATGTACTGTAAAATCAGTATCTTCATTAAATCCATGTTTTTTCCTGCCCTGTTATTTTTGTTCCTGGGCTTGTCTATTCAAAATACTTTTCAAGTCTTTCTTGATGGTCAGCACAGCAATCCCAGGCAGTGCTCACTCTGGTTAAGGCTCCCACTGCTCATTCTGTGTATGCTGTATTGCTTCTCTATGGGCATTGATTCCTGTATGCAGCAACTGTTTGGTTCCAGTAGCTCTGTGGTTCATGTAGTGCTCATAAGGACTTTGGGTCATTAGATAAAACAAAATTTTGGCACGTGCAGGTTTAGGAAATGTGGATATTGATGGATCCTGTGCAGATGCACTCCTCGAATCCACTCTGCAGACAGCTGGCACTCCTAACCTGCCGCAGGACACCTCAGTGTGGCAGTGCTGAGAAAGCGAACCCCTGCTGAGTCACGGATGGGGCTCCCCACGCCCCATCCCACTCTTGCACCACAGCCTTTGTACCAAAGAGCGCAGCTGTCGATCAGCTTTCTAACACGTGAACGTGTCTTGGCTAGAAAGTACCACCGGGTTTTTATGTCCCGCAGGTTTTACAGGTTTTCAAACTCACGCAGAGAGAAATTCCGCAGATTGCACTCCCTTCCCCTTGGGATGGGGGCAGGGATTTGTAACCGGTCCTGCCCGCTCTCGGCAGGCTTTGCCCTGGACGCAGCCTGGGGTGTGCGGGAGGGGGCACATGGGAGCAGAGCTGGAGCCCCAGGCCCGCGGCCCTGCCCAGCAGCGCCTGAAACGCGGCCCCTCGGCAGCTGCGGGCGGCAATCAGCCACTGCGGAGCGCTGCGGGAGCACGGGAGTGCGGGATGTGGGAGTGTGGGAATGCAGCGGTGCGGGAATACAGAGGTGGGGGGTGCCGGAGGTGCGGGCATGCAGAGGTGCGGGCATGCATGCAGAGGTGTTGGAATGCAGAGGTGCGGGAATACAGAGGTGTTGGAATGCAGAGGTGCGGGAATGCATGCAGGGGTGCGGGAATGCAGAGGTGAGGGAATGCAGAGGTGAGGGAATGCAGAGGTGCGGGAATGCATGCAGGGGTGCGGGAATGCAGAGGTGCGGGAATGCAGGGGTGCGGGAATGCAGAGGTGCGGGGTGCCTACGGTGCCGCTGCTGTGCCGGTCGTGGCCGAGAGGTGGCGGCCCCGCACCGAGGATTGGCCCCTGCGGGAGGGCCCGGCCTGTCCCTCCCCACACCTGCCTTGTCCTCGTCCCTCCCCACACCTCTCTTGACCTGCCCTGCCCCTGCCCTGTCCCTCCCCACACGGGCAGGAAACGGGGTAAAACTTCCTCAGAGGCACAGAAATTGTCAGACTAGGGGTTTTTTCATATTGGAATTATATCAGCAATTTTACTAAGCAAAATAATAGTATTCTGTGATTTAATATATTGATTACTGATTTGAGAAGAGAGCAAAGATCTGAAAAGAGAGCAGTAAAATCTAGGTGATGGGTTATTTATATGAAGGTTAGAGAGAACCAGAAAGAACTCCAAATATTATTCCCTTCAATTAGGGAGCATCAGCTGGGCAGGCTGAGGGCACAGAGCTCAGATGTGGTAACTCCAAAGGGTTGTGCTATGGAATGGAACAAGAGGAGTCACTTGTATCAATCACAGCATTCTCAGAAAGGGTCACAGAGAGCAGACTGAGGTCAAAACAAGTGAACAGAATGTTGGGATGCATAAGAAAAATGATAATTAGGAAGCTAAAGAATATAAGAGAAATCAGTGCCTTCATCTGGAAGAAAGTGTAATGATGCAGGTTGGAAAAAAGGACACCTCAGAGTCAGGTGAAATTAACAGAAGGATGAGAAGAATGACCTGGGCAAGGGAAAAGGCAAACTGAAAGAAGTTTGGGGTTTACCCTAAAAATGAATCAGGCATGGAAGGCCTGTGACAAAAAAAAAACAAACATAAAAATTACAGAAGATTACAGAAAAGGTAGACTTTGAACTTCAGTTACTCACTGTCCTGTAACAGGAAAACAAGGGGAAATTTGTTGCGAAATGCAAAAATAACAGTAATAAATGAATATAAACGTGTAATTATATTACAAAACTTAATTGTTAAGGGAAATCATCGAGATCAACAATTTCACAAGACTCAAAAAGAGTTTCAGTGGCTAAATTGTTCTCAGTGGTACTGGAAAGTAGTGATTGAATTAAAAATTGTGGAAAGTATATTAAAATGTCATGCCTAAAGTTTTTACCACTCAAAACAGATTTAAGATTAAGATCTAATATGTACAGCAGATTATTCATTATTAGGTAAACAATTGCTATACCCACACAAACTGCTGTTGTGAGCTGTGTCCTGCAGTGACCCTATTCTTTAATTCCACTGGAATCACAAACAGATTCAGCAAGCCTGTGCAGAGATGCATTTCAAGGGAAATGGCTTCCTAATTTGCACATTGTTTACCCTAATCTGAGACAGCAGCTTTCTGAAAAAAATATATTTAAGGTGATGCAAACCTTTGCCTTTCTGCAGAACAGCCAACAGCGTCTCTGTTCTTTCCTTGAACATGCAGCTCCTTCAGCTCCTCAGAGCACTGCCTGGCTTCTTAGCTCTCAAATCTGGGCTCCCAAATATCCAGGCTGCATTAACATCCTGCAGTTGTTCAGTCCCTGCCGAAATTGTTCCTGCTCCTTTTGGGCTAACTGGAAGGGAGATCCATGGAGCTCACCAGTGCCTGAGCAGTTAACATCTCTGTAAATCCCTGGCAGGGAACACACACGGCAGGGACCCCCAATCTGCTTCTTCCTGAAGAACCCAGTATTTCCATGCCTCAGCTACCAGCCCACGAGATGAGTACAATCACACACTTTACACCAGTGGTAATGAGTTAATTAACATTTCTTAAGGTCCTGAAACCTCAGATTAATAGTGCTCTGGAGTATAAAGACATAATATTATTTCACTGAGCATTTGTCATTTAAAAAGCTCTGTGCCTAAAGCTTTAATCAAACTCTGTAAGATGAGAGCAATTGCCTTTTTGTCACACTTGGGTCTCTTGTCTCTGCCAAGATGCATGTGTAGTTAAACCCCAGATTTCCTTGGAGAGGAGCAAGGGTACTGCTGTTTGTATGGTCAAGGAAGGCAAATCCAGCAGCAGAATCCTACACTTTAGAGAGGTCCACAGCTCTTCTAAGAGCTATTTTTACAAGATGCTTTTCCTGAATTTACAAATCAGGATATTATATCACTTCTATTAGCACAGAAAAATATTTCCTCTTCAGTTGTTTTGCTAGAGCTCCCAAGTCTTAGTGTCTCTAAAATATCCTTTTTTTCTAACAAAGACTGCTTTTTTTTTGAGATGAAACAATTACTAGCTACCAGATTTAAATCTGTTTTGGTAGCATAGGAATACATTCTTCTGGGATACAACTCCTCTCTACACAATGGATTTTAACCACTGTGTAGGAAATAAATTTACAATTTACCCTTATGTTATATCAGAAAGCCAGGGTATTGCTTTGAATAATAAGCAAACAACCATGAATTTTCAGTGACATCCACTGCTACACAAGTCAGAGCTTTTAATGGTGGTCAAGAACACTTACTTGACTAGAACAAAATCCCCTCAGATATGTACGTGTGACTGGAGGCTAAAATTTCATGGTCAATTAGCAATTGTGGCACAGACATTAACGCAGGAAATGCTGAGACCCCAACGACTCCACCAGCAGCAAACCAGGCCCAGCAAGAGCTGCTGAGAAGCTGCAGTGGCACATCAGGGTGCTCACCTGGACCTGCAGAGTGTGTCTGTGCAGAAACCCTGCTCTCTTCCAAGAACCCAGCATGCAGCAGGGGTTTCTCACTCAGCCCCACCCTGTGGCTCAGCACCCTGCCCAGGCAGTGACAGTGGGGATGCTCCAGCCTGGATGGCTCCTTGCAGGATGCTGGCCTGCAATCCTCCCCCTGCCGGGCTAACAGGACACCTCTGAGCACACCCATCCTTCTCCTGTGTTCTGGGAGGCTTTTTGTGTGTAATCAGTGCTGGTTACACGATTCAGGTAAATCCCTTCACAAGGATTTTTAGACATTACACACCTCTTGCAGTTCAAGGCTTCTTTCCCTTCACAAGCAGAGAAGCTGAAATGAGGTTTTCACTCTGAAAGGTGTTTGGGAGAAAACCAATGGTGCTTTCTCTGATTTTTTTATACCACATTTGTTCTACAATACAGATCTCTCTATTTACATATAGTTGTCAGCCTGGCCCACTGACCATTAAAAGTTACTATTGCTGACTTCAACATGAAAATGAATAGAAATTCAGGAAGCTCAATCAGTGATTCTGCTCCTGCTGCAATGGCCAGGAAGCTGACTCTGCCCTACCTGCAATAGTGGTGTCAGAGGGACAACACAAACCAGCAGGAAAAGCACTCAGGTGAAAAGAAAGCAAGTAGTTTGTTTTTTTTTTCATACAGAGGGATAGCAAAGTTGTTAAATTACGTGTCCTCTTTACCTGTATTCACAGTAAAAGCACTTGCCAGGTTCCCAGAGGAATTCCTTGCCCAAGCCTGGTTTGCTGGTGTGTGATCCAGCCATCCTGGGCTCTTGTTTTCCCAAGGGGAGCCCAGCAGTTAGGGAAATTCTGCTGAAAACAATGGGAAATTCATTTTGGTGCTAGTTGAACTGTGTCAGTTCCCATAACTATTACTTTTTCAGGTAATTGCTGTATTTATTATCAGTTGTGTTACCATTAATTAAATATTCATTATTATAATTATGCATAATTACACAAGGTACTTATTTTGCACATATACTACAAAATAGAGAGTAAAGGTCTTAAAACACCCCCTGGGATAAAATGCTACATCTTTCCAGGTCAGAAGTACTTTTCTCAATGGAAATGGTTTAATACAGACATTTAAGTTACTCTGGTTTCCAGAAAAATAACTTTTTGGCAGTCATAGGGCCTGTTAAATTGAACACAGTGCACACATGTGAGGATCAGGAATCTGCAGTACCAAGCAGGAGGTGGCTGTAACTGCTTTGATCATGTGCATATCAATTCTGGCACGTTCCCTGGGTGGGAGATTTCGCACACAAGGCGAGTCCCCAACGGGAGGCAAAGGCAGCTCTAAAGCATTACCCACGTGCAGTTCTTGGCAGGTGACCCACTGAGGCAGAGTTTTGAGCCTTGTGCCCTGCACTGCTCTCATTTCTGGGCCTGGGAATGTAACCCCCATCAGTGGAGAGAGTAGGGATGTGCCACTGCATCTGCTGCAAAGCTGCCTAAAAATACCCCCCAAGTGGACAAGGCCATTTGGTGTTCTAGGGGCACAAACCAGGCTGTCAGCACAGATTAATGAGTGTTCAGCTACATGCCAAACACATCTCTCCTTAAAATCCCAGCTCTGGAGACTGGATCTTTCAAAAAGAGCTACATGTTACTGTTCTCTCTACAGAGTCTGTTTGAAATACCTGCCTGTATTTTTTTGCCTGTTATCAGACTCCTTGAATTTAAAAGGCATGGTCAGAGGGCACAAATTACTACAGTGCAAATAAGGGCAGGTTCCTAAATCACAGACACAACTTTGTACCTCGCCCTTCACGGTGCCATCCAATTTTGCAGAGGGTAAACTCTCCAGATCTCTGCATTGTTGAGGTTTCCAAATTCCTACTGAATTGGATTTTGAAGATATTTACAAATATTATTGTTAATTCATAAATTGCTGACCTTGAAACAAAGTCCTACAGGTATTGTCTGTAAAATGGGAGTGTGATCAGACACAGAATGGAATCCCAGTAACTGCAGGTCTGGGCCTTCGTGAGAGCTGGGTGTAAATGGATCTCAGTGCAAGATCAGCGCCACGATTTTTAAAAATCATTTAGAAAAAACATGACTGAAGCTAATGGGCTCTAAATATCTTTTGTTATTGCTACTGTAGTTATGGCTGCAAATCCCTAAATTACATGTATACTACGCTACAGCCAGAGCAGAGAGCTTTACAAAGATTTCTGTTTGTATGTTTTGACAAAAATGATTACAGACTCTTAAAAACGTAGGTTATAAAACCACTACAGATTGAACTTCATTCTTATCATGCACTGTGCTGGTCTGCCAATTCTGCATGCACAGACACCACGAGAGAGACTGTTCCAAAGCCTCATGAGCTCGTTTTTCGCAGGAAACCACCATTCCAAGAATTGTGAGCTGAAGAAAAACATGAAGTTGCAATCAGAAGGCCTAAATTAGCAACTCTGAAGACTGTCAGTATGTTTTGTAATCCACGGGAGGAGAAAACCACAAGTCCTGCTAGGGACAAGTGTGTCTAATATCCAAATCTGACATTTCTGTAACCATCCATCACTGGGATCACCACCCATGCACAGCCAAGAGTTTGATACTTTAACAGAGGGGACAAGCTCACATGTTTGTGGGCAATTATTCCAGGAAACAGAAAATCATGTTACCTCAGCAGCTCTACAGATTCTTTCTTCTCTAGAAAAAATGTGGAGCAGATTGGGGGATACCATGTGCATGTTGTACATTTTAATTTAAGAACACAATAAGAGAAGCTTTCCACTACTTTTAGGCTTACCTACTGATTAGGGGTTTTATTTCCTACATGACTGTGCATTTCAATCTCTTTTGCTCTCCTTTTTCTTTTGTGCTAAACCAAACATTTGTCACCTCCATTGCCATGGTTGAAATAGTTTCCCATTAAAGAGGAACAAGAGTAAACTCTGTATCCTACTATTTATTGCCTTCTCATCTTCCAGCTCCTGGAATGACAATCATCCCTGAGATGTACACGCAGTGTGTTGACACTCAAGACCACTGTGAAAGCTTAACTTTGCAAGATCTATATCAAATAACTTCCTCACTGTAACTCTTGGAATTCCAAAAGAAAACCAACATATGCAAACCCCCAAAACAGAAAACAACTTCTACGGCCTAAGATCACTCTACTACTCCCTTATCTTTCAGTAAGTGTTGGCTTGCTGTTGTGTGCCTCAAAGCATCTGGAATACGCATATTTGAGTTACAGAATCATGACCATCAGCGTGAAATGAAAAAAAGATGCACCTGTAGGTACTGTTTATCTGCTTCTTTATTATTTAGCAGTTCACACACAGAGGGAACATCGTTCTTCCCCTCAAAGCTCAGCTGTCAGATGCTCCTGCATCCCTGGCACGTGTCCAGCAGTGCAGGATATCTGCACCCAATAACACAGCCAGTTGTGCACCATTTTCACTGAGGAAGCTTAAAGAGCAAGCAAACAAACAAAAAATTACTGGGCAGTGTATCATCAGCTGCAGTTTAGCGATGAGGAGAGTGAGCTGCTCCAACCTGCTGTCAGGTGTATCGAGGAGAACCCAGCCCAGGGGCCGGACCACAGTGCAAGAAAAACACACACACTCCTGGCAGCACTTACCCAGAAAGTATGAGAGCAGCAGGAGCTGACTGAACAAACCAGGAACCTGAAACCAGCCAGTGAGCTCAGCTATGCTGGTTTTCCTGCTGGAGCCAGAGGAAAATGGTGCTCAGCCAACCAAGCACTGGGAGCTGCTCTGGTCCCTCGGATAACACCCCAGACTGGGCTGCCAAGCTTTAGCAGATAAGTGCCCCTCTCCTCTGTCAACATCCTGAATGTCTTCCCAAGCACAGGACAGACAGGTGGCCAAAGCTCCAGCATGGCCAAGAACTAGCTCACAGGCAGCTCACATTTCATGATGTCACCAGGAGACCTGGTCTGGCCTGGCCAGGACACCCAAAAGGCTCCGTGTGGAGGGGCACAGCAGAGTCATTTATGCAGGAAGCTTTGTCAGTCTCCTGTCTTGTGGATTCCTGCCCTCCTGTAAGTGGGTGACTTCAGTCCCAGTCTCAGGCACACACTGATATATGACACACAGTGAAATACTGAGTGTTCAGTAATCAATGAAGAAACCCCACAGAAAAGCCTACAGGGTTCAACCCTAGTCAGGCCTGCATGAGATCACAGCTTTATCCACCACACTCTTCTGTGTGGTACCAAGTAATTTAGCAAAGTTTTGCCCATGACTTAAATGTTTCTCTGTTACCCTTCTGCTCAACTTACTTTCGTAATTCCATGTTCTCCATTACAAAATTACTCCTTATTTGGCAGTTTCCTAAAATACAAAAAAATCTTTACAGGCAAAAGGTCGTGACAGGACCATTAAGGCAGTTGAGATTTAGTTGCCTTTGCTACAGTGCCCTCACAGAAACCAAGGCAATGCAATAGCAGTTGCTCTCCAGTCCCCCTGCAACAATCCTGTGCTGCAGGAACTACCACATGGAAATCCTTTAAACCTATCATTTAGGCTTCTTTCTAGACTACTTTAAATATTTATATATATATTTATAAACATATACAATTTTTTGTATATTTAAATAAACTTAAGTTAAAATGAATTAAAATAAGAATTTCATGTCCAATATAAGACACCAAGATAGCCAAATTCTGTTATCTGAAACATATATAACACCTTAATGCAGTCAGCTGAACAAGGTCAAACAAGCAGAAGCCTCTAATTTCTAACACTTAGTAGAAGGGACACTATTTTTCTATACCTGTTTATAAATGCTCTAGAATTAATTCTAAATTTTGTTTCACTTCTTCTTACGGAGTATTTAGACTCTATAACATTAGAAGTTCTCAATACACTATTAATAAGCTGGGTCAGCTACACAGAATTACATTTTACTCTTTGTCACAACCTTAACAGTGGCATCTACTTAAAGACTATACTCTTTTCTAAGAGTAATTTTCTAACTTCAGTCTGGTTCTCATTCCCACATTTACAGCATGTCTGTTTTAAACCAATATTCTAAGCTCTAGTATGACCAAATGTCTACAGTTCTTTTGTCTCACAAATATTCTCTCTCAGCACCTCCACATTTGAGGCATACCTTGAACAGTTCTAAGCCAACTGCTAATCATTCATTATCACTCACTACTCATCAGAATAAATTTCTGAACTACAAAAACTTCTCCAGTGCTGAGCTGGCCATGTAAACTATTTTACCACAGCTGGCTCAGAAGTACATTTTTGTGGTTTTGCAAGCTGATTCCTTTTCGTGAAAGTTTTCAAGAAAACAAGCAAAATGAGATCCCAGACATCTGAATCACCAGACAGTAAAAAAAAAAAATTATACATATGTTGAAGTATTTGACTTCCTAAAGCAAAAATACGAACTGCCAGTGACCCCTTTGTGTGTGCAGTCAGAGCACCCCACTCCTGGGCCCAGCCAGCTGCTTGCAACAGGTAACACATTTACTCCAGTCCAGTCCTTCATTTCAGCCCAACTGGAAGTCAGGTTTTTAAGCAGAACAGCAATTAAAAAACAAACCCATCTCCTTCATCTCTGGACTAGGGACACCGACCTTATAAATGTCTGAAATTCTTCCACTGCCTGTAAACAAAAATGGACTGCAGGCAGCCATGATCATGTGCCACCCTGACAAAACATTCTTACTCCTTGGCTACTTTTTGGAAAGGTTATTTGCTGTCAATCAAGTGACAAGTTCTGCTTATAATAATGGTGATGACATCAGACCTGTAGAAGAGAAGATTAGTATGGGGAGTCTAAATATATAAACCAGAAGGTCACAGGACACATCCAATGTCAGTTGAAGTCAATGGCTTCCATTCAGTTCGATCAAAACTGGATCCATGGAGCATTAAGAGATTCATATCTTAATTATTCAAAATAAATATTTATTTATTTTCCCTACAGCCAGTATGGTTTGCAGACTCGGATTTTTTCAGGTGACCCGGATCTCTGATGTGTCTGACAAGAAAAGGTGCTCGTCCCTGTTTTTATTTTTAGGTGGCCATGTCTAGTCAGTCATTTCATCCTTTCCAAAGTGGGACTGCCCCGTGGAGGGGGGCAGCAATTGTTGCAAACAGCAGGCTGGGGGCTCTGCCCACACACTGCTGGTGCCATTTGGTGGTGTTTACAAAGCCACTGGGCAAGAGGCCAGCTCGTGCTTTGAGCCTCAGGTTGGACACAATGGTTGGTCAGTGTGCTGAGGGTATAAAGCTCAGGTCAGCAGCTTTTCCTGTCGGGCAGCAAATAACTGAATTTCATTGGTCTCCAGCGGGATTTCAGTCGGCCAGGGCTGCAGGACAAAAGGACTGTTCCACCCCGACAGCTGGAATGGATGATTTGGGAAATGTATTTTTAGAAGTCCTGTTTGCCTACATGCATGCCTGCATTGTCAAACATCCAGGCAGCAAGAGGGCTCAGGCTCCGAGCCACGAGGGCTGTGACATACTGTACAAACTGTACCACACAGCTCCAGCTACCCTGCATTTCCATTACTGCTCCCAACAACTCACAGACACAGCCCAAACACCAGTGCAGCACCCCTGCTGTTCTCCCTGCACTTCCACATGCTGTCACCACAGCACTCACAGGAGTCAGCAACCACAAAGGGAAAATCACTGCTGATACAATAGGATATTAGTGGTCAAAGCCTGTTCTCCAAAATCACCCTGGTTTTCCCCACATTTCCTTTTCCTAAACATAAACCTGATTAACAGAAACAAACTCTTGTAAATTAGCTTTTTCCTTTAACAAGACAACATACTCTTGTGGGATTTTATTGCTAACATTCATCCTCCTAATCTTATCCCACACCTTGCTGATAGGCATATCCTCATTAACATCTGCTCATGGCTATTGTGCCAGTGCTGCTTTTTCCCCAAGCTAATGATTTCTTCCTCCTATGGCCCATGACATCCAGTTGCACTCCTAATACATTTCAAAGCTGGTTTCCTATCTCTAAACAACATTATTACATTTTTTGTTTAAACAGTGCACTGATTTCCTTCCTTTCCTATTCAATGGAGGTCTTGGAAAGCAATTTTCACATATAGGTAACATCAATGGGAAAATCATGAATATAGCTGAATGCATCTATTCTATGCTGATTTACACAGGACTTTACAAAATAGTTACTCATACTAACCATCTTTCGTAACAGATAGAACTCACAAAATAAAAATAGAATATTCAGGATAAATATTGCATTTATGCCTTCAGGAAAATAATTTTAATGTACAGTGCCACAATAGATCTCTACACTCTGTATTTTCTAGTCCTGAAGAGTTTCCCCTTTATTCTGCATTGGTTACACCCTCTGTTGAACTGCACGTTTTCATGCCCTGTTCATATTAGGAAGTGTGAACTTCCTATTTATTTCACAGTCTGTCTAACATTCCTGCCATCTGGTAAGACATATTAGCTTTAAGGCTGAGATTCTTACCAGTCTTTTGTGCCTTTATGCTCTTAATCTATAAATTTCATCTGTAGGAAATTTCAAATAAAATGTCTGATCTTCAGAGACAGTTATGTGTTAAAAGTTGTTATACAGCACTGTAAAAAACCCTTATAAAAATATGTAAATAAATCAAGCAAGTCAAAATAAACGTCCTGATGGAGGGCCAGACTGGGAATGAGAGGCTGGAGAGCAGAGCTGGGAAAGGGCCCTGGGGGTGCTGGTGGTGCCAGCTGTCCCTGAGCCAGCAGTGCCCTGGCAGCCAGGAGGGACATCCCTGTCCTGGGGCAGCAGGGAGGGGATTGTCCCGCTCTGCTCTGCCCTGGGGCGGCCTCACCTCAACATTGGGGCACTTTGGGGGACACAATGGAAGGGAGAGATTGAGCCATTGGAGAGTGTCCAAAGGAGGGACACGGAGATGGGGAAGGGCCTGGATTTGGAGCCGTGTGAGGACACTGAGGGCACTTGGTGTGTTCAGCTGGAGCAGAGGAGACTGAGGGGAGACCTCCCTGCAGCTCCAACTGCCTGGGCAGGGGCAGAGGAGGGGCAGGACTGAGCTCTGCTCTGGGGGGACCAGGGACAGCCCCCAGGGAATGGCTGGAGCTGTGTCAGGGCAGGCTCAGGGTGGATCTCAGGGAAAGGTTCTTCCCCCAGAGGGTGGTTGGCACTGAACAGGCTCCCCAGGGCAGTGGGCACAGCCCCAAGGCTGCCAGAGCTGCAGGAGGGTTGGGATGATGCTCTGGGGCACAGGGGGTGACTCTTGGGGATGGGCCTGTGCAGGGCCAGGATGATCCTTGTGGTGTCCCTTCCAACTCAGCACATTCTGTGACTCTGTGAACTGCACGTTGGTAAACACAGAGTAGGACAGAAGGAGTTGTGGTGGGTGGCCACCAGCTGTGCAATGTCACTGCCAGCTGCTCACCAGGGCAGGAGGTGGCTGCAATCCTGAAGCACTGTGACACAGCCAAGAACTGCGGGGTGGCTTGGAGAGGAGAGGGTTTCTGAAGAACAGTTCTCAAGTGGGAAATGTCAACAGCTCACCAGAGCCCAGACTTCTTTTGGGACAGACCCGGAGTGGACAGGCCATGTGACTCAAGTGTGAGTGGCAATGTTGGCCTTAGTACCTCCTGATGGTTTCCTTCTTCCTCCAACAGCCCCAGCACTGCTCTGGGTGACACAAGACCAACTTGAGCTCTTCCAGAGCCAGTCACAGCTAGGAAGCTCCAGACTGGACACCCTGCTTCCCACAGCCAGGGAATACAAGCATCCCAAAAAAGACATGCCTGTCTCTGTGTGTTAATCTCTCTCTCTCTCTTCATTCCTTAAAAAAGAAAACCCCAAACCCAAACCAACACAAAAACAAGAGGCATTTTGTGAGGGTTTTTTTTTTTTTTTTCCACTTGTTAGGTCTAGCCTCAAAATCTGGCCTGGGAGGAAGGAAAATCCATCCCAGTATTTTATTTTCTCCTTCCCTTCCTCTTCAGGCTCCTTTTGACTTCCTTTACACTCAGTTTTTCCACTTCCTACCTAGACCTCCCTTCCAATCAAAACCTTGTTGAAACCTTACCAGAGCAGTTCTTATCTTTCTTTTTTTTTAAATCAGTATTTCCTCTACCATTTAGTTAAAAGTAGGAAAAAAAAGGAAAAAAGTTACCATTTCGAGTCCTTTATACATTCAGTATATAGCCTTCCAGTACAAAGAATACTCCAACACCTCTCTCTCTCTAGGAGCCAACAATATGACAGCCTTCTGTTCCCTTGTGTCTTTCCAAGTATTTCCCAGGTATCTCTTAATTTGAGGACTAAATTTACTAGGCAGAGACACACTTAGCAGACATGCAAGAATCAGGAGAGTTCAGAGGGAGGCACTGATGAGAAGCCCAGTCTGCCAGCAACCATCTGTTCCAGAGAGGGAAACAAAGCCACAGATTGCTCCCAGGCAGCTCCCCGCAGACACTACTTGAGGACTATTTCTAGTTTGTGGCTGGAAGGTGTGCAATAAATTGACAATTTCACTTCTTCCCACAGAGTTTTCTGATTAGCAGCACTGAAATTACTGTTATTTTCACTTTATGAGTATCGTAATCCAAGTGTGTGGGTTTGGGTTTCTTTGAGGGGGGAACTAGAGGCAGATGATTGGATGCTGAGCCCTGTAGGCAAAATTTTTGCCTGCATATAATCCAACAGTTTTTAACTACTCTCCTACTATACACATTGCCTTATTTCCTAACTTCTACCAGACATTTCTGTATATTTAAAATGTTTGTTCCATGTAAAATATAAGATTCTAAATAAGTCCTGTAAATAAAAACCAATCACTTTTTACTAAGAAAGAAAGATTAACAGAAGACTATTTCTATGGAAAGAGGATTTGAAAACACATCATACTACACAGCAAACTTTTCTGTACAAAATCTGCATTAAGCCTGAGAAATAATATCAAACCAGTTTAAACTGGCACAGCAAAGCCATCACAGACCAGGCCTATTTCTGAACAATTGCTAAAGCTGGCAGCTCCACGACAGTCATGTCCAAGGGATCCATTTGAGATAATGTTTGTGCATTTTACCTAATTCCTAAATAAATCCACGGAGCAGCAGCAGCAGTTCCATCCTGCAGCTTGCTCAGCGGGCGGCTCTGGATGGGAGGAACAACGGAGAACTTCGCAGGTGCCGCCGGGGATCTCCATTTCCATTTCCAGAGGCTCTCCTGAGGCAGGACCGCAAAACAACGCAGTGAGAAACCTCAAAATTTTAAGCACACATAAAACATTCCCTGATTATTTCCTCCCCTTCTCCCGTGCCAGGCCGCCCCGCGGCCTCTTTCCCCCGCGCTCCCCTCACGGCCGGGCCCGTCCCTGGCGGTCCGTGTCACCCCTGCCGGGACCGCCCCAGGCCCTCTCCGGACCCCCCGTGCCCGGGTCCCCCCTCGCCACCGCTGCCGCCCCTGTCCCCTCAGCCCCGTCCCCTCAGCCCCCCCCTCAGCCCTGTCCCCTCAGCCCTGTCCCCTCAGCCCTCCGCCGGCGCCGCCTGCTGCCGCTCCCGCCCTCCCCTTCCCGCTGTCACTCGCGGCTCCGCCCGCCCCTCTCCGGCCCCTCCCCGGCCCCGGCGGAAGCCTCGCCGTTCCGGAGCGCTCGGCGCGGGGCCAGGGGCTGTCGCGGGCAGGTGAGTGAGCGCCGCGCCGACCCCGCCGAGCCCCGGGCCCGGCCCGGCCCCGCCGCCCGTCCCCGCCGCTCCCGCCGCCCTCCCGGTGGGCCCGGCCGTGCGGGGCTCAGGGCTGGCGCGTTCGGCGGTGCCGCCGCTCCGCCCTCCCCGGGCGCCGCGGGGACGGGGCGCGGAGGGCGGCGGGGAGCGGCGGCCGCCCGGGGCAGCGCCTGGGCCGCTCTGGGGACGGCGGCGGCGGGCCGGGAGCCCCGGCCGGGGAGGCAGGGCGGCCGTGCCCGGGGCTGTGGCCGCGCTGCCCCGGCGGGGCCGGGCCGGCTGTGGCGGCGGGGGCAGCCCGGGGCGGTGTCGGGGGCAGCCCGGGGCGGTGTCGGGGGCAGCCCGGGGCGGTGTCGGGGGCGGCCCGGGGCCGTGTCGCGGCCGCCCGCCGCCGTGCCCCGTGTGCGGGCAGCCCGGGCAGCGCGGCGGGGCCGGGACTGCGCCTGCGGGAATTCCTGCGCACCTTCCCGATCCACAGGGACCCGGCCCCGCCGCCCCCCGGCCCCGGGGCGGCCCCGCCGTGCGGCCTCCGGGCGGTGCCGGCCGGAGCTCCCCGGGCAGGGCGCCCCCGGCCCCGCAGCGCGGCCCGCACAGATTGTTCACCTGATGCAAGCTGGAAGTGCCGCTTGTGGTTGCCGAGCCTTATGCTGTGTGCATATGGTAGCTGCCAGCAGAAGAGGATAACGCGTTTTGGGCTGTAGCTTAAAACTTTGCTGGTGTTCCTTTGCCTCTCCCTGCTCGAGGGGTTTTGTGGTGTGAGCGGAGAGGAAGGCGGTGCAAGTACGTGTTTGTCGGGTGGATGTTGGCTTGGGAATTTGAAAGCGGTTGGAGGATCTCGTCTGTTTGCTTTATGAGAGATTATAAACCTTATTACGGGTATAAATCGGCCATTGTTGTTACCGTTGTTGTTCTTATGGAGGAGCAGGTGTCTGGGTAAGAGCAGGTACCCCAGTGCCGTGTAAGCGCAGTAAACTCGGTGTTTCGTGGGTCATCCAGTGGTTCGGGGGCTCACACGGCTGGTTCCCAAAATGTCACTGCATCTGGAACCGCCGGGGTGGCTGGTGGACAACCTCAAACCTGGAGACTGTGGATTTTAGGGTCACTGTTGCTTGCCGTTTCTGTTCCCTCAGGCCGGTGCTCAGGGCAAAGAGGCAGTGGTGCTCTTGAGGAACTGTTTTTGTTTTCTGTGGGCGAGGGCGGCCGGAGCTGCCGTTCCCTCACCTCGCTGAGGTATGTGGTGTGTGTCGCGTGGCTCCCGGCCACATGGAGGTTTTGGAATGCAGCTCATGGGGTCAGCAGTGTTGGCCGGTTTTGGTATGTGCACAGGTGCTATTTGTGTATCGTGGGTATCAACATGATTTTGCACTTGGCTGGAGTCTTCTACCAGGCAGTGTTTCTACAGAAGATAAGCTGGGCCCTTCTGTAAGGAATGCCTGGTTTTCCACTCTCAAAGCTTGCTCAAGGTTTTTCTTGACAAACATTTAAAAGATAAGTGTAGGTTTCTTCTACTTCTTGGGCCTCAACTTGGATGCGATCACTTGGATCTTGTTTTTCTGTGGATCTGCTGTCTCCAACTCGAGAGTTTTATTTCTCTCTTCTTCCCACTGTTTATTATTTCCAACACCTCTTCTTCCCCAGCATACAAATGACAGCCAGTCTTTTTTTTTTGCAGTGAAACAGTTGTGTTTTTCTGTCCTGCAAGGTGGAAGTAAGCTTTCCTTTATACCTGGCACCGACAGTTATTTTGAGTGCTTGCCACTTGACACAACCCTGTTTTGAGTAGTGAGAGGCAAGAGAAATTGTGCTGCTGCTTTTGTTTATGTAGTAGTATTGGAATAGGAAAAGACTTGTTCTTGGTACAATGAATGCTGGTACACCAGAAATCCTGCTAATGATAGTGATTAATGGGTGCTGCTCAAAATAGCTATCGCTGCTGATATGACTAACTGTGCTGTGTGAAAGAAGCTCCTTTATTCCCAGTGATCTCAAGGTGTTTCTACAGCTCTGGAGCAGTGCCTGATCTGTGCAGACAGATAACTGCATGCTGAGGTGCAGGATTTGCAGGGAAGTGTGGCAGCTCTCTCAGGAGCTGGGTGCGCTGCAGAACCACTCGGGGCTGAAAATGAAGAATATTTTCTTGTGGTTACTGTAGGTAAATAACATATTATTACTGGAATTGGCTGTCAGCCAGTGCAACACCCTACGTGTTTCAAACAATGCCAGAGTATTGTTAGTGGCTACAGAAGGGGTTTATATCATACATGAAAGATGACATTTCCAGCAGCTTGGGGAACCTCATCACAGAGCCTTGTGCTGGGGCTGGCTCTGCTGGGCCTGACAAAATCTGTGTCGTGCTGGTCCTCCTGGAGCTGGGTGATATGTCTGTTATTAGTGTTTCCTACCCTTCCTCGGCCTTTGGGCCACAGCAGTGGATTAGTAACCTGCTGCAGGCAATCTCCTGCTCCCCAGGCCTCATCACATTCCAGGTTCTGGGTAGATTTTTTATGTATTGTGGCTGAAAGCAGTGCTGGAAACTTATATGGGGACTGTGGATCTACACTGTAGGAGGTGCTGTGCCTTGATACCTGTGAAATCTGAAATTCTGGCTGGTAGGATGAACAAGTAATTCTGAAAGTTAAGTAGAATTTGTAAAGATAGGCTCCAAACTCACTGAGAAGAAGCTTGAAGTTGTGCTTGTTGTGCCTCTGGCTTTGTGTGGGTATCTTCTCTTCTGCTGTTTGTGTACCTTTAGATGATGTTACGGCAAGAGGGGTTTAGATGTTTGTCCCTTCTGCCCTCAAAAAAACTCTTTAAGATGTGGGGTGGGGGCAATAGGACACACTCAGTTCACAAGTACTGCTTTGCAGGTTAATTGCTGGTTTGGTCTGATATGATTCCAGTCTTGCAGTGTTCTGTGAATAAACCATTTTGGCCTCATCCTTGAATTTGGTTGAAACAGTGATTAAAACAAGGGGAAAAAGAAAAGATTTTTTTTTAATGAAACTTCAAAATTAAAATTACAGCTGGTGTTAATGAGGTGTGTTTCACTTTGGAGTGCTCTAATGTGACAAGACAAATTATTTTTAAAACTGTGGTCTTGAAATATCCATCTTGTCTCACCCTGCTGTAATTAATGAAGATTAGTGTGTTGATTACTTAAGATAAGTTTGGGGGGATTGATCTGTGTGATTCTAAGGTCATAAACTTTGCATGAGGCAAACTGGAACAGCCTTGGAGTAAAAGGGAAAGGGGGGTGTGTATGTGTGTGAGAAACAGCAGAACAGAAGGTCTGGAAATGCTGGTTAAGCTTTGAAGGACGAAAGAAAAGGGCTGAAAAGGGGAATGCAAAGGAGTCCAGGTATGGCTGGGGCCAGTCCTGAGGTGTCTGGGAGGGGAGCTCAGTATGGGTGGGTCTGAGAGGGGGGAACTGAGGCTCTGGGAGGCTTTCAGGCATCTTCAAGAGCCTGGGCAGCACGTGAGGCATTTCCCCAGCTGTGAATTGCATACCACCCATGGGACGTGGGCTTCAGGCTGCTGATAACACCCAGCAGCTTATCCAGTTCAAGTCTGACGTGTGATCCTCCAGGACTTGGCTTTGAAGAACCACTTTCACAAAGGAAATAAATATTCTTCCTTCTAAGGAAAGCCCTCGTGTGAGAACACGATAGCACTAGTGCATAGAATTTTTGCTGTAATAGCTAAAAAACGAACCAAAAACTTTAGAAAACTTTTGCTGTGAAGTAACTGCCTGTGTTTTACTATTAGGGTCCCGTCAGAGAAACTTAATTCCTTTACAATACTTCCTTTAAATGTCACCAATTCCTGCTTGTGCTTTTAGTGAAATTTTCTCCCTGAAACGACTGATGCATATTTTCTGGTTTAGGCCAGCTGGATTTTCATTGTCTTGCAGCAGAGCTGTAGTCCTTCTTTGTGGTCTTCTGTTGCTTGCTTTCCTAACAGTTCTCTGCTTTTTCAAGTCGTTGGGGGTTTTGGGTCAGTGTGACTCTGTTTTGTTTTATGGAGTCATGTTTCAGTGGGGTACTTGTCAGGCTCCAGTGTTTTCTGATAAGCATTTCTTTACAATAGCATTGGAAAAGACAGATTCTCTGGAAAATTTCAACAGGGAGGTTCCTCCACCACCTTGTGGGTCACTCCTCCTCAGGCTGAGATATTCTGGTTTTGTTCTTTCCTGGCACTACAGGTGTGAATGCTGTAAAGCAACACATCAACTGGCTGTTTAATAACAGTATTTTAGGTGTGATTCTTGTTTGGTTGTGCACTCAGAGCTGACATTTTAATGGTCCTGCCCAGTTACAGAAGATTCCTCTCAGGCTGTGTGCAGTGTGCTCTGCAATCTGGGAATGGAGCAGATCTCAAACAGTTCCTGAACGTGAGAGAAAGTTTGTTCCCCTTGATAAAAAGAATAATGTTGAGCTTTGGTTCTTTAATGCTTTATTCTAACACATTTAGAATAAAGGGGGAACTTTGAAGCAGTGTATGGAATGTGTTGTAGAGGAGGGGGTAGTGTGGGAGAAGAGCAGGAAGAAGGGACTGAGAGGGACCTTTTTTCCACTTACTTCTTTCTCCCTGGGCATCCCTGGGGTGATTCATTCATGTGAGGGTTATCTCCCAATGAAATGCATCTTTAATCTTGTCAGTAAGTGAGTGTTTTTAGTTTCCCAAGTTGATTACCTGACTGTCATAACTGGTATGTTTGTGAGTTTCTGGGTCGTGTTGGGAATTCCTCTGGACTTACTGGGGTAAAATTAGATCCTTTGAAGTGTGTCCACGTGATCTGTCTGATACCAGAATATTCAGAGCAATGTTCCTGGTATTTTTTAATGAAAGTTGAACTTCCTGCTCCTCTGTACATATTAGAGAACATGGCTAATTGTACCTTAGAAGAACAGTTTGAGTCCAAGCACAAGAGCTTCCCTGGAGAAAGATAAAGCACCTGAATGTCTACAGCTCACATTCCAGAAAAATCTGGAGATCTTTAAAGTTGCATCTGAGTACAAGGTAATAATTTGAAAAGTTCCTTCAAAGTACTTGAGGCTGGCAATCTCATCCTGAAGAAGCTGAGCCTTCCTTTTTATGGCCCAGCACGTAACAGGTGCTGAAAGGCAGAGGAAGCTGCAGTGACTTGAGGAAGGACAGACACAGAAACACTCTTCTGCTTGAAAGCCTCCTTGTGTGTGCATCCTCACAGCTTGAGTGAAAGACTGGGGAAGGATCACCCTGGGGAAATGGGATTCTGTGCCAGCCTCCGAAAGATTTGAGGAACGTGACCTCTTTCTGTTGACTGTTTCAAAGTTGTTCTCAGAATGCTGCTGGCAAGTCTTGCACCAGAGGGTATTGTATTGTGTGGAAGGAGGAAGAATACAAGGAGGAAGAGGCTCCCTAAAAGTGCCCTCCTTGCAGTTCTGTATGTTCTTCTGCAGGGTGACTTCAGTGTGGAATGGGTTGGTCACCTCTGATCGCTCAGGAGGACCCGTGTTTGTCAACTGAGTGCAGGTTTTCATCACTTGGTAAAGTGTTCAGTTAAAAGATGGGAAGAGCCTGAGGAGAGGGGATTTTTTGGCAGGAGGGCAGAGTAACAATACTGCCTGTTGTTGGGTGCTCTGCCCTTTTTGCTGCCTGAGATGAGTATTTGCAGGCAGATGATGCAATCAAGAACTTGAATATGGTGATGAAAAATGGGGTCTACAGCTAAATATGCACAGTTAAATTTCCTAAATTCATTCAAGTATACGTAGGCTTCTAATACCATGGCTTATTTTTCTTAAGAAACTTCCATTCTAATGAAAACTGTATGGAATCCTGGAAGAAAATGCCAGTTATTAGGACAAAACTCTGAAAAAAACCCACCAGAGCACGTTAGAACAGCATATTGTTATTTGGAATATGCTTGGTTCTGTGTTAAAAAGTTGGATAAGTCTTTACTCAAAGAATTTCCAGTCTTTCTGTCTGTCTTGTGTTGCTTTCAGAAAGAGAATGAACACATTTTCTCTCAAGCAATCTGATTAGATCCCATAATAAACTTCTTTGTCTAAACATTGCAATAATTTCCAGGGCAACAGATTGTGATGTTGAATTCAGCACTTTGACCTCATTTCAGGTCCAAAGAGGAGCAAGCATTGTAAAGTTTTAGGCAAGTTATTACAAAATGACTTTGGTAATTAGCGAATTCTGTGTAAAATTTGGCCGTGAATTTAGAGCACGTTTTGTTCACAGGTTCTTCTTTGCAAAGGTATCCTGCAGATCCAGGTTGTGAATTCTAATTTAAATGTTATCTTTCAAATAAACCACTATTTCAGGTGAAAGAGTAAATATTGGGTCATGGCAGAGCATGTGGGCCACTTTGGCAGTCTTTGGTCAAGTGCACTTAGAGCTTTATCCCCATGGAAAAGCGGCACATCCAACCTGTGCTATTTTGAAGTTAATCTGTTGCTTGGTTTAGTGGTTAGAAAAGATCCTGCTCTGGTTGAGTGAATCCATCGCTCTGCAGATGCTGCTGGACACGAAATCTGTTGCAAACCACTAATGATACATTTTCTGTTTTTGTATAGGAATGTTGCATTTTTGTGGTGATGGATTGGCATGATAGATTAAATCTGTAGTTGACACACAAGATTTAGGGAAAGTTTTTTGGGTGAAGCGCATTTTCTTCCTTTGAAGGCAGAGCAGGAAAAGAGTTTTTGTTTGGGTTTTGTTTTGGTTGTTTTTTTTTTGTTTGTTTCCATCCTAGTTTCTGGAATGGTTGGGGTTTAGGAGGTTTCATTAGGATTGTCTGATACAGTCAGACAAATGAATAACAGACCGTGAATTGCTCTGTGATTGTGCTTCCCCTGAACAGGGGTTAGAAGATTAAAGCTCCTCTCTTTCCATGTCACGGTGAGCACGAGGTCCCTTTCCCATCATGGATATCAGGAGGTGTTAGGTTGGTGCTGGTTGGGTGTCAGGGAGTTACTACTCCAAAACCTGTCCTGCTGTGTTTGATTGTGGACATTTCTGAGGGATGTTCTTTAATCAGACCCCCTGGGTGTGTGCATTGCTGTGGCCTGGGGGTGGCAGAGGGCATGGTTAAAGAGCTCCTCTGGCTTTGAAGGTACAATATATGAAGTTTAATTTGTTCCTAAACAGCTGCACGGAATTTGTTGCTTGTGCAATGCAGTGTTTGTGGGGGTTTAGTGTTTTTTAAACTAAACTTCTCAGTTGTTTTCTGAGGAAATGTCTACAGATCAGCGTGGTGGTCTCCTCAGTCAGCTGTCCTCACTCTCTTATTCCCTATTCCCTTCACTTGGGGGGACTGTGGATGGAAAATATCTCTCTGGTCTCTGCCTTCTCTGGTCTTCCAGCACCTTTTGCTGTGAGTGTTTCACTTGAAAGGCCTTCATGGCCTCAACTTTGGGAACTGTGAGGGGAAGGCAAGTATTGCTGATTTTCTATGACTGACAGAATTTGGCTTGACGTTAAGCTGTCATTTGTTTGTTCTTTTTCCTGAGACATTCACATTTTTATGGGCTTTTTTCAGCTTCACACTGCAGCCCGTGGGTGCTTTTGTCTGTCTGATAGAAAGTGTTGTTGCTGGTATTTTAAGTCACATTCTGAAACAGGAGAAAATTATGTCTTTCAGTCAGTGGGTTTTCCTTTAAAAAGTTGTATCTGTGTTTTGTTCTGAAATTGTTTTAGGACAGATGAGGCAGATTCTTTTCAAAAATTCTTGCGGTTTAAGTGAAATAATATATCGTGTCTTCCTTGCATATGCTATTTGATCTGTGCTGGAGCATGACTTCTGTCTGCTGTGTTGGTTGGTTTTCACTGCACATGAAATCACAGATCAAGAAAAACAAGGGTAAGTATAGTTTATGATATTTTCTACACTACATAATTATGCTAACTTAAGGTTTTGTAAGTGATACAGCCCTCCTAATTACGAGTGTTCCCAGGAAGGTGTGCAGTGTTTTGATTCAGATGTTCAGGGTGCTGAAGAGTAAATTGTAATATGAATGCAGGACATCTTGCATGCTGTGTCTGTGCTAAATATTCCTCTCTAAAACGAATTCTAATGCGAGCAAAGTTAAACTGGTATAATTTGGAACAGTAGACTCAGGGCAGATATGCAAGTAGCTGTGTGTGAATATTGATTATTGTGCTTGGTAGGATGTGAAAAACCTCATTGTGCCTCAAAGCACTGTTGCCTTAGTGGACTTAAAATCCCTTATTTAGCTGTCGCTCAAGATTTGTGTTGAGGGTTTTTTTCCCCTCTGACTTTCACATCACACCACTGACTTAAGACCTTCAGTTCACGGACTTTCACTGGCCTTACCCTGTCACAGGCAGAGACTGTTTTGGCCAAAAGATGGTGTTGTGAGGGACAATGCTCCTTCTGAAACAGCCCAAACCTGGGGATCTTAGAGGACCCACTGAACATGTTCTGAAAAGAGCAGGGAATGGTGATTGCAGCTGTAGAATATCCCTCAGGGAGGGTAAACATTTGAAAAGTTGACTCACATATCCCAGTGTGTGTCCTCAAGTGGGAGATCCCCTTAACTGCTGTGTGTTCCAGCACAACACCTAAGATGCTGTGTATTTTTTTATGTAGGAACCAGCATTTTAAGAAATAACACATCAAAACTGATGCTTTGTAGTTGATGTGAAGGGAAGAATTGGGCTTTGTTTTCACTGGTGAAATGATCCTTTTTCTCAAACTGCTACTTAGGTTCTTCCATATGGAAGATATTGCCTCAGCCTGGACTGGAGGTTGTGTGGCAGGTACTTGTGGCTTACTCACATTTGCTCTGGAATGCCTCTCCTCTTCTTGTTTGTTTGCTTTTCTCTGTTCAAAAAATGTGAGGTTTTGTTAAACACGTGCATATTGAAGACTGTAGTAAGAAACACAGCAAAGCAACTGCTCATGGTATGAACTCAGTGAGTAATCACTGAGACTGCTCAACGTAGTCTCTCAGAATGAACAAATATTAGGTAAAAAACCCTGTTCCTTTGTGAATAACAAGCTTAAATTTGGCACTTTTCCCAAGGGTAGATAGTGATAGGACAAGGAGGAACGACCTTAAGCTGAAGAAGCGTAGACTTAGATTAGAGATGGGAAGAAATTGTTCCCTGTGAGGGTGGGCAGGCCCTGGCACAGGTTGCCCAGAGAAGCTGTGGCTGCCCCAGCCCTGGAAGTGTCCAAGGCCAGGTTGGACAGGGCTTGGAGCAACCTGGGCTGGTGGAAGGTGTCCCTGCCCATGGCAGGGGTGGGATGAGATGAGCTTTAAGGTCCCTTCCTACCCAAACTCTTTTATGAATTCAGGATAATTTAGTCAGAATTTTTACAACATTGGTATGTGGTAAAAACCTCGATGCCACAAGATTTTTTTCATTGATGTTTATTCTTGACTAGTTACTTTCTAGGTGCTTACTAATATAGATTGCTTAATGTAACATTGAAGTTGGTTTTATTGGTAGTAAATAAATATCAGTTCTAATAAAAATTCATTGTCCAAAATATGGACAAAGAAATGGCTACTGAATGGGGTGTGTGGAGTGGTGTGTTTCAACTTCAGGGGCAAAGAAATGCCATCATAACCACCTGAAAAATATGACAAGCAGTCCATGGAATAATTTTCTGTTCCAGACAGAGAATAATACATTAGCTGAAAGAGGAGCTAAGGTTCTGTTTTACAAGTGGCTATACTGTTTAAAATGATTTGCTGATTGGCATGCAGCAACTCAGAAAGCAGCAGGATGCCTTACTAATAGCGTTTGAGAGCCCTAAAATATAGTTTAATCTCATTTTTGAATATCATTATATTGATATGCTGTACAAAACCCCATCAGCTTCATTGCCAAGCACACAATCATCTCATTTTTTATGCTGCTGAATCCAGTCACTCTCCTTTTCCCCTGTGATTATTTTTGTTCTTACTTTTAGTTTTGCTGTTGTTTTTTTCCCCGCTTTACACTTTAATTCCTGCTTAAAGCTCCCCTGTTTGTGTGTGTTCCACAGTGAGGATTGGAATGTGAGCTGAAAGATGGGCAGAGGACTCTGCCGTGCTGAAAATGCGAAAGATTTCCTGTTGTTGTTTGGAGTTGGAGTCCCTGCAGCTTCCACTCTCCTTGCTTCACAGAAATACACTTGTGGTGGTAGAGGATAAAACCCCCTGATACATCCAATAATACTCTGACTGTGGTTAGGCCCTGCTCTGTCTTTAGAACACGCTGTTCCTAATAGAATAATAAATGCACAAAGTGGTATGGCCTGCTCTGGCTGCAGAGTGTTACTGGATGCTTGGAAGGAAGGTAATTATTTTATTTATTTCTGGAATGGAAATTTTGAGAAAGTGACTCACTGAAATTCGGCTCCCTCAAGAAGGAGAACATGCCCTGAGTAGGGTGCACGTAACAGGTATTGTCAGGTATGTGCAGGAAATCCATATTTGGTGTTACAGGTGGATGAAACCAAACCTGTAAATACCTTAGTGTGGTAGTAAGGAGGCACGTCCAATACTGTGGGGTTTGAGCTGGCTGGAGTTAATTTAAAAGTAGGAAAAAGAAATTGAAAATAGACCAGTGTTGTTGAATTGAAAGCAAGAGAGCAGGATATATTCTTAGTGTTCAGAATTTGCAGGAAACTACAAACCTCATGTTATAATAGGTTTTTTGGAAGGAAGATGCAGAAAATAAATGTAGCATGCCTGTGTTTATGCATTGTAGTGTTCCCTGGGAGATTTCTACTGATACATATTGTGGGCTTATGTAGAGTATAGAAATTGTGATTGCCTAATGGAATAAATCTGAGAGCAGAGCAAAATCCTTCCAGAAGGAAGGAGTATTGGTAGAGTAGGAGCAGAGTTTCCTGGTTTTTTCCATGCAATGCTTTGGAGAGCAGGAAGGGAAGGAAATGCTCCTGCAGGAGCGTTTGGTTGGTTGTGCAGGAGCGATTTGCACTTTCTGCTGCCGTCAGAAATTCAGGAGCAGAGGGCACACAGGCTCAGGTTTTTGTCAGAACCTGCCTAATGGGGCAAAAATGTGGAAGAAGGGGCATTACTGGTAAATGGAGAACATCATAAAGGCCTGCAGTGCAAGTTGGGGCTTTACATCTCGGGTCCAGCAGCAGGGTCCTTCCCACACACTTCAGTGTGCCCTGGGCTCTGTTACTGTGCTCTTTGTGTTAAAGCAGATGGAAGGAGAGCTTTTTGCCTAAGGAATAGTTTCACTTACCTTCCCCAGAGCCCTTGGGGTTGTTGTTTCCATGATGTTGATGGTGGAGGAGTTTTATCCACAACCAGTGTGGCTGAGCCGTGGCTGCCGTGCGACGGTTCCGCTGCACTTGGAGGGGCAGTGAATGTGTGGGAATGTCTTGGGTGAGCTCTGTGTTCAGAGGGAAGATCTCTGGCTGTGTTTTCTGAGGGCTGTGGACTTGCAGTGTGGGGTTTTTGCAGCAGGTGGGTCTCCTGTCAGGCTGCAGCTATGTGTGCTGGGTCAGGTGTGTCAGGACAGGTTCGTGGCCAGAAGGCCGGAGTCACAATGCACGTGTTGTCTAATTAGGCCACGAATTTTATCTTAAATATAGTCTTTACTAAATCATGGTATCCTGGTAGACCATGTAAATGTACTTAGTATTTTAAATTGAATCGTTAAATTATGTTTGATTTAATGACTGTGTTGTTAAAGAAAACCATCAGCCATTGTGATGGTCAGCACCGTGCTGACTCACCTGGTGGTGCTGGAGTGCTCTGAGTGAAAGGCTCATTATTTTTCAAAAAATAAGCTTTCCTTTCAGAAATTTAAAAAACCCCAAACCACTAAACTTTCAGTGAGCTTAAAAGTTTTTTCATGTGTTGCTTCAGGAATTGGAATGTTTCATATAAACCATTGTATTAAGAGGGTTGTTTTGACCTAGTAGAATGTTCCAGCCTGCAGCAGTGATTGGGCTCCAGGAGCTCTTTCCTTAGGCAGTAGGGATTTTAAAATGGTGCCACACATGGATTTTCTCTGGTAGAGTTTGGATTTCATTCTTTATGACTGATGAAGAATATTCTTAACAAAACTAAACCCACCTCTGCTGCATCCCCACAAGTTTATGAAAGAAACAGTTTATGAAAGTGGAAACAGTGCTCAAAAATGAAAGACTCTGATACTCCTTGGTAAGTCCTCACCTCCTTGGTGAGAACTTCAGAACTGCTTCTGTAAGTCTCATACTGAAGCCAGAGACTGAGGGAAAATATTCTTTAAATTGTCTTTACATTGACAAGCAATGTTATATTAGTTCTTTAATCATGCATTTTATTACTCTGGTGTCCATAAAATGCTTAATTTAATATTTTGAAGTAGCTGGGGTGTTGGACAGTGCAGTGGTGATGCTCTTTTTCCGTTTGAATAACAGTACCCTTTTGAAAACATACTTTCAAATATTTTCCTAGTGGCATGATAAATTTTTGTGGCTGTCATTTATTGACATGAGAGTCTTTGAGGTTTTTTAAGATGTTTCTAGTCCTTGTTTTGACGTGGGGCAGAGAAGTTTTCAGATGTTGACCCTTAAGACTCAATGAAGTTACCGTTCAAAATACGGTTTTGTAGCGGTTTTTTTTGCTGAGGGATGAGGCAGTCCTGACTTGTCTCATACTTGCTTTTCTCCAGTCTTGATTTGTGTTCTCTTATGTGCTTTTATTCTTAATTGCTGGAGGCTGTCCTCCCACTTGCACTGTTCAATTTGTGTGGAACTGCTCATGAATTCGAACGGTGCCCTGCTGGGAGCAGGGTGGGAGCTGGAGGAGTGGGAGAGAGAGAGAGAAAGTAGAACAAACTGATGGTATTTACCAGACCTGTCTGTGCAAACCAGTGTGCAACAAACTATATTTATTGTGAGGCACGTTGATAAAATACATATATCCAAAAAAAATGAAGCAGTCATGTCAGAACACTTAATGTCCTGGTTCAAGGATTATTCCTCTTTCCTCATTTTGCTTGTGTGGTCAAGCTGGCCTGTAACTGATGTGTCTAAAATATAATTTGGAAAGTAATTTTATGAAGTACTAGGGGCAGTTTCTTTGCTGTTAGCACCCTAGGCTGACTGGCTTTATTATTAACCCACAGAAAGTCTTATCAGCGTAGCTGGCCTCGATTTGAAGGGCTTGGTGTAGACATCACAACTAATTTGTGGCTCATTGGAATTCCCTCTCTTCCCTCTGTGCCAGTGAAGGTGTTCTCTGGTGCCCAGTGCCAGGTCAGTCCCTGTCTGCAGGGTGAGCACACAGCAGCTCAGCAGTGGGGATGGTTTCTGGGCCTCAAATAGCTCATTTTGGGGTGGGCAGAGGACTGTCAGCCTCTGCTGATGAAAACGCAGCCACTTGCACCTCTTGGCAGCTCCAAGGACCTGCCCATGTCACTGCAACCTCCAGGCTTGGGATATCCCCTGGAAACCTCTTGGTTTTCAGCATCTGGGAGGCAGAAGAACCTTCTTTCATTCCTCAGGGAGCTGTTCTGTATCAAAGTGCTTTTGTGGGAGAATTTGTTCATGGAGAAACATTTTGCCCCAGTGACTGTACAAATTGGGTATAATTGGTAAAAATAGGAAAGAGGGTTGTGGATGGTGCTCATTAATTAAAAGTCTAGCTCTTAATTGCCATTTGGCCTAGATGGATATCTGATCCATCTTTTAATTGGCTTTGTGTAGCAAATCTTGCAGAATGAATGGCAAACAAACGACATGCTTTGTTGTTGCAAACACCCCAACAAGGTTAAGCAAAGTTCTCATAAAGAGATGGTGTCAGATGAGAAGATTTCCATTGTAATAAACCCCTGGAAATTGTAAGGCTTTTACTTAATGTCCACAGATAGTTTCCAAGTATGAATAATTGCTGGAAGTCAATCCTCTGCTTCCCAAGCTGCCCTGAAGTGCAGATCTGTTGTATTTTAAGGTCTTCAGGTAAACCTTCCAACAAATAAAGCTGTTTCACTGCAGTGGAGCACTGACAGTAATATTGAAAATCTCTTTCTTACAGAAAGCTTTAAACCTATATTGTGTAAATACACTATGTTTCTAATGCTCTTAAAAGTAACGTTAAATTGTCCTCAACAAGAAACACGTGGTTGTAAATTCTGCTAAACTCTGTGCACTGCCCTGCTTGTCGGAAGCAGAGCATGCAACACGGAGGATATTTAATTCAAAAAATTGGGATAAGGGTCGTGAATTGTAGGCTAGAAATAGAAAATAAGATTAGAGGTTATGTTTCAGGCATGGAGCTGTCTCTGGGGGGGGGAACAGAACAAGGTTACTTCAAGGTTTGGAGCCTGTTTGTGGGGGATGGGGAGAAGGGAGGAAATCCAGCAGTGGCTAAAAATGGTGCCTGGGGGAGTTTGTAGTAACACATACAATAGGAATTGCCAGGCATTGCCCTGTGCAGTGGAACCTCCTCCTCCCCATGGCCTGCTGGTGCCAGGGCGGTCATGGGCACTGCCTGGCACCGGGGGGGATGTCGTGGCTGCCAGCACAGACAGCCCTGCTGGGGAAAAGGTCTCCTGCTCCAACTCTAATACTGAGCAAATGTATCTGAGGGGGGCCTGGCCAAAGCCACGCTGGATGCATCAGCTGGTGTTGAGGCATTGCTTCAGTGTCTTTGGCACCTTTGCAGTGTCTCAGGGCTGGCAGAGCTTCGCTGTGTCGCAGTTTGTGCAGCAGAAAAGCCCTTTGTCAACACAAGTTGCTGGGAAGGAGTGTCAGCACGGCTTAATCACCCACACATCACTCCACGTGAGCCTGGTCTTTCACGGTCCTAATAAATTGCAAGTATAATTGACACACCAGAAGATGCCACTTAAAATTTTAATTATTTCTTAATTTGTGACCAAAAGGCAGCTCTGTTGAGGAGTTGGTTTGGAGGGATGGCCTGGCATGTCCTTGGTTTGGTGTAAAGTCAGGCTCTCCCACTGCCCGCTCTGTGCGTGCCACTGCTGGGACTTGGTGCTTCAGGGGGAACACACGAGAGGTTTCAGGAGGATCTAACAAAGCTTGAGTCTTCAGGTTTGCCTCTGGATGTTTGATTTGTGCTGACCAGATCAATGCCATCGTGTTAATTTGTTTCAGGGATTAAAACGTTACATCTGCTTCTCTTGCCAAATCTGTCACAGCAGCATAAATGTGCCATTGTATCCTCTGCTGTGCAAAAGAGTTCTTGCACAACTCGGTGCAGAAATACTTGGCACATAACCTGGTGACAAATCATGCCCATGACTGAGGGCTTAGTTGTTTCTATAAAACTATCAGTACTTTTAATTTCAGGACATGGTAAGGTGGTGTGACAATGTTTTATATGTTGTAAATCAGGACTGATCATTATTTAATTATTGATAATGGGAAATATTTTGGAGTTTTTTGGTGAATAATTTTCATCCTGAGAACAATGCAATTTTTTTAAAGGACAGAAATGACGTTCCACAAGGCAGATGCCATCAGTATTTCTGTGCACATCAGCCTGACTGCCGTGTGCCTTTCCATGCCATACCCTTAATGGAGCAGCTCGAGGCCGGAAGGTAGAGAAGCTGTGTGTGCCGAGACAGAATTCCGTGGATGCATTTGTTAGCAAGCAGCTCTCGTGTGGAGTTATTTATATTCCCTGGTAGCATCTACACCAGATATAAAAAACCCCCAGATTTATTCTCCAAATGTGCAAATTTATTTGCATTGAAAGAAATTGAACTTGGTTATTACGAGTGTTAACTCTTCCTTTGAAGAAGCAGGAAAACAGTAGTCTGTTAAATTATTAAACACTTGCTTTTCGTAATAAAAGAAAAATCAATCGAGCTAGTCTTCCCAGGAAGAGCATATAAAATGCAACCCCAAGTAACTAATTGCCTTTAAACCCAGAAATTTCTTGCAGCTCTGAAGGGTGAGGAGCGGATGGAGAAGACCCGAGGTTGCCCTGGTGTTCCTCAGCCTCCAGCTTTGTGATGTTAAGTTGACCTGTGGCTTATTTTGGCTCCAAATTATTGTGTGGACTGAAATAGCGGGTGGGATTACTGGAGCAGCTCATGGAAGGCACTGGAATCCAGAGTCTCTGAGCTGCCATTGTGGCAAGCTGGGGGACAGTGGCTGGGACACGGGGGCTGCTGGGGAAGGGCTGGGGGAGAATCCTTTGGTCCCAGTGCTTAACTTGGCTTTGAACCAGTTAATGGCCTTGGCAGAAGATGGAGCAACTCAGGGAAGGATTTTTTTTCATTGTCTGCTGTGTAAATCAGGCAGAACAACCAGAAAAGTGCCAAGATTTGGGTGGTCTTGAAGGGGGAAATGGTACGGTTTGGGCTGCATCTTTTCCTTTTGATTTGTGTTAGACATTTATAAACTGGAAGGGTGCTATATTTGATCTTATAATTAATCCTGTTTTGACCCCAGCTCTGCAGGATGAGTAAATGCTGTTTTAAAAATCTCATCTATATTCAATTAAGCCTTATAAATTGTGGTCTTAATGAGGAGGTGAATGGTGTGCCCAGGACACACAAGCAGCTTTTTTGATCAGGAAAAATGAGGGAAGGTTATGAAGTATGCATGCTACTGCTTCTGCTTTGCTAATCCTTATGATCTCAAAGTACTTGTCACCACTTCATCAGCTACAGAAATGAGTTCTACATAATCTAATATATTACAAACCATAGATTTGTTAGAAATAAAGCAGTTTGACAGTTCCAAAAGTCTCCTGTTACGAAGGTCTAGTTCGAAAATGATTTTTAGAATTAAATTGAAAACTACTCAACTACTACTATTTATGAAATTGCTATTTACAGGAGTATTATGCTTTTGTAGTATTATGTACACACTGATGTTTGGTTTTGTTATGGGAAGGAGGCTGTTATTCACACTGGATTGCTCTGGTTTATTCATATCCTGTGACAGTGAATCAGATACTGCTGTCTATATACAGCCTGAATTGCCAGCCAGCTTTGGGCCCAAATATGGTAAACATAATTATGTTCATTTGCTGTAAAAATACATTCTCCTTAGTTTAACATTTTCATGATTACAGTTTTCTGATAATTCCATAATTTTCAGCATGAGAGGGATATGAAAGGCGTAATCATCGTGTCCCTCTCTCCAACACAGAATATAGTTTGTTTTCCTGGGCAGAACTCCAGCTGTTCAGTGATGAATTTACTGCTGCTCAAACACTCTGAGCCCAGGAACCGTTTGGGAAGCCTGTTCCCAACACAGGGGCTGTGCTGTGGAGACACAAATCTGTGTCAGGGAGACAGCAGAAACCTCGTGGCTGCCACTGTCATGTGGCACTAATGCATGTGCTGATGGCAGTTCTTCTGATAGATGCTCCTGTTTCCTATTTTTGGAAAGGAAATTCAGATCATTTCAGAATACTTAATGCTTTTCAAGTAGGAGACTGTCAGTGAGTTGGGGGAGAAGGCAAACATGAAGATAAAGCTCCCACCATGTGCTGAAGAGAATAAATGTTAGTACCTACTGATTTTAATTTCAGTCACAAAGAAATGTTGTGATAATACTTATTAAATATAAAAAGAATGGCTTACATGTGGAAATACATGCTAACTTCATTTGTACAAGTGGGTTGGGATTAGGATGTTTAATGCAGCTAAGAAAAAGCATTTGCAGGGTTTTTCCTCTCCCTGTTTTGATGTAGTCTGGTACCAAGAGAATGTTGTAGACGTGTTCTGTGGCAAGTGTTGAGAATTCAGAAGCAGCCTAGTAATTTTGGGAAAGGAAAGATTGTTGGTGTTCAGTAACTCCAAATGTTTTGAAAGCTTTCATCATCCTTGGTGCAAACAGGCAAAAAAAAAAAAGATGAAAAATCACATACAGGCTCTGCAGGCTTTGCTGTGTGTAATCTGTCTCATGTTTCTAGTACTCCAAACTTCCTTCTTCAGAGAAGAGCTGTAAATGTGTAGGTGATCTGTAATTTTCTCTGCCTTGAAATACTACTTTTGTCCAACACTGCTAAAATAATTAAAATGCCTACTGAAGTTACTGCAGGTTTGGGTTTCTTAGAGTTGTGCAGCGTCACAAGCTCTGTTCAAACAGTTTGATTTAGGGATCTTTATTTCAGTGGGAAGATTCAGTTGTGTGTAGCTGGGAGATGTGAGTCCTGGGGCTTTTGTGAGATGTGGTGTCTGTTTGGAGGACAGCAGGAACAGCTGTGTTAGGGCTGAGGAAATGTTTGCAGAGGAGTGGTAACCAGTGGGTTGTGACACTCAGCCCTCGGTGAGCACTGGGCTGGAGGGAGGGGAAAGTGGCTGTGCTGATTCAGACTTCAAAATTGATCCAGCTCAGCCTCCTTTATCCCCTGGTGGCTATAAATGGATATCTGGGGAAAGGCAACAACAGGGTGAATTTGTGGGCAGCACTGGTTTAAAACCATCCTCAACAGTTTGCTGCATTTGGGTTTCCTGAGCCTGTGGTGAGTCTGGAGCGACCCAAATGGACCCCTCTGTGAGGAAGGGTGGTAAGAGTCCACCACTCCACAGTAATTTTGAGGTGTGGGTAACCCATGGATTTATGCAGTGGCACAAATGTGTCTCTGGCTTTCCCAGCACTGCTGGTCCCTTCCAGATTTATTTTTCTGACTCTGCCATTCACCATCAGGCTGGTGTTTAGCAAAAGCAGTCACTTGTAACACCGGATCATCTTCCTCAGTGGCAATCAGGCCAGAGCCCAGCATTTTGTATGTGAAGTTAGGATTGTTTTTCCATGTAGGAGTTGATAAATTTATCCATAATTAATCTAGTGTCTTATTTTAGTCCCTCAGCCCTGTAAAGCTGTGCCATTCCTTTTGAGTGTGTGTGTACATATATATGTATATGTATCATGCCTAAATGCTGTAGTTTTGCCCTAATATTATTCCCACTTGTTTTTCCAAGTCTTGTTTAAGGTGTGATTTGTTTAGGGCAATGAAAACTTCCTCAGAAGCAGTTTTGGAAAGAGGATGAAAGGAGGGTGGAAAGAGGGTAGCATTTATAGAATGTCTTCCATTTATTTCTCTACATACTTTGTCAAAGGGTGGGGATTATTCCCATTTTTCTAGGTGCAGAAGCTGTTTCTGCAGTATTTAGGTCCATGGATAAATCATTTTAAGCCAGTGGGAATAAAGCTCTACATGGAGCCCTCTGCCTGGTTTCTTGATCTGCACTGACTCAGCAGTAACAAAGCTCTTCAAAGGGATTTCCTAAACCTCTTTAACGAATTTTAGTAGAAGTTTTCAGCGTGGATCTTAAAATGTGTATTGAAAACCTCCCTTCCCAGTGAATGATACCGAAAAACAGGTGTGACATTTGCTTTTGCTGGAAAGCTGCGATTCATGATTTAAGGAGGAGATTTAACTCTTACCTGGCCGTGTGGGAGGCACCACTGACTTCACTGGACCTGTTTATGTGCACTGCTGAGGTGAGCCCAGAGTTGAAGGTGTCACTACAATCTCCTGGGACTGCAGGATGGTTTAGTGTTGGGGCTTTTTATGGGTTTTGTAGTTGTTTGTTATATCATGTTCCCCCCATGAAAGCTTGTTGTCTGCATGAACTTGGGCAGTGGTGGGTTTCATAGTTATTGTTACACAACTGGGAAACAATTAAATTTGTTTTCGTCATGCTTGTTTTTTCTGTTAGATTTTAACAAGGAAACACCATCCTGGAGTCTTTGTGCTTGCAGTTCAACCTTTAAATGCAGTAATCAGGAGTGACAGGGTGAAGAATAGTCTGGCATAGGTGGCTTCTGCTGTAGCTTCAGAAGACTTCAGGTGTGTGTGGGTGTGATGTGCTGGGTGGGTGTGCAAGGACAGGCTTGGGAATTCTCAAATGGCCATAACTGGACCATGATGCACCAGCCTGACCAGGTAATATTCCTGCTCCACATATACTTAATTGAATATTTCTCTAGTTCAGCCTTTCCTCCCTGACTTCCCTTCAGCAGGAAGTGAAATCTGGGGCTGAAAAAGATCATTGATAGGAACACATGTTAACTTATTCTCAAGGTTTTCTAGAAGTGGTCAGCTCACCATGCTGTGGTTGGAACCATGGCCTGCAGTCCTCCACTCTGTTTGGAGGAGAAGTGTGTATTTCCTGAGGGAAGGCTTTCAGTGTGCACAGGTGTCTGTTCCCCAGCAGTGCTGCAGGCAGTGCCCAGGATCAAGGAATTCTGCAGGTGAGCTGCTCTGGGAGGCAGAGCTGTGCCTTTCCTGCAGGAGGTTTGTGCTGCTCATGCTTGCCCACTGATCCCACGGGCATTTTCAGCTCTGAGGAGACTGTGCCCATGGCTGATGGAAATGCATCTTTTTGGGAGATGAGATTTGGAGTCCTGAGTCTCCCCTGACTGACAGTCACATTTCCTGGGAATTTCTCATGCTGTGTGCCTGCCCTTTGTTAGGCTGCTCTATTGAAAGAACAGACATTATTTTCTCTCCCTTTTCAAAGGGGAACTGGTCCTGCTTTCAAAATAGATAACACAAGCACCTATTGCCAAGGGAGGATTGAGACTGATCCTGATCTGACACAGGCATCTATTTTTGACCTTGGGGGAGGCACCCAGGTCTGAAAGAAGCTCTGGTTTAACACATCCCTTTCACCAGCTTTTCCTTTCGCTGTCCTGTCTCGTTGCTGAGACTGGAGTTGGTGCTGTTCGGTGGGTGACGTGGTTTACTTCAAACAAAAGGTGGGGAGTGTCCTGATGCACTGTAGGCTCTGCCTTGGAAAAATCCAGCTCAGTGTGCTGACAGGTGTGAATGCCATGGACAGACACACACCTGCCTTCCACCTGTGTGTTTTAGGGAGTGCAGTTTCACCGTTCAGCGCTGCGGATCCTTCTCTGGAGGGTTAAGAGTTGGAAGTGAGGTCTTGCAATGCTGAGCAGCCAAGACCCTCAGTACTTACCCAGCTCCCAAAATTCAGTTCTCCAACCTTTTCCAGGTCTTTCTTATTTTTGAGTGTTTTTTACAACAGAGTCTTTGGGGATTTGTTTTTGGGGCAGGGCGTGGGGACATCAGTGAGATTTTGTTCTTTGAGTCACTGAAACCAGGTTGCTGGTTGAACAGATCTCCATGCTTTGCTTTGTAGTTGCTTCCTGGGTAAATGAGCTCAGTTTCTGAATGAATAAGTTGCTCTGTTGAAATTTGGGGTGCTCAATTTGATTCAGGGAAGTCCCTGAATCGGTTCTGACTGTGGCTATTGCCACCCACCTGAGCCTGAAGCAGCCAGAGTGGGCCAGAGCATCTGCTGAGCTGGTGTTGGGAAGAACCCTGGAAGAACCTTGTATCCAACAGGAGCTTCGTGGATTCACTAGGGATTCGCTTGACTACTTTTTTGTTGTGGTTTGGTTTTTTCCTGCAACTGTTCTGGGCAAGCAGCCAAAAAGGAATCCCAATGAGCAATTCATGAGCTAACAAGAGCTAAAATGATTTTGGTATAATGGTCTATTTTTGTCTCTCCCCCTGTCCTCCTCTAAGAGGAGATTTTTACAACTTGGATGACAAAAAAACACCAAACTAAAAAAAAAAAATCTCTGTAGGAGGTGCCTGGATCTCCTGGTGGCTGCAGCCCCACTCTGGTCGGACTGTCAGCCCTGGGAAGCGGTGCTGGTTTTCCTCTCTGCATTTGTATCTCAAGGACAGACACCTGCCCAGAAGCAGGTGGGGTTTGGGGCTGTGTCCTCTCCCTGCTGGCATTCCCAGGCTGGTGTGGGAGCGAGTCTGGGAAAACCCGAAGCCTTGTTTGCCCTGGTGGGTGGGGAAGGTAATCAGTACTTGTCAACCCCTATCAGAGTACTTGCATGCTACAGGTATTTATGATGTGTTGGTAGGAAATTCCAGATGCAAAATAACTTGGTTGATGTCAGAGGTGAGTGCATATTTTCTGCCAGGCAGCATCAGTTGAAGGTGGCTCTTCTTGTGGACTGAGAAGTTTAATTTTTGAAACAGAGTTTCAGCTCTTGTGTTATTCTGAAAAATTTCATGTCCAAAAGTGTTTAAAAATGAACACAACTTTTAAAAGCTCCCACCCTGAGATTGGCTCAGTTGATTAGAGTATGTGCTAATAAACACCAAGGTTGTGGGTTTGATCCCTGTATGGACCATTCACTTAAGAGTTGGACTCGATGACCCTTCCAACTCAGAATATTCTGTGATTCTGTGACAATTTTATGCATTTTCTCTTTATGGATGGATTGAATATATTACACAGGTGCCATTCTTACGGCAGTTTTAATATTAATAGATGTGTTGTATTTATTGAGAGTAGTGGAGATGTTGTAGTGGAATCAGAATTTAATCTATCAGGTTGAGATTTGTTGCTGGAATTCTAAATATTTATATTTCTATTGAATCCATAGTCTGTGGATTACTATTTCTAGTATTTTTTAATGGATATGTTTTGTCAACACAGACATACACACTGTATATATCTGTAGGTGTAATCCATCTTCAGTTTGGGAGAGTGTAAAATGAATCAACTCCCAGTTAAAAGTCTGCAATACTCTATTGACGTCTGTCTTAAAATCTCTCCCCAGAAGTAGTTGAGGTTGTACCCGACTGTTTTGCTTAACCTATTTGTTTATGAGGATCGTGACGAGTTTGTTTGGAGGAGTTCCCCCTGCCTGCCCCGGTGCCCACGTTGTCCCTGCAGTGAGTGCCGTGCAGAGGGGCAGCAGCGGTGCAGCTGTCTCAGCACTCACAGCCCGCGGCTCCTCCCTGCGGAGCAGGAGCTGGGACGGCCCTTTGCACCTTCCTTCTCCTGCTTGAGCCCAGTGTCAGTGCTTCCAAACCAGGCTGATGGGGGCTCTCTGTGCTGCCTTCCCCCAATCCCTGCAGGTGTCTGCGCTACCCTTGCTGTGGGAGCCGCGCCGGGATCCCCCGTGGGAGCCGCGCCGGGATCCCCCGTGGGAGCCGCGCCGGGATCCCCCGTGGCTCCGGCTCCCAGCCCTCCCAGCCGGGGTCCCTGTGCTCGGCCACGGCTCCCTTGGCCAGGCTGTTTGTGCTGGATGCCAAGGCACAGATTGTTGTTGCTGGGTCTCTTCTGTAGCTCTGAGCCAGCTGGTGGTGGGACAGGGCAGGCCTGACCAGCCTTCAGGACACAGCCTGGGCGTCCCCGCCGCTCTGCTCCCCTCTGGTGTCCTGTGGGGAGACCACGGGGGGAGTCTGGTTAAGGTGTTCCCCGTGGGACTTTGGGTGGCCTGGCCGGGTGGGGGGTGGGATATTCATGTTGGTGCCAGCAGACCCTGAAGGTGGGATGACACTTTCCTAGAGGAGTAAGTGTGGGATTTGCATGAGGTTTGTGTCACTGAATGCGAGAGGGAGTTGGTGTGTTTTGGGCAGGAGGCCCTTGGCTCTGGCAGCTTCCTGGCCTTTTGGCCTCGCAGGAGGTTTGTTTGTTCAGGCTTTTCCCTGCTAAGCAATCTGGCTCTTCTGGGCTGTGTCTGTTGGAGTTACTTTTTTGAACATTGGTTGAACTTAGTTGCTCTCATGTTTGATTGTTTTACATGAATGGTTAAGTTAATCCTGAGATTTGGAATCTGTATCTCATAAAATTAAACCCAGCATACAATAGCTGGAAGTGTTACATTCAAAAAAAACTAGCTCAGGTGTTTTGGATCATCTCACTCTTATGTGCTCTATTGCATATTCACTGGAAGGACAACAGAATCCATACAGAAAACCTTTGCAAGCAGTTTTTAAACTTGAGGTCAGAGTCTCTTTTAAAGCACTGCTTCCTCTGCTCGGTTTCCTGGGGTGATTCAGGGAAAAAGTTGCCTTCTCTTCCAGCAGGGTAATCCCAAACAGGACGGATGGGGGATTAGACCCCTCATGCTGGTCCAAAACAGAAACTGGGAGGTGCCAAATTCCATTTGTCTGAAACTCCTCCCTGTTCATTGGTATCTCTTACAATTGGGCAAGTTGGAAGAAGGCATTTTTCTGGGAAGCATCTTAAGCAAAACGTTTTGGATGCTGCATTTAAAAGAAGTAGTGAACTCAATTTGCATGTGCATTTATTTTCCTGTTTCCTCTGTGCAAATGTGGCCATTTTAGAGCAGCTCCTGCAGGTTCTGTTTCTCTGTGGAAGTTCAGACAGTCCAAATTAGTAGCAGTTCTGTAGCTTCAGCGTTAACTCCTCAAAGTGAGAACATAAACAGCAGGCTGAGCTTTTCCAGGAGCGTTTTACAGCTTTCAGCAGGGCAGTGTTTAGTGTGGAGCTGGGTTTATGCTATATATTAGTTCTGTTAGAGTGTTTAATAGTACCTGAACAGCACTGGTTTGGTATTGATTACATAAAGGAAAGACTTAAATACCTTTACTTGTGGTATGGTAACTTTTCTGATACTTCTTCACTTGATTTCTGTGAATATTTCTATTTTCTGTAACATGAAGTTTAAATTTTATATTTTGGACTGATAAGAGGCTGTTCTTGTATCACTAGAATGAAACACTGGTTATTTCCCCCCCTGCTATGGCAAGACTGAGGTTGGCTGGAGTTCACCCAGTTACAGCGTGGAGCCCTCACTGGTCCGTGCCCCGAAAGCAGTGAGGGATCTGCAGCACTGGGGAAGGGAAGGGAGAGCGTGGGAATGTTCTCCAGTTGACTTTTCAGGAAAAGATGCAAGAGGGAGAATGTTTATTTTGTAGGGAGCATGTCGGAGAGCTCATTATAGAAAGTTACAGCCACAGCATTCGCACACATGCCTGGTGTGGAGACTGTAGCTTTGCTCTCTGTAAATAAATATCTGCTGAAGATACAAACTGTCCTCTTTAGGCTTCGGTGTTATCTTATTACAAGGGAATTTGGAAGTTGGAGAATTGAGCAAGTAGGTGCAGGTTTGACTGTGAAATTTTCTACAAGTAAAACAGTGATTTATGGTGTTTGTTTATAGCTGCAGAAAACCTGAACCCCCCACTTATTTTTCTATTGATTGCATTTCTGTGCTCTTAGGATGTAGCAGGTTTCTGCACTGGGTAAATATCTGACTGTTCCAGTGTGTTTGAGCCTGGCAGGCCCCGTGGGTGACCACAACCACCACACTGAGATGTGCTCATCTGGTTCAGAGCTTGAAAACCCCTTCTTAGCTTTTCCTCCTTTTGGCCCTAGTTAACATTAGATACTTCCTGATCATTTCTAAAGTTCCTCTGCAATGTGGAATTCGTGTCTATTTAGGGAAAACAATCACTAATTTCCTTAAACATTGCCTTTAAATTAGCCAACTCTTCTGTTCCATCTGCATTTGTATGCAATCAAGGGAAGCAGTTCCATCGTGCTTCCCTCTGTAAGGCACCACAGCTTGGAAAGCAAGGAGAAGAATACTCCCAGATATGCATGTGATGTCAAGGCTTCCCAGAAAATTCCCCTTTTAATGAGTTTGTTGCATTTTGAGACATTCAGTGGGAATGTTGAGAGAAGTATAAAGTAGTTGGGGAGGTAAGTAATGAGGCTGAAATGCATATGGGAATTTCTGCTGTGTTTCTTCTGCTTATCAGGTTTCTAAAAAGTGGAAATACAAAAGAATATTTACTCTATGTCCTGGAAGCAGAACCATCTGCAGCAACAACTTCCAAAGAAAATTGTGCCCTGTTGTTTTAGTGGGGGTGAGACTGTCCAGCTCTGGGTGTTTGTCCTGCTGTGTCTTGCCTGCTTCTGCATCTGTGGGGTTCTTGTATCCTACATATGTGTCAAAGCATATTATGGGAATGAATTGCGTGTTCAGACAGGTGGAAATGAGAAATTTTAACTGAAGAGAAAATCTTTATTCCCCAACCGTTTTGACAATATTAATAACAGTTTTCATTTCTCAAATATGATATCTAAAGGAACATTGTGTTGTTGAATAAAAAGGGCTCCCTTATGTTATTTCTGGATTATTTTTTCAAGTGCTCAGGGAAAAAAACCCTGATTACTGTTTGATATTATCCTTGTGCCTTGCAGTTGCTGCAGTGAGGAAAAGAATGTCCTTGTTTGATAGAATAAGCGGGGTGTGTGTGTAGGAGAGGGAGAGTGGCCTGAAGTGTGACTGGAGCATCTCTTAGGCAGTTCTGCCTCATGTAATCCTTGTGTATGATGGATGCTGTCCATCACACTGAAAGAGGATGTGTATGATGTATCTCTCAGCTAATCTCAGGTAGGATACAGGCAGATTGGTCTGTCGTTGTACTAAAAAAAATTAAGGACCTGTATCTGTTGACTTGGTAAATTATTAAAGTGAACCAGAGAGTTCTGCAAGAAATTACTGTGTGTGAAAAAGGCTTTAATTGACTTGGTTCTTTAATTATTTTGAAAGGATGAGGTGAGAAGATGTGATTAACTCATCCTTGAGCTCTGCAGTAATAGCCTTTCACTGTTCTTAACAGTGCAAGACTTGCACTGGGGATTAACTGGAGTTTAACAGTCTAGATTGGAAGAATTGACAGGAAAATATTCAACAGTGTTGAGTTTATTAACAGGATGACACCAACCTGTACCTGCCTTTTAACCCATCGGTGCAGCTGTCCCTCCCTTTGATCTGTGGGTTGTTGGCAGTGTGTACCCAGAGCAGTGCACTGGGACGCTGCAGGAGTTAAATTTTTAAACCTTCTCATTGTTCCATAACATTTTAAACTTTTTTTTTCTCTCTTCACAGGAAATGACCTAGAGGCCTTACAAGTACATTTGTGCATTTTTGTTCTGAGTCTACAACTGAGGGCAAATGCAGCCTGGAAGCACCACTTCTTAATGTTCCATCGGAAACAACTACCTCAACAAACAGGGAAAGGGGAGGAAGGCTTGCAATAATAAACACTCTAATTTTTAATAGCTTATACTTGCAAAGTCTTCTGTAAACAGAGTCCAGATTTTTTTTTTTCCCCCCCTTCCAGTATTAAGAAGAGACACTACAAGTAAACTAATTTGGCAGACTGGATCTGTCCAGACATCTGAAGAAATTTGATCTGCTGACACAAGGCTTTGCTTTCTCGAGGAAGGAGCCTCTGCACTGCTTTTACAATCGCTGTTGATCGGTGGTTTGCTCCACTTTTCCTGATGCTACTAATGGGAAAATTGCATTAAGGTATTGCTTCTAAAACTGTTATTTGCCGTGACAGAAATAACTCTTGTAGTCCAGCAGCGAGTGACAATATTATGCTCGTGAAGAACTCGTAGGCGACTTCTCCGCTCGTGCGTGCGGAGTGGGATCCCAGACAGGGGACAGAGCGTTACCCAGGTCCTTGGGCTTGCTTTTTGAGTTCAGTTTGTGACTGCAGCGGGGCTGCACTGAACACTGAAAACACGGAGTCAGCAAATCTGCTGCCTTTCCCACTGCTGATCCAGATTATACAGAGCTTGCCTTTCTGAAATGCCTTTGGTGAGCCCTGTGTACACAGCCCCGCACCGTTCCTGTACATAGACCCGGCGGAAGGAGCCCGGCGAGCGATTGTTCCTGCGAGAGCCCCCTGGACGAGCGCTCCCTTATGTATTGCTGCAGTGCACAGGAGAGCAAAATGGACTACAAGCGGCGCTTCCTGCTTGGCGGGTCCAAGCAGAAGGTGCAGCAACACCAGCAGTACCAGCTGCCCGAGCTGGGCCGGGCCCTGAGCGCCCCGCTGGCCCCGGCCGCCCCCGCGCCCGCCCTGCTGCCCCCGGGCTCGGGCTGCGCCGCCCCCCCGCCCCACGCCACCCCCATCGCCGACATCCAGCAGGGAATCTCCAAGTACCTGGATGCGCTCAACGTGTTCTGCCGGACGAGCACTTTCCTCACCGACCTCTTCAGCGGCGTGTTCAGGAACTCGCACTACTCCAAGGCGGCTCTGCAGCTGAAAGACGTGCAGGAACATGTCATGGAAGCGGCGAGCCGCCTCACAGCAGCAATAAAACCAGAGATTGCAAAAATGCTCATGGAGCTGAGCGCGGGGGCTGCCAACTTCAAAGACCAGAAGGAGTTCAGCCTCCAAGACATTGAGGTGAGTTGCCTCGGGGGGCCTGTTTTGGTGTGAATTTGTGTCATCCCTTCTTAACTGGACTTCTGGTCAAAATCCCTTCTACAGCAAAAGTTTTTCTGCCCTTGCTGAGGATTTGTGGAAAAAAAAAAAAACACCAAAACAACTCTTCATTTCTTGTGTACTAAGAAAGCACTAAATCATTTGCAGTGCCTGACCTCCAGCTGTGGCCAATTAGGTATTGAGTAGGTATTCCTGTGGAAGAACCAGCTGGACAAAAGTTTTAAACAATTTTCTGTTTTATGTCGGCTGATGTTTAGCCATTGTATTCTAAAATAACCTACCCTTTCCTTGGTATTTTCCATCCTGAGGGGAAACCTGAACACGTGGGAGTAGCATATTGTCATCAGTGTTTCAGTAAAACCACCTAATAGTTGTCTAATAACATTTTATTGCTCTTTAAAACATTTTTGTCTTTTTGAGCTGTTGAGCATAAGAGGAAGATACCACACTAGTGTGAGAGATGCTGTAGGAGTTTGTCCTGACTTTGCTGTAGTTTTCATGCACTGACAGCAAGTGCCAACAGTGAGGATTGAGAGGTTGGGGAGCTGAGAGGATCCCCAGCTCCCATCACACCTGGCTGGGTAGGTCTGGGTAGTTCCCCTCTAGTCCCTGTCTGTGTGGTGTAACAGGCAGTGCTCAGTGACAGTCACATATAAATCCATGGAGTTTTGAGTAGTTCCTTGTGTTTTGACATATTGCTTTACTTTGTGAAGTTATTCCTTCAGAACTCCATCCTGAGTGGAAAACTTACTTTTGAATTCCATTGGTTTTGATTCAGATTTCAGGTAACTTTGTAAGGATGAATATTATGTGCCTGTCAGCTATTCTCTGCTTTCCCTCACTGCACCACTTACAGGTGGGGTAGTTCAGTAGAATGCTGTTTGTCAGTCTTATTTCTCCCTGCAATTACATCCTGCAGTTTTCAGTGTGTTATACTCAGTATAGAATGAAGATGGGCTATATATTTGTTATAAATGTCTTCTGTAGACTTGTATTTTTAAAAGCAATCCAATAACGTCACTGTTTAGCCAAAGCTGTAGTAGTATATATATAAAAATATATGGGTTTATGAAATTCATCTTGGTAATACTTGTGCTGAAAGTACAAGTGTTGTTTGAATGCTTGAACATATTTGTTTGCATCAAAAAAGCAAAAACATCTGAGGCACTACCTGTCTTCCATGGGGTTTTGTGGGCTTTGAAACTCTGTCTTTCCAAGTGTTGCAACTGTCTGAATACTGTGTACAGGTAAAGGGGTTGTTGGTTGTGCCCAGGAAGCTTTAGCAGCTGCTCACGTGTCCAAATGGACCTGTTGAGAGGTCAGTACAGGAACAGATTAAAGTTTGTAGGTGACTTGAAAGTACAGGATGTAAGTTATGCTGGAAGACCTACTTGACTTAAAACCAATCCTGAGCAAATGAGCTTTCAGGCTGGGTTGAAATCAGAGGGGAAATGTGGCAATATTCAAATTGTGAATGTCAGGAGTGGAGCCCCCCGGGCAGCTCTTCTGGAGAGCAGTCCGTGGGCTGTGGGAGTTGTGTGCTGGGTAAGAGTCACTGCTCTGCAGTTGCAAGTAATAAACCAGTGCTGTTGCTGCTGTGTATTTAACACAACCCTACCCTGCAAGAGCCATGAACCAAGCACTGAACTCTTCACTGGTTGTCATGGCCTTAAACACAGCAGTGCACGTGAACCTGGAGAAATAGGGAGTCAGAGGATAGGAGCAGGAGTAATCAGCCATCCAGGAAATAGGACTTCTGAGAGGGACTCTACAGAAGGGGAGAGTAAGAGGGAAATCAGAATTGCTCAGGTGTGTGAGAAGCTGCCAGAACATGTCCCAGTGTCCTGTTCCTCGTGTCCATGTAAGGTGGAGCAAGGAGCAATGAAGTGAAGTTTCAGAGGGAAAGATTCCCAGTAGACACCGTGGAAATCCTTTGTAGTGTTAGTGGAGCACTGATGTGGATTCTACAAAGGGTAGGGAGCAGAACCTCCAGAACAGGTTAAACCTGCAGCTCCAAAACTGAGCCAGGTGAAACTGCTCCTTGCTTGGGCCAGTGGGATGAGCTGCTGAGAGCCTCTCCCTCTGCCTTTCTGGGACTGGGACACTGAGCTGTTGATGCTGAAATGTTAATTTAAAAAGTGGAGGGTTTTTTTTTCCCCCTGATGTATAGAGAAGTTAGCATTTCATAAAACAGCTTTGGCTGTAGAAATCGAGCAGATTTTGGCTTTCATGAGGTGGCTTTCTGTGGCTTTTGTGAGGTACCACACTTTTTTCTAGTGTAATGGGCTCTGGTCCCCAGGGAAGGCAATGTCAAGAAAACTTAAGTTTTGATGAGCATAACCTGTCTTGGATTTGGACTAAAAAAAGTTGTGCAACCTGGAGTGTAGGCACTGGGGATGAGGGTTTTAATTTATTTATTGCTACTTAGCAGAACAAAGCTTGCTAGTTCAGAGCTGCCTGCCAGGCTGGGTAAGAAGGTGACTTCTCTTGATCAAAGTGCTGGTGACAGATGTTTCCCAAGGTTTCTTAATTTCAGAAGTGCAAATGCTGATTTTTGTTTTCTTCCTTTCCTTTTTCTCCTTTCAAAAACCTTTGATTTCTCAGGTCTTTTGTGCCTCTATGGGTGAGGAGCAGCTTGGAAATCAGGGGGAAGGAGAATGTGTTTTATGCTGTTTTCTGTATCTGCTTGTAAGCTGGGGAATGCAGGAACATTGTACTTCTGTCAATAAAAGCATTAAAGGAAATCCAGGGGGAGGAGTAGAACTGGAAGAATGTTGGTGTATTCCCTCATCCCTTGTGAGGCTCTGCAGAATCTCAGTACTGCAAAATGGAGCTTGTGAACTGTCTTAAAAAGTGGTAGTAACGAGAGGGATGGCCATGTTGCCTTCCTGAACAAATGGGCTCCAGATATATTCTTGGATGCTCTGTTTTGTATTAAATGGAGTTAATTTTTGGCTCTTATGTGTATAATATAGCCCAAGATTTTTGAATGAGAAGCTTGTGAGACAAAAATGTCTGAGTAAATATTAAATGTAGGCAAACTCTCCTTAGCAAACTCTGTAAAGCCCAGCTGAACTATTTTTTTCAAGTATTCTTTCCTAGGGTTTGCAGGGATTGGCTTCCGACTTTGCTGAGTTGAGAAACTGTTAGTAGCAAAACAATGTTTTTGCCCACGTTTTAATTGCTGCTTTATATTTTTTAAAATGCTTCACTCTTCAGTGCTGTTTTCCCCAAGTCATAGTTAGCTGGCTTTTAGGCTGGCTGTCAGAAGTGAGTCTGTTGGGTTGCCTGTGTCCCCTGATCCCATGAAGGTGCAGCAGCTGCTGGAATGTGGCTTAGCCTGCAGGGAACTCCTTCCAGAGGGCAGGACTGGGTCTTCCCTTGGAGCTGTTCTGTTCATGGGATCCCTCTGGCACTGCAGGGCATTGCTGTGGAGGGAAAATGAATCCCATTCTGCCCACTTGTAGTAGTAGATGGGAGAGGGTGTTGTGTGTCACACCTCTCTGTTAACGTCACCTGTGGCTGCTTTATTTGGGCTCCAGTGGCAGCCACGTTGTGCTGGGGCTGGTCCTTCCCAGGACTCTGAGAAGGGAAAGGGGGGTAGGAGGAAACCACTGAATAACTGGATTATGGTGTTTGGGCTTTTCAGGGCTTGGTTTGTTTAGGGAAATAGCCAAAACCAAACAAAACCAACAGAAAAGGTGAAGAAGTTCTACTGCACAAAACGGGAGTTGGAACTGCAAGTCTGTTTGTGTCAGTGTGGGTGATGACACTGGTTATTTGCTGACTTCATTACTGGTATCATTCTGCTTTAAAGAATCTGCTGAACAACATTTGCTTGCCAGGGAGTTTGCATGGCATGAGTGTTTAGCAGTGAAATCTGGCAACTGTGTGTACACTTTGCCCAGTGAGATGTTCCTGAGCTCCCTGTGTGCTCCCAGTAGGAGGATGATGTGGGACAGAGTGACCTAACACTGCATCTCCACCTGCTGCTCCTGCTGGTAGGTGACCAGTGGGACTAAACTCAGCACCTGTTTCAGAGACAAGGAAGTCTGAAGGGAGACTTCCCCAAAAATCCCATTGCTTCCCACTGCCTGAACAGGAAACCAGATTCCTTTGGGCCAGGCTGCTCAGCTGCTGAGGTAGATATGGGTCCTACCTGGTCACCTGTGGTGATTCCAGTTCAGCTTCAATTGCTGCATAGTCTGTAGGGTTTAGTTGATGCATAAACTGGTCTAAAGCAGGAGAGTCAAACACCTCTGCATGGGAAAGTAGGGAAAATAAACTTGAGCAAGAGATGGGGGTGTCTCTCCCTGGCTGTGGGAGTTCACCCCACAGCTAGGACAGAGTTTGAGCTCCTGGGAAGAAAATTCCACCAAGTGAACTTTAAAGCAGAGTGAGTTTGGCATCTGCCATCAATCCAAAGGGGTGTTGAAGAGTGCAGAAACCTCCACCACGCTGATTATACTGGAGCAGTTAGAACCATCCTCACCCATTTCACAGGATGGCTGGATTGTTTTTCAAGCAGAAGTTCAGTAAAGCAGATGTTAATATTTATCTCCACTGTTTAATACTGTAAATTATAGTAGGAATGTTGTATGCTGCCACTTAAAACCTAATTCATGTGTTTATTTTGAGCATTATTCCCAGGCTGGGGAAACTTCAACCTCTGTACCTTAAATATTCTTTGAAATTTAATCAGCTTGAAAATCCTGATGAGTACGAGTTTCATCTTCCCCTGAGAGCTGCATTCTTCCTACACAGAAATATTCCAGTCACCAGTTGCCTTTTCCTGTAGTTTTCCTATAAATCTTCCTAATCTTGTAGCCAGGAAAGTTGGAGTTTTCTTCATTTTTTCATTTGCTGACTGCTTTTTTTAATAAAGCAAACTTTACTTTCAGAGGTCAGTCAAAGTACCAAAAATGTTTAACTTTATGCCTTGTACAAAGAAGGGAAGTGATTGAACCAGAATGGAATGTCAAAAGGAGTCTGGATGCAGTGGAAAAAAGCATTGCCACCACTGGTTTTCTGAAGTAGATAGTAAATGCATATAACTGCTCGTGTGACTTCAGAGTCTTGCCAGGAAGATCATTGTGTCTCAATTTTTTATTCCAGAAGAATGTAGCTGAAAATAAGCCAGATGATTTAGAGGCTCCAAGGCATGACGGCTTTGTACATTATCTGTGTATTTTATGAATTGTTCCTAAAATGGAATTCAAGCTGAATCTTTTTTAATAAATCAAAGTCAAATATACATTTTAAACCACTTTGTGTGATAAACTCCATAAAAGAAATAGCTTTTGAATACTTTCTACAGCGGTTTGGAAACACTTGCTTCTCTGGTGCTCTCCAGTTACTCTGTGCAAGGTTTTGTCTGCTCAGGAGAGCAGCCCTGGAGGCAGATGGAGTGTCCCCTCGGTGCTGGTGGCTCTCCAGGATGTCCTGCCGATGGTTCCACTCCTGCCTGTTCTTCCAAAATCCTCTGACACACCTGTGGTGTTGTGCCTGCAGTAACTGAGGCATCTCTGTGTCTTTGGACAGTTCTCCTGGGCCCTGGGGGAGAGAGGGATGGAGCCATTGCAGGGACAGGAGCAGGGGGCAGAGCTGGGACCTCCTTCCCTGGTGCTGGTGCTGCCCCTGAGCCCAGTGAGCTCAGCCCTTGGCTTCCCTGTCCTTCCTTGGCCTTTCCCATTCCAGGGAGAGGTTCTGAAGGTCTGTGCTGGCAGTTCCTGTCAGGCACTGCAGAGCCAGGGCTGCAGCTTTGGGCACCGTGAACAGTTCTGGGCCAAAAGCCTTTTCCTGCCCTTGTCCTGCCTGTTACTGCTCCCCTTGGAGGATGAACTCCTTGGATTTTGTGATGATGTTTTTAAATGATTCACACTTTGTTGTAGCTGTTTTGGGGTTTTATCATAAATTCAGCCAGGTCTGTGTGCAGGTGGGTTTGTTGACTTTGCCCTTGTGATAATGTGCTGCTCCATTTTTGGGTTGCAAGCTCTTCATCCTCCAGTGGTCACAGCCAGAGTGCAGCAGGAAAAGTGACCCAGGGTTAGTGTGGTGTCCCCTTCATTCCTAGAAACCAGTGCTCACTCAACTCTTTACCTTAAGGAAATGGTTACATATCACGTGGTACTTATGATCTGAAGCATTATTTTAATTTAAAAAAATCAGAGTTTAGTTCCTTACCCCAAACACCAAACAAAAAGGAAGAAGGTAAAATTCTGTGTGCTTGAAAGAGGTTTGTTTCTTCTCTGCAGGTCCTTGGGAGATGTTTCCTGACGGTGATGCAGGTCCACTTCCAGTTCCTGTCCCAAGCTCTGCAGAAGGTCCAGCCAGTGGCACATTCCTGCTTCGCTGAAGCTGTAGCTCAGGAGAGGAAGAACATCAGTGGGACTGGAGCCTCAAATATAAACCCCACAAATGAGCTGGAAGATGCAATAAGATCCTGGAGAGGAGCAGCAGAGGTGTGGAATGGTGGAATGGCTGTTACATTTAGGGAAAGCTGAATTCAGCCCTGACAGAGGAAGGAAAATAGCTGCTTTTCAAGACATGCTGTATTTGAAGGGGGGCACCTGGTGCAGATAGTTTGAGACACTAAAACTCAGTTTTACTTACGTGGTGATTGCACTCCCTGTCCTGTGTGAAGTTTCCTTGTGACAGGATTGTACACAATCAGTTCCAACAGATTTTTGTTGTTAGTAATGAATTAACAATGTTCAAGTTGGATCTGGCAGGTGGGGGAACTAAAAATAAAAAATACAACAAGTTAGTGTAAAAACAGAGCAAAATCTTGATGTAAAGGAAAAAATACAGATTGTCTCTAGTTCCAGAACAACAACAGAAGAAACTTCTTGGGTTTTATGATGAACTAAAATAACTGTTTTAGAGTATTTGTGTGAGGTATTAGGATAGGATGAGAAAAATCTGTGGTCTGTAAATATATAAAATTTATAAAAATATAAAATCTCTCTCTTACAGTTGTAGGTAGACTAATATACAAGTCATTTTGATAGAAGGGAGATTTGAAGAACCAAAAATCTTTACAATTTTTACTTCTAAAGTGGAAGGCAGTCCATTGTTTCCCTATAAAATCAGCCCCTTTGGCAGGAGGACACAGGTCTGGTTCAGAATAAAGTTTAAGATGATGTGATGCTTTTTCAATAGCTCAGGACGGTTCTTCCTCCTGGAGATGCACTTTGGGAAATGCAGTAACTGTGCTGTGAGCAGTGTGTCTGTCCACTGGTGTAGTACCAGAACTCCTCAGTCTGGACATCCTGCTTCAGAGGAAGACTCCTCCCTAGACTGGAGAATAAGCTGCATCTATTTGCTTTACCCTGCTCAGTGGTGTAGGATTTTACAGTCAAAACCAGATACTTGGCTTTTCATATTCCTTGTCTTTCAAAGTCATAGTCCTGTGCTCTTCATATTACTATCAGTATTCAAAATGATATTACTAAGCTGTTTTCTTGCTGTGCTGGGTTGATCTTGGTGTGTGTGGCCCTTCTCAAATGGCACCACAGTAATGACCCACAGTTTTATCAGATGTGTCATCCTGTGTAGGCAGGAGTGTTTGTACCCGGGATTTAACATCTCCTGTTTCTGTGGCAAGGTTGTGTTGAAGTTGTGAGTCCCTTTGTTGGTAAGCACAGTCCTGGTGTGGTCTAACAGGACCTGTAGTGCTGACAGGGAGCAGAAATGGGAACAGCAGACACTGTTGAATCATCACCCCTGTGCTGTGCAAGTCATGTGAGAGCTGGACTGTCAGAGTAGCCGTAGAAGTGTAATAAGTTATAATAAACTGTCTCCTCCAGGTGCTGATTCTCATCTCCTCTAGAAGGTTTTAAACTCTGTGGGCTTTTTCTCTTTTTTTTGAGGTTGAATTAAGCTTGACCTGTTTTAATGTTGACCCTCCTTACAGCAGATTTTTGTTTTACATTACAGGCCACGTCTCGACTGCGAGAAAGAGGCTGTGATGGATGTTTGGCAGGAATTGAAGTTCAGCAACTTTTCTGCTCACAGAGTGTGGCAATCCCTGAACATCAGCTCAAAGAGCTAAACATGAAAATTGACAGTGCTTTGCAGGTGGTTTTTCAAGTCTGCTGCTTTCATGTGCATGTAGTTCAGTCAGTGGGCCAAGGAGTGGAGAGGGAAGGTGTGTTGTGAGTCACAGACAGCTCCCAGGCGTCTGAGAATTGCAGCTTTGGCATCTTTCATTGTAAATGTGTGTATGCCGTAGACCTGAGTAGGGTAACTCCATGTGCCAGTCGCTGTCTGTACCCAGGCAGTCACTGCATGCTTGCTGACTTGCTGATGTGCCTGTGCTACCTCAACTTTCTGTTTAATGTCAGGCTTACAAAGTGGCTCTGGAGAGTTTGGGCCATTGTGAATATGCAATGAAGGCTGGCTTCCACTTGAACCCAAAAGCTATTGAAGCAAGTCTTCAGGTAGGATCTGCTAAACCTGCTCTCTTCCATCCCTCCTCACCTTGGAAAGAACTGTTTAAAGTGAAGAAGAAATTGGAGTAATAGTGTGATTTTCTGATGTCTGTTTGAACTGTTCTGCTGTGCTTCAGGGCTGTTGCAGTGAAGCTGAAGCCCAGCAAACAGGAAGGAGACAGACTCCCCCTCAGCCCATTCAGTGTGAGCTGCCCACTGTCCCTGTGCAGATTGGATCCCATTTCCTGAAAGGAATCTCCTTCAACGAGTCTGCAGCTGAAAACCTGAAGCTGAAAACGGTAATAATAATAATAATAATCCCAAATAACCACTGGAGGAAAGCTGGGAGAACTCCTCAAAATGTAGTAGAAGAGTAACAGCAGTTCAGTGCCAAACTCGTGTTTGAAAGTGCTCTTTTTCCAGCCTGACTCCTGTGGAACCATGCTGTTAGTAACAGTGTAGGTCCACGCCTGTTCCTGATAACATTTTAACCACCTGGGCAGTTCCAGTCCAATCTGGGGGAGCACAGGCATAGAAATCCAGGAGGCAATGAAGCTTCTGGGAATTTCTTGAAAATAGATGGGTTAAGCATCAAGAAGTGCCGAGGAAAGTGAGCCCTTACAGAGCCCCCAGCCAGGTGATGCACTTCAGAGCCTTCATCTGCTCAGGTGCCAAAATAAGTCTGAGCCAGCCTGGTGCTAAGGGAGCTACTTGAAAAAAGTACTTTGTACCAGAGCACCTTTTGGTGTCCTCTTACAAACTTGGATCAGTGTTTTAAAAGTAATTGAAAATTGTGGAGAGTTAATTGTATTTCAGTATAAACAAAGGGAAAATAGATCCATTCACAAGTTATTTGGGCAATTTTAATCAGCACTTCCCCTTTTTTATTAGATAAGCCCAGGTCCTTGCTCCTGAAAGAGTAGAAACAATTGATGGCTCAAAATGCTGCTTTTTTGTTGGGTTTGCAATCCTTTTTGTAGTTTTGTGTAAATTGGTTTGCAAGACTATAAGCAAAATTGTAGTGCTTATGATTTTGGAGGAGTGCTGTGTTCCAAACAGCATCTTCCACATTTCTGTTCTGCAGTTGAACTGCTCGAGTTATACAAGCCTGTGCAGAGGCTGCAGACAGTGCAGCTGTTTGAGAAGGTGTAGAGCGGTGACAAACGCGTGTGGCAGTGGGTGTTAATGCCTGTGAATGGCTGTGTTTTGCAGCACACGATGCTGCAGCTGATCAAGGAGGCCGGGTGCCACAACGGACTGACCCCCCGCGACGACTCCCCCGTCACCGAGGTGCTCAACCAGGTGTGCCCTTCCACCTGGAGAGGGGCCTGCAAAACTGCTGTGCAGCTCTTGTTTGGCCAGGCTGGACTGGTGAGTGAGCCAAACGAGAGCTTCCTTAAACAGCCTGCAGAGAAACTAGATATTTGGGAGTTTAGAAATTAGTTTGCAGTGTCTTACTTTGTGTTTCTCTATTCTGAGCCCTGCAGTTCACTTGATCTCTGAGCAAAATGTATCCCTGTGGAGTGGAAGTGCATAGGTGGTGTCTGTAGCTGACAGGAACACAGGAATGCACTGGCTGCTTCCCAGTCTCCATTAGGAGAGAGAACACAAGAAATGAAACTTCCAGTTCTTAGAGAAATAGAAATATTATCAAATCTGTAGATGACCATGTTAAAAACAAAACTAAAGACCCAAACACAGCCCCCTCCCCTCTCAAATTAGCTTCAAAAACTGCTATTTTTTTCATTTCCTCTCTGCTTTGAATGGGTTTCCTGCCCAACATAAACCAGGTGATGCTCCCTGACATCTCCAGCTGAGGACAGAGCCTTTAAATGCCTTTTAATGTGTGTTCTTGAGGGGAGAGAGCCCAATGGATTTTACAGGGTCTGAGCAGCTGGTAAAAATAGATGCTTGGATAATACTCTGATAAGAGTATGCATTTGTGCTCCCATGATTAATTGCTGCAATCTCTTCACTTAGAGAAGTGTTCATTCATGACACACAGGGGCTTTTTGGACCACTGTGAGTAGGGGGCAAGACTGCCCCGGGACAGGAAGGGAATGCAAGGATAAAGGTCCACTGTAGCCTGTAATAGTTTCTGTCAGGTTTCCTTTGAATTGTCTCCAGCCTTGCAGTGAGACCGTCCATCCCAGTCAGTGAAACCAGCTGGTGCTGTCAGTAGGTTCTCCAGTAATGGTGAATAAATTGTAATGAATTGTAAATGATGAATTTGTCAGATATTTCTACTTCAGCGTTCTTTGATACTACATACCAGATCTTAGTTATTCCCTCAGTATAAAATACCTGTTGGAGAAGGAGGTTCAAGTTACACTGGAATTCAACTGACTTTTAAAGGCAGCCTAAAATCAAAGGGGCAAACCATCAATATCAACAGCAGTGCAGCTGCTGTCAGTCCTTACTTCACTGAGATGCAGGGATTTAAGGACAGGGGATGGCAGTGCTTTGTCTCAGGAAGTTTTACAGGGAGGCATAAGAAGGCGGTGTCTTTTCAGGGTCAGAAGGAAACTGTGGAATAATAGGATTGATCAAATTCCCACTTAGGTGTTTTCAAGGAAAACGTATTAAATATTAATAAATACAAAGAGAATGAGGAAAAAGGATATGGTTTAGTGGGATTTTGTTCAGCTGCCATAGCTGATGGCAGGATGCTGGGAGCCAGCCCAGGGTACAGGAAAGCAGGCCAGGAAAGCGAGTGTTTCTCAGCAGCCCCGTGGGAGTGTCTGATGGGGAGCAGAGCTGGCTCCCTGCTGTCTGGTGAGGAGTGGCTGGGAGGAGCTGCACCTTCCCCCATTTCCCTTCCAGGGGTTCAGGTTCAGTGTGGTGCACACCCCAGTCCTGCCCGGTGGGATTTGAGGAGAGGCCTGAGGCACGTTTGGACTCAGGAAATCTGGTGTCCCCCAGTCTAGACATGACCAGTTAGACCTGCTGGTAATTGGAGCACTGACATTCTTCAGGCTTGTCATCACATTTGGAGAGTGTCAGCATTAAAGTCACTGACACATTCTCCCAAAAGACCGTGCTGATACGTGGAGTTTCACTTGTGTTGAATCCTGAAAGTCTCCAAAGATTTGTGCATGAACCTCAGGTTCTCAGAGTAGCAGCTCTCACTCTTCAAAGGCACAAAATGAGCTGTGCACAAAGACTTGCAAACCCTCTCTCTGTCATTCATCCTCACTTTGACACACTGCAGTTGAGAGAGGTATGAAGGTTGAAGTTTCTCTTTATGAACTATGTGCCCTAATTTTTTACAACTTATTATTTTTTCCACTATATTTTACTTTATTTTTTACAACTTTTTACAACCATGCTTGTATGTAGCCCCGTGCAGTGACAAGAAATTGTAATTTACGTCTGCAAAGCGCTCTTTGGGTGGAAATGAGAGAGGAAGCACCTGTAGAGCAAGAACAATAGCTGGCTGAGGTACAGGAAGCTGTTCTCTAAGCACCACCAGGCGGGGAGGGAGAACTGTTTATTTTCAGTTTATTTTGTGACGAACAGATAAATGAATCATGGCCCAAGGTGACGTAGCCTTTGGGTTACTGCTTTTAGACACTGAGCTGTCTGCATTCGTTCAGAATTGGGTGTAGATCTGTCACTTTAGTGCCCAATTCAAAAAAGAACATTACTTGGCAGTCTCACTGGTTTTAACCTCTCTTGCATGTACCTCATTGAGCGTGGAAGGCACAATGAGATATGACTTAGTTTGCTTGGTTATTTGGGGCTGCAGTTTTTCAGCAAAAGAACTGATTTGAAGTGTGGGTTTTCAGTTTTTACCTAAGCATATATATAATAGGAATTGTATTTTCAGATTTGGGTCAGCTGAAGAAATCTACATGTTTGAATAAAAATAATGTTTATTAAAATAGTTGAATTCCGAGGATGAGTGGAAAGGAAACTTTGAATTGGCCTCATGCAAAGAGGTTACTGGTTAAACCTCCCTTTTCTTGTGCTAGTAGATGTGTCCATTGCAGGAGCCCTAAATCTCCTAATAATGTTGAAATCCCAGATGTCCCAACTCTGGCAAATGCCAAGACATGTAAAGCTTTTTTCCAAGGGCAGAAAGGAAGATACATCCAGGGGGAGGGACACCCCAACAAAGCCCAGCCATGGGCACTGCTGTTCACCACTGCCAGAAGCTGACACAGCTCTGCACAAACCAGAGGTTTAGCTCTGACTCAAGGTCTGAGATGCAGACTCTGTTTTTCATGGGAGTTGAGAACAATCACTCCTAATTGCATCTCTCCTTATCAAAACTGTAATTGCAATAGAGCTGAATTGCACATTACCAAATTACATAAAATTAAAATGTACAAGGAAAAGTCATGGAGTTGCCCTGTTAGGAAATGTGGGGTATTTTCATGAGTGTGGTATTTTGGCTCAGACATGTTTGTCAGGATTGGATAAACTTGGGCAAAGGCTTGGAGTCAGCTGAAGGGAAACAAAGGCCTTATGCAAAAATACCTGAAAGGTGGGAAATGATTATGTTCAAGTGTCATTGGATGGTTTTGTTGAAGTGAGAGAGGAGAGACTCTCAGCATTATTCATATTTCACATTTTCATACCCAGCAATAGAGAACCTGTTAGAAGCTGAACTGGTGTAGGCTGGGTGATGGCAAAAAAGTCAGTAATAATCCCTGAGGCTTATTTATCCCCGAGGACTTTTGCCATTTCAAGGATAAATGGTACAGCTAATCTGCTAGTCACTGAAGCAAGAACTGCTGACTGCTGCCAGAAAGCTGCTGGTTCAGCATGACCAAAATAGGAAATTATGGAAATGATCAAAAAGGCCAACCCACACAGACTGGACAACAACAGAAAGCACGAACCAAATATGGAACTTACTGTCAGTGGTTATTAAAGGTTAAATGAAGCTGAAGTGAATCCATTCCTTCTCCATTCCCTACAAAGAAAGGGTCATGACAGAGGGTTGATCTTCAAGACTTTTGTCCTCCATACATCTTCATGATATGGCCCAGAATTCAACAAACTGAGCATCACTTCTCTTTATATAATTGGAAATTATATAATTAAATAACAGTACAGCTTCATTAGGTAGAATAGAGAAACGTTGATACGGAATTTTATAACCTTAAAAGGGGTGTCCATTAGGAATTGTGACCCATGGGAAGGGTTTCCAGCTGAATACTGCTTGCCTGTGTTACACCATTCACTGCAGTTCAGTGATTTCAAATATTTTGCTAAGTAGGTGTTTGGGATCTATTAAAGTGGTAACTGTGCTGAACCTCTCAAATGTAAGGGCTGTTGTGTGGAGCCACTGAGAACCACCAGCTGTGGGGTAAAGCAGCTGGTAACTGTGTAGTGATGCTTAACTACTGAGAAGAATGAAGTCCCTCAGATGCAGGTTACTGAACCCAACTGATTTTGTATTATTTATATACTTACAATGATTCTGTGAGTTAGTTAGTTTTTATTTGGTTATTTTTTATACCAAATATTTTGGTTTTTATTTGGTTATTTTTTGTACCTGTAGCATGGCTCAGAGATGAGACTATTGCAGCTTAACTACAGGGGTGATAAAATGATTAGAACTAATTCTTAAAATATTTTCCCTTTTATTTTCATTTTATTTGCTAGGTGGTTGTGGACACAGCACAGATTGAAAATAAAGAAGCCTATGCTCCTCAGATAAGTTTGGAAGGATCAAGAATTGTGGTGCAAGTTCCATCAACTTGGTAAATAAAAATACTGTATTGCAGATTATGACTGAAATATTTGGGTAAAATGATTGCAGTACCAAGGGGAGAGAGAATACTGCAGTTATGGACAGCTTCCTTAAGTTCCTTCATGTGAACTGTTTTAACACTGCTATTCCTGGCAGGCTGTAATGGGGCAACACAAAAGAGGCAGCACTGGGGTTCTACGACTTAAAGCAAAATTAGAAGCTTGATGATGAAAGAAAAGCCTTAAAAAGAACAATCTAACAGTATTGCTGTAATGCTCCTCCCCAGCAGGTCCCAGCTGTTAGCTCAGCCAGGCCAGGAATTAGCTGAGTTCTTGGGAGAGCCTTTGCTCTTCAGGTGCTGTTGTGACTCTGCACTCCGAGATGCTCTTCCTGCCACTTTAGTTGACTGCCTAGGAAAGAGGGGTGGGGTTGATCTGGAGTTTAAGTGAGGATTTCTTCCCATTCAAAGCAATAATTTGGAATTAGAACACTCCTCTGACTTGGAAGCATTCAGTGTTAGGAACTTCAGTACAGCACATTCACCTGACTCCTTGCTGAGCTGGGCTGTTCCTGGTGGCACGGAGGGAATGGCCAAAGGAGGAGTCTCCTGGTGCTCTGCTCTGCCCTGGGGCAGCCTCACCTCAACATTGGGACACTCTGGGGGACACAATGGAAGGAGAGATTGAGCCATTGGAGAGTGTCCAAAGGAGGGACACGGAGATGGGGAAGGGCCTGGATCTGAAGCCCTGTGAGGACACTGAGGGCACTTGGTGTGTTCAGCTGGAGCAGAGGAGACTGAGGGGAGACCTCCCTGCAGCTCCAACTGCCTGGGCAGGGGCAGAGGAGGGGCAGGACTGAGCTCTGCTCTGGGGGGACCAGGGACAGCCCCCAGGGAATGGCTGGAGCTGTGTCAGGGCAGGCTCAGGGTGGATCTCAGGGCAAGGTTCTTCCCCCAGAGGGTGGTTGGCACTGAACAGGCTCCCCAGGGCAGTGGGCACAGCCCCAAGGCTGCCAGAGCTGCAGGAGGGTTGGGATGATGCTCTGGGGCACAGGGGGTGACTCTTGGGGATGGGGCTGTGCAGGGCCAGGAGCTGGACTGGATGATCCTTGTGGGTCCCTTCCAGCTCAGCACATTCTGTGATTCTGTGTTTGTCCAAAAGAAGGAGTCTCCTGAAGGTGTTTCTCCAAGAGTCTCTCGATGCTGTGTTGCCCAGAAGAAGGGCTGTCCCGACGAGTTTTCCCGGGGCTCTGCCGGGTGTTTCCCGGGCCATCCCGCTGGGGCAGCGCCTCCTGGTGTCGCGCGGTGGCAGCGCGGGGCCCGAGCCCTGCGGCACTGCCGGGCCGGCACCGGGAATTCTGTGCCCGAGGGAAACGCACCGATCCCGCACCTTCACAGCTCAGTGACATCTCCCCGCCCCGCGGGATATGCGGGATCACTCCCTCCTGGAGCCTGTCGGGCCGGGGCTCCCGGCAGTGCCTCCGGGTGCTCCCGTGTGCGGGCGGTGTGGGGCCCTCGCCGTGTTCCAGGACAGGTGTTGGGTGCTCGGTGTGTGCCCTGCTGTGCCTGCTCAAGAGCTCATCGACAGTCATGATATAAATACGCTGAGTTGCTCCACTGTGTGTGGGATCATTTGTAAGTTCCACAGTAGGAAGAAACTGCTCCGGCTGCAGGCGCAGGAACCCCCAGGGGTTCGTAGGTTGTGCTGTAGGAGCGCAGCCACTGCCCTTCTGTTTTCTGACTGATGTGGCAGAACTGTTCAAGGTAGAAAATAAACATTTTGATTTTTAGTTTAAACTTAATGATTACAGGTGCCTGAAAGAAGATCCAGCAACAATGTCTTTGCTCCAGAGGAGTCTGGATCCGGAGAAGACCCTGGGGCTGGTAGATGTGCTCTACACTGCTGTGTTCGATATACACAGGTGGAAGGAGGGCAGGTACGTCTGCTCTTGAGCCTCACGCTCCACTTCCTCAGTTTAAACTAAGCTGTCATTGTTGAGTGATCTTTGCTGGGAGATTTGATAGCACCAGTTTGTCAGAGGAGGAAAACAGGAGTCAAACTGGGAGTGAGACATCGGTAATCCCCACAGATACAGGAGGCTGCTTAAGACCAAAGCAGCAGCTTTTCCAAGGGTACAAAAGTATTTGTTTCTCTTACAAAATTGCTTAATTTACATTAAATTTGGCTCCATTTAGGTCTTGAAACACAATTCTGATTTTCTTAAGGAATGGAAAGTAATGCAAATAACTAGCAATAATTTGCAGTTACCATAAGAAGTAGCTGATGAACTTGGCAGTCTTTGGTGTTGTTTCTTTCTCTATTATCCAAATCCACATTTTCCCCCAAAGTCCAAACTCAGCTATGTATTAGGTGGTTTGATCTGTGTGGTTCTTGTTGCTGCAGGGAGCAGGCTTTGCCTTGCATTCAGATCCAGCTACAGCGTGAAATCTCAGACTTTGGGAACCAGGTTGACTTGCCGTCGGGAAACGGAAGCAAATCTTCAGGGGGTCTCCAAAAGACATTCTCCAAACTGACCTCACGGTTTACAAAAAAAACTTCCTGCAGCAGTACAAGCAGCACTGGAAGTTACTCCATCCCCAGCACGCCTTCCAAGAACGTGTTCCTGGGCTCGGGCTCTGAGGAGAAGGCGAAGGTGCCGCCGGGCGCGGACGCGCGGCTGCAGAGCATCCTCAGCATCGGCAGCTTCCCGCGCGCCGCCGAGCTGGGGCCGGGCACGGCCGGCCAGCTGGCCAACGGCTTCCTGCTGGACAGAAGGGACAGCTTCTTCAAGCCAGACGATGGCAAGGATGACAAAGGTATGAATTTACCGACCGACCAAGAAATGCAGGACGTTATAGATTTCTTGTCTGGTTTTAACATGGGCAAGTCCCAGCAGACTTCTCCGATGGTGAAAAGAAGGAACTCGGTTGCCTCCTCTACGGCAGCGGAACAGAAGTCGGGGGCGGTCCAACAGCAGCCCCAGTCTGTGTCTCACCCTCCCCTGCACCCTCCTCAGCAAGGCTTGTCCCAGCAGCAGCAATCCCAAAAGCAGCAAATGCAGTATTACCAACACTTGCTTCAACCTATCGGACCACAGCAACGTGTACCTGCCAAATGGCTCAGTAATTCTTCACAGCAGCAAGCCCAGGCTGTTGGAACTGGATTGTCTCATATAAACCAGTGGAACAATCCTGGTTTTTCGGATTTAAGCTCTGATTTGTACAGCTTGGGTCTTGTGAGCAGCTATATGGACAATATGATGTCAGAGATGTTAGGACAGAAACCACAAGGACCTAGAAACAACACGTGGCCAAATCGTGACCAAACTGATGGAGTGTTTGGGATGTTGGGAGAAATCCTGCCTTTTGACCCTGCAGGTGTGTGCCTTTTCCTTTATTATGCTTTTTGTAAGAGTCCTTTTCCAAAGAATACTGTGAAATACTGTCTGCAGTAACTGTCATTTCCTCGTGCTGCCCCCAGGTGTGGGGGTGCTGACCAAGGCAGGCAGGGATTTGTGTGTGTGCCACTTTGCTTTGTTAACAGAAGTTGATCTTAAAGTACAAGCAACTTTCCTTACTGAGCAAGCATGAGAACTGATTCCTTGTTTCTTGTTCTGGTTGTAGATGTTCCTCGTATTCTCAATCTGTAGAATTGTTTCAAATCAAACTCACGCTCGGGTATTTTCCCTCTCTCCTCTCCTGCTCTTCACCAATCTTGTAATATGGAGATAGTGATGCATCATTGTCATATCCCCATGTTTTCCCTCCATTACTCTGCAATTCCATACTGGTTCCTGTTCTGCAGTGAAAAGCTTGGATGTCGAAGGATTAGAGACTGAAAAGCAAGTGCCATGAGGTTTGCCAGATGTGTTTGGACCAGCAATAAATTGCAGATATAGATGGATTATTGTCAAAGATGAAGTGAGATAAAATGTTAGTCATAAGCAAATAGCTAAAGACTAAGAAATCAGCTGTAGGATCTAAGAGGAGGTGAGTGTTCAATCCCCTGTAGGTGCCATTCACTTAAGGGCTGGACTCGTGACCCTGTGGGTCCCTTCCCACCCAGAATATTCTGTGATTGTGACTGTAGTGCTAAGAACAACACACATCTCTTGCCTTGTAAATGTAATCCCTGTTGGCCTGGAACACAGGAATGCTGCAGTGTGCACTTGGGGAAGCTGCCTGGAGGGAGGGAGGCAGCACAGAACAGGAAACCCTTTATCAGACCAGGGATCCGTTCCTGGTGCTCTGTCTGCGTTTGGACTGTGGAGGTGTCTCAAACCAGCTCCTTTGACTTGTAATGCTCAAGGTGATTTTGTCAGTTTAGTTGATAAATGAGTGGAGTTTTTAAGGCAAAACCAGGCATTGTAGTTATGTTATTGCTTAACACCTGTAAATGTGAATTAGCATAATCTTCCTTATGGTATAGACTTAAGGATTATCACAACCTTTAAGTAAGGACAAAGTGATTTTTACTAAGCACTAAATCCATGTGTGTCCGTGTAGGGAAAAGACAGCGGGCACACAAAGAACTGGCATTTTCAGCATTCTGAATCCATTCTATTTCTGTAGGATTTTCCTTTCAGTCTGTATAAAACTGCTTGGTTTGTTCCACTGGATGAAGATCAAGGACACTCAGAAAAGGTGACCCAAGCTCATCAGTGGTACCCAGTGCATTTACCCTTTCACAGTTGTAGGGATAAGTAAATGGTATTTTCCACAGATCTGTTGTTTAAAAAACCAAAACCAACCAACCAAAAAAAACCCTTCCAACAGAACAGACTTTTCCATTGGAAAGATAATTTTTCTTCATAAAACTTGCCAGGTTGAGCTGTGGTGTAGGAATTTTCAGTCTAAGCTTTAGTTAGTGAAGTACAAAAACCTTTAAAACACAAAACATTTCCTAGGACTGCACATTTGGCATTTGAAAGAAATCACATTTACTATTTTAATAAATATTTTTAGCGTCTGAAAATGTCTCTTTTCAGATGCAAATGTACTAATTAAGAATTTATAAAAGTGATAGCTTTTCATGTCAAAGGCTATTAACTAGCTACCAAAAATGTGTTTTGCAGTACTTCAGTCATCTGTAAGAACTTGGTGAAGGAGTGTTGCAGTAAGAACTAGCAGAATGAATGTTGAGTACTCCAGGTCTTTTGAAGTGGAAAACTATCTGACACAAAGCTGTTCACCTGACGTGTTTTTAGTGAGGCAAAAGTTAACACAGGTCTCTATTTTGAATATACCAGTGATTTAGCAGTTAATGTGCTATCCACAGGTAAAAAGCCTGGACGTCCTTCAGATCCCACCCAGACTCTATCCTTGGATCTGAGGAGCTGTCTGGCTTCCAGCCTCATCTTAAGCAGATACAAAGATATTTCAGAGGGAGAAGCAGCATTAGTAGGGATGTTTTGTTTCTGGGCAGCTGTCCCAGCTCTGTCCCTTGCTTGGGTAGGAAAGGATGCAGAGAAACAAAGTTATCTCCTTGTAATTTGCATCCCAGGAAACATTGTGGAGCTCTTTTCTGGACCTGTCAAAGGAGAACAAGGAAACTTATCTTGTAAATGCAGAATTGAATGTAGGGAGCTGCCACATGAAAGAGGTTTCTGCTTCCTGAGCTGTGCATGATTGTTGGATGTTCTTCAGTCCTCACTCTTAATCTCAAACAGCCTGGCAAGCAGCAGCTCTGCACTTCCCACTGCAATTACTGTGCATGTAGTCCAGACATCTTCCATAAATCCAGTCAGATTGCAAAGGCTTTTCTTAGGGAAGAAAAAAAAACAGGCAAAGAGAAAGAGAAGCTGTGGAAACTCAATTACACTGAATCACAGCAGCATTCCTTCTAATCCAACAACTGCTGCTTCTGACCAGTGGAGCATTTGAAACACTTGTGCATTAAGGCTTTTGCTGTGTCTGCTCAAGATCATGCTTATCCTTCACCAGGTGCTTGGGACACATAAAGCACTTAAAGAATGGAAGGATTTTTAAATTACTGCTTTTTTTCTGTGAATATGATTCTTCCTCTGAAATATTTTGTCCGTCAGGATCAAAATGTTTTCCAAGCTTTTTCATCCCTGTAGGAAGTAGGCAGTTTTGGGGCTCTGTGTTCCAATATGATCCATCTGAGGTTCTGATTTCCCAAGTAAGCAGGATCACAGCGTAGCTGGAAATCATGTTGCACTCCTGCATCAACTGTAGTAATTGGAGTGTTCTTTTTTGCTGAGCACGGGTAAATGTAAGGGCTTTAAATGTGCTGATGGATATTGGACCTTTCAGTGTACACACATCACAGTACAGATACTGCTTCCCTGCTGGAATGCAAGGGCGTAGTTCCATGTGGTGGTTATTATCCGCCACAGGTGCTGTGTGTGTACTTGTAACACCTTTCCTGCTCAGTGTCCTCCCCTGCTCCCTGAAGAGGAGCCGGCTGGTGCCTCCCATTTACCAGCAGGGAAGGAATTTCACTGTGGGGTGTGGCAAAGCCTAAAGGATGAAACTGGGGGGTAAGTTTCCTCCTGCTCCAGCAGCAGGAGCGGGATGTCAGTAGTGACCGTGTTGTTTCTCTCCCTCAGTTGGCTCTGATCCCGAGTTTGCCCGCTACGTTGCTGGGGTCAACCAGGCCATGCAGCAGAAGAGGCAGGCGCAGCACGTCCGGCGGCCGAGCAACGCGCGTGGCAACTGGCCCCTTCCCGACGACCCGCACAAAACATGGCCCTTCCCCGAGTACTTCGCAGAGGGGTAAGGCAGCCTGACTCGGGTGTTCTCTCCAGCTGCACTTGGTAATGTCAAGGGTGAGCAGTCAGCCCCCCTGCTCGGCTGCTCCCGCGGCACTGACATGTTGGGTGTCCTCCCTAGAGTGGCGTGGATACCCACGGTGCCTCCAGGGGAAATAAGGCATCTACAGCACAGATGCATTCTGAGAGTTCCTCTGAATATTTTGGAAACCTTTGAGACCTAGTTTTGATGAAAAGTGCCTGACTGAATGAAGTTTTCCAGATTTTAGCCACTTAACCTTGCTCCTAAAAGGCAGGTTACATTAGTGGTTCTTAGTCTCTTCCAAATCGTAACTATTTACTACAACAGAAGTGTTTCAAGGTTCTCTGTCCCTTTGCCCACAGTGTAACAGCTGTGAGTCGAGCTGGTGTAAAACCAGTAGGATAGGTATGTGTTCTGGCTCAGTTCTGCAGTGCAAAAGTCAAGTGATTCCAAACCCAAGCATCGCTTCTCCTTCCTGAACAGGAGAGGCACTTTTAATTGACATTATTATTTTAGTAAAATATATATAAAGGGACTGTAACAGACAAAGCAGTTAATGTGACCACTCAGGTAAGTGGAAGTATTTGTATTACTACTGGCACATTTTACCAAGTATTGAATTTTCTGTTTTCTGAGGTATCACCTGTGACAGACTCAGCACAGCTGGGGCACAGTCTGGGCTGGGCACTGTAAATACGAGGACTAATACAAGTTTTTGTGTTGCAGTGATGTGACAAATAGCTGGTCTGGTACTCAAGGAGACTCTGCCAGCTCAAGTGATGAGACCTCCTCAGCTAACGGAGACAGCCTGTTCTCCATGTTCTCAGGGCCAGACCTTGTTGCTGCTGTGAAGCAGAGGAGGTGAGCACAATGAACAGAAATACAGGGCACTCTGGAAGAGTCCTTTTTTATGTATATAATTTCATTTGAGTCTCCAGCCAAAGGAAGTTCCTGCTGATGAGACACAGTTGCAGGGTCAGTGTGTGCTCTGCACGGGTGCTGTGGGTCAGTGCATTCCCAAAGGGAGGGTGTTGGCAGCTCTCTCCTGCTCCAGCCCAGCCCTGTGCAAACAGCTCAGCCTCAGGACAGCAGCAAAGCTCAGGGGCTTTCCCTCCTCCAAGAGGTTCTCTTTGGGATGCTGCTTCTCTCCAAACCCCTGGGGTGTTGGAGACCCGTGCTGACCTGGTTTGCAGACTGTGCCTGGCAGCAGCTCTGCTGTGCCCCTGACACTGCACTGGGGTGGCAGTGAGTGCCCTCTGGCACTGGGGAAATGCTGCCAGTTATGTGATGTAGCCTTGTCTCACCTTGGCTGCCACTGCCCTTCTGGGAGTCCTAAATACACTGCTTAGTCCTTTATTTCTGACAATATGAAGAGGTGGCTCAATTGCCTTCATAAATAATGTCAGTAGCTTAAAAACTAAGCCAGGATTTTCAGCTGTGAACAATCCCCTTCCAGCAGTGGGAATTGCTCAATTGCTTTCTGCTCTTCCAAAGGGCTGGGGGCTCGGTGTGTTTGGGACCTCAGTGATTCCACAGCAGAGGGTAGTTAGAGCAGCAGTAACAAAAAGCACAGGATGAAGCGTGAATACCAACCCAGTTCTGATCTGGGATCATTCTCTCAAACTATTTCTCAGAGTCTTTTTGAAAAATAGAACAAGTTAGTTCTGTGGCCAAGAATTCTGGTTTTGTTTACATCATAAAATAATTCAGAGTCAATACCTTTAGATACAAGATTGTCTGTTTGCTTTTGGGTGACCAGAAGAAGTCAGGGGGTGCACTGCCACTTTCCCCCAGGTTATACCTGGGTAGCTGTTTTTATGGGCATTGTCAGAAAGGAACTGACCAAAAGAGCAGCTGTTTTCTGAACCTTTACACTTACCAAGACTTTACAGAGAGGGAACAGGAGCTGAGCTTCAGTGAATGCTAAATTGAAGTTGATGGAAGAGAGCCACTGCATAAACATCACAGAGAAAGGAATTATTTGTATTTTTTTAAAAAGCAGCAGGGAAAGAAAACACAATAGCACCTAAGGGGTGAATTAACCTGCCAAGACAGCAGACTGCTAGAGATGGATCATGGAGTGACTCATGGAGCAAGAACAAGAAAAGCCTGTGCTGTATGTAGAGCTCTGAAGAGCAGATGGAAGTTCTCAAGGAATGTGCTTCACTGAACAAAAACTTCAGCTGAAGTAACAGTACTACTGTCTCATGTTCCTTTTAGCAAGAAAAATGTTCTTCAGTTGAGAGCTACACCTGGGCAGCAAGAGAAGGCCAAAGGGTTGGGTGTGCTAAAGCTGACCTGCAAAGGGCTGCTTACCCATGGAGCCTGATGATTGGAGCATGCTGCTTGGCTTTTATTAAAGGAAGGATGAAATGAAAGATTCTGCTTTAATCTAAACCCATCTGCTTTAATCTAAACCCATCCACCTAATCCCACCCCCTAAAAAAATCCAAAACACAAGACTAAAAGAATCTTGACCACATGGGCATTCTGAGAGGATTTCTATTTGATACCAGGTGTTAGGTCACAAATTTAAACTGAAGGTGGAATGTTTTTCTTCAGTCAAGTCACTGTGCTTCAGCAGATGCTTCACCTGTTCAACTGCTCTTTTATCTTGCCTGTAAAGTTGTTTCAGAAAACATACTTAAAAAACCCCAAAGAAACATGAGCCATGAGAGCAGGTGACAGAAAAGGCAATTTCTGGCAGATTTTCAAAAGCTTCCTCTCACCTCTATAACAACCTTGCTGAAGCTGTAGCTGCAGGAGGGGCTGCAGAGCCAAGCCCCTGCCAGGACTCAGCGATCAGGTTCTTTCTGTATTGCTGTGTTTGCCTGTACGGAGCAAAAAGTACCTGGAGGGTGATGGAAGGGCAGTGCCACTGTGGGGGTGCCAGGCTGGGACCATGCAATGGGGCTGAGTCATTGATAAACAAACAGTGACTGTCCCTCTCTTTCTGGGCAGAAAGCACAGCAGTGGTGAACAGGAACCCAGCACGCTGCCATCGCCTCCCCTTCTGTCTGCAGCTGATGACCGCAGTCAGGTGAGCTCCAGTTTGCATCTGGGGGGGTCTGCACTAGGAAAACAACTGGAACAGCATCTGTATCTCCAGATTGGTTACTTCAGCAAAACCCCAAACCATCTGCACTTGAGGAGTACAAGATACTTTTGGCAAAGTCACCAAATTGAAATATTAAAATTGGAAATCACCTTTCCCTTTTGTTGGGGCCACTCTGTCATGCTGAAGTAAATTCAAAGGTTTTTTTAACAGGCAGTTAAGAATTTTTTAACAGGTGTTAAGAATCCAGAGTGCTTTCCATAGGCATCAATTCTGCTTTCAAATATAAGTTATGACCCTGAGATGAGGTCAGTTGGTTAGAACATGGTGCTGGTAACACCAGGGTTGTGGTTTGATCCCTGTTATGGGCCATTCACTGAAGAGTTGGCCTTGATGATCCTTGTGGTCACTGGCTTGGATTTCACAGAATATTCCAGGTTGGAAGGGACACACAAGTCTGTGGAACCTTCTGAAAATGTCTTTAAGAGGGGCCAAGATGATTTGTTAAGTACTGTCTCAAAAAAAGCGCGTTGGCATTGAAAGAAACTGACCCCAGCTGGTTTTGCTTTGCCAGGACAACAAGACCAAAACGTGGCCCCCGAAGGCGCCGTGGCAGCACTCGTCCTCGGTGACGGGCACCCTGCCCGGCCAGAGCTCGTCCCTGTACCCCCTGGGCAGCCCCGTCAGCCAGTGGAGTGACACGATGCAGCTCCTGCCGTCGCCCCTCTGGGCCAGCGACTGCGCCCCGGCCGCCGGCATCTCCTCCGGCTTCGCCTTCGCGCAGCAGCAGCAGCAGCAACAATCCCAACAGGCTTCCCAGCACAAACAGATCAACAAGGGCTTCAAATCCTTCCCGGTGAAGCACGAGCGCAGACCATCGTACCTGCCCCAGTACTGACAGTTCCTGCTGGAGAGCAGCGCGGGGCCAAAGGGGAACAACACCGCTGCCAATTCCCAAGGGGGTTGGCTGTGTCCTGGTTATCTCACTGATGGGGAGCTGAGGGGGTTTGGGGGAGACAGACAGACTCTGGAGTTGTGGTTGACAGTGCTGAGCAAATATGGCCAATATGTTTGTTGGTGGACATGAAACAGCCCAAAACTGTGATGTAGAAATGCTTTTAAAAATGTGTATATTGCCTTTACTTTCAAAACATTTTTTTTTTCTAAAAAGAACTGCTGAAGGACTACCATACAAGAAACACTGTATTTTATAGCTATTTTTCATATAGATTTATAGTTAAACATCTTACTGAAACACATTGAATATGTTGGAGCAAATATATAGTGGTCACTTTGCTCAACACTGTTTGTGTTTAAATTTCTAAAGGACAAGCTGTAGAGCCTTTGTACTCTCACCATGGCCCGTGGGCAGCTTTTTTTAAATGAAGTGCGACAGCAGCTTTTGCTGTGCCACCCCAATGAGTTCATTCGGGAGCTGCTGCAGGAACAGTTGCAAACTGAGTTTTGTGGCAGTTTCCTGACTCCGAGCTCAGCAGCCCCCTGCCCCGTGGGTGGCCCAGGCTCCCTGAGCTGCTGGAGGCCCGTGGCACCCATGGGTGCCGTGCCTGCCGTCCTGGAACAAACACCCCGTTCCTGCCGGCAGCCTTTGGCCAGAGCTGGCACCACACAGGGCTCCTGCAGCTTGCGAAAGCAAAGCCTAAGAGACTACTTGCTTTTATTTAAAGTCTTATTTCAGATGCTACAGTTGATTAAAAATTGTGAGCTGGCTCAGAAGATACTAAAACTGAAACGTGGGGTAGCAGTTAGTTAAAAGAACATTATTTTTTTTAAAAGGATAAAGTAATTATTTGCAGTCAATATGTGCCATTAAGTGAACCTGTGGAATTAGGAATTATCTTCCAACCAAAGTGGATCCGGGAGAGTGACTGGTGCTTAAAAATTGAAGAACAATGGTAAATATATGTATAGCTATCCCACTGTATATGAATTGAGATTACAGAAGATTCTTTATATAGTTAGAGCTTATTTAAATTTTCATATTTCATCTTTGAAAGAGTCTAAAAACCACAATATTTTCTGGTATAAGAGTTTTGACAGTATTAATCTTATTTTTGTATTTTTCTTAAGTCATATCATTCTAATATGTTAACTACTAGTAAAATGGGTTATTAGTTCTAACTACATAATTTTTCAATGAAGATAAAGCACATTTGTTGGTTTTGGTTTTACAAACTAAGTACATCTATATCTAAAGATACCAAAAAATAAATACATTATATATATATAAATAAAAAGTATACACAACACTAAAACTATTAAACATTTGGGTATTTCAAGCCCATCCACCTTTTTTGTTTGTATGGTGACGGGCTCTATTTGCAGGCCCAGATTGTTACCTTTTGTGCTGTTTGAGGATGCCAATGTTGCCTGTATTTATGATATTGTCACCATGTTTTCTGAAACTTCATACTTACCATGTTTACAAAGATTTGTTTGCTGTACATAGACTTTTTACAGTAATGTGCTTTGCACAATCAGTGTGGCTTCTGTCTGTAAATTGTTAATGGTCTGTACTACTATAATTTTGAAAACCCTCCACTGAAACTGTTAGTGGTTATTTAACTTGAATGGTTTTGAGTTTCCTCAATCTTGTCGTTTAGATCTAATATTAAACCCTAAATTTGGTTGTACTTACTGATTATTCATACTAAGACCAAAATGGAAGTTAATGAAAACACCTAATTTTGAACTTTTTTCTAACAAGTGCCAAAATGATTGCTCTAGTTTTTGCAGTTTATTCATAATTACAAATGCTGTCGAGTTCCTGGACCTACATCAGTGACAACAAAGAAAGTTTGTCTGCATTTTGACCACGTGGGTGCTACTCTGTCCTTCGCTTCCGATTGTTCTGAACACTGGTAATTTTAAGAATTGTTGCACTTGGCAAATGAGTCTTGCCCTTAAACTTCACTTACACTGCCAAGTGCAAGGGTTTGGTGCTTAGTTAACTTACCCTTATTGCAGTGCTTCTTGTGAATAGCTAATGCTTCTGAACTGGAACTGTACAGTTTGTATTTTAAAGCTTCTGTAAAAGTAAACTATTTGCTTTATTAAAGATATACATTTAATAGGTCATACCTGTTTAAAATATGCACCTTGCTGAAAATGAGCAGCACCTTAAACTGTAACTTTGGTTTGTAAACAAAGATCTTATTTCATTAACATGGGATTATTTAACAGTTTGAAAATTGTCAACTGCCTACTTACTGACTCATCCTATAAAACCAAACGTTATGCACTGTACAATTTGAAGCATCTTTAAAGCTACTTTCTCAAGCAGATGGCACTGGAGGACATGGCACAGACACTGCCTCAGCAGGGTCTTTGGCCCCGTAGTGCAGATGAACACTGATAACGTTACCCACATTTTTAGCAGAAATGGGATGGTAGTGAGCAAAAGTGAACTCCAGCCCCCTGCCCACAACTCTCAAGGCTTAACTGCTGAGTTATGCAGCAATCCCCTAGTTCCCAGGAAAGTTAACATTTGTTTCACTGAATCACTGAGCTGCTCCTTTGTTAACATGTTACATTCATTCACAATATACTACAGTTTACAAAGAACATCTTTATTCAGCACAGTTCTGATACAGGACACAAATGGTTCTTATTTATGGCAACACGTGCCTGCCTGTCGTGCTGGAGGTAGCAGTCACCTGGTGAAGTGCTTACCCTGCTATTGCAGAACCTGCTTCCAGCACTGCTGTCTGGCTGTGCTAAGAGTACATTGCACTGAGTTTTCCAGAGGGAAACAGGCACTGTGATAACTATCAATCACCCTTAAGCTGTGTTGATTACAGTAACAGAGGAAGAGCTAGTCCAGTACTAAATCGAAAACTACAGTCACATTTTAAACACACAAGTAGAGGTCACTTTTTACCTGCCTTTCAGGACCACACAGTGGACTCTAAACTAAGTATTTCTGCAGTCTGAAAGCAGCACTGCTCGTGTGCAGGTGTCAGTCAGTCTGCAGCCTTCTGCGTGCCGGGCGGTGTGGCATCTGCAATAGTGGCTAAATAAATGAGGTTTCTGTGCAGGATATGCTGGTACCTGTGAGAGAAGGAAACAGTACCTGAGTAACCTGCTCTTTTATAGCCAACTACCCACACCTGTCACTTCTGCAATCTGATCAGGATTTGCCGCCCGGTAAAGAAATAGCAAACTCGAATGGTAAATCAGGGGAAACGTGTTCTGGTTCGGGGGGGGTGTGTCACACCCGGGGAGCGGCTGTCACAGGACACTGAGCCAACACCCTCACGGAGCCGGCGGGGTCAGCTTTGCTTTATACATCTGTGAAAATGATTCTGATGAAGTCCCTTCATAAGGCCGGATGCATTTTCTTAGCGGTGGTAAAGCTCTGGGCCCGGGAGCCCCGCAACCCTCCCGGCCCTGCCCGCCCCGGTCACTCACTGCACGCAGTCGGTGGCTCGGCCTTTGCTCTGGTACTCCACGATGCACCGGATCAGCTGGTCGTTCTCCTCCAGCAGCTGCGGACAGAGCGCGGTCACCGCCCGGCCCGGCCCGGCCAGCCCCGGCCCCGCTCGCCCAGTTCCGGCTCAGTCTCCGCTCCCACCCAGTCAGTCCCAGCTCAGTCCCAGCTCAATCCCGGCCCAGCCCCGTTCCCGGCCAGCCCCGTGCCGGCGCTCACCCGCTGCAGGGTGTCCTGGTTCACCTCTGCCTTGCCCCGCACCCGCTCGGGCACGAACACCACGGACATGGCGGCGCCTTCGCCGCCTGAGGGAGCCCCGCGGCCCCGCCCCCGCCGCCTCCTACTGGCTGGCGGGCCCGCGCACGCGCCGCGCCCCCCCCGCTCCCGGCCCGGCAGGGCGGGAATGGCACGAGCCGCCCTCAGAGCCCCGGCACAACAACCAGCCGACAGCTTCTACTGAACAGTTTATTCTGGTTTAAAATAAAAAAAACCAAAACAAAACAGAAAGCCTGGCCGGGCGCGGCAGGGACACCCAGGGGTTGGCCCCGGCCGCAGCTCCCGGCCCGGTATTTACAGCTGGAACACCTCAGACAGTAAAGAGTTATTGCAACAGGACAGCACTTGCCTCTACGGTCAAAAACCTCAACAGGTGTTCAGAATCATGACTTGTGGATCCCAAAAGGCAGTTGTTAACATGCAAAAAACATTACTAAACAATATTACCTAACTTCTACAGCTGTCAAATACTTGACCTTAATAAGGAAACCAATTACAAAATACTTCCTTGTAGTGCTATACAAAAGTTATAAAATTAAGATTCTATCAACCACTTTTAAATATTCCAATTTTTTAACAGTGCAGTTTTCCACATCTTTATCACCACTGAACATTTTTAAGTAAAAAAAGAAAAAATAAATCAGCAAATTAGATCAAAGTGATGTAAATCTTTGGATCCCTTTATTCCTGTGGCCTTCATTTTTACATACACAGACACAAATGACCAGGTTTCTATTTCAGCATATCAAAGTTGTAACTACTCATCCCGAATTGGCCAGAAGTCCATACTCTGTCATTTGTGACCTGGCGGTCTCACAACCCGAGTCTCCCTGTCTCCAAGCTACGGTCTATCAAAATGCAAACAACTTCAAACACTAAGAATTCTTTAAATTGCTCATGTCTACAGGTATTACAACAAAGCTAACATTTCAAGAATTGACAAATGGAGACAGACTTTCTTCCCAGGCACTCCAGGAGAATCACCAACTCACGTGCCTGGTCCATTATTAAAAAAAGTTAATATTTCTCACTAAGTAAAATTAATTGCAAATCTTGACATACGAAAATTCCTTTTCTCCTTTTTTTGAAAATATCTCCTTAACTTGGTCAAATCCTGTGATATGCCAGAAACTACAAAATCAAATTCTTGCAAGAGCAGTGAAGCGTGTATCCAGTCTCGTGTAATGGAAGAACATTTTTCAAAACTTCATTATAGTTCATATATAAAATCAAACATTGAAGCCTGAAAAGCTGCTAAAGAAAAAAACCCAACTACTTCAGTGTTCTTCAGCATATCAACTTCTGCAATAACACAGTATGTTTGCCGACTTAAAAATGTTTATTCTTTAAAAAATTAGTTGCTTTTTATACAGCTATACAAAGTTTGTAATGTTTCTTTGGCAATGGGATATAATGGAATTTTACAACTATATAAAAACTTTCCTTTGCCTAAGAAACAGTATTTACTGTGTGTACATATCTGACTGACAAAGCAAGTTTTCTACTGTCCAGCACCCTAGTTGATACAAGTACAACTACCTCAAAAGGGATATTACAGGATTTCCAAAAAACAACCTTCAGTGGGTCAAAACACTCACAGTATCGACGGCCTTCTGCATACAATTGTCCTTACAACTTGAAGCAATTATCAAATACAGTTTAGTAATAAGAAAAATCCTTTCAGTGATGAAAAAATACTTAAACTCCATCGAAGTACTGCTTATAATTAACTATACATAAGAAATTACTTATCCTTCTGTCTCAAATATATTTAATGCTCACTGTTTTCAAAGATGGCCATTTTTCAAAAGTAACTGCATTACACCCCTTTGAAATTAAATAGTTAAATCCCAGTGCTGGTGACAAGTATACAGCAAATTAACTTCATTCTTTGCAGAGATCAAAACTAATTCTCTGAATCAAGAAGATCTAGACGTTCGCCCGGTTTCAGCTTTCTTGTAGACTACGCAGCAACTTTGTTGTCTTTCTGGAGGGAACAAAAGTACAATGTTAAAATTCATTCTGCAAACCAAACCCCCCAGGTTAATCTGGGCAGCAGCCCTGGGAGCAGATGTGCTGTGGGGGCCACTGCCCACCCACTGCAGCAGAAAGGAGACCTCCCTGGGTGCTCAGCTGGCACCTGCTCACACCCCCTCAGGGCTGGCACACCAAGGAGAGGCTCCTCACTGACTACACGGCACAAATCCGCAGCATTTACACCACCTCCCACTCAGCCGGGAGGCTGCAAATCTCTCTTATTCAGAAATTCAAATAACTGATCGTCAGTCCCTCATTTCCATTCATGTTCAGCTGCCAAAAGTTTCCTTAAATCACAGGGTTAATTGTTGCAACTTGATGAAGCAACACCTGAGGGCACTCAGAAATCTGCTGTGATGAAACCCTCTTTTCTTTTTTATTTAAAAATATTTAAAACTTCTAACAGAAAATCAAGATTTTTGTCTGCAAAACTCTTAAAACTGCTCATGCAGTAAACTACCAGAATTTGTTCTGTCCCAATCAGAATTGCAAAAGCCTACTTTACTTGAACCAGTCTGATTAATTATCCTTGTTAATAAGTCTAACCAGTACACCAGTCTATATAGGCTTCCTGCCAACTCATTCACAAAGAATTCAAGTTTGTTGCACACAGGAAGCAAGTTAAATTACTCCCTCTAAATCTTTACATTCTACAACACTGCTTAGAAAAATGCTTGCAATTCACATTTCTAACACTTGTTTTCAATCTGCAGAACTTATTTTTCTCTTTTTTCCTCCCTCCCCTCCCCCTAATGCCAGCTATCAAGTATTGGGCATGTGAAGAAAGGCAGCTATTTTTGGCTGCTGTTGATAATAAGATGATGCTATGTAACCAGAATTTTGGCATTAATGGCCTTTCAATAAAGTAGCTCAGAGTCCCTGCAAAACACTATTCAAGAAATTCTACCTCAACATCAAATGTAAAAGCAGGAGGTTTTTTAACTACTATTTTCCAAGCCCAGTGGATCGGGTCATAGTAACATTAAAGGCATTTTACCCTATATTCAAAGTCAGCAAACTCCCTGCCTCCACGACCTCCTCTGAATCCACCGCGGAAGCCTCGGGGGGCAGGGAAGGAGCCTCTTCCTCCTCCTCCTCCTCCTCCTCGTCCCCTCCCACCTCGGAAGCCGATGACGCCCCTGCCCCGGTAGCCGCCGCGGCCGCGGTTGGGGCGCAGGGGGATGCCGAAGGTCTCCGCGTTCAACCTCCTCTCCTCGGCCCAGGTGGGTCGCCGTTCCCTGCCACACAAAAGGGACAGGATTGCTGCCAAACGCCTCGGGAGAACACTGAGAGCCGCCAGAGAGCCCGGGAACTGATAAACGATACATTAACCACGCCGTAAATCTCTCCTCTCTGCAAGAATCCAGGTGTCTGCCACAGTTCATTAACTCGTCAAAAAGGGAAGCGTTCCAGTGCCATTAACTGGGTATTAACAGTGCTGAGTTTCCCACACAGAAGAGCACACTCTGTATCCTCCTCATGCAGAATCGTTTAAAGCAAGAAAACAGTTGGTAGTTACAGATGTTACTGTATCTGGCTGTGAACACAACAATTCCCCTCCCCCTCCTGTAATTCAAAATAGGTCAGCAATCCACATCCTCACGTCTCATAAAAAGGCAGCAGCCAAAGATAAGCTTTAATTTTCCTGGGACGCTATCTGCCCATTCCAACAACACCACCGGCAGCGACAGTTACGTAATCGGCTTAGGAACCATTAAAGCAGGGCCATAATTGATTTAACTCAAGTGTTAATTTAGTAGCAAAGCAAAACAAGCAACCCACCCCACCCCCCTTAGTAAATCTGGAAAGGAGATTCTAGAGCCTGTGAATTAAGTTCCAAAAGCGTGGCTCTAAAACACCTTAAAATATCTTCCTATTAACATATTGCACTTGCCCACAAACTGCTGTGCTCTGTGTTCCTGTTTTCTTTTTGCCCACTGCATGTGGAAATGAGCTCTAATCACTTTCGATTCAGAGCTGATTGTAACGAGTAGCACTGAAAGTACCTTCTGGCAAACATGCATTAAGCAGACTAACAAGCTTCCCCTTGCAGGCCGTACCTATTGTCATCACAGGAAATGTTATCAAAGAAGGATTTGGTTTTGTCATAGTAGCAGTTGGGTCCAAGTGGATCCTCTTCATCGGCATTCCCTTCGCTGTTTTGGGTATCAACACCTGAGTCACCTTTGTCTTCTCCATTTACAGGCTTCTCTGGTTTCTCAAGTTTATCTTCTACAAAATAAAAAGTAAACAGAAGCCTAAAAACACCAGCACTGTTAACTTATTCCCAGACAGAAGCTATACCGAATGCTCAAAATTACAAAAACCTCTCCATAATTTAATGCAGAAATCAAGTAATTTGACACATAAATTAGGATGTTTTTGCTGCTGTCTAGGGGTTTGATGTTCTCCATATTTTCTGGGGTTTTAGTTAACAAAAACACCTGTGACAGCAGGGATTTGACAGCTCTATTTTCTACCCTCTTCACTAACTCCTTCCCAGACTTAAGAGTCTCACTCAGTCAATCCTAATAAAAGCCACTCCACGGTTTTGTTCATCCCCAGTATGAACAGCAAACTATCAACTCATTTAGAAATGATCCAGAAAAAGAGGCAAGCACCAGAGGACAGATCCTATGGGACTCTGCTGGTGTTCCTACTCTACACTGACATCTGACCATTTATTCCTACCTTTTGTTTCCCAGCTTTTAGCCAGCCATTTACTGAATAGGAACTCCCTGTATTAACCTGTAACAGTTTTGTCCAAAAATAGGAGCAGCAGAGTAACAAACAGGTGGCTGGTCACAAGAGAATGAGGTAATCCAAACAGAAGCCTGCTAAAAAACAAGTGCTGGCAGAATGGTTTCTAACTACTCCTGTGTTCCTTTGGAAAAGGATAAAAGCAAGAAAATGCTGGATACTTTCAAACAAACTCTCCTGCATACTACAACAAAGTTCTGATCCCAAACTCATGTTTTTCCCATTGCTTTTGGACTATAATCGATATTTTAATTTTTGTCTAATAATTGAAAACATAAAACATGGGGTTTCTTTTATTCCATCCTTTCCAGAACTTTAAAGAAACAAACATTATTGGAGCTTCTGCTCACGTAATCTGCATTTTAAACAAACAGACTTGTTAGAACTTGACATATGACATTTGCTAATTAAAATTACTTCAAAAGTCAAACATTGACCCAAGCATTTATTTAATTAATAGATGATCCCAGTTTACTTATTAATAAGCTTTTTACAACTGCAAACAAGACTGAATAGGATAATGCCTTTTAAAAGTTGTTCTCCAAGGCAGAATTAAAACAGTAAAGACACAGTTTTTCCATGCTCAAACACAAAGGAAAAATTGGTTTACCTTTTAATTTAAGTTTATTATGAAACTCTCTATCAATTTCCTCCTTGTTGAATTGTGCATTTGCACTTTCAAAGTCGAAGTCCTTCTCAAACTTCATTGGGCCATCCCTCCTAATGCCGAACCGTCCTCGGCCCCCCCTGTGGCCTCCGCGGCCTCTCCGTGCTGAAGGTGCCCCTGGAACTGAAAAGAGGGACGTTCTCTTCGGGTTTGTTTTGGGCATTGCTTTTTATTTGAGGGTGGTGAAGGGTGGTTGTTTGTTTTTTTGTTTTGCTCTCTGATTCCTGGGGTAACAGGTTGGGACTTCATGCATCCTCTTCCTGCACTTCTGTTGTTAAAAGTCCCATCAGAGCAGCTTGCAATTTGTAAATTCACTTACAGCAATGATGGCAGTGACACAGAAGACATAATAGTACTGAATGACTTTTTAGAAGTCATTAAAAGCTTTTTCTTTTTTAAAGAAGAGTTAAAATGTTAGTGGCTTTTCAGTCAAGGATTTTTGTAGAAAGGTAACAGGCTTTCTTTCATGCTATTGTGTTTATAAATCCATGAATACTGCTTGGTTTACATTTTTATTCCAATTGCTTAATTTAGAGCAACCAGAAGAGATTCTCTCTTTCATGATGACTTTATGTGCTTGTATTATTCAGACACAATGCAAAGCTGTTACCCACTAGAAACAAAATGTGAAAGAATTTATGTATTTTAGCAGATTTTAAAAAAATAATGAAGTCTGAAAACAACGATAGCTATTTCTCAAAACAAGATTTACCAATTTGTCGTTTGTTTTCATTTCTGAGTTCATTTTCTGATCTTGAAACCTTGTGTGCTTCAGCTAAAGTTGGAAATAAAAAAATGATTTGTTTATCCAATTAGGTATTTTTGACCATGCTTTCGTATATATAGTTCAGATTTAAAAAAAAAAAAAATCCAAACCTATAAAGGTAAACCACAAGTTTACAATCACAAAAGAAAAAAAAAATTTAGAATATATGCTTGACTTTAAAAAGGAATATATATCTAATCCAGGTCTCTGCTGGCCAGTGTACCAGTAAGAGACATCAGGAAAATTCCTCTGTGTTGCCCTTCAAAAGAGCACTTCCTATGTGCATGGAAGGAAACAAGCTGTGTGAAAATCATCCAAAGCTACCTCGTCGGTGCTCTGGGTTCTCCAAGGATTTCTGGCCAGCAGACACCAAAGGCCTGGTTGGGACAGGACTCCTCCTCCCCACTGGTGCCGGGGTGGGCAAGTGGGCTGAAGCTGTTTGGACTGCTTGTTCCATGGTGGGGCTCCTTCTCAAGTGATCCATCTGAGGGCTTGAACGACCTGGGCCAAAATAAAACCAAAGCCACTGAGCTATTTCCCAGGCACAAATGTGAGTTACTGGTCTCAACCAATCCAGACCTTCCCAGGTGTGTCCAAAGAAATAAATATTTCTGCACCCTCACATCCACTAATCCAGAATGAAGGATATTTAGCAATACCCCCTCCCCTAGCCTAAAAGAAAAAAATAGGTGGGACAATTAATCCCTACCAACCCACCCAGGATGTGCATTTAGCTGTGGAATGAAATTTTCCACATTGATTGGAGGTAAAAATACACCTTCTGCCTCCCCGGGAAGGCAAGTGGGAAGTGGCTGCTCCCAAAGGCAGAGACACAGCTCCAACCCTGAAATCCATGTGCTGTAGGGCACTGCTGTGTTATCCCTGCCAAGCCAGGGCTGGCTGGTGCCAGGACTCTGCAGGTGAGGGAGCTCTGGTTGCTGCTCACACATGGCCATTTGCAGCACGAGTGGCTGGGGGCAGAAGCGTGTTCAGAACGGAGCCATTTGATCCAGCCAGGCAACTTCACAACATCAAACAGGTAAATCTACTGAGAAATTAGAATAGGACTCAAGTCCCAGGAAGTAGAAGTTGTATCTCATAACAAAAGCTCAACAAAAGAAAAACAAAACCAAATCAAAACCACAGAAAATCCCCAACAAAACAAAACAAAAACCCAAACTCAACCAATAAAAGCAATCATACCACACTTGTAACCTACAAAGAGGAAAAATATTTTTTAAAGCAAACAGAGAAAAAACCTTTTGATGCCCCACAAGACATTTTGTGGCAGAATATATGTTCATCTGGAGCATATGCCACATATTAAGTCCAAGAATCACACAGCTTTTAACTTCAACTACAGCAAACCAAGCTAGTTTTTCAACAGAGAAATGCTCAGCATACATTCCTCCCCTTCAATTAATCCAACAAATAGAACCTATTTTTGGCAACACACTCAACGAGTCCTAGAAATTCCTGATGGGTATACAAATCTCAGTTGAAACTTTGGAAAAAAACCTGTTTGCCATGAAGTGTTTTGACTTTTAACACGACTGCATCATTTAAAAATAGCATTAGGGGTATATCACACACTTTAACACACAGCAGTGAGGAGTGGAAGAGCAGGTGTTTTATTTTGAAGAGCCATCTTAACACATTCACATGAAAGGCGAGGGTGAAGGTGCTCAATGTTTAGTTAGGTAGGTTTTTTTTCTTAGCTACTCAAAAATCATCACAAATTTCCTTTTTGCTTCTACTTTCTTTTTCCAGAATTACACAGTCTACCCACACAGTTTGTTCCTATTAAGCTGACCTGAGTCATGTCAGCATCTCTCCAGGCAGTCAGGTCTGCTGCTACAAAAGCCACAGTTAGGAACAAAGATTTCAAAATCGTAAGCTGAAGCACTTCACATCTCAATCAGCATGAAGTATCCTGAGTTTTGTTATGTTATCAACAAAACTAGATACTGAATTTCCACATGCCTCTATTTGCTAACATTATTCCCCTTAAATAAGTCCTAGTCCTCAGTACAGATGCTTTAAGGATAACAACAAATGTCTTGCTACCTATGCAGCACTCCGAGATGTAAAAAAACACATTTAAAAAGCAAATACAAAGCCTCTTAATGCCTTTTTTTTTAGTGTTTTTGTGACGGAATTCAGCTCTTTTGTTGGCATTTCTGGTAACCACCTATGCCAAGGGGGCACCACTGGTCAAAAAAGAGCAAAGTTACTAAAATAGATTTTACCTTGAGACATCTGTGTTTTTAGAGATCTTGCATCTGTTGTAAATGCAGAACCAACTGCAGTGCTTTGGGACATGCTGGCACTGGCTGAAGAGTCTGTTCCAAAAGATGTTAAAGAACCTCCTGCTTTGGAAAAAATAATATAGTTGTAAAACCTGATTGAGGCTTTATTTCATTATTTTTAAATTAGTACTGATTTGTAAAACCATATTAGACAGTTACTCTAGAATACACAAAAGTCTGTCCTTCCCATACACTTCTGGTTTTATCTAACATATCTAAGTGCAGTAAGTGGGTAAGGCTGTAATATCTTGATTGTTTTAATCTAATATAAAAAAGAAAAGAGCTCTTTTAACTTCAGCATCACAAGTATTAACAAAACATAGTCATGAGAGCATCTTACTGAGCAATAGATGGTATTGCTATATTTCCACTTAAACATCTCATTAATTGATATCAAATTACAGCCAATTCTACAGCCTTCCCTTCACATGGCTAACATTTTCAGTACCAGGAGTAACACTCTGCCATAACACTTACAAGACTGTAAGTTCCTGTGTGAAAGACTAAAATGTGAAATACAAAACTCTCAGGAAGGAAAGTTTGTTGTTAAGTCTCAGAGGGCACCTGGAATATAAAGGAGCCACCAGCCAATGCAGCTCACAAACACTTCAAGCAGGTATTTCACACCCAACTAACACCTTTAACAGCTGGAGGGCTGTGCTGAATCATCCAAACCCTCAGTTAAGGTGTCACAGCACAGTTATGGATGGGGCTTTTGTGGAGGGGCTGCTTCTGTCCCTTGGGAAATATCATGACCACAAGATGAATGTGATGAATATATACAAAATAGAATGAATTACTGAGCAGAGGAACCTTTCCCCACTTGTCCCTCTGAGATAGGTGTTTAATTCTCAATCAGAATTGCTTTGATTTGAGCTGCAAAGCCTATGAAAACCTGTGTACCTTTGAGCTAAACTGCAGGACTGATACAGACTGAAGAGTTTTAATCTGCCCCGGGATAAGACACTGCTGAAATTCTGAGCCCTGCCTGCCGTGTGAGCAGAGCCAGGAAGGCAAAGCCAAGTCCCCCAGCCCCACGTACCGACTCCCACAGCCCCGAACTGCTGGCTCACGAGCGGGCTGGGGCTGAACTGGCTGTAGGCCGGCATCCTGCCAAAGGGGCCGTACGAGCCCACCGACTGGAACGACGAGCTGCTCGAGGACCCTAGAGAGGACTGAACACAAACACAGCAGCTAGCAAAGAGGCACGTTGACACAAAACCCAGCAAACAGTTCTGCAGGGCCAGAAAGGGAGAGACTCTAACAAGCGTTTTCACAGGTATGTACATGGTTAAGAAAGCGCTTTTACCCTTCCACCACCACAGACCTGAGAAAACAATGCCATGAAATTTTGCAACCTTTTCCCATGAACCTCTGTTGTCAAACACACAAATAAGCTTTGTTAGCAAAATTGGAAAGTGTTTACCTTTTTCCTTGAAGTTTCAAAGCCCACAGGAACAATAAAAGACCCAAACATATTTGAGGACGGTGGGGTTATCACTACTATTGGGGTTGGCAGTAATGCAACTTCACAGCTCTCAACTACCACTGACAAGAGGGGTTGCACCAAATTCAGCAAAATCTCTTAAAAGAAGAACAAAAGCCCTTCCTCACATGGAAGGATCAAGAATTCTATCCTACAGAATAGTTAAAACATTAGAATCATGAACATTTACATGGAATTATCAAGTTCCATTTGAAGCAAGAGTTTCCCTCTTGCTCTCAGGGATGATTTAAGATACTCAATAAGCACAATCAATAAGTCAACAGATTTCCAAAATGAAAAATAACTATTTCTGCCAGTCCATCTACTACGAAACAACAAGCTGATTAATCCTGAAGGCTTCAAGCTGTAAGCTGCTTTCCCTTCATCTATCAAGTATTCCCTTTTCAAATAACTGCCCCTTTGTATGAAGCCTGCATAAAAACACATAGCCAGATGAAGCACTTAAGTCAGTCAGCAAAAGAAGCTGAACACTAGAATCAAAAAACAAACAAGCAAAAATCACTAGTGATTTGGAGAGGTTTCAGCATCTATTCCATCTGACCTTTACCAAGTCTGATCTTTCCAAGAACTCCTGCATACATGTCCTCTTAAGCCAAGTCCCTTTCAAAAAAGGCATCAAGATCTACAAAAAATTGTTTCTGAAAAAAACAGCAGCTTTGGAATCCAGTGCACTGTGCTAGAGCTAGGTTTCAACCTCCAATTCCACTGTTAAAGACATGATTCCAACGAGGCACATCTTCCCAGAGTTCTTTACGCTGGGTTGTGAGAACTTGAGAGCGATAAACATTTTTAAACACTCAGCCGGAGAGCACTGAAAGCTACCAGGCTACACCTGAGAAGATGTTGTGACTCACCTGAACAATGGCAGGGTCCTGTGGCAAAGAGCACTGAGGCTTTGGTGGCTCACACACAGTCAGGTCTTTGATGTCACTGCCACGGAATATGATGTACTCGAAGACCTCATCGCGAGGGGGGATGGGCCTGTCTGTCGGTCTGTCCTCTGTGCCAAAGGAGCGAACTGCAACGTTGGGGACACAGGGAACAATCAAAACAGCCCACATTTGAAACAACTTTCAGACACACTGCAGAGACCAACAGCTTGAAACAACCAGAATAAAATTTTGGTGAGGAAAAAACCCTTATTAAATAGGCAGCATATTCTTTATCATTATTGACTCCTCAGTAATTTGATCTTGAAAATTTCGGTTAAAAACCAAGCAGAAAGACCGAGACATCACTTATGCTATCACTTACATGTTGATTATTTCAACTGTTTTGTGAGGGTAAGGGGAAACAGCAAGGCAGTTTTTTTTGGCTGGTAAGTCAGTCCTATGAATCAAGGAATACATGAGTTTACATAGTTCATACTCTGTACTTGCAAATCAAGGAAAAAATACATTAATACTACCAGAAACTAGAATATTAGAAGTTATTCAAAGTGAAGTATTTCTCAGTATATCCAAGGGCTAAATAAAGATTTAATAAAACAACAGGAATTCTGTGGTATGTATGTACAATTTTCACTGAGCAAAACGCATTCCCTTGCCGGTGTAAGGCTCATATGATCTCTGTCAAATGAAGCAAACTCACTGGGGCATAACTATCTTCCTAAGGAGGCCTGCACAGGGTGCAGCATGCCAAGACACTGGATTATTTGTATGTACTTAGCTGAATTCCAACAGTTTTCCAATTGCACAGCAATGAAGTTTATCAAGCTCCTCTTTTTGCACTACAGAAAATCACCATTACTGTCACTTTACTGTCACTGCCTTCCTCACCTTAAAACCCTGGGTGAGTATCAAGAGAAACAAAAAAGTCAGCTGAAGAGATATGTCTTCAAGAGCCAGAGTTTTGTAAGCAAAAACCGAACAATGGATTGAAACCACGGACAAAAAACCCCCAAACCCCAAAATTATGACAATGACATTCACAATCTCATCAACTTGCAGCAGCTTTAACAATCTCTCATGACTGTTTTTGCTCCAGCCTTTTAGACAGTGTTTGCTTTGTAAGGTACCAGAGATAATGCTGAGAAAAATCTGTATTTTGCTTTAATTTACCAGAATTAGATTTCCCTCATTTTCAGATGAATCAACATTTTGGAGACATCACTAGGCACTTATTTGCAGCCATAAAACCATTAGTCAAGAGCTGTATGAAGTGACACTGAGTCATTTCTCAGGCTGCACCAACCATTTTCCATCACTGTTGCTTCTTGTAATGCTGCATAAACAGAGTTTAACAGTCAAGTACTACAAACACTTTTGAGAAGCAAAATTAAGGGGTAAAAAGATCATGCCCACACTACAAGGAAAAATAATAACATTAAGTGGCTACAATTGTTTTGTTCATTCTTGTGTCATCTACTGAGCTGACTTTAATCAACTTTTCTATTTCTGTGCATCTGAAAGTTTCCTCTGAATGGTCCTGTAAAATGTAACTGCTGCAAAAAGGCACATTCTGTTAAGTGAAAGTCAATACTTGTCACAAGAGAAATCTGTCTCCTCTTTTTCCTCTACAGAAAAAGATATCTGAAACTTAATTTGCAGAAATTAACTCCAGGTAATGCTTAATAACATTATCAATTGGTCATGTGCATTACTACACTTCATTCCATTGCTTCTATTCATCAAGCTTTTCCATTTCACTGTCCTGACCATGGATCCACCCTCCCTCTCTGGCCATCCTATACTCTATTTATTCGATAACTAATAAATTAACTTGGACTTTCATTCCAGCATTTGACCTGCTGTCTTGGCAAGTAAAACTAAAGCTGATTTTCTGTTGTTTCTCTCTGGTTTCTCTAGCAGCCATTTTGTACAACTTTCTGCAAAATACAAACCCAGTTTCATCCACTGAAGATCTGCTCTGCTGGAGAGGGGTGAGCAAACTCCCCTGACTGGCAATTCAGCCTTGCCTTCCCACTCCAAGCAACAAAAATAACCACCCTAAGTCTGATTTCCTTCTAAAGCAGGAACCAGGACGTCATGGGCAGTGATCTAAAAAAGGGCTGCTCGATGCTTTTGCAGGGTCTACCCCAATCAGGCCCTTCAGAGAGCAGTATAACACAAGCAGTTGAAAGCTACTTTAGTATTTTCCAAAGGCTTACCTACCTTTACAGTTTCTCCTTCCCCAGCTTGGATTAGGATTTAGCATAATCTGAGCCCATTAAAGTAAAAACTCTAATATTAAGGTGGTCAGTACAACAGCATTTTAGAAAGAAACAGCTTTCACCATGGTTTTGCATAATTAGAAATACTAAGTATCAAGATCACAAGATTTCGGAAGAGCAGCAGGCTTGGAGCTCTCTCTTAGCCCCCTCTCTGGGGGTATTCCCTCATTCTCCCTCCTTCCTCCAGAACAAGGCTCAGTGGTTCATCTACAGCAAAATACTGAAGAGTGAGAGAAAATGAAAACAAGCCTGTGAAAGGCAACACAATCTTACAGCTCACCCCAGAACGGTGGCAAAACCAGTAGCCTCACCTTGGCAAGTTCAGGTTTGGTCTTTGGTTTTTTAAAGAGTTAAACTGGTTTAGGGACTTGCAAACAAATAGGCAACCAGACCACGTTAAAAGCAAACTTATTTTTTATCAGTGTAAACACAATTATGTAGCTAGTTAGAAAGAAGCTCACCCTGTTAAGCCCAACAGGATTCATGTATGTACTTGAACCCAAGTACTTCCACCAATTTCATATGCAAGTGCTGGGAGCAAGTTTTTGTACAGATTTTGACTATGTCACTGCTATATTTTAATGTATATTGCCACATCACACTACTGTAGAATTCAATGGCAACATTGCACCTTACCCTATCACTTAGCAGACATGATTACTTGCTGATTCACACAGGGGATTTAAGCAGAACGTTCTTCAAAAGCCAAGCTATTCACTCTGCTAGCAAGAGGACCCTGTTCCCATATAATGTGAATTATTTCACTCTCTGTGCACATCACTGACTCACTGTGCTCCCCTCCCTCCCTGGGCAGCAAATGCACACAGAAACAGCTCCCCCCACTCCTGAGGAACCCAGGGGAAGCAGGACAACTGAGACCACCACATGTGAACAAGTCATTCCCATTGCCATCTCTCCTCCCAACATCCCAAGCCCTCCCCTGGGATCCCCTCTGATCCCTGCACACCCCAGTGCAGGAGTGTGAACAGGAACAATCAGTTCAGCCCGCGTTCCCTTCCTGCCGGGGTGCTGCGTTTACAGGACATGGACGTGAGGGCACAGCCAGGACGGGGCTTTGACCAGAGGAATTGTTCTGCTGGGACACACCATGCACAGGTTTGGTTGGGCACACGTGCACTAAACCTCCAAACATGCAGGGAGCATGACACTTCACTGACTAAAGGAGCAATTTATAAAAACATGATAAAAATGTAACTCTTCCCTTTCCCCCTCCCCCCCCCAAATGATAAAAAGCAGCTCAGGTCTTCACAAGAATTTAACTTTCTTCTGTCTACATTTCTGACTCTTTCACCTACAACTAATACTGTGTAAAAGTCTAAAAGGAAAGTTTTCCTTTTGATGTGTCATTATACCATGGAAAACACTACCACAGATGGTTGAAAATGCCAGAAATACCAGAAGTTTAACTACTTGTTAATTCACCAAAAGCTATTTCATTAATGTTTATCAATTATAATTGTTCCAAATGTAACCCTCAATGGTGCAACAGCTGAAAAGTGACAACTGGTGTGTTATACCAGAGAGACAACATATAATGTCCTGTTTCTTATACTCTCATGCCTAAGGATTCCCTATTGTTGAAAGGAACAAAGCTTTTCCCAACCCAACATGGATATTCTTACACAGCTTACCTGCACTAAAAATCACTCTCTCCAAATCAGTCCTTTGAAATTGAAAAATATTACAGTATGAAAGATCACACCTCATTTTTATTGCCACATTTCAGATCAAGCACCACAGTCATTCTTAACTGCCCCAGGTAGGGCAGCACTTTCCAACAAGAAAACTAACCATGGTTTGCAAACTCCCTTCTTAAACTGGTTGGACTTAATGATATTTTAAAAAATTAATAATGCTTTTTTTGAAAGAAAGAAGTATTAATTAGAACCATGAACTGGAAAGACATTTCAAGTTAATTTAACTGAGGTTTGACAATAGGAGTTGAGTGGTTTGGTTGCAGACACTGCCTCTGAAAAGCTGGCAATCCAAAGCAAACATATGCGCCAATATTATTTAAGAACCTCAAATACTTGCATAGCTTGCTCAATGCCTGGAATCCAGTGTGCCTGGGCGTTTTCCCTGCTGTTTAAATAACCACACACTGCAACATTTGGGGAGAGGATGCATGGATTTCCCTGCTCAGACTCTGGGGCAGGACAGAAGTGTTATGCTCAGTGTTTAACAGCTGCTCTCTAACTCAAGGGACACAGGCCCCAAGTTTTGCTCAGTGAAAGATCCCAGCCTGGTAAACAAAATGCTGATGAGGGAAGGAGAGCAGACTGCCCTCAGTGAGGGAGAACTACAGGCCCTGCTGGCAACCCAAAGATCTTATTTCTGTCTGAAACCCCAGACAATTTAAGATAAATGAGGGCATTCCACGAGCACAACTTCATGAGATTAATCTCTGACTTGAGTTTAGCTCACACAAATCCTACTGCTGGGTGAACCTGCAGTTATGCAAGAACAGATTCTACCTCTACTTTTGCACTTTATGTCACGATTTTCAGTGAATTAATTTAGGATATGAATAATGATAAGCTGTCCTGCATTCAGTCCAGGTAACAGCAACATGCCAGTCTACACAGCTGAGCAAGTGAAAGCATCAAGTCGTCTTTTGGGGCTTTTTTTTGTCTCTTTCTGGTGGAAAGTTTGACATTTGTGATAAAGATCCACATTAAACAGTTCTAGTTTGACTTCTGGACTGAGCACAGGAAGAAGAGGGAACTATTCACAGCTGCAGAGGAAGTTCTGCTGCTTTCACACACAGACCTGGCCATGGTTAAGCACCCTTGCCACCCTACAGACCCTGTCACAGCCATTCAATGACCTGAGCTTTCAGAATATTCAATATTCCTCCAATATTCCAGAGCTGAGCATTCTGCTCATGAGCACAGCAGACTGTTCCACAGTCTAATGTGGTTGTTATCAGCTCCAGATTAATCTCAGATTTTTAGTTCCATGGGGCCCAGAAATACTGGTTTATTCTCTTCTGAATCACGATGCTATATTACAAAACACACATTCTTCAGCTCACTCAGCCAAGTTTTATTAAAGCAAATGTAATGGTTTGGATTTACATTTGAGATGAGAGCTATGGGAAGAGAGCAGATTAGACTTGTAACTGTAGTTTGATCTGTCTTAAATACGTACACTTTGGCAGATACGCCACAACATGACTTAACCACTCTTGAGAAGTCATGCAAAATTGGCTTGGTCAGCACTACATCAGTCTAATTTTGGACAAGGCTATCACAAGGTCCTCGAGGATGGAATTATTTTTCCAAGTTCTTTTGCAAAAACCTTAACAATCACAGCGTGCAACTGGAATCCCTCAACACTTATTTTTAATCACAGGGTTCATCTTTTTCTCACATAAACCAATACCAGCTGTCCTCTTAAAGTAGATAATGAGACTCCAGCAAGATAATTTAACCCAAAGGCAACTTCAGGAACAAATACAAGTCACACAATAAAATCTAAGTGCCTCATAAATGAAATGCAAGGACCAAGCTTACTGTAAGGTGTTCCAAAGCCCACGTATCAGAATTTACAAAACAAATCTATTTCTTAAACAATGAGGGGGGGGAGGAGGCCTTAAACTACCACAGCACACAACCGAGAATTCCCACAAAGGCCAGTGAAAGCAAACGCCCCACACGGTATCAGCCAGCCGTGTCAAACAGACCGCCGTTCAGCCTTTCCTATCGGCCCCGGCCAAAATATTTCATTTATACTACAGCCGGGTAAATCCTCCGCTTCTCTATGTGCATTTAGATGATTTAGCAAAACTTTGCAGAAGCAAGAAGTATAAAGTGAAACACTACTGAGTTTTGCAGAATCCATTACAAAGAGGTTCTGACTAACAGTTCTGACGCGATGTTTTATGTTGAGAGTGCATTATCACGCTCGAGAAACACCGAAATCCTTCGGACGCCCAGTTTCAAAGATCCTCTTTTTCTTTTCTTCCCAACTCTGATCTCAGCAAACACGTCTTTCTAACTTTCTTATAGGTACCTATATACATGTACACATATATTTTCTGGCCGATACGCTCTCACAGCATTTCGAGCCATGCAGCGCCCCAGAGATCCCTCCCAAACCGAGAGCTCAGGCTCAGCTCCCGTGCCCACAGCCCAGCGCCCGGGATCCCCTCCGGCCCCGGCTGTCCCAGGGTGAGGCACAGCCCCGCCGTGCGCGGCCCTGGAACCCTGCCGGTCTGGAATCCTTACGACACAGAGAAAACCCCTTCGCAGCCTCCCCCTCCTCGTCCCTTTTACGCACTAACTCTGGAGCGCTTCCACTGCCGAGAGCTTCGTCCCCGCGCTCCGCCCGGGACCCTCGGCCCGGCGCTGGCCCGGCCCCGCTCCCGGCTGCTCCGCGGGGCCCGGGGGGAGCGGGGCCGCCGTTCTTGCCCAGCCCCTCGCTCCTCTGCACCGCAGCCGCCCCGGCGGGACGAGGAGGGCTCCGAGCAGCCCCTCAGCCCCGGCCGCCCCCGGTCCCGCCCGCGGCCTTACCCTTGGCCAGGGCCACCGTGGAGTTCTCGGTGTCGATGGTGTACAGGATCCCCTCATAGCGGATCTCGGCCTTGGAGATGAGGCTGATCTTGCTCCCGATGTAGGGCGTCCCCCCGCTCATGGCGCTGCTCCTCGGTCAGGGACACCCTTCCTCCTCCTCTTCCTCCTCCTCCTCCTCCTCCCCCCGCGCCAAGCGCTCCCCCAGCCGGGCCCCGGCCGCCCAGCGAGCGCGGCGCAGAGGCGCGGCAGGCGCTGCTCCCCCGTTCCCGAGCGCCGCTCCCCGCGCAGCGCCCAGCGCGGCCCCGCCGGAGCCTCAGCACGGCCCGCGCCCCGCGGCTCCCAACATGGCCGCCTGCGCCTCGCCCGCCCCCCCGCACGGCCCGCCGCGGGCATGCCGGGACCGCGCACTTCTCGCGAGAGCGCCGCGCGGGGCCGCGCCGAGCCGGGCGGGGCGGCCATTGGGGCCGAGCGGGAGAGGAGCGGACCGAGCGGCGGCACCGCCGGGACCGGCCGGACTGGGCTGACTGACACCCACCGCACCGAACTGAACTGGACTGACTGACACCCACCGCACCGGACTGAACTGAACTGGACTGGACTGGCACTCACCGCACCGCGCCCCACCGCACCGGACCGAACTGAACTGGACTGGACTGGCACTCACCGCACCGCACCGCCGGGACCGGCTGAACTGGGCTGACTGACACCCACCGCACCGCGCCCCACCGCACCGGACCGGACTGAACTGAACTGGACTGACTGACACCCACCGCACCGCACCGCGCCGCACCGCACCGCACTGAACTGGACTGGACTGAACTGGACTGGACTGACTGACACCCACCGCACCGCACCGCACCGCACTGAACTGGACTGGACTGACTGACACCCACCGCACCGCACCGCGCCCCACCGCACCGGACTGAACTGGACTGACTGGCACTGACCACCGCACCGGACCGGACTGAACTGGACTGGACTGACTGATGTGATAGACCATGGCGGGTGGTATTGTTTATCAAACAGGATGTCCTGCTTAAATAGATAAACTAGAGCAAATGTTAAACCGCAAGGAACTATACAAATGCCGATGTAAGGTATAAGGTTGCCACATGCTTTAAGAACTGCAAGGTCAGCCCAGATAAGGAAAACAGTTGCTGACAGAACAAAAGGGCAAGAAAAGGACACCTGAGGAAGACGTCTTACTTCAGCCTCTACGACCACCGGGAGGCAGAAAAGACCCCTTAGTAACAGCCCAACATGCGCAGAGTGCTAACGCCATGTCAAGGAAAACGGAACTAAGAGACTATAAGAAGAGACTTTCCGACACGATAAGGCGCGGCAGTTGGCGGAGCGGAGACTCCCCTGTCGCCCAGCGCTGCATTTGCTCATATTCTACTTGCTGTAACCAAGTAATCAATAAATTTCAATTGGTATCTTGATCCATTGTGGTTTCAATTTATAACAACTGACACCGCACCGGACTGAACTGGACTGACTGATACCCACCGCACCGCACCAGACTGAACTGGACTGACTGACACCCACCGCACCACACCGCACCGGACTGAACTGAACTGGACTGACTGATACCGACCGCACCGCACCAGACTGAACTGGACTGACTGACACCGACCGCACCGAACTGGATCGAACTGGACTGAACTGGACTGACTGACACCGACCGCACCGGACTAGACTGACTGTCACCAAACAGACCGAACCGGACCGGACTGGACTGGACTGGACAGACTGTTACCGAACAGACCGGACCGGACCGGACGGGCACCGGCGGAGCGGGGTGGTGGCGGGGCCGGGAGGAGCGGCACTGACCGGCCCTGCCCAGCCCAGCCCTGCCCAGCCCGGCCCTGCCCAGCCCAGCTCTGCCCTGCCCGGCTCTGCCCCCGCCGCCCGCCGGGTTCCCCCTCCCCGGCCCCGTCCCGGGAGCTCCGGGCAGTGCCGGCGGGTTCGGTGATTTGGGGTTCGGCGTGTCCGAGCCACCTGGAATGGCAAATCCCGGTGATTTTAGAAGCCGTTCGTACAAGTTCAGGACGCAGCCGTGAGGAGAACCGCAGGAGTGTAGGTGGGGATAACATGGGTTTGTGTTTCACAGGGATCCCGTTTTACTCTGCTGATGGTGTTGAGAGAGTCAGATCTTGCCAGCCGACAGTAACACACCTGTGGATGAAATCTCGACCAAAAAGTGGAATTCATCCTAAAAAAACTACCCTTTTAGTACAGGTAAACACACACACGCAAAATCACGATTTTGAGATTGCACTCAATTTGTACATCTTAAATAAAAAACACAAATAAGGCTTCTGCTGGAAGCTTTGCCTCTTAAAACATGGTACAGACCCCCCTTTTGTATTTACAGCCTGGAAAACAACACAACAAGGACCAACCTCTGGAGAGGGGACTTAATAGCTTTTGTTGCAGCTACTGGACGTTAATATGTTGCAAAGATTCAGCAAGTATTTTGTTCGGAATAGGGCTTTGAAACGCAATAACAAGCCAGATTTTTCCAGAAAGGGCCTGCGTGTTTCTAAATGGGAGCCAGAATAGAGTCCTGGGAACTTTGTGCCCAAGTTGAACTGACTGTAAAGTCACGGAGGATTTGAGTGCCCGGGGAGATTTCCTGTAATCGCTCTCACCATGTCCTGGACTACTTGAAAGACTTTGTAGCAAAGTCTGCAGTAAATGACTGATAAACCATATCAAGTCCACGGGAGACTACTACTCAGGTCAAGTAAAGCTACTCTTTAGAAAAGTAACAAAGACACCGATATTCTGTAACAAGGAAAGAGGCTGGTGTGGCTGCTTCTGAACCAGGGCAAAATGACACATGTTGGAGGAGGTGGAGAGCCTGGAAACAGTCTGGAGGATCAGCTCTGGTTTTCCTGCCTCCTCACAGAGGAGGATGTATCTGCATCAGATATGGGTGGGGCTTGAAAGGAAAAAACAGCTTTGGAGGAGGTCACAGGGCAGCCCTGGCTCATGGAGAGGGGACAGAACCAGAGGAAGGGAGGGAGGAAGGGTGGTTCTGACATGACAGCCCAGAGAAGGGGAAGAGGAATACCTTGAAATACAGCCGTTTGCCCCAAAGAGTCACATGGCTTTGCTTCTGGAGAACAACTTCCTAAGTCTTCCCTCATCTGCCTTTCAAAAGTGGAGTTGAAGGATTCCCATTTATAGAATTAGGGTTCCAAGCTCATGTGGTTGGAACAGGAAATAGAAATAGACATTTCTTTGAGCTCAGGACACAGTAAATGAGCATTTCAGGAGAGAATTCAAGTGGAAAACTGTCAGAGTTTATTTTTCATAGAATCACGGAGTGGGTCAGGTTGGAAGGGACCACAGTGGGTCATTCTGGTCCAGCAGGGTCATCCCAGAGCACATGGCTCAGGATTGTGTCCAGATGGTTCTGGAATATCCCCAGTGAGGAGACTCCACACCCTCTCTGGTCTCTGTTCAGGGCTGGGTCACTGCCCAGCAAAGAAGTTCTTCCTCACGTCCAGCTGGAGCTTCCTGGGCATCAGTTCCTGCCCGTTCCTCTTGTGCCATTGCTGGGCCCCCCCAGCAGAGCCTGGGCCATCCTCTGCCCCTTCCCTGCACACATGGACAGACATGGATGGGATCCCCTTCTCAGTATCTCCTCTGGAGGCTGAGCAGGCTGGACACTTTTTCTGAAACAACTTGCAAGTTTCTGGAAGAGAGAAGTTGGCCAGAATGAATTAAAAAAAAAAAAACAACTTAAGGGTTACATTGTAGCCTTCTTGATCTCAATTATTCCTGAGCCTCCCCATCAAGCCCTGTCTAGGTGAGTAGAGAAGTATTTACGAGTAACTTCAAGAGCTTCAAAATTTCTACAAGCCATATATGAAAAAGAAATTCCTCTGCAGCTGAGATACATGAAACTCAATTTAAACATATTCTGCCTTCCAAGCAGTTGACCTGGGTTTGGTGAAGGGTCTACAGCAGAAATCTTATGAGGAGTGGCTGAGGGAGCTGGGGACGAAAAGCCTGCAGAAAAGGAGGCTCAGGGGGTACCTTCTGGCTCTCGCAACTCCCTGACAGGAGGGGGGAGCCGGGGGAGTCGGGCTCTGCTCCCAGGGAACAGGGACAGGAGGAGAGGGAATGACCTCAGACTGTGCCAGGGGAGGGTCAGGTTGGAAATAAGGACAAATTTCTTCATGGAAAGGGTGGTCAGGTGTTGGAACAGGTTGCCCAAGCCAGTGGTGGAGTCCCCATCCCTGGAGGGATTTAAAGATGTGTGGATGTGGCACTTGGGAACACGGGGTTGTGGTGGCCTTGGCAGTGCTGGGGGAATCTCAGAGGTCTTTTTCAACCTAAACAGTTCTACGCTATTCCTAGGACAGCTGCTTGTTCTCTAGTCATCTTTGTGCTCTCCAATTTTTGGAATTTATAATTTTTATTTAAAACCAGCAGTTAAAGGAATATTTTTATAGTGTAAACTCCAATAATAGAGGTAAAGAGTTCTATAAGTTCATTTTAAGAAGTTGTCTCAAAATCTTATCTGAACCTGGTAGGTACCATCTCGATGTTAAATTTAAACTTAAGATAGTTGAACTGTATATTTGAAGGCACTGAAATTATATATTTGAAAGAAACACATAACCAGGAAAACAGTGTTCATTTCTAAGCATTTTCACTTCTTTAAAAGACAAGAAGCTGCTTGTCTCTGTGACCTGTTATCACTGTGCAGCTGAACATGGCAGGGGGATCCTGTTGTGTACTGAGTTAATAATGACAAACCTGGGCTGGAAACAGGGCCCAGGGTTTAGCAGTGGAGAGAGCTCAACAAGCTCTGTGGTGGATTTTCTTTCACAGGCAATTTTAAAAGCACAGTTGGAAGTTAACTTCCTCAAAGACCATTCTTTATCTTTGATTTTATTTTTTTAAAATATTCTTTACGTATATAATTCCTAGAAAAATGAAAGAGCAATAAATATGTTCAGAAATGTTTTCTGGGATGAAACGTGAATATTTGAAAAACAATTTTGTAGTAGAAGAATGAATACAAAAGTTCACAGAGATTCTGTGCTTTACTAGAAGTCTCGTTCTCTATGTGAAAGCTCAAGCCCCAAACCACTTTTAGCAGCAAGTTTATAGACATTCTTAGGTATGTCCTCACCTCTTGACTTGAAAGCAGTCCAGTGTGTCACTGTACATCAAGTTTTGTTAAATAGAACATTCCATTATGCTTCCTTACTCTGTGTGTTTATATGGTTCAATTTGGAAGAGGTGAGTGGGAAGAAATACCAATTAATGTTTTATAGATTTCCCACCCAGAAATGTCTGTTAAAATTTAATACTTGCCATTTTCTCCTTCTGGTGGGAAGGTGACTTTTATCTTCTGAAGTTACAAAGCAATAAAGTTTCCTCCAGGGTGGTTTTTATGGAAACACCCAGTGTAATGCCACAAAAAAACGGACATTAAAATTTGTTTCATAGTCAGTACTAATTGCAGAATCACATGTATAGTTTTCCATTCTCTTATGAAAATTCTGGAGATGGTGGTATGCAAATGAAGTCCAGGATCAGGGCAAGTGGTGGTATGAAATGTGCTCTGATAAAATCAAGAAAATGTGTGACTCATAACAAAGTAGTATTGGATAGATTGATATTTTTCCAACCTAAATAATTATTCTTTCTATTTGTGCAATAGCAAACTGAGTCACAGCATCCACTATGTTTTAATTAAATTTCCAGGTAGAAACATTTGTTAGAGACCCAAATTTAGTTCAGCTGTAGCACTCCACGAAAGCAGGTACTTATTTGCTAAGCAAATTTTTGATGTATAGACCTATTGTGAACATTTAATGCTGCCTTTCATAACCACTGCTGTGCTTTCCCATGCACTTACTGCACCTATCTCCTGCTCATACGTCCTGACCACACCTTTGGGCTTTCAGTATTTTACTGGCCATTTTACTGAAGAAATATGCACTGGTTTAATTTCAGGAGACGTTTCAACTTATCCTAATTAAACTGGTGCAACCTATATTTAATGTGTTTAAAAGCGGTTTATTCTGATTCATCACAAACCTGCTCCTAAAGGACAACCGGGAAAAACTACCCTGAATAAAAATGTGACCTTCACTGAGAGGAAAGAGAAGGTGGCAGAGCAGCTGAGTGTGGTGACTCCAGAGGGTTGTACAGGGTATGAACAGATGGAGTTGGGACTGGAGAGGAGCTGAGAGCACTGAGAGCCCTTCACTTGCTCCCACCAGTGCAGTGAGATTGGGGGGGTTATTCACTGAGGCACCTGGTACAGTTTTGTGGGAAATCCTGAAAAAAAAATTAGAAAATGAAGGGTGATTCACTGTTTCAGACCACAGAGCAGCAGCTCAAGTACAGCTCAGTTACAGTTCCCCCCGCAGGGCAGCAGGGACAGAGCTGCAATCCAATCTCTGTCTGCTGCCTGGAGCACAAATCTGCGGGGATCCCCCATCAGAGGGGGAAACTTTTTATTTGGAGGGTCCCATCAAAGACACTGCCCTGTCATTAGTTATAAAATGATGATTTAAGACCACTGTCTTTCTCTTAAATGGTATTTCCGAGTGCGTGCGGAAGTGTTGATGGGAAAGAGGCACACAGGAGTGCGATGGCCAAAGTGTTAGTAACAGAATGAACTACCTTAACATCTCCCGTGGGGATGCTGCGGGATCAGCACGCCGGAGCAGCTGCTGCGGTGATGCAAAGAGTCTCTCCTTCTTGGTTTACAAGTCGTCTTCTTCCAACAGCGTCCCCGCTAGGAAACTGTATCCCTGCAGCCGCTGTTGGTTCGGGCACACGCAGCCCGCAGCAGGGGCCGGGGCAGCTCCCGCAGCGCAGATCCCGCCCAGGGGCCGCTGCGGGGCAGCCCAGGCGGGTCCGGCGGTTGCCCCGGGCGGGCCGGGCCGGGCCGAGGCGAGCGGAGGCGAAGGGCAGGGGGACGGCCCCGGGCTGGGCCCTCCCGCGGGGTCCCTGCAGGTACCGGGGGCAGGGGCTGCTGCACGGCCCGCACCTGCGGCATTGCCCGCACACCGTGCGGCTTCTCCGGGGCTCTGCAGCGCTCTGGGCCCCGAGGATGGCACACGGGCGGTCCCGGGTAGTCTCTGGGTGTTCCCGGTATTCCCGATCCGTCCCTGGCTGTTCCCGGTCCATCCCTGGCTGTTCCCGGTCTATCCCTGCCTGTTCCCGGGCCATCCCTGGCTGTTCCCGATATTCCCGGACGTCCCTGGCTGTTCCCGGTCTATCCCTGGCTGTTCCCGATATTCCCGGTCCATCCCTGGCTGTTCCCGGCCCGTCCCTGGCTGTTCCCCGTCCATCCCTGACTGTTCCCGGTCTATCCCTGGCTGTTCCCGGGCCATCCCTGGCTGTTCCCGGGCCATCCCTGGCTGTTCCCGGTCCATCCCTGGCTGTTCCCGGTCTATCCCTGGCTGTTCCTGGGCCATCCCTGGCTGTTCCCGATATTCCCCGTCCATCCCTGGCTGTTCCCGGTCCATCCCTGGCTGTTCCTGGTCCATCCCTGGCTGTTCCCGGGCCATCCCTGGCTGTTCCCGGTCCATCCCTGGCTGTTCCCGGTCCATCCCTGGCTGTTCCCGGTATTCCCTGGCTGTTCCCGATCCCTGGCTGTTCCCGGTCTATCCCTGGCTGTTCCCGGTCCATCCCTGGCTGTTCCCGGTCCATCCCTGGCTGTTCCCGGTCTATCCCTGACTGTTCCCGATATTCCCGGTCCATCCCTGGCTGTTCCAGATCCATCCCTGGCTGTTCCCGGGCCGTCCCTGGCTGTTCCCGGTATTCCCTGGCTGTTCCCGGTCCATCCCTGGCTGTTCCCGGTATTCCCTGGCTGTTCCCGGTCTATCCCTGGCTGTTCCCGATATTCCCTGGCTGTTCCCGGTCCATCCCTGGCTGTTCCCGGTCCATCCCTGGCTGTTCCCCGTCCATCCCTGGCTGTTCCCGGTCTATCCCTGGCTGTTCCCGGTCCGTCCCTGGCTGTTCCCGGTCTATCCCTGGCTGTTCCCGGTCCGTCCCTGGCTGTTCCCGGTCTATCCCTGGCTGTTCCCGGTATTCCCTGGCTGTTCCCGGTCCATCCCTGGCTGTTCCCGGTCCATCCCTGGCTGTTCCCGGTCTATCCCTGGCTGTTCCCGGTCCATCCCTGGCTGTTCCCGGTCTATCCCTGGCTGTTCCCGGTATTCCCGGTCCGTCCCCGGGGCGGGGCGGAGGCACCGCCCCTCCCAGGGTGCCCCGCGCGCGGCAGAGCCCCGCGCGTGCGCGCCGCGGCGCCGGCTCCCAGCTCAGCGCAAGATGGCGGCGGGCGCGTCGGACCCCCTGGAAGAGATGCTGCTCTTCTCCGAGGAGGTGGACGAGAAGGCGCTCAGCGACCTGGTGGGATCCCTGGAATCGCAGCTGGCAGGCGGCCGCGGCCCCGCCGAGCCGCCCGCGCCCAGGACCTCCGCCCCGTCCCAGCCGCCGCCGCCGCCGCAGCAGCAGGGGAGCCTGGCGGGGGGCAGCAGCCCCGGCCGGCAGCAGCAGCACGGCCGCCCCGCGTCCCCTCCCGCGCCCGGCCCCGGGGAGGCGGCGGGGCACCCCGGCACCGCGGGCAGCCGAGCCCCCGCCGCGGGGCCGCCGCCGGCCCCGTCCCCGCCGGCGGCGCTGGCGGCGGCGGGGCGGGCAGCGAGTGTAAACAGTAGTAGTGTGCAGCAATCACATGGAGCGGCGCCCGCCGGCGGCAGCCCCGCCGCGCCCGCCCCGCCGCCGCCCGCCGCCCCTGCCCCGCCTGTCAACAACCATGTGGCCGCCGGCGCCGGGCGGGACGCGGGGAGCCCCGGCCCCGGCCCCAGCCCGCCCGTCGCCGACAGCGCGCCCGGGCCCGCGGCGGGCGGCGGGGCCCCGGCGGGGGCGGCGGGGCGGGGGAGCGGCCGAGGGCGCCGCCGCTGCCCCCGCGCCGCGCCCCGGCGAGGCGGCGCCCACCGGGAGGGCTCGGGGCCCGCCCGGCCGCGGGGCCGCCCGCCAGCGGGGCCGCCCCGCCCGCAGCGCTGCCCGCGCCCGCCGCCTCCGCCAGCCCCGCGCCCGCCGCGCCGGCCCCCGCAGCCCCTGCCGCGCCCAAGCCCGCGGGGCCCGCCAAGCCCGGCGCTGGCGCTGCCCTGCCCGCCGCCCCCCAGCCCGTGTCCCCGCGGCCCGCGCTGGGCGCTGCCCCCCCCCGCATCGTGGCCCCGCAGCTGATCGTGCGGCCCCCCCCGCAAACCACCATCCAGCTGCCGCCCGGCTTCACCATCCCGCCCGGTAAGTGAGCGCCGCGCTCCCCGCGCCGTCTCACGTTCTTGGCCCCAGGGCTTTTCTCCCCCTGAAGTTGTCACCTTCCCGCTGCTCGACGTGCTGGAAACCGGAGAAGAGCCACCTCCACGGGCTGCCGCTAATTAGGGTGTCACTGGCGCGGCTCGTGCTCGGTAATTGCAGCTGTTGAGGGTGAGTTACTGGAGTGTCCTGGGGTCAGCAGCAGTCACGGTGAGTTACCCCGAGGTGGTACCGGACACAAAGCTGGGGTGTTAGCTGAGAATAACTTCATATATGTTTTGAAGGACTTTATTTTCTGCTTTACTCTTGATAGTCTTGAAAAGTTTTGCTGCTGGAAAGCACGTCTTCTGCTGCAAATCAGGTGGCAGGATACAGGCAAATCTGTGCAATGTAGAATTTTCAGTGTCAGTGATTGCGGTGGTGTCACTGTCTGCTGTGTCAGGGCAGTCTTCACACCATCCTATTTCGTTTCCAACTCTGAGGCAACTGTTATGTCCTGTTTGTGCTGCTCTAAGTTTCTTAACTTTTCGTTACTAAAAATGTAAGTTCAGCAAGGTTGCTGACTAACCAAAGCACCATCCCATCATCCCAGTGATTCCTGAGCTAACTATATTGTTTCATCTGAGGAGTTGACTTTCATGTTGCAAAGGCTTGGGTATCTTTGTGTCTTTTTGATTTAGGAGTTGACTTAACATTTGAACTAATTTTTTTCCCTGTTAATATCAATGTCTGAAATAACTTACTTCTACCATCTTGTTTCTTAAAATATTTGATACTTATTGCCTAAGTAGAGCAACAGTGGGATGGTCTAGAAGCTTGCTCTTAGGTTGACTGGGTCGTAGTTATGTATTTGGCCATAGTTCATGAAAGATTCCCCCAGATTCTGATGCTCCAAACATGCAAAGCTCTCTGGTTTCACGAAGACCCAACTTATTTGAAGTTGCTCTCCAGACTTGACTCGCTGTTGTCAGTCTGTCCAAAATTGCTGTGTGCATATGATAATGTGCACTGTAACTTTGCACACAGTTTCTGAAGTTCATTGTAGCAATACTTTGACCTGTTACTTTCACACAGAAGAGGGAAAACAGAGCCTTTGAAAACAGCCTAACCCAAGGCTTAGTAAATGTTATGTAAATAATGCTCTGGAAAGTTATAATTCGAGTTTGATTTCATTACAAGATAGTTGGAAATCCATTAAATTTGCAAAAGCATGAAGATAGTATGTTCTAAAGTGAAGTTACTCAGAAAATCCAGTGGTATTTTTGAGTTTTTAAACTGGTGGATCATTTATAATTAATCTGAAACTCCCATATTGCAAACTTCTGCATAAAGCAGAAATTTAGAATCGGTTTTTGAGAATAGGTTTTTCTGGTGAATAATACTCATAAGTTGTGTATTTCATCTTTAACTGGCTGACAGGAAGGTAAAATAATCTCATAATGTGACCAAATTCTAATGTACATAGTGCTCAGCAAAAGGAATTTATAGCCCTCCAAACTGAATTAAACATAATGTTAATACATGAACTATTTAGTAGTAATTACGTCTGCAACTTTAATTGAGGTTGTGTGGCATGTGCTGCATTTAATTTTTCCTTTCCATTCAATTTTTCCCTATTGAGAATAAAGGTTTAGAAAATGGGAAGATAAATTAACAACACACCTGTGAACCTGTGTAATGCAAATGTGAATTTTTTAACGTGTGGCAAGATTATCCTATGAGGATTATTTTTATTCAGGTCTACAACATAATCAGAGAAGTGATAACCAGATGTTTTAGGAATGTTTATACCAAACACATCATCTGCTTGCAGAACTTTCTACAGATATAAACTGTGAAGTTTATGCTTAAATGGCTAATGGACCTTAAAGGTTACCTTTTAAAGGAGTTTTTAAGGGTTTTTTTTAAGGGGTTTCTTTCAACTTTTTTTTTTAATTACTCTTTGCATTGAAAGGGAATGTGATTATGGATTTGGAGTTTGGATGTGGTCCTTGCTGTCGATTTCCACGAATCTTTAGTTTGTAGTGGCAGAAATTTGCTTGTTTGTGTTTGTAGCAGTGCAGGCTGGCAGGGAGCACCCGAGACTGTGTGAGGGAGGGCTTTTGTTGGTGCTGCAGTTCACTCACACGTTCATCCCACATCTGGGACTTGGTTTTCTCTGTCAGAAACTGAAAGAAAGACTTTCTTGGTATAGGGTTCTGAAATTTGTTACACTGGTGTTTGAATTGCTTTGTCATCAAGTGAGTTGTGTTTGTGTCCCTTTAATGGGGACCTTCTTTGTTTTCCTTTGAAAAGCTAAAAAATATATATGAAGTGATTTGCACATGGAAATAAGTTGTGGAAACAATGTCTACTGACTGTTAGCAGGAGAATAAAAGGGTTCTTACTTTTTTGGTTCTCTAGTAGCTGCAAACAAGATGTTTTGCTGTTTATTTGACCCGTTGTATCCTATCTAGGTTACATTATTAAAATGTGTTCTGGAGCTAACTTGGAATTTCCTTTTAAATACTCTCGTCTGGTAACTGTTTTTCAGTTCTGAGTGAACTAGAGGAAGATCATTGCATGCTTTGCAGTGACCTTGAATAAGTGTGAACTCCAGTGATCCAGAGACCAGCTTAGCCATTGTCTCCCCTTCAGTGCCCTGCTGACCAGAAAACTTAGGGCACAACTTGATGGCAGTGGCTGTGTTGTGTAGAAGACCTCTGTTTGTGAGGTGTTTTACAAGAAAATAATCTGAAAAATTATCATTTTCTTCCAGAAATTGTTAATTTTAAAACCACTTCTGTTGCCATTTTTCTGAAATTGCTGCACTGGTATCATTGTGTGCTGAGGGGTGGTTGTGTTGGTTCTCAGGCACTGACAGGGAACTGTTTGTTCCTGATGACCAAACCACAGGTAGTGCCTCCAAAAATGGTGGGGATGGTGGGGTGGGCACCAAATCAGTTCATCTGTTAATGCTCAGTGTTTCAGTAAATTTCCAATATTGTATACTCAGAAATGTGCCTGATCTAATGTTTGCATGGACATATCCCCATGAGCTGCTGTTTCAGTGGAGCTCTCAGGTCGTTGTCCCTGGTAAATGAAACGCTGAGTTCTGTTCTCAGCTGCTGCATTGTTGGTGTAGTTCACTTTTAATGAGTATTTTCTTTCTAATTTTATTCTGACCTGACTAGACTGCAGACAGTTGCTGTACACCTGTACACTCAAGTGACATCACTGCTTTTTTCATCACTGCTACCCATAAACTGCAGTTATTTGAATTCCAGACTGAATTGGCTATGAAGTTTTGGCTGCTGGTTGCGCCTCCTCTTCTTCTTTGAAATTAAATCTCGTGTTATGTGAGAATAAAAAGGCATACAGCAGAGGGAAAAATGTGCAGTGCTATACATGCATTTTATTCTCTATTCTGCAGTCACACAGTTCTTTGTATGTTATTCTGCACATCATTTGTGTTGATGTCCTCCAATCCCCGTCCCTTTGTTCCCAGGGATGGTGCTGGTGCGCACGGACGCGGGACAGCTGGTGATGGTGCCCCAGCAGGCTCTAGCCCAGGCTCAGATGCAGGCTCAGGTGCAGACACAGGGGCAGGGCCCTGCCAACCTGTCACCCAGGCTTTCTGTGCCCACCACTGGCCCTGTTTTTCGCCTGTCAACAGCTCAGGTATGTCTGGCTTGGTTTCACTTCACTCTGGTGTGTTGTGTTCTACTCTGTCTTGCACATCATCAGCTCATATATTGGTGCAACTTTGCCTTTGTCCCCTTTGTATTGTGGAAACAGGAAATACTTACTGAAATGTAGTTTATCTTCTGAGGATTTTTATTTATTTTAGGAAAAAATTTTGCTTTATAGAGTCCCTCAAGACCTTGTTCAGACTGAGATCACTGGAGGATACAAAGCTCAGTTGTGGTTTGGATTGTGTCACTGGTTTGAGAAGTGCCCCTTGGTGCTCTGAATCAGGACTGTGGTATCCCAGTATGCCGAATGGCTGCCTGGCATAACTGGATTTCACATTAGAAAAAAAAAAAGCCAAGCACATTCTATACAAGGATTGACAATAGTTAACTTTTTAAAATATACTTTATTCAAAACAAAGGTTTGATTCCTGTGATTCACCTCTGGGTGTGATCTGTCTACACTGAAAGTTTTGTGTGTATTGTGAGTACTCTTTGTTTTTTCCAAGGATTGACAGGATGATGTGCTCTGCTGTCCCAAGCTCTTCAGTGGAGTGTGCTCATTTCAACTCAGACTGATGGAGTTGCAGGGGGAGGGTGGGCTGTATTTTAAGTTACTTTGAAGCTTCGTTGGTTTAAAAGCTTGAAGGGAGGCAGTTTAGCTTTGGGCCATTTGGGGCTAGAGCTGAGCTGTCTTACTAAAATGTAGAGGCAAACATTTTTGGATGTTAGTACAGGGCAGCTGTTTAGAGCTGTTTAGTCAGAGTTTAAGGCATTTTTGCCTAAGGTCTGTGTTTGTAGAACATAGTAGATCAGTAATTCTGAGGAAAGGAGATGAAGAGGGTGCCTGTATTATTTTTCAATTGTATAAGTTGCTTGAAACAACTTTAACAGGTATTTTCCAGTATTTAACATTTGATGACTGATCCATTATATATATGTGTGTGTATATATATATAATGCTTTATGCATCACACCATGTTTATGTTCTCAAATATTATTGTTTAATTAAAAACTGAAAACAATGACAAACTTTTCAGAAGAGAAGGAAGCCAGAATAAAATCAGAGAATTGAAAGGAAATTAATAACAAGAGGCAATCTAAACCACAGAGTAGCCAACTACAGTGCAAGTTTTAGAAATGAGTGTCAGTAGGAAGGCTGTAGCTCAATGGAATTTATCTCAGGAAAGACATAAATAAAAGCCTGGAAACACTTGGAAGAACTTTGTGCTCTCAGAAAAGAGGTAAGTGCAGGATTGGATGAAATTTGTAAAAGAGCTCTTTGCAGAAAAGGCAGTAATTTAGTGTTTAAATTTGGGATGTCTGGAAGGATAAGAAGACTTGAAGAAGCCTTCAAAGAGAAATGTATTCCAGGAAAAAGAAACACAGAAGCCTGTGTTCATCTAGAGATGCTTTTTTTTTCGTTAGTTCAATGACAACAAAATTGCAGACAAGTTCTTCTTTGAGTTTGTGTGTCTGTCTTTGGTTGTTTGGGGCTTTCTGTGGGACTCAGTACAATCAGTTCTTTAGTGGTTGCTGCAAGCACACGTTCTAGCAATGGATCGTGAGACAAGTGCACAGTGTAAGTGCACAACTGGAGTTTTGGGTGGGACTGGAGCAAGAATATCCTCTCAGTCTGTTCAAATGAGTAGTTTTAGCTGCTTCTCTTCCATGCTGGTGGTTTTTATGTGACTGTAATTGCTGTGGCCAGCATACAGAATTAAAATTCCCAGCAGATATTAACAAATTGTTTGTCATTTGTAAACTTCTGAGGAACACACCAGTGTTGCACATAGAGTAGAAAGGATGCAAACATGTGGACTGACTGCTTGGCTCTGTGTTCAGAGGGGAGTGAGGATCCCCAAGTCAGCTTTAAGATGTGTGCACAGCAAATGTTGATCATGTTGGCCTCAGGCAGCTGTTCTCTAGCTATGTGAGGCAGTTGGGATTGTACAAAGAGTGTAATTTGACTTGAGGGATTTATGTAAAAATAAAACCATGAGGATAGTGCATGTTCATGTATTTGTAGAGTCAGCTGAAATCTGGAGGGGTTCAGGTGTAATCGTTCCTGTGCAGGGGCTGTCCAGATAAATATCCCCCTGCATTATAGATCCTCCTTTTCCCTGTTTTAATAGAGCAAACCAGCAAGGCTTTATGAATGAGAAATATCTTGCAGGATGCAAAAGTTTGACTATTTTCATGTAGTGGGATTAGAATCATGAGGTTGTAGCTTGTCAGGATTCATGTCCTCTGGCAGATCTTTGTGGTAGCTGCCCAAACTGTACTGCATCATTTCTGTATTTGTTCTAATTAACAGGGTTAAGAAATAATTATTATTGTCCTTGGGAAATTCACACTGAACTTCCCTGACTCTGCTTGTGATCTGCAGGCTCTTCTTCCATTGTGGCAGTGCTTGTGTTTTAGATATGTTTGACCTTAGAGTGGTCTTTAAAAATTGGGGCTGACAACCTTTTAAAACCAAATCATAAAGGTTTAAATTCTGAAGGTTTATCTTATCAGAACTAGGCACGAGACTTATATTTGATTCGGTGGGTGGTTTATAACCAGAGACTGTTCACTGGTGACAAATGTTATGCTCAGGCTTTGGAAATGTCAGTTATTTGCTGGAGTAGTCATTATAATTAATCAATAGGGGGATCAAGTTTTAAGCACAGGATATTGTATGTACTGAAAAATAAGTTTTAGGTGAGTTTCTTATTAAGCTGTTTTCTTTCACAGCCTATTTCTGAGGTGTCAGAATGCTATATTCTGTGAATGAAAATTTTCAGAAGTTTAAAATTAATCAGAAGTAATGTCTTATGTTTTTATGTCTATAAAGTATAATATTCAGGAGTCACTGTGACTGAAACACAGAAGAATTCTGGTGCCATTAGGTCAAGAGAGACAGAAAATAAACATTAATTGCCTGAGTCCTGCAGAGTATTTTGTGAGATGGATGAACGTGGCAGGCTGTGCAGTTTTAACCTTTCTGATATGTTAGTGGAGTGATTGTTATTTTACTGTGCAAAGCTCAAATTTATTACTGTGTCTTCAGCTATTTTGAGATACCTTTATTTGGATTAAAATGCAGGGTGATTTAAATGTGTAGAACTTGGTATTGTACTTTGGTCTCTGAGTGTGTGTTTTACCCTACTTTTCTATGTAGAAAGTCTGCACAGGTGGAAATTTGCAGTCTGCCTTAAGGAGTGCAGGAAATAATATCTTATGAAGGATGTGTGAGAAAAAGGCATGGCTTTCATGTTTCATAGGTCTGATGGTTGCTTTTCTTGAGATTGTTCTACTTCTTAGCCAGTGTTAAGTGTCACAAGTTACTCACCTAAGGGATTATTTTCAGTGTTAATTTGTATATACACTTCACATAATTGTTGTGTGGAGAAAGTCTGCTGTGAGCTGTGTAGTCAGATGTAAAACACAGGATATTAAATAACATGCCAAAGAAATTGCAAAAGCTGGCAGTTACTTTTGGCAACTCATTAAGAAGTGTTGAAAGTGATAACTGGCGAACACGAAATGGATTATGAATTGCTTTCTTTAAAAATAGAAGAAAGAGTGTCTGAAAAATTTACCCAACTGTTCATCTAAATGTGCAAGTTCTTTGATTCTCTCCCCTTGACAACTGAGTAATTTCTCCATTCTCAAAAGGGGAGGAGGGGGAAATAAGGCAGTGTTTGAAATGTTCTTCGATGAGGTTGCCTTGGTTGGTACATGCAGAGCTGTGAAGGTTCGAGGCCACTTCTGCAGCCTGGCAGTCCAGCAGGATTTTTCTTTCCCTGTCCCAGGGCCATCATTTGCTAGATCTTCCCCCAGATGTTTTGGAGGAAAATGAACCAGGTTTCCCCTGTCAGTGCCTCTGGTTTCAGCAGCTGGGCTGATATCTAGGAGCCTGTGTGAGGAAAGAGCCACCTTTCTCCAGGAACAATGGAAGCTGCTAAAATAGGGAAAGAGTGCTCTGTTTTTTCCCTGAGGCAGGGAAAGTGTAGTCTTGTTTTCCCTGAGGAATTCCTACAAGGGCTGAAGTAAAGGCTTTCCTTAAAGATCAGTGGCTTTATCCTTACTTGTTGTGTTGTTTGAAGGTTCAGAAGTCAAGTTAAAAAAAAAAGATGTGTTTGGATTGCAGTGCCAAACAGAAAAGTTCAGGAGGATTAGGATACAGAACTTGCTGTTCATCCCACATGGCTCTCTCTGCAGGTGTGCAGGGAAGTCCAGTCTTTGCATGATAAAAGCACAAAGGTGACACCTTCAGCTGGGCATTCAAGGAACACAGTTGATGTTGACTTAAATCTGATGTTTCTTACATTGTGCTTGGATTTGCTATTTGTTATTTGACTTCTACTGATTGTAATACCTTTGTCTCATTTTTTACAGCTTTTAGGAGTAGAGGATGGAGGCAAATGTTTTGTGTTAGGTTCTTGGGAGAAGAGAGGCAAATCCATTTTGAAAGGAAGATTTGGGTTCTTCTTGACTCCCGGGTGGGATAATCTTTGATTAGACATTTAGTTGTGCTCCTCTCAATTACTGCTGTGTAAAGCATGAATAAAATCTGATTGCTTCCATTCCTGGTGGAATTCTGGAAAACTGGCACATGGAGTTAAGCAAGTGCCCTGTAGGGAAGGTCACAACTGGGATCAGTTTAGGATGCTGGAGCAGGGACACGTCCCAAAAGGATGGGCAGTGTCTGCAGCACAGGCAGGAGCGGTGACGTGGATTCAGTCACGAGAATCTTGATATTTTAATGATCTTTTACATTTACAGTCTTTCTGGTTTCTTTAAAATATTCCAGAAAAACATGAATAGGTGCAATTGGACCTTACAGTAGTTTTAATTTAGTTCAAACTATAAGATTGTATAGGACTCTAGTGGGGAGATAAACGGTTGAACTCAGTGACCTTTGAGGTCTTTTCCAACATAAATAAACCTTCAGTTCTGTAATATTAACTGCTCCTAGCTGCACTTTTTCTTGGGTGCTTTGTTCAGGGAACAAGTATTGCAAGATACTCAGTTATATTAAAAATATTTTCATATTGTGAATATAAATTTCTCTTATTGGTGCAGCTATGAGAGCCTTGTCTTTTTTAACTTAATATCTAAGGGTTTACATGGAAATACTTGGTCTTCCACGAGTATTATATTATAATCAACTTCTGATGCATTAAAAAGTGCGAGTCTGTACTGTGATCATGTGGTTGTTTTGAAAAACATGTTTAATGAAATAAAGATTTGGAGGCTCAAAGCAAACATTGATTGGACTTAGCTGTGCATGATTTTAATTGAAGTATTTTCTCTTGGTGGTTTTGGTTTCCTTTTACTTTTTGGTTGACATTAATTTAGCTGGATATTAAAAAATCATTATTGTTACCAACATTTTAGCTACTGTAGGATATTCTTTAAGGTACAGGATTTTTAAGAGAGTCTGTAATTTGATGGAGCTTCAGTTGATCTTGGAGAAATTTTGCTCTGGATTCTTTTATTACAAGCAGCTCAGAGGGGGTGGGTTTGTTTGCATTACTTCAGAGATAAGTAAATTGAGAATTTTAACACTGATTATTAGATTGTTTTAAATTTTTACCTCTCTATCTTGTTTTGAATCTTGTACTTGTGAAGTTGTGAAAAATAGGGAGGTGCTGCCATCTAGTTTTCCTTTGCTGCCTTTCTTTTGTTTATCTGCATTTTCCATTTGTACAATTTAGGGGTTTTCGTGCCTTTGATGCATTTGGTTCACTGTTTTCCAGTATCTTAATACCCAGATGGGTTTATGTTAATAACCAAATAGCAAAAAATAAATTGCTTATTTCAAATTATTTTTAATTAAAATTATTTTATGTTAGTTACAGAATTAAAGTGCTGCTGCAGACTAAGAATATAAAGTGAGTATCATACATAGATGAAAACCCAATGTTAACCTGACCCATAATATTTTATTTCAGAATATCTGTTGTTGGAACTTACAAAGCAGGTGAAATAGGGTATATTGGAATTTTCACGGGGCTGCTGCTGTAAATGGGTTTGGTTGCAGAGTTTACTAATGTTTTGATTCCAAATGTGTTTTCCAGTGTTAGCTTTCTTTTTACATTTTTAGAGATCAGAGAAGATGGTTATGTGGCAAGCTGGATGGTTTAGTATTTAGATATTTAAGCACATAAGTGGGCTACTTAACAGTATTTCTGCTCCCAGGATGATTACCAATCACTGGAGCTTTGTTTTCATTGCCTGAACAGTCCAATCAATATATATGTCTGGATTTTTAAGAAAACGACAATTCTTTTCTATCTTTGTTTTTTCTTACTTTAGGCATTTTTCTGACTTCTGCTTTTCCCAATTTGAAGTTTTCATCATGAACTTTACTGATTCATTTGCTGTGTTTTGATATTCACTTTCTGCTTTAACCGCAAAACTGTTTTTCTTCCTTGCCCTCATAATGGGGGATTCTTTTCTCTATAAGCAGACAGTAAGTTTTCAGGACTTCCAGATTATGCTGTTTACCTTTTTATAGCATTAATACCGTTTTAAAACTCAGAAAACACTCAAACATTAGTAAGGCTGTAAAATGAAACATGCAAAGATTAGGAAATGCTATAAAGAAGGTTCCTGAGCAGTCTAACAGTGGCTCCCATGTGGTCATGCAGCATGATGCATATGCACATACTCCTCTTATTTTTAATTTCTGCAGTGTGTAGGCTGGACAGTCTTAATTAATGAAGAATTGCATGATAATTTGTCTCCACTCTTCAGTGGGTTGCTTCAGGCTTACTTGCTGCCCACTATCTCAGCCCCCCTCTGCAGTGGGAGTTAAGAACCAAGCAGGGTTTTTTGTGAAGCTTATCCCAAAACAACTTTCTCAATAATGCAGTTAAGGGGATTATTAACCTCTTTTTTTTGTAAGTAGGAAACGGAGCCTAATTGTCTCCATTTTAAATATTACATTAAAAATGCTGGTTCATTCTTTGTGTTCAGTTTGACTTCCTCATCTTCAGCTGCACCTGAAGCACTGCTGGTCACAAACTCCACCTGTCAAGTTGGGCACTCATAAGCATATTGCATAAGAGGGATTATTTACAATGGATTATCCATATTTGCAGGCAGCACTAAGCACTCGAAGCAAGTATAGAACCTAATTGTAGTGCCAAAATTCAGCTGGTTTTTTATCCACCAGATTCTTTGGATGAAACCTACTGGGTACAGATGGATTAGATACTTCACCAGAGCATGAGAAAGTACTTTGATAAGTATTTGCTTTGGCAACTGGAGTTTTGGACTTAGAACCCCTGATTTCTGGAGGTTTTCTTTGGTGGCCCCCAGGTCCTCTGCCTGTCTTGTCTAATTTCTGCCAGTCCCATGTCTTCCTGGCCTGTTGTCCCCAAAGGAACACCAAACAGATGAGGAACTCAGCAACATCTCCCTGCTCCACTCAGGATCCTGTGGGGGCAGTGAAGGTTCCACCTCTGTGTCTGACTTGTTAAAGATTCTGATTCCAGTCATTTTCTGGACTTGTGTGCAAATGTCAGGTTTTTAGAAGGTTAATACTTTGGCTCAATTTCACTGTATTTTTACCAGAGAGAGAAACCATCAAACCTCTGGCAACAAATTGCTCTGCAGCTGACATTGAAGTGCATGTTCCAGACGAGCCCTGACCAAAGGAATTGAGAAGCAGTCAGTGGGAAATTTCTCCATGAACTCTTCAGAAGTTTGTCAGAATGTTTAAGTATTGGAAAACAGAGTTTGCCAAAGGGGAGTGTTACAGTACCTTAATAGCAGTTAGGGCTACCAGCCATGCCTGTAAGAGATGTTGTATGAGTTGTATGAGTTAGTTACCCCAAAATGACTGGGGGGTTGACCCTGGCTGGGTGTCAGGTGCCACCAAAGCCACTCTGTCACTGCCTCCTCAGCTGTTTGGGGAGAGAAAATACAGTGAAACATTTGTGGGACAGGATAAGGACAGGGGGAGATCAGTCAGCAGGTACTGACACAGCAAAACAGGCTCAGCTGGGGGAAATCACCATTTTATTACCAATCAAATCAGAGTAGGATAATGAGAAATAAAAACTGAATCTTAAAACACCTTTTCCTCACCCCTCCCTTCTTCCTGGGCTTTCCTTTACTCTCAACTTTCTCTCCCTCCTCCCCTGAGCAGTGCAGGGGGCTGTGGGCAGTTCATCCCCTCTTGTCTCTGCTGCTGCTTCCCCCTCAGTGGAGGATCCTCACACTCTTCCCCTGCTCCATTGGGGTCCCCCCCATGGGGTACAGTCAGTCAGGCACTGTCTGTTCAGGAAATGGGGGAAGCTTCTGGCAGCTCCTCACAGAAGCCAACCCTGTAGTCCCCTCTCCCCCCAAAACCTGGCCATGCCAACCCAGTACAAGTGAGCTCCCAGATTTGACCTTTAGCTTCTGCTTCTGCCATCCCTTTCCTTTAGTTTTCTCTGTTAAGCAGTGTCTTTGATTGTTTGAGGCAGCTCAGATGGCATTTTAGCATTGCCTGTGTTGTTTATAAGAAGTCTTCTGGATTAATGATTAGAAAAAAAATGGAATTTATTTCAGATTTTGCAAATTTAAATCTAAACTCGAAGGTCATATTCTGTTAAAATGGAGTTTTACATAATACTTAGTGAAGCCATGTATTGGAAGACATGTAAAGAGATGTCATGTGTGTTGTGATAAACCTGGCCCTGCTTTTGTGTTCATGTTTGTTCAGATGCTGCTGCAGTGTTTTCTTTTCTTTTGTGGCTGAAAGTGGCCAAGTTTATTGACAGGACTGCTCATGACAAACAGATGCAACACACTTGTCAAAGGTGAGCTCTCTTGCTTCATAGAGCAGAGAGTGCTGCTGGTACCTGGAGTGTTCCTCAGTGGGTGCTTCTGTAGCACAAACCACAAGTGTATCACGAGCCTGTGCCCAAGGATTCACATACTGACTGTGGCAGTTTAAATTGCCTTGGTTTGATAAGGCTGTGAATGCCAGCTCAGATCTGTGTGTGACAGGCATCCTCCAGTGTCCCTGTGGAGATGGGGAGTGGGTTTTATATATATATATATCTATATCTCCTGTGTTCATTCATGTTCTATTCTCCTGCCTCTTGATGTCTGAGCACAGGGCAAAAGCCTCTCTAACATGACTTTTGTGTATTTAGGAAATGTAAAAATATCTGATGTCTAATAAAAAATAATAGTTACATTTGAAAATGTGGTTCTTTCTAACCCTCTCGGTAATTTTGGGATTTAATAGCGTCCTACCAAACCTCAGCAGTTTTTCTTTAAGGAACATCATAAGTTCTTTTATATTGTTGCAGTGGGAGCTTGACACATTGGGTTATGTTTTTTTTGTTTAATGCAATGCTGATAATTTTTTTTTTCTTTTTGATTGATTCCACATGAGATCTGTTTACAGCTTTCCCTTCCTAGAAAACACAGCTTTTTGTTTCTAAATATTTTTTACGTGTTCTTCTTGAAGCGTTTGTGTTGGGAGTCCTTGGAGTGTCTTCTGGCAACTTGTAGCTGTCATTTGAAGATCATTTCCATGATACTTAAGAATTTCTCCAGGCTAGTTCCTTGTTCTGTTTCTCATCCCCTCGTTTCATACTTACCTTTTTAACACTCAGGAGTTTTGGAACCACGTTAGGAGACTATTGCATTACTTTGTTTGCAGTTCTCTGCTACTGAGGCTTTTTCTTCATGTGCAACACATTAATGGATTTTACTGCCAAAAGGCTTTTGTCACTATTGATTTTTAAAACTGAGGGGGAATTTAGTCTTCAAGTTGCACAGTTTGCTGTGGTCTGGCACAGTGGAACACATAGTTTGATAATATTATGATAGTAAAATTTTCTATTTTAATCCTGTACAGTGCAGTTTTCAGGTATGTTCCTCTGATGAATGGTGGGCATTTATTATTCTCCAGCTCACGGTCTCACCATGTGTTTGTGGATTTCTGGCTGCAGATTTTGCCTGGAACTGAGTAGCTGGCAGAAGTGTTCCTGGTTATCTGCTAGTTCTGTAAATCCTCACCTCTGGAAGCATGTACTGATAAGAAAGGGAGCAGATATCCCAGGTCTGCTGTATTTTTGGGTTGGAAACACTGGTTATAAGCAAATGAACAAGATACACAATATTTATATTTTTAAAGGCGAACATTCATCAGGTAAATATAGTTTTATTCTACCCGTATTTTAAAATTAAAACAAGTGGCCATTTTTAGAATGGAGAGAAGAGGTGGGGGTATTTGAAACAGGAAAAACTTATGTGATCCCTCTTCCAAAAAAAAAACCCAGACAAGTCTTTCTCTTCAGGATGGTGCTGTTTATTGCCTCTAGGCTGTCTCACTATGGAAGGCAACCCTAGCCAAGATTTTAAAAATCTTGAAAGCTTTACATACAACAACAAACAAAAAAAAGGTTTTGTTCAGATGTCAGGTAGATTTATTTGATTTGGTTTTTTTCCTCCTTTTTTTCCCCAAGTACAGAAGATTGATATCCAGTAGAAGATGTTACTGGACTGATTTGTAAGGAATGCTTGGGGCTTTGAATGCCTGCCTGGGCCTCTGCTGCTTTTGGAGATCTCTTGGAGTATGCTGGATGTTCTGTGAAGAAGTATTTTATGTAGGTTTAGTAAGCAGTGTAAGAATCTAAAATAAGCAGGTTTTTTAAAAAAATATTAATTATAGGGACATAGAAATTAAAATGTAAAGCAAGGGAAATTAGTTTTATCTTGTGGGAAACAATTTTATCCATGATTTATTACTCCATCCACTTAGAAAATTTGTCTTTTCTAAGTGTGTGTTTGAATGTAAATCTTAATAAATGCGAGTTATAAGAGACCAGTGTGACCTCCCTTTTTAATAATGAGTGGTTCTTGTTTTGTCACTGTTGCCACACTGTGTGCTATATTTCTTTCTTAATGGTATTTACCTTCCTGTAGAATTAAATAACTCTTCTGGAGACATTTTTTGTTTCTAAATCTTGTCCTTTTATATCATTGAAACAAATAAAAAAATAATTAATGTGTTTGCTGCATGAGACAATTTCCTGAGCTGCAGAGTGTGGCACTGAGCGAGAGCCTGTGAGTCAGTCGTGTTCCTTTGTCTGCACTTCCCAGTCCAGGTGCTGTCTGATTCCAGAGCGTTGGTTCTGTGACAGAGGTTCTCCAAATGCTCAGACTTCATTTCTGTGCGAGTTCGTTTCCTGCATAATCCAATCTGAAATTATTTTCAAGGTATTTTTCTGCTCTCTGAATTTTCTCTCCATATGAATTGTCTTAAAGAAAAAAGCACTGGAAGAGGCCAGTAAATACCAAGAGGACCGGCACGTGTTCCTGGCAATGATGAACTCAAATATTGATGAATACTGACGTGTAAATATTACAACTGAACTAATGCATCAATTTTTTGCAGGTCACATCCGTTTTTTCTAATCTTTTGGGAGAAATACTGAAAACTTATTGAATGCAAGAGCTCACTTTTCCATTATTTGCGAATATATGTTTAAGAACACATTACTGGTTTGGACTTTTTTCTTTTCCCCCAGCACTAAAATGATTATTCCTTAATAAGAAGTCTTGGAGATGGAGTTAGTAAGGAGAGGGGATAAAACCAAACGCTGTTTTTCCTTTTCCCAGCAGCCGACGTCCGTGGCCACGTCCACCGTCCGCCTGGGCCTCCCAGTGCAGGCCAAGGTGGTGCAGCCGCCGGCTGCGCCCGCCAGCGCCGCTGCCACGCTGCCAGGGGGGGCTGTGCTGGCACACACCACGGTGAGAGGGCACGGGCAGCTGAGAACGGGGCAGGAAAAGGGCTGGGGGTGGGTGGGATACAGCCAGGAACCTTTTTGGGGAGGCCATCGGGGATTGTAGTGGTAGGATGAGTTTGGAGCAAAGGAGTGGAAATTTAGGTTTGATGTACGGGTGAAATCCTTCCCTGTGAGGGTGGGCAGGCCCTGGCACAGGTTGCCCAGAGAAGCTGTGGCTGCCCCATCCCTGGAAGTGTCCAAGGCCAGGTTGGACGGGGCTTGGAGCAACCTGGGCTAGTGGAAGGTGTCCCTGCCCATGGCAGGGGGTGGGACTGGATGAGCTTTAACTTTCTTTCTCACCCATTCTATGCTTTTGCAACACTGTTCTCTGGAATTTCATTTTAAGAGAAGAAGTGAAATGCTTAACACTGATGGGCAATAATGGAGGCTCACTTGTGTAGCGTTTTTCTGACAGTCATTTAAAAATTATCAGGGGGGTGGAACAAGGTGAGCTTTAAGTTCCCTTCCGACTCAAACCATTCCATGATTTTATGCTTTACATGGGTTTTTGGAAAATGAATTTTAATGTTCATATCTTTCCTTTTATTGCCAGTGTAATCCCAGAAATTAATAATGAATGTACGGTCAGACTTCATTATGCAGGCCCTGAGGGATAGCCTAGGCTTTATTTTCTCCCATTTCCTAGATGATAACAAGTGTGAGGGTAGTATAGATTGAGCTTTTTTAAAGAAAAAGCTCCAGTGAGGTGGAGTTGTAGATCCTGTTTCAGTGATGGACATACTGCGTGTGCCCAGCTGGCCCAGGACAGCTTTGTTCACCAGAGCTGTGCAAAAGTGCTGGCTCAGATGGCCTGGGAAGCTGCCTTAGTGCTTTTGTGTCCTCTGGCTCTGAGCTGGCACTGCAACTGTGGGATGGAAGCTGTAAACCTGATGGCACGACCACAGATGGTTGGGAATGGACTCATTCATATTAAGGGCCAGTTCTACAGAAAGTTGAGTGTCAGAAGTCACCCCATCGTAGTAATCTTAAATGTTTGGGTGATAGCAACTGATTTTATGGTGGTACATTTATTTGTGTAATAGAAGGGACTTTAAATGAGGACCTGCACTGGTCAGGAAAGGGTGACAAAATTAGGATTATAATAAATAAATGAAGTCAATAGTTTTATTTTGTCAGTAAGGCTGTACTTGAAAGGAAACAAGTTTTTCCTTTCAGGAGCTTTAAGGTTGAGTCAAATAATCAAAATAACGACCTGTTTTTTCAATATGAAATGTCAATAGGTATCAGTAGCTACGACAAGTGCTCAAAATTTGTTCAAGACGACAGTAGCAACTGGAACTTCAGTTTCTCAACAGCCTGCAGTGCTCACTGGTGGACAGACTCAAGGCTCAGCACAGACCCAGGGTCAGCCCCGGCTGCCGCTGCCACCTCACACAGCAGCACAAGTGCCAGCACAGCCCCTGGTCATCCCCAGCTCTCCTGTGCCTGGAACCACAGTTGTGTCCCAGGCAAGTGTTCACATCCTGCATGCATCGTTTTCTTGGTGCTTTGGGAACGACTGGGGTCTGATTTCTGATTTGATTTTACTGCTGCAGCTGCTTTGCACAAAAATACACTGAATTATTGAACGAATCAGGATAGCTTGGGCAACGTTTGTACCTTGTGTATTGGGCATCTCAAAGGGGAACGCATCTCCAACAAATTGTTGTCTTACTTCTCATGTTTAAGGTTATTTTTACCAAAGCAGCCTGTAAAATATAGAAGATATTTCTTTCATTGCTTTTTGCTGTTTTTATTTGTGAGCTGTGATGTTCAGTCACAGGAAGAAGTGAAGAAAGTATCAGGTAACTTGCAGCCATGGCAGAACAGCTGCAGATTTATTTCACATGTGCCCTGTCTCAATTTTTAAAATGTCATCATTTTCCTTATTTGTGGTGGTCAGAGCATGCACTGATCCTGATGCAAAAGTAGCATGGATCTGATATTTGTTTTCTTTGGCTTTTGCAGGAAATGCAAGAGAATGTGAAAAAATGCAAAAACTTTTTAGCTACCCTTATAAAACTTGCTTCTCATAATTCACCATCTCCAGAAACGTCCCGCAATGTGAAAGCTCTGGTTCAAGATTTGTTGGTAAATATTTAGTTTTCTTTTGTCAGTTATCTATTGAGCTTGTTATTTACATAGGCTGAAAATTATTGCTGTGATTTAGTTCTTTTGGCTGTAATGAAAGGGAAAGGAGTTGAACTCCATCAGAATGTGAGTGTTCTGTATGTTCCATGTCTTCAAGAAGCTGTTAAAGGCAGCCTTTCTCTTAGTTTCTGAAAGGGGAACTGCAGCAAAGTATTTAGGATGCATCTGTCAAAAACTCTGTTGTTTTGGTGGGGAATATGTTGGTCATTTCTTTAGAAAACCAGAGTAAAATACAGGATTTTTCCTTGAGGGTTCATTAAGTTTCTTTTCCTCCAAGCCATGGTCTTCCCTGACACAGTGAGAAGCTGTTAATTGTTTTAAGCACAGATGTGCTTAAAATATCTACATGTGGATGTAGATATGGGCCTTCACAAGGTGGGTTAGACTTTCCAGGACTGAAGGAGAAGTGTTTTGCTGAGCTGCTGAGTCTGGACTTGCTGCAGTCCCCAGTAAAACAGATGTTTCAGTGAACTGTGTCGATGAGGTCCAGGCAGATGTTACTGTGGAACTGGAAAAATGGTCAAGCTTCTTAAAAAGAAATGAAATATAGTCAATGAAGAGGCTGGATTTAAAAGTAGTTGCTATATATTTCTCTGAATATGTTGCCAGAGAAACCTGTGTATTTTATACAAGCCTAAGACTGCTTTCAAGTGTGAGCCACTCAACAATCATGTTCAGTGGTTACAGTAAAAACTCGTTACCTTTGCAATCTTGGAAATATTAAATAACTAGAGGTAGCTACTTACTCTATTTTAAGCAAAGTAGCAACACACATATAGAATAAATACATTTATTGACGCTTGTTTGCTTTGTTTTTTTCTCTTGTTTACAGATTGATTCTGTATCAGTCCAGGAAAGCTAATGAATGGTTTTATTACAGCTGAGGTTGTAACTAGTGATACTTCAGAAATATTATAAAATGCACCTGAGTTATAGAGTTCTCCTGTATTAACTGCAAAATAAACTACTGATTATGTATTTGATATATTTATAAGTGTATATTTTGTGAATATATAGACATATTCATACATACTGGCAGTTTTGTAGTTACTTATATATGTACTTTTTATATGTGCCTATGCTTTACATGTATAGTTTTATATATACACGTTCTACTAAGTCAAATTGTACCATCAGAATTGGCTTTGGAATTAAGCATTTAATATTTTCTTATTACAAGGCCTGACAAATTTTACAATAGTTTGTAATGTTACTTCAACAACCTGTTGTTTTTGTTTTCTTTTAATTTTAAAAAACAAATCACTCTGTAAATGTTAGCAGAAGAATGGAATCCCAAAAGAGGCTTGGGCGTATTTGGGGTCTTCTTGTATCTGGAATGGTGCATCCCAGGGGAACTCCCTGAATGTTGAGTGGGATGTTACGTGTGTGAATTGGCTCTTGACAGAAGGATCTTAGAGAGGAGTTGAGGGATTTCAGCTTCAGAAGTTCTACTTGATATGGCTACCTTTTCAGCTAGAGATAAATGTGTATATTTTAGCTGGGAAAGAAACAACCAACCAACTCAACTGAGTTGTTGATGCTTTTTTTTTTCTTCCCCCGAAGGATGCAAAGATTGATCCAGAAGAATTTACAGGCCGCCTTCAAACAGAACTCAAATCATCTCCTCAGCCATATCTCGTACCTTTCCTTAAGGTAATGTGGATGTTGTTTGGAGCAATCTGTTTCAGTGCAAATTTCTGTACACTGAGCCTTAGAATATCTTATTTAAAGTGGTGTTTGCCTGTCCTACCTAGAGCAACACTACTCCCTTTTTACTTCCTGCTGCCCATTTCTGCCCCAGTGCTCTTGGCTGGCAGTCCCTTGCAGGCTCCCTCTCGGTTATTCCAGCCAGGAGCTGCTCCCTGGCAGGCTGGGAGAACAGTGAGGAACAGGGAGATCCTACAGGAGGGCAGCACCTCGTGTTTAGGGTCTTGGCTTAGGTTTAAGAACAATGCATTTGTCATCCAGAGCTGATCTGGAGTTCATGGCTTGAGTAGCTCTGACCTAGAACATTGCAGTAATTAGATTTATATAAAAAGCAGTTACTCTCTAGTTTGGAAATCACCCATTGGCTATTCTGTAGTGATCCTTTACTTTTATAGAAAGTACACTCTTCTGTGGTAGTAGGTAATTTTTTGGGAAGAAGTAGAGCATTCACATTTGGAGGAGTGAGAAGTTATTTCTACAGAACACTTCAAGTGTTTATTTAATAAGCTTTTCCATATTGCTTTTGTTATCCATGTTTGGGTCATTGTTGACTTGCAATCCACGTGTAACAATGATTATGAAAAACTAAAATGGATAATGGTGTTGAAATAATTGATTAGATGATCCTGCTTGTAATCTGGAACGAATCAGCAGTATAATTTCTGATGTGATACCAAGTGGATTGATTGTTGGGTCCTAAGTTAGTATACAAGGGGATAAAATTAACTTTTAATTGGTTCTATACATTAGCTACAATAACTGCAAGATTGTATTCAAACATACAAAACATGTTTAATTATGTCCCAACAAAGCCACAAATACAATTTTTAAAGCATTTTTCATCTAGTTCAAAACTCCTCTGTTTAGGGCAGATTTCCTCTTTTCTCCTGCAACTTTTCTTCAGAACTTTCTCCCTCTGCTTCTGTGTTTTCAAGTTATCATTGACCCTTATTTGTGCCTTTTCACTGCAGTCACTGCAGTCACTTCTGGCATCATGATAAGTTTTGACTTGTCTCCTTTCTTTGAAGTCCCTTCTTGGCAACAGGCATGAAGTTTTTAAATAAATGTGATAAATTTAGGAAGAACTGTAACTTGGGCTAAACACTGTTGCATTCTACAGCTGCCTGGGGGGGAGCACTTCAAAACAACACTACTGCCACTTAAAAAGTAAGAAGTCTGTTCCTGCAGGTACAGGATAGCCTTGCAGAACTGTAGTTTTTGTTGGAGTGGTTTGAACATGAAGGATACAATGGTACACTTTTCTAATCCAGAGTACCTGAGATCTGTAATAATACAGACAAAAGCTGTTGCTGCAGGACATCAGCAGTTAAGTCACCTTGTTCTGGGTACTGGAGGCACGTCAGGAGAAGTAAAGTGCAGCTTGCTTCTTCTAACATGCAGTGGGAATGGGGTTCTTCCCACAGCTCAGCCTTTTCTGGTTCCAGTTTTGCCCTTCCAAAGGCCTAAGCTACAAGTTCTAGATAGTCTGGAGAAGGAGAATGTTATGTTTTACTGCTGCAGTGGAGTTCAGGGCACATGAAAATCTACAGGTGTTGCAAAATCCAAATTGCGAGCTTATTAAAAATGTAAACTGAGCTTTCTCTCCTACAAAATGTGTTCAGTCTCAGTTCTGTTTGCTGAGTAGGCCGACAGTAAAATTGGAAAGAAAGTTGCATTCTTTTAGTTGTGTTTGTAGCAAATTTCAAAATATTTTTGTGCCAACCTGCTAAGTTTGCTGTTTCATAAACTCTCTTCTGTTTTCAGAAAAGTCTACCTGCATTGAGACAATCTCTACTGAACAGTCAGCATTTGGTTTTGCAAGGACAGCCGTCTCAGCAGCCACTTCAACAAAGCAAGCTCTCACAAGTGATACCTCAGTCTGCCTCGGGAAGCATCTCCTCTGTTGTCAGCACACAGACAATAGGAATAAGGCAACCAAACAACATTTGCACAGTCTCTGTATCAAATACAGTGCAGCCTCCTCAGGTTAAGGTGGTACAGTCAAATCAGAGTTCTCAACTGGTAGGTACTGTAGCATAAAAGAGAATTTCTTCGTGAACTGTGTAGCAGTTTGCAGTGTTATTTTTATTGCAGCTTGTTTGGGAAAATACTTTGTTGCTTGCACCATATTCTGTCATCCATAGTAGCATCTCATTTTATGTCATTTCACATGTGTGCTCAACCGTTAGTTTACATAACATTATTAACAGTTTAAATGTAAGGAAGTGCACTCTTGGCCTTTTTGTCTGCAATCCATGATTGTTGTGTGAGCAGAGTGGAATCTGAGGGAATTACAAACCCAGAACAGAAAGCTTTTCAAGACTTACAAGAGGATAATGTTTAGTATGTCATTAGATATGCTGCTTTGCTTAGATTAGTCTGCATTAAAATTAACTCTCTCATTTTAGAGCTCTTCTTCACATAGTTATAAAATCTCGTAGAAGAATAGCTGTAGCAGGATGTTCTGTTTAGAATTAATGCCATTCTTTGTTACTGAAATGTATCTTTGTTGTGCATAGTGCAGTATTATGTATTTAGATTAATTAATTTCAAAGACACTATCAGTAAGACAACTGAATTTATGTAGGAGCTTGTGTGTGTGTTTCCAGCTTGAATTAAAATATGTTAAGGATCTTTACAAGGCCTTGAGTTTATACAGGTGTTATCATCCTTCAAGCAAAGATGTGAGAGTTTCTTTGTCTGTGGTTTCTGTGTTTGTATGAAGTAAAGGACTTGACTGAGGTTTCAAAACCAAATTGGCAGGTTCCAGGAGGTGTATCAAGTTGGCAAAAATTTATATTATCGAGGTTGAGAAATGCATGTATGATTATGTAAAACCTTACAGGGATCTATCCTTGAGTCTACAGGCTCTATAAAGGCTATAAATAATTTGTAGGGTGTGGGGAGAGAGAATGATTCTTGTGCTTTAATTTAAAAGTAGCAGTGCACAGTCTGAAAATGTCTGAGCCATGTCTTGAACCTTCCAAATACTTTCTAGTGGTTAAATTGCTAACTTTAAAATGAAATTAATATAATTTCATCGTCCTTTAGTGAGCATAGTTTCCATGTACTAAGGTTTCTCTGACTGTGCCTGTTGCAGTGCCCACAAGAGCTGGGTGTTTCTCACCTAACTCGGTGCTCTCTGTTCAGCCACTTGCATTCCTTCTTGTTTTAATATGGGTTCTCCCCACCCCTTCTGGATTCTTGTATAAATTAGAAGAGTGTTCCTCACACTGTGTGTGACATCTCTTTCATTTGTCCATGTTTCAGAAGACTGAATGGGCAGGAGCTTTGGCTCTTCAGGGTAGAGGGGCAGGAACTGATGGTAATTACAGTAGGTGTAAAAATTACTCCCTGTCCAGGGAAAGCAAATTTCTGACAGCAGCTGACAGATTGCTTGCAAGTGTAAACATCCATGGCCAGGAGTCTGGGCTTATGCCACAGTCTTAAGACTTTAAGGTAACAATGCTTTTCCCAGTGTTGTGCAAGCCACCTAAACACTCCTGTGCCCGTCTGGCAGTTGCACCCCACCTTCTGAGAAACACCAGCGTCCAACCAAAATGTGTAAGTCCACGGGAGTTCTTGCTCTTAGGATTGGAGTTCTTGTGGAGTATTTTCTGAATGGAAGAAAGCCATGTTTGTGGGAGAGACACCTTCTGTCTGATGTCAGGGGGTACTCAAAGCAAGCAATCATGTTAACCTGAGTGGAGATTAACAGTGTCAGCTTATTCAGCATACCTGTGCCATAGGAGGGAGCTGAGAAGTGCTCAAGTAACACATTGTGGAGGTTGATCTGATGGGCAAAACGAACTGGTTTTGTGTCTGTAAGGAGGTCACAGGTCTAGGGCTAAATTGTCATTTCCTGGGTACATGAAATGACTGCTACATTTTCTAAAGGTCACAAACCACGCAGAGCAAAACTATGCTTACTGTTCCTTTTCTAGAAAATACTTAGAGACAAGACATTAAAAAATACAATTTATTGGCTTTAGTGTAAAACTGTCTTTTCGTATTTGCTTTAAATTTAACAGTCATTAATTAATAGAACCACACATTACATTAACCAGGCACTTAATGACCCTTATAGTAGTTCTGTACAGACAAAAGCAGCATTTACACAGTGAGAGTTGCAGTTAGATGGCACAACCCCCAACTCAGGTGCTGAGCAGAGAACCCAGCAGCAGCTCGGTATCACAGTAGGGATCGTTCCCAGGGAGTGATTTTTTGCAGTGACAGTGCTCCCAGTGCTCCCAGCCCTGAGTGCTCCCCGAAATCAGAGCAGAGCCCAGAGCTCCTGGCCATCTTGCCCTGGCCTTGTCCAGGAGATGAGGATTGCAGCTGCCTTGCCTGGGGGTGGCCAGCGCTGATGGAGCAAACTGGCTGAGCTCCAGAATTTCCAAGCCTGAAGCTCACTGGAGAGAGTTCCAGCTGGCTTTGCAAACTGTCCAGCTGCAGAAGGGCAAGCCTGTTTTAGAATAGAGATCTTTTCATACCAGCCAGTTTACAGTAGTCTAGTTTCCTTTAAAATGTGGAGAATCTGTGAGCTGTTCCTTTCTTTTGACATTTCTGTTTCACGAAGGGGTCAGATGAGGTGATGCTTCCTCCAGTGGTATTGAGGTATCTTGCAGCAGGGAAATTCTGTGTACACTGTCAGCATGCAGCATAGCTTGCACAAAGGCTTTGAAATGTGAAGTATTAGTGCAGATGGAAGAGGAGAGTATTTTTTATTCATTCTGTAAAGTATTGGAATCATGTTCCGAAGTACAAAAAAGCAATGCTTGCAAGAGCTAGATAGTGCTACTTCTAGATAGACAAAAGGGGAATAATCTTAGGCTAATATTTTATTGATGAGACACTAATGAGATAAGCCAGCAATCAATTTTTTTAATTGCTCCAAGTGCAATGTTCAAAGTTGGTCTAAATTGCCATTCTTAGGGTCCATGTGCTCCACATTGCCTGTCTTGTTCTGGGTGTTACAGCAGGTACAATTTGTATGAATAAGAGGGATATTGTTATTAAATGTGTTGAAGTTGTGAGTGGATTGATGGGCAGTGGAGGTGGATTAGCACTTTACATACTGTGTTGACTCTGACTGCATCACGGGGAGAATACTCCTGGATGTTAAAACCAGTTACTAAATGTGAGTGATAAGGAAAATCAGTAAGAAAATCAGTGATTCATCTTAATTAAAACCAGTTTAATTATCTGCAAAGCTGTAGAAAGACTTGTGCAGGTCTAGGATTAGGAAGAATGTCTAGAAATACATCTGGACTGTTCTTGCTGCAGCAAATTGGGCACAGTGTCCAGAGGGGAGACTCTGCCACCTTCTGCGTTCCTTTAGAACAGGATTTGCTCAAACATTTACCAACGCTTTTCCAGGGACTGTCACAGTGCTTGGAGTCTCCCAAAAGGTGAGATGGACTAATGGAATTTGGAAACAGGATACAACAGCAGAATAAGCATTTTGTTGTATGGGGATGTTCTGCTTTGCTCTCTCTCATTCTCTGCTGAAGCTTTTCCTGGCACCAGTTTCCTGTTCATGAATGGCTGTAACGTTTACACATTTTAGTGATTCATAGGAAATCATTTGCTCTTTGTCCTATGAGCAAGGCAGCTCAGAAATGTGAGGGTAATAGATGGCTGTTTGGATAAAAGCAGTAGTTTCTGTTAATGAACTAATAAAGATCTAGTCACCGACTTAGAATTTGGTGTACAATAAAATGTAAATAAAAATGGCTGTTGAGCAGCAGGCACCTGGGATCCATTAACAGGAACAAAGCCTATACGTGACAAATTGTGTGCCTGTTTGAAATACAGCCCAGTAGTTCTCTGAGTTGTTGTCATACACTTTCAGAGTTTTGTGGGCTGTACCTTAATATAAGGAGAATATTGTCACTGGTTGCTGTTTGGAAACCAGTAACAAAAGAGCAGGAGTAAAGCAAAGACTAAAAGAAAAGCTTAAGAGAATTATTAAACACATACCACTTGGTCAAACACTGACTAAGAGGAAGAATAAAAGACCATTATTTGGAGCAGACCAAGACAGTATAAAAATGAAGCACATATAATTAAATGAAGTAGGATTTAGGTAGGATATAAGGCAAAATATCCTTAGAGTAAGACAGAATATTAGATGGTAGATCAGGCTCTCAAAGACAGTGATGAAAAAGCCATAATTAAAACCATTCAAAAATAGAGCATTTGACAAACTGTATATGAAACTGGGGAGCAAGTGGGACAAGTGATCTGGGGGCTTCTGTTTTATTTTTCTTCATTGCTTTGTTGGAAACATATACCCAATGGAACAGTGTTGTTGTCATATTAACATTAAAATTTATGTGCTGAGTTTTTAAAAAGTCAATTTTTTTTTTTTTTATTTGGGAGGAAAAATAATCTGCTTATGCAAATTTTGAGGCACTGTTGAAAAATTGTAGCTGCTACTGATACAGCATGGGGAACAATGGTAAATATGAATTCTGGGCCCATGAAAGCATGAACATTGTAAGTTAATGCTGCCAGATTACATGATAGCTGAGGTTTGATATGACATTTATCTTCAGGAGTGAGTAGACTGATAAATCACAAGTGGCATAGCCACAAGTGAGTTAGCAAGTGTTTACTCATGAGTGAAGATAAATGTCATATCAGACCACAGCCATTCTGAATTTTGTATGTTTACAAGTGTCTTGTTTCTTCCTTCCACAGTGTTGTTTTTTTAACTTAATTGAGAGGAAAAAAAATATGCTTGGTAAAGGATATATTTTTCAAATTTATTTTTATTTTCCATTCTTTGCAGAAGCTTCTGTTTCCTGTGCTTTTGTCTTTGTTGTGGTATTTGATAGGTTGAAGCTTTTGGATCAGGTGCTTTTATTGCAAAGTGTGATTTTATGTGAGTTGAGTGGGGTTGGGTTTGCAGCCCTTGTCAGGTGAAAGGAGGCATGTTGTGCACTGGGACAGGAGATTGGCTAAAGCTTCAGAAACTTCAGCAGTGAGTTCTAATCTAATTATCATAAAGGACTTCTCCCTTCAGTGGTTTGTAGGTAGTGGTTTTCATTTTATTTTGTATTTTCTTGCATGAGAAAGAGAACAGAAGTGATCAGTCTTTCTGCTTCTGTATGTTCTGTGTGCTTTGGCTGGATTCTTTCTCAGTCTGTATTTGTTGGTTATTTGTGTTGTTAATTATTGGTCTGTGTTCATGTCTGTAATTTGTTCTCTGTCCTGCAATAACTGACACAGTAGAAGATTCACACCCACCATGGAATGATCTTCACCTTCTGGTTGAGATGAGGGCCAGAGAGCACCATTACTTTAGTCTCATATAGTTATTGAATCTACAATTTTTGAAGAAGGCCTTTAAGAAAAATGAGTATTTCAACTGTCACCTCTTGTTATTCTGCTTATCAACAGTGTGACTATTAAATATCCCTTTTTTGTCTTCATGGGTCACCTTTTACAAACATCCCTTTTTATCTGTGAGAATAAATTCAGCTTTAGAGCAGGACAGGGTAGGAGTCTGAAGCATTCAGGAGGTGAGAGAAGGAACTGCTCTGGAGAAGCAGACAAAGGGTGAATCAAAGTGTCACCAGTGGAGTGGAAAGATGGCAAGGGGAGACGTGCAGAGATGAAATAAAAACAGGGAGAATGCTTTCTATTGTGAGAAATGTACATCTTATTTTGCAGAAAAATGTTATTTTGTAGAAGAAAAATTGAGGTAACTGTTCATGTACTGCACTTGGAGAACAATGCCACGACTTCCCTGCTTCAGTGGGTTTCTGAAGAGCTCCAAAGTGCAGCAACCCAGGAAATGATTCTTCAAATGTAGACTGATAAGCTGGTGTATGACAGTACTTGCTGTCTCAGCACTGTCTTGATCATAATTTTGTTTGGTAATTTTGCTGTTTTCCAAACTCATTATCAAATCCAGGCAGTGACTAAATCACATTCTGTCTTTTCTATTTTCAGTGCCTTTGTTGTTCTTGTTCTGTTGTTGTGCTTGCTGTCCTCAGTGGTGTAAATGTTTCCCTTTTTAATGGAGTGGGAATGATGAACAGCTTCTGTAAACTTTGATGACTTTTATATCCTGTCTTGTTACCTTTTCTGACTCAGCACTTTTATGACATCATTGATGATGTGATTATGGACTAGTGGTAAGAGGTTGGAAAGGACTTCTGGAGGTGTCCCATGCAGCCTCCTGCTTACAGGTTAGCATGTCTCCTGGCTGACCAGTCATGTTTTGAGTGTCTTCAAGAAGAAATGACACAACCTCTCCAGGCAACCTGTTCCAGAGCTTGCCACCCTCATGGTGATGTTTTGTTTTTCTTCTATTAAGTTGGAATTTCCCATATTCCACCTCCTGTCCTTTGTGTTCTATCTTTCTGCTCTGCACATCTGAGAGAGTCTGGCTCTGTCTTCTCTTCCCATAGCTGGTTGCAAACAGCAGTAAGATCTCCCCTTTTCTGAAGGCTGAAGTAATGTCTGATGACCTCAGTGTACTAAAACATCCACTTCTGTGTCTGCTCTATCAATCTGGGTTAGTAAATTGGTGCTTACAAGCTGATCATTTGGGATTCAGCACTGAGTCAGCATATGGAGGGATGACATGAGATGGGAGACACTCCTTGCCTGTATTTTTAGGCTGTGAGAAATATGAAATAATTGGATTAAGCTAATCATCTCCCAGACTAGCTTGGCAATACACTTGTTCATTGTCTACAACTTTCAGGCCAAGTTAAGGACATAATAGTAATGTTTATGATTTGGGGAAGATAGGCAAGAGGATTAGAAGAGTTTGAATTACCTTAACAGCTGAAGCGTGGTTTGGATTGTTCATAGATTTTAGTGCAGGATCAGTTTGCTCTGATTCATCAGTTTTTACTGTGTCCCTTGTTTGCCTGCAAAGGAGGTTCCACATTCTGTTCCAGAAACAAACTGCTAATGTTAATTCCTTAATGACTTCCAGAGCTGGAGATTGTGTCTGTGTTGAAATGTAACTCAAAACTCCAGCACAGAACCCAGGATTTAAGTTAGTGTCAAATGCTGCTCTGAGGTGTTCCTTTGAGAGACAATGTGCTGGTTGCTGATTGGTTTCTGTGTGGAATTGATGATGTTGATTTTGGTCTCTGCCCTTTGGAAACCTCATTTCTCAATTTTCTACACTTTCAGCCCTTTTACATCCGTTGAAGTCCTGGTGCAGGACTTGCTCCAGGACACTTTTAGGAATGTATTTGATAGTAAAGAAAACATTGCCATTATTTGTGTCTTCTTAAATGGTTAAACACTGTCCTGTCTTTAATGGTGTTAGTGGCTCATTTTTTAGGGCACTCACATGAAAATATTAATCAGGTGAAACAGAACTTGGTTCTGAACTGTAGGAGTTGTTTGCTTCACAGAGAGGAAAAAAAAAAATCTGCTCCCAGAAGATTCCTGTAATACCAGGTAGTAACTCTGTCCACAGGTCACACACATCTCCTTTCTGGCCTGGTAAGGTACAGCAGCTTCTCTTCACTGTGCTCTGAAAACTCATCCAATAAATTATGGTAAATGTGCAACATTCTCCTTCTTTTTCATACCAGTGTAGGTTTTTTCCCCATGGACTTTTCTACCTCTTTTCTAAAAATACACTCGTACATGTTTCCTGTGCATCAAAATGCAGTTACATTTGACTTTCCCCCTCATTTTCACTTACCAGCTCTGTTTCTTTCCTGGTTTTAAGCGTGGTAGCTAATTTGTTCTTTGCTCTCTGAGTGGGACTATTCATTCACTGCCTGTCTTGACTGAGTCAATTTACAGCCATTTGCTCCATGTCTGTGCTCAGTACAAATGCTCCATTTTCCTTCAGTGTCCATAGTTGAAGCTGAATCCTTAATCTTTTTTCCCTTTTCCCTTTCTGCAAGCTGACTGTTGCTAATACTTCTACATCCACAGGTTTATCACGACTTTTCAACTTCTAATGTTCTAGGATGTCCAAAGTGCAGTTTCATAGCCTCAGAATGGCCCTGCTTGTTTTTTCTCCAGAATACATTGCAGGTCCCTCATCCCTCTGTTCTTGTGTGGAGTTTTCACCTCTCTGCCCTCCAGTTTGGGAGCCCTGGTTCCAGCTGATGGAACAATTTCCTCTTCCCTCTGTAGCCTCTTCATCCTCTACTTTGGCATCTCATTTGAAAATGCTGTTTCTCCTTTCCTTTTCTCCAGAGGGTACTTTAAAGTCAGGGATTTGGCCAGTCGTTATTTAGCTAAATAAGCTGGGTTTAGATACATTTTTTGGGAATAATGCTGAATGGAACTGCAGTGGTTCCCACTCACTTCACACAGTGCCGTGCAGTGTGGTGGCTGAATCCAGGAGGGAATGGGACTGAGCTGGGATTGAGGAGCCCCAGACATGGAGCAGTGGGAGGATGATAGCTGTGACTGTGGCTCCTGAAGTCATAATTCCCAGGTTGTGGTTGTAATCTTTTCCCAATCTTATGTAGCTATTTGCCTGTGTTTCATGTTCAAAGTTGATTCATGGATTTTTTTTCCAGCTCTGCAGCATTCACACATCTTTTTGAATCCTCTGTTCATTGCATCTGTGCCTGCCTGGTCCCTGATCATGTGAATGTACATTTTGCTGTTGCTTAGACATGACCTTTGCAGGTGTTTTCTCTGTTATTTGATTTGTTTATGGGTCAGATTTTAAGTTTCTAACCCTGTTTCAGTTTTGGGGAAGGACTTCAAAACTTGAAAGAGTTTAATAAGTGAAACCTCGAGAATATCCAGTTAATATTTAACAGATTAGTAGTATATGATCAGCACAAAACTTGGTTTTCTTTCTTGAGTATGCCTGACTTTGGAGCCCATAATATTTTTGAATTTATTTTTAGTATATGTTTTCTTTAAAAAGCGTAGGTATGTAGTGCAAGGCCTAATGTTTGTAGGTGGATACCACTCTAAAATTAATGCAGCGTTTTCTTCTACAAAACTGCTTTTCTTCCTTGTAGAACTTCTGAAGACAAAAGTCTAAACTTTAATATTAACCTTATGACTTTGAAATATATTTTTGATGAAGGTTGTGACATATGACGTTTGTGTCGAATATTATTTGATTTTTTTTATTTTATTTTTTTTTAAAGCATAATGGCAAAATAGGTATATACACACACACACAACCACATGCATTACATGGATATGACTTTTGTCACCAGCTGGTTGTGCTTTTAGAGATCCACATGCTTGTATTGGTAATGACAGGTATTAGTGTATTTACGTTGTGTGTGTTTGTGTATAAAGAGTATAATATAAGTATACTTTTCTTTAATAATAGCAGATTATCCAGTCAACATCTGCTCAAACTGTGAAACGAACCCCTGCTTGCCAGACTACCCAGATTAGGATGCCAGTGGTAATAACTCAGACCATTAGACCACAAGGTATGGGTTTCAATGTTTTAGTGAGATTGTTTCCTTTGTATGAATTTCGTTGTCATTACACACGAGTGGCGTGGACAAACGTGCAGTGCTGACCTCGGCAACATTGTTGGCATTGATTTTTTACCTCCTGCTGGCTGAAGGGTGCATGTTTCCATCTGCAGTTTCAAGGTGTTTCAGACCAACACAGTGCAATGTTTTGAAACAGCCTTAGGACTAAACTCTCACTTGTTTAGCTCCTTACTCAGCAGTTTTTAAGGGAAAGCTCTAAAATGGTCAGGAACTTGGGTCTTGCTGTCCTAAACTGTAACTCCGGGCCAAGAAAGAAATTCTTCATTTTTCCTACCTCAATTTAATCATCCTATTTCTAATTTTTACTCCTGAAGCAGAACATGATAGTCACTGTCTCTGCAGCTGCAGAGGTCAAGGGGGGAGTCCTAGAGAAATTTCTCAAGCCTCATGGTTTATTTTTGACCCCTGCCAGTATATTCATTTTTGGTGAGGTCAGAGACTGACTTCCAGCACCTGACATCCCATAATTAGCCATGGCATGTGGTTTGTACACAGCTTCCTCACCTGTCTGTGCACAGGTGGATTCCTGACTGCCTGATCCATCCCACTTTTTGAAAGGATTCTCAAAGCCCCCTTGCTTTCTAATAAATATCCATTTGTTTCTTTCAACCACTAAACCTGCTAGGCTTGAGTTTTATTTTTCCTGAGCACGTGTGAGAATATCAGATTGGATGTGGGCATTTACCTGATTGAGGGTTTGTAATGGGATACAGAGCTTGTCATCTTCAGGTATTGAATCAGGGACCAAACGAGTTTAAATGCACATAAAAGCTATTGCTGCCTATTTGCCTTCATTGCTGGGTCGTTTGTGTTCTCCTTGGGAAAAACATCAAAACCATTTAATAGCAGCTGGTGTTTTACTTGCTCTGTTCTCTTAGGGGAATCCAAAGGTTGAATGGACATGGAGACCAAGCTGTCACTGTAATCCTGTAGTCTGTTTGTCCAAGTTAGGAAGAAATACATTTACTCCCCATAAAATGTGTGTATTTGATAGCACTGATACTCATGTCCTGAGTTCATAACATGTCCATGCATCTTATAGTAGGAGCTTTCACTTCTGACTAATGTGTCTGAGAGTGAAGGCAGATTCTATTTCTTTGCTTGTCCCCAAGCTTCAGTCCCCAAGTTGTGAATGTAACAACAGAATGCCGGGAATTTACATGATACTGGCATCTGCCTTTTAAACAGTGCATTCAGAATATGAATTTGTTCTTGATAGCCCTTGGTCAGCCAGTGCAATGCAACTTAACTGGCACTTTGGCTTAAGGTAGACACCAATTTATGCCAAGTCCTGCCTTCAGGTGAGATTACTCCAGTTTAGAAGTTTGGTTAAACCCACCACTGTATTGTTTTAATTGCACAGACAAAGCAAACAGGAACAGGCATTTAGAAAACATCCCCCTGTCCAGGCCCTGCTCCTGCAGCCCATGTGTGAGGAGAGCTGGGCCTGTGTGAGCAGCTCTGAGTCACTGCTGTGGCACTTTCCTTTTGATGTCTTGTTAAACCCTTTCACTGTAAACACCACCAGAGTGACATTTTACACTGGCCTAGGTATTCCTGCAGAAGGAGGTAATATACTGGAATAGGATATGGCCTAAATAAAAATTCCAGCAGTATAATTTTGTGGAGTGTGACTTTTTAAAGGTAGTTACAGCAGAACTGAGCTTACCTCCACAGAGCGCTGCATTTTCCTTCTGGAGAGGAGGGAATCCCCAGGTGTAATGGGCCTTTAATACATCCATATGAACAGACTGTAATGCTCTTTAAAAAAAGAGTGGTTTAGATAAAATTGGCAGGCTATAAGGACTTTTATATAAATAAAATTACTTCCACACCAGGGGAAGTGACACCATTGTTACTGCATGAAAAATTCACACTCCTTTACTGAAGCACTTACCAGTATAATAATTAAGGTGAATTGCATCTTATGGATGGAGGAATTGAGACAAAGAATAAAATAATTAGATATTCATTGCAGCCATTTAACCTGTGCTGAAATACAACTAGGAATTTATAAGCTCCTAAATTTGAGCTTATTTTTCTAGATGATGCTACTTAAAATTTGGAGCAAGGATGCAGTGGTGAAAGACTCTGTATGTCATTACCAATCCCATGAAATACCTAGGCCCACAGGTGATTTTGATTTTCAAACTTAGGCCCTGCCCCATAATGTAAATGGGTGCTGTAGCCATATTTTATGTCTGACTGCTTAATCATGCACAGTTGTGATTTACTGAGACAAGAAAACTTATAAATGTCATCCCAAAGCTTACATTTACTTTGCCAGATCCATTTGAGTAGAATTACATATGCTTGGGATGAAAGTGGGACTTAGATCTTCCATACCCAGAGCAGGCACACTGCTTTCCTGATAACTACCCTTTTGAGTTTTGGGGGGTGGGTTTTGATCAAAAATCATCATCTGTAGAAAACAAAGCATTGATACTGATTCCAAAGAAATAGAATATCAATTCTGAAGGACTGCCATTGTTGCCTTAATTTTGCCATTGTAGTATTTTTCATGGTCAGCACGCTTTTAAGCTCCTTTTAAGCTCATTGATTGTACAAAGCAGAGGTCTGCTAATTTTTATTATAGTATTATTTATTTTCTTCCAGTTCACTTAATGGAAAAGCTTTCCATTAGTTCATCTGAAGCAGATAAATGAATTGTCTGGTCCATGAACCAATGCTGTCTGTGGCATCTCATGGACCTTGAATATTCTGATGACAAAGTATTTTTATTCCCCAGGCTTGAGCCTGAAGTCCTAAATCTGGTTTTGTGTTTGCTAACACTGATAGTCCACACTCCAGTTTATTTATACAGATGGAGAACTGAACAAACACTGTCAAATTAGTTTCTCCTTAAGATCATATGTTGGAGTTGGTGAAGACTTCAATATTAAACCCCAAAGGTAATTAATACAAGACTCATTCAAAGCTAACACTTTTGTTTTAGCCAGGACGAGTTCTTACAAGGGTTTCTTGGGATAGTTGTGTTTCAGGTTTTTATAATTCATGGAAGAAAAATCCTGTAACTCTCCTGAGGTTCATACCCTGCCAGTTATGTGCAGTTGAGTCCATGAGCTGCAGGAACAGCTCCCCTGTCCTCAAATGGTGTAACACTCAGGAAAAGGGAATGATTTACAGGAAAAAGGGGAGACCTTTTAAGACAAGTAGACATGTGAGCTATTTTTACATGCCAAAACACAGGTGGGATTAAAGGAAACACAAAATATGACCCAAGTAAATGTATTTAAGCAGTAAAGGAGGGCTTACTCCAAAAGTTTCATTTGCCAATTCTTTTCAGTTAAATTCTGAGACTATGTAAATAATAATGATGATGATAATAAGTGAATTCCTAATTAGCAACATAAATATGTAATTATTTTTGGTTAGATTTTACCAAATGCCAGAGAGGAATTAAGATCCCTTTTTAATTTACTCAATGTCCACCACACTTTGGCTCATTTAGAAAGCCCAGTTTTGCTTCTACTTCAAGACCTGTAAAGTCTAGATACAGTTCTGGATTACTTTTGAATTATTGTTTTCAAGATAAGAAAGCAAAAGACAACCTTTGTGGGAGGGGTTCTGTCAAATTTGGCAATAGTGTTTTTTCTTTTACATGCAATGCAAAACATTTTAAAATTCCTGTGGTGTTTTCAACTCTGAAATAGATGTTTTTCACTGCAATAAAGAACAATTACTGTATAAAAAATGTCAAAGGCAGACTCAGTACCCTGACTGTGACTTGAAGCATCTGTATTAAGAACATTTCAAATTCTGCTTCTTTATTCTGTACAGATTATCCAGAAAAGGGGGTTACTGGCAATTCCAGGCACATTTACAGCCCTTACAAATATTAGAGCCAGTTATGGCCAATGGTTTTCAGTTTTGGAATCTTTGCTGTTCTGTAAATATTGAACAAACTGTAATGTTAATATGAATTTTGTATTTTAAATGGTTCTTCTTCAGCATGTAATCTTTAAAAATAATAACTTCCTTTGTTTGCAATTTACAGACAGTTAAATTTAGTTCCTGGACAGAAGGTTCTTTGATGTAAATTGTCTAAGACAGCTCATAATAACATTGCTTGGTGTTTTTCAGGCACAGTAGGGAAGGCACCAACAATACAAGCCAGTAAAAGTCCTGGGGGCTTTGGTGTTCAGGTCTCTGCAAATCAGAAAAACAAGCTGAATGACCCTGGAGGTGGTTCTTTCAGGTAAAAAAAGAAAAAAATAATAATAAAAAAATGCAGCGGGGTGGTTGGGGGGGATCTTAAATAGCAAATAGAATTTGGAATTGCTGTAACACCAGAGGGCAGTCTTTCACAATAATTCCTGCCTTTTCTCTCGGGATTGGATGGCAATTTTCCTACTTAATTCTATTTTAATAAAAGGGAGGGGATCGTGACATATTTGAGGATTTTTCTCTAAAAGCACAATTTAATGTTTAGCAAAGCCTTAAATTCTGTGATTATAACAAAACTTGGGCTAAATTGAATTACGTGCATGAAGATTTAAAAGAACCCCCGGTTGGTTTGCTGTGTTGGATTCAGCTGTTCCTATGGAATGTGTCTTGCTGGGAAGATCCTGGTTGTGATGACAAGGCTTCCTGGCCAAAAGCTTCTGCAGCCAGGCTGCAGCTTCCCCTCAGCAGCACAGGGGAAATCCTGCCTGGTTTGGGGGGGATTTACTGTGTGTGTGGATTATTGTGAGTGGGTTATCCTGTGTGGGAGATGTTGCTGGTTTTCAAGAGTGGACGTTGCTGTGTCTGTTCTTCCCGTGCTTTCTCAGGGGGTGTCCTGTTTGTCCCCAGCTGCTGCAGAGGTTCAACACTGGTGCTCTGAGCTGCTGCACCAGTTCTTTAGTACTTCAAGCTTTTATTTAAATGTGTATTTTGGATTTTTTTTTTTTTTTTTTTGGTGAAAAGCGAATCTTATATTTGCTGTATTTTGTTTTCATTAACACCATCTTAGTTGTGCACATTTTATTGGTGTTAAAACATTTTGCTTTCGTGTTCGATGACAAAATGCTCCTAGATTTTAATTTTCATCTTCTGGAATTCTTATGTTGCCCTGGCATTATCAAACCGCTAATTAATTTTCAGGCTTATGCTTTTGCAGGTGAAGTAGAAGAGAATTTGTAGCTCCTTGAAATACCTCTGCTTTGAGGCATGTCAGGATTGCAACTAATAGTGGTAGTACTTAGTATTAATCTAGAAGCAAAATCATTCAATTTTTTATTTTCCAATGCTTTTGCCTCCCACTGAGTATTTAAATGAATTAAAATGTCTGTTGGGTTCAATTGTACTGTCTTAATAAGTATTTTTTATGTTTGTAAGCAACATGAGCATTTATTCTTCGTTAGTATAGCTTTCAATTTTACATCCACCAAAAGGGACAGCATTTTTTTAACTGGGTGTTGTAAACTGTGCCAGGATTGATTCTTGCATTCACTTAGTTTATACATAGAATATATTAGGTTAGCTGGAATTGTTAATTTTCCCTTGGGGAGAAGCAAATGCTCAAGGCACTGATTGATAAATCAATAAATCTTTAGTGAGTTTGGTAAATAAGCTGTCAAGGGTGTATGTCATTTTTCCTCTAGAGAACAAATTTTAGTCAGAATGAATGTGTTTGTTTCCTTGCATTGTTTTCTCCTTCAAAATAGTAAGACACAAAGCTGCATTTAAATAAGTCCATAAAATTTGCAAGGATTTATTAAACAGCAGCAAAGATCAAGCTTTTTCTTGATATCTTAACAAAGAATTCGGTTGTTTGCATATTTGCATTTCAACCCCTAACCTCTCCTGAGGACAAATAGATGTCTGACTATTAAGCCTGAAGGCACAGAGCTGGAAATCTGTATTAATCCTCTGAATGCTGACTAGTTTTCCTCAACATTCCCAGCGTGTGTGAAGAATGTGTTTTTAGCCAGAAGGCAAACTGGCATCTAAAGCAAAGCAAGAATTTTGAAAAATAGTTGTGTTATGTATAAATTTATTTTGCCCTTAGTGTTTTATTATTGCATATTTGTTTCATTATTTTACATTCTGCCTTCTTTAAAATAACTTCTTTGAGCTTTTTCACTTCTGTGAGTGAAGTGTTGGTCACTAGAAACAGAAATTTTGAACTTTGTTATTTTCTTTTTTTTTTTTTCTCCTTTTTTTTAAATTCTGGACTGGGGGAGATACAAGATGAAATTACATAAAAGATGTAGCAATTAAGAACTTTGCAAATTTATAGCTTAGCCTTTAATGTCAGCACGTATTAATGAAGTGTAAGGCTGCTTCCATGCACTGGGCATTACAGCAGCTGTTCTGTGAGGCAGTTTTCAACCCCAGACTTCTCCTGCAATGTGAAGTTTCACTTGTGGAGTTTTATGTCAACCTTTTTATGTATTAAAATTTATCATTGCTAAATTTTCTGGAGAGAACGACAGACAATCCACCTGGTTGCCTTTTCAACTGTGTTAATGCCTAAGGATGAAATTTGAGTTCCATCTTTAGTAATTTTTTTCTGCTTGTGCCACAAGCAGAGATCCAGAGTTAGATTGGCACCATAACAGTCCAGATGGAGGTGTCTGTAGTTGGGATAACCAGGAGTCCCACTGAAGTCTTGTGGGCCTGTGTTTTTGTCTGCAGCTGCTGGGAACCTCAGCAACTCATCTGGTGACCCCAGAGCTCCCACTGCCAAAGCCTTCCACTGATGAAGGTGAAAGCAGCAACCCCTCAAGTAATTCCTACCCATAGTTCAGACAGTGGCCAGTATAAAGAACTAGTGGAATCATTTGTCCCTTGTACTGGAACAGAATAATTTCATTTGGAAGGGCCCTTGGGAGGTCAGCTGGTCCAGCTTCAGGCTGGGAGCAGGGTTGGTTGGGCTGGCTACTGGTCCAGCTCTGCAGGTCTCCAAGGATGGAGTGGCAGGTTTGGACTCCTGTGTTATCCCCCCACAGCTGGAGTGCACTGAGATCCTGGCACTGCCTGCCAAGTAAGGCAGGAGCTGGGAGATCGTTCCCCACTGTGTGAGCTGATGACCTGTTTGGTTTGCCAGTCAGCCAGTGCTCCTTCCTCTTCACAGCAGCCTTTCTTTGTCTGAAAGGGTATTTTGAAGTTCCATCTCTCGGAGTCTGTCACTGTTAGGTTTTGTACAGCCAATGGGATGGGCTTTTTTTATTCCAGAGGTAGTTCTGTGAAGTGTCTGGGAACATTTGAAGCTGATCTTAGCACCTGTATTTCATTCTTCTGACTGGCTGCACTTTAAGGAAGAGTCTACCTGGGAATAAAAAAATTGTTTTCAGACCTTCTTTGCCTAGCCAAAATAAATTGTTGTCTAGCATTCTGTTTTCATTTTTAAAAAGAAAAGTTTAATAACACAGCTTGGACAAAATGCCTCAAAATGCATGATGTTACATCTGATGACGTGCAAGGCAACTTGCCCTTTAAAGGAGTGATAGAACTCTAATGTAGATGTTAAGAGGATAACTTCAAAGTTTTCATCTCAGAATGGTATGTGACAAAACCTTAGCCTATAAGTTTCTTTGTTGTTCCAAATAAATATTTCAAGCTGCAAGGTGGCTGTGTATTTCTTCCATATATTTCAAAATAAAGAAAAATGCTGACCATGAATGTGGTATGTTCTGTCATCCCTTTTGCTCATCAGTGACAAGATTCCACATAGACCATAAATGAATTGTGTGACAAAGCAGTATTAGGGACAAATTCCAAATTAAAGCTTGAAAGTCAGAATAAGCATTAAATTAATGTGGAAATAGGATTTATGCCATTATAAAATATATTATAATTGTGACTGTTACAGTAATTCCAAGTCACTTGTTGTTGATCTCTGACTGTGTGATCCATGGATTTGTAGCCATTCTCAGAGTCTTGCATGTGTGTAGGGACTTTGTCCTAACAATGTGCAATTTTCCTTTTAAAGGAGAGGGGAATCAATAGTCTGATGTTGTCTCAGTTGCTTTATGTACTCTTCTGACTTATTTGGGAGCAGTTCAGTATTGCAGTTTTGGGACAGCATTGACTCAGAGTAAGAAAAGAACAGAACAGTGTGCAATCAGTGTTACCAGATTTTTATAATGGCTTGTCTTAGTTTCAACAAAATCTGAAACATTTTACAGAGAACTGTGAATACTTTGGGTTTTCTTGCTTATATTCAGATAAGATTTTTTTTTTTAAACTTTGTGATTGCATGAGTGTTTTTAATGAAGAGGAAAGGGAGAGGTGCTACATGAGGTGCAATATAGGAGGAAGAGTTGGACTCTTGGACTGCTTTAAGATGGAGCTTGTGTTTGGAGGGAGCTGGAGCACCCATACTGTCTTCTTAAAAATATCTCGCGTGTTGGAATGTTAAATTTACCCCTGTGAGACTAAGAATTTAATTCAATCAAACCCAGAAGTATTTATTGAAATAGTAGAACTAGTACAGGCAAAACAATATCTGCCAAGAAACATGAAATTGTTAAATACTGTGCTCTGATGGAGAGGCAAACACAGACAGCAATCCTCAGTCCAGACGACCACTGGATGGCATCTTTGTTCCACAGAATGACTTCTGAAAACTCACTCATTGGGCTTAAAAGTTCACTTTTATAGCACATTGTTTGGTGAGAATGCCAGCCCTCTTTATATACAGATGTGTGTGTTTCAGTATCCAAACCAAAGCTCATTTGCATGATGAGGTTCCTCAAAGTAAAACAGTTTTTCTGGTCAGACTGAAAAAATCAGAGTCCCAGCTGTGATTAAAACATTTCTTACTTGTCTTCCATGTAATACAGAACCTAAAAGATCTCTTCACACATAGTAGGTTTCAGGGATGGAAGGAAATGATTCTGTCCAGGAGTTCCAGTAATGATCTTTGTAAATGCTACTGCATTGGTTTTGATAATTTCATTGAAATCCTGGCTTGTGCTCAAATTAATGATCTGCTTTTCATTTCAGAAAATATTTGCTTATTTCTAATGGCATTGCAGATTTTAAATTAAAATTAGAGTAGCTGAACTGCTGAACAGGAGGGAGGTAAAAGATTGACTATACTTTATTAATCTATTCAGTAAAAGGAGAGATAACTATAAATTCTTTTAAAATTGTGCGCCGAGTGGGACGTTCCACACGGAGCTGTGATGCCTCGTGGAGGCCCTGGGACCCCCCTGTTGGGGAGAAAAGAGAACATGGCCAGAGGGCTGGAGCAGCTCTGCTGGGAGGAAAGGCTGGGACAATTGGGATTGTTCAGCCTGGAGAAGAGGAGCTTTGGGTGACCTGACTGGGGCCTTGCAGTGCCTGAAGGAGCTACAGGGAAGATGGAGAGAGAGAGCATTTGCAAGAGCCTGGAGGGAAAGGACAAGTGGGAATGGCTTCAAACTGCCAGAGGGCAGAGTTAGATGGGATATTGGGAAAAAATCCTTCCCTGTGAGGGTGGGGAGGCCCTGGCCCAGGTTGCCCAGAGAGGTTGTGGACTCCCTGTCGCTGGAAGTGTCCAAGGCCAGGATGGACGGGGCTTGGAGCAGCCTGGGATAGTGGAAGGTGTCCCTGCTCATGGCAGGGGGTGGAACTAAATGAGCTTTAAGGTTCCTTCCAACCCAGCCCATTCTATGATTTTGCAACACTGTTCTCTGGAATTTCATTCTAAGAGAAGAAATCAAGTGCTGAACAGTCATGGGCAATAACAGAATTCATTTGTGTAGCATTTTGATGACAGTCTTTGTAAAATTTTCCATTTCCTTCCTCAAGTGTTCAGCACATTTCTGCAGGTTCATACCATCAAAAATCCCTTCTTGACCTCTTCCACTGAAGAAAACAAAACCAGGATCTGACAAACCACAAAAGTCTTCCACCAAACTTGGCAGCTCTAGTGCAGATAACAGGGAAAGTATGGGAGGACAGGGAGGACCTAAATTATGGATTTCTGGATTTCCCTCCTTTTATTCTCAGACCTTACTTGCAGCTTTTGGTTTTTTCTTCGATGTTAAGCTTTTTACAAGTGACAAAGTAAAGTATTCGAGGGTGCATAGGACAATATCTATGTAATTTAAAAATAATATTTAAAATTAGCCATTTGTTTGTTTACTTTATACAGTAGTAGGAGTCAGGACTTTTCCATATATATATTCTCAAAGGTTGTGTAATCACTGGTAGAATATGTTGAAATACAGTGTTTGTGTCAGTAATAGCCCCAGAACAGAATGTGCTGAATACAGATGGCTGTTTCCACAGCTCTGAGTCATACCTTGTGCAGGGAGGAGGGGAAAGATGCTTGGGAGATACAGGTGTGGAAACTCAAATTTATTGGTACTTTCTCAAGCTGTTGGGAAGGGTATCCAGGGCTAAAAATGGCATGGGAAGTGCTATCTTCTTCTCAAATGCAGCTCGTTTTTTTAAAATTGTTGACACATTCAGCTGATTCTTGTGTGTTGCCAGAGAAAATACCATCACATGCTCAAACACACCTGGAACCCAGGCTTACCTGTGAACTCTTCATTGTCACAGAACCTTCCCTGGCTCTTCCTGAAAATGCATTGGTGCCCATTTTGGTAGGCACTTGTGGAACAGTGCAGGATTATAAATCCATGGTTTTGCTTTTAATTTCTCCTGGCGGGGGGGGTGTATTTATTTTACCATCTTACTCCTAGTTTTCATTACAAATGCATTGTCATCAGTGGTGATCATTGCCTTGAGTTTGCTGACCATCCTGGTTTCACTGGTACCACTGACTCTCAGGTGACCTCCCCTCTGTCACACCTTCTGGTAACACTCAAATTGTCCCGCTCCTAAAGTGTTCCTGGTGCAGTCAGAGAAATACTCAGTCATTTCTGACTCTAAAACACATCCTGTGAAAATGGAGACACCGCTGGTTGTGCCTGAGCTCGGCCCAGCCCCTGGGGGCACGTAGAGCAGCAGATGGTCCTCAAAGTGAACGTATTACATGCAGAATTTTTTTTTTTTTTTTTTGGCTTTTTCTGTTTCATTGCAGAGACGATGATGACATCAACGACGTTGCCTCCATGGCTGGTGTTAATCTCAACGAAGAGAGTGCCCGAATCATGGCCAGCAACTCGGACTTGGTGGGAAGCCAGATGCAGTCCTGTAAAGATGAGCCCTTCCTCGCTGCTGTCCCTCTGCACAAACGCATCCTCGAAACGGGTGAGAGGCACCTCTTTCCTTCTGCCAGTGCTTCCTTCAGAGTTCTGTGCTCCTCACTAACACAACATGCTCAGCACTTAAGGGTGTTTCTAAGTGTTTGATTACACAGTCTTTGTATTGCTGAACTTCCAAGGTTTCTCTGATAAAAGCAACTTACCTCAAGTTGGGGGGAAAAAAAAAGAAAATAGAGTGCTGGTGCTTTTAAACTTCATGCTTTTCCCATGTTTTTTTGTATCTGAGGATCTCAAAGCTCTTTGCAAACATTAATTATTCCTCACAATCCTCCTTCATGTTTTGCACATGAGAAGATTGAAACAGAGAGGTGAAGGAAGTAGTACAGGTCACAGAGGACACCTGTGAATAACATTTAACAGAATGTTGAAGTTCCCTGTCAAGATTTTCTTGCCCCATCCAAACCAGTTATTCAGTTCTTAACACCTGCATCTACTGAAGTTCGTAGTGATTTTCTTACGGCATTTTTTCCAAAAGCTGTATTTATTTTATCGTGGCAAAAAGGTGTATTTATTTCTGCCATTTGAAGAAGGAAGTTAAAAAATTTAGTAGAGTAACCCTTCAAAATCAGTGATGTTTTAAGGTTAGGATGTATGCTTAGAATGTATTTCTTATGACATACTTCATTAATATACTCTGTCTGTTCTAATACCTAAATGTGTACTTTTCAGCATAATTTTGGTAATGTTTTCAGTGCCATCAGTGTCATCAGATGCGAAGCTCAAATTATTTAACAGTGTAAATCACATATTTCTATCAGACCTTTGCTTACATCACAAACTTCTAGGGATCCGTTTCTCATAGTTTTAAAGATAAGACCAAATTTCTGTTGCAGATCAGTACAGTATTTTTTTTGAAGTCATGTGGTTGCTTCTGAACTGTTATTTGTGTTTATGTTCATGGAATTAATGGGAGCCTTTTTATATTGCAGTTGCAGGCGAGTTCTTCACTGACTTATTGTCAGCCCTCACTCCTGTACTTCCAAAAATGCCCTTTTAAGTTCCCCCTTCAGAGAAGGGAGTTGTGTTGCTGTAGTTATCGCTGGCTGATGTGATGATGGGATGATGTGGTGTGGGGAGGTGTGTGCAGCAATCCGTGAGCTGCCTTCCCACCCCCTGGCCCTGGCAGCCAGCAAGGGCTGCGTGAAGAGTGTTTGACAAACAAATCCTCACACAATAGTTGGTACAGGTGTAAGGGAACAGACATAAAACTGTTTTAAAAAAATGGGAAATCAGTAATGAATTTGCCACATAAGCCCTAATGAGCTGTCTGGGTGTAACAATTGCTGCACAACATGAAGCTGTAATTACAAGTGCAGGACTTACAGGAATCTGTACATACTTCAAGAGCCACAGAACCCATCACACTATTCATCACCGCCTTTTGGGGTTTGCTCCTCTGAGGAACAAATCCCTATGGCTGTTTCTGAAGCTTTATTGGCTTTGATAATTGAAATGAAACTTTCAAAGCTTTTAAAAGCAGCTGCAGGGATTTACTTCTCAAAAGCAGCGCATCCAGAAGAGCGGCCACTCCTAGTGATCTCCTGCAGCCACTTTTAGAGCTTTATTTTGGCTTTACATGAAGCCTTTTATAGTTTGGAAAGTGGCTGTGGGGTTCACAAGTGGGCTACTATCTGGGATCTATGGCTCTTGAGGAGAGAATTCCTTCAGCTTGATTTTGAAGTTTTAGAAGCTTGGTTTTCACTGTGTGTGGCCAGATTTGTTGTTTGCTTAGGACCACACACAAATTTAGTAGTTTGTGCTACTGGGCACTTAAAATAACGACACTGTAAGGCCATGACAAAGCTCAGTCTTGCCATATGTGGCTGTGCCTGGACACACCAGGGCTAAGCAAAGCTCCTGTGACCTTCTCAAGCCCATTAGGAAAACGTGTGTTATGGGAGTCCTCGTTCTTCTGTTTTCATTGTGCCCGCTGACAAATGCCACAAAACACACTGTTTGTTCTTACTTTTACCTGAATATGACTTAAACAGATGTTATTTTGTAGCTTTGGATCTGTTCATGTTTAATCACTTTAGTTTTAGGGCAGGTTTTTAGTGTTTGAGTAAAAGAGAGGTTTGTGGTGTGTACGGTGTTAGGAAACTGCTCCTCTCTCCTTTCTCAGAAGCCAGACCTTTCAAGTTTTCTGTAATATTAATCTCCTCCTCTCTTTTCTGAGTAAGAGCTCTGTCAAGCAACTCAGTAGTGTTCCCCAAAGGCTGTTTCAGAGATTGTGCTTCCATTCACCAGAGCTGGAATATAAACTGCTAAAGTGAGAGCAGATGCTCTTCAGACTTTGGCAGTAACCACCAGCCAGATGCCTCAAAGTTATAGTGAAAGAGGTTTCTTAATATATTGCATGTTCTTATCTCTGCTTTAACTTGGCACTGTTACCATCCAAAGTTTATTTTAAATCTAAGTGACTAATATTGATCCTTCTAAATGGAAGAAGTAACTGAAAGGTAATGCATGCAAAGATATTCATCCACTTCCCACCTTATCCAATTTTGTATCTAGTCATTTTGGGCAGGTAATCATTTGTTCCTGTAGGAAGGCAGGGCTGTGACTGTTTCAGATTCTTCTTTGATGCAAAATCAAGAGTGGGTATTTCTCAGCAGATAACGTATTGCTTTTGCTATTCCATTCAGGATCATGAAACTTTAAACCCTGATCTTTCTACATGACAGCACAGCACAGTGAAACATATGCAAAAAAAGGGTTGTGAGGCTTTTGTTTCTCTTTTGGGGAAGTTGAGAGGCAGAGGTTGATATTCATCGTGCATGTGCATGCAAACTCTTAAACCTTTCTGGGTCTTTAACCTTGTTAGCAGAATGAGTAGTGTTTCTTTAGAGGGCAAACAAGCTGATTAGACCCCGACAAATAAATAATGCTGACAAATCCTGGCTTTTCCATGGGGTTTTGTAGGAATGAAATGAGAAAAATAACCTTAATAATTTGTAATTGTTTCACTTTTGTTCATTCTTAAGCTGTAAGAATGCCGTGTTAGGTTTTAGAGGCTGGTTTTTGACACTGAGTTTTCACTGTTTACCCAGTGGGGCAGCACTCAGTAAAGCAGGTTGTGTGAAGTGTGACAGTTTTCTCTGGTTTGTAACCATCCTGTGAAATCCTTGGCTCGGGAATTACTTGATTACAGTATTGTTTCTGAGCACAGATAAGAACTGGGCTGCACTGCATTTGATATTAAATATTAGTGAAAGGTAGCAGGACATAGCAAAGGGTGGGATAACAGATGATCCTTTTTATAATGCCTGGTAACTAAATCTGTGGAAAAAGGGAACAGCTCTGCCATGTGCTTTTCTGGAAGGTCTTTTGACTGAGAGTTGGGGTCTCTAGAACCTTCACTTGGGGTTCCAAAAATCTTTGCTTTATGTTTAGTTGTCAACAGAGCTCGGTGTTCTCACAGGCTTAGAATCTGCAGCAGCTTGTTAACTCCCACACCTTTTAATTCTGACTGATTCCTTCCACAGATGATGCCATTTTGATTTTATTGAGTATCCCTAAAACTCACAACTTGGGGTGGATCTTAACCATAAATTAACTGTCCTAATGCAATACTAATGGAGCAGAGGTCTGGCATGCTGTATTCTTTGACTGAGATTATTTCTTTCTCTTTTTCTCTTCATTTTCAGTGTTCTTCACCCACTTTTTCTACTCCGCTTTTATTGTTACAGAGCACTGGCTGAATAGAATAATAACAAATGTGGCATTCTGAGAAATGTGGGACTGGTTTGGTCATACTGAAAACATTTTAACTGTCCATCCTTTATCTTCAAGTTGTTTTAACTTAAATATGCTAAAAATTCATTGGAAAATCATCAATTATATTTTTATTTCACATTCATTCAGAGTATTTTACGTCTGCATTAAGAAATCAAATTTTCTGTAGCGTGATTTTACAAAATATTGTCTTTATGTTTGTTATCTAGCATTGTTATAAATTTCCTTTGGAAGAAGTCTGTTCTCTTGATAACATAGCATACATCTGCAGTATTTCCTACCACAAACTTAGAACTGGCTTCTCTTACTTCATACAAAGAGATTTTTAGGCTGGAACACACGGAGTGGTGCATACCAGTTATTATGAAGCTTGAAAATGGGCTGATGAATCCAAAGTCTCCCAGTTCAGTAGTCAAGAGGCCTACAGTGTTCCTTAAAGCAGTTCAGGGAAGCTTGGCTTGGTAGAATTACGCCACTGTCCCTATCAATGTAACAGTTCTAGGGTTAGCTCAACATAATTTATAGATTTACCTTTTTATTCTTTTACATGTAAAATATTTTTTATTTCTCTCTGATGAAATACTGGTCATTGTCCTGCCTCGATTCTTTCTTTGTTCAGCCACACTGGAGTTGCATGTCTGCTGTAAAACTGCAGGTTAAAACTTCCAGAAATGGCTTGTCTGTGTTCCCTGTGTCCTGGAGTGTACTGAATCTGCAGTGTGGCATCACAGTGGCAGCAGTTGTCTGCATGTGTCTATATTCTGAATAAACAACTTGAACACTCTGGAAGGCATTTTTGTTTTGCTAAACCACGTTAAAACCTACTGGGGTACCTTTGGTGGAACCAGGCCAGGAGATTTCAGAGCCTCTCTCTAAAGCAGTTGTTGGTAGTTCTGCCATCCCCCTTTGGTGGGTTTGTTTGCCAACACTTGTGTTCGTGTTCCAGTGAGATGACACTGCCCTGGTTGTGCCTGCTCTTTCATATCCAGAGCAGCTCTGACATTAAAGTGTGCTTATTTCTCTGGTTGCTGTATTTTAGAGGGCTTTTATAGCTGCTTTCATTGCAGTGCTTGTGGGGTCTGAAATTCTGAGCTCTCTGATTGCCTGGGAGTGGAATTTTGTGTTTTCACTGCACTTGTCGTTGTGACTTGGTCGTTTTCATTGCTGACTTTTAACTTTATATCCACGAGTTGATTTGTCTTCAAACTGAAAGATTTGTTTTAATCCCATTTTTTCCATCAGCATCTTTCTGTCAGGATGAGCTCCTTGAATGCCTGTGGATGTAACTCTTGACTGTGTTTGGGCACTGCTCTAACATGCATCTGTTGATAAGCTTAGCATTTTGAAGTCATCCTAATGACACGCTTAGTCCACTTGAACTGTACCTAAAATGGAGGTTTCTGTGATTCTACTTGTTTTTTTCTTAAGAAAAAAGTCATGTTAGGTATTGTATAATCCAGATTTTCAAGTTACTGTGCATGCTAAGTGCACTGACTTTCTGTAGGTCCTGCAGACTGAAGGCTGTCACTGCAGAGATGTGGCAGGGGTGGAGATGTATCTACGTCCTGACATCTGGAATAGTTCTGAGTTAGAGCTTTTTTCATTGGTATAAAACAAGCAATTTGCTAGAAATTATATTTAGATTAGAAGGTGTGCACTGCTCCCAGTGTTATAATCCATGTCCACAGTCAGTGTAATTTAGTTTCTTATGTTGAGATTGGAGTTTATTGTACATGTTCAATAGAGAATCTGGTTTTATATTCCTACTTAATCAGTTGCTAATGTTACAATATTATAAGACAACAACGTGTTATTTACATTTACTATTTCCTTTTCAAAAAGGTGGGAATACATTCCCATCTTAGTATCAGCAGCAGTGTTGCCAAATAAACATAACCAGTAAGTACTTCAGCAGAATGTTAAACCATATTGTTGTTCTTTCTTCAATAGGTCCATGATTAGACTTCCTGTTTTACAAGATGTCCCAACATGTGTTGGAATGGTAACTTCAGTACCACCTGAGAGCTTGGAGTCTGCCTTTCTGTGAAAGGTAGGGCAGCTTCTGTTCAATATTTTTGTCTACTTCCAAGGTTTTCTTTTTATTAATCTTATTGGTTCTGCGACCCTGCAGAATGTGAGTTATGCTTTTAGCAGTATCACCTGTAGGTGTCAGAACTGATGTTGTTTCATCAAGCAGTAAATTTCTCAAAATAAATATGGTTAATTTAGCTATGTTGAAACTCTGGTTATTTATGAAGAAAATGATGCTGTTTATTCAGGCATCATTTTCAAAGGTTTTGCTCCAGCTGAACTGAGAGCATGACCATACTGCTTGCTCTTAGAAACATTTGGAGAATTCAAGGGTTTTTTCACCATAATAATTTTGTTTTCACCAGTTTTTTGTTCTGTTTTGTGACTGTAGTGAAAGAGCCATCTTTAAAAGGTCTTGCTATTTCTGGAAGGCAGTTCTGGCCTTCAGGGCCTACCAAAATATGTCACCCAGCTTCAGAATAAGTTTGTGTCTGGGAATTGAATGGCTTAAATTTCTTGGTCTCTGCAAAGGAGAATAGAATTAAGATCATCATTCTGTGGAGATCCATTTATAAAGTCCGTCTCATAAAGAGATTTCTGGTAATAAATATTGGATGTAAAATAAGAACAATAAAAAGAAAACCTTCGAGAACCATTCAGTATTGCAATAAAGCTGACTCACGTTATCCCTGTAGGCAAACTCCATGCTCTAGAGGTGGTGCTCGTGTCCCAGAGCTCAACACATGTTGGAACATCTTTGTGGAGGAGGAAGTCATTGATCAGTGAGCAGCATCTTCAAGGATCGTTTAAGGGGGAAAAAGTAAAAGGTAATATTTTTTGAAATACATTGAAATGATTGTTCATTATGTTTATTTGGCAATCCTGCTGCTCATACTAAGGTTGTAGTGTTTTCATTTCTTAAAATTGCTGACAAACTTCATAAACTTCCCTGTAGTCTTTCCTTCTCCCTTGAGTTTGGATTGCATTTGTTAGAGCCTCCTTCCTGTTGCTGAGTCTCCTGCAAACAAACCCCGACTCAACTGTAACCCCTTGGCAATTTGACACCTTTTTCAGTGGTTATGGTACAGAGATGATGATACCTGTCATTTAACCAGTCATTTAACAGTCCCACGAGGCTCCACCATCTGTTCTTGCACAATGATGTACAAGTGCAACTTTAATAGGAACTCTCCTAAACTGAAGCTGTTTTGACAAAGTTAAGTGGCCATGTCTGACCTGGATAATGTTGTAGTGGTGGATGATGTGGTGATGCGCTGTTTGGTATTAATGAACATGGCACAGTGTCTTGACAATATTTCTCCTCATCCTGGGCATACACAGATGAAGGTGCTGACATTGTGAAGTTCAGGTTATGATCTTCAGTCTACCCTTCTGGTATCCTTTGTCATTTCCTGGGGTTTGTGCATATCCTCTGTCTGATGTGCCCATCTCACCTCCTTAAGAAGTTCCTCGTGTTCAGCTGCTCTGCCTGGCATCAGACTGGTAGTGACAACAGTGGTACCTGTTCAGATTAAAGTGTCAGAGAGATGGTTTCTCTGCGAAAAAACCCTGCCAAAAAGGCTGCATTGTTTACAGAAATTGCTTTAAAAGAACAGAGGCGAATTCTTGGAGTTGGTACTCCTTTTAATGCTGGGGATGTGGTGGGGGGTGTGTTCTGTTGCTGTGAGGACTGTGCTGGAGGATGCTGACACCTGTGTCACCTCTGACATTCTTACAACCATCTCTGTCCCCACCTCTGTCTCACCTGATGTGCTGTCATAATCCTGTACTTCTTGGGGTTGAGTCTGAGGTCCTGTTTAGTATCTTGAGCTTGGCTTAAGGAGCACATTTTTCTAGTCTGCATCAAATGAGACAGGGGATAAATCCCCAACTAACAACTTCCCTATTGTTTTCTTAAGAACTCCTATTGGTGTCATTGCCATATTAGTTCTTCCAGATCTTCCTGATCTGGTCCCTGTAACAATCTCTTTTGATTTGACCATGTGGTGAATCAGTGCACAGAAGTGCACTGGGGCATGTACTATTATTCATAAAAACAGTGAACATATTTTCCAGTTCTCTGCAGTCACTCTGTGTTTATTCTTGAATGTTCCTCAATGTCTTTGGACATGGTTATTATGTTGTATTTTTTTGTTTTGGGAAAACTAAGATGAAGAAAAAGAGAATCATGTAACTGTGATCTGTGTGTTGTAACTTGACTTGTTGAGACCTGCCCCTATTTTAGTTCTCATCCACTCCTACCTTGTGCATTTTGCTCACACTGTTCAGTTGCTGCACCACAAGTTACTGGGATTTTAGGGTAGGATGTGGATCTGGATGTAGTTCTCAAAGACTCTTCGACCTTCAGTGCCTCCCTTTTAATAACTTCGACATCCCCCCTTCTTTTAGAATATACACATGAAATGGCACAAAAGCAATCTTAAAGATGAATTCTTTAAAGAGAAGGAGTTATACATCAAAATTAAAGATTCTGTCTTTCTTTAACACATTGAGATTTTGATTTCTTCCATGAGAAATTAGGAAACATCCAGCTTAGTTGCAGAAGAAAACAGGGAACAGATTAGTTGTAGCACCTTCTGTTTCTTCAGAGTTTACATTTGTCCTGTCCTCTCTGATCAGGCTGTGAGGCTTCCCTGCTGTCTGAATGCCACATGTTCTCTTCTCCCAGATGCACTGTTTATATGGATGTGCTTCCATGATTTGTGGCAATCCCTCCCTTTTCCAAGGCTCCACATACCTGGGCACAGCGTTGTTTGGTGACTGCCTTGGTTCTGGTAGAGACAAACCACCAAGGGTAATAAAAAAGGCTCTTTAAGGATGATTAATAGCTACCTTTCAGCTGTTTAATTATGTAGCTTAGAGACAGAAGTTTGGAAACTGGATTGTCTGGTTATATATACTTTAGGACTTTTTTGCCAAAAAATGTGAGTTCCCAGACTTACCCACTGGTTGAGGCTTCTTAGAGAAGTGAAGGCTTTTTTTGGTCCATCTTATATGACTTTCATCAAAAAACACTAATTGTATAGGCAGGGTTAAATAGCGTTCTTGAGAAATTCTTTTTCTACCTGATTTTTTTTTTTGTCCTGCCCCAAATACTGCCATGCATATAAAAGCTTTGAATCAACACAGATAATACAATCAGACATTTTGGCCAGGGTTACACCTAGATGTAGCATGGAAACAACTATTTCTCTGGCTCTGTTGTGTTAAAATAATGGAGCTATTTTTCTGGTTTTCCCTTGACAAGAATAAGAGGTCTTAAACAAAATTAGAGGGTAAAAGTTCAAAACAAGCAAAAGGAGGGTTGCTTTTGCCAGGTGGGTAGTTAAGTTGTGGAACTCATTGTTTTAGGGTGTTTCAGATTCAAAAGATTATTTGAAAAATTAATGTGAAAAACATTCCATCCTAATAGAGAGACAGATGAGATGCTCCAACTCAGGACAGACTGAGGCTGTATTTTGGTGCACAGTTAGCACTACACACCTTTTTTTTTTTCAAATACTCTTCTAGCAGAATCTCCCACTGCTGGTGTTAGAGAAAGGATGATGGAATCTGTTATCCAGTGTAGCTTTACTAACCATTTTATACAGTTATATAAATACATAACTATTATAGTGTAGTTTGTACTGAATAAGTTAAATCCACTGTAGTGCCTGAAACACACTTTGAGTGGTTTTGTACCAGTGCATTCACACTACAGAGCTTAAAAGTCTTAGTTGAATCTTACTTTGCTAAAATAGTTTGGTTGGTGTCTACTTTGGAGGGAGCAGGAGGAGAAGAGAATATTAAAAATTGTGCAGTGTTTATTCAGCATTTTTATTCTTTTAGGTTACATTACAATTGTGTGGCTGGTTATCTTTTTTTTTTCCTGGTGTGTCTTGCATGGAAAATGGCTATGAATTTTGAGGGGTTTAATCTGCAAGTTTGGAACTCATTAAATTATTTTTAAAAAATAACCGTTGTTTCATCAGTTTCTCAGTTTTACAAAATGCTTCCTGGGCAATCATCTCAAGGTGGGTGGCTGTGAAGAAGCAAGGGACAAATACTGCACCCAGCAAGTTGGGAGTTCTCAGGGAGATTGTCCACTTTCATCCAGAAGTTGCCTCATGAGACAATTTTTACCCTGTGAGGGGAGGAATGTTTTTTTAAAAAAAAACTTACTGAACTAATTAGTGTAGGGTCTTCCGTTGTTTTGTAAATAACAATCATGAGGTGATAAATGCCCTTCTCTGTAATGCAGTGGGTTATTCCCTGTAAGGTGAACTGCAAGTGTAGCGCCGAGCAGCATCAGATGTTGGTTTAGGGATTCTTTCCCATTGCTTTCAGCTGGTTGGAGCTGTGCAATATAATCCTGGCCCTCTCAGAGGGGGGGCTGGTTTGTTCCTGCTCGAGGGAGTCTCAAAGCACTTGGCTCAGGTTCTCTCTTGTTTGGCAGGAGCCCCTCCCTGCCCTGGGGCTCCCCCCACACCCCCGGTCACAGCTCCTCAGAGCTGCTGCTGTGGAGGCAGCAGCTGAAGTTTTATGGTCTCTCCTTTCTTCGTCCTGTCTTCCAGCACCAGACAGGCTTAACAACACCAGTCAACATTGGTTAAATTATTATGCATTTAGTTAGTAAGAAAGACCTAAAGTGAAGCTTTTATTTAAGGGACAGAAAATTACAGCTAAAATGACCATACTGTTTCTTTTGCCTGGGATCACTAGGCTATCTCACACCCCTAGGAATCTCTGGTCTCAATCCTACAACCAGGAGTTGCTGTTTGCACCATCACTCTGTGTAACGAGCTGTGCCTGAAGTTTTTAGTAGTACAAGTGTGGCTCCCCAGCACAACCCCAGGGTATTCTGTGCCCAAACAACCTGCTCAGTTTTTTCCTTTCCCGTGTTCCATCCCTCATTCTCTAGCTTAATATTTGGGGTTGGGTTTTCCCCTCGTAGCACCAGGAATGCAGTGTTGATGGATTACTCTGTAGGTAGAGAACACTGCTCTGTGGAAGATATACCTTGTTCTTAAGTTCCACCTGATGAGCTTGGGAGAAGTAAGTTCAATAATTGCTATTTATGCTTTTCAGGGTGTCAGGGGTTCTTAGTGGATTAGAGTTGTTTCCCTTTTGTGTTTAGTCAGCCTGATGATAGTTAACTGGGGTTGCTCAGTTTAGAGTTATGAATTCAGTAGTATCAGACAAAGCACCCATTGCTTTCTGTTGATTTTGTGGCTTGCTTTCTGCAGAGACCACACAAGCTGTGTCTTAGGAACACAAATCCTGCTTGTCTGCTTTGAGAAGGTGAACTACTCTCCCCTTCAGCCCCATCTTTTCAGCTCAGAGTTTCCAGAGTTCCTGTGTGCTGTAAGCTGTGGGGAGGAGGGAGGTGGGTAGGTATGGCCAGATGCTGCTTTGCTGGTTATTCTGGAGCTGATGCTGTTGAATGAGGTTAAACAGAAGCTTAAGCAGTGTCTCAGATCCAAGGGGGGTGGACTTTTGTTTCTGTTTTGCAGCATGCAAGCCAGCTGTAATGGCAGAAGGGGCCTGGGCCCTGAGGAGGCTGGTTCCAGGTTCATCCTGCACAGAATTTAAAGTTTAAGAAGCTGCTGCTGGTGTTAGGATGATAGGAGTGAGTGCTTTCTGCATTTCTGGCTGACCTGTGGCTAGGGCAAATAGACACTAATTATGCACCCCCCCCATGTTTCTGTTGAAGGACAAGACAAACTAAAGTCTGAAATAGATGTTGTTTAACTGTTTAAAGCCAGTTCTTCAAGGTTTTTCTGTTTTAAGTGTAAACGTAAAGAGACTTTATTCAGGTACTCAATAATTTATCACATCAATAATCAGAGTCAGACCTGATGTTTTACAAATAATTTTTTTTTATCTTTGATCTCAATGCTGTCAGTCCTCTTAAAGTATAAATTATTAAAGTAACTTTTTGATTCTTTGAAAGCCTATCTGCAAAGACAGTATTTTTCTTCTGCGTCTCAAATAGGGCAGTACTCTCCTTATGATTTGTTTCAGTTTTTGATCAATAAAATATAATTAAACTTTTAAAGTGCAGCAAGGCCAGTACCTTTCCAATAGCTAAGCAGATAACAGCAGACTTTTCACTTCTTGGGACCTGAAAAGTTTTCAATTACAAGGTTTAGGTGCTTTTATGTTTGTAAAAAACAATCTTGTGCTACTGACACACATGCCAATATCAGAATAATATTGCTGAACGTTTTTTCCCTCAAGGTTTTTGGAACTTGATATACAAGTTCTGACTTTATAGAAACTCTATTGCAGTATCTCAAACTTTTAAATGTAATATTGTTTATTTGCAACAAAATATTCTAACACACTTCTTGCATGCTGTCTCACATAGTGTATTAAATTAAAGTCTTTATTAAATTCTGATTGAACCAGGGTTTGCTATTAAAGCTTCCAAGTGTGTAATTAAGAATTAACATGTAGTCAGACTTCACTGTGTTGTTCTGTAATGCTCGGCAGATTCGAAATTTGGATTTTGGGGGTATTAATTTGCCCCTCCTGTTTCTTATATGGGGTAGTGTGACTCAACTGAGTGCTTTGGTAGGCTCTGATGCCTCTCAGGGTGTGTTGCAACCAAGTCCTGCCACAAAGAATCGAAGTGTTCGTGCAATCAGCCATCAGTTCTTGCTGCTCTTGTACAGTTCTGGTGTAAAGAGATCTGGCAAGAGCACTTGAATAAAGAATATGGCCTTAGTTATGTCTTTAAAAGTATCAAAGCTCAAATTCAAGTGGAGAGATGGGTTAAAATTATAGCTTGGAGCATTGCTCTGCTCCAGCTCCTTCTTTGTTGTTAACCTTGATGATGTTTTTATCATAGCTCCAGGAAAAGTTCAAAATTACGTTGCCGAAGTAATTTTAAAGACTTGAAGCATATACTTGTTATCCAAAATGTCTAAATTTAACAAGTGTGTTATTTAAGAGTAAACAACTCTTTTCAAATTACACATATCCTGATGTTTTTGGTCACAAGACTGCAAGTTAAGATTGCCACATCATCAAACTTAAAGCACATTGAGATGAGCACCTAAAAATCAGAAGGAAGTTCAACTTTTTAAAAAGAAAAAGATGGGGAAAGCAGTCTATTGATAGAAGTAAGCTCATTTTTTTGGTTGTTTAGTCTTAATTTTCTCTTTGGATTTTTGGTTTCTGGTATATGGAAGTGTATATATTGTAAAGACTTAGTGCAATGATCAGATGGTGCAATTCACAATTCAGGATACTGGAGCCTAAATAAAAGTATTTGTAGATGAAGCCACTATTCAGTCACTTGGTTAGAAAGATGAATAATAGTGAGGATATCTGTGTTTTGCAGCACAATGAACTGTGTTTAGTATTATAGAATGTATATGTGTATATACACATTTCTTAAAAATATAGATCATATTTCTGTTCCCAGATCATTATCACTTTAGGGAATCTTGAAAGGGGAAGAGAAGCCTTACCCTGTTAAAACTGGGAAAAGTAATTATACAGAGTAGAAGAATATGTCAGGAAATTCCTATTTTAGAGATCAGCATTATTTTCCTTTGATGGAATTCCAATATGCTTTTTATAAATGACAGTGGATGAAACTCAGGAGATGTGACAGCAAAGAAAAATAATACTGAGCATTTAATACAGAAACATACGAAAATTAACATTTTCAGCCCTTTGTGTTGGTTCAGTTTCTATCTGGCATTTTTTCTGAGTAGCAGAAAGCAGAACAAGACAATCTCTAAGCAGTGGCATCACAACCCCTCTTAGACCAGTGGATCAATCCAGTGGTGTGAACAGCTGTGTAGGAAACTATAATTGGGCCACAATTTCCAAGTGTAGATGAAATTGGTAGTTTTCCCACCCTTGCCCCAAGTACAATCCAAGTATTTCAGCAGCATGCCAAATCTCCATGTAGTATAGAGCTCTGGAATGCACCCTGCTTCTCACATCCTATGCTAACAGGGCTTTAACCAGTGTAATTTAGAGCAGGGAAGACGTGATGATGCTTCCACACATGATGAATGGTGTGCATGACAAGTTGACTTCTTAAAAATTTATCTTTTTGTAGTCTGCTTTCTTGATGCTAATTCATCTGGGGGAAAATTGATATTCTTTTTCCCTTATCCTGTTTTCCAAAGAATTCTAGCCTTAAGTAATTGAATAGTCCATTTGCTTTTCTTCTTCCCCTTCAGGTCACTTTTGTGTCCATTGGTAAATCAGGAGCTGGAGAGCCCCTCTGTGTGTCTGAGTCGAGGGGGAAATCAGTGGCTTTTTTTCCCTTTCTTTGCTCTTTGCCTGGTTGGCTGCCAGTGAGCACTGTGGGACAGGCTGGCCAGGCTGTCCTCAGGGTGCCCAGCCAGCAAACTGGGCAAACACGGACCAGGAGATGTGCCAGGGGCTGATCCTATGTGTGTGAGGGATCTCAGGGCATTGTGCTGTGATAGGGAATACAGAAGGACTCATGCAGGACAGGGATCGTTGAATCACTCAGATTGGAAGATAACTTGAGTGGTCATTTGGTCCAGTCTCTTGCTCAAACCTGGGTCAACATTAAATTCAGACAAGGTTGTTTAGGGCATTATCTGGCTGAGTTTTAAAATCCTGGGAGGTAGGAGAGTCTACAACTATTTTGTACAAAGTGTTCCAATTTGTCTTCATAAAAGAATTCTTCCCTATATCCAGTCAGAAACAGCTGTTTCAGTTTATGAATTTATTTCTCATTCTTCTTCCAGGCAGCCTCAGTAAAGAGTCTGACTCCACCTTTGCAATAAACTCCCCACTAAGCCTTCTTCCTCCAGGATGAACCTTCAGGTTCTCCTCTTACAGGTCATATGCTCCAACTCCATAACCATCTTGCTGGCTATTCCTTTGACTCAATTTTTTTTCAAGTTTTTCTTGTACCAGGTGACCCAAAATCCCAGTATTCTGGACGTGGGCTGGGTGAGGAGGATTAATTACTCCCCTTGAAGCATTGGTTCCTGTTGATCCACCATTCTGCTGTGGACACAGCCCACTGTGCTGCTCATGTTCATCATTGCCAGGGTGCACTGCTGGATCCTGGACAGCCTCCAGGCTCTTCCTGCTTCCCATCGGTGCTGCTGCCCTGCTAGGCAGGCATTCCCCAGCTGGTGTTGTTCCAGAGAGTGAGTCCATCCCAGGTGCTCTGTGCTCATCCCTCATGAATTTCATGAGGTTCCTTTCCCTCTGCACCTCAGTGTGGTGCCATCTGTGGTGAGGATGCTCTGTGTCTCACCCCTGAGGTCACTGAGACAGCTGTTAAAAAGGCCAAGTCCCAGGACAGATTCCTGAGGGACTCCATGGCCTCCAGGTACTTTTCTGGACTTGAGAATACTGTGTTGAGGGACTTCAGGAGAAGAGAGTTACTGATGAAGAGGACAAAGGACAAGAGTCTGAAGGAACCAGGAATCTCAGAATGCTCTGTTGGTTATGGGTGAATTTCTGAAGAGTTAATGGACAAGACAAGCTGTCTAGTGGTTGAATTTACTTAGAGTAAAAGTCTTTAAAATTAGGAAAACCTTTAATGTGAAAAAACTGAGATGGTGATAGTTTTTCATTAGGAAAGGAGTGTGTGTGTTTTCAGGGAAGTTGGGTAGCTGTAGCTACACCACGGAAATTCAAAGAATTTTAACAATTACTCACTCATACGCTTACCTAGAATACTTGGCAGAATTTTCCATCTCAAACCTCATTTCTGGATACCAGTTAATTAAATTTCCCTTCTTTCTTGCATTTTATCCTTTGGACTAGGGTTTTTTGATTGATGGCTTTGCTTACACATGTTTGCATAATAAAATGGTGCATGCTCAAATAGGCCTTGATAGTGCCAGTCTGACTCGGAGGAATCTCTCCTGCCCATAGGAATCGTCCTCCTGACTTCAAGGGCTTCGCTTGCCTGGGTGGCACTTGCAGCGTTGGGATTTAATGTGTGTGTCTGCTTTCCATTACATGTTCAGCTTTCAGCAGCCTGAGCGGGATTCCAGCTCTATTACACACCACAAATTGGGCACCAAGAAAGGTTTAATTTAGTTTTTTTTCCACGATAAGGCGAAAATCAGTTAAAAAGCGTGCATATGTACGTCGTGCTGCAGTCCTTAAGGTACCGTGCGCTATATGGAGCCGGTGATGGCTTAACTCGGTTGAAGAGGTAACGACTTCAAAGGATCATTGAGAAAACGAGGAGAATTGTGCCATGGGAGAATTGTGCCATGGGAGAATTGTGCCGTGGGAGAGGCACGGCAGCGGAGCCGTGGTACGGCAGCACTGAAAGGGGCTCGGCAGGAGCCACAGGGATGGGCCGGTCCGGTGATGGAACCGCGGGCAGGGGCCGGTCCAGTGATGTGCTGCAGGAAAGGGACGGTCCGGTGATGTGCTGTGGCCAAGGGCCGCTCCTGGCGGGGCGGGAGCCAAGGGAAGGGGCTGATCCCAGTGATGGAGACGCAGGAAGGGACCACTCCCGGTGATGGAGCGGGTGCTGACAGGAGCCGGCGGTGCTGCCGAGCGCTGCCAGCTCGGCTCACATCACACACGGGGATGGAACTGAGCAGCCGGCCGGGGAACACACCCTCACAGCACACGGGGTGAGGGGAACACACCGCTCACAACACACAAATCCTGAGGTGAACACACCACTCACAGCACACACGGGGTGAGGGTAACACACCGCTCACAACATATGGGGTGAGGTGAACACACCGCTCACAACACACAAATCCTGAGGTGAACACACCACTCACAGCACACGGGGTGAGGGGAACACACCGCTCACAGCACACACGGGGTGAGGGTAACACACCGCTCACACCACACAAATCCTGAGGTGAACACACTGCTCACACCACACACATCCTGAGGTGAACACACTGCTCACACCACACACATCCTGAGGTGAACACACTGCTCACACCACACACATCCTGAGGTGAACACACTGCTCACACCACACACATCCTGAGGTGAACACACCGGCGCTCACTTCCCCCACCTTATTTTTAGGCGTGTGATGGTTCCTTGCCGCGGAGTTTGGCCGGGCAGAGGTAGGAACTCCTCGCCAAGCAAACAAGCTTGGGGGCCCCTGCACAGAGGAGGATTCCTCCTGAAAGTCACACTATCCAAAACAGTCTCAAACAAACGTCCTGTGGGGGTTTGCATACCCGTTATGTGTCCCAGCCAAAGCTCTCTGAGAAGTTTTGTGCTCACTCAGTGGAGAACTGAGTTGGTATAATCAGCTTATTTATTCTCTTATGGGTGGGTTATCTCTAAGAATCCACACAAAATGCAGCTACTGATATTTTCCTGTATGAAATATATATATATCTGTGTGTTTACACAGGGAGTTTTCTACACAGAGAACTGTCCTGCTGGGACAACTCATATGTTTGCCTTGGTAGGACTGTAGCTTAGGTTGGTGTGTATATTCATGTATCTACAATTTTAGATCTAATACTTAGTAAATATTTTGATGAATTTAGGAATCCTTAAGTGTTACCTATATTATTCTTTCTGCAGCTTAGGTGCTTTTTAAGTATATCAATACATTAGACAGCAGACTGTTTGCTTTTCTTATAAACTCAGCATGAAGTATCAAATGTCCAAGTAACTATGAATATGTGTTTGGGGGACAACTGGTGTTTCTAAATAACTTTGTAATATGACTTTACTTCTTCATATTCAATTAATAGGGATTTTTTTCCCCTAAAGAATTTCTGTTGTCAGTACTATACCAGTAGTGTAGGCTAAAGGATGGAACAGTGTGCTTTGGGCTGCAGCTTCACCTCATGGAAACTGAAATTCATTTGCAGTAATGCTTCTGAAAACAAAGAAATTGCTTTTTCTCGTGTAGAGCAACTGAGAACTCAAACTTTCTCATATTCTGTTATGCTTTCTTGTAATATATTAGGATAAACTTCAGCAAAGTTCTTAAATGCTTTCAAGTGTTAAAAAAATTCTCTGATTTCTCCTTCAAACTTTTAAAGTACAGTCACATCCTTTTCAAGGGCTCATGAACATGTCACCAAAGCCACATAAATACACGGTCGTGGATTTTTCTGTTCAAGAAAGCAAAGTTATGACTTAAAGCCCTTTAGAACTTTGGGGTTTCTTTTGTGGGGGGTTAAGCTAATTCTGTTTTGTTTTGTTTTCTTTGCTTTAGCTAAAAAACTAGGAATTACTGATGTGCCAGCTGAGGTCGTTACTTTTATTTCCCATGCGACACAGAGCAGATTGAGGACAGTGATAGAAAAGGTGACAGTGATCACCCAGCACCGGATGGAATCATACAAAGTAAGTGCACAATCAGAGGTGTTGTATTTTGGAGGCACGTGGTGCCGCTTTTTCTCAGCACACGGGGATGTTTTGGTTTGTTCTGGGTGCAGAGCTTGTCTCTGCTGCAGGTTTGAGCCCCTCAGCAAACAGAGAGCTGGGAGGGTAGATCTGTTGTCAGCTCCGTCTCCCTCCTCTGCCACAGAATTTGGGTGTGAATTGTTTTGTCTTACTGTGCTAAAGTGTCTGACGTGGAGCATCTGCTGAGCTGTTTCTGCTCACGGGCTGCTGATTCTTGATAGCTCCTTTTTTGACCAAGGTGTCTGTTAATTGGATCAAAATTGCTTTGGTGTTTCAGAATCTGTCATAACTTTACGTGTCCTTGGCTGTGAGAAATATTGGTATTTTCCAAAAGCTACCAATGTGTCCTAAATGAGCAACTAAAGAACTCAGCTCTAAATTCTTCACTGTAATTAAACATGATTTGCTCTTTAAAAAGAGCATTTAAAGGTAAAATGAGTCTTTTGTTGGTGGCTGTATTCATGAAGAAAACTGAAACGATTTTGATATCTTAAACCGTGGGGGAAATTTAAATAAGAATCTGCAAACCAGGTTGAAATTCAAATGAATCAAACATCTTTATTGATATATTTGAAATACCTCTTTCAACTAGAGGTAAGATGCTAATAGTTATTAAACTGGTGTAAAAGCAAGATGGCAATAACCGGTTGTGTGTTGTCTAAGCTGTGTTTAGATTTCTTTAGTGTATGTATACATTGAGTGGCTCTGGTTTAGTTTTTTTCTTGGTTTTGTGGTGAACTGTTTTGTTTTCCTGGACTGGAAGTCTGGTCAAACATCTTTGGACTGCATCTTTACCCACCTGTTTCCCAAAGCTGAGTCACAGTCGGACTAATTCCATGGGATATTTGCAGAAATGATCCCCTTTGGCATCTCTGACTACACCAACGTTGTTGTGATAGGAAAAGGGATTACAAAAATGAAGGCCACTATTCCTGATCATTACCTGCACTTGAATCTTTCATTGCAATCAGTGGATATATTCTACTGTATTGGACTAAAAGCCAAATCTCCTTGTTTCTTTCCAGTATTCTTTGTCAGCATCAGCAGAGTTAAATCCCTCCTTTCTTCTCTCTAGGATGGTTTCTGAGGAGAAAACAATTCACTTAGTCTACCTTAAGCCAAAGATGCTTTTAAAATAATATTTTAACGCATTCTTAGGAAAAGATGAGTGTTGTCTCTGATGAAATTGTAGCATTGTCATTGTATTTGGCATTTTTCTTGGTTAATGGTCTTCTTTGATTTCATAGCATTGCAGTCAAAAAGGAAAACACTAAGTAGATAAATGGGATGGGAGTAATGTGGATCACTTATTTTTCTGACTGACATTCTAAGTGTTCCCACGTGGCTCATGTCACAAACTCTTCTGGTTGTTGTGTACTAGGAAAGCTTACATGCTCTTAGTTGTAATAAACTTCAGTTTTAATTGTCATTAGAGGCTTATTTTCAATTGAATTTTTAGCTTTAATGCCCTCATAATACTGCATCTTGATAAAGTCTGTTACTAGTTCAAGGTGAGTACAGATACAAGAATTTTAGGTTATAAGCCTGGTTATAAACTGTATCCAGGATTATTCAGTAATAAACTTAAACATCTTAGAGGTTTTTCATCAGTAAGTCTGTCAGTAAACTGATGTCTCTGGTGCTGATAAATCAGTCTTTGGTTTTTGATTTGCTTAGATATTAATAAAATAATCTGCATTACTAACCATAGGCTGGCTTCATTCCCTGAGCTTAAAAACCAGAAATGTTCTTTTTATTGTTCATGCAATGAAAAGATTTTAATGTAGAACACCTTCAGTCTTGGAATGCATAGTCTGGATAAAAAAGCCTGTTTTTCTAGAACACTGTCCCTGTTTTGCAGGATGACGAGTGGTACGAACAAGCTACAGATGTCCGAGCACAGCTGAAGTTCTTTGAACAGCTGGAGCGTTTGGAAAAGCAAAGGAAAGACGAACAAGAGAGGGAAATCTTGTTAAAGGCTGCCAAGGTATCAGTTTCACTCTCCTTTTTTTAACTACTTAACCTGTTCATAGTCTTTAAACAATTACTTGATTTGGTGAGATCTGTTTCATAAACACATTTTGTTTCTCACGACAAAAATAATGTTGAGCCCTCACACCTTTAACTCCTTCAGCCAAGCTCTGCTCTGTGGTGACTCCAGACCCACCTGACTGGAATGCTTCTGTGTTTTCAGGATGCAGCTCTGGATTTGAGGAGTTCTTGGGAATACAGGAGACAATGGCTAAGATTCTCAAAGTAACTCTGCGAAATAATTTGTACAATTGCCTTTGAAATTTAATAGATGCCAGGGTTTGTGTGCCACTTGAAATTCATACCCTACACTTCTGGTATTTAACACAATTCAGTCAATTCTTTGGGATTTTTTTGAGGCTTTTTACTTCTTAATTTTCTAGTCCTTGTTTTTAAACAGTTTTTTTCATTTGTTTGTCTTAATTTGTGCTCCAGTCACCTCTCTGTACCTGCATTATATGATTGATTCGTGCCTGTCTTCGGTGAACTGTCAGTTCTTCTGGACTGGCTCCTTTGTAACTTCATTTCCAGAGACTCAATTTTCATCCATGCAATAGAACAAACTCAGATAATATTGTTTCAAGAGCACATAGGTATAGATAAATCTCCTGCTTGTAACTTTAAATTAAATTATATATATATATATCACATCAACCTGCAAATAGTTTATCCCTTAGTTATCCCATTTCTAATTTTATTTGAATTTTCATTGAGTTATTTATTTTGCATGCTGAAAAGATTATACAGAACAACTGAATGTTCAGTTGTAACACAGCTTCCTGATTTTGTGCCAATAATGTTCACAAAATGAGAGATTTATTTTTTTTAAAACCTAGCCTTGCTTGTTTCAGAAATCCATTTCTCAATTAGGGTACTGTAATTTGTCCACTTTGCACTCTTAATTTATAATTGCTCACACTGTAAAATATTCCACAGGTTTTCCCATAACATTAGATACTCTTTAAATGTCTTGATGAAAATAGATTTGTTTTCACTCTCAATTCTTATTTATTAGAAATAAAGAAATGCCTATTTTTTATCCTGTTTGCTCCATTCAGTGAATACACCTCGATGGATTGTGTTTTCTGTGGATCCTGCTGCTTGTTGTTTGTTTTGGTTGCTTTTTTTAGTGGACATGGAGAAAAATGCAGTAGCTTATAGTCCTTAGTTCAGAAATATTTCCCTGAGTGCACGAAGCAGGCTGATCTGAGATTGGGTTAGATGAGCTCTCCTTGTTCCTTCCAACCTGAATTCCTTCATGAATTGATATTCTGTAGTTTGGGTTTTTGTTGTTGTTGTTGTTTTAGTCTTGAATAATATAAACTCCTCTGAAGTCAAAATCTAGGAAATAAATACATGATCATCAAGTTTGATTCCTACAGATTACAGAAAGAGCAAATTGAAGCATTCTGCAGCACACAAATGTAAAAGAGTCCTCTAATTGATTAGAAAAAATCGCCTTAATGAAAATAATGAATGCACAAATCAACTTCATAACCAGGGAGTCGTAGGAGACAGCTTGATATAACACAGGGCTATTCTAGAAAAATACGTGAAGGTATTGAAAAACCAAACCCAAACCACAGAGTAGCCATGGAAGAGCAGTGCTGATTTATCAGTGTTAATGTTTAGGGAGAGAAGTTGAAGATGTTGTGATTAAAGGGGAAATACCAGTTTGGAACTGAACTTTGTGGAGTGTTCAGTGGTGCTCCCCATTCTGTTCCAGTGGATTGATAACCTATTGCAAGACTTACAGAGGACATAGTTTGGTAAAAATATGGTCAGATTATGTTTTTTTAACCTAAAGAACAGATTGTTCATTATTTCCTTAGGATCTGTGGTGCTGCTGAAATGCAAAAGTGTCTGTCCATGGACAGTGATATCTGTTGAAGTCTTTATTCTGAATTCCTACATACTAATTCCTTCCCGTGGATTTGGGGTTTTTTTATGGTCCTTTAGGAACTTGCCTAAGGATCTCTCAGTCCTCGTGGAGAGGATGCAGTAATTGTAGTGGCACAGTTGAAATCTGCCCTGATAAACAGTGATTGTGTCTGCAAAGGGGGTATTGGTGGCACTGACTCTGGGGACTGAAATATCCACGTGCAAATGGGTTGTTTCCCCAAACACGGCACCTTTGTCACCCTGACAGTGTTGTCTTTAAAGGATAGAAAACTTTGGGTTTTAAAATGAAATTGCTGTTTGTTTGGTTGGTTTTTTACTACAGATGCTTAAATCTAAAAATCATTCTTTATTTTTATTTTTAACTACAGATTCTTAATGGGCCTTTTAGACAAACAGAGTGATCTTTTTTCTTGTGTTTTGACATATTATTTTGCAACATGTTTTTAAAGTTACTCAGCAGAATAATTTTAATGAAAATTTCAAAACTTCCTGCCAGTGGTACCTCATCTGCTGCCTCGTGTGGAAGAGCATAAACAGGTTGTATGTGCACAGTGAAAATTCTTTTTTAATTATTTACAGTTTAGAGCCCTGTTAACAGCCAAAGTCCAGGGTTTGACAAAGAGAGAGTGAAGGAAATGTTTCGGGCAATGGAGTGGATGGTATTAAATAATCAACCTAATCACAGAATAATCAATGGAGAAGATAATGGAAAATGAAGGAATAGATTGAAATCAAAGGGGAGGCAGAGTGAGTCTTGGGGAAGCCTTGAAGCCAATTAGGTGATTTTGCATTAGGGTTCAGTAAGGGGTAAAAAAAATGCAAATGATGGTCAAGGAAAGTGTCAGGTTTGCAGGTCTTTGTTGTTTTGGGTGGTGGGTTGGTCTCATTAGGAGGAGAAAAGAAAATATTTGACATGAGTGTTGTGGTTGATCTGCAACAACAATTCCAGTTGTTACAGTGGGATGTGTTTGCAGAGTTTGTAAGCACCCAGATGGGTCTGGGTTTGCTTCAGGAACTGTTTTTGGGAGAATGAGAGAACAAATCAGATGGGGAGATGGAAGAAAAAAAAAAGTTAGGTTTCAAAAAATACAATTTTTGACATTCTGAGAAAAATCACTATCTAAGTTCAAATTAGTTGTGAAGCTCACAGGTAACAAAATAGCAGTATTATTTAGCTTGTTAAATGAGAGAATATTATATAATGTCCCATGCCTGGGAAGTAGTTGAGAAATAGGAACTTCATCTCACAAGCCTGGAAACGTAACAACTGATGTTCTCAGGCCAGTGAGAGCTTTTGGGGGAAGATAAATTTGACAGGAAAGGCAAAAACGTATTATGCTACAGCAGCAATGCAGCATATAATTTCTTTTAAATTAAAGTCCTAAACACTGAACCCACAAGTCTGCTGTTTTAGGAGCTGGAACGATCTCTTGCACCTCAGGGGTCCTGCATCGTGTCCCACAGCATCCCCCAATGTCCCCACACCAGCCTAGCCCACGTGGTGGTGCAAGAGGCACCAGAGAGGCCACCTCATATCTGAGCACAGGGAAATATTTGGGAGAGTCAACTCCTGGCCCTTGTTTGTTTTCCCAGTCAGGCCCCACCGGCTGTTGCTCCCAGGAGTGTGCAGGGCCAGACATCTCCTGCTTCGGTCTGTGCTGACTGGGACGGCAAAGAGCAGGGAGAGCCGAGGAAAGAGCTGCAGAAAGGTCAAAAGCCAGGCTAAAATCACCTGAGGAATTTACATTTGACATGGTGTGCGTTGTGTGGACTTTCTAAAAAAAAACCAAGCCCAGCAAAGCACAGGTCTCACACAGTAACTCTGTGTTCTTGCTGCTTTCAGAGCTGGTTCCAAAACCTGGGAAGTGCAGGTGCTGTCTGTCAAACTGAAGGAAGTTCTGGTTCTGGTCTAGTAACGGAAATGTTTCTGGCAGCAGGAGGAGCAGGAGGTTGTAGCTGATTTGTTGTTGGTGTTTTTTATTTCTGATTATTTATTTTTTTTTTTAGAGTGTGGTGCTTTATGCAGTGAAGATACACAGCTGGGGGTTGTCCTGGTTTTCAGAACATGAATGAATCATACTTGTGTGTTATAATCTATAATAAAGTGGATGATGTTAAAATTATTGTGTTAATTCATCCGTTCAAACTGGCTGAATGCATGTGTATTTTATTATAAAATTAATTTTGGAATTTAATTTCCAATATATGCAGTCTGTTAGTCTGTTATTTTGAGTATTCTGTGTTAGTAGCACAAGCCTGTCAAGTTTTTGGATCTTAAATACGACTATCACAAGAATAAGATCTGTTCTATAAAAAGAAAATTTACATAAGTAAATGGAAAATTATGTTCAGAGTTGTTTGCAAAGTTAATTAGCATTTATGGATGATAGTGATTTTTATAGTACTGTGGGCTGAAGGGCTTTTTTATTGGAGAGCTCACTGGAATTTGGCGATGTAGATTCCCTTGCACACGCCCTGGGAGGGCTCGAAGGGGCCGCTCTGTGAGGCAGAGATGAGTTCAGCTGTCATGGCAATTTAATCCTTCCCCTCTCTGCTGAGAGCAGCCTTCTGTGAGATGGACTTGGAGCTCCCTTCTGATGAGAGGAGAGCAAAGGGGGGAAATCATCACGTTGAGATAATTTTCTGAATTTTCAGGAATTTGTTACTGCAGTTTTAATGATTTCAGTATAAATCATTTCTCCCACCTGAGCTCCTGCGTTCCAGCTCAGCGCGGCCGGAACATCGAGGAGCGTTTCACCCTCAGCTATGATGCTTTTAACTTCCACTTTTTATTAACAAAGCTAATGTGAAAGCAAAGTGTTTCATGTTGCCGATTTAATTTCTTTAATTAGAAGTGAAAGTTATAAGCTGGTACAGCCGTGGGTGAAGTTCTAATGTCATCAATGGGGAAAAAAATAGGTTTCAAATTGAAACTGTTGGCACAGCAGTGGCTCTCAATAGCACAGCACCTGCAGTTGTGACTCCTGACTTTATTTAATGAAAAAAGATGAAGTTGAAGCTTTAAAGACTCCAGTGTAAGTGTTGGGAAGGGGCAGTAGAGCTGCAAGTGCCTTAACTGGGATCAGGTGTAGCTAAATGCAGGAGACACCCTGGGAGACATTTCCTAACATGGGTGGCACAAGCTGAGAATTCAAAATTCTAACAAATCTAATAGAAACCTTTGGGTTTTTTTGTTAGTGGGACAAAAATTTAACAACAGTTCAACTTTGGTATCAATCTTGAGTAATTTTGATAATTACATACATCAAAGTACTGTTAGTCTGTCCATCTGCATACATAGAGAGTATCCTCCAATTTTAAAAGTAATTGGTGCTTGTATGACTTATTATTTTAAAAATACCACTGCTTTCTAATTTAAGGCAATTCTGTGAAATCCAAAATCCCCTTAATATGACACTGTTACATGTGTAATTGTCTGTTTGTGTGGCCTCCTTCCTTAGCACAAGCCAGGGGAAAAGCTGAGGTTTGGAACATTAGGGAGTTTGGTAACATGTAAACCAACCCCCTTATTCCTCTTGTGCTTTGAATACACACATTAAAATATGCTGCTTTTCATACTTTGAAAGTCCAGGATTTCCATAGACCTAATGTGATCTATGCAGGTTTCAGATAAATAGGATAGCAAGTTCTCCAACACAAAGCACTTTCATTCTTCACAATTAAAATATCAGGCTGTCTGGTCTAATAAAATTAACTTAGTGTTTGGGAGAAATGTTAACAAACCTGGTTTGGTGAATAAGTTCTCAGTAGGAGACAGCATTTAATGTATTTAAAAAGTATGTTATCTGGTTAGGATCAGTCCTAGGTTTCTCTAAAATTACTATGGGAAGCCAGATTGCTTCTAAGGGTGTTTATTCATCAACAGGAAAATACATTACCTAAATGCAGCTTGCTTTATTTACAGATCTAGGCATGATGAACAGGGAGGGCAAGGCAAAGGAGTTGTGATAAACTCCTTGAAATGATTTGATTTGATGGGTTCTGTGATGGGGGGTGTTTCCAAAGCTTTGGAGGAAGGAGACACTGGTGCATTAAAAGATTTTGGAAAAGCATGTTTCACAGAGCAGGTGAGATGCTGCATATTGAGATTTGGATGTTAGAGGGGAAAGGAGAAAGGAAGAGAAACCCCAAAATATGAATGACTTTGAAGAAAAAGTTAAACTGCCATTAAAAACAAAAACCCTAGGAATGATTAATCAGTAGCTTGACAGAAATAAGTGTAAAATACTAAAACAATTGCTTAGGAAAAATGGTGCCATGCAGACGAGCACTGCAGGAGCTGAGCAGCAGCAGCATTGGGCAGACTCTTCAGAGGAAGGGAGAGATGTTCACGTGTGGAATGGAGTGTAAAGGGAATCCAGTGACATTTTTAAAGCTTATCTAGGCACCTCTGTTAAGCTTGACATTTTCATTTGCTTTAATCTGTGTTGCATCAGCACTGAAGAAGCATTTCATAATTTACATTAGATGGTAAAGTGGAGAATTAATGAAATAGTTGATGTTTATACTTGCCCTGTAACACATGTTAGCCTCTATATACTGATTTATTTCTGAAGGTTACTGGCATGGTAGGCAGCAGGAACGTAACTTAGTTTTAAAAATCTGTTTCTTTAAGAACTATTAAAATTTATCTGAACACAAAAAAACCCAGGAAATAATTACAGTTTAATTCTTCAAGTTTTTTAGTAGCAATGATACATGCAATGTAAAGTTGGAATTCTGCTTGTTTGAAATGAGAGCTAGCCTGAGCTCTTTGGAAAGGCTAGAAACTCATTGCATTATTCTAAGTGTAAAAATAGTTCTACCTTCACCTTTGGTCTGGGTTTATATATGTAACTTCACCTGGTATTTTAGATTGTCATTATTGAAATAAAATCCTGTATATAGTATCATTCAGGAGCTACGTATCTGTTTTCACCTCTGCAGTAATTTTCATCATTTATTTTGTGTGACCAAGCTGAAGGTTTACACAGAGCAGATCATCTGCTTTTGGCGGGGGGGGGGGGAAGCCTCAACTCCTAAATGTGTTACTTTTTTACTCTGTAGCACTTCCAGAGTTTTCCTTCACTGAGAGAGTCTAGGAAATTGCAGTGTTACTTTGCGTCTCTTGCTTTAATTTTTCTTACAATGTCCCCAAACACAATGCAGATCTGGTGTGTTTTCCAGGGTTCTGTCACTTCCTCATAGAGAGTTGGTAACAATGTAGAAGGCTCAGCTGCACTCTCCCAGGACACTCTGCTTTCTCCTTAAGCTGATGTGCTTTTAACTTGTGCTTTGCATTTGGCAAATGTTTCAGCTTCATACAGTGGTGTAAAACACTTTGTGTTTCTGTACTGCCTTCACTCTGAGACTCAGAAGGCAATAGAAGTTCATTGTACAGTTATAAATTTATCATCAAAACCCATGAAAGGGCTAAATGTGCTTTTTCCACACATCCTACTGGAGAAACTGAGGCTCACAGTGATTGAACTGTCAGGGCAGAACCACAGAGCAAGGACTAGTTCAGCTCAGTTCATAAATACCTACCTGAGCCCATCTACTGGAAAAGCAACTCTCACCCAGTGGGGGTTGGTTCGTTTGGTTTTTAACCTAATCAAGTTTTTAGTAATTGCTGTGCTGAATAGAGCCCCAGCTCTCTGGCACATCCACACATGTCATGAAATACCTTTTTGTCCCTTGAACATCAGCTAGGTCAGATTATTTACATTTTTATTTGGCCACAGCATTAGAAGGAATCTCAGTCTGTGTTAAGGAGGAGTTTCTTGGTTGGCACAACTACAGCACGAGAGTCTGACTTGGTCATTGGCTCTCTCAGGTTTTAATTTGTCCTTGCTTTACTGCAGACACTCCCCTGTCAAACAACCTGTTGTGGCAACAGGCACAAAAGGTGCTGATTTTGGAAGGTGTTGGTTGGTGTAGGTGGTGTTGGAAGGTGGAGCTGGTGTGCACAGTGGGAGAGTGTTAAGCACATCGTCTAAAAACCTCATTATTGTTTAATTTGACCATTCTTTATCATCACTGTGTTTTATATGTGTGCTACATTAGCTGAGAAAAAACAATCCCAGCTAAAAAACACAAACCAAAACAACACAAACCAACAAAAACTAACAGGAAAAAGGATAGAGAATTCGGTGTCATTGTTGCCCTGTCTGCCAGATCATAGCCAGGGCACTCTCCAGGTATATCAAGAATACTATGTGACTTTTTTAAGGGTAGGCTCTTCGACTGATTTCCCTTTGGTTTTCTTAATGTTTTTTTAAATTCTGAGCAGAATATGGTATGAGAAATTCAAACACTGGGAAAAAATCTGAGCATATGTAAGCTTGCAGACTCATATTCTTCCAGGTTTCATGTCTGTCTTCAGCACAGCAATAATCAGAGGAAAACAGATAGGAGAGGGCATAGATATTCTTATTCCTTTAGGAGTTGTGTCAATGGTATCACCTTAAATCTCGAAGAAGTACTGAAATAAAACTCCTGCATCTCTCAGGTATCAGGAACAGTTTTCCGTGGATGTCACAAGTTCTGTTGCAGCTTCTTGCAACTTTTTCTGCAGCCTTTGCTGAACGCTGACCTATCAGGCAATTATAAAAGTATAATGCCTGTATTATCTGCCTCTTGAGTTTTGAATGCCATCATTTCGAATGCTCAGTGAGCACAAGTAAGGATTGAATAGTTTTAACATCTGCTTGTAAAACAGTCTGTATCTAAAGAAATGCACTGCTCTGGGTTGTTTTTGCAATTAAACAATTATTCTGAATGGGCTTTTAGAGTTGCTGTTCCTGGTTTTGAAGGAAAATACAGAGGCTACCATTGAGCAACATTTATCCAGTTTTGGAAGTGCCAACATTAATATCAGTAGTGCCTGAATGGGTTTAAGGTGTGTGTGTGTTCCTGGGCTGCACTCCCAGTGAGCTCAGAGGGGTAGTAGCACCTTTATTATGAACATTTACCTTTTGGGAGGGTGACTTTACAGCTGTTTTCTCCACGTTCTCTATTGAAAAGTTGAGTTGCAAACAGTAAGTTTTAAAATAAGTGACTGTAAGGACTTAAATAAAAAAGGTCGGATAGTGGAAATGGTGTCACTTCCACTCTTGGATGCTCGAATTTGTTTGTATGGGATAATTGAAATCTAAACCTGTATGGAAACTTTAGCATTGACAAAAACATGGGGTTTTGGGAGGGCTTTGGGTTGGTTTATTTTAAATTTAAATTTAAATCTGGGGTAGATCTTATTTACAACTGAACATTTACCAGCCTTTTGGATGAGGTTTATGGGTTCAAAATTGCTTTTCTATCAATTTAAGTGTCCCATGTTTGAGACTTTGTATCCTGTTCCTATTTCTTTGCTATTTTTTAACTTACTGCAACAGATGAGGGGTTCTTAAACCATCTGTTAACCTTTTTTCCCCATTTTTTTTTTAAACATGTAGAGTCGCTCAAGGCAAGAAGACCCAGAGCAAGCTAGACTGAAACAAAAAGCAAAGGAGGTAAGCAGAGCTAGAGATCATTACACTTGACATTTCAAGGCTTGAACATATTAATTTTTTATGCCTTGCTACTTGTATATCGTTAATAAAAATCTGACTAAAAACTTTTTAGGATGTATTTGTTGCTTTGCCTTTGATCTTAATGTTTGCAAACTAATACATTAATACATGTGAAGCCTAAGGAGATTTTATAAGAGAATATTTCCATACATTACATTTTCATTTCCATTTTAGGTAGCTGTAGCTTTTGTTGGGTTGTTGATGACAGCAGCTCTAGATTTTGGTGGAAAATATGTGCCTTTGTCTTTTTTGTAAAATGTCACTTTCTTAGAAATGTGCTACTTAACAATTTTGTTCTGGTAATGTTCTTTCAAATAAGGTAATTGCCAGTCAGTTCCTCTGCCGTGGAATATTTACTCATCTGTCTATATTACAATAATCTAAAAATTATCAAATAATTTCAGATCAAGTTGTGATGTGTTGCTCTTAGAATAACAGTTTGTGAACTACTGAGTACCTTAATTTGCTTTAAATTGGAGTGACTGTCCTTTGCTTAAGGCATCTCATGCTTTAGGATTGGGTTGTAACTTTAATCAGTTAGAAAGGCTAAAATATCTATCAGTTGAAAGTAACTTCAGCAAACTGATGCTGGTTTTTTTTAGCCAACTTCCTTGGATATATACATTAACAGGTAATAATTATATTAGAGGCTAATATATACAGAAAAATGCAAGTTTTGTATTGACCTGTTCTTCCTGTTGTGTTTCCCCCTTGGCAGTGTTCTACAGTCCCGTTAGCTATACAGATTTTATATATAAAGCACTAAAAAAAATCCAGATTCATGGCTGAGTTTTATTTCTTCATTTCATCGTGTGATTGTGTAGTAAGATTTGCTGAAGTGAATTCTTGTAAACATTAGACCAGGCCTTAGTGTTTCCAGAGCTGGATTTGTCAAGCAAGTATTGAAATGAAATAGAGTAATCAAGTTATTTGGCAGGAAAAGAGACGGGATTTTAATACTACCTGGGCTTTGTATGTAACTGGTGTATGCAAAGGAAGAATCAGATAATTAATGGCAGGCAAAACTTGCTGCTGAGCTGAGAACCAAAGCTGCTGGAAGTGCAAGTGGGCTGGAATTACATGCATTGCTGCCACAGAATTTGCTTTCACGGCAATTCTTTTTTGGCCACTGGAAACTTGAGGAAGTAAAAGCGAACAACAGGGTCCAAGCCCCACCTTTCCAGTGGTCAGAGCGCACTGGAGGTTCTCTTCAGAAAAAGATGTGCACTCTGGGCAGTGCGGGTGGTGTAGCTGCAGCACTCGTGCCCTGGACGGGAATCGGAGCCGCTCATCTCCCACTAGAGGGAGCGAGGCTGTGCTGGCAGAACAGCAGCGTGGGGAACACTCCGAGAGTGAGAGCAGGGCTGGCAGGAAACAGGCAGCGAAGAGTTTGGTGGTAACCTGACTGAAAATGCCTGGATCGCACCGGTGTGGGATTTTCAAGCAGTGCTGTTCCTGGGAACGATAACATTTGCAGTTCCAACTGCCTGGGCAGGGGCAGAGGAGGGGCAGGACTGAGCTCTGCTCTGGGGGGACCAGGGACAGCCCCCAGGGAATGGCTGGAGCTGTGTTAGGGCAGGCTCAGGGTGGATCTCAGGGAAAGGTTCTTCCCCCAGAGGGTGGTTGGCACTGAACAGGCTCCCCAGGGCAGTGGGCACAGCCCCAAGGCTGCCAGAGCTGCAGGAGGGTTTGGATGATGCTCTGGGGCACAGGGGGTGACTCTTGGGGATGGGGCTGTGCAGGGCCAGGGGTTGGACTGGATGATCCTTGTGGGTCCCATCCAGCCCAGCATATTCTTGGATTCTGGGATTTGAGTCAATGCAGGAGGAGTACTGGGTTTTCCCTTTGAGTGCTGCACCCTGTTCTTTTGTGCACCAGCCCTGCCTTCCTTCCCACCCTTCTAATAAAAGTGTATAATTTGCTGGCACTGTGCCTCTCTCTGAAGTTGAATTTCATTCTACATGTTTGAAACCATAAGAAATACAAGCATGTCTCTGTTTTTAGTAATCAGGTTTCTGAAGCTCTTTCTTCAACTGGTTTAGAGACTTTCCCTTGAAATATTAAAATTTATTTAGTAAAAATATTTTCTTTTGCAAAGGGGAGTGGGGTGTGGTACTGGCAAGATTTTGGTTTATTATTGTTCATATTGTTTTCTGCATTGGATACTGGATTTATGCTGGTGTCTCAAACGATATTGGCACTGCCAAAATAAAATATAACCCATTTTACAGTATAAAAGGTTGATTAGAAAAACTGTCTTTGGCATGGCTTTGTCATTTGAAATTACAAGCTTTGAATCAACGCCTACAAAAATGTGAAAATTTCGAAACTTCACTGCCAGCTGGGCTACTCTTAAATGTGCATATGACCCATAACTCTGAGAGAAATTGGGTTTCTTCCAGGTTTTGTAGAAGCTGATGAACATAGTACTGTCAGCTTTGATAATAAGCTGGATTTGAAGCTGTGTTTCCATGATTTCTGTGTCTCGAGGGTTGCCTGAAGACGTTTGTTGCTCAGATATTCTTCTGGTCAATGGTAAAGTGACTTTTAGGTCGTGTTTTAAAAAGCATCCAAGAAACCTGCAGCACTTCTCACCTGTGTTACTTGTTTAATGATATAATTGTCAGAGAGTTTGTTTTTTCATCCCAGCAAAACAGCTGATGATTTTGTTAGTATGTTCTGAAAGTGGATAATGTGTCAGACTTTCATCAGTTTAAACAGTGGCACTACTGACAAAAATCAGAGGGAGAAAGTGAAATACCCAAAGAAGTAATTTAAAGTCTTATAAGGAAGTCTTTTAAATCTTTTAGGAACAAACTTCTCAAAACATTGAAAGAACTCTAGAAAATATTGTCTTTGAATGCAAAACAAAGGCACCTAAACAAGGATAATAGGATGAAGAGGAAAGAAAGAAGACTAGCAAAGGGTATTTGTTCCAAAACATTCTCCTTTATGGATATTTTGGAGTCTTCATTCAGTAACGCTCTGATTTTCTTCCTAATTTAAAAAGAAAAAAAAAACCACCTTAGTTTTATTTCCTTCACAGAACATCTACCAGTAAGAAATTCCCTTCTTGCTTATTAGTGGGATCTTTTGAACACATTTTAAAATTAATCTGTAAGGTAAAGATTGTTGGGGTTTTTTTTCTGTATCTCCATCTTGCTCCATTTATCAACCAGTCTTCAAACCACTCTGCATATTATCTAAACCAAGTTGGCATAAATCAAGTTTAAACTGCATTTAAATACTTACCCAAACAAACAGAAGGCCCATTACATATGGTTTTATTGCAGGCACCAGATAACAGTGAGGTTTCATTCATCCCCTGGCATTTTTAGTTAAGCCAGTGCAAACCCACCCTGATTCCAGCTTGAGTGACTTACTTTGCTTTAGTATTAACCTGTTTCAAATGGACTTGAGTGAAAGCAAGAGAATGTGCCTGGGGGGGTGGTTATGGCTCAGAACCCTCCCTTTACTTTCAGACTTTTGAATTGGTGCAGCCTTTTGTCAGTGGACAGCATATGATTGTTTTAATGGTAAACCTATTTAATAAACTAGGGAAAAGGGTTTTCCACTGAGACCATTTCAGGGAGAGGTGCTGCTCTTCAGCTGGTGCTTGTGGCATCTCTTTGTAACAAATTCTGAGGTGTTTGACTTGTACAGCTTAATGTGAGAAATAGCATCATTTGTGAGCAGTGATTAAGGCTTTTAAAGTCAAGTTTTAGGAAATGCACTGATTTATGTAGTCTGGAAGTGAGGCAAGTCACAATTGTAAGTTAAAAGAAATTATGAGTTCTCTAATTTCCATTAAAAGGCTTCATTAAATAGAACATAAAACAGGCCATATGACTGATAGCAGGAATAGATCAAGATTAGGAAAAACTGAGTCAACACCTAGTTATTAATAATACAAATGGTTTAAAGGAAAGGCAGGGAGGGTAAGGTCCTAAACATCCTTTCTGTCAGGGATATTTTTCTACATATTAAGAGTCTGTTGGCTAAAAATGTTTTAATTTAAAGTCAAGCAGCTGAGCTTGATCCTGAAAGATTAACTTGGTTAAAATCTTCGTGTCATCACCGACCGAGAATATTGCATAATAATACAAACTTAAACCAGACACCATAAATGTCTGGGCATGTTTCCAGGACTAGATCAGCTGAGATAACACTCAGTTGGATCTGCTCTCTGAGGGCTCCTTAACCATGCAAGGGAAACCTCAGACCTGTTGATATACCTGCTATGGAAGCCTTAGGATTTTGGGGAAGGGAGGAGACAGCCCTTTGCATACCCTTGTCAGCAGGGGTAGCCCATCTTCCTGGGGCTGGACAAGGTCCTTTCCCAGGGATGTGAATTGGGGGGTGGCTGTTGGGAGTGTCACACTGGCCAGGAGCCTTGGGAGTGCTCAGTTCTTGCAGGAGCTGAGCAGGGACAGGTTTTTTCCATCCTCCCAGCATTGTGGTAACCACAGTGCTCGGTGCTGCCATCCCCAGTGGCTGCAGTGCCCTCTGGAACAACAGGCTGAGGTTTAGGCTTCAGATTATATCCTTTTCTGAGTTATATGCAGGAAAACGTGTGGACTGTTAGCAGATGGCTTCTATAAGAAGCTATAGGATCCTTCTCTTAAAAAGAATGAAGGATGTACATCGCATGATGTGGATCTTCCGTGCTCTGACCTTGCCTTGGAGATTTTAAATCCCTCAGAAAAGCATAACTTGTTGAGGCAGAATTACTGAAACTCCAGCATCGTATACTTGGTGGTAACAATATGAAAACAATTTTACTCTAAAGAATTTCTTGTCACCACACTAAATATTTATTTATCAACTTAGTAGAAGTGGCTTCTTTTAAAATATTTAAATGTTTGTTTACTGCAGTTTTCCTGTTTTCATAATTACTGAAAACGAAAAGCAAAAGAAAAGGATTTGGTTTTTTTTTTTTGCAAGTTCATTTGTTTTCACCTTTTTAGCAAAACCAAAGGCCTTAAAAATTGTGCTAGTAGTGCAGAGCCTCACGATGACAAATCTGAGTTCTCTATTTTATCGTGCCTGACATAAAAATATTGATTCAAAAGCAACAATCTTATCTTTAAAAGGTTTCTTATAGAACAGTCCACTGAGAAATGGAGCACCTGGGCAGAAATAAATTTAAATTGAATTTCCACTTAGCTCTCTAACCCATCTGAGGGTCAGTTGGTGGAAAGAAGGAAAAGCTGGGAATGTGATACCTGAAGTAATGATGATGCAATGTTTAGGCAACAGTGATTCCTCAGAAGGGAGTTATTTCATGAATAGTTTTCTGCATCAGGTTACAGTGCTGCAGCTGGGACACAGGAGGAATGCAAGCATTTTTGTCAATACATGTAGACAGTTTGGCAACAGGGTCACTTTGTTTACACCCTGCCTGGACCACAGGTCTGTTGTTTGTACCCAGAAAAACCCTTAGTCCGTTCTGGTCCTGTTCAAGCCCATGCACCACTGCCCTGGATTTGGCTGTAGAGCACAAGGTTTTTCTGAAATTATAAAGTTGTTGCAATGACCCTAAATATTAGTATTAAACTTAGTTAGTATAAACACCTCAGAGAGGAGTGGGCCTGTCTGTTATCAGTCAAAATACTCTCCTGAAAATGCTGCTGCATCCTCAAGCTTTCTGCTCATGTTAGCTGTGTTTTTTTCCTTTTCAGTAGATATTACTTTAGATGTACAGGTGTATTATAGTAACAGTCACAAATTCTGGGGACTGAAGTTGATTATAAAACTTACTGGAAAGACAGGAGAGGGGTGTGTAGGTCTTGAAGGTTTCCTGCATTTCCAAGGATAAGGTTCTGCCCTGCCATGGATTCTGCAAGTCCTGAAGAACTTTGGTCAATAGTAGTGTTAGTATTCAGCAGAACTTCTTGCATATCTCACTGTAAAATTGGAGCTGATGACAATTCCAACCTGTTTTCCTGAGCTTAGAGCAGAAGTTGTCTGGCTGAAGATGAAGTGTGGTGTTCCCCTTGCTGTACAGAGAGTCAGAAACTGGATAATTGACAGAAAAATGCCAGGGGGTCAATGGAATGGCCATAGCATCTTCTAGCTAAGTCAAATTGGTTTATTCCTGCTTAGGTAAAATGTGTATTAATTAGATCTAAGTCAAGGGCTGGGGTTTTTTTGGTCTTTTGTGTAACCCAAACCTGACCCAGGCTTACCTCATTAGTCTGCCAGAAATCTAAATGAAATCCAATCTTGTCCAACATAATAATTTCCTTCTACAAAATCAAGTTGGTGGCATTCCATGGTGATGCATTATTTCAGCATACACATACTGCCCAGCTCTTGCTTAGTTAACACGAATGCTTATTTTTCGTGACTGACTGGAACTGTTGGGTTTAGCACTGTGAAAGGGAAATGCTGTTTTACTGATAGATGAGCCAAATCCACGGCCTTCCTTAAGTAAAAAACTCCTTTTACAGTTGATACATCTTTATAATATAAAGTAAGGAGACTCCTTGAATGTTTTTTTATGCTTGCTGTCTAGAAAAGGAATTCTTAGAATGTTGTTTAGACGGCTGTGAATGCACTGTGAGAAGGATCGTTAGTATTTGCATCGAGGTGTTGTGAACCTCACAGAGGCCCCTGTCACATCTGTGAGTCTGTGTAGGGGAGGTGTTTGTAAGCAGGAAAAATGAGGTTGCACAGTTTGGAGAGGGGGCTTGTGTGAAACAAAACAGGCCAGGTCAGTCTGGGATTGTTCAGCCTGGAGGAGAGAAGGCTCTGGGCTGACCCAGTTGTGGCCTTGCAGTGCCTGAGGGGAGCCTGCAGGACAGATGGAGAGACTATTGACAAGGGCCTGGAGTGACAGGACAGGGGGAATGGATTCACACTGACAGAGGGTGGGTTTAGATTAGATATTAGGAACAAATTGTTCTCTGTGAGGGTGGGCAGGCCCTGGCACAGGTTGCCCAGAGAAGCTGTGGCTGCCCCATCCCTGGAAGTGTCCAAGGCCAGGTTGGACGGGGCTTGGAGCAACCTGGGCTGGTGGAAGGTGTCCCTGCCCATGGCAGGGGTGGAACGAGATAGTCTTTAAGTTCCCTTTCAACACAAACCATTCCAGGATTCTGTGAGTATGACAGGAACAAGAGACAGGAACAAGAAAGCAAAGCTGTCTGGTCAAGCGTTGTTCCTCGTTTAGCTGATGTCTCACTGAGTCAGTATGTGAAAGGTGTCAGCCTTCAAATTGCCTCAGCAGCAGTGTAATTTCCTTAGATTTTGTATGACAAATGTATTTGTCCTGCTGCAATCTGCTGTTTGAGACTTCAGCAGCTATGCATGCAAATCGAACACAGCGATTGCCTTACCTTGCTACCAAAAGGTTCCTATGTGGTGCTCTGAGAGTTTGGGGCATGAAGCAACAAAGAGTTGTATACACTTGTAAAAGTTGACTTTTCCTTTGTGATTCTTGTTTTCTCACATTTCCCAACAAAATCTTAAGTAACTGTGTAGTCTAATTTTCAAGTAAAATTAGTGAGGAAGACTCAAGACTCATTTTCAAATTAGAGTTTAATTCTGATGTGAAATACATTTGGGTTGTGTTTGAATAGTTCCAAAAGAGCAATACCTGTTACAAATTCTGCTCTACCTAATGGATTTCATTTTTTAAAAAAGGAAAAAAAGTGGCAGGGAAGGAGAAACAACATCCCTGTTGTTTCCATTGTCTTCCAGAGCACATGGACGCTCATGGAGTCCTGGCTAATACAAGGTTGTTGTAACAAGTAAGCTCTCACTATGAAGCATCAGGACTACTGAAATGTGAATGTCCAGAACTTGGGTTTAGAATGGTAAAAGCTTTTTGTGAAGAATTTGTGAATCTGAAGGTGATTTCACTTTTCTGAATTTCACCAAAATGCTCCATCAGGAGCTTGCTCATGTAAAATAAATTTTTTGGAGATGGTAACAATAAAGTAACAGTGGAACTTTCAGACCTTCAGATCTCCTGCAGTTTCCCTTCCATGTCTGTAGAAGTGGCAGCCTCCTTTTTCTAATCCCTTTTGGATGCCTGGATAACCAACTTGGTGGAGAGATAAGGGAAATGTTCTCTGCCATCTTTGTGGTGTGAGATTTGTGATAAGGGTGATTTAATTTTGCCTGTCCTGAGTACGGACAGTTGCACCCAGAGGTTGCAGGAAAGGCAGCAAAGAATGAATGCAATAGTACTTCCTTTTCCAAAACATTTTTTTAATTTATTTATCTAATCGTATAAATATGTACACTTATAGAGAGAGATATATATATTAGATCAATTTGTGCAAGGAAGATGTCAAGACTGAATTTCCAGTTCTCATTTTGTCTCAGTGGTATTCTGCCTAAATATGGGTCTTCCTCAGGTAGAAACAGCCTTGTTAAACACCATTTGTCACCCTGTCATTGTCAGGGGGAAAAAAGGAAAAAAAAAATATTTTCGTTTGGAGCAAGCTACGAATGTGGAAAAATCACATAACTGTTTTATGTGAACACTGCAACAGATTTATTTCCCTGCTAATCTGGCAAAATAACAGCACTTTAGACTTTAGAATATGATTGCCTATTTAATAAGTAGAGGGCAGCAAATGTCAGCTGTGTCCGCTTGTCAGAAACCGAGGAGGTTGCTTGGACAACAATCTTAATTATTATTTAGATGTTTTGGTCCCTTAGTCGAGCCCGCTCTGCTCCGGAGCAGCTTGCAAGGAGAGGTCAAGGTGTTCTTAGGCTTCAGCCCGCAGGGCAAGTTCTCCCCCATCCCCTCCGCGCGCGTCGCTTTCTTACTCCAAAATAAACCTGAATGAGGGCTTTAGTTCTGCCGCTGAGCCAACATGTTTGTAAGCCCTGTTTGGCAGCCCCGGGCGCCCGAGGCAGCGCACAGCTGCCAGCTTTCATCTGCCCCCAGCTCCTCCGGGCGCTCCGGCACATGCGGGACCGGGGGGAGGCACCCACAGAACGCCGCGTTCCCTGCCCGCCCTGCTGCGCCCGCAGCCATCGCTGCTCACAGCGCGGAGCTCACAGCGCAGAGCCCGTGTCCTTTGTGAGAGACCCACGCACACACAGCTCCCACAGCCCTGCCTCGTGTCCTTTGTGAGAGACCCACTCACAAACACCTCCCACAGCCCTGCCTCGTGTCCTTTGTGAGAGACCCACGCACAAACACCTCCCACAGCCCTGCCTCGTGTCCTTTGTCAGAGACCCACTCACAAATACCTCCCACAGCCCGGCCTCGTGTCCTTTGTGAGAGACCCACGCACAAACACCTCCCACAGCCCTGCCTCGTGTCCTTTGTGAGAGACCCACTCACAAACACCTCCCACAGCCCCTTCCTGGCTGGAATCTGGGAGGGTGTTTCCACGTCCTGTCATCTCACAGTGGCAGGACCTTGTTTGAAATGTGTACATTTTGTAAAACACGCTGCTTTTCGTAGAATCTGGGATCTGTTTCTAGCCTGTTAGTGGGAGATGAAAGAGTTCATGGGAGCACAGTTAAACCTGAAGTTGGAATGTAGCAGTAAAATTTTTAAAGGAGTCATTTAAAACTTCCTTGCCAGCCCATATTTGAGAGAGTTGAAGTATATGCACGGGATACTTTTGTGTATCTCCAAGTAATTTATTAAAGATACACAGGACTTTAATTTTCACAAATCTCATGAAGAATATTTTATTTAGCAGATTGTGAAATCAGAAGCAAAGAATCTGATTCTGTAAATCTGCTCTGTAAAAGTATGCTAAAATTTTCCTACAAGGCTTGTCAGCATCTCCTGCCTGTGCTGGGATGTGGCAATTAATGTTTATGTACTTAGGCTTGTGTGGATGTTTTGTGGAGTAACGTGAACATGGACTTTGTTGTCATTTTCAGGTGCTTTATTGTGGCAGAGTTTTTAAGGAGTATTTAATGCCATTAACAATAGGGTAAAAAGCGTCTGCTTTGATTTACTAAATACTCAACATTTCTGACTGTAACCAGGTCCTGTGCATACTCTTCTCTAAACTACAAGCCAGGTGGCAAGTCAGTAACATGCAGAGGTCATGAAAGGTGTGTTAGCATCTATTTCCTATTTTTAGTTTAGTCATGTCATTAGAAAATTCTGTGTCAGCCTGTGAAAGAGTAGTTACAGCCTCTCAGTTGAATAATGAGGTGCTCAACATACCTTGAAAAAGTAGTTGCCTTTCAGTAATGGTAATCTTTTAAATAAATAAAACGTATTATTGCCATTCACAGTGTAGGACTGGATGATTGTTTTTCCCTCGAGTATGTGTTTATTAAAGGTAGATGTAATTATCTCTAAAATGTAAACACTTGAAAGGTATTAGTGCATTTTTAATGTTGTTAGGCAGTTGAGTAATGATTTGTAGGAGTTTTGTTTTCATTCAGCGTTAGAAATTGTTGCTGAATTGGTGGCTGACTTCTGATTTTCCATGGAAATGGTCAGAGATATCTGATTTTCTGGAATGGGAAGGTGTGTTGTATATATTTGTGCTGATGAGTGTCTGTACACTGAGGTGTTACTGCTATCTCAGTATCTGGTAGGGTTGAAGCAAAGCAAATTGTGATGCAGTTACAGTTCATGGGTTTGTTGACTCTGCACAGCCATGAAGGACTGGGTCCCTTCCCTTCACAAGTTGTAGATCTGTTTATATTCAGAACAGACATTTATATTCTTGAAATACAAATAACACCATGTAGATCCTGAAGATTTCTCTTAGTGTTCACATGGTAAGGTGCTTGAAAATCCACTGATTTCCTTAAAAGTAGTAGTAATAAAAAAAAATCTGTCCTGGAAGAAGAGCTCCTATCTGGCAAACGTGTTGGATAATCCAAGTCAGCTTTAGGAAAAGTGTCAAATAGACAAAAAGGAAATTAGAGCATAAAAACTAAACTCAGGTGTTAATTGTGCTCAGGACAACAGGAGAGGAGGAGAATGTTCACTCTGCTAGAAACATACTAGAGGTGAAATTGGGGAGAAGAGAGCACATTTTTATGAGAAATGGGATAATTTTATCTATTTATTTGCAAAATCTGTGTTTGAATTCTGGAGGAATTTGATACATGTTTTCATGAGGAGCCCTTGGTCCTAACGCAGCCCAGCACTTTGTGTCTGTCATGGCCACGTGCCAGCTCTGCAGAAGTGGGATGGGCTCTCCATGTAGGGTACCTGGAGAATATTCAGGATATCTGCCATGCCTTACTAGGACAGGTAATGATTAAGAAGGTTATTAAATATCCATTATTGCTTCACTGTATATGCTGCTGATTAATTAAGTAAAATGCTTTCAGCTTCCTGTTTTGAGAAACAGTAAATTCAGTATTCAACAAAATTGTTCTCTCTTTTAATAATGGTCTGTCATCAGCATTTGCCAGCCTTTCCTTCTTAAGTAGTATGTTCAGGAAATCTGTTGTGTATTAGGGTGTGTCAGAAAACAAAAATATGGGATGGCTTTTTTCCTCCCTCCAAGAATATAAGTTGTTTGCATCTTCTTGCTATTTTGCCTTTTTAGTGATCTAAATGATCTAGATGTGATCTAGATGACCACAAGATAGAGTGTTACAGACCTCCAGGTTGCATGGAGAACATCTAAAGGATATGCAGCTACAGTAGCTAACCCTATAAACTTCTCTAATAAAGTTTCAGGTGGAAAACTCATACTTTATTTTGCAGTGCAGAAGTCGAACAATGCTCTGCATTTTACCAGACACTTCTCAGAGGAGAAAGGTAACTTGAGGTCATGAGAGACTGGCACAGTTTTCTGAGACCAGTTGTTTATCCCAGTTTTGTCAAGGTTTAATCTTGGTGATCTACATAGAGATAAAATATGCTTTATACAGAGCTAAACTTTTGTGTGTTTTGGGTGCAGTCATGGTGCTCAGGAGAAGGTGCTGGGTTTCAGCAATAAATCCATATTGATTTGATGTTTTGGCTACAGAGCTATTATCATGCATATTTAAATATCTTATGCATTGTTATGTTACCTGAAATGCATATATTTCTTAAATTTATTAGCGGATGCTTCTGTTAACATTGCAGTATATGGTGACTTCTGTGATCTGCTCAGCTATACAAAAGAAAAAAATTCATAAATGTACATTTCATAAATACCCCCGGGCTTTAAAAATAATTCCTCAGTTAAAAAATACTCAACTGTCCATGTAGCTGTGTGGAAATGACTTCTGTAAGTACTGAAATATGAAAAACAAACGCCCAGGATCCGATGGATAGGGAGATGTCTGCCTTAGGAATGTGAGGACGTGCTGGGCTGGGCAGCAAGTGTGAGAATGATCTGACTGTTCCATGGGGAGGATTTCTGTTTGTGCCTCCTGGTGCGTTTTTGCTCCTGTCCCTTTTTGAATGTGTGTCCCTCACCTTTACAGTGTTATAATTGAATTGTTCTGTCCCACCGTTGTAACTCTGGAATAACTCCATCAGTAGCAATATTCTAAACAAACAGAATGTGTCCCTCTGGATTAGATACAATCTCATAGCAAAACAACTCCTGTGGACAATTATGATTTATTGTTATCAGCTGCACTTAACATTTTTACTGCCATGCAAAATATTTTTTGTAATTGTACATGTAAAATAACCTGTGTTCGTGTAGATACCATTTATTTGGAAATCACCTCTACATTTTGTGAGTTTGCATTAATTTCTGGGTTTACATATTTACCGTTTATTTCCAGTCTTCTCACTTAGATTTTGCCATTTAAGATGCAGATAAGAACGTGAGGGTTTCCAGTGTTTCCTCTTTGCAGGAGTTTCAGGTTTAGTTACAGCTGTCTGACAATGAAGTGCTCCCCAGTTTGTGGTTCATGTTACCAGGCTGTTGGTGAGCGGGTTCAGGAACGGTAAACGCTTGTGACAGGTTGTTTGCTGAGCACTTCCTGCGTGCATATGGCAGATCAGAGTTGAGTTGTTAGCAGATTATCCAGCGTGCCTTCATGGTAAAGAGGCTCCTTCCAGCCCCCGTTTAAAGCTGCGCTGCACTGTCCTAGGATGGGTGTGGTGGGTGGGATCTGTGCACACACCCTGGGAAGGGGCAGATGGAACACAGCAAACAGCTTGTAGTGATTCCAGCCTTCTGCTTGGGATCCCTGAGAAGTGTCTTGTTGTGAATTTAAAACTGCTTTGGAGCAGTTCATCAGTTCTATGATAGAACATCGGTAAATATTCGTCACATTTGTGGCCAAAAAAGGACATCTAAAGCCCTGTAGAACCATTATTACTCAGGGGCCAATTTATTACTTTAAAACTGGACAGGTCAGAAAAGTATGGGGTTTGTAGACGTTGATATTTTGAACATCTAAATATTAAACAACATGTAGAACATAAGGAAATTCTACCCAATTCGAACAGGAAAGTCAAATTTATTTCTTTTGCAAGCTTGTGAGGAAGAGGAGCCTGTAATGAGGGAATAATCTGGAGTTCTCCTCACTTATTATAATGAGCCAAGGAATAGAGAGCAAAGAATATAGTGGAATTTTTCTGTGAAGAATTATATTCTGCTGATGGTGACACACATTTCAGACTGGTAATGCGTTGAAGGATCATAAAGATCTAAATCAAAGGTTCAATTTGCAATAAATTGAAGATTAATTAACCCTGTGTTGTTTTGGAGATGGGGAGAGTGTTTGTGGGAAAAGCAGAAGGAAGGGTGAAAGACTAAAAATATTTCACTTGAAAAGATGAATGTAAGGAGGTACATTTTAGATCATCTCATTTCCTTTTTAATGCAAATCTGATTCTTTGATTATTCACTTTTATTATTTAGTTATCCTTTTACTAAAGGTAGAAATTATGACATATTGGGAATGTAGGCATTTTTTATAGTGCAATAATAGTGCAACTATTGCACTCCATTCATCTACTCGTGAAAAAGGATTTCAAGAAAAAATAATTTTGAATAGAATTAATTAAGGGATTCTTAAAGTGCAAAGCTTAATGTAACTGCAGCTCTTTAAAGCAGAAAAACAAGAGAGAAAACAAATAATGCCCCTTAAGCAGATGCTTATTCATGTAGGATAACTAGTCTTTGATTTTGGAGAGGTGGTGTGACTTGCAGCTGAAAACCTTGATTTACTGTCGTTATTTATATCTGCAATAAATGAGGAATAAGCATAAAACATGAAAAGGAAAATTAAGTATTATGGTAGTTCTCTTACTTTTTTATTTGATTTACACGAAATAGGCATTTTTAATGGTGTGTTGCTGTGCCTTTTGTTGACCATCTCTGTACGCCAGGTCTGTCTGCTTGTTTCCATTGGCTTGTCATGTTCACTAATTAGGGAACTGCTGCATGATTCACCTTGTTAATTAGAGGGACTTGCACACAAAGGCCCTTCGGGCAGTGCGAAAGAAGAGCCTAGCACTAGTGCCCTGAGAAAGCTACAGCCTGTGAAGTAATTCTTCTCATCTACCTTCTATTTTTTATTTGAAATGAATAAATCATTGAGATTTTCCTTGTGGAGTGAGAATGCAAGAATTCACATCTTTGTAAGATGTAAATTATATGTGATCAATAGAAGGGGAAGACTACTGTATTGTACTTACAAGATTCCCTAATTTACTCCTTGTCAGTGTCGGAGAAATTGCTTGAAATATTTTGTCCCCACACTGTGGTGTGTTGTTCCCTTGATCTGCAGGAGGAATGAGCGTAGGGTTTTGCTATAGTTAAATCTAAAATAGAAAAGATGTAGATTATTTAAATTTCAAGCTTGTTTTGCATCCCCAGTGGAACTTCCATTTCACAAGTGAACCCCCAGCACTGCCCCCACAACTTTTAAGGGGAAGAAGGTGGTGGGTGTGTGGCTATTTTTGTTCCTAGAGTTTTGCTCTGCCTCAAATCTGGCTTCTGAAGAGAGCAGCATACTTGCTCTAGTGTGTGTTCTTTAGTTGGATATAGTTTCAGAATAAATTAAATTTGTTTTTGTCATGTCACTTAGACTTGATCAAACCACAATCCAGGCTGCAGAGAAGGATACTGAGTTAAAAGTGCACAAGCAGTCGCTACACTACACATTCCCCATCTGTTTGTGCCACTTCAGACATTAACTCCAATGCCATTCTCTCTAACTATTTGATTAAAATTACTTATTTCAGCCAAATGATTTTTAGTAGATTGCTGCATTTGCCTCATTTCCTCAAATGAGGCTGGCAGTTTCAAGATGCAAATTTCCCATAAGAATGCTAGAGGACTGGTATCAAAATCTGGGCATTTTCTTTTGGAATAATCTAGTTAAAGCCTCTTACTAGAATTTCTGATTAACTGCTATTTTAAACACACTTGAAATTTCTGCTGTTCTGAGGTCTTGTGCTAATGGCATATAGCCACAGAAATTTTAACCAAAACATGGAAATATGATTTTGAGAAAAAAAAATTGCGAAAATGCTTCAGGCTGATCTGAGATGTTATGATCTGAAATACTGTTGCTCTTCACTTCCATGAAGCTGAGATCTTCCTGAGTGCCTCAGTCTGCAGCTGACTCCATTGACAGACTAACCAAGAACTTCATCTTTTTGGTACAGTTCTGCTGCACTGGTTCTTAATTATTTCAGTTTACAAGTGTGTGCCAGAGATGGAACAGAAATAAGAGAAAGAAAAGGCCGTGCTCTACTGTTGACACTGATGATGCACGGGAAGATAAAATTCCTGCTCAGAGTCCCAGACACTAATGCAGAGCTGTAGTGGCTGTGGAGAGTTTTCACCCTCCAAATAGCTGTTGTGTTACTCAGACACAGTGAAAGATTTTTTTAAAGGGTATTTTCAAAAATGTTTATTCTAGGGGCGCTTCACCGTGTGACAAACAGAGCACTGAGTCACGTCCCAGTCCGAGGCTGAGCTCGGCAGCCTCTGGGATCGCTGCGTGCGCTCAGCTGCAGGTGTGGGAACTGAGGGGAGCCTTCCTTGGGAGGGTCAGCTGGCCCTCCTGTTGTCCAGTGCATGGTTGTAAAAAAGCAAAGCTCTCTTCCCTTAGCTGAGTTAGCTCCTGTTATCCCAGTGTTTGCAGATGTCCTGAACTGAAGCCACAGCTCTTTGTTACCTTGGTCTGTAACTCTGTCCTTCATACAGGCTTTCATATTCCCTAATCTTCATTAAAGCATCAGTTTGAGTCCTCACACAGTGCCTCACTTCGAGGGGAAGGGAGAACATCCTGGAAACCTGGGGAGGATGGGAAACCCCCACTTAGATTAACAAAGGGAAAAGATCTTAATCCATCCAGTGCCCAGTGGTGAGGATGTTCTGTTACAAGCTTTTGGCCTTGTGCTCTTAACAATCATATTTGCACTGGATGTGTTGTTTCCTTTGAAGAACAGCTTGAGAAGGTTTGGAATTGTCCATTGTTGCTTTGCTCAGAAATAACATTGATTGGTAATAATAAAATAACAGATCTTGGGGATTTTTTCCCAGCATTTTTTCTGATCTCATTACAAGTAAGTTACCGACATTTCAATAAGTTGCCAGCTCTAGTAGTGCTGATCCTGCCCAGTTGTCTGTGCCTCAGAAACCCTCTGCTTAAATGGTCTGTATTTGGCTTGGCAAATCTGCCAAACACTAATTTATGGGACCTAACAAATATCAAGGCTCAAAACAGGGGTGTCTTCAGTTTAGTGTAGGAGAGGCTGGAACTGGTGCTACTGCAGATAAGTTGTTTGTTTGAGGAATGGTATAACCAAAACCAAACAAAGTGTAGTGGAGCTCCAACAACAGATTTTGAGGAATGAAGAAATGTAATGATTAAAGTTACTGGAAGGATCGAAAAAAAAAAAAAATCCATTGTTGTAGAACTCTTTCAGAAGTTTTGGGGGATACCTTCCTAAAAGTATTTATTATACTTTGTGTCACTCTAGATTGGAATATGTAGCTGAAGAGATGGTTAGACAGTTGCAGAAATAAATGGCTTTAAGGTAAACCAAAATAGTGCATTGTATTTGGAAAATCAAAAAATACAACCTAGTGTGATAAAAAATTACAAGACTTTTTAAAATCAAATCTCAAAATTCTTCATACTTATCATTTTTACAAGCTGTGAGTAAGCTATTAAGGATACTTCCAAGAAAATTAAGCCTGTATCATATATATATGTATATAATCAGTTCAGACAGTATGTGGTCGAGAGTAGTGAGGAGATAAAATTGTAGTTTTACTGATAATTTTTTTAAAAATCTCATTCAACTAAGTAATGTACATGACTGGAGAAAATTACTATTAAGGCTTTTTCTTTCAGGGGAAAATAAGAATGAAAGGTAGGATGTACCTGGCATTTTCTGTATCAGATTTTGACACACTGAAAGTAAATAGGGCGTGTTTAAGTGGAAAATTTGAGTAAACTTCTAAAACATAATGAAATTAGATGTAATAAACACAGATGTCTACTGTAGGAAGGACACTTGGTCCAAAGTACCCCAGTTCATATTCCAGAACTGTTCTGAGATGCTCATTATTTTGAGGAACAGTCATCTTGGGGCTGAAACGTTCCCAGCTTAGTCTTTGCCCAGGGTGGATTTTCCCTAATACTCTGCAATCATTTTCGAGTGCTTTTAAAAGTGTGTGGGAAAGAAAAAAAGAGAAAAGCCAACACCACCAAAGCCAAAAGGCAAACACCTTTTGCAGTGAAATAAAATCTTGTTCTGGTTCAAACAGATGTATAGCCATTGCAAGTCATGATTGGAGCTTTTACTGAGGGGTTGGAGAACAGCTGTGAAGAAGCAGCTCCAGCTCTGTATGGAGGAAAAGGAGATAGATTTTGTCAGAGCTGTGAGTGTTTAAAAGTCTCACAGAACGTGCTCAGTGTAAGATTTGCTGTTACCCAGGTAAAACTCCTCTGGTGTTGCGTTGCTGCAGTGCCTTTTCTAAACTTGAGCTCCTCTGGGCCAGTTTCTTCCCAGCAGTAGCTGTGGCTGTGGAATTCTGCTGACCTTTCGAGTGCCACAGAGAGAGGGGGGAGCCCAGCATGGGCATCTGCAGGCATGAGGCACTTTGCAAGGCTCTCTGAAAGTTCACTGATGCACCAATCCTTCTTGATCATTGTCCTGGACTTGTTGAGGTTACTGCCAGCATTTTTAATGAGTTTCATTTTTTAATTGCACCTTCTGTTGTGGGCATCTCAGGACATGTGTAATGGTTCCGCATTTCAGGCACTCCTCAGCAAAAAAGATGTTTTTCCGGGGGGTGTAATCACTGTCTGAGACTGATAGATACATGTTGCAGAGCCATCAATTAAGACAAGCTTTTCCCAGCATATGACCCTGTTATCAGGAATTAAGCCATCCACTGCAAACAGAATTAGGAGGGATCTCCACTGATGCCTATTGGCTACAAACCAGTGCTTCAATCATTGTTTGTATGATTGCTTTCATCAAACGTTTCTGCCATTTCGCACCCTCCGTTGCCAGTTTTCTGTTTGGGGTTCAGGGCTGCCTGTCTTCGTTCTTGGCTGCAGTTATTTACAGCTTCTGTGGTGCTGGTGACCTCTTCTCTGGCCTTGTTTCTTAGGAGGTATTTCTGAATATGTTGACAATTTTAAGTAGACAAAAATCTAATTCTTTGTGGGCTGAGTTGGCTCCGTGACTACAGAAACTTTTACAATGCAGCTTCTATTCCCTTATCAAATCTTATATTGGCAGTATTTAAACATACATGACTCCTTCCTTCAGCTCTTTCTTCTTTATCTTTGTAATCATCTCTGTGTCTCTGTCACTGGGTTATTTTCCTTCCAGGCCAAAAAACATCCCTGAATTCTGCCTGTAGGTAGAGAAACACCTCCTTGACCTTTCTCTCTCATGTGATGCCACTCCCTCTTCTCTCTTTTATTTTTCAAGGTATTTATATGTAGACTTGAATTTTTACGAGTTCCAGTCATCCTCTCACTTTCTGATCATATTGAAGGAGATTTCTCTTAGTGCAGTCCTTGGCAGCTGCAGCTCATGCCCATATTTCATCTCCATCTCTGCTTTAGACAAAGCTAATTTCCATTTGCCTACGTTTTTCCTGACGAATAAGTTGCCTTCTTGGTTTTGGGAAATTATTAAATCTAAATTTTAAGATCTAATGTTGATACTTTCGACAGACATATGGCTGTCTTCCTTGTGGCATATGGCTTGTGGCACTTCTTTCTAAAATACCTAAATGTGTCATAACAAATAATGATGGAAAGGAAAAGAAAACAAACTCACATTTTAGAACCTCGGTTTTTAGCTTTACTTTTTGAAAGCAGTGAAGTAGGGTTCTTTCTGTGGTTTTAATGCTGTGCCACCACCACAAAGAAGAACATTTCATTGTCCAAATGATGCTTCCTTTTTATGCTGTACTTGTCATCAAATGAGATACCTCTCAGTAAGTAAATGGCATGCTAAAAATACATTTGGATTGGATGAGGAGCAAGGAACAGCATCTAATTTATAAACATTTTTTCTTGTATAATATATTGAAATATTTGTGTTTTAGGTAAATATTTTTACTTTCAAAAAAGTTTATTGTTGTTGGTTAACGTGGTTCTGAATTGAAGCATTGCTTCCTTCCCAGAGGGCAGAAATTTTAATATGTTATTGATAAGTATATCCGTATTAATTGTGATGAAGGCAAGTTAAAGAATGATTTTGCATCTACAGTCCAGTATGAAAATGAGAGTGTGAATGAATGCAGCTATCAAACGATTGCATCTTGTTGGTTGATGTAGTGAGTTAGATTAATTTCTGCTAAATCATGTTAATTAACAGGAAATCATTTTATCAGGATGTATAGGTAGCAACAGGTGTTTCATTTGTTTAAATATCCAGAAATTAGTAACTGGCTGAGTTAGAAGATAAACTATATTGTAATCAGAGTCTGCTTTGTTACTTTAAAATATGATTGATTGTGTAAAGTAAGAAGCTTAAGTAGCTTTAGTTTTACTAAAGGTACTTTCAGGAGTCATTTCGGAACACTGAAAGGGGCTGCACGTAATTCACATTTTTCTTAGTGCTGAGAGTTCAGAGGGTGATTACTGTGGAACCAGGGGTGCCAAACTGGCTGCAAAGTCATTTCCAGTTGCCATAGAGAATGTGGCTCCAGAGGACACTGGGGAGAGGAGCCCCCACAGGTCAGAGCTGTGAATTGGGCATCTGGTGGACAAGGTCCAGAGTCTCCTCTTCTGAACCAAAGCCAAGATACTGCCTTTTTTTCTTTCTTTCTTTCTTTTCAATAAAAATAACGATTGAGGGTAATTTTTTTGATGAAGAGACAGATAATGAGTAGGAAAGAGATTGGTGCAGGTAGTCTGATGTAGGCTATGAAAAAACAGTGTGTGACTTGGAGATGAAGAGAAGATAAAGTTGAAATGGGGGTATGAAGAAACCAACAATGATGGTCAGTCTGCTCTGGGATGTTAAACAACATCCAGGAACCTTGTCAAATGACTTGCTAATAAGTATCCATAAAGTGCAAAGATGTTTTATTGTAAGCAAATTCACAGTTAATAGGGAGTGTGCAGAGCTGTTCTCCTAAGTCAGCTGGAGTACTGTAACCCCTGCAAGATGAAGGCCTCTGCTGGTAACCAGTACAGGATCATAGTTCTCTTGATTATTTTTAAATGTAATTTTATGATCCTCTGCCTTTGGGTGAGCTTTAAAAAAAACCCAAACCCCACCAGTGATAATTTTTAAAAGATTGATGAGAATTTGTGCAATACAGTATTTATCAAGTATTTCAGCACTTCAGTCCTTATTTTATAAAACATCAGGATGCTGTGATGATGCCTGTGTTTGATGTATCAGAAATGGTTTGATCAGCATTCAGGAAGGTTTACATAAGGTGGTTCTTTCCTGCTGCACTTTACCCCGGTGTGCACTGTAAAACCAGTACCAGAAACTGCGTTGTGTTTCTGTCTGGAGCTTTGTACCTGGCAGCATATTCCTTATTTGTATTAAAGTAATGTCTATTCATCCCACTGGGGCTTGATTATAAGTGAGGCACGTAGGGGAGGAGGATCCTTGTCTGGAGAGCTCCCAGCATGAATAGGCAAGCTGGGTGATGTGGGGTGAGAGGCACAGGGAGGTGAAGGGAAAGGTCCTACCAGTGTTCACCCAGTGAGGTAGAACAGAGCCCAGCTCCTTTGGCTCTGGCTGTTGTTCTCAGGTTTCCTCTCAGGTGCTGAGTTATAGGTAGTGGAAAATCCTGTGCATTTGTCAAAAATTAGTGTGTGGTATCAAGAGCTATCTTTATCTCTTCTCACTGGTTAAAAAAGAAAGGATGGAGAACCTGAGGAATATGTGAGTGCAAACCCTTCTGCAGGCCCTTGAAGACATTGCCTGTTTTCTTGGTAGAACAGCACCAGACACTGCAGGTTTCAAGGAGGGCAGGATTTATCCCACTATGGGGAATTTAGAGAAAAGCCATGTTTTGCATGTGCAAAAAAAAAAAAAAAAGAAGGCACTGTGCTTCTATTCCATGTTGAAACAATCATGGTATAGTGCAGTACAGGTAGTACAGAGGGCCAAGTACTGGCTCCTGTGGGTCTGAAAATGGTGACTTTGGATAAGAAACTCATATAATATTCATATAACCTTTGCATGATACCAGTTATCTGTTAGACTGCATTTCTGACCTGCACCTCCCAGGAAACGAATACTTACTCCAGTGCAAAATTTCTTATTCTGCAAAGCTTGACAACTTCTTCTGAGATCACTCTGAGCCAGTTGGCCCTCTCTTAAATATTCATCAGACTTCTGATAATTGTGATAACCCTTATAGGCTGGCAAGCATGGCAAATTAGCAAAAAGATGATTGATCTTTTTTTATATGCAGTTTTATCTTCAACCTTTCCTGGATATATGTTATACTATAGTAATAATTTCTTCTCTAAGGTATTTGCCAGTATCTGGATTTGCACATCTATTTACAGTTGCCTTGAAGCCTCATAATTACAATACAGCTGAAATGTCCATTTTCTTTCCCTGACTACAAATAGGGATCAATCGAATTTTAAATGACTGCTTACGGGCTGGCTTCCGATCATGACCTTTGTAAATGATTAGAGCTCACCACTGTTGCTATCTACCTTGAAAGGGTAAGCGGGCAGGTCTGTCTAACTGGCATTTAATCTGGAAGAGAGCCAAAGATATTTGAGCTAAAAACCTAATATGAGTTGGCAAAGAGAAGTATGTATAGACCTTTGCACTATTATTTAGATATTTTTCTGCGTTTCTTTTTTGTAGTTAGGAGATTCTTTTCTCCTCTAGATGTGATATGTATTTTTAGGTAACATTAAGCTGGAGTTAAGGTAATAACTGAAGTTGCAAAATATATAGCTTAAAAATGTGAAAAATGGGGTTTCAAACTTTTAATTACTGAATTCGCTTTTTCTGAAGAATGTGAAAACATAGAATGGTTTGGGTTGGAAGGAACCTTAAAAATCATCTAATTCCACCCCCTAATTCCCTGCCATGGGCAGGGACACCTTCCACCAGCCCAGGTTGCTCCAAGCCCCGTCCAACCTGGCCTTGGACACTTCCAGGGATGGGGCAGCCACAGCTTCTCTGGGCAACCTGTGCCAGAGTCTTACCACCCTCAAGGGAAAAATTTCTTCCTTGTATCTAATCCAAATCCACTCTGTTTGAAGCCATTTCCCCTTGTCTGTCACTACATGCCCTTGTAAGAAGTCCCTCTCCAGCTTTCTTGTGAGACCCCTTTAAGCACTGGAAGGCTGCGGTGAGGTCTCCCCAGAGCCTTCTCTTCTGCAGGCTCTCAACCCTTCCCTTCCCTCAACCCTTCCCTTCCCTCAACCCTTCCCTTCCCTCAACCCTTCCCTTCCCTCAACCCTTCCCTTCCCTCAACCCTTCCCTTCCCTCAACCCTTCCCTTCCCTCAACCCTTCCCTTCCCTCAGCTTTTCCTTTCCCTCAGCCTTTCCCTTCCCTCAGCCTTTCCCTTCCCTCAACCTCTCCTCGTAGCTCCAGCTCTCTGCGTGGCCTCCTCTGGGCTGGCTGAAGTGGGTCCATGTCCTCCTTGTGTTGCTGGCCCAGAGCTGGAGGCAGCACTGCAGATGGGTCTCACCAGAATGGTGCAAAGGGAAAGAATCGCCTTCCTCACCTGCTGCCCACGCTGTGGGATGAGCCCAGGGCTGTGGGATGAGCCCAGGGCTGTGGGATGAGCCCAGGGCTGTGGGATGAGCCCAGGGCTGTGGGATGAGCCCAGGGCAGGGTTGGCTTTCTGGGCTGCCGGCACTCACGGCCAGGCTGTGTCGAACTTCTAATCCACCAACACCCCCAAGGTGTCTCCTCAGTCTCTCCTCCACCCAGCCTGTGTTTTCCCTTGAGTTTGCCCCAACCCAGATGCAGGACCTCGCACTCGGTCTTGAACTTCACGGGGTTTCAGGGGCCCAGCTCTCAGGCCTGTCAGGGACACTTCTGTTTATGCTTGTCAGTTGAGTTTTGTTTTAATGAAGAATTGTGCCTGTATCATACAATGTTTTATTAACACCACTGAATTTCTTGAGGTGTTGGTCTGTGTGTTGCTGCTGAAGCAGGAACAAGTATGACATCAGTGGGATTAGAAAGCAAACACCTCCTTGCAATTTACTGAGGGGTTTTGCAAACCCAAAGTTTTGAAATTAGTAAGAATTGTTGCTGAGAGCTATGAATGCTTTTATGTAATTAAACAATATACTGTGTTACCTAATCAATTATTCTTGTGTAGCATTGATGATCAGAATATTTATTAAAGTAATAATGTTCATGGGACTCTGACATGATTAACTCTCCAAAAGGATTATACAGTTTATAGTGAAGATTCAATCTTGTGCTGACCAGAGTATTTTCTCTTATTTTCTGTAGCATGCTACTTTGTTACATGATGCAGCTGTCAGGTTGTTTAATTCTTGGCTTCAAACTAGTCAAATGTGTTCTAACCTAAAGCTTAATCCCAGAAAGCAGTTGTAAATTTGAATTGTAGAGGTTTTGTGTCAGTATTATCTTCAGCTAGTGTTTATATAGAGGTGCTTTATTAATTTAGATTTTTTTAAGAAAATATTGAGTATTTGAAACATTCAAAATAAATACGAGATGAAAAAAAATTTGAATGGGCATTTACATTCTTCATGTCAGTCTTAAACTGGAGATACTTGCTAAGGCAAGTACTACTGTGAGAAGGATGGAGTTTCCAAAAACAGCCAAGTTATTTGGAAGCAGAAATCCTCTGAAAAGTCATTAGAACTTCTGTACCTTCGTTATTCCTCAATGGCAGGGCTGGGAACAGCAAGGTGCTGTCAGGGATTGCTCACATGTGACTTTCTACCTCATGCTTACAGGCCTGAAAATAACGTTTTGAAATGACAACAGAATAAACACTAAAGTGGGTTGTTTCTCTCTGTACCAGATGCAGCAACAAGAACTGGCCCAGATGAGGCAGAGGGATGCCAATCTCACGGCACTGGCAGCCATCGGTCCCCGCAAGAAACGGAAGCTGGATACACCTGGACTGCTCTCCATGGGAGGGGAGGTATGTGATGTACAGAGGGAGAGAGGTTATGACTTCTAAACCTCGTAGGAGCAGCTGGAGCTGCTACATCCTGATGTTTTCAGTGAACAAGGTAACCTGAAAAGGCACATTTCCCAATTAGAAGGACCGTGAGTCCAGTTTATCTTGCCACAGTTAAAACACCATCTTCTCTTAGTTGTATTTTCAAGTATTAACTTTCAGCAGATAATTAAAGAATATTTTTAAAATAGTTGAATGTGAAGTGTGTGTCTTAAACTACCACTGCCTTTGTACCTGTTTCCTGCTCTGCATAATCCGAAGGAAAACAAAAAAGAGTGGGGCATGAAAAAGTATCCAGGAAAATATAACTGCAGTCTTACAGCTGGAACCAAGAGCTTGTAGTAATACCAGTAAGTGTGGGTTTGTGACCAATGTGTCAAAACTTCTTACAGAATGTCAGGTTGTCCCCCACCCCTGCAAAGAAAAGCTTATGATCATGCTCAGTTGTATGAAATTGTAATGAGAATACTGTGCTCCAGAAGTAGAATGGGATTTGTCAGCACCATGTTCCCTTAGATGGAGCAGTAGCTGTGCTGCACAGTGGAATGCAGGTCATCCAAAGCCTTGGTGTGCTAACCAGGGCGGAGAACTGTGGTGCCAGGGCTGCAGTACGTGGGGAGCCCTGAGTTGCTCAGCACAGATATAGTTGGGTGCTTTTGTTCCTGCTCTGCCTACACAGTGGAGTCAGAGGAATTGTCCCTATTATATGCCTGTTCTGAGGAAAAGGCAAACATTTGGTTTTGAATAACTAAACTAACAGTTTTGGCTCAGACATTTGACTGTCCAAATGCCAGGCATTTCCAAAGGCCTTTTTGTTTCCCATTGTGGATAGCTTTTATCTGACTCCTCTCTTTTCGTGTGCTAAGATTAGTGATTGGGAATTAGCTGAGCTAGGAACAGAAGTGGATCTTGTTTACATTCTAAACTTGACTTAGGACTCCAGGTATGTAGGAGGTGCTCCTGTTTCTGGTAAAATTAGTTTCAGACTAAGGGAGCTTCCTGTGATTTGTGTTGTCCTGCTATTCCCTTCCTTTCAGTCTCCCTCCTTGTCACATGTTCGGTAAAGAATTTTGTTCTCCATATGCCCCTCTAAGAAATCTCACACCAACAGGCCAGAAGGAGCTTTGTTAGAAGCTCAACTGGACAGTGATAGCTTTGGCTTTCACTCATTTAAAAATACTAATAATACATGGATCCTTTCAGATTTTACCAAATGTACCTTCCTTGCTTGTGTTCACTTGACCAAGGGAACATTTTCTCCCAAGTATCAGAATTTGACTGTTATTGTCTATTGGCTCTTTTCAAAAAAAGGATCCTTTTATAAGCTTTTACAGTTTGATGGACAAAATTGTGGGCACCTTCAGTGCAACATTTTATTCAGAGCTCTCTGCCTGAGTGGGTTATTGATGAACAACTTCCCTCTCTCCCTGGAAGCTCCTTATTTCCTGGTACAATGCTTCAAGGAAAGATAAAGGTCTCTGGCAAATTTCAAAGGCTTCTGGAGATTTCTGCTTCCTTTTGCTGCTCACCCAGCCCAAATTTTGCTAAACAACTGTATTGTTCAACTGGCAAATTATCCTTGAAGTTTTTGCCTATACATGGATCTCTTGGAGCCGTGAATTGTGTGCCAGTTCAGACGGAATTGCTCCCATCCCTCTTCTCCCAGCTTCTCACCATCCTGGCCAGCTCACAGAGATGCCTGGCTGCAAGCTGAGTTCGAGGTCTTGGATGCTGTATCTGCATTATTCAATGTCTTTCCTGGGGAACAGGGCCTCAGGTGCTGTTAGAAGCTGTGTCACACGAGCTGGCTGCTGGAAGCTCCCTTTCTGTTGTTCTTCTGAGCTTATTTTAGGGCTGCTCTGCAGAAATAAACTCAACTCCTCCAAGATGCTTTTACTGTAAAAGGTAGTGAAACTCTGTATTGTTCGTCTAAGATTATCTCTTCTTTGGATTTCTGGAGATTATAAACATTGTTCTGAAGCTGTTCTGTGGTACTGACATCCACCTTCAGATCTCTGACCTCCACTCTGGTCTATGACACTGATTTCTCTAAGCAGTTTCTAAGCTGCTTAAAGCCCTTGCTACTGATAATCTCTGCTTGCAAGGTCTGACTTGGCCAGAGCTTCCTTGGCTTGCCTTTATTTTTTTTTTTGAGTCAAAATAGCCAGTTTTTGAATTGAAGTTGCTGATCTCCTCATTAATCTCTTTTTACTTACATGTCTGCTTTTGTTGCAGCTGAGACACTGCACATTTGCTGATCCAAAAAGAAATCATTTACAAATCATCCCACCCTGGCATGGTGCATTTTTTTCCCTTTCTGAACCAACTCTTGTTTGGTGTTTTACTCAGTTGCATAGGCCATTTTTTAATGAGAAGTGTTGGGTTTCAGTCCAGCTTCTTGTTTTAACAGAAATACCGGCTCAGAATTTCTCTTTGGAAATGGGATCTTTTTAATGATACCCTTTTGATCTGAGCAGGAGGTCAATTTAGGGACTACTGATGGATATCCTGTTTAAGAGAAAAAGCTGATGGAAAAGCTTAGTGTTTCTGTGTTCAAGTACTGATTGTTATATAGAGAGAAATCTCTTCTACAGCTTTTATAAATGTGAAAAGGCTTGTACTCATAATTGCCAATATTTTCCACCAGCACTTTGTTTGAGAGTGTTTTCTTTAAACTTGTTCTCTGTGTCATGTTACCAGTGCTCATTTGGACTTCCTTGCTGATTTTCAAGCCATAGCTAAATAGACTTTTTTTTTGGATGGGAGGGTTATCATAAGACCAGGCCCATCATTTGTTTCTCCTGTGCTACTACAGCTAACTTTTGTTTGATTACTTTTACTTGGGGACATGGAAAATGGGCAGTTTTGGAGTGAGGTTATTTTTTCACATGCTTTTTTAAAAATGTCTTTTCTTCTACATGCCACCGTATGAAAATGCCTTTCCAAAAAACGGGACAAAATATTTCCTGGAAAAGTGGCTGAGCAGGGCTGGATGTTGTGCAATGACCCTGCCACCACATGTGTGAGGAGTTGCAGACTGTCAGTGGCCTGAGCCAGTCTGACTGTGATCCCATTCCAATCCCAGGCAGTGCATTCCTGCTCCTTCCCTTTGATTGGCTCTGGCTCTTGTTGTACCCTGAGCTCACCCCTTTCCATGGGATAAATAGGAAGAAGACTAACCTAGCAATAAAAAGTGAATAGTTCCTGCCTAGCTTGGTGAAGTAGTTTGGCCTAGAGCCCAGTGAGCCCTGGAAAGGAACTTACAGCAAGGCAGAGACAGCAACCATGAGATCACCTGCGCTTCATTCGCTTCCTTTCCAGTGCCTTTCTTGTCTTTTCGTATTTTAGATGATCTGCTGCAAACACAGCTGCCTCTGTAGCAGCAGCAGCTCATCAGCAATTCAGCCTGCTTATTATTATAATGTGGTTTAGATCAAGAGGGAAAGAGAAGGGGTAAAGAGGAACGAGATACCTTTGGAAGGATTCGGCTTCTCTGCCTCGCAGAGTTGAAACTATTGCATTTGCACAATTTTTGGGGGGGACTTTTCATTTATTTAATAACAGTAGACAGAATTTTTTGCAAAAAGTTACAACTTCTTGGAATTGAATGTGTGATTATCCAGCTGGGTGACCAACAGTCCTGAGCCATGTGCATGGGCACACGTGGCACCGCTGCAGCAGAGGCAGAGGGAGGGCAGTGGGTCACATGTGCAGGTTACAACATACAAGACAGCAACCACTTCAGCTCTTTAGTGAGCATCCTTAGGCACCTCTAATGTCAGATTAAATGTAGGAAGTTTGGAGTTGTTTTTGTTTACCTGAATTGCTTTTCGTTTGATTTCAAATCTTTTCAGGTCACATTTTCAATTTTTTTTTTTCTTGAATTTTAAGGTTTTTAAGAGTTGGGATTCGAATTTGGTTTTGTTTATGAAAGAGGTATTTTCACATAATTGTGAGAGTTAAAGCTTTAAGAAAAGGATTAATCATCCCAGGACTAGGTCAGGTAGCTTTCACAAGGTAAGTATCTGGGTATTGCTAAGGTGGCATGAATGCAGAATATGCATATTTCTAAGTCCCTAATTTTTTATTATGGAATTAAAGTGTAGGAGCTAAATGCAAATATTTTACTGTATTTAATAATAATAATAATAATTATTATTATTATTTGCTTTTTCATCGAGACCTATGGCTACTACCCCAAAATACATAAATACAGAGTATATGTTTGAAATATCTGAGGGTATAATTTGTTTAAATATCAAGTGAAAGCCCTCTCCTGGTACTTGCTGGCACAGATGGTTTTTGAATACTGAGCTTCCAAAGGCAGCTTCAGGGCTAGTTCAGTGAATCACCACTTATTGAAGACAGTCATTTTAGGGATAAGAAAAAACCCTCTTTCTCACAGCAGAAGAGCAGTCATCTTAAGAATATTCAGCAAACTATCCCAAACACCATCTTTCAAAATGTGCAGGACCATATGTTGGGCCAGTGCTCAAGGGAGATCTGATCCTCTCTGTGTTTGCTCATTCAGTATATTCCAGCCATTATATTAGTCAAGAAGGATAATGCTCTTGCAGACCTGGAAAGTCCCAAAACTACAGTTAAAACACTGATGTTTTGTGTGGAGAAAAACTAATTACTGAAGTGATTGTGAAATGCATTTCGGGTAGGAGGCACCACATTTTTTAATTAATCTTTCAGATGGTTTAATTTGAGTATTTTAAAGCTGTTTTCATGTTTAGGTTTTGTGTAAAACATGATTGAGATTCTGGTTTAAGACCTGTAAATCTGTGTTGTACCAGGGGCTTCCCAATGCAGGCATAAGAGAAGTTACTTAATACTCTTGTCTGTCAGGTATTTATGCCATCAGTAACTCCTGATCTCTAAGTGAAAATGTAAGGATGGATTCATGACTATTGGGAAAAAGTTCTTTTGAGTGCAGTCTCTTTTTAGTCATCCATTATGGACGTGACTAATTTGTTTGCACCATTAGTGCTGACATTCTCACTTCATCTCGGGTTATCCACAGAGGTTTCAGCAATTATTTCCTCAAGTTGGTTGTCAATATTTTAACAACATTAAGAAGAATCAGGATACTGGGTAATTTGCTCTTTGCAATGGGTCAGACACGAGCTGTGCCTTGGAAATCCTGGCTTGCTTTCCTTCCTTTCTTGCCCTTTTAAACAAGAAGAGCTGGACAGTGTGTCCTGCACAAGTGTTTGTTACTGAGGGTTGTGCGTTGGCTTCTCTCCAAAGTATCTACTCAGCGAGTATCACACACATTTAGAAGGTCATTCATCAGCCAATATATGAGGGATAACTGCCCAAAGAACCAAAGATCCCAAAGAACCAGAACCAGTGAATAGTCTTTTATTTGGGGGAAATCACCACTCAGAGGGATTGCCGTTCTCTGAGCTAATATTTAGGCTGTTCCCTCGCCTTTCTGCTACTAAAGTTAATTTTATGGCATCCACTTTCAAAGATGCTTGGAACAACTTGTCCAACAGCTCAAGTCTCAGCTTGGTCTTCATGCTATATAGTTGGATCTTGATAAATTACTTCTTGTTTAAAATGGTCAAGAGATGTTGAGAAAGCACTGGATTCTAAAGATCCTTTACGCTGCTTAAGCTTGAGTTGTATGAAAGCAGATACAATGGACCAGAACACCTTTTGCAAGCATTTATGGTTCAAGAAGTTAAAGTTTGCTTTTTGTGCTTTTAAAGCCTGTAGAGTAAGAGCAGAACAGGAGGAATTTTTATGATTTATTGTATCATTGCCTTTTCAAGCACTCTTTGCTCCATGTATCGCTGCCATGATGAAATGCAGTGGTTCTCTCTGTGTTGGTGTAGGATGTCACTGCTGCTGACAGTTAGGATTTCATTTGAGGTATCCCAAAACTGTCAGTGAAATGTATGGGTTTGGATTTTCAAGGAGACAGGAAAAAGAAGTCTGTCCTTACTTTTTGTTTTTCATGGAATTACATGCATACTGCTTCATGAATCTTTGAAAATCTCAAGTTTAGCTTGAACTTCTGTGGCTTGTTTTACTTTCTGTTTTCAAAACTGTGTAAATATTAAAATAGTTTACAAGAAGCATGTTTATACCTATTTGAGAATCAGTCTTTTGAAAGACTATACAGATTTTATCCTAATTAGCAATTGCACACATTTTTCTTAAATAAATGAGATTTCATTTTAAAAATCAATTGCCCCAGTGAGGAAATTTCATTTTTAGACATTTAATTTCAAACTGTGTTTTAGCCCATGATGAACATAGGCTGGTTTTTTTTTTTTAAATTCTGATTTTATTTTGTGAAACAAGACTTGTAAAGGTAACTCTGATGCATCTTACAGACTTGGCAGTAAAAAGCAGGAAGGCATTAAAGATGATGGCTAATGCTGTGTTTACATTGATGATTAATAATTGTAACTTGGAGTGAATGTGTGGAAATACACTTCCCTGCCTGTTGCAGACAGGCAGGAGTACAGACAGTGAGGCAGGAGAACATTTCTGCATGGATCTCAGCTGACAGGAGGAAAAAGCCAAGCAGCAATGCAAGAAAACAGCAAGTGGCTCTGTGCCAGGAAAAACATTCTTTTTTACCAGTAGAACAGGTTTGCATGCTGTGGGTATGTTCCTTTGATCTATGTAACACAAAATATTCTGACAGGGGTTCGATGATATTCATCATTTTTCCTTATTGGCCAAGACAAATTTGATTTTTACTTCATCTGGAGATGGAAGTGGTAGTTGATCCCACCTGGCTGCCTGATGTTGATCTAGCACACAGGAGGAGACCATGAGAGCATTTCTTTCTCTGCTTTTCAAAGGTTTCTTACTGCATTCTCACTTAAATAGTGTTTTGCTGCTTTTTTTTTTTTTTTTTTTAATGGAAATCCTTCTTGGTTACAAAAGAAAAAAAATTACTGCACTTTTGAAAAGAAAATAATTTTAGCAATGTGGTAATATTAAACACAACTCATTTATGGATACTTTATAAATATAATATGTGCAGCTTATTAGCATGGAAAATGAGAACATGGCATGATGACTTTGGAGTAGTTCACAGTTCACCCATTATTTGTCAGTCCCAATGGGGGTTTGCTGCTGTTCCTGGGAAGGAAATGTTACTCTTGCAATAGGCAGCTGCATTGAGGATGTGTGTGGACAGAGGGTATGGGAGCTTCCTTTTTTGGGGGGGTTAGTTTTGGGTTGAGCTTTTCTGTATTTTCAGTTGTCTTCTCTGGTTGGCTTCCTGATTTTCAGACACTCAAGGATAAAATTGCAGCCTCTGTTTTTCTGACACTTATAATTACAGAATTTTCCTTTCTTCTGGCTAAATAAAACTGATAAGACTAAGAGAAAGTCTGGAGGGTTTGCCCATTGACTTTAGAAGGTAAGGCCCAAGGTGCTGTGACATTTTTTAGATGTCAGTGAAAATAATTTTTAAAACCTGACCAGAAAATTTTCAGGGTGTAATTTTTCAACACATACATGGAAAAATTATACCTGTATGTTAAAGTGGCAGTGTTTCCTGTTTAAGTGATCCTTCTCTGGAGGAGGCAGATAAATCATCAGATAGATTAACTTCCTTCTCCCTTCCATCCTAGTCAATGCCAGGTACATCTTGTGGAATTTTTCTTTTTCCCCTTTTTGCATAAGAAATTCTTTACTGAAGCTGAGGTTTGGGAAAAGTCTAGAGAACTTGAAATGTTTTAAGATGCCCATTTTTGGATATTTTCAGCCCAATTCTTTTATAGGAAGTCAAGTGATGTATTGATCATGCAGAGAGTGACAATTAGGGTAACATTTTTAGTTTAACCTGAGCCTTTAGGCAAACAGTCTTGAACTTCAACCTTTTAATGTAAACACCCTACCTAGGAGTGCTGAACAAAAATTATTACTATTATTATTATTTTACCTGATGCCAATTGTAGAACCAAACCACTGTCCAATCTGTGTCCCTTCCCAGCACTATGCCTTATACTACAGTTAGATGTGCTCTTACAAAATCCTGTTGATAAAAAAGTAGAGGTTCTTGAATGGGAAAAAAAACCAAAACAGCAAAAAAACTCCTGACAGAGAAACATGTCATTCAGAACTCGCTGTGTTATTATGTATACTAAAAAATTATCCCTTCATTTTAAGTAGTCCCAGTCGAAAACAACCTCGGTGTGTAAGAAAGAAAAATGAGAACAGGCCTTCCATGGTCTCCTTTTACCATATGCTTCCAGTCTTCCAGGATTTTAATGTAAGTCAGAATGTTTTCTTCATCAGTTTGTGAGTGTTTCATGTGTGCACATTGTATGTACACGTGCACAAAATGTAAAGTCAGGTCCCTACTACAGCTTTCACGAGTAATGTCATCATGAAATGACACAATATCACGAGTTTGTGGTGAGGGCAAATTTATCGTGAGCAACTTTGCTGTTCATGGAACATGATGTATTTTTAATGTCTGTGATCTATTCTAAATTGTAAGAGTATTTTGAGCAAACGCTGTTTCATTTGGCAGTGACAGCTCACGCTTTGTTCTCATGGGTTGACCAATCTCCTACTGTCCACATTCCTCCTTTGCAATTTGGCTAAGATTTGCCAATGATAAGACTGAAGGTGAGGCTCAGATATTTCAACTTTGGGCTGAAATGAGCCTCTCAGCTTTGTTAAAAACCCTTCCCAAGAGGCGTGAGCAGCGAGCGTTGCACATCCTTCCCTTGGAAGAGCCATGGCACAGCGAGTCCTGTTTGGCCACATTCATGAGGAGTTAAAGAGTTTGAGCTCCAAACCTGCAAGGACTTGTGCACATGCTTAACTTTAAGCAGAGTGGCTGGTTTGTTTGAAGTCAGTGATGTGCCTCGTGTAGAACATTAATTACATGCAATAAGCTTTTGTTGGAGCGCTGTGTACGTCGGTGTTCCTGTCAATCTCCTTGTCTTTCCTACTGCATGAACTCGGTTTCCTGCTCTGGTTCTGATGTAGGAAAACACTTTATTTTCTCTTTTTTTTTTTTTTTTTTTTTCCCCTATGGTAAACCCAGAGTTTTCTTTCCAGAAATTAGCATATTGCTTGCTTTAGGAGAGTCCTGTGCTGTTTGACCACGGAGCTCTGTGGGGCTATCGGTGTGCGTTAAATGCAGGTTTATGAAGTTTCCCAACGTGCTGTGAATATTACGGGCAGTATTTTGCTTTCAAAGAAATAATCCAGTTAAATCAGCTGACAGTGGGATCTTGGTCTTGGTGTTCCTTTTGTTACACACTCTGTTCTAGTGAGGGACTAGGAAAAAAGGGGTTTTTTGTTTTTGTTTTGCCTGGAGTCAAACAGGAGCATGCTGGTTAAAGGGATTCTGTGGGGGCTGGAGAGGGCCTGAGGGAACTCGGAGAGACATCTACCACCAGCAGCTTGTCTGTTCAAGCTAATTATAGCTAGGGTACTGTTTACTTTAGTGGTGTACTCCTTATTTATTAGTTACTTGGTTACTGCTTGCCTTCAAGTTACAGGCTGGCAGCCAGTTCCTGCAGGGGAGGTGCAGCGGGGAGGGAAGGGCATCATGCAGCACTGCAGCTCCCCGACCTTGGCATCCTTTTTACACTGGTGGGGCTTGGGGTTTTTTTAACATAGGCAACTGAAAAGGCAGGCAAAAAGAGAAACAGAGAAGTTAAAAAATAGCAACAATTTAAGGAAATTTTTTACGGTCTAGAGGCACTGTGGTGGTAAAATTATCATGTATGTCTCCATGACTTGTCAGTCAAGTTGTTTCTTTTCCCTCCTTTTCCTCCTGTCTTTGGAGCAAAACCTCGCTTTTTTGGCCTGTGTGAAGTTACTGATTTGAGTAAAATTATGGTCTTTATAGCTTTTTAACTGGTACCAATTTTCAGGAATCTGGAGTTGGTTTCAGGGGGCAGTTTCACCGACTGGTAGGTTCATTACACATCACTTTTCCAAGCATGACTGAAAACACACACACAGTCCATGGTGTTAACTAAAACTGAGTTAAGCTATTGTGAAACTTGGGTATGGAAACTCCAGGTCAGTTCAGAGTCCCAGTCCTGAAGAGTCAGAGTTCAGGACACTGAACCACTTTGGGAAGTCCTACCCTAACTCATCCTGCCCCTCTTCTGAGGAGCTTTGAGCGGGCCCCTTGATCAGCTCTCTGAAGGAGGTGGTGCAGTGGGCCTGTTTTCACTGGCTGCTGTTATTCTGTCTGTAGGAATCTTGGTATAATAATTATCTCAGCAAACAAAAGGACAAAGAACAGCAGTGTTGTATTGGGAGGGGAATGAAGAGAACTGAGATTTTCTGCAGCTGTGTTTGAGAAAGTAGAAGGTATCATAGACAGTGATTTCCATGCTTCAGCACCATGAAAACAGTGTTGGCCCATGCTGTAATTATCACGAAAAGAGATAATTCCTCAGTCTTTTTGAACATGACAGTCTCTTGCAGAACCAAAGAGCTGAACCTCTGTATGAAGGACCAATTACTGAACAATTTAGAGGAAGCTCTGTTAGGAGAATGAGCAAAAAGTTCCACAGAAAAGGCAAAGTTTCTGTCTCCAAAGGAGAAGGTAGGGAATGCAAGGAGCACAACAGGTTAAACAGCCTTGGCCAATGAAGGGAGTACCCTTAGGCAGACCAGCATCTCTAATCAGTGGTAGTGGTACTAGCTCTGAGGGGAGGGAAATTCAGGCTGGTGCTCTCATGTAACATTAAAAAGGACAAGCAGTCTGTCAGGGGAAACAGTCACTGGTGTGGGATTTCTTCTCTTGATCAAAAAGACAGCAGCACTGCAGCCTGCTTTATCTATAGGGGAGGTGTTGGCAGAGGGCATTTTTTTCCCAGGCCATATCACTGGCCTGTGATACGTTTTTCCCTCTCCATTAAAGAAGCCACCTACATTTCTCTCTTTAGCAAGGTTTTGTTAATCCCTTGCTTTTCTTTTTTATTTGTTTTCTTTTTCCTTTTGTTTTTCCTTACTATTACAATTAAAAATAACCCCAACTTTAAGAGATGTCTTTACAAAGCAAAAGATGAGCTGAATCCAATGGACTGGGAAAACATGCCTGCTGCTTGTCTCCAAAGCCAAAATTAGTTTTCTCATCTCTAAAGTAATTTTTGTGAAGAGCATCCAATTTCAGTACACTGGAGCTCAATTAAAGGAGGAAAGAGGAAACTCAACTCCTGCCCACAGACAGCACTGACAGCCATAAGTGTGTTGCCTTTTGGTAAAATTTATGTCACCAGAAAATTCTTTTATCAAAAATTGTTATCCTCAGCTGTGTAGCTACAATGAAATGGGATAAATTTGATGCTGCTCTTGACTTACTTAGCTTTTATCTTACTAAGTAACAGAACAATGAAGAACTTTCCGTGGTATTGTTGTCAGCTATGCAGGTAGTCAAAGTAATAATAATTTGCCAGTAATGTCAGGAAAAAACATACGTTAAGATATCAAGTATCCTTTTAATTTCATTGTATTCCTTAAATAACTTAGAACCAGTATGGTAGGGCTTGGAGAAGAAAATTAAAACAAAGGTAGGTTTTGTCTCTCTAAAGAAACTGTAAATAAAAATTGCATCTTTGGAAATATTTGGCATCAGTGTCTTATGTCTTGATTGAGAATTATTTTATTTACTTCAAGAAGTACTATGAGTCTGAATCTTCAATTAGTTATTTCTTAGTATTGTGAAATGTTCTTTATTTTGGTGAGCTTACCTGCAATGAGTTATGTTCTGTGACTTCTCTTAAGGACAAGGAGGATTACAACAGGTGATTTGATTCCATCCCAGGTCATAATTTTCAGTGTCCAAATCACTTGAGCAATGAGACATTATTTTAGAAAACTCTTAATGAAGGACATCCAGAGTAAAGTCTGGAAGTAACAGGCTGGAGTCTGTTCATCCTGACTGGTCTCTGCATAATGAAATCTGTAGATGTGTGTAGATTGTGTATTTCAGTTTGACATCTGATCAGTTTGCCCCAATTAATGGAAGAGTAAGATTGCTTAATGAACATTTCAGTGCTTTGTAGTTGACATTGTTGATATGTACTGAAGATTCCAATGTTCCAAGTGGCTTCAGAAGTTTCTACCTGGGTCTAGTTTGTGGCCCATGAGTTGATGGTATTCACATGTAGTATTTATTTTAGCTGTAGTGATTAATAAGTCTGTTTGACCTATTGGGGTTTCTTTTCTGCAGTGCCATATATAAAAAACTGTAATGTAATCCATAATTCAGCTTGTGCAGCCTGTGTTGAGCCGTAAATCCTGGTTGGTCTGCAGTCAGATGCGTTCTTTTATACTAGACCTACTCAGATACAAGGTTTTGTGGGCTTGACAAAACTTTGTAAAGGTTATGTATTGCCTTTTAAATAATTTATCCTGGTGGTGATGAAGACCAGTTACTTTTTAACATAATTTTTTCTATTTCTGCCCTTACTCTCTAAATATTAAACAGCACTGGGGTAAATTTATTAAGTTGTACTAAGTGTGTGGGTGGGAGACAGCAAAGCTGTGTTTCTTCTTGTGAAAATGTTTTTCCAGCTACAGATTCTACAAAATTAGATTTTTGCTTTTATTTAAATTGTGAATTTAACGTAGGTCTTCTGATTTCAAAACCTTTAACAAGGCAGTATCATCTATAACTTACTTCTGAGTTATTTAATTAGTGTATATATTGAGATTCATTGCTTTTTTAATTGAATGTGTGATCACATAAACCTTAACAACAGTGAGAGTTTTTAAGAGTTTCAGGAGTATATTTTTCTCTTCAGCATTCAACTGGGATATGTGAGCAGCTGTTTTCTGAAAACTTCTAATTTGTACTGAATTTCTGATACAACTTTTTTTTTTTTTTTATGACAAACAAACAAACGAAAGCAAACCAACAGCAGCTCCTGAATAGCTTTTGCTGCCCTTCCTCCCTTCCGAGACAAAGCTACCTGCCCTGTGTCTGGTTAGAATGAGCATCACGTAAAACACACACATCAAGCTGTGTCACATTAATCCTCCCTAAGCCTCTTACACTCCAACTGCAGAGCCACCCTAACACGGGGAAGTTGTTCAGAACTGACACCCTCCCAGAGATTGCATATCAAAGGAAATGCTTTACCTGCCTGCTCTGGAGGCTCTGGTGTGAATTGCCCTCCCAGATGTGATGCAGGACACACACTCGTGTCTGGCTGTGCCGCATCATCCTGAGGGTCGGAACCCAGACCCGTGAGGGGCACGTCGTGTTAGCAGAGCACTCCAACAGTCATACTTTGTCTCAGTTGACGGGGGAATTGCAGCACGCAGGGTAATTTGTGTTGACAGGAAGAACTTGCAGATAGGCAGCCTAAAATGGGGAAATCATTATAGAAATTTATTTAACTGGTTGAGTGGCCATAGCAGATTGGTTGAGCCAGCCAAATCTGAGGACTTCAAAGGAGGTTTCTTTTTAAGATTAATTTATGGCTGGTTTATATATATCTTTGGAATACGTATTTGTAAATCTTTGAACACTTATACTAATAGCAAAGTTAATAGTAACTGATAAAATATTAAGTACATATTTTCATCTCTGCTGTTCAGATATATATTCTTCCATGGTTAAATTTTGAGGGAAAATATTGAAAAGAAGGCAAGCATATAGTCATAAATAAACCCATTGAATTTTTATTTATATTTCATTCTCTTCAGAAGAATGTGTTAGCAATTTAATGAATAATATAATTTCACAACTTGTTTTAATTAATTCATAAAATGCTTTCCAATTGCTTGTTAGTCTGTGAATTTACATCTCTGTGACAAAAATCAGAATTTTGTTTACAGAAACTGAATAAAGACGAGAGTTTACAGGAGGAGCTGCCTTAAGTATTTAAACAATGCTATTTATTAAAGAATCTACTTTCAAGTTTTACTTCCTTTTTTTTTTTTAGGGTTGAGGGTTTCAAGCTGATGCCATACTTTTCCCGCCAGCACTGTAAATTCTTGTGCTGTGTGTTAGCTGCAGCGTGATTTTGCCTAGCTAAAAGAGGGCCCATGGGTGTGAGGCAGGGGCATCCCCAGGTGAAGAACAAGAGGGATGACATTTTGTCACTGCATTTAGTTTTCAGGCAGTGCCAGCTTCTTTTGCCTGAGTGTGACAGTCTAAGCCGTGTTCCTGCAGTTTTTGTTCAGACAGGGCAGCCTGTTGGTCTGGCAGTGTTTTAAATACATTATTATTATTTTTCTGCAAAGCACCTGATTCCATTGCCACCCCTGTGTATTTATTATTACAGGCACTTGGCTCTGAGAGAGAGAGAGATGTGGGAGCACCTCCTGTTCTTCACTTTAACCAAACCCTAACCAGTCACCTACATTTATATATTTTCTTAGAAGTTAATTTCAACAAGTTTTAGTCATACCCTCTAGGATCTCCATAATACAATTCTGTAGGTACAGCAAATTCTCTAAATTGCCCTTAGCAGCAGAGCACACAGGCATGTTACAGACTTTAAGCACGAGAGACCTAAGTCTGTAGAGAGAAATATGCTTTGAGTATTATCCATATTAAAAAAGAGATATCCCAAACTTTGCATTTAAAAATACCCCTCTGAAGTGTCACTTTCAGTGTAAATGCTGATGTGTGTTGGCATTAAACGGTTGTGTGGAGAGCTCTCCTGTAGGGTGGGAATTCTTCCATTGTCAGTCTGGCTCTGCTTCTGTCTGTGGCTTACTGGAGCTGGCTTTGTGTGCTCTTATCTTGTTCATTGCTATTCATAACCCATACCTTTGTGAAGATGGGCCTTTATTCTTAAGAAATATTTGCCAAGTTCCTTGTTCCTTTATGTAAAGGAACAATAAACACATAGCTTTGATTTGTTTTCATTCTCAGTTTAATTATGCAGTGTATGTTTTAGACACATAGGCCTGATTCTTGTCTTGTGTTAATTTGCCTTTGCATGTTAACAAGCATGAAAAGAAAGCAATCAAAAACAGTATTGCTGTCTAGGTATGGGGTGTTCTGGGCTATCTGTGAGTTCTGGTGATAGCCCTGCTTTAGGAGAAGGGAAGAGCCAGGTGGTTCTCAGTTTCTGGATAATTTAAGGAAATCACCTCCAAAGATGAAAATTTGGCAAGTCCTCGGCTTTGTGAGAAAAGAGATCTCTGACATTTGGCTCCACTCCTCTCTCCCACCTTTATTCCCCAAACTCCTGCTGTGTTTAGTCGGGGGAGAAGAAGGCTGGTTGTGTAGTGGAGTTGGGTTATGGTAGGTGCAGGGCATAAGGTACAGTTTGCAGTATTTCTGATAACTTGTGTAAGTTCTGTCAATTAGAACTGAAGTGTTCTGAACATCTTCCTTTAGTTTTTGAAGGTGTTGAGTTGAGCTGACCTATGTGATAGTAAGGGAGAAGTAATTACTAAGAATTCACAAGGCAGGTGGAAGTGCAGGAATCTGGGATTGATATTGTGATTCGCTGCTACACAGGTACTGTGTGAGGTTACCACTTCTGATTGAAGTCTCTTTCTCCTTTGTATATGAAAGCAGCATAATTAATCAGGCAGTAATGAATTCAGGTACTGCTAGTTTGTCACCTCAAGAGAGAAGTTACCAGAGCAGGATGAAATCCAGTTGAAAATATGGTTGGAATTAGTATTTAAAGATCTGTTTAACACGTGCAGTGTAACGGTAGACACCTTGTGATAAGGTTGGGAAATGTGTGTTGTATGGCTTGAAATACATCCCCCAAAATAAGTGGAAGATGATACAAAAATTCTCTTGCAAATTTAAAACTAAAAAAATAATGGTTTACAATGCATTTTACAGATTAGAAAGGGAATGTATTGTATCTAGATGAGGAGTTTGCAGCTCTAAATGTCATCTGATTTGTATATTTAGTTTTCTCTTTGTTAACAAAAGTCTCAGATCATTTCAATGTGAAAGTTGCATCAGGCATAATTTCTTCCCTCAAAATCAAGAACCACCAAGCAAAGCAATATTTTGGCTTGTGGTTTAAGTTCCTACTCTTGGTGAGCTCTTACAAGTGTTACTTGAACAAAGGCGATGTTTTTGGTGCCGTGCACGTTTTAGGTTATGGAAGATCTGCATCGTTATTGTTTGTGCTGTTTTCAGATAACCAAAATAACAAAACCAAACCAGGTTTTAGGCGTTGCTTTATTCACTTAGGTGATTTTTAGAATGCTTTTTCTTTCTGTTACTGAGGGAGATGGTATTTTAGCAGTGCCTGCCTCGTAGGGCTTCAGAACGACAGTCCCAGTGCGAGTGAGTGCACGGTGTCCACCCCTGGGACCTGCTGGCAGTCACTGCTGGGAGGGTCAGGGATGGTCCCTGCAAGTGCCCTCCCTTGGATCACTGGGAGCAGTGAGAAGGGGGTCTGTGCCGGGCTGGTCCTGCTGGAGTGACTGGGAGCGCTGGCAGATCTGCAGGATAATGACTCCAGCGGGGGGGCAGGGAGGAGCAGCTGGGGGGCACAAAGCCCTTCATCAGCACAGCTGGATCCGCAGAGAACATCTGTCTGTACTCTTAGACTCGACACTTGTGTTAATTCTGGGGGCTGTATTTGCATTTGTTAGATTATTTTGGTAACAGTACTTTCCCGTCTCTAGTGTTCCATGTCTTTCCATAATCCCCTCTCACAGCAAAATCAGCACTGGCAATTCCGAAGAAACAGAACAATTATCTTCGTGTAACCCTTTAACAATTATTAACTTTCCTATACTTTCCCAGCAATGGTTATGTGTGTAAGTCTCAGTGAAGAGCAGCTGTGAAATAAAAATAAAGGAATTGCACAAAGAAGCTGTTGGTTTGTGTTGTGATTGCCATGGAAGAGCTGTGTATTCCCTCAGAGCCGGGGAGGAGGAGTCCCTGTACTCAGGATATCTCAGTCATGAAGCTCCTCTCTGTGCCTGTGAGGAGGTGAATGGGTGGGCAGGAGGTTTGAATTTACAGGCCAATGCACACTTGACCAGAACTGAGTTGATTATAAACATTCTTGTAATAATTTATTGACAATAAAAAGAAAAGGGGGAGGAGAGGCTTAGATTCCAAAAGGAGGTGTTGGGAAGGAGCACTCTTGGTATCTCTTAAGCTTCCCTGCTTACTCTTATTCACGTCTTTCCCTTTTCTTATATGTTCTCTGTATGCTTCAGAGAAACAAATCTTGTAAACATTTGCTTGGTTTTGGCATGGAATAATAAAGCAGACAAGTGTCACATGAATGATTGTGACACTTGTACAAATGTCTCTGAGCTCAAACAGGACAGGCAAATTATGTTTTGACCCATTAACTGTAGCTGTCTTAGGTAGAAAAGAAATGCCAATTTATCTAAACACTTTAATTCAAGCATGCACTTCAGACTTAAAAATTTGGCAGAATCATACCTTCTAGGATTACTACTTTGTCTGCATATTAAAAGCATGTCAAGATGAATCTTTCCATCTTCAGTCTACTGAAAAATCACAGTTTTGAGTGGAAGATGGGGAGGAAAATCAAGCTGAGTGTTTTGATTCCATTTCATAGAGATAGAGACCATCATTTTGCCATTCCTCCTGTTAATCCATTTAACCACAATACTGTGGAAAAGGGAACGGTGAAGGTTTTGGATATGTCATTCTTTGGCATTATCAGCTTCTCAGATTTCCTTTCAGCTCCCCATAGTGTTGTGTTGAGATTCTGTGGTGGTGGGAAGAAGTTCTCTACAACATAGTAAATATGTCTCTCCATAAATGAATGGGGGGTAGTCTGGTTGTGGGGCTCAGACACAATGCTGCAAATAATTTATTACTTATTAATACTGATGTTGGAAAATTTCTAATTTTGAAGTGGGTTTGTTTGTTTTTTTTTTAAGAAACTGGGCTGTATGAATTTTGCCATGTCTCAAAATGATGGGAATTTATTCAATTTCCTTTCAAGTGTAGGTGTTTCTGTAGTTACATCCCCCTGTTAGAGTCTGATGCCATGAGAATTTTGTCAGCCAACTCCCAGTAGTCTTATGCTGGAAGGATCACTCAGTACCTGTGTGTTGCACTAACTCAAGATCCCCATCTCCTGCCTTGGTTTCCTCTTCTTCCTTACATGTTCCTTACCTCAGCCTTCCTTGTATATTCTCAGCTTTCTTTTCAAACGAGGAAAAAAACTAAATCAAGGCAAATTATTTTAATGCTGGAGTTCATTTTTCAGAATTGAGACCTCACTTGTGAAGCAGTTTCTGAAAACTGTATTAATGTTAATGAATTCTGTGTTACTTGGTTTTGGTTCTGTAGTTGATAATATGATAATACATAATACAGCTCAAGAATTTAGGACAAAGAATGAAAGTTTTAAGTATTCAGGTATTCTTAATTCGAGCGTTTTAATGGGTCCTCAAAGTGCAACCTTTCATTAATGAGAATATTTTGGAACAAGATTAGCAGTCTGTGGCAAGTAATAAACAGATTGAATGTACGTTTGTGTAGACCTCTTTAATGGGAATGAGGAAATGAGGTTGGATGTGCTTAGCTAGGAGATAAAAAGCCCATCTAAGTTAAAAGGCGTAATAGGAGTAAAAAAGTGAGGCACAGTTTTAGAATGAAATGAGAGTGAAGACTTGGCAGATTAGGTTTGCCTTAAGTCTATGATAGTTAAAATAACCCCATTTAAAATTTTGAAACTGTAATTTACATGTTCCTTTATTATTATTCAGATTAATACTAAAAGGGCAGAAGTCATCCAAGGAACTTACGCATTAATTTTCTTCCCTTTCACTACTCTGCAGATTTGTTTCAAAATATTTTTCTAGTACCTTGAATTTTGTTGCTGTTTTTTGTTTTGACAAGTTTTCTTTCTGACTGTCTCTTAATGCAACTGAGAAATAAAGATGCTTTTACAAAATGCTTTCAAGCACAAAAGGAGATGGTTTTCAAGAGATTATTTTACATATTTACATATTTTACCTTAAGCGTTTTGTAGTCACTGCCTACTGGTGAATGTATCAGATTTTTACACACACTTTCAAAATGAACCAGTTTTGCTTCTAAGCCATTGCAAAGGGAGGAAATGAATTCTAACTTTTTTCACTTCATTTTCACATCCTCACATTTCCTTATTTCACATGGTTTAAAACAAAATGCCTCCAGCATTATTTTTCCTTTCTCAAGAGCAAAGTGAATGTGACTTTTCTAAGGGGGTCACAGGATGCCTCTGAGGCCTGTGGGTGTTACTGGACTGCTGCCTGCTTTCAGCTTAACTGAAGGGCTTGTCATAGTTTTCATCTCCTAAGAAATTAGCCCTAGGTGCTGGCCAGAAGCAGGAGAAGGCAGCATTATGAGTCCCACGCTGGTTATTTCCCACTGACATCAAATCCTGAGGTTTTTAAATTAATCCTACACAAAGACAACCCTTCATTTTGGTGCCAGTTTGAAATTAGACTGCAATAATGACCTTTTAAAGATGTCTAGTTGTTAAGATAACCCCCTGTTGAAACTCGAAGGTGGCTGCTGCTCCCCGTGTTGATGATGTCCGTGAGGCTTTAGCAGATTTTGTCAAGGTGAGGGCACTGAGGGGACCTGGGCAGCCACAGCCAGGACAGCCAGAGCTGCCCCAGCCCTCCTCACCTTCCAGCTCCCCAGCCTTGCTTCCAGCAGCAAACAAAGGGTCTTTATGAAGTTCCAGCAGGCAGATTAGTTACAAACCGGTAATAGAAGACTTGCACAAAAGGGGACCCGACTTGGCCATCAGAAAAAGTTAATGCTGGGCTCTGAGTGTGAATTGAAAGCATACCTTCTAATGCCTTCACACCAGCTGGCAACTGGAAAAGCTTGGAAAGTGGAGTATTAACAGCAACTGTTAATATAAACAAGCCAAAGAAAGTGATTTAATATATGCTACCCCCAAGTGTTACATCTGAAGGGAATGCTGGCCCAGTAGAAAATAGGAAACATGGGGCAGATCTGCACAGTATACAGGAGATTTTTGTCTATTGGAATAAATAGGAATTTGTATTGGTCCTAAACTAAAATTACTCACCTAATTGTTTTTGTTTTTTTCACCTTGGGGTTTTATATCATCAACCTGTATGAATTTAGCATGTGCAGAATTGTCTGTCGTTACTAGTGGTAAATTGGTATGAAGCTCGAGACTTTGTAGTCAAACTAATGTGTGTAAACAAAGGCAAGACACTGTATACCTGTGAAAAATTATTTTGGTAACAATTACCCTTAGCAGCTGTTTTTCTACATTTAAATTGTGAAAAAAATATTACCGTCCTACTTCATTTGTGTTCAAAGGATATCTGTGTTTTTTACTTGTAAGAATTGCCTGCTCATTTTTTTCAGGGTTTTTAAATTTGGCACTGTTCAAAGGCAGTTCCATTGTATAGAGTATAACTTTGATTGCTGAGGCAAATTTGATTATGATTTCAACTATACGTAATATATGAAAATTCTGGCTGTTTAACCAGCATCAGTGGCATGTTTTCCTTTAAAAACTGGAGTAGGTCCTGTAGAATGAGCACTTCTCAGCTGTTTAAATACTCCACCTTTGACTATTCACAGATACATTTTTAGTTCTACTCATCAAAAATAGAAAATATGCATTAAACATTTTATTATTTGATGGTGTACTCCATCATCTGCTGCCATGATGCACACAGCTCTTACTTGTTTTGAGAAATGTACTGTGAAATCTTAGTTGGAATCTGTAGATTTTGAAAACATGCAGTATACAGACGTTTGAGAATTCCTTATTTAACCCTTAGCATTGTTAGAGATTTCAAGGGCTTCTTTGCAGCAGTTCTTAAATTAAAGATTTATCAAAATACAGATGTAAGAAAAATACCATTTGGATCTTGTATTTTACTTTTGTATATTAAAATAGTGGGACTACTTGCTTTATCAGTTTAGGGAGGCAGGAGAAAATTGAATCTCTTATTTTGTGATCATTTCTCTTCTTTAATACATTTCACCTAGTTTAGAAGTATGGATCAGAAACTCACAAGGAAAACTGATGCCCTTTCCTGCAGCTAAATTAACAGGAATCACGTGGCAAACAATCTGAGCCTTGTATGAAAAGGGGAGCCATTAAAATTAGCCCTAAGCTATGGACTGCACCCAATATCACTAGAACTGCACTCACTGCAGATGTGGAGGCTGGCTCTCAGGCAAACTGAGCTGTGTTGTATAGCTACAATTAAAATCAACTCCTCTGCCAAAAAATAAAAGGGAGGAGGGTAGAAGGAGAACATCAAAGACAGATTGAAATGTGTAGTTAGTAATAAGAGTGGTCTCCTCTTGAACCAAGCCCTGCAGCGATTCATGGCCCCCTTGTTAATGAGAAATTTTGACCTCTGGTTTGTAAGTTAAACTTGTAATCCCAGCTAATGAAGTAAATCAATCCCAACTTCAGTCTGTTGTTCCCATTTTTCTTTCCACAGTGTGTCTGGGAGTTAGTATCCAGGTCTACAAATACGATTTGGGGAAAAAAATTATTCTGCTGCTGTGTAACTTCTCCTGTTTCACAGATTCACTTAAACATATCTAAAGCAGCCAGATTATTTTAACTTGTCTGTGTACTTGTAAAATGTCCTATTGCTTTGGGTGTTTGTGCATTTAAATAAGAGGCCTCAGTTACCATTTTAAAAGGGAAGCTGGATTTGTAACTATCCCAAAATATTTGTCTCAATCAGGTTTGTGCTATCCAAAGCCTGTGGATCCATTCAAAATTATTTCAGGAGCCTTATTTTAGTTCTTGCTATATATATTTAAGGGGATACTGATGATAGTTTTGTCAGCAAAAAGGTCTCCCACTGCAGTCTCAATTCTGAGAGAAAGCAGATTCACTAACAATAAAATGAATGCCAAGCTAAGATGCTCATTCTCATAATGTGTGGATCACCCTTTGAAATATGTGTGACAAAAAAGCCAGCCCCAAACCCAGCCCAAAAGCCCTGGTGAAGCCTCTGAGTTGATTCTGTGTCACACCACGTTATTAAGGAATCTGTAAGAGATCAGCAAATGATATGAAAGGAGGTGAAGTCTTTTTGGCAAAAATAAGGAGATGTCAGATTCATAATGTGATCCCTTAAAGGAAAACATAACCAGCTGGAGACAAAAAAAGACTTGTAGCTGCTTCTCTTTCCTTCTGCATTAGTAATTGGTAGTGCTGTGGACCCCTCTGAACGATACAGGCCCCTTTTTGTTCTCATCTGTGTCATGCCAGAGAGAGTTTTTACATTATTTTATGGCTGTTTGGGGGCAGGATCTCCCTAACTAAATGTGTTTTTCTAAATGAAGGGGTACACAAGCTCTCTTCTAACTGTGGACAACTTACTGCATCTCTGCATCCATCTCTGCTCTTCCTGGCAGCTGCAGTGCAGAGTTTTGGAGGGGGGCAGCCTTTTGGCTCCCAAGATTTTGGCTCTTAACGTTAGTTTTTCATAGCCATATTCCTGCAGCTTGGTCAACAAACCTCACCACGTAGTACTACCTTTTGTAGAAGTCGCATGTTTAGATTTCTGTCGTGGAGAGGGAACAAATGACCAGCTGCTGCTGTATTTTACACGATTTTATGACAGAAAAGAGGAATTTTTTGCAGCAGTGAAGTCCCTCTCTGGGGATTGCCCCAGTTCAGCAGCTGTTTTTTCTGGGCTGACCCCAGCCATGCCGTGTTTTGGTTACCTCGGGGACCAAGCCTGGGTTGTTCTTTCTGGAAGTAGGAGCCGTATTATTTTTATGCCTTTAAAAGAGGGTGATTCCTGACTGGATTTGATTACTTGCTGCCAGAAAGCCGACAGTGATTTCCTCAGGGCAGGCGATTGTCAGGCGCTGTTGAGTGCCCAGAGGGGACGGTTCCCCCAGGCTGGGGACACAAAGGCTCCTGCAGTGAATGACCTGTCATCAGCAGGTGACACCTGGCCCTTGTCTGTCCCCTCTTAACTGATGGAGGCTGGGAATGCTGAGATTCCCAAACCTGGAGAAAAGGCCTCTTTGTGACTCACTGAAAGCTCTTTTGAAGCTGAGCCTTGTAGGGAGGCCCTGAGTAAGTTCCTTTCAGCCTGTCTGAGGAAAGCAAAGCACCTGAACTGGTGGGTCTGAAAAAAAGAGGAGGGCTGGTGAACAGAAGCTTTTAGAATAAATACTAGAACAGTTTGGGTTGGAGGCCCAAAGACCATCTCATTCTTTTGCAGAGGACCCCAAGTTGTGGAGAGCGAGATGCAAGAGGCTGTCTCGCAAAGAAAGGGAAGAAAAGCTTTTCTGTAGAGGAACAAAATATTAATGCAGTCCAAATATAGAGATTATATCCCCTAATAAGGTTTAGCCTGTAATAGATATTTGTCCCAAGGATCAGATGTCGTGAAAATTTTTATTACTCAAAGTTCCTCTGTATCTAGAGGGACTCCATTTGGTTTATAAGTAACACATTAAGTGTTACATGTGATCTTCAAAGTATACATGAAGGGCTAGATTAAACTGTATACTGTTTTTGTTTGTGATAACCCTGCACAATCATTAACTTTACCTGTATTTTTCTTTGAAGATGCTCATGACCCTCATAACGATTCGGAGCTGGGTGCTTTATACTGCTGCAATTCATTAGTGCACCATAAGCAAGAGTTTATAACAACCTACTCTTTGTCTTACTAAATTTAAAAGAAGCTCTGTTAATTTTGACAACAAGTGAAGAAACGCAGCAGCGAATCTGCTCTCGAGTGATACACCTTGGTATATGGAGGATCCTGTTGTGAAGAACTTGGAAAATAATCATGGTTTATTAGCTGCACAGTCTTTCCCCCTTTGTTTCTATTCATTTAATTTAAAGTGAAACAACTCAGCATGCAAAACTAAAATTAGCTGCAAAAAAAGGTGTAAGTGAATAAACAGGCAAATCCATTAGAGTCGATGGGTTATTGGATCCCTTGCCATTCCTCAGATGGCGGCCTATTAAAAGTGGTAATGTCTGCCTCCAGCACGGCCCCCAGGCACCAAAGAAGGCCAAGACAGGCATATTTCACATGCATCAGACACAAGAATTAAATAGACCAATGTTCCCTAAAAGACTGAAGTACATCTCTTTCTGACGTTCATCTCGGGCAAAAATTCATTGATCTCAGTATGTCCCTTGGCAATTATAAAATATTAAATCCAAGTCACACTTTTCTAGTTGGCTTAATTTTTTCTCTATTCACAGCTTTCTATTTGATCAATTTTAACAAGTTAGGAATAGCATCTAATAATAAAATAAAAACTGCAGAGTGAAAAAGTTTGTTCATTTGACATTCCTATATTTTTGTGTTTAGTCTTTAGACCTGCCCGTCATTTTATTGTGTTTTAAATAAATTTGCCCACGAAGTAGATGAAAAGAATTTATATTTACTCACTCAAAAAAACCCTCCCTGGTCTCCTTTGAATTAGCAGTTTCTTTTTAAAGCTGGATACTTGTATGTGGCCATGCTATTGCAGAGAAATCTGTATTTTTAAGCTAAATCTGTGTAGTTAATCACCATCGTTTTTCCTAGTGTCAGACAGTAATTATTTCTGCTTCATGTTTCTCTCATGTCAGGCTGGAAAATGTAATCTTGGTGGAACCTTACTTTCCAAATTAGTACTTACATGAGCGTTTTTGTTTGTTTGTTCTAACTGAAATTTGGATTTGTTTGTGTAAACACCAGTCAAGCCAAATGAAAAATAACCTGTCAGAACCTGCGTCTATTTTAACATCAATTTGGAGACTGTACAGCAAACGAATGTCTTTGCTCACGAGAGAATACTATTGGGGAATTTTTTTCTGGCCAGGCATTCTACCTGCTCTGTTACTTGTTCCCTGCCTGCTTAGCCCTCTCATCTGGCTGGCACACTTACAACCTCCCAGTCCTTAAGTGAGCTCTTCAGTGGCCAACAGCTGTAAGTCTTGGCTGAGAAGATGTCAAGAAGAACTCTCAGAGTCTTGCTTGGCTCTCAAAAAATGAAAATTGTGATTATTTACTATCAGCAAAATTACCCCACGGGGAGGTGGGGGAGGCTAAACCTTAAATTTTCTGAAAAGCCAAGTTTAAGATTTTGCTTCACATTTTGGAAATGGTTGCCATGTCCCTTTTTTTTAATACACCTAATTTGTTTTTGTTTTTGTTTTTTTATAACAGAAATGCTGTTGTAAATATTAATTAGATGGGGGGAAAAAAAGAGTGTGGCTGCTGGTGTAGCTGCTTTAGCACCAGTGGACAGAGATCAGCGTGCCCTGGTGCCCAGTTTGAAGCATGGACAGATGACATGTAGAGCTCTGGGCTTTCTCAGTGGGATTTCCAACCTGGAAAATGTTTCCATTGGCTCTCAGGGTGTGTAGGATCAGATCTCCTGCTGTGTCCATGGTCCTCAGCACAGCTTTGGATCCACTGGAGAGCTGGTGCTGCCTGGGTGGCCCTGGGAAGGGACCAACTTGCTCCCAGGGCTGTGTGAGATCCCTGGGAGGAAAAGGAGGGTGTTAGCACAGCTTGCCATCCATTCTTTGCTCTTTTTTTGGTTGTTTTATTTATTTATTTTCTTTTTTGTTGCTGGTGTTGTTAGATTGGTAATTGTGCCTGTCCCTTGCTGTGTCTTCATACAGCCAATATTGTAGTTGTGCTCATTTCCAGATGGGCCCTAAAGGTGGAGAGTCCATTCTAATTGACCAGCATCCATCTCTCCTGCCTGGGACTAACAGAGAGGTGTAGGTGTAATATGGAATTCCAGGAACACAGGAACTCTGGTGGTCCAGAATCCCACTGGTGTAGAGATTTTTTTTCCTTTTTCATGGCAATTGTGATCCAGGCATTCAAAACTCACTTCTAGGCAGTGTTACTCACAAGCATATTGAGTCTTGAAAAATGCAGATATCATTTTCCCTTTTTAAAATTAATTTTTATGTATTCTTCTGGAAGAGCCACATATTGAAAAAGGTCTACAACGTGGCCTAGACTAAAATGCTTGTGTATCTCTCTCCCTTTATATATGCACATATAGACATGTATGTGTGTGTATATAAAATAATTTCTATTTATGTATCTGGTTTCCTGTCTGCCATTTGACATAACATTATAAGCTGTCTCAAATGTGGCTGAGATAAAATAAAATTAAACAATTGTGTTCTCTACTTGGTGATTGTGAGTTGATGGGGTAAATTGGCTCTTGCCAAGTTACAGCATCTACTACTTGTTAGTATGTTCTCTGTGCTGGTGGTTTAGTTGAACACCTTTATAACCAGCCCAAATTTGATTTCCATTTCTTACCTAAAGGACTGGCACATAATATGTTATTTCTTAAAACCATGATTGTAATTGAAGTTTTGTCTAATTAATCATCAGTATTTTGGATCCAGAGAGTACTTTTGTTCAAAATTCTGTTTCCCTTACTGAGTCCCTGCTGCCATCAACCACAGACTCTTCATCTCGTGCTGTTTATCTCATCTGCCCTGAACATAATTCTCACTTTCTTGTCTTTGAATTTATGAATTTGGGAACTGGGTTTGCTTTTGAAATACACCTAAAATTCTGTCACTTCAAAATGAGACAAAGTAAGATGATTTTAACTGTGGCTATTCTAAATGTTTCCGCCACTTTACATGATATGAAAAACGGCCCTTCTCCAGCTAGCAGTTTTATTCTACAGAAATAAATATAGCTGTTATCATTTTTTTAATTCTTTCAACATAAATTAATGATAGTTTAATCAGTTTTCTGGCTGTTTACATTTTTTTTCCTAGTCAGTTCTGCATCATGATATTCTTGTACGTTATATTATTAAAGTAAAATTAATAGCTGTAAAAAGTGACAGAATTCTGCTGTAAGGATGTGCAATGTTGTTTATTAAAATTATCCTGTTTTAAGAACATTTTACTGAACTTCATTTTTCTTGAACTGCATACTAATTTTAAAGGTCAGTGTGGTTAGTTACCATAGTAGTGACCTAAAAATAACCTTTCCAGTGTACCTGTATATTTCTGATCTGTAGTGTTAGCATTCAGAAATGTTCTTTCCCTTAGAGTTTCAGCAGCTAAATAAGTTGCAACCCCTTCAGCTATACTCATAAAAATTTGCTTCCAGACAACATGGTCTGTTTATTGTGTAATAATCGAAATGGCACTAAATTGCAATGATTGCTGAACACTTAGGAATTGCATTAACCACTTAACTGCTAAACTATTTTCCATTTTCTTCCTCACTGTGAAGTATTATATTGATTTTCCTCTTAGTTAGAGCTGCTTACTGAACCTCTGAGATGAACAGAATATTTTAGTGGCCTCATCCACTGTCATATTTTGAGTCAATCAGCAGTGACCTTGGCTAAGAATTTTCTGGAGATTTTTAAGAAAGCCATCAAGCAGAATAGCTCACAGTGTGTATGTGCCGTGTATCCTTACAGAAAATAGAGGGAAACACAAACCACCTCTGCTAAGTGAGTTTAATACATTGTATGAAGGATTAAATCTTTCTCTGTGTTAGATGGTTTATTTCCTGTTACTTTTAACACACTGCTGCTAAGACAAATTGGTTAATAGTTTTGAGGCCTTACCCAGGGACTTAATCGCAGCCTGTAATGTGGTGCTGGGAGTGTAATTAAAAATCTAAATACAGTGATAAGTGAAGGATTTTAGTAGTGCCATTGTTTTCTGTGCGGGTGTTGATGTTTTTTTGTTTTCTGTTTGTTAACTGAGGCAAAACAGGCAAACATTTGAGCAGTATCAAACTTCAAAGCTCCACGATGATCGTTAGTTAAAGTAGTTGTGTTTCCAAATATTTTAGTTCCAAATTGATTTCCCTTTTCTCCCGAAGATTTATAGAGGTAAATTCTGGTCGTGCTTGTTTCTGAGCAAACTTGTCAGAAAAAGCAGAGGGGTTTTTTGCTTTGCATTTTTGTGGCGGTTTTTGTTTTTGTTTTGTTTTTTTTTTTTTAAGCAGAACCTTTCTGAAATCTTGCTACAAAAAAAAAGGGGGAAAAGGCTGATACAGGTAAGGAAGAGTTAACTAGAAATTGAGCGGGGATGCTGGGGGGCAGCAGTGCTGCAGAACATAGCAGTGTTCGTGCGAAGGCAAGTCATTTCCCGAAACACTGCAGACACATGGCCTCGGGCAGTCTAAAACCTTTGGAGACCAAAATGGCTCGCAGGAGTTAGAAGTAATAAGGTGTTTTTCCCTTCTTTCTCCTTCACTGAAATTCTGTAAGGTTGCTATGCATTACCAAGGAACAATGCCACTATTTTTGTGTTTTATATGGGTATTAAGATCCATTACAATTTGACATTTTTAAGATTGGTTATCCTGTAGTTTGGTGTTAAATTGAAGTTGTTTGTTTTGAATTTAATTCTTTCATTTTTCAAAGGAAAAAAGGCAGCACTGCTGTGCCGATAGCTTACTGAAGTATGCCAGGATTTGATGTTTGAATTCCATGTTTGCCATCCCAAACTATAGGCAAAATTATCTGTAAAAGAAGTCTTGGGTTTTATATTTCTTTTTAGTAATTTTTTTTTTTTTTAAGTCTGAAAGATGCTTTCTGGCTGGCTTTTCACAGTCAGGTTGGAGAAGATACCGCACATCTAATATCTTGAAGGCATACAGTTTCTGGGATTATTTTTAACACTATGTTACACACCCATTGTGCTTAATGCAACCTGCTTATGATTATTATAACCCTGTGTGTTTGCAGCAGCTAAATAAACTCCACATCAAATGAATTACTGCAGCAACGTTATTAGGCCAGCAGCAATGTTAAGGACATCTGTTAACTCTTTTTTTCAAATGCCCTGTCTTTACTGTTTCTCCTAAACATTTCTGTTGTTAATTACTACCTAAGTACACGGAGGAGTCATTCAGACAAAGCTGTGAGGATCGGATGAGGAGGATGAGGCAGGTTTGGGTCCCATTCACAGCCTTGCTCTGAATGCCACACTGAGAGGGGACCTGTGACTCATTGTTTGAGGGTAAACACTGGTAAATGGGGACAGAGCAATGGATAATTGACCTGTATGGCCATCGGGGCAGTTGCAGCGATGGTCATTGCCCCAGCCAGGGAGGCCTTACCTTAATCAGCAAGGCATGGTCTGAGCAGCTTTCCCCACTTAGGCCCTAAAAGTCTAACTTGTTATTAGAGCTGGTGAAAAAAAAATTTGCTATGAAACTTTCTCTGTCAAAATACATTTTTGTCAAAGATAAAATGTTTAGCAAAAATACATCTGTTTCAAAAACATATTTGTCAAGAAAGTTTCTCAGCTCCGAGATGACATTTCTAGTGAGAAAGTGAGTCTATTGCTGAGTAGTTGCAGCCCAGATCTGGGAGATGGAAGATGAATAGTGCCTTAACCACTAGGCTGACAAGTCTCTCTGCCACTCATGTTTGTTATAATGCAGGATGAAAACATTACTGAGAATTGAAATGTTTTCCAGCTTAGTCTTTATTATGTGGTAAAATGTTACACGTTAGAAACCAATTCATAGTTCTTTTAAAATACCAGTTCTTTACATTTGAAATTCATGGGAGACCATAAGGTGTGTTGCTAACTGGCACCAAGAGTGGTCCAGGGCTCATCTCTATCTATTTAGTGAATCGCAGGTATTTGATCATGCCAAGGAACGGGATGATGTTTTTTAAAGGTTGGATGGTACTTGAAAGCAACTCTGGTAAATTAAAACAAACAAGCAATAATAGAAGGACCTGCAGAAATTCTCTATAGACAGTGTCTGAAAGGTTTCTGTTGGGAGGTTTGCCAGAATCCTGTGAACGCACAGAGCTTTTCATCAGCAGGGTAGGAAAAACAGATGCAAAGTAAGGAGTACTCGATAAGTGTGTTTTGCTTCTGTCATCTGAGCAATGTCTGATTTCCAAATGACAGTCTTGCCTCTCAGTGAGATTGGAGGAGACCTGTAGTGTATACTTACAGTAGTGCCAGTGCAAGTGTTTGCTCCTGCTCTTTACTGCTGCAGTTGAGTGACACGTGTGGCTCAGTGCAGCGTGGCCGTGGAGGATCCACAGCTCGGGGAGAAACCTCTCCTTGAATGATTCACCTGCAGACAGCCTGAGCAACCAAAGGAAGGAGGAACTGCCTGCAGTGCCCAAGTTCCAGGCTGCTTCTTTGTCCTCCTGCCCCTTGGCCAGCCCAAGTTGTCCCAGTGAGCGCTTGACCTCCAGCCCTGCCCGGTGTTCCTCCCATAGGGATTCCCACACATGCTCCTGGAGTCTGTCAGATAAGATCATGGGCTGGCCAACCTCTATTTATGGGCCAATGAATTATGCAGCTGGGGTAATTAGATGGTTTTGTTCTGTGAATCAGGATTATGCTCCTGGGGTGCCACCTAGGAAAGTCTGTGAAACTGCATAATAAAAAAGTCATTTTTATGCAGAGGTGGAAGTACTTTGAATGCAAAAGAGTACTGAGGGGGGAGGGCAGAGCTGATGTCCTCCTGTATTTGGAGGGGAAAAGTGAAGTGTGAACTCCAGTTGTTAACCATTAAAGCTCTTATTTCTCTTGCATTGTAGAGGGAAGGAAGAGGCTGTTTCAGCATAAACTCCAAAAGAAACAAAGTACTGCTCTCTTCCCCCAGGTAGAGCTATGGAATATAGATCCATTTGTGTGGTTGGAAAACACCTATGGAATTTCCTATGTATATTCAGGGACTCTGTGTATTTGTATACTCACTGTATACTATTTGTGTAATAGGACCCAGATTACAACTAAATTCAATAGTCTTTAATTAAACCATAGTTTTCATGATAATCTTCGGCTGCCTGTTTTGAAAGACATTTGAGGAAGCAGTCTGGTATGCAGTTTTGACTTCTCTAACCTACATGCCTTATGTTTGTGCCTCAAGATAACATTGAATAACATATTTAAACTGCTCATGTGTGAAAAAGCAAAATTATATCTCATGAACTGATTTCTTCACACATTTGAAAAATCGAATTCCCCTTTTGTTCGGATCCTAAACAGGAATCCAGAAGGAAGCAATGTGTGTAGACATGACCTGGAATTTCAAAACGGAGAAGAAATGCATACTTCTAATGAGAAGGCATTATACTGATTTTAAAACTTGACTCATTTTACAAAGCTATTCTTCTACAAATGTAGTTTTCATTGTGTAGGCATTACAGTCTGGTTCAGTTGATAATGAGTCAGAGAAGTTTACTGAGCTGTTATGATTTAATATTTTGAGTTGAATCTAGATATTGTGAAATAGTAATTGGTGATAACCATATTTGGTTCTTTCTTCAATTTCATCCTCCATAAGAACTGGTATTGTCAGGTGCTGTAATAAAAAATAGAGGTTCATATATTCTTGTGGCTATGATTGGTATTTATTATCCCTATGTTTTCCATGTCTGTGTGTATGTAGTAGTTTTGCATGGGTATGTATAAATTATGCCAAAACCACAGTCTTTCATGGATTTTAATTACTGTGTAGATATTTTTCGAGTTTTTGTAAATGAGGCAGACTTTAAATCTGAAGGCAGTCCACCAAATGAGCTGTTCCAGCTAGAATTAAAGCTTAGACTTTCAAACTCCAAATCTATATGAAATAGACCTTGATGTCATGAGATGCAAGCAAAACAAAATAGAGAATAAAACACCCAAACCAAACCAGAGCAAAAAAGCAAAGCCCAAACAAAACACAAAACCAACAAACTCAATAATAAAAGTTTCAAAATTCCTTTCTCAGTTTACAAAATCTGTCCAGTTTCCTGAACTTTGGATAGAACTTATGTTTATTACCATAAAATTAACATTTTATTTTTTAATATGATGCTACTGTTTGGGTTTTATGGGAACACAGAGTAGCAAGATGGTCAGGGGTTGTACTAATGGGGCTGTTAGTGGAAAAACCAAATTAGGCCCATAGTGGGAGGTGGTTTGACAGAGTCAGGCACTGTGGGGAACGTTGCTAAAAACCTGCAGTTTGCTCCTGGGAAGTTATGAACTCCTCTGTAGTTCCACTGAAGGTGCTGCCCTAAATAAGGGTATAATAGAAACAAAGCACTTTATGAATGAGTACGTAAAGGATATGACGGGATCTTGAGCAATACTTTTGCAGAGTAAAGAGTGTTCTGGTTACTGATTTGTCTTATTCACCGGAAAAAGGAAGGGCTGTAGCTCTGAAGGCAGAATTTGTTTAAGGCCCTGGCCAAATGAAGTCACCCGGGGAGGAGCGGAGGCTTCTGAAGAGCAGCAGGTAATGTGACCATGCATTTCGCTGCAATTTAATTTTCCAAGGGTAAGTAGAAGCCAAGATCTAAGGAACTGTGGCAGTTAAGGGGAAAAGCTGCTCCGGGATTATCGAGGTTAGAGTTCAGAGAGAGCAGATGGTGAAATGGTTACAACCCACTGTACCATATGTGCTGTGCACGCGTTCAGGTACCACGTTATGTGGACTGTCGGGTCCCAACACAGCCCTTCAGAAAGACCAAAAAAAGCTCTTGGAAAACTGATTTCATCATTTCAGGCCAGGGTAATGAGAAAGATGGAATTGGTGAAACCGAACACCAGAACTTGCCGTTCCAGAAAGGGATACCAAAAATCAGGAATAGCACACAACTGCATCTTTCCTAATTCCCAGGAAGCTTGTATTTCAGGAAGTCTGTTTCAGGCTCGTTAGACTTGAATTTCTGGGGAAAGTATTTGAAGAAAAAACAAATTCACAGCATCTGAACCGAGACCATTGAAAACAGGTTACAATTTGATTTATGATTTTTGTAACTTTTAATCAGGGGCCAGATTTTCAAAAGAGCATGCTGTCTTATCAAGGTGCCAATGAAGTGATAAATTTCTCACTGGAAAAAACTGGAGCTCCCCTGGCTTAGAGTATGTCAGAAAAACCTGACTGCTGATCTGTAATCTCTGCTGCTAATACTCAGATGCTTTTTAAAGAATCTGATGTGATACCGTGAAAATAGGAAGGTAAAAGATAAGAAAGAGGAAAAAGGGTTAATCAAGTCAGAAGTACTGAGAGAAGTGGAATGGTAGCAAAGAAGAAAAATGAAGGCAGAGAGTTGTGATTTGGAGTGGTGCTAAAGAGCCTCTGGGCTCGAGATTCATCTCGCATTTTATAATGCTCATGTTGTGTTGTATCATAATGCACTTGCTCCTACTAGAGCTGCTGTGCCTCCCCTCCCATTGCCAATGGTGAAAATAGGCCAGAGCACCATTCCATGCTATGGAGCACACTCGGAATTCCCCGTTGTTTCTGCCCTGGCCTCTCTAATTAAGGCAGTAATCCTCCTCTGGGTGCGTGTGGAGGTCGCTGTGTGTCTGCTTGGTTGCCCTCTCCCATCATCTGCTGGGGTTCTCACACTGCTGACGATTGGCTGGGCCAGCTCCTTCCAAAGAGGGGGCATGTGCTGCACTCCACTGCCTTTTGTCTAACTTAGCCAGAAATACCCCATCACCAGCCTCTGGTTTCGGGTACTACTTTGGTAAAGGTTTTTCTTTTGTAATTACAACCATTTTTTTTTTTAATATACTATTCATGTTTGGTTGTTTGGGGAGTAATTTGATATGAGAGACTTGCCAGGTTTGTTTTGGTATTTTTGTTCCCAGGACAAAAAAACCCCTCGGTGTGTATCAGCTGATTTATGGTATTAGGTGATTTTCTGTCTGTCTTAGACTTATTTCTGTAATATATTTTAGTGTCTGTTTTAATTAAAATTGTTCATAATGGAGTATTTGGTTTTGGCTATCTGATTTCTAATTTATTTTAAATAATTAATAACTATATATATTGGGGTGTTTCTAATGAAGGAAAGGTGGTGACAGTTGTGATATTACTTGTTAACTCTTCTTTTCTCGAGGTAGTCTGAGTGGTGTCTAAACTTATTAGGATAATAAAAATGAGAAGTTAGAGATAACCAAGAGAAGAGCTTCAAGGTCTGAAAAAAATGTTTTTCTGCATCACTCTGTCTCCTCCATGATCATCTGTGAGACTGAAGACATTTATTCTTTCTAGATACTGATATGGATTGCTCAATCATTTTGTTACTGCAAGATACAGTCGGTTAAAGGATCTTCTGCAAAGTTTTTGTGATGCATTTAATCCCACTGTTTATCCAGTGAGGTGGATCTGGAATAATTGTGAGTGTGTGAAAGGGTTAACTTTATCAAAAGCAAATAATTTTGGTTGGTTTTTTTTTTTCAAATAGCTTAGCTTGAAATTCAAGGTTTATTCTTTGTTGTTGGCTGTGTTGCATGTAAGTGTCTTTAAAAGATTGGTTGTTTGCTTTGTGATGAAATGGGCTGGAGGAAGGTAAGGCTTTGGGAATTTGTGAAGTAAGAGAGGATTACAGGGTTTCTAAAGAGCAGAGCAAAGTTTAAATTGTCATTAAATATAGTCTTTGTAAATTAAACTGATCTGCTTGTTACTCGAGGCTTGGCTGTCTTATTTTGTCTAATAATGGAGAGAAAGGAAGAAGCTGGATTGACATTAAGAGGTTAGAGGGCAGGATGAAGCAGAGTTTGGGGTTTGTTTTTGTTTTAAAAAGGGGTGTAAGTTCAGCAGTCGCTGGGGTTAATGCAGGGTAAGGCAGAGCAATGAAAGGTGCCCTGCAGGTCACCAGGTGTGTCTGCTGGGAGTCCTGGAGAAGTGACACTGGTGAGGGAGACAGAGAGGCAGGGGACACAGAAAAGGACTTGAGAAAGAGCCCAGCACGATGAACAACACTGGTGACCAAGGGATTGTCTTTGTGCTGCAGGAGGGGAGATGGAGAGCACAGGGATGGGGGCTCCTGTGAGCTGACTGATGTCTGCAGGGAAGAAACCCCACCATGTTCCCTTTTTGGAGCCATTCTTCCAAGAGTTATTTGTGCCAATCTAAGTTTTTTAAACATTTTCTGAACAAGCAAAACCTCTAACTTAAAAACAATCAAGAGTGGGACTTAGCTGTAAGAAATGGTACAAAATCAAGAACTGAATGGCTGAATGATTTGCCTTCTTCTCCCTCCTGAACTCTGTCAGCTCTCCCTGAAACGCACCAGCCTTAATTATATTCCAGGATATTTGCAGTAATAGAGTGTTAGCTGTCTTCCACCTTTTATTTACAAATGTTAATGTCTTGTTTCCTGTACACTGGACTGTGTTCTGACAATGTGTTTATCCTGCAAGCTGAAGGTATTAGCATTTAGGGCTTAATTTTATTGCCACTCAATCCAGAGATAACCACATTGCCTGCTTTGTTTTGGTTTGTGTAATAGGCTGGTTGTGCAGGGGAAGGCCCTGTACTACCCTCAATCCACAGAGGAGAGGGAATGACAGGGAAAGGTTTGTATCACTGTTCAGAGAGCAAATTCTACCCAGGAATGAAGTCCTACAGGGCTGGTAGATCTGGGGGTGTTTTTGCCCTTTGTCTGGCAAGCGGGGCATAAAGTCACTCAGTTGGCACTTGCACAGCTGCTGGGACTGAGCAGGATGGCCAGCACTTTCAAACACAATTATTATAAAGTCTGGGTGTTATACATCATAATTAGGCTTAAGAACTGAAAGTCAGTGGAGATGAATGAGGGCAATTCATGCTCTCAAAGTTGAGCAAGTGATTTTGTATTTGAGATCTGGATACTTTTCTCTCTGTCTCCTGCTCTTCCCCCCTCCCTCAGGAGGACTGGCCATGTATGAAACAGCTGGGTGATCCCCGTGTCTGCCCTCGAACAGGTGACAAACAGCACATGTTAGTGCTGACTTTTCTTTGTCAAATTCAACTGTAAGTGAATCTAATCCCCTACAGTTGTTCTGCTCACTGTGTGTTCAGGAAGAGAAAGACCAAAAAGCAGCCTTTACTGGATAGCAATTATGTATCTTTTAATTAGATATTTAAACAATTAAATTTTACAGTGGTACGTGTCTAGAGATTGATGGATATCAAGAATATTTTAATTATTTTAAGTTTCTGATTTAATGAAAAGTCACAGTCATACAGGTTAGGAGAGAAATGGCCACCCACTCTGTAAAACTGAGATAGTTTCAAACTAATATCAGGGATATTCAAGAAAATGCAGATGGGAATCAAATACGTGTCAAGGAAAATGGGAATCCTGCAAGCTGGACTGTAGGGCTGCTCCCAGAGTTGGTTTGACTCCTGGTGAGAGAGAATGTAGGGATGTACAGCATGACTGGGCTGGAGTAAGACAGGCAAGTCCTTAAAAAAACCCTCAACAGAACAACACAAAACAAAACAAGAAACAAACCCCTATGCTAATACTGAAAGATGAGAAGGGAAAAGCACCACAATGCTTGAAAAATAACAATAAAAAAATTTGGCAGGATTAGTATTTCAAAGGGAGCAGCACTTGATTAAACATTTGGAAAGCATGGGAGGAGAAACATTCCAAGCAAAATGAAAATATACATGTATGATGGAAACAGGATAAATAGAATATTCCACTTATAATTACCACGGGAAGAATGCAGCCCAAACTTGAGAATTCTTAATCAGGTAAAATTGTCATTGCTTTTAACTCCAAGTAAGGCAGTGGATTGTGATAGGTGTGAGATGTTTGTGGATAAAGATGCTGGCAGGACCTATAGCTTCACTGCAGAGCAGGTCCATGAACAAAGCAAATTAAAAGAGCCAGAACTGGCACCACCAGCAAGTCGTGAGTGTGTTGCAAGAAGTCGGAGGACGCAAAGCAAGGTGTTTTTATCAGATACCAAGTGGGGAGTGAGGGATGCCAAAAGATCTTGGAGAGGTTAAAGATCTCTGCAGAATGCAGAGCTGTATCTCTGTGCAGGAAAAACTTGAGTTTCTCTTGCTCACATCAATGCAGGGTTTGTTCAGACACTGCATGGATACGCTGATTAAGAAGTGGAAATTAGTTGCAGTCTGGTTCCTACCTGAGAGGAGAGGTTCCTACCTGACCTACAGCTGAACACCCTTCTCTCCTGAGCAGGTAGATGTCATAGCTGCCTTACACTTCATTTCAGGATTTGTTTCTATTGGGGCAGATTTCTCTTCTTCCCAACCAGTTTGTCCCTGAAATGCCTCATAATCTGCTTTTTGCCCCTGCTGTCATTCAGCTGGAGGAGAAATCCTATCTTAGAGGGAGGAATAAGTGGTCAGGTTGGAATAAATGCCCAGTTCCCTCATCTGGAAGATTTTGGTGTGATGCTGCTTTACAAAGCAGGTTTTTTATTATAATACTTGCATATGTCACTTGGCTTGGTGTAATAAAGGCAAAGAGCAGGTACATATAAAGTGTTCTGCCTGTAATGGCAGCCCATTTCTTTGGGTTCAAATAACATCAGGTAATTATAAACTGAAGTGATCACATCTGAAGAAAAAATTTTCACTGTATCCATGACTTAGTATGATTTACCTTCCCCTTATTATTTCTTAATTTCAAAATTACTGCATGCTGTCTTTGAAATGTTGCAATTGTGTTGGTATTTGAAGTACTTGTAAGTACTTGTGCAAATCAGTTTTTCTGATGTTTGTCTGCAGGGTGAGGTGTGTGTTTATGTGCCCGGGGGAAAGGAGATGCATTTGCATCCAGAAGGGTGTAGCAAGTGAACATGTGCCAAAACAGAGTCTGTAGGAACAGTTGCACTAAAATAGTACAGGGTAAAAAATGTTGGCAAGTGAAAACAACCAGCTTCCGAAGAGAGAGTGGGACCCAGTGCTCCTGTAAATGCTGCTGGTCTGAAGGCCTAAATGATAGCTTTTGGTGATGAATCTTTCTAGACACTTGTAAAGCCACCATGTTGTGCATACCAAGATGCACGGTGTTTTTATAGATATAATTATATTTCTTACAGTATTGTTAGTCTTTGAGGTGCTGACGAACAGTTATTACTTTTCTGTACTTTAGGGGCATCCTAATTTAAGGATGTTTCAGTGAAATCATTACTATTAGCCTCAGTAGGTGTTGAATTAAACCCTAATTTACGTGGGACAGCTAATCATACGTAATATTATACCTGTTTCTCATGTGCCTCTCAGCCAAAGAGCTAACAGCATTTTATGCAGGTAAACATAATTGCTGTGGAATATCTTCTTGTGATTCGAGACCTCTTATTCATCAGAGCAGCCTAATAGATACCTCATCTTCCCCCTCCTCTGCGGCGCACGGAGCTCGGAGAGGTGGAATTCCTGATGTGCTTTACTCCACAGATAGCTGGGCTTTGGGTTGTTGCTGTGTGATTCCCACTGCCAGGCAGCTCTGCCACAAGGATGTGCCGTGCAGCCTGGGAAGAAACCCAGCGGATCTTTTATCATGATTGCCTTGGCCGTGGCTCTCAGAGAGGCAATAGCCGCAGATCAAGACTCTGTTCAAAGGAGAGATGTCAGCACTGAATTGTTTTCTGGTGAAGGAAGGATGGATAAAATATTAAATGCAGTCTTCTATTTTCCCTTATCTTTCTGTTTCCCTGACAAGAATATTGTACTGTATTTCCATGGTTCTGTATTTCAAAGCTGAAGGAACACGGGTTTGGGGAAATAAATGATTTAATTGTTCAACGGTAGAAATTGCTGTTACAAAAATAAAGGGAGATTTTGTGTTACATCTGCTTTCTTATGTGAAGACACTTCTATCTCGAGCAGGGAACAGCACACTTTGAGGAGTTACCTGGTTTCATTTCCATCCACCTGCTGCTGTAATTATTGTCATTTAATGCACAAAGACACTTCTACTTTCTGAGCAGTGGGGGAGTTTGCCCATGAACATTTTGGAAGGGGTGTGCCTGTCTGAGTCCCCTTTCCCTGTAGCCTTTCAAGCCTTTGGGAAATGCGGATCAAATCGAGTGGTGGGGCCCAGGAGAAGGGGCACAGAGGTAGGAAGGAGCTTGGATTTTAAGTCCCTCCAGGTTCCATGTGAACTGCTGGCTTGGGTACAGGAAAGAGAGACACCAGAGAGGACCAGACTGCACGGGGAGCTCTGGGGTACGTCTGGCTTGGGGCCACACGTTCCTGGGGGGCTGAGGAGCCCCTGAGCCTGGAGGGTCACCCTGGAGGACCCACCCGCACGTGAGGATGGGAGAAGAGCCATCCAGGGAGGAGTTCCCGGTTAGTTTGAGACGGGGGAAAGCTTGGGGAGGCAGGGGGAGTTTGTGGTTGGTGAAGGGCAGCAGACTTGAGTATTTCTGGAGAGGTAAGAGGGGATGAACACTCTGGAAAGGAGCCACGTTCACTGTGGTCAGTAGCACCAGAGAACTGTGGCACAGCTGTCAGAAATGAGGCTTCACTGGCTTCTCTGTGCACAGAATTTGCTTTAACATCTGCCCTGTCACTGTGAGAGCGTTTCTGTGGCAATGTTGTGTATTTACCCAGTGATCTACCAAGTCTTTGGTCAGTGTTTTATTCTGAAGTGTTTATATTTCTCTTTGCCCACAGCATGAGTTTTCTCAGAGGAAAATCATGAAAACAGCAAACAGGCTGAGAAGAGTGGCCCAAACCTTGTGTCATATCTGACATAAATTCAGAATTGCTTCATAATCTTTGTAGTGAACCAGCAATTACTCTGATTCTTCTGAAGCCATAATTTCAAGCTAGGTGGTAGCTTCCAAAAGTTGAATTAAGCTTGACAGTCCAACACAGTTATTTAAAATATTGTGAGCTCTCTACCCATCAGCTGTTGGAGTGCTGAAGAGCATTCCAGCCTGCTGAAGTGGACAAACTCTGCTCTTTCAGTGGGTCTTGGGTTAGAGGTTAATGGAGAGTACGGCACCATGGTGGGTACAAACTCCTGTGTTTGATTTGCCATGGATTGATTTCCTCTTCAGTCCTGGTGAGAGCAGGAGCTGGGGGCAGTCTCAGGAAAGCCCCTTGCCCCCACCTCTCTGGAGGCCTGTGAGGAAGGGGTGGAGCACAGGGTGACCTAGTTGCTCTCTGCTGCTTTCCTTGCTCTGCTGGGGGATTTGTGGCTGCCAAGTTCAAGGCAGTCACCACCAGTCACTTGGTGTGGCCCAAGAAGGGACTGAAGGAGCAGGGGAGAGGAGGCAGTGGGAAAGGAAAGGAGAGGCCGGGATGGGAGGGGATAGGAAGTCACCATAACTCGTGTGTGAGCAGTCTCAAAATGAAGAGGCAGAGAGTTCATATATGAATTAAATGTGGTTTTTTTGTGGCTGGAACGTCTTAAGTTTTCCTAAAATTATAACTAGAAGTTCATTGATACAAAAACTAGTATTGATGTATAGTTGTGTGTGTGTGATTTGGCAACAGTTTGGGTGTGGCAGACCAGGAAATAGAGGATGTAAACAATTTACAACCATTTATTCTTTTATTAGCGCTTTTATCTGTGTAACTCTGATTAGTTGCCATAGATACAGACAACACAGGGTTTGTTTGAGTTAATGAAAAGTCTCTCATGCTGATAAAAAATGTGATTTCTCTTGAGAAAATTCTGAATTACTTCAATTTCACTATTCTTGGCCATGATTTTCAACTATATTTGAATTCATGTATACAATTAAATAATTGTGGCATTTAGTAGTCTCCTTCTTTTATATATAGCATCTGCAGAATAATTTTGAGTGGAATGCAGTACTAAACAAATCAGTCTTTAATTTAGTGATTGACATGATATATGCCAATATTATATATTGACAGATATAAATTACTGTTCTGTCAGCTTACAGACGTGCTTCTGTATTTCTAAAATAATTTTTATGATTTTTTCCACCTTGTAAAACAACTCCAGAACATGATCAGGTAGCTGATGGGCTCACAAATGTGGTTACCAATGGGCACAGCTTGATGTCACGTTTGGTTGTGTTCTTCCTACTTAACATTTCGGTATCTCGAGTGATAAAGGCAGTGAATGTGACTTGGCACATCCTAATTCCAGCTACTCTGTCCAAATAGAGAGTAGTTACTTGCTGTAAATGTTAACTCAACTGACTCAAGAAGTAGTTTCATATGAAGAAAAATTTAAAAAATTAGTTTAGCTTTTCTGTTACTGTGTGGTAGGCACGTGTGGGATGCTCCTGGTCCTGTGGTTTCTAATGAGCTTAAGGTGGCCACACTGCTTGCAAGTGTGTTTGTCACTGTCCAGGTCCTGTAGTCAGGATGAACCTGAAATAAGTGGTACTGTGGGCAGGGGGGAGAGGTACCCTGTGGGGAACAGAGAAGAAGGAAAAATACCTTTGAGTCAGCTTGATTTAAAATAAATATATACACAGGGGTTTCTTGAAGGGTTAGAGAGAGTGGGCACAGCCCTGGCAGAGTGGGTGTGTGGTCAGAGTGCAGCTGGGAGGCAGGGGAAGGCTCAGTATTGTTCCAGCCTGTGGAAGATGGTGAGTTTTATGATTTAAATGATGGTTTAAATGATCCTGTTTCTTCCAGGAACGCAAAGTGTTTTGGTGTAAAGGCTGAACTCAGAGCACCACTGAATACATGGATTATGCACTGGGCACGTGTCTGGCTCCAGCAGGGATGAGCAGCCCCTGCAGCTGCCGTCCTGGGAGCAGGGAGGTTCGGTGCTCAGTCAGTTAATTAACACAAACTACTCCACACTGGAGGACAGAACCCCTCAGCTCAAATGCTCATGGTGCTCAGAGGTTGGGGGCTTCTCCCACTATTCCCTGCAAGCTGAGCCACATTCCCTGCACTCCACTGAGCCTTTCGTGGTTGTGGTTACAGGAGAACAGGATCTGCCCCACTGCTGTAATTTAATTAGCAGGTATAGGAGAAATAACATGGATGGTTCAGCTCTGCAGGGAGTCTGACTGACTGTGGTGCACAAGAGGAAGAGTGCCATGCCTTACTCTCAGCAGACCATACACCCTTCCCCTACCACCTTTCAGTAGTAAAATTACCCTTAACTGTGTTCTTAATGGCTGGAGTCAAGATCCTAGAATAAGTATTTCCTGGGGAAAGAAAGGTAGGTTTGAGCAGCACTAAGTAAATTTGGGGATATTAAAAGTACTGAAAATTTTACCAGGTGTCTTAGAGGTTTGAAAAATAGCTTAAATCTTTTTAGAGATTAAAACCTATTTTTCTAAGTTAGAACAGTTTATTTTGCTACAAACCAATTGGAATTAATAAAAACAATGGACTCCTAGGGATGAAAAAAGAACTCTGTGTGTTCACCAGGTTTCAGTTTCAACTCCATGAGACTACAGAGGCTGTAATTAGGTCCTTTCCATTTCTAAATATTCAGATGACAGCATCCTCAGGGCCCAGTGTAGGAATTTTCTCTTTATATACAAAGTCAGGATGAGGTATTCAGTAATTCAGTACCTATATACCAATTAAAAAAAATATATAATTATTTAACATAGCTGTAGAAACAAATATACTGTTTGTCTTTATCATCATACAATGTGCAAGTCTTTGTGATCTATTGAATTTTTGGTTGTCTGCTTGAGCTGAGAACCTCCCCACACTGAGCCCTTTTCTTCAGCAGACCCCTTGTGGGACCAGCACCTGCAGAGTAGCAACATCCCAAAATGCCACTCACCTGTTTCCAGTCCTCGGATGTCCAAGAGGACGGTGCACACATGGCTTTATCTGCTGCTAATGGCTTGGTCCTCAAAAGGCTCCTGCATTTAAACTGGTCAAATCTGTCTACAGGGACCAGGACTGTAGCAGGAGAACTGGACACATTTGTCCCAAGCTGTAAATGAACAAGGTGTTGTCTCGCGTGTTGGCACTTGAGCTCTTTACTCGGGTTAACTTGGTGAAACTCAGCAGAAAGAAAAATGATAATAAAAAAGTTACATTTAATGCTTTGAGAATGAGGCTCAGCAATGCACTGAAGATGTTTAAAAGAATCCAGCAGTCAGGAGCTGTGACCCTGAGTAGGAGGGAACTCTTTACTGCTGCAGGACTTACGAGTTTGCCGTGTTTTCTTTGCAGGGTCTCGGTGTGTCTGGTGGGAGTCAGGCTGGCCTGGGCACTGCTTCCCCCAGGCAGTATCCACGGCAGAAAATAACACGTGTAAACCTCAGGGACTTCATCTTCTACATGGAACAGGAACGAGAAATGAGCCATTCTCTCCTGCTCTATCGAGCTCTGCTTAAATAAAGCCAACAGTTGTACTGATTGCTCCATACAGAAGCTCAACTTGCATTGAAAGCTGTCATTTTAATGTGCCTTCTATTTTTTTCAGAAGTCAACGTTCCAGTAATTTTGTTTTGTAAAATTGTCAGACACATGCAATAAATTTCCTTTATGTAAAAAAAAAATAATAATATAAAAACCACACACACAAAAAAAAAGTGCAAAAGGTTTTAAAAAATGTTAACTCCACAGATATAACCAACATCCCAGTCTTGCTCCATTTGGCCATTTTAGGTAAGGCTGAAGTAGCTGGTGTTGAAGTTACACAAAAGCAAGGCTGCTGCAATGGCTCACCTAAACCATCTCCTGGCCATGCCTGGGCCCAGCCCTGGGGTTCTGTGCGTTCCCTGGCGGAGCTGGGCTGTTCTTCTTCGTTTACTGGCGCTGTCTCACTGACCGTGGTGATACCTGTTGTTGTTTTAGCTTAGTTATAACGGCAGTTTTTTGCACAGCCAGGAGACTAGCACACTCTCACAAATTCTATATATTTGGGATTTTTTTGCTTTTACTGCACAGCTCATTTGCTGAGCCATTTGCTGAACCAAATCCTAAGTGTATGAAGTCTGTGTGCTTGGGTCTCAGCTGAGTTACCCTGAGTAGCTTCCAGTTGTTTTCTAAACCCCTTCAACCTTTTTGTGCATTTGTAGCAGCTGGTTAGTAACATGATTCAAAGTTGGCTTTTATTTTCTGAAAGATGTTAATTTATTTATTGCAAAGAGTATGGTTTAATGGTGGTTTTAAAAGAGAGTATTGTTCAGTAAAGATTTTTAGAGTATTCTATATGGATTTTTAAAGTCGCTCGAAAGGTTTTTGGGGGCCGGTGCCACCAGGGGTGGCGATGCCTTGGATTCCAGTCCAGGGAGGCTCATGGACAGGCTTTAAGCATAAGGAGTAGTTGTAAGTAGCTGAAAGGTGGGAGGAATACTTTTTAAATGCTTTGCTGAAGCGGAATTCTGGGCCCACACCAAAGCCGAGCGACGTCAGTGCGAGTCTTTTAAATGGGGATCAGAGAGGAGCAGTCACAGGCAGGTGGGCACAAGATGTATTTCAGATTTTAACAGTGTTACCAGTCACCAAGGAAGGGAGACATTTGCTTATTTATCTTTTCCATTTTTACTATGTTATGCTTGCCACTTTTTTGAGGCAATATTTTTTTTTTTTCGATGGGAAACCATAGCAAAAGCACAAATAGAACTATTTGTCCAATAGTTTTAAAAACAAAGGTTTTAATTATTTTTTAAGGTTTATGAAAAGCAGAAGAAAATTTATACTGCTGCTATTTAGCCAAAAGATTATTCATAAGGTATTTAAGGCCAGGAAGTGTAAAGTTATGTTTTAAATGTATTGATAATTTGTACATATTGTTTATAAAGGCCTTGTGTTTATTAGAGTTACGTTATTTTGATGATTTCTGTACATACTCGTAAATACCCCCAATTTGTGTGAAAACATACTCCCTTATTTGTACTTATTTTGTAAAGAAATAAAACAATTTACTAAAGTAACACATCGAGTGACATACAGTATTAATTTATCAAACATGAATTTTCACATTGTCTCGTAGTTCTTAAGCACTGGTCAGAAAACATTTTTGCATTAAAATATTAACAGAATACCCACAAAGAAATATTAAAACCCGAATACTTCAATGTTTTGTTGTGCTGATCCTTATCCTTTGTGAAACATCTAATAAAATTGTCAACAAACCTCGATGCCATTAGTACAGAGAATGGATGCACTCAGCAGTGGCTTTCTGGGGAGCGATGAGTCCAATGAGCACAACAGAACATTCCCCTTCACTTTCTGACACAGCCCTGCACAGAAAGTGCTGGGGAGGGCTCGTGTTTGTCGGGCCACGGGGTCAGTGCTCGGCAACAGCGAATCAGAACAGTTTGGGTCAATCGAATTAGGCGAAAAACCAGGCTACGCTTCTTGGCCTCCGCAGCAAAAACATCTGCTGGCTGCACACAGGGCCTCGCTGCAGTGGCTGGGGCATTTTAAAACCTCTCTCGGCCAAGCTGAGCAATGTTCTTCATTAAGTTGTGTTACTATGGTTTAAGGCCAGAAGTAAAAATTCGAATCAGTTTTCGTTGATATTGCTGCCTAAAAATACAGGGAAATAAGTAAAAAAGATATAAGTGAAACTGTAATAATCTTTAAATAAGTGACCTGAAGTTACTAACTAAAAGAACATGTCCTAGCTTAACTTTTTTTTTTTTTTTAAAGGCATTTCTCTTCTAAGAAAGTGATTGTTTCCACATGTCTTCCTTGCCTTAGTGCTATTTTGCAGTCAATGCTGTGATGTCACGGTTCAAACTTTCCATCTCAAGTTCACATTTAACTCGGCTGGCGCAGCCTGGAACCCTTTCCAGTGCCACCTCAGCAAAGCTGCCCCAAGGACCGGGGCTGCTTCATTGAGCCAGAAAAAAAACACAGTAAACACCAAACTGAGGAAAAACCAACCACAGATCCTCCCAATGTCCTGCACGTGTCCAGAAGCATCGTCCCACTGCGTGCCCCTGAGAGCTGCCCATGGGTGCTCAGCGCCCGGTCCTGCAGAGCTGGGCAGGCCTGGCCCGAGCACCGGGGGCAGGATTGGGCCCCTGTGATCAAATGTCCCCAGGAGGGGTCCCCTTTTTGCTCCCTGGCTGAGGTAAGAACCGGGGGGGATGCGCTGCCAGAGCCGCTGCGAGTGCCACTCACCCTGGTCAGGGGGGCAGGGTGGATACAGGAAAAACAGGAACCTGAATGGATTAATTAAGGATGCTTTGGACTGAAAGGTAACTCAATGTATGAAAGTAATAAATAAAAAGACTATTTTTTTTTTCTTTCTGTGAGACGTGGCTACATCAAGCTGAATGGAGCTAAAGGCTGGAGAAGACGCAGTCAAAAATTCCCACCTCTTTCAAACACCATGGGAGATACAGTGAGTGTTCCACCCTACGTGCTTATTTTTGTTCGTTTACTTTACAGAAATGTTTATGGCATGAAGTACTGTATAAGAAATGTGCATACACAAATACATGACAATTATACGTTAAGTTCTTTACAATATTAAATGTATAATATACAATTCTACAGATATCTTACATACAAAGGTGAATGTTGTGCCATATAGTCAAATATGGCAATGCCTAGCAACTTCAGAATGTCGTACAAGTATAAAACCACAAAATAAAATAACTTTACAACTCTTAAAGTAGACAGATTTGCTCAACTGTTCTGCTAAGGTAGCAGGCCAACCGGCCAGGATTGCCATTAGAGATTTCTGAGTTGGGGGACCAAGGTGAGAAAATCTGCAGAGGTCTGATTTTCCATGGACAGGTATCCAGCCCTTTTCCAGAAATTAGACCCCTGCCTAGATTGTTCCTTGGATAGTCAGTACAGCTCATCGCTTTTGAAAGTATAAGTCTTAAATGTGAATTTTAAAATTTTGCCTGATTGCAACCAACTGGCATTGAAGAACTGTTGACCACTTAATACTCTCTCCCTTGTTCTATATGGCCGTATTTAGGCATCTAAAAAGGGTTTTAATTAAGATTCAGCATCTACAACGGTATTCTATAAATTAATGTGGGAGAAACTAAATTGTGATTAACACATGAATTAGTTATTGAGGACCCAATCATGCTAAACTGCAATAAACAGGATTTAGCAGAATGCTATTTATAACCTCGCACCTGCGAACACGGTGCTGTCTCCTGAGTTAGGAAGCCCTGTGAGTCGATGCCGATTCCTGGCAGTAGCAGGACCCTCCTGCAGACCCCTGACTTCGTTACAGAGAAAGTTACACAGATAGAGGGCGGCTACAGAATTAATATTTTTAATAATAATTTAAAATAATAAACCAGTTTAAACCAAAGGCGGCCTGCTTTCATCTGGCAGTGGCAGTACAGGGTTTTAACAGCTCTTTGCAAGAATTCCAGACCCATAAAGAGTCAGGCCTGTCCAAAATTCTTAAGCTTTCCTCCTAAATGTGGGCTTCTAACATGGTTAGTAAATGATTAACAAGGGGTGGCAGAGCTTGCTTGGCAGAACCACGTTTCTTTGATAATGCAAAACTTAACAGTTTCTGTGTCAAAACAAGACTGGCTTTAAGAGAGCTACAGCTCCACGTCGGGTACGTGACCCCTGTGTGATGGTGGATGGCATTTTATTTTGTGCTTCCAGATCCCTACTGTTGCAAACATTGCCTTAATCGGCCTCATCTAACTTTTTGTCACTTTGTTTGTTTGGTTTGTGTGGGGTTTTTAAGTACTGAGCACCAGTTGACTATAAATTGGTCCTTTTCTGATTCTGGATCCTGTCCACAGAGAGAGACTTCAGTTGGAAATGTAGTATAAAAATAAGCCATTTGCTAGTGTGGGTGAGTACAATCACAGAGGTGCCCCGTGGTGCCTGGAGGTGTAAAGCACGTCTGATATGGAGGTGTGGCAGTCAGGGAAGAGTCTCAGTGCAGTTTTTAGCGTTCCATCTTCCTCTCACAGACGTCCGCGTGTCACGGCACTGGGGTGTCCTTGGGAAGGCCGGCAGAACCGCTGCTCCTGCTGATCCATCCAACTGCTTCAACTGGTCCTTGCAGAAGTCCAGCCCAGTGCAGGGTCAGGGGTTTAGGAAGCTCTGCCTCTTTCACAGCAGTGCTGTTGAGCCCAAAGTCCATCCCGGAGCCCCTCTGCGCTGGGCGTGCTCGGCAACTCCACCGCGAAGAACGGACAACTGGTTTCTCAAACGCATCTCGTGGCTGGCTATGTGACAGGTAGTTTCAGAGTACCACTAATTGGCAACATAAAGTCCAAGTCTGTTTGCTAATACTGTTTTGCAAATCCTTAGTGTTTCACATAAGGGACTATTAAACACTTCTACGGTTACAAAGAGGGGGCGGGGAGGGTCTAGTCCAGGGGCTCCTGTTTTATTCTGATTGTTGGGGTGGGTTGTGGTCGTCTGTCCTCGCGACACAGCACGTATTCACTGAACTGAGAGGAATCCACCCCACCACCACAGGAAGCTGCCACGTTAAATCCCTTCTGAAATAATCTTTCGAGCACCTGCAATGTGGGGGGGAAAAGAGTCAGATTAATATTTAGCAAATTTTAGTGATAAAAGCAGTCGGAAGCACCGGATCTAAATGATGGATTTAGTCTTTCCAGTCCTCATTGTGAATGAATATTATTCAGCTATAATTCTATAACTTATTGTTAAATGACTACACTGTGATTAAAGTCTCGCTCTCAGCAAACCTCTGTAGAAAACAAAAATTAATCAAAGAAATAAGCACTCTGCAGAGCAGCTTAGTACATTATATAGTAAAATACTGGACTGTGGTGATATTGATGCTATCTCTTACTGCTTATAGAAAGCAACATCAGGTTTAAGTTGTAATAAAAAGTGCCCATTATTCATTAGTAATATGAACAGTCTTACAGAGAGGGGCTGAAACGCTCTTCCTTGGCAGATGAAAATGTATCAGGAGCCTGAATGACACATCCACCAGATCTCTGTGGCTATGGCAGCTGTTTTCCCTCACTGGAAGGGAGGGCTGCTGTTAGCAAAGCGTGGCAGGGATGGGACGCAGAACCAAGACGTGGACAACAAGGAAATGTTCTGGCCCAAGGAAGAGGTTAATCTGTGTTGCCCAAATATGTATTTTTTTCTTTCTCCTCCTAAAGAAAAGTTGGTGCAATTTAGATGCATGAATTTAAGGAACCCAGAGGCAACTTTAATTTCTGCGACTGTCACACAGCACATCACCCCAGGACATGCTGATCTTGGCAGTGTGATCGGGGCCGTGTTTTCACATGTGTGAGCGTGTTGATATTCGGTTTCCCAGCAGAGCAGGACGCACACAGGCTCTTCCCAGAGTTAGGTGAGAGCAGATGCCAGATCCACCTTTGGCGGATCTGCTGTGCATGACCCACCAGAGGAGACGCCGTGGTGCTTCCCAAGTCCAGGGCAGCAGCCTGGAGAAGTGGTTCCTGTGGTTTTCTGTGTGATAAACGCTGTCAGGGGCAGCAGCCTGTGCTGTTCTCTCAGGGCCTCACCCAAGGTACTGCTTCCATTGCTGCAGCACGTGGGAAGTGAACTGATGGTTTACTGAACCTGATGGCCACACCAGCATCCCCATGTGACAGCCACCCACAGCAACAGGGACCAAGCCACTTGCTCACTCAACCTAGAGAAGTGTCTAAGCAGTATACCCACCTTGAGCCCATTTTCATGGGCACAGGTTGTAGAAGGAATTTAATTTCTTTTTCGGCTCCACCGGCCCCCTGAGCACATCAGCAGATACGCTGACTTTGGAGACTGCACACCAGGCCACTGCCCTCACCCTCACACACAGACCCACGTGAGGCCACACTGCATTTCTTAGTGCACCATTTCTTTTGCCTGAATGTTGGCTTTGTTTTTTCCAGAAACATGATTTCAGAAGAACAGCTGTGTCTGAGGTGGTGTGGCAGTGCAGTGCAAACCACGGCAGCAGCATTTGCTGGCTTTAATCTGCTCAATCCCTCCTCAGAGGCCACCTGTGGTACCCATCTGCACCCAACCCAGGGTTTGGGTTTTCAGTGGCACCTAAAACATTTTACTTTTGCTCCCTTGGCTGCTAAGGATGGGCAAAGGAAAGAGGCTGCTCCAGCTCAGCTCTGCCTGAGCCACGCCGAGTGTGCTGGAAATCAACTTGCCTGAGGAGCTCTGCCTGGCCTTGGGACACGGGGACTTAACGTTCTCAGAAAGTCACATCTGCCAAATCTCCCTGACTTTTGCCCTGATTTTTACATACTCTACACAGTAAAAAAGTTGTAGAACTGAAAGATCAAAAAAACACACCAGAGTATGGAAGAATAATGAACCAGCAGAGATGAAAAGAAGGGGCAGGAGAGTGGGTTATCAAAATACATTTAAAATACAGAGAGAGAAAGCTTTCATCTCCCCTGTTTGTCTGGGCTGTGTGGGGCCTGTAGGCCAGAAATGGGGTGCAGACACTGACACTTGTTCCTCCTCAGAGAGGAAGGCATGAGGAGTCGGAGACGGAAGGAGGAATAAGACATCAGCAGGCTGCTGTTTCACAGGCTGGAGTGTATTTTGAGTATATTATGTATCACTGCTCCTAGCCCTGGCAAGATGAAGATGAGAGACAACCCAGCCACAGGAAAGGAGGCTTCTCCCACTGAACTGGATAGCGGATCAGAGGATTGACAGCCAAGATTTCTGAGAGAGACGGGACTTCAAAATCCTTGCTAAAAACTTCTAAAAATCAATTTGCTTGTAAGACAAAACAAGCACGGGGGTGCCCCTGGCTTGCCTCAGACCAAAGCCATGGAAGGCTGCACGTTAACATAGGATTCTTTTGCACTGAGCCTGCCCTCTGCAAACACTCAGTCCAGGTAGACGTTCCACCTCAGAGCACCGCGCGGAACAAAGAGATTCGTTTGTGCTCGGCCCGTGCTGGAAGGACCACACTGCAGGCCACAGTCCAGGGTTAAAAACCCTGGCATCATCCATTTTCTCAGCAAGAAACAGAACAGGCCAAATCCTGTAAACAATGCAGAGAATGTTTAAATATTGCAGAGTATTAAGTGTCACTTGGACGAGGCTGAGCTCAGGTCTGAGAGCAAGGCTCCCGCAGGGCTCCCCTGGCACCGAACAGCATTTTGAAGGTGGACAGGTTTAAATTCCACTTAGAGAATTTGACTCAATGCACATGACTTCTTCTGAAAGTAAGATATGGACAGAGGAAAGAGTAACCACCTCTGAATCAAATCAGAGCAACCTTCCTGAAAATCTCCAAAGAATTCGAAGATGCCAGAAGTGAGTCTCAGCTGTGACCCTCCTGTGTATGGGGGACACACAGTAACAAATAAAGGATTTCATATACACTGTCTTACAATATTCCAAGTGCATCTGATTTTGTTGGAAGGTTTTTCCAAATGGAAAACTTCATTTCATGTCAATTTTGCGAAATACTAAGAAACACATTCTTAATGATAGGACTCAGTGTTCAACATACAAACATCACAGAATTTTCTCTAAGGTAAACTCGTGATTCTCACCAGAACCTGTTTCAAGGAGTTGAAAAAATCTCTATGCCTTTATATAATTACAAATGGGTGTAAAATTAAGAGTTACTGTATTTTTTTGCCTAGCACTAACTATTCAGTGTTGGCATTCTTTGTTCTATATGCACAGTTCTTGATACAAAGCATTTAATGAAAATATTCTTAAAATAAAAAAAATGTATAGGTTGCAATTCTGCAACTAAATACACTCAGCAGGGCACAGGGAGACAGAAGAGACGTCTCTCAGCAAACAGCAGACAGGCTTCCTGTGTTGCTTTTTGGAAGCAATTGTGCTCTTCCACCCACTACCCATCTCCATTAAGTCTGTGTGTTGGCTTCACTGTATTTCCAACTTCTGACTTAATATTGTTTTGCAAAAAAAAAATCCTGGGAAGGGGAGGAGCAGTGCCTATGCACTGACCAGAGTTCATCAGAGACAATGATAATTATCTGCTGGTTTCATCAACCTTTGGTCTCAGAAATGCATAGTTTTCCAGAAAGTGTTTGAAAACACTTTCTATTAATTATATAGTAAAATGATGTAATTTAGTAAAATGATGTAATTTAATAGTATTAGTTATACTGTAGACTCTTTGACAGAGATTATTTTTTTTTTTTACAACATGAACTCTTTGATTCTGACTGAATTTTGACTGAATTCAAAACACATTCAAATAAGAACAGTAATTAGTGTACAGCTTTTACTACAAGCACACGTACCCTACTGGTTGCACCGCTGTGGATGAAAGAGGGCCATGCTCAGCCATGTGGGCATCCAGTGCTTTGCCAGGCAGTGCTGAGCTGGTGAGTGGCTCACAAGGACCCTTTGTTGTTTCAGTTATCCTGATTCCTCATGTGCATCTAACTGGATCACAGGGACAGCGTGGCTCAGACACAAATGCTCTTCCCTCTCCTCCTACCTGAGCTAAACTGCAACTGCTCCCTCCTCCCCCCTGCACGGGGGTGAACTCGCCCCTGTCCCACTGCAAACCTTGCCAAACAAACTGCTAAGGACTGTGCAGAATTAACCACAGGCTGGTAAAGTTCAACCAAACACACCACTTGGGAGTCTTGAACCAAAAATCATCCAAAACAGCTGGGTTTAGGATGGTTTCAGACAACAGCGCACCAGGGAATGCTGCCCCATGGAGGGGGGTGTCACCATCAAATTCAGGGTGTTAAAACGACTCAGTCCATCTTTATGTATTCAGGTAACTGCAGGTCTCCTGAAAATGTTGTCACCTGCCAGGCTGGGAGGTGAAGGGCCCCTCAGCTGATGTGCAGTAACCACACAGGTCAGTAGGACCTCTGTGTTCTTGTCCTCCCTGGCTGCACCTCCCTCCCCATCCACTCTGGCCAGGCCAGGCCACGGCTCTTCTGCAGGTATTTGCCCACAGGGCAGTTTAGCAAGACCACAAAGGCATTTCCCACAGCCCAGTTCACACCTGCAGCCACAGCCCACCTGCAGGGGATGGTATGTTTGGAAAAACTCCCCAATAGGTTGATTTCCCTTTCCTTAACCCAAGTATTGGCAGCTTGTTCCAAAGGCAGACACAAACTAAGAGCTCTGTCTTGCCCTTGTTAATTAAGGCACGAGTTAATGGCATCATCACCCCTGTTCCTCTCCGCAGCCCCAGGACAGCCACACCACGGAGCTCTGGCTCTTGTGGTGATGATCCCTGTGAAATGGCACTGCTTGTCCCTAAGGCAGCTGCCTAAACACAGGCCACGTATTTATTTCTGCTGCCATCCACCTATCTGTCCAGTTATCTTCTTTTGTTTCATATGTTTAATTTTAAACCTAATGTCAAAACTCTGAGTATAAAATGAAATACATTTTGTTTAAAATACTCTGGGCAATTTTTATAGAACATCCTTTTGAAAAAAAAAAAGTGCAGAGATCAATTTTTTTAAGTCCATCCCGCAGGCACCATCATTTAATTATGAGTGAGACATAAATTATGCATTTACACATTGTTGCATTTTCTATAAAATGGTGTGGAGATTTTTTTTTGTAGTTTTTGGAACTCTCTCTTTCTTCCTGCAGGCACTTTGGAGGAAAAAAAAAAACTGCTGAAGGCTATACATTGATGAAAAAATTAGCATTTATCAGTATAACACCATTATGAGACCAGCATGGCACTAACATACACAAAATCTAAATCTATTTTTCTGCTTAGACTTAGGAAAACCTGAAAGACTGTGATCTCACCAGGCAGAAAATGTCTCCTTGCAGTATAAGCACTGAAAAGTAATTGGGCAGAAGCAAATAATTTGCATATAATTGAGCGAGACACAATAAAAAAACCACCCCAGCAAACGGATGAGGCAGCACCAAAAGGCCACTCGTTACCTGCACTGAGTTCAACCGGCAGTATCCGTTCAAGGGAAACCTGATAACGTGGGTTGGGTCCTGGTTCCAGCCTGCGTTTACGGAGTTGCACATGACATCCCCAGTCTCTGGGAAGATCTCTTCTATTAAAGCCTTCTCCCCACTCAATGCAATCCTCTCCCCCAGATCTGGAGTCACTCTTACAACCAAGCAGTCACAAGGCTGGAAATGTTTCCTTTGTTCTTTCTCTTGTTTCCATCGCTCAAGTTCCTTAATCATTGGCTGCAGCTGGTAATACTTTGCTTCTTCATATAAAAGATTAAAGTCCTGGGAGGAAAAAAAAAAAAGAAAAGAGAGGGAGAGAGAGAAACTAGAAATGCTTATAGTTCTCTTTTAAAAATTAGTATTGTTCCTGTTTGACCTACTTAGGCTTATGTACTGTCAGCAAGAGCGCAAAGGCAACAGGTATCCACATACTTTGTCTTCATCTTACACCTACACAGAAAACCACATGGTGTTAGTGTTGAATCTATTTGAGCTGACCATGAAGTTCCCATTGCACTGAATTATCCTTTCATTTATTATCCCACAAGCTCAATGCCAGAAGGCTTTAGTCTTGGATTAAGAAATCAAAATAGCTGGTTGCAATAAACAAAGCTTACTGATGTAAGAGAAGATGTTCCAAGCCCTAATCTTCACTCTTGGCCTCAGATACTTCTGATCTTACAACAGATCTCAGGCTTCGCTGTCGCCTCTCACACATGTTACGAGATGGAGATGTCAGTTCAGCTTCACTTCTCACCTGTCTTTGCTGAGGCTGAAATTCAGCTACAGCAGCTCAGCTGCTCCCTTCATTTCATGACTATTCATGTATTTAAAGCATGCTTTGGAGCCTGGTAAATTATATGGAGGGAGTGACCATCCTGCTGGCTGGGAGCTCAGCTGTGCACTCCAACAGCTTAAAAGAAGCTGTTCTTCCCTGCCATTTGTCCATCACCTCACTTTGGCTTTGGGCAACTGAAATTCCCAATCCGATCCAGTTCCCAGTTCAGTGATTGAGATATCTGCTGCACATCCTCATCAGAGGCACATCCTTTCAGCAGATTTCTCACCCCTCAGCTGTGTCAGAGTAGGTGGGGAGGCCAAGGGTGCCAGCAGCCCCAGCCCGAGGAGACAGCAGTGCCCACCCAGCCAAGCTGAGAAGAAAGAGGAGACGCCCCCGGTGAGCACTCTGAGCACTCTGCTTACACTGGCCCCACCACCTCCTTCAGCCTCCTGAGGGGAAGAGGAACAACACCAGCTCCTCCCTGCAAAGACCTGCTGTTTGCTTTCCTGCCTCTTGCACCTCTTCAAAGATGCAAATGCTGCACCCCAGGTAAGATACTACCTGACTTTTGTGGAGCATGCTGGAACACCTGGAACAAAGGCCACTTCCACACCAATAAAATGAAACAAAAAAAAATCACAAGAGTGAAATGATTGGAATCATTTGGACTGGAAAGAATGGTATGACAAGGAATAACGAAGAAATGGGCACTCAAATTCCATGAAAAATAACAGGTGTACTGCTGCCCAGGGACTCAGGGAAGAGGGGGAATCAAGTGAACATGCAGCACAAAAAGGTGCGACTCTTCATAGTGGTTTGGAATTAACCTGTAAAATCTGCTGCTGCAGGGTATTACTGAACCAAAGCACTTAGCTCTGTTCAAATTTGGCACCACAGACCCACCACCGTTAGCTGAGGTGCTCCCTCACCCCAGGGCTGCCTGCAGCCTGGAGACGTATGAATATTCACAGTGACAGCGGCAAGGTTATCGCCTTACAAAAGGGACATCCAATGCTTTACATCTCTTTGATGTCTGTTAAGGCTGGGACAATGCACACACTGCTAAGGGAGGGGAGAAAAAGACCAGAGCAGAGAGGAAGAGGGATAAGAGCAAGTGGGAAGAAATGAGGGCAACAAACACACTCATGGGACACAGCTTGAAGATGAAAAACAACAGGAAGATGAAAGAAGAAATGGTACAGAAGGCATGCTGCAAACAACCAGCGTTGGGAACAGGCCAGGCAAAGAGCTGGAGACTGGCTGCACTACCTGCTCTCAGGTAAGAGAGCATCAGCCCCAAAGCCTCATCCCCTGATGGAAGGTGTTCTCACCCTTCCCCAAAACCAGCACCCTCTGCTGAACCATTACTGCTTTTCTCTGTCGACCAGTGAAGTTCCCTGGATACTTCTGAGCAGGGGATCAGTTTAAACCTACAGGGGTTAGTGGCCTAAATTAAAAAAAAAAAAAACACCTGTTCCAAATTTCCTGAAATCTTTGTGCAGGACACTGAATCAGCACAGTCCACCACCACCCAACTATGTTCACTACAGAGGCGTGTGCAGTGCCCTACCAAACGCTCACCTGGCATCTGCTGGTGCCATGGATCTCTTTTTCAAGCAAAGGAAAACATGCAATGCTAAGGAAAAATGAAATGCTGTAGAAGGAAGAGGAGCACTCAGCGCTTACTGAAGGCAATGGAAAATCATCCACTGTTTTCAGTAGGTCCTGAAAAACTCGTTTTAGAATATCTGGGTTCATGGTCACTATAAAATAAGGTGTTATTTGTAAGGGCAATCAAGCGAATATGTGCTAAGAAAACTCCACAGTAAAACCTAGAAGAGATGGTGCAGTGATAGAAAAACCAGTCCTGCGTTTCTGGAAGCAGAGAGCACTGCTCCTGAGGCTGGATGCAAAGCCCATTACATTCACGAGAGGCTTCAGCTGCCTTCACTGGGCTTTGCACTAGCCTGACAGTATCCTGAATCACAGGAGTTCGATGGGCTGCACCCCCGGGCCAAAACAGTACTGCCACAAAACAAACAAAACCGGGATCACACCACCCCAACCTCCCCCACAGCCAGCTCTTAGCCCACCGCATGGAATGCAGCTCCTTAGTGACTCCTGCTAGTCCTCATTTGCCCTGAAATAAACAGGATAAATTTTATATTCTCATTTCATTTTGTGAGAAGACAACCTGCTTTCAAAAGAAACAGCTCTTCCAGAACTGTTCCCAGAATGACACAGCCACACCTGAGGTGGCTGTGTGGAAATCGGGGCTGTGCTGCAGCATCACATGCTCTGTAGGACAAAGTGACCTGGTCATAACTGCCTGGGTTAAACCAAGGTGTTTGGGTTAGTTTTTAATAAAAGACTCTCATCCCATGTCTATTCCACACCTGGATGAAGGGTCTATAATGGACACTGGGAACTGAGGTGTGCTGGTGCCAAGGGGCAAAGTGCACGCTCAGCCTTAGGGAGTCTGGGCACCTCTTGTCAGGCAGTGGCAATAAAAGGAATTTGTTGTGCTGTAACAAGTACAGGGGATAAAAAGGGTCTTCTGTAGGCAAGAGAAATTCACTGCTGTCCACCAGTGACAGTGCTGGGAAGGGACACCTTGTGTGACCCCCACCCCACGTGCTGCCTGCAGCGCAGCCTGACCCGCTCTGCTCCTCTTCTGGGCCATGTGGCCTTTCTGCACCCAGGGACGGGGGCATCCCGAAGGAATCTGGCAGTGCTTTCAGGGAGGAAAGAGCATTTCCCCAAACCAGGAAGAAGAATGAGTGGCTCACAGCATGGGGGTCCAGCTCTCTAAAGCCTGTGCTTGGGCAGGGTCTCCCACTCAACACACTGCCAAGCCCACAGTCTTCTCCTTCAGGGTTTTACACACTGTTTGGAGAGCTGTGTGTCTGTGACAGGACTGGAAGCGATGCCCAGCTCTGGACTATCTGCACTGAATGCTCAGGATGCCCAGGTAATACTGACATAGATAGGTCTACCCTTGCACTGTAGATATAAAATCCTACCCTGATGATTTGCAAAAGTTTAGTATGAAATATGAAGTAGAAGAGCTCAACCCACAAGGGACCTTGCCAGGAAGGTGCCACAGAACTGCATGAAAACATTTCCATGCTGTTAGTTTTGATGAGTTAGAGATGCAGAGGCAGATGCAGACATGAATCTTCCTGGACCTATCCAAAAGAGGCACATTTCCCTGAACCAGGCACAGGGGTAGCTACAGTGGCAAAGTGCTCAGGGGTTCATGGAGACTCAGCCTCAGAGCAGCCTGGCACAGGTCTGGGATGCTGCACACGGATTCTGTACCCTCTGTCTCACAGAGGCTCCAGCCCTGGTGTCAGGGCAGTGCTGCTGAGCAGCAGGCAGCATCCACAGCAGATTTTGGGCAATATCCAGGAGTTCCTTGTCCTGCAGGACTAATGCCTCTCCCATTTCTTCTAAGGATTACTTCCCTACCTTCCCAGCTTCTTAACAGCAGTGCACCTTGTGGCAGCACAGCCCAGGCTCAAGCACTGTCTATGAGAGCTAAAGGAGCTGCTTCTCTTCAGCTGAGGAAAACCACTTTACTCCGAAGGTGATTCCCACTGCCACTAATTCCCTGCTCACAAGCAGGCTAGACTGAATGGGGAGATAGTACAGCCTCTAATTTTTCTGTAAAGTACCACAAAAAGCCTTCATAGCTACCATGAGCTTCAACTTCGTGGGTGTTGTAGGAACTAGTGGGGAAGTTCTGCCAGGTCACCTGCAAAAGGGAGCAGAGAGGCAGGTGGGATGCACACAGCCTTTCTCCATCCACAGCTTCTGGCCAACACTCAGATCTCATGGGGAGGATAAAACAGATCTTTCAAAGATGCAGCCTTTTGCCTTTCACAAAATAACTTCCTGTTTATTGTTGGATAGAAAAGTCTTTTTTTCTGGTGGATTTCACAGTGGCTAAATTCTGCAGTCACCTATGACAAGGGTGGCATCTTCCTGGGGAGGAGTTGGGGGGTGTGACCTCAAGGCTGGTTGTGCTGCTGTTTTGATGTCAGTGCAGTGGGTCAGTACAGATCTACCAACTACAGGCAGAGATACCCAACAGAAACCGAGACACCGTGCCTCCCGTGAACCTGATGCTGCTCTCTCAGTACTAAAGACATCTTGTATGTTTTTGTACCTAACACTGACTCCTGAACAGGCTGAAATGGCTCTTTCTGCCTATTTTTCACTTGTTATTCTTTATTACATGAAACAACAAACTGCCACCCTGACTCAACGTTTCTTTTGTATTTTTAGTGCTGTGAAGATCTGACTCCTGGCTACGAGAGAAAGTTGCTCACTTCTGTGATGACAACTGCACCATTTGCTAAGGTCAGTCTGAGAAGACTTAAAATTAGATGAAAGCACACCAATTTTGTAACTCTATTAATAAACCAGTGGTGACCTTGTCACTCTGGTGACCTCTGTAATCCATATAAAACTCAGATGTCCTGTGCATTTGTGCTCCTCCCCTCTTTAAGATGGAGTAACTACATACACGTTGCCTGTGTCTATTTTTGTTTGATGCCCTCTGAGCAGGGAGTGAGTCTCAAACAAGCAGGTACAGTGGGCCCTGGTTTTGCATGAAGTGAAGGAGACGTGCTGCTCATAAACATCCTGGGGTTTGATCTCCACTCTGCTGGCAGGGTGGAGATCAAGGCAGGGAATATCTGGGCACCAGAGGAGGAGCAGTTCCTGTGCCAGCCACCCCCTAACCCAGCAGTGTGGCAGACCCAGGGGGTGCTGGCCCCACACTCTGCTCCAGGACGTTGTGGTCCTATGCACAGGACACTGAACAGTGCAGGAGGAGGGAGCTGTAAGAGGCTGCTCACCATCACCTCGCTCGGCAGCAGAGCAGAACTCAGCCAAACCACTCACAGTAATTCCTCAACATACTTCATGTGGCTAAAAATCCCCCAAACCCAGGAAAACTGTACGATATAAGAGAGCTGCTTGCAGCAGGAAGACCTGGGAGACACTTTCAAGTTCTGTCTGAGTAGTAGTTGGAAGTGTAATTAATATTCACTGTAAACACACCACTCAGACTTGATAATAAAGAATCACTAGCCTCAGAACACATACCCCACTTTCTCTGCATTTCAGTGTTAACTTAGTCTGAAAACAACACTGAAATAGCAAACACAATAACGCTGGTGTGGTACTAACATTCCAAACTTTCCAAAATAACCATCTGAGCAGCAATTCAAGTTGAAAAGCAACTTGGCTAAACCTTGAGGCTAATAAACTGCTTGATTAAATTAAGGGGTAAAAACTAATAAATATTCAAAACACTTGATAATGCTTTGTTTGACATAAAGAACATTTAATGCAAGTCTCACTGGAAAACCTGTCAGGTTTTATACCTAAAATAGAGTTTTGCATTTAGAAACACGGAGTGATTCCATTTGCTGCCTTTGATTATTGTCTTCTGTCACTTTAATCATGCTGGTAAAATTACACGATTTCTGTGAAGTCAAATCCGTTTACAATGCAGTTTTAATATAGCTTTACAGCGCATTCTTCTACGCATTTTTATTTAGTTACTCCCTACCTAGCAATGCTTTGCTTTGTTCTTGAGCCCTCATTAGCCTGGGGTTTGCTCTAAAGCTCTCCCAGGGAGGAACTAAATAAAATACAGTTAACCCTATGCAAAGAGATGGTCTGGAACAACGGCCTGAGCCCGGGCACAGCGCCGGCTCTCCTGAGTCTCTCCCAGCCCTGCCAGAGTCTTGCTGTGCAGACAAGTCCTTGGCATCCACTGGCACTCTCCCCTCCAGGCTCCTGCCGAATCCTGCCGGTTTTGTTGCAGAGCACCTCTGAAATCTGGATGCTGGCTGAGGCCACGATCAGCTCGAACTGCATCTCTTCTAACCCTTCTCATGCCTTCTTGCCCCACTAGGTTGTCCACAACACTGCTGCTAAAGCATCTCTCTGGCACCTGTCCCACTTCTCCACCCACCCCCCTTTACCTGATCCATTTACAACCCATAGGACTGGTCTGGTCTTCAGCTTCACTGCTACCCATGGGTTTCCTCTCAGTTCTCCATAAAGAGCTTTCTTGCCCCCATCACTCAGAGCTCTGGCTCTCACCCTGTCTCACAGCACCCCAAACCCCAGGGCAGCCTCCCTGACCCTCCTGAAAGATCAGTGCTCAGGACAGCCCTTCTGGGCTGGAGCTCCAAAACTGCCCACGAGTGCCAAACCTTCTTCCTGCCTCATGATGAGACGTGTGCTCCCACCACACAGCGTGTCCCTCAACACCAACTGCAGACCCTCCCACGACGAGGTCAAACACGATTATCCTCGTAACTCAGGCAAGAACGGCTGAGGAGCAGTTGCAGCCCGAGGATCAGCTGTACTCCAAAGCTACAGCCACCACCAAAACCACAACTCTGGACTGGCTCAGTCAGAACCGGTCAAGTGATCTTGCCCACCCAACACAACAAAGTGAAATCGCGTTGCAGAGAGCAGGAACTTTCCTTTCCAGCTCCTCCAACTGAGCACACCCCCTTCTGCCATCCCAATTTATTCATCATTTCATCCTGGAGTAAGTACTTTTGTTTAATCTTGTCATCTACAGTTTGCACACTTTTGTCTTCCAATTTTCATACATGAGGGTGACAATGTTGGAAGTTTCGTAAGTGCGAAGCCAAACAAACAAGGCTAAGAGGAGAGCCTTTAAACAATCAGGGCCTGCAAAGCAACAACCAGCGCCACTATTTCATAGAAAACATGCACTGCTCCTTAAAAAACCCTCAGTCCATTCCGTCTCCCAAGAATATTTTGACATTCACAAACTGTGAACAGATTACTTCCTGAAATCAAAGTATCTGCATTGGTTATATCTAACACAAATCCTTATGGGCTTGTTTAAGGGTGTTTCCTTTTCATACCAACAAGAAAAAGATTTATTCAGTTCAAGTCCTCTAAGTATCAAATTTAAAGCATTTCTTTCAGTTTCAGAGCATTAAACCCTGGTAAGTGCTATTGCTGATGTTGTTTCTTAATTGTTGTTATACCCTGATAACTAAGCTAAAAATGTGAGAAAATACAATTAGTTTAGAAAAACTGATTTAGCCATAAGCTTCATCGTTTAACTTTTTATGGTATCCATGACAACCACTGGTCCATTTATTAAATAACAGCATCCCTGGTGTAATACACAAGTACTAAAAATCCTAACAAATAAACAGCAACATTTACTTAAGTGTGTTTAGGTCAAGGCCACAAACCAACCCGCACCAAAACAAATGACAGAACGGGAGGAAAAAACAGATTGCAGACTATAGCTTTCCTTACCTTAAAGTCATCTGGGAGCAGTAGCTTAGATGTCCTTAGGAAGCTTAATATATATCTGAAAATTTCTCCATCTCGATCAATGAAATAGTGTTGTTTTAAACTGTCCAAGACAATAGGCTCGGTGCCATTAAACAGACGACTTATTCTGAAAAAAAAGAAGAGAAAAAGAAATGGGCAAAAGAGACAAAATCTCATTACAGCCTCAGGGTTTAAGAACATCCAGCCAATTTAGGTGCACCAACTCAGTGTGCATAAGGTAACGCAGTATCTTAATGTGGTGACAAGCAAGTGCACAGGGATGGATGCCCTGGGCATGTGTGTGCCCCCACACGCGTGTGCACACACACACACACCAGCACCAGAGCCTGCAGCTGCCCTGGCACCGAGCTCTGCTGCCCTCAGCCAGGGCTGCCAACGGGGACCGTGACCCCAGCGAGGACAGTGCCCACGAAACGCTGACCCCGTGGCTGGCAGTGATTTTGGTAAGAACAGCAATCACTGGCCCCGTTACACATCCCTGTTCACCACGTCCCAGCGGAGCACCAAGTGGTTACTTGGAGATGAGCTTTTCCTCCAACTTAGCTGCCATTGGATCCAGTGCCATGAGAACCTTCCCGTGCTGGAGGGGAGGCTGCTCAAGTGTCAAGATGAGCTGTGTGGACCTGTCAGTGTCCATCCAACATGGAATGTTCTGACAAAACAGAAACCAGTGGCCTGTGCAGCACTGCCTGTGGGAACACAGTGCCACCACCAGCAGTCCTGGGGATCAGAGCCTGGCAGCAGGAGAGCAAAGTGGCAAATCTTTTGTGAGCAAAGAAGAGGAGGCGAGACGTGTGAGACGGAGGGATCAGCTGGTTACAGGACCAAAGGACCACACCAGCTACATCACTCCAGCTTTTTCCACGTCCTGAGGAGCGTGCTCCACAGAGAGCAAACCAGGCATCTGCCTGGCTGCCGCTCCTCCCGCCGCTCCCCTCCAAATGCCTGGCTTCTCTCACAACGCTTTGTCTTCCCATGAGAAATAACCCAGCTGAATATACGTTCTTGAAAGGGAAATCGCAGGAGACAGACAGCAAAGACCTATTAAGTAATTGAGTCCATCTCTCTGACAGTGCAGCATTGTTCCCAACTGCAGAGTGTCTCGTCTTTCAAAGTCGAGTCTTAAATAATCCTGCCAGTGAGGACTCCTCCATTTCCCAGAGAGACCATCCCGCAGCCGCCTGGATTTCACCATCGAGCTGCCCCTTCAAATCGGCCATGAAATCCCCCCACATCCCTCGCTGAGACCAGGGCACAGCTTTCCCCTGCCCTGGAAAACAAGCTTATCAAACCCTGCCAAAGGCGATGCCCGGCACTGCTGATGAATGTTGCAGCCACAGCCTCGCTGCCTCCCTCCTTCCAGCATCACCACCCCGCCCCAAGCTTTCTGGCCCAGCAGGGTGGGGAGCGGATGGAAGTGACTCCAGTGCCCATCCCAGCAACGGGAAGGGGCAGGTTTGATTCCCCACCATCCTCTGCAGCGCTGGTGCTTCTGGCTGTGCCCTGCATCACTTGGTTGGGGTCCTGGGTCATGCAGCATGGGGAGATGTGCTCTCCACAGCCGCACCTCGCTCTGATCTGCTAACTTCCTAACATACTTGCAAATTTAATTAATGTGCCATTTATGTCTAAATAAACTGTGGAAATATTAAACAAAACAGGACTTAGAAAGTCCCCAATGAATTTTGCTCAAAAACTTTCTGCCATCTTAAGCACAGTCTCCAGGTTTCACTGCATTCTCTCATGACTGTATCAGTGTTCAGCTACTCTGAATTACATGTGAGAGTAACCAAATGCTCCCCTAAAACCTAATTATAACAGGTTTACTGCTTTCTCCAACCTCCAGTGTTTCTATGGTATCAGAGAACACCGTCCAGTTCACATGGCAACATTTAATTCATATAATCCCAAAGTTCAGTAAGACTAGTAAGTCATTGTTTTCTTTTTCATTTTTATTTTAGGGCCATTTGCCTGAGACAGTTAAAGCCATTGCTTTGTACAATTTTATTCCAGGAACCAGACAGTTAATGCATTTCCTTGGGCACACACATGAGCCAGTGTGCTGTGCTGGGACAGACTGAAAGCAGAGGAAGCACTGGTAGCTTAAGGTTCAGTACACACATTTACTGAGTAAATCTGCCTGGCTATTGAAAGTTTTGAGGTCTTACACCTAAACAAGCTGGGCTGTGGCTGAGTCCTGGTCCCCCCTCTCTGTGAATCTGCAGAAGCTGCTGCTGGGCTCTGCACGCGCATGGGGGAGGGTTTGCCAACAACGACAGGGCGCAGAGGAGACAGGGTACAAAGTTTTAATGGGCCACTCTTTAATGTAGTGAAGCATTTTTTTGGTAATGAAAACAAAACATGAATTTTGAGGCCTTTGTGGAGTGCCCTGAGCTGTATTTCTTCACCAGCGAAATTACTGCTGGGGAAAGAAACTCACAGAGTGTTGAAAGACTTAACTGCCACCCCAAAAACAGAGTGATGAATAGTTTAAGGATTTATTTGACCTTTTAGGGGGCTGCTATGTTCCAAGAACCAACTCTGCTGCAGCATGTTGTAATGCTGCATGTGGAAAGCACTGCTGCTTCTCCCTTCTCACCAGTACAAACCATACCTGGAAAAGTTAATCGGAAAATGCAACGCTGTGGGAGCACCAAGGGAACTCAAACGGCAGCTTCAAGGGGAGAGCTGGCTTGACAGGGTTACTCATCCTGTGTGACACTGTGGAAAAGAGCACGGTGACCTGGAGCAGCTCCACAAGCCCCACAGGGACCCAGAGCGCTCTGTGGATGGTCTGCGGTGGCCAGAATGAAAGGCTGGCACACAGAATCATGGAGGTAAAATCCACCCAGGCCATCAGACAGCCAGCAAGTGCAGGGGACAGGAATGGCTTTGAACTATCCAGACTTATTGATGATCAGAAATAAGGTACTAGGCTGGCCGGTAGCCTCAGGAAGCTGCTCCTTCCAGTGCCATGAGTTAAAGTCCTGGGCACTGGCTGCAGCTCAGACTGGGTACAAGTCATCCCAAAAATTATTGTTTTTATGAGCTGTCATGGTGACCAGTACTGTACTGGTGAATAAACTAGGTAATGGCATTCTCAGGAGGCACTTGTTTATGGCACACAGGAATAGTACTTCCAGTGATGCCTGTGAAGAGGTGGGAGGCACAGGAAACAAAGACAAGAATAGAGCTGCACTTGGATCCCACAGCAAAGGGTGAGTCTGAGCAATGAAGACTTCTTCAGCATTCCCACCTTTTGCAAGAGATGCTTCACTTTCTAGTTTAGAAACACTCTTAAAATTTGTGCACAATACTTAACTTCCAGACAGGGAGAGACTGAGCCAGGATCAATTCTAGCAGCTGCAAGCCTAAGGATGGCAAGTGTGCCTTTCCATCGCCTCCACCTCCCTGGCCGGGTCCCGCTATGCTCACACCATCTGCCCCGTGCACGGATCTTCCCAGCCGCCTGTTCTTCCTCCCCAGTTGCTCCTGCCCTGCTGGCACTGTGTTCTTCCCAGCTGCCTGGATGCTAGCAGTGCTCTTCTCTGCAATGCTGCCCACCCTGACCCTCCAAGGGTCCCACCTGCATCATTTCCCCAGTGGGGCTGGTGTCCAGCCCCCAGCCTAGCTGGTCTCCCTGGCACCTCGAGCCCTGGCTGCATGCACTTCCCTACTTCTCCCAACATCCAGAACACAACCTGTTGATCCTATTTCTACTGTTTCTTTGTGCTTCTGTTGTTTCTGCTAAAGGCTTTTCCATTTTCAATAATGTTTCGCCAAAACGCCGCGGGGTGAGTTTCTAGCTTTGTACCGATTTTACTATGATATTAAGATCTCCTTTTATTAGATTAAAAACAAACAACACAGCCAGCCAACCCACAAGGACAAGAGTGCCAGTAAATTCTTTTCTTAGTTTCTTGGGCAGAGAAAGAAGCTGAGTGCTGCCTGCAAGTACCTACAGACGGCTGCTGCTGCCCACCCCCCATAATCCTGCTGACCAATTTTCCACCCCACAAGCTCCCTGCAGCACGTGTCGAGGTGGGAGCACAGAGGGGGCCCACAGGGCAGTAAGTTCAGCCCCTACAGCAGAGCTCATGACACACCATCTCTTTCTTAAACTCTCCCAACTCTGTCTCAGGAGCAGCCAGGGCTTTTGGCACCCACTGCTCTATCTGGAGCACCCTTGGTCTTCCCAACACCGACCCTGAGCACAGCTATGGCTCTGCACGTCACACACCACAGTCGGGGAGTTTAATGGTACTTTGGGACAGGAGAGTTTTTGGGGTGGAGGGGGTTACTTTCTGGTTTGGGACCAGTTTATGCCATTTTCTTGACAGCTTGATTTTGAACAGAAAATCAATAAATCTGGCTCCAGAGGTCTTAAGGGGAGCACCCAGTGTTGTGGGATAACCAGCAACTGGGGGTGTGGCAAGCACCACGAGACTGTCCCCAAGTCCCTCTGCTGGGGGAGACACTGTGGTCCTGTCCTCGCCCAAACGCTGGCCCAGCCAGCACACCACCACCATGGAAGTAGAGCTCTCTATCACAATATTGCACTCAAAGTATTAATTTAAGTAATTATGTGATTAATATTTAACTGTTCAGTGATATTTTTGTCATTCATAATTTAGTTGTTTACATTTATTAAAAATTGATTTTGTAGACACTTTTTCTGCCCAATGTCAAATCAGCAGGGAGTGAACATTTCAGCAAACTGTCATTACAACGTGTCTCCTCATTTTATGGGAGGAGAAGGGGAGAGAAATGCCTGTCTGTGGATCCTGCAAGGGTGTGGCTCTGTACTGCCCTCGGTGTCCTGTGCTGTCCCTGCCTCCTGTGTGTGCCCTCCTGCTCCCCAGCACAAACACACAGTGCAGCCAGCGTGAGCTCTGCCGCTCTGCCTGTGCCTTACACAGCTGTCAGCTGGACCTGGCTGCTGGGCCTGGCTGTGCAGCTGGAGCAGGAGGTGATGGTCGTGGGAAATGCCACAGAGAGGAAGAAGAGGGTTGTTCAGAGCCAGGACACAGAGCATGACCTGAAACTGCCCCACAGGACACATTAACAAAGCTCCCAGGTGCGTGAGTAGAGTCCAGTCATTGCTGCTGAGCATGAACAGTGCTGCTTATCTCTTAAATATTTGCTCAAGGTGGGTAAGATAGATACTGTTATCTGCCTGGAAGAGAAAAAATGTCATGAATTGGAGCAGAGGTGCTTGAGAGGCCTTACAGTGTGTCTGGCACTGCTGGTTGCATAGCTGTGTCTGTCAGAAGTCTGCTACTTGTCCCATCACAGGGAAGGAACTGCTGGGAAAGAACAGTGGAGAGCCTCTGAAGTGGCTGTGCCCTACCCACCACCGGTGTGCCAGCAGCCAGCTCTCTGCTGGCACTGCCACATCCCACCCACAGCAGCACAGGCTGGGTGGGCAGTGGACAGTGCTGCCAGACCTTCCAGCAGTGTTTTTCCTATTTCCATTATTTCTATAAACCTGATTGGGTTTGTGCACAAGTTCTGAGCAAAGCAAACCATAACGGGGAGAGCACCTGCAGCTGCTTTCCCCAGGGAGATACATTAAAACACCCAGCCTGCCTGAAAAGCAGGCAGGGCTGGCCAGAGAACAGAGGTAACCCAGCAAAAGGGTGTCTTCTGCCTTCTGGCCTGACAGGAGTTATGAGAGAGAGGTGTTGAAGCATTGTCTCTGCTCCCTCACGCCCTGCACAGCAAGGAAGGTGGCTAAAGGTTGCATCTGGCTGCGCTAGGTTTTCTGATCTGCCTCAGTTTAAAACTTCAGCTATAATTAGTGTGACAGTCCATAAAGAAAGCTCTGTTGTATGGTTTTACCACAGCCTCCCACCCTGCCATCTGAGCAGCGATTTCAAGCCCTTCTCCAGATGAGGGAAGCGAGCACTGGGGAGGCACTGGCTGCTCTGGGGGTCCTCACGACCCGGCTGCCCTACGCTGCACAAACCCTGAGAGGCTTCACCCTTACAGCTCTGCCACGGTTCCCACTTTAATCAAAGATAACATCTCGATCACCTCAGATTGCTTCAGGACTGTGCCTGGCTTGGAAGGTGTTTGGGCTGGAGAGAATTTTGTTTTAAGCATCTTTTAAATCTTTTATTGGTGCAGTGATGGCGAAACCTGTGCACGTGTCTGAGTCTTAAACTCAGGGTGTAAACTGCTGCTCTGCAAACTAAGGAATCCAAGCAGCCACGTGTGCCTGAAGGCACGGAGGGGTGCCCCAAAAGGGGTTTCTGGCAGAAGTAAGCCCAGATCAGGTACTGGCCTCCAGCCCCAAGAGGAGTGCAGGTGTCCAGCCTGCAGTGTTAGGCAGGGCACTGCTCTGCCTGTGCTCGACCTGACCACCCGCTCCTTCTCAGCCAGAGCAGGGCGAGCACCTGGGCAGCCTCAGGCACCCGAGTCCTGCAGGCACTGCCAGGCCCAGTACAGGGCTTTCAATCCTCATGGCACCAGTGAGCCACCACAGATGCTCACACGCAAAACTGACCTGTGAGAAGCAGAGACACTAAAGCCTGTAACCCCCAAATGGCCCCCTCAATTTTTAACAAGAGCATCAGGGAGCACGGTCCGATCTCAGCAGAAGGGCAGAGGAGGTAACTCACTGATAACATGTCCATCCATCTCCAGTTCCTATAACCTCCTGTTCCTGCCTTCAAGTGCAGATCCTGGAATGCCACAGGAGTTTTTTGCGCCATGTGCTCACTTTGCCGTGCTTTTCAAGGATATTACACTCATTAACTATTAAGCACCTGAAGGAACTGCAGGATCTATTACCTAGATTTAATACTTCATATTTTGCTGTTCAGGCTAGAATACCTATTTTTCTAACAGATCAGAGATAGTCCATATAGGATCAACACATGTATTTTTAAAAGTCAATAATCCATAAAGAACATGATAATCGACAATGCAGAATCATTCTTAGGAAGTTCTGGAAGGATTTATTTTCTTCTTTTTGTAACATCGCTAAAAGGCAAAATTAGGTATGTAATGGATTTTGTCGTTAAAATAAAGGCATGGACAATTGTGTTTTCTGTTCTCTGTTACTATCAATTAAAGTCCACTGAAGCAACAGGTAATAAAATCCACTGAAGTGGAAACTACCTATTATTTTTGAAATACCACAAAGCACTCATGGTAAGGATGAGAGATGCCTGTTGTTAACAGCCTATCTCCACACTTAAGACACTTTGACAGATGATATATTTGCTACATAATTTCCTGGAAATATATGTGTATTCCTATTTTGATACATTACAGTTATTTTTTAATTTGTAGAAGCATTATCACCTAGACATATATTAGCAGGTAAGACAAGGAAGTGGAAACACTAATCCCAGGTAGAGAAGCCTGTGTCTTTTCCTGCACAAAAAATTCTCACGGCAGTCAAGAGCCACTCTGGCCCTGCATCTGTTCAGCCAAGCATCCCACCAGGAAGGAGGAGGAGGAGAGGTCAAACAATTACAATGAGCAGACCACCTACTAAGGGAACTGAGGCTCCCACAAACTTCTCTTTCCAGGTTTTTCATTCCCACCAGGTTTACAAGGGTATTAACCCTAAGCCCTTCACCTATTGGGATAGTGGGATTGAGCCCATCTAGCACTGGTCACTCATCCCAAATTCATCAGCAGTGTGTTCCTCCCTGGGGACCTGTTTCTGCCACGTGGGCAGTCAACAGGAGCAAAGTGCTGCTAACCACGAGGATCCAGCAGATCCAGCCCTTCATCAGGCCAGTGATTCCATTTTGCCTTCTTCAAGTGTTTACCTATTTTAGTGTGTTATTTTAACAGCTATAAAAATACTTCACTAAACAAACAGTTCCTAATATGTTAATTGCTGTATTACAAATCCTTTCACTGTGTTTGGCATATAACCACACCCATAGGTAGGGACAGCAGATACATCCACACAGAACAGCTCTCCTTCCACTGCACACATCAGCATCCCACGACATCTACTTAACTCATCAGTCATGCAATGCATTTGCTGTGCTTAACAAGGTACAATTTCCACTTCTCCATTACAAGTTCCCTCCCTGCCATTGATGTGCCTGGTTCATCCACTGTACCAGGGACACTGACAAAGAGCCTCCCGTGATTTTTGATGCTTAACTGGACAACTTCAACCAGCTGGCCTGACTGAGCTGCTCTGGAGTATCCACGAGCAGAGCAGGGGCCTTGGCCACGGCAGGTGTGTGACCCAGGGCAGCCCAGGGCAGGCAGAGCTGCTGCTACTGTAGGTCCAGACAGGCCAGTTCTGCCACCCCTGCTCCTTAAAAGGGGGGAGTGAGCAGAGCAGAGTCTGGCTGACTTAATAAAAGTAAACAAATCATATTACAATGCACTCTAACAGCAGGAGCTGAATATTATTCTTTCAGTGAAATACACCAAGGTCCAGGTAACTGCACAGAAGTAGGTAAGAGCCATCTGTTTGGGAAGTCCTCTCTTGATTTTATTTTGTGGACTTAACACTTGAAGTTAAAGCAGCATGTTAGCTGGACTTCCAGTACTACTGTGGGGTTTTTTTCCAGTATGAATTTCATGTTACTTTTACTCTTCTGCTGCTTTTTACTTCATTCTAACTGAACTTTTGCCTAAATAGTTGGTGAAGATTAAAAACATTAATACAAATTTAAATTGTATCCTGTTTCTATTATGCCATTGTTCCTGCTGCTCTGATTTGAGCCCTGTGAGGGTTCTGGGCCTCTCATGTTTTCTCAGCACAGAATTTACACTACATTTGGGCCATGAAAATTAACTCAGAACAAAAATTGTTTAATTTAAAACAAAATCCTAAACTAACTTCTTAGTTTCCCAAGTGTTCCCCAGTTTTCCAAAGGTCCCAATCCTGCAAGAACTGCATTTCAGTTCAAACTCTGTGGGAGTTGTGGGCACTCAAGAGAATTAAGTTGTTAATACATGAGAAGATGCACAATTCAAACAAAACATTCCTGCCTATACAAGTCTTTTCTTGCTATTCCTTTAACCATCCCTTTCCCCTAAATCATGGTGCTACAAGGGCCCTGATGAGAGCAGGGCTGCCCCAAATGCCAGCTCTTTTGCTGCTCACTCGCTTTCTGTAACTTCAAGGGGAAGGTAACTCAGTATTTTTATGAAGATTTTAAAATCAGACCAAATCTGGACATTACCTCCATTACCATCGCCCCTTTACAACTGGGCACGCTGGGAGCTGGAAAACATGCAGACACTGGTTATATTATAATATAAATGGGCTAAATCCTCGCTCGTTGAAGTCAAGAGCGAAACTCCCACTGGGACTCGGTGAAGGAAGGAAAATTTCAGATGGAACTCGTTTCCCTCTCAGGGTGCAAGTCTGGCCCTCCGCATCTTTTGCATGTGTGGGTGCTGTGAAACCAGGATGGTTCAGCACAGAGCAGGAGAAGGAGGGATGGAGATTCAAGGGCTGCACAACCTCCTCTAAAGCACAAACGGTGACAGGTAACACGTTCACCCTGGTACACAGCGCTCACATTAACAGCTGGAACGTTTAATCTGCTTGAGCCACAGCCCTTTACTTCTGATCCCACACATACAAAACCTGAGCAGCTTTTTCCTATTATTTTTTTCCTTATTCCAGAATTACAGGGGGAATTTCCCAGGCACAGACTGCCTGGGGCTCTGCAGCTCTGCACCCTCTGGGCTGAGCAGGAACACCAGGTGACCCTGGGTGCCCACACTGGCCTCCACTGCACCAGGACACTCCCCACTGCTGTGAACAGGAACCATACCAGCCTCTCTGGGTAGTGATAAATTAGCTTTTTGCTTAAAAGAAGCTGCCCATGCTGCTTGGGCATTCGCCTGGGACGCTGATTGGCTCAACTGCTGCAGCTCTTCTGCTGTTGAGAACAACATGGAGAGAACACAGCTTGTCTTACATCCTTGCTCTCTTTGCTTTTCCTGCAGCCAATCCTCTGGTGAGTAAACCACCAGTTTTGCTCAGTCAGTGTAACACTGCTGCATTTTACTGCTCTACACCACCAGCACAGCTCACACCACCACTCACTCTGGGGCAAAGACACCTCACCTGGAGTTACAGGCACACTGGAACTGGTCTTATTTCTTTACAAGCATGTATGTGACTGGGAAGTTACGTCCAGCTCCCTCTCCCTATTTTCATTATCAGGCTTCAAATGATGTAGGGATAATGTTTATCCTCCTGTTTATTCTTACATTTGATTAAGCTGTACCCAACATATTTTTTTTGGCTCTTCGCTTAAAGAAACTGAAGAACAACATCAAGAATGACTTGTTAAAAAGCTATTTCGAGGGGAAAACAACCACCAAAGCCCCCAGAGCCACAGCAAGGAGGAAGACTTGTGTAACAGCTTTTGCTGGTGAGCCTGAGCCACTGGGAGATGAAAGACAGAGGCAAAGAGGACTTCCCAGCAGGTTTTTCGTTACTGCAGCCAGAGAGAAGGGACAGACAGGAAACGACCCACCAACTTGTCCTCTGGGAAGAGCCCACCTCCATGGCCAAGTTCCCAGGAAAAGGAGGAGCCCCTGTCTAAGGTCTATAGAGAGGGAACCCACACCTGGGAAGGAGACAGCAATACACCTGCTGCACAGGTGATACCTGCCCTGCACAATGAAGGTCAGCAAAAACTTGAAAACAGTAAGTAAACTGTTAACTGCTGAATTCTGATGAGCTACTGAAAGATGAACCTGGCTTTTTATGTGACTGCGAGAGATTTGTTCTTAAATACAATACTATGGTCATAGGTTTGATTCTGGGCCCAGTGAAGTCAAGGCCAAAACATCCTCTGATTTAACTGAAAGCAGAAACAGGCCCCTGTTTTAAACCCTGAGAACAGAATACAACTGGATGTGAAAAGAAGAGGAAGCATGTTTGAAACTAGTTACAACTCCAAGCCTTATTTTTCCCCCTCCATAAGACTAAGAAGAGGTCACTGAATTTTTTTCCTCATTCAACAGCAGTGTTATTTACTACTGGCCCAAATTCAGCCCTTGTTCCCTCCCAGACAACCCCGGCACAAGCAGAGGACCCAGTTTCTCTACTGTCATGTTCCTTGGAGTTCCACGAGTCAGATTTGGCCATGGCTCTGTCCGTGAGTTTTGCAAGGGCAGAGTTTAGGCAGTGCTCTGCACAAAGGAACACCACGTTCCCCAAATGCCAGAGCTGCAGCCTTTGGTGTAAATCACACCGGTACAAATCGTTGGCCTAACACAGCACGACACCGAAGTCCCCGGTTTTCATTGCCCACTTTCTCAAGAGAGAGATTTGCTGCTGCAAAAGCATCTACCAGATCTAAACGGATTACCTGCAGCACTGGGAGCATCTGCACTCCATTAGCAGAGAGGTGGAGCAGGAGCCTGCCCTTTGGACTGGGATTCCTTCAGTGTTTCAGCTTTATGGTGCAGATCTCAGTCTGCAGTGCTTGCCAACCGCTCCCTTCTGAGTCTGACCGAGAGTGCCAATGCTGTGTTAGAGCCTCCCAGCCTCCACGAGCAGCACTCCTTTCACATTTTGCTTTATGCAGTCCTCAGCAGATAAAAAAGCAGCAATTTTAGCCTTTGAACACAAACCATTCTGCTGCAGAGTTAATTTAACACAGTACAGGTGAACACTGAGTGCCTCTGCTCTGCCCCTCTGTCTGGTGCCCAGCTCTGACAGTTGTCACAGCCACTGCACCAGGAAGGAATATAGTCATGCACACTTGTGAAGCTCATAGCTGTCCTGCCTGGTAGAATTCAAAGTGAGAGCAACTCAGGTAAAAACAAACCCCTCTAAAATTTTTACAGGTGTCATTTCATTTTTAAGCATCACAAGATTGAAGTACATGCTAATCACAGCAGCTGAGGTGAAGGAGTAGGGCAGTTTGGTGGACAGAGATATCAGTTTATAACTCTGGAGTTGAATTCCAGCTCTGCAGCTTCTCCCAGCTATCAGTTTGGGTTAGAAAAGCCATCAGCCTGGTGTGATTCCGTACCAATGGAGTTATACCAGGGATGAGAGTGACTGGCAGTACTTGCCCGTTCCAATCACCAGATCTAGTGTCAGTAGAGCACAAGGGAACAAGCTGATGTACTGCAAGGCCCAGGTATGCTCATCAACTCGCTACATTTCACATAACAAAAACGTGGCAAAGTCCACAGGGCTATCGCAGCACAGGGCATGGCCTGAGTCAGCTCCAGCCTGGCATCCTCCACCCCAGCTTGTTCCTCTGTGCTCCAGAGATCTTGCTTCCCTTATGCTTTCACATATGAATCCTGTGTTTGCATGCCTGCATATTTCTTCTATTTAAATATGCACTTTGTTCTTAAAGATTTCATTAACCCATGCGTAGATGAATTCTGATTTCAGTTGTACAAATTCGGACCAACTCCCTGAAAAGCAGTAGAGTCACCTCTTTGGGAAGGCAGTCTGGCCAGGAAAGGTCTGTGCATGCACCAGCAAGGGCACAGCACTTTGTCTTCATTTGACTGTTGGTTTTACACACATGCTTGTGAGACAGGCACTGTGGACACTCAGCAGAGGCATCTTACTACAACGCTCAGGTTCTTGTAAGTCCTCTCCACCCATCACATCAGTATTCATCCCTGGTTTAACTCCACAGAGGATCCACAGAGGACAAGAGGGCTACAATAAGGATTATTTTGGCCAGGTTTATTATTAGGCCTGTTTTCTAAAAGAACAGAGTTTATTATGTTTCCATTTCAGCTTACAGTAACTCTCATTGACTTCACTGGAAGAGAGATTTGGCCCAACGTACCAATATCCAAACCACCTCCATTTATTTCAGGGAAAGGAGGCAATGAATTAATAAGGTCCAATGTATTTTTAAATCTTTAGATTTCATAAATGATCACAAGCATGTAGGTCACAATATACACACAGAACGACACCTACGACAACCACCAGTGGGATCATTAAAATAATTAAGTTAGGCCTAGAGACAAATTCATTTCATAACATGTTCCTTACAAAACAGATACCCCCTTGCTTCATAATCCAGGGAGTCTGTTTTATAAACTTCCTAAGTAGATCATGAAACATCCCCCTAAGCAGACCAGGGGGATATTTGCCCCTACTTGCCATTGCAGGGTCTCTATAAATCAAGAGTTTATAACTCAAAAGACAAACACCAGTGATGTGTGTTGAAAGACCAAATAGGAAGGGGTAACACCTCGTGTGCTCCATGGGTATGGTTTGCTGTGACCTCAGGACACGATTTCCAGCACAGATCTACCAAATCCACCTCTTTTACATAACTCCTCTCCATGCCACGAGGGAGCTGCGTGCACAACACAGGAAGAATAAATCAATAGAGGAGATTCCCTTTCTCTTTAAGTGTAAAGATGCTGAACTTCACAGTGCAGCATCTTTACAACACTTTACACCACACTCCCCAGCAGGAAAGGGCGTCCACTCACAGCACATAAAAGGGGGAGACAGTTCACATCCACAGCATCCCATGGGAGTGCTTTCTCAAGATATGCTCCTAATGCTTTCTGAACATGTTCAGGACATGTTACTGTCCTGAAAATGACTGCTGAAAAATACTTTAATTATGCTGCTGGTACCAAAGTGCCCAGTCAGGTGAGTGATAAGCAAAAGTAGCAATGAAAGAAAATACTAAGTACTTCACTATCTAACCTCAGAAACTGCTAAATGAAAAAAAAAAAAAGTCAAAATTTTGGTCTTCTTGTCTGCTGGATTCTCTTTGTGAGTTTTAATAAACCAGACTAGTCTTCAACCTGTTGTAAGCAGGAAGGGTGAGAATTACTAAGAATTACTGACATGCTAAGAGTAATTCAGCTACAGTCATGTTTCCATGATGAAAGATGAAAGAGAAGAGTAGAAAACAAGGCAAGGTCAGCTGGGGTTTGCTCAGAAGGTACTGGAGACACCATTCAATGTTCATCTCTGGACTGCTCTCAGAGGCCACAAGTGACATCCCTCCTGACCACAGCCAGGCTGCACGAGCTGCATGGAGATGCCTGCTCTTCCTTTTGACTAGCTGAGGCAAGTAATCTGGGTAGGACTGTGCAATTTCCTCAAAATTCAGGGGTTTTGAACAGCCTGTGCCAGGCACAACACTGCAGCCATACTGTTATTTCCCTAAGTCAGATGAGCACTGATTTGCTATTTGGTCCTCCACATGACTGGCTTGGTCTGCTCCATCCTAGATGCCACAATACCCACTTATGCCTAGAACTGCAAACAACCCAGGCTGTAAATGTATACAGAGAAAAAATAATTTCTCAAAAAGTGTTCATCAGAGACCAGCTAGGCAGTATTTTCTTTAACATTTCATCAGTTATTCCAAGCAAACACACAAATAATTCATTCATCGACAGGGCCCAATCTCAGCACCCAATTACAGTAAGATTTGTACTCCCAGAGGCTTTCCTCTCCAGAGCCTGCAGGCACTTCCCAGGCTGTGGCTGTGCTGGGCAAGGCAGTGGTTATCAAGTCCAGTAAGGAGTAAACACCTTTATCACAGCAGACAGCTCAGCTCTGCTGTGGCTCCCTACATGCCAGTTAGTAGGAGATCCCAGGCATGCAGACACAGACAGGTCTGAAGAGTCAGTTTCCATATAAATTCTTTCCCTCCCATCTCCTTAAGTCACTGGAATGAAGGGTTAGTGGGATTATTCTCCTTTACTGCCAAAGCCACCACTCCAGCTTTGCCACAACAGCCCCGGTGACACACGGAAATCTGTCACACTGTGCTCCTTCCACGGGCTCTGACAGACACTGCATTCAGGACTTTTTTCAGTTAGTGTTAGCTAGAGACAGGGTATCCAGCACCATCATTCCCAGCTCTGATTCCACCCCATTACAGCTTACTTTTATTTTACCCAGAGGCCCAGCCACACTCCCCTGCTCTGGCACTGGGACTGGTGCCAGTCCTGTGGTGGCAGCCCAGGCCATCCTGCAGGAGGGGGCAGGTCCTCAGCTCCCTGCACTGCCTGGGAGCAATGCTGGATGTGCCTGAGCACAGCACACGTTTCTGCAAGACACAACCCCTGTAGGAAGGAACAGTTCACACCTTCCCCACAGCTCATCAAAGCGCTGCAAGGACTGGTGTGACCTTGGCCATGTAGCACCTGTATGGAACTGGCTTTGCAAAAGGGGAAAGGCTGGTTCAGTTTATACCATCCCATACAGCAGCCTGGCAATGAGAGCCCCTTCCCTGCTCCAGCTCCTGCTTTAGGGAGTGCAACATCCACAGGCAGACTGGGAGGAGACAGAGGATGGGAAGGGGAAAGGCTCTTCTAAGGGTTTTTATCCTAAGGGTTCTGCTGGTCAAAATTCCCTTAGAAACAAAAGGGAGATTTGCCCAGTGAGCAACCAAATAAGAAAAACTCAAAAGATTTATCTCTAAATCTCAGATGCATGACATGAAACCGAAAATTATGTTAATCTCCATGAGAATTCATATGTTAATTCAGAAAAGGCACTGCATATGACTAAAACCTCTGGGTTTTGGCTCCTTTACTTGCTCTCATCTGCAGCACCCACCCGACTGCCTGGCAGGGCGGCAGAGCCCCGGGCAGCCCTGGCAGGCTCACCCCTGGCTGCACAGCTGCCACACTGCTGGGCAGTGTCCTTCCACTCCTGCACCCTGCCCACAACCTGCCTCTCACAGCATTTGCAACATGCAGGGAAAACACTCTGTCCTGCCTCTTCAGGTGTTTTGCTTGAAAGTCTGCGTACGGGTTAAGTTCACAACAGCGATTAAAATTAATGAGCTTTGCGCTGCAGCATTTTGTAGCGCTTTGCTGGAACGTGGGGTGCTGGCTCTGACTCTGAAACTGCCTTTGGGTAACACACACCAGATCACAGCCTGGGAGTGTCAGAGCCTCGTGTCACCCCACAAACAGGGCGCTCGACAGGGAGGAGTGGTGCCTTACAAAGTGTGAAATGTGCCTGTGCCCTTCACTGGGCTTTGAACAGACATTCAGTGGGTGTGCAGGGATGAGAGAGGATTGAAGAGGGACAAGACACTGTACAGCTGTTGGGTGGGTGGGCAGATGGAATGTCAGTGGCATGGAGAGGTCTGGGAGACACCCCAGGGAGGATGAATGTGACTGGTGCTGCAGTGGTGCAGGAGAACCAACACCTCTTCTGCTCCATGTCAGGATCCTGCCCTCAAATGGGCTGTGCTTTCACAGCCACCAACCACCTCTGGCTAAGAACAAATCTGGTCTTCACCCCACTTAACCTGTCCCTGCTTAAGGACTGATTTACACCCTAACTGCAAGCATGGGGGTGACAAAATTTGCTAATTGGTCATTGTCTTCAGGCAATAACATTGGTAATACACAGATCTGATAGGAAATTAGCAAATAACTTATTATAAGAGTGAACTGATCATACATGAGCAAGATTTAAATTGACAATTTCCCTGCCCCCTCCCAGGAAATGCAAAGTGGGACCCAGTACAAAACCCTTCGTGTAAAGGATGATGTGGAAAAATCTGTCTTGTAGATCTTGGTAGGTGTCTGAGCTATGAATATACAGGGTCAGCAATCACGTTCCGTCAAGGACAACAGAGGGGTCCTAAAACTTGGAGCAGAGAATTCCCCTGAACTCAGTCCAGCCTGGTGTGGCTGCAGACAAGGGGGAGCAGCAGATCCTGGGTACCAATGCTGAGCTCCAGCAACCAGAGAGATGGAGGTGCTGGAGGAAAAGGTGGGGGAATTAAAAACCAAAGATACCCAGAGAGTAGCTAGAAAAAGGTCATATTTGGTAGGAAACCTTGACTGAGGATGGGTCTATACACAAAAACCATTGCGTATTGACAAGAAACATTCAGAGGAGAAGACACATGCTTAGGGGATTCCTTGGTAAATCACCAAAAAAGTCCATGGGTTCAGAGGAAAGTGAGGCAAGGATATGCCTGGAAAACTCTCCTGTCTTGTAGAGAGGTCATTATCTTCTGAAAGAATTAAAAAAGCCTGTGCTGGTTTCCTCTGGAGGACACAGCCCCCAGAGAAAGGGCTGGCAGAGCCCAGGTGCCCTGTGTCACAACTCATGGCTTGGCCACGGGGACAAGCAGCTCTGCTGTCCTGAAGGGGGAAGGCAGAGAGGGAGCAGAGAGGTTCCAATCACAGAGTGCTACAAACCATCAGGGAAGGCTCTCTGGGGTCTGTGCCCCCCTCACCTCTTCCCACCTGGACAGCGTCGCTTCGTGGAAAATTATTCCTGTTCGCTTTTGTCACCAGTAATGCCACAGAAAGCAGGAGCTTTTATAACCACATTACATACACATGAATGTACCTTTAATAGAGGGTTATACAAAAATATGAATTATCAAGAATGGAAGGTAAATGTATTCACCTTGTACAGCAGAACAACTCAGAGCGAGCTCATGGTGACTCTCTGAGTTAAAAACACTATTCAGGGCTGCAAAATGGACAGGCTTCTGATGAAAAATCTCGTTCTGCTTTCTAACAAAAATTCAAGGTGATATCAAAATTTCCAGTGACATGAAGAAGCTGGGGGTTGCTGTGGTATACAGGGATTTGGAGCTTCTTTTCCACTGGAAGGCAATGAGACATCTGCCACTGAGTTCAGTGGGAGTAACACTGGAGGCTCTGGCAGTGCCCTGGGGTATTCCTGACTGCCTGTTAGGAGCTTGGACTTCTGGTGCAGGTTTGCTTTCCAAATGTAAGAATTGTCTCACTCCCTTGGATAAATACAATTTGCAACTCACTTTATAGATGTGCTAGAGGTTTTGCAGCCCTTACAATCTGTCATATAAATACACAGTCAAGTGTCAATGTGTGAAGGGGCTGCTTTAGAGGTGCTCTGGGTAAAAACAGGAATGGAATTTCTAGAGAAAATGCTATCAAAGATGAATAATTTGTCTACTTAGCCAGTTACTTTAGAAATAAGATGTTGATGGTAAGAGTCACTACAATGCAACAGGGTTTTTTTTCTTTTTTACCTGTACCTCAGAACTACAAGAGCTGGGAGTTTCAGCAGGAGAGTTTGCTGAAAACAAACTGAAATTGAGCCTTAGTCAGATCCAGGTAAGCCAACATCAGTCTCCTTGTACCTCCAAAGCTTGTCAACTTTAATGGCAATTTTGGGTATGCATGGGAAGTGGCCTCAAGTAGCTCCAGGAAGAGGGAATAATAATATTATTTCCTAGGTAATTTGTGTGACCACTGACACTATGCTATTGTGGATCACAGTTTCTTTTTTGTTTCTCATCTCCCTTGCCTTTAACCCTCTGAAAGGCCAGCTTTTTTCCCTGTATGCTGTTTCATTCACAAAGTCAAATGGAAAGGTAATGTAGTACATAAGGTGAGTGTGAGTGGTTTAAATACCACCTCTGACAGTGGCTGTTTAACCCCCTTCTCCTTTGTCACACCAGTTGTGCACTGCTCAAGTTCTCTCCTTTTTTAGATGACAGAATTTATGTAGGCCATAAAAATTTACTGGAAAGAGGACGGCTTCCCCCTTTAATGCCTAATCTGGCACCCTTTACTTATGCAAATTTAATCAATGGACAAATGCTCTGGTCACAGCAGCTGCACTAATACAAACAACATCAAAGACTTTGTCAAAGTTGCTCTGAAACAACTCTGGGATCACTGAAATGCAAAATTTGGCCTCTGGCTTCACATTAACAGCCATTCACTCACTTGAGTAAGACTCCCAGAACTGGGTCCTTTTTCTCCCCAGCTTAGAGCCAACCACATACCTAACCTGGGAACAGCCAAGCAGAGCCAGCTGAGAGGGCAGAGCACAGTCAATCCTAACAGATTACAATAAGAAATGTATCACGCTGCCTGCTGTCAGGTGTAATTTATATCATACCAGAGGGGTGACTGCAGAGCAGGTATGGGCAGGAACTGGTCATATCTATACTTGCTCCTGCTGGGCCTGATCTGGCCAGCTGCTGGGAGCTCTTCCCTCTCACTGAAGTCAATGTGGACTGAGTTTGTTCAGGACCAAACAGGACTAGACCTCCTCAAAATACTAAGGAAATATAAACACAACCTGATGATTTATTTTTTTCTGTTTCCCATCAGCATGTGGTGTTTCCGTGCATGCACACCCAGGCTGTATTTATACACATGCTCACAATCTAAACATCCATGTGCATTATCAGCTAAACAGCCTACAAGCTAAAAGCCTATTTAGGATTTGGGAGCACAGAGAAGGCAACAGGGATTGGAACACAAATAAACAGGAAGTTTATTCCCACAGCTTTCAACTTCAGTGAGCCCAACCTATTTTATGTGACTTCAGCTAAGCTTCACCAATGCATTTCAGCATACGCTTACATCTTCTTGCTGAAATATGATTTACAAATTTGTGTGATTTCTCAGATTTGAAGCTTTTAAACTCGTGCTCAACCCAAGAGTTTAATATTTATTTTACTTTGCTGTCCAAAATAACGCAGAAAGCTCTGCGAGTGCAAGGCCATGCCTCTGTATGTGGCCAAGCACGTTACCTCTGAGCAAAAGCTAACAGTGCCCTGGCATTATTTCCAGATGTTTTGCTCAGAAAAGCCACCTCCTTCCTCCTGCACCTGTGAGAGACCCAGGAATCGTCTCCCAGCCAGATCACTGCAAAGACAGCCTGTGTTGTATGGAAGATACACAACAGGGCAGGGGAGTCCCATCAGGAGCTCCCACCATTCCCCCTGCAATAACTGCAAGTACTTTGCCTTAACCAGGAATGAGAGCAGGCCACACTGAGGGGGGGTAACAACCACGTCTACTATGCAGCGCTGAAGAAGAACAAATAATATATAAATATATATCTATTTAAAAGGAAAATATAATAAATTACGGTGTAGCCTTCATACGGCTTCATAATGTATGTAGCAATATGTCCTACTTGGGATGCTGGTGAGGGGTCTCATCCTGGAAGTTCTTACTTCAGTGAGAGCTGAAGTTTGAGCAGCTAAAAAAGCCTTCAAGCCTTATGAGATAACATAGCAGTATAAACAAAAGACAGCACACAGCAAAACATCAGGCAGCACGTGAGCTCTGGTCAGCCACAGTTTTGTACTTCCAGTTTAAACAAAGTACAAAATCTGAAGGAAGATGCTTTTGTTATTTATCAAACAGGCAAAAAAAAAAAATTGGTTCAGTACACTATTCTCTTGAAACAAAATCTGTGAATTTATGTATATTCTCCCAAAGCTTCCATAACTGAAGCTTTTATTAAGTAACTTTGATGTGGGGCATATTTCAAAAATAGTGTCAGCAGCGATATTTTAAAATGTGGAAACAGATGTGCCACTCTATTACAACTGCTGAATCTTCTCTGTATTTTTTAATACTATGAAGCATTTGCCTGTTTCTCTGTTATAATCTCTCCCCACTGAACAGATTTCTTCTCTATCACTAAAATAGTACCACACAGACATCATCATTAAACAGACACTGTCCAGAAAAAATCATATTGTTTTGGTCTGCCAATAAAATACAGGTATTCTAATAATTGGGGTTTTTTTCCATAGAGAATTTCAGCAGCTCCCTTTCCCTGGAATGAAATCACAGCCATATGCTTTATGACATCAGAGGCGTTTCAAGGTGTCTCCATAAATGTCATTTATTGCTTGGGAACCCGCCAAATCTGCAAAACCCCCTAGTTCTTTTAAAGGAAAAACCTTCAAATGAAACTATAGCTTTACACTGGTTGTCATACTAAAAAAAAAAAAAAAAAAAAAATTAAAAGTCTATCACTTACAGAATTCTGGCCATGCAGGACAAAACCTCTGGCAACCAAACCTGCTGAGCTGGGCTTTGGTTTGCTTTGGAGTCAACAGTGTGCTGGGCACCCTGACACTGCACATGCCCACTTGGTATGAACGAGACACTCTCTGAATTGTCTGAATGACAAAAAATCTGCACTGGTTTAGTGACCATAACTGAATCAAAATCAGGTACATCTTAATACACGGCTCCAAATAATGTTCTTTAACCCTTAACAATGTTCCCTTCCACGCTACTGTCACAGGTCTGACACTGCCTCATCCCTCCCTCTTGGTGCCCCATCCCTCATGGTGCCCAGTGCCCTGCAGGACTGGGAGCAAACAGTAACAAGACTCTGTGTCATACACAAACACCATCTCATGCCACATCTATTCGTAATTTGGCACGTCTGGAGTCTACTCAGAGAGAATACTGGCCAGATCTACATAAATCTCTCCAGACATGTCACCAACCTGCCCAGCACAAAGCAGGCACCTTCGAGCACGCAAGGATTCAATCCAGCCTGCAGCTGGAGCAGCCAGAGGGTCAGCCAGCCCCTGCCCAAAGGAACAACTGCTGACACTGGGGCACACACCTCCCACTGAGGTCAGAAGTTGGACAGGCCCACAGAAGCACCCATTAGTCCCAGGGCAGCAGAACCATTCTTTTTTAAGGAATTAAAACCCGATTTTTTTCCCCCTACATCTGAAAGAAAGAAGTTGCCTGGTGCAGTTGGAAATAATCTAGGGCAGCACACCAACAGGTGCTTCAAACGCATCAGCAGAGTGCAGGAAGACGTTGAGAGAGAAAATGAATAGACTCTCTAAATAATACATAAATTTTACAGGCTTTTTTTTTTTTCCTGTAGAACCCCAGTGAAGTTACTGTATAAATCGGAAACTGAATTATTCATAAGCGGTGAATATATAATAAATCGTGCTCGGCACTGAAATATTCCTCACAGGTACCTGCCTCCTTCCACGGGCAGTGAGCCTGCACACACCAGGGTCTTACCTGGAGTCTGGGTACTTGGTGAGGGTAGCCAGGCTGCTGGTGTACATGTGTCCTCCTACATCGATGTGCACGGGAGCGTTCGACTTGGTGAGTTGAGCGGGGAGAGGAATTCCTTGAGCAGCCAGAGGAGAAACCGGGGACCGTGTTAGAGACAGACGGGACATGCTTCTTCCCTCCTGCGGCGGGGAGGCAAAAAAAAGAACAGTTTCTCTTAAATGTAGCAGTGTGTGTTACCTTTCCTCCCATCTGTGATCACAGATCTAATCAGATCATTTTTGCATCTGCCTGATCGCATATTGAGCCGACAAATTATTGCCACCACTGTAATTAAGTGTATTTGCATCATTTTCTCCTAAGTACCAGAGGGGAAGAGAAAGATGCTTATTAGCAATAAGAAATCAAGAAAAAAAAAAAATTTTTTTTTTTTCAAGGTGTCAGCCTCAAGGGGCATAAAACAAACTGCAAAATTCTAATTAAAGGTCGCGGGCTTATGTGTTAGATGTGAAATATCCCCTGACAAACGAATAACCAATTTGTGAATTGGGATTCAGGGGGTTTTTGCAAGTTTGTCGCAGTAACAAGACACCTCTAAATTAGTGACTTCCTCAGTACCTAAGGCATTTAGTTTATACATGTAGTAAATTTCACATCAAACTAAGATCAATTTTCTGGGTTTTTTTCAATAATTGTGAAATAAAAGGATAATTTTCAGTTAAGCCTTAATACTAGACCTAGACAACCATTAAGCTTTCAAACTGAAAGAATTAATGCCTGGAAGCAATGAAAACAGGAAGATATATAAACTGACCCATGTTGTCATGACAAGATACGTTAGAAAGTACTATACAATGCAGCATGTGAAATTATAAATTCAACAATCCACACAATGTTTCCTGCCCTAAAAATATTGGAAAATTAGTGACATTACTGAATTGAGTCCCAAAATCTTCAGCAAAATCAAATCCAAAAATACTGAAATGCCTTAGAAATGAACAGGACAACCATAGCAAAGGAAAATTCCTCAATTCTCTTCTGTAAGAAAAGCACAGCTTATTCTGCATGAAGCGTGATTTCAGTTCAATCGGTGCAGACGGCACATGTCAAATGGAAAAAACCCCTTTCAGAAAAGTTTAGGAAAATGTCCATCCATTCTCCCCCTTATGGGGAAAGCAACATATGCAAAACATTATAGTTGAAGACATTTCTGAATATAATCTAATTTTCTTGGTATTTTGTAATTCAAGCATGCTACCAAGCACCCAGGCTCTTCCTTACATCTGACAAGCACTTTACATGTAGCGTTGCAAAGTGAATTCCCATTTCTCCCACATTACTTTGACAATGTTTCTTAGAAATCTAAAGCTGGTCTCGCCTTCCTCTTAGCAGTATTTTGCCTGGCTATGCCACTCGATGCACACACAATTAGCAACATTCTTTGTAAAATAATTTCCAAGCTCTGGAGAAAAATCATAATACATCTGAACGGCTTCACAAAGTCATCACAACATCTCCATTTACTGTACTTCATCTTGGTTAGCTCCTAAGAATTTCTTGCATCTACAGCACAGAAATACATCACCCCATTATGAATCCACATCCTTTTCTCCTCGGAGGCTGGACGGACATCTGCACTGAACACGGAGCAAGTACCAACTCTGTCCTAGGACTTCTGTGTCAGCCGATGCGAAATTGGGCATTAACATTTTTACTACAGCACCACCTTCAAGGAAAGTGACTGAATCCTTTCATGACTGAAGACGTTGCTTTCTTGTTTCCCACAAGAGCCTGTTGTGGCCAATCTTCAGTAAATATGTCATTTAGCATAAATAAAAGAACTAAGTTTTAAAAACAACTTAGTCTGTAAGTACCTACAGTATTTTAGCGACATGTTTACTAATCTGTGGGTGCCTCATCTGTCTGCCAACACAGACAAAGATTGCTGGTTTTTTTCTTACCAAAGAGCACTGTAAACTCATGTTCAGTCTCTACTCCTTCACTTAAATGAAAGGGTCAGAAGATCCAGGCTGAATGTCAACCCTGTCTTTGTTCAGACCCCAACCATTATCACTAATGATAAAGGTACAGACCTCGCATGGTACAGGGCTGCCTTAGAAATAAATCTCATGCAGTTTCACAAAACAAGAGTCTAATTAGGGCTCCTCTGCACCCCTTGTTACAATTTCCAAATGAAATCAAAGGACTTCCAGTCCTCTGTAAACGTGTCTTACATTTAACCATTTGTCTTGAAATACAGACTTCAATTTTAAAATATGCACAGATAGCTAAAGATCAAGTGATATGAATCTATTTGTGCATATTTAAACACTGCTGCTATCTTAGGATTTTGTTTAATGTTAGTATACCAGTAAATTCCTTGATCTGTAAAGACTGAGATTCTCAGTGAGGCCATACTCACACAGTAGATATTTAATTTATACTATTCACTGGAGGGACCTTTTGAACAATCCTCTGCTTTTGGCATTTCTCAGCTAGAGCATGTGTTGAAAAAACACTTAATTATAGAAAATCACTGGAAAGCTAAAATAGTTCTCAAACTTTTATGGCTTTTCATACTTATTGAGGGTGCCACTGGCTTTTTGGGGGAGAGGAGGAAAAGGGGAATTAAAACACTGGCTTTTCCCCTGGTTGGAGAGGATTCGTATTGAAAAAAATGAATCCTAGATTTTTTTTTAGATTTTTATTAAAGTTGTGGAATTCAATCATTTCCGTATGAGCAAATTGTCAAGGGGCACAACTGCTAAGCACTACATAAAGGACACTGAGAACACTCCTATTGCTCCAAAAAAATATATAAACACCCCGTATTTCTTAAGGTACCGTAACCCTACTTCTAATGACTCCTTCCTCTTCTTAATGTAAAACACAGCTAAAATTCATCACACTGAGTAATGTACTTATTTTATGCACAAAGCAAAATCCTAAATGTATTTATCCAGTGAAAGTCTTTATGCACATATTTTCTAATATGGATGCGAAAATTAAAACCTTAAGGGTAAATATCGCAGAAACACTAACAAACTTCATTTATTAAACCATGTAAAATAATCCTTGCTCTTTAGTTGCCTACAACAGGATACAGCATCCCAACTAGTGGCACAGGCAATAACCCTGCTCTAATAAGTAACACAGGAACCTGCTGAAGGCAAAATCAATAGAGCCTGATTCCCAAATTATGTGAATATTTAGTTTTTCAAACATTACACACCAAGATCTTTCAGAGCCAGCTTATCTTTTTCTGCCTTTCTAAGCTAACTGCATAAGTACTGCTTGTAAAAACTATTTGCCCATGCAAAGTGAAATAATCACAATGCCATGCTCATTTACACACAAAATGATTTTGTGTCCCATTGTGCTCACAGTTGTTCAGCTCTCTAGGGGTGATTAAACTAGCTATGCTGCTACAGCTTGAGATGATTTCACTGAATCGTTTCTCCATGAAGTTGCTTCTTTGCTAAGCTGTTATTTTAACCATAAAAGGTAAACAGAAGGCAGTTGTAAGAGCTCCATTCAGCTCCGTGCCCAGGGCTATAACCCTAGGGCAGAGAATGCTGAAAGACTGCAGAATTTTCCAGGGTGTTGCCTTTCTTGCTCTAAAGCCTTCAGGAATACTGTTCATTTAATACACACTCTAGATGATACATTTCAGATCCTACTAAAAGAAAGACTTCAAAAGTGTAAGAACTTTTGGGCGGATGAAGCTTTCCCACCTCTGCACATAGCTTGGGGCCATGGTAACCAATACTGCTGTTGATGTTGGGAAAATACAGGAGAAATAAACTGCACAGAGCAGAGCAGACAGATAGGGACAAGGGAGGTGAAAGGTTGCAGGAAAGAAACAGGCAGCAGTCTGGAAGGGGGAACGAGAAAAAAGGGAAAAGAATAAAAAAGGAGGCGGCTCTGAAGGAGGGACAAAGTTAAATCAAGGAGCAGGCACTTAAAAGACTACAGATGGGAAGCAAGACTAATTAAGGATGTAAAAGCGCTTTGTTTCTAAAGTTTATTGTTGCCAGGATAAAAATTAATTGAAACTAATGCTGTTATTCACTCGTGCAGTTTAATTCCTTCATGCACATTTAAGACGTGAAATGAAAGCGGCAGGTTTACGGACCTGCCATGGAGCTGCTCTCCCGGGGAGCCGGGGCGGGTCGGGCCGCAGGACCCGGGCCCGGCTGCACCCCCCCGGCACGGCCGGGCTGCTCCCGCGGCTGCATCCTCGGGGAAGCCGCTCTCCCTCCCCAGGGACCTGCGTTTCTGTACCAGAAGACTCACTAGGGGTAAAACCACCCAGAGCAGCCCCCCCCGGACCGCCCCATCCCCGGGCACTGCGGGCCAGAAGTTCCCCCGGCGCTCCCGTGACTCCAGGGCAGCGTCTGCATCCCCAGCGCCGCCGGAGGGGCACAGCCACAGACTGGGCAATTACCTTTGTCTGCCTAAACAGGGCCGGCGACCGCTCGGGTCTGCCCGCACAGCCACTCCGACACAACTTGCCTACGCCGTGCTCCGAGCCCAGAGACAAAGCGGGCCGGGGGGGCTGCAAACCTTGGGCTCGGGGGCTCCAAAATTAAAAGTCCGTAAACATTTGCACACACACCTCCACGCTGCTTCGCTGAACGCTGGACCGAGTGACAGAGGAGATCGTGCCCAAAACTTTTACGGCGGGGGGGGGTGGGGTGGAGGAATGGGGAGAAGGGAGCTCCCTCTGGAGATCTGGTTGCCCCCACCCCAAAAAAAAAACCCGGGGAAAAATTAGGGAAAAAAAAAGGGAAAAAAAAAAAAAGGAAAGGCTTTCTCCTTCCGCCCCCCTCGCTCCCCTCCGCAACCCTCCTCTCTCTGGCAGTCTCCAGTCTATTTAGTGCAAGTTTCACGTCACCCAAATGCCTTTCCCTACTGATGGTCAGGGAAATCACCAGCGAGCAACGCACCCGGTCACTCAACTTCTGCCTTTTTCTTTTGAACACACTGTATGCCCAAAGGTAAAATTCAACCAAAGAAAAAAAAAAAAAAAGGCACAACATGGCGTCCTTTACTTATTCCCACATAACAAGAAAGGAGATGTCTTAGATGAATGCAAGAAAAAAAAGTCAACCCCGAATCCCCGATCCTGCACATTTTCCGCGCAGCCAATGGTGGTGAGCATTAACCAGGCTAATGTATTAATTTTGCAGAAGTGTGCCACATCGCATGCAGGAGCAGGAATGCAAACTATAGCCTAGAGTGGTTTGAAGTCTACCCCAAACCAAGCCTTCCACTCTCACTGGCGCCAGAGTTTCATTCACAGCCCGCCCGTGTTTTCCATACGCGGCGCTCCCCCATTGTCGCCCGCCTTCCCTTTGTGCCGAGCCGCCCCGCCGCCGGCCCCCGCGCCCCGGCCCGCGCACCCCCGCGCCGCGCTGCCCTCCCGCCGCCCGACCCCGCTCCGCGTGTACCATGCGGGAGCGCGGAGCGAGCCGCGCTGCCTCCGCCGCGCCGGGGCTGGGCCGTCTTCAGAGCCGGGGCCGGGGGGGCAGCGGGAGCGCGGGCACCCCGGGCCGCGGGGCTCCGCCGGCGCTGCCCATGCTGGAGCGGAGCAAAACAAAACATACACACGCACGCTCACACACACACACACACACACGCACACACGCGGCGCTAGCAAAGCGGGGCGGCTGCAAACGGGTCCTGTAGCTTTAAAAAAACACCCCTCCGCCCGCTCTTGCTCCCCGGAGCCGGCAGCCGAGTGAGTTTGAAGAGGCACTTTCCAAAAAAAAAAAAAAAAAAAGGCAGGAGCAGGCGCGAGCCGCGCGGTGCGGACGCGATGCGCTGCCATGCGATGCGATGCGATGCGATGCGCGGCGGGCGCGCACGGCGCGCTCCTGGCCCCGCACGGGCGGGCGGGCGGCTGCGGGAGCCGCTGCCGCGGTCCTTACCTTGAGCACAGAAGATATCTGCCAGCCCCCCTTTGGCTTTGGGCTCTGCCGGGGCTGTGTGTGGACGGGCTCAGCTTTTTTTTTTTTTGCTTTTATTACTATCTTTGCTCCGCAGATCCTGCTGTGATTATTATTATTATTATTTTTTAAGCTTCTCCGTCTCCTCTCTCTCCCCCTGTTTTTGCTGCTTCTTTTTCTATTTATTTTGTGCGTGTGTGTGTGTGTGTGTGTGTGTGAGGGGGAAAAAAAAAGCCTTTAAATGAAACTGCCGAGGCTGTTATGAGAAGAAAGGCAATAATCCCGTCTCTAAATAACAGAGGGAAGGGAGAAGAGGAGGAAAAAAAGCGAATTCTTGCTCAGGGCTTTGCAAACGCCTGCAGGGCAGAGGATTAGGCTACAATTAGCTCAGCCCTTTGCTCTCGCCCTAGCTAATTTTGCGATGAAAATTGGATATTTTTCCCTCCTTTTGGTGAAGGTCTGCAGATTTATTCCCCCCCACACACACCCCCCACCCCCAAGAATAAAATAAAATACAGCCCTTGAAAATGAAATAAGGCTGGGAAGGCGGCCGGCTCCCCAGCCCGCGCCCCCGGCGCCGCCGCCCGCAGAGCCTCTCGGCGCGGCCGGGGCGGGAGCCTGCGCTGCCCCGCGGAACCCCGCGCAGCCCGGCCCGGCCCGGCCCTGCCGGGGGATAACGGTTCGGTGTTGGGGAGGATCAGGCCACTGTCACGTCCTTCAACAGACTTACTGAAAAGAAGAAGGAGGAAAAGCGGGGGGGAAGGGGGGGAAAAAAGCTGATTTTAATCATTGTCATTTGGTCTGATGTAATATTTCCCCAGGCATTTTCAACTAGGCATAAATTTTCAGCTCCCAAATAAGTAACACAGGGCACGTTTCTCACATCTCTTGACTCCTCTGCTACAATTAGGGTAGCACCCACTCTGCACTTGTTGATAAACTAGATCAAGTTCAAAAATAAATAATAAAAAAATGGCCCCGGCCCCCCCCTCCCCCGCAGCACCCAGCGCCGCCGAGGTGCGGCCGGGGGGCCTCGGGGCGGCGAGGGACCGGGGGCCCTGCAATTATTCCCATCCATCCATCCCGCCTGCCTCCCCCTCCCTTTCACCCTTTGCTAATGTCTCGCATTGTAAACGCCAAATTTCCTGTAGGCCATTAAAACCAAATGACGTCTATCGACATGCATTGTGCTATTGCGGAGCGCCCTGGCAGCCCGCCCCCGGCCAAAAGCGCCATTTCAATTAGAGCGCGCGGCGCGATGGCGCGGCGCTCCGCGGGCGGCTCCGCGGGCGCGCAGCGCGCCCGCCCCACGTGCCGGGGGGGGGAGGGAGGATGATCGGCAGGGGGGGAAAAATAATAATAAAAATAATTAAAAAAAAAAAAAAAAGCAGCAAAGCCCTCCCCCACGTTGCAGCCGGGAGCGCGGGGCTGCCGCTGCCCGCGGGGGATGCGCGGCCCCGCCCCGCGCGGGTGCCCGCGCAGTGCGGGAGGGGGAGGCGCGCGGGGCGCGCGGCCCCGGGGCGGGCGAGGGAGCGGCCCCGGCGGGTCCGCGCGCGCGGAGCGGGGCCGCGCACGGGGCCGCGCACGGCGGGGCCTCGGCGGGGCCGCAGCGCCCACTAGCGCCGCGCGCGCTCCCGTTACGCAACCGCGCTGCCCCGCGGGCCCGGCCCGGAGCGCTCGGGGGACGGTGGTGGGCAGGACCCCCAAAATTGAGTTTTTTTGGTGTGGGTTTTTTTTTTTGTTTGTTTGTTTATTATTATTTTATTTTATTTTATTTTATTTTATTTTATTTTATTTTATTTTATTTTATTTTATTTTATTTTATTTTATTTTAAAGTTCTGTTCCGTGGCAGGAATAAACAGAAACTTTTCTCCTAAGGGGAGCTTTTTTTTATATTTTTTTTTTTCTAGAGTACAAACTACAGGAGAAGAGGGAAATTTTCTCATTAAAGTTACATCCCTGCAGTTAGTTCAATTACTTGATATATGCAGAAGATGTTGTAAATTTAAAGATTTAAATAGCTTACAAAGATGCCGGAGGCTCCATCAGTTAATTTCCTTAATTTATGGATTTTTAGCTGAGCTTCTGAAATGAAAAGGAGAATGAGAACTAGGTCAGCAGAGAGATTTGCATCCAGAACAGACTAAAATTTGTTTTCCTTGACCATCCCATCAGCCCAGGTGTGATCTTTGTGGGGGTCCCATCCCACCTCCGACCTCCAGGCTGGGACTCTGTGTTTGCCTATGCTAGCACGGCACAAAGGGGTGGATTTCATTCTAAAATAACCTCCGAACACAAGCGTGTCCCCAGCCAGCTGCTTCACCTGATGGTTGGGCAAGGCTGTAGCCTAAGTGCTCTCATTTCCTCACCACTCTGGTCAACAAGTGGATGCGGGGAGGACAAACTCCACTGGGACTCAGTGACCCGTCGTGCAGCCCGAGTTCCACTCAGCCTTTTTTTTTTTTTCCACTCAGGGGTGCGGGCAGACTATTTGGGATGACTTGGCATCATAATTTTTACTTCCTCTGTGAATTACTGACTGCTAAATGAAAAATAAATATGAGAATCTCGAACAGCAATCAGAGCGTTGTAAAAATAGGATGCTTCTGCACTAAGGCACAGTAAAGAGGAAGGAGAAGACCTAAAAATGCTGCACTTGAACGAAAAGTAGAAATTGTGATCTGACTCATCCCAACACATCTGTGACAGGTACTATTTAATTGTGTTGCATGGAAATGGGATGCACGGATAATAAAGATTGGGTTGGTTTGTTTGCTTGTAGATCAAAGCAAAGGCGCAGTAGCACTTGGGATGAGAAAGCATGAGCGTGGTAGGTAACTTCTGCGGGATTGTTTTTGCCTTATCTGAGAAAAGGACAATGTACTTGAGAGCTTTGAGTTTTTTCTTGCCTGTATTAATGTTGAGGGTAATAAAGGTACTTGTTACAGCTCTATATGCACGCTCTCATTTCTTTCTTCTCACTCCACTGTGCGAGTGCCTTTCTGTTGTTGTGTTTCAATATGTATGAATATATACATATGAATTAATACTTAAAAGATTGATACAAACTAAACAGTTTTAGGAAGCAACGTTGCAGTATGATTAGTATTGGTGTTCATGATTTAACATTTCTTTTCCCACTAGATGAAGTTTCTAAGATTTGCAAGGTACGTGTCAAGGACGGGTATATAAATGGATTTTTATTTATTCACAACTCCAAGACTAATTGCTTCTCTTTGCCTGAAGGCCAAGAGATTGGTTTTAATATGACACTTCAAAAGTATTCATAGAACTACAGAGATACTAAGTGTCATTGTTTAAGAGAGAAATCTCGCTATGCTACTTGTGACCCTGAAAATAAAATCTTCCAGCGCATTTTGAATCCTAATGTTGTTTTTCAGAGTTTCACTTAAAGCACAACTATTACCAAGTGTACAAAGAAAAATATTAAATAGCATGTAGTGAACAAAAGAAGAAATACTGTTAGAACTGAATATAACTTATTTTCTCAACAACTCTATTATCCTCCCTATAAAGCAATACAAAATTTGTAACAGAAGATTCCTGAGCTCCGTTGCAGGATATTATAATGAGAAATGATAAGTTGTAACTTATCATAGGTGTTTAAGAGTTCTTGGCCAGATGCCCAGCATGTGTTTACTATGATACTAAATACTTCAAAATAAATACTTTGGATTTTTTTCTCACCAACAGTTCTTTGCAGACGCTTTAAAATGGAATTGGACAGAACCTTTCTGTAATCTGTTTTTATATCTAATTATTCTATAGTTTACTTTCAGTTTTTTCAATAAACGCATAAAATATTTGTTGATGCACTTCAGACAGTGTGAAAGAGAAGCCAATGAAAACACAAGGCTCATTTTTCTCCATTTCTTTTTTTTGTTTTCCAAAAATAACAGATTGTGTGTGTTTTACAGGACAGAATAATACTAGATTGGGAAGATATGCTGATTTGAAGAAATACAATTTTTCTGTGGCAAAGATGATCCAAATATATTTTGCAATGTGTGAAACAAAGTATCATGAATTGAAAAATAATGCTGACCCCTTCTGTTGTCTGAATTAGAGTAACAACCACTTCCAGTCGGTGTTGTTCTTGAAGGCCCTGTATAACTTTGTGGTAGTGGACTTCATCCTGTCCTAATCCTTACTCTTTTCCTTGTGTTATGTGTCTTATCACAAGGTTTAAAGGACTTCTTACGCTACATACTTCTTATCTTACATGTACATGACTTCACTCAAGACTTCTTATGTTACATGTATTAACCTGAGGCTTCCTGGTGATGATACCAACATTCCCATCGACTGCAGGAAGTGCAGGAAGAAAACCATGGACTGCCTGATCCTCTCTAAAACCCACAACACTCTACTGGGCATTTCAAGATAAAGCAGTAAGTAAGAGAGAAAATGAACAATTTCATTGAAGGTTTAAAGCAGATAAATGAGAAGTAGGGGGTTGTTCCTGTAAAACAAAAGAATCAAGGTCTGTATGTAGATTAATACTCTTCCCAGTCGCAGTGAAGACACCACTGCAGTCCAGATGGACTTTTGTCTTGCGAGAGAAGATTTGAGTAAGAAATTGGACTCTGGGGCACCTTCAGTCAGCAAAGCCTATGTGGCTTTTTTTCCTTCAGTGAGTTTCCAGTGGTGTGAGTGGGTTTAGCTCTGTCTCCAAGACCACAGAGGCACCAGGGACAAACACATCCGAGTGCAGAGTAGGCAGCCGTGGATCCTGTGACTGGCACCATCCCTTCCGTCACTGGGAATGAGAGAGAAGCAGGAGGTGTGGAAGGCTGGTCTTACAAATACCCTGAGCCGCCAGAAAGGTCTGTGAGAAACCTGAAAATCTTAAGCATCTTGAGATTCCAACACTTGCTACAGTCAGTTGACATATGAGCAATAATAAAAAGGAAAAATTAAGGACATCTCCCATTTGAAACAAGTTTTCAAACCAGTTGCAGTGCCAATCATTCTGGAACAGGAACTTGACCCAGGGTTTGCTAATTAAATCAAATAATTGTCATCTGTAGGCAGATAAGGGGTTTCCTGAGAGCAGTAAGCATGACCATGCAAAGAACAAAATCTGATCATTAGGAAATCACCAAGTCTTGTCAGTCTTCTCCCTTGAATGCTCTTCTGTTCTTTTCAAGAAACAGCTTGCTGCTGAGTAAGTTTACAAACCATTACTTTATTGACTAAATACAGATGGACTGCTTTTAAAACTATCCATTATCCAGTGCCTAACTCGTGACAACAGTGTGATACAAAGAAATAATCTATCCTGGAATGCCAAGATGAAATAGCTTGTCAGGAAATACAGTATAGGGAAGGGTTGCTTGACTCTTCTGCTTCCAACTGTTATAAGCCAAAAATAGCTTCCAAAATGAAATTTACTTAATCAAGATGTCCCACATTAGTGTTCAGCGTGGTGTTTCTCAGTTTTATACATTTTGCTGAGTGCTCTCCCTCCTCTTCCTAAGCAGGTGATAAAACTGAGGAGTGTATTTTTAACCTGTTTAAGTAACGTGCTTGGCGTTAGTTTTTAGCTACTTATTAAGTAAAGCTTATCCATATTATATTTGTCATGGAGGGGAAAAAACACATTTTTATGACTGAGTTTAATCCATTCATTGGTTTATTAGAGACACAATGTACTCTGAAGAATGTCACAAATCCACATGGTGTCCCTGAGCACTTGATTTTTGCATATGGATCGCTGACTTAGCTGAATGATGTATAAAATCCTGTGTAGCCAGGCAGCTCCCAACTGAATACACTTCTAAGGGAGGTTATATGAATTGCTTCTGCCAGCAAAGGTCTGGAATATGTTAAACTGCAAAAAAATCACTTAACAGAATACAGAGAACGAAGAAAAGAGCCATAATGTTCCTTTTGTAACAAATCATTTACAGCATTTAGGATCTTTGGGCACAGGCACCTTTAGAATCATAGCTTCTTATTTATGTAGCAGCATTTCAGCGTGCTTTTTCTTTGGCAAATACCAGAGCGAGCGTTTTGGATCATGCATGGCAGGGACAGAGCCTGAGAGAGCAGCAGCTCAGTAAAGCATCACGACAATGACATGAAAATGGAAGAAAAAGGAGCAAATTCTTCTAGAATCTGAATTTAACAGCACACAAAGATGCAGTTAAGCACACTTTTATGTTGCAAAAGTGTCTAAATAATAGAAGCAAGTAACACAATTGGAAGGAGGAAACAGAAAAAATTAGTTTGGGTTTGCCGTGTCCATGTGTTGGATAAAATGACTGGTGAATTGGAATTTGTGGGACCACGATGAACTTGCAGAGTGAGACAGACACAGCACAGAACAAAACTCATTCCTGCTCCCGGGATGAAAAGGGAGCAGTATCACTGTTGTGGTCTGGGATTTGTGCGTGTGAGCCCCCCCGGAGGTTATCCCTGCCCACCTGTGACGCAGGAGGGCTCAGCTGGAGCGTTTCCACCGCACACCGTGGTGGGAACGTGCTCCTACCAGAGGGGTGATTCTCGGCAGCGCCGCTCGTCCCGGGCTGCCGCGGGAGAGCTGAGCTGCGGCATCGCTGCCATTGTTTGAGCACAAAGGAGAGGAGAGCTCTGAACCTGGCCAGCTGAGCGAGAGCCCATCCAAATCCCGCTCTGCCAGAGCCCCTTGGAAAGGAGGCAGTATGTCAGACATATGGTTGGAACATGCTGTGCTCCAGCCATCCTCGGCTAGCGTATGGTCTCCCGAGTACCACTGCCAGCTGGGCTCTAATTTACACTGGGCCTGAGAATCAGGGACCTTAGCAGTCTCCCTGATGGTCTCTTCTCCTTTGCTTCACTGATTTCAGATATGCAGCTATTCGCAGCTTTTCATTTTCCCTGCCTGGCATCCTTTCAGGCAGACACAGAGGGATACACTTCACTTTAACAGTGTGGTTGGTTGGAAAAGCAGAGACCAGTATTCTGTGAGAGTAAAATTTCAGCATCCTGACTCTAACATTCTTTTATATCCATAGTATCACACCAGATGTCATGCAAGTGTGTAAAGTTAATAAAACAAGTGTCCCCAAAGCTTCTGATATAGAAACAGCATTGCCAAGCAGTAATAAATTATGCTTACCTGTTCTAATCTGTTTCTTCGAGGATTCATGTGCATTTTCCATGGATTTGCACTCTTGACTTCTTAAGTATTGTATTATTCCACATTTCTGTCATGGATTTCTTCTCAGATAAAGAACAACAGAATGCTTGTTGGAATAAATTCCTTAAATAAGAGGCATATTTCTCATCATCAAGTGCATATTAAATGGTGCACAGGGGAGAGAATAATCAAAGTCTTTGTTAAACCTTTGTTTAACCTTTAGTTCAAGTGTTTTGTTGCAATACCACAGGTTTTGCCACCCTGTAGACAATCTTCAGTTTGAAAGGTTATTGAAGGAACTAAAAATTGTATTTTTATATCCAGCTTTTAGTTTGCAATCAACCTTTGAGAAGTAGAACTTGTAGAAGAAATCTGTAAACAGATGAATACAATTTGAAATAAAAATTATTTTATGCTACTAGACCCAACACGGTAGATTTCTTCAAATGGTTTGTAGCAGCTGTTACAGAGTTATGTTTTGCTCATTTTTGGAACATTATACTGATTCTGCTTTATGCAAAGGACCGTTGTGCACGTTTAATATTTTTGTGAATGTTATTCACTTAAGCTTTCTGTTGTCAAGACATCCTCTTGGGAGAAGTGTGCAGGTAAATTTTCAGATGTGGTATCCTTTGGTGAATAAAGGTATTCAAAAAGTCCTGGCATCAAACAGTTTCGCATTAATCCCTCATTTCTGAATACGCTGTGTTATCTGTAACAAGAGATCAGCCTTGGCTGCTCATCTGCTTGCTCAGAAGTGTTTCTCCTTGTAGAACCTTATCTTGGACTTAGTTTTCTAGACCACCTCCTGTTCCTCACCAGATATTCCTGACTTATGACATAACAAAGGGACATCTTGGCTTTCCTCGAGGAACTGGAGATTTAATAGTAAAAGGGTAAATTAACTGAACGTGTGGAAATGATCTTCAGTCAACAGGACCATAAAGGTGTCCAGGGACAAGTAATCTCATCTACATCATCACAACCCTCCAGTTTCCTCTTCTTGCTGCTTTGCTGTTCACTTCTTGAGTCTTATTTCAGATTATACTGGGAATTTTTGGAGCAGTGCTGGTTTTGTGTAGTCCAACACACTGGAGCCTGTTTGTCACCTGGGCATCAGCGCTCCCCACATAATTGCTTATCATCAGCTCTGATTAAATGATAAGGGATGTGAATAAGAATTACACTTGGGTCTGTGCAGGATCCCCTATTGCTTCTCATTTGCCGCTTTTCAGAGTTTCTCTCTTCAGTCACAGGCCTGAAATTCAAACGCAGACTCTTCCCCCCATGGGCCAGGTATTTACTTGCTTTTCATGAGCATCTACATTCATATTCCCAGAATGGTGGGAATGGGGTGGCACACATTTTTCCTGTGGAAAGGGCAGATCTTCCAAGAGGTTTAAAGGCTCTCCTTTCACGCATCTGGGGAATGGCAAAGCAGGGTGGGTGACTGCAGCAGTCACCCTGCAGCTTCCCTGGGGTCAGCGGTGGCAGAAGCAGAGAAGACGCTCTCCCTTCCTCTCCCTTTTCTCTCTCCATTTGGTGGAGCCTGCAGGAAACTGCTCTGGCTTAGGGGAAGGAGAAGGACTAGAGGCCGCTCTTGGAGGACATCTTGGCCACAGTCTTCCTCCTGTGTTATCCCTACACGTGTTTTGCCCATCGTTTCCCCAGATGAAGGGTCCCGTCCACATTGTTCCTGCTTGGCAGCTCTGCCACAGTAGAATAGCAAGTCCCCATCTCTCCTGTTATGCTGCATGAAACTAAAAATACCAACCCCACTGGAGTTGCTTCTACATTAAAGATGTGAGTGAAATAATAAAAAAAAAAAAAATCACTTTTGGAGCTTTTTATTTTTGATTTAATTTTTAATTAATCTTAATTAATTTGAATTTTGAAGCGATCTGAAAAATAGTTTTAAATGAATATATATAGATAGATAGACATATTTCGGTGGAGTTTTTTTCCACCGTACCCAACGCTGAGAGCATGAATAATGCAGGACAGAAGCTGTGGCTTCCCGTTTGTGTCGCCGAGGTCGGGATTTGGCGCGGGACAGGCGTGGGGGGAGTGTAAGGCCGGGTGTCCCCGTGTCGCCAGCCTGGCCCCGGGAGGGCTGCGGGTGCGGGGAGGGCTCACAGGGAGCGGGTGCGGGAGCCGCAATCCGACCCGGGGGAGCCCCCGCGTCCCCCCGCTCCCGCCCCGACCCCGGCCCTCCGGCACCCGCTGTTGCCATGGAGACGGGAGGATGCTCCGGGGGCTGCGGGCGCTGCAGGGAAGCGGCGCCCCGGGGCTGAGGGCTGGGCCCGGCTCTGGGAGGGGTCCCCGTGGGGCTCAGGGCCTGGCTCGGGGGTCCGGTGCTGCCGAGCAGCCCCCGGGGCTGAGGGGGACCCTCCTGGGTGGGGGTCCGGCGCCACCGAGGGCCCGGGCGGGGAGCGGCCCCACCTGTGCTCACACCCTCAGGTGTGCCCGGGGCGGCCCCAGCGTGGGGGGAGAGCTCCGAGGGCAGGTGGAGGGGCTGCGGGCCCAGCCCCGCTCCCCAGCCGCGGGCGGGAGCGGTGTCGGGAGCTGCGGGGGAGCGCGGCCCTCGAGAGGTACCGAGTGTTGTTGTTTCTAATTAATGCCTGTGTGGTAGCCTAATCTGTGTTATGGGGCTCTCAGGAGTATTGTAGCAACAAAGGTATATTCTAGGGTTCAGTTAATTAAAAATTACTTATAAATCTGCCTAGGTCCTGTGTTGCACTCAACTCTGCTGTTGTGGCTGTGTCACAGAAGAAATATATGATATTTATACAGTTACAGCAGTAGTTTGGCTGATTTCCTGTAGAGCTGTTTTCTCTGCTCAGTTCAGCCCTTCCTCATTGGGTGCTAAACCCTTGTTCTCCTCCTTCTGGCAGCTGAACTGGTTGTGGGGGGGAGGGTGAGACTGATTCCTGCTTTTATCCAGCTCAGTAAAAGAGCACCTCCATGGACCCCTGGGCATGGCCCTGCTGATCCCTGGGCATGGCCCTGCTGATCCCTGCTGCAAGCCTTGCTCTGGGGCAGTGGCTGCCTGCTCTTAGACCTGTGCTCGGTTCTAGAGCTGGAGTTTGTGTTCCTTGTGTTTTGGATGTGTCTGTGTTGAAGTTTTGTCAGGAGTTCTTGGGAGAAATTATAAGATGATATGAATTAGATCCTGGTTTTATTTTATAGCATTTTTTTTTTCTCCTCGAGGCTAATTTCAAGTACATAGGGAAGTGTCTTATATGTATTTTCTTCAGCTTTATGGCTACATATTTTTTATAAATGCAGTATCAACCATATGCCTAAATATACATTTGTAGTGAGGATGTGACTGATTTGCTTGTAGTGATGAGGTCCAAGCAAAAAACTTGATTAAAAATACCTCATTTCTATGCACGAGTGTGTGTTTATTTTGGAGTTAATTTCTTTCTGAGACTGATAAATAAGGGAGAAGGTCTCTCTCAACAAACCAGATCAAAAGGAGATGATATAGGAGTTGGATTCAGTATGACTGAATAAATCTATCCATAGAGATATCAGTAAGCTCTCAAGTTTCATGCTGTATTGCAAAGCATGGGGAGCTTTTCTCAACTCTTGGGGGGTTTTCTGTGTTTTGGTTTTTTTGTTGTTGTTTGTTTGTTTGTTTTGTTTGGGTTGGGGTTTTTTATTATTTCAGAGAGAACAGTGCCAACGCTGCTGACCCTTGGCTTCCCAGAAATAGGTGTTTAACTCAAGTGTTTGAACTGGAAATTAGGTTACTGTTTCTTTGTGGCTTATAGAAAGTAACAGAGTAGTAACATTGTGTTTGATTAAGAGCAATACAGCATTGCTGGGATAGAAAATACATGGTATAGGAAATTACAAGTCAGTTCTAAGAAAATGTTGGAGTAAACTCCTTGAACAGGATAATAAGCACTTCAGTATTTTGCTTTAATATAAAAAAAGTTCTAAATAATAATTTGTCTTGCGCTTTTATACTTCTATAAATTAAAAAAAATCATTTTGTTGAAAAGCATAGCAAAAATATCTTTTCCAAAGTACAGATATCTGGGAAAGGTTGTCAATGTGCAGTGCATTCTTGTGCATTTTTGAAGAAAATGATTACTTAACAATTCAAGATTACTTTCTGTTATTCTGAGAACAGTTACTGATTGTTTATAAAACCCAGCCCACTAAGAGTTCTTATATCTCCTTTCACACCTCCTTGTTTTGTAGATCATCTGTGATTGTGGAAGTTGATTTGTAGTCTTAGGAATTTAGTTTCTTGACCATCAACTTGTGTAGTCTAAAATCTTCAGTCTGAGGAAAATACTTGTATCTAGAGCCTCAGTTTTTGGAGGCTGTGTAGAATAATTTTGTGAAAAAGCCTGTCAGAATCATGGAATCATACAATCTTACAATCTTAAGGGCTTGGGATGGACTTTAAAGATCATGTAGTCCTAACCCCCTGCTCCTGGTGGCAGCTATAATTTTCTCTTTTTCTCTCTCTTTCTCTACTTTTTCTTCTATCTTAATCTCCTTTTCTTAATGCTTTGGGTAACCTGAGATCAGATGGGTTGGATTTTGCTAAGTTGTGTGGGTTAGCATGTGCTAAGTTAATGGTTTTGTGGAATACTCTATTTTGGTTGAATGTTACCCTTCAAACTTTTGCCAAGGTCTCTTATTTTCTGAAGTTTACCAATAAAAGTACCCCCTGAGAACACGTGTACAGCTTTCTCTCCTATTGAGGTGCTCTCTATTGAGGTGTTAAAAGAACCAAGGGCTCTTCTGAAAATTCAGGGGGTGAATTTTTGGAGCCTTGTGTATTTTTTTAAAGTAAAACTCCTTTGGTGAGCTTGTAGCTCGAGACCTGGGGTCTTATAACACCTTCCACTAGACCAGGTTGATCAAAACCTTATCAAACCTGGCCTTGAACACTGCCAGGGCTGGGAGTGACCTGTGCCAGTGTCTCACCTTCACAGTAAAAAAATATTCTTATTATCCAGCCTAAATTTCCCTTCTTTCAGTTTGTACCCATTACTCCTTGTCCTGACACTGCAGTTCCTGATGAAGAATCCCTCTCCAGCTTCCCTGGAGGTCCCTTCAGGCTCTGGAAGGTGCTGTGAAGTCTCCATGGAACCTTCTCTTCTCCAGGCTGAACAGCCCCAGCTCTCCCCTCCTGTCTGCACAGGGGAGATGCTCCAGTCCCTTTATCAACCTTGTGGCCTCCTCTGCCCTTGCTCCAACAGTTCCATGTCCTTCTTACGTTGGGGACCCCAGAACTGTGCTCAGTGCTCCAGGTGGGGTCTCACAAGGGCAGAGCAGAGGGGGAGGATCCCCTCCCTCGACCTGCTGCCCAAACTCCTTTGGATGCAGCCCAGGAACTCATTGTTTTCTGGGCTGTGAGTGCTCACTGCTGGCTCATGGGAAATTTTTCATCAACCATCTCTCACTCCCATGACAGAATAATGACTGAACAACTTTGTGACAGTGCTGATGTTTTCAGGGACAACTGCCTGCCTCTCCATGGCTTGCAGATGCTGATTCTCTTAAATATTTGGTGACTTTAAACGTGGGCAAAAGTAATCAAACAACCCCCCTGATGGTATTTAACAGTGTAGTTTGCAGAACAGTGCTTGCAGTGTTCTAGGACTCCTACTTCTCATTGTCTCCTTACTTGAAAAACCCAGTATTGCTGTACAGGGTTGCAGTTAACTATGTTGATTGGATAAATTGAGTTGTCAGAGGCTGCATTTCATCCTTTGCAGAGCAACTGGGAAAGCAATAATTTTAGGACCAAAGCTCGCTGGGTCACTCTGCTTTGAGCAGAGCTGCTGCAATTAAAATATGGAAAGGTTTAAATAAGAATTAATTTGGGAGGGGACACACACACACACACACACACATGCCCATTTATTGGTAAGAATTTTACTTGCTGCATTCTATGCAAATAACAGGTCTTACCTTTCCTATTTACATGCTCTTAGTCCATCCCCTAACTTAAAACTCTCTCTTGTAATAGCTCCGTTAAGAAATTAAGAGAGCAATTAGTTGGTCAAGGAAAACCAGAGTTAATCTTGCAAGAGTATCTGGTGATCTAGTGGATATTTTCTGTCTCAAATTCAAAACTTGTATGAACCAAGTTCTTGCCTTTGTTCATTTCCAGTAAATTTGGTCCTGCAATTTAATGTGGTGGGTTTTTTTGTTGTTTGTGTGTGTGTGTGTTGCCTGATAGTTATGCTAATAGAGTGCTAACTTTGTGATATTTAATGTTTACAGTGTTAATAGCAAAAGATAATAGCTGGTCCTTTGTTGTGCTGGAGAATTTTAGTATGTTATTTATAGATCTGAAACCTACAAGATATGATATAAAAGCCTTCAATATGAAAAATGTTACATTTCTGAGCAGACAGTGAGAAAATTGCCTTTTAGAGGTCAAAACTCCCAGTGCCTCTGGCAACATGGCCTTGATGTCATTTGACAGGGTGGAAACACAGCCCTTCATGGGAATAAACAGCCAATACCTGCATGATTCATTTTGTTAGGAGGGTTCTCCCATTGTTGCTAGGCGATATTTCCTAGGTGGAGTTGAAAACCAACAAAAAAAAAATCAACAACAAAACCCCCCAAACCCAACTGCTGTCTCGTCAGAATAACACTTCTTGCAGGTTGTCTTGCTATTGATACTGGTGTTTATTTGTTTTTAAGTAATTAAGTGGTAATTTTTCCTTCTGCAGAATTAATAGATGCATCCACTGAATCTCAGTAGGGACCTTGCCCTCTGAGAGGCAGGGAGGAGAAGAGCTGGAGAAGGGTTGTCACCTGCTTAGTGGAAGGTTTCCTTTCTGTCTTCCTCTGTCCCTTCTTAGAGCTGTCTGTTTGGAATCGCTGGGCTGTGTTGTGATGTGCAATTCTCAGAGAAGAAACATGGCAGAGACCAGCAGACATTCATTTGAAATGATTTTCATTCACTGCGTTCTGGAATGGACTTGAAAGCAGGTCTCAGAGGCAACTTGTATGTACCAGTTTGTCTTACATATTTATTTATGACAGACTTGAATCTTCAGGATGGTATTCTATCAAGTGACATACCCACTCAGTGTGATGTGTGTCTAAAAATAGGTCATTGTCAAAGGACAGGAAAGGAATTGTATAAATCTATAAACCATTGCGGTCTAGTTTGATAGAATTACTCTGAAGCTGAGGTAGTGCTGTGTTCAAAATCATAGCTTTCCATGGATTATTTTCCAGATTACTATATTAGCATTGCATCTATCAAAACAGGAGAAAGCTGGTTGCAGACCCTAAAGACAGCTAATGCTGATGGGTTACTTCTGACACAGCAGTTTGAAACGGTAAAGTGAAACAAAACAGGTCGTCTCAGAAGGTGGCAGGGTTAGACCAAACTTTGCTCTTATGCTTGAAATATTATTGATTTAAACCCCCTAATTTTTCATGTGTTAAATTGTATCATAAAGCACTTGTTTAGTGCTGGGATTTAGGCACTTGGGTTTGAAAATAACATTTCTGCCTTGTGCATTTGGTCAGTGTGAATGGATGTTTTTCTCTTTAATTACTCTGCAGTGTTGAGAGGCCTGAAAAATAAAACCACTGAGAATGATATTGTTTAAAAGGGGGCATCAGAAAAGGAATTCTTGTAATTTTAAATAACCTGTTGATGCACACAAGTGTGTGGGGTTTAGACCATAACAGAACAATACAGATTTTTTTTTTTTTTTTTTTTGTTATGACAATATAAACACCACTATGTAAGTGAGGTCTTGAACTCAACTGCACAAGTAATACATGTTATGATGTTTAATGCAGTGTGGTTACTGCAAACCAAATAGAAGGGCTAATATTTAATTAAGGATAGGCTGTGGAAGTGGTCAGCAAATGAACAAATGCATCTGTGTACAGGGTTATAATGATGGGTTTGGAGTTACCAGGTAAAGGGGAAGTGTGACATCTGGTGGAAAGATGGTATCAGAAGCAAGAGATCCATGATAAATGGGATTATTTGACATGAAGATGCATTATATGATGTTTGAAACCACTACTGGAGATGAAACCCAGATGAATGACATATCTGGTGATCTCATAGTTCATATTGTCCAAACCAGTAAACATGGCAAGATGATTTTGTTCTTAATAAATAGTGATCTCTTCTTCTTCTAAGATACCAAAGAAAGCTTATTTTGTTAAGTTCCTTCCCAAGACTCTTAATCTACACTAAAGATAAATTAAAATGGTTCAGGCTTATCTCCCTCTGAGTATCCAAGTATTTTTTTAGAAAAATGTCATCTAAGTGACTGTGATGAATATCCTAGCAGCTTTTTTTAACCTTTTTAACCTTGAGTTCTTTATCGAGTCTCCTGTAATGCTAATTCCAGTTGCAAATCCCAAATTATCAGGATCATTGGATGCTGCACAGCCCTGCTTGCTGGTCTGGGAGATCCTGGTGTGATACTGGCTTGGAGATGCTACTGGAGGAGCCCAGCTTTGGAGCCCCTGTTTGGTTCCTGCTCCCTTCCAGCTGGTGAAGGTGAGCACGCTGTGCTGCAGAGAGCCTGATATTGCAGTGGGAATGGCCTAATATTGCAGGCATGAGGGAGGAGAAACAGGAGGAGAACTCTGGAGGAGAAGAGAGGGAGAAAAATAGAGCTACAGTGTCACATTGCTGGAGTTAGAACGTGCATGGAATCAGGGTGGGCTCAGAGCTGCAGAGATCTTGCTTTATTATATTTATTTCCAAAGTGTGTTGTGGAAAAAGAGCCTGCAATTCATTGGGAACTCTACATATTAAGAATGCTCAGCTCAGAGGCCCAGGGGAAAGAAAATATGAGAATTCCTCTTAATCTTTCAGCTCTGCCTTAAAACACCTGATTCTTCCGAGGTTTCATTCCATAGGATATTGATCATCCCATGTCAGTCTGAGGTTTTTCTATGTTTTGACTTTGCTACTGAAAGATTGCTTTATCCTAAGCACAGTACAAGTTCAGTCACAGTTCTGCTTTGTAGTTCAGGCTCATCTCCTGTGCTCAACTGCCTGCCCCAGTCATGGGGGGTTTTCCCCTTCACTGAAGGTCTTGAGCTTCTCTCGTTTTTTATGCATTTTTTGTTCTGTTTTTGATGTTAACATATCGCTTGCTAGAACAATATATTATAAGAGTTCTGAATCACTATTGGCAGTGACTTTTTCCTGCTTTGGGGGCAGGTTCCACCTGCAAGTTTTTGCCTGCTTGCACAGAAATAATGCTTTTTGGGAACTGGCCAGTTCAAGCAGGGAAACTAGTTAGTAAATACCTGAACTCATAAATCTAGCATTTCAGTGCTAGACTGAAATGGGATGGACCCATCCCAGGTGGCTGGATTCCTGGTCAGCCACATCAGGCATGTAACATCAGCACCTGTGAATAACCTGTTTCTCATTGTTAGGGTCACAAATGGGTGATATTTATGAACTCTTGACATTTCCTTACCATGATGAATAAAATACATTGTTTACTCCAAAGAGTGAATTGTTGTGCTGTGCTAGCAGGACTGAAACACAGCTTCTGTTAGAGTTTTGGATAATCTAAATGGGTTTGAGTAGAAGGCCTGTGGTAGAGAGTTTGCTGGTACACTTCCTTCCCAGTCTACCTCCTCTTCCTCAGAAGGTGGCAGTAATTTTCTGTCTGTGTTTGCTGGAACAGATTGTCTAGGCAGTCTCATACTTGTGAAACCACCTCAATTAAAAATCAGGTAGCTCTGTTACTGTGTTGTCTTATGAAGGCTGGATGCAGGCCAAGCTTCAGTTTTTTTCATGAGATGCTTGGGTTTATGTTTTATTATGTTGGGAGGGAAACAAGCCTAATGCTTTCCTTCAGGAACCTAGTTACATCAGCCAACTGCTTTCTTAAGGGTAATTTGGAGTGTTCATATGGAGAAATTGTCCTATTAAAAAGGAGCAGATACTTTAGTTTAGCTCTTTTGGAAATTTAAGTGAGAAACACAGTTTTTAGTGAAGTTGAGGTTGATTATTTTGAAAGATCTCTAGACCTAACCTCAAACAAAATCAGACTAGAAGTTTTGATTTGCCCTGAGGGCCAGACTGACATGTTTTGATTCTCAGGTCTGTATTGATGAGGAGACAGTTCTCCTTCTTACTAAATTACAGTTGATGGTGGTACTGAGCTTGTGCTGGCACAAGGTGCTTTCTTAACTGCAAATGTGATCTCAGTCAGAAAATACCATAATAAATTCACTGAATGGACTTTCCTCTGTAGTATACTCTTATTATATATATATATATATATATATATATATACTCTTCATTTTTGCCCAGAGCATCTACTTAGATACCACAGAGTGAAAATAATCTTAATGTCACTAAATGAGAAAAGAATGAACATAATGCCTTGTAGAGAAACAAAATGGGGAGGGGGACTGAGGAGGGGACAGTACAGAATTCTCTTTGCTGCACTCTTGTGGGCACCAGGAGAAGAATGTCGGGGTTTCTTCTGAAAATGATTTCAGAATGTGTTTGTATCAACGTTGCAGCTTCTCAGTAACGATCTGAAGTTTCTGGCTGTGCAGATGTGATATACAGCTTTTGAGAATGCTGAGAGCTTGTGTTTGTGCTCCTCAGTCCCTGTTACTGGTGCTGATGGCTGGATGTGTGGTGGCTGTTGTGACAGTTTATGGTGGAGGAAGAGGAGGAAGGTTCCTTGAGAACTTGTTGCCAAAAATAAAAAAAAAAATCTAATGGAAGCCAGAAGTTAGTGAAAGTAGGATACAAAACTTGCTTATGGAAATATACCACTGGATGCCACTGTTGCTTCATGGAATGTCATACTAAAATAACATCAGCTCTGCTGAAAAATTCTGCGTTTCCTTCACTCTCATCTTCTTAGTTTTTTATTACTTTAATCTTCGTTCATATCAAAGGAAAGGAGAAATCGTGCCCCACTTATCCTCTCCAGCAACATGGTGATATGGTTTCCATATCTAGAAGTGACAGCTTGTCATAGGGAAGAAAAGGGAATGACACAAAGTTTTGACTTTTTTTTTTTTAGCCCCCCTTCTAAGGAAAAATATTTTTCTTGAAAAGAAGAAAGGTTCAGATGAAAGAGCAGCCAATTTTCCTTGTAACTAAATTCCTTCTCTCTGTCTCTGAATCCTGTGTTAATCACAACTAGATTTGGACACTGAGCCTTTATTCCTGTTTTAATGTCATCCTAGAGAGCAGGGCAGGAGGTCACTTTTGCAAATGCCTGTTTATTTCCTTTCCCCAGTGTTGGGCATTTTGTACTTGAGAGAATGTTTTTTGCTTGTTACAATTTTTTCCTCCAGGGGGAAGCAGGGAGGGTGAAGGTCATCAGGTGAATTTTTGATGGCTGTTGCTTGTTTTCAGAGGTTCGTTTGTAATCACCTTATTAGCAACTCTGGGACTTTTCTCCAAGTCATACAGTGTGGCTGTTCGTAATTTTTTTTTTTTTTTTTTTTTTGGACTGAAACAACCCCTCAAAATTTAATTAATGTAGTTAAAAGAAAATAAATCAAAATCCTGAAATCTGAAGCCAAATTTTCGGATTGTTTGTGAGTGCACCTAACTCCTAACCTCTCCTAAGGGGAAAGGGAAAAAAAAACCAAAAATAAAAAACAAAACGCTGGAAAAAGCCCTGAGAGATGAGCTTTTTCTGGTGTCACGCAGCCTGCTAGCCTGGCTTGTGCAGAGACAGACCACCTTCTGCTGGGCGCCTGCCTAATTGGGTAAGCCCTGAGTGGGGTTGGTGCCACGAAGTGCCAGCCTAATTAGCGACAGTGGGGATGTGGAGAAAAGGCAAACACAATGGAAATGGTGTGTTGAGAGGGCTCCGGAGGAAGAAGCAGCAGCAGTCTCCGCGCAGCCCTGAGAAAGCCCGTGCGCTCCCCCTCTGAAGGCAGCAGACAGCAGGGCTGGAGCCCCCGGGCTCGGCACTGCCATGGAAACGGCACAGGAGCTCCGCATCCCTCCCGCCCTGCCGGCCTGGTGGCTCCGCGGCGGATTTACCCACGCAACCTGCGTGGGGCTGCAGCAGGGGGAAGGTTAAAATGCGTGTCCGTTCTGCTGCCTCACAACCGCTCATGAGGCAAACCGAGGGAGAGGAGAAGAAACGAGTGAATGCTCTGGGTTTACTCTGAAAGATGGACTGGCATTGCTGCAGCACAATCCTCGTGCTGGGTGTCTGACAGCCAGAATGCAGCTCAATTATGCTGCTGTTCACTGATAACTCTCCTCTCTCTTCTGGAACGTGGACTGAAGTTTTGCCTGGATTAGATATTGTAATCGAAGTTTTCTAGTGCTCAGAACCGGATGCTAATGCTCCATCGCTGTGGGGACCGAAGGGGAGCCTGCCAGCAGAGCTGCTCTGCTGTTGATGCCGCATAAACTTGTAGCGGTGACCCAGATAACATTGTGACTGACACAGTAAGTTACAGTGTCAGGAGAAATAAATGTCTCCTGCAGCCCCTCACGGAGCTCCAGCTGTGCCGTGGTACCTGCCCTTAAGCCCCATCTACCCAAGAGACTGACCCACTGCTGACGGGCTGGGGGAGCTGCCGGGCTTTGCTCAGTTGTGAACAAGCTGCACGTGTGAATTCAGAAAATACACAGGGCTTGCAATTATTTGGGAATTATGGTAATTTAGTGTGCTTAGTAAAGGACTTTTCCAAAATGGTTGCCTGGGCTCTGCCATGTTTGTTGAGAATTCCTGGCGGTCATCTGAGTGTGACAGCTCCCTAAAGAGAACTTCTGTGCCCTCTCCTCTCATTGACCACCCTCTGCTCTGTTCCTAGTTCTGGCCTAGACCTGAGAGAAGACCAGTTCTTAAATTTCTTTTCCTGAAGCTCTGCAGTCAGCAATGTCTTCACCTCATCTCTGTCCTGAGTTTTCTGTTGTGCTCGTTTGTTCTGCCATGCAGAGAGAGGGTCCCCCTGTTCTTATGGGCTTGCAGTACAATTGATTTCATTGCTGGAGAACACTACGTGGCCATGCTGTGGCTTGATGAGGGCTTGCTCAATAATACAATATAACAATAATATGAGCTACAGCAAGATAAAAGAAGCAGACATCTGGTATCTTTGGACCTAATACATTGCCACTACCTTTTGTGATTTGCAGCTGTCAGAGAAAAGTAGCTAAATGAGGTTTGACTTCTGCACAAGACGGCCTGGGCTTTTCAGTATGGTGTGCACTGGTGGAAAGTGAGTAAGAGAGAAGGGAACAGGATTCAAGCCTGTGCTTTTGAGAGGTTGTGGTGAGGTCAGGTAAATAACTAATGTAGAGGCAAAGCCTGAGAAAGATTAAAAAGGCATGGCATACAAATGAAATATGTGAGCTGCTACTACCTCTTCCCCCCTTGCCCCCCATCCCTTGTTAATTTTGGAGGGAGTGATGCAGAAGATCACTGATGAACACAGTCCCCAGGCTTCCTCTTTACTGGATGGATATGCATGCAAAGATCAGGAATGTTTCCACAGCCTTTTGAGTGTTCCTTAAGTGTACAGAATTCAGTCCCTACTGCAGCAGGAGCCTTTTGAAGATAAGAATTACTGATTCGTAGCTGTGCCACCTTTTGTTAACTGGGAACCTGGATGTGTGTATACAGTAAATCCCACTGCCAGAACTGACAAAGAAAACTTCTGTATCTTTTACAAGCAGTAATAGGCAAAGAGCAAATGTGTTTTGGAGCAAAGGTGGGGAGTGCTTCTCCATACCACAGGCATTGTCAAGGCAGTGCACATGGCTCTGTATTTGGATTTATAGCCATGAATCATTACAAAGCAGAAACCAATTGATTTTACCCCATGTAAGCCTCTGCTTGTCTGTCTATTTGAAAGCACTCGTTCTTTTTGCTTTATTTGTAACCTCCACAATTTAATGTTTGTATAAATCTTAAAGGTGACATCTTCACTGTGTAGGTTCTCATTCTACAGTCCTTGTCTTTCATCCTGCTGCAGCATGTTAAAAATGTTTGCAGTCTCCTCTTCTGTGGGGGTGGTCTTTGTAAATTTATCTGCTCTCTTTGGGGATGTTGCATCCTCTGGCTGCTGGTGTATGGAAAGTGCATTAGTACAAAATTATTTATAACTACTTCAGTTGGTGCTGGATCTCTGTGGTCCTTCACTGCAAGTCTCTTCAAACTCTCAGAGGAGATATTTCAACAGCTCCTAGCTCATAAGCAACAGCTTCCCCCGTGATAACCCTGCAGCAACTCATTTTGCTCCTTCAAGCTCCTGTCTGTTGCCAACCTAGTCATTAGACCGATTATTATTTAAGCTGATTGTGAATTCCAGTTTGGACTCTGCTTTCACAGTGAGTAATTAGAGAAGGCACCTTCCCCATCAATTTGTGCTATTCATGGAAATGTTATCACTTGCAGAAGATACAGAATAGACATTTGTAGGTTCTTTTTTTTTTTTTTTCAAGTGACTGAGAAAAAGTCCCTGGGAAAGGTGAGGCTCTGAGCTGACTTACAGAAACCTTGCCCTGTTGGCCTTGCTATGAACTGGATGTTTGATGCTGGTGTTTTACAACATGTTTATATTCCCCAACAGTGTGGTGGGTTTGGTTTTTTTTTTATTTTCCTATCGTCCAGTGTCTTGAAGTCAAGCTCACACTATTTCTGTTGTAGATAGGACAATATTTAAACAGTGCATGAAAACATTCCTCTATTTTACAGAATATTTTGAGACTAAAGTCTACAGGTGAATATGTGAGATCAGGGCAGCAGAGCAGGGCAAGGCTGTCATCACTAGCAAAGAATACTTCTGTCTTTTGAAATAATGTAGTCATAGATGTACGAATTTTAAAGCTGTGCAACAGTATTAGTTCTTTGGTTAAAAGACACAAAAGATTAAATTCTGCAGTTACTGTGTTGGTGATCCTGAGCCTGCTGGGAACTGGAGCAAAGGCAATAACTGAGGGTCAAGGGGCCAAGAGTGTCTGGCTGGTCATTAATCCAGGTTTGCCTGTGGAATATAGCTGTGAAGAAGTTGCTGGAATTTCACCCCACCCCCCTAAACAAGAAAATTATGAAACTGTAGGTTTTCCTCAGATCTGGCTTTTTTTGAGGAAAAATAAGGAATGCTCCACATGGGTGTGTGTGTTGATGTTTTGCTTTTGGGGTTTTGGTTTTTTTTTACAAGAAAACTTGGAGGAGGGTCAGGCTTGCTGTGCTTCAAACCAATAGAATTTCAAGAGGGTAAAGATTTAGCAAAACTTGCAATCTTTATGCAGGTTTGAGGGCACATGAACAGGAGGAAGAGTTGTGACAGGGATAGGTAAACCTTGATAACTTTCATGAACCTACCCCAGGTTACAGGGAGCTCTGAGTTTGAAGCTGCCTGGCTTTCAATGTGAGCAGCTCAAGAATGCTCCAAAATTTGTTTTTAATTCTGTGATAGTGTCCTATTCTGCCCCAGTTTTGTTGTTTGTACCCCAGCTAGTTTTCTTAAAGCTGGAATGAGAGGGATTGCAATTGTGAGAGCAGCACAAGAAGTGCAAGCAGTGCTTGGGGAAAGGTAGGAAAGATTTACTGTGTCCATTTCTACTGAATACTTTGTCAGTCTTCTTATTTATTAGGTGGGGTGTTCAGTGCATAAAATATCCTGTGGTTCTAGCTTTATTATGTTTGGAAAGTAAAAGACTTTACAACATGAAAGTAAGTTGTATTACTATAATATCATCCAAAATACTTAATGATCTGAGATGAGAGAGGATGCAAAAGGGCTAAGAGTTGACCTAAATAGTGTCAGAACTGCAGCTCTGTGCAGAGAAGTATGTATTTTTGAATTGGTAAAAAGAAGTTGCCTTAATTACATGGCAAGCCACACTACACATGAGCACCATTAAAAAGTCAGCCTTTAAATCTTAAAACACTCCTCGTTCCTACTATCCTCATTATTAACATCCGTATTCTACATTAATGCTTCTGGCAAGAGGTGAAAGCTATTCAGGGTGAAAAGAAATTAGTTTCATTTTTCAGTAATTATGGGGAAAACTGTTCACTGGCTTTAGTCACCCTCTCAAGTTATTCTAGTGCTGCTGGTTAAAAAGATCCTGATCTATGGTGTTTCGCTAATGATCAACAGTTTTAGAAATGACATTTTTCAGCAGCACAGCCTCTATTATTGGGACAATTTTTTCCTCCTGGGCAGCTGCCAGATTTTTCAAAACCAATGGGAAAGCTTATGAAGGGTAAGTTCTTTTTTTCTTTCCTCTCTCTTTTTAAACCTGAGATCACTATTGCTTGAGATGCAAACTAATGTTTCCAGTTTTCAAAGGAAAAGACCACCCCTTCCAAGACAGATATTTAAATAATCTATCACCTTCTTCAAGACAGATATTTAAATAACCTGTGCCTGTGGGGAAACAAATAATTGTTGGTATCACAACTAGGCAATGAAGAGACCCTGGAGAGTATGGCAAAAATGAAGTGGGAGTGAAAGAACAGCATAGCAAGGTAGTAGCTGTCTTGTAATGTGGTGAGTTCTGTATGGATAAATAGCACATCTTAATTTGTCAGGTGCATTTTCCTGTTCTTATTTCAAGTGGGCCTTTTGTTTCACAAGGTTGAATGACAGAAGAGTAAAGGATTGCAGTAGGTAATGAGAGGTGGATTTTGAGAGATGCATTCTGGAGGACTGAGTAGGTTCCTCCTATTGAGTAATATGAAAGTTTGGTTTGCTCTTTCTCCCTGTTCTAAACTGCATTTTTGTGGTACTTGAAAACAGCAGTGATCAGTCACAAAGCTGACTGCTGTGTGTCTTTCTGCTGGAATGTACCACATCGCTGGGTTGGTTTATTACCGGTACTCTTAATCTGTCTCATCTGAAGTGTTGATTCTCAACCCAAGAAAAACCCCAACAGACTTCCTGTGCATCCCTTTAGAGTGTCTTGCAAAGGATTAGTGGCAGTTCAGGTCTGAGCAATAGCTCAGAGATCTGATTTCTGTGACCATTTTCTTATTTGCAGTAAATTCATTCTTCCAGTGGCACCACCTGTGGCCATTTGCAAAGTGTCTCTGGCAGTTTCCCTGGCACTGTAGGAATTCTTGTGTGGTGTGTAAGAGCTGCTGTGCTTGTGGGCATGGCAGGGGACCAGGACACTTCTTCAGTGTTATTCTGCCCCCAGAGAAAACAAGTAGTTTCTTGCTGGGATGGCCTTGGCACCCCTACGTAGGTTTGAGACCTTTAGTCTTGGCCAAACTTCATTGAAACAATTTTTATCTTTGAAGAACTAATTGCACTGTTCACCTTTTTAACACATTATCCGTTCTAATTCAAATGATTTTAGCTGTAGTTACTTGATCTTTGAAGCAGCTCAGCAGTCTGTGATCAAGAGTTATTTAAGCTTCTTGTGCTTGGCCTTGTAATTTTAAATGATGTACTTCTGATTGCTTCTTTCTGAAAGAACAGGCTGTATTTTAAAATAATAATAATAATAATAATAATAGCTTTTCTTAGATTGTAGCTCTATTAAGTACCTACAGCACACAGTGTCATAAACTTAAATACTTTCAGTTAAGGAACTCAATTAGATCTTAAAATCTTTCTTCTTCCACCAAAATACCTTACCTTCCCCAAAACTGGAACATGGGTCTTCAGATATTAAAACTGCATCAAGGTGTTTTACGTTAGCAGTTTATACTTTTCTGTCACCAGCTCACCTGTGTAATAAAAATGTCCTTGTTCTTTAAGGCTACAGGCAAGCAGGAGGATGCAGAGAAATATACTGGGACAAGCTGCCTAAGACTTCCAAGAGAACATCAGAATTGTTCTAGTGAATATGAAACTTGCCTTTGGCACTGAGCTGTATTGAATGCTTCTGAAGGGAATGAAAGGGAAAACCTTTCTGTAAGCAGGAAGGTAACTTTGAATGCAGAGCTGGTGTGTGTGGATTTCTACCTCTTCTCCATTTGGTGCTTTGATTTTCTCTCCCTTTGTCTTCACTGGCTGTGCTACAATGCTGTTAGTTTTTCCAGTTCTTTGGAGCTGAAAATACTAACACACAAAGCTGGGATTGGTGAACTCTTCAGCTGATCAAATGCTATATACACTGTTGTTTCTGTTTTATGGTAAATACAGGATCTCACAGTGTTATGGTATGGTGTCCTTTTTATTCTAATGCTTGCTTTAGAGCAGTCCTTGATCAGAGTTAATGATTGTTTTGAGATGTGTTTGGTTAAAGCTTAAAATAAAAAAAGCAGCTGTGCACTGAGCTGCCATGCATATTTAAGGTAACAGAAATACTTTCATTACCTCCATGGGGGTATCCCTTTCTTAAAGAAATACCTTTCTGGCTTTGACTACCCATCCTTCTGGATGGACTGCCCAGCTGTCTTTAACTGTAATAAAGACCTTGAGGGGTAGACAAATCAACCTTGTCTATGCTGTGAGTTTGAGGTTTTGATTATCTGTTCAGCCTTTCAGTAGGTCTGCCCTTCTGGCCCTCCCAGAGTTTGTGGGTGAGTCTTCTGGATTTGTGGGTAGAAACAAGTACTGGAAAGAAGGATTTTAGGTTGAACTTCTTCAGGATGTGTTGGCATGACTTGGAAGACAGCAAATGTATGCTTATTTATAGATATGCAAATATCTGTGCTTATTAGCTACAGATAAGCTGTGCAGGGGAGAAGGTGAATCAATAGGGAATGGAGGAAGTTGATTTGGGTGATCTGCTAGACCAGTAGTCCAGTCAGTTCTAAAATATCTTTACCATGAAGAAGAGAGTCTGAAAGCTTGAATTGGGTCTTACAATCTGACACGTTGTTTGAGGGGAGAGGGAAAGACTGAAGAGGGATTCCTGTAGGAACTAAGGGTAACACAGAAGAGAAACTGCGAAAGCCAGGATCAGAAGGTGACAGATGGATGAAGTGCCAAGGAGAACATGTATGGTCATAGTGTGGAAAGGAAATTTGGAAGTGTTCTTGCCAGAGGCAGGAGGGATGTGATGGCTTTTATCAAAGTGAGGACACTTGTGGAAGGACCACAAAGATGTAAGGGGCATAGAAGTCATAAAAGAAGCAAGAATGCCCCTGTTTCAGCTTCTGTAGGTGTGAGGGGTGTTTATAAAGTAGCTCCAGTGCAGGACCAGCCCTGTCCCAGCTGCCCAGGTGCACAGGTAGTGTATTCTCCCTTGGGCAGATCCTGCAGTGCTTCTCCCAGCCAGTTTTTCCTCTGTTCAGAGATCCTGCCTAGTCCTTCCTTTCCTTTCCTTTTGCCCTGTAGCTGGATTTCTGCATGGCACAGGGTCTGTGTCCTCTCTGACTTCTACTCTACTGATTTTTGTGCCCTAATCTTGAGGGACCACTGAATGAGGGGAGGAATTTACAGTGAACTTCAGTGTACTTTGGACACCTGACAATGCTGGCACCTGTACCTGGCTGTCTGCAAGGGCAGGGAGGCTGAAGTAACCCACGTGGTGTTTTGTGAGCACATGTGATCTGGCTGGATCAGGGGAATGATGCTGAAAGTACTTTAAATGTCAATGAGGAGCAAAATTCTTTAGGCTTTTAATCTTAGTGAGTTTTCGCTTGATTTAGTCAAAACCTTCCCTGATGCCAGTTACCAATGAGACTTAACTCTGGAAACTTGAAGACTTGAGGGTCTGTCTGACTCACAGGGGGGATCACTATCAGCCTAATGGGACCTTAGTTGAAACTTTAATTACAAGAAGACAGTAAAAAGCACTGTTTAAGTAAAAAAAATCCCCTTATCAACTTTTATTGCTAGTCTAGTCAGGCTAAAAATTCTGCTTAATCTTAATGATTAGTAAGAGTTCTTCATTTCTGTGAGATTTATAGTGGTGTTAAATAAATTACGAATTATTCGGAGGCAGGATATTAAAGGAGATCTAATCAAGATATCCAGAATATTGTGACATATTTAAATCCCATAATATTTTAAAAAAACACATTTTTGAGGGAGTAAAGATACTTCATATACAATTAGAGGCCTTATGATTAATAACCTTGGGCTCAGATTCGACTGCTTCCTTTGAGATTTGGGTTTTTTTCTATATCTCTGGAACCAAATATATGCCTTAATTACCAATCAAACAGTCAGTGAAGGCAGAACTGAAGTGTGGATGTATATACTTGGATTTGAATTAGCATTTCTTCCACAGACCTGGATTAGTGAGGCTGAGGGTATCTGCAGGTTGTAATTGCTCTCGGGGAGATTGTGGATCCACACTATATCTTAGATTTTCAGAACTGGCAGATCTGTCTGTTTGGCATCGTATGACATTTGTGCCACACGCTAAACCTGCACAAGGTGGGTGTTAGTCCAAATGCAGGAGCATTTTAAAGTGCTGAGAAGCTGGTTGAGCAGGCAGGGCAGTGCAATTTCTCCCCAACCCTGTTCCTTTGAGGATGTTTCAGGAGGGATAGGAGACTTTGATGTGTAAGAAGCAAACCATTGTGTCTGAAATCGTTCTGGTTGCAGATAATCTGCAAGGCTGCAACATAAAATCTGAATTGAAGACAAGAAAAGTGCAGTCAGATACTTTTGAGGTTGGAACACCCACAGGCTGATACAAAGTCGGAGAGTGGACAGTGCTCCTGAAATAGCTGTGTCAGGTCTTCCTTTTTACTGCAGAAACAGAGCAGAAGAGTCGATGCCTTCAAAGCCAGTTGGATTGGGAAGCTCAGGATTTTGGAAAGTAGTAGTCCAGGGTACTTTGCTGGTCAGGTCTATCTGCAAGGAAACAGATTTCTGAGTTGAAGGTAGGGAATGGGAAAATGTGTTTGAGACCAGTCTTTATTGTAATTCTGGGTATTACTCCTCATAGTTAGAGTGGTGAATAGTGGGGAGAAGTAGATCCTTGTGAAAGGGGAGAAAATGGATGAACAGTGTGTACTATCAACCCTTTATCTTCTGAATTTTTTCTAAAATTGATTTTACTCCTGCACATGTTCAGTCTCGAGTGTTCATAAGCTGTATGTTTTGGTCACATGTGGCAGGCTTAGCTTTTTATTCTGAGCTGTCAGTTTTGAAACTTCCTATGAAAGAACTCCAAAGGTAAACCGTTTTTGACCATTATGAGCTGCTGTGTGCTTTGTAGACTGTACTATAAACCTGACATTCAATTTTGGTGGGATGATCTAACGACATTCTCGGATTTATTTTAGATAATAAAAATAAACCCCATTTTTTCAAGGATAAACATGGATAAATTGCTGGCTTCATAGCCCATCTCATCTTATGTCTGCTGTGTTTTCCATGCTGCTTGAAATGGTCACTATATGCCTGATTTATAAAGACAGTATCACCTTGATGAGTACACAGTGTGTCACTTGAGCAGGATTCATGTCTGTATGGATTTCAGTGGAGAAGTATAATATGAGACTATATAAATATTGCAGCCTCTTGCTCTATCACATTCTGTTTTATTGGTCAGGTTACTTGTGCTATAGTGACTTTGGGTTTTTTTCTCATATTATTAAGAAAAAAATATTCTGGTAACACTGGTGGGGAAAACCCCCAAGCTAAACTCCTTTCCATGATATATTGCAATAGGTGAATTAAATGCATTTGAGATCAGTAAATGAAATACAGTGTGAAATACTATGGATTATGCAATTCCTGAATTTTCCTCCACACCAGAAATGGGCAAAGATAAGCAGAGCAATTGTAGGAGCTCAGACCCAAACCAGGCAGATAACAGATAAATAATCAGCCAAAGCTCCCCGTTACCTGCCCTAAGTGTTAGCATACCTGACTACTACTAAGGGTAGGAGTATTGTTGTGAATGAGAGCTGTAGAAACAGGTCAGCTATTTGAAATTTTACAGGAACAGGCAGCTAAAATTATGCCCTGTGGTCCTTAGTGCAGTATCTGTATTGGGCTGGCATCACCTGCACAAGATTTCTCTGTGGCTCCATCAGGGTACAACAGAAAGGGTTATACTGACTGCATGCACACTTAAAACAAAGATAAAATAACTTTTTCTTGTGATCATAATGTGTGTTAGTCTGTATCTATGAATTTGAAGGTGAACTGTAGCCTGGAGCTTTCGTTTCTTGGGAAAGAAGCCACCTCCACCAGTGTTTAATGGATTGGGACAAGCTCTTAGTGCAGTTGCCTTAGGCCATTGCTTCCCATGCTGCTGTTCTCTCTGCTTGAGCATAATCTTAACACCTTTTGCAGCTGGTGACATGCTTGTGTTTGGATATGTTGAGAGGAAGTTTCCTGTATTAAGTGGAAATAAATCTGGACAGGGATCCCAGATTGGGAAAATAATTGTGGAAAAGTTGGATTGTGAAAGCCTCTTTCATTTTTCATAACTTGACAGCGTAATTTTGAGCTCCAGGAAAAAAAAAAAAAAGATGACACTGCTAGAAAAGATCACTGATAGAGAATCCCATAAAGCTGAATGTGAAACACAGGGCCAGCACTACAGTAACAGCTGAATTTAAATAGAAGAATTTGAGTCTCGTACAAGGTAGGAACATAATGGAAAACTTGACCTCTGCTGCGATTCTGTTAAATGTGTCTTCAGTTAAAAAAAAAAAGAAAAAAAAAAAAAAAAGTTGGTGGCAAAAATGGCAAGGGATTGCAGAACTTGAATGAACTGATTTGGGCAAAAATCACTGTGGCACAAACTGCCTGGACAATGACACTCATTTATCCTCAGAGAAGGTGTTACATAGGTGTCCTCCTTATACCTGCAAGTTAGTTGTCCCCTGTGATGTGTGTATGCATAGGACTTCCCAAAGTGTGACTTTTAAACTAAATATCTGGAGTTCTTCATTAAACCAGACCAGAAAATATTTGCACAAGGCTGAATGTTTCTAGTGGACTAGTTGAAAAGCAAACATTCTCCTTCTCTGCCGTGAGTCACAACTAACTGTGTCAACTGCTTCATAACATATCCCCCAAATAGTTTGATGGCAGTGAGCAAGGCTTAGTCATGTCTGTCTTCCTCTTCTGTGTCAGTATGTTCTGTGCTGTCTTGCCCTTCCTGTTCAAGTGCTGCATGATGTACAATGCTTTTGTGTATTTCGGGATTAAAAAGTGTGGAATGGCCGAAACTTGAGTCCATTGGGAATCTTTACTGCATGTTTCATTCTGGCCACCTCTATTGGAAGGGATAGCTCTGAGAAATTTTGCCAGAAGCGACTCATCAGTGGCAAGTATGAGTTGTCACTGGTGCAGTAATGCAGAAAGTTCACTGTCTCTCCTGCTTGGCTCTGGTGCATTTTTACAGCAGCATCATGCTGGAAGCCATTAGTGATGTTTGTTTACAGGCTTTCCTGTAGGTTCCATTGAGGAAAGCCAAGAAATCTGCTGGTTCTTCTTAATCAGTAGCTGTTGTTGTCTTGGGACAAAAATTAGTTATGTGCATCTTGCCCTGTGAGGCTTGGGACACTTCCCAAGTCATTATTCAAGGGTGTGCAGGTGCGTGCTAAGGCTTTGAAATCACCACAGCTAACAATGCCAACCTGAAAATCATCCCTTGAAGCAACATCAGCTCTAATGGGCTGTGCTCAGCCTTCTCTCATGTTGTGCTCTGAAAACAAAACTAATGCTGCATGCAGATGGTTTTCTAGTATCAGAGAAATTAAAATGTGTAGGTGAGGCTGAGATTTGTGCAGTTATGTTTCTCTTCCCAGCAGTTGGCTGGAGTATGCCCAGCTACCTGTATGATTTCTTGTTGGGGGTAGAATAAGAACATCTGTCAACTCAGTGACTTAAAGCAACTTGTATCAATAAGAAAGTAACAACAGTTAAGCAAAACAACAAAAAAAGGTCAGTTTTTATCTGTTCTTCCTGGTAATGCGGTACCATTTGAGTTGGCATGACAAATTCAGTTGTATTATTGTACAAAGAAGCTAAGAACAGCTATCTAAAAACCAATGCATATGGTTGCTATACCTTGAATTAATTTTCCAGTTAACTTTTGTGGGACTATACCTCTCCTGTGCATTTGTAAGTTTGGAGATGCCTCAGTATGTTTAATGCTCTCTACATGGGATTTTTCCTATGCACTTCGTATGTGTGTGTAAGCAGATAATTGTACATGGATTTGTGATAGGTCTGCTCTTGCTTCTACTGTCAGAGATGGTGTTGCCCAAACAGGAAAAGCTGTGTGAAGAAACTAAGGATAAATTCATGTACTGTGTAGTACATGCAGTCTAGGTATGTCCATCTCTCTCACTCCGTCGATCCCTCTCTCTCAAAAAAGATATTGTTGCATCATCCAGAGAGTGAATTTTCTCTGCAAGTTGCTCAAATGAGCTGGGGAGGAAGGGGATCAACAGAACTCAAAGCCTACAGTTTACAAACTTTAAGAACTCTGCTTCAGTCATTATGAAGACAAACTGTAAACCAGTAAACCAAATTGCAGAATCAATTAGATTGGAAAAGATCTCTTAGACAATTGAGTCCAAACTGTGGTTAAAAAAAAAAAAAGTGATCTGCTATCCTCAATTCATCTTGTCTTTTGATACTGTGCAGTCTAATGTGCTCAGATATTGGTGATTGTTATGGAACAAAGCACTGGAACCCCATCATGGAAATTCTGAAAAGTTATGGACATGAGTTAAGAAAACTCACTTTAATATCTTGATTCTTTTATTTTTAGAGGCATAAACCCCCATAAATTGACTCTACTAGTGTGAAGTCAGCCATGGCAAATAGGTGTTGTAGTGGGGGGCTTTTGTAATACAGAAAATCACCATCACTCAATTTGTGCACATTGCAAAGATGACTTTTTTTAGGTACACAAAGGTCTCAAAGAAGGTGAGTTAGCTTAGATCTTAAAAAATTTCATATACAGAGCATCTCAGTGTCAAGTTCTTAAATTATCCCTTAATTAAAAGATTGTTGCTATCTTCAGTTTGGGACTTTGCAAAGCCAGAAAACAAACTGTGCATTGCACTGCTCAGCAGTTTCACTTGGCTGGCTCTGGGCACGGTGACTGGTTCCTTTAGTTCTCATGAAGTACCTGTGGAATGGCAGGGCTGCAGGTGGCAGCTGGGAGTGCCAAGGCAGCAAAAGCTGGCTAAGAAATTGGGCTTTGTTTATATGGTCTCTCATGTTAAAATGTTCTCTTACTGATTTTTTTTCTGGGAACAACTATTTAATTTACACAAGTCATTTTTGTACCTGTGTTAATCCCTTTTTTCTGCTGTAGGTTTGGATTACTTTGAGGTGTAAGGCCTGAGATTCTGATCTGTTGGTGTTTGGGTGCCTTCACACCTCAAGTTCTGTGACAGTTTTAGCTGGGTCCTTACCCCTGAATTGTTACTCTGAACATTTTACTCCTAATATATTGACCACTGAAACCCCAAGGTGGGAAATAGGATTTTAGGAGTTATCAGTACTTCAGATGTAATAAGAGCTGCCCCAGGTAGAATCAAGTGAAGTGTGTCCAGTACTGGAAACAGGTTGGTTTAACCTGTGTGTGCAGGGAAGGTGCTGGGGCAGTTGGGCTGCTGTCAGTACCTGAGCTACTCATAGGGTGGAAAAAGTTCTAGGACAACAGGAGTTGTGAGTGGAGAGGGCAGGAAAGGATCAGGAGCAAAAATAGCAAAAACCTTTACTGGGCTGTACTCCTAGCTCTTACCTTCATCAGTCCAGGAGTAACAAAATTAACCTCTTACCTAAGATACATCAGGAAAAATTAGAAAAACAAGTGGATTGACAAAATTACTTTGTCTGATGTTTACCTTGGCTGACCTCTGAGCTAGGCTGTTTGTCTGAAAATAGGATTTTTTGTATAGTCTTTAATTTTCCATATGAAATGAAATATTTCTATAGGAAAAGAAGGATAAAATATAGGAATGAATTCAGAATGAACACCTCTGAAAAAATTCGATTACATTATCAGAAATGAAAATGCCAAGATTTTATATGTGGAGGAAAAGACAAGATAATCCAAAGGGAAATGAGCAGTCTGAAAACTCAACACCATCTAGTCAAAATTGTTGCTTTTTACTTAAATATTTTGATTGATATGAAAACATTAGTATATTGTCTTCTGCCTTAGCTTTTTTTTTTTTTTTGTTCAAGATATTGCATTTCTTCTGGCTTTAAAATATATCTTTACAGATTTTTTATTTTAAACCACCTGTTGCCTTGTTTCTACTACCCAGTCAGGAATAGGAGATGGAAGTAACAAAACCAAATTAATGCAAGTAGCCAGTATTAAGTACCTTTGAGTATTAGAAACATACTTCTGTCTTCCTTGAGATACAGTAAAACAGATGTTATTATGCCATATTCAGCTTGTCAAAACGTGCAAATCATTGAGCAGCTTTTGTTTAAAGAATGCTTGTTACCCTAGACAAAATAAACCCCTGTCAGAGTCTTCATTTGTCATTAAAAATGTTATTTCCTTGTTGCTCTCTTTTATTGTAAAATAATTGAAATAGATATAGAGGGGGCAGTGGTAGGAAAAGTATCAGTCTGATACAATCAGAAGTGCAACTTTGCTGGTATTTCTTTTCTACTCATGCAATGAACTCTTACTGCTGTGTAAATGTACCAACAAAGTCTTTCAGATGTAAATGTGACCTTGTGACTCTATGAATTTCTGTGTATGTGTAAATTAAGGTGAAAAGGAACTGGGGTGAGCGGGGAGGAGGAAGGAGAGTCAGGTCTTCGATGTGAATCTGGCTGAAGGATTAAGTTCCTCAATCCTGCCCTCAGAGCACTGTAAAACCAGCAGGGCTCTGAATGCAAATGATGCCCAGCTTTTCTCTGGTTGCCTCACAGAGCAAACCTACGAGTCTGCTTGCTCCCTTTGGCTGTAATGGTGCTGCAAAAAGGTGAGTTGAGATTCTTCTCCCCGTGGAAGTTCACCTGCTGACTGGAATGAGCTCAGCACTGGTCTGCAGGAGAAGGGATAGCACTCTGTGCCCTGGTACAATGACCCTGAGAAAAGCTCTGAGGGTACAGTATCCATTATATCCTTTCCTTGTGTTGGTGACTGATTTCTGTAACTACAGGCCATCAATTTATCAACTAGAATATCATCAGTTCTTGGAGCACTTAATATCATTAAATGCTAAGGATGGTTTAACTTAAATTCCTAGTGGTGGTCTTGACTATACCTCCTCATCCCCCAGTAAATCCCACCCCTCTGTTTGGACTAGAAGTGATTCATGTGCCTTGTTTTACCCTGGATACTCCTGACTGTGACCTGTTGGGTGAGGCAACAACCCCCAGACTGTTACTGCTGGTCTGAGCTGCACCAGCAGAAATAGAACTTTGAATAAAAAGGCTGTTTTGAAGTCATGGGAGCAGATCAACAGGCCTGTGAGTGGGTGGGTAGGTGGTTAACTGCTGCAGCAGTGAGGAGAAGGGTAACTAGTTTCATGGAACACTGTAATTTCAACAATACCTTTCTAATGCAACCAATATTTCTCTGAACAACATTGGAAAGGGTGATGTCAGACATGACATGTGAAGTATTTGTCAGTAAAGGTTTCACTACAAAGTATTTTGAAACAGGTTTTTCCCTATTAAAATTTTTAAACCCCCAAAATACATTGGATGTTTCTGGGTAAACTCTGGTGCCAATGCATGAAACATCTGTATGAGGATCTGACCCTGGAAACGTGAAACAATTGAAGCAAGTGTTGTTTCTTAGGTGTTTATGTTTGTGCAGTGCCTGTTGTGGTGGAATTCTTGGTTATGAAATACAAACTCTAGAAATTACTGGGGAGCCCAGGTTTGGCATTGTGGTAGAGTTTGATCCTTGTTCCGGTATGTCCAGTTTAAATGTCATCCTGTCAGGTGGATAAATGACATGTGAGCAAGGATTCTGGATACAGAATGTGTGAACATTTACAGAACTAGTGGAAGATCAAGTATTTGATTCTCCCAAGACATTCTGCTAGAGATGAGAGAAAGCCTTCTCAAATATAGAAAATGAACAACTGAACTGAAACACCTGGAAAATTTTTTGTATGTTCAGTCAGATCTAATTGTTACTAAAATAAGCAAGTGCAAAGTGTTTCCAGCAATGAAAAGAACTACCCTGTTGGGCAGGAAGTGGCATTTATTCTTGCTTGTTATTATGAGGCAAAGATTTGATATTCCTGGTGACTATGAAGATTAAACCAGAGATTTATGTTAATGCAAAGGATTAAAAGAATTTTAATAACACTTATAAAGATGCAAATGTTCGCCTGCATTTTATCTTTTTGCAGATGAATGTGCCATAAGGGAAATATTGAAGGAGGAGAACACATCCTCACTCCAAATTGCCACATCTGGTTTAATACTGCTCTCACATGGTCATTAAGTATTAGCTGTTTGCACCAGTGTGTTTTTGAACAGTGGGAGTGTGATTAGGCTTTTCCCCCCTAACTAACTTATGAGTATCAGGAAATAGGAATCAACATCCAGCTTCAAACACATGGTGCCTGTTTAGTGTATGGCTGCATGCCTTGCAGATTTCAATGAACTGTAAATATTACTTAGTGTATTTTTTTCCTTGCTACTCCCTCACTTTCAGACTTGTTTTCTATCCAGCAAAGGGCTTGAAATACTGGCTCCACTGTGGGATTGCCAGCTGTGTTACCCTGGTTTGAAACTGTCCTCCCAGTGCAAACACAGGCCACACCAGCATGGAAAATTCTGTGCTTTATTTGGGCACCCTAACATATTATACATATATGTACATACATTTTGTATGGAGAAATTATAGAAAAAATATGATCTGAAAAAGGAGGCAATTAAGGTGAAGGTGTAAACAACTGTTTATGTTCTATTTTGGGTATTTTTCCTGCTCTTCAACCAATTGTTCACTAACAGATAAGTGTATATAAACAGAAACCACCTGGATTTGTTATACAATTCAACTGATGTGACTGTGGAAACGTCCCAACTCTCAAATCAGTATAAGTCTTCAAAGGGTTTTGAGTAGTTAAACATCAAGTAATCCATATAGTAGAAGTCGTAGCTTTGTTGTCGTTGGGAAGGAGAGAGCTGTGCAAAATACTGCTGTGTGATTTTAGTGGTAGTTCTTTCTTCACTGGAGTGCCGATCTTTGAACTTGGGGAAAGTCAAATTCTGTGGAGCACCAATTAAATGCAAGAAAAAGTTTGCATCTTCTTCCATGCTCTCAAATTTCCCCACGAAGTCGTAGTCTATTAAACACGGGCTGCAAAGCCTGTTGACGTGATCCCAGTGTATATCCATACCCACTGGCCTATGGACATCCAAGAGGTACTGAATGAACTCCTTAAACTTGACTCCAGAGCCTGTCCTTAATGCTTCCTTGGTGGCATTGAGCCGGTACCTGGAAATGATGGCTTTTCCAAACACCGGGTGGTAGTAGTTGTTCGGATGTTCAAACTTGTCCCGAAATGCAGATACCAGCTTTTCGAAAGGCTCACGGATAAACAGCATCTTTGTGTAAGTGTTGAGCCTGTGGTAAATTCCCTTGTGATCAAACCCATCCAGCCTTTTTAAGTAGTTCCCGTAGTGCACTGTGTTGTGCTGTATATCTTTCGTGGAAGAAGCCAGGCCATTAAGCACCATGAGCACCCGTTTCCAGTTTGAGCAGCCAGCTTTTGGTACCTCGCAGTATAAAACTCTGTATTTATCTTCTACAAATATCCTAGAAACATGATAAGGAGTGATTATTCTTCTGTTATTACTCTTGTATTTTGAACAAGTTTCCCTCATAATCCGCTTCCTTTCTCCTTGGATCTGATAGAGGCTTTTCCACTTGTTGTTGTTTCTGTCCTCAGATTTAAGTGTGGGCAGGTTGAGAACGGAGCCGTTCATGGAAATCAGAATTGGGCTCTTTTTAATTATAAACCTCCTCCTGCGTTTATGGAGCCTGATGGAATCAGTTTCTTCACCTTTCTGTTGATCTTTCATAGCAAACATGATGCTGCTTTGCCTTCTGTCTGTGCTTTGAAGCTTAGTGGGCACACTTTCAGATGGCTCTAATGAATCGCTCTGCCTTACTGGTGCTGCTCCATCTGCAGTGTTTTTCCTTAATCTTCCATCCTGGTTAGTGCTGGAAACACAGTCCTGATGAGGAAAAAGAGATTAAAGATGTTAGTAAATGAGGGACTGTCACCATTAACAGCTTGCAACAACTTCATGTGGATCTTTTATACACCCTGAGTTCAGCAGGATTGTACAACAAAATGCATTGCCACAAACCCTCAGCACTGTGCCTGCAGTGTGGTAAGGGCTCTTCTCTTGTCACCTTGTTCTGTGCTTATATGAAATTCAAAGATTGAGAATAACCTGAACTGGTAATTTCCAGTTCAGAATTGAATTCAACTGTGTTTTAGGTGGTGCACTCAGACTTTGACAGATACTTTTGTCTTAGACAAGTTGTCCTTGAAATTTCTACAAAAGGTATCTGAGTATTTTGAGGACTTGTTTAGTTCTTCCAGGCTGCCCCTGTTGCCACACAAATCAAAGGGTTGGTTTGTTTGTTTGTGTCTGTGTTTCCCACCCTGACCCCCCACTTCAGTATTTCATCTCTGCAGTGAAGGCAGTTTTGTGCAGAGTGAAGCCTGACAGGGAGGAGAGGAGGTTTGTAGGGTTGGTAAGGTGGGGTGAGGATGTAGAAGGAGGAAAAGTAGGCAGAGGGAAGCAGAAAGGACTGCAGTGAGAACGTGGAGGCTTGGCAGGCAGGCAGTGGGTTTTGTGGGGGCACCCCACAGGGAGGGACATGAGCCTGGGAGCAGAACGGTTGAGACTGGATAAGAAGCAGGAAGGGGTGGGAATGAATCTTGGCTGGGATTAGGTGAGTGAAAGCTGAGCAAGTAAAGCAGGTCTATGGATAAGGGTTTCTGGGACCTGCTCTTTTTCATTAGGGGGATCTTGCTGGTTAATACTTCTTTGGCTTAAAGCCCAGATGTGCTCCATTACTTTCTGCTTCTCAAAGCAGCTGAATTAAATCCTGTCTAGTCTGTGCCTCTAAGACTAAAATTAGGTTCTGGACACTGTTTAAGTACATGTCATCCCTGTGTTGAGGACACCTGGGAGTAGAATGGCATATGAACCACCAGGGAGTATTTCAAGAGAGGAGCAGATGTAGTTACAGAATGCTTATTGCTGACCCAAAGTACTTAGCGGTTAATTAGAGGTTTTATAAATTTAAATTTTTGATTTTCAGTCTTTATTTTTTCCCAAAGTATTTAAAACTGGCTTAAAAAAAGATATTTTGCAAATTTTAAGGTGTACAGTATGGGGATTAGAAGGGTCATGCTCTTTCAAGGTGGCAGATTAAATCTTAATCAATTTTACAAGTCTTAGTTGGCCAAAAAAGCCAATGTTATAGGTAACAAAGCCTGTGCTGTCATGGAGGTTATATCTTGTCACATTCTTGTTTAAGGGGCAGACAATAGACAAGCCTCAGAAAAGAGGTTCAATGCTCATTACAAAAAGCACTGGTGACAAAAGAAAACAAATCAAAATGTATTATTTTGTTGTGACTTGCTTAAATTGATAACTTATACAAAACTCAAGCACAACAGATCAGTATTAAACACAAGTTTTAGGGTACTGTTGCAGAATTCGGGTTTCTAATGCTGGCTGCCCTGGTGGTGAAGGTGGTATGTGATGTGCAGACATGATAATTTGTCATGCCAGACACTATTCAGTTGTTGGGAGTGATTGTTGTACTCTGCCCTGATCTTCGGACATTGTTTCTGGCAGTCAAAGTGCACGTGCTTGTAAATCCCAGATCTATTTCTAAGTATTACCCTTTGCAGAGTGGTTGTAATTCAACCCCACGTTTACTCATGACACAGCTGATGTTTCAAGCTTATCAAATTCAGGCTTCCTAGAAATGTGGAGCTTTGATGATGGTGAACCTGGAGTTTTTGGAAACTCCAGTGCCATGATTTGAATGTCCTCCGTGGGAAGGCCAGGCTGGAGCTGCACAGATGGAGTGGAGTCGATCACATCCCACTGACTGAGCACTTGGGGAAGAACTGGCAGCTGCACAGTTTTCCTCTGCCCTTTAACTGTGAAATTGTGGCAGCTGTTCAGTGCTGACAGCCACTAGATGGGGGAATTTCACCAGGATTCTTCATGAGCCTCTCAGGATGTTCATTTGATCAGTGCCATTTAATAAAGAATATTATTATATGCAAAGTTTACAGTATCTTTTAGCAATATTCAGCCTAGGGAAAAAAATATAAAACTGAAGTTGTGTAGCTTATCAAATTCATATTTGAAAAGGAAAATTTGCATTTCATGGGAAAGCTTTTGATGCATCTTTCCTTTTCAGTGCTTAATCTCTGGTGTAATGGCCTTATCTGAGGCATCTCTACCTACTCCATACTTGGAATATGGATACAATTTTCCTTATGTACTTCTGAAAACTTACTTTTTTTGGTTGCTGGAATCCCATGTTATATTTTATCCCTAAACAAAGAAAGAAAGTAAAGTAATTATTTAGAAATAAAAAAACCCAGTAGTTTCTTTTTCTGCTAGACTGATACCAGGGTGTCCTCTGGTAGCTGAAAGGAAAACAGGAACAAGTTTTGTTAATGCAATGATAAACAGACCAATGGTGAACCATAATTGATGTATAATTCATAGTAACATTACTCCTTGGAAGGCCTCTTTATTTACAGATGTCATAAAAATTGTGAAATGCAGTGAATGTCTCTGTGTCCCTCTTACAGATGGTGAGACTGAGATGGAGAAAAGCGATTACTAAACCCCAGGTCAAAGGCCAGTTGCAGAACAAGAAAGCCATGATTCCAGGTTAGAGCCCTAAAAAAGGGCTGTTCTTTGTGTATTTGCCAAAAGTAAATGTGTGGTTTCTCCCCCTGCAACTCTGGAGGGTGTGGTGATTAATCACAGTGGCATGGAGCACTCTCCTCTGCTGTGAAACCACAGCAGCACACGGTGGAGTTGTGTACAGTGTTTGCAGACTTTTGGAGAGACAAACAATACAGAATTGTGTTCTGTCTAATCTTCTGGCTTTCACAGTGATGTTTACCTGAAAATAGAATAATAAAGATGTGAAAATCCTAGATGGCAGCTTTAGCAGGTGTGTAGGATCTCTTTACTGCTCCTAACCTCTGCTAAGTATAACTTGATAATACAGGAATGCATCAAGGAAAACACAACCTAATTATGAAATTTGTTTGGGGCTTTTCAGCTGATAAAACTGTTATCATCACTGTCACTGTTGCTTGAAAACCTCAGTTTAATTAGTCTACATGGTGAATCCACAGCCTTTTGGACTTGTTATAGGTAAAGGTAACAAGTCTAGGATGAAGTGAAAGCACCACTGGGATGGCTCAGTCCCCTTAGGTTGATTTTTGTGGTACTAGGAGAGCTCTCAGAAACACCTTGCAGGACAGTTCACATTGCACCTTACTGCACTTAAAGCAGCTTAGGTGATCAGTCATACTTGGTCTTTTAAATCAGATCTACAGACTGGTATTTGTAGTAGCGACTAAGTAAAATTGCTGTGGTGTGGGATATTGTGATTCTATGCCTACTAGAAGTAAAGGGCATGTTATTTTTGCTTTATCAGAAATGAGTTCTAGACATCTTGCAGAAGGAGTCTTTGGCCTTCTCCTGGCTGCTTCCCAGAAGTGTTCAGCTGCAGATTAAAGTAGGAAGGTATATACTAAATAGAAACAGAGCTGGTCTATAGCATCCTCCTGTGGGCTCTGGAGGATTCAAACTGATTCTTTTGCACCAGACTTTAGGAGATGTTACTGAGCTGTTGTCCAGTTCCTGATGTGATCAGTGAAAAAGCCCACATTTATTCTTCTGTTGTGTAATATGTCACAGAGCAATGCAGGACAGGAAACTGCTGTCCAAAAAACCCATCAAAACCTGAGCACAGCACTCTGAAAGCATTGATATTGGAGCATGGGTGATCTGTTTATACCATGAGAATATTATATTTTCCAGCAGATGTAACCCCTTCTGTCCTGCTAACCCTAAGGGCCTAATTTTAAGCCATTTGAGCTGCTTGATCTTTGCTCTAAGGCATCATTAATTCACTGGAGTAGTTGCTTAACTCATAAGATGGGGAAGTTCCACAATTCTGTTCCCTTTCCAAAAGCATTTTGAGCTTTTTGCAGTTGGAAACAGAAACAGGTGGGGAAAGACTTTTGGTCACTTATCAGAAAACAGCAAGTACCTTGGATGGAATCAGTTGCAAATACTGGAGCACTTGCTGTGTCCAAATTGTACCATGAAAGTTAGGATTAGTTTTTTTCAGTTGTGGTCATTTGTCCTGACTTTAGGGAAGCTGTGATACCTTGTAGCAAACCCACACACTTTGTGCAATTAATGTTAAATTTGGTATGTTCCTGACTAAGAACTGTTAAAAAATCCCACAAAACTGCAAAGAGCAGGCACGACACCCAGCTATTTTGTGGTTAATTTTGACTAATTATGTTTTTGTAATAGTGTTTCACAGAGGTAATTATTTTGAGAGATGAATACTTTCTACTGATATGCACTGCTTTAAAAAAAATTAAAAAGAAATGCTAGTAGGAGATGAGTAACTATTTAAAAAGATATTTTCTCATTTACTGGCTTTAAGATGTAATCAGAACAATAATTCGTGCTTAATGTAAATGTTTGGGGAAGCACTTGCCAATCTCTCCAATGTTTTCTGAATTTGTGACATCTAAATTTGGCTTCTTTTAGCTGTCTTTCTCATGATACAGTCTGTCACTTCAGATTTGAATCTACATGAAAAAACCCTCTGAAGTGTAGTGAACTTGGGGAAGTTAGATTGCACAGATCTACTGTATTAATCAAAATCTAAATTTAATGTTATACTACATCTTTTCTATCCATGTTTCTTACCACAATGCTATTGCCAAAATGGGAATATTTTTGGCCTTAAATTAACCATTGGTTTCTGCTGCACCCAGCTGAAGGCACTGATTCATAAATGTTTGATGCCAGACATGAGCATGACCAACATCTCAGGGCTGCTCAAAGACAGAGAGAAGAGCTGAGGGACAGAATTGTTCTGTCAGTTGTGTGTCATTTACACTGATTTTCATGGTGTTCTTTTCTCCTCCTCTTGTGTGACCATGATTTTCCAGACCTGTGCCTGGCCTGTATTTTATATCTGCTTTTGTTTCTCATGAAATATGAGCTTTCTCATGAAATATGAGCTCCATCCAGTCCTACCATGCAGTGAAACCCACTGTGAGCTTTTCTTTCTTTTTTTCCTTTTCCAAATGCTACTAGAAACACAATAAAATGGCCTTTATCTTCCCTGTGTAATGTTATTTAGTTTTACCTCTCTGCCTTCTCCTGTCTCGGCTTCAAGACCTAATTTTGTTTTGCCTCTGGTGTTTTTCTCTGTTTTGAGACTCAACTACAGCTGAAATATTTTTTAATAAAAATGATAACTTCAGGTCTGCATCTGCAACTCATCCCTTACTGGGCTTCTGTACACAGTGTACACTTGTTTGCTCCATCTGAATGGATTTGTGAAACGTCCTCTGGAAGGGCTCTTTCTGTCATTTCATGTGTCAATTGTCCCATCCACACACGCCCCAGTGTTAGGTCTTTACTCAGAGACAACAACAAGGACTTAACTGCAGAATTAGTAATAGGGCAGTACTCAGAATTCTGACAAGCATGAAAAAAGTCTAGTTTGAAAAGGATTTCCCCCAAAAAACTGGTCAGATAATTCTTTTCCAGGTGTTTTTTGGTTGTTTGTTTGGTTGGTTTGGTTTGGGTTTTGTTTGTTTGTTTGGTTTGTTTTGGGTTTTTTTTTGGTGTAATTTAAAATGATCTCTTAGCTTGTTCAGTATAAATGACATGCCCACATCTGGTCATCTGATCCTAACTTACTCGTGTCCACTTGTTTACACATTTGAATTAAATTACTCATTAAAGAAACTTATTTATTTTAAAGGTTGCTACCTTGTATAAAGGGTTTGGTTTTACTTACATTTTAAATGCAGATGTAATGTACACATTTGGAACACTTTTGAAATATATGAACCTCTAAAATGAAAGCATTTTCTAAAAAAAATTGAGGCCTTACTAATAGCACAGACTTTACATGTGTGTATGTTTTAATTATATGATACTTACATATCCTTTTTCTAACTTAAATTTGTAGTTTATTTCATTAGGAAAAATGCTATCAAAAGTTCCATCAAAGCCAGTATCTCATTTTAATACAGATGAATTAATGAGGCCAAGTAAAGAAGGGTTAGCAAAGCAGTAGCACATCTGAAACTGTGCATCAGGAGAGAAGCAAAGCTGTCCAGTGAATGTGTATAATCTGATTTCTCCCCAGTGAGGCTGTGGGTGTGTGGTGTCACCTCCCACAGCTGGATAAACTCCTACAGGGAATGCTTTGCTTAAGTGATACACGGCCGAGGCCTTGCCAAAGGCAGGTTTGAGGGTTATTTCCTCTGCAGAGAGCAGAGAAGATGGAATGTTTCTGTGGCTACTCCCCAGGCTCCAAAGTAGCCCTCTGGAGCTCTGAGTAGTTAAGCGTGACTCTCTGATAAAGAGCTTCTTTCCCCCTCTATTTTGGGAAGGCGTAAGAAGTTTGCCAAGCTGCCAAGGATTGGAATTTTTATTCTCTTTGAGCCTCCTTTCATGGGTGAGTTCCTTTTGTAAATCAGGTAACACATTCTTCCTGAGTTCTTAGCTTTTTGTTTCAATCCTACCATTGCCAAGCCTGCGATTTCTAATAGTTACAATGCAATCTATTTGAGGAAGTTTGAACTCTGACTCGTGGCTTCTTCTAAAGCAGTTGTGCTGGAGCACTTCCCAGGAAGATAGCCTCGTTTTCCCCTCTCCTGTGCTCGCATTGTGCTAACACACAATTGCTTCCTATTGATCCTGTGCTTTTCAATCCAAGTCAGCTTCAGAGGGGCAGACTTTGGAGCTCAGTGAAGCCATGGGTGTCATCCCTAAACCAGGCAAATCTGTGGTTCCACCCTGCCACAGGCAGCAGGCACTGCAGCCTCGTGCTGCTGCACTGGTGTCGTGGGGTGCCTGTGATGGTGGCAGCTTGTGTGCACTTCAGTTGATTAAAACACCATTACTCTGGCTTTTTGTAACTGAAATGACTTTCCATCTTAATGAAGCAAGGGAGTCTCTGGACAGAAGTACTGTGTATGGGGAAGGCAGTGCAATTCTGAAGGGCACACCCTGGAAATAATTAAAAACATTCGGTTCATCCACCAGTTTGAACAAGAAAAATTATAAATCGGGGAGCCAAAGTAGAGATCAGTACACACATGAAGTGACTTTTAATGTTTGCCACTCAAGGACTTTCATACTGTCAAAAACTTGGTATTCCCAGTTGGTTTGTGGTCCCAGGAGCCAATCCTGTGAGTTTGGGATGGAGCAGAATTGCACAGAGCCATCATTCTGCAGTACAGTGCTGTGGCTGCTGCCATGGTGTCACTGCTTCCCCCTTGATTCCCCAATTAACTCCCCTGTAGCCAATGCTCTTGGTGCAGTATCCCTGGTGGCATTTTAACTCAGGCCATCCTTCATACATGGCTTTCTTTGCCTTTTCCAGTAAAGGATTTTTGGAGTAAAAGATCAGAGTATGGAGCTGAATTCTCATTATTTCTAAATAGGGGTGCCACCTGAGTATAGTGTTTATACCTACACTGTGTTTCTCAGACAAAATACCCAAGCTGTCTTCCTGCTGTTGTTTCCCCCTCATAAATGCTTTGTATCTTGTGGACAACTTGCCTTATGCCTGTGTTGCTGTACATTTGTGTTCTGTACTAGTCAGAAATACCATCTCCTGAAACCTCTGTTTATTTTTCTGTTATTCTAAGTGCAGCTTCATGTGAGAAATAGTGGTTTTGATATTTTGATATTTTGATACTTTGCAAATTTTTGATTCATCAAGGTGAAACCAACGAGAGAAACAGAAACTCCTTTTGAATCTAAATCCAATTAAAGTGTTGCTGTGTCATCCTGGTAAATCCTATGTAGCTGCAGTGATGTTGGTAGCTGAGTATTGTCTGCAACTGTGGAGTTGGTTTTGTCCAGAACATTATAAATTTACATCCAGACTTTGTGAAGAGGCTTTCTGTTATCTGTCCTCTACTGTGTTGTTGAGATTGGAAGTTGTTTGAAGACTAGATTATTTTATTAATTGGAATTTGGAAACCCTGATACTTCTTTGACTTGCAACATGCTAATGGCACAAGTTTATGAACCCTTAGAGAAAAACACATACTACAATGTTTTTTTTTCCAAAAGATCTGATGTTCTACTATATGCTGAATTCACCTCCTTGTCTAAATAATCCTGTGACTTAACTTGGGCTGTTTCTGTGGTACCTGATAAAGGAAAGGGTCCCTTTGTATTCAGGCTTAATTGAAAGAACAGGAAGAGCTGTTTATGAATTTATTATGAGGAAGGTATGAGTACTTGTTTACTTTGTCTTCTTTGCTATTTAGCCTTACTAATTAGAACTTGCCATTTTCTGACTTTATAGAATTCTTATCGAATATAAATTAAGAAGGCGGAAAAGTCAAGCCTGTGCATTCCCCATTCCTTCCGTGGACCTATCCCTGGGAATACTGTTAATTAGCTTCATTAGCTTTCAGGCACTGTCAGCAGTTACTTGCAATTTCTACTTAATACCTTTCAGTTATTCTTCATTCTCATATTTAATATTTGCATATCGCCTTCGTAGCGTGACTTTGGCAAGGACATTACACTTTTTCAGGTTTATTAAAAAGTAAAAGCTCAGGTTTAAAATATAGCACTGCATTTATATTTAGTAGCCTGTGAGAACTGATTCAGGTAACCAGAGGAGTTTCAGTGAATTTCAAGCAAGCACTTAATGTAATTTGACTTTATGTATCTAGTTAGAATAGCTCACCTAGAACCCCAGAAATGTTTCAGGACATTGTGCAAGTAGGACATGAAAACTTCAGTGCTCTTTCTATTGGAGGGGAGACAAAATAATACAGGTAGAATTTTGGGCTGCTTTCATGTCACTCTGTAGAGATGTTTCTTTGGGAAAGAAAGCACAAATGGAGAGAGAGAAGGCTGCAGGCAAAATTTAAAAGGTAGATCTACACAGACATGCCCCTGAGTGCTGAAGTTCACTGCTTTGATAGATTGACTGCAGATCAAATGACACAGATGTGTATCCAAATGTTGTATATTGTTATGTTACAATCAATTACCTGGAACTGATAGAGTTTCCTGTTCTCCTGTTCTCAGTTTATTATTGACAAATCTTCTTAGTATAAGAGATCAATATGGATCATTAAAAAAAAAGAGTAATGCCTACAACCCAGCTACAAAACGTGGTGCAGAAGGGGTGATAAGTGGGCAGACTTTGATTCATGACCTGTGAGAAACAAGCAGTTCTTGGAAAGTGAGGTGTAAGAGGCTGAGCTCTTTGCCAGGCCTTTTATTCCTGAGCTACTGAAGAGCGGTGGTGATTTGCTGTTAGTCATTTCTCACTGGCTCTACTCTGCTTCTTTGTGGAGGGTTTTCTGTTTCTTGTTAAGGAGCTCACCTGTACTCCTTCAGCCAAATTTTAGTGACTGATGGGTAGAACAATTTGCTTGCATAAAAATAGTGTTTTGAATTGAATTTCATATCAGTAAGAAAAAGGGGGAAATGGCTCTGCTCAAAAACTGAGTGCTAACAAGGATTCAGGTGACATTATGTGGTACCCAGGACTTGTCCTGAGCTGCCAACCCAGGTGGGAAGAGTCAAAGTGCTTGTCTAGAGTTCTAGTGAGCTTGATATTTTTCAAAGGTAAGTGCAGGCCATTTTAAGATGTTCTCAAACTTCTGGAACTCAGAATTTCTCCATCAGTGGCAGCTTTATATTCGTGTTTTCTCCTTGGCTATATAAATGACAATGAAAAGTGGCAATGGGTCACTGGAAAGTCTAAAATGAACCTGGAAAGCCTAAAATGAATATGCCTTGCTGAGGGCACTTAATGCTTCACATGGTGTGTGTCTGTCTGGTAGGTTCAGGTTGTTTATAGGACATATGGATTGATTTAACAAAGAGCATGTGACCATTGTCAGACAATTCATCAGGAGTGGGATTTGGAGGACATTTGCTCTATCCACTGCTGCTCACAACTCTTATCATTAGGAACTGGGCATCCCAGGGTCTGATCCATCTGCAGCTTGCTATTGGCATTGGAGGGAGGCCTTTGGTGCCTCTCCCCCTACACACTTCCCAGCACAGCTCTTCATCTCCCTTCTAGCATTATTTTTCTACCCCCAGCTGACTGCAAATCCTTTAGAGTTCAGGGAGCACCGGGAGCTGCTGCTGAAGGAAATGGCTTTCCTCTCTCCACAGCCCTCTGTGGGAACTGATGACTGTTTCTGCATCTTCACACCTGGATGAGCTACACTGGTCATCTAAAGGGGTCATACCTGCTATGGCAGGGAGAAAAATCAGGTATTCTCCATCTGCTCACTGTTCCCTGTTTCCTACAGCTCCTCCTTCTTCTGCTGCAGGAGCCAGAGGGCTCTGGTGTAGCTGCCTCTCTCTGTCACCCTGAACCATCAGTGGTACCCGAAGTGAGGATCCCTCTGCCACTGCCACTTTATGGGCACACCTGCATTTTTCACTCACACATAATAGCACTTGCTCACTTTTCTAGTACCCCAGTGTAGATTGGTGCATCAGCCCAAGGAGGGGCTGCATAAACCGAGAGATGGAATTGTTTGCATCTACCTTGACAATCCAAATTTGGGATACAGTTGCTATGACAATTGAATCATCTGGTTTTGTAAGTCAGTGCATACAAACAGTGAGTAACCAATTGCTGAATATGGTTAGCTAGGAATTGAACTTTTATTTAGCTGGTACAAGTGTGTGAATGTGCCTGATTTCACTGATAGCTTTTCTATGGCAATTGTTGTTCAGAGCATTTCAATATAACCATGATTCACTCAGTACCTTGCATACAGTTATATACAATTTACTCTCTGTTATGTACTGGCTAAAGGAGGTCTGATAAAATCTGCCCCTCAATTTCAGTCTTCAGAGACAGGGTCTGACAGGTGGAGCTATTTCCTGACCACACCACTGACTGGATGTGTGGCTTACACAGTGGAATTCAGTGTTGTCACTTGTTTTGCTGCCTCTGCTCCAGTGCTGATTAAACCCCAGGACTGCAGAAAATTGTGCCAATACAGGCCTTTACCTGTCTGGCTCTTTGTTTCATGTGGGATGCAACTCTTGCTTCAGATGTGGACTCCTTGCTGAGCTACTTTAAATCTTGTTGAGTTTTAGCTGAGGATGCAGGTTATACTCTATGTGTAAACACCTACTTTTAAATTAGAGTAGCATGTGTATCTCTACTAGATAGCCTCTAAGTCTCAGGCTTTTGTGTTTATCTGAGCTGCTTATTAATAAAGATTTTACCAGTGACAAGTCAATTAATTTCAGTCTTTATTTCCACTTTCGATGTTATGTTAAACATAACATGACTTCATAACAATGAAGTCATCACTTCATTGTAACTGCCGGTGTCTGCTACATGTAAAGTGAATAGGGTTCATCAGAAACAAACCTTTTATTATTTGCAAATGCCATTTGGTGGTCTTCTCATGGTCTTACAGTTCATCCATTGGGGGAGAAAGAAAAGAATTTATATTTTAACTCCACTGAGTTCCCTACTGTTCTATTACTCATTGTTCAGAAATAGAATATTTAAACCTTTGAACTCCACTGTCTGAAGACTTGCTACTCTGAGAATTGGAAGCATGGTTTTAAAAACCTCTTTATTACAGTATTAGAACTGCAGCTTCTATTTAAGCAATAGTTATTTATGACTATATAGCACCGTTTTTTCAACTATGAAAAATTCGGCATTTACTTCAGTGGGTACAGGATCAGCTCCTTAGTGAGCAAGTAGTGACACATGATCAGTTTTTACAAGTGATGGTAAACTGCTCTTCTCATCTCTTTACTCATCTGCACCTTCTCACTGTACTCTTCCCAGATAGCACTGGGCAGTTAGTGCTGCTCCACTGAAACCACATCTTTTGAAAATTGGTGTGGGCTTGCAAAAAGCAAATTCCTTCCTGTTAAATTTTATTTAAGCAAAATATTGCATCAAATTTTCAGTGACTTTTTAAAATTTCTGCAAGACCTTTACTAAAGAAAAGTAAGTATGTGCTAAAAAATGCTTGGAATAAAGTTTTGGTCACGCTTTTTCATTTCTTTGTGTCTCTGCCTCAAGAAAAACTAAAGCCATCAGGAACATGCATGGAAAAGAATATCACTACTTCACAAACTCTCTGTTTTCCAACCTTTTCTCCTTGCATAAAAAGGGACAGCATTTATAAAACTGTCATAAAGCCCTGTAGGAAAAAACTGTAATTATCCAAAAAGTGAAGATGTCAAAAAACATAAGGACTAAGTCAGAAATAAAAATGTTTTGCATCTTTCTTTAGAATGAATTTAAATGTCTCTGTTTCCTCATGCAAATCCAGCTTTGCTGCTTTTTACCCCTTTTAGATTTTCTTATTTTCTTTTTCTTCTGAAGGCGACTCAGGGCCTTCTGGCAGGAGTTGTGTTTATGCTTTTCAAGCAGTCTCAGATTCTGTTTTCACAGATGCTCAAAACTTTCCTTGGTGAAGCTGAAATGAACTCAGACTTGCAGAGGCACAGCACATGCAATTTCAGATAGCTTTTCTCTACTTTTTGCTATACAGGACAAAAAGATTCCATTTATTTGGAGAAAATGCATAGTAGCACAGCCTCGAATCCCTTCCCATAACTCCTTGTGCATTTGGTTTGCTTGGACAAAAATGAAATCCTTCAGAGCAAATTCCTCAGAGAATCTCTCATGCCAATTACTCAGAGGAACTCGAGAAACCTGCGTTTTCACTTGCATGTTTTCTGTGTGGTGCAGGGCTGATAATCCTATAAGAAGATCTTACATTAATAAAATAGAATAATTTAAACTATAGTAAGCTTGATCTGATCTTAGTTCACTACCTCTTAAGTGGAGCTATGGATTCAAATTTTGCTTATAAACAAATGAGCCTCTCAACTGACATAATTTTCCCTTTTTTTCCCCATTAAGGAAAGTGGTAATTGCCAATCTGCTGACAGCAAGTGCTAGGAGAAGCAGTGTGAGTGATTTCCTTGGTGACTGTCAAGATTCTTCAGACCAGGCTTTCAAACTACATTTGTAATAAAAGAAATACACTGTGGGAAAGTTTGGCAGTGTGTTCTTCAGCCAGTTTGTGTCTTGCTGAGGTACTGAGCTGGTACTCAGTTCCAGTCTGGTAGTGGGCTATTAGCCTGGGGAGCTTGCTGAAAGACTTAAATGATTCATTGCATTCTTTATTTTCACAGAGAAGCTGTAATATCCTAAAAGTTTAGATATAGGACCTCTGGTATAGAGCCAGAATGCATTTTTGCAACACTGGGTCCTCAAGAGATCTTTTCTGTAGGGCCTAATTTCGTACTTTATAATGGTGTGTTCCATGAGAAAACCACTCTGTCAAATCACAGGTCAGCAGATATTGTCTTGAAGTGAATTAATAGAAGAAAAATTTTCAAGTAATCTACTGTCAGTAACTGGCTGTGTGTGGGTCAGGTAGTTTCACAGATTGTTACTGTGCTGGCTTTGGCTGGGATGGAGTTAATTTTCTCCAGAGTAGCTGCTCTGGGGCTGTGTTTTGGATTTGTGCTGGAAATAGTGTGGATAACATAGGGATGTTTTCTTAGTGCCGAGCAGGGATTACACAAGGTGGAGGCCTCTTCTGTCCCTCACCCCCACCACGCAGTAGGCTGGGGGTGCACAAGGGTTTGGGAGGGGACACAGCCAGGACAGGTGGCCCCAAGTGACCCAGGGGATATTCCACAGCACAAGGCATCGTGCTCAGTATATAAAGCTGGGGGAACAAGGAGGAGGAGGGGGGATGTCTGGAGTGATGACATTTGTCTTCCTAAGTAACCATGAGCACCTGATGGGGCCGTGCTGAACACCTGCTGCCCATGGAAAGGGGGATGAATTCCTTGTTTTGCTCTGTGTCTGACTGTGTGTCTGCGTGTGTGGCTTTTGCTCTGCTGTTAAACTGCCTTCATCTTTTACTCTTCTGGTTCTCTCCCCAGTCCCACGGTGGGGAGGCTGGAAAGTGAGGGATCCTCTGTGTGATGCTTGGCTGCTGGCTGGGGTTAAACCATAACAGTTACTTAATGTAGGCAACACTCACCTTTTGTGTTGCTGATGACGTTTTAAATGCGCTTAATTTTCCAGAGTTTGCAATGTGGGAGGTTTCAAAGCCCACGTAACATAAAGTTATGAGCTTGACTTGGTGTGCAGGCTTGGGTTCATCACTCCCTCTCTGCCTCTGTGTCCCCAGCTATAAAACAGGGAGAATGTGCCCTCCTCAGAGTAGTGCAGTGCATGTTACCTGATTAACCAAGAACACAAGGGGTTGGTGCTCTGTAAACATTATAATAGCGGCCTCCTTAATTCAGAATTAAATTGCTGATCACAAGTAGTGCTTTTGAACAAATAATTTTTTTTCCCCCTAACTTCTGCACAAAAGGATTTTGTGGCACAACCATTTAGTGTCACCTTGTTTATCTTGGAATTTCTTCCAGATTCTGCCCGTGTTTGTATGTTAATGTTGATGGACATATTGTTGGCACAGACATTTTCCCAGTGCTCTTACTGTGCATGCTCCTTTGATGGGAGAGATTTTCAAATATTATCCAGTTGTTTGGCCTCACATTCTATCCTCAGAGTGTCACAGGGAATAACTAATGTACAGAATAGAAATATTCCTTGTGAAAGTTAAATTTGTGTATATATGAACCACTTGTGTGATTTCTAGGTGGGGGCTTGTAAATTTTGTTTGTTTCTACAGAGTATTTCAAACTAATTTGGATGTGGATAGGATATGTGGCTATTATATCAAGTAGTTTTAATGTTCTTTTGAAATATTACTTTCTGGTTATATTTTCAAAATCTGCATAATTAGCACTGTTTAAAGTAAGCGTGTTCCTGTAAATTTTAGTTATGATTTCACCTTTGTCAGTAAAATAATGCCAAGAAATTCCTCCCTGTTATATTAAGACTACAGAGATTTAAAACTAGCTGTAGTATCTCTGTGTAAAGCACAGTCTCTCTGAGCCCTCCAAAAGGAATGAGTCTGTTTTACTGCTTTGCACAAATCCTCCCTTATTCTCAGGGTTCTCTTTCTTCTCTGTCAACACCCTAAAGGCATCACAATAGCCAAAATGAATTTATGCAAACATCTTAAGAGAAAAGAAGTGCCTATTAGGATTTCTAATGTCTTGAATGTTTTTCTGCCTTCCCTTAGCTGTACGTGGCTTTGTTTAAGCAATAAACTTATAAATAATTAGAAATCCAGATTGGGATTTCTTTTGCCTTAAATCTACACAGGGACTGAGGAACCCTGATTCACTTGTTATTGAATTAGAGAATTATTGAATGCTAAACTAAAGTAATACAAAACCCCTGGGTCAGGTGAAGAATGCCATTTGTTTTAATGGGATCTAATTATATTCATCTATATTTAATGTTTTCCTTAATACAAATAAATATCCAGACATTCATGACATGTGAAATGCTGCTACTAGTTCAAAAACATTGAATAAAAATTTCCTCCTTCTATACCTTTATTGAAACTGAGAGACATAATAATGAACACATCATATCCTATAGTTTTATAGGAATACTGTGATTTCATTCCAAGTAAAAGTTATCTTAAATGAAATAAAAGTCCGTGTAGTGTTTCAGACAGGAAGTTGCAGCACTAAGAAACCACATCTTGTTAAACATAATTTAATAAGAGCAGAAAATATTTTAGTTGATTTTTATTGTCCAAAATCAGAGGTAAAAGTAGATAAGGCACACTTAGGGCAAAAAGCACAACGTGGAAATTGTAATGTCTTTCTCTCTCTCTCTCTCTCTCTAGCTGAAGATAGAGAAACACATGAAAGACTTTTGGTTTTGAGATTTCGTATTAAAAAAAGATATTCTTGTAGAACCTTATGGAGTTCATAACTGGGTTATGCAGTGAAAGCTAAAGCAGCCAGGTTTTCACGTGGCTCGAGCACCCCGGCTCTCACCAGCGCTGGTGACGCTGCAGAGCAGCAGGGCCGTGGGGACGTCAGGCTTGGAACACTCCTGTCATGGGCCGTTAGTTTTCCACTGATCTTTACAAGAACTGTAGAATCGTTTAGGTTGGAAAAGTCCTTTGCAATCACTGAGTCCAACCATTAACCCACCACTGCCATCCCACCACTAACCACGTCCTTAACTGCCCGTCCTTTAAATACCTCCCTGAAATCCGCAAGCCTGTAACTCTTTTAAAAAGCGTGTAATTGGATAGATATTGAAAGGAAAATCCCGATGATGGCTCTACAAAACCAATAAAACTGCCTTTATGAGCCTTTATGGAAGTTTTTATTGCTCAGAGGGTCTTAGTCTCGGCAGGCAGCGAACCACATTTAGACACTTCAGACCTGTTTCTCACAGTCATCTCCAGAAAGCTGTTGCCCCAGCACTTACAGCACTTCACTCCTGTGAACATATTTATTTTCTCTTCTAAATTTCTGCCCAGTGAAGTCAAAATACAAAATGTTAAACATATGTACCTGCTCTTAAGTGTTGCTATCAAGTGAAGAGGTCAGTGATGTCTCCTGGAAAAGGAACAAGTTTCTTTGTTTCCAGTACTACAGTAGCTAAGACAGTAAACATTAATTTTCATTAAGCACTTTGCTATAAATCTCAGTTTAATATCTGTTTCAGATGTTCTAGATAAATCCTTAACCTTTCAGTTGTTCTCTCTTGTAATCTTGTATCACTGATGAATCTTGGCAGTGACAAATGGCACTGTTAGACCCTGAAACTACTTCTATTCATGTTCTTCCTCTTGTCTTTTCTTTAGAGGGAGGGGAAAGGGACAGGCCAGGGAGGACTGTTTGAATACTAATGCCCATGAACAGCATCCTTCTTTTCTTTATTTTCCTCCCCTTCCTCAAACTCTGAGCCCGACTGCAAAAACTAGAAGTTGCTTTCTTAAAAAGAAATGAAGTAATTGGTACATTGAATGGTAGAAAGAATTTGCTTGCCTTGGTAGCAAATTAAGCAATGTTAGATATCACTTAGTGATTCACAGCGTTCCAGATCCCTTAGTTCCACCAACAAAGCCTGTAAAATTCTGAAGTAGGTAGACTGTCTCCTAAAGAAGGAACTACCACCTGTCAGTGAGATCACCTGCAATGAGATTATGTATTTTTGCAATAAATTGTCTGAGAGCAGAGCCAGTACAAATGAAAAAGTGATGCACACCTTCTTCTAGCAACCAGAAACTCCAGAAATCTGCTCCTTTTTGTCACAGAGGTCCAGGACCTTTTACAGAGTTACCAGTTGTACTGTTGGACAGAGAACAGTTGTCCTACAGGAGGGAGTTAACAGATGTTGTGTAAGTGGCTCATTTGATTTGGAAGGGAATTCACTTGAACACTGAAACTTTTGGGTCAGCCCCAAATTTACCACCACCTGATGGGAAGATTTGCAGACAGGTACAATAAAAATTCAAATTTATGGATAGTGTTATTGCAGGTGTCAGAGTGCAAAGGCACAGGTAGTTAAGCAACAAACCTATCTTCCCAAGGACAAAATAAAAAACTTGCTGTACTGCTTTTTTCAGTTAAGATCCAGGTGAAAACCGGATTTTGATTCAAGATTAGAGTGTAACTTTTCATGAAATGAAAACACCACATTATTTTAGAAAACCCTCATTTTGAGAATATTCAATTTCTCTTACAGTGGTATTTTCTGCAATGTATTTTTTATGACTATCAGAAGCATCAATCATAACATGTTTAACCCCCCCCAATCAACCAATCCCTCCCTCACTTCATGCAATATGAAATGTTTTAATTTTAATTTTTAATCTTGTGTATTTTCTGTCACGAAGAAAACAGTGCAGACAACTTAAAAAACCAAAGTTAACGTCAACTCCTACGCAGTGTAACAATTTTGCAGTTAGCACTATTATTAAAGTGTCATGAAAGAGCATAAAACTGTTAGATATTAACACCTTTCTTTTTATGTTATCTGATAAGAAAATTTTTGGTTGGCATAATGGGAGGTAAATTTCACAACCTGGGTTTCATGTGAAAATTATCCCTTGTGCCTCGTCTGCTGCAGTGAGGAGAGGCGTGATGAGGTTTCTGGCCTGAGCAGGCTGAGCCCAGAGCTGTTTGCTCTGCAGATGGACCAGGGAGAGCTCGGGCCACTGCCCAGCACTGCCCCGTTAGCCACAGGAGCTCCCAGCTGGAGGGTCAGAGCTCACCTGGAGCAGAACAGCACAGGGACCTTTTTGGATTCTACATCACCCCAGGATGTTTTGAAATGGATGTGAAAGTCAGTGAAGAAAAAGGTACCACGGAACAGGGCAAAGAACAGGCTGTGCCTTCTGAAGAGAGACGTGCCTACAGCTCCAGGCATGTTTACAACAGCTGAGTTCACTCCAGACCTAAGACCTGGCTCAGCCCCTAAAGTTCCATGATACTACCAGCTCAAGCTTGTTTCAGGTTATTGGTTTAGTGGGAATAATCTTTCTTAACAAGCTCTCAAGGGTGCCACAGAACTGTATTAATATTAAGCAAAGAGCCTGGAAATTCTCCATCACAATGTGGAATATAAGAGGAAGGTTAAGGTTTTAATAGAACGCTTTTGCTTGTCACAAAAAAATTAATTAATTCTGTCCTGTCTCTTTGAACAACTGCAATGTTTTTTGTGCTATTTGTTAATATATTTAGATTAGATGCCAAAGTGAAAGCCTAAACACGCTGTCATCTTCAGACACACTCAGGCAATTAGAGTGCAGCTTGTGTTATTGTTTTATAATTCAAGCCTAGTGAAGTCATAAATTAAGAAGCTCATTAAATTTTCAATTGCATTAATAGGAAAATTCAACTTATTAAATTCTTTGGTAAGACCTAATAACAAACCATTGAAAAAGCACCTTTATTTTTTTTTTCTCTATCTTTGTTAATCCTCATCGCCCAGATGACCTTTAATGCAGGAAAAAGAAGGCGCAGGAACATAAACTGTAAAAGATCCTCTCTCTTGCATGGGGTTTAACACTGATCCCCTTTGTCACATTTTAAAGAACCTCTGAGCAGGTTCCATGGCTGCCAGCCCGCCCCATCAGTAGCTGCAGGGCTCTCAGCTGCAAGGTGCCAACATCTCCGTGCCCTGAGCCTGGCACGGCCTCGTTCTAGCAGCATTATCAAATAAAGACTGAGAACACTGGGGTTTTTTTGGCAATACATGGCTCAATTTGATGCTATGGGTTGAGCTATTTTAAAAAAGGAGGTGTTAAAAAGATCTCTGTTTTCGCTGCGATTGGAAATAGTAAGTGTGTGTATTTAATGAAGCTTGCAAATATGAAACTGCTCAGTGAGCTAAGCCTGTACTGGCAGAAATGGCTTCATATCCATTAAAGTCACAGTGACTGGATTCACAGTTGTGGTGAATTTCCTTACTTCATGAAGCTTTTTTTTTTTTTTTAACACCCAATTATGTCTATTTTTTCCACTGTGTGTATGTTCATGTTATAACAGTACAAGGAGTACAGAAAATCTTCCTTCATCTGGATAGGTGTTGTTGGTGTTTAAATTATTCAGTGGTTATCTGATTTATTGCCCAATTGTAGTGAGACAGAAATGATCATGAAGGAGGCTTGAAATGCTTTGCACACAGTACTCACTCTAGGCAAGCATATACACAGAAATAAAAATATTTGGCTGGATAATTAGAAGACTTCATTGTAAATGTGAATTTTTTATGACCAGTAAACTAACAAGCTTCCTGTTGCCTGTTACCGTACAAAAGAGTGGAAAAGCTGTCTTCCATGTCCAATCAGACCTACCCAAATCACATCTACGAGCTCTTTGCTCAATTAACTGCTCACTCTGGGCAAACAAATGCCACAGGGCAAAAATTAGTTCTGCATTTCTTCAGGCAATTCCAGGACATCTGTTTCTGAACTGTTTCCACAGGTGCACAAGTCCAACCTACTTCTCAGGGAATCCAGTAAATTCCTATGGACTTCAGGCTTTGTCATCAAGGACCCATCCAAGTTCCCCAGTCGTGTCTCACAACAGGACATTTGATCTTTTGCCTCACAAAGGTATCTGATATTTTCAGTATTAGCTCTTCCTCTTCCTTTTCCAAGGCATTTAGGTATCTAACTGCAGGGTCAGCTACATTTCTCTTTTTCCTTCTGTGAAAACTAGTGGGGGTTTTTTGTAGGAAAGAAGAGACTTCTTGGGGTGCAGGGAATGTGGAAGCAGAGCTGCAAGTGAAGGATGTCTGGGGTTTTTATAATTTAAACCTCTAATGATGCTGCTCTTTCTGTGAATGATTTCATGCCAATCAGTGCTCAGGGGTTTAATAACCCTGTAGAGCCAAGTCATAATCTGCTGTGTTCCTCAGCTAGGAAACTCAAAATATTGTGGGTCAGTGGGTCTGTTCATGCTTTTGTGAAGTGATTTTCCTCTACCTCTTCTTACAATACTATCACTGTGGGTAATGAAGTTGCCAGGAAAACAGGTCCTAAAGACCCTCTCAAAACATGAAGCAAAGTAAAATTAATCAGATCTTTCGTTTTGTTACATCAAGTCTCAAATTTTTTAGACTAAAATCATGGTACTTCTGAGTCTGACTCACGGTTTTTTTATTGCTCAAGATTGTCAATATGACACACGTGACATTTACATTTTTCTTTATTTTTTTCCCCTTTTTCTGCCCCCCCCCACTCCAGACACAGTCTAGCAGGCCTGACTCTGCATGGGTGCACTATATCATGCATTACCCCTAACCAGGGCTCATGGGAAAATCCAAATACAGGCTTCAGGGAGACTTCCATGCCTTCCTCATCTGTTTCAAATAAATTATACAAAGGTTAAAAAAACCAACCAAACAAACTGACCAAACCCCCAAACCAGCAAAAACCTCCAAATCAAAAAATCAAACCCCAAATAGAAAGAAACAGGCAAGCCATATCTCTGGGAACTGGTTTCCCTTTGTTCCTGTCCAGTCACAAAACCATGAGTCCATAATAACAAAGACCTCTCTTTGACCTGTGACATTCCTTATTCTCCCTCTCTTTATTGCTGTTTACTTTTAACTTGCCTCTGTTGAACTCAACCAGAAGCTTCCTAATAACTCTTCCCTTTCTCCTGTCACCAAAAGTTAATTAGTGAATGTGCTGACTTTCGCTGGGATCGAGTTAATTTTCTTCGCTGTTTCTTCATTTCAGTGTTTTCTTCAGCCTGTATGAGGATGTGTTTTGTGTGCTTGGCTCTTGCTTTACCTGTCAAAATGTCTTTATCTCAAATGTGACTTTTCTCAATTTTACTCTTCTGATCCTCTCCCTGGTCCCACCGTGGGTGTGGGAAGTGAACAATCCTGTGTGGGGCTCAGTTGTTGGCTGGGGTTAAATCACAACAGTGAAGTTTTTCTTCATTGAGAAAGTGGGGATCACCCCCCACCCCCCAAAGAAAAAACACCAAAACAAAGCGAAACAAAAGCCCAAACCAAGTCACCAACCAACCAAATCAAGTGACTAACTGAAATGAAGATGCTGCCTGCACAGTAGAGACTCTACAGAGATTCTCTGTTTAATCCAGTGTATTCTGACTTGCTCTAGGATTTTCTGTAATATTTGCAGTATCAAAGCCCTTTGTAGATCATTGTGAATTGTATAATGAGTGTTTTGCTTGACTTCCTGAAGTCTTTGGAGTGACAAGAAAGACTTCAAATGAGCTCTGACTGGGCTTTAATTACAAGGTATTTATTCCCAGAGCTTAAGACCGTACCACCCTCAAGACAGAGAAGTATATTTATGTATATATTAAAAGGTGTTGCATTCCTGACAATGAAGGTACTCACAGTAAGGAAATTCTGGTTGGTGGAACTTCTGTACGTTATTTCTCTCTTTCTGAAATGTGGAAGTTTACAAGCAAGGTTCTACCTCAGGCAGTGTTTTGTTGGGTTGGTGGTACCCGCAATGAAAGGACCTGCTCTTGTTCTGTTTTGAACCACTCAGTCCGTGGCCAGTTGTTCTTCCTGTTGGTACCTCCTACAATCCTTTTTGTACTTCCAGGCTTACAAGTATCACTTCTGTTCACTATTAATTGGAGGGGTGTAATAAAAAGTTGAGATGCAGCAAAGACCACCTGGCTCATGCTCACAGGAATAGGATTTCATAGAGAAGTGTGGAATTTCATGTGCAGATGGGATCTGCCTTGAAGATGTGCTTAAGCTTGTTTTGCCTAACCAGTGTCCTAACAAAAGCTGTTTTCTCTGGTTTGGTTTCAGCATTTATCTTTGAAGTATATGGCTATAACTGAACAATGTGGGTTAACTACCTGTAGTTCTGTGCAATGGTTTCTTAAAGACAGCTTGTTAGAACAACAGGTTCAGGTTTTTCAATTGTTTTATAGTATCAATCATAATAACAAGTTTTAATGTACCTTTCCATTGACTTCTTTGAACAACCCTGCTGCAATAAAGCATATTAAATAATTTCATTAACCTTGGCCTAGACTTGCACTAGGAAGCTCCTTAATTGGGCAAGTGCAGCACAGATGTGAGGTCTATGATTGCTGCAGCTATGCCAATCTACTGGCAATGTGTCACTTTTAATGTGACAGCTGTATTCCAGCAATCAAGGGTTACAGCTTCTGGCAGCGGGAAGTTCTTATTATGCCATTTCTGCTCTGCAGTCAAATAATTATTTCAAAGCAAGCTGCTTCCTTCCCATCCCTCACCTGAGATCAGAAGTCCTCCTGTTTATTTTTTTCTGACTTTTCATCTAATCATTACCTGCTGCAGCTGGGCTCATGTTTAAAAGTTAGTGTTCTGAGACTGACCTAAGGTATACTACTTAATAAAAGAAAAGTATATGTTAATATATAAAAATATATAAAAGTAATAAATTGAAAGGACATTTCTCCCTTCAGTAAATGAAGTGGGAATAGCTAAAAATTATAGGAAATTTTGTATACTTAATTGCCATATACATATTATTTTTATATTTGTCTTTCAGTTACTCTATGAGCTATTAAAATGAATGCTTTATATAATTATTTCACCTCAGGAATTTAAAAATAACCCCCCTGCAGTATCTGTCTCGAGAAGTTGCCAAAGCAAAAGCCTGAATCAATTTGACTGATTTCACTTGAGGTATTTTTTAAGAGGAATATTTTTATTGTTCTTTATCCTGGAATAGTGAACTGCCTTTGAAGTGCAAATGGCAAACAAGTGAATTGCTAAGAAGTCTTCTGCTCCCACAACAAAAGTTGCTCACTTTTGCAGAGGTCAAAGGCTTGGTCCACTTTCCCCCTTCCCAGCTCTGAAATTGCTCTGGGTATCTGAGCATTTTATTTTTTTTTTTTTTAATGTCATAAACCAAAGAATTCCCAACTAAATGGGAAAGTAATGCATAAAGCCTGAAACAATTTGGAATTATAACTGCACGGCCAAAAATAGAAGCAGCATTTCTGGGGACTAATGACTCCAGTTGGTGACAGCAATTGCAATGGAAATTAGAAAGCATCTTGTAAAGAGAAACACTTTTCATCAGCACCTGATTTTTAATAAATCAGTGCTGAATTTTAATTTGTAATTCAATTTCCTTAATGCATGCACCTTGTGTAACCAAGAAATCAATATCATCGGATGGATGTATGGTTTTTGCCTCTCTACTTCAAAGGTCATGTCCTAATTCAAGCAACTATAAAAATTAACATTTTTCAGTAATTTTAGACTAGATAAGATTTCTCTGCAGCCTTAAGAAAAGTACACTGACATGCTTTTGGCAGCACAGTAGTATGATGTGTTGCTGCTATGTGAAAACCCAATACAGAATCTTTATTAATAATCCTGTTAATGTTTCATCTAATGCGAGGGAAATGGTAAATAAATTGTGGCTTTAACCCACTGCTGAGCTCCCAATTACTGTTTTTCTCCCTATCTACTTGCAATATATCATTTTTTTAATATGACTGAAATGTTCTAACAATCAAGGCTTAGGATCCTAACAGCATGAAGTCCTCATTACGTGATTTCTGCACTACAGCAAAATAATGATTGTGAAGCAAGCTGTTCTCCATGTCACACTTACAGAATAACTCATAAGACTACCCATTAACCAGCTTCTGGTTATGGATTCAATTACTCCGTGCCTCGGGTTTGTGGATGTTGGAATCATGTCATGCATCTGTCTTGAGCTGCACCATAAAAAGCATTCAAAGTGAATAAATTACAGGTGATGTTCCCCAGAAGCACTCTGAGGTTTTTGCTCTCTCCCAAAGCCATTCGAGGCTGTGTCTTCTAAAAGTTTAATGAAGGGTTTCACAAACCATAAAAAGCCCACTAGAATGTCATGACCTTCTTTCATTTTTTTCCCATTCTGTGCAAAAACCTGTTTTCCACAAGTAACAGGGAGAAGAGTATTACACTTGAGTCAGCATTTAAATGGTATGTTCTAGTCCCAAATACATATTAAACAGAACTGTAGAGGTAAATAAACAGTATTTCAGATGGCTATGCAGATCTTGTGACGAGAGATTTTATTTTTTCCAAACAAAAGTTCTCTGTGTGTCAGATTAATACATTTTGCTTCCTTCAGTATGCAGTATAAAACTGGCAAGGAGATGAAATCATAAATACTTAATTATTAGCAAGTGACTCGAGGTACAGCTACTGTATATCTGCTATTTCTTATATTAAGCATATATCAGGAGAAAATTCAAGGTGTCTGACTTTACTTCATCTGACCTATAGCCCAATTATTTTTCTTCCTGTTACTATAGGATAAAATTTAGGCTTCCATGAATGTAAGGCTGACCAAATTTCTTTTAGAAAAGCCATTTTTTTTAAAAGGGATCCTCCTGTGCTGACAGTGTAAGAAAACTTACAAACAGTGAGCAACAGTTAATGGGTGATGTAAAGTAATGATGAAGTTTGAAACTCGAACAGTGCACAAACCATCCCACAGTTATAGTTCAATTCGTGATCGTGCTTTTAAGAGAGATTTTGCATTAGCTATTGCTTGTTTGCTCTCTGGTGCTCTGGAGAATGATGTTTACTGCAAAATGAATTCACTTGGAGCAGAGTCTTGCTCTTTCTTCTCCCTTTTTTTTTTTTTTCTTCCCCCACCTTTTCTTTCTCAGCTTTACCCAGTAGAATTTCCCAGAGCAGGAGGTAGTAAGGCTACAGATACTGTCCCTAACCTCTGGCAAACTCTTCCATGCTGCAGAGCTGTGTGATGTGCTCCCAGCTCACACTGTGCCTTGCAGGCCACAGAGCTCATCAACAGTGCTGAGGAAACCACAGTGTCGAATGATTTTCTCTCTCACAAGTACTCTGAAGCAACCTCGGGGAAAAATTGAGATTATTCTGACATCATGAGAGAGATTATGCACAGTAAATTCTTAACTATTTCAGGAATTTGGCTGACTGTAGAAGACTGCTAAGTGTTCCCTCATGGGTCAGACAGTGAAGTCCTAAATTCAGGACCATGTTTGTTACCTGCAGTCCTGCAGTGCCAGGATTAGACCACACACATGGACTGCATTAATAACCCATTTGCTATACAAAATGTGGTTTACAAAGAGCAGAAAATGGTGGTTGCTTTCCCAAAGGGTGAGATGAATGGAGAGTTTTTGGATGTACATACATTGTTTTGATGCTCTTGCAACGTGTGAAGCATGTGCCTGGTGGGTACAAAGTGGGAAATACTGAAACAGCTGAGGAGTTTCTAATTAATATGCACAACTTGCTTGCTTTTGAGGTATTTTACCCATTGGCAAGAAAAGAACTTCAGTCAAGTGATGATTTGCTCAGCTCCGGACAGCAAAGTGTGGATCAAAGGAGGGTGGCACTCAGGTGTTACCCTTGCAATTAGATACTTGGGTGTGAGGTTTTAACAAAGATATGCTAATGACATTTTTATGTGCTTTTCTCCCCCCCTAACTGCTCTATTTTTGTAGCTTTCCAGCTGCTTCTCACCTGACCTTTGTTTGATAGTCCTGACTTACCGGATCACTCAGAGAGCAAAAAGATACAGTTTCGTGTATCATTAATTCCTTACAACCTCGGTGTTTTATCTCATCCCTCGATACCGTTCCTTTCAGTGTTTTAACAGAACATTAAGGATTTTAAGTCCCATTTCTCTTATCCCTCCAAAAGTGATGGATATTATAAGTAATTTTGTACCCCTGTGGCTAACATCGTGCTGCAGCTGCACACCTTGTAGCAATATTAGTTAGGAATATAGTGGCCATGTTATCATTTGGCTATGCTAACATAATTAATAGAAGAACAAGTATGTGTGAGGTAATAGGCAACCTGTTCTAGAGTCAGTGCCTGCAAAATGATTACCTTGCAACCTCACAAAGTGTGACAGTTGTGTGCCATACATTGGTCTAGGAAGTGTTTCTTCTATTAAACATGTTAATACAAACTGTTTAATTCATTAGGCATTGCAGATACCCAGGAGAATAATATTTAGTGGAAAATGAACACAGAGGAAAGAGAATGAAAGGGTTCTAAGTACTATCTGACTCAATAGAATGGGAGAGAAATAGAGTTGTGTAGGGGGTAACTGGATTTCTTGTGATTGAAGAAACCAGCAGTACCAAGCTGGGGAGGGTGAGAGTCACAGAAAGGCTTTAACATCATCTCCAAGGTAATTTCTCATAGGAGAAAGGCTTTACCATCATCTTTTTTTTCCCCAAAAGCTTATGGTGTACCATTGTTATAGACAAATGCAATTGTCTATAACACATCTGATCCAGTTGGAGGCTGGATCACTGCATTCTCTTTGCTTCCTACCAGCTGTATCAATGAGTTCTGAATTCCTGCAGCCCTCACAGAGGTTTCTGAAAGCCCTGCAGCAACAGGAAGGGAACTGTTCTTCCAGTGAGGAGCCATTTGCCAAGGAAGGAGCTCATATGGTTTCCCTGATAGATGCTGAAGCTGCAGCAAGTGTCAGCTGCCTGTAGATGCCCGAGGGACCTCCCAACGGGACAGGCTGAGATGTGTCTTGTGGCACAAGAATATGGAATATGGGGGTATGGAAATACAGACACAGAGAGTGTGTCAGAAGTGGAAATTCTCTGAGTAGGTTGGTTGAGGTCTGAGGAGCTTCAGGGCATGTTACAGTCACGGTGACTGTAGAGAATTTTTAACTAGATATGATTTTGGGAGCAGAAATGTGTGCGTGGGATTGGCCACCCATAACTATCATAAGGGATTATTTTCCCCTGCTATTCCTATACTGACACTGTTAGAAACATGACAAACCAGTCACTCCTCTTCAGCCATGTTTTACCTTACTAAAGATTTCCTTTGTCTCCCAGGTTATTTGAATTCCATTTTGAAAAAGGTTACCGGTGTTCATCAGTACCCTGTCATCCCTGCCTGTGGGATGCACATCCTGTGAGCAGCATGCTCCAGGCTCAGCTTTGACTCCTGTAGTTTGGAATCCTACCCTGAGGGGACACTGGCAAGGGTGGGACTTCCCCGGTACTGCTCTGTGTCTTCTCTTTGGAGTCAGGCTGCTCTGTTCCACAGCACAGCAGGGGCTGCAGGAGACTGCAGGTCAGAGGGAGTTTGGGCTCTGCTTCCCTGAGACAGGATGGTCAAACACCATCCTAACCCTGTGCCTCACAGAGCACAAGAGGGGGACTGCAGTGCCTCCTAGGAGGTTATCGAGCTGAGATGCTCTTCAGCTCAACTCTTAGGGCTCACAGGAAGGGTGATGTGTTGCTGTGGCTTTTTTCAGTTCTCATTCCCACCCTTTCTTTGTGGTAGCCCCTCACATCTGGAAAGGAAAAGCACAACTGATGGGATATGTTTGATAGTTGTGCAAATTGGTGCAGCAATTAATTTAATAAAGAAAAGTCTCTACTTCGGCCATGGCTCTCAGTCTCTCTTCTGCATCAAAGCCAGTGATTTCCTGTCGATTTTTGCTGTCATTCTACAAAGCTGAGAACAGACAAAGAATCATTGCAGTGGAAGCCTAGGGTTTGGAAAAGGATGGCGTTCTCTTAAAACATTATAGGATAGCAATTAACTTAATTGCCTCTATACCTCATTGAGATACTTTTTGTTTCTTCCTCACTCCAGGAATATAATTACATGATATATGGTATAATATCTGTTTTTCTGAAGTCATGATGCTGCACTGGGACCAGATTTTTATCTACAGTGCTTAAACTGGCTCATGTGCTGGAACTGGCTCTTGTTCTACAGACAGAGCTGAGCGTGAGGAACACTGACTGTCTGAGATATGCCTGGCTGCTGAGCTGAGAATTACAGGTCAAACTACATTGTCCACATAACTAATATGTCAAAAAGACCCCCAAAAGTTCAAATAAATGAGCCATTTATTACAAGAGAATCAAGAGGCAGAATTGTGAAGCCTAACCTTTACAAAATCCCAGCTTGCTGTAATAGTTCTCTATCTTCTAGAAAGAAACCTTGGGCTTTCCATTCATACACTTCTCTAAAGGTTGTCTCTTTTGTAATAACTACCTTATTCTGAAATAGGAAAGGCATTGTTTGCTTTTGTGGATGCACCTAAAAGGATGCTTGCTGGAGTGACTGTTATGGACTCAGGTATCTGTCATACCCCCAAATTAAATTCTAACTATCTGTGCAACACATCTTTAGTGCTGTTGTATAACACTTTATATTGTGAAGCATATGAAGTTTTGCAGACATAATTGCATTTTTATTGTCATATACTGCCAGCTTTTCAACAATCTCTTTGCATCTTCCAAATGTGCACAATAATTTTGTTTTAAAAAAAATAATATTACATTTTGGTACTCATCAGGCTTTAAATTGCATAATGCTCAGAGTGCTTTGCAGAACTGTTATCATAAATATGCAGAGAGCTTTTTTAAAAATCAATAAAGAAATCCAGTGAGCATGTGTGTGTATATATGAGTTTTCTAACTGCAGAAACATTACATGTACTCACCAGAGTAGAAAAGGCTCTTGAACTGTTGCCCTTGCATGTTTTGTTCTGCAGCTGAACATGCTATTAAAGCAATCTTGGCAACAAGATTTGATGAGACCTATTGGACTCAGAATTTTCACAATGGAACTGCACAAATTTATTTAGCACAAGCATCTCTTTAACTGTTAAACTGTGAGTAACTCTGTGGCCTCTGCTGTAACACTTGTACCTGCATAATGAGATTGATAAAATCAGAAATATTAACTGGAATATCTCTGCCTGAATCCAGCCTTGGTCTTAGAGTTCCCAAATGCTTGGTATCGGCTGCTTCTCAGTTAAGAAGGGCATGTTAATGCTGTTTAGGGCTTCTGGAGGAGGATTCTGCCTCATGTATAAACCACTCACTCCTCTGGGTTTAGTGCTGGTCACAGAGAGTGGTAACATTAAATAGAAAGGGTCGGCAAAATTTTTGTTGAACAGCTCCAGCTGAGTAAACCTTTCTGGGATGGTTTGTTCAAAATGGTGGGAAAAATAAATTTAAAAAAATCCCTCAGCCTAATTTTGGCACTTTTGTGTTACATCAGGGAGGCTTTTAACTGTTCCTTGTGCTCTAATATTGAAGTTCCTCTGTGGCAACGTTTGTTAAAGTTTCTCTTGAAATGCTGTGGATTTTATAGATTATGCAAAAACTCTCCCCAGTTCTCTGGCAAATGGGAAGTCTTCACAAATGCTTTGTGTTTAATGTTTGAGCCAAATGCGAATGTATTAACAGTGGAAGGCTCTGGTTTGGATGGTGCAATCTTTCACCTCACAGTATTTGTGTAAATTGTTTTTTAGGAAAAGCCATTTTTAGAAGGCTTTTACCTTCTGATCTGCAGCATGGGGAAAGGCAAAGAAAAGTACCAAAGGAGGCTAAATAAACCTCAAAGAATAATAAAAATGGGACACCCTCCCCCCCTAGACCTTCAGGTTAGTGGTAAATGTTCTTGGCCAAAATACTCATTTTTTCAGTGTCACAATTCTGTTTCTGAGAATGTAAAAAATCACTGAAACCTTTACTGATGACTGTGCAGTTCTGCTAATTGTAGCAATAATTTCTCTGCTGCAAGTGCCTGTATGAAGCAGAAGCCATTTAAATGATTTCTTTTAGGCCACTGAACCTCCATTTGATGGTAAGAATTTTTTGGTTGCTGGATTCAGTGACCTGTAGATGAAAGGCTCCATATCCCACTGCCAGTCCCCTGAGTTACCCAGTCTTGGCCTGTTTTTCTTCTCTTCTGCAAGAAGCAACTTCTGCCTCTGGAGCCACTGACTAAAACAGGCAGCAAAGAAATCATTTGGTGGTTCATATTTCCACTTGGGTTCAGTGATCAGGATCACAACAGCAATAAGTGTATCGAACTGAGAGGGGGCCTTTCTGCTTTTTTCAGATGTTCTCCATGATCTAAACATTGCACAAGTGCTGTGTATTCCAATTAAACTTAAACAGCAGCTCTAGCAGGGAGCAACTGCTGTGCACTCACAGGATAAATCAGCTTTCCTACTGAGCTCCCCAGCATAGTTATAAAGGGGAAATCTATTTCAGCAACCTCCATAAGAAAACAGTTGCATTTTTCTTTCTGTCTTCTTTAATCCTTCTTATGCAGCTCTTACTTTTCATGGATGCTGAACACCTATGAGTCCATGTGGGTCAAAATCCTTCTGATTTCAGAGAGTTTTAAACAACAGTTTCATGTCTGCACCATCTTTTCCAGGCAGATGATGGAGCAAGCTGGGCTACCAGCTTTGAGGTTTAGTTCTATTCTAGGTTCCCTGTGGCATGTGATGCAAGTCATTCCTTCCTGAAAATGGGAATAATGATTGCTGTGTTGGTTGGCTCAGGCAGACAATTTTGGGCCAGATGTATTTTTTGAGCTGTTTAACCCACACCTATGACACCAAGCCCTGAACTGGATTCCAGCTGGGGAGGGTCATCAAGAGAGCTGAACCAAATCTGGTTCACTGGCACCATTTTAATTTCTATCTGAGCCATAACTGCACCTGAGCCCATGGAACTGGGCTCACTTCTGACTACAGAAAGATCCAGTTTGACTATCTGATTATACAGAAATGTCTGCAAAGCCAAGCCCTCAGTGGAAAGCCCAGAGTGTACCAGCTGTGATCGGTGGCACCTCTGTTGGCCACACTTTAGGACAGAAGATGTTTTCCATGCTAGCAGAGCAGTCCCGTGCTACTTTTTCTTCCACAGGGTATCAACAAAATGCCCCTTTTCCGCTGGCCAGCTACAAATACAGGAGTCACTCTTGGATCTATCTCTTTTTGCCTCTTGCTACTGTGCTGAGGCTGGCAGGGCTGATCCAAAACTGTCTCTGGCTTTGGCCATGAGTGCCATCATAGCCCAAAACTCAGCCAGCCAGCTGTGCCCTCCTGTGGTCTCCAACCTGACCAAGAAGAGAACACATTTAATTAAAGCTATTATGGAAGTAGCACTGCTTAATGACTTACCCTGAGTGAGAGCCAAAGTCCCATTTGCTGGAGATTAATGTAACTTTCCTCTCTTTGAAAGACTATAGTTTTCCATGTTAAATGTAATAAGTGAAATTCTGTGTTGGCAAGCCTGGTTGTTCCAGGCTTAAAATGAAAACCAAGTCTTTACTCAGGCCCTTTCTGTTGTTTGAATCACTTTATAGATACACAAAAGAATGGATTACAGACATAAAAAATAGTAAGAGTAATATGCATTTCAGATTTTTATGATGTATAAAGGAAGTCTTGAGAGTTCAGCTTGACAAAAAGAACTTTTTTCTTTTCAGGTGGTCATTTTAAAGATCTATTGGATATGGCTGCAGGTGCACTTCACTGTTTCTGGCTTTCAAAGAGGTGAACTTTTGCATGGAACTTCGGTAGATTGTTTTAATGTAAGTGACTCCTTTAAATGCTGATAGCTGTTGATATTATTTCTGGGATACTGGGTCTTCCAGACGCCATCTGTGAGGGTCATTCTCTACAAACTCTGCTGTCTAGGAGAAAACTTGGAGACAATGGAAACAATGGAGGGCTGGAAAATGTTCACTGTATTACTTTTTGTTCTGAAAGAGAAATTAATTAATGATACAGCTTGACAGTGTTTCTAAACCCTGAGCTATTCTGTTTAAGGCTTATATTTTTTCACTGTCTGCTACCATAACATCTCCAGAAATATCCTGTGAAATAGGAACAGTCAGCTGGCAAATACAGTGTCAGTCCAGTTTCATGGATAGTTGTCTGTGCAGCATCAGGTCACAATGGGCTGGAATCAAAAAAGACACCCCAAGCTGGTTTCCTCTTTCCTTTGAAGTCCAGCACATCCTGCAGCTGTCAGAATCACACAATACACTCCCAGAAAGCAGAGGTGAGGAGACTAAAAATGCTTCTGTTTTGGAGAATTAAAATCCATAATGAACTGTGGATGTTGGATTGTGGGCCATGTGTTATTGAGTACCTCCACTCTCACTGGGTCTGTTTATTAACAGGAAAAATTAAACATTTTTCAGGGTTTATTCAATTGTTTTCATTTGGCAGGTTCATTGTATCTCTTCTAATTGTGAACTGAAACGTGCTGGAAGTAAAAATGGGATAAAATGCCTTCTGTAAATGTAATGATATTAATTTCAATTTATCCAATTTAACACAAGATTTTCCCAGGGGTTAGATAGCATTCTTTTTAATAATTTGAGTAATAACAATTGTTTTTACTAAATAAAGTATGATTACTGGTATGCCTTATTGTTATTTTAAACAAATACTGTATTTCCCTGGTTCAGTAACAATTACAAGAACAGGGATTGCAGTCACACAATTCAAGTGCCAAATGTGGATGTTTTTGCATATTTGGAATAATTAGAGCCGAAGAGAGAGTTTTCTTCTTACAGAGATTATAATTTTTAAAGAACTGTATAAATATTGTTTTGGTATAAGAAAAATATTATTATAAATTCAAAGTGTTAATTTTCTTTCAAATTATTGCACAATTCAAAGTTACTTGCTCTTGAAATGAAGAATTATTTTCATCAGGGAAAATGGAAACATTTTGTTTAAGACTGAGAAGGACATTTTGATAATTTTGTCTGAAACTTTTCTCACAAAACAGACACAATTTGAAGCTTTTCACTTTTCAGTGGGTATTATTTTTCCAATTCTTTAGTGAATAATTCATATTGAAATAGATGGGATGAGATGGACTAGAAAAAGTTTGTATGAGCACACTTGGTGGTAATTGTGTCTGAATAATTGATTAAATATCATTTATGTTCCTTCCCCTGCTTCTGCTGGTTGTGAATACATTGTGCTATAGGCACATGTTCAAGCTTAATTAAATTGATAGAGGCAAAGTGGTTTTGGTTTTAATATATGTATAATTTTTTTCTTTGTTTTGAATTCAAATGCAATGTATAGCTCAGTATCTAACACTACAATAAACTGAATGTCAGCATTAACTGTGCAGCTCCATGGAATTGTGTGACCTCAGCTCAGGGAAGGCTCTCAAGGCCATCAGTATTTCCCACTCAGTCACTTCTGATTTGCCACGTTCCAGTCTCTGCATTTTGTTGAATTTCAGGCCTGAATTCAAAGTCTGAATTGCAGCAGTTTGAGGGCAATAGTTATGATTCCTCAGTGCTAAATTGTGGATCACTTTTCATAGCCATATCACTGTATGTTCTGCCTGTAAATTCAGTCTGCTCTAGAGATTTCAGAGCAAAGAAAAGCTTTTCTTAGCCTTGTGGCAGACATGTATTTGCTTCTAATTCCCATCTGCAGTGCAAAATGGCTTTGTATGAGGTTTCCCTTTCAGAACCTTTGCTTGCCCAGCTATCCCAACCTGTGTAACTGCACAGGATCGTGTTTATGGGCTGGCTGCTCCTCCCCTGCTCTGACTTCTGTTGGAGTTTTAGGGGGAGCAACTGAGTTTTCTACTATTTTTCTTGTCTTTTTAAAGTTTCTGCGTTATGTGGGGTGGTGTCAATAACCATCTACCAACAAGCACGTTGGGCTCCATGAACATTTAAGTTGTTAAAAGTCACAAATAGGTAAGACCTTCTGTGCAATTGCTGTGCATCATGTGAGCACTGAGTCTTGGGGTTTGTGTGTGGAGACAGTAAAAAAAATAAATTAAATTTAAATTTTTTTAAAATTTAAAAACTCTTTAGTTTTGATAACTGTCAAGCAGTATTTGTGCTCTCTCTTATTTACATAAGTCCTTTCAAGGATCTTTCCATAGTTCTGTGACACTGTCATTTATAGATTTTCTATTTACTGGGGCACTGTGAACTTTCATGTCTGTTAACACATAGTCACTACAAGACATCCTTAATGTTTTAGATCTCAAAAAAAATTACCAGCTATTAAATGTCTATCACAAGGGTAGATGTCCTTTAATTAAAGTGTAGAGGAAAACAATAATTTGCTAGTAGTTAGAACAATATTAATAATAGGCTGACATGGTCCAGTTTTGGAGTCAACCAGAAATTAAAAGAATTCTGTTTAGCTCAAGGTCATAGAGGGAAGCATGTTAAAAAGGGCTGGTTTCTGAAGTGTAAGGCCAAACCACTTATGCTTTGTAAATGCCTGAAGTTTGAGAGGCTGAATGGTCTGATGTATTTTGCAGTTCCTGGGTGAACCTTAGGAGTGTCTCTCTTCAGATCCTGTGCCAGTTCTTCCTTTTCTGACGCTCAGACCCTTGTCCCTGTAGTTAATCTTGCAGCAGTGTTGGGAATTTGAATGTGCCGTGGATCACAAAAGCTTCAGAGTCCATTAGAACTGTTAGAATACAGGCTAGCAGTTGGATTTGGGCAGTTTCTCTGTTTATATTTCTGGATTTAAATGACTGCATCTGCAGAAACAGCACAGGCAAAAAAGTTAGTGCTGGACTGGCTTATCAGTGGATTTGATTGGGGATGGTTAAGTTTGGAAGAGGAGCATGGATCATCTTGGAAAGATAAAAGGCAGAGGGAGAAGAATCCATGACGTTACTTATTTTTGAAATTAAGCCTCTTGATGAAGGCATAATTATCAGCTAGCCATATTGCTGAGTACTTTTACTGCTGTGGTGCTATTGGAATTGGTATTTGCCTGTGCTGGGTATTACTGAACTCCTGTAAATGGAAGGCAGCACATCATCCCAGCAGACAGCAGCACCAAATGCCACCTGTTCCCCTACCTTGGGCCTCGTTACCCTAAATCCCCCTGGGCGATGCAGGAGCAGCCCTGGCCCACCAGGAATTTTGTTTGCAGTGCTGGAGCCTGCAGTGCTGAGCAGGACCAGCAGTGCCCACCCTTCCTTCCCTCCCAGGGCCAGGAACCAGCTCTGAGGGTCCCCAGGAAGGTCCCTGTGCATCAGGGCAGAAGCAGAACCTCTCATCTCTGGAAGTATTTGCTGTTAAGGATGTTGCTGCCAGTTCTCTCAATTCATGTGGACTGGGACCATGTCAAATACCAACATGTTCCTTCTTGAAACCATCCCTCCCTTGGCACTGGCAGCAGCCCAGCAAGCATTTTAATGCTGGGTGGAGGGCACTGAAGGAAATCCTATATATGCTCTTGTAACACTCTTATTATTTCACAGTAGAAAGCCTGTTTCTTTTACCTAAACAGTAGGTGACAAATTCAGGAGCTGAAGTTCAGAGGTCACAGGACAGCTCATGTAAATTTACTTTGTGTAACTTTTCACATTTATTTGGAAAGATAAAACATACGTATGCTTGACTTATATGAATATTCTTTATCCTTAATTCTGCTATTTCGTCCTTTTGTGTTATATGTTGGGCATGGATTATGTACTTTTTACTTCTCATCAAAAATGCATTATAAATAACTCTACCTACTTATCTGTTCAGAAGTGAATAAGCAGGATCCTGATATCATTAGACCAACATAATTTGGATTTTAGTAGGAAGTATAGCCATGGAGATTAGTGATGGAAAAATTAAGGATGGATTATCTAAACCCGGTACTTTGCAAGTCTGTTTGGCGATCTGAAATGACGTAATTTCAGCAGGATGGATTAGTAGTCAAAACTTTGAAAGTATATGAAAAAGAAATTCATCATAGGATTTTTCAGCCTGGTGTATGTTGCCAGTAGAAATTTTTGTGTGTGTAGCTGGTACAAAACTTTTCCAACATTCAAATCAGTAGGAGGTGAAGAGAATTAAGATTTTGTGTCACGGTGCTTTCTTTTGCATTGTGATCTGACCTACTTGGCCACTTGAAGTTGCATGTTAGTCTTGTTCTGGATTTAAAAAAACAAAGATAAGAACATTGTTTTTCTCTGCCTACCCTATTCTGTCTAAACCTTCCTCTTAAAACACATTCCTGACAACCATCCCATTTCTCATGCTTTGAAAGGAAGGTGGTTACGGCTTCCTAACTACAGGCTGTGCAGTTTGAAAATAAAAAGCTATTGCTCCATCAAACGTTGAAAGAAATCTTCCTTTTCAAAACACAGAAGAATTTTGTGCCTGGGATTAAACGAGGGCAGGAAGAGAAGCATTTATTTGTTTTATGAAGTCTGGTGACTTTTGATAATGAGTCCTTTAAAATATATGGTATTGAAGCTTTTCTAATTCTAGGCAGATAAGAAATAAAAGTTACATATTTCAGCTTGAAAGACAAAAGTAACCTTTTATCACCTCCCTTAACATCCTTCTTAGTAAAATGTCTCAGAAGAACGTGAAGCATCATTTAAATAATAAAAAAAAATCACCAGCTTTGAATAGCAGGGGTTTTTTAATTGCCATAATCAAAGTCCAAATACATTTCCCTTCTTGCTTTAAATAGATTCACACGTTTCTTTGCTTGCTTTAAATAGATTCTTCTAATGACAGGTTTTTCCTTAATGAGGAGGAGAATAAAGGGAACACTCTGAGCGTGTCAGTGCGACTTCAGTATGAGGAATGTTCTGATTTTTGACAGCCCCCACCAGGAAAATAGGAAAACTGGCAGTGTTTGAGTGAATGTGTGATTATGAATTGCTAGTCTGCATTTAAAAACCTAAGCATATTTATATTAATATTGGAATGTACATTTTAAATAGCAAAAAAGTCCAAAGAAATCTTATATTGTAGGTCACATAATGTAATAATTCACAGTTTTTGGTAAGTAATCCGAAATACCTTATAAAATTGGGCATTCTTGTTGAGTTTACTAATCTTTTCTGTGATAAATAGCTTAGAATAATTACACACTTCATGGAGTTTTTGGAGATAATTCCTGTTCTAGTACAAAAATCTCCTTTGAGAAGGGGAGACCTCTAACAAATTGGTTAATAAACAACAGCAGTTAATGTTACTTAAAATCACATGATCACATTAACTGATGTGTAACCATATTTAACAGGAAAGGAGAAGATAATCCCATATTAATGCTGATCAGATTTTCTACAATTGACTAAACCTCACAGCCAGGTTCTATGTGTGGCTTTTTGTAGAGAGCTCTGTAAGTTTTAGTAATGAGGTTGATTTTGGTGTTAATAATATCTAAGCATCAATTCAGGTAAAAGACAAAATTTTACAGGAGGGATAGAAATCTGTTTTTAATATTGGACCTCAATGCATCTTTAGGGACTCCAGTTTATTTTCTAAGGAATCATATTTGTTTACAGAAATTGCTGGGCTCTGTAAGACTTAAAAGGACTGGTTCCTTATTCTACTAAAAAACTCCAGATGCCTTTCAGGTGAGGTGATAGTGTTTATTTTTAGAGCCACAGACTGCTCCAAGAATAATTATAGTTTTTAAATAATTATTGTGATTGCAGACTAAGACTGATAATTGATGGCAGTTTAATTGGAGCGGAAACAACCATCAGTTTTGAATGGCATGAATTCTTTTGTTTTCTTTTCCTGTCTGTAAAGCTATGAATGGAAAAAACACATGGATAGAATCGTTGTTGTTGTCTGAAAGCTCTGAAAACTCCAGTCCACCCCTGCAGTGGCATCTGCTTGAAAGGTCACTGTACAGAAGCAGTTTTGCAAGAATTTCCTCCCTTTTGCTCCCTTTTCTCTCAGAAGCAGCTTGTGCAAGAACAAACTGGAATATGAAACTGGATTCGTTATTAAAACAAGAGATTATAATTTCCACATCATTCTCTCTATTCCCCACTCTTCCCTTCTCAGTGTCTGATAATAATCTAGTCTCATAATGAAATTCATGAGGCCAGAACAACAAAGGAGCTCATGGAAGAGAACAGGAGCTTTTCAGATGGTATAGATTTGAATACTAATGAAGATTATGATGTTATTAATATTACAGAAACATAGTGATATCCAAATACCACTGAAATTGGGAATGATAGATCACAATTAGACTCCAAAAAACAAATAAAAGAATGTATTTTACAATATAGCTGCACCTTGCAGCTGCTGAAGACAGAATTAAATCCAGTTCCTGTAACTGAATTATTTTGGTTTCTGTGTTGGATAAAGAAGGTTAATAAATGTAGACTTGCAATATGTTTTATTGCCTGTACTTTATTAGAAAAAAACTACTCAAAAGTTCAACTTTTTTTCAAACTACGAAGGCTGATCACAAAAAGTACAAAGGGTTGGAGTTCAGAGGAGTGAGGTTCAGCAGGACATCATGCCTTTGACTTCCAAGTGTGAGGTTAAGACAGGAGGCTCATCCATTGCTGGGGTTTTATTCTTGTCTTTGCTAAAGGATTCTTGACTTAGCCTTGGACAACCTTCTACCTCCCTTTGCTTGTTAGTCCAGTAATGCAGGTTCATAAACTGCACTGAGATCAACAAAAGCAGGGCAGGAAAAACCTAAAGCTCACACATTAAACTTTCCACCTTCCTTGTCTTTTGAAGAGTTAAAGGTCTTGGTTTGCTCCAGAAAGAGCTCTTGGCATTTACCAAGTCTCATGTCAAATGACAATTTCAGAGCAGTTTTCTGGGCTTGATTCCCTCTTCTTTCTGCTTTGCATGATAATGCTGCCTGTGCAGAGACCCAGGATGCTCCCAGAGCAAGGTGGGGGTGTTTCCATGTCTGCTCTGCATACAAACAAAGAGGAATCTTCAGGTGCAGGACAGCAGACACCTTTGCTTCCAGCAGATTTGCCTTTCAATTAAAGTATGGAACAGTGAGGCATTGTTACCTGCAGCACTGTGGATTTCTAGCACACTGTCTGCTGCAGTTCAGGACATTAGAAATGTGTGTTTGTGAGGAAGATGAGGAAGGGCAGGTTCTCACAACACTTGGCTCCTTTGAGAGGTTTGTTTTGTTGCTCCAACAACACAGGGAATTAATTCAGTGAAAGACAAGCCTCTGTCAGTCAACAAGAGGGTTGTAAAAAAGCTGGAGTGTCTCACTGCATGGATGTGATTGAAGGTAGTGATGTGTTTGGGAAGATTTCAATGGCTCTTAGGGATCATGATAGACTTGAGTGAAATTTAGAGCAATTTGGGCTGTTCTGTTACACTGTGTAACCTGACAGGGTCATTTTGCCCAAGTTAAAGTAGTCCAAGCATTAAATCTAAGGCAGGAATGATGCTTTGACAGTGAAGCTTCCTGAGGACAAACCTGCAGTCAGTGGGACTGGCACAGTTTGGGTGTGGTCAGGGAGGGAGCAGCAGGATGCACGATGTGCACCCAGGAGCTCTACAAACTCCAGGTGCCAAAAAGCCCAGCCTGACCCCTTTGCTGCTCCAAAGGTGTTGGTGGAGTTTCTGAAGGAAGGTGGGACACAGGCAGGCATTTTGTGCTCATGTTCAAATATTTTTAGGTGTCTCTATATAAAATTTTGCCCAAGGCAGATACGGTTTTTTTCACATTGCATTTTAAATAATGGAAGGGTTTAATGTGTTTCACGTTAGAAACAGCTTAATTCTTTCTAGGGATTTTGAAATAAGTGTTTTCATAATACTCTCCTATGCTTAGCAGTCTTCTAAGAGCTTGAAAGGTTCCAAGTATCCCTCCCCTTTTTCTGCCTATAACAAAAGGCTTCTACTTCACTGTTAATGTGGATTAATAAATCTGTATTAAATAAAACATGTAGAAAAGTGACAGTTCTGACAGCCTGAACTGTACTTATTTGTGATGTCTTCTTTCAGAGGCATCAATGAGTGAGCATTGCAGTGCTGCTTTGTCTGGTCAAAACCACGTTAAATTTAAGAGAATTAATACAGCATGGCAGCCTGGGAAGTAAAATCATGGTTAATCTCTTCCCCTTGGGTGCAGGAGTTTTCCCTAAGGGCTGTTCATTGGTGTGTGCCCCATCCCACCCAGATGGGTGATGGACCTGGATGAGCTGTGCGTGGCAGACCCTGGGATATGATGAACATCTGTTTTTAGGTACTGTGTGGATCTCCTACAGGGCCTCTGACAGCCCCTCTCTGCTCTCTTTGCTTGCAAGGGACACATAGAATAGAATCATAGAATAGAACCAACCAGGTTGGGGAGACCTCTGAGATCATCCAGTCCAACCCTTGATCCAACCCGCTGTGGTTCCCAGCCCATGGCACTGATGCCACATCCAGTCCCACCTGAAACACCCCCAGGGACAGGGAATCCACCCCCTCCCTGGGCAGCCCCTTCCAATGGCTGAGCACTCTCTCTGTAAAAAATTTCTTCCTAATATTCAACCCAAACCTCCCCTGGCACAGCTTCAGACCGAGCCCTCTTGTCCTACTGCTGGTTCCTGGGAGAAGAGACCACTCCCAGCCCGGCTGCACCCTCGAGTCCGGGACTTGTAGAGAGTGATGAGGTCTCCCCTGAGCCTGTCTCTGTTTACACCCTCTTGAGCTGTTCCCTATTTTTGTGATTCCCTATTAAACAGTGCCAGTCACTTGATGTGAAGCAAATTCAGAGGAATGTTGAGGTTCCTCTTCCAACTACTGAACCCTGGTTCTTCAAACTTATTCATAAAACAACGCTTTGGATTGCCAGATATTCTGATTGCAAGGTAGCAGCCACTGTATTTCCGTTTCAGATTTTTATTCCTTATGAAAAAAAGGTAAATAGGAGTTTAATAAGGTTTTGACTAAGACTGTAGTTCTTTCTTTGCCTTCCCCAGCACTGACAATGATCCAGTGTTTATTTGCCAGTACATGCATTAGTGGCCTTTAGTCAAAGCTCAGCAGTAGCCTGGTATTTAGCAGTACAATAATTGCATGTCAGCATCATTTAATGGAAGTCTTGGTAAAACTGGAGGCAAAAGAGCACTCTTACAGCTTTTACTGTGTTCAATAAGACTCATTTTAAATCAGGAACCGGAACCTGTTTTGAAAAAGTTCTACTTTTGTGTGTGTGTTTGTTTTTCTTCAGTGGGGCACCCTGGCTCTGCTCAGTATGGGGAGCTGGGGTGTTTACCAAACCCACTGTTCTCCTTCCTTTCCCAGCCTTCCCCCCCTCAGGTGTGTTAACAGCAGTCTGTGCTGTTTCTGTGCTCCTGGGAGTGCTGGGCTGAAATGTTGATTCACTGTGTGCTTGTACAGTTCATGAATGCATTCAGATACCGAGGTCAGCCTTAGCTGAGGTTTGAGTAGCCTATTGGTGTCACTGGGGTTTTGGTGGTACTGGGGCAGAAGCATCCTTTTCTTCCCTTGAAATCCTGTTAGTTGTGAGGACATTGGTTTATGCAGCAGAAATGAATCCATTTTCTGTGAGAGAATCAGTTTCTAGAAAATCTGACTGTTGGGGTCAGAAGCACTTCACTTTCTTCTTCCAAACAGAAATGTCAATACAATGCAATTTTCAGTTCTCCTGGACTAGCACCTGGTGAAGCATCATCTTCTCGGGGTGAATGCATTTGCCCCGCTAACAGGGAAGTCTGATTGTTCTCTCGTGTGTGAGGCTGCTTTTCAGAACTCAGGGACAATTCTTTCTGATTGGACAGAGACAACAGAAGAAAACTGGCTCCTAGAAATATCTACTTATCCCTAATCTCCCTGGTAATCTCTCAGAAAGGTAGGATACACCAGAGCAACCCCATCTAACTTTGAAGCCTGCTCTGCTTTGAGCAGGAGGTTGCACTGGAAACCTCCAAAGTGCCCTGCAACCTGATTTATTTCTGTGATTCTGTGACACCCTTGTAGTTTAGCAGGTTTCTACCGTGTTCACATTTTGTCCTGCTTAATGCTGCCTTTCACAGCTCCACAGTAAAACACGTTCCCTGCCTTTGGAAATACGAAGGTCTCTGTAGCAATTTCAATGATTCCCAAAAGAATTAAAAGGGATTTTATGAATTACATTCAACAATATTTTTGAGCAGAATAGATGACACAGCTAGGCTTAAGGAACAGGTGACTACAGGAGAGTATTCTAAAGAAAAATGTAAGTTGAATCCTAGTACTTAGGAGGTGATTGTTCTGAAGCTGTGTTTCTTCACTAATTTCAGGATGATCATAATTTAAATTACCTGTCTGCTTTCCTTTTCTGCAAGAATTTTGCCTAAAAGTGGTGCCTAAAACCATGTTCTGCAGAGCCAAAATTTTGCTATTTGAGGTTCAATTGATTTTCCTTTCAGTTGAAAGGGCAATCTCCAGGACACTGAACATCAATACTGTGACATTGCAGATGCTGAGCAGCTGATGTTAAATGCATTGCACATTTAGATCTTTTCCTGTGGCTCTCCCTTTGCTCATATGCCTTTTGCAATTTCTGAATTCTTCTGCCCATCACAGCCTCATTCCCCCTTTAGTTCTTTTTTATTGTATGAAGCTCTCTTAAAAAGAAAAATTTCAAAGGGTTTTCTGTACATGGTATCATTACTGTGTGTCTGTTTCAAGTCTCTCTTAATTCCTAAAACAATTACCTCACCAGTTCAGATCTGCTTGTGTGTTACGAGCTAATCAGCTTTTTACCCTCTGGTCTTCGTGCCCTCCTTCACACGGTTCCTGACCCCTCCACCAGCGTGCCTCTCCTATTTTGTTCACAATTTCATTTTTGCATTATTCTGTCCTCTTTCATCTCTCCGTGCTATGCTAGATTTTCTTCTCTCCAATTAACTTTGTTCTTTTTCCTCTGCCATTTGAAGAAGCTCCCCTGATGAAATAGTTCATGGAACAGAATTGCCTTGCCTGGTGCTCGGGCCGTAGCAGCCTCTGCTCCTGAGCACCCACACAAGTCAGTGGCATAACAACTGCAGCAGTGCTCCAGACAGGAGCCCTAGATAAGGTACAGTGGTGATGGTTTGTGCTGGTTTCAGACAAGCTCTTTGGGGTACTAATGAGCCACGTTATCTATTGCCTGCACGGCATGGGATGAGAAAGGAGCGTCGCTGCCTTGAACGCCACAGACACACGAGGGAAAGCATCAGAGCACCAGCAATACTAAGAAATTGGACCATGCAACTAACAATATTTTGATAAGAATTTTCCTTTAAAAAGCCTTTGCAGCAATTTCAAGCTCACATGCAGGTTGGCAGAATTTTCACAAAGGAACCCTGTTAGTCCCCTCTGCAGCGCTGATAAGCAGAGAGCCTGTGCACTGCAAACAGCAGGCATGTCTGGAACATGGGCTGTGTCTGAAATCTCAAACCAATGGTATCTAGACAGGAATCCTCTGGGCAGAATCTCCCTTCTCTGATGGACAGCCTGCAATTTCCTATGGCCTTTTGCTGTCCCACCAGTTTTGGGAAGTTCGGGATATGGGTCTGAACTTTGCAACGTGAATATCTCTCTAACACAGATAGCATCCCTGAATTTTAGATATTTCAGTTTCTCCTCTTACTAACTCAGAGATTGACTTTCAGAAATAGCATAAGAAATTGCAAACTTCAATACTTTAAAATAGTTATTCAGGAGGATTTCTGTGACAGAACCATGTATAATTCCGATAAGTTCATGCAAAAGGGTGAAGTCATAACTGTTTTTATCCCTAACCAGAGTCCCAGTCATATAAAAAAATACTGTAAACTCACCCTGATAGTGCTTTTAACTTTAATTCCCTGAATCTGAAATTACTTCAACTTGGCTAATTACTATTGTGGCCACTTATGAGGACTCAGATTATTGCTGACAGCCTTCCAAGGCCTTCTGTAATTTTTCACATCAGCCTGGAGAGGACAGACAATCTCGCCTGTAATTTACTACAAAGAGATCATAAAACAGAGAGCTCCTCGAGAAAGATCCCTGGTGGTCCCTTAGTGTTCCTTAATGAAAACATGATTAGTTGAAACTGAGATTAGTCTTTGCACTTTGTGTTGCTCTCACAGTTGAAACCCCAAATTGTCTAGATGAGCACAATCCTTTTTCAAAATGTTAATTAAGAATCGATATAAGTCACAGGACCCAGTTTTTCTCTTGGGCTGCATCAGAACCGGCAGTGGATGACACTCCCTTCAGTAAGGCAGAAATGGCAGGTGAATGTTCCATGTGGCATTAATCACTGTTGGTCAGGTGTGTGTTCATAAGTGCAGCTCCTGACTCCCAGCAGCAGACACGCACACAGACCTGAAGGCACTTTGTAACTTTGTCACGCCACACATGGTTTTTGGCCATGAATGTAACCCTTATTCACCTGGGAAATGATCTTTATCCATCTTGTGGTTAAGGCTGTGGGGTTTAGTGTGAGTGTAAACAGAATAATTACCAAAGTGATACATTTCCCTCCCTTAATGTAATAGACTTCTAAATGGACCTACAGGAAATTAAAGAGTTCCATGCTGAAAAGAAATGACCATGTAGCATAGTGCAGTCAGCACAGAGCTCTATGCATATTTAATTAATGTCAAACCCATGAAAAAAGGTTGTATTTTCCTTTCATGTGGAGTTAAAAACCCCAAACCTCAACTTCCCGTTGTGACCTTGTATATTTAGAAGTTTTCCTGCCACCTGGATTATTGGCTTTCATGTATGCATATTAGCAGTCAAAATGCTGAATTAATTTTTTAAAACTGCTGGAAACAACACTGTGAAACATCTCCCAAAATCTGACAGGTAACTGCACAGCTTTCTCCCTTCAGTCTGCAGAGCCCACAGACCTCACTGGGTGTATCTCAGCTGTGCTGTGAGGGGGAAATACTTGGCCAATGGTCATGGGGCAAACTAAACTCGATGACAGCTTGGTTTCCAGTGGGTTTGGAGGGTCTGATTTGGTGTGAACAGTTATATATATATATATATATCTGTCTTTTGTGTACCTTGTATTATGAGGAAAGAGAAAGGAGATTTAGGTCTAACAGATTTGTTCATGCCCCTAAATAATTAGGGGTCTAACTGGGATTTGTACTTTGTACTGGCATTTGATGCCCATTTTGACAGTTGCACCTCAGCAAATGTAGGCTCAATTAAATCAGCTTTATGATGCCTTTATGTAGCTGCAAAGATGATGTGAATTTTGTGCTGTGAACTGAATTGTGTGCTGACCTTGCTGCAGCTCCACAGGGCCCATGGGCCAGGAACAGGTGCTTAAAGCAACACTTCCCTGAGACCACTCAGAGATTGCATTAATCAACTAATGTGATGTTCCATTCTAATTAGAACTTCTAGTTCTAACTGCTAAGAAGTTTTGGAGCCCAGTTTCATCGGGAGTAGAATTCCAGATCTTTTAAGCATGGCTCTGTGAAATACAATTTTAAGATTGATTTTGTGTTTATTTACTTTCTGTCTTCAAGTTGCTTCTTGATCACATACAAAAAATTTTTATGCTGCCTTCTGGCAGTTGTTGAAAGATTTTTTTTTTCATAGCAATTAGGCAAGCAACATTATAATTTATAGTTTTTTCTAAGAATAACTAGAAAGCAATTCAATCAAGGCATCTTCTGTGTATGTGAATGGCTTGCCTGCATCGTGATACTTGAAGTTCTGAGAAAAAAAAGTTGGTTTTGTGTGTCAAAGGAGGCAAACCAGATGGATTTTAATGTGATCAAAATTCTACATAGTATCCAGCAACAGGACCATAACTAAAGAATATTAGTTCAGTACCTGGGCTGTTGTGCAATTGGAAATGGGATGAAATATTCTAGGATATGTAGGAGCAAGGTGAAAAGAACACTTATTCAAATATTCCTCACTTATTGGTGGAATAGCAAAGCAGTGCACATGCAGTGTCTGTGTGTTTACCACCTGCCTGACACAATGTCAGGTTTCCTTTGAATACGAAGCAACACTAAAATGTTTAAGAAAGAAAAATGGAAAAAAACCCCCATGATTTGAATGAACTCAATATGGGCTTTCCTAATTCACAGGGCAAAAGATTTTAGCACACAACCACGGAGCCTGTTCTGTACTGGAAATATTTCTGTACTGGAAATATTTTCTGCAGTGCCTGTGACCCCACAGACAGCTGAACTGGGATTAGATGCCTTTGCCTGGACATTTCCTGCCAGCAGGTCCCTTCTGAAGCGAGCGGTGCACGCTGAGCTAGAAACTCATTTGAAATCCTGACTTGACCAGTTCAGGTATGTGCTAAGGAATAACAAAATGATTTCTGTAAAGGTGGATTGGCCCTGCTGAACCCTAGGAAATGATGCCCTTTACTTGCTGGCAGGATCCTGGTATTCAATTTTCAAAAGGCACATTCAAAATTGTACTTTGAAGGCAGTGTCTAAATGAGTCATTGTCCTAGAAATGTGTTTGGCTCACATCTTTCTGAAGGCTAAAGGAAAATGGGTACTTTCTTTTTGATTTGGACTAAACACAATTTATAATATTGCTGTCTTATTACAGACAGTGGGAGAAGGGTATAATATTAAATGAGAAGGGTGTGATGGGCTACTTTGGGGACAGAGTCAAGAGTGTGTCAGTCAACTGAGGCACAGGAAGGGAGATAAGAGAAAAAACTGAAAGCTGAACACAAAAGAACTCCCCTCTCCTGTGCATTTACACAGCAATTAGATCAAAGACCCTGATAACCATGAGCTTGATGAAATTTAAGGTTGGCAGTACTGCCTATTTGGGTAATGAGGTGTCACTAGAGTGAAGATCACAACATGTAACTACAAAAGAAAGAAGCCTGCCAGGCATTGTTAAACCTCTGCTTTTCACCGCAGACTGAAGATTCTCCTGAATCCACTATGCAATGAAAATTTTAATCAATGTGGTTAAGTATGTCATTAGTGTAACACTGGATTTGAAATGTGCTGTGCTGAGCTGTTAATGTGGTGTTTGGAACCGGTCAGTGTGTGGCAGTGGGCACTTTAATCAGCTGGGTACCACCTGCACACACACAGGCACAAAGGACTCCTGCCAGAGGGGCATTCACAGCTTCAAACACACAAAGCAGTAGGAGTGAGCAGATTCCAGTTGTTACCTCTTCTGCTAAATTTTAAGTTCATTAAAATGTGGAAGTTTGGAATAGTTCATAGTTCAAACTTTATGGATAATTTAAGCATCAATAGCACTACCACGTTACACACAATCAAGACTGTAATTGTCTATACAGTTTAATCGAATTGGCTGTATATTAATTCTACTAAACTTAATGGGTGCTTTTCTACTGATTCAATTTGAGTCAGCATTGGATGCAGATATTCCTTTAATTTTATGGTAATTTATTTAAATAATCTGAATGCTTTTATACCTGCTTCCATTGAATAAATGCCTGAGCCTTTCTGGGTCAGCAAGAATCTTACCTGCATCATTTCATGATGAATATTTGCCTGAAGTTACTACACCTGGAGCTCCTCAAAGCACTTCCTCGATTGTGCTTTTCCACAGTTCTGAACTGGATTTTCAGATGAAATCCCTATATTTGTGTTTCTGCTTCTGTCTGTGGAGCTGGTGCTAACGATGCAGGAGCCCTGCGACTTGCTAACACACTCTGGTATTACACAGCACTGCTTGAGAAATCTCAGTGTCTTAAAGGGGAGGATCTTCCCCGAGCCTCACAGCTGGAAAACTGAGGAGTAAAGATACAGGTTTTATCTGAAACCACCAATTTACAACTGTGCTTAGCCAGGGGGAGAATCTGACAGTCCTGTCTCCTACTTCTGCAATAGACCTCCCAGGCAATTGTATTCCAATCTGATTTTACCATTTTATTGCCATAATTCCATTTGTTATCCAATATTTCTCAGATGTTTGAGAAACTTGTGTCTTAGGTCTTATACACCCTACGAGGTATGGCAGTTCTGATTGAATTATTTCATTAAAAACATTTCTCAGGATTTGGTTAAGGGCTGTGAGTTTTATTTTGCATGGTTTCTGCAGTGGGTGACTTTGTGGAGCTGCATGATATTACCTACTAAAGTGTCAGAAAAAGGCAGACACGATGCTGTGAAAGTTGTGCAGAGCTTGGCGTGCAGAGACTTTCCCTTTGCAAAACAGATGATTGTTCCGAGGCAAACCTATCCAAGAGTCCTCCCCGTATTTCCTACTATCCCATCTGCCAGGAAATACTACTCAGGCAAAATATTGAAGCTCATTTTGATTATATCAGCCAAATTTTGGCAGCAAGAAATTAAACTACTTTTGAAAATATCCTTCATCATCTTTCCTGGAGGTTTTGATGGAGTGATGACTCGTTCATCTGACTCGTTGCCCTTCCACTGATCTGTGTATGTCTGTGTGATGAGCACAATGTCATTTGGCTCATGTGATTTTTAGCCCAGCTTTGGTATATTTTTCTCTGGGATTGCCATGCATTTACTCCCCCCTGCCCCCTTGTTCTTAAAAAGAACCATGCCTAATTTCCAACAGATCTATAAAAAACTCATGATCCTTTATACAAGCTTGTGAAATTCATCTGACCCTCTGGTTTTTCCTTTCAAGTAGATACTTATCCTTTGCCAAATAGGAGGAATTTTACAGGGTTTTAAAGAACCCTTTGAAAGGTTTACTTAAGGGATTGAACTTTCAGTGGAGTGTAAACAATCACACATTAAGGTTATGGCTTATTTGTCTTAGAGCAGTTTTGACAATTGTCTGACCATTTTTTCTTTGTAATCTATTTTCATTTCTCTTTTTGCCTGCTTCCATATTTTGGGTGAAGTAAGAAATGAGGACAGAATTATTTTAATTGTCTCCAGTCAGGTTTTTAAATGGTGTCATAAGTGCTACATCTGATTGTCTGTTTGAAACAAATAACTGGTGACAAGTCAGGCAGGGAGGGTATTGGCAAACCCCAAATTACAGACACATTTGTTTTTAATTTAAAGAATCACTTTGCTTCAGTGGCCACATTGATCTGCTACCCTAATGCACAATGAAATATGAGCAAACTTAATTATCTAGCTGCACAATGTCTTTGCAATCTAGAAAATGCAGTACTTCATAACAAACCTATAAGGAGGAAACACAAAAATCTCTGATATTAAAATGGTCTTTAAAGTACAGCTGGAAATAAATTAATTATCCATTTCAATATACTAATTGCTGTTCTTATGTTTATTCTCAATGCCTTGCCTATTTTGAGCTATTGATAAACATTCTGTTTATATTTACATTTTGGTGATGAAGAATGTTCTTGTTGCTGAAGTTCCTCTACCAATGATTGTGCAAGATCCTTCTTTTGCCTAGTTTTAATGTGATAGTTTACTGCCTGAATTAATTGATTTAAGTGGTTTTCTGGTTCTACTCACCCTCAGGTATCCTTATGATAATTCAAAACTACCTTGCATTTATCTACTTATTACACACAACCTACTAGAAAGCCTGTGAATACTAAATATGTACTAAATATCTGTTTTATGATTCTCTACTTTCAAAGATGTAAAATTAAGCATTAGTCCAAACTGCTGAAGAGTTTTCTTCAATTAATAGAGGAAAAAAGGAAAGAAACTAGGATATCTTTAAAGAACAGATACATCCTCAGAGAAATTAAATATCATCTGTAATGCTTTTGCATTCCTTGGCAGGTTTGTATGTTGGGCACTTGAGGAAGTAACATTTATTTAAAGTTCTGTGAAGTAAACAACCTGGTTTGGCCTGAAAAAAGAAGTGCAGGAAATAAACAATAGCAAACAAAGTCTGTCAAACTGCAACTTCACGGTAATAACTTGAAATGCACAGAAGTTGTGCTGACAATTCAGTCAAAACAGGCAGGTGCCAGGTCATCCTGGGGAATGAAATGCTCGATTCATTCACAGCTCAAGAGGCTGAGCTGCTGAAACCGCTTTGAAGTTTTCTTGTGATCTTCTATTGAGAAGCTGAGAATCAAAACTACAGAGAATTTAAGGAATAAAAAGAGAAAAGAAACAAAACCTGGGAAAAAGAAAAAAACAAACAGATTCAGAGGTTTTGACTTCAGTTTTCTTTTTCCAGGTTTTGCCTTACAGGAATGTTCTAAGAAACAGTCTTCAGGGGTCAAGGAATGGCTGAAATCAGTCTACCTATCCCAAAATGAAAATGCAGACACAGAAGCTAAATTTGGGGCTGCTGATTTTCAATGTGATCTCTAGATAAATGTTAGGAGATGCTATATGTGGAAAATGGTTTCAGTGATCTCATGTTACCCACAGTTCTGAAGGGCGACCCTTTTGCTTATTCGGAAGATGTTGCAGTTCCTCGCCTGAGCCATTCTGATTGTCCAATTAAAAAGTGATTTCTTGCTGTTCAATGTGCCTGTTGGTATAATTTTTTCATGACAATTAGTCATTCACAATGGGAATCAGTTGATTTGGATTTTATAGCACTGGCAGTGTCATGACTGTCTCTGAGACAAACCTCCCACTCATTCCTCTTCTACCCTGAGAACTCATATTACCTCTGAATTCTTTCCAAAGCACCAGGATATAATGCATTGCCTTTACTGCAATACAATAAATCAGGAGCAACAGTTTATGAAAATGTTCTTGAAGGTATATAACTACATGAAATAGCAAATAATAGTACTTTTAGGTATCTAAACTAATGATTGTAATTTCACTTTCTCTATGCTATCTCTTCTTCCTAGCCAGGGTAATGATCTGTCTTATCACTAAAGTGCCTCTACTAAATCTTTTGAAATGTCAAAAGAGAACTAATATTTACGTCAGAATAATAACTACAATTACTTACCCACTTTTCAATTCATTTGCAGTCAATTATTCCGTAGTACTAAGAGAAATAGAGCCTTACTGTAATACTGGAATGAGTTTAATTAATCCTTTTCCACATACAGCAGGCTGATAAATGAAATTCAGCCTGTAATTTAAGAGCTCAGGGAAATAGTATGATATTAAAGGTGCTTTGAGTGATTGACAGTTTAATTTATTACAACGAGCGATAGTCTGTCTCACCTTGGAGTTCATTCCAGCTTTGCAATTAATGATTTCAGCTGGGGAGAAGATCATCATTCTATGAAGACTTTCCAAATAATTTTTTTATAGACTTGGCATCACCTATCAATTGCTACACACTTGTAACCCTTTATTTTGTAAAAGTGTCTGATAAAGAATGCAATGTGTAACACCAAAAGTGGTGCCAAAAAAGTTCGTAGGAGCTGGAGAATATGATATATTTGTCTAGGAGAATTTCCCACTAGTTGGTATCATATTTTCATCAGGAAGGAGAAAGGGTAATTGGATTTAAATGTCAAGATGTTCCTTCTGAAGGTTTGCAGTCACACATCTATTTTCTCAGCTACAGTTTTTGCTTGTGATTATGAAAACTGCACCCACTTGTCACTGCAGATGACAGTAAGGAATTCTCCAGGAGTGAGCTGAATGCTGAACCATAACCTAAACCCTTGACACAAGCAATGTAACCCCACTGCTACAGACAAAAGATAAATTGCTCCCTTGGATTTGGGAGATCATAGGTGAAACAGTGATTTAACTAAGAATCAACCCAGACAAAGCTAAGAAAGATTAATCCAGAAACAGGAAAATACTGATTCAGATGGCCAAAAAGTGAAGGCAGAATCACCTAGAGAAGAAAAAGGTTGGCAGTTTTTTTTCCTATCCCTTGGGTTTTTCTAGATATTTAGAAGCAAATGCAGTGAAAGATTCCTGGAACATCAGTTGTTTCCTAGATTGGCACTTGTGGGTATGTCTAAAATAGCAAAAAAAAGGAGTTTTAATAAATGATATAGAAATATGCAGATAGCTCCTCATCCAACTCCCTTGGCAGCAGTTCTGTTCCAAGAATTTGACCCTTACTCTGCTGCTCAGAAGGTGTTGGCTTCTCCTGACTCCTGCTGAACTCAAAAACAGCTGAAGTGGCAGAGTTAATGCTAATTATCATTTAGTAAAATTGGGTGAGTAAGAACTGTCACCTTCCTTCATTGTCTTTACTGGGAAAGGGATACATTTCATTTTTTTTCTAGAATCTCTTTTGATTAGAGAGCTCAGGGGGTTTCTCTTGTGGTGCTGAGTTGCAGGGACAACCCCATAAAGACCATCTTTTATGAATTTTGGGTTTGTATTCCTGCTGTGTTTTGTGTTCACCTGTACCTGATCACATATGGAAAAATACTTCTTGTAGGGACAACATAATTTCAGTTATGCACCTGGTGTGCTATTGTTATAGCAATGCAACATATACTTAAAATACATTTGGCTTGCAAGAACTATGTTTTACAAGCACTGTTCTCAGTATATTTGTTAATTTTTTCCTTTTATAGCTCAGTTTTTAAGAGGATGCTTGCAATGCTTTAGGAAATGCACAGCTCGTTGGTGCTGTCTGATACGGAGGCAACTGTTTGTGCATGTCTGTCAGTCTGTGTGCTTTGTTTTAAATATGCAGTATCTTTGCTTTTTCTCATTCTGTTCTTTTTTTCACCCCTGTTCTGGACTGGTATCTCAAAGACTCAACTGTATTAAAGGTTGGTTTACTTAGAATACTTTGGTATGGAAGATCATACCTTGGTCTAACAAGGAAAGAGTGCTGAGCATCAGGGAAAGAATTAGGGATCTGTGGTTGCCTGTTGGGTCAGATCAGGAGAATTCAAGCTTATTCCAAGCTGCACAGGATATTTGTAACATCTCCCTGGTGGTCAGTGACAGCTCCAGAAGGTCTTGACATGGACCTTAGTTGTTCCCTCCCAGAAGAGCTTGGCTTAGAGACTCCCTTTGGGCTAAAACCCTCGGCCATTGTTCAGACAGTGGCAGCCAAACCCCACAGCACAGTGAAAGGAGACAGAAACCAGCAGCTGCTGACACAAAGTGAGTTGATTCTGTGGGGCTTGCTCAGGTTTGTATAAACACAATCCCTATATTGCTGGTGGTTCCTTTGGCCACCTGTAGGCACAACAGTGATTCTTTCACGGATTAGAACCTGCTCTTGCCTTAGCACTGCAATCTGGGTGTCTGCACAAAGTTTTCCTGCTTCCCTTGTGCTTAACACATCAGTGAAAAGCAGGTAGGAGAGCATGAACAAAGGCTGGGGCCAGGACTGATCTGCAAGGCTCCTCATGGGGAAATGAGAGTGAAGAGGAGAGCTAAAGTGTTGATGTTCCACTAATGGCTGGTGAGTGACTGGCAGGCACCTGGACAGTGTTTCTCCCCTTCCTCTCCAGGTGCTCTCCTGCTGATGTACCAAAGCTGCTCTGTCAGAAAGTCTAATTTGACAGTTACAAATTTCTAAATAACCTCAGGCTTCTGAGCCACTTAATGAAAGCAATTCATGAGAGATACCGGGGTTGGGAGCAAGACCTATCCAATAACCTATTGCTGTTGATACTATTTATGATAGTGCCTTCCTATGCTCTTACAGTGCCTCCCAGTCCCAGTGTCCCTGGTAATGAGATGCATTTGGCATCACTCAAATTCAGTGGGTGGACAGTTGTAATCAGATGATAGATTATGTGAGGCAGGGTGAGTGTGTGGCCGTAATTATTTTCAAAGTGCAAATCCCAGTTCTTACAAATAGTTCTAAATGAGCTTTCTTATCTGTGCATCATAAGCGTGGCCTTCTTCAGACAATGAATAATCATTGAAGTAGATTTTAGTCATTTTTATCTAAGGATGGAAAACTACAATACTTTTTTATACAGTTTTACCAGTATGTGTAGAGTATAGCAACCAAATTAAAAAATATTACTTTATTTTTTTATTTTATTATTACTGCATGACATCATTTTAGAACTCTATGTATGTCATTACTCACTGGGCTGTTATTTAAATGCTTTTTTTTTATACCTACCCTTGAGCACAATGAATTGCTGCTTGTACATTTAACTTTGAATTCCCAGTTAGATGGGAGCTTCAGGTTGTGATGTTTTGGATTTTTGTTTGGGTTTTTTTGCATTTTGCTTTTATTTTGTTTTGCTTTTTAAATCTGTGAATGCCAAGGAAATGAAACTGTTCCTTTCCTTTCAGTTTGGACTGACTTCTGTACCTGTGAAGGCTCCTTCTGTACATCAGCAGGTTGTTTAGCACCACATATCACATGTACTTAATCCAGTCCTGTAGCTATTTTTAAATTCCACTAGTTATGGGCAGACAATACAAATTCCTGTTGTGCTGTGACTCATCATTGGCCCCGTGCAGTCTGATACTGGGCCACCCAGTAGATGTGACAGAGTTACAACTTCATTCATCATTATTTCTGTGGTATTCAGTTAAGAAGGAATATTGAGAGTTAAGCTTCTGAAGAACAACCAGACAGTTTAAATTGCCTTGAAATGATTAAATGCTCATCCACTCATTAACAGTGACGAAATCCCATGGATTCCTCTTTTCCATGGCATTTTCTTTTCCTGACAGAAGTAAGTACCTTGGCTTAGTGTGGCTGAGCAGGACAGAAAGAGAGAAGTCGTTCTGTGAAACTCAGGATCAGCAAAGCACAGGTACATTTAGAAGTAGTTAATGGTGTATTAGTAGGATGATCAAAGAACTCAAGGCCTTGCATGACCTGAACAAAGTACAGGTTCCTGTCTTACAGGTTACCTTCCCTCTCTTGGAATTGTGAAGAGCACAGAGAGCCTGGAGCCCTTCCACAGGCATCGTTCCAGGGAGTCTCCAGAACTGGGGTGTGGGCTGTGTTCTACAGACACAACCTCCCCAGACTGTGGATAAGGTGGGAGGAAGCCAAAGACATCAATAGAATTTATCAGGTGCTATTTTTAAAGCTGTAGGATCTTTTTTTTTTTTTTTTCGCCCCAGTACATGAGGATTTCAAAAAAAGACCTGCAAGACCCAGGGAGCAGGTCCATGAGGTCACCCCTCTGTCTGATACTGTCTTAATTTCAACATGCTTTATAAAAGATCACATAGCAGGCCTAGAGGCAAGCTGAAATGTAGAACACATAAAAAGTTTTTCTAGGCTGAAAAGGTTTAGGAGCAACAGGTCTTGAGAGGAGGAGGTATAACCTCCACTCTGCCTGGCAGATGTCTACCTAACCTGTGCCTGTAAAGAATGATAGGGTTTCCATAACCTCTGTTAGCCACCTGTTCTGTTATAATTGCCTTTTGATGTATAGAGTTTATCCCAATCTAAGCCCTTTTCAGGGAAAATTAAGCCAATTTTGTCTTGTTGTCTCCTCAGCACACACAGAAAATCATTCATCAAGCTCCCTCTTAGTAAGACTATTTTACATTAAGACAATTCATCTCCTGTCCTCTCCTGATCTTCTCTTTTCTGCATCAAAAAAAAAAAGCAATCTGAATCTTTGAATTTTCCTATTTTGCTCCATTTTTTCCCCAAAGCTTTTAGTGTCCTTGCTGACTTCCTTGAAGCTCCCTGTTCTGATCTGCTTGCTCTGGCAGGGTGTGCCAAAAAGATAAACTTTTCTTTAGACTCCAGATCTTTAAGAGTCTTGGTCAGTGATTCAAACAAGAGTCTCATGAGGGTCTTGCATGTTTGGAAAGATCTGTGAGCATGTGATCCCCTTACAGCCACTGTGCAGGAACAGTGTGGAGGAACAAAGGAAGTTCTCCAAAAGCACATTTTTGTGCAGGATCAGTTAGAGGGTGTTCTCACTGCTTTTTTTTTTTGCTCCCTGACATTCAGGAGCCAGGGAGGCTCTTTGTGCTGTGTGCTATGGAGATGTTCTATGTGATCAATAAGTTATGAAGTTGACAATACTTAAATGATTAAATTTCCAGCCATGGTAGCAGGTTCCTTCTCTGCTCTTGCAGTTTTTATTCCACTGAATAGTAATATGTCAACAAATGCCAAAATAAATATTTTAAAACATCTTTTTCATAAATCTCGTGACTCCCATTTTGACTGACAGCCTTTTATTTACACTGGGACTGTATAAAAGCATTCCACTTCTTGCATTTAGGATATTAATCACTCTCAGTGATGATAGCTTGCTGTAATTCCCGAGTGACTGAACTATTCTTTGTGTTCTAACATAATTTGTAAATTATGGCCATAAAGATTTACTTGAAAAGAACCACATTATGTAATGGGGCAGACTCTGTTCTAGTTGTAAAATCCCAACAAATAAGATGGAAATTCAGTATGATCATCAGGTCACTTGAGATTGCTGTTTTATAGAACAATGATAGTGAGAATCCATGTACCCCCCAAATTACAGGCAAGAATTGGCTCCATCCTCATCCATGTGCATAGTTGTAATGTGATGCTTGAAGTGTAATTTTCAGAATTTTCAAGTGTCCACATGACTGTGTTTTTGAAAGACACTTCATAAATGAGAAATTTAAAAAAAAAAAAGAGAGAAGCTTCCAAAGACCTTTGATTTGAAGCCCCAAAGTAAGAGGAAATGTGTTTTCTGGCTTTGTTCCATTTCTATCAAATACTTTAAATAAAAATCTCTAGCTTGCACAGAGAATATCTAGCTTCTAATGTTTGAAGAAATTAATTTAAATACAAATTTAATTGCTGAAGAAAAAAGTTACCAATTATGTAAAGGAGTTATATTAAATATAACCTATTTTTCATGCAGGAAGGAAACTTCTCTGATATTCTGCAATAATTTAACCTGTAAGAGCTGCTTTGAAGTAGCACAGAACTCAATGGGGATAAAGTTGAACCCAGATCCAGGCCCAAACCTCTGGGATGGACAAAGTACTAAGGGCACTTCATACTCTGCTGGTCAGCAGCAAAGGTTCCTGTCCCTCCAGGCACACTCTGAAGTTCATCCCACTTTTTGCAGGGGTAATCTTTCTATTTTCTTAAGCTCCCTGCTTGCCTTACAATAACAAATAGCAAAGACAGTGTTTTTACTGTGACTGAATAAGAGTTAAATCCCTGTTGTTGAATTTTCAGGCTGGATGTACGGCTGTCATTGGATCACTTTCACCCTTTTGTTCCTGGTGAATCCTGGAAATTGGGAGTTGAGTTTCTGCTGATTAAACTCTTTTGTCCATCCCCTTAGAGCAATCCTTGATTTCTGCAGTGCACGTGGAGGACCCTGCGTGGCTCTTCTGTCACAGCCTCGTGCAAGGCTGGGCTGTTTTGCCCTTGCCCCGTTCTCTGCAGACTGAGCACTGAACTGGGACCAGGAATGGAGTGAATAGATCTCCAAATGAAGTGAATTCTGCACTCAAACTTCAGTTACCTGGTTTAAATTTTGAATTTTAGGGTTGCTGTCTGAGTAGTCCCACTGAGTTTCTGGCTTGGCAGTCTTGCCCATTGCCCTCCTGCCCCTCTGCTTTATTTCCAGCAGCATCAGCCCAGTTTCCCTAATTCCCTTTATTATCTTGGCAGTGTCCTTAACCAGTGTCAGCCAAGGCAGTGTGTTTGTGTTACTGATTTCTTCTTCTGTAAGTTATAAGATTGATAACTTCCCCTTTCCTGATACTGTATCCAGTTTATGATAGACAATATCCCTGGCAATACCTGAAGCAGAAGAGGAATCTGGTTTGCAGTGTGTAGCAAACCACAGCTTGTTTATTTACTGGGGTCATTTTAATCTCTGGATCTGTGATTGTAAACTGCAATGCAGTTATTTCTTTATCTCTAAATTAAGATAATTGTGGGGTTGGATTTATGGAGAGAGATTTAGTTATATCAGATGGAAATTTTTGTTTGTTTTGTTAGTTGATTCTGAGAGCTGGAGAACTGTGGATAAAGCGATTAAAACAATTTCCTGCTGCATGTGAGGATTGTTAGGATGCCTAGTGTTGTTCTTCTCTGGAGAAGCAGAATTCAAAAGGCTGTGGATGAGTTTGCTCACTGCAGAGATGCAAGATAATGAAGGTTGAGACTGGATATGCTTCTGAACACTTTGTGAAAATATTATGGTTTACATCCAGCCTCTTTTAGCAACAGTAAATTTACCGTTGAGAAACAAAGGAACAGGGAGATACCATAATAGCAAGATTTTATTATCACAGTTTGTATATACCCATTACATACTGTGTTTTCAGCTAAGCCTGTTGACACCAACTAGATATAAAGTAGAAGATGGATTTGGGTAAGGGAAGACATTTTTCTTTATAAAGTTCTGTCTAATATCAGGAGGATTTGAAATATTTTTCCCTTTGCTTCATAGCAAACTGCCCTCAGGAAGTGAGCTTGCAGTTCTGTGTGACCAGGTTATAGTGTTTTCCCTATGTTCTCATTTTCAGCTGAGCTACTGTCACTGCCTTTGGACAAACTCCGTGTCATGGCAGTGGTGAATTGAAATTTATTTACTGCAAGAATCCTTATTGAGGTTTACAGTGCACCAGAGCAGGCTAAAAGCCTGCACACTCAGTTGCAGCGACTGAGATGAAGAGCAGTAACTTATAAAGCTTTTGTAATCCAATTGTATTTTAGCTGTGTGTTTTTACACTCCCCTTCCCAGGCAATATATTTAACAGCCTCTGGAATTTATGATGCATTCCAATAGTGTATCACAAAGTTTTACAAAGACTTATGTTAAAGTTATCCTTTCTCTCACAGCCGGTGTCATTTCCTCCCTACCAGAGGCTCTCTGCCATTTTGATTGCTGCTCTGTTGTGTCTGCCAGGGATGACTTGTACCCCTAAGAACCTGTGGTTGTTCAGGATTCCTATCATATTTATATGCTAATGTTTTAATCAGACGAATTCTCCCTCCCTCATTTTTACCTAATGAATGATGACCTTTCTCTCTACTCCCCATCTAATAATATATTTAGATGGTAACTATAAATCCTCTGAGCAAATTAATTGGTTGTGTATGTCTGCCATATGATATATGTCCCTCTCAGTATGAGCAAGTGTTTTGTTTAAACAGGAAAACAAACTAACATCTTTCTTTTCCTTTATTTTAATGCACAGAGTTAGTTACTTCAGCATGGTTACAATAATATACATCCAGTGGGGCTGTATTGTGAAGATTCGAAGTACATAATGTAGTAGATGAATTATCTGAAAGTATACTTAACTAAAAAACTCGATGCTTGAAATCAAAGGAGTCAGTTTGCATTCTGTTTGAGTGTATATATTCTTCTTTGCAGCTTCCAGTTCTCTGACTGTTCACTGGAAAAATGTGTGTTTGTGCTGAATTAAGGTGTCTTTTCGGTTTTGACACCCCTCCCTGGGCCCCAAACTTTCAACAATCCAGCAAAAGCCCTTCAACATAGGGGCAGAAAAATGTTCATTGTGCATGGACTAAAATTTTAAGTTCCCTCTTTTCCACCCTGATCACGCCACAACATTTTCTGGTAACTTTGCCAGTATCGACTGAAAGTATCGATTCTCATCTTCAGGACGAAAATGACACCAGGACCTTAGATAGATCAGATGGAGCACCAAGAGCAAATATTTAGCTCTTTCTAGAGAGCATTTTTAAAAATCAGGGCAGCGTTTGCCATGCAAGCCATGCATTTGGTAAAGGATAGGATATTCCCAAGATTTTGCTTTAAGGCATTTGTTAAATGTGACACAGGCTGAAGGAGAATTTTCAGAGGGTATTTTCAGTACTTGCTGGGCTGAGTGTCCTGGTAGAAAGAACCAACAGACTGGAATAGAGCTCACGGCTGATTTATTTAGCCAACTGTTGATCACCTGTGTCACTGGAGGACAGGGCACCTTTGACATAGAGTAATATTTGCCATAAACATTTTCACAGTATTATCTACAAATGTGCGTATTTCATATTTTGGATGTCTGATGGTGAGGGTAATAATGCGAGGATTAAAAGACTTGACCCTACAGCTGCCCCTGAAGAACCCCCTAGAGATGCTAAAAGTGGTTCTGACAAGAAGTTCTTCAGTGAAATGCTTTGAAAATTATGCCAAAGAGGGAGAGAGAAACAGGACAAAGGAACATGAAGGCTGTGCATTCTGGGTTTTAAGAGTAAGGTGAAACAGCTGTGAGCAAAAGCTCCTTTAAACAAAGACTGACACAAACCTGTGAAATGACCTTTACCCAGAGGAGTGTGGATGTGATCAGTAAATTCAAGAAAACCTGTGGTGCTGTATGGTGGCTTAATGAGCTTCATGGAAAGGGCAAGCATGAAATTAGAGATTAATTAGTTTTTTATAACTTAGATATTTGTCATCTTGTTCAAGAAGGATGTTTTCAATTAATTCCAGTATAAGAGTTGAGATTAATCAACAGTTGAGATGAATCCAAAAAAAGTGCACGGAGCAGTTTGGAAAAGACACGATGTCTTTGGTATTAAGCTGGGGCTGTGAAGGTGGTGATGAATGGCTGAATAGCCCAAGTACACAGAATATCCTGAGTGGGAAAGGACCCACAAGGACCGTCCAGTCCAACTCCTGGCCCTGCACAGACACCCCAACAATCCCACCCTGTCCCTGAGAGCGTTGTCCAAACCCTCCAGCAGCTCTGGCAGCCTTGGGGCTGTGCCCACTGCCCTGGGGAGCCTGTTCAGTGCCAACCACCCTCTGGGGGAAGAACCTTTCCCTGAGATCCACCCTGAGCCTGCCCTGACACAGCTCCAGCCATTCCCTGGGGGCTGTCCCTGGTCCCCCCAGAGCAGAGCTCAGTCCTGCCCCTCCTCTGCCCCTGCCCAGGCAGTTGGAGCTGCAGGGAGGTCTCCCCTCAGTCTCCTCTGCTCCAGCTGAACACACCAAGTGCCCTCAGTGTCCTCACACGGCTTCAAATCCAGGCCCTTCCCTATCCCCATGGCCTCTCTTTGGATGCTTCCTTATATTGTGCTGCCCAAAACTTCACAGAGGACTCAAGTATTCCATAAATAAGTTATATAGTGGTGTTTCTGCTTGAAAGGTTGAAGTCAAAGCTGCTTGATTCACATGGCATAGTGGAGATCCATCTGTTTTATCTTTTACTCATCAGAAAGAATGTGCCAGGTGAAAAAGAAGAAAGAACAAGAAAATAATGGCTGAACATTTTTGACTTTACCATTAATGTCTTATAACTCCCAAAAACGCCTGATTTTGTAATGCTGGCAGGAAAAAACTTCTGGTTCAAGGGATGCTGTAGCTAATAATGGTTTGACTGGGGGTGAGTGCACGTCCCTGTGTTGCAAAGGCAGCTCCTGTCCTGAAGGCAGGTAATTTTGATGGGGTGCATGTCTAGGTTGGCACTAACAGACTGGAGCTGTGTAAACATGTTTCTTGCCAAACCGATTGTGATTAGAGCTCCCAGTAATGGGAATTTCAAATATGGGATTAGAGATTCCCCAGTAACTTTAAATTAGAAATAAAGGTGACCAAGATGGTGGAAGCACTGTCAAGAGCAGATGCCTTCAAAAATAAGAGCAACAAAATGCTTTTGCAGGTTTTACAAAGAAATAAGGAATAAGATTATGTGTTTAGTTGTATCTCCTGTAATTTTATGGGCAGTTAACAAGCTTGCCAGTCAGTTAATAAAACTAGAATGAGAGATAAGCAACTATTTGCTGATAGTGTGATACCTACACATGTAGTTTCCCCTTTTTGAAGATAAAACCCAATCAATGCAAGGATTGTAACATGTGGGAAACTAACTAAATAGAAGATTGCCACAGATCCTGTTAAAAGGAATATTATCAGCTGGCAATCACTAATGATGTGCTTCAGGGATCAGCCCCAGCTTAAGCCTGCACATTCTATTGATTAATCATGTGTGTGGACGGAGCAGATGTGGACTGAAGCTTGTGGGTGGTGAGTGGAGGGAGGTGCTGCAAACACTGGGGGCTGCAAAATCACATACAGAATTAACAGCACAGCCTGGCTAATTTTGCACTTTTAGGGGTGAAATATAAGTTTATGTTATGGTCAAGTCTCTTGGAAGTGATGGAGGAGGAGAGGGCATGGTGGGCAGGGGAGGGGCCGCAGTACCCAGGGGTCACAGTGAGCGATGGGCTGGCAATGCCTGGCTGGGACCCTCCAACAGCAACACAAAAATGCCTGCCTGGATCAGCTGGCCTGGCCCCCAAAGGGGGAGTCATGCTGGATGGGAAAAATAGTCTCAAAAGGGAGCTGTGGAAAAGACTCTATTCTAAATCAGGAGTTTCCTTTGATATCAGAAACCTAAGGCTTGGGTTCTGCGAGCCTGGGTACCTTGACCAGGTGGCTGTACCCACACCACACCCCTCTTTGTGGGTTTACATTGCTGAATTACCAGTACATTTCCTACTTCTTGAAACGGTGCTCTGTGTTGTTCAACTCTGAGTCAGTCCTGCTCCTTTTTCTTCCAAAGGGTGTTTGTTCTGTTCGTGCTCACATGGTCTGTGCCTGAGCTCTACTGCCTCTTGGTGGGTGTGCATGTGAGGATTCTTTTATCTCTCACCAGGGTATCAGAGCTGGAAAATCTCCCATATTACAGCAGGATATTTCTTTTGTCTGTGTGGTAGAAGGTGTATAATGTTCATTTTCAAAGTCTACTCCATGAGGCTACTTTGTGTTAATTTGCTATTGAATTACTACACTTTGAGCTGGGAGCTTTAGGAAGCACAGGCTTCAGTATTAAATAAAAACCTATTCAGTCTACTTTGACATCAGCTCCCCATGCTGCACAATGTTCATTTATTTTTAAGCTCCAATTTCGTCTGTATTTGTAATAGAGAACAATACTGCGAGTGCACAAAGGAATGTCACAAGCAGGTAGGGATAGAAGTGGCTGCCTGTCACATCTTCAGAAAAAAAAAAAGAAAAAGCCTTGACTTGAAAAGTGCCAAAATTAAAAGCACAGAATTGGGCATCACAGTCTGAAATGCACCTGTATCTGTAATTCTTTCTTTTTCCTTTCAGGAGAGCCTTAAATGGCTGAAAATTCTAGAAAATTAACTTTATACTGTCATCTGAGGGTATTTATGGTACTCTAGAAAGTCTCTAAAAATAGTAGCATGTGGTTGAAATAAACTATCCCAGAAAGTAGTAGTGTGTGGTCACATGGTTAGCAATTACCATATTATATGATTTTCTGGAGTTAATTTCCCATTATATGAGAATTTGTCTCTTCTCTTTTTTTTTTCCTCCACTCAGAAGCTAATAAAAACCCTAATGGAATGGCAATTAATACAGCATGTTTGGATTTACATCAGCTAAAATTTCACTGAAGCTGGGGAAAATACTAATTAGGCTCCTGTGGTGGCAGCTTGTGCCACCCTCTGCATTGTGTCCCAGGGGTGTCCCTGGTGTGAGTGCTGTGACAGAGCTGTCTGTGCTCTGGATCCACACACTGTGAAGGGCCTTGGCTATTTCTGTGCCCTTTGCCAGACTTTGAGCTCCTGTCTCTCTGTTTACTACAAGGGAAGGGCTGAAAAAAAAAATCCTCACTTTGCTCTTTTAAAACTTGTTTTGTAAAGAAAAAAATCGGTGCCAAGAACAGCGCGGAGTTTGGAGGATGGTCGCTTAGGCAATCTTGCAGGACTTTTTTTTCATCAAACATCTTTGATGTTGTGAAATTTCATCAGCTGGGGTGATAGATGATGGATTTACATTCCTGGTCACCAAAACAGCTTCTGGCCAGCAAAAGAAGCCCCAGTCTTGCAGACAGCAGTCCAGGTTTATGCTGTCAGGCTCCCCCTGCTCAGGTGCAGTCTGCTGACAAGTCTGAAAATCTCCAAGCTTGTTCTGTGGCAATAAAGTTTCTCAAAAATTGTATGATTAACAGGAAGGTCTCTGGACTGAGAATGTGAAGCTTCAGAGAAGAGGAAAGAGTTTTAAGTGAAAGCAAATGATTCTCTTTCAGCTTCTTGTTCACCGTGACACTACCAATATTTAGGTAGGTGTGGATGCACATAAATTTCTATAAGTAGAGGTCAGAGTGTTAAAACACTTGCAGTGTAGTGTCTTTGGTACCAGTGGAACTATTTCCAGAGCTTGTAGATACCTGCAGCTGTTGAAAAGTCGATGAATATTCAGGGTGAAAGGTGTCTGAAACAGTCAAAATGGAATGAAACACAAAAGTGAATTTTATTTATCTTCCTGAAAACTGATGAATTTGACAGTGTCTGTTGCACATATTTTATTATGTGCAACATAATATCATATGTTCAAATATACAACCTGAAAACTAGATTTGATGAAATGAGATATATTGCAGATGCCTTCCTCAAATAAGGCTTTTATACCCACATATGGAATCTGCTTTCCAACAAAAAATAATGGTTCTCTGCTAAAATTGCCGGGGGGAGCAGAGAGTTCTGAAATCCCAAATCTGTGGAACAAACTAAAAGAATGCACTTAATGTCTTCTGAGCTGGGTTTAGCTTCTTTCTTAGTAATGAGGATGCAGTGCTCTGAGGTCAGAACAAGATTTTCCTTGCTGACTGGACTTCATGGCAGTGCCTGTAGTGTGGTAGCTGCTGCACCAAGGGCACTGCCTTCTATACCATGACAAGCAGGATGCAAAGAGAGAAAAGAGAATTAGGAATTCTCTCGTTTAGCAAGATTATCTCTGGGAAACTTCTGTTTGCTCCCAGCATTGCTTGCTTGTCTCATAAAGGAAGTGAAAGTCTTTGAAGACTGGTGTAGCCCAGCGTCTGCCCAGAGCCAGCTCTCAACATGTTTGCTTTGGTAGAAGCAAACAAAAGAAATGGACCATTCCTGAAGAAATAGAAGATGGGGAGTTTCATTTTAACTATCCAGTTGCTATCCAGTGTTATGAACTACTCTTCTAGGGACTGCAAATCCACCAGTGCTGCCAGCTTTGGAGTGATGTCTTTTTTTCAGCTCCACAAGTGCTCTAACAGCGTGTTACGAACACCATAAGCCACGAGAGAACCTTCAATTAGTATTTACACCCTGTTAGCCACCAGAGACTCCACACCCTGCATTTGTTTTGCTGTTTGGGAACCTACTTGTTATTTAATTCATTGGGATTTGTTTGGTTTTCATTTGTTTGTGTTTGTTTTAAAGGATAGAATGTATTTTGAATGTATTTCTGTCTAAAAACTTAGGATAGCACTTCACAGATCTGTAAAGGGCTAAACTCCTTTACAATTTCAGTCAATGACCACAACTTTTACATTCTGTACCATGAGGGTTGAAATATGTGACACTGCCCTTTGTTACCTCCAGAAATGTCATTTTATACTGAGGAATTTTCAGGTGATCTCATCTCTTTCCTGCAGGCTTGGCACATGATATTTTCTAATATTATTTTAAGGTTAAATATAATTGATAAGCAATTTCCTTGTACAGGCTAGGAAAGGAAGCTTGTCAGATATTTGTGGGCTGGGTTATGGCCAGACAAGTTATGGGTTCAAACTAGTCTGTGTGCATTTCTGGTTGTATCTCTGCTGTGTCTTTAACAGGCTCATCCCTGCCAGCCTCCTTTTCTTCAAGCAGTTTGTGGCCAGCACAGGACACTTCTCATTTAGCAGCTGCCGTGCCTATTGTGGAGATTTATCTCTGCAGCCATAGCTGTGAACGTTTTTATTGGTTGCTGTCAGAGAGACTCCACACAGTATCCATCCTTGGACAGCTTCCCTAAGTGGGAGCATTTCCCTAGCATAATAATAATAATAAACTAGTGTCTGAGGATTTATGATCAACAGAAGTTTTGTGTCAATATTCCATCAGAGCATGAAGCTTTCAGGGTAGGAGGAAATGCCATCACATGAGCCACAACACCTTGATGACATCCAGAGGCAGGCACACACAGCAGGCTCTCCCTCCAGCCAAACATTAACAATTACACTGCTGACTTATTTCAGATATAAATTGTAACACCTTTCAAAGCAAGTTTCATAACAAAGGAAAAAAAAGTTCCATACCAGTGACAGCTGCTGAAAATTGCAGTGTCAGCCTTAGGGCTGTGTGGCTCCAGGATCCTGCCTGGCTCATCCCTTCATCTGGAAGAGGGCTTGGTGCAGTAACAGAGGCTCTGACACTGCAGTTCAGGTTGTGTGTGTAAGGTGTCATGCAGGCATCTTGCTCCACCACTGGAACATCTCATAGCCTGCTTAACATTTGGATGCCTCTCAACACAGTTTAGTCCATGTTATCTTAGTTTAGTCCATGTTATCTTAGTTTAGTCCATGTTAACTGACTGAATGGGAACTGAATGCAGATAACCAGAAAGGAGGACAACTTGGCTATTTTCAGGAGTCAGAACTGCCAGATCTATTCCTACCCCTTCAAGGAGTTTCCTGTGTGATGCAGTTAACAGTGTTCACTTTAATTAAGCTTCCTGAAAGACAACGTGCAATAGAGCAAAGTGTAGCCCAGGTATCACCTAACACAGTCAGGAATTCCAGGCAGCCAGTGCAGCACGGACCTCGAGTCCATGCTGAGGGTCCATCTGCAGTGAACAGAAAGCAGTAGATGCTTCAAAGGCATTCAGAGGGTTCCTGTTTTCTCCTGGGAACCAATGCAGGCTGACAGGCAGTTAGGCTCCTTCTCCATCAACATTTTCCAAATGCTTTCAGCTCCGTGGATAGAAACTATTTCAATGCACAGATGCAAGAAGTCAGTAGTAACAGTGCTTTAGTGAACCTAACTCCAGAGAATCATAGAATGGTTTGGGTTGGAGGGGACCTAAAGTTCTTCTAGTTCCAATCCTCTCCTGCCATGGGCAGGGATGCCACCTGCTGGGTCAGGCTGCCCAGGGCCCCGTCCAACCTGGTCTTGAACACTTCCAGGGATGGGGCAGCCACATTTTCTCTGGGCAACCTGTGCCAGTGTCTCATCACTCTCCAAGTGAAGAATTTCATCCTAACATCTAACCTAAATCTCCCCTCTCCTAGTTGGAAAACATTCCCCTTGGTCCTATCACTACCTGCCCACATAAAAAGTCCCTTTCCCACTTCTTAAAAAGCCCTGTTTAGGTACTGGAAGGTTGCAATTATGTCTTCCTGGAGCCTGCTCCTCTCCAGGCTGAAAACCCCCAGCTCTCTTGGCCTGTCTCTGGAGCAGAGGGGCTTCAGCCCTTGGAGCATCTTGGTGGCTTCCTCTGGACCTGATCCCACAGGTCCACATCTTTCTTGTGCTGGGGGCCCCAGACCTGGACACAAGTGCTGCAGGTGAGGCCTCGTGAGGGCAGAGTGGGAGACTCATGCCAGTCATTTTAGATGTTCACAAATTGTAACTGAAGAAAAGAGAAGTTTATGCCTCCCTAAAGTTCACAAGCAATAGAGACACTTAGTTCAGGTGTTATTCAAAGTGCCAGTGCCACGTTAAGGTCTGTCAGACTTCATTTGGAAAGAGCCCATGGTTTTGATTCGAGAGTGGAGTACTCAGAAAATATGTTGTGGAGTTATTAGAAGGGAGTTGCTTTCACTGTCAGCTCTTGAGTGTAAAGCCAAGTGACAGACTAAAAGCACTCAAAGCAGCTCGTGGTTAATTCCATCTGCCAGTAACAGCTTCTTCATTACAAGGAAAACAAGGGAAGGAAATGCAAGGAAAGCCTCATACAATATCCCTATGAGTTTGCAAGCTTGCTTTCTGCCATCTATAATTGCAGTTATCATTTATAATCCTGTAATTCACTTAGTGAATGTAATCCCTGATTTGTTTAGGAGCAGTAGGAATTCCAATGGAAGACTTAATTTTATATGGTTTTGCTCAATTTTAAAAGGGCATTTGGAAGCCTGATTGATGTAAGGGATTTTGCACCTGTGTTTTCCAACAGCTGTAGATGTTTTAACCAGGCATGCTTTGGGAGAGCTGTGTGCAAGAGGGATGGCAGTCTCAGGAAGCACTTGGGAACAGAAGGTAAGACAGTGCTGCAGTAGGCACTTACTTGGCATTTATTTAGTTGTCTTCCTTGGCAATCTCTGCATTTACCTGAAATCCTCTCATCCTGCCAATCACATTTCATGTCCAGTATTTGTGACTGACAAAAGCTGGTAAGGATTGCAATTCTTTACATTATTTCCCCGTTACTTTTCATGGTCTAAAAGTCCAAAGCTTTGAATGGATTCTGACCGTATTTTCTTGGAAGCTCATGGAAAATGCTGGCATTGTTTAACACACAGACTGAAATTTGATGTGCCTGTGGCACAGCTTGGGTAGATTCCTGACCTCTGAGAAGAGTAAGAGCAGTTTTGCTTCGAGTGTCTGGAGAGCAACAGTGCAGGTGGGGACAGCCTGTGCGTGGGCTGCCACATCATGCTGTCCTCGACACATTACAGAATCATAAAATCACTCAGGTTCATGGCAAGGATGGGACTATTACTCTCTCTCCTAGTGATGGTTTTTCTCCTAGCAAGGGAACTGAAACACAGCAATTTAATTGTTTCCGTATTTCAAAACCAATTGTTTTGAATTTTTATTTTTAGTAAGAATATTTAAAGTGGTCACATGTCATGCCTGAAGCAGAAGTTTCAGAAGGTTTCAGTATTACCTGTTTATTGACTCAGACAAGAAACAGTCACTTTCTGTATTCTAGAATAAAGGAGCTGGTTGGGATTCTGGGAGTTGGAAGAAAACTTGAAAGTGCTGCCTCTTGGGCAAACTGGACAGAACAAATCTGATTTACAGACTAGTGCTGGATTTCCGAAAGCACTTAAGTCGTTTAAGACCACAAGTACCATTGACTTAAAAGTCAATAAAATGTTTTTTGAGAATCCAGTCCACAGTCAGTTATTTCGTAACATGTAAATTCTCCTGCAGCAAAGGCAAGCAAAAGCTGCAGTTACTGACTGCCCTCACCAAATTACATCCTAACCTTTGGCTGCACCTCCTAACACAGAATCATTGGAGGTCATGCCTTGGGCAGCACCACGGGGCACCAAGGGAAGGCTTGTTCCAGCAGCTTTAAAATCTTTAAAGGAAATCTTAATATCTAGAATGCAGAAGTTTCAGCATGGGCATGGAGATCTGGGGGGGAAATCTATACTGGTTATTTATAGGCTGGAGTTGTATCACTTTTTTGCCTTTGGATATTTTTGAGCTTGCTGTGCTGCTCTCAAAGACAGGAGTTACCAACAGAGTAACTTATGAGCTGTGGAGAGTTTTATTGTTGGTTTTTTTGCAAGGGCTCAGTTTATCTCTCTTTAGGCAGCCAATTTAGGTATTTTCAGCAGGAAACTGGGCTTTCCATGTATTTAAGGAAGAAAGAAGGGGAATATTAGGAGGTGTGAATTCCTCCCTTTGGATTCACAGCATAACAAAGCACAACAACAAACTGCAGAGTCATGGGCCATCTTTAGTAGTGGAATGACATAGCCCCTTTTTTTTTAATTTTTTTTTTTTTTTTTTAAAGTAGAGACTAACAGGACTAACAACAACATATTCCTGGGCAACAAGAGTGTTGGAGGCAAGCTATGCTTTGAATCTGTTGCAGCAGACACAAGGTTTAAAGCTACATGATGATGATGGATGCAGTTTGTACTTGTTTTAAGGTTACACCAAGTGGAGAAAAAAGAGATTCACTGTTCCTGGATACTGAAGTTTTTATTGTATTTAACTCTTATTGAAAATGTAACTGTAATAACAGCAGTGTTTTCTCTCCCTGGGCTGTTTTTCCTTCCCTGCTATCATGCTTGAAAAATGCATAAAACTGTCACAGCAAGACAATTGCATCTGTATTGCTGTGCTTTGACAGCACCTCCATTTCTGCCCACGAATTCCTGTGTGTGCACTGTAAACACTGATATTTAACTTTGCATCTTTCTCCTATTTAATAATATTATTTATTTATAACACAAAACAAAAATTAATGTGTCAGGTCTTTCTAGGATGCTTCCAGACTACCTGGTGAAATTTTGACTGAGGCAGTAGAAAACTTGTTGAAGAGCATTTTCCTCCAAACCCATTACAGCTTTTCCAGAAGGGGCTAAAATTAAGGTTGGAAATGTGCCTCTTCATTCTCCCTTTCCTAACAGGAAACCTGATTTTGCTCCCAGTCTAACAAACCCATCTAATCTTTGTAATCCTACCAAGTCTCATTTTTCTTTTTCTAGTCCTATAGTATTTTCTGCTCTTTGCTGAAATGATTGTCCAGAGGAGGTAATGAGTTTTGTGGGAGCAGGAGCCTGGTCAGACATTCATTAATGACAACTCCTGTGGCAGCTGCAGAGGCACATGGAGAGCTGTGGACTGGGAGAGAGCTGGGGAAATAGGTGCTCTCATCTCTGAGGGCTCTCCTGAGCATCACATGGATGAGTAAATGCATCTGCTGGTGCTGGGAAGGTCACCAGCCCTGCGGATGTGGGTGCTCTGTAAAACCCCAAATGTGGCAAAAGCTTGTGTGTGCATCCATATACATAATATATGTGTGCACATGTCCTCTATCAATAACATTCAGGGCTGCTGCTCCCACAAAGAGAACTCAAAAGCGTGGTCAGTGACACTCTGTATAAACCTGTCCACTTGGGGAAAACAGCGTGGAGCTGCAGACACATGAGGCTGATTTTGAAGCAGTGCCTATTTGGGCCTTAATACATCAGAGGGTTTGTTCAAGAGCAGTTCATCCTTGTGAAAACATTAGCCTTCTGTTGCTGCCAAGGGCATTGTTGGCTGCAGGTACCTGGTGCCCTGGGACACATTTCCAAACCAGTGAAGTCCTTGGAAGGTTTACTTCAGTGTCTGTCCTTGTCTCCAGTATAGACATAATAAATGCCTGTTACTATTCTTAACACAAAGCAGATGTATTCTTTTGGGCAGAACTTCAGCAATGTCCCGAGTGTTAAGGCCATTATACTAAAGTGGCAGCAAGCAGGTTACTTGGGTTTTCTCTTTTTCCTGACTATGTTGTACCTGTTTGTGGTCTCTCACCACAAAATGGTTAGTTTCTGGAAAACAACAGTGGGAGAGAGTGAGCTTGGCCCATGTAAGAGGTTATTTCATCTCCCTCCAGAGCCCATCTCAAAGGGTTGAGCCCTGATGTTGCTCCAGGGCTCAGAGGATGGACTGTCCTGGTGGTGCTGGAGCTGGTTCTGTCTCCTAAGCCAGCAATGCTGCTGTGATTGAGTTTGGCAGGAGGTTCAGGACTGTCTCAGGAGATGTGCTGTACATCTGTACCACATCTGCCCCACCTGCAGCACAGCTGCTGCTGGCAGGGGCTCGCTGGGGACATGTTAAGGCTGGTTATGACCCAGCAGGCTGAATGTCTCCAGCCTTGGTGGTTCAAATTCTTTGCTATTCAACCCAAGTCCAGGCCAACCTCCTAGAGCCATAATTGAGCCTTAATTAGACAGCATAAAACTAGTACGTGAGAATTCTCTTAATTGGGACACCACAGCATATCCCATTATCTCCCTTAAAGGAGAAGTACTTTATTCTGTAGAGCTCTGAATGCAGCATGTTTGCATGTGGTAGGAAGAATTCATCGGCAGATGATGCATCAAAAAGGTAAAATAAAATATCAATTACATTGATAAAATATTCACCGCATTTCAACTTTTTTGTCTTGTATTTTTTACTATTTTAAGGGTAGCTTATTTGATAAAACACAAGAGATGAACATTTCATGCCTAATCAACACCTGGTAAAACACCACTTTCCTTCTCAATACTGACCAAATGCTGCCATTAAGCAGAATATTTGATATTGCTGTCATGCTCAAATAGCAGCTACTGTCAGTTTGTATCATGAAACACAATTGCTTTCCTTGAGGAAAACCCATTAAAAGAACTCTGAGCAGCAGTGAGTAGTCTGCTGTGCTCCTGCTGCTATTGATCATGCAACAAGATTCCTCTGATGACTGTTCAAGGCCCTGAATCAGGTCTAAGGCTTCTATGAAGATAACTTCATTTTCCATGTGTGTAAACACATACAGAAGTGGAAATAATGAATTTTTCATTTTGGAGTTATTGAAACCCCATAACTGCTTATTCAAACTTTGGGTTCATGTCCTCCACATGAAGGCTCATAATGCAGCTAAAATATGAAGGATTAATCTTCAAATATATATAATTAATATGAGAGTAATGAAATAGATGTGTACAAATCAGTGCCATGATGTTTCATATGGCAGTTGAATATGGAAATGATTCACATTTTCTTGTGAATTGTCATGCCTAAAGGTTTGAGATCAGAGATGATAATCTGTGCTGTACTTCTGGGCAACAGAAAGGATGAGCTGCACACAGCCTTATAAAAACTTATTTACTTTGCCAGATTTTTGTACCTTCAAAAAGGTTTTCAAGTGTGGTTTGGTAGGAGAAGTGGAAGAGTTGATTATGAGCGGAAAATTGACCTTTTGTTCTGAATTTAAAACACATTTCCATCTTCTGCCCCATTCTCAGGTTTTTTATTACCAAAATCAACATTATCTCTCAACAATACAAAAGGGGGAATGTGATTAAACACCCACTCACTTGGAACAAGTGGTATCTTGATTCATCTAATTTAGAACATCTAAAACTGTCAGTGACTTGCCATCTGCTGAGGGTACCTGCTGCAGTCTGAAACACCCTCATAGCCATTGGTCACATAAAGAGATCAGGTTCCCTCCTCCATATGACACTGCATTTGTGTAGTTTTCACTTAGGTAAAAACTGAGCAATGTAAATTGCCTCAGAAGGTGTAAATTAATTGCTCCCCTAATCGAACTTGTAGTGCCTCTGATGTAATTAGTGCCACAGTAAAAAAGGGACATGGCATCAAAAATTGACTGCATATGCCCAACTGAAGAGCTTCTCATTATGCAGGTATTTCTGGGAGATGTAGATCCCAGCTGCTTTGTCATTGTTGGAGGATGGAAGCCTAAATTTAACTTTTTTTTAGTTTGTTTTGCAAACAAAGCACAGTCATTGTGAGGGGGGTGAAGTTTGGATAGAGAAGAAGAGATTTAAGCTGCTCACCTTCCCTCACTTCTAGAGTGGCTGGTTTGAATGGCAGGTGCTTTATGGCATAGGAAGGTGTTCAAATTTGCTTTCTCAGTTGCACTTTTTATGCAGATAAATACAAAATATCACTTCCCACTTTTATCGACCTTTCATGACCACTGTGCAAACTTTTGAGCTTGCTGTAGTCTCATACCTATCCTAATTTACATCTGACTAGAAATTAAAACCAAGTCTGAATTGGTAAAATCGGTGCCAGTAATACAACAATTGGCTGAATGCTCTTTGAAATGAACTGTGGAGGAAAGGGAAGAATACATTATTCTTAAATGGGAAATATAATGCCAGAGACCATGTTAAAATTCAAGTAAAACATAAAATATGCCAACAAAATGATGGAACACTGGCTAATGATTTCTGTCCCATGCATAACTTGGCACCAAATGCTGCAGATGTACAAAAGCTGGCACCAAACCCCACAAAAGCAAGCAGAAGTCTTTCCTGTGGCTTCAGTTTGCTTTTCAGTAAAACATGATTTTTTGGGGGTGTCAGGTATACAGCCATTTGTTTTATTTTATTTTTCCATCCTGCAGTGTTACAACCCTTGGCAGGTTTAAAATTTTTCCTTGTGAGCATAACTAGTGCAGATTCAAGCATTTTTCAGATTAAATTTCAAAACTTGGCCGGTATATGACCATGTAGCATCTTGGGAAAGAAGGAAAATTATTATGGAAATACTGCAGAAAGTACACGTGGAGTGCTTTCAAAATCAGCTCAGCTTTTGGGAGTGTAGTGGAAAAGACTCACATTTAAGGCCCTTTAACCCCACTTCCCCAGTTCCCTGGTAGGAGCACGTGGTGTGCCTTTAGATTTACCATACACAAATTGGCACTGTCAGCATGGAAAATGCATTCCTGTTTGTTTTCACACCTAGGTTTGAGTTTTTGTCAAGGGGCAGGAGCTCTACTTGGGGTCTAATTCTCCCTTTCCTGTGCTGTGCAGCCCTAGGGAGAGCAGACGTTGGCATTTGTGCCTGGTTGGGCACGGCCCATGGGTACCTTGTGTTTACAACAGTAACAACTTTTCTGACTTCCAAAACCCAGCCCAAAGGCTGTTTTCATCTTTCTTGTGGCTCTTCAGGGTTTTCCCATGCTATGAAGTGCCCGTGGCTGGAGAGTGGTTGTCCAGAGTGCCCTGGGTGAGAGCTGTCAGTGCTGCTGGTGCTCTGGTTTGGCATAATGCCCTAGGAAATATTTCATTTACTCAGAGTAAAACTTTAGGTTGAACTGGGGCATTTCATTGTTTGGAAATTCCCTAGTGTAAACTAGTAATGTAAGGAAAAATACCTTCACAATCCAAGGGATTTGGAAAGAAACTTCTGCAGATGAAGTCTGAAGGGAAGGATTCAGTAGCTTTGATTACTTTTCCCAGCCCTGGGCCCACTCCTCGGTGGGAGGAACAAGCTATTTCATTTTCCTGTGGCCCAGCTGCCCTATATAGAAAGGGGGCAAAGTGTTAGCCTGCCTTGTTGGTTTAGGGTGTGAGTTCCCAGGTGCTCTGTGTCTGTGCCCAGCCAGCACAAAGGGCCCCAGCTCTGGGTCCCTGCTCCCTCTGCTCCCTTCTCTTCCTCTTGCAAGATGAAGGATGAGACATCCTGAAAGCATTATTTTGGAAAACCTCATATGCTTTGGACTCTAAACCACGTTTGATTTGGTAAATAGAGCATGCAGACAGGGTTCTGTTTTCAGGTGAACCCAGGGGCTTTATGTTCTGTCACTCCTGGGGCTATGCTGGTTTTACTGTACAGCTGAGGGTTGCCTTGCAGTAAAATTGGAGTGATCAGGGCTGGCAATTGCTGGGAGTTTTCTATGTGGGCTACAGTTCCTTGCATTTTCTGTGGTATCAAAGCAGCTCTTTTGCCCCTTTCCATAGTCCTGGAGCTGTGGCCATTCAGGTGTTTGTTCAGCAGGGCTGCAGGGAGGGGAGCAGTGGAAGCACAGCAACTTGCCCAAGGAGCATCACGTGGCTGTGCCCAGCTGTCACTCCCAGGTAGCTGATGCTTCACTTGACCTTCCCAGCACTCTCACTGCTTGGTTTCTCTCACTGGAACAAAGCCTAGTGCCTGGTACAAAATATCTCTCTTTCAAAGTGCTGTTTGTTTGCTTATAAAAAAAATAAATTGTAATTTTGATAACAGGTAATAAAATCATTCCTTAAGTAGGAACATTTATCCTTATCCTATCAGTAGAAATGTCTGGCTAGGAGATTTGGAATCAGTCAAATGATTCATATTATGGGTAAATTTTATCACTTCTAGAGCAGTGAAGTAATTTCCCTTTTTTTTTTTTTTTTTAGCGCACTGTAAGACAATTTGCTTTGAGGTTGCACTATAGACTAAATTGTAGGGAGTCATACTGCAGACTGCTTTGATAGAGAAGTGTGTGTGTGGAGAGTTAAAATGCTTAGCTAAATGCTTAAACTCCTTATTCTCTCATACCCTTGGTGCTGCATCTGACACCTTTATTTATTTAATTAGTTCTCAGCGTCTCTCCTGCACCATTTCTATTGCTTATCAAGTCATCAGAAATGGTTGTATCATTGTCTGATTATGGGCTCTCCTTCCCAAGGTCTTTACAACACCAGCACCCTCAGATCACAGATTCACAGAATGGCCTGGATTGGAAACTTAAAGCCCATCCAGTCCCACCCCCTGCCATGGGCAGGGACATCTTCCACAGGTTGCTCCAAGCCCCATCCAAAGTGGCCTTGGACACTTCCATGGATGGGGCAGCCACAGCTTCTCTGGGCAGCCTGTGCCAGGGCCTGCCCACCCTCACAGGGAAGAATTTCTTCCCAATATCACATCTAACCCTGCCCTCTGTCAGTTTGATGCCATTTCCCCTCGTCCTATCACTCCAAACCCTTGTCAATGCTCTCTCTCTCCCTCTTTCTTGTAGCTCCTTCAGGCACTGCAAGGCCACAGTTTGGTCACCCCAAAGGCTTCTCTTCTCCAGGCTGAACAATCCCAGCTCTCTCAGCCTTTCCTGAGCTGCTCCATCCCTCTGATCATCTCGGAGGCCTCCTCTGGACCTGCTCCAACAGGCTGACAGATGTTTATACAAGCAGATGTTTGTATGACAGTGTTGTAATTTGGATACTGGGAAGCGTTGCTGTTCGGATGCTTTGAAGTGCAGTGTAAGACCTTTAATATTAAGTTAAGCTATTTAGTGCTAAAATCTAGCCTTGCTTTTCAATCAACTTTGAAAACCACTGTTTCTATTTCTGAAAGTGGCTTTCATGCCAGGCCTCTACTTTGGTGTCTGACACCGTCCCCCCAGGAGCAGTGGGATCCAGGGCTTTACTGAATGAACACACTATGGATCCCCTCTATTTACAGGTACCTTCACAGCACTCTTTCTCCTGACTCCTGCTGTCTGAAATTGCTCCTTCCATAACTAGTGTTTTTCAGAGACTGTTTTCATTTCAGCTGGGTGTGTTTGCTGACCAAGCCAAATTTTGTTTCAAATGGCCCAAATGTGCTGCTTGCAAGACAATCATTTTGCTAATAGGTCTTAAGTTAGACTATATCAAAGTAGTAAAACTTAATAACTAAGAAAAAAGCCCAAAATTGAAAACCTCATAGAATTCCATTTAATTTTTGGGTTTGTTTTGTTTTGTTTTCCCTGCTTTAAATAAATTACCCAGCACTTTTTTTTTTTTTTTTTTTTTTTGAGGAGGGGGAAGGGGGGAATAAAGTAGGATAGGGAAAAACTTAACTACTAATCAAGGGCACTGAATTAATGACAAAAAAAGTAATATGCAAAGTACATGCAAAACGATAACATGACAATACACAGCTGAGGAAAAATAGCTGGTTTTAAAACAGTTAAAAAAATTATAAAGCTGTATGTACATTATGGTGGTTTCATGCTCTCGCAGCTGCAAAAAGCTTTAATAGCAAAACCCAATTTTGTACAAAGCTGCCCTGGTTTTTGTAGTATTCCCAAAGTTGGTTGGATGAAATGTAACGTCTGTGGGGGGCAGATCCCAAGGCAGAGAAGCTGGACACTTTGCAGATGGATGAGACATGACAAGCCTGTTTGCATCAGCTGCTTCTGGGGCAGGAGAACACAGAATTTGTCTAATGCCAAAACCTCTCACTGAATCCCTGTGAATAAAGCAGCAATCTGTTGATTCTGGGATAAACCAAACTGCAGCTCTACTGCTAGATTTTCCTTTCCTGTAGGCTCGTGTGCAGTGTGTCAGCTGTTCTTATCTTCCAGTGGTACTGCCCTGGAAAGAAATGCAATAATTCTGCTGTTCATACGCTTGCCTGGGTGCTGAGATAACAAAGACACCTCACCAACAAAGTAAGTTAAACCTTTTCATCAGTCACATGTAAACCTCAGAAACAGGAGGGAATAGCCATTCCAGAAATGCTTCTCACACCATGCAACTGCTTCTTCTATGCCTCGACCATGACAGTGCGGTCTGTGCCTAGAATATCTAATCTATTTGTAATTCATTTCTTTATTTTGTCACTATTGCAGGGCTAAATCCAGGAACACTTCTTTTATTTCAGCATACTGTCAAGTTCCCATACTACTGATATTAAATATTAAAAAAGTTAATTTTGAAAAGTGATTACTAGGGATATTGTCCTTTATTTGAACAAATACCTAATTTGCTAAATGGAAGAAGTAACCTTTTTGAACGTTACGAGCATAGATTTATAAGTGTTCCTCAGGCACCAGACTCTAATGTAGATGCCCTTCTTAAAAACACCTCAAATAGATTTGTTCAATTCTTGTGGTTTTGCTGCCATTGCCTTTATAACATGGGAATCAATATTCTTTCAAGTATAACTTGGTAATATACTAATGAATAATACAAGGTGCGGATTTTGCATAGTAGATAATTATGGGAGCCGGAAATGTTCTCTGTGCCTCTGTTCAAAAATTCTATACTACTTATAATTCACTACACGAACCTTTTAATTCCATGTCAATAAACTGCTTATGGGCCCCTTGAAAGCCAGTCCAGTTTAATAATATTAGGTGACAAGAATTTTCATGAAAATTAACTTCTGTATCTTTCCTCATTAGTGAAGGCATGCCAGGCATAAAGAATCCTACAGTTGCTCTGTAGGAATACTTTATATTTGTTTTTAATCATGACATTTTCAAAATTAGTTCCTCTTAAAGGTTCACTGGTTGCAGTTACTGAATAGCTATTTAGCCCAGTTTTGTTATATTTCCTCCATTAGTGGGGTAATTCACCGAACTGGGAAGACATTTAACTGTGTTCAGGGATTTGCAACTTAACTAATGTGTTTTTATTTGGAGCGTTTCAGACTTACAGCAAGCTTTTTGATCATCTGGATTTTGTTAGTGATAGATCACCATAGACAGATGTTTAAAAGAAAAGGTCTAAGAACAAGACCTTCGTAGTCACTTATTCTTTCCTTTCTTCTGCCAAGGTAGAGGGTTTCCATGTTACCAGTAGAGGAAACCTCAATGTTGTCTTGTTTTATAATGCCATGAGTAATTAATTTACCATAGCAGCTACATTTAAAGAATGATCGCTGTCAGTAAACAGGTTTTTTAATTTCACAGGAGACCGAAACAAATACAGATGCCTAGTTCTGGAAATTTGTATGCCTTTGGAAGTTTGAGCTTTAGTTTTAGGAGATGAATTTCCTCAGTGGCTACTAGTTGCCTGAACTCTCTTTTAGCAACTTCTCCCTATCCTTTTCTTTTGATACACTTCTGCTATTTGCCACATCCTGTCACTGTGACAACTGAGCATTGTCTTGTCCAATATTACACCAAACTCAAAACCAAACCACCAAAATCTTTTTACTTGGGTAATATTTATGTCAAATTTCTCCTTTCTCTGAACTTTCATTTCTCTTTCTCTTCTCTGGCTGTTGTCAGGGACCTGCTTTGTCAGCAGGCTGAGGTGCCACGAGGAAGGATGGAAGCCAGCTGGGCAAGGGTGATGGGAAACAACAGAGTGAGAGAATGGAGAATCTCAGCCCCACCTAATAAAAAACCTGGTTTTGTACCACCAAGCTTCACTCTTCAGAGAAATGAAAATCCTTTGTTGTTTTGGATAAGTTTAAAAACTCAATTCTCTTTATGAAATCTGCTGGATTTTTTTTCCCCCCTGAAAAATGTCAATGCTTCCATCAGTCAAAACCTCAGCCCAACTGATCTTTCAGTCGCTGCTGTCTCTGGTCTTTTGAGTATTCACTGCTTCCTCTCTCCTCCTTGCATTATTATTGACTTACTACCTAAACATACCACCCTTCAAATACAAATCTGTATTTACACAATTTTTACCTGTATAGTTAAAAGAAATCTTGCACTTTCGGGGGATGTCTGCTCCATTTCATTTCTTTTATTTCTAACCACTCCTGCTCCAGCCTTTACTGACATTTATAACATCGTTTTACTTTTGAATTGAGTACCTTTGCAGGTGACCCAGCAGAGATAAATATCACCCTATAGGGATCCAGGCAGATATGAATTTTCATGACCCCTTTCATATGTGTAAGATTGACAGGGGTTACCATTCCAAAGAGAACCTGTGATTCAATTCCCAAAACAAAGCACTTGCTCTTTAAAGTGGTTTAAAAGAAATGAGTCAATAAGTAAGGAATGAAATTAGAGGACCTCGCTCTTTTGTACTGGAGTTAACTCTTTACTTTCTGACTGAGTAGGAGATGATGGGAAGTCAGGATGCACCAGCATAATAGTTTTTTAATGACAGACAAGGGGCTTGTAAGGGTTTAATGGAATACTTTAATGCATCATGTTTTGTCACACTGAATTGTGTATCATACTCTTGAACGGATCTTTAAATGTAATACATTAGAAGGGAAGTCAAGCTGTTGATAAATAAAAATGACATCCTGTGCTAGAAATTAAAAATAAAGAGTAGTGTATATGAAGCTGAATACACACATCTCAGTGAATTCAGAGACATTTTTTTCATTCTTCCTTCCAGAAAAAGACAGCAATCTCTACCATAATCTCAAAAGATAGCTGAGGAGAAGACTGGGCTTTTGTCTTTTTACAGAAATGACTGTCATTAATACAATCTGTGCCAAAATTCATCATCAGCTGTCCAGCCAGGGAGCAGAGAAAGCGCTCATTCTTTCTGAGAACAGCTCCCACAGTTAGGGGACACTTAAGACATTCTCTAGTTCTTTTTATCCTAGTTACAAATAACTGATTTTTTTTTTTTTAATTATGATAGATTTTGAACTGATTTTGCTTATTTATAGGTACTGTTCTGAGGAAAATGAAGGACCTACTCATCTTGCCTGATGTGGTCTAATCTTCTGTGGCATTTCAAGGAGAGCTTGACCATGCTCTTGAGCAGTTGCAGAGTCTGTTGTGATGGTTGTGGTTTGAAGCCTTCAGGACAGTGTTTGGCATCCTGAGATATCATATCTGCTTGGATCCCTATAGGGTGATATTTGTCTCTGCTGGGTCACCTGCAAAGGTACTCAATTCAAAAGTAGAACAGTGTTACAAATGTCAGTAAAGGCTGGACCAGGAGTGGTTAGATATATGGAAGACAGTTTGATTTTAAAGCAACATAAATAAGGATTAAGGCACATAAATTGCCTGTCTCTAAACTGGGATTCTCAAGTGGCTTTATGAAGCTAAGAATATGTATAGGAACTCTCTTTTATCATAAGCATATTTCCCTTATGGCAACTTTCCTGTATGATCTCTAGAAACAGTTCTATTTTTAGGTTTGTTATTTAAAATGTTTTACTGATGGCACATATAAGCATTGCTAAAAAACCCTCAAATGCTTTAATAGGAATGATTTTAAAGCATTTTTCTGGCTTCGCTGCAGCTAGCAATAACTGAAATAAGACGCCATTAGGAAGCTAGTCATACTTCCTTAAAACTGATACTAAGCTGTTCATAACACATTCTGAATAAAATAACATTTTTTTTATTTGTTCATTATAGAATGTGCCTTAAGGAGAATGGGTTTTATTGCAGTAAACTAAAATAGTTATGCACAGAATAAATACATGACAAAACAAGGAGGCAGAAGAAGAATTTTAAAGACCTATATACCGTCGAGTGTGAACCATTGTTCAGCACAATAATGTGACTGGCTTGGTTGTTGTCCACGAGAAAATCTGAGTGGAAACCTGTAGTTACAGATGTCTTGGTGACGTGGGGGATTCTGAGAGACATGGAAGTACTGGATTACAAGAAAACGAATATTTGACATGCACTCTGTAGTTACCTTCTATAGTTGTCTTTCAATTCTTTCCTCACTAATGCTTGTTATCAGTAGTAATGCAGACACGACTGCTCAGTACTGACAAGCCCCTGAACACAAGGTGCATGTCTATGAACACTGGATATACAAAACAAGACAAGCAGCAGCTTTTTGTGATGTCTCAGAGTCATTGCAGCGATGATACCACACCATTGTGCTCTGCAAGTGCTGTGAAGATTTTAAAAGGGAAATTCAGAAACGGCAAGGTGCTTTACTGAATTCAGATGACAGGTGCTGCTGCCCTAATAGCTCCTCCAGTAACCTGTGTGTGTGCAGGTGCTCTTTTCTTTCTCTTGCCTGGTTGGCCTCTTGCACTGCCTTTCTCTCCAGCCTCAGGTCCATCGTGTCTTTCAGCCTTGCCTTTGGGCAAGCAGGTGACTGCTCACCCCACACACAGCACACCACCTCATCTCTAATCTTATTAGCATTTAGTGAGTGACTTATCATATAATTTTGCATGGTCATAGGATTATAACACACAGGCTTTAGAGATGCCCCCTAAGTAATTTATTTTATCCTAGCCAGTACAGGAAAGTAAGACTATTCTGGCCAGATGAACTCTGCACTGTGGAAGCCCACTGGTGGTAGGGAAGGCTTTACTGGAGGAGTGCTCCTCCTGACTGGGAGGGACACTGTAACGTTGGTGACTGATCCTGGAGGAGTTCTCAGAAAGCAAACAGCACAGTGCAGACCATCCCTAGAGCAAAGAAGTTTTGTTGTTAGCTCATCCTCCCAGCTGGTAAAACTCCCTACATGAGGTACTGCTGGCTCTGCATGAGAATCCTGATTACTGCTCTACTCCTTGCCAGTAGGAGCATGTGAAGCCCCAGACTGTGCTGTTTTTCGCTTGTTTTCCTAGTCTCTAAAAGAATCTTACATTTAAATCTCATAACACTTATGCACCAAAACCAAGTCCTTCAAAAGTCTATAGTGTGGACAGTCGTGTTTTATTTAAGGCAGTTACACAGTGGTAGGGTTTTCCTTCATTTTCCTTTCCCAGGCTCAGAGGTTACACTTTCCTTGACAAAGCATTTACCAAGTACTGGGTTTCCTTTCAAATGCAGCATCAGTTTAGACCCAGAACAGGTGGTGACAGCCACTCCTGGAGTGCTCTTGCTCCTTATATGATGTGGGACATGGTGCAGTAACCATCCTGCTGTTCCTCTGCTCTCATAAATGAGGAACCTGTGGGTAAATTACAGCTTGTGGTGCATGATCACGGACATTGTAAGTGGCTGCACCGCAGTTGTCTTAGCAACAGCCACAGCCCACAAGCTAAAGAACAGCTTCTTAACTCCCAAACGGATAAAGAGACATCGATGCTTTGTCTCCACATGGAAAAATTCATGCACGCTGTAGTAAGTGTTCTCCTCTCCACTGGAATTAATTTATAGGGAGAGCTGGTGATAAATATACATTTCCTCTGGTATACGACCAGCTTGCATTCCTTCGTGCATTATGAGACTCTGTAACCAAGAGGGCATGTGCACAGTAAACCTGCAAAAAGCCAAGTGCCCTTCTGTTACCTGACTGAACAGGAGTGTGTTCTGTACATACCAAAAAACCCTTGTCAGAACCCTGCTGAATTCCCCCTGCTTGTCAGGATTGGCCTCATTCACAGACGGCTGATACAAAGGGAAGGTCCCTAACTCTTGCTGGCTTTGGATCAGAGCTGTGTGTACAAAATGAACTTTTAGAATCCATTTTCTGCGAGTGAGACACATTGAAACTGATAGAGGCACCAACACTTGAATTACTCTGTTGCTTTTCTAGTGCATGTTTTTACAAACACTGATTGTGTGAGGCTGGCAGAATGAACTGGGCTTGGAGGCCGTGTCACTGTGCCTGGTACAGCTTTGTGATACAGCAACGTCTGTTTGCTGGGCTTTTATCCTGAGCTGAAAGGAGAGTGATTACTCTGTCATGACTGCATAATTTTCTAAGATTTTACTGGGGATTATTAGTTTTACTGCTCTAATAAACATATAATTAAACAATGCCTCTGTATTATTGGATCCTAGTCTGCTTTGTACACAGTGGATTTACAGCATGTCAGTAAATATTGAAACTGTGATGCAGTAATTAAGATTTACATAAACCTTCTCTGGGAGGAGGATGGGAGATTTTTACTGTGAGACTCAGCTGAAGTATTGCAGGGGTTGGAAAGTACCTGAATGCCAGGAGGAAACACTGGCTGGGTTCAAATCTTTCTCCCCAATTTATCTAGTTTTGCTCAAGATTCAGCCTTAAATTTAAAACTTTGAGGGAATGGAAGTCCTTCTCAAAGTCTAGGCCAGCACTCCCTGACATAAGCCAAGGCAAATGAATATCCAATCTGCAATCTAAGAGATAACCTTGAAGCAGGAGAACATATTCAGGAGCTCCCTTCCTCCACCTGGCTGTTACAGCTTTATTCAATTTGACATGCCCTGTGTTGCCAAATGCATTCCACCAAAGGACTGGAGCTGAGATGTCCAAACCTGACATTTGATTAAAAGCACAGCATCCTTCATTTGAAGCGGTGAACCTTTTCCAGAAAAAAAAAAGAAATCCAAAAAGATATTAAATTATCAATCAAATAGATAGCAGTTTAGATATCATACTTTATGAAGTAGAGCAGACTTCAGGAAATTAGTGAGCAAAGTCCCCTGGGAAAATGCTTTTGCAGGTGCTGAGGTCCATCAGTGCTGGTCACTTTTTAAACATCACCTCCTAAGGGCACAGGAGCAGCAACTTCCAAATGTCAGAAGTCAAAGCAGGTGAGGCAGAAGGCAGCTTGGCTGAACAGGGATCTTCTCTTGGAAATAATGTAAAAAAAGAAGGTGTGTGCCCAGTGGGAGCAAGGTCAGGTGACATGGGAAGAATACAGAGATTCTGCTTGCTGCTGAAAGGAGAAAGTTCCTGTGCCCAAAGCTCAACTGGGGTTGAAGCTGCCAGAAATGTGGGGGACAATAAAAAGAGTTTTTAAAAATACGTTAATGGCAAGAGGCAGACCAGGATGGGGATGGTCATCTCCAAAACAGGGAGAGAGACAAGGCAAGGGTGTTTAACCCTTTCTTTGCCTCTGTCTTCAATGTGGATGATCGACCAAGGGGGTCTCAGTGCCCTGAGATGGAGGACCATGACTGTGAGAATGATCAACACCCAGTCAACCATGAAACTGTGTGGGATCTGCTGCTTCAGTTGGATCCCTGAAAATCTGTGGGGCCTGATGGGATTCATCCCAGAATCCTCAAAGAGCTGCTGATGTCATCGTAAAACCTCTCTCATTGATTTGTGAGATTTGTGAGTGGCCTTGGGAAGCTGGGGAGGTCAGGGCTGACTGGAAGTTGGCAAATGTTGTCCTGATTTTCAAGGGCAAGAAGGACAAGGAGGAGGACCCTGGAAACCACAGGCCTTTTGGGTACCACAATATAAAAAAGACATGAAACTATTGGATAGTGTCCAAAGGAGGCCACGAGGATTGGGAAGGGCCCGGAGGGGAAGTCGTGTGAGGACACTGAGGGCACCTGGTGTGTTCAGTTGGAGAAAAGAAGACTGAGGGGAGACCTTCAGCATCCTCCTGAGGGGCAGTGGAGGGGCAGGTACCGATCTCTGTCTCTGTGACCAGTGACAGGACTCGAGGAAATGGCTGGAGCTGTGTCAGGGCAGGCTCAGGGTGGATCTCAGCAAAAGGTTCTTCCCCCAGAGGGTGGTTGGCACTGAACAGGCTCCCCAGGGCAGTGGGCACAGCCCCAAGGCTGCCAGAGCTGCAGGAGGGTTTGGACAACACTCTCAGGCACATTGTGAGATTGTTTATGTGTCCTGTGCAGGGCTTGGAATTGGACTCAATGAACTTGAGGGGTCCCCTCCAGCTCAACATATTCTGTGATTCCATGAAGGTTTTGTGAAATTTAGTCATAGAAACTGCAACTCTTGACAGGCCTAATATAGGTTAGTTTGTTTTAAGTACTAATCAGCCTTGCACAGCCAATTTCCTTAGCTGGGGAAAACTCCTACATGGTAAGTTGAGTATGTGCCTGTTACAGTGTCATTTAGATTAGGTGGTTATTTAACATCCCATCGTTTAAGCTTCTCCTGAGAAAGGTTAGAAGAATGGGTCCCAGCAATATAAAATGATGAAGATAACCTTTACCAGTACAGTGTTTATCATGAAGTTATGATGATTCTCCCTTTGAGGGTACCTGGGGCGAATGGATGAAGTCCAAAGTGCTTTGCAGGGAGAGGATTCAGAGGTGCCACGTTGATTCCCATGGGGACAATCCTCACAAGGATGAAAGACATGGAAAAGATGGGAGTAGAGCAGAAGGAAGAGTTGCTTTTGTGTTTCCAGTCCTAGCACTGACAGCAAGCAGCTGCACAGTGTTTATACTCACCAAGCCAGGCAGTGTGCCCTGTGCAATCTCCCTGCACAGGCCACACAGTTCTTTTAAAGAACAAGTTGGTTTATGTGGAGAAAGGACTTATACAGGTGTAGATGTGTCCCTGTGTGTCTTCCTGCCTCTCATACCTGTCGAGCCAACCACTATCAGGCAAAAGGAGTAGGAGGGATCTTGGCAATAATTACACTCTTACAGATCCATGGAGATGGGCAGCGGGGTAAGAAAGCCCTGTGAACGCCCCCACCAAGGTAAGGAGTCAGTGTGAGCTCTCATGCCAGTGTGCAAGAATTTGCAAGGTAAAAAGACTTAATAATTGCCTCAACTGCTAGAAAAGCTTCAGCTTAAGCAGCTCAGCTCTTCAGTTAACAGTGACATACAAAGCTGTAGAAAATAAGGGTTTCATTAATCCTGGGCCTCAAAAAACTGCTCCTTGTACAGCCACTGTTACATAAGGCCAGGCTAAATGGACCACTGCCAAGAGACTGGGAGAGAGGCACCTGTTGTGTATTCAAGGAAATGATATTGCTTTAATTAAAATATTATCTTCAGAGATTTTTTTTTTTAATAAGAGATAAGCACTGGGGATCTTTGAATTTACCTTTGGAATCAAACGATGTCCAAAAAGATATCACTCCCTGTATGCAAGGTCTTAACTATGTTGTCTCAGTGATCCCTTAGTGCTGTTCATGTGAGAGAGATCATAATATCAGGCTTTCCCGAATGAAGACTCTAAAATTAGATTTTGAATTGATGGCTGTTAATTATTGTGTACAGCTTAGTTATTTGGTTACAGATATGTATGCTCTCATTTCTGAGGCTCCACCTCTCACTGATAGTGGGTTCATTATCAAACCTGTGAAACGGTGATGATTCTGGTGGGAGGAAAATGAGGCTTAGAGTAAATACTAATGAACATTAGACAGCACTTAGATTTATGCAACTTTGATTTTTGGATTGTGCTGCAGTAAAATCCACCCAGCTAACCAGGCTTTTTCCTGAGGTTATTTGCATTTTCCATCAAACATTAATATCAACTTTGTAAGATAATTTAACTCTTATTTTGGTCAAATTAAGGTTCTTTGAACTTTTTTTTTTAGGCAGTGCTTTGCAAAGTCCATAGAATAAATTATGTAATTATTACATTATGCTAAAAATGTGAGTTTTATACTAACTATACTATAGACTCAGTCCCTGGACTTTTGCCATAGTTCCTTCTATAATACTGCTCTCCTGGGCATTGAGTCATTTGGCACCTGATTTCACTAATTACCACTGAACTTTAGAACCTTTAATGCAGTGAAAATTCAAATATTTAACATGCACTGATATTTACAGGATGAAAAGGTGGAATTTACAAAGAAATATGATATCCAATTTCTTTCTGTAATAATGCCAATAACTTAGAGTTAACTCTTATTAACATTTAGTACAGCAGTAAATGTAAGGAGTTGACATTATAATGTTATGATTATGATCAATAATACCTTGGCCCTAGGTGAATTTTCATGCTCCTGTTCATTCTTTGTGTAACTTGGGAGGGAAGGAAGAAGCAATCAACTAATGAACCAGTTTATAAATATCCAATACACGTGCTGACCTATTTCAAGGGTTGTGAAAGGGAGATTATTGTAAAATCTAAATATAGGCAACAGCTTCCATCCTTATCAAAAGTATAAAGAATGATTTTCTAGTTCTTAATTCCTAATAAGAATGAAAGGAAACCTTCTGATGCTTCCTGGCATGCAAAACTCTGACCTTCCTAATCAGTGTGGTATTTTCAAGCATGGTGTTTATGTAGGAAGCACATGAGATGCCTTCACACCGAGGCATTTTGTATTCAGCTGCCATCTCCCATTACAAATTTCCTGTTTGATGTATGGATGGGAAGTGTTATTCTACTTTATGAGCCTCATTTAGGGGAGAGTATTCTGTTGGAGGCCAAAGCAGACACTTGCTGTCAGGGAGAAAAACAGAGGAATTTGGCTTCCTCGGTCACAAGCACAGAGAAAGACATTCCCAAGTGTCTGATCCGTAACCAGTGATTTAGGCAAAATTCTTCTGATCTATTTTAGGTATTCTTCACAACATGTCATGGAAATAGCTTTTTTACTCACCCTTCTGAGTGGTCCAGATCTCTTAATTCTCTCTGAAAGCAGTCTAAATATTGTTGTCTATGACGAGTGCATCTTTGAATATCAATTCTTTCTCTAGCACACACAAATGCCATTTTCGGAGTTCTTTGTGAAGTCTCTAAGTGGGTTAGTAAGGATAATATTTATCTTAACTGATTTCTGGTTTAATCATCTGGATTAGCTATTTGCAGGAGACTTGACTGCTATGTTTTTTTCCAAACTTTACTTCTATTTGTACTTGGCATTGTCCTTGTCTTATTAAATCACTGGAATGGCCCCAGATCTTATCTGTATATTGCATGAATAATTTCAGTGGCTCATCATTTTCTGACAAAACAGCCTGAGTAATTTGTGAAGATTTGCTTGTCACATAAACCCAAACTTGTCTTTTCCCAGAACTGCTGCCATCAGCAGAACCTCTAGGTAAAACCATGAAGACTTGATTTTTTTACCTCATAAAAAATTATTTGGTATTTATAATAGCATCATTTTTTCAAAGACATGTACCACTTTGAAGCTAACTCAGGTTTTGCATGTGTAAGAGCTGATCCAGTGTAGTCCAGTGGCACCCACTGTCTGCTGTCACTGCAGCACTGGTGGGGACAGTCAACCTTGCAGAACCTCAGTTCCCTGCCACCAAAACAAGATAATGGCTCTTTTTTACCTCATAGAGCTCAAGGTGACATCTTGCAGGTTGTCAGGAACTTGGTCACTGTGCTGCAGTCACGAGGATCACGTAGGAAGAGAATATTTGCAGCAGGAATTAGAGAAAACTATTATCTTGTGGGATCATGTGGGAATATGTTCTAAATGTACCCTGGTTACTGATGCCTTCTGCCTCCTTGAACAAACAGTGGTGGCAATCAAAATTAAAACTGGTCAAGTTTTAATTGCCATCAATCCTTATGAAACTCATGAGCCTGAGAGAGAACCTACTACAACACCTGTCCTGGAGAGGAGTAGGGCTGGACAGCATTTATAATTCTGAGTACAGCTAAATCAGACCTTGCATCAAAAAAACCCTTTCCCTGGGCATGTGCTGAGTAAGTATTTATTTATTTATTGCAACATTCCAGATACATACAATTAATTGCTAATGTGATGTAGATGCTGCTGACCTAGTGCTGCTTCTGGAATAAATCTTCAAGAGAAAAGTCAACAAAAAACTGATGAGATTTAAAGAGTGAGCCGTGCCAGACCCAGACAATAAAACCCTTTCCCCATTGTGCATATATAGCTTTATCCTAATCACTTCTTCACCACAAATATTCATAAATATTCTCTTCCCACATTACAAATAATGTGCATTCACATAAACACTAAGGAAATCAGGCTTGTAAAGTCCTTCAGCTGCCAACGGCAGTTTTGTTGTTGTTGTTGTTTGTTTGGTTTTTTTAATAATTCCTTGAGAAATATTTGTACTGCTTCACAACAAAAACCTAATTAGTCACAGAGCTAATCAAACAAGTCCTGCACCAGACTCTGCAGTGGTGAGGGCTTTGGGTGAGGGCCAGGTGCCACTGCACTCCCACCATGGTAACCCCACCATGTTTCTCACTGTTGGTTAGTCTTGAATTTTTGCAGGACTTCTGTTTTTAGCACTAATGATATGGAGAAAAATGCTGAATCATGGGTATTTTTAAATGCATATAAGGTTCAAATTAAGCATTTAAGCATGTTAATTACACGTTACTGTCTTCCTGCAGTCTCCTGACAAACTGAAGCATCTGCCTATAGCTACTCATCTACTTGATGCTCTGTCACTTTGTTCTCCTTTGGCTTCCCCAAGCTAGATTAATTGGATGGCTCTGAAGGATTCAGGGAGTATTTTGGCTTCTGAAAATGTTCTCCTTTTCAGACTGCTTTCCAACCTTTTCTCCCCTGCTTAATGACCCATTCAAAAAAATTACCAATGAAATTCTTAGACTAGATTTACATAAGATCATTAGAGTATTCCAACTCCTTTACTTTAAAATATTCATGGCAGTCTCACAATGTTGGCTTCACAGAACCAATTTCAGGCAGAACTCCCATCAGCTTCACTAAAGGATGGTGGGGTAGAGCTCTAATTGTCACAAGCTCCCAAGCTTCAGCTTCTGTTCTCCATATCAAGCAACAATCCAGACAGTGCTTCACTGTGCATTCTGATCACGCTGCAGAGCTGGGGAGAGGCAGGTTAGATGCTTTCTATTGTCCCCATTTTTCGAGAACAAATTGCAAGAACTTGCTGAATTAAATCTCAGCCTAGGAAGACTTTTCTGTTTATCACCTGTGTGTAAAACTTCACTCGATTTGCAGCTTGAAAAGCAAAGCATTCTATTAAAAATTTTGTGCAAATTTGTAGCTTACTGCTCTATTAAACCACTTGCTTTGGACAATTTTAGAATGGCAAGAGATGCTGTCCTGTGAAAGGATGACTTGATTTGTAGATAGAAACAGCAGTAAATCTTTATGTAGGAGCTGTCTCAGCTTAAGCAGGGAAGTTCTTTTCAGCACAGGTACTGTACAAACAGATTTTAGGGAAGGAGTGGGGACATGCTCTCGGTCTGTAGGGAGGCAGGGAGGAGATCAGGCTCATCCAGGGGTCACAGCAGCAGAGCAGAATTTGAATTCTCTGCTTTTGACAATAAACACTGTGTTGAGTTCCTGCCCTCTACACAGGCAGTGCCTGCAGCAGCTGTAAATGTGCTGTGGGCGTCCCTGTGGTCCAGCACTCAGCACTGGCCCTCCTGCCTCAAGTGTGTGCCAGCTCAGCAGTGTACAGGGCCTCCAATTCCCTCTTTCCTCTTCAACCACTTCCAGTGCTTGTGCCCAGTGAGCCCAGATCCAGAAATGTTTTGCTTAATGTTGTCCAGTCCTTCCCATTCCACTGTTCCTGGCTTAACGAACAACCCAAGACACGAGGAAAAGTCTCCGGAGAGCAGCACGATGTAAAATGTCCCACCCTCTTAAAAATTTATTGCTGAAGAAACTGTGCTTGGATATATTTTTAAAATGGAAATGAATAATTTAAGGCTGTTTAAAATATATGAATGTAACTTTAAATTAATCAGGTTTTTGTGTACATTGCTTGGCAAACAAAATATGTCTCAAGGGGCTTTGTTTTGTTAACAAACCTCGCTTCCCCTTTCCTTTTTTTTTTACCTCAGAAGCAACTTTTGAAAAGGCTCTTAGTAACATTTCCATAAAGCTGAAGCATTCCCTTCATCCTGCCTCCACCTCCCATGCATTTTGAAGCAGTCAGGCTCTATCAGCTGTACCAAAGGCAGGTGAAAGAGAGATTTCCTCAGCAATTGCCTGAGACACAGGGAAGGATGTTCGATGAAGGCAAAGACACCCAGTCCTCTGGCTGTGACCTGGGGTGACCAGGGAGCCACTCTGCAGGTCATGCAGAAGTTAGAGGCAACTGGGAGAAGGAAGAGTGGCCAAAATGGTCTCCCTGAGCTGCAGACATGATGAGTAAATTGCTGCAGATTAGGCAGATTTGGAAATGAGTGCAATTTCAAATGAGTTGCAGCTTTCTCTAGGGAAGTGTGCTGTATGCTCCACCCTAGGCAGATGACAAAACATATTTTAATGTCTGTGGTAATGAATGATACCTTGATAAGACATCAGTTAGTCAGAAGCTCAGCTTAAGTGTCCTCCTGTCTGGTTTTTAAGGGTGTGAATATTCAGGCTGAGCTTGCCTTCCAACGTCTGTGGAGTGCTGGTCCCTGCTCTCAAACTCATCTGCTAAACCATTTCACTCTCACAGAAAGGATTAAATACCTGTTGAGACAGAATGTGTGGCTGATAGGGATGCACAAAATTCAGCCTGAACCTCCTGTTGTGTTTAGTTTAGTGCAAGGACAGGATCTTAGATCATCTGTATCCCAAGCGAGTGCCACACCTGTCAAGCCACAGAGCCTTCTGGCTCTCTATACTCCTAAAGTTGTCATCTGGGGTCAAACAGAAAAGTGGGGTTTTGACTGTTTGTCTGTGGTAAGTGGAAGCAGCAGCTATAACTACTCTGGTTCTAACTCCTGTGGTAACTGAAATTAGAAAAAAACTTGGCTAAAACTTTTAAACTCATCTAAGGTATAAAAGCTGATTTGTCTTCACAGAAAATATGGGGAGGCCCAGCTTTGCCTCTTTGCTTCGTAAGGCATTATGGATTTCAGCATGTTAACATTCACCACTTACATTTCTGTGCAGAGCTTGTCAGCTCTGGGGGATGTGATGGTGCCTGAGCCCCATCAGGGGCTGATGGGGAGGGCTGGCCAGGCAGGGAGCCTGGGAAGGACTGGAGTGGTGGGAGCCCTGGTGCCACGGCAAGTGCACAGCCCAGTTGTGTTCCTCTCCCTGCCAGTCTTGAGGGTAATCCAACCTCTGGCTCCTCTAAACAACTCATGTTTTTTTCTGTGTGAGTGAAGAGCAGCAGGGTGAAAATACAGTTTTAGGCTTCTGATAAATTGTTCTGTTTCTCCTCTCCCTGGTTTAAGCAGTGAGAGTGCAACTGAATTCAGCTGCTCTCCAAGACAGCCCCATACTGAGAGGTATCTGTTCCATTTTATCCTAGCAACTCAAAGACTGGGGTATTTCAATACAACCTTAATTTTCTATCTGCCTGGTATGTGGGCTCATTCTTATCCTGGTTTTAAGGAACCTCCACATTTTGCACATTTGGAAACCAGGTAGAGGAGGTAGAGTAGGGAAATGCTGGAATTATAGGTACTAATTCTGGTAACTTTTAAAAGTGCTTTTATTTACCTGCATATTTTTGACAGCATCTGATGAATGAGGTTATTAGATCAGCTGAGTGCAAGGGTCACTATAAATGAGTGTAGAAGAGGTATTTCTGATGCCATCTGCAAATACTCTTGAATTTAGATGAAAGCAAAAAATGAGCGCATCTATAGACTACTAGACAGGAAATTATCAACTACTAGATAGGAAATTATTATAACATGTCAATCATGTGTCTCAGGTTGAGGCTTGGACACCTCATCTTCTGCTCCTGTTTGCACAGAGTTTGACATATTATTGATCTATTTAGCATTTTGATATTAGCAAATATTCATGTCTAAAAGAAATGGTCCTAAATGTAAACACAGAACAGAGATTTGCATAGATGACACAGGGCAGGCAAATGTTTTTGACTAACAGAGCGTGCCTGACTGACATTGCATATCTGAAATGAAACCATATGGCAGGACTGGTTTTTGTTTGGTTTTGTTTGTTTTCTTTTCTTTTCTTGGGGTTTTGTGGTTTTATTTTGTTATAAATAAATAAATAATCCCCTTTCAGGAGAAATATTTTCTAGTATTAAGCCAGAGGGAACATTTCCTTGTAAAGCTGGTTAACTTGTACAGTGTGCCCTGCACTCTGAAAAATGCACAACCAGTTCTTTGTATCAAACTGTGGTTGACATGTGGAGCAGTAATATTTGGCATTATTTGGTAATTTTAACATTTTTACATTTAGAAGTTACAACTATTTACAGAAGTTAAACTGTGAGCTATTAGAAGACAAACATCCATCTGGGAGCACAGTGAAAAAAAGAAAATGATGCACTGAAAGTATTATTTAATATGAATTCATTCTAAGCCAAGTGTGGCAAAAAATTGCCAACATCTCATCCTCCCATGTAGCACTGACTTGTAAACTATAATCACATCTGTTGTGTTAGTATTTGTAATAACTATGCTTGTGATAAATGACCACATCAAATTTTAATAGCTTTCCTAATGTTCACAAGAATGATTGCATAATGAGGTTACCTTCTCTTAAATTTATGGCGTGAAAAATGTTGTGTGCAGTGTTCTGCCCAAAGTCAGCTTCCCAGCAGAACAACTTTCTAAACAACTACTTTGCAGCATCAACAGAGTAGTGGAAACAGGAAGCAGGAGAAACAAAGCTTCCCAGAAAAATCTCCTTAGTGAAGGAGGTAGGGACTGTGAGCATGATGTATTCTAGCACACTGCAGAGGCAGGAGCTTATTTGGAGCTCTCTTACTACAACTCAGTTTACATGGTCTATGCCAAAAGCAAAGTAAAAGACAATAGCAAAGTCGAATCAGGAGAATAATGAAAAATGTAATGACTCCTGATCTTCTGCAAACTCAAATCACTTCTTCTTCCACTGTCAGAAACTTTTCTGCACTATATATTCTGTCTATATCATTAATACCTCCCTGTTTTTGATGAAATCATAGCTAAAATATATCACTGGACCAAAATGTCTGCAAGAAGTCTTTCATGTATCTTCAACCAAAGTAGTATGGAAGCCTTTCTTGAGAAGTGAGGTTCCACCTGCACTAAGCACAGAGGGTGGGATTATACAGGATACACTGGAGTGATGGGACAGAATCCAGCACTTCCCCTGTTGGACTTCCCTGGTTGGTGATTCCCAGCCCTCGGATCTGTCCAGGTGTCTCTGCAGGCCCTCCCTGCCCTCAGGGACTCAGCAGCCCTCCCAGTGCTGTGTCACCTGCAGATTGCTCAGGGTCCCTTCCAGTGCTGAGTGCAGGTCACTGATGGAGATGTTGGAGAGCAGAGGGCCCAGGATGGAGCCCTGTGGAGCCCCCCTGGTGACACTGTCTGATGTCACCCCAGTCACTGTCACCCTCTGTGCCCGACCCCTGAGCCAGTTGCTCACCCCCCACAGGGTGTGTTTATCCAGCTGTGGCATGGACAGTTTATCCAGCAGCACACACTGCCTCAGAGGATCCTGCCTTACCCTCAGTGCAGAGGAAATGAACAGGGATAGCTGTGTGTTCTCAGTGGATCAGCTCCTGATCCCTGTTAGACCAGTTTATATCCAGTTATTTATACTGGTCTAAAAAAGATCACAATCTGGTGGCTTGATCTACTCTGGGCAGTACTACGAGAAGCTGAATTACCCAGTAATTTGGGTCCTACTATATTTGTCACAGACAATCTGTGCAAATAGTTTGGGTTTAGTTTGGCAATTCAGTCGTGTGTTATTTAGGGGCTGTAGTAATACTATAATAAAGTGTAGGACCAAAGATCAACAGCTGGTGCTTGAACACTTAAGTATACCTGCTTCCTATAATCCTGGAAAAATGTGCTTCTTTCTGGTGTTACACTCAGAAAAGCCAGTCAAATGAGCACCTGGGTTGAAAAAGAATTGCTCAGGTAGAATGAAAAGGCTATAATCCTGGGTTTCCTGGGCTTCCAAAGCATATTCTAAAACGCTGGGAAATAGTCAGTGTCACATCTTGCTGGTGTAGCTCAAACACAGTAACTAAATAGAGCAATGAGCAATGAGCAAAAGACCACAGAGCAGGAAATTCAGGACAGCAAATGCCGGTGCAAGCCTGTTGTCTGCATGTGGGCAGGGCCATTGCCGTGGCTGTGGGGCTGCCATTCATCCACTGAACAGGACACTGCCACGTGCTGCACAAAGTCTGTGCCCCGGCAATTGAGCAAATTAGGTTGGCATGTCATTTATCAGCCCGCTGATTAAATCCATTCAGCTCTAATACATTAAGGGACAAAAGATCTCTCACTCTATTTCTTTAGAGTTTGATTTGTGAATGTGTGTGCATGTGCAAATTACAGATGCACACGTCATTCACACTCGTGGATATAATATGTTGCAGTACATTGCATAGCCTGCTGGTAAGTCTGTTTATCATCATTTTCCCTGAGGCCCCACTCATCTCTTAAGGACTTATTTTTACTTTCCAAACCACTGAACTGCTCTGACTAACCAACCTCATTTAAATTAATCTGACAGATGTGAAAATTTCTTCCTTTTTGCAGCCCCAAACCCAGCTCATTTGTGCAGCAGCACCTTCTTTATACATTTAAAATGCTATGAAAAAACCCACTGATATCTTAGAGCAGGGCAAGCTGGCAAACATGATGTCCTCAGGGTGGTCCCTTTGGCATGTCCATACTGAGCCCAGTAAAGACTGGCTTTGGCTAGGCTCATTCTTTCACCTCAGCTCCAAGTGAAATGGATGGCCAGGAGAGGAGTATTCTCTGTAGACCAATGCATCAGCAAGCAGCCTAGACTGCCAGTTTTGGGGCACAACAGAGTAATTTATAATTTCTGGTCCTGCTGCTCTGTCAGGGGAGTGCAGAGATATTCCAAGGCTGGGACCACTTTTCAGGTGGGGTGGTCAGGTGGAAATGGGCCAGATGCACTGGGGGGAATATTGGAGGTTTAAAAAAAACAGAGGCTATTCTCTATAGAGAACTAGGAAGGAGAAGGCAGCACATGGAAAATATCAGAAGGGGGAAGAAACGTCCTGATATCAATGGGCTGAGCTCTGTAGTGGCTCACAGACTCATCTGCTGTGCGTGTCTCTGTGGCAGGGTTTGCTGTGGAGGAAGGACACACTCTGTTGTTACAAAGCAAGGAAGCTCCTACTTACTAGTTTTTCTTTTTGGCTTAGTGATGCCAAAAATCCAGCAATCAAATTCTGTTGCATTACTTACCAACCTGGTGCTTATTCCTGCTGGAATCTCCTCGGCTGCCTGTGGTAGAAGACACTGGCAGAGTGCCCGTGGTGGTCCCAGCACTCCAGCCCCTGGCCAAGGGACGGGCACTGGCACTGCTGGAGCCCCCCAGCCCTGTGCCGTGCTGCCAGCTCTCCCTGCAGCCCTTGGGCAGGGGAATCCACAGGTGAGTGGGTTCTGGTGACAGTTGGGGACGGCTGGCACTGTGCCAGGTGGCACCAGCTCTGTTCCCTTTGGGAAGGGATGTGAAACGATTGATCAGCACTGAAAGCCTTTGCCTGCACCTCAGGGTTGCTTGTTACTTTGTTCCATAGCTCACATTTTTGGGAGTGCAGTCCTGCTAATTGAGCTACCTCTTGCTTGTTTATAACGAATTACTTAATATTTCTGCTTTTTGGCATCCTCCACAGATGGACCAGGGCAGGTTTGGGATGCACAAGCATTAGGACTAAAATCAAGAAGAGAAAACATGTTATCAGCACTATTGTCAGTCACCTGAGAGAGATTTGATATAATTGACTATCCTGCTGGTTGTCTGATCTCAGTTTTTCTAGAGATTGTCTTCAGAGGGAGCAGAGGGTCATATGTGAGTACCTTTCAACAAAGGGATCAAAAGGCAAATCTCTAACAGCAACACTGTCCCTTCACTAGCAACAATGCCACTTGTTCAGCAGAAGATACACCTAATTTCAGCAGTTTAAACAGAAACAAAAAACTTGCCTCTTCCCCTTCCTTCAGTTAATTTTTTTTTTTTTAATCTTCTGGATCACTTAGTTTGGGGGGGGAACAAAAGGAGTAAAAAAAAAATTCATTCTGAGTGTGGAGTGTTTAAAAGAATAGGTTTTAGTTTATCATCTAAAATACAGGATCTTACAAGGCAGTGCTGGGCAACTGCATCTCTGCTTATTCCTCAGCTTCAAAGAAGATCAGATGCAAAATAATCTGGTTATCATAAGTAACCAGTTCAAGATGGAGAATTTCTGTCTTTATATACCCACATGGTTCAAGAAAAATTTGTCTCTGTATAATCTGAAAATAGCTAAAAAAAAAATAAATTTAAGCCACAAAATTACTTTGTGCTGGCAGCATAGAACTGGAAATGTGGGGTTCTTAACACTGTTTCTTGACAAATCCCACAGTTTTTCTGTATAAAGTAACCAAATGACTGAGTTTGTTTCCTTCATTGGTAGTACTGGGACGCTCACGACATGTTTGCAAATCACTTTGAGGTCCTCACACTGCAGGTGCTATTAGCACATAGTACTGGTATTAATTATTAAATCATAACTGGGCTCTGTGAATATCTCAGCACCTGCAAACCCAGGGATTTTGGATGGCTATCCCCTCAAATAAAACCTGCTTTAAATAGGAAGTTTTAAAGTCAACTGTTTGGCAAGGCAAGGGTGGATTTTGGAGATATGTTCATGGACTGAGGATGGATTTTTGCTTCTTGGATTTAGAGTAAAACTTCCAAAAGACTCTAGAGATTTGGGATATCACTGAGATAGTACTGATGTGAGAGAGATTTTTCTTTGTGTTACTGCAGTACTGCCCTGAGCTGATCTATCCTAACAGGCATGTCTGTAAACACCATGGAGATAAGTCTGTAAGGTCTATGTTCCTTTGAAGACAAATGAACTTAAATACAGAATGCATTTTTGAAAGCCTTCTCCCTTTTTTAATTTTTTTCTACCCTGTGCCTTAGGTTCTTCCCAGGCAAGCCTGAGAGAAATATTTATTCACATAATACTGCAGATGCTTAATTCATTTATGTTTGGTGGGTGTTTTCAGCTCTTTGGATAGAAGGGCAACTATTCCTGTTTCAAACTCATATTGAAGAGGAACACTTTTAACAATATTTTTTCCTCTGTAATTTATGATCTGTTGAGAAACACTTTTCTCCTGAGCAGAGGATGGAAGGGAATGAGTCTGTGCTTTGCAGCCCCTCAGTGGGAGCTGGGGCTGAGCAGTAGCTCGTGTGGCAAGAACCAACATTTTGCACCCATAGCACAGTAAGGATAATGAATAAATACTTTGCAGAGAGATGTGAAATGTTCACAATCACTCAAAGCCTGCAGCAGTTTGTTTTGATAGGAATATTTTGCTCTTCAGCTTCGTGGTAGTACCATGAATGGACAGAAATTCAAACACTATTGTTCAAGCAGTTATGCAGATTTCTCCCTTCTTTCTTTCTGAAACTGCCCCCCTGAGCAACTTTCTGACACCAAAGCCTTCCAACATCTCTAAATGTTGCTGACTGAAAAAACAAACAACACTGTCACATTTGGAAAGTCAAAGCAGAAAAGTGTCTCATTTGTAGAGCGATTCATTTCGATTTTCATCTTGCTGCTGTCACTGAGGATACATGAACAACAGCAGTTGGTATTATCAGGAGACCTAAGCAGACCTGTTTCGTTGGCTGACTTGACAGCTGTTCCGTGAAAGAGATTCATGCTCACAAAATCAAAAAAGTATGAAGACCAGATTTTCTTTTTAACCCTTTGTTACCTCACTGTACCTTTAATGAAAAATCAAAGGGAAGGATCGGGTTCCTGTGGAAAATAGTGGAGGGACTTAGTTTAGTAAAGTGCCACGCGTGCCCTGTGTAGCACTCCCTAAAGCTGTGTCTTTGACATTGGATCTGCACAGCTGTGCAGGGAAATCAAACCCAGGGGCCTGATTCCCCTGCTACCACAAGCTGCACATAGCAGGGGGAGGTTTAGGTTCTTCTCAATGATCCATTTCTCAGGCAACCTGGATCCTTTCATCAGGTAGCTTTTTTCCTTTAGTTCAGCAAATACGCAAATATTTTTAAAAGTCTACTAGTCTGCTTCCCATTTTTGAAAGAAATTTATTATTTCAGCAGATACTATTGCCAGGTGTTGGTGTTTTCTAAGCAGTAAGGATCTCCTACCATGGTGGGTTTACCTTGGCTGTTCTGAGGTATAGTTCCTGATACAGCACCTGTTTGCCTGCTCACCCCTTGATAGCAGTGTGATTTATGCAGCAGAGGAGCTGGTCTCACAGTTATTTAGATGAGAGGAACCTTAATATCCAATTGTTTAATAGGAGTGGTACTGATGGCCCTGCACTAACATGCATTAGTGAAAATCTTCCTTTAACTCCTGCTGCAAAGCTCTGCAAGTTTATCATCTGGTACCATGAGGTGTCATGGCTGTGAATTGTTATAGTCAATGGGAAATAAAAGACTATGGAAATGAATCTCCATGAGAAAGCCAGACTTGACACAAAGCTGTGCTCTGTCACAAATATATTTGCCTCAGCAATTGCACTAGAAGGATGCCAGATTTCAGGAGTGTTTAGTTAGGGTTGTGGAGTTTAGTTCAGAATACACTGAAAACAAACTGTAAAATAACTGCAGTGTGTGAATGGAACTAGAGCAGTTTATTCCAGTTAGCCCAGCCAATGGTCCTGAGAACGATTTTTTACAAATCTTTTGAAAGGTGCTGTCCCCTCACTTTGATGCTGCAGGGTGGTGAGGTAACTGGTTTGGTCTGCAATCATTCACTGTGGTTATGATTCGTCATTTCAAATGAATCACCCATTTGTCTGAGACTGGTGTCTTGGACTGCCTCTGCATAAACCTACTTTAATTATTTCATTAATTATAAATACTGTGTTAAGGCTGTGACATTGAAGCTCAGAAAAACTCCTTGAGATCATATGCAGAGATTTTGTTGGTTCTTTTGTGTTTTCCTGCTCTGGGACCTGTGTTAACTATGGCATTTGCTCGTGGGTATGAAAAGAAGCCTCAGTGTACTTTTTCTACCGACATGAATGTGAGCCCAGGCTCTGCAGAGCAGCGATGAGATCCAGCTGTCTAGCCCAGGAAAGCACAGAATCACTTTCCTCCTTGAGTATTACCACTAAAAGCCAGGGACAGGACTGCCCTTGTTAGCAAATACTGTTTCCATTAGTATGTGTTTACAGAACAAGTCTATTAAATATGTATTCAACATGTGCAGATGCTCGTAGGGAGACGCAGATGACACTTGTGTGAAGTGACACTCAGCAGCCATGAACCCTTGGCTCCTGAGCCACTGACACTTTGTTAAACACTGCCTGTTTTCCACAGGACATTTTCTGTGGCTTGCAGAGCTGCCCCCAAGAACATACTCAAACAGAAGAGCTCAAACTGATCGAATTACTCCAGTACTCAGCAGTGCCTTCTGCTGCTGTCTGAAGAGAAGAGAGGAAAGAAAGGACAAAGAGCTCTCTCTCTGTGGTGCTTTCTTACCTGCTCACAACAACAGGACCTGATTGCAACTATCTGGAGGCTGCAGCCAGTAGTATGCAGCCTGTACAGTAACATGCATTACTGCAGATGAGCATAAGTAAAATTCCTTATCTTCCGTCATTCATTACCAAGCACACATGACCTACAAGTAGTTGCTTCTCATTATGAGGCTTACCCTGAAAAGTGCTGCTGAGCACCTGAGACCTTTTGTTTAGTGGGTTGTTTAGGACATGCAGTGACTTTAAGCAGTGAATGGATGTGTTTGGAGTGTTATCTTATTATCTGCTGTTTAAGACCTAACAATGAGGTTTGAAATATGAAGGATGCAGAAAGGGAGGGAAACAAAACTGCTTTCAGAAATCTGCCTTTTCAAAGTGAGCCTCAGCTTATTTTTCCAGAGCTGCTGCTACTTACAGAAGTCATTCACCTGACTTTTTTTTAAAGTGTGTAAGCAAAACTAATTAATTACTTCAAGCTTAGCATGCATGGAAGTGCTTTGCTAGATACAGACCTGCAGTCAATTATTATCAGCTGTAATTACCAAATAGTGTGCTTTTTTATCTAGGTTTGACCACTCATCCCAGGTTTTTTAGCCCAAAGGCTCCTGGGACAGTTTATATGTTGATACCTTAAAGATCAAGTACCCATAGCAAGCTTTTCACAACCTGTGAATTCCATCAGAGGGAGGGGACAATCTGGCTGTCCTTGTACCACAGCAGGTTCTTTATTTCTGGGATGTGCTTTATTTTCCCATTTAAATACAGTCAAGACTATTGTTTCCAAGGAGCTGTGTGCAAAGAGCCTGTGCAAGCACAAACACCTCACATACCCCTCAGATGTGGGCACAGGAATTGGTTTACACTTGGGTAGAATGAAGGACTTGATTGTCTTACTGAGATTGGAATATCTGGTGGCAGCGGAGCCTGGATGTTTTAAACTAGTCTGTCTCTTGCAACTCCTTTTTAATGAATAAATTAGAAGTTAATTAATTATGGGATTTTATCCCATTTCCTCTTAAAAGCAGTCCTGCTGAGATTTTAACACGGTTACAGAGAAGCCTAGGTGTTTTAAACAAAGCCACCCCTTCCAACTCCTTATGCTTTTATAAATAAATTATGAACCAATTAATTATATTTTCCATATCCTCCCTGTTATCTGCTTCTTATACTCTGATAGATAGAGTGATACTGAGCCTCTGAATTTTTGTAATCTATTATAGAATGATTATAGAATTGCTATTAAGAAATAGTACAGAGCTGGGTCTCTTTCCTTGAGAATACAGTTTGCTGAGTAAGAGCTATAATATTATTTGATTTACATGGTATGAATGAAGATTTAAAATTCCTTTTATATTAGTTTCGTAGTTTTTTTCTATCATATAATGACTACAGACAAAAGACAATTAATTTTTTCGGTGGAGGGGTGGGTGGTTTTTTTCTTGGAGGGACTGGCATGAGTGTGATGTGGTTAGTTGGAGAGGACAAGGTTGCAGCATGAACCAAGCCATAACTTCAGAAATGCTGAAGGTGAAGCCTGAAGGTCAAGCCTGGGAGGTTGAGAACCTCAAGTTATCTCCAGCAACACTGGTATTTCTCTTGTTTTTTTCTCCCAGTAAATTCAAAAGCTGTAACATTAATGCTTGCTGATGGTTTCAACTACCCGTGTTCTCACTCTCTGTATTGGAAGGGGGGACAAAATTAATTTATCCCTTAATACCTATATGCACTCTGCTAACTTTGCCAAGGTGCCAAAAGTTCTGCTCTCAGGTAGAAAAATTAGACAATTAACACGTTGTTGAGCCTTTGCTGTGTCACAAAACAAAACAGCAAAGGTTTCAGTTGGGGACCACTGATCTTTCCAGCATATAAACTTTGACATAAATCCATTTCCAAATGGATATTCTAATACTTCAGCTCCTATAGAAAGCCTGTGCATTTTCAAAAAGGACAAGGCTCTGTTACCCTCTTGATTTATTAAATGAGCTATTTGCCTGTAAATCCAGAATATTGATATTTAATTATGTTTGATCATTATAAATTTCTCAGTCTTTAAACTAATGCTAAAAATAGAAATGCATACTGAAAAACTAACAATATGCTTTAATCACTCAAAATAAATTGATCCCCAAATGCTCTGTGCTGTGTTATAGTGAGTCTCAGTTCTAGATGTTTATCAGCTGAAATGCAAGTTACCCTTAAAACCTGCAGGATAACAGGGTAATAAATAGCGAGCAGGTGGGAAAAGACATCCTGTGTCCGATGATTACATGTGTTACAGTGGTAGTTCAGAGATGACTTTAATAATAGACAAGGCTGCAGCCTGCTGAGAGCTGTGTGACAATCCGTCCTTGACCAGGCGTACAACAAACCTCAGCGTCTTCCCGCAGTTTTGAGCCTCACACAAGGACAGTTGGCTGCTAAAAATAACTCAAGAGATAACAAACTAAAATATTAATATGTTGTGGGACGCGATGATTGCTGGGCACGCTGAGCAGCACTGCCATGCAAACGATAAACCTCCGAGAGGGGAAGAGGGAATTAATTCTCATATTGCCACACTGAAATGGCTTAAACAGGCACCAAAGCTATTTTCGGTGACCAGACAATTGCATCGTGCGTGGCTGTGTGAATGTGAGCTGACAGGCTGCTACAGCAAAGTGCAATGCAATCATTTTTGGGCTTGGGCCAGGCATATCAATCGAATCACGGCTCCTCCGCAGCAGCCCAGTGAAAGAAATGCAGAATGAGCGTGTCATTTCATATTGAACAGAATGCTAAGGGTTTAATGACTGCTCAGGGACCTCAGGCAAGGCTTCCATCAACACAGTTAGCCCCTGTTGTTTTCAGAGGAGCCATGAAGTAAACACTGAAGCTGGAGGAATTTACTGTGTGTCCCCTGGCCCACATGAGGGCTGGCAGCATGCCTACACGTGCTGCTTGTTAAATATAGCAGAAAACCTTTCTTTTGTGCCTCTTGGGACAGCTATGAAAATCAGGGCCCCTAGTTAAAATAATTTTAGGCTTTTAGAAGTTCTCCTAATGCTACTGATAGACCTTCTGCATTACTGGTGCTCACATCTTCAATCTAAAGTTTTAAGCCAGCGTGACATTGCTGTCATGGGCTAAAAAGTGTGAGGAAGTTCTTCCCTGTGCCTTGAGCACACAGAGCAGGAAAGAGTCGAGCCTTTCTACTACTTCAGATTGCATCTGTGCAAGGATTTAACTGCTGAAGCAAAACCAGCAGAACAGATCAGCCAGTGTTATAATCTGTGTTGCATTTGGAATTGCTTGTTGATTGAGAGCTCTGGGTAGCAAGGATTGCACTCCTGCAATGGAAAAGCTGCAACATCCTGGAGGTTCATGGTATGAGCTCAGACCAGCTCATCAGCTGTGCCAGGCACAGAGGTGTTAACTTAGAGCAAGAACAGATAAAACCCACAAAGAGGATTATTTTTATCCTTCTGTATCTGTATGTGGGGAGAGAGATGCAGGTATACACTTAGCTGACAAATAAGCTATCTTTCAGCTAATTTCCTTTATGAAAGCAATGATTCCTCTTCTAAATAGATTTACACTTTCTTTAACAAAGTACAAGCATTACAGGAACAGCTCTACTGGTTTATTAACTCTTACAGCATGTGCACGTTGCTGTCTGCAAAACAAAACCTGGTGTAGATGACATAATTAGCCAAAGAGATCCAGCAGGTAACTAGCTCTCCTTAGCTTCCTGCAAGGACTTTAATGGATTTACAGTAACTGAAGATCTGATCCTATTATCTGTAATAAGTCAGGTAAATTTTAAACTAAATCTTCCAGAGTATGTTCAGGAATGCCTGCTCCACTAAACAGCAGCCCGAAAGACGTGCTTGTGTAAATAATTATCTGAAAAAGGCAGCTGGCTAACAGGGTTTGCCACTGAGTAAGGGTGGGGATGAACTTGTATGAGGGAAGGGGTAGTTGCAGTGCTGTGTGCTGTCCTCACCAGATGGGCAGGAATCTTGCATTTCTTAAAGAAAATCCACTGTTTCCCAGTAAAAGTTTAATAATTCCTGTTAGAGATGAGTGTCAATGGTACAACTTCAGGTCTGAGTTGGTGCTGCTCTGTTGCTGGGGGGTTCCAGGCTTCCCTTTTGCCTGTGTATTTTGCTGCTTTCTGTGGATTAACCACGTGCAATCCATGTGCAGCCAACTCTGAACTTGAGGCAAATTCCACCTTCCACGTGATCCACCCAGCAATATTCAAGCAGCATTCAGTAGCAGCATAAATATTTTGAATTGATCTGCTTCAGATAACATTTTATTTATATTTTGCCATTTGATAGCAGAACAAATATGATTATTCACTGCTTTTTTACCAATAGCCTTTTTGTAAAGCTTGAAGATAGGAAAATCCTGAAACACATTTCTCTTGGATCATTTAACAACTCTGGGCTTGATCCTGTAAGCTGTAGGTAGTGCAAAAGCACAGCTAAGCCACTGGTAGGATTAAGGAGCATGCTGCCTTTATCTCAAAGAGCAGTAGGAGGAAGTTGATATTAAAAAGTCTGCTGTGCTTCTGGAGTCTGAGGATGTTGCTGCCTGCCTAAGTTACTGTGAGCCAAGGGACAGCGTTTCACTGCAGTCACTGCCAGCCCTCCTGACACCCTGAGCTCCCACATGCCCTTGAAACCCAGTCCTTGCTTCTGGTGTTTTGTCTCAGCACCAGCAGGGCAATCTCAAACCTTTAAGGGCTGGCCCAGGCTGTCCATCCTTCTGTCCCTTCCTTGGTTGGAACCAACCCTGCCAGTCCAGCCTGTCAGCCCCACCCTGGGGCTGCTCTCTGTGCTCCAGGTTTGAGCAACCTGTGCTCCACAACAGACCTCAAGCTGGCCTCGGGAAAGATGGAAATAATAATAGTAACACAATAATACTTGTTGTCATATTTTAAACATGATTTAAAAAATTTGTTTAAAAGCCTGAGCTGTTTTCCAAATCCCTTGCTCAGGTGATTATGTGAGTAGTTCTCTTTTTATGTTTCATGAACTAAGTGTTCCACCCTCATCTTAACAGAAAAATGTTAGAAATTACTGTAGGAAAAAAACCTCCAATGTGTTAAGATTAACCAAATAAATACAAAATAATTAAAAAAAACACCCTTATTAATTGATACTGTGAGTTCAAATAGCCTTCAAAATTATGATGCTATAGGTTCTTTATATCTTCAGCCAGCCTTTTTAAATGAAAACACTGAATTAAAAAGAGCTTTAGAAGTGTAGAAGCTGAAATATAGACCAATACCACTCAGAGAGGGAAAAAAATTTTTTTTGCAATGAGGGAAGAAGGGAGAAGTGTAAGTGTTGTTTCTTTGCTTCAGTTTCTCACAATCCTTAGCCTGTTTACACAGAGAAGCTTTCCTGTCCTTATTGCATCACTCTGTAGTGCATTAAGTGTAAAGCAAATATCCACACTGTGTCACTGGTTTCCACAGGAGGAGGCACATGATCAAGGTTTGGCATGTATGACTGCACCTGGCAAAATCAGGGCTTCAGGCAAAGTGTTTCCAAAAAGGTCCCTGCAATGTGGTGTTAGATGATCTCAGATGCGCTGTGGATGAGGCACTTTAGAAGGTATGGAAATGGATTTGAAACCATATGAAATACACTTCACAGATTCCCCAAAGTCAAGGTCTTGGTGAACACAAAAATGCAGGAGTCTGATAGGCAATAACGTGGTGGGGTGATGCCTTAAGGGTGATGCTGGGATTGCTCATCTGGTGTATCTGCAGCAGACTCGTCCGTGGCAGGGAGTGGGGAGCTTCCAGCCCCAGGTGCTTTCAGCAAAAGGTTAAGGAAGAGTGTTCTGACAGCCACAGAGCGTGTGTCAGAAATGTCATTGCTGCTTCAGGGACAGAAGTGAGCGCTGCTGAAAATAGATGGGACTCTCAGGTATCCCTGCAACGTCGTTCCCATGCTCACTTCACCCGGCCACCTTTCACCGACACCTGAGAGCAGGTCTGCTGAAGACTTCTGCTCAGGCCATTTGGGAATGAGGAAACCTGCAGTGGGACAGGAAATCCTGCGTGGTGACGTCTGTTCAGAGCAGCAGTGCTTAAAGGATGTGCTGATGCACAGCACGGTGGTTCCACTGCACTCACACCTTTAATGCGTTTGCCACAATGTGCGTTTCTGTTTGGGTCTGGGTTTTTTACACAGATACTCAAGCTTAAATGGGCTTGGGAACAAAACCTGAATGATATTGTAGAATAGTTCTTATCAGCCCCAAAATGCCTTCATGGAATTTAAAAGGATTGAGAATCCCTTGCAGCCTTCATAAACATAGGGAATGGCTTTTCAATCCTTTACATTTATGTAATATCTTCTATTGACTTTGTTAAATCCAGGGAAGTAGCATGAATGTCTGTTCCTTGAATAAAAACTATAAGTAATGTCTGAAGATTCTGAAGATTCCAGGCTGGTTTTATATATATATATATATAATTATGTGAACATTATTTTTAGCTACATTAATGCTCTCTATACTTTCTAGCAATTCACGTGGACTTTCCCAGGGTATAAATTATAATGGGAAAACATAAATGAGAATCAGACTCCACAAGCATAAGCAAACTAAACCTAATAGCTCTATTAACTGATACATTTTTGTTACACTTTGTCTTTCTCTTTTCATTTTATTTTGATGGGCACACTCAAGAGGACACAGGTAAAGAGTATTTTATGCAGGCTGGGTGGGATTTTCTTGCTTGCCTCTCCTCCAAAGGCATTTCTCTTTCTTGAGAAAATAACCACTGCTTCACATACATTTTAATTTCATGGATATTCAAAAGAAGCACTTATATTACAAACTGTAATGTAAGAAATGAAAGAAAGATGCTGCTCTGCTCTATCACTCATGTGGTTCCAGAAGAGCAAGAGAAGTGGCAGTAATATTAAAAAATCAATTTTTATTAAAACAGAATAGCTTTACTTTGGCTGATCTAAGCTGATTCAAGCTTTGGAAACATGAAAGTTGATAAAGCCCAAGGTTTTAAGTTTAATTGCTTTTTGGAAACTAACTTCACATGTTTGCAATGAATGAAATAATGTAAGCAAATTTAAGTAAATATTCTATTACAATAATGCAGCAAAATGATTGGGCCTTGTAGGTCAATGATTAGACCTGGTGATCTTAGAGGTCTTTTCCAACCTTAATGATTCCATGAAAAACAAACATAGATAGGGTTACTAGCATTAAAGCAACTGGAAGCATATTTTCATGCCTTTATATGCTTTGAAAAGCATGTGTATAGTGTGATATGTATTGTCTCAGGTGCCATTTTCATTCTTTGATGCTTTTTATATTACATTAATAACATTGTGTGATTTGGGAGGCATAAAAGAATGTAGAGGTTTCTCTCAGAATGGAATCTGTGTTTCCATCTCCAAATCCATGTTCTCACTGCAGTGTTTTATCCCCACAACCTCTGGAAAGGGAGTTGCCAGACAACAAGTTGTAGAGACTGTGGCGTTTTCAGATGCTGACACCCTTTATACATTTGGGTTTGTTTGACCCTGCCAGGCACTTCTGTGTTAAATTGATAATCTCAGCTCAAAGCACCTTTTTTGGTGGTATAAATTAAGGTGTGGTTGGGCTGAGCCCAGACTGGCACTGCCTTAGTTTTGGTGCATAATTCTGCAACCAGAACCTGGGCTGGTCCAAGCCAGCCTTGGGGACAAAATGAGACACCCAGGAGGGTGAAGCAGCTGGATGAACTGAGCTGGGCCAGGGAAAAAAGTTATTTTCCATTTGTAACACTTTGGTAAACAAATGTCTGACTTTGGATCGGGAAATAAAATTTGTGGAGTTTTTTTGGCCAGCCAAAATGCAGGAACAGTGATGTCTGGTAGAGAGCAGCAGCATGGTTCTCACTGGGATCAGCTGCCTAAACTGAACTCCAGCCTTGGCCTCAGATCTACTCTTCCAAAGCACATTATTTTCACAAAATTATTCAAAATATTTGGTCAATAACAAATAAATGTAGGATTAAAAGGTAGAAACAAAGATTTTAAAACCTTTTTGTTATTTTTTTAAAATTGCAGAAGACTTCATATTAATTTCCTCTCCGATTTATCAAACTCGTAGTTAAGTAAACTTGCCTGTATGGCCATTTCTACAGCTCTTCAGAGTTATTAAATAGGGCTGTGAATGTCTGTATCTATAAACAACCTTACTTTTATCCCCATGCAGTGTTGCTCTAGTCCTCAGCACTCGAAACAGCCCAATGCATGTGACTCCACAGCACAGCGTGCCATTTGCATAAACAGGACTCACTAAGTGAGAACTCTTCTAATTAAAGTGGCATTTTCCTAGAAGGATTGCTGCGTGTTGTTGACTCAGCCCCAGAAATGTGATGCTGCCCAGACGTGCTGCTGCCCTTCGGGTGCCTCCCGAAACAGCCCCGCTGTTCCATCCAAGACGCTCTTGGTAAAGTCATCCAAAAATACGACTCTGGAATCATGAGCAGCAGTTCCATCCAAGTTCATAAATGTCAGCTCTTCCAAATTACGGCGCGTCCCGTGGGTCGCACACACTCCCATATGCCTGGCTCTGGTGTGCCAGCAGCAGAAGGGAGCCCATCCCGCGCGTTCCCTCCCTCTCGGGTGCCCTTTCCTGCAGACAGGCGCACGCTGACGGGTGGCAGAGGGGGACAGAATGCCATTTGGCGTGTTTAAATGAGCTTCACGCGTTTTCAAGTGTGCTTGGAGCAGAGGCAGTGTTTACAAAAAAAAAATAAATAAAAAAAAAAGGAAAAAATTAAAAGACAGTTCCTGTCCATAAATTGTCATTTTGAATTTAAAAAGGGCATATTATAAAATCATTTCTGAATGCAAAGTCTTTCACTGCTTGGCTGCATCATCCGGCCAGTCTCCAAGACACCTCCCCATGTAAACCAGAGGGGAGTTCTGCTCACAAACTGGCACAGTGAAGCCCATAATTACACATACATGACTAGAGGCTCTGAATTTACAACCAGCCTGACTAGAGTTGGACTCCTAAATCCGTATCCTTCGTCTAAGTAAGTGCTTTCATTTAAAAAAGTGCTATTTTTTTCAGTGGGGATTGTTCAGGAGGTGAAGTGCTCCAAAAAAAATGTGTATTTATATGTAAAACTGCTTTGTTTGAATGTAGAAAAAATACACTTTGAATTTTTTCTTTTGTGAGTTTTGTTAAAAAAAAAAACAGCAGCAAAACTTCTGAGGGACAAAATCTAGTGTTTGGTTGTTGGAATCCTGTTACCTTAGAAATAAAACGCTTTTGCCTAAAAAATTCTTTAACCCATTCTGTTGACCAGTTTAGATAATAAGATGATTTATTTAAAGCTTTATGAGCAACTTTAGTTACTCATGAGTAACTTTTAGTCACAAGCTTATGCTTGTGAAGTCTGATTCTCATTTATGTTTTCCCATTATTATTTATGAACAAAAACTGATACTTAGCATGGCTCAGGATCCTGTATAGCATATCAGGCAATTAATGCTGCTTACTGAAATAGTTAACCTCCACATTCCTGCTAATCACAGCCACAGTGATTTAAACCACCACACTGATAGAAAATAATTAAAATGTACATCTTCACAGAGAACTGTTGCACAGTTCTAATATAATTTAACAAATGTAATCCCTAAGAATTCGGCTTATCATTGAAAGAGCAATAGGATTTTGGGGGTGTTGCTAAGCAGTGTTGTAATTATGGGGATTGGCTCTAAACTGCTCCTGTGAGGGGAGGCAACAGCTCATGAAAAAATGCATCAGCCACTCACACCATGTAAACTCGCCTCCTTCGTGCAGGGGACCAGCTTCCTCCTGCAAAGATTCACCTCAGCTTCCACAAAGGGGAAAAGATTGTAGAATCAGTGGAATCATTACGGCTGCAGCTGATCTATTTCAAAGGGATCCTCGTCAGCAGCGTGCGCGTTATTAACGCACTGAGACGGGTCTGTGCTCGCGGGCCGTGCTGCCAGTCAGCTTCCCAGACACGCACACAGCCACACAGCCCTCTGCTCTGCAAGTGCCTGACAAGTGTTTACATGTTAACATTCATTAGAGGATTTGGTCAAGCAATTCACGCTTGATTAATTGATTATCCCACGGTGACAGTTAATTTTTTGAAATAGCTGCCAACCTGGGCAGGAGCAGGACAGTCAGACCGATGGCAAAAGACATTGATGGACAAACACTGGACTTACTGAAAGGCTGCTGGAGTGACAGAGCAGCATCTACAGAGTTTAATCAATGCCTCAAAGACACGGCAACACTATAAAGACTGTTTATTTCTTTTCTGTGCTTTTATGAATTGTTAATGAAGTCAATACATATTAGCTTCATTTGTTGTTCGGTTAAAATGCAATATGAATTTTCCAAGTTAAGAGTTGCCTTAATATCAGGTTTTGTAGAGTGAAATTTATGAGTCCTTACAGATTTATGAGGTTTTATTGATGGCTAGAAAGCCAAGCATAATTTTTGACTTTCTTTATTCCAGCATTACAGAATTAGCAAGAGTTGACATTGCAGGGCTTATTGAATAAATTCATTTCCTTGGCAGTGTGTGTATTTTGAATTTTCTCGAGTTAAGCCAGAAAAAGTGGATGTGTCAGCACAAGCTAGTAAATAGCAACTGCACTGCAAGAGGATTTCAAGCTAGAGCAGTGCAGGGAAGAGGTTCTAAACCAGAGCAAATTATCTACATGCAGTACATGTGTTAGAACAGATTCTCCCTTGCTTAAATGGTACTGAAGTCCGTTGAATTGCCTATTAGACAAGTTTGGCCCGATAGTAATCTGCAGCAGATGTTTGACTAATGAATGATCTGAAAGAGCTTGAGTGTATTGTGATATAATTACCTGATATTGCAGTGTACTGCTGTCAGAGCTTGGTTTTGTCTTATTCTTGCAGTGGTAACAATAATGCAGAAGTCATAGTCTAAGTTTTCTGAAAGATCACTTGGTTTTGGGAGTATAAAAAAAGGAGAATCTGAAATCAGTAAATGATTGCAGCTTACAAAGTCAGAACCAGACTGACCAGTGGCCTGGCCCATGGGCAGAAATTTTGAGCCTTGATGAGGCAAATAATCAGAGAGCTGCTCTTCTCACAGCACCCACCTCCATTCCTCTCCCTCCTCAACATCCTCTTTCCTTGCACGTTGCACATACAGGGCAACAGGGTAGGACAGTGCTGATGCAGCAGAGGTGGTTCTTTGGTCCTCTGGATCCCTGGGAAGCTGCCCAGGGAGGCTGCTGTAGCTCACATCCTTCCTCACAGCCTGCCTAAAGATCTGAATTTGTTCTCCAAAAGTCAGTAAGAGTTACCACCGAATTCAGTTGCAATGTCTACTACCACTGCTGTTGTCCTGTGAATTCCAGGAAGGTTTCCAGAATTGGTCCTGAAGGTTGATAATTTCAGGAACAGGCTGTAGGAAAGAGTCTTCTCTCTCCATCTCACTTATTGCACCACCACGTCACAAATTTCTGCGCGAACCCCTCAAGTTTTGGTCTTTGTCCCCATGAAGTTCTAACCATGCAACCACCATGAGCTGCTCTGGGCATGAGCATGATGCCACATCCAAACCCAGATGAAGAACAAGGAGAGCCATCACACTGTATGTCTTCTGAATTATGCAATTGTCTGGGAGTCACAGAAAGAGACTTTTATGAAGAGAAATTAAAAAGATTGGGCTTCTTTGCCAAAGTAAAAGGAGTTTTGTAAGAAATAGGAGAGCCCCTGGGTCAGGGCACAGCCTGTCTTTTGCTAATGAGCATGTTGAAAAACCTTTACCTGACAGTAGTTTATTCCATAGCAGACTACCTTGCACTTTCTTCTAAATCACATCCTACTGCTTGGTGCTACAGACAGAACATTTTAATGGATAGGAGGGCTGCTGATCTGAGCCACCATGGCAATTCCTATGCTCCTATTAACAGAGGCTGCTGTCATTTCAGTGACAATTAGCAGGCAAATCCTATTACAGGAATAAGATCACCTAATCCTCAACTGTGGTACATGCTATTCACTATGATAGGTTTTTAATTATAAAGCTTGTGCAGGCTACAATACTTAGTGCAAAAATCCAGAAAATACAGAAATTGTGTTAGACGACTTCACTTAAAAATGACAAGCTAGACATCTGCTACTTCAAAATTATTACTCTAACCCTTTTAATTGGCATAACTACTTTTCTGTGCTGTTCAGAGTGGCTTTTTACAACTTGTAGTAATGTAGGAGAGCCAGCAAGGTCTGAAGTGTTACTAGCAATTTTCCTCTCTGCCGCATTTTTAACTTGTTTACAAAGTCAGAAAGCAAGAAAAAGATACTTGGAGAGAGCCCACCAGTTACATTATCCACTCGGGTGGTTTTATCCTTTTAAACTTGTCCATCAGGTGCAGCAAAGAGAGAGAAACATCGCAGGGGTGAATGCAGGCTCTCTGGCTGCACACTGGTTGCATTTGGTGGTTGAACAGCCCATTGCTGTGCTCCAAGAGCCCTGCGGGTATTGCAGCTCAGCCCACGCTGAAGAGCGGGGCAGTTCCTCAGCAAGGAGGAGATCCAGGTTTTATTTGGCACTGGATGCTGACTTAAGGCTTCTTGTTTGGTTGGGTTTTGTCCTTCTTCCTAACAGGAAAAGGGCTAACTCCAAGACATAGGAAATCTAAACAAAACGAGTTCAGAGGGACCTGTACTTTCTGTTTAGTTGGAGGACAGAACAATTACCATGAAGGCTGAAGATGTGTGTTTGAAGAATCTCTTTTGCTCTTCCATAAGCTGCCTTTGGACATGTGTGTAGCCTGCATAACAAACCTCGTGCTCTGCCCCCTGTACACTTAATTAGCTCTTCTTTATGGGATTTTCTACTCTTCAGTATCTGAGGTTCTGCAAAGTATATTTATCCCTTGCATGAATCTCTACCCATACAGTTACCAGTGAAAGTCTAATGATGAGGGATTGAGATCTTTTTGTTGTTGTTGTTTGAGAAAATGCCACCTGAAACTCTGTGTACAGACCTTGCCCATGTAAGCAGAACTAAGCCTCAAAGGCTGGGCTCAATGTTAAGTCAGTGTGACGTTACTAAGGACTCCCAATATCAGTGCATTTTAAAATGTGTTCATTATAATTTCTGTTTCAGAGAGCTGGAATAACTGCTGTGACTCTCTCTGTTCCCATTATATATGTGCTATTCCTTGTCTTTTATTGTACTTAATAGTTCCCTGGATTAACTTAACTGTGAATGGGAGGCTCAGACTCCTAAAGCTGTGCTGTCTTAGTATCAGTCACAAAAATGAAACAAAGCAATGAACAATCTTTAAAAAGAATATTTTTATCCTTTTTCCACAAAAATCTATTTATTATTTTTAACAGGCTGCATTGATCATTTCCCTTATTCTTCCCCAAAGTTCAGGATACACTTTCTCAGTAGCTCTTTCAATTACAAGTATCACTATTATGATTCTTTGTCACGCTTTGTATTTTCTTATCCCAAGACTCTAAATCTGTTCCTTTTCTCTTTCATGTTATCTTTAACATCTTTATAACAAAAGTGCTGCAAAAGCTATTGGAGAAAGATCAGTCTGTCTGACAACATCATTCTTTGCAGCATGGTGGAGTCTGAATAGAGGCCACCAGCTCTGCGAGATGAAGTAGCATTCTCTTTAACAAAGGAGGATAAGCATCAGAAGCATCTGGGGAAAAACTGATTCAAAGTGCTGCACTGTGAATATAAATTTTAACCAGTAATAAGAAAAAAGCAGAGTATCGTCTTCTGTAAGCTGAGTTCAAATCTACTGAGGCACAGGGGCTGAAGGAACTGATAAGTGCTTGGGACACAATCCAAAGCAAGGCAATAGAAAAGTTACTAATGTCTTCAGTGGTCTTTGAATCAGGAGTTCTGAAGCTATATATCTTTCCCTTTCTGTTGTTTCAGATATAGAAAGAAATGTTAGAAGAGGAGTTCTGAAATGTGTGTTTGCAAGGAGGGTTAAAATGTGGTTGCTGTGAACAGAGTGTATCTAATACGTGCTGCTCTCTGTATGTCTCAGTATGGCCTCTGGTGTGACAGAGGAGCAGTCCAGGGAATCACGGGAAGGGGAAGAGAGTGCTAAAATCTCACAGAGACATCCTCAAAAGTTCTCTGAACAGTGACAAAACAAATGTGGCTTCTGAAGAAATGTGGGGCTGGTTTTTTGCCCATAAAGCTGAGTGAGGCTGCAAAGAGGGCCATTAAGTGCAGGCACATTTACTGCTGACTGCTGCTCCCGCACCAGCCCAGAGAGAAAATACAACTTTTCAGCTGTGTGGTTACTTGTATCTGCCATGGAGCACTCCTTATATGTGTTTTACTTCAACCTCCTCTTGGAGAGAGCATTTCTGGTTTATAGTTCCAACCAAATGCATAGCTTTAAATGCATTTCTGTAATTATACCATAAAGCTGTAGCTTCAACATTCATTAAGTCTGTGAGCCACCTAAATTATTTTATGGACATACAGACCTCTTCATATTGAGGTTTGCTAGGTGTAAGCTTACTGTTCTTCCCTTTGTTTGGACATTTTAGCTACCTTAAAAGCAATCCATGCACTTGAAGATGTAGTGTGGAGTGGTTCCTATATATTTTGCATACCCATTTTTCTGCCTGACTCGGCCATCCCTCCTCAGTAGCTGATTTTTGTCTCTGGCAGCAGCTCTAACAGGAGCTGATGGTCATTCCTACCCCAGCACTGCAGTCTGCCATTGAGCAGCAGTTTGCCTTGACTGTGAAGTCTGTATTTATTAGTCTGTACAAATTTTTCTCCTCCTCATGGTGGGCACATTAGCAGAGAAACAACTTGTGGATTGTCCCTCCTGTGTCTAAAAAAACCTGCTTGGTCCCTTGCACCTGTGTTCCCGTTTTCCAGGTGCCCCACAGCTGACATGTAGCTGTGGAGAAGAATGGACACAGCGACCCAAATGCAGCTGTGTATTGAGAAATCTCTGTTTTGTGAAATTCCTGACAAAGAAGGGTTCAGCTTGCTAAATAAAAGAAATAAAGCCAGATTCATGCAACTAGGCTATGAAAACACAATATTTACACACAACAGGTTTAATAAATGCTTTGTTTAAGGACCAAAGGCACAGCCAGAAAGCAGGACGGCCTTTTCCCAAGGTAAGCCTCTAACTCTGGCACCTTCTCCACAGAGAAGGAGATGGTAAATACTTTGCCACTATCAAGATCAGTGTGGCTGTGCTTGCTTCTGATTCTCCTAAATGACTACAAGAAGAAGGTTTGCCTTGCTAATTGCAGCTGCTGTTGTAGCAAATAGGGTTTCTCTTAGAATATTAATAATTAGCCCTTCATTTGAATTGCTTTAACAGCATCAGTGGTAGGCTGCCAAAAGGACAGAAAGATTTAATTAATGAGTATTATAATAATCAGAATTCTTGAAATGCTCTTTCAGCAGTTCTTTGTGAAACATCTTTCATTTTAATCACATGACTGACTGTTAGTGGTGGCGTGGAGCTGTGATCAAAGTGGCTGAATGCTGCAAAAATGCCTGTAAATACTCTCCCTTCTTAACTCAGTAGGAACCAGCATTCCCTAATTCGAGGAATTTGAAATCTAATTAACATTAAATTGCATCAAAAATACACAAAGATCAAGGGAGAGAGGGATGCCTTGGCTACTCAAGGTAGGGACTGGGCTGGAAGCAGCAGATGTGGGTGAGGGAGGTGAGGAAGCAGGCAGGATGTTGTCTGTCATGTCCCTGGGAGGGGGACTGCAGGCAACTCAGTGTGACACCGAGCTCCCCAGGCCACCTCATCGTGGGATGTTTAAAAGTCTGAGTTTTCTTCCCCTACCCAAAAATATAAATAACCAAAAAATACAGTGAGTCTGATGCTGCAGAAATCTCTTCCCAAAGGCCTGAAGTGAAGGGGGCAGGTGCTGATCTGACAGCTGTGTGTGCTCAGAGTGCTGCTGCTGATCTGCTCAGAACCATTCAGGGCAAAAAGGAAAGTCTCCACACTTGGAGGGGACTGTGGTGATGGCACACCCAGCTGATGTGGAGGGTAAATCAAGTACAGTTCAGCCTTTGAAGCTGAAGGGGAAAAAGTGGAAAATTTACCTGTCTGTACTGTAGGTTTCCGATTTCCAATCTGTGATTTCATGGAGGGAAGAAATTATGTCACTGAACTTCTTTTAGGAACTGTGTCCTTGGCTTTATCAACTTGCTTTATGTGTTGTCCAACTCTGTGGGGGAAGGGCTGCATTTGTGCGTGGGTGATATTATTTTAGGAGATGTCTTAGTTAATTATTATCCAGTGAAACATCACCTAGGAGATACTCTTTCTCTGACATGCAGCTTGATACTTCATGCAGAAAGAGGCAACTCTTCCATAGTTCATTAAATGATGTTGTGGTGAACTTATCTCCACTGGGTCGCAATTAAGAAGTGAAGCCAGTGCCTTCAGAGAAAAAGGCAGAGAACAATCAGAATATACTGAATATATAATTTGATCTCTGGAAACAAGCAAGAGGAAAGATCTGGTGTGCAAATGTGTAGACATTAAGAACGTGTTGTGTCTCAAAGATTTGTATATGGAAGTATAATATAATTAGATCATTATTGTTCATTAGGAATATGTGGTGCTTTTAAAAATTCCAGGTGTTCTCTTTAAGTTTGTTAACTACTGTAAATTAACTGTAGTAAACATACATTTTCCTTACTACTTCCCTTGCCTCCATTGTAGCACCCCTGGGAACTTCAGTCATACTGATTCTGGGTCCATTGCCTATTAACATGCATTATAAAACTGCAGTAAATTTTCTTTTACATTCTAACTTAATTAAACATTTTCTTTTTTTCTCTCTCTCTTTTTTTTTTTTTTAAATTTTCCTTTAAAAAAAAGTTGAAGTATCAAGCACAACTAGTCTCCCTGGATGTTTTCCTACAAAACCCCTACGAAGCTCCATTCATCAGACAATTTCAAGTGTGAAGAAGACATAAGGAAGTTAGCTGATGTTTCTCAGACCTCCTTTCCCACCGTTCTGCTGCTGCACATGTCCTTTCTTTATGTTTCTCTCCCATTTATGTGGAGAGATATGGGAGAAATGATACACTTTTGTTCCTGACACTGTTGGTATATTGGTTTGCTAAGGGCTGTTCACTTTGGTTTTCTCCTGTGCCCAGAAGCATTTTGCAGGTATTGCTGGAATGTGCCACTGGAGCAGGCAGGGCTGTGGCTGGTTTATCATGCAGCTCTGAACACACCGTCAATGTGCAGGTGTTAAACAATACCTGACTCGGTACATTCCTGAGAAACTTAATTCCCTTCAATAGGGTGAGAATGAGCAGCTCATAAATGCAGAATAATTGGAATTTTAAGTAGGTAGTGACTTAAGGATGCCTCCTATTTACAAGGTAATAGCATCTCTTGAGCTAAATGAAGGGGGGGGGCAGGTTTCAATTTAGCAGCTTAGGGAAAAGCAGATGACTAGGTTTCCATTATTAGTCTTGGCTGTTCACAGTATCCAAGTGAATTTAGTGGCTGAGGTGCTGATGTTTGCTTTGGGCATATGAATGGTATATGTTTAAGTTCTCAACACAGTCTTTGGGTGAGTTTTAAACAATTACAGTGAATTACATTAGAGTCTCAATGAGTACAGAATGGACTATGTGGCCTAAAACTCATGGTACCTACCTGCAGGTGAATAGATTTACTTTTGTAACTCTTTGAATACACACCTTTTCATTTGTTTATGGTGGAGTAGTGAGAGGAGTTTGTTTTCCTGTACGAGATAAGCATCATCATGTTTTCCTGAGCAGCTGCGTGCACAATTAGGAGGGCCCAATTAAAGCTGCATTCAGTTCACACAGAGCAGCAGTGATTGCTGTCTGTAATTTCTCCTGTGGCTTGACTTATGGGTATTAAGTTGTGCAGGACTTTATTAACAAATAAAGTCAAGTCAAACAAGTCAAGAAAAAAAAAAGCAGCAACAAGCTGAAAACTGGTATGTAGGGTCCTGGCCCTTGTGTGCTATCTACAGCCTGAGAAAGGGAGTCTGCCCACCCACCCCTCTCAAGTAGCCACTTGGCAAATGACCAGTTTCCTCTGTTTAGGCTCTGCTTTCTGTCCTCCTGGCCACAAGAATGAGTACTTGTGTGTCTCCTCTGCTTCCATGTCAGCCACTCTGACTGCAGCAGGTGCAGGCCATCCAAAGATTCCCTTGAGTTCAAGCCTAAAGTAATCCTGAAGCCAAACATACCTTTGTTTGCCCTGTGCATCATCTGTGCCATCACTACAGGAAGCTCAGCACTGCCAGTCATGATGCCAAATGGCAGGGGAAAGGTAAATGGACTGGGAGAGAAAAGGAATGGGGCAGTGGGGCACAGATGCCTTCTCCAAGGATGAGGAATTTCGTTCACACCCTGACTTCTTTCCCTCCCGAGGCTGTTTGGTTCCCACTGCTCCATAAAGGAGGATGTCCCTGCCTCCCTGCAGGCCCAGGTAACTCTGTGTGTGCACACAGGTGGCACAGTGGGGTTTCCTTTCATCCTTTAGGGATACCCGAAGTCTGTAAACAGGGATCTCTTGGCTAACGTGCCACAAGGAGCAAAACATCAGGCATACAGTCCCTGTAAAGAGCTGAATGAGAAAATGTGTGGTCTCCAATTAAACACAGGAACAGAAGCCCCAAAAGACTCCAGTCCTGTAGCTATGGATAGTAATTCTGAAAAAAAAAAAAAAGAAGGAAAGAGCATGCCTGAACTGCTCTGATGTGCAGGAGGGGCAGTGGAGGAAGGGCCTGCCTGGAGCATTTTGCCCCTTAATCACCATACAGATCTTGTGAAGTGGCTGAGACCAAAAAAGGGACAAAGATGGGATTTAATTTCACAAGATGCAGAATATTTTGACCCTTGGGCAGCAGAACCCTTCAGGCATCAGAGCAGAGCAGTGGAGACACTCAGCTGATAGTGAAGTGCTTTTCTGCACTAATGCCAGGAATTAGTGTCTTGTAAGACAGGTCCTGTGTAGAATAAGATTAAAATCAGTTGAACACCTAGTGGATGTCAAGTGGTTGCAGATCCAAAACCAGTCATTTACTTTCAAAAACAGACAGGTTATTTGTTTGGATAAAGATGCCCACAAGAAGTTGCTCTTGTATAGGGCCTACCCAAGATCATTTATTTGGCTTTTTGTGCTCTCTTGACTGGTGCTAAAGCACTAACCTGGCAGTTTTGATGCTGATGCTCAAAGAAAGCCATAATAGAGAAGAAAGCCACCTTTAATTTCAAGCTCCACTAGAATCACGAAAGGAAAATTAATGTTTACTAAATGAAAAAGGATTATATTGCTGGAGAGAGGAAGTTTTGGTTAAGTTTTTAGGGGAACATTAATAACTTTCAGTAATGGAAACATAGTATATAACACATTAAAATGGCATAAACTGCAGAAAATCCAGAAATTATTTTAAACTGACCTAAGCTCCTCAATACGTTATCATGTTTTAAAAATCACACAAACTGAACCACAGCTGACACATGGAAGGGCTTTCTGGTGCTGACAAATTTTGTATGAAAAATTCAGTGTATTTAGAATAAATGTTTTGAGGTGAAAGGAAAGTCTGCTGATCAACTTTTGCACATTTCTGCAATGCCTCTGCAAATTTCTGAGAAGCATTCTGGGAATCTTGAGAAGCATCCAGGCTCATTCCCTAGGAATATACTTTCATAAAGCTGCCACTCTGGCATATCACAGTGCAGCTGAGTTTTGCCTGTGATACATTGCCAAGCACCATAAATGAATGCAGCTCTGAGATGGCAGGTCACTTTTTATTTTGCCAGACACACCGAAGAAGTGTCAACCTCTGACAGTTTTTAAGAGTAGGTTTTAAAGGAAATATCAAACCTTTTTTTTTTTTTTTTCTACCAGTCAGTATCAGAGAAGAAATGCTCACAGAGACAGGATAGGGAAATTTGTGGAAGTGAAAGCTGCACTACAGGAGTGATTTAGCACTACATCACTCTGGTTTCATGCTGATAAATACATCTGGGATTAGGTGACATGGTCTTTATGCCATCAAATAAATGGGCAGTGGATCTGGTTCATCATCTGATGTGTGTGTGCACCACTGCAGTAGGATTATAACTGCTGCTGGTAATGCACTGGATTTGGTGATAATGTCATAGTTCATATGGCTTGGTCTTGCATTTTTGTTGTGAGATCTAGCAGTCCTTAGGTACCTTAAATCCTCTGCAAAGCATTCCCTTTAGAACAGGAAATGGAAACATTTAGTGGGTGAATTGCCTGATACAACACAATACAGCACAATCTGTGAGCAGTTGGGCAAGACAGGGACAAACCACAGCAGCTTTGGGTCCCAAATCCCCAGCCTTAACACCCAAGTGCTCTGACTCCTGTCAGGTACTCGCTGATGGTTGACAGGAAACACTGCTCAAATAAATGCTGGCCTGCCACACTATAGCATAAGAGCTTTATTTGCTTTACTGGGCTTTGGGCTAAAGCATGCCAACAGAAACTGTGAAAAGAAAAAAGAAAAGAAAAGAAAAGAAAAGAAAAGAAAAGAAAAGAAAAGAAAAGAAAAGAAAAGAAAAGAAAAGAAAAGAAAAGAAAAGAAAAGAAAAGAAAAGAAAAGAAAAGAAAAGAAAAGAAAAGAAAAGAAAAGAAAAGAAAAGAAAAGAAAAGAAAAGAAAAGAAAGAAAAGAAAAGAAAAGAAAGAAAGAGTGGCACTTCCTCAAGACCATGTAATAAATGAATGCTGCATTTTTCATAAGATGGCCAAGGATATGGTACAGTCATGAAAGTAGGGAGAAAGTGTTGTGGGAGACAATATCTGTTTATTCCTTGTGGTAAAACAGCTTATTCATGACTGCTTTCAGCACTAGACTACATTTCTCTTGAACAGGTTTGCACTGGCAGTGTGATGTAGGGTTTCCTTTGAAACCATCTGGCCAGTGTTTGATCCCCTATAGCAGCAGCCTGATGAAGTCATTGCCAGCACTTCTTTCCAGTGTGAAAACCAGCTAGGCTCATATTCACAATCTAAACCACAACCATTTCAAGCAGCACAAAAGGGAACATCATACTCATAAGACCACATTTCCCTAATAAGTGCCTTGTCTCAGCAGACAAGAAAATAGATCTTTTTCTTTTGATTCCAATAACTGCAGGTCACTGGGAACCAGTCTGGAGGGAAGTGCTTTGTTTGGGGAAGTTCAGCTACAGAAGACTCTGAGGATGTGGCACTGCACAAGGTTCATCCACTCTTGAGTTGGTGGAACTACTTTTACACACATAACAGATGCTGCTTCTGCTTCAGAAGAGCATCAGAGAGCCCACTAACCTCTGCTACAGTCACCAGATTCTTTGCTCGTGATCTCTGCTCATTCTGTCAGTTGAGAAGTAGATTAAACAGTTTATAAAGAACAGGAAGTTGTAAATTGCAGGGAAATTAGTTCTGAAATTATGTATCAATGCTAGTTCATTTTCAATTGTATTTACAAAAAGTTTCCAGTCTGACAAACAAGTGGTAGGCACATTGTGCACTGGGACAGTATTATGGAAATGTACAGTGAGCACTGAGATGTGCATGGGAGTGTAATTTGTGAATAACAAGGTCTGTGTGCTCTGAATAAGTAACTTTCAGTACAGCTAGAATATTGGTATTTACTCTAAGGCTACTGCAATATTCCCTGTAGCTCCCTTGTGCCACCAGGGACCAGAGCAGTCGCAGTCTCTCCTTCCCCCCTTCTCCCCATCACGCCCTTAGTAAAGCAGAAAATAAAGAGAATGACAGAATAAAGTTAGAAACTGGTCGAAGAGGTAAGGACAGCAATCACTGCAGAATCTCAGTCAGATGAGTTTCAGGCTTGGTTATATTCATATTTGACTTTCAAATTCTGATACAGTCAGAGTGCAAAGCCATTGCCATTCTACTCCCTGTTTTCACCCTTTTGGAGCTTTCCCAACATGGATCCTTTGAGATGTATTTTCCACCTTTTATCAGCTCCCAGAGGACCATGTGACCATATATATTCATCTTAAAAGTTCTAGCTGAAAACTCTTACAGGTTTGTGAATTCAATAGCCATATGGCAAAAAAGTAGTAATATTTTTTTCTCACAGACTTTTTCACCATATAGAGAAATCTGCTACATGAATGTAGATGTAGAGGAATATTAATATTTCCCCTAGCTTTTATGTGGCAAAACCTCCTATTAGAAAAGTCTATACCATTTCAGAATATCCAATCTCTTCTGACTAAAGTCCACAGAGCACACAGTCTGCAGTACAGCTGTAGAACAGTATTGCAGGTACTGTGTCCCTGGTGTGACAGTTTAATATTCTGTCACAGACAAGAGATCCATGCATTCAAGGGTCATTAGCATTAGGACGGGGATACATGTATTAAATTTTTCTTGTGCACCATGTGCAAATGTGCTTGACTTATAACAAATCCTTCCGTGTGCCTGTTTAAGAATAAAGGTATGATTACAACAGAAGCCAAGTTTTATGTCATGAAATCATAGAGTCATAGAATGATTTGGGTTGGAAGGAACCTTAAAGCTCCTCTTGTTCCACCCCCTGCCATGGGCAGGGACACCTTCCACTAGTTCAGGTTGCTCAGCCCTGGCCTTGGACACTTCCAGGGATGGATCATTCACAGCTTCTCTGGACAACGTGTGCCAAGGCCTCCCCACCCTCTCAGGGAAGAATTTTTTCCTTGTATTTGATCCAAATCCACCCTCTTTCAGTTTGAAGCCATTCCTTCTTCACTCCAGGCCCTTGTAAAAAATCCCCTCTCCAGCTCTCTTGGATCTCATTTAGGCACTGGAAAGGGCTCCAAAATCTCCCCAGAGCCTTCTCCAGGCTAAAGAGCACCATCTCTTCCAGCCTGTCTCCAGAGCTCCAGCTCTCTGAGCCTTCATGGCCTGCTATGGACTTGTTCCAGCAGCTCCACATCCTTCTTGTGTTGGTGCCCCAGAGCTGGAGGTGGCTCTGCAGGTGGGGTCTCATCTGAGCAGGGCAGAGGTGCAGGATCCCCCCTGCCCTGCTGCCCACACTGCTTCTGGTGCAGCCCAGGACATGGGTGAGCCATGGCCAGGTCACGTTGAGCTTCTCGTCCACCAACACCCCTCAGCCCTCCTCTGCTCTCCATCCACTCCCTGCCCAGCCTGTATCTGTGCCTGGGACTGCTCTGATGCACGTGCAGGGGGTATTTAGCTATACAGGGAGAATTATTAAAATAACATTGCACCTCTGTGCGGTGTGTGACTATCACTCATACCACTTCTCAGTCCACACCCCCGTTTTATCCTCCTTCTCCCTGGTAAGAGCACTCCTCATAGATGCCAAGAAAACAACTGGCATAAGTGAAGTTATTGTCTCTTTAATGACCACTAGAATATCTACTGAATTTATTATATTGGCTTGGGAAATCTGTTTTGCCCACCCTAAATGGCTGTCTGTCTTCAATATATCTGCTCAGAGTGATGTGTGTTATATAAATAAAACTACACTGGCAGCATGTTTGTCAATCAGCAAAAAAGGCTCTACATCCACTATCCCGGGCACATGTACTTCCTAAGCATTGGTTTCCAACAGATAAATGTAATCAAGGTTTATATGCTCACAGAAGCCAACAGGATGGGATTTTTTCACTTGAAAGATCAGAAGAAAATTGTAACTAATGTTGTGGAAAATTACTTTGATACTGCTTTCTCAGTACAGCATCACAATTAGGTAGCAATGTGAAGCACAGGGAAAGAATAAATGAATAGTAACAAATCAACACAAACAGCTACTGTCAGGAGCACTTTGCTCAGTGAAAGTAACGTAAGCATTACTTAAAGTTTTATGACTGTGGATTTTATACTGGTTTAAGTAGTACATCAAGGTCTCACCGTCGCGCTCGCTACGACTAAAACAATCAAGAACAATTTCCCGAACAGACAGATACAACCAGAGCACCAAAGTATTTTTTAATCTTGTTTCATAAGTTGTACTACCTCAAATTAAAGATGACTGAATGTACTAACAATGAAAAATGTCCTTTTGGACAACACAAAATTCTCCTACACTGCTTTTCAGTGGAAAATAAATGTTAGCGACCTGTCTCCAGCCCTGCTGATGAGATTCCAGCGTCTGGCAAATGTGTTTTACTACACAGGAAATACAACAGCAAAGGCTAATCCAGTAAAGCTTTTCCATGCAGAATCTGTTGTCCTAAGTAGCTTAATGACACATGCATTTGTTCAATTCTATTGAGAGAGCAATCAGGCAAGCAAATTATAGCAATATCCCATCTCCATTAGAACCAGGCCCCTTTAAGGAGAAACACTCTGAACAGAGGAAGGGAAGGATCCTTTTCAGCATGCCAAAAATGTCATCTGTGATTGACAGATTTTCACTGGAGACTGTCTGGAAATTAAATATGCCTACCTCTCTTTATAATGAAATTAATGGGTATTTTTCCTGTGTCCTTTAAGCCACCTAATGTGTTTAGTGATAACTGGTATCATTTTCAAAAGCAGTGGATATGAGTAGTTTCTGAGTCCACTGGGAGATGAAAGCACTTAATGCACATGAAAATCAACCAAACAGAAATAAGAGTAATTGTATTGAGCACCTTTCACTCAAGGGTACAGCCTGGTTCCTATTAACATAAATAGTAATTGAATGTGAGACTTGAGGAATTGATTACACACCTTGGGCAGTAACAGCATCTCTGGGATGTTCATGTTTCAGTATCCACAGCAATCGAGTCCATTGCAGAGTGAGTTTGAGCTCTGCTCAAACTTGCTTTTATTTAAATGTGCTTGGGTGCTCCCTTCTCCAGTTATACACCCTCAAAAATCACTTCACAGTGTACTGCAATCAGCAGCTGGCATTCAAGGGGTTTGTGGCAGAGAACAGAGGTACGACAGGTCAAGATGAGGGACCGGTAATGAAAAAAATGGAAAAGAAATTGCACTGGTTTTGAAACAACACTAGAAAATCCTTCTCTTTCAGGAGAACAGAATTAACTTTTCAGTGTAAAGTTGCACATTCTTAGATGCATTAGGGTACTGCCTGCATTGGCTGCCCATACATCTTTCCCCTCACCCCCAAACTACTGGCCAGTTTCGGTCAAATATGGCCAGTACTCCTGCTTTTAATCTGTAAGCTCTTTTGCATCTAAGCATACAAAAATAAATTGCAAAAGCACTGAAGGGACTAGTTAATCCTCTGCTTTGTACAACACTGAGGATTCATTATTTCTATAGTTTCAGCTGAGTGGCTGCTTTCAAAATTAGTGTGCAGTTGGACTAAATAATAAACATATTAAAGTACAGACTGTTTAGTGACATGGAAATAACCACTTAATAAACCTGGACACAGAAATTAGCAGTTAATGTAATTATTTAAGAGTTCTCTGTGTCACGGTTCAGCTCCTACAAAACTGTTGGTAATACTTTTAAACACACACAGTTGTGTTCATCGTAGGATGAAGGTGTCAAATGAATGGACTTTTTATAAAGCACTTGTTAATTCAAGGGGCAATTTCAGTGCATGTAAGTAAGAGCAAACACAGGAACTGAACCCCAACACACAGTGGCATTATTTTGAACTGGAGTGACTGCACTGGCATTTGTCAAGGCTCTAAACCAGCCTTCACTACAGCCTTAGTCAAAAAAAAGGGGACTATAAGTAAATCAAGAGATCTTGTGCCTTTTCATACTTCTTGTGTGCCTCTCCTTTAAAAAAACCCTACTATTTCAGCCCACAGTTTTCTGTTTCTCCCATTGCTGTGGTCTCTGTGGCTTTTCACAGTTACAAGAGAGCCATGCAGGAAGATGAGAGTTATGACAGGTTTAATTGAAGTTAAGCAAATTAAATAAATGCATCCCAAAGCATTTCATGTTTCTGGTGTGACTCATCTGTGCATCTCTTATTTTACATCTCATGACACACTGAACACCATATGCAGGCAAAGGTAGATCCAGAGGGGTGCATTTACAGGAACAGAACCTTTGGTGAAATCTCTCATTTTCATATTTAGTGTGGTATAGTTGGAAGCAGAAGTTGGTCTCAAGTTTAGCAGAAACTTAACACCATCCAGCTGGACCCTGTGCACCTTGGCAAAGATCCCTGTATAATCAATCACTTAATTGGTTCTTGGAACAGTTTTTTCAGCAAATGCCTTTTTTTTTTCTTTTTTTTTTTTCTTTTTTTCTTTCTTTTTAAAAGAAATTGATAGTTACTTTCAAGATAGCCTTCATTTAGGATTACATACCTTTTTTGAGGCAACCTCTGTGACATATGTAAAACATGCTAAGGGTAAAAGTACAAAATACTGAACATGAAAGGGCAGGTGATTCAAATAGAAATAGGAATGCTAACCTGGTGTCTGCTGATGAACTATCTCTTCTGGATCCTGCAGGTGAATGAAGACAACGAGTCCAACTGCTCCAAACAGCAAGATGAAGGAGAACATACATGTCAGCCTCATAATTACTGTTCTCAGATCAATCCAGCTCTGAGGCAGGAAAAGAAGTGCATTCGATCTCCAGGGCACTCTTCACTCATAGTCTCATCCTCTCATCTGGAAGTCTGGTGTAATACATCTACAAGAGATAAAAAACCAACCCTCTAAAACTTAACATATACAGCATTTATTTTTCCAGTGCAGATTAGTAGATTTAAGTTCTTGTTTAGACCAAATAACTGATTTGTTGAATATTTCTTTTGTACAGTTAATTGCAGTCATCCAGTCCATTTCTGCCCCATCAATTTCTCTTTAATTATATGTCCCTTCTTTTAACATGTTGAAAAGACAATGTAGTATATAGTTAAAAAGCACATTTTGGGGAAAATGGTCATGCTATGGCTGCAAAATTTGTAGAGAAAGCCCTCTCAGTAGATTGCTTCCTCCAAATGAAGCATGTGTCACTTTTTATTTGTATTTTTCACTGATTAAACAATATGAAAACCATAAAGTGAGATAATGTGCAGGAAACGATCCCAAAAGCTGCACCTTGCATTCCAAATGTGGAGAGAGGGATGAACAACTGGCCTGTTTCACCTGTGATAAAAACAGCTGCACTCAAACGCTGCACCACAGGTCACCTTCTGAAAAAGCCCTATGGATTTCCCAGGGAAATCCTGGTCACAGGGCTTGCACCTCCTTTTACTGGCTGGCAGGAAACATGAGGAGAGAGCGTGGGCAGCAGGAGGGCTGTCTGAGCAGGAGCTGCCTCTCCTGCCCTGGGAGCTCCCAGCGAGTTCCCAGGCTCGGTTCTGCAAATCCTCCCTGCTGGCTCTGACTCCTGCCTCTGTGTGCACTCCCACAGGAACTGCAGCAGCCCTGGGCCCACATGGGCACCTTGTTTGTCTTTCTAAAGGGTTGTGGAGAGATGAGGATTCAAAGTAGTTACGACAGGAAAAGTCTTAAAGATGTGTCCGAAGTGGGCCTGGAATATTTGGTGTTGGGGCAACTTGTTTGCTTTTCGTGGCTTCCATAGCAGGTTTTTAATTTTCTGCAGTGTACTGGCATTCTAAATTTCTAAAATGCACCAAAGAACACCGTGACTCTGACTGATAAGGTTATTAAGGTTATTTAATGGCAACTATATTTATTCAGTGTGTAAAGCTGTCAGAGCTCCAGGCCAGGAATACTGGTGGATGCTTGTACCTTCAATGAATGCAGAGCATTCTCCTTATACATAGGCAAAGTCAGCTTTATTTTCTGTTAAAATTGTAGCAGACATTAACTATATTTTTATTATTTTTTCACCTTAAACCTTTCTTGCACCTTTAAAAGTAGAACTAAAAGAAAACGTCACTAAGTTTTTCAGCACTAGCAAAGCCAAATTGTTCTAAGTCCTTGTGCAGGTCCATCTGTGCCTGTTGTGTGCATGTGTATGTAATATGGATAGACATTTGGAACATGCATTTATGACATATATTTATTTTTAAATGTCAAATGCAACTCTAAAGCCCTAGTGGAGTCAGATTAGCCTTCAAAGCACCTGTGTTACCGTTCCAAACACTGTTGTTATAAGCAAACAATCAGGGAACAGGACCCACCCTCTCTCTGGTTTGGCTACACAGGCAGTGATCTGGATAAATGGGTACTCTGAACTAAATCCAACTGCAGCAAGGCTGGTACAACACCAAAATCACACCATCATTTTGTAAATCTGGCCAGTCAGACCTTTCTAAAAATTTTATTTGGCTTCCTAACATAAAGGTTTTCCTTTTGGTCACCTATTTACAGTCCCTGCACACCCCGGGGGAGGAGGACGCCACGACCACAGTTTCCCAGGGCGGGAATGAGGAAGATGTCTTGCCCAAATTTACAGAAAGGCTGTGATGCCCCAGAGAGCTGAAGGCTGTCCCAACCCTGGGCATTGACAGCTCTGCCCTTCTCTGCTGGGGATGTCCTGGCAGCTCCTGGGACAGAGAGTGGGTGAGAAAACATAATCCTCATTTGAGAGAGAGTAGCTGAAACACACCCACTCTCAAACAGCAAGGGGTTTAAATTTGCTTAATGTTGAGTTTTAAGGTCATTTTTAAAGGAATTATACCCTTGGGCAAATATGGGTTTCTAAAACAATTATTATTATTTGCTTAAAATGTGAAACTGCTTTCCCTGGATTTGATTTGTTGAAATGTTTTTGTTTGAAGTAGAGGCAGTATGAGAAAGAAGATCCCTAGCCAGCTTTTAATTAGTGCCAGAAATGCTACAGTAGCAGTTTTTAACAGTTAGAGTGTTTACATTACTCCACATCCTGTAGGACAACTGTGTCCAGGAACACACAGCTCTTCAGGTTAGACATTACAGCCTCTTCAGGACACCTTAAGGCACAACAGTAACAAAATCTAGATGAAAGCACATATTTGAAGGAAGAAAAGGCCTCATGTTGCTGCCTGTAGTCATTGCCTGCCTCTGCAAGCAGTGAAGGCAGAAGGAGTCTGAGAAGAAGAAGAAAGAGCATCTCTTTCCTCTCAACAAAATTACTACCTCTCAACAGAACTCAAACATCAGAGATCTTTAAATTACGGGTCTAAGCTTTCCCCCTCCCTCTTCTCCTGTAATTATTTTTTCAATCAGCTGACTTTAATTAACACGCCCTCTGAGAGCAAAGTGGGTGAATGGCAATGGCTGGTTTGAGATGCTGAGCGGGTGCTTCCCCAGCCCTCCCAGGCTGGTCGTTGACTTACAGGAGCAGAGGAACTCTGAAAGCAGTTAGCACTGACTGATAAACGTGAACAAAGTATCCTCATTAAGGAAACATTTGAAAATATCATTTACACTCAAATCCCATCATTTTAAAGATGGATGAGAGAAAAATCCCTACAAAAAAAAACACCTAAGTGCAGCTTGAGCTAACAGTTTCTTCAGGCAATACTTCCTCAGGCATGTGAGGGAGAGAGATGCTTTATGTGGGAGGACTGATCCACGCAGAGTCCTGGCATCTGGGAGGCAGAATTTGGATGAATCCATACCCTTCAACTTGCACTTTGCATCTGATGCCACATACTTTGACTGTGCTCCTCACAATGGGCAATAACATATTTTTATAATACTTAGCATTACTGAGAGTGCAAGCAGATAAGGCTGCAAGGAGCTTCCAATCTAAACTCCATTTTTCAGCTGCCCTGAACCTATTAAACAGATGGAGAGCAGTCCATTAGAACATGCAATAATGAATTGAAACTTCTAACTTTTAAATTATTCTTCCTTTATACACTTCTGTGGTGGATAAAACTCCTAGGTATCAATATCTGTTTTCCTAAGCTTTCCCATTACCATGGTATGTGAATGCTCTGCCCTTGAAAGCAGCAGAAGTATGAGTATGCATGGATAGTAATTAGCACTCAGATAGCACTTTCCAGTTCAAAGGCATTCATTAATCACCACAGTACTCCTATGAATTGTGAGCTGAGGAAGTATCAGCATCAGGTAGGAGAATAGGTGTTGCATCATTAAAGCAAGACTTTTAAGGAAAAATATGTACAGTTTTAGGTAAAAAAAATCCAAATATGCTTGTGGCAAAGACTTGTATATAATAACAAAATGTTCAGGCACCAAATCTTTTCTTTACAAACACAAAAGCAGAACTAGTTCACCCTTGGTCCCAACCAGTATTGAAAGACCTTTCAAAGATTTATTTAAATCTTCTGACAAGAGTGGCTCTGAAAGCAGTGCTGTGTAGGTTCTGCTTTTTGGCAATCGCCTCCTGCAAGCCTAATGACCGAACACTTTCACTGTGAGCAATCTGATGTTATGATGCAGGAACAGTCCAAGAAAGACAACAGGACAGTTTTCTACCAACACCTCTGTTGTTTCATTCCTGATCAGGTGTGCCAGCCAGGCTGCACTCGGGGTGCACATGGCTGTTTGTTCATTCCTGAGTTTTGTGGACACAACATGACATTCTCTCCCTTGCCTGCTGCCAACAAGTCTGTGTGAAGAATGGCATTAATGAGATACAATCTAAGGGCAGGGTGTAATTCTTGGGTAGAAACTCAGGAGCTTGCCTTTGGTCCATCTAGAACTGGATCTTTCCATAACAGCAGCTACACTGATGCATCAATGGAAGGTAAAAGAAATCCCTGCAGAGCAAAGTAGCAGGGTAAGCTGCCCCAGGAAAAGGTCTGTTGATCTTTAGCTGAGGTCAGCTTTATGAGGGTAGTACATCTGAGACTGGCTGTCTTAGGGAAGCACCTTTGTCAGGGTATGAAGCTTTCACAGCACTGCCAACAACCACTTAACCAGAGCTTGGTCCTCTGCAGAGAGCAGGAGGGACAGGGGGCCCAAGGCAGCTACAGCCCCTCATTTCTCTCTGCTGGCTGCTCACAGGGACTCACCCTGCAGAACCCAGGCTGCCTGGCCCTCTGTGCAGGTGGTGCTGGGGTGCTTTCACTCCACTGGAGAGCTGGAGACCAGCACAGCTAAATTAGCCTGAAGATGAAAGGCACTGTGCCAAAATGAAAGAAAAAGAGGCTTTTTTCCTCTGTGGAACCAGGGGAAGGGAAGGACCAAGGTGGGCCAGACACCCTGTAAAGCTCCTGCTCACTGCAGGGCACCTTTATACTCTCCCTCCCTGAGGCTTCACTGCAATGTGCCAGTGCAGCTCCCAGTGAATGAAGGAACACAGACCAATGCCAGCCTCACCGCTGGGTGTTATTGCCATATAAATCAGCAAGTCAACAGAACACCCAAATTCTTTGCAAACATCTCCTGATTGCTAAATTGGACAATTACAAATCACCTGTGAATGAATGTAAATGCCGAGTTGCCACGTACATGGTAAACCAACTGAATTTCTCATGCTGTGTGAGCTTTAGCTGCTGTTCCTGCAGGCTGGTGGTTCAGAGCAAAGCCAGAGCCCGCTGTGTATCCAAAGGGAGCAGCAGGATGCAGGTGTCTTTTGAAAGTAGGGATTCTTGCATCTCCACTTCGTGTGCTGGTGGGTAAGCAGGTACCGAGCAGCAGAGATTAGCTCAGGCACTTCCACTGCTCTGGTTGTGCCATTCTGGAGAGGCAAACTGGGAAGTCTCCCTGGTGCTGTGGGACCCTGTGGAGGCCCCACTGCCCAGGCTCTCCCTGCAGAGAAACGTGGCACTGCACGGGCATGGCCTCAGCAGTGCCCTCCATCCTCGCTCACCTGTCCCCAGCAAAGGGCAACCCAGGTCAGACAGAGACGCTTTTTAATGAAGAAATGTTTTTATAAGTCAAGATTTGCCTGACAGCAATAAAAACTACCTGTGAAATTTCAGCACTCCTGCAAGCTGGTCTGGGGAAGTTTTTAACTGGGAGCTGTTGGCAGCTGGGAGTTTTTTTCTTCTACTGGTTTTTGTGTTGTGCTTTCTGAAAGGGCACCACAACGGAGCACTTACTTTGTGTGTTATTAAGATAATTTTACTCAGATTGTCTAATATAGTCAGAAACTGTGATAGTGATACCAGGCAATTAGCTGAATTTAAAAAAGGGAATAATATTCTTACAAGAATATAGGAAAAAGAATATTATTACTGAAGTGATCATTAGCTGTTCCTATGAGGTGTGTGAACTCTGCAGCTGAGCCAAGCATGTGTTTCCTTGCTTCAAAGCACTTACAGACACAGGGCACTGAGTTTTCCCATCACTCCAGTGTCCACTCTCTCTGCTTTACCCCTGACTTCTAGACCAGGCTTTTCATAACATTTACAGAAGAAAAAAAGGATTTATAAACATTATTCATATTCATCAGTAAAACTTTTTATAGCAGTTTTACAAAAGCAAGAACTGGTACTAGAGGTGGAGATATTAGAAGTCATATTATTCTGTTGCTGTCAGCACTTCTGTTTGGAAATAGGAAATGCAAATGAATCCCAAGTATTATGGCCCAAATTCTCTAACTTCTTTAGCATAGAAAGAAGTAGGAAACCAATAATCCTGTGGCTGCTTCCATTCATCAAATGTTCATTGGGTGCTGGATTTTCTGCCACAGTATTCTTGCTCAATGGAAAAATCCCCTGATTTTCCTTGATATTTGGAAAGGAAAGATTTGTTTCCAGATGATGTTTAAAATAAAAATATTTTGTCTGGCTCACATCAACTTCATATATAATCATGTGTTTCTCTGTGTAATAACAGAAAAGAAATATTGTGGAGAAGGGTGAAATATGAAATTTAAAACTGAATCTTTTAAAAATGTCTTACCCATGGTATGTACCCAAAATTCTTTCCTGAAAAGGTCTGGATTCATATTTTCTGTTTGTATGTGGAAAGGAATTAAACCTGCTTCAATGAGATCACCAGTGAAGTTAAAGGTTCCTCTGACTCCAAAATCCTTGGAAATCAGAATTGAAATAGTGGAATGGAGAGGGGTGGCTCAGCCTGATACCAGCTGGAGTCCCAAGGATGATGGGGAATCCTCTCCAATGGGTATCTCCTGAGCTGCCCATCAGCACTGCCAGGGGCACAGACCAGCTGGGCAGTGTGAACTCAGCAAGGGCAGGCCCCCTGCCCTGTGTGACTGTGTGCAGCACCACTCTGTGCTCTCTGATTCCCCAAGAACCGAGGCAGAGGCAGGAGCTGGCAGTCGGCTGCGTGGGACCTGCTGACCTGCCCGATGAGCTGACACCTCTTCCTCCCCACAACCTAATTAGCTTCTCCTGCATCCCAGCCATCCTGAGCTGACCACCTCTGCTGTGTGCCACCAGTGCACACCAGCAGCGTGGCAGGAAATTAGGCAGAACTTATTGCCTATTAAGGGCTCCATTCTCCAGTCCCTGGTGTCATCACACGCCTCAGCTTTCAGCAGCTCCTCCGATTATGCAAAATGGGGATTTCTTGACACGAAGAGAATCTTGAAAATTACAGGATCCTCTTTTGCTCACACATACATTAAACCATATACTGAAAGGAGTCAGGAAAGGGGTGGGGGGTGTTAGAGGCTTTCACTTATTCTGGTGTAAACTTGTTTTGTCAGGTATTAGTGAGTCCAGTTCTACTCACTCACACACACCAGTTTAGTCCTTTGGACCCACACACCCCTACAAAGTATGGTAAAACCATATAATGTGCCAGAGCCTGAATTCTGGCAAAACTGCAAAAAGCTGTGACATTGTTTTTTGTGGCTGAAGTCAGAGTGACAGCATCTGACCCCTTTTTCCCCATTCCAAAACCCCTGGCAAAGCTGCTAAAGCTGCTCCTCTCATTCCCATCACATGTTGTGATGGGAAGTGGGCACTTCTGGTTTCCACTTTCACCTACAATTTAAGACCAAAAGGGACAGCACTCGGTAAACAACCAAAATAATCCTTTCAAAGTCAAGAAGATTTCTTTGCTATCTTTCTGGGTGTGAATTGTAGCAGATGTCATGTGTTACTAATCTCCTCAGTACTGCAGCAGGGCCTCAGCAAGTCAACACACACCTCTCCAAGATCCTCGAGGGGTTATAATCCTATTCCTAAACTGAGCCATAATCTCTAAAGCAGTTTGCATTTGAAATGAAAAAAAAAAAAGTTTTTTTACTTTGTTTCAAATTGACATCTCACAGGAACTGTACAGTGACAGTGTAAGCAGTGTCAGTGATCAACCTGTCCAGCTCTTTTCCACACCAGAGGGGAAGGCACACAATTTGCATGGCAGATCCCACACATTGGCAGCTCAGCCTTCCCAGGCACTGCCTGGCAGCAGGATTTATAGGGATGTTGTCCCACGTACAATATTACATAGAAACAACTGTGTGGAAAGCAATGAACTGTCTTGTATATAAATACAGCAGAAAGGTTCCCACTTCTTCAGAAGCCCACTTGGTTCTCGTTTAAGCCTGGTTTGAAATGCTTCCCTCCTCCTCCACTTGCCTCAATCTCTCTTATATTTAAAGTAACTCTCACATTTTCAAAGGGTTTTTTTACATCCATCATACGACAGTGGTTATACTCTTCCTCAGTTGTCCTGCTTAATTTGTCTCTTCCATAGGTCTCCTGGGTATTCCAAATGAAAATGCCTTCCTTCAGAAGATACAATGCACATGGACTAAGCTGGATTTCCAGAGCAGTTACCCCAAACATCTTTCCTCCTTTATGTCAGTATGAAGCAAATGTAAATTAGATTTTTTTTCCTTTATAATTTAATTTTTCTGTGCAGTTTTAGATGTGTTGTGATAAGGACAATAAGATGACAAAACTGAAAGATTTTATGAACTGCTTATACATATATAAAGAGAGAGAGAGAGAGAGATATTCCTATATATGTGTGTGTGCGTTTGTAAAAACTTAATCAATGTTCCTTGTTCCTTCCCAATGTTTCCATTGGGCAAAATCTTTTTTCCCATGCCAAGCCTCTTGATATACTGAGATTTTAAACAGTTTTTATAACATTAATTTTAGGTGGCTTTATGTATATGTATGTGTGGGGCCCTCTCCTTCCACATTATGGCTCAACTGTGCCATGTGTAGCACAGCTCATGTAACACAGTGTGGAGGTTTGTGATTCCTCAATGGCATTTCCTTTTCCTAAAAGTGTCTGAAGTGGAGATTCTGTGTCTGAAAGTCATCAGCAAGCAAGAAAACCAGGAAAACTGTGAAATGGCCCCGGTAACCTTGGAATTAAAACCCTTTATCACAAATAAAGGCAGTTTTAATTCTGCACTTGGGGAAACAAAACACAGCAAAATTTCTGCAAACTCCTGGCTCACACTGTGTGGGTTCATGGTGATGCTACTACAAGAAGAAGAAAATAGCCCTCCTTGAAATGGCCCATTTTGCTGTGGCAGCGGAGAGGGCTCCTTTATTGGCTCTAGCAACTTTTGTAATGGTGTACATTTGCCTGTTCTCACCTAACACTGCCTCTTAATCCTCCTAGCCATGATCACTAATTTGTTTCTTATTGAAATTTGCTTTCTCCCAAACGAAAGATCACCATCTGCTTAGTCAAGGTGCTTTTTCTCTCAGCCTATGTCAGAGCCACGTTATTTCCTCTTGTTCTTCATTTGGACAATTGAAACACATCAGCCAGTTAAAAGGACATATTCTATAAGTAGGTCTCCTTGGGAAACTATTTACTTGGGATATACTGCAAAGCAAACTGAAACAAATCTTTGCAGTTTATTTCGAAGTGCGATTTCTAAACAATAGAGTTTTTATTTTTAGTTCAGTTGTGTTACTGCAGCACATAAAGGTCAGCTGGCTGGGTGCTGAGGTGTAGCTGTGATGTGCCACCATCTGCATGTGCTGGCAGGCCTGGAGCAGGGACTGAGCCCCTCCTGCTCACACACCTTGAGAGACCAAAGGGAAGGTCTTCTGCAAACTGAGAGATCTCCCAGGTGTGTGTTAGGGAAGAGAAATATCTGGAGGTTTTGCCATCCCTTAAGGAGGAGTGAAAGGGTTCTGTGTAATGGTGAGTGAGCACAGGTGAATGTGGAAGATGGTGGAGCTGCAGAGGGGCAGAGATGTGACTTGGTCAGGAGCTTCATGGGGAAGCAAAATGAGCATTTGGGGTAGAGAGTTCCTGCTGAAAGGGAATGGTTATTTGTGTTATGCTGGAGCACAGCTTACACAGGGTGGTGAGCATTCACCCTGCCCTGGCACTCCTTGGTTTCCAAAAGTTTTGCATTTTGGCAAGGTCAGGTTTGGGGAAGGGGTGCAAAACCACCTACAGCTTCAGCACAGTCTGCCTTGAGGGGCAGGAGGGCAGAGCTGCCCACAGAGCCACGGAGGAGACAGACACAGGCTGTGTTGAGAAATGTGGCCGTTCCATTAGGAGGTGGTTGCAGTAACTGCACGAGTGGGTATGAAAGGAGGTGCAAGGTTGTCTGGCAGAGAACCACGGGCCCCATTCACGCAGGGGAGCAGTCCCCAGTACGATGGTCACTGTACAAGGACCTACGTGTGATGCATTTCTACTTCTTAGTTTTCTGTAAGCTACTCTGCACCAGAATTTCAGATACTCCAAATTTCAGAGCAGTCAGAGGGAACACGTGGATTTCAGAGCAACCACTCAGACTTTTAAACAGAATGCAATTTTCAATATCGAGCTGTAATGAGAATCCTGAATAGGCATGAAATCTCTTTAAAATCGGTTCTGTAATGCTGGTACAGTGGGAGAATATTGCTATTTGTTTTGCCGTTATTCAATTATTTTTAAGCACCTTTTGTGTGATTTTCAGTAAGGACAGATAAGGCAAGTAGCTGCTAGGCACACTTGTGTGCTGTAAATATCGGAGATCGTTAAATGTCACTGGGAAACTTCCTGTTGTTCCATTGATACTCTGTAGGAATGGATATACTCCACTGACTCGATGCATTTGACATCAGACTCTGTTTGCAACTCCATCCCTTCTCAGCTCCTGCATTCAGTGAGGGGAAGGTAGACGTGGCCTAAAAACTTCAGTCCTTTCCTCCCTCTTTTTGCTGTAATGTGGACAGGCAGAATGGTGCCTGCTCCAGGAAATGGAACAACTGTAAAAGTCTTTGTGACACAGAGGAATCCTCTGGGGGGAGGGAAAAGGGCATTGTGATATTCCTCTCCCCGGCACCACTGCTCTGGTTGTACTGCTGAGCCACTTAACAACATGTTGGTGGAACTGGGAACAGATATTAAAGCAGCAAATATAACACAAATCAGGGATCTTTCCTGTTTGCTGTGGACAGCCCTGTACCATGCAGGGTTATCTGAACACAGGGGATTGCTCCCAGGGTGGGCATTGTCATCCCCTCCCTGTGCCTGCACCATCTCTCCTGTGGGTTGACACCGATCGAGTTGTGGCCGAGGTCTTGGACATCACTGCAAACACAAACACCTGTGTTTAGGTCCTGAAACTGAGGTATTCACATTCAGAAGAAACTGGAAGGAACTACACTGGAACCTGGAAGGAACTAGATTGAAACCTGGTTGGAAGGAGATGATCTTTAAGGCCCCTTCCAACCCAAACCATTCTATGATTCTATGATTCTATGGTTCTATGGCTGAAGCACAAAGAAATTATTGTTAGTTTTCCATAATCCCTCACATTTAATGGTTCTTTAAAAGGTACAATAGAATTGGAGTTAGACTGAAGAAAAGGTATTGTGTGCCTACTCCCTCTGTGCACTTTCCACTGGGAGCTGTCCCACATAAATATTTTTATTAAGCTACCCAAATGTAAAATCAAGACCCTAAAAATAAAAATAGTTACTGACCTTTTAGCTCATTTATAATTAAAACCTCTTCTAGTGTTGTTCATATAAATAATATATAGTTGTTTTCACAGATCAATGCCTTCTCTTGCTTTATAAGAAACATTTTGAAGTAAAATTACTGTGCCTTTAATTTTAAGAGGAAAATTTGATGTGTTAGCAACTATGGGTTGATCTCTGCACATTTTTCAATTGTAAATTGCACTTCAAAAATGCAAACAATTATTAATATTGATTTGGACTAAAACAATATTGAATTTCAATATATTTTGGGCTCTTTTATGAATTACCCTGCACAGCCAGTGTGATTATGATGAAAGAGCATTTGCACGCTCAATTTCTTTTCAGCGAGAAACCTTGAGGAGTGCTAGTTGTGCTCAGGCTGATAATGATAAACCCATGCATTCAAGGAAAATCAGACTACCTTAAAAATCTCAACTGAAGCATAGTAAATTAATATTTCATCCCATACATGCAGTCCTTATATCATGCTAGCTTTCGTTATGAGCAAATACTGAGAATTTAGTTGGAATGCAGCTCAGTGCCCCAGCTCTGTTTTGGTTGTGCTTCGCATGCAATTATGAAATGATGTCAATCCATCACGGCAATTTCCTGCGACTAAGCAAAGAGATGAATATATTCATGTCCTGGAATGCTGTAAGACACCAGTATATTTAAGTGCCATTAAACCCATGTTTCTATGCTGTGGCTGGAATAAACATTTCACAGCTCTGTTGGTAGAGGGTTTTGAGCTTTCCTTCTGATCTCAACTATAATTTCAAGGCCTGTTGGTTACCTGCTTGCTCAGACAGCCCAGCATCTCCCCCGAGGCCTCACCCTGGGGACACCCTTCCCCATGGGATGTGGCAGTGGCCATGGCCAGCAGGGTCACTCCACAGAGACCTCATCACACACACGGGAGGGGCAGCACGGGGGTCTCCCGAGAGCCTGTGATACCTGGGCAGAATTGTCTGGAAAACAGAAACCCTTCTCCCCAGGGAAAAGAGGTGTATTGAATCAGGACAAAATGTCAAAGTGACATTTTTGTAGAAATGGATTTGCAGAAAAATCTCATTTCTTGGGCTCTGAAGTGGCGTTTCCACTGTGCGTGGCTGCTAACCACTGTGAGAGAGCTGTGCAGCAAGCTTGGGTTCTCCAGGCATGTGGAGGGCTCTAATCCTTCCCACTTCATCCTCGTCCTCTCCCTTTGCAGCCATGGCATTCCAGGAGGACTGAGAGCTGGGGACTGTCAGCCTCCAGCAGCCTGTCTGAGAAGCAGCTGTTAAGCTCACTTTTTTGCTGTAAGTGGAACTGAGGAGTGTGTAGCAGACAGCAGCTGAGCCAGCCTTTGTTTTCATTCTCCCAGGGAAAAATGTATTTTTCCAAACTTTTTTTTTTTTCCACAGGAAAACTTTGGTTCTGAGAAAAGGGCATTTTCGTACTGAAAAACCTTCTGCTGGAGAATTCCCCAACCAGCTCTTTTTCTGGAACTTACTCCCACAGACTGAAAATAACCCAAACTTGGTAGCTTTCCAGTCATGTTACAAAAGCTAATGTTTTGCTAGAGTCCCTGGAGACGATGGAGTTGTGCTACTGATATTAGGAGTGGGGTAGTAGCCAGCTAGCAAGTGTCTGCAAGACTGGTTTAAACATTGCTGGCCCTTAAATCAATCATAGGTAATGAACGATTAATAATATTAAGGCACTTAACCTTGAATAGCGTTGTAATTGCTTTGATTATGAAATAAAATCCAGAAAGCATTTATGACATTTACTATTTTTAAACCTCATTATTTTGGAGAGCGCCATTCAAGACTTTCTGAACACTTGAAATCAGTAAAACAGAAAAATTAAATGATGCATGATGTTTTTCTTTACCTGACCCAGGTGCTCTCTTTAGTGTGATTTCTCCCTTCTATGAGTTGAGCAGCAGGTAGGTGACAGCAAGTGCCCTTGTGTTCCTTCATTTCACAGGTAATTTTATTTCACCATTTTATGCTCAGATGTCCATAAAAGTGTAGTCACCTCTCTGTTATTTCACACTGTAATTGTGTTGTGGTTTTGATTAGAGCAAGTCATTTCTTTGCCAAAATGGCTTTTTAACAAAATGATACCTTTCTGAAAATGCATTCCTTGGTCATAATTTTGTGATGGAAGCGGTGCTTCCCTTGACAAAGTTAAATTCTGTGGCCTGCACTGCCAAAACTAATATTGTAAATATTACTATAGTTTTATAATACATACACCCTGCATGGTAAATATATGGATGCAAAACACTCTGAAGGACTCCAGAATTACACTGACACAAAACGCTCCTAAGGACTCCAAGCTCCAGGAAAAAACTGGGAGCTGTTTGCTGCAGTAAATGCACACCACAATACCTCTCAGCAGAAGGAAGTCTGGCTTTTAAGAAGGAAGAGTATCCTTCCTGTTAATTTTTCCTTAGATCCAGATCCTGCCCAGTCACCCCATACTTTTTAGGTAGATTAAGTTAAGGCACAAGACAGATTTTGTGCCTTTTGACCTCAGCTAAGTGTGGCTGATGGAGCCAGTTCTGTGCTGCCTGACAACAGCTACAGGAGTTGATTTAAAGAGGAGAGAGCGTGTCAGCTCTCAGGTGGTGGGCTCTGCTCACACCAGAGGGATGTGCTGCTGATAACAACACAGCCTAGATTTACTGGGCTGTATTTCTCAAAGAATTCCTTTCACCCTCTTGGTTTTGCTCAAGTTCACTGAAAGCAACTTCTTGCTCCTCAGCAATTTTCTTTTCAGCCAATGCTTCCACTCGTCCTGGCAAGATGGAAACATCCAGAGCCTGGAATGTATCTTTTAGTAATCACTGTGTGTTCTGCTGCCTCATCAGATGATGGTTCATGGTCGTGTGATTCCAACAGAGGAAAAACAGCGTAGGATTTGAGGAAAATACATTTTAAGTCAAATCAGACATTATTTCTACCCCCCTAATTATCAATGTGTGGGCTCACTACTAGCATTAAGCTGTAGATTAGCACCAAAACTTCACTGTGCTGCTCCGGGTGTCACATCCTGGTGGAAAAGTTTAATTTAACAAAGTGCAGAAGCCAGCAGAGGAAGTCCTGTGGTTCAGGCAGCAATGCTGCAGCTCTGCAGCCCCCTTCAGGGCTAACAGTGACTGGAGTTTGTGTATGTGCCCCACAGGCAAAATGACAGCTTTGCCCAAATACTGTCTTGCTGGGGCTGGACCAGTGTCAGATCCCCAAAATACTCAGATGTAACAGAGGGATTAAGTGCACCATTTTAGATTTCATTCCGGACTTCCACAGTTTCCAGCCCATTACTTTTTTCCCAAATTGCTAACATATTTTATTGTTGGCTTTTATAGGTGAACTTTGCACCCATTTTTTTCAGTAGCATCATGGAGTCATGGTTTAAAAACACTTCCAGCACACACTGTGTGAAGAAAACACTTTAAAGCTTATTTCTCACATAAGTAAACTGTCATTACAGAATCATAATTGCATGTAAAATACTTGAGATCAGTAAAACTGAATGAATTCAAAGCACCAGGACTAACATAAGTAAACTGTGCATCTTATGGCCAATGGTTGTGATGTATTTGTGTTTCAGAGACCTACTGAAACATTAAAAAAGCTATTTTGGCTCGAACCATTAGTGGTACCTCCATTTATCTTTTACCTGTCTTGCCTCACCTTTTTTTCCTATTCTGTATATTGAGCAACTGTTCAGGTGTTTAATGTCAAAGACATTAAAAGGATAACCCAGGGGACTTGGGAGACAATGCAAACAGCAACTGTAGGCAGTGAGCAGCAGCTGTGTGGTGGAGGAATTCTCAAGCTCAGCGTGTACATGGGCTATTTCTAAACTGTTCTGGAAAAAAAATATCTTGAAAAAGCGGTCTTATTGTCATGGACCTTTTTATCTGTAGGGATGCAGGCACTCTTAAGCAAAAAACTAGGAGTCTATTGTTCAGGAAAATAAACAACCCCCCAAACAAGAGCTATCTGATGTGTTGAAATGGTTCAACCATGTCAGCAGCATCACCTGACCCTCCTTCCTGCAGCTCTTCCCAATTTACCTGCAGGAAAAGCTGAAGTTGTGCAAACAGATCCCTTACTGTTAAATGTGGCTTGAATTATCCAGTGTCATGACTGCTTACCACTGACTAACCCAGTCCCTCCCAATGATCAACACTGTCTCTTCTCTTCACCCTGAAAACAACTGCAGAACTCAAACCACCTTAGCAGAGAAAACAAATGCAGAAGATTGCAAATGAGATGTTGAAGCACAAGGTAGCACAGAGTGCCACGAGAGCATGATCCCCCCTGAACTCCTGAACTGGCTCCTTGCTGCTTGGCTGAGATGCCTGGGAGTAACAGGAGACTGCGTCTCGCAGAACGAGAGACGGAAAGAACCAGCAACTGTTTTCCTCCTGCCCTGCGCTCCTGCCTGTGGATTTGCTGCCCTTCAAAATGTTATGACTAATGCATAAAGCGCTGCTCCTCTCCAGACACTCAACTTTTCGCTAGCTCAAGACTCGGGGAAAAAAAAGCCATGAATCTGTCTTTTGCTGCAGGTCTCCAGGCGGGTAACCTTTCCTGGGTATGCCACGCTGGCACTCGCTGTCTCGCCTGCGCCGTGTTTATCAGCCTCGCTTAACTTGCTGTGAGCATTGCAGTCTCTGAGAACCTTCTGTTTACTCTTTGCCATCCTCCCTCATAACTGCAAAATTAAATGGGAAGAGGATCTCTCGGTGAAACAGCCCAAAAGGGCCTAGGCAATATTTTTTGTGGAATTTCTCTCCTTGGACCTTTATATATCACTGGTGTATATTGTAAGACACCTCTGGGGTTTGAAGCTAATTTTCCATCATCATTAGTGAGAAACTTATCCTCATGCTTCCTTTCATTAATGTCTAATGCAAGACTGAGAAGAAGTGCTGGATATGCACACTCTTTTTAACTTGACGATGGCACATGCAAATAATTAAACAAGGCAAAGAAGTAATGGTTAAAAACACTGCAAAGCTTTCTCATTAAACTAAGCAATTATCTGCAAAGAAGAGAGACATCTGAACCCCTCTCCCTCCACACCCATGATAAAATCTCCACATCTTGCAGATGTTCAATTTTTGCCCTGGAGGAGAAAAATCACATTTAATTACCATCAAGGGGGAGGAAAACATGGTGGGTGCATGGATGGTGCCACTCAGTTTGTATCTGTCAATGAGGTGGCTGTGACTTTGCATGTGATCTGTTTGGATATTGTATGCAAGGTCACAGATCTATGTGCAGAATCAGGGGAAACACTAATTGAGTTCCAGCTATATCATGTGCTACTGTGCAGAAAAAAAGAAAAAAAAAAAAAAAAAAAAAGAGAGGACTTCTGAATCTCTAGGGCCATGATTTGCTGTTTGGTGGTGGTTCAACTCAAGCAGTTAATACTTTGAGCCATCTCGTCCTGCCTGCTGCACTACACTGGCATAATGTCTTTGAGCTGGGCAGTGAACTGAGGAAAGTGATTTAGCTAAGAAACAGTCCACCAAAACAGAATGGCACCAAAAGAAACTCAGATTCATGGAGACAAATCCATTTTCAATGCACTAACTCTGATTAAAGCCCTCCATGTTCTGTTCTTGTTGTACAGTTTATCAATTTAGTCACCTGCACCGTCCCTGCCACTGTAATAGGTGAGATTTTCACAATCTATAGTTGTGAAAACGACGTTGTTGCTCACATTTTACAAATGCAAAGTTGAGGCAGAGAAACCTGAAGAACTTGCCTAGAGAAGTGGGACAAGAAGAGGCTGAGTTTGGACTTTCCACCAAGTTCAGGTTAATTTTCCAGCTACTGACTCCTCCTCCTTTGACTAAAGTACTGGAGAATAATGAAAAAAACTAGAATTTTTTTTTTTTTTTTTAAGAAGAAGAAATTGAATATGCAAATTTGAAAGTGGGAATAGATTTTTCTGAACTTACAAGCAGAAGGTGTGTAAATCTGCCAAGAACTTCAGTCAAGCAACTGTTGTGTGTTAACTGGGATGTAGGTTAGTGCTTTCAGCAAATACACAGATAATTAACTGAAACTCCTTTTGTTCTAGCCGAAAACATAAAAGCAATGAGAGGAAGGAAGAAAATCACTGGGGATTTCTGTGGTGTGTTGCAAGGTTTCCAGTGCAATATACACAGGATTACACTGACGAGCTTTTCTAGTGCTAATGAAGGGCTGACAACCCCAAACTCTGATGTATTTGCTGAAAAGGAACAGTATGAGAAGCAGTAGCTCAAATTCTCTTTTCCAGAAAACAGGTTGTGAAGGGAAGGCCACGGACACCGAGTCCCTCTCTCCCTCTCTGCAGAGGTGCCTGCTGCACTGTGACCATGAGGTGAGCAAGTGAGCAGGCTCTTAGGGCTGGCCAAGGCTGGGCCACAGAAAAGCAATTTGTCTGCAGGGAAGGGAATCTAAGCTGGATGAGTGCAATATGTAGGATTATACTATCATTACACATTATGTGCAATATAGGACACATAATAATTATATATTACATGCAATATACAGCAAGAATATCCCTCTGGAGTGTTCCTGCAGGTGTAAATGTGCAGAGAGGGTCTCTGGTCATTGAGGACTATGAGGTGAAGGGAGTTACCAGCTTGCAAGCTCCTGAAACAGCTGGTAATGGATTACTAAAACACAGTATTAATCCACTGCAATAGTGAAACTTGTGGTCAGCAAAATGTGAATGAAAGAGGAATCTCCCAGAAAACAAGAAGTACCTTAACCCAGCTTCTCCCATGATCACCTTGCATTATATTATGTTACTAGTAAAGTTATTACTGTCCTTATTGTAATGGCAAAATCAAAACATTTACCTAACAGGAAGTTTTATAACACAAGGGGCAGTGACCAGTCTGTGAGGTGCTCAGCAACTCCTTTAGAGGTGTTTTGTGAGGAGCAAGGTTAGCACTGCAGGATAAACATGGTCCTGAAGGTTCTGGAGAGAATTGGGAGGTAGATGTAAGGTGTGTTTAACAGGCTGCAGGCGGTAGCAAAAATCACAAACCCACCACTGGCAAAGGAACGTGTTGAGTTTTCTTCCCGCAGTCTTGCTTGCCAAATAAGTTGTCTGTAAACTCTCCCATCATTAAAATTCTCCACAGTGGTAACAGCACTTTCCCCAGAACATTTTGTTGAACCTTGCAAATGGAATTATCTGCTATGACTGCTCTTTTGAGCAGTGTAAATCTTCAACAAGAGTCCTAAATAAACCTGTGATATACACTGCGTGGAACACCTATTTTTATAAATATCTCTGCAGAGGAAGGCTAGAGATAGGAAGAATAAATTACAAGCAAGAAAATGGCATTTTAAAACGTACTCTAACCCTGTTTGCTCCTTGGCACTGTCTGCATTAACTTAGCTCCAGCCCCTGGAAAGGCAAAGGTCACACTTTTATTTACATAAAGCAAAGTTTCTACATAAGAAATGTTAAAGAAGTGAAGCTTTGCAGGAAAAAAGCCCCCCACGAAGTATGAACACGAAATCCTAGTTTAGCCAAAAGATACCAGCCCTGGGAATAATATGCCATTTTAACAGAGATACACAAACACTATCACGTGACTGCAGTACAAATACCAGGCTCCCCCCAGGGGAAATCATATCTCATTTCAGGTGAGGGACACCAAATTACTCTCTGGTGCCTGTGAGAGCTCAGTACCTCACCATGCACAGGACAGCTGCCTTTCTGCCTCAGGCACGACTGCTCCTCAGACACCTGAAAGGACTTCCCCAAATTTGGGTGTAATCGAAATACTTCTTAATCGAACACCAAACTACTATTGCATGTGAATGTCCAGAGCCGAATTTAGTGCCTGGAAAGTGAAGGAAATGTTTAGCAATGGCTCTTTGAGCACCCTCTGTCTTATACTTTACAGCCTGGCCTCACATCAGTGAAGTTTGGGCTGTTTTTAGAAAGGACCAGAAAGCTTTGTCATGCTCCACTGTTATAACCCAGAAGAGTCTGCTTCATCTTGCAGCATGTACAGGAACAGGGAATTAGTGTTCCTCTCCCTTTTCACTCCAGCCAAGCCCTTCTCATTCTAACACTGCTCATTTTGGTGAGTTTTAGGATGAAAGAATCGGGGCAGCCAAAAGAACCTATAAAGTTGGGGTGGGATAATGATGGTACAGGTGTCTTATTACAGAGCAGGGAACAAAAATAGACCTTATCCAGAAGGAACAGTTGCATTTGTACTATCCAAAGGAGATTCCCAACTGTAACTCAGTAGAGAGGCTATGATGCTGCTACACTGAGTTAGCCAGAGTAACTTGTTATGCTCAGCTATTGTACCTTTCATAGAATCACAGAATCATAGATTGGCCTGGGTTAAACAGGTACAGAGCAGGTGTGATCAATCCAGTCATGTGCTGTGGAGCTTGTATCATTTTCTACCTGTCTGGGAGATGACTTTTGTCACCCTGGTGACAGAAACTGGATGCAGTTGCTGTGCCTGCTGGATGTGGTGCTGGCAAGGGAAAACACACAGCTCTTCAGGCATTGGCCACGGTGAAGGATGACTGGGATGAAATACAGAATTAATTTTCAGGATCTCCTTCTACTCACAGTGAAGGAGTAGTACATATGGATGTCTTAATTTTTCACACTACACTGCTGTCCCATGTGGCCCAGGTTTTGGAACTACTGTCAACTCAAAAGTCACTTGGTGTTCATTGCACCAGGACCAGAGCAAGGAATTTCTAAAGACCTTAAGGAAAGCATATTTGGTTTCTCATGCTCAAGAGAAAAATCCTAAGCGAGGAAAGAAGATGGGATAAAAAATTTTACCTTTCAATGAGCCATATCTGCACATACACATTTCCTGTGTTACGATATTTTAGGACTTTAGAAACCAATGGCATGTGACCAACCCCCACCGTTCCCAGGGAGTAGTGGAGCTCTGGCTCTCTTTTGCAGTTCAGGGCTGTGCTAATAACACTTGCACTGTATGCTCAGTTAAATTACCCTTCCCAGAGGCATTGCTCCAGCCTGCTCCTATGGGGACCAGGAAAAATGCCTCCTGTGAGGGAGCAGGTGAAACACATTCTGGTCCACTGCTTCCTTACAGGCCCCAGCTGGTAGGTACTGCTCTTACCAAGAGCATTCAAAGTCCATGGAAGGAGTGGGTTGAAGCTGTTTCCTTGTCTTTGCTGCAGCCCCCCTGCCACCAGCCCCCCTCCTCTCCTTGCCAGGGCTCTAAGGCAGAGGCACAGGCAGGGGCCATGCCTGGGGCTGGGCAGTGGCGCTGAGAAAGGGCCAGCTCGTCCCAGGGCCATGGGTATGGTGCAGGAGTGCTATGGAGAAGAGGAAGCTGAGGTCCATATTAACAGCAAAAGTATGGAAGCAGAAGGCTGAGACTGCCAAAAGAAAACTGAGCCCCAGGTAGGGGAAGAGTGGCTGGACAGTAAAGCTAGTGAGGGAAGACCCTGGGACCAGCTCAGTTGGTTAGAGCATGGAACTAATAAAGCCAAGGTCATGGGCTTGATCCCTGTATGGGCCGTTCATTCAAGAGCTGGACTTGATGATCCTGTGGGTCTCTTCCAATGCAGAATATTCCATATGAAACAAAGCCTAGTGAGACTCCCAAAATAGAAGAGATTCCAGTGGTATGCAGACAAGAAGAGAGAAAGCTGTGGCTATCATCTCCTGACTCTGTCCTGGTCAGATAAATCACATTCTACGTCTCTTTTTCTTCCCTCTGTTGTGTGGAGAGAGTGATATGGCAGGCTCTGCTCCCTGCCCACGCAGTCCTGGGGGCTCTGCACTGCCAGGCTACTGCCATACAATGCCTCAAGGGTTGGGCCTTGCTGGGATGGATGATGTGCTCTCTGCCAACAGGCACTCTGCCCCCTTACGTTTTTGAAAACATTTTGGAGTCTTTGGGGTCGAAAGGTGCAACACTGATGTATTTATTCTCTGCTAGAAGGACATACTCAAGACAGAATCGATAGCATAGCCCCAACACAATCTCTCCTTGTGCAGGAGGCTTTTGGATCCTTCCTAGCATGTGTAAATTAACGAGTGTATTCATTGCTAATAACGACACAAACATATGAAAAACTTTTAAATAAATTTTTGAAATAGTCCTAAGCCTACTACCAGAATGAAGTCTAAGGATTCTCAGCAGAGAAGTGCAGTAGAAAATTGTGGCTGAAAGGAACAGAGGTTTAGAATGAATGCTTTCAGTGGGCTGAACTAAAATATAATTCAAACACACAGAGAAGACATATAGAGTGGCTTTCAGCAGCACAACCCCCTGAAACACCTATACAGGTAACCTTGTTTTGGATCAGCAAGGCTTATTCTATTTATTAAATCAATGAGTATAAAGCCCACAGACCATTTTAGTTATCAACCTTTTCCAAACGAATATCCCAAGCATTTCTAATCACAACCATCTGATTTCCATTATTTTGACCTCCTTCTTTGGGTGGATCAATAATGTCTGATGTAATAATTTATCAACATACACTGGGAAAATTATTGATTCTTCTCGCACACATTAGCTGGGAGAAAAATACGTCAGGCTCTCACTTGAGTCTAAATGGCTTCCTCGATTTAAACTAAGCTGCATTTGGTATTTGTATGAAGGATATTAGCACTGTATGTAAAACAAATCACTGAAGCTGAAATGGATGTTTTACTTGCCCCAGTTCCCTTGATGCTTTTATGGCACCCATCACTGCAGTGTCTGTTTTTCATACCCTAATTGCTTTGTGAGATCTCTCGCTCTTCCTCTGCCTCCCACCCTGCTGCACTCGTGCAGAGCTCGGCAGTGCTGTCTGACACTCCTCATCCTGCCTCTTGGGGAGGCTGAACTGGAGGCCAACTGGAGATTTTATTTAGTTGAGAGATGTACTGTATAGGTAGAAAGCTTTCATGTAAATCCTGGGTGTTCACAGAAGGATCAAAGGCTTATGTGGGTATGATGGCATGGGGCAGGATTAATACTGAGTTACGATACGTTTTTAGGTGTGAGGTTTACTGAAAGCAGGATTTGAAAGAAGAGTGAAGACAAGATGTATGTTACAATATGTTGTATTTTCTAACAATACTGTGCCCAAGAACTATCAGTTGCAATTCATCTACAAATGTCAAACATGGAAATATAGCTGATATTATTTCTTAACAGCTCTGCACTAATACACCTGGGGGGGTTGGGGGTGGTGTGAAGATTAAAATACTAAAACAACGTGCTGAGTCATTAAGTGGAATGGAGCACCAGAACCATCCCTTCCCCCAGCAGATGTAATCTGTCACTGGATTACTTACCTAATGCATATGTTGTAATAGCCAACTGTAGTTTCTTTTTTATGCCCTTTTGTTTCAGATGAAGAGACTTAAAAATTGCAAATGTTTCTCCCCGTGGATGCAAGAGCATAAATCATGAGTAATACTAAGCTCTCTGCCTTATATTGATTCTTTTGTGAACTAAGCCAGATGGGTTCAGATATGAGCATGATCTAATATTCCCCTTAGCTTGATTTATAGATTTCTTTGTGCATTACCTGACCATAAATGAGTCTTGCATTATTTCTTGTGTGCCCGTCAAATTAAAGAAAAATATTCTCATTGACCTTTCGACCTAGGAGGAAAAAATGAGTCAGAGACATTTTACTGCATGTATTACAGTGATCTTCTTGCTTACATGCCAATTAAGAGTGTGTGATTATGAAAGAGGTCTAGTAATTTGTGTTGTGTGTAATGATTTCATTTCCCTGTAAAGCACACAGTGGATGTACTGACAGTAGCATAAGCTACGTTGCAAACAACCCTAAAAAGAGAAAAAGAGGAGAACGATTTGGCACAATTCATTCCTTAATTTACAGAAACAAGCACTGATTGCAAGAACTGAAACGTTTTTCTGGAAGAAAATAATGTTCTTGCAAATGTGGGCACAGCGAGCGAAACTGCCGGGCCGGCTCTCGCAGAAGGCGTTGATGGCACTGAAGGGAACGAGTGTCAGGAGGCATCTGCTGACCCCAGAGACCTCCTCTGAGAACAAAATGAGTTTAATATGGATGACAAATAATGAGCAGTGTGTCACGAGGCTATCATTAGGACACAACCCTGGGCTCGGGACTTGCAAGCAACTCTGAAGGGAGACGCTGAGTTCTGTCTGAGCAAAGAGCTCCTGCTTAAACAGAAGGGACTGACCTCAGTGATCCAGCACCTCCTCACGTGGTTTTCAGGAGTGTCTCTGCAGCCTAATGAGCCTATTATCTCCTCTGTATTCATCTGCAATTAATGCTTGGATCTATCAAATCTAGTCATTAAAAAAAAGAAAACATTTCCACCTTTGCCATTCTTCAGTTTCTTGACCAGATGAAGTATGGTAAACATGCTCTGAAACTGCTCAGCAGACCAAATCCCTGTCATGTTTCTATTCAGGTTGTATCTCTATTCTTCATCAGGAGATGACATTTCAGTCAGAACAAAATTTTAGCTTCTGTCATTTAAGAAAGAACTTTTTTAATGAGTCTTTCTGTGCTGTGTGAGCATGCCCCAAAACCTGGCTGGTTGCCCTGGCTCCAGAAACAGGCAGAACCTGTTTGTGTTCCCAGCTCTCTTTTCCAGATACCCCCCTCCCATTTCCATGTGTCTGTGTCTTCAGAAAAATCCTTTTTTCCCCCATTTTTTTTCCCAGCTCAGGTATGTTTACACTAGCCAATCTGCTCCTACAAATGAAAATAGGGGTTCAAGAAGATTAATGTTCCTTCCCAGTCTATTGTTAAGGTCATTGGAACATTGAACACCCCACTTCCTAGCCTTTGGTCTTTATTTTATTCTTAAATGGCTCTGCTGTAGCAAGTTAGCTTTCCTTAACACTTCCAGTTGGCCAAAGGCTGAGGTGTAGCCAGTGTTTTACATCTGCCCAGGGATGCACCTAAGCAGAGTATCTGTTTTGGGGGCCAGTATATTCATGACAGAAGGTCATAAGCATAGATTTGCTTTGGTTTGGATGCTTTATTTTGATTCCCAGGGCTGATCACATTTGTTTATTTTTATTACACTGAGCTTCCAGTCCCCGAGAATGGGATCTGTGGTGCTAAAGACACTTTTATTATATATGAGACTTCAAGTGATAGTCTTTGCCCTGAGGAGCTCACAATAAAAATAAGCAGGCAGATAGAGAGATAAAAGACATGATTCAGCATCAGATGTAATTTGCTGTATGAAGCTGATCCAATTGTATTTGAAGGATTTATTTTACAGATGAAGAAACTTAGGCACAATGAAATGAAATGACTTGCAGAAAATATCACAGAAGTCCATGGAAAAATAGGAACTAAACTGTGACTGCCCCACAGCTCCCAGGGCAGCCCTTCTCTCTGAAGCAGGGGAAACTCTTTATGCCTTACGTAAACACAGCTACACAGGTTGTACATCACAATTTGTAGGAATTATACAGCCCTACACAGCTCTGCCATGCAGCAGGGTTTTTTTTAATCCCTCTGCTCTGCCTAAGCCTGGCACCATCTCTTCTTTGTGAGTAGTTCTTACTCAGAGATACTCTTTTGACTACCACAAATGGTGCTTCGAGGAGATGTTTACTGCATAAAGACAGTAAAATACACCTAAATTCCCTATTCTGGTCAGTACATTTATGTGAAAAGTATTGTGGTGATAGATCAAAATGCAGTGATTGTTATTCCCCTTCCCATGGTGATTTATAATTGTGGATTTACATCTGGCTAAAAGAGTGTTCAGGCTGTCTAGCCTGCATGGTAATAACAACAGGCTCTCCTCGATTTCCTTTTAGTATGGCAAAGGAGACTGAGAGCCCCTTCACTTTAAACAATTCCATGAACACATAAAATGAGAGTGAAAAACCTTCTGCCAAATATGAAAAAAAATAAAGCATGATCAGTGAGATCCTAAATCATAATGACAATGTTATCCAGTGTCAGCTACAGACACTTACTATCTACAATGGAATTTTAAGGGAAGCATTCCTCTATCTGGTAAACAAAACAAAACAAAAAAACACCTCCAAAAAACAGGAAAAAGAGGAAAGAGGCAGGGAAACAGTATTCAAGAGTTTCTTGACAGAATTGAGGGGCTAACAGCAGAATAAAACTATTCACCCTATGGTACTATGGAGTTTTACTTCAGAGAAAAAAATAGGATGCTTTAGGATCAAGGCATCCTGTTCCCTTTAACAACATTTCTCAGTCTAAGGACTATAAGCATACACGAGTCACCTTCATATTTATATAATATAATTATCTTTGGTTCCTTTTGTTGAACTCACTCAAAAAGGGTTTGTTCTTCAGTTGCCTGGAAGAAGGAGTGTACAAGGCTGAGGGCAGGTACCTTGCTGTTGGTATGAGCTGAACTGTGACATTTTCCTTCAAAAAGTAAAACAACAGGCTAACCTGTGAGACCTTTACTGTATCATGAATAGGATCTTAGACTGTTTCACAGAGGAGTTTGCTGCTGGCACCAGGAGTGCAGATTTCCCCCTGCCCCAAGGTTGGTAATGGACGGGCTATGAATGTGCTTCAGGCTTCCAGGGAAGGGAAATGCTGTAACCATAACATGGATGGATCCATGCATCTCCCCAGAACTCTCCTCCCTACTTTTAAAGATCTATTTCTAGGTCTTTATTAGAACACAAGTCCTAAGGATTCCTTCTAGAGTCAAATATGTCACAGAAAGGCTGAAAATGAGGAAAGAAAGCCAAAATTTGCCTCAAGTTCCTACAGCTCTTCAACACCTGAGCCATCCACACCGAGAATCTTTGCCATCTGTGGCACCCTTCAGGGGGAATATGCTGTGCTCTCCAGTCACCTCTGCACAGCAGGGAACTACCACTGTTCTACTGGGCACGTCCTGCCCCTTATGAGGCAGCGAGGAAATAACCCAAATGGGGCTTTTTGGAAGTATCCATCACTACAGTCCAAGCCATAAATTCTTCTCTTTGTCCAGTGGTTTATTCCATAATAGAAACAGGGATAGGAGTGACAGAGAAAATCACTTGGATCATCTAGTTAATCCTTTGCAGGGAGAAAGATGGTTCCTTGCATTCGTTGTCTTTGCAGACAATACCTCACCCAAAATTACCACCTGACCTGCAGTCTGACAGAGAAATGGAATATTACTAAGACAAACCCTGCTCGGGTGCCTGGTTTATTGTTTGTGTAGCAGCAGAGAATGAGATCAGGGTACAGCTTACAAGATGAAAAGGGGGGAAGAACTGTAAACCTTTCTCCTTCCCAGGGATGTCAGCTCAGGGGAGATGCTGAGGGAAGGAGAAAACAGAGCATTATCTATCTGCAAGCAGTACTGTTCTAAAAGGGTGCTAATCTGAGAGAATTGCTGGAAATCACTGAAAAGGGAATAAATGTAGCAATGGTATCTAGGGGGTCCTAAAGGACTCTGCTTCCCTAATCCAGGGGATTGTCTGGGAAAGGACTGGCAGTCCTTCCCCATCTCTTTTACCTATAGTACTCAGGAAAAAAATCATACTAGTGCTGATGTCTTTTCTTCCTGAAGTTGTAAAGAGGATGATGCCCCTCCAGGCTCTGTACAACAGCTGGAAGCCACAGTTGCTCCTTCAGCACCAGACCCACTGAGACAGGATTTTGTAATGTCAGTGGTTTTTCAGGGCTTCACATGTGCACATGTACCACAAGTTACAATTTCATTTCCAGCAGGTGTTTGCTTTCACAACATTTAAGGTGACTCTAGGACAAGACCTAGAGCAGTGAGAGGGAAAAGCGAGGCTTTGCAATGCTTTGACTGATCCAAGGTCCAGGCTGTGGGAGGCTCACCCTGTCTCTGCCACTGGGAAATGCTGTAAAATGTTCCCCTGTCCTCCTTGGTGTCCTTGAAAGGAGACTTTAACAGCCAGGCAGCCTTCTGTTCTCCACAAATCCCTTGGGGCATGGATGGCAGCTCCCCTTTCAGCTCATCTGGCTCCTTCTCACTCTTGTATTTGAGTCTCAGCTCTTGGTCTCGAATTTACACCTTCCTCTTGCACTCTTTCCCTCCTTTACCTCATATCTGCTGCCTCACTGGGGCCCCTGAACAGCCCAGACCTCTCTTTCCTTGCCTTTAGCAGTTGCACGTTGTGCTGCCTTTGCCTGATTTTATTTAGTGTATTTTGCAGTCAGGGTGGGGCTGGGGGCTGATACACTGGGACCAATGTCCAGAGGCAGGTCAGGAAAAACAGAACCAGTTAACGGCTCAGTGTCTGACCAGACCACGCCCTCTCAGTCTCCCCCTGCCTTCTTTCACCCCTTTGCCCTCCTGCTCCATGAGCAAAGAGCACAGGCTGTTCCCTGGGTTCTGGACCAGCCCTCGTGCTGAGGGTCCAGCTAAGCCATCCCTGCCATCGGCTGAAGGATGGCAAAGACCTTTGTGTTCCTCTTGTATGAACAACTGAGCTGGGATGGCCAATCTTTTAAACAATAAATTAAGAAAAAGGTGGTATTTTGGCCCAAAGGGGGAGGAGCTGGAATGAGAAGCTCTTGTTCCTGGGGGCTGACAGGAAGCACTGCTTTAGTTTATTTTGCTTATGATTCACCATAGGATTTCACCTTACCTTTCTGAATGTTGTCAGCATTCAGGGACAGAAGACGTGGTATTTTGGTACACTGTTGTATTTAGAACAGCCACAAAAAATTAGAATCCAAATCACATCCAGCCTATCATGTGAGTATATGGTAAACTTGCATAGCTGGAGATCCTTTGTGCCGTGCTCAGCCCTTGACAGAGCTCTCACAAGCAATGTGAGTGATGAGCTCCTATTTAGGAACTGACAAATTTGTGTGGATCAATGATTATTAAAAAGAAAATGTCATTAAAGAGGACAGTTCAGTGCAGCATCATCCAGAACCTGTCAGCATCTCTGCTAGGAAAATTAAAATAAAGTCGTCTTACAATGCATATTTCAAACATTTTGAATTTAATAATGAACTAAAAGACAGAAGCAACAGCCCCTTTCCCGAATGCATTTTGGTGTCCACTAAAAACTTTGATTGTCTGAAAGGCAGGGTATTATAATTCCTTGTAATTCTTGCTGAGGCTTGCTGGGATCTTTCTTTTATTGTTTTATGAATTATCTGTTGGTTTGTTTTGTATTTCTATGAAAAAAACCAAATCTTTGTTTTGGAAAATATTTTTAATTTTTAAGATTTCTGTTTCAGTGATAAAAACTAAACACTTGAGTTGTCTTCTGGACAGACCTGAAGCAGTTCTTCCCCCCACTAATTCTGGCTAACCACTGAGAAGAAAAATTATTCAGAGTTCAATTCTTCTGGCAGCAACAAGCCCTGCAGAAGGTACTTGTTCACTTGTATTGTCCTGTGCAGCCTGTCATGGCTCTGCTGAAACAGAGCAAGGTGCCAGTGAAACCGGCAGTATGGAAGGATAAATATTTATAGAGTTTGAAGACAGGAGATATTTCAGAAAGTTTGTCCTGTCCTTTATGTCAGCAGTCCTCATGAGTGTTGCTATTATTAGTTACTGGAGGTTTGTTTGTTTGTTTGTTTTCAATAAGCCAATGTAGAACTAAGAATTAGTTATTTAAAAAAAAATATTATTATTACAGGTATTCTTTTCCTCCTGTTTTTTCAGAACTGAGACCTTGATTGCAAAGCCATTACAGTTGTTTCAAGCCATAAACACTTAAACAAACCAAAGGACTGTACAGAGTGATGGGGAAGCAGAAGGAGGAAGCTGGAGAAGTGCTGTTGGTTTGATAGATGGTTCTGTTTTAGGAGGGACACCACCAGTGTCAGGTTGTACACAGGCATCAGACGTGCAGAAACCTAACCCTGAGCACGTCCACCGAGCCACACGTGCTGCAGTCTAGGAGGTTGTTTCCATCTTCCAGTACTTTGACACTGTCAGAAATCTTAACATGGCCTAATTTTACAAACCTAGGTTCAAACTTCTCCCTTCCTCTCAACCTCCCTGTTGCTCTGGGGGAGCTGTGGTTGTTTCACCATCCAGCGATCTCGCTCCCAGGCACAGGCTCCTTTTCCATGACAGGATGCAACCTTTTCCTGAGGCTTTTTGCTTTTCACATTTGTCATCTGCGGATTTGTTACAAACTTTAGAAAAAGCAGCAAGGTAAAGGGGTCAGTGCTGTGTGGTGGAGGCCTTCAGAGCCCCGGGGTGTGCTGGGGACAGGGTGGGCTGGGACCAATGCCAGATGGAGAAGCTGCATGGCTGGGGACAGGCAGCTGACTGTACCTTCCAAAATGACAAAGAGGTCCTTGCACATGGCATAGGGATAATCCTGAGGACAGCCCTGCCTCCTGTGTGAGCAGGTACCTGTGAAGAAGCTGCACTGAACTCACACAAGGCTTTTGCAACAAACAAGAATTGATTTTAGGGGTCTTTACCAAACAAAAATTTACCTTAGAAGCCTTTACCAAAAATTGACTAAGGAGTCTTGGCAGCTGCCTTCCTTAGTTTTACTGCCTTCTGTTGATACCTGGGCAGCAAAATGGAGAGTTATTTGGTATATTTTCATTTGAAAAATTAAATTTGGAGAGGAGACAGATAATTTCATAACATAAACCAATATAAACAGAAATAGCCCCTCCGGGTAAGAAAATGCAGCTAACTGGGGGAAGTGCATGTAAATCAATATAAATAATGGCCATCTAAAACCATGATACTGTTTATTTCTAGCAACCAACCTTCAAAAGAAGATGAAAACAAAGGAGGGCAAAGGATACGTGGATTAGAGAACGTGATATGTGGAGAGTCTGAGAAAGACAAATTCAGTGAAAGAGACGGCACGGGGTGAACATGACCACAGTCTAAAACACCTTCAAGGTAACAGCAGAAATGAAGGGAGGAAATTATTCACACTCTCAGAAAATTGTAGGCCAGGGAGCAATGGCCTGAAGCTAAGAAAGAAAAAGTTTAGGTGAGTTATTAGCAGGAAAAAGAAGTCCCGAGGAAAGAAAGTGACAGGGCAGCAGAAGGGCCAAACAGGGAAGGTGCCCAGTGCGGCACAACTGCCAGGCTCACGCAGCCAGTGAGATGGCACATTGCTGGAAAAAGGAGGGAGGCTTCAACCAGACACACAACACCCAGCTCAGATGGAAAGAGACCTCCTTGGTCTCCCAGGTTGTGCTGCAGGTGATGTCACACAGTGCTACACAGAGCTACAAGGCAGAGCTGCTGCTTTGAACCGGCCCAGTTGCTGCTTCTGTCACTACCTTACAGGTTTCCTTTATCCATCATGCACCCTCCCCATCCAAATGTGGATGAATTCCATGTAGTCCCCTCTTACTGAGTTCAGCTTTCTGTCCCTCTGACAGGGGTGTCAGGAGAACTGCAGGAAGAAGGAGCAGTTGTTACTAAGGCAAGGCCAGCCAAGAAGGCTGCTGACAAGATGGATTATAGAAGGAAGTCTCAAAGTCACTTAAGGATGAGGAGCTGGAGGTTTGCATGAATAATGCCAATAATCCTACAAAAAACTCTGCAACACTGAAAGGTTGGAAGAAACTGCTGCCTCTGCTCAGGGCACCACAAAAGCCAATGCTGGTTGGTCTTCATTGAAAGAATGAGGAGATTCCCAGTGCTGAGCAGGACTCTGCAAAGAGAAAGCTTTCCCTGGAGAAATAATGAGCTCTGGTGGTGGGTCCTCTCTGCATAAGCTCTCCCCACTCCTTCTTTGCCCTAGAAATGCATGGGAATGAGGTCAGCCAGGTTGGAGACAGGCTGATGTTAATTCTCTGACGTGTGAGAGAAAGGTGTTTCTAACACATACCTCATGCTTCATAAGGTGTGCTAATAATAAACAACAGCGAGTTCATAGTCCAGAAGACACCCTGGAGATGGGATTTGGTAGCTCAGAGGAGCGTGGGAGGAAGCAGGAAGGCTGTTGCTACCCACGGGCACGAGGCTCCCTCAGTGAAATGATACACCATTATCACAGAGCTCACTGCTGGCTGGCATCTAGTCAAGCTCCTGGGGACACAGCAACCAGCACCCAGGGTGGTTTACAGCACAATTACACAGCGACTGCCAGAATAAATACTCGGTGTAAAGCACAGAAGCCTCTTGTAGAGAAACCTGCCGTAAATACTGCCTGTTGCCCTTTCCCTTCAGGGGATCTGCACACACAGCACCACTGCTGTCCAAGGGCCTTTCCACAAAGCACTGCCCACAGCTTTAGTTGCTGAATTGTAGCTGTGCTACAGGTGAAGCAACAAAGCCTAAATGAATGTATGCTGAAGCTCTCCAGTTGAAGGTCACCATTTTTAGATGGATCCAGAGAGCTGATGAATGTTTTGCCAGTGGTGTCTCGGTGATGAGCATCCAGCAGAAGGGTTTGTTGGTTTATTGTTTACAAAGAACTACTTAATGATTCTCTGATGTCTTCACAACAGTAATAGAAGCAGCATTTCAAAAGAGATCTATGTAAGGTCAGGGATACAACTGGGTTACAGAGCACCTTCATTTGTGGTAAATGCCAATCACTAAAAATGTCAGACGTAATACTTGGAAGATCAAAAACAACAAAAAGGTTTTTTTCTTTGGTTTTAAAGCTAAATGTGTATCACTTGTTTTGCTGAAAATCCATGGCAATTACTGGTGAAATAACAAATCAAAAGGACTTTTGAAGTCATGATTTTAAAAACTTAAAAATAGAAAAAAAAATCATTATTTTGAAAGGCACCCATTTTTATTTTTAAATTATTCCCCATCCTAAGGAATCCAGACAGGTAAATACAAACATGTATTTCCAGAAGATATGTTCTTTAAAAATCTGGGAAAAAAAAGAAAAGGAACAAAAGAGCTGCACCTTCCTCTAAGTCACTTTTCTTTACTAACTTTGTTAAAACAATTGCAATTACGTACATGAGCTCAAAGCCTGGTATGTCTGAACAGCTCTTTAACTGAAGGGAACTGCAGTCATTCTGAAGACCTATCTCTGTTACAATCTATAATGAATGTATTCTTCAAGGGGCAATAATTTCTCTCAATTACACAATTTTTCTGTTAAAAGTGGCCTGTGTTACAGTCTGGGTTGTCAGCTCCTCTGGCCATGGACACACACATTTCTCAGTAAAGCATCTTAGGCACCCCCAGTACGCTATCAATAAGATCAGTAATAATGTTAAAACTTTTTTATTTAATCACATGTTGACATAAACTTTGAAGTTACTTTTCCCATATAAACACACAGGGCACAACAGCAGTTTGGAGCTCTCCAATTAGAGCTGTTTTGTGGCTGTCTCTACAGAAAGCGCCTTTGGCCAATACAATTTAAACCTTTTCTGTGAATGAATTTCATGCTTTGAAGCCAGCTAATAATTTCTGTCATTTAAGAACAATGCTCCTACCAGCAAAAGAGAGAAAACGAGCACTCCCTGGGCTGCTGCTCCCACCTGCCCGTGTGCCAGGGCACTGCCCTCCGTTCCCCGGGAGCTGCCCGGTTGCTGCCACGTGCTGCCTGGGAAGGGGGTGAGGGCTCTGGGAAAGGGGGGAGGACTCTGGGACAGTGTTTTAGCAAAGAGTGGAGGCAGCTGGGGGGAACTTCAGCGTTTGGTCCCAAGGTCACAGCCAGAATTGGGAAGGAGAACTCTAAATTACAAAGCGCTGGACTGCAGCCAAGCCCATGGGAAGCTGCATTTAGCATATCATTCTCTAAGCAGCAGGATGAAACCTTAACTCCCTTTCAGACAGAATTTGAATGGAATTTGTTATAAGAACACTCTGATTGAAATATCACCAACTGACTTTCCATGACAACTCGGAAATGGGTTGCAATCGCGGGGGGATCCTCTTGCAACCAGCCCACAATGATGATGAGGGTGATAGAGCCCTATCAAATATTTATGAAAACCAGATGAATTTCTGTGCCAGCGACACGCTGCTATTATAACAGAGACCTCAGATAAACTCCTGACATTAACCTGAGCTGAGGTTTCTCCCAGTGTAAACCGAAGATAGAACAACAACCTGATTTCAGTATTTTGAAGTAGAAGTGCTGCAACAGAGGTTAATAGCAATGTAGTTAGAAGAACATGGTGCAGCTAAGTGTCATGATTTATTATTTGTAGATACTGTGTACAGACTGCCATCAGTACTGCAGACCTCCTGTGCAAGCTAAAGAATAGAAGAGCTTTATGTGTTAGGTGCATGTAAAATATCTAATGCTGTGGGGGTACACAGAGTCCTCCAGAAGTGACAGCATACACAAAACATGGGCAGTGCTATTCCAGAGCATTAAATAATTACAGTTTTTACCAGGAAAGGATGAATTAATAATTTCAAGGATGCAAAAGTCAATTTAGATTTTACATGTTGAAAAAATTAAAAAAAAAAAAAAAGGAAATTATCTGTGTCATTTTTCTGTATCATAAAACCTCTGCATCTTGCTCTCACACCATAAGTTCTGAGAAGGGTATTTAAAGATGTGGGATAATATTATTGCCAGTCTCAGTGGGAAGAGGGGCAGCTTGAAAGCAAATCCCCTCCCCCTAGTTTGCAAAGGAAGAATACTGGCATTAATTGCCAAAACAGCTGCCATCCTTCATCTTGGCACTAAGGCAGGTGATGGAAAGCAGTGAAGAGACGCTGGAGAGTTTGGGGAGGACTGTGCAAAGGCAGACAGGTCAGTAATTTATTGGACAGCAGCTCCCTTGCATGGCTCACACAGCCGTAAGGAGCACGTAGATGTGAACCATTCTGCTCGTAATTATGAGCGATTTGTTAAAACATCGTCACAGGGCTTTGTGACCAGGAAAGGTACTACAAGGAAACACAAACAATGGGATCTGAATAGCTGGTGAGAAGGAAAGACAGAAAAGTCATAAATTAGCTTCTGTAGTTAGAGAGGGAAGTTTTTGGATGTGAGTGTGATACTTCTGGAGAAAGCTGGAAAAATCCATGTAATTATTTGTAAAACATCACAGAGATGGTAGGAAGGAACTCTCCCTAGAACTGGTGGATGTGTAAATCTGTGCTGGATGGACTAAGTTTTGGACTGGGAGATGGAAGCAGGAAACAATAGCTGGTCATTACACCAACTCTGCCTTGCACCCCAGTGCTGTGATGACCCCCGTATGAACAGGTCTGGATCACTGCAGATTAGGACAGGATTATCCCTTCTGTAACCAGGCATATACATTTCTCCCACAAGAAAGGGGCTGCCTTCTGTCTGTACTCCCTTTTCTGAGCCTTTGGCATCTGCTAAAATGAAGAAAATAGTTGCTCTTCTGAGCTGCAACACAAAGAAGAGATTCATGGCATCATCCCCTCCATGTTCCTGGAGCCTGATATGTTTTACTGACCAGGATGCTACTGGTACAATTTCTTTCTTTATTTCCTAGATCTTTTCACAAATGGATTTTGTGATTCCTGAAAAATGAGAAGTCCAAAGGTTCACAAGATGACAATCTGTGTGCTTTTCTTCCCAAATGAAAGAGCAACTTAGCTTTTATCCCTTTTATCCCTTAGTCTAAGTTCTGATGCACCCTTTAGATTTCTGAATTTATTTTACTAATTCAGCTCATTCTGATTTATATGCTTAAAGCAGATCAAGCAGCTCATGCAAAAAAATCCTGTTAAAGTATATTAAATAATTATTTATGTAACATCTTCCATTAAAGAACTTAAAAGCAACAGAAAAATTAATTGATCTTCTTTGAGCTGAGTCGTTTCCCCATCTCAGGACATAAAAATGAAGGCATATTAAATAATATATTCCAACGTAGGTGCCTAAAGTCAGTCATCTAAATATACATGTCACCAGCTAACTACTGCTGTGATTCTTCCAACTCAGAAAGGGATTGGGTTTGCATTTGAGGACCACACTGAAGAGAAGGAGAAACCAACCTTTCTCAAACTATTTCTGTGCAGGTATTAAAGGAACCCAAATTTAAAGACCGGGGTCTCCTTCAGCTCTGGCTCAAATTAGCAACTGTTGAAAAATAAAGCAGCTTCTATTTAGCTCCTACCTTCAAGTGGATGTCAGATGGCAGGCACTCAAGTTCAAAAAGCACTCAGAAAGTTTATGTAACTGCTCCCGCCACCTTTCCCAAGGTGAGTAATTACTGCTCTCCCAAGAAGTGCCATTTACTTAACATTTCCTGGCTTTCCCGAGGTTGGTTGAATGGGGGTTGGCAGATCATGCCCTAGGAGGTTTTGTGGTGGCTGTGCTGCTCCTTGGCAGCACTGCAGGCAGCATCAGTCCCCCCCTCACCCTGCCTTCTGTCCTGAGCCGCGGCACAGCCGGCAGCCTCTCCCAGGGCACCGACTCGCACTTCCAGGAGAGGGAGGCTTCTCTCCGACGAAGAGTGAAAGGCCATTTATGGATGCTCTGATACACATTTCAAATTAAGTGTTTTAAGGGAAGTGAAACAATTGCCAGGTTTGCATGTTTAATGGACCTTGAGCCATAAACAGTCCCCAAAAATGCCTGGTTAATATTGGTTTGACAGCAAAGTGCTGAGCTCCGATACATCACATTAGCATTGATTTGCAAAATGTTACTGAAAGGTTTCTTAAAATCTGCCAGGTTCTGAAATCAATTTAGAAGAGGGTCTCTCCCTCACCCTGCCTTTTTAAAAGCCCTTTCTAGTCCCTTACCACGAGTCCAAGGGCATTCCTTCAGAAACGCCTTAGAAATGTAAATTCTTTTCAAACTTTGTTTTCCCATCCTCACTCAGGAGTGATCGATTCCTATCAGAGCCTTTCCTCAGCGTACAGTCTAAACTGCTCCCGAGCTGGGTGGGGAGGGACGAGCCGCGGCCGCGGGGTGCGCAGCTGGACTCTCTCGGACGGCGTGTTTGGTACTCCGGGATGCAGGTGCTCCGCCGCCTCCAGCGGATGGCTAACAACTTCCAGGTGGGATTTGAAGGAACTAGCACTGCCCCATCACATGCCTCTACGGCTTCAGTCCTGGCAACTCCATCAGCCTCCCCTCTCCCTGCATGATGTTAATACAGCTGCGCTCAGCGGCCCCGGCGATGCTGGAACACCCTCAGCAAGCAGGGAGAGCTGCCAGGCTCTGCTCTCCGAAGGGTTCACGACTCCACTGCAGCCCCGGCTCCGCCTGCCAGCGCCGGGCTTTGTTAACCTTCCTGGCAGCCTGCTCTGCTCTGGGGCTCCCGGGACGCTGCCGGAGCCTGGCCACAGCCTGCCACGAAGGGGAAGAGTTTGAAGAAGGCTTATGCTGCCAGAGGAGGAATTCTCCAGGGTGGCCTTGCCCTGGTTGGTATTAGCTCACTTTGCTTCCATTTTGCTCTATGGATTTTCAAGAGCAATGACAGAAGAGAGTGCATTGAATCAAGAGAATTGAGGTAGAACGGTGACACTTTTCTCCAGAATTTTTGTCTTCACCTAAGCAGGGTTACAAATGGTAGGATAAGGTTCCAAAGTGCTGCAACAGCTACTGAAAAGTTTTGCCAGCAAAAGTCGTTTAACACCACCTGTGAGAGAGACTTGGGACATTGGTTTTGATCCCCTGAAAGAATGGGAATGAATGGACCATGTCATGGTTGTTTACTATTAGGGATGCATGCTGTGGTGTGGTTACCATGAGGTGGCACATGCCAACACCTAATGGTTCCAAAAATGGCACTGCCAGACCTGCAAGGTCATCTCCAGCATGGCAGGATCTGCTGCAACAGTGTCCTCCCCGTGTTCCAACCCTTCTCAGCCGTCCTCCCTCTCTGCTTTTCCCATGCTGTGAAGATGGGGCCCTGTTGTCCTCTGATTTGCTCCTCTCACAGTGTGTGCTCCCCTGCTGAAGCCACAGCTCCAGATCACAGTGGTGGCACTGAGAGCAGAGACTGTGCCTGCAGAACATGTCCCTGCAGAGTGGCTGCTCCAGCTCCCGCTGGGCTGCCATGGTTGTGCTTCACAGAAACACAAAATTCCTGGAAGCCTCTGGGGGACCCCGTTTGTTTGTGGTTGTCCCCACCAGCTCCTACTCAGCATCAGAAACTGGAGGCTGAAGGTGTTGCTCCTGTGCCTCAGCCGAAGCCAGAGAGAAATGTCAGCTGCTGTGTGATGACTAAGTCTCACATGCTTATTGCTCCTATCAGTTAGAGCTCTTAATCACTTTGTGCTGTTTCATCCTATAACATGAATTCACTTCAAGCTGTGAAATTCACCATTTTTGCCATGACTAATTTGTGAAATCTGCCACCTTCCTTTGTGGTTCCGTTGTGCCCCAGTTAGGCATCATCTGTCTGATTAGGGAAATCTGTGATTTGTTTCTTGCGGTTGAGCCAATACAATTTCATTCCCCTCCTTCCTCCTCTTTGCACTCGACTGCGATTTCATTGCCGCTTTTGCCTTTGGATGTGCCGGGGCTGGAGCTCTGTGGAGCCATCTTTGCTGGGGCTTGCACAGCAAGTCCTGGCTTTCCTCCTCTCTAGAACCTGTGCACAGGGCTCAGCCTGACTCAAGCTGAGGCTTTAACCCTGGCTTTGGTTAAAGCTGCTTAGGTCATTATATTATGTTTACCATCTCACTACTTTTCTCCCAGCCTGGTTGCTGCAATATTTTGGAAATCATTTCCCACCTGCCTCGCCAGTGCCTTGTTTCATGTACATTCATCTGTTACTCTTTATACTGAACGTTGCTGGCATTACTAAATGCTATAAATATACCCAGTATATCATAAAAATACACAAGCAGATGACTGGTCTTGCCTACAAGAAATACTATGAATTTTTCATTTTTTCACATGCTCTGGGCAAAATCCAGAGGGTGCTCGAGGAACATCTCATAACTGAATTGAGTCCTAAATTCCTATCTTTTCACTGATTAGTTAATGTCTAAAAATATTTTCCCACCGTCTTAATGTCTTAATTGTTCCTTGAAGACATTGCCAGCTCACCCATCCTTTTTTTACACCCTCTTACAAACCCAGTGAAATATTATTTTAGTATTTCTGTCACTGAAATACAGTGATAAATGGTCCTCTTTTGAGATCAGTGGGAACAGAATAATGGATGTGCAGGAGAGCTTATTGACTTGTTCTTGCCAAAATGGAGTCCTACCATGAAGTTCAGAAAGATCACGAGATGCCCTGGATACTTCTCATGCTCCTCTTTGTTTAATGGTAAAATTTATAGGTTTGGGCTATACAGTTTTACAAGATAAAGACAGAAAAGCAAAGGAAACCTTCCCTCCTAGCTCTACTTATTTTCGCCATAACTTTCCTGTCCATCTCTCTGTTTCTGTATTCCACCTTTTTTTACCAGTTTCACTCAAAGTTAATCACCTCCCTGTCTGAGAAACGGTCATGTAAATAAGATCAGTAGCATGATTTCTCTCAACAGATAAATAAATGGGCAAATCTCTGAGAATCCCTGGCTATAATTAACCTTTTATCAAAATCCCAGAAGGGGAGGTTCAGGAACATCCCAAGAGCTTTTGTTACTTTGTCTAGCTATCAGAAAACCTATGGGCCTGATCATGCTTCTGCCCAAACAGTGGACAAAATCTCTCTGAATGACCCTGAGAGCAGGATTAGGGCTGGTGCTTAGCACCCCATGCCCTCCTCTGTACTTGCTGCTTCCAGCACAGCAATCCTGCAGCCATACCAGCCCGAGCTATTTACTCACCACCACTGTGGACTAATCAGATGGCAATAAAAGCTTTTACTGTGCCATCCTGTTTGTGATCAGCAGAAACATAAAAAGCACGAGAGAAAATTGATTTTTGGCATTAATTGTGAGCAAAGAACATTATACTGAGTACAGAGAGGGTGGGTTTTTTCAGGCAGAAAGATTCTATTTTAGTCTTTTAAAAGTGATTCTGGAAGATGCTGAGCTAAGCCCAATGGATGCACTTTTCAAATACCATAAGGCAAAGAGTAGTTACTGAATCTCCTCAGTCTTATTAGCTTACATAAACATAAAAATTTGAATAATGTTTAAAAAGCTAAATTCTCCAGATAATCAGTAAATGTTCATTACTGAGATGTAGCAAATATGCATGAGATCTCCCTGGTGACATTTTGGTTGCACGACTTAAAAGGTGTAGAAAAGCCTTCTCCACGTGGGGCTGGGCAGAAACTTCTGCAGGCTCCAGAGGTCATTCAGCCACAGCGTGGACCTTCCTGGTCCCCTTCAGGAAGGAGCAGGAGGAAATCAGAATTCACTGTCTTGTGCGACAGCTCTGGTGCTTTATAAATAAATCATCCCACACGATGATTGATGTCTCCATATAAATAATTAAGCCTTGACCTTATGTTATGACACCTGCTAAATTTTTTGGCACTTGAAACCAGTGCTCAGGAGAGATCCTTGACTCTGGATAAATAAAGGTGGGACTGGATTCGAGGGGGAGGGGGAGCCAGGTTTTTGTTTACCCTCATTTTGTTCTGTTTGATTCCATCAGCTAATTGATGATGATTATTAATCTCCGTTGCCATCTACTCTATGGACTTAATTCCTGCCTCTGATTGCTGTTGGAAAGTTTGCTCCATTAGAAGCAGACTTTGATCGGATTTCAGTCGCCAGAGTTTCCCAGAGCTCCCCCAAATCACTGTGTGACCTAGTCCAGGCACTTTACACTTATTTTTTTTTGTGATTTACTTTGTTTGGTGGCAGATCTCCAGTAGCCAGGCTGACACTGTCAGTCTGCTCAACCAGGCTAGGTAGCAGGTGTCAGCAAAAGTTTAATTTGGAAGCTCATGAATTCAAAAGAAGAGCTTAACTGTTATCCCCAACACAGAGAGCTGCTGTGGCCTGAGCCTGGAAGAGAGAAAATCCCAGGGACATGAAAGGAATTGATGAGACACCAGGCATTTGACAAAATGAAATCTTCCCGGGATAAACTGGGGATATCACTTCCCTCAAATGGTGAGCATCATTAATAAACAAAACGGATTTAGCAGCAGCATTTCCAATTTTCACTTCTGAGACTGTTCAGGTTTACCATTCACCTTCTCTCACTGCTATTCAGCCTATTCTCTGAAGAGCTGCAACTTTTAAATCTTGCAATAAAATACAAGCATTTCAGGGTAAGCATCTAACATAAAATAAATAAAATAAAAGAGCATCCTTAGGTTTTTTTAAGCATGTTAATCTGCACGCAACACAAGTCAGCTACAGACAGAAAGCAACATTACAATACAATTACAATAAAGGCTTTCCTAACCCCTCAAAAAGCTTTAAAAAATAACCACACAGCTATGACCGAGTATCACATCATTTCTGGCCACTTCCACAGCCAACACTGGGGAATCCCAGATGTCAGCGAGGTGCCTGGGCTGTCCGGTTGCCCATCTCTAGCACACTGGGGCTAACACACTTGGACAAATTATCCTTTGCCGTGTGTTTGCAGTGGTTTGGACCTGCCCGTTCTGGAGGGCTGGGTGAGGTGTAAAGTGGCTTCGCAAGGTCCGGGCTGCCCGTGTCGCCGAGCAGGGGCGGGGGGATCGGGACGTGCCGAGAAGTGCAAACCCCTGTCCTCTGCACAGAACTCCAGAAATGAAAAAGTGCCCTCCTGTCCCCTCACACCGCTCCGGCTGTCATAGGCTGAACTCCGGCAGCACTGGGATTCCGATCTAGGGAGACGCCGGCATTTACCAACTAGTTTGCTTTGAATCCCGTTATTTTCGCTACACAAACCCACGCCGGACCGGGACCCGCGAGCAGTCACAGCCCGGCGGAGCCGCCGGCTCCATCCTCACCTGGAGTTGTGTCCCGGTGCCCGAGCGGGGCTGGGCCGGCCCCGCCCGGCTGCGGCGGGAGCGGAGCGGGATGGGGCGGAGGGGATGGGGCGGAGGGGATGGGGCGGAGGGGCCGCGCCGCAGCCCCGGGGCAACCCGCACGGCGACGGCCCCGAGCGCGGCCCCCGCCCTCCACCCCCATCACCGGCACTGCGAATTACGGCTCCGCCAGGGCAGCCCTGAGGTGAGGGGTCTGCACCGCCGGGGAAACGGGGGACACGGGACGAGGGTCCCCATCGCAAGTTTGGGCACTTTCCGAAGTGGTGCGGGGAAAAGTTGGGGAGCGGCCGGGGGTGCGGGGGTGAAGCGCATCCCCGGCCCGGGAGGGGAAGGGGGTCTCACCACTGACCTGCCGCGGCCGCGCCGCCTCCCGCGCCCGCTCAGCGCATCCTCAGCGCATCCTCCGCGCCGCTCCCGCCGCCGCCGCCGCCCTGCGCGCCGCAGCCGCGGCTCCGCGCCCGCGATGCTCGGCGGGGAGGAGAGAGTGAAGCGGGACAGCCCGCCCGGAGACGGGAGGCCGCCGCCCCCTCCCCGCCTCCCGCTCCCCGCTCCGCTCGGCCCCCGCCCCGCGCACCTCCCGGATCAGGTGCGGCCTCCGCCGGGAGCGCCCCCGGCCCGGCCGCGCCCCCGCGCATCCTCCCCCGCCGCGGGCGGGGCCGCCGCCCCTCAGGGCACCGCTCTCCTCTGGGGCTCGGCGCGTCCCTCCCGGCTCGGGCGGCGTGCGAAGGGCCGAGCGCGGTGTCTGCCGGCGCGGGGGTGACCGCCCTGCGCGCACCCGGCTCCCGCATCCCGAGCCCCCGCCCGCGCGGCTCCCGCGGAGATACCGCAAACCCCGAGCGGGAAGTTGCGGGGAGGGAGGAAAGGTCCCGGGCAGCGTGCTGGGAGACCCTCTGCGCCCCCGCTGCCGGGTGTCCTCTGGGAGGAGCGGGGCAGGGAGGCTTTTCCGTATCCTCGGTGTGTGGATACGAGCATCCTGCCGGGCGTCTCCTGCGGGCTGCAATTTGACATCGTTATAGAAAATGTATGTGTTTTGAGACTAGTTGGGAAGATCGGTGGTCCACGCTTGCTCCCAAAAGGAGGCGATTGTGAACGCACGCCCCAAGGGCAGACACAGTAGAGTTAAGTGGAAGAGAATTGAAGTGGTGGTGCCCTCAAACAACAAATCGGAGCAGGCTCATTGTAGCCAGGGCGTGGTGGGCACCAAGGTGCCTTGTCTTGAGCCTGGGTATGGACTGTGGACCAACTGCACAGAAGGAGCCTCTTGCACTCTCTGCTGGATATTTCCCACCCTAAAATACTGGGAGGTTTCTCGAGCACGTCTGTGCAGCAGAATAAAGTGTCTAATAAGAGCAAAACCAAAGTATGGCTGTGATCCCCAGGAGTGGCCTCGGTGGCATGCCTGGCTATTGCTACTGTAATGAAGTGGCTACTGGCTGAAATTAAGAAACACCAGAAGTAGGTTAAATAGCGCCCCCAGAGCCTGGGCATCGAGCGGGTGCCCTGCACCCACTCCTCAGCTTCGGGAGTGCGGGTCCCAGGAGCTGCCCTTGCTGCCAGGGAGCCACGGAGCTGAGGCTTGGCAGCCCCGAGGCAGCGGGAGCGGGGTTTGCCAACAAACAGAGCCAGATGTGTTGTGTTGAGTCCCTGCCATCCAGCCTCAGCCAGACACAGTGCGTGCACAGTGTTAAATGTGTGTCAAGATGGAGCCTCTCCATGGCCCTCAGAATAGTTTCAGGTGTGTCTTATAAATAAACTATGACATTTATCCTGTGACTAGATTAACAGAAATACATTATACCTAGTCTGCTCCCCATCAATCAATTGTTCTGACTAAGTAGGTGTTATTTATTAAAGTATTGATTAGGGACCCAATTCCGTAGTCCTCAAGCAAGCCAGTTCTTTGCTGATAGGATGGAATATTTGATTGAGCATTTTGAGGCCAGACTTTATGTAATTCTATTGTCATAGGGGAAAAAAAGGTGCACGTGATGAGGCTTTCCAAGGGAAGATGCATTCATGCCACTTGGAGTTCAAAGGAAGAATAACACGTGAAAACTGCAATCATTGCTTTACCTGAGCACCTTCTGTCCTACTCTCTGTGGCACAGGGAGTATAAGCTGTCACAGCAAAAAGAATAAGTCTAACTGGGGAAAGTGAGTTGCATACTACAAATGTAAAACATTCCTCGATGTCTGTTGCCATGGCAGGTGGCCGGGGAGAGCACTGTCCTCCAAGGGCCAACTCCTGCTCGTGTGGCACTCCTGCTATGGCCGTGGTGGACGCCTCTGTGAGCAGGAGGAGCAGAACGTGGCTCTGTGTTCATTATTCAGGTTGTGTTATGAAAAAACGCTTTAAATGAATGACCTTGAAAACAAAGCTCCAAACAAGAGTCCTGGCACCAGGTCAGTGACAGAGTTCTCTGCCCCGCTGCCTGCAAGGCTCACAATTATGGTTTTCTCCAATTTCAGCTCCATTACTTGCAAAAAATTACTGGAGAATTTGAAAAATAAGGTATCTCAAACCAACAGTTTCGGGGGGTTATTTTTGTCTTTGAGAGGATTGATTTTTATTATTTTCCCTCTTTGTCTCCAATGGAACATAAGGCAACGTGAATCCCTTTTGTTTACTTCTTTGTTTCTGCTCCTGACTGCTTAATAATATAAGCAGATGTGTACAGCTCTGCAGTAGTCTGGGGCTAGTTAATGGCTATTACAAAGTTAGGAGGAAGAGCAACAATCACAAAACCTCGGCTTTGAGAGGGTAGAAGGAGCTAAAAGGACAGAACAGAAAAAAAAAAACCCAAAACATTTATGTAAGAAAAGAATATACTTCATAAATGCATATGCTAGAACAATGAAAGATTTTTATTCAGTTGTTTCTTGTTTCTAGGAAATGAGATTTCTAATTATTTTGATATTAAAACACATTACAGTAAATGCAATATTTATTGAAGGGAATCTTTTTTTTATTAGTTGCACAGACTCAGGGTGCAAAGAAACATTCCAGGATATAATCCAGTATTGTTGTGATCTAGCAGTACTAGTACTGTGCTTATAATCAGGATTTCTGGTTATTATACACTGCAGACTGTCACTTAAGAGTCCTATATAGATTCTAATTTCTTTTAAAATTGGAAGGAATTTTTTACCTTTGCTTAGTCATCAGCAAATGCAACTTATATTTTCAGAATGTTTTCTATGGAAAGCTGGAAAACAGATGGAGGTGAGTGAAATTAATTGTAAAGTTGGTTTTGGTGCTTAGATACATGTTAAATATTTCTGGTGGAAGAGACTGTAAATTATTTGTCTTGGTTATTTGGAGATTGATATTTATAGCAATACTGTCTGAATCCTTTAGAAAATATGATTATTTCCCCCATTCTGAAAATTATTTGGGGGGAAAAAAGTAATTTTAAAAATTATATATTATAGGAAAGTTCATCTTATACTGAGTCTTTATTCATCTCTCAGAAAACAGCACAGAGAAAAATGAAGAGAACATATGGTGTCTTCTATCAGTCAGTCATCATTACTGCTTCTTCACACTATGTCATCACCCCACAAATAGCAAATGAGTGTGAATTTCACCCTGCTGAAAGAGAAAAAACTGGTTAGTGCAGCCAAGGGGAAAAAAAAAATTAATAAATATTACAATAGCGTCAACTGGAAGATTATATAAAATATTAAAGACAATGAGAATGCAGAGGGAAAACCCCCTAAACTGTCAAACAATAGTATCAAACCTGAAAACGTTGAGCTGGAGCAGAATTCATGAATTTCTCTTGATTTGATAACCAAGCTTGAAATATTGATGGGACACAGTCTCTCTTGCCCATTCTTTATGAATGATTCTGTGCTATTTGTGGTACTCAAACAGACAGAACTCAAAAAAGAACTGTGAGGAATATAATGTAATAGTTTGTCTCTGGGGCATCCATAAAATCCTGAATTTCCTTTTAAAGCAGACATCTAGGAAAAATATAATTTTATTTAATTCCCTGACGTTCCTATTACACTTCCAATGTAAAGGTTGTGATTCAAATCCTTATCTGCAAAGCCCCTCTGCCATTCTTAGTCTCTTGCAAAGAAATATATTACAAAGCAACCTTGGAAGCAGCTGCTGCAGGAACTTAATAAGCCCCAACACTGGAAACATCCATCCCAGCTTTGGAAGGGATATTTCAAAAACCACCCTCCTACAGGAGCAGCAAAAGCAGTTGAGGTTTATGGGAAAAAGTGTATATATATATATATATATATATAAAAATACACACACATATGCATATATATATATATAAAATATATATTTATATATAATATATATAATACATAAATTATATATTATATATATATAAAATACACACACATACAAATATATATATATACATGTACATATATATGTGTGTATGTGTGTGTATTTATCTGTAATACTATATATTTCTGGAAATCTAGTAAACTTTCAGGCCAGAAAAAACCAAAGTGTTCGTTTTTATCTTCTACCTCTTCCCCTTCCCCCTGTGTTGTTGCAATTCTGCAGAGACCCAAGGGCAGCTCCAAGTGGGACATCCAGAACAGTGCAACAAAGCAGCAAATTAAAAGCCTTGTTGGAAACTCCAAAAGCAAATCTGGGCCAGGTTGTCTCCCAGATCTCTAATTCCTCATTCCTTTGGGTCCTTCCCTCAAAAAGCAGCTCAGAACAGGATGCTAATGCACCTGGAATTGAGCCCCATGCACAAGCTACAGGGGGAGCAAGCTCATCTGCAAGATCCTCTCATTTTGGTGCCCAGCCAAAATAGGTGCTTGATAAAACCATGGGTCAAGCTATTGCCTATGCAGACGCTTGGGCTAGACTTAAGTTTCTTCTGTGACCAGTCCCAGGATCTGATTGTATCTCTGATGCTGCCTTGGGGTGGCCAGGCCTGACTTGGAGGGACACAGCTTTTCTCTAAAGACCATTTTCTTAAAATTGCTTCCACACAAACAGCCAGTGAGGATGAGCTTGGCAGGCTGGGACATGGGACAGTGGCAGGTAGGGCTGTGGAAGAGGGAAAAGCATAAGGGAGTGTGAGGTATGGAAGGCAATGGTAGGTAGGTAATGCTAGGGATAGAAGAAAGTGGAATAAAAGTTAATTTTTTGAGACTTAACCAAAATTAAAAAAATAGGAAATAATTCCATGCACTCTGCCCCTGGAGCAATGCTTCTCCACAGGTGTATCTGGCAAGGTTTCTATGGAGAGGCAATGTCTTTATCAGACCAAGAAATATCAGTGGGACAAATGGTAGGGTACAAAACCATTCTTTGGGAACAAAATAGAAATCTCTGAAAAAATTATAGAAACCTCAAAAGACAGAATTGGAAGAGATGTATTAGATCATATGGTTTGTCCTTTGGTAGCAGCAGTAACAAACTGTCCCCTGGAGACAGAGAACATCAGTTATTTCATAAAATATAGCCAAAAGGCCCAGAAGGGACAATATGGTTTAGAAAGAGAAGCCTGAGAAGCATTTGATTTAGTCTAAGTGAGAACACCCAGACCTACCAGACTCAGACTCCAAAAATGGCACTCCAAACTTCTCTTTGGAAACGCCATGGATTACCCAGAGTAACTGGGAGCTGGAGCTTTTGTCCTTGTTACACTGGGGAGGCGCTGGAAGGGATTCTTTTCCACAGGATGTACAAAGATGTATGTTGAAATACTCCCCAGAACAATATATGGGGGTGCAGGGATTTGGAGTATTTTACTGCTCCTGTTTTGTCCATCCTGGGAGAATGGTGGTTGAGATGGAGAAATTACTGATGGCCCTTCAAAGGACCGAACCTGAAGGTAAAAATATTGTTTTTTGAGATGTAATTTGTTGCAGGTGATATAATGTGCTGTTCTAAATTTGGGTCTCCACTGGATGTATTCAAATCCCATCCAGTTCTGGCTTTGGGGACTAGGGACTCTTTAGGAGTGGCTTCATTGTCCTGGATGGATTTGCTTTGTCATTTCCAGAGACAGTTAAACTCAGGGACAGAATTTGTGTGCACCTCATGTGCAGCTCCTTATTGACTGTGTTTGGGCAAGAAATGGAACCATGATCCATCAGTGTAGTGATGGACTGTGCTGTGCAGCTGTTGGGGTGACTGAGCCTGTTTTCCCAAGTGGGTGTGTGGAATAAATCATACTGAAAAGATGAATTGGAGAAAAATACGCTCAATGTTGGCTAGCAAAAGTGATCCTAGTGGGATCACTCCATCACTGAAGGAATGTGTCACAGCTCTTTCATAGGTGACATAAACAAGTTCCTTTTTAGGCTGCCGGGAACAGGGGCAGATCTCCTGGCACTTGCACTGATTCTTCTCAATTTGCTGCGCTTTGTGAGTTGGTGGTATGACTCAGCAGAGAGGGAGCACTGTGCAGGCACGTAAACCTGCTCCTGAACATCCGTTCTGAGGACCAACCAAAGCAAAATAACGACAAAGTGTAACCCACAACACTCTTCCCAGGCTCAGGTTAGGCCTGCCTCCTGCTCCCTTATCACAGACCTTCTCTCTCTTCAGCATCTCTTGCCTTCTGCTCCTTTGTCCCAGGGAACCTGCCTCTGTGCTGTCCATCCCAGCCACCTGCTGCAAAAACAAACCTGCCTTTGACCAGACCTTCCTGCCATCTCTTTTTTTTGCTGCCTCCATCTCTTCCCTCTCATTTTACTGTTAACAGTTCTTTTTTTTTTTTTTTTAATATATAATGTGAAGGATTGATTTTGTGTGTGGTTCTTGCAGAGGGGGCTGAGCCTGTGAACGAAGCCAATGTTTCTTTTTCTTCCTTCTACTGTCGTTTTGCATCTGTCATGCTGTTTTTAATAAACAATTAAAATAAGTACAAGTATTGTGGTCAACTGGGATTTTACCTAGTCTGCTTGCTTGAATATCCCTCCAGTGGAATGGGAATGCCACGTTCTGGAGCTGCTGTATGATACACGATTTCATTACATGATATCGCTCCCTGTTTCTCCTGCACTTCCACTGTCTGGAATACTGAGAGGAGCAAAACCAGGGGCAAAGGGGAAGCCATAGATTTAGGCCTGGATTTGCATGACCTCATTGGCTGGGTTTTGTTTGCAAACCCAAGGGTGCTTGAGATTCAGGTCACTTCTCTCAATCCCCCTGCAGTGGTAGGCGTGTGTGAATGCATCAGAGAGGAGAGACAAATGACTCACATTATGATCCATCTTTATTTCAAATAGCACTCAGCAAAAGAAGAGGGTGTCTTTTGTGTTGCAAACCCCTGTTGATTTAATATTTATTTTGCCAAGCTGGGTGTGGTTTGGGCAGAGGTTCTATATATCTTAACACACAGAGGGTGAGGGCAGCACAGACCTGTGATTTTTAGTCTGGCCAGCTTCTCAGAGGAAAGCTAACAGATCAATTAGAGGGGAAAAAAAAAGTAAACTATCTTTGGCCTGTAGATTTTCCCCTGGTTCTTCCCTCTGCTTCTCATTTCTGAACAGTCATTGTCATCTTGTCTCATTAGAGACAATACAATCTGAAGGGTAAGAAGGCAAAAATCCTGGCTATTGACATATGTGATGCAAACCAGCTCTTATTTCCTTTGTAAATAGGGGACTGTGGAATAGTGTAGCAGATGTCTTGTCAACTGGGGAATCTGCTGTTGTCCTTTAAAAATCAGATGTTGCCTAGGTGCATTGGTTTTCCTTAGAGCTAAAGCAGTGATGCTTCCAGAGTCAGGCTTTCAGCCTTCCCTGAATTTTGAATCACTAAAGCATCTCCAAGGTCACTTCCTGGAATACCTTTGGATTTTCATCACTTTGGGCCATCTGGACTAGATGAGCAAGGTGATGTCAGTGAACTCCTTTGTGAACAACTATCCATATGACAAAGGGAAGAATGTTGTGAAAAGGGGAGGCAAAAGCTCAGGGCGGACCCAGGATTTCAGGTTTATTTTGAACCGAGCAATGTAACCTTTCAGATTCACAAAGCATTGTCAGCTCTTGTAATCCTTTATTAGTCTGCTTGGGTTTGATTTCTGTTTGTATTTTTACCACCTAGGGAAAAACAGATTTTGGCATCCTTTAGTCCGAACATTGTCAACTGACATTGTAGGAATAAGGAGAATAAGAATTCCTTATGTGAGCAAGATTTAATTGACTGGGCACTTAGGGAGAAGAAAAAAGAAAAAGGAATATCTGTAGCTTGATTCAGGCATTCTGTCCATTCTGGAAATAAAGGAAGAGAGAACACAAGCTGCTACATTTGTGTGATTGCACTAAAATAGCAGCTTGTGTTTATGTTTTAACTTTCCATTACGAGGCTGCTGGCTGTGTATAGCTGGAAGCACAGTTTTGGGATGTGGCGACTACCTGTTTTGTGGGCCCTGTTGCAGTGCCACAAACAGCCAGCACACAAACATTATCCTTTTGATGTCCATGACAGCTTCTGGGGCCAAGGCTTGTGGCACTGGGGATTTCACTGTTTTTGCAAGTGCCATAAAATGAGAATATGCAGAAAAAAAGACACAAATTTGCTCTGTCTCTCTCTCAGACTGGTTTTACCTGTACAGTGGAAGTGGTTGGTGACTCTTTGTGCTTCTGTTAATTCAAGACTGCATTGAAATTCTCCCTTATTTCATCCAGGGCCAGGCTCTGCCCTCATGTCCATTTTGGGTGATTTCTTAGTATGTCAAGCATGTTGTTAGGCTCTGAGTGTGATATGGAAAAGCACAAAGCAATATTTTACATCCTGTTAGACCTGAAGCACCAATTGCAGTGTAAATGTTCTCACTCCTCTGTCTAACTCACTCACACTGATCCCCAATGCAGGTGATCCCCTGGATGGCTTCCCCAAATGCTGATGGCAAAATCACAGCCCTATGCTGGAGGTGCCAGTGGCCTTTCTGTTTTAATAATTCCTAATCTAATTACAAAGCTGTTCTTAGGGTTGAAGGAAATCCCCTCCTTCCCCTCCTATTTCTTCAGGTTTTTGGAGAGACTGAATAAAGACCTGCCTCTAGCCTGTCACTTTGCAAATCAAGCTGTTTCTAATCAACACTCAGTTAATTTGCCCTTCTGTACCTTAAAAAGCAAGGGCAGAGATCACGGGTGGGAGCTCAGTGGTAACATGTCAACCCTTTTTCATTAAGCATTCCAGCTTGCATTGGAACCTTGCTGTTCCTCCAGCTCTCAGAATACAGTAAACTTTCTGTTTGATCCCACAGGGTACCTGAAGTTTATTTCATTACAGAGTATAATATCTCCTAATGGGAACTAGGCAATAGACATACCAAGAACTAGCAAACAGGAGATTTTGTGTCAAAAGAGAATTCAATTTTAATTAATCTTTTCAGGCTAATTCAATTGAGTCTTCAGGAGAAACCTATTTCTGCTTTTGCCTACGGTTCCCTACACTGCCTATTTTCAATCTGTAACTCAGTAGGTCAAGAGTACAGCTAAATAGAAAGCAAAAGATACATGTTAGACAACAACTTGGGAGATATGCTTGTTTACAAGGATTGTTTTTTTCCTTCGAACAGGACTAGTGTGTTTTGCTGAGAACAGGAAGATCTTCATGGTTTTCCCCATGTGTCATTCTCCCTCCTTCCCTTCCACAGTGCCTGTACACTTGTCTGTGTGTCTGTATCTGTGTAAATACTCTGTAAGTTTTTCATTAACAAGAAGACTTTCCTTTTCTGACTCTTAATTTAAAAGTGGGAGACACAGTTCTTTGTTGCTACCTCTGCATCCCTCCAGCAGTGCAAGAAAGAGCCCCGTGTCAGCATGTATGGGTGGGGTATACATGTGTTTAGTCTCTGTATCTACAACCTCCAGAGCCAGATGTCATAATTCACACACGGGTGACAGCCAGTTTAGAAACGATTCTCTTTAAAATGGAAAGAAAATACTTAGAATGTATAAACTTGTAATACTATCTCCTTCTAGCTAGTTCTTCTCCGCCCTCTGAACAACTAATTTCTCAATTTTTATTTCTCATTTTGTTTAGGGCTGAAAAAAGAATTTCTTGGGATCACTCTGATTTTTCACTGCCTTCAGTTATAGGACTTTTATTTCTCAGATGATGTTGCATTGGTTATGAAGGGAATGCACGTTACCCAGATGTGCTCTGCCTCCCATCCAGCCAGGGAAGGCCTGTCCTACAAGGATGAGGTTAGAAGGCAGGCTAGGATTCACTTGCTTTAGGTGTAAAAAGCTCAAAATCTTGTCATCTCAGAGCAGTAGTTATTTACTGACTCCCATTTTACACAGAGGTATCTGAGGGTTTACCATGACAGCGAGGGGCTGGCTGGCCAAGTGTGTGCAGGAAGGCAAGTCCGTCCATGGGGTGACCCGCGGTTCTGAGCAGACAGCCAAGAGCAGAACACGCTCCCTCTCCTTCTCTGATTTGTGCTGGAGCCTGTAATAGAAAATAAATTAACATATTCATTTTAATCTTAGGCAAGGAAGAGTGACATATTTGCTTATCTGGGAATGCAGGGCGTTGTATCATCCCTGGCAGAACGGGGAACGCCGGCGAGTGGAGACGCCTCTGCAGAGCCGGGGCCTGATGAAAGGTGTGCAGTGCAGCTATTGAAGTGAGAGCAGCTGAGTGCTCAGGAATCAGGCTTTAAATGCCCAATTTATTTTTCATTTCATTCTCTCCTTAGCTCTACTTAAAATTGTTTTGATAATGGGAGGCGTCTGGCTTTGGGAATTCAGCACGGGGTGGGGAGAAAACCAAGATTTTGGCTGGCTCTAAGTGTATGTACAGTGTTGCTCTTGTTGTACAGTGTAGCTTGAATTCAGATGCACTGCTTCCCCTGAGCACAGTGGGTAATACATCTGGCCAAAAAGCTTCACTAGAATGGGGCAGGGAGAAAAAAAGAGAAGCAAAGAGTTGAAGGGAAGAGGGTGAAAAGAAAAATGGATCAATAAAAAAAGGGAAAAAATAGTAAAGGTGATAAGAGTGGTAAACAAGAATGAAGGGATAGGGCTTATGTTAGAAAAAGGACAGGAAAATGTGAAGTGGCTTGAGGATGCTGGGAAATCTCATCTTTTCAAAAAATGAGACTCTCTGGGGACTAGAACAAGACCTGATGTTCGAGCATTGCCTCACATGCTGAGCAATGGCAGGAGTGAGAAGAAAAGCCTGAAAGGAAACTGAAAAGAAAAAAAGAGGGAGTGCTTTTGAAAGAAGTTGCAGTTGGTTAATAAGGGGGAGGTGGTGCTGCATTCTACTGGGGTGAAAAGAGGCTGGTCATCCTTCTGCTGAGGGTGGTGACAGATACAAACGTGGCTGGACCCTCCATGAGAACTCCCTGTCTTCCAAGAAATACAGCAGAAGAGCTTGACTATACTGTACCTATGGGCTATTTAGTTGACATGCTGTAGAAACTTGCTTTTCTTTAAGGGAAGAGAAAAGCTGAATCTGAGGTAACAGTCTAATTTATAAAAGAAAGTGTCTTTTCCTCGGCATGTTTAACAAAGGAGTCGAACTGAAGCAGAGAAGGCAGGAGAAGGAAGCCCCGTGTGTCTGTTATGGGGTACCTGTTATGGCCACTGAGCCAGCAGAGTTTGAGCCAGCAGCTATTAGCACTTATTTTGGGGCACTTTTGAAACCTCTGTTTCAGGGGCTGCTCAGGCTCCTGACAACAGCTGGCACTGAGACACTGGAACACCGCTAGAGTTGTCCCAGCAGTGATGGCTCTTGGGAAGAATCTCCCCACAGCCCCTGCACAGGCAAGAGGGGGTGTTACCAACATGTAAGGTGGTGTAATACTAGCGATGGGCCTCCTTGGGTGGGCCTTTGCACCAGCAGGTGTTAGTGGCTGTAATTGGATTTATCAGGCCTTGAACTTCCTCACCTGGGGCTCATCTTAGCCCAGCTGAACCTTGTTGCCCTGTCTACACGGTGTGTTGTCACATAAACCCTCGCTTTCTCTTGTTGTATCCACGCTGCCATGCAGCATGGTAAACTGTCCAGGGAGGAGATAACAGGTGAGCAGAGCTAAGGACTGCACAAAGGACAGGTTGTGGTGTACAGCAAATGCCTGGAGTTGTCTCCTTTGACCTCACAAAGAGCTGCATCTCTTGAAAACAAGGCAGATCAACAAAGGTTAAGATTCTGTGTTCGGTTGCTTTAATTCCTGAGGGAATAGTGGGACTGAGAAATACTGGAGCAAAGGTATTAAAAATATGTAAAAATAATATAAAACCTTGTTTTCTTGAAAATATCTGATCCATGGATGATTCTGAAGAATAGGTCTTAGAAAATCAAATAAATAATAAGGAACCCAAAGACAAACCCCAGCAGTGTTCAGAGCACTCCTTGATAGGCTGCAGATAGGAGCCCTCTTTTTCTTGAATCAAAGTGAAGGAGAAATATTAGGAAAATCTGTTTATATTTTATGCTGCAGTGTGGTATGGCTGGCATCTCATCTGCTCCCTGTTAAGGAGCAATGTTTAGTTACAGCAGCCTTTTCAGGATCCTTTACAGCACCCACTGCCATCCTTTTCTATTTGAGCTCGTGGAATTTAAAGTCATTTGAAGAACTAGCAGAGTGAAACAAACTGTCTGAAGCTCATAAGGTTATTTCCTTAATATTTGGGCTTTAATGACGTGCAGAAAGGGGCTTGCTTAATTTCCTCCAGGCAGTGTCTGATTTTACACTGTTCCTCTGAGTCCAGTTTCGTGTAAAGTTGTGTTGGGAAGGCAATAGTCACCACATTTCCTAAGGGGGACAGGGGCAAGCCCACTTCTGTGTATCATAGGGACAGTGGGGTGACAGCAGAACTGTGTTTGGACCTGGAGTGTGAAGGAACCCTTCTGAAGATGCTGTGTGTACCCAGTGGGGCTGAAATGAAAACCTTTCATTTCTGAAGAATAAACCATGAAGAGGTTTTGCCTCCCCCCCACACCCATCTCACAGGCACTTGGCTTACAGTGTGCTCTGACTCAGTAGCCAGATTGCTGGTAGGAAGTTCAGAGCTCGTGTGTCTGCCAGGGAGAGAGGCCGGTGCTGTTCAAACAGCCTTTGTCTGAGTGCACACAGCCTGGTGTGGGGATGTGGGTGCTCTGGGACCTTCCCTCTCTCTGCCACAGACTTTGCCTGAGGTGTCATGCTTATTTTAAAAACCTCTGGGTTGTTTTCTTATGTTTCTTGCTGGAGTGTGAACCACCAGCCTCATGCCTTGAGTTCCTGCCCAAGCTGTGAACTGTGATAATTAAACCAAATTCTTGACTTCTGCAAAATACCCTTTTCTCTCCATCTGATTCAGGGTTTAGTGACACGTAGTTGTCCCAGGTGACTTTCTGAGAGGATGAGCAATCTCCTAATCCACTTTCCATCAGCATCCTGCTCTGCAGCTGTGTTGGTCAGACGGCTGAAAGGCATCTGAATGTCACTGGTAGAGGAAACGTGTCAGGTGCAATCATCCATACTGCCTTTGGCAAATGCAGTGGTAGGATCAAAGGTCTAAAGCTCCAGTAAACAGAACAAAACAACAGATAAAAGGTCTTATATAAAATGCTATAACTCAGAGCTCATGGATGGGCACATCCTCATCCTTACTTCAGGGTTAGCTTTTCACTTGCTCCCTTTATTTCCTTTATTTTTCAGCTGGCTTTGCTATGGTTTTTCAGGAACATTATTTAAGTTTAGGGGGTATGAAATAAATAATTTAAATCCTTTGCTCTGTAATTTACCCTGTATTGACAGAGCCTGACAGCCTCTTCACTGAAGGCACTGCTGCCTCTCTGGTGCAGATGCAGCTGGCAGGGATGAGGCTCTTGGGTGGGATACATAAAGCTGCTAATTCTGGTGAACCTAAAACTTTGAATTAACTCTTCTGACAGTTGCTTTTAATTGGACCTCTCTGAACTTGGAGACCACTTGGGGGTGTCTCAGTAGCCCCAAGGGTGCCATTCCACCCTTGGGCTCTAAGTTCTCCAGGGCAGGAACCGTCTCATCCTGCGTGTCCTGCCCAGTGGCCCCAACCCCACGTGCAGCTCCAGGAGCTGCTGCAGCACCTGCACTATGCACCTGCAGTAAGTTATGTGATAACAGCGTTCAGGGAACAGTATCACCAAAACCTATTCCCATGCCAACAGCCTCAGCAATTTTGCTGTAAAGCTCCTCCAAAAACGACAGTGAGAAATAGGAAGAAAGTTTTTATTTTTGTTGGCTTTCACTTTAGATGGGCTTCAGAATAACAAGAGTTATTTTTACTCCAGCTGTCAAGGGAAAAATATTGTGTTGAAGCAGAGGCTGAGCTTAAGACAACTCGGGTGGAGCAGGAGCTTTCAGTAGTTCCCCAAGTGCAAGCACCTACTGGGGCTCCTGGCTCCACCAGCTCTCTGTTCCACCCAGCTTTTGTCCAGGAGCTGAAAATCTGGACAAAGTGCTGCTCCATCACCATGTAGTCTGTGGTGCCTGGGAGCAGAGCGTGGGCATTTCTCCTTTCATGCCTCTCTACAAGGCAGAGCAGGGGGGCACCACTGAAAGCTGCAGAGTCACTACTGAGCAGCATATTCTGCACTTGCTGCTGCAGCCAACAAATACTGAGTTCAGCTCAGGCTGGGCCTCCAGGGATTAATTCCACTGCAAAAACCAGGGAGGGGGACCCAAAACTTCTGTCATAACAGCAAAAGGAAAGAAAGTGATGTCAGCTCAGATACTTGCTCGATCTTGTGTTTTGCAAAGTGCAAAGGAACAGCAAACAGCCAAGAAAAAAAGGTTTGGTCTGGTTTTGCACCTTTCTTTTAGGCAACAGGCAGTGTGCATGGAAGGCTGCTTGGAAGCACGCCTCGGATGGAAATGGCATCACCACTGCTTGGCAGTGACCATGTCTTGTCCCAGTAATACACTGCAGTTACAGAGGGCCAGTACTTCACTGAAGGGGTGGCAAACAAGCCCTGATTAATGGAGCCCCGTGTGTGTTATGGATGGGGGAGGCAGGTGCAGAGAGTGGCATCCGTGAGCTGTGTCCCCAGGGCTCCCTGTGCCACCAGTGGCCACACGGCAGCTCCTCAGCCCATCACAGGCTCCTGAGCAGTGGCTTCTGTTTTCAGTCAGATGTTGTTGCCTGCCTGACATGTGAAATATCCCAATCAAGTACAGTGTTAACAACTGGCGTGTTAACAACTCATTTGGAGTCTCGAGAGGAAATGCAGCCTCTGGAGCTCGCACAGCACGCGGCAGGGGGAGGAAAGGGGCACGCTGGAAGGGGGTTGTAGCTGTTGTTAACAATGTGGCTTGCCTGGGATCTGAGAGGGTTATTAAAAGCTGCTCTGTTGTACATTTTGTCTACCCATATCTGTATTTTGCTAAAAATGTGACATGGGAAATGCAGATTTGGATGCTTCAAAACTACCTCATTCCAGGAGCATTGACTTAGATGTGAATGCCTGAATTTCATCAGGCTTGAGGATGCCTCTGTGAATGTAGACACTGGGGGAAGTTAAACACAAGGGAGAAATCATTTCTTTGTTCAACTGCTGCCAAACAATGGATACTTAACAATGCATGTGTCTAAACAGACATCAATATTTTCCTAGCCATATTTTATAACTATTGTTCTTGAGACTGGTCATAGTCTGAAGGTCAGGCATGCCATAACTCCTTGGTAAAAAGCATAAGGAACTTTGAGGTTTGAAATAATTCTATGAATGCCTGCCCATGCCCCTCTCCATTTCCCTCATCCTCCTCACTTTTCCCACCTGCATCCTTGTCCATCCTTGCCCTGGCCAGCCAGAGGGAGGGCAAAGAAAGATGCATCTTCCTCAGTGCCTGAAGGCTGAGTCTTAGTGCTCTGCTCAGGAACAGGTAAATGTAGAGCTTGATGGGGAAGGATAAATGTGCCAGGATAGTCAGCAGTACTAAAGAATCCCCATAAATGGCCTGCCCTAAGTGAAAGGAGTTGCAGCAGAGATGCAGTAGCCATATCCTGCTCCAAGTGGGACCCAGCAAGCCAGGATTAACGTCACAGAAGTTAGCAGATGCTCCAGATTTGCATCAGCAAAGACACAGATGGAACTGGGTTTTCTGTTTGAAGGACAGCGTGGCTCTGCCAGCAGAGTGAGTGCAGTCAGATCCAGCCCAGCAGCACTGGGGCTGGGGCACCATTTTACTCTTTTTCAGTTTTTAATAATTCCAGATTTTAGCCCTCCCACTTATTATTGCAGTGGCTGACAGGGGACCTGCAGGAAAATCCAGTTTTATTGAAACTGAAAAGGTCAGTTTTGTTGAGCATTTCCATGGTGAAAATAATAAATTAAATGTATTCAGACTCCTTAAGCTGCCCAGATCCACGGCTGGGCTGACCAACTGGAAGATTTTCCCCACAAGCTATTGTAATAGTATCTTGTTGCACAGCTTTTAGTGGGGCGCGGGCCTCAAGGGTTTTGTCAGAAAAATACTTTTCTCATTGTTAGGGCAGATTCTTCAGCCTTTGCAGTGCTGTCCGTGGCCAGACCACTGCCAGGCAGCCTTGTGACAGGGTCTGAAGGCAATGGGAAGGCAGCTTTTCAGTGCTGCCATTTCTGTCTCACTGAGGCTCCTGCTGACTGTCCCACTGTGCAAAGGTGTTTTGGTGCAAATACTCCTCTATTTGTCCCTTGCAAATGCCACCCAGGACTCTGCTGCTTCCCACTGATACCCCTGAGGTCTTTGCTGTGGGTTGGGTCACATCTTATTAGCTGAGTATGATCTCTCTATCATTCCCTGAACATCGGATGGCATTCACAGCTCCTGTCTCAAGGAGAGACGCAGGCACCCTTCTCTGAGGTGCTGCACCTTGAAAAGTCCCTTCTCCTCTCTGCAAACGTGCAGGAAATCCTTCCCCAGAGAAGGCACACTGGAGCTCAGGAGGCTCCTCTCTGTGCAGCGACTCCTCAGATAGAGCAGCAACACATTTCCTGTTCAGTCGATGTAACAAAGTGGCCAGTCCTGCTCTATGAATTTTAAAATAATTTCTCATCAGTCTCAAATACTTCCTATATTTCTTCTCCTTTCTGCTTGTTACTGAGGTGCCATAAGATCTTCCTTTTCAAACAGTTTTTCTGCTCCTACCACTAACTGCTAATTAGTTCTTTCTTCTCATCATTTTGATAAAGCTCTCTCAATAGCCAGGTGTGGTGGCATCTCCTGCAGGGTTTCTTCCCTTCTGTGGTGTACAACCCTGTCACTGTGTAAATCCTTTGCATGGACTCACAGAAGGGGTTCTGCCACTTTCCCTGGCTATTCTGCAGACATCATCCTATGTGTGAATTGTCAGGATGGTGCAGAGAAGTGGTGGCACTGGGAAGGGAGAGTTCTGCCTCAGAGTTGGGCTCACAGCCCTGTCCTGGTCTCTGATGTATTGTGTATTTTGGGTTCTGCCACACTGGCCCATGCAGTTTGTACAGGCAGCAGACCCTTGAGGAGGCAATTGCCACGTTAATGTGAGACCTGCCTGGGTTTTATAATCTTGGATCTGTGCCCTTTGCTCTCTCCTACCCCAGACTCTTTGTCATGGCTTCTCCTTCTGCTCTGGTCACTGCTCACCCCTGCACGACCTTTTTACCAATGAAGCAGCTTTTCCTTGGTATAGCAAGAAACTGGGAATGGCTGAATCTTGTATTTTAGTTGCAAGACACAACTGTATGTAAATGGAAGGAATTAGCTTTGGTTGGTTTTTTTCTTTCTTTTTTTTTTTTTTTATCCTTTCTTTTTGCCCCCAGTGGACTGCAATATGTATAACACAGTAGTCCTTGTATAATATCCTCACAGTTTTTACAGCTCCCAGTTTTCCTGTATCCTCATACCTGCCAGTTTCTCAGCACACCATATGGCAGTGTGTAGCTGGTGGGAGGCTGGGTAGTGCTCCTCGTCTCACCTGCCTCCCCACCCTCCACCACAGCTGCTGGTTTGTGCACAGCACTCTCCCCAGTGGGTTTTTCCCACATTGCACATGCTTTAAAAATTCATGACCTAATAGTTTTTAGCTATCGGTTCTAGCTGATTTCAGAGGTGTTCTTCAGCCCATACAGCTAAGAGCTGTTTCATTTTGCATTCAATGGGACATAAATTGAAGACTGAAGACCTGGAAAACCAGTAGATTGCAAACTTTGCTTATCCACTGCCCCTCTGAGTTTGCATTCACATCGTGCTGCACACACATGTGCTCATACCTGCTTACTTACTCACCAGGGTTTGGCTGTGGATTTCTCAGGGCAGGCAGTTTCTCTATTAAAATCTTAAGAAGTTTTTTTTGAAAACAGATGAGCACCCACAAGTTGGTGTGAATGACTGTTCTCCTTCATCCAGGGACAGAAGTTTAAATGCATGCAGCAAACTTGAAGGAGACCAAACATCTTTGGGATCAAAATGATGACCTAGCAACTACCTGATTTAGTATCAGTTTCTTGGGGAATATGGTGAAGTCTGCAGAATTATTCATTTGCTATATAAATGAAATAAAATGGGTCCTTGCCCCTTTCTCCCCCTGCATAAATCCAACCCACTGTCTCAGAGTATTACTGTGATGTATGTTATTGTGGGAAGCAATTACTGAGACAGAAAGAAAGAAAGGAGAAATACTCAAAAATTAAAATTACCAATCATCATTTACTTTACAGCTGACCTGTGGGACCTACTTTTACCAGGGAACTGTCCATGCCCACAGAAACACAGCACAGCCCAATACAGGGAGGGAGGGAGAGGAATTATCCCCATCGTGAGGGTAAAGACAGGAGGAACAGGATGAAGCAAAGAATCTGTGGCAGAGCTGGTGCTCACTGCAGAGTCCCAGCACACCAGTGCCTTACCTGAAAGATCATCCTTCCCCTTGTTAATAATTAATATGATCTTTCAAATAAGATTTTATGTATGTTTACATTTAATAGCTCATCCTTCAGGAAGGACTCAGTCGTGCTAGGTACTACAATTTGGGCTGGTTTGGATCTGTTGGGAGCTGAGGATGCTCCTCTTTTCCTGAATCAAGCCCTTTGCAAAGCTGATGCTATTGACAGATTACCATTTATAGCTCTTTATTGCTTACTGTGGGTTTATTGCAAACTCCTTTCCTGCTTAGCTTTCCTTCCCCCTCTCAGAGCAAACATAACATACAGCCCATGTAAATATAAAACATTAAGCAATTACTGGGTTATTTCGGATGCAGCACTAATAATACATCATTTCTGCAAACCACAGCTTCCCACGGAGGGCACACTGCACCGGTCTCGTGCAGCACTCACTGCAAAGGGAGCCCAGCCATCAGTGCTGTATCCCTGAGTTATTGCTCACTCACCCCAGGAAACAAAGGGGAGTCCCGGAGGTTAATGTGGTTAGTAAAGCAATTTGGGGAAGATGAGCTCGAATCTGCTTACACAGTGTACAGAAGAAATTTAAGCAGCAGACTTCCATGGCCCGCTCCCGTCCGTGACTCCTACATCACTGTCGCGCTCCTGCAGTGACTGCCAGGCTGCTGGAGGAAGGAATGGTGCCTCTGAGAGTCTGCTGTGCATGAGGTCCCTCAGGCAAACTGCCTGGCATCAGTTTTAGGAGGCTAGATGTGGGTTCTTGCTGAAAGTGAAGAATTCTGAATTTGCATGGCTGTAGTGCACTTCTGTGTCCTGCTCAGCCCTGGGATACCCCCTGGGAGCGGCCTGATCAGTGAGGTGAGGGAGGAGGGCAGCAGTGCCAGAGACCAGCGGGGATGAGGGGCAGGGACCAGGCCATGCACCCACACCCCCAGCCCTGGGAGGCCACCTCCTGCTTCTTATCTCCTGCACCCTTGGTGCTCCGTGTCTGGGTAAATGGGGAAGGAACGCTCTTGCCTCTCCTCAGGACAGGAACGTTGCCCCAGCCTCGTCTGTGGAGAGGGGCTTGCAGTGCTCTTAGTCAAATACACAAAAAGAACTGCTGCACAGCCCTCCCTGGGGCTGGGCAGGGTAGGAACACTGTCATTAGCCCACCAGCAGCACTGAGTGCCGCTGTACCCGCTGCCCTGCCGTCGGTGTGTGAGCAGCGCTGGCAACGGAGGCGCTGGGTGCTCCAGCCCCTTCCCTCTGCAATGCATCCCATCTACTGGAGGGTGTTAAATTTTTTAGTAAGTGCCAAAGGCACATCGGTAGGGCAGGCTCAGCAAAGGTTGTGCTGCCTGTGTTGTGCCTGTTCAGCGGGTAAACAGCAGAATGAATCTCCGGAGCTGTCAATCCAGCACTGGAGTCCCCAGAAAAGGTGTTTTTAAAGAAAGGCACAGATGCATTGTGCTTCCTTGCAGTACCGAGTTGGAAAAAAAACCCACAACAGCTAGGATGTGCTCAAAAGCCTATCTGTAGGCTTCCTTGCTCCAGCAAATAATCCAACTTCTGAACTTGAGAAGTTCGTTTGGTAAAACATTAAAATCAATGCGAGTCCTCGCCGGGGGAGGCTCCGAGTGACTCAGCGACACACTGTAACCTCTTGGGCTGTGCCGATCGCTCTGCCCTGCGCTGCTATTTCTGCGTTAATAGGTTTTGTTTTGAGCGGGAGCGCGGCTGATTCCAGCCAGGAGCAGCTCCCCGAGCAGCCCCGGAGGCCGCAGACCGGAGCTCTGGAGCTCTGGAGCTTGGCCTCCCCGGGCAGCGCTGGCCAGCTCCCCCGGTGCCAGCTCAGATGGCAGTGCTGGTTTTTCCTTTAGCAGTGATAAATGAGGGTTTACTGATGGATTTTTGGCTGGCCTTTTCCAGGCATTTGGCTCGCAGCTGAGCTAGCTGTCATAGCAGTAATGGGCCTGCCTATGATCCTGATAAGGGGTTAGTTTGCTGACGGATTATCTTGCCCTTTCCTTTTTCACTCGGATCGTGAAAAATGGGCTTTGTATGTTTCCTTGAAAATATCTGATCCGTGATTCCAGTTTGGGACCCTTGGTGTATGGGGGTGCTTTGATAGGAAGGGTTGTATGACAGAAAGAGAGACAAATCACAGTAGTGGGCTGCGCTTTTAATCTTTGAACCTTGTTAAATTTGGAGTACTAGAGGGCACATCTTTGTTGCAGTGTCCAGATTTGATTTGTATTTGTGTAGGAAAAAGCATTGCTCACTTATCTCTGCATCATTTACCAATTACATAAACAACATTTATAATTATGATTCATTTATTTAGATTTTTCTCTTGTGGGATTTCCACAAGCACAGAGAATTAGAGAGAATTAAAATAATGTGGCTAGGTTAGTAGCAAGGCATTATTTCAGGCTTGCTCTGTCTGTATATCACTCCCGTTTGATTCAGCGTGTGAGTGCAGTGGCCACAGTGTAATTCTTTATGGACATGATAAAAATCTCCCAAGCTGAACATTAATTGACAGCCTGTTTGAATGGCCTGATTACAACCTGCAACAGGACCAAGGCAGGTTTGTTTCTGGGGAAAATAATTAAACTTGGGGCACCATAAGCAATTCACCACAAGCCGTGCTCATAACATGCCTGTCTTGGGAACATACAGAAAGTTCCAGCATCGGGCCTGTGCTTTTGTTAAATTCAGAACTTCAGTGCTTTTAAGAATCAGTGATCAATAGTTCCTCACATCTTTCTCTCGTTCTGATGTGCAGAATGTGCTGAGCAGGGCTGAGAAGCACAGCTGTGAGTAACAGGCTGCTATTCATTCCTTTGGGAGACACTGGCCTGCTTTGGTTAAACGATTATTTTTTGGAAGAAAAATTCCGATTCCTTGTAGAAGCCTTAGAAGAGGCACAAATAAACATTTTTAGTTCAGAGTTGGAGAAAATTAAAATGTTTTCAGCTTTTCCATAACAAGCAGACTGCTTCAGGAGGGAAAACCCCCACATTTCTGCCGTTCCCTGTTCTGCAGTCCTCTCCTCGAACATCCTCCACAAAAATTCCCCAACGCATTCATAAAAGAAAATTAGAAGGAAAAATTTCAAGCAACCGTGGTATATACAAAGGGAATTTTTATCAGCTCGCAGTTTGCAGAAGAAAATCTCATTCCTGCAGAAGCAGCAACCCAGACACATCTCTTTTAATGAATTTCCACCACGAGCACCAGTTTGTGATGTATTGGCTGAAGTCCGGTGGAGGGAGTGGGATGCTGATAGCGCTGTGAGTGGGGCAGATTGGCAGATAGCCTTTCTCACATCTTGCAGAGGAAATGACAAATCCCTATTATTTACTATCCTTAAATAACTTGCTGTTGTCCACAGCTACCTTCTGTACTCAGCCAAAGCTCACAGGGAGCTACAGTCATTTCAGGGGAGTTGGGGGTTCCAGCTGAGAACGCTGGGACTGAGCCACGTGCCAGGACACTGGTATTAAACACCCAGTCCTGATGGTTTGTAATTAGGGTTGGAGAGGAGACATTCTTCTCACTTGCTGCTCCTCCAAGGGTGGCAGAACTGCTGGCCTGCCCCCACGGGCTCTTGGGGTCACTAAATGGTTAATTATTCAGTAAACATCACACATGTGAAAATGGAGCAAGGAGAGTCCCAGCGTGGTGCCCCAGCACTGTCTGGTCCAGTTTGTGCTGGGAATTAGGTGGGAAAGGAGTCTGTTTTATCCATGCTGGCACTCAGACACTTCTCAGAGAATGTTTTAATGAAATAGATAGAGTCTCCTTTCAGGGGGGGGAAGTTGATTAACTGGCATTGAAAATCCCTACCTACTCGTAATGAGAGGGTTGGGTCTGACCTCTGTGTTTCACAATTATAATTCTGTGTGGAGATCAGATAGTGGATTTTTACCGTGGAGAGCAACTTCCTAAAAATCTCTTTAGTAATCTGCAATTTGTAAAATGGGGAAAAAATAAAAAAAAAAATTTAAAAAAAATGCTTAGAGGCAAATTTTCTGCGTGGTGCAGAGGGAGTTTTAAGACATAATAGCTGCAGCTAGGTGGGCAGCTCACTATGCTGGAAATTTAGTTCTTCCAACCTGGAGATTATAAATCAAGGTGTTTCTTTGTCCAAACATTGGGGATCTTGCCTTATAAGATCTCAGCTTTGTAACTAAGTGCAAGCAGCTGAAGTCTGTAATGCACAGAGAAGGGAAACATGCACTGCTGCCTTAGTCAAACCTACCTGAAATAGCTCAGGAAGACTTCTGCAAGTTGGCAGTGTTACCCTTTCCTAAAAATCATATGACAATTGAATGTAATGGTTGTGCTGGGAGCTGACTGCAGTTCAAATGGGAATTAGACCTGTGTAATACAGAGCACAGGGGCATAGTTAAGGCACTTCATAACTGAGATTGTTAGATTTCCATGGTTTTCAAGGCAGCTGCAACATTCCTCCCCAGATGAACCCAATCACCTTAAGAAACTTTCCAATGGTTTAGGATAGAGGAGTGGGGAAGATAGGCCTTTGACACAGTGGTTTAGGCAGGGGCAGTGGCTTGCTTTGAGCTGGGCCATCTGATGGTCTCTAGTGTTTAGCAGGACATCAGGATCTGAACTGTACTGTGATCTGTAAGATTATTTTAGAGTGCTTTTTCTCTTCAGAAAGTTTTGATTCCCTGAGGAATAGTTAAGTTAAATCCAATTGAAATTAAACCCATGATCCACACATGCTGGAGATGTGAAGGGTGTTGGCACCTGCTGCTTTGGTCTCCTGAGCCCACTCCAGCTGAACCTGCTAATGGAGACACTGCTGCAACCATCCACATGGCTGCTGGTTTTCAGCTACTTTAGCACTGGGTAAGTCTTTCAGTGGAAGGAAAAACAGTTGAAGGCTGCTCTGAGTGTCTCTGGTGAATGCCATTCTCCAGAAGATCACCACAAAGGACAGCAGGGCCTGGGAGCAGTGACCATGGAGCAGGTAGGGGAAACAGCAAAGTCTGACATGTAAAGAAAAGCTGAGAGAAAATGTAGGAATTGTGCTACCAAGACTGGGAGGAATTAAATCCTGTCTCCAAAACACTCTTAATTAGAGCCAACTGTTAGATCTGATGTAATTTAGAGGTTTTGATAGTGACTGATGGATAACTTGGGGTGAGAGCTTTTGTTGACTTTGACTTCCAGATTGTTCTTGGCAACAGTAGCAAGCATGTGGGATGAGCTATACAGTTTTAAAAGTTTATATAGTTTATTTATAGTTTTGAATGTTCTCAAGTTTCCACAAACTTTTTTCTATCTTTTTTAGTTTCCTCCTGTTCATCATATATTGCCTGGAATATAGAAGCTGTAATAATGCCAAAATTTCCTTAGCTCATAAACCACCCTAATCTGACAAAACAAATAAATCCACATTATTGCACTCTAGATGTAAGGAAAACTCACAGAACCTAATTAGCCTTTCTCAATTAGCCTTTCCTAAGTTAACATGGGAGGGATGAAGATCATACTAAAAAAACCTGTTAGTTTTAAAAACATTGTGTAAGCTGGAGAAGTTGTTCCTAGCCAGCACTTGCAGAACACAATGCCAATGTCAAAAGAGTCTCTTTGCACAGAGAATTGTGAAAGAACAGAGAAGCAGAACAAAACATTACCAGCAGAGCTCTGTAAAATGCGTGTTTTGCTTCATAACTTCTGCTGCAATAATTTTCCTCTGATTTTGACCTTTATGGGTTTAATGTTACAAAGCTGGGGCTGAAGCTTTGGATTCAGGTGAAGACAAAAACCTAAAATTACACTTAATTTGGTCTAAGACAGAAAAATGGGGTCTGTGTAACTTTAACATGCAATTACAGGTGTGCTCAGGTTCACTGGACTGGTTCCTGTAGAGAATCAGCTGATAACACTTGCAGTGGTAATTTAAAGCTCAGCAAAAGACAAATCAGGCAGGTTTCCTGCAGCTTCATATTGCTCCAGGAGTCTTCTTCCAAATGAGTGGTTTTCTCCTCCTTCTAATTCACTAATGTTGCAGCACTGTACACACTGTCAGAACACAAAAGCAATGCCCAAGAAAGAAGGCTAGCCAGTCAGAGGTTGAGCAGGATAGATGTCCAGCGAAGGAGTGTTATAAGGGCAATTACACAAGCTTTCCTGATCCTAAATTTTGATTAAGAACAAATAAAATTATATTGCTGGGCAGTCAGAGACTTCTCTGATCACATTAAGCCCTTGCCTAAGGCAGTCTATGAATATTCAATGTGATGATCTCTCTTATAATATTGCAATCACCTGAATATACAAATCACAGAGGGTTTTTATCCTTGAAGAAGGATTTGTTTTACATTTTTTTTCCACCTTGATTGACTGGCACACCTTGAACTCAGCTACTCAGTGTTCAACACTGCTTGATTGTTGTTGGCTGATTTTGGCCATGCCTTTCTCATCATAGGATTTGAAGTCTCAAGTAGTTGTGGGAGCACATGCTAAACTGGTTTCAGATTATTTCAGTGGGTTTGGAACTTTTTTTTCATCTAATAAAAGCCCCCATTTGCAGTGTCTGCACAAACCAGCTCTGCTGCCTCTCTTTGTGCAGGGCTGGGGATGCTGTTCCCACTGCTTCCTATTCTGTCAGCTGTGGACAAAGAAAGCATTTGATTCCTCGTGTCTTTGCACCAGAGCATTAGGCTAAACAAAAATACTCATTCACAGTTCTATGTAGGCCTGTCTTCTGGACTTTGACCTTTCCCACTGATCTCCTTCAGACTCTTAGGTCTCTCCTGAAGGACAATGCACTGCTAACCTTCCCCCCCAGAAGCCTTGCTGCACTGCACAACTTTCAGACTATCCCTTTATTCATGCATGCCTGTTTGTCTCTTTCAAAATTGTGGTGCTCTTGATTCCCACTCAGCATAATTTACTATAATTCTTAGATCTTTTCCTAAAGAACTTCCAACTAGCCAATTTTCCTCCCTCCTGTATTTCTGCAGTGGAGTACTTTTGCAGGCTCTAATTGAAATGCACCCTATTGTTTGTGCCAGTTCCCCAGCTTGTTGGGACCATTTGCAATTCTGATGCTGTCCTCCCACACATTTGCAGTCCCTTCTAGCTGAGGGTCATTTGCAGATGTACTGAGAATACTCTATATCCTACCTTCCAGGTCACTGTGATGTGACATTGAACAGAGCTGGCTCAGGACAAATCCCCAGGGAATGCCTTTGTTTTGTGCATCCTTCCATTCTGAACAGTAAACAATCAATAACTCCTCCCTGGCTTGAGTCATCCTGTCTGTCTTGCATCCACCTACAGTAGTTTAACTGTGTATCCATAGCTTCTATAAAAATATGGGAAACAGTGTCAGAGACTTACAAGGTGAAGTGTGACATTTGCCCTCCTCCCTTCACCACAAGGTCTGCTACCCTGTTGCAAAGTTAAATGATATTGTTTTGACATTATTTTTATGACAGATTCATGCACAGTGCTGTTCATCTCCTTTGTGTCCTCCCTGGCCTTACAAATCACTTGTTTATTTGTTTCAGTGTTCTTGGCTGTCCTTTCATTCCTCGCTCCACCGTCCTCCCCGCGTGCAGCAGGGGCACTGTCATTTCCCACTTGTGCTGTGCCTCCTCCATGACTTCTCCAAGGTGAAACTCCTAGTGATGTCCCTGAATTGTTCTGTGTAACAGCCTTCAGGCTGTTGACCTCAGGAATTAATTGGCTGAAGCAATCAGAGAGACCAAACTTACTCAAGTACCCTTGAGACTGGGTTGTTGGGTTTTTAATTTCCCTTTATGTAGATGGTGATAGTTACTTCCATCACAGTTCTTAATTGTTATCCAACAGGGCGTTGACCTGTTGATGGAGATTATGGCTCCAAAGAAAGCCTTGAAATCATCAGCATTCACCTCTGCTGTACAGAGAGGTATGACACTCCTGGTTTTCCTGCAGTTTCCTCGGGTACTTGCTGAATTTCCTAGCTGTACCACACTCTGTCAATCCCTGATCTTCCAGCCTACTTTGCAATGTGATGATGCCTGCCCTGGTAGGGCCAGGCATGCCATGTCACACAGAGCAGCTGGGAGTGCAGGGGCAGAGCCTGGGGTGGGCACACCAGGGCCTTGCTGCTGGTTCCCTGCCGTCGACCAGGGCTGCTCAGTGGTGACACAGAAATAAGCATGTCTTAGAGTCACCTCCATCCCTTGTTCTCCATCTATACTGAGCCAGTGCAGGCTAATTAGATGATGTGGCCTTCATTTTCCATTCAGGAGGCAGAAGGCAACTGGAAAATATCACAGACAGCCCTTGTCTTCATGCTGAGCAGCTCTATTGCGTTTCTGTCGCATGCGCCCGTGCACGGCGCAGCCAAAGGACCACAGCTGGGAGGAAATTGCAGACAATGAAAGTCCTCTGGCCCAGCCAGTTATTCTGATATATGAAAGAATTGTGTTAATTTATATAAAGTGGCTTTTTGCTAAGGCTGCTTCTACTTGAATTTGATTTTGAAAAGAAGAAATTATTCTCCTTACTGCAGACTTCGCAGTGCTTTTTGTATTCTTCGGTCGGGTCGCTCGGTACCTGAAGCATCCCCACTGCTTTTCTGCTGCAGATAAAATAGTGCCTTTTGTTTCCCCTTGTTCAGGCCCGACCTCTCCTCTTGCCCTGCCATCTGCATCTCTCTGATGCCTCAGTTTTTGTGGGCTTAACCAGTGCATGAGGAAACGTTTGTGGGGGGATTTAAAGGAGACCATCTTGTAGGTCCTGACACCCCCCTGCTGCTTTCAGCCCCTGGCCTCTCCCAGCTGCAGCAGGATCCTTCCTCCAGTGTCCCAGTTCATTCTGATTCATCTTCCTTCCAGCAAACTTGCTATGGGAACTTCCTCATGCTCTGGATGGGGAAATTGCATTCCCCAGAGTTCTCTGACCAGCTGACATGCTCTCCTGTCTGCTACTCAAAGCCATAGCTGGAAAAAGCTAATAAACCTTTTACAACTAATAAAACTGCTGCTCCCACCCTCTGCTTTTCTCCTGGTACCTCTGTTGTATCTTCCTTTATTTATAAGCCTGACACCTCATTGTCTTTTTCATCATTCCTCTCATGCTTGTCACTTGCCCATTTTAAGATTTTTCTGCACCTGATAGATCTGGTAAATCAGAACTGGATTGCTAATAATTAGATAAATTTCTGTGTGAAATCAGGGTTAGAAGGTCAAGACTAGCTCTGAAGAAAATGAGGAGTTGATGAATAAATCAGAATTTCAAGTCAAATTTCCTCCTATTTGCTGCTTTAAAAAAATAAAAGGACATGGAAATATTAAATTGACAAGAGAAAGACAACAATGCAAAAAGTAGTAAGTTTTTTAACACGATACATTGTGAGTGCCTGGAACTTGCTACTTTTGGCTATCAACCCATAGTAAAGTTCATGGGAAAAGGAGTCAGGCATTTATTTATGTGGCTAATAAGGACTCATACAATTAGAGAAGATTTAATTAATAGAAGGAATTTGTAAGATATATGCTGAAAGTATACTTAGAGGTGTGTGTGTCCATTTAGAAATAAATCCCCTGGCTTCAGAGCACAAAGCAGGCACTAACAGGAGAGGGTTTTGTTATGAAATCCACAGTGGGCAGCAGGCTCTGCCTGAGGGCAGTGACCTGCCTGCAGCAGCTCCTGGCACCCAATGGAGCCTCTCCTGGCTGGGGAAAGTGTAGGGCATTTTAGGCAGCTTGGTTGCACGAGGCTTTCTTCAAGATGGTGAAAGTGGCATCCCTGTATTTCAGAGAAGTTTGAAGAGATCTCTTCATGAGAACACACAGCCAGATGGGCTTCAGCTACAACTTTCAGCATTAAATACACAGAATAAGGCTCTGAAGGAGTTTGTGCTTTGGGTTCCCAGGGCAGCTGCTTTACTGAGCACACGCCTTGAAACATCTCTCTCTCTTAGAGATGTGTGCACAGGTATGTAAATATACACACACCCTAAGAAGCATTTTTTCATATTGCCTTTTTTTAATATTAAACATCAATATTTTTGTCATTATTTTGCTTTTCATTACCTCTTTAAAGCTGATGTTAAGTAGCAAATCAGACTCAAAACCAACTGCAAAGAGCTGTCTCTGGCTGGTGCAGAACAGCACAGTATTTGACTGGAAATAACCGCAACTGTGGCAGCAACAGCACTGGCAATAGAGTTGTAAAACTAAGCACATCTCTAGGGGGCTCTACCTACTGAATGATCTCAGACTTGTAAATCTTCTGTCATGCAGCAAAATACCAGCATAACTCACTTACCATAGACAAGCTAAGGTGGAGAGTGTGAGTCACTCTCCAAAAGAGGAAACACGCTCCCGTCAGCTGCAGGGAACAGCTGGCGGTGGGTGGGAGTTGTTGCCTTGCCAATCTCCGGGTGTACAACCACGGCGGGGCATCCCCCGTGCTTGGTGATACCCAGAGCAAACCAGAGACATCTCACCTGAGGCGTGTGCCGATGAGGGAGGCGTGTGAGGTGGGACTGTTGGTGCCACTTCTCCACAGCCCGTGCTCTGTCACCCTCACAGCACGGTGGCCAGCCTGGGTTTTGGCTGGGGAGGCACCCCCATCAACAGCGTGAGAGGAATGGGTATTACTGTAAGTCTTTGACAAATAGCTGCTGCAAATAAGGGGCAGATAAGATGCTGTGATAAAAAGACAAATAGGTTACATGAGATAAGCCAGGAAGAAAACAAGTCAGATAGCTTTATAAATCACACCAAGGAGTTATGAGACGGGCAAGTGTGATCTTTGCTGCAGAGGCTAATGGGGAAGTATGGGCAGTACCTGCAGCCAGGAGAGCTGGACACTGGTAAATGGCAGATGTTTACAGGATTAAAGGGAATTATTAACCTTTTATCATTATGCTATTTAGACCTGGCATCTTAGGTAGACTTGAGCTCCTGTCTATCCTGCCTTTATCAATGACTTTGCTCAAAGGATAGCAAAAATGTTCACAAAGGACTTGAGCTCTCTGCAGAAACTCCAGGTGATGTTAGTAGTCCTTGGAGCAGATCCAGTATTTTGCTTCCCTTTGCTGTTGAAGTGCCATGTTCTTCTTGGTCCCTCTTGTTCTGGGATCACACTTCACACCCTCAGGGAGCGGGGTCAGGGATTTCATCCACTGCACAGCTCCATCCATATGGCAGCAGAGTAGAAATCTTGGTAGGATCCTTTTATGCAGGGATGTGGGGGTAGGTGAGCCATGAGCCAAGTGGGGGTGTTGTCAGGATCTCTGAAAGTCCCTCTGAGGCTGATGTGTTTCATCCCTTTTTATAATCTCCTTGAGCTAAATGACACATTGATAAACTGTCTAGGATAAATAGTGTTTTCCAGACATTACCAGACAGTGGGGACTTTTTCAATGAGCCTTTGTCACCGTTTAAGATCAAAAAGGTTTGTAACTGGTGAAATGGGAGGAAGAAAAAGCTTCTTGATATTGCAGTGAACGTTGAAGTATCCTATTGTTTAGTTAACGTGTTTTGACAGATGTGGTTTCAAGATGCATAAAAGTCTAAAAAAAAACCCTATATAAACCTCATCAGTCAAGGACTGGAATTTAGATTTACTTCTTACTGAACAGAGCTATTGTGTTGTACCATGGAGCTAGTGAAAATGCATAGCCATAACAGCGCTCGGATTTAAAACACAATATACCAGGTGGACTCGCACGGAGTGATCAGAATACTAAGTGTCACTGGTGGTTTGCAATGAGCCTGAGAGATTATTTGTTTTAGGAAGAAAGATGAGTAGGCCTGCTGCAAAAGTGTGAGGAGTCTCTGATTGGGGTACACGTGGTAGACAGGCCAAACATCCTTCACTGTGATTAAGCGGTATCAGACCCTGGAGTTGGATTGCTTGTTCTGGTGATGCTGTTGCTCCCTGCGTGCCATGGCAAGTTAATCTGCGCCTCTGGCTCAGCAGTAGCTGGGGAATGAATTTTGGCATTTGGAATATGTTTTATCACCTGTTCCCCTTCTCTGATTTCTCTATTTGAAGTAGGGTCTCTGTGTGAGAACAGTCCCTCTGAGCTGTGATCTGCTTCAGGGTTTGACCTAGCGTCACTGTAATCTCTACCATACAGAACAGAAGGCTTTAAAAAAAGAGCATGGCACAATCTTCACCAGTTTTGAGCTGGGCTTTGATATGGTTTGTACTGCTGTTTGATTTTCCACATTTCTGCAAGCTTCCACATGACCTGTACCTCGTACCTGCTGTGCTGGGGCTCCAGGGGGGAATCTCGGGGGACCTTGTCTGCTGCTGAAATTCTGATTTCTGATCTGGTCCTTGCCTTGCTTCCTGCAGAGCAAAGGTGATGTGCAAGCACGTCATGCAAACGTGTCACATGCACGGAATTCATCCTTTTGAGCCTTTCCCAGGCAGCACAGACTTGGTAGCCTACAATGACGAGAAGCAACAACAGCCATGCTAAACAATAATGCTTGTAAAATGGCAGGGTTTGGGCTAAGCAAGCTTCCCAGTGCTGTCCTTCCTCGCTGGCCAGCAGGATCTCCTGGAAGGCTGACCGACCTCGACTAGAGGGACGTGCTGCTGGAATACACATTTGGCAGAAAACCATACTGGGAAAAGCAGGGGCAGCTACTGATTTGGATGTAGTTACACTTGTTTACACTTGGACTGAGCTCGATCCTCCGCTCTGCAGGAGTATTTAGGTTCCTGGTGCTTTGCTGTGTCTGCCATTTGCTCAGGCCACCTACACACAGAGGCAGTGCTGCAGCTCCTCAGGGCTTACAGCAATCCTGTTAGTCAGGGTTTTGTAGGGGGCTTGCTTTCTTCCCCCCGAATATATTTAAGCAAGTAGTAGCAGGCTGCTCTCCTTTTTTACTGAGCCAAAAGCAAAGGAACTAAGCACAGCAAGAACAGCAGGAGAAATACAGCAAAGATGTGGGGGATTAAACAACAGGCATCTTCTCATCTTACCAGCAAGACTTTTACTGAAATATCTTTACAGAAAGAATTTGAATGGTTCTGATTTTACACAGAGTAACATTAAAAATAAATGTAAAATGTTAAGCATTGTAAAATCTCTGTTACTGGGATACTTCAGGCTCTGACAATAGGCCAATATATATACTTTCTCTTGTTCACAAGACTATTGCAGTGGTTTGGGTATTCTTAGGGAAAAGGGGAATGGTCCTGATGGATGGAGACAGGGTTGCCACTGGTGTGTTGTAAGTCCTCTCATAGCTGCTAATGAAGAGGTGCTTGCTGCTGCTGTTTGTAACCAAGAAGGCTGAGGGCTCCCTGAGGCTCTGATTCCTGTGCTCCTGGCCATCTGTAACTCTCAGTGTAGTGGCATGACAAGAGCAAGAAAATGAAAAGGAAAAAGCATTGGCTGTCTATAAGCATCTTTGAAAAATCGATCCAATAAAATGGTCAATGAATATATTCACTAGCCGTTTATGCAGCTCTATGACCTGAAAATAAAGATGTGAAGGAGGAAGGTAAATCATTATACTGCTTATTCCAAATAAATAAGTTGTCAGATCAATTATTTGTCCAATACAGATCAAGCAATTTTTGATCCCCTATAGTAGTATGTTGGAGAACTACATATAATTAGCATTAGCTTAGCTCACCAGTGAATGTTGACTTGGCCTTGAAATTCTGTAGGCCAAATTATTAAGCTACTCAGATTCTTCATGAATTTGGCCATGAACTGCCAGATGTCCACATAGCTGTATGTCATTGTCGGGTTCACTCCTGAAGTGTTCGATTTTACCTTCTGCCCTTGGTAGGTCCTCCACAGCAAACTGCTGGAAAAGAACTTCTGTGAATATCTTCTCATTTCCTTCTATTTACTGTAGCTGATGCCTTGAAGATTTCTGTTCCCTTGTCTCCTTGTTACCCTATTTGATTTAGCTATTAATCTGTAAATGTCCCCGGGAACTTAAAAGTCTTGTCCGGATGGACTGGTGGCTCATTATTAATAGAAGTAGCTCTTGAGAACTTGTTTGCATGTTTTGCTGGTAGGTTCTGCCCTATTCTTAAGAGTTCATGTCTGCTCTAATTTGAGAAAAGACTTTGATTCTTAATTTTGTACTCAGCATTGGGATGCTAACTGACAGCATTGCTTTGCTTTCCTTCCCATTTTAATATACCCAGCATTTAAGGCCAAATCAGGCAAAATCACTCACTGACTGTTTAACTGAAAACTTCAGTAGAAGCTCTGCCCAAGGAGGGTGAAAGGTTTGGGCCAGTTACCAGTTTCATTGCTACAGAAATACTGGAAGGCCACACGCTGTCTGTCTCACACCTCAGACAAGCATGACAGAGGACACAAGATGGCCAAAAGGAGGAGATGCCAGGGGGAGTTTTAGGAGCAGAGGTAGCAAAGAGGATGTGGGATATGGAAAGGGAGGATGTGCAGACTTGGGAAGGAAGATCTGAGTGCAGAAGTAGAAAGGAGACTTTGAACAAATGAAAAAAATCTTTTTAATTCCCAGCACCCACAGTATCATCTTCAGAGTCAGCTTCTCATTTCTGTTGGTTTTCTCAGAACTCAGACTCATGTACATGTAATATTTGATGACTTAGGCAGAAATAGGTCTATTTTCAAAGCTAATCTTTGCATTACATATTGAATGCATTATAGATTCTCTTCTACTTTAATGAAAAGTCTGCATGAATGCCTTAAAAAATAGAAAGAACTTACATCATAAATTGGGCTGAGGCACTTGCCTGAGAATTAGCATGAATATGTTGCAGTAAATACTGCCCCAATCAAATAAATGGTAATAGTAGAACTATTCAAATATCTCAGCATGAGTAAAAGAGATGTAAGTGTACTCTGCATTCCGTGGCATTTTGTGCATCTTTGTAAGGAGCAATATTTCCACAGCATTTAAAGGACACGTGCTGTCTTCTTATGCTGTCATGCAGTCTGACATGAGAGCAGGTCCCAGTTAAGGATTGTACTGGATCAAGAATTTATGGCTTGTCTTCAAAAAAATTTAAAAAATGGTTCTCCTATGGGAGAGATATGGAACTAAGATGTACATGGAGCTCTCAGTGACTCATAAGCAAATGCATGGAAGTTTGTGCTGCCATATATTGTATCCTCACAAGGACCTGTCCAAAGGATGCATCACAACAGGACAGGGCAGAAAAAAGTGGCCTAATCCTGTTCTTGGGCAGGATTTTTCACTCCAGAGTACTGCTCTATATTGCTGTCCTCACCTGTGGAAGGGAATGATTGCCAAGCAGAGTGAAATAATTAGGTCAGAACTGTGATTACAGTGTAGTTCTGTTTTGCTAGTTAAGCCAGTATTTTACCCCGAAAGATCTGAGAATTTTGGATTGGTAACAGAAAGGAACAGACAGAATGAGAACAGCAAGAAACAAAGTAAAATTGGAGCCACTCTATGTATAATTCTTCTGTTTTCTTTCCCGGGGTTCACTGGGCTGTACAAATGTTGCCTTGTTGACACTCCTATAGCCAATAGCACATTTTCTGTGTTTGATAAGGGAACAAGCCTTTTCCACTTACCTGGGAGAACAGCACACTCAAAGTAAAACTATTATTTATTTATAGGACAAATGGGAAGGTACTTAGAGGAGATCAAGTATGCAGAATGAAATGCCAAGGTTTTCTTTTACATCACAGATGGAAGTAATTTGCTGTCATCCCTCATTTGAAAGATCCTTGTCATTGTGGATGTCCTAACCCACCCATCCCCACGCAGAGCATCCAGACCTCTGTGTGCTGTGTTGTCATGGGTACCTGTTCTTATCCATGAACTCTATTCAGACACAGCCTAAACAATCACATACCTACAATGAGAAGAATTATCTTTTCATCAAAAGAGCTCAGTTTGGGCTCATGCTTCTCTCTGTCTCCCTGCAGAAGCTTGTTTACTCAGATGCAGCAAAATGTCAGCTTTGGAGTGGGGGTGGGGGGAAAGGATGGTTTTTCCCTAGAGGAGGGGTCTCCTGCAGTAGAATGATTGTTTTGGTCTCATGACTGTGGAGAAATGAAAGACCCTCAGGAAATTTGGGGGTTCTGTCCTGCCTCTCAACTACTCCAGTGTTTATGGCCAAAAGACTGACTGAGTGCCTACCCTCCAGCTGCCAGCTCCTCTCCCTCTCCCAGGAGCAGTGGAAGCAGCAGATTGGAACTAAACCAACACAAAATAAAGTATCAAGTAAGGATTCAAGCTTCCTGTCCCCTGTTCCACCTACTCTATAGATATTTCCCAGCCCGTGTCCCATGGGTTCCCAGTTTTGATGGAAAACACAGGCTGATCTTGAAATGTGACAGCGATTCAGAGGGAGGGAGAAGAGACTGCCAGATGGCTCTGCTTTGCACCTTCTTCAGTTTGCAGGGTAACACTTTGTGATTTGCCATAAATTTATCATTTTCTCCCGTCTCTGTGCTGTGGAAGGAAGCTCAACTTTTGGCCTCCTGGCTCCATCTTTCCACATAAGACCACAGTGATGTGGTACCATGGAGGGAGGATGAAGAAAGTTTATCTCTTTAATGTGTGTGTGCCCAGGAGATAAAATGGGAGTGGGGGTGCTGTGGAAGGAAGGAGAAGCAGCTCGTGAAGAATACAACTAGCAGAGCTGGAAACACCCCCTCACTGCCCACAGTGAGCATCTCATTCCTCTGAGAGTCTGGCTGGAGGTGTCTTAAATCCACGAGACCAGAAGGAACTGTTTGTTCACACAATCCTAACGTAAGGAGGAATTATAGCCTGAACTGATGAACTTCTGGAGGTATATTATTTGTTACCATACAAATCCAAATGGCACTTTCTATCCTGATTTTCTTTGCTCTCTTCCTGCCGGTGCAGTGTAAAATGGTGGAGCAATTCCACTGGGGCATGGTGGGCCACGAATCTTCACACAGAGCAACAGTGGGATGTGCTGTGCTCTCAGAGCTGTCTTTCACTGTCCTCCTTTGCCCTTCTTCTGGCCTCTCTTCAGTGCTTCCATGGAGAAAATTTTAACCATGTTTTTATTCACTTTTCACACTGTAACTAGTAGGAGTGTGATAATATCACATTACATGATTATTTTCGTAGTTGTTACCAGGGACTAAAGAGTAACAAGACTATAAATACCCATTGCATGACCTTAATACAATCCTTCTGGTTTATGAGAATGTTAATTTTCTTTTATGATAATCTGCATAAAGATAGCACAGAACACATAGCAGAATGGAAGTCAGAAACTTGCAGTTGGGAGCTCTAATTTTTTCAAGTTCAAGAGAGAATTCAGCACTAAAAACATGTCAATAGGAGGCTTTTGGAGCATGTGTCACTTTTGCAGAGAAACTAAGTTTATGCATGTAATTTCCATATTCTAATTGAATTCTCAACCAGGCTTTTAAAATTATAGCCCCAAAATCTGCAGCGATGTTTTGGCACTTCCAAGTTCAAATCAAGTTGTGTGCATGCTCTGAGCTGTTCAGCAGGATGCTGTGGCTCTGCCATCCACACACAGAGTGAACACACAGCTTCCCACAGCCTGGCTCCACAGCATTTTGTGTGTGTTTCCAGCACAAGTCTTGTGGAACTGGTGGAAGCAGGAGTTCAGCCCAGGAGATGCTCCATGCTCGTCATCAGCACCAACATTGTCCTGCTGAAGCCGAGGAAGGATTCATGACCCTACATAGCCCCACACAACCACACCAGTTTCACTTCAAAGCACTCACCCCCAAACCCTACAGGTCCTTTTGTGTCCCTTATTTGTGCCTTTCCTGTTGTTTTGGTACCTGTGCAGCATGAAGTGCTCTGTCCCCAGGGAGGATGAACTTCTTGCAGAGTCCAGGTTTTTTAAGCTGAACATGAGCCAGAGTGTGCCCAGGTGGCCAAGAAGGTCACTTTTCCTGGCCTGGCTCAGGATCAGTGGCAGCAGGAGCAGGGAAGTGATTCTTGCCCTGCACTCAGCACTGGTGAGGCCACCCCTGCAGTGCTGTGTCCAGTTCTGGGCCCCTCAGGTCAGGAAGGACATGGAGGTGGCTGGAGCAGGGGCAGGGAAGAGCAAGGAGGCTGGGGAAGGGACTGGAGCACAAGTGCTGTGAGGAGAGGCTGAGGGAGCTGGGGGGGGCTCAGCCTGGACAGGAGGAGGCTCAGGGGAGACCTCAGCACTCTCTGCAACTCCCTGAGAGGAGGGGGGAGCCAGGTGGGGCTTGGTCTCTTCTCCCAGGAACCAGCAGTAGGACAAGAGGGCTCGGTCTTCAGCTGTGCCAGGGGAGGTTTAGGTTGGATATTAAGAAGAATTTTTTTTTTTTTTAAGAGAGAATGCTCAGCCATTGGAAGGGGCTGCCCAGGGAGGGGGTGGAGTCATCGTCCCTGGAGGTGTTTGAGGTGAGACTGGATGTGGCATCAGTGCCATGGGCTGGGAACCACAGCAGGCTTGGATCAGGGATTGGACTTGATGATCTTGAAGGTCTTTCCTGGTTGATTCTGTGATTCTGTTCCAAACCACACGATGAGCTGCTCTGTGGGCAAGTCTCCTTCAGCTGTCCCACTTGGGCAGGTCACACCATGGTGGCAGGAGACCAGAAACTGGATACTGGTAATGAACAAAAAAAAACAAGCAGTGAGCTACACTTAATATTTTGCATGTGATTGAGATGCATTTTGTAATTAAGTAAAAGTGTAAATATCTCTTGGTTTTGCTCTCTGAAATCAGTGCACCTTTTCAGAACACTGTTATCTGAAATGGCTTCCTTTGGAGCAGACTCCCATAACCAGTTATCCTCTGGCAGGGCATAAGTGCACAGAACCCAATGCTGGCTATCATTTCTCCAACATGCTGCTTTGTTCAGAGGCAGCCCAACTTAGGTTTAGCTATAAATTTACTGTAAATGTGCAAGCAAATTAACTTCTACTCAGAAATGTATCTGAAGCATTAGCTTGCAAACAACTGTATGTGCAGAATTTTTGTTTTCTCAGGAGAGAAATGTGCGAATGTGCAGCCGAGGAAGGAATAATTAAAGCCTTTATATCTGCTCCTGTTTTAAAAGTTCCTCAGTGCTACTGCAGTGGCTAGAATGACAAAGCTGCTTTTGCTACAGAACACATCTAAATGGAAATAAAGATAGCTACAAGTATAAGTACTGTGCCTCATAAGTGAGCTCTGGTCAGGATAATAGATTTAATAAAAGAACGCGTATTTTCTTGACAGCTCCTGCTACATTTTTGGTACCCCAACAGGAACTCCAGACCTTGAGAATAAATCCTCTCTCTATCCAGAAATGCTATTCAAATGAAAATTGTAATTTAGACACAAAGACGTGATTTAAAATAATCTGTGCAGGTTGTAGCAGGAGTCTGTGCTTAATAAAACATTGATCTCAGTCTTATTTGTCACCGCTAACAGGGTTTTTCTTGCAGAGTAAGAACTGTCTCCAGAAGGTCTGGTTTAAGCAATAAAGCAGGATGAGGAGGTTCCCTGTTTTCCAGACTGAGTTTGTTTTATAGGGGACAATTGTATTAAGCCTGCATTTAATCAGCAACTCAGCAGGAAAGCAAGTATCGGTTTCAATCATCTAAGATTTTTGTTTGTTTGGGGTTTTTGGTTTGGTGGGTTTGTTTTGCTTTGTTTTGTTGGGTTTTCTTATTATGAGACTTGGTGGCAAATCTGCTAGTACTAAAAATTTACAGTTTTTGTAAAAACAAGCTCTATTCATTGGAACTCTATGGCAAAAGTGTTTTCAGGTCCTGGAGTGAATCGAGACGGTTCATTTGACAGCAGGAGGTGTTTTGATTGTTCTTTTCATAGTTCTGAGTGGTGTGTCACGAGAATGTCACGACAATTGTGCTTGGCACGAGGCAGAGCAGGCTGCTGTTATGAACTGGTGCTGGTTAGGAAGAAAGGGATTTCTTCACCCCAAAAAGGGTTTGGACTCACATTTCCCACATTCAGGAGATTTGTCTGAGGCCCATAAGATTAGGATAGAATTTTAAGCTGCTCTTTTCCAGTTAGTTTTCTCTCTCACCAGGTTCCATGTTTGTCCACATGTGACAAATAAATGCTCTGCTTAAATTCAACCTCCCAAAGCTTGCAGTGTGAGAGAAGCTGCTCTTACTGCTACACAAACCCTTGGCCCCTGCACTGCTGTGCCACCAGTTTGGCAGGAGGATTCCCAGTTTAAGTGGAAGCTGCTGAATAGTGGAAAACTTTCCTGTTTTGCAAATGCCAAGGGTAGGGAGAGGTTTGGAAATTGCATAGCATTTTTGTGACAAATGGGCCAAGATATAATACTTCTTCATGATTGCTACATGTGAACAAAGTGACTTTATTTTGTATATTAAAAAAATTTTGCTGAGTGGCATCTGTTTCTTGTTGGCTCTGAGAGCCCAATCCAACATTTCCTTTCCTCAAGCTTTCACAGCACAGGTCTGTCACAGTAATGCCAGACACAACTAATATTGATTGTTCCAGGGCTACAAGAGGTAGTAGCTGTTGCAAATACTTTGATCATTTCACTACTACCCAGCATATATACTGCTTTTATGAGGACTTTGGAAAATCTCAAATAAATGGTTTTAATCAAGGGAGCGTGGGTGAGAGAGTCAACCATGGTTATGTACGTGTAGGCAAGAGCAGAAATCTCGCACCTGGTATGGGGAGGCTTGTGCATTTGTAGCACCCAACCTGTCTGTTTGTCAATATTATGATCACTCAGGGAAAAGCTCCGCATTTTCAAACCCTTAGTTTTGATTTTCATAGTTTTGTCAGCAATTTCTCTATGATTGGCAGAACTTTGGATATAAAAGCCTACTTCAAGCATCGAAACATTAGATCAGTCATGAGATTTTACAGCTGCTCCATTTGGATCCCTTTCACTTGCCACCTAATGCTGAAACACTGGGGATTCCCGTTTCCAGCTTGTCTCAAAAAACGTAGCAAAGGAGTCACACAGTGTTTGTGTCATCTGCTCCACATTTCGTGCTACCTGGTACGCAAATCATCCTGCAGAGCTCCCATGCTGTGAGACACAGCTGTGAGTCCTTGAGGGAGTGAGTCCAGGACTATCTGCAGGACAGGGCAAAGCCCTGAGGTGCCACTCCTGGTGTGTTGTGCTGGCTGGCTGCTCGTGCTCCCTGAGCTGGCTGTACCTGGGGAGTTGTCACCTCAGCCTCAACTCCCTGTGTGGAATGGCCTCATTCAGTGTTGACTCTCCAAGTGATAGCAGAGGTTTGACACTCTGTGTCTGAATACACCCTCAGTTATATTACTCTTTCTCTGCTTGCTACGTGGTATGGTGAAAATATTTTTTCATTTCAGTGATTGAAGTCTCTGTGACATCCAGCCAATGCCTCACACAATAAAACTGTCGCTCCTTTTATCTCTCCATTATTCCTTTAGCAATCTGATTCTCTATTTTTCATTTCATATGTACATTGGCTGAAAACCTTAACAATATTACACTGTAAGTTTTATCTCTTTTATGAGGTAGATTGCTCCAGTGCCTTTCCAAATAATAGTTATTTCTTCTGCAAGTTCTTTGCTTGAAGACTTAAAAGTCTTCATGTATCTACAATTACCATCTGTTAATCCAAGAGGATAGTCAATCTAATGCCTCCATGGTATTAGAAATGGTTTGGATGTTTTCTCTAATTTAATCTCATCTGCAAAATTTGAAATGTGAATTTCAGGTCCATCAATCATGCCATTTCTTTATATAATAGTACAGTGGGATGATTGAGTTCAAAAGTTCAGGTGTTTAATTCGTTTCTAAGCTCTTCTGGGGTCACATGTTATTTATGCTTTCTGTTTAGTCCTCCTTAAAACCCTCTTAGTTTTGTTTGATACTCTGAAATTCTATTCTGCTGGATTTTTTCCTCTTCTGGTATTTTTTTTTTTTTTTTAAACAATAGAATCTCTTTTTTCCCATCCTGGTCAAAGGAGAAATTAGAGTAGGAGAGTCAACCAAAGCCCTGGGTGAGTTAAATCTTTCAGTGAACTTCATGGAGCTTGGGATCAGTTCTTCAAAGAGGGGGATAGAACTGAGGTGGCACCTCATCACCCTCAGCAGCCAGGACTAAAGAAGGCAGGATAAAATTGGCTACCTGCTCTCCCTCCAGTGTGGTGTGGATAGGTATGGATAGGTAGCTGTGTAGTATTTGATTAGAAGTACTTCTGGAGTGTTTGGGGCACTTGGTATTTGCGTGTCCTACCATTCTGCCACCAAAATATTCACTTTCAGACCAGTGAGCCTAACAGTGTTCACTTGGGGATTTTGATAACTGGATTTTCTGGAAGTATTTGACATAATAAAATAGCTCAAATTGTCTCTCTTTTACTCTATTTTTCTAATCTGAATTTAAGTTGATAGTTTTGGTTTTTTTGTTTGCTTGGTTGGTCGGTTTTGTTTGGTGTTTTTGTTTGATTTGGGTTGGTTGGTTTGTTTGGTTTTGGGGTGCTTTTTTAGGATTGGGTTGTTTTGGGTTTTTTTTCCAGGCAATATCCCTGCTGCTCATACAATCTGCACGTGTTTGAGAGGAAACCTCTGTTCCCATGTTTGGATCAATGCTGTCTTTCTGTGGAGCATCCCTGAACCCCTTCCATCCCCAGGTGCAGCACCAGGTACCTGCCTGTGGACACCCACACCTTGCTTGCTACTTCTTCCCTGGCTTTTTAAGGAAAGACCTATTGGTCAGATTGAAGCTTGGCTGAGATCACGTAACTTCAGCCAGGAAAATGATGATATTCATGTTCTGTTCCCCGGGAGCAGCTGGGAATGCCTGTTTGAACAGAAAATACTGTCTGTACAAAAGCTGCCTCCAGCATGGGGTTGGCTGGGAGCTCTTGCTGCTATCAAATGGTCACAAGAGATGGAGTGGGAGGGAAAGGGGCTCCCTGCTTGTGGGTGTCTGTGCTGCCTGGTTTGAGGGAGAGGTCTGGGGAAAAAGAAGGGGGAAAAGGGGACTCCTGAGCTGCTGAGGATTTGAGCCTGCATTTGACAGTGTAGAGATTAAAGGTTATGTCTCTTTACATCCCCACTGATTTTGCTGAGGTCACTGGAAGCTCTCAAGGACTCAGCTGGCTGCCCAGGCACAACTAATTGCAGGACTGAACCCAGTGGATTATGTTTGAAATTGTCTTTGTAATGGTTACTCCATTTTCTGAAGGTCCATCATGCTAGTAGAAATACAGTATCTTTATGTAATCTATGTTTTGTGTGATCCTGGATTCAAAGAGAGCTTGTTAAACTTCTATTTGTACTGTTCATCCCATCAAGGTTGCTTATCATTGTTGCACAAGAAAAGGAAATGTGTCAAATGAAAAAAATCCATTTTATAGTTGGCAAACGCCTGTATTTTGTCTTTGTGTGATGTGTTGCCATTCATCACCTAACCTTGGGGAAATCACGGGCACTCTAACAATGTAAGAGGCCAATAAAAAAAGAAAGCGATTCCAGTAAAATTGAAGCTAGGGATATGCAAAAGAGAAGTGCCCCTGGGTAATAAAAATTACCCACACGTAATGGCTGTGGCTGCCTCGAGCGGGCGTGCTGGGTGCAGTTGTGCTGCACCAGCTCAGCTAAGGGGTGTCCCCGCTCGCCAGGCTCAGCTGAGCAAGGACAGCGGCAGAGCCGGGAGAACACGAGGTCAGGCGTGAAGCAAAGGCCTGGGAAGCCAAGTGCTGGGTAAGTGCTCGCGTGGCCGCCTCGCCTCTTCGTTAGCGCTGTCTCCTTTGATCTCGCCTTTCTCGTTATTACTCCCCGCTGCAGGATTTGGGCTCAGTTCCAAGGTCGAGGCCTGCTCCCGCTGAACGTCTCCCCTCTCCTTTCCCTGCCTGTCTCATTAGAGCCTGCAAGGCTGGTGCTGTGCCCTGGCAATGACATTCCTCGCTCCTTCTCGGGTGCACTGAAGACTGTGCTTCTCTCCATTTAATAGCTGGATACATTTCCTGCTCATGTCCCCTTTGGACTCAGCTGGCACAACTTCAGGAGGCTTCTTAATGTACAGCTCCTTAGTCTTCACTTTCAGTTTTGTGGGGACCTAGCCCTGATCTGTGCCTTAGCCATGGCCCTAAATATTCCCAACAAGAAGCCAGGTTTTTCCAAGAAACTGCTTTTCTCAGCAAGCCCCCTTTGGCAGATTGCGACCCCAGCAAGCAGTAGAGGTCTGAAGTTTACTGGATATTTCCATTTTATATTTTACATTTTTTGTTTATTGCATTTTTATTCTTCCTGCCTCTCAAGCTAGCAAGGAGCATAAATCTCAGCTCAGGGGTAGGTCAATAGGTTATTGGGTGAGTGGGGCTCTGTCCTTCCTCATAGCCAGAAGTCATCACACAGTGAACATTTGACTGCCTTGGGCTATTGCCTGTCCTGCTTGTCTGACCAGCTCCTAACGAGCAAGAGTCACATGCATAAAACAAGTCACTGTTATAAGAAATCATTACAAAGGGGTGGTTCTGCCAGCTAGCACTGGGAATGGGGGAGAGGTCCCTGAACTTTGACACTGGAGTTAGAAAAGCCTTCCAGAAGCAGTAACTCAGAGCTCTTGCAGCACATAAAGCTCCTTGCAGATAAACAAGTCCAGACACAATCCCTCCTCCTCTTATACTGCAGTTACCCCAGTGACTCTTTATTACAAGGAGTCTCCTTCTTTTCCATGTGACATTTTCCATGTGCAGTGACACAGAGGATTCCCAGTAAAGGCCAGACCCTTCTTCATGGCAGCCACTGCATTTACTGGCTCCCTGTCCCCCCGTGCTGTCCACTACAGCAAATTTAAGCTTCTTGTCTTCATCTATGTCGCCTGTCACAGCTCCTAGTGTGAGCAACTGTGAGTTTTCTCTTTGAATCAGACTGCTGCTGAATCAAGTCCTTTGTATCTCCTCTTTCTCATTTTGAAAGGGTTTAGCTAATCCTGTTGGCACTAATATTTGAGCCAAAAAGCCGGGTAAATGAATCCATGATGAGCTCTGTGCTACTGTAGCTGAACTTCCTCCAGTACCAAGCTAGGTGGTTTAAAAATAGCTGGGGTACCAGTATGCTCCAGCACAGTCATTGCTGTGCCTGGAGCAGAGACATGCCCAAAGAATCTAAATTAGTAACAACTTTGCTGGGTTTATTCCAGCTGCACCAGCTGTTTGTTTATGTAGATAGCCAAACAGCAAACACCCACAGAGCTCTTAACTCTGCAAATCTTCTGTAAGTATTTCCGAAACTACTGCTGACAAATTTCTGACGAGACCTTAATCTCTCTAAAATCTATTGGAAGTTGTCAAAGCACCATTAGTCAGCCTGTCACTGGGCCCGCTTTGTGGTGTGGCTCAGAGATTTGTTTTCCCATTCTTACTTCAGAAAAGTGAAACTGGGAAAACCTCACACAGCGAGGGAGAGCTGTGTGCAGCCTGGAGCTGCTGATGAGCTGGTGGATGGTACCAAAATGCCCCAAGGTGGGATTTCAGAAAGAAGCCCGAGCCAGAAGAGGTTTCACCTTCTCTGTTCCTTATTTCTTTGGAAACAAGTGAAAATTACTCCTTGGGAAAGCAGCAGTGTTGTTCCTTTTCTGCCCCTACTCCACACAAGAGGAAAGGTGGTATCACAAAAGGGGTGCTGCACAGTTAAAACATGTAATCAACAGGAAGTAAATGCACAAGGCCAGGTTCTAAATTAGCACTGTCATGTCACATTTAATACTGGAACTGTTCTGGATTGCTCCTGCTTTATACCTCCTGATATTCAGGGTAAACCCCTAAATGTTATCACTGAGAAGGAAGCTGGGGCTGCAGGAGAGCAGGCTGCCTGCTGACAGCAGCATCCCAGGGTGGAGCCTGCACTTTGCTGCTGCTTGGCATCTCCCCAGTTCTGGGACTCAGTGAGAACCCACATTATTTTCTGAAGCTGAATCCTTTATCTCTGGCCATCATATGATGTGAGCCTGGACTAGAAGAGTTATTGCTGCCAACGGTAATAGATGCAAAAAAAGTTACCACTTTTTCTGAAAATGAAAACAAAACAAAACAAAATCACCTCTCCTGCCAGCATACAAAGCAAGGACACCAGGCAACAGTTCAAACAGGGCCCCTGCATACAAACAAACAAAGACGCCTGTCAGGGCTTAAGGCAGAAAAAATGGCACAGCTGTAGCACCACATTAGTGAAATTGTATGAGCCTTTTCCTTTTCAAGGATGCAGACAGATGCCACCTGAAACACAGGATGCTTGGAAATAACCACACACACACAGAGCTAAACCACACACATTCTTTGAGCTGCCTTTCTGAATCTCCTTAGCACAAACGACGTTAGCACTGCTAGTGCTGATGGGAACCGAGTGAAGCTGTCCTCACAATAGTTTAAACCTGTGCAGAACCAAAGGGTGGTTTAGCAAAACACCCCTTTTGAGAGGGCAAATAACCATCACCTCCACATCCACAACTGCGAGGTTAAAAACAGACAGTGAGATTTGAATTTAGAGGCTAGGCAGCAGAAGAGGGTGACTGTAAATATCAGTTTTGTTGCCCACTTTCAGTCTCCTTGAACCTAATTTCCACATGTGCATCCAAGTCACTCTGTAGATAACTGGGCCCAGTGTGACTTGTGCAGGGATGTGCCAGCACAAGGTACTGCAGGACAGGTGCTCACTGCAAAAGAGAGCTGTCTCTGCAAGAAACTGAGTCACACTCTTATCAAACTGGTCAGTTTTGAAAAATGCCTGTAAGTATGACCCATTTAAAAATTAGGTGTTAGTCAGTTGATTCATTAAAAGGCAAAGAGATGGATAACACCCTTAGTGAACTTTGTGCTTTTGGCACAGTTTGCAAGGCCTGGAGAGAGACTGTGTGTTGTCTTTTGAGGAGACAGCAGTTGTGTAAAATAGCCATTTTTTACAGATCAAAAGGTAATTGAATTCCCTGATTCACAAGCTCTTGTTCTTCATCTTCTCTTTCCTCTAAGATGTTATTACACAATCCCCCTGTTCCTTCCTAAGATCCCAGGTTAAAGCTTGCTCGTGGGAGTGGGCTTTGGACACTGGGTAGTGCAAGTGGTCTGACCAAACTGAAGCAGTGCTGCAGTCCCAGGACATAAGATGTGATTAAATAATCTGATGGTCAGTTGCTTATCACTTGGGTTTTTGGGGGTTTGAATTGAAGGCAGGAGCCAGCAGGGTTAAATTTCCAATCAAATGCAGAGGAGATTAGCTGAGTGGCTTGTAGGAAAAGGAAGTTATTTATCTCATCATCTGCAGTTGGCACTGAGGGCCAACCCTGGGAGACACTTTGGGGCAGGAGCACTGATGACTTTTGGCCGGGAATGGCTGCACCACCGAGTTCCTGTGGTGGCAGACATGGCTCCATGGCAACCTCGCTGCCATCCCTGCACCGGCTGTTGTCACACCACGGAGCACGGGAGAGGCAGAGCTGCGGGAGCGATGGTTCCCAGCATTAGAGGGCAGCATCACAAGAGGCATGTCCTGCTTTCCTAGCAAGGAGGGTAGGACTGTTTCAAGCAGAAAAAAAAGAAATGTTGCCTCTGCAAAGCCTGAAAGAACTCATTTCAGACAATTCTTATACATCTGTGTAAGAGAAAGCAATTTCTTCACCATCAACAAAACGCAGATCTTGATAAACCTGTGGCTTAAAATTTTAATGCGAGATCTCAGAGTGGAAAATGCATTCTATATAAACAATAATTAAGGAGGATTTTCTTACCAAAAAGGTGGGAAATCTGACTTCAAATCAGTGTGAAGATATGGATCATAATCTGCAAAAACCTGAAGGTATTAATCTTTTGAGAAATTATTTACATAAGCATATTATAAGCTTGTTTGGGGATTTGTTATGCACTGGGTGGAGAGTATATTATGCAGACAGTAATAAAAAAAAATAATATTTGTAAACATGTTCTGTATTATAACTGTACAGTGTATTGCAAGGGTTGAGGTATATTTGTGGTACCACAGAGAACTTGCATGAGAAGTGATGCTTTCCCATTGTACAAATGGTCATATGTCCATATAGGCAGGCTAGAGAAATTTTCTCTAACACAGTACAGAAGCTTCGTCAGCCTCTTCCCACACTTCTCTACAAGATGGTGCAAAGCACCTTTGGTTGTGCCTGTCAAAATACAGCCAGTGGGCCACTCTCTTTGTAGAAAGAGGCTGTGCATTTGAAAGTGAGAAATGCTGCGGAAATAAATCATGAGTAACGCAAAGGAACTTTGTTCCCAGATGTGGTGTCTCCAGTGCCTTCAGTGATAATGTTGGGGTGGTGGCTGCAGTGATTCTTCCCACATTCATGTCCTAAACCTGCCGTTGCAAAATGTCACTACAGTACATTCGTTAAAACTTACCTAGAAGGAACAAAAATATCCATTTATCATTCTAACTAGTAACAGTTATAAAAAAGGAAACACAGGATAGTGGCTTATCTCTGATACCTGGCAATTAGCCATGACTGAACTGCACTCACATCACACAGCACATTTCTCATGCACTACAAGGGCACACAACAAAAGGAGCCATGGTGCTGGGCACTGTGCAAAGGACAAACAGGCAGACAAAATCTGTGCCTTCCTGGCCCGTGGGTTAGCAAGAAACACAATATATGAGCAAACAGGCTGCAAATCATTCAGAACTCTCCTTTTATTGAAGCAAACCAATATGCTGCAATATACAAAAATTGATTCTTTCAAGCTGCCAGAGATATTAGAGAAACATGACAAAGAACAGCACGTTGGCCACTAATTCTTAAATAAACCTGATAAACCAACCCCCCCACAAAAAAGAAGTCTTCCAAGCAGTTTGATAGTGCTGTTTTAATATATTTTGATGAGATAGTAGTTTCTGTGGCAGCAACTTATAAATACTGGTGGGCAGACTGATTTAAATGAAACAATTACAGTCTATACTAAGGAACCTAAAAAAACCACAAACCTAATGTCTCAAAAATTATAAAATTTTCTGAAGAACAATCAATAGCTGGAGAAGCTCCCTCAGACTTGGTGGGCACATTTTGAATATACTGGATTTTCTTAATCTGAAGTGAAAGTCAATGGTGAGAGTAATGAGGCAATGTAATGCTTTACCTTTCTTGTCTTTTATAATAATTTAGTTCAAGCAGGCTTTGGGAAAATCACACTTTTATTTCAAGATCCAAAAGATCAATACAGCAGTATACATTTAGTGCTTCAGGGAAAATTTACTCAAAATTGTTTCATGATGAAAATGCCAAAGGCAGATGCTTTTGTTCAATCTGTTACTTTGAAGGGACCTTGTAATCTCAATTCCACATTAAAGACTTGTGGCCATTGTATCAAACAAAGGCAGCTAGGGGTACCTGTGTAGTGGTTCTATTAAAAAACCCCAGAGTATTCACACATTTTAACATAGCAAACTATGTAATTACTTTGGACTAACAGCTGATCCTATAATGTATAAAATACTTTTACTCATATACCTACAAAATCTGTCTGTTCTTTGCTTGGCCAGTGCTCCCCCATGCAAGTGAAGAAGGTCACAGAGCACTTCAGCCAGCTACATTCAGCCAGTTCTACCTTCCAAAACTTTTGAGGAATATTCAGCAGAAACACAGATCAAATTGAACTCAGAAAAAATTCTGTGCTGATAAATCAGCATTTCCCATTATTTCTCTTTTTGTGGTGGTACATATAATATGGAAGCTTTCTAGATATTTAGGAAATCAGTTGAAACTTGTAGTGAAATCATATATCCAGGAAAGGGAGGGTGACTCCAGTCACCCGGTATTAGACCCTGTTCCCCACTTCATATCATGGTATTGGCAGCTCAAGATTTCCTGCTGTGGTCCCGTGTTCTCAGCGTGGCTCTGTGATCCTGATGATTTGGGCTCTCAACAACTCCATTTCACCAAAGCAGGAGGGAGTGTATTTATAAATGCAGCAGTCAGAGTGTATTTAGCTCTTCTTTTGACACCTAACCTGGGCTGAAGGGCAGAAGGGAGAGGTGATGCTCTCCTGGCACATGCTGTGACCTGGCATGTGCTTGACCACAGCTGCATCCTTCCTTTTCCCCCAGTTTGTATTTGGACTGGATCTGCCCCTGCTAACTTTGGATTTTCATCTATTGTACTCTAAAACCAGAGGAACAGGCCTTGCCCTGTATTCACAACAGTCGTGTAATTTTCATACAATAAAAGGAAGGTTTATTGACAGAACATTATTTCTTTTCAGCTAGGATAACAGAAGCACTCAGCACTGATGGTGCTGAACTCTTTGGATCCTGGCTGGACAGCAGTATGAACAGTTAAAATATAGGTGGCCAGTGCAGAATCCTGTGCCATCACATCACTTGCTGCAGGGTTGCATCTCTTGTACGTCCAAACAGCTACAGTGGGAATTCTGAAGTTGCCACAGGTGCAAAATCCGGCCTTCAGCATGAGGGAGGATGTTCTCGATCACAGAGTGGAGTCCTGCTGGGAGATAAGTGACAGTCAAACCTTGGTGTGGAGGGAACTGCTCTAAACTAGCCTCTCAGATATTAAGGTCTACCCCTGCATTATCTCAGTTGCAGAGTCAAATGCAGTGCAGAGAGAATCAGAATTATCTATGTGTGCAATAAAGCTGGTCTTGCTCCCAGTCTGGCAGCCAGTATCATTCCTGTGGCTGGCATTTCAGCTGGCTGCCAGTTTAACCTCCTTGCAAATGAGTTTCATTTGTGCACAGTGCAGAAGTTTCGTTATTTCAAATCCTGACACAGGAGAACAGGATATTTTAGGTAATAATCAACATAAAACAAAATTACCCCTGCTCCCCACCCCCAATGAATGTAGTCTTATTTTCTGCTGAGATTTAATACTCTGCAGGCAACTTCTAAATCTGGTGATTGTTTTTAGAAGGCAGGTTAAATGACCAAGGGAAAGAGATGAGGAAATTGAAATAAACAGGACTGAGGAAACCCATTTCAGAGATCAGATACTACAACATTCACTACAGAGGGCAAGTGTAGGGGTAGCAAAGGGGAGCAGGGAAGGATAAATGCCCAAAGCCACTAATGACAGTATTTGGAAGAGTGCCTTGAAGGCTTTAGTCTTTTCTCTCTGTTCCTGATAGGAGAAGGAAAAGCAAAGTGAGCTTCCCTGCCTCCTCCCAGTGATTCTGCTGGAGCCTAAGCAGAAGGGAGCACCATTAGGGAACTTAAAGTGGTAAAATATTTTGCTACAGTTCACATTAATTTAATTTTTTTTCAGGCTACATAAACGGAAGGAAGTTTCTTGAAATTCAACAGCTTATCAATTATGTCTAAAAGGGGGCTTTATCCATGAATCTGGAGCCCAAAATAAGTATTGTTACTTGTCAAATATGCAGTTCATGAAAGAAGCTTTTGATTATTTCACTATATATTTTGTACTAAGGGTCTCTGACCCTTGGACATAAAAACATAAAGACCTAGAGGATCACCACTTGGCTTTTCTAATTTTATTAATTTACATGCTCCTGTCCAGACTTCCTGAAATCAATCTTTGCTTGTGCCTGCCCTGCAGCTTTCACACACCACTTCAGAGCCAGCTGTGCCTGAGTAGCTGCAGTTTTCTCCCAACTTCTAGAGGGCAATTTGGCCAATCAAAAAAAGGATTTTAATTACGTTTTATTATGTTTCTTAGTGCACTGATCTGTCATAACAAACGTGAACTTGAAGCTGCATGTATTTTATGATCGTTCTCTGCCCTTTCTTCTCACTGCCCTGCATTCCTGTCGTTCCTGAGCTCTGTGGTGGAAGCAGACCCCTCCACGTGCAGTAGCCAAATATTTCACGTATCACAGCACTTTCTTTTGAGATCAGTGCCAGACCAACAGAGCAGTGGCACTGCTGAGCAGCAGCAGCAGAGCGAGGACTCAGGCTTTCTTTCCAGGGAGGGAGGGGTACCTGCCAGCTCAGAGCTGTCCTTATCGCTGCTTTATCGAGGCACAGAGCAGCAGGCACTGTATTCAGGTCACAGAGCAGAGCTCCAATCTCTGACTCCTTATCTGGTATTTCATGCTCCTGGGTATTTGCTTTTGTGGCTGTATGAGTTACTGGGGCACATGAACCCTGGCCTATGATGGTTTCTTCAGGTAAATCTTATAATTTTGAGGCGAGAACAAGTCATTTCAAGTTCTGAAGAAATCTATGTGAACAGGAGCGAAACACAGCAGAGCCCAAGGGCTGGTGATGGCTCCAGCACACCATGCCCGAAGGCTGCCGTGAAACACCTCCTCCTCTCAACATGCAGGGGGAAAGCCTCTCTTCCAGGGGCTACAGCAGAGCTGTGCATTAAACGGGTTTTTGAGCAACTCTTTGTTTAGGGGAGGTCCTGTGGTGAGACAGCAATCCCTGTGAGGGGCTGTATCTACATTAGGCAGCCCTTGGCTTCAATCACTGTAGTTTTTTGGTGTACAAGGAGCCAGCGCACGAGGCGAGGGGTCGGGGCCGCTGCAGAGCGCCCCGAAGGATGCCACCCGTCCAGAACAGGGAGCCCCGGCCTGTCCCCTCACGGACCTGTGCCTGAAGGCGGGTCAGAGCGATGTGTCCGTGCCCGGGGACAGAGCGGGGTGTCAGCCCTGGGGACAGAGCGCTGTGTCAGCCCTGGGGGACAAAACGAAGTGTCCGTGCCCGGGGGTCGGAGCGGTGTGTCCGTGCCCGGGGACAGAGCGGGGTGTCAGCCCTGGGGACAGAGCGCTGTGTCCGTGACCGCGTCCGTGCCCACTCGGGTGGCCAGAGCGGTGTGTCTGTGCCCGGCCCTGGGAGACAGAGCGGTGTGTCTGTCAGTCCCGGGGCACAGAGCTGTGTCTCCGTGTCCGTGTCCGTGTCCGTGCCCGTGTCCGTGCCCACCCGGGCGGTCAGAGCGGTGTGTCTGTCAGCCCCGGGGCACAGAGCGGTGCCTCCCTGCCCGCCGGGCCCGGGGGTGCAGCGTGGAGTGTCGGTCCCCGGGCACAGAGCGGTGGGGCGGTCCCGGGGGTCACAGCGTTGCCGGCCCGTGGGGGTCTGAGCGCTGTGTCCATGTCCGTGTCCGTGTCCGTGCCCGTGTCCGTGTCCGTGCCCGTGCCCCTGTCCGTGCCCGTGCCCGTATCCGTGTCCGTGTCCGTGTCCGTGTCCGTGTCCGTGTCCGTGTCCGTGCCCCTGTCCGTGTCCGTGCCCGCCCGGGCCGGGCCAGCCCCCGGCCCGCCCCTCACTCCCGGCTCCTCTCGCCGTGCCGGGGCGGAGCGGCCGCCACGTGACAGCGACGCCGTGGAGCGAACATGGCTGCGGCGGCGGGGTGAGTGCGCTCTGCCCTGCCCTGCCCTGCCCTGCCCCTACCCTGTCCCCTCTCCCTGTCCCCTCTCCCTGCTCCCGGCCCGGCCCGGCCCCGCGGGGTCTCGCAAGGGGTGAGGACGGGCCGGGGGTGCCCCGGCCGGCGCGGCACTGGCTGTGGCCGGGCAGCCTGCAAGGCAGGCCGGGCTGAGCGCGCTGGAGCGGCGGGTCCCCGAAAGGATTTCGGGGTCTGGGCGGGGCGGGGAGAGCTGTGCAGGGTCCCACGGGCCTCCCCCTGCCCCGCCGGGTCGGCTCGCAGCGCCTCCTCCCCAGCCGTGGGTTATCCTTTAAGTTCTGGTAGGTTTGGAAGTGGTGCTTAAAGATGGCTTGGGTTGCACAGCACGAGGGGCCTCCAGCCATTCCTTCCAGTGCTGTAAGAAGGTGCCATTAAAGACTGTATCAAAAGGAGGGGGTAACTTCTCGTGGCTGCCAAAACCGGGTCGGGCTGGGGCTGGGCTCTGACGTTTCTTTGGGGACAGGTCGCTCCCGGTGGGGTCCCCTCCTGGCCCGGGTTTCCCCCAGCGCTGACCGGGCGTTCCCTGGGCAGGGATGCTCCTGCATCCCTGGATCGAGCGTTCCCTGGGCAGGGATGCTCCTACATTCCTGGATCGAGCGTTCCCTGGGCAGGGATGCTCCTGCATCCCTGGATCGAGCGTTCCCTGGGCAGGGATGCTCCTGCATCCCTGGATCGAGCGTTCCCTGGGCAGGGATGCTCCTGCATCCCTGGATCGAGCGGGGCTGGGGCGTGGGGGGCACACCGAGCGGCGCTGGGACTTCCACAGCCGACGGCACAAGGAGCACGGAGTTTGCCGTGAAGAAAATATCCATTTCACATCTTGGAAAGCACTAATTGCTTTTCCTGTTTCATTATATTGCCTGTTTGCTTGTGCTTGTGCTGCTGTTAAGTGTATAGGCCTCTGGAGCTTCAGGTGTTTTGTGTGAAAACAGCACTGGAAATTGTCAAGGCTTCTGGCTAATGTTGGTAAATCTGTTACTCAAAACAAACAAATAAGTAAGGCCCAGTAAACAAACAAGCGATAACTCATTGAAAAGTAGTTTCAGTGGTTTCTCATCTTCACTGAAATCTGGATCCTGTCTGCAGGACCTCAGTAGAAGAAAAGTGGCTGTTCCATGAATTTTCTGCTGAAAAGAACCAGAAGTACAAAAGGTTAACTGAAAAATGGTAGGAAAACCAGAAATAAAATAGGGGTTTTCGGTTACCAGTGTGTTCTGGTGGTTGCATTGCAACAAATCCAAAATGTTAGATGGATCATACAGTGCCAAAATGTAAGCTCTCTAAAGGTATAAAACTCGTGAAATAAGCATTGAAAATCAGCGGTTCTGGGCAAAAGAAAAAATATCCCTTAAAGAAACAGATGTAGTTTAATGTTCCTAGCCACTTCCTAGTCACTTCCACTGTAGTAAAATAAAAGAGCTCTTCTGTGAGCCTGGGCCTAAATGATCATAAAAATTATGTGTGGCAGCCTGCAGGAAACTGTCAGCTACTGTGGGAGGCCTTTACCAGACTGAGCAGTGGGTTAATGCTGGTACCAGACCAGAGAAAAGGAGGAACCTGAGCTTCTCTTGTCCTGTCCTGGTTTTGCAAGTAGCCACTTGTGATGCTGACTAAGGCTTATTTGCAGAAGCTTCCTGGAGGCCTGCAGCACAAAGCAGTGCTTGTATCAAATACATTTAGTTATCAAATGTGCAACTCTGCAGGAGAGCTCTTAATTGTTTGTGGCTGGAGATGCTGGAATCCTTGGAAACCGACCTTGAAGGACCAGCCAGTGGATTCAGTGCTGATAATTCTGTGGGGGCAAGTCCAGAGGAGGCCACAAAGTTGATCAGAGGGTGGGAGCACCTCCCCTAAGGAGACAAGCTGAGAAAGCTGGGGCTGTTCAGCCTGGAGAGGAGAAGGTTGCGTGGAGACCTCACAGCACCTTCCAGTATCTGAAGGGCCCTACAGGGAAGCTGGAGGGAGACTCTTCATTAGGAATTGTAGTGATAGGACAGGGAGTAATGGGCACAAACTGAAAGAGGGGAAATTTCGGCTAGATATTAGGAAGAAGTTCTTTACTGTGACGGTGGTGAAGATGTTGCACAGTTTGCCCAGGGAGGTTGTGGATGCCCCAGCCCTGGCAGTGCTCAAAGCCAGGCTGGATAAGGCCTTGCTTAGCCTGGTCTAGTAGGAGGTGTCCCTGAGTGTGGCAGGAGTTTGGGGCTAAGATGGTCTTTAGGTCCCTTCCAACCCAAACCCAAAGTTCTGTGGTTTGTGTGTCTTGTGTGATAAAGCTGAGTGATTAGAGATCATGGCCCAACAGGGAAAGCTTGTAGTTCCTTCTCTAGATAGAGTTTTGTGGCAGTATTGTTACCAGGCAAATAACACACTTTTTCACTGCTCACACTGTAACTGCACGTGTTTTTGCAGGGTTGATACGTGTGTGAGGCAGTTCAGACACCTACCCACTTACCACAGGGGGTTACACAGCCAGCCCTCAGTGTGAAGTTTTTTTTCTTGGGATCTTGAGTACTGTGAGAGTTCCCTTCCCAAATTATTTGTGGTGGAAAGCCGGGTGTACAGCCCTACTCTTTCTTGTAAGACTTGAGTTCCTCTCTCAGTCTCGTCTCTGAAAAGAGCTCTCTGTGTAAGCTGTGGAAAGCTCATGCTTGGTTCTTGTGTGTCTAGTGACACAATCTCTGCAGGCAAAGCAGCACCTGTGGGTGTCCTGCCAGTGCTGACAGTGCATCCATGAGGGTGCCCTCAGTTGGGTACCTGGGTGCTTGCAGGAGGAAAGAGAGAACAAAAGCTGTGGAGGAAGCGAAGTTTGCTAAGCTGAATCTTCTCTCTGACACTTAGCTGATTTTCTTCGCAGAATTTCCACTGTGAAATGAGTTGTGTTGCCTGGCAAGCCTGTGCTGTCCAAGGTATGAATTAACACGAGTGCTCAGCAGAGAACCTGAGCAACAGAGCAGGATTTACAGCAAGACTCAGCCCAGCCCTCAGGTCCTGCAGCCCTTGCTGTGGGGTCCAGCATGCTCAGCCACTGTGACTGCTGCAGCAGCCTTAAAACAGAGACCAAGGCCATGCCCCTAAAAAACCTGTGCCAGTCTGGAACAGCTGCAGAGGCCACACTGTGCTGTGGATTAGTATTGTGGCATCATATTCAGAAGGGGAAAGTGTGATCTGCTATGCCCGAGGAAGAACACGCTTTTGCAGTGGGCTTAGGGGAAATGTGCAGAAAGCCACCATTTTGCACCAGAATGCATTTCAGCTCTAGCATCAAGGTCCCAGTAAAAGGCATGCTTAGAGTGGCTTAGTGAGGCTACCAGTAGGAATTGCTGCCTGGCGTAATTATTTCTCCTTGAGTCTCATTTTGATCGTCAAAGGTTTTACGTGTAATAAAAGCATTAATAGTAGACTTAAGGGAGATGAAATTGTGCCTTTGTACTTTGTAGCAGCTTCCTATGAGCTCTAGGATGTAGGAATAGGCCTGGAGGAGAGAGGTCAGAATTCTCTTGTTTTCTTTTCTTTTTTTTTTTTTTTTTTTAAATCACAGAAAAAGATCTCAAACTTGTGAAGTGGGTAAAATTGCAAGGAAGGTGACTTTTTTTCTTCCTTTGAAGCAAAACATGAGACAGGTTGTGCTACAACCTCTGCCTCTTTTTTTTTTTTTTTTTTGTCAGCAGGTACAAAGATCTGAGAGCAACATATGGCACAAGGGTATCTGATGATGTTCTCTCATCCCTTTTATGAATGTCCCATAAGATGAGCACACGATTTCTAGGCCCCTGCATGTTGTAACTCCAGAGGATGATCATGTTTGGATAACAGCATTTTCGGCCTCTTGTGCACTGCTGAGTTACTGAGCCACACCTTTGTACCTGAAAAGCCTTGCCTATTTTTAGTTTAAGGTTCGCTCTCTGATTTAAAACTTGAAGTAGCTTTTGCTAGGATTGTATGAACTTGCTTCCTCCTTTCTGCAGGCATGGGTACCCCAAAATGAAAGTTAATGCTGTGCTTCCAGGCTATGCTGCTGTGCTGCAATAGGTAATCTGCAGCCCTTGTAATGATCACCTGCCTTGGTGCTGGGTTGTCAGGTGCGTATGGGAAAGAACAAAACTAAACACATTTAGGTTTTATGCACCATCAGCTGAACTCCTAAGCAGATAGTTTGCAAATTGGATTAGCAAGAGCAGTCTTTCACCTTCTAAAATTACTTATGCTGTTATATCAAGTAGTTATAAACAAGTAAAATAAAATATTTTATTAGCTCTTTTATGCTGTGTCTGCAGTAGGAAATTATAGGGTTTACATTTCTGAGGTTGATAAAGTCTCTCAGGAGGTCATGCAGCTATAAACCAAAGGTTACTTTCAGATTGCTTATGGAAGCTATATAATGATTAAGAAGTGGAGCTCTGCTCCCCTAAGGTTAAGTCCCTTGGTGGTTGGTTCATTTCTTGTCACCTTAACTCAGTAACAATTCGACTGCACCTTTCTGTCATCTCCTCTTAGAAGCATATGGGGTAGAAAACCTCCATCCAGCCACTAAGTCTTCAAGAAGCTGAGGTAGAGGGATAAACTGGACTTAATTCATAGTATTTTATTGATAAAGCAGTATTCATCTGTAATACTGAAGCTCCAAAGCACAGCTTTGCTATACTAAGCATAAAAACAACAACAAAAACCCCAACAGGATTGCTCTTTAATTCTTCTCTCATCATCTGATTGAACTCCTCCTCCCCACCCCAATATCCTACAAAAGCTGTTGTGTTTGTACTGGTAAAGCTCCAAAAAGTGCATTTATAGGCCTGTAACAAATCTGAACGACTCAGCAACATATTCTTGTAGTAGTTTGAACACCTTAAATTACTTAATAACAGCGAGCTCTCTGCTTTTGAACTGTATCTTAAGCTGTTTCCGGTTGCAGCTCTGTTGAGTACAATCCTCCAGAAACTTTTCAGGCTGTGTCAGCACATTTGTGCTGCCTTAGGGGCGGGTGGTGATGTGTAGCAGGAGGCCACTGCTACACAAGACATGCTCCTGTGGTTTGACTTCAGTGACCCGCTGAAGCTGCTTCTGTGCATGCAGGAATAAACACACGAATGTAGAAAAGAAATGTGCAGGTGCTGTGTGAGCATGGGAAGTGCTGTTGTCCTGCATCTGCTGTCCATCATCTTTTCTCCCCAGTCCCTGTTTCAGCTACGGAATGTTTCCCAGAAGGACTTGGTGAAGTTTGCCAGACTTAGTGTGACCTTCTAATTCAGTTTTCAGAAACCCAGAACTCCTTTTCTTCTCTCCTACTTTGCCCTTCCCCAGCTGACACAGGCTGTAGTAGCTTTCTGCAGGTAACTTCGTGTTGCTGTACCTAAAGAAAGTAAGGAGTGAGATGCTGTGGGCTGCAGCTGCAGCCAGCCTCGTCTCCTCTTGCCATCTTTTTCCTCTGGTACTTGTGTGAGCAGTGTTTGGTTGTCTCTTTAGCAGATGCTCGTATGAAACATCTCTCCTCTGTGAGTGATCAGCCTGTTGTTTGTAGAGCTGAGCTAAACTGAAGGAATGGACACTGTGCATCTGAACTGTGTTAACCACTGTCTTTGTCTTCCATTAATTGTCAATTAAAAAAAAAATCTCTTCTAGACCCTCCTTTTGGCTGGGGAATGAGACCCTGAGAGTGCCTTTAGCACTCTTTGCCTTGAACAGAAGACGCCTGTGTGAACGCCTGAGACAGAACAAGGATGTGCAGAAGAATTCAGTTGTTCTGCTGCAGGGTGGGGAAGAAACCCAGAGATACTGTACTGACACTGGTATTGTGTTTCGCCAGGTAAGAGCTGGGTCAAAACTTCAAATCAAATTAAGAAACTTTCTTCAACTGCATGAATTTAAAATTGATTTTAAATTATTCTCCCTTTATCTTCCAGCTGTGCATTGTCTTGCTCCACTTAAATAAATTGGCTTCTTTATCACATTGCCTCTTCAGCTTTTAGTTACTCTCTCTTTCAGTGCTTTAGTGCTCATTATCTGGTTTAAGGGGGCTAAACCTGTTGAAGGCCTTACTGCTCATCACTGTTTAAATCTAATCTTGAAGACAGCAATGGAATATTTCTTCATTTTTTTAGTCTTGTCTGTGACCTGAAAAGCAACCTTCTTTCCGTAATGAAATGTGTTACAGTGAGCCTAAGCTGAATTAATTAATAGAAAAGCATATTTTGTGTTTTTATAAATAGTATATTCCACAAAGCAGCATATATATCTTGAAATTTACAACATGTGTTTTGTCAAATTAGATTCTTTGTTAAGGTTCCATGTGTTCTGTCACAAGCAGGACTTAACAAGTTCTGGGGATGTTGGCGTAACAGAACTCTAATTATGCACGTCCCATACTCTGTGTGACTGCTACAGCACTTTGTTTTGTGAATTTAATTGAGCTGGTTTATGCTTTGAAGAAACAAACCCAGTAAATTCTAATTCAGATAGCACATATTTTAATGTTGTCATTAGTCTGGATTAGAGGAGATGCACCTTTCAGGGTACTAGAGCATATGTCTGTCCTTACCAAAATTAATTTCTGTAGTGTTAGGTGTTTGGTTGTTTTCCTTGCTTGTTGTTCATATAACAATTGGCTAAAGGCTGTTCCTAATGCAGCTTCCTCTTCCCTGGGGAAGGTTGGGTTTTCACTTCAGCACTCTGCCTTCACAACCCACTGAAGCTGCACTCTGCCTTCACAACCCACTGAAGCTGCACTCTGCTTTTGCTTTGTCTCTTGTGACGTGATTATTTCTGCCTGATCATACATTCCCATCTTCTAGATTGGAAGAATGTATTTTAATGTGTGATGTGTGTTTACTGTGCTGAGTTAACCTGTTTATTTCTTAGAGTGGTTTATTAACCTCTGATCCTTTCCAAATCCCAACAGAGAGATTTGTATTATTCTAACCTAAAACTAATCAGTCTGAAAAGGTTTAGACCTAAACCACTTCTGCCCCTCCAAAAGCAAGAGAGACCTCTTCCAGATACGTGGAAGTAGGAATTATTATGTACTTTAGTGTATTTTTAGAGCTGGTAGAAGTGAGGTTTTTCTTCTAAGAATTTATTTGTTTTAACCTAGGAATCTTACTTTCACTGGACTTTTGGAGTAACTGAAGCAGGCTGCTTTGGAGCAGTAGATGTTGATACTGGAAGATCCATCCTTTTTGTTCCACAACTCCCTGAAAGCTATGCTGTTTGGATGGGAAAGTAAGACCTGTCTTTTAACTGCATTCCAATGTATCCAAGTAACTGTCTGTAGGGCTGCAATGCTTTAGCATTTAATCAGATCCCACCACATCATGCAGTGTGAATTGTAGTGACACGTACATACAAGAATGCAAAACAGGATCAGTTGGTATTGATCATATGACACCAAATGATCCACCACCACTTGGAAAATAACACCTTTGGAATTGGAACCCATGGATCTCATGGTATCTTTGAGAGAAGGTGAACCATAAAGAAAAGTCATTATCTTGTGTTAAGCCCAAACAAATTAAATAATAAAGCAGGCTTTTTCAGGCTGCTTTACTGGTTTGCAGCAGCCTTAGCTAATGAAGCTTTTTGAATGGCAGAAGGTAACCTCTTGGATACCTTTTTATATGAACTCACAGACTGGGGAATGTTATTTTACTTCTATTCCATGAGTATGCCATAAACATCTCTCTATCCACCTTGGTAGTAAATATTGCACAATGCCATAATAGCGGAGGAATTGATTTACGTATGTGTTTGTTTATTTTCTCAGTCTTAATTGTGTTTACACCCTCTACCAAACTGTAATTTTTTGTGTTGTCTACATTGTCTCAGAACATTGGATTACTTCTAATCTAATATTTTGACAGGCTGCTTCTCTTCTAATTGAAGCTATCACTTATATTTCAGTGCTAATTTTTGGGGAAAGGAAAACAGTTGTAAGCAATCCCTTGTGCTGAACTGTGCCAGACCATATGGCAGGGCATGGCTCCTGTCTTGTCAGAGAGTTTGTATGAATATTGCTGTCTCAGACCTGCCTGGGAACTGAAATTGTGATGGTGTAAAAATGTGAATACTGCTGTCTGAAATATTTTACCTGAGAGCTGCACCTGCCTGGGAGTGCAGGTTCTGTAGCCCCCACGTGCACTCTCTGAAGTCTGTTCCCTCGTGATGCTTGTTCCCACTTACAGACAAAGTTTTTTCCTCCCCCTAAGTTCTCTTCTGCTGGTTCAAATCAGCTGTTTCGTACCCACACTGGTTATGCCTAACCTAAAAAAAGCTTAAAAATATTATTTTGATTGAAATGCCAGCATCTCATTTTGCCTTCTCAAAGAAAACATCGTGGTGTTTATAACTAGTGGCCTTTTTGATTTGTTTGTGCTGCACTTGTTACCTGTCCATTTACAGAATTACAAGCCTGTTTAAAAGTGGTTTATTGTCATTGTGTCTTCTTACAGAGTATAACAAATGGTCTTTATCACAGCATCATTGTTTCCTAAATGCTTCTCTTTACCCTTCTTGAATTCCTCTGTTTGAATCTTGTTTTCTCTTCTGTCGGCCGTGGTCATGTACTTTTTCTGCTTGTCAGAAGGAGGATGGATGAATAACTCATTTCTGAGTCAGTAGCAGTTCTGCTTCATAAGTTGGTTGGCAGAGGGTACTGCACACAGCCAGGGATTGTGTTCCTTCCCAGAAGACTCAATTTTAATTCAAAATTAGCCCTGAAAGAAAAACACAAATAAGTTTGCCTCCCTCCACTGCAGTTTGTCTACTATAGTTTGCCTTGGAAGGGCTTACTTTGTGCACGTGGAAGGCACTATCCCCCCACTGAAGAAAAAGTCATTTAACATCCCTGAAGCACAAATCAATTCAAAGCCTTGGGTGGTATTTGTGAGGTTGGTATTTTACTGAGGTCTACAGCTGGTCTTCTAGTTCATAGTGCAGGGTGGAGTTGCTTTGCCAGGTGTTTGTTGCTTTCTATTTCAGGCAGATGTGGGAATCTGTGATGTGAATTTAGGCAGAAATGCATAGATTCTCTTGAAAGTAATGCAGAAGGCTCTTTGCTACTATTTTACTGCTACTCTATTAGTGTATTGTTTGATGCACTGTTGTACTTTCACTTCTGAAAAACTCATGTTTGAGTTGTTTTCAAAGCGTAGCTTGGGTAATGTGTCAGTCTGAAAGGATTCTGGCATTACTTTTGCCATGAAGTAATGCAAAAGTGGAGCTCCTTGGCTCCTTCCAAGCTGCAGTGTCAGTTTGGCCAAAGCCAACATTGATGGCTTTTACTTGCCGAGGAGCAGAATATTAGTTTACAAATGTGACCACAAACACTGTAATTACTTCAGCCTCACCCAGTGCCCTTGTTTTTATGAAGGGTGGTGCCTGGGGACTCTGCAGAACAGGTGAACAGGGAGATGGTGGATCACCACCCTGGGCTGTGGTCTGCTCATGACCCAGCACTGCTGGTGCTGAGGGCAGCCACTGCTTTGGAAGTGTTACCTGTCTGGTTGGACTTCATGCTGAATGTGCACGCCCTAAAGATTTGTAAATAGCTGTAAGGCTACCTTTCAGAAGTCCTTCAAGCCAAAACAACCTCTGCAGTTTTAAAAGGGATTTAACTCACAGACTGTGAGCCTTCTCCAAAAAACCCACAACCTCTTCAGGTGGCAATCGCAGAATTGTTATGAGGATGATTTTGGGACTGGTGGTCTTATATCCAGGGAAGGGATTGCAAAGGCAGTTGCTCTGTTTTTGCACTATGGATGTGGGTATTTCTCCAGATGTTGTGTTAGCCAGTTTCTTAGTTAGCTGGGAAAATCTTTTCAGGTAAGAGAACCACTTTGCCTGTCCCTTGACCTGTCCCTCTGCCCCTGCCCTCTGTCATTTGTAAGGCAGAAGCACAGACTCTGAGGGTGGCTTAGGCTTTTCCTATTCCTGGCTTTAGAAGGAAGAGCTTAAAAAATTAGTCTGGCAATACAAGATTGTAAAGGCCCCTCTTTCTTGGCATGGTCTTACCCAGTCAAGTCTGTGGTACAACAAAGCTGTGAGCAATCATTTCTCTTCCTAGAAAGCATTAAGTTGGTATGACTGCATGTCTTGCACAGAGACTTCAGTTTCACTAATTAATGCTGCACCTGCCATTTACCTCCTTAATTATAAATGACAGCACTAGTCAGGGTGCTGATTAAAGATATTTTACAAAGTAAAACACGCCATACAGCAGCTGCTTTACGTGGAATGCATGCCAAAATAACTCAATAGCCCTGCCACGTAAAGAGTATTTTTAATGGAAAACAGTAATATTTAACTGTTTCATGCTCTGACGTTTTAGAAATACACATGAGATGTTACAGAGCAATATTTATGTTCGATTTCCTGTGTTTTCTTTGAAGCCTTGCTGGATGACTGGGGAGTATTGCAGTTTTAATGCACCATTGCCCCCACTAGAAGTAAGGTTTTTCCATGAATTTGATTGGAAGCTATCTGTATGTGCGAAGCTGAACCTTGGAACGGTAATAAAGCACAGTGAAATGCTTTGCAAATGTTAATAATTTCACAGTAAACTAATGAGGAGGCTTTTTAAAACACTGTCATCATTTTCTAAGTAGGTTACAACCAAAATCAACCTTTGGTTTTGGTGATTAAGCTTGATTGACTTTAGCAAAGCTGAGCAGTTTTACTGCCTTTGGAAAAAGGAGAAGTATGTGGTTGGGTTTTTTTGTTTGTTTGCTTTTTTCCCCTGTAAAGCTTTTGTAAAAAAACAAAAACAAACAAACAAAAAGAGCCTTTCAGTCTGTGTAGGGCTTTTACCATTTTTATTCCCTCTAGACTGTATGTGACCAGGAAAATTAGAAGCTAGGAAATTGCTTTCCTGATCTCTTTTTCCTAATGGAGATTAGTGAGATTTTGTGGCATTTGTATTTGGAATAATTGTGAGTATTAAATTATGCACAGCGTGGTGTGTTCATCTGGCTGTACCATGGTGACCAAGACTGGTGCATTAATTAGCCCTTGGCTTGGTGACAAGGAGGCAAGGTCTGTAGCAGGCCCATTCCATGCAAGCTGGCATTGGAGACAGCTGTTTGGAAAGGAAGTGTGTAGGTGCTGTAGGGAGCAAACTCCAGATCATCTTAATTGCTCTTCTTAATGCAGGAATGAAGGACATCTTCTGCATAAGTTTTATTGATGTGTTGCACACAGGTCCTCTCCTCCATAGCCTGCTCTGGAGCTCTGTGTTCAGATAGTACAGGGTCTCTGTTTTTACCTTCAGAACTGATCTGCCATATCATCTCCTGCTATTTTAATTTTAATTTCAGTTATTTTTATTTCTCTAAAATGAAATATGCTTTTCTTTTTCCGTTTCTATCAGTTTGACCTTTTGCTGCAGTTTGTCCCTTCCTCGTACCCACTGAATCTTTATTTTGCTGTTTAAAAGAAAAATACCAGGTTTTAATCACTTTAGGTCATCTTATTACTGTTTTGCACCAACTGGCAATTGAAGTTTATCTGCAGAGTTATCACCTGCAAATGTCATCTGTGGACCTCATGAACATACTCAGCCCTGCTTCTGTTTCTGAATAGTGTCAGAACTAATTTCAGTCTTTGCAGTATCCCACTAATCAAGACTTGCAGTCCGTTGCTGTTTATCACTTTAACTTCTGGGAACATCAATCTAAATTGATACAGCACCTTTCACCGTGGCATTTGGAAGGTTTCCCAGCCTTTGAAATGCTCATCTTTTTATCTATTTATTTATTTTTATTTTCTTCTTTAGGCTTTTCCTTTTTTTATTATGACTGCTCATTGGGTTTCAGGTCACATTGTGATGTTCGTGTCCAAGCCAATTTGAGTTGATTTTGGAGAGTAACAGTCTTGAGAGAGATTCTTATCAAATATTTTACTATTATTCAGGTAGTACATCTGTTGCTTTACCCTTCATCTGATCCTTTCAAAACTGTACAATAAAGCTGCTTGCTTTTGATTGACGAGACTTACTTGTGCAATTCCCCAGGCTGCTTATTTTCCATAATTCCAATTCTCTCCCTGACTTCCATTTCTTGTCACCCATTCATTCATTACTGTATTTCATAGATACATGGAATGGCCTGGGTTGGAAGGGACCTTAAAGATCATCCTGTTCCAACCCCCTGCCATGGGCAGGGACACCTTCCACCAGCCCAGGTTGCTCCAAGCCCCGTCCAACCTGGCCTTGGACTCTTCCAGGGATGGGGCAGCCACAGCTTCTCTGGGCAACCTGTGCCAGGGCCTGCCCACCCTCATAGGGAAGAATTCCTTCCCAATACCCCGTCTAAACCTTCTCTCTGTCAGTGTGAAGCCATTCCCCCCTGTTCTGTCACTCCAGGCCCTTGTCAATAGTCTCTCTCCATCTTTCCTGTCAGCTTCTTCTGGTCCTGGAAGGCCACAATTGGGTCACCCCAAAGCTTCTCTTCTCCAGGCTGAACAATCCCAACTCTCCCAGCCTTTCCTCCCAGCAGAGCTGCTCCATCCCTCTGATCCTCTTGGTGCCTCCTCTGGCCTCTCTCCAGCAGCTCCATGTCCTTGCTGTGCTGTTCCCAGGGCTGGGGGCAGCTCTGCAGGGGGGTCTCCCCTGAGGGGCAGAGGGGCAGAATCCCCCCTGCCCTGCTGCCCACGCTGAGGGATCAGCCCAGGGCACGGGGGGTTCGGGGCTGGGTCATGTCCAGCCTCTCCCCCACCAGCCCCCCAGGTCCTTCTCCCAGGGCTGCTCCATCCGCTCATCCCCAGCCTGGATTGATCCCAGGGACTACCCCGACTCAGGTGCAGCACCAGCACTTGGTCTTGTTAAACCTCATGAGATTCTCATGGGACACTGCCCGAATTCTCTGTGGATAAAAATTACTTTTTCAGAATAATTAATACCTGGATTGCATTTACCACTTTACTGATGGTTGTTTCCTCTAAACTGCACTGCTCAAATGCTCTGGCTGCTCAAATTTAACCGGTGCTGTTTAGAGGAAACTATTGCAGAGTCACTGTCCCAGTGTTCTCATAGTCCACGAGCCTTGCCTGATCCGGGCTGAATTTGTATTGTTTCTATGACTTTTGCTTCAGTAATTATTTTTGTAAATCTTTGCTTTCTAGCTGCTTAAGTTTCTTATTTATTGTTGAGAAGGCTTTAAACCAAAATAGTAATTTGTATCAATCCACTGATTTGCAATTTCTACCAGCATACACTGTTAACTGGATGCACCAGTTGGTGTTTTTGAAAGTGTTAAAGTGCTGCTTTTTCCTCTCCTCCTTTTGATTTGGGCACACTGAGAGAAGATCCAGCACTGCAGACCTGCTTGATGATGCTGCACCAGAGCTTTTTAATATCTGGACGTGGCTTCAAACCACAGCATGAGATATGCACGTCTCATTCCTGTGGTGTGACAGGGAATGGTGATAACCCCCACCAGGCATTTCTTATTTTATACTTTAGTTAAGGCGCTACCAGGGGTCCTGAGTTCAGTGATATAAGTGCCTGATAACGTTTTGAAATATCAGAGAATCCACGTTTCCTTTTGATCGGGTGTGCCGTGTATTTTGTCTCCAAGGACTCGGCTGCTGCTGGTAGGAAGCTGCAGCAAAAGAAATGTCCGTGGGGGTTTTGCCAGCAGTGCTCTGACAAGGCTCTGCACCTCCACACTGCCCACTCTGAGGGCAGAGCTCTCTGCTTCTTGTTGGCCTGGATTTGGGAAGGCACTTCAGTGAAAAAAGTCTCAAGAGGAAAAAACCTACAGTGGTGCCTCTGTTCTTGCACTTTTAAAATTCCACGTTCTTAGCTCTTGATGTTGACTGTTTATTCCCTGTGACCTCTCTGTATGCTCAGGAAGGACTCTCTGAAAGAGTGTGGTCTGTTGAGAAACATACAAAGAGATAAAAACAAACCTGACTGTGCTGTGAAATTATGACAGGGAAGTGTATCATTAATATTAATATTGCTATTAATGCTTCTTAAGAGCTGAATGTGAGGGAGGAGCAGGCAGGTTGTGTTCTGTTGCTGTGTTCCCCCTGCTGGAGCTCTGGGAGTCAGAGCGGGTGGCCTTGACCCCAGTCTTGAGGGATGTCAGATGCTTCTCTGTCTTGCAGGGGCAGTGTGACACAGTGGATCAGGCACTGTGTGCATGGGTGGATTCTGGGAGTTGCTGTGTCAGGTTCGCTTAATTTCTTTGTGGTTTAGCTTTCCTTACAAGTTGTAAAATGGGAATATTATCATCACCTTCTTAAAGCTGTTCGGGTCATCTAATGCTGCTGTAAACACCAGTACTGCTTTCTCTCATTCTCTTGCCAATTAATATGGGAGCTGTGGGACACGCTGCACACATTCCAGAGCTTTAATGCTATAGTGCTTTTATGTGGGGCATAAAATATTGCTTGTTTTTCCTCCAATGCTGGTGTTTTTCCACAGTAAAAGAGGAACATCTGCCATTGACAGATTCAGTATGTAACTTTGTTAAGAAGCATGAATTGAGACCAGCGTTTGAGTGGAGCACATTATATAGTGACCCAGAAATTATATTTCTTAACCACTACAATTCTTTTTGAGCTCTTTATTTTTTGGGGAAGAGAGCTTTCTAATGAGTATTTGTCAGCAGTCTTATGCTACAAGAAATCTTTCAGGGATTTCAGTGTGTAAACATTTTCTTAGTTACAGTTCTTTCTGTCTCCAAGGAAGGATTTTATTTGCAGAGAGAAATAAAGGAAAGGTTACCAACTGCAAGTTTTCTGTGGTTTTGTTGGGTAGCTCTTGATAGTATCTCTTAAATGTCTAATTGAGGCACTGCCTCCTGAGGTAGAATTTATAGAAAGCCTGAAGAACTTTTCATCTTTTGGGAATGCCTGTGGTGGGAATAGCTGAGCGGGAGCAGAGAGACTGTATGTTTGAAGGAGATGAAATAGGTAGGTCAGTGCTTGGCTTTTACCAGGAATAACTGTGAGATTCTCCTCAATACTTCATTTCTGATTTCCCAAGTCCCAACAGCCTCACAGTTGTTCTGCTTCGGCATGATCTGTGTGTAGCACTGGGAAGTGCAGAATCACATACCCAGCACCCTGTGTCCAGCCTCGTGCCTGGGACTCTGCTGCTCTGTCCCTTGGCTGGGTGGGGCTTTAATTATAGCCCTGGTTATGTTTTCCAGTCAAATCAGCTCAAGTTGTCATCTTCAACTTGATTTTTTTTTGGTTTTTAAGTCCATTATTTTCTCAAAAATCAATCTTACTCTGGACTGTATTAAAAGGAGCAAGGAATCCGAGTTTACATGTGTGTGGGTAGCCCTGTCTTTCAAAAATTATAACAGTAATCTGGAGGAATAAGGAAAGGGAGTATCATTAGGTAATCAAAACATTGCTGAAGGCAGTCTGTGATACCAGCAAGCCCATTAGTACTGTTTTGTTCTAAATCTACCTCGAGGCCTTTTAATGTTCTTTTTTGAGAACATTTTGAGTGAAATTCCTTCTGGATGTAAAGGTGAAGGCATTTTTTTGGGACAAGGTCGGGAACATCTGCTGGTATCTTGCAAAGTGTGCTGTGTTGTTCTCCCTTGCAGTTCTCGACACCCCCTTGTTCAGTTAATGCTTTGCCATCTGTTAACTTGATGATATTGTAATGAGGAGGGAGTTTATTGGTGGATCACTGACAGCATTTTGTATCCCTTTTCCTCCTTCATCTCTACACTTCTTGCTGATGTATTTCTATTCACCTGCTGCTGATTTTGCCCAGGTTGTTATTCTGTGTCTGCAATCTCTCTGGAACTAGTGCCCTGCTCTCATCTCATTCCAGCAAGGCCTGAGAAATGAGGTGTTGACTGTGTAGAACTTCAATTGCTGAAGACCATGCTTGTCCAATTTACTTCTCATGAATGTGCTTGTCCTCGTGTGTAAGTGAGGAAAAATGTGATGTAACTCATGCAGTGACTGGCTGGCAGGGTGTGCCTGCTGCTGTGCCAGGTACAGGCACTCTGTGCAGGGTAATGTAGGCACTTCATTTGCTCAAGACAAAGTGAGTTTGCTGTAAAGTGGTGTTTTATATCTGTTAACTCTGAATGGGAAAGTCAGGCTCGAGTGGAGGAAGCAATAGTGTTGTTTCCCTGCAGAGCAGAAGGGTTTACTGTGAAGTGCTGTGGTTTTATCTTTTCTGTCTCATTGCATCAAGAATCTTCCTCTCCTGATTTTGTGATACCAGCTTGGACAGTTTTTCATGTATTTTGGGCAGTAATACTTGTAGGACCTTTTAAGAGAGCATTGTACCCTGAACGTTGTTGTGTAGAAACTGTCTCGCCTCTAGACTTTGTCATGGTTAGAGTCTGATGTTGGTCTATTCTGTTATTCTTCCAACTTGGTTAATTTTTACTTTTAATTACTGCTTGTGAGAACATCACTCTCAGGTAACTTCCAGGGGCTGTGGATCCAAAAGACAACAAGACTTGTGGATCTGTATCTTAATTGCAGGAGACAGTCTTTAGCATGGCATGTTGCTTTGTGTCAGTACTTGCTTTTCTCCTTCCTGACATACCAGGAGTTCCTCAAAATGGTTGTTGACTTTTATTTCAGGATTCCTACTGATCCTTTTAAAAAAATACATTAAATTAGTGCTGATTTTTTTTTGGCTAAGGCCAGGTACAATGCTTAGAAATTGTAAGTAATTCACATTATTTGGCCCTAATATAATTTCACTGATGGCATGTATGGTCAGCCAGCCTGGAGTATTGCTTTGTTGTCTGTGCCATGAGGTATTAACTGAGCATTTCATCCTGCAGAACAGTTACCTCATACTGGTGCTTATGTTAGACATACCTAACTTTGCTTTCTTTGATATTTAACAGTGGAGTAAGACATCCTTCTTCCAGAATAGCTTCAAAACACAAACAAGGCCAGATGCGAGGACGTAAGGAGTTCTGTGAAACCGTTCAAATCTTAACATTAAAGGTGTATAATTTCTCTAATTTTTGTAATAGACATACCATTTAGATTTTTTTTTTTCCCCCAACAGGAATAGTTTTACATTTAAGGCTGTGCAGTAAGATATGTGATCTTGAATTAGGAACTCCAGCTGAAATTCTGAAGAAAGCTAAATTGGACTACTTCAGGAAAAGCTGAATTTCATTTTAGAGCTGATCCAATGTAAAAGCTAAAAACTGGAAATCTGTCCTAGAAGCATTAAAAAATGGAAATACAAAGCAACCAGTAGGAATAAGTTATTATATGTATTGAAGTTTGGAAGAACATTTAGATGCAAATGAAAACATATCCCTATGAATGCATATCAGCAATTAGGCTGCAAATATATTAGCAGTTGGCTTAGATGTGTTTCTTTCAGGAATCAGCTGTTATAAATTCTGTTCACAGTTTCTCTTTGGCATTTGTGATTTAGATCCATCTCATTTTTACCTCTCTTCTGAATGTAGTTCTGAAAACCAGAACACTCTTTTATCATGTTGGTATTACAAGGCTATTGCTCCAGAGTCCTTTAGAATATAAAGAAATGTTTCTTCATGGAATTCTTGCAGTAATGTCAAATTTGTACAAATCTCTTAAGATTTGTGTTATGAATTTTTGTGCAGTGTAATGAACAACAGGTTTAAAATTATTTTAGACAATGAGACCAAGTTTTTATTTGGTTTAAAGTGGCAACACAATATGGTTGATAAAATACTGCTAAGAAATTGAGATCTGAATTTTGCCCAGCTATATAAAAGCTTCAAAATATATTTTTTGTTGTATTTATAGACAGGCTGTCAGAGCTGTTCATCTTACTGATGGATAAACAGAGGAGTCAGTATTGCATTCCTCTCTCAGGATCACATCAAAGTGGAGCCAGTCATAATACTGTGGTCTGGCAAAACCTGCACTGATGGGGTTTGGTTGTGGTTGGGCGAAGCATCTTGGTTTTTACACATGCCATCCTGTACCACTGTGAATTTAGTTCAACCAAATGGGCAAGTTTATTCTAAACTTAGAAGTTTTCACTGAGATGGTTGACTGACTGGGATTTCTGATTTCTGGTTTTTAATGCTATGTTCCTTTACTCTTTTGCAAGGGGGTTTTTGTGTCTGATCAGTGTGTATAAGGGAAATGAAGTACAGCTAATGTGAGGTATTATTTTACTGCCTGACTTCACATTTCACACTGTATTTTACACTGAAAATATTTTACACTGAAAATACTACACTATTCCTCCACCTCTTCTTCCCCATTGCTACCTCAGTAGAATTTTGTTTAAAATGAAGTTGTCCCTTGTTATCTTTGAAGGATGAATCTTCAATATTTGGTGCTTTAATAAAACTGTAGCTGTTAAAACCAGACAGCACACCAGAATTCAGATCATCTCCTTGAAGTGTAGCTTCACATCTTCAGGCCATCTTCAGCATTTCCCAATCTCTGTGAAAATCTTGAGAGTAAGACACCAAGCAGGTGAACCAGGGGGATAGAAAAACATGGAAGACAGAAGAGTTCCATAGGAGACATCAGAAAAATGTAAATAGCTCTGATGTTTAACCCGACATAACCCAAGCTTTTTCACTGGAAATTGTGATGAATTGTAATGACAAACCAGAGTCAGTCTCTTTTTTAAGGGGCCCTTTGTGGCTGAAAGTAAGAAAAATGAGGACCTTGTAAATAAATAGCAGTGCTGGACTCTTATGTTTCTTTCTAATGGCCATAAATGCTGAGATGCCACATTTTTGCCCAGAGGGTTGGGAATTCATACTGGAGCACAACGCTGTCCCAGGAGTTTGGAGTTGCTTGTTTCCATTCTGAGATAAAATGATGACTCCTGCTGTTCTGGAAGCTAACTATTGCCATTTCTAACTAACACTGGTGTTTGCTTGGCTGCAGTTATAAAACTATAGCAAAGGATATTGAACCTTTTTAGGGCTGAAGTGCATTATTGTCTGTGGGTTTTTGCCAGTTTATGTTATCAGGGAATCTCAACAATTTTACACTTCCCCCACCCCTGTAAAAATTAGGTCATTGCTTCTGTTCACATCTGTTTGCAAAAGGGTTGGTATTTATTTTTTGATAGGTAAGGAGACGTGATTCAATAATATCTGGGATATCTTCCACTTGGGTAATCCTTCTAATTAATTTATGACTTGCTGTGGGGTTTTTTGTGTGTAGTCTCTGCAGTGATTAATCAGAATTCTGAAACTGGCAGCCCATAACAGCGTTACAAAAGACAAAGCCAAACCTAAAAATTGTGACCAATTAACTTTCTCTGGCTTCTTGAGAGTCATTTGTAGAGAGAAGTACCTCCTCATCTCTAGGAGGTATCAAATGTACTTGAAATTATCATAACTCAATGTAACTTCTGATTTTCATGATGCCAGTGAGCATTTTGTGGAAGGTACCCTGTGAGAATGAATATCAGTGCTAGACTTTAGCCTGTTTTGCATTTAAATTGGATACAAAGGGGTACTAAGTCCTGGGTCTGCTAAGGAACTCTGTGCTGCTACTTTTTAACAGTAACTACCATGTTGTGCATAATTATCTTTCATTGAGCCCCACTAAACTGGGGAAAAAATTAAAGAGACTGAAGAGAATATGGAATCCTTCTTGAAGGCTGGGGACCCCAGAGCTGGAGACAGCACTGCAGGTGGGGTCTCACCTGAGCAGAGGAGAAGGGCAGAATCACCTCCCTTGCTTCTCTTTCTCCCTGAGCTTTTAGTTTGCTTTCTGTACTGCTTTTCTCTGTGTGACATCACAGAATTTTCCAGCTCCAACATAGACTTCCATGGGCACTTTTCCCTTGCACCTGTGTGGTTTTAGCAGAAATTTTCCCAGTGGGAGAGGCAACTTTGTCACTGGAGCGTGGTGGCTCCCGTGGGATGGTAGTTTGTGGGAAGTGTTAGTGAATTTATTTTACCATCTAGTCAGAGGTGCTAAATGGCTGGATAAAAAAAAAGTGAGGCAGAGCTGTGAGTGCTTCAGAGAGGAGCTGAGAAGTCTGGCTCTCTACGTGCTAAAAGTCTTGCCAACTTCTGAGTGAGACAACAAGAAGAAGATGAGCAGGGAGGTGCACATCTGGGAATCGTGGCAGCTTGTCATTAGGTGTGATGGAGTCAAAAGTGTCTGCAAGATGACCTAGTTTAATAGCTGAGAGAGAGGAGGGAGGATTGTGGGAAGCTGCTGTTTTCTTTCTCTCAAAGTAGAGAAAAATTCCTCATCCTTGAAAGAACGATGAGCTACTTTTGTTCCTCAAAAGAGTCGTCGTGTACATAAAAAGAGATGTTGGAGGGATTAAAGCTGTAATAGAATCAATAATGGATTAATATTAAACATAACCCAAGAATTAAATTAGCAGAAGTTTGCTGTAGGCCACACAGTTATAGGAGGCAACTAGCAACAACAAAAACAACAAAGAAGTTGAAAAACAGCTTGTGAAAATACAGGAGTTTTCTCACTGCAGTGATGGAAAACGAGACCTGTTCTTACTTTAACTGCATTAAATGAAGTGAATAAAATCCAGCACATTTGTGAATATACTTTCAGGAAATATTTACTTTACAATAAGCAGCTCTGTGATTCAAACAATGCAGCTAATTATAAAAAGGTGCTTTGGAGGTATTGCTCCAAAGAGCATACATTACCATGAATTACTGTTGGCCATACATCAGCTGGTTTTACAGCTGGGATTCTTCTGCTACCAGATCAGTTGGTTGGGACTGTAAAAGAGAACAAAACCAGAAAGTGCTAAATCTGTTCATCATGTTTCTGGAATATTAAAGTACTTCAGTGTCTGAGGAGTGAAGGGGGGCAAAAGGAGATGCCTGTAGGAGAAACAGAATATGCAAAAGCTGGAGGTAAGGGAACTGTAATGTACAGAGTATATAAAGATAAGAGGAAATAGTGATTTTTTAAAATTATATATGAAATTAGCCAGGGAGAAAAGATAAATGCTAATTGCTTTGAAATCTCCATCAGTGATGGGAAGAGTTTTTTTTAACTCCTGTAGCCTTTACTCTGTGGAACGATGTAAACTGGGTGTTGGTTTTTTTTTTCCTTTGTGGTTCCCCCCCTATTTTTTGTTTTATTTAGTCTTGTTTGTTTGTTTTTATTTTCCCTTTTGAGTTTACATTTTCAGAATTACACTGATTGTATTTATTTCAGTTTTGGGGAGATAGAGACTGTAATCAGAGACTGAAGTCTCCTGTATAACTGGCTGCTGCTGTACAGTGATGGAATGAGCAGCAGTACAACTGCTGGTACAGGAGCCAGTGGAGAGCCTGGAGGGACTGGCTGCAAGCAGATCATTCACACTCTTCTTGCATTTACAAAAACATCTTAATGTTGGATACTGGGATAATGGGAGAAAAGAGCAGAGGAGATTGAGTTTGGACATGGACGTGTAAAGTTGCCCAAACTTCACAAATCCATGGCAAAAATCCTTCATAAACCTGTCTTGCATAGAACGGGAAAAAACCCCTCTAATTCAGAGGAGACCATGCAATCTAACTGTCAAGCCTGAGCTGGATTAAAGCACACTGATTTCTGTAGCTGTGGCAACTTTCTGTGTAACCTCCTATTTTGAGAAATGGAGTCAAGGATAAGATTATTAAAACATTCCTCATATCTGATGCTATTGTTGTGATAGTATAGAATATTATTTCTTTATATGTGGCCTTATTAAATATACCAGCAAGGCTAAACCCAAATGTTTCCTTCTGTTGTTTTCCAAAGGATTCATCCCCCTGAATTCTTCAAGAAAAAATATGGTGTGGATGAAGCCCACTATGTGACCGAGGTGAGTTGTCTGTGTCTCTGGACATTCTTTTCTGTGAATAAAAAATCAATAAGTGGCAATGACTTTGCTTAATTTTAGTCCTCTGCTTACTGGATGTCTCCTAACTTAGTGGGACCTTCTCTCCCTCTCCCTTTACTGGAAAATGTCCTTCTGTCTTTTAAAGCACTTGTAATTTATTTTTTTTTTAAGGCTTCCCTTAAAGTTCTTAATCCAAAGGCAGTCTCATAAATGTGTTCTGTGCATGATGAGACCTGTCAGTCTGTGTCTTTATCCAGCAGAAATCGTCACTAAATACCTTTTTTGCAATGCCTTGGAGATTTGAGGAGATTGCTGTCAGGGAGGTTGCACATCCTATCTCTCATTTGGGAGCCTGCATTTATTTTATGCCTCCGAAAAGCTGTGAGGAGAGGCTGCCTGCCTCACTCTTATTTTCTGTAGAACCACCTTATTGCTTGAATAAGCAAATATATTCACATTTCTAAGTGCAAGTGTGCCTTGCTTAGTTAGGTTTGTCATTTCATTCCCAAGCAGGTGTTTGTATCCTTTGCACCTGGCCAGCTACCTTTCCTTCAGTAGGAAGGCTCAGCAGGGTGAGGACAGTGTTCCTGCCAGGCTCTGTGGGTGATTTTCATGGAGAGCAGCTTGAAGAAGAAGACTCTGATACTTCTGTTCCTGCAGAGCACTAACTCTGACTCTCGACACCAAAAATGTTGCTCTTGTCAGCTGTGAGGAGGTTTCATTTCATTTTCATAATGAGTCCAGCTACGAAGCGAAGTTTGATCTGTATGCCAGAGGCTGAGTGGAGCAAGCTGTGGGGAGGTTGCTTTTTGACATGTGTGAGTTGGAGTCGTGTGGAGTGGCAGGCACTCCAGTGCTCATCTCTCAGACAGTGAAAATTGCAAGTGGGAAATACACGTTTCATTTTTAAAAATCATATTCTTTTGGGTCACCTCAGTTGTCTTGGGTCACTTTCCATCAACAACTGTCTTTATTGCAGTTCTATTCTCTGCTTCCTTACTGCCTAAAAACATCATTAATGGGAAAAAAAGAGCTCTTTATGTGGACCAGTAAATAAAATTAAAAAATAAAGGCTCCTTTTGACCTGGACTATGTGTATTGAAGTGAGAAGCTGTTGGAGCTTGCAGCAAAATTGTTCAGCTCCCAAAGGTTCTTTCTATATCTTTTGCCTGGTTTGCCAAGAAATGGGTTTGCCACCATCAGGACACCAGGGGCCTTATTTATAGGATTGCTTTAGGTCAACAGATAACCTACCTGTGTGTTATCCTGATGTTTTGTGAGATTAAGAAACAAAAAAATAAAAGGTGGAATCGTTATTTTTAAACCTCCCTGCCATATGCTTTCTTTTGTTCATATCAGCAGTGTGCTGTTGAACTGGTTTAAAATTGGTAGAACTGTGCTCTGTGGAATTATGTCACGTGTTCATTGCCTCAAGAAGCGTGGGGTTCAGCATCCACCTTTTGCAGCTGCTCTGGAAGCCCAGCTCTCCACAAGCCCAAAGATTTTGTTCTTAGTTTGTGAATGTTTGAAGGAGACTGAAGGAGCCTAAGAAAAGGATTAGTCAGTAAAAGGTGACTGATTTAGTAATAATAACAACAGTAAATGTTCATGGCTAAGCATTTAGCACATTGTAACATAACAATATTAATGCAGATTGTTTTCTATGCAGTATTGTGCTGAGGGTGGAGTACTCAGTTGTTCCTTATTTCTGTGTGACTTTACAACTTCCTGGCTCGTATGGTGTGTCTTCCTAATGATGACAATAGATTTAAACTTAAGTATAGTTGGTATTTCTGTCTTTAAATGACACCAACAACCTGATCACTGCATTTTTGCCTAAATACTTGTATTCTGCTGTCTCTTATTGCATGTCTCAGGTAATACAATACCTGAAAGGTATCAGGGATACATTTTTGTCTTTGCAGCTTGTTTACTTTTTATGCAGTGAATATGGATGACATTGGTATCAATACGATTATGAAGAAGAAAAAAAAAAAAGAAAAATGACAGCAATCTAAAACTTCTTTTTAGATATCCAGTGTCTTGGCTTCGAAGAAACCTGCTGTGCTTCTCACTTTGGTAAGTCTCATTCTGAAGAATAAATTTTCCTCAATGAGGAGATCAGTTTATTTAGCATTTCTTTGCACTGTCACTCCCTCTCTTTTCCTCCCAATCTTATGCCAAATTTGAGGCCACCTGTGTATAACAATTTAGTCTTTTGGTCCCTCCGTGATTTCAAGATTTGTAACCTGTGGCCTCATCCAGTCTGCGTTCTGTCTACCAGAAGCTTTATTGATTTTCTGCTAAAACATGGCAAGCCTGTCTAACATCATCCATGCTCCTGGTCCTGTCTACAATGACTCCAGACTCCTTTTTTCCTCTTCTGTCCTCCTTTCTGGTCATGTCAGGAGCACCTTTGGGCTTTTCTGTGGGAATCCCACAAGGATACAGGGAATACTTTTCCCACATGGAGTGGTTTAGTAAGAACAACTTCTGGGAGGAGGGAGACAATATGAAATGCCTGCCAAGTATTTTGTATGGTGCTTACTTATTTCTTTGGAAGAAGGATCAATGAGTAGGGGTAAAGACTGCAAGTTCCTTCTTCCCTGACATCTCTCTCCTGGTTCTTTCCTGGTTTACAGACTTTTTGTAAACCTTCTCACTACTAAGAGTATCTGTTTTATTGTCTCCAGTATATATAAGAAATGACTTGCTGACTCTGAGCTTTCCCTTACAGCAAAAGCAGTGGCAGCTCCTGGATTTCTTTTCCCATGATAGTGACCAGAGAGAAGCCTTAACAAAAAATCCCTTCTCAAGAAGTCACATGGCCTGAGAGCTGAATTCTCTATCCTTTAAGGACAGAGGCCCGAAATAGTTTTTAGTCTTTCTTCCACTTATATTTGTATACACATACATACACTTAAAAGATGCCTCTATGTCTTAATTTCATGTTCCTTGAGAGAAATGAGGGAAATGGAATGTTTGACCATCCTGTGCTTCTTACTGTGCATTTTCTGCACATGGAGTTGCTGAGTAGTTACCGCTCTGTGAGCATCCTGATATACATGATTTTTGGCTGAGAGGATGGTGCTGTGGGGCTTTCACAGCTTCCACTGCCCTGAAGAAGTATTCAGGGAAGGGAAGAGCGCTTCCCTTTCCACTGTCAATGGAAATCTGGTCCTCTCCTCCTGTGGTCTCACTCCAGATGCAGACCTGGAACACTGTAGGGTTTCCCAGGCACATGTCAGAAGTTCCTCTGCTGTGTAGCAGCCAAAATACTCCTGCTTATGCTGCTTGCTTGAATGGAAAGCTGTAGGGGAGCAGCAAGCAAATTTAAATAGTGAGCATTGCTAAGGCAGGGCATAATAATATATTTTAAAATGAAATTACTTCAGAAGAAGCCTTCCCTGTTTTTCATTCTCCTGCCCTTTATAATTATTATAAAGGTCTCACAGCATCCTTTCAAGACAAGGGCATTAGAAATCAAAGCTTGTCTTTTTCCTAAGCAGCACATTCTGACCAGGGTTCTGCTCTGGTCTCCTGTGAAACTGATTATTTGTTATATTGAACTGCATTTGAACAAACAGTCTGGGCCTTGTTATTTACAGTGGTTCAAGTAAACTTTTGTGTAAGTTTCCTAAAGACTTACTGCAATCAGGTTCTCCCAATGATTTAAATTTTAAACACCTGTGTTTGGCTCATAATTATGGTCCTTTTAATCCTTTTCCTCCCAGCGTGGTGTTAATACTGATAGTGGAAATGTCTCCAAAGAAGCTTCATTTGAGGGCATCAGCCAGTAAGTGACAAGTTTTTTATACACTAATTGTTGCATGGTTATGTTGAACTCATTTTACTTTTCAAATTAAATGATGTTTTTTCCTAATGACAGGATGTTGAATGGCAGATCAGATGCTGAATGTTTTATTTCCAAACAAATTTTGATCCATCTTTCTATTGACTTGAAATAGAGAGGTTTTGGTTTTTTTAATCTCTTTTCCATCTAAGTTAATCCAATGTTTCTCTTTTTCTGTGTTTGCTGTAACTATTTAAACCCAAATATACCCGTCCTCTTATGTACATTTCCACTTTTGGGATTGGAATATTTGATTTTCAGATTTCAGAAAAATTAATCTTTAACTTCTTTCTTTTACTGACTTCCTTGCACAATATTAAGCTTGATATCAGGAATTCTGGTAGGCACAATATTCTGAAAAGATGTCGCATTGGAGGTGTAAAATAAAATCAGAAATTACAAAAAATAAGATCACTGCCTAGATGCGATCTTTTAGTGTCCCTTGATGTTGTCTTTTTATGAAGTTTGACTACTAGTGGGCTTAAAATGCCTTCCTGCATGTGGTATTTTGAAAAGGCAGAAAATAAAAACACATCGCAGCTTGCTCTGGGACGCGAGGACGATGGGCTCAATTTGTAATGAAATACAACTGTCTGTTCTGTTCTGATACCTTAAAATGAGATCATCTTCTGTTTTAGCTCAAATGTGTGGCAAAAAAGAAACACGTTGCCCCCATTAAAAAGCCTGTTAAAATAAACACTGGTGCTGAGATGTTGAGGCATTTTTTCTATGGTTGGTCCTTGTGTCCCACTCACCCCGCTGTATTTTCCTCCATCTCTGTCAGCAGCACGTTAATCCTGCAGTGAAGATGGATCTGCACAGAACTTGCTGCAGGTTTGGGCTCTCATTTGTATAGTCTGAGAGCCTTTCTGCTGGGATCATCTTTTCTCTGTGTCAAGTGATCTGCAATCTGATTCCATAATAACTTTGTGCTCCCCTCTGCAGCATAAATGGGAGCTTAATGGTTCTGTCGGGGTTTTTGAGGACCCAGGTGCCAGGCATTTAAACATCTTTTGTGAATTAAATATAAACTATTCCATAATACGTAATTCCATTAATACTTTCACTGAGTGTGAAAGTGGTGTCTGTTCTGCAGTTACAACCAGTGTGAGTTCTGCTGCTTTGACTGCACAGAAAGTCATCTTATGCTCTCCAGGTTCAGGTGGACTCCAAAGTCTGTGTGGAGCAATACCTCCAGTTTTATCTGAGACACCTCTGCTTGAAATATAATCAGTTATTAACTCCAGCAGTAATTCTTTATTGGAGTGATGTACAAAGGTGTGTTTGAAGTATCAAAAACCCTTTTTTTCCCTCTGAATTTCACTAAACACTAGAGTTTAATTAATTAGTAAGACATTCACTAGTCAACATAAAGCTGGGAAGCCACTCCATTTAGCACTTGATTTGAGATTTTAATAACATGTCTCCTACAACACTTAGAGGGATTAATGGTGTTTAAGCACTGGCTTCCTGGTTAGCAGTAAAGATGCTGTTGGTGTGCTCCAGGAGTGCTCCTCCATTCTTTAGGGGTGATTTCCAGCTGTTTAGCAGACACTTCTCCTCTGAGGCTTGGCACATGCTCAGCCCTCTCCAGCCCTAGGCACTGGGTCATTCATTTTGCTCCCTTTGACAGCTCTGGTTGGTATCTTCCCCTCCAGTGCTCATGGTGTGGAACAGCATGTATTGATTTTGTTGTTGGATCAACTCCCCTCATCTGACAGATACTGTGCCCTCAAACCACGTGTTGCTCCAGCTTTCCCTTAATCTTCCTGATGCTTCTTCTGTCTCTGGTGTGCTTGGTCCATCAGGGGTCCAGAGGAGGGGGAGAGCTTCCTTCTAAACTCTGCTCTCCTCAGGTTTTTCTGTGTATATAACCCAGTCCATTTTATATTTGTTTTCAACACAGACCCAAACCAATTGCAGCATTCCTGCTTCTCCACCTCTCCTGTGGCCTGTCTTTCCTTTATAGAAACATGTATTTTGGATGTGTTGGTGGTTTCCAAGGGGACTAAACCCACAGAGTTTATACTGAGCTGTGTGTCCCCTCAGTCTGCCCTCCCTCCCTCCTGCCTGTGGCTGTGCCTTGCTGGCTCTCTCCGTCCTTGGCTCTGCCCTGGAGAAGATGCTCTTATTTTATTCCTGTTTGTTTCTGTTTTCTGGCTGCCTGGCCAAGACCTATTTTCTTGCCAGGGCCCTTTTGTGTTCCTCCTGCTCCCATATGTGTTTTTTCTCCTAGGCTGACTTGGCCTGGTGTGGGTTTTCCTTGGTGGGTTTTTTTGATGATGGATAATACTGGAAATAATGGATAATTTCCTGAAAAAACTGAATCTTGCTCTCTTTGCAAGCTATTCCTTGGCTTCTGTCAAGAAGCTGTCTTTTTCTTACCCTAATGATGTCGCTTCCTTGCCTTTTTGAACTTTTTGAACTTCTTCTGGAACGTTATTACCTAAGCTATTTGATTAATTTTCGTAGTGCAGTAAATAGTCATTTGAGGCAAAATGACAGCTGTGGTCATGGGTTATTTCTGTGCCCTGAAGATCAACCCTAAGTAATTTTTGTTGTGCTAGCAGTAGTCAAACTTGATTTTATGCTGATTACAGAGCCCATAATAGTGAATTATATCTTGGTTTTCATTAGTTCCTGTATTGCCCTCGATTGGAGACCGGCGGTTCGTGGGGAGTTTTCCCTCTCAGCAGAGGGTGGTTCTGTGGTTCAGTGGATGGACTAATGTGGGACAGGGGCTTAGGACCAGAGACCTGCACTGTTCACGAATTCTGTATTCCTGGTAGCTCCCCCCAGGTCAGTTTAGTTTGCACAGGTGACTTGCTCTCTCTTGCTCCAGGTACCTCAAGTGTGGAAGGCAGATTTCTTTTCTAGAAATACGTATTTCTGTTTTCTAATAAAGGCCAACTTCTGTGTTTGTGGGGTTTTTTTCCCTAATTCATAGACCCATTTCTCAGCCTAGAAAATGTGCAGGATTTTTTTTAGTCTAATCATGTCAGTTATGTAGTCCTTGTAAAAATGCTTTGGGGGGGATGTGACTCACCATACAGAGCATGGATTTTGAACCTGTACTGTTGAACAGTCCTGTGCCATATACTTTAAAACACTGTTGAATAAATCTTTGCTCACTGTGTTGACAGTTTTAGGGTTTTTTCCCCTCAGAATCAGTTGATGTAAATGATGGACAGTTTAATCAGTTGTACCTAACGTTGAAAGTTTTGCAGTGAATTCCTTTCTCTCAGAACTGCACTTGTTGGGTATGACAGTGAAGACCACCTAAATGTCCTTCTTTTCATGCTGGAAATGAAGTCAGTCATTAGGAGAACAGCTCTCTATGTTGAGGAGGAGAAAATTCTAACATTGTGTATGAATATGTTTTAGATTTTTATCACTGTAGACACACAAAGTGTATTTGTTAAACTGACAAAAAAGAGGTCTCATTATCCCGTGCTATTATACAGGAGGTGTAGATTTCTAGGGGGTTTTTAACTAATGAATTTGCCTTGCATGTTAAAGGAGAACTGAGTACGAAATCAATTTGGACATGCCTTTAAGTGTACTATTTTTTAGTTCTGTGTTGATTAAATGGGAGCATTAATATGTTACAGATTGCAACTGTAGCAAATGTCAATTTGTTTTCTTCCTCAAGACCACATATCTCATCATCTAAGTATTGTCAATTTGCAAATTGCAGAAAAATGTAGAATTAAATTGCTCTGCATGATCCTCTTAACGTTAGGGCAGTACATGTTTTGTAAGAGTAAGTTGTTTACTGTCTAGTGAGATCAAAACTTTGCTGGGAGGCCGAGGCAGGGTGATTTTATGTGGGGGTTTGTGCACAAATTATGTGAATTAAACACTGTTTGTGTACTTGGTGGTGAAAAGCTCTTCCCCTTGAGTGTAAGCAGTAGCTTTTAGGACGTGGTTTGTTTAGCTGCCTTGTGGGTAAATTTCCTGATTCAGCCAGGACAGGGTTAATTTTTTGCAATAGCAGGGAGGGGGCATGGCCAGGAGCCCGATTTATTCTGTCCCACCTCACATCTTTGCTGGGGGCAGGGAAAATCTCCCTCTCTCGGGAGCAGAAGGGGTTCCTTCCATTGGAGAAATGGGGAGGGTCCAGTGTTTTGTTTATTGTCAGAGTTTTTCAAAACTATATAAATAATTTGTTTGTCTTATACCTTTTGTTATTAATATTGCTGCTGTAACTGTTCATTTTCTTACCTCATTGCTGTTCCCAGTCAATTGTTCTCATCCCAACCCTTGATCTTTACCTTTTGTGCTTCCAGGTGGAGGGGGATGCGGTGGTGTGGGTTTAGTGGGAGCACTGATTTGGGGAGCACCATTCCTAAAGCACAGCAGTAACCACAGTGATGCATAATTTGAGTCACCTGCCTTAGAAATCTCACAATTGTAAACAGGTGGCCTTGCAGCCACTCACACAGAACCCAGAGGCTGAGTGGAGCTGAGACAGTTCAATCTTTAACTGCCTTGGAAATGCGACCTTCAATAGATTCTCTCCCACAAATGAATTGCTGTTGTGTCCTGGAGGTCTAACATCTTGTTTTCTACTTGACACTGCGTCACAAAGTCTGTCTTTCAGGTGAGAGATAAAGCTGCTGTTCACCTGATGACCTCCTGCCTCTCCTCCACCCCCAGGACCCTCTTGATTCAATCCTGCTGCCTCTCTGTCTGTTTAATTAGCTGCCCCAGTTGACAGAAGGAGCTGCCCCATAGTAGGTGGTCCCAGCCAACAGGTAAAACTTGCATTTCTGGCAGTACAGACAGTTCAAGAAGAGCCTTTACGGCCTGTAAAGATCAAATCTGGGGACTGTGATGCAGATGGTACAGCTCTGTGGCTGAAATGGCTTTCCTAAAACTGTTATTTGAGCTATTATTATTACTGTGCAATTTTCCCCCATTTCCTAATGCTCAGATGAGATAGTCTTCTGTTGCGAGGTTCATGTTTGGCTCATTTGATTTGCTTTGGATTTCATCCATTTATGGTTGTGGTTAAAGTGAGCACATAAGGTTCTTGATATGTGGATTTTCAGAGTCCAAGCTGGTGCCTCCTGTAACTGCCCTTCCCTGCCCTTTATTTTCTTTTGTTCCTTTACAATAACTGTAGTTTACTCTTATTTGCATAGAGCTGGAGTTGGAGCTTTCTTCAGTGATGCAGTGTCTCCTTACACTTGCCTTCATTGATCTGTTTTCTGTCTGACAATTATTGGAAGTTTTCTGCCTGTTGTTACAGCTGCAGCTTAATTCTTCTGTGTCTTGGTTTTCTGTGGTGGTGTCAGTTGGTGTGCTTTCCAGCCAGGCAGGGAGCTCAGGCTTTTGGGTTGTTAGAAATGTTATAGATTGATTTTTTTTACTTTGTCATTCATATCTTTTCCTCTGTATAAATTTGTATTTTACTGTCTCTTCCATTCCAGAATCATTTCTGCATTGGTGTACATAGGTAATAATTTTTGAGATGGTGATGATTAAATGGAAAATGTGCCCTTTAGATACTTTCTTGTTTCCAGGTGACCAATTTTATTCCATAATGATGCATTGTTCTGTGACTGGTGGCTTTTTGTATTGAGTTGCCTTTACAGTGATTTCTCATTAATACCATACAGCTTGTCCTTGTTGAATATTGTGATAAGTTTTTGCTTTGTATCTTGGATAGGAACACAGAGTTATTAACCTTCTCCTCATTAGGATTTTGTAAGTTTATGAGCATCTGTTTCTGAAAAAGGGAAACATAGGGGTTGTTTTCTCCTTTCTGAGGATGTGGGAAGACCCTTGTACAATTAGAAACGACTTCTAAATAATTTTTAAAATTGGATTTATGCTTTAGTTGGTCCCTTCTGAGGTATAAAGAATGGTTAATAACCTGGAATAGATTTAATTTTTCCTTGAAAAATGTGGGAAAATGAATTGTTGCCTTACAACATGGTTTTGAAGAACTGTTGGGAGCCTTGGAGCATTTTAATTCTCTTAAAAGCCATAACTGAGGAGCCAACAGTCCTGAGTCAGACGAAAATATCCTTGATGCAGAACAATCCTTAGGCATTTAAATTGTAAGCAAAAAAAACCCCTTGAACAATGTTTGAAAATCCATTGGTGTTCCACCTAATTACTCAGCTTCTTACTCTATTGGCCACTGTAATATTATTGTTTAGAGGGCCTCAAAATAGTTCCAAGAATACATGAATTGCTAATGTAGAAAATAAACAGAAAGGCAATTAGAGGCCAAGGTGAGGTGGAAGCTTTTGCTTTGCCTCTCCTGTGATTGGAAAAGACACGGAGAAGTTGTTTTCCTTTTCACCATCCTCCAAGCAAGCTTGTTTATCACATGCCACCTTCTGTGCACACAAAAATGGGAAGGCATAAAACAAAGGCTGAAATCAGCAATTCCTTGTGGTTAATTTCATTGAAGGGTGTTTGAGGAGCAAAGTTAAAATCCCAGCATAATTTGGAAGGGACCTTTGGAGGTCACTCTGGGGGAAGAAGGGTAATAAGGATGTCTCAAAAATATTGTTACTCTGGGTTCTGCACATCCTTAAAATTACATATCTGACTTATTCTTGTGTATTTCAAAATTAAATGCAGTGAAGTTGAGTGTGTGCAGTCTCCTCTATGCTGAACTCCCATACAATATTTGCTTTCACTTTACTTCCTCAGAAAAGACACAGTTTAAAAAAAAAGGAGTAAATACATGCATCTGGCTGCTTTTTTAATATTGACTTCTTCGTTTTTTTGTAGATTTAACGTGAACAACAAAATCCTTCATCCTGAAATTGCAGAATGGTGAGTAGCATAAAACCTTCCTCTTTGAGTGCCGTTGAACATGCTTTTATTGTACCATTGCTGCAGAGAGATTCCTTCTGCAGAAGCCTCCTACTTTACGATCTGAGTTTTAATTTTAAGCTGATTTCATGTTATGGAGTGGAAATAATGTGTAAAAGTAAAAACAGGGCTAGGTAACAGCATTTTCAAAAGCAAAGAATTCATGTAACATTTCTTTAACGTTGTGTCTGGATACACATTTTTATAGGATGTGTTAGGAGTTAAGTCACATTCATGTAAATATGAATTTGTATGAATAGGAAAAGAACTGAGGATAATTTATATTCTGGCAACAGAAATCAAAGGTAGATCAAAACTTTGAACAGGTAGTATTTTATTAGGTGTTATTACTTCTCTAGGATTTATTTTAGTAGCCTTAATTTTGTTGAATTATTATTCATACTACTATACTTTGTAATTCTTTGGGAATTCTGGTGTAGCCTATCTGGCATAGACAAATTAGTGTGTGAGTAAATGCAAAACTACTGCATTTTACTAGCCTTCCTCTTTTGATCAGCACTGCTAACTCTGTTCTCAGGATTGTTGCATAACTGACGCTTTCCAGTTTACCATTTAGGAAATTAACTGAAGAAAGAACATTTTTGTTAATGAATTAGGTTTTTATCTAAGCTTTTTTTGGTAAATTAATCTAGAAATGAGGAAGCAAATCCTTAGTTAAGACAGATAAGCTTAAAATCTTAAAATACAAAAGGCAAGTGTACACTCTCACTATCCCTGTATTGTATTAAATGCTACTACATTTATATTTTTAATGTTTATTATTAGCACACAGACTGAGAACTGTCTACTGCTGTCTTCATCTACAGCTAATTGCCAGCTTGAGAGCTGTGGAGCTGTTTTTGGAACATCAGAGTGGTTTCAGAAGGTGTAGAGTTTTCACAAGGTCACCTTTCTGTTGTTGGAGACATTTTCCATTGCTTGGCACGACGTAAAGCTCTCGAAGGGAAGTAGGAAGGGAGGAGACTTTGTGTAGACATCGTTGCATCCCCGAGTCCTGGCTGGCCCTGGAGCTGTGCAGCAGTGGGGCTCATTGCTCCTGCTCACCAGTGTAGGGGGAATGTGAGGGCTTTGTGACACAGAAGGCTTAGGGTACTAATTTTTAAACTCTGCCTCTTTTGTCCTACTAGAATTTGGACCCCAGTAGAGAAGAGAGAGAGGTGACAATTTGAGCTGCAGAAGGCTTTGGATCAGGCCTGCAGACTTGTTCCTGAGTTAGCTTTCAGCCTGTTTCCATCCCCCTAACCAGGGTGTCACCAGATAAGCTTTCCTCCTCTGTGGTTTCAATTAATGGGTGGTTGAATCTTCTTCAGGAAGCTCAGGTACAGGTGAACATGAGGTCCATGCCCTGGAGGTTGTACTGAGAGAGGTGGAGCACAGTGGAAAGGCAGCACTTGGAGCTGGGGTAGAGAGGATCATCTCTTCAGTGATCTGTGAGTGCCAGCCTGGACTTCTGCCTCTGTCCTCCCTGCAGTCTCGGGGAAGAGGAATGCTTGGGATGCACCTCCCCTCCACTTGGCTTTCAAGGAAAGGAAGTTCTAGGTGAAGCCAAAGTTCAGATTTGCATTCAGAAGTGTTTTAAAAGGTTTTATTGGGTTTGGTGGCTTTCATTTTGAGTCAGAAGTATGTTAAAGACTGTTGTTAGGATTTAAGTGTCTGGTGAAATCGATATGAGAATGACAGGTTATGTATATTAAGGCTTACTAAAACAGAAATCTCCTTGGAATGTCAAATTACCGCCCAAGAAAGTGTCTTTGGAAAGCAACAATATTTTTAGAATGAAGAAATTTTTTCTTTTAGGAAGATGAATTTTTGGGTTGTATTCTAGGGTAGGAAACCACATCCTTTGAATCATCTCCTTGCAGGGATGCATATCATTTCAAATTCAGCAAGCTCTGAACTGCTGTGTTTTACGTGGTGCTTGTCAGAAAAACTCCTCTGTGCCTTGCTGTCAAACCACCACCAAGAGATGAAATGGCTGAGCTTTCTGAACCAGCCAGGGAGAACTGGGAGCTACAAAAGACAACTCCAGGATTATACAATCCTCTAATAAAATGCAAAAAAAAAGATGGTTCAATACTGACAAGGGGCGAAGCATTTGTGATTAAGGATCTGTTGCCTCCTTTGCTTATTCATCCTTTTCCAAGATCTCAACGTTTTCTGACTTGGCATGGAACTTAAGGATAAAACATAGAAGAACTTGACCTTTGGATTTCAGCAAAGGGTGTTTTTACTTTTTTTTTTATTTTTAAAATTTATTTTATTGAGTGGATGCGTTTCCAAAAAGATTTTAAAACTTTCATTTTAAACTTAAGGGCTTCCATTTCAAATTTGATAGTAAAATGTATACACTAAGTATTGATTTCAGTGTTTTGAAAAGAAAATGTCATCAAACAGAAGATGAACTCAAACTTGTCAGAATTATCTCCTTGTTAATCAGAAGGAGGGTTTTCTACACTAAAACTCAGCAAAATGGCCTTTTGTTACTGTATTTTACCAATGTCTGCCTACCATAATTGTGGTGGTGCTAGAAATAAACATTTAGCAATGTGCAGCTCTTTTTGTGCCTGTATATACTGTATTTTCCTGTAACCCCAGTGAAAATGGGATTTGATAGTTATAACTGGAAGATTTCATGTGTTCTGTGTTTTGTATTACTTTGATGGAAAGCTATAATTGTTTCTTTGGGGAAAGTGATCTGTATGTTACTGTCTTAAAGCTGTGCATACGCTTTTTGTGTTTTCAGAGGTTTTTCTATCAGTGTCATAAACCTCTTAACATGTTTTTGAACTCCTATGTTTGGTGTTCATGCCCCTGAATTTCAGAATTGTGCTCTGGTGCCTCTCCTTTGCATTTGATCCAGACTCAGCGAGTTTTTATGCTTTGCAGAAGACTATAAATATATCAACTGTGGGAGAGAAATTTCTATAAATAAAGTGTGGAAAGGTAACAGCAGAGGTGGGAAAGGGTGAAGACAGGGCAGGACTGTGGGGTCTGCCTACATGGACGTCATCTCCACTTGTTAGGTGGTCTGTAAATGTAATGTTTCCAGAAGGACGAGGAGGAGTGGATGTTCCCGGCTGTTTTCCATGCATGTCACAGGCAGGAGACATTAAGGTTGTGCACATGTACTAAAAAGCAGCAAAACAAGGTGTCTGATAAAACCCTGAGCTGATAACTGGAAACAAATACTTCTGGTGGTGTGATCAGGGCTGCAGAGTGCACAGAGAGAAGCAAACATTTGTGTATCTTCGAGGAAAGCACCGGTTTGGGAAAATATAGTTGAGTTAGGTGAGTTTCAGCTTCCTAATTGCCTCGAGTTCTGTATGCTCCTGACCACCTGATGAGGCTGTGCATGAAATTTGGTATCCAGGCGTTTAAAATGCCCAAATGTGATTTCAGGACTGAAATGATACTTGTTTATATTAAAGCTTCCCTCTCCTGTTGGATGGCTGATATGTGTGAAAAGACCAGCTGCTCATATGGCCAAGTGCAAATAAAAGCACAGAATGTGTGTAAAAGAGGAGAATTAGGAAGAGGAAATGGTTTTACAGTGTTAAAATGAGGGGGGAAAGCTGAAAATTTTAGGCCAGTCCTGACAGTCAGAGACTTGTGCTTCTCTTTCAACTTGATTGCACTGAGTGCCTCTTAATCTGAAGGCTGCCTTCCGTGCTGAATCTGTCCATTTTCACAGTTGCATTAGCTGGAGTCTGGAAATTATTTGTTCCCTTTGAAATATTAATGCATTTATGCAGAGTGTGTGACTGGTCCAAGAGCTGTTTTTAAGAGAATGTTGAAGTTCACGCTCATGAACAAAGGTGGGATTTTCTTCCTATCCTTATTTTGGAAGTGGGAGGAGTAACCAGGGACTTTTTTGGTATTTAGTAGAGGGTGATCCTGTTCCCTGCACATCCTCCCTCCCTTCCCTGCTGATGGTTGGGCTGTGGGTTTTGTTGGTCTCAGAATGACTAAACATCTCCTGTAAATATTTCACTGCCTGACCTTGTGTAAATGAAGGGGTTGCATTGCATAAAAACTGTGTCTGAGGCTGAGCATGAATTTCTGTATTCAGAAAGATACCTGAGAAACTGTGATCTAAAATAAATACCTTGAGCCCCGAAGCCTTATGTCCAAGTCAAGGAAAATGGGTTTTAATACTGTTTGCCCTTGCTGTGGAGCAGTTACTAACTTGTATTACTAGCAGATTCCAGCAGAGATTAGACAACTGAATTATGAAACAACCTATTTTTCAGGCACTTTCAGATCAGGAATATGTACTGTATATTGAAAGTAATATAAAGGCACATCAAACCAGTATTAAATTACCCTGCTAGCACATGCAGTCTTCCAAAGAACAGAATTTAAAAAAATAAAAATATCTATAAGCCTTTGCTACCTCATTCTAACTGGAATGTATCCGAGCCACTGTTCTTTATGTCTTGGCTGAAAGACAGAAGCAGAAATTTGTTTCCTCACCCGTGGTCAGCAGAGTTTACCATCCCAGTGTAATTTCTTGCACTTTTTTGTGCACTTTTAAAACCTCGTTCTTTACATTCTCAGTGTGCACAATGATTATTTTGTGTCATATTCCAACTGGCTAAGAAGGTCAATCCGTTCCCCCCTGCTGTGTTTCTGTTTGGAAACGCATTCTGATCGATATTGGGATTTTTACAAAGGCACCTTTGCTCTTGCCAAAAGGTTGGGTTTGAAGGGGAGTGGCTGAGCTGTGGCAATGCAATCACTGTCGGTGGGAAACGCTCTAATCTCACCTCAGAGGCACTGATGGCTGAGAAACCTGTTCCTGGACTCACTAAAGCAAACTACAGGAGCAGAAATACGGTAAATAGTTTTCTACAGCAGTGTGAGGAGGAGCGTGGTACAATAAAAAAGGGGTGTCTCGGTGGCAGTTTCAAAGCACAACAGTTGTGGTGCTTTGTAACTGCTGCAAACTCTGGAGTGGAGCTGGAAAATACAGTTTAAATGTTTTCAGGAGATGTAGTTCTGTGCTTTGTAAACAGTGAGAATGTACCTCACAACTGCCTTAGAGATAGGCATGAAAAATACTGGGAATTCAGTATGTGCAGCAGTGGAAAGAGCATGTGGTTTTTAACAGGAATTATGGAACAGTGCTTTCCTGTTCATGTCACACTAAACAGCTGCTTTTATTTGAAATACATGGTAGAAATACATGTAGTAGAGAAGAATTAAATGGTGAATTTTTGAGATGAGTTCAGAAGAGAGTGTCAAGGCACATAAACATACACAAATTCATTATCTCCTAAGAGCAGGATTAGGTTTTTAGGGGGTTCCTTTGTTTTGGGGTGTTTGTTTTTTATTTTCCTTCAGCAGCATGTGAAAGAATGGAGATCATGGCTGTGATTACTGCTGCTGTGGTTTCTGAATTTCATGGTTTGGATTTTTAATACCAAACAGAAATTGCATTTCTTCACACCACCCCCTGCACACCTTTCGAGGAATTGCAAATAGGTGGGAGTTGGGATTGTGCTGAACAGAAGTTCTGGAGATCTGGGAATTTAATGATGTAAACTAGTTTCAAATGGTGTTTAAAAAGTAAATCAAGTGTGCTTATAGAAATGTTCCATTTGAGGGAGTGTTTGAGTCATGACAAATGCAGAAATGCATTGCTTTTGTTCCTAATGTATTGTAGAATGAGTTGAAAAAAATGTTGGTTGAACCATTTGTCTGTAAGTATTAAACAGGGCAGGCTGATGATTGAAATGCTTGTGACTTCTCTTTGTAAGATTGTTTTGCTAATGCTGAATCAAAGCCAACAAAGCTTTGCTGTCATGAATACTGTACTAGCTGTTTGCTCTTGGGGTGCACTTGATCTCATCTTACTATGGGTGATGCATGTTATTTTCAGGGTTTTTTTTTAATTTTGTATTCTTTAACTGTGAAGTTGCAGCCTAACATGCTCTCTGTTCTCCTTCTCTTAAAGTCGTGTGATTAAGACAGACATGGAGTTGGAAGTTCTGCGCTACACCAATAAAATCTCCAGTGAAGCTCATAAAGAGGTAATGGGTCCTTTAGTGTTAATAATTTCTGCTCTTAGTGTAGCAGTGGTGCTCAAAAAATGTTCCCAGCAACCCAGAATTGCTTAGTAATAAAATAATGGAAAGGCTGGCTAGAAATAAGAGGATAATATCCCTCCTATTACAGCCCAGTAATATACCTTGCATTGTCCTTGAACTCACTGGTGCATTTGTGATGTGTGAGAAATGAAGTGTGGTTTGGGGTAAGAGCTGGAGCCTTAGCAGAAGGTGACCTGCTTGCAATCTGTCTGTCCTGCGTGCACAAATACCTGCAAAGTGATGGAGAAAGAAAAGATCAAGAAGATTAATCAGGCCTATGTCTGCATGTGGAGGTGTGAAAAGTTTAACTATCAGGTAACTCTCTGCAGGTGCTTCCAGACTGGAGAAGTGTTTCCATATGGGGGCAGGGAGTCCTTAGGTTGCTCCTCAGAGATGGGTCTGTCCCCCAGGGCAGTGCTGAATCTTGCAGTTCTGCTGCACCAGTGGGGCAAAGACAAGTCCAGGTTTTCAGCAAGGCTGCTCAGGTTGGACCCAGCACTGTGCTGGAGTTGTGCTGCTCTCCTGGTGTCAGTCCTGTGCTCCATGTAGTGATGCAGAGAGGCCATGAGTTCTGGGAGTGGTGGTGACCGAAGGGAGCCGAGGTAAAAGTAGCTGATGAGGTAACTGACTCAGCTGCTGGCTTTGCTCCTGCTCAGGTTTCTGAACTGGGAAGTGTAAGAATGTTTTGAAGTGAATATTGTAAAATTGAAAAGTCAAGGGACAATCAATTTGCATTCATTCTCCTTGCTTCTTTATCATCCTTGAATAATCTTCTCGCATCTGAGAGTATTTTTTCTGTAGATCAGCTGCCTAGAATTTCTATAATACAGAAACAGGCAAAGGAATAAAACATTCTTAGCAAATCTGAGAACAAAAATAAGATTTATGAGTTGTAAACGAGTGTTAACTCCAGTAGTTTTCTGTTGATTCAGATTGCAAAGTATAAAAGAGAATCTTCCATTGTAGCATAATCCAGTTTGTAGCTTTGCTTTGCTAAAGTAAAACAAAAGGACTTGCTGCCAAGTTTGCCACATCTTTCAGAATTAAACACTGTGTTTTGATGAGCTACACTTCATTAGGATATAGTAGTTTGGCAATTAAACTTGCTTTATTGCTGGAGACTGCAAGCATTTATAAAGATTAAAATGAGATTGATTCCAATGTAGTTTTAAAATACATCTACTGATGTAAATTTAAATAAAGTACAGATGATATTTTTGTATTATAAGTTCCTCTGGAGATAGTTGTAAGTCATAAATTTATAAATATGAGGTTCCCTCCTGCTATGATTGTCCCATGTTAATATGTATCTTACAGGTAATGAAGGCAGTAAAACCAGGAATGAAAGAATATGAGATGGAAAGGTAAGAGTTCTTTCAATAATTATAATAAAAAGGAAAAAGTCTCTCTGTAGTAGGGGAAGAAGCAGTAGCTGAGACAAAGCAGCAGCATGGATTGAGTTCAGACTGAGAGCTCATTGCTGTTTGAAGACCACTGCAAACATTATTTTATTATTTTGAGGTGGTGCTTCATCAGTTCAAACCTGTGTTTGATGAGGGTTGGTTATTTTTTGCTGACAGGTAAGTGAAATACTCTCCTCCTGGAGTTCTAACAGTTTACAGAAGCTTTACAAAATACCTGCTATTATTGTTTGAAGCCACCCGATAAAATGGTGTTCATGGATAAGCACTGCCCTCAGCCTGGTTGTGCTCGGAGGACTGCAAGGATGGGTGTTTAAGGATCTCAGGAAAGGCTGTGTCGAGTTCCATTTTGCCTGCAGTTCCAATCCAGCAGCACCTGTGCTCAGCCTGTGCGAGGAGCTCAGCTCACACCTGCACTGGGGGTTCCTGCAGCAGTCGAGGGGTCAATGGGAAGGCAGCAGATCTCTCTGTACAGGCACACACGGGGCTTGGGCTGCTACAGTAATGATGTGTCTAGACCTAAGCAAAACATTGCCTCCTTTCTTGAATCAATATTTACATGAGATCATCAGCATTTATGTTATAAAGCATGGGTTTGATCATCAAGTCCGTTTATTTTTAGCTTGCACACAATATTTTCTCTTTTCAAAGTATTTGCATAATGAAGGAATAGAAAACAGCAGTCGCATCTCAGTTGCTGTTGTTTCTTGGCAGTAATTTTCCAAAGGCTAGTAAGCAGGCTAGAGCAGCACCCAGGGAGGGGGAAATAAAATGACCACGATCTTTGTCATCAGAATTTCAAGGTAGCTCAAAAGACAAATATAACATATGCAATGTGGAGAAACTAATGTTACATTTAAGCAGTTTAAAGTTCTGCAGGTGCTCTAGGCTCATGCATATAATTTGCTTGTGTTTCAAATTGCTTTGTGCTTCAAATTTCCCCATATATCACCAGGTAAAAGGGGAAAAGCATGCTGCATACATTCTGCCTTCAACTTTATTCCTGAACTTTGTGTTCATTTTTACTCACTGCCCATGCTATACATGCTGATAGTGAAATTTTGGGTTCTGGAAGTCAGTAGCAATCAAAAATTTCCATAGAGCAGAATTTGGTCTCAGGTGCTTTTAAATGTCATGATTCTGACAGTTTGATTAAATGTCACACAACAAATACATATATATATATACAGTCTGTGATGTATATTGCATTTTTACTCCAGGACTTTCATACTTCCCTGGCTAGCTCCTTCCATACACATCAACCTTTTGGAAAGATTATTTTTTTTCTTTCAATTAAAACAAATAAATAAATAAAACAGTTATTACACTTATTTAAAATTGCCTTCTGTTCTTCCCTACATTTTGATAGATTACACTCTTGAAATAGTTTGAGGTTATTTAGCTAATAAAAGAGGTCTTGGCAGACTGCTCTGCAGCATCTGCCTTGGAGACTATAATTAGAACTTCAGGTTCTTTTGCTGGTGGAATTCATCCTTGCACTGGTTTTTGTTCCCTTATTCCTTTGGGAAAAAAGCGTCCTAAAAATGTAAACCTGTCATTTCCACACCTTTCTGGTGAGAAAAGTGTCATTGAAATGTTTATAAATGAAGTTAGAAAACAGTCTAGGAAATCTCTATTCTGTATACAGGAAACCTGTCCGTGAATGTAGTCTAAGAAGGGAACTTTCAGAGACCTAAAGATAGCCAAGATGCAAAAATAGACAATTTTCACTGAAATAGCAGAGTTATGGGGAGTTTTGGTGGTGGTTGTTTCTTTGGTTTTTCCTTTGTCAGCAAAATGCATGGTCTGGATAGATTTATCAAAAGTATTTGCAGTTGTCTTTAGAAAATCAATTAAAAGTTAGTGCAATTTTTCATTTTCTACTGTTTCTAGGGCTTCCACTCCCTTTTTGAAAGCTTTCTGAATTGTGTGGCTCTCTTCCCCTGCCTTTGCAGTTCCCACTGTTGGCTGTGAAACTGTGATTTTATTTTTTTTTAATGAATATAAATAGCTCTTGAAGTGTGGCCAATAAGCCCCCCTTTCTTATTGCTTTACTTTCGTTCTCTGACATTGTGGACTACAGCATGTGCAGTTTTGGGTACAAAGCTGGTCTGACCCTGTCTGCTAGGAAGAATAATGCCAGAGATCCCCAAAGCAATTAAAATTTCCCATTACTGGATGTAGGACCTAAGTGTTGCCTTTTCTTTGTCCATTTGGTCAAGCACCGGGAAATGGTTTTGAACCAGTAATGTGTTAATGCTGAGATGTATAAAAAATGAACACATTTAACTGCAAACCCAATCAGCCCTGACTTCTTTTTTTGGTTTGATGTTATTTAACTTTAATGTGTGGTCGGTTGACTTTAAGGAGACAGCCCATGCAATTATGTACAAACAGTAATTCACAGCATGTGTAATTGCATAGAAAGTCATTTTGGTAGGTCATATTCTGGGTTTTCTCTGAAGCAGTTTGTTTAGTGTTTGTGCTTATCTCATGTGTAATTAATCTTCTTTAATTAAAGGCTTTTAATTATGAAACCGCTCTGTAGTGAATATATTGTTAAAATACAGCAAAATGGTAAAAAATATCTCTTCAGCTCGAGAAGCATGTGAATGAAATCTGTGAATTCAGATAAGTTGTGTGCATATACAAACAAAAATGTTTTGTGTATGTATATATATACACACACACTGAAAGTACTAATTAGAACCTACAGTCATCTGTTTCAGAATGCTCTAAAGTTCTGTAAATACCTTCTAGATCAGCGTTTATTAATTTCTAGAGTGTTGCCTGTTCATCTGTTCACTGTTTTCCAAATGAAATGCTGAATCTTCTGTGCATTTCCTCATTTGTTCCCTTTTTATTGAAGCTGCTGGAGCGAGGCCAGAGGAGGCACCAAGAGGATCAGAGGGATGGAGCAGCTCTGCTGGGAGGAAAGGCTGGGAGAGTTGGGATTGTTCAGCCTGGAGAAGAGAAGCTTTGGGGTGACCTGATTGTTGCCTCCCAGTACCTGAGGGAGCCAAGAGGAAAGATGGGAGAGAGACTCTTGACAAGGGTCTGGAGTGACAGGACAGGGGGGAATGGCTTCACACTGACAGAGGGTGGGTTTAGATTAGATATTAGGAAGAAATTCTTTGTTGTGAGGGTAAATAATTATGGGGATTTTGTAGTAGTTAATACTAAACATAAACCCTACTCTGCTGTAACAGCAACAACTTGAAGAATAAAATGGCAAGAAATCAGCTACGGAGGTTTTTTCTTCTTGGTTTACAATGCTTGCAGGCTATTTTTACACCTTGCCTCTCTTACCAGCTGAGGCTGATAAAGGTTCTTTATCCCTATTCTTTTTGGTGCTGTCCCTGATTCCAGAGCAGAGCTTAGACTCTGAGATGAGCTGCTGTTGTATCTGTCAATGCTAAATTTCACTATCTGTGTAAGTCTGAGAGTGCTCTCACGGATTATGGCTCTCATCTTTCATTTATCTCTCCCTCCTCTGCTCCAGAGGAACAAACTGAAAATAAAACATACATGTTGTTTCACTAAAAAAGAAAAAATAGCCAGAATAATTTTATTTTCCTTTGGATGTTTCCTTTTAGTGAAATGCTGATTATTTTAGCTCATCAATATTTGCCACTTTCCATCTCCTGATATTTGCTCTTCGAGTGTTTTTGAGACAGTCGCTGACTTCTGCAGCAAATAATCTTTAAAAATCTTTCTGGGTTTTTTTCATGAGTCTGGTTAGAATTTGAGCTCGATTATAGCCTTTGTAAGTTCTTCACATAAGACTGTGTGGATAGTAAATAAGAATTCTCGTTGCAGCTGGCAAAAGTTGCTTTTTGGTGTGGGAATGGTGTTGAATTGTACCATGACCTTCACTGGTATTTGTGTATTTTTATTAAACAACCGACCAGCGATGCATTAATCTCAAGCCCCATGTCAGTCTGCTCAGTTACTGAAATATCTTCTCTTTTTCTTTCATTTTTTTTTAAGTCAGTGTTGGGTAGCCTGGAAGTGGCTTGACTGCCATGTTTCCCAAACTGCCTCACAATTAGAGGTGATGAGGTCTTAAATGTAAGTAGCTGCCATCAAAAGGCTAATTTGAAAACTTGAAAATACATCAAAAACTGAGAGAGGCAGAAGGTGGCCTTTCCCCGTGTTTAAAAAACCCCAATCCATTAATTTTTTGTTTGTTTCTGCAGACCTGTGTGGTAGGATGGGTGTCTGCCTGCTGCACCCAGTATTGTTTATTTGTGTTGATACCTAGTTCTAGCAGAAGGGTTGAAGGAAGAAGTGGATCAGACACAATCTCTGTTTTTAGCAGAACATCCTCACTCCCAGCAGTCCAGGAGCTTCTGTCCAACAGGGATTGCACAGGAGCCAGCAGGGAAGGAGTAGCTGAGCCAGTGGTTTTGTACCTGTGCCTGTTCAGGGGTGGCAGGGGTCACCCAGATCTTCCTAAAAATAGTGCAACAAAATGACCTACAGCAGCCCAGGGCCAGGTTGGCAGCTTAGTGCTGACAGCTCTGACAGCAAATGCTGGGTCCCTGCTAATTGCTCAGTTTGAGAGAGCTGCTGAATCTCATGTGCCCAGTGCCCCCAGGGAAGTCAGATATAATATATTTGCTGGGAAGAGCAGCTGGATTCAGAGAGACACTTCCTGGAGCCTTCCCCTCCTGCCTACCTGAGGGAACTCAGGTACAGCTGCTCCTTTGATGTTTTAAATTAGGCTGTCGCCACTCATTTCCTAATCCAGCTGAAGTCGGCTTGTAAATAGGCTCCAAATAAATCTAAATTTAAAAATTGGTTTTAGAAAACCCCTGAGCATTGTTCCTCTTCTGTGACATACAGAGGCACAATTGCATATGTATGCACACTCTGTGAGGATTACCTGTGAGCGTGGAGACCTCCTGTCTCAGCACCTCATCTGGTGTAGGAGACCTAAATCCACTTGGGAGGTTCCAGCTGCCCATACCTGCTTCCAGTCTCCCTGCTCTTCCCTCTGCCCAGCTGAGAGGAACAATGTGGGAGTTGGAATCTCCCCTCCCTCCTGGGGAGGGGAGTGTGGGGGCACTCTGAGACTTGTTTTGCCTGAGCTGCTGCTCAGTGTGGTTGGTGATGGACTCCATTTACTGCTGGGAGGGAGCAGAGCAGTTCCAGTATGTTCCCAGTAACCTCTCAGCATTTTCCCTTTTCAGGAGGTGCTGTGGCAAGCTCCTGTGTTCTCTCTTTCAGTCACCTCCTGGTGGAAGAGCACTGTTTAATTGCACAAATCTCTCTTGTGATTTCTGATTGAAGTTCCACATAATTGGTTTTTATCTTCGACAAAAAAATTGTGAAATTGGATCATGTGAGAGCTTTAAAATTAAACCCTCTATCAGCCCACAGATACCAAAGAACAATTACCACGCTGGAAAATGTTTCCCTTCAGAAAGAGAGCTGTGGAAGGATGTACACCAAGTGTGTGCATACAGAACCTGGCTTGCTTGCACAGCAAGATAAACCCAGCTTTAAGTGCTGTGTCATTGTATGTCCTTTCAGGGTTTTTAATAAAGTAAGTGTTGTGGTAAGTCATAATTATCCTTTTATTATCTTTTTAGAAATCCAAAACTAGTCACAGTTTTTATTTTAATTTTGTAACTGATTGAAAATTGCAAACAATATTAATTTCTGTGGGTGTTTTGCAGAGTGACTATTACTATTAGTTCAATTAACAACAGAACAAGCTTTCTTCTCAAATTAGCAATGATTTCAGTTTCTACTGCATCTAGTGTGGCATTGAGATAGTGAACTAATTAGCATTGCTAATGACAAGCTAAGATTGGAGATATGTGAAATGGAACTCATTGTAAAAGACAGCAGGCTGAACTGATTATTATTTGCTGTGGATTTTGTTCATGCTTGTTCAGACAAGTCAAAAGTAAAGATTCTGCCATATGTGAGGCTTTATCTGCATTGTGAGCTTTAGCTCAATAATTTTTGCTAATTACTGATGAAGCAGAGAGATGAGAATTTTGTGTTTGTTGGCCATCTTTTTATAAGCAGAATTGCTCGGGATCATGCTCAGAGACCAGAAGCCCAACTTGAAGGAAATGGGTGGAATGTACCAAAAGTGTCCATTAATGAGGTGATGTTGCACACTGACCTTCTGAAAATCAAACCCATTTTACACAGGTGAAAATGAACAGATCTTTTCCTTGCTGCTGGCATGCCCGCTGCATAAATTCTTTTCCAGATTTGTTCTTGGGGTACCCTCGTCCTCACGGTGTGCAAGTGCCACCTTCCAGCCTATGAAGTAGCATTTCTAATGGCTGTCATGATGGTTCTTTTGTTTGCTTGATTTTTGTTTGGTTTTCTGTTGCTGCATCATCTCTCTGGGGGATGAATTGTGCAGAACTGTGTACTCTTTTGGAAGGTGGTGATTTTTTTACTGTGCACATTATCAGCACTGTTGAAAAATGCAGGGTCAGGGTTATCATTACAGGATGAAATGTGATCGTAGAACTATAGAATCAGCAAGGTTGGAAGAGGCCTTTAACTGGAACCCCTTAACCACCAAACCTCATCACCCAGAGCCAGGTCCAGATGCCTCTGGAACACCTCCAGGGGTGGTGACTCCAGCTGGCTGATGTTCAGCTGCTGTTGACCAGCACCCCCAGGTCCCTTTCTGCCAAACAGCTCTCGAGCTGCTCCTGCCCCAGCCTGGAGTACTGCAGGGGGTTGTTGTGGTCGAAGTGCAGGACCCAGCACTTGCCCTTATTGAATCTTGTGCTCCTGTCCTTGGTTCATTGCTTGAGTCTGCCCTCCAGCAGATCCACGCTCACTACCCAGCAGTGTTGTCTGCAAATTTACAGAGGGTCTCTCACATCCAGATCATCAGTAAAGATATTGAACAGGACTGGTCCCAAAATTGAGCCCTTGGGAACACTACTAGTGACTGACCCCACCTGGATTTAGCTCCATTCACTGCAGCTCTCTGGACCCAGCCATCCAGCCAGTTTTTTTTGTACATCTAAGAGTCTACTCATAAAAGCCATGGGCAGCAAGTTTTTCTAGGAGGATACTGTGGGAGATGGTACCAAATGCTTTACTGAAGCCTAGAGAGGCACATCCACAGCCTTTTCCTCATCTACTAAACGGGTCACTTTGTCATAAAGGAGATGAGATTGGTTAAGCAGGACATGCCTTTCATAAGTCCCCATGCTGGCTGGGCTTGATCCTCTGGTTGTCCTCAGGATGGCACTCAGGGTGATCTATTCCATGACCTTGCCCGGAACCAACATTAGGCTGGCAGGCCTGTAGTTTCCCAGATCATATCCAGCCTTCCTGGACTCCTTTGTCCTTCAGGACTGACTTCATAGGGACTCTGTCACAGTTAATGTCATAAATAGCCTGCCTGCTGGCAGTCTGAGGTGGAAGTCCTGCTGGTGTCCCTCCTGCTCTCTTCACCCAGTACAGAAAACTCTTAACATATTGTGGTCACTCTGCCCAAGACAGCCACTGACCACCACATCACCCACCAGTCCTGCTTTGTTCTCAAACCACAGGGCACCTCCTCTGGTAGGCAGGCAGAAATGATGGAAAATGTAAGGACTGGGGAGGAATCTGAATCATATTAGACAGTAGAGGTGATGTTTCTGCTAAAATCAAATTGAGCCTTGAGGCAGTCTTGGCAAGTGATGGATACGAAGAGCTTTGCTGACAACTGACTCTGTGTCTCCCAGTTCATCTACTGAAACCTGTATATTTAAAAGAACTAATGAGATATGTGATATAAGTTAATCCATTAGTGTAAGGTACAGTTGCCATCACTTCTCACTCAGAACAATCCCCTTGTAAAGTGTCATATCCTTCAGGAGCATTGGACTGGATTTCTGCTCTTTCTTGTTTCAGAATGAACCTGCTGTGTTCTTATGGTCAGCACTGAGTGTTTGGGTTGGCATTGGTAACAGCATTCAGGAGTTGGCTTCCCAATTCTGCAAGATTTGAGGAGATTTCTGAGGTGTTTGTGTTGAGGGAGGGGTGATCTGCTTTTCATCAGTAACTCTGTGAGGAGGAAGTGGGTACTGTATGAAAAGAAACCATTAAACTGAGGAAGGTCCTGGCCACTGCTGTTTCTGATGCCATTGCAAATCAGAGACTTGTGTCCATAAGACCTCTGAGGGGTCTAGAATTTGTTTGGATCAGGTGAGCTTGTTGGTTAGTTGGGACTGAGGGGGCAAGGAGGTCTCTATTACTTGAAAGAGTTCCAGGATAAGGGGTGTGACTTCTTTCTGGGAGTTTTCTGTTTTACTTTGTGCTTCATTTTCATATTGGTTCCAGCACTTGGGATTGGTGTAGTGAGTTTATCAGCTACAGTAGGCCCTTGGAGCTAGATTTGGGTCCCTCGTGCAGTTTAGAATAACAACTGAAAATTAATCCCATTTCAGCCCATCAGTCTGCATTAACCTCTGACTGCAGTGCTGGTGATTGCTCCTGCTGCCCTCACCTTCAGCCAGCTCAGGTGCTGGAAAGCAGCCTGAGCTCCGGCCAAAAGGAGCAGCATCTGCCGAGATGGTGTGTGGTGTGAGGGCAGTGGAGGGGTCAGTGGGACCCTGTGAGCAGGGTGCAGGGAGTTTACCAACGAGGGGCCGTGCAGGTTTTTTGACCTGCCTACAGAGCACCTGTGTAGTCATTTGTTTGGCTCCCTGCGTAAAGAGCGGAGTGTTGAGATGTTCCCAGGAATTGAAGCAGGTGTAGACTTAGCTGCAAAATGTGCCTGCATCTGCCTGAACCAGATGGAGTCCTGCTTCCTCACCTGCCCTGCCCTGAAAAATTCTGACTTCTGCAGCCAACTACATCCTGTCCAGACATTGTCATCATAAATTGAGTGTTATAATCTTTTATTATCCTTAAGTTAGTCGGTTTGCATATCCCAAATGACAAATTACTGCCCTATTCTCTCAGAATAGCTCAAGTATTCAAAGAAACTATTAAGGGCAAATTAAGCTCTGTACTGGGACACCAACTTCCTTCTAACCTAAGCCCTAACTGCATTTCTGCTCGCTCTGGGTTGTTGAACAGAAGTTCAAACTTCAAATATCCAATTTGAAACTGAAAGGAAGATTATGAAGCGCTGGTGATTATGTTGGCACTCAGTGTCACTGAACAGCACTTGTGCATTGTGTGCTATGTGGGTGGCTGTGTATTTGCTAAGAAGCATAACTGAAGATGAAAGTTTAATTATTTCTTCAAGGCAAATCCTTTCTCCCATGGACTTAAACTTGCATAGGAAAAATGAAAATTCATAAGGAGTGTAAAAATTGGCTAAAATTAAAAAGCATTTATTTTTACCCTATTTATTCTTCTGAATAATAAAATTTCCCCATGGGTTTTTGGAACATATGTAGAATAATTACACTGTAGAAGTGGTGCTTTAGTTCAGCTTCTAGAGCTAGGGCAAACATTGTGATTACGCTGCGAGCTTAAATCTGGGTTTTATAGAAAATCTCATTCAAGGCTCTGTTGCCATCAAGCACAAAAAACTGTGACCCGTGGATTGGTCCCTGTGGGAGCAATTATTCTTTGCAGAGACTTTTTTTCCAGCACTGAATATTATAAATGTCAGAAAAAAGTTTAACCCTCAGTACCTCTAACAGAACGTTTCCATACCTGCTGGCAAGAATAAAAATTTTTAGCTGGTATTTGCATTATTTTATCTTTAAGCCAGGATTTTTTTTTTTTTTTAACAAAAGCTTCTCTTTATAAACAACTCAAAGGTAAAAATACTGTCTTTTCATTACAGACTGCATGCCTTGGTGAAGCAGCTGATGCTGCTTAATGCAGTGCTGTGCCCAGGCCTCTCCTGATGGGCTCTTGCACGCTGGATGCTGTGTGAATTGCTGATTAAAACCTCTTGTCTGCCGGTGGCAGCGGGGGGAGGACGTGGAGGGGAGCGTGGGGTTGCTTAGGAACACGGGTTAGATCTGACACTCAGTGTGTGCCTGAGTGACATGTTTGGGTGAACAAGAGCAATATGTTCATCCTCAGCCTGGGTCTGAGGGAAGCGCTGGGGAGTGGGAGCTGACACTCGCCTCCGGGGGAACCTGCTTCCTCCGGGAGAGATGCAACGTGTGTGTGCATTTCTGCTGCCTTAATGCTGGGGTTTGTTTAAGGCTTGGCAAAGCAAAGCATGTGCGTTATTCCTAGCAGAAATTAGAGCGATGTTTTTCTGTTACTTAAATATCACATCCAAACCCAGCAGATTTCCTGCCCCTTCCCTGTTCTCTCATGGGTGTTCTTTGGTGCTGAGTATGCTTTGGTCATTAACTGTGACAAAACACTGACAAAATGGATAGATCTTTCATCATGTGTTCAAAGACTTTTGCAAAGTGACACCAGTTGTGAGATGCTGAGAGGAATGTTGTGCTGCCTTGTCACTGAAGTTCAAGTCAGAGGCACCATTCAGTCACCATAATACTGCAGTGAGGCATAAAGACAAATGGGTCCCAAATGTGTACCAACCCTGGGACAGGATGAGTCACCTTTACTTGTACTTTTTTTTTTCTCAGTTATTTGTATGTATCACATTGTTACGTGATTTGTACGTTTCTAAATATAAAATATTGATGATACTCAAAATAGTCTCAAGCAACATGAAATTAAGAACCTCTGGTTTTGAGACATGAAGAGAGGACCTTGCAAGTAAAAATCAATAAGTTTTTTTACTTTCTAAAGGATGCAGATTCATTTGTGTGGGTAGTTATTATGTAGAGCTCGCAGTGCGATTTGACAATTTTTTTTAAAGTGAGTTATGTTAGTTTTCAGTTCAGTTTTGCTTAGCATGCCTAAGTAATTTTAAAAGACTTTGTAAGGCCTTTCAGCGGTTCAGAACTTTATTCCATATTATTGTGACAAGCATTGAAAAGTTTATTCCAGTATATTATGAGGAAACACACTGCTCTGCTGTTTGCATGTTCTGTAGCTCAGATCAGGGCTGGATCTTGGGTGGAGCTCTGTAACCTCCTGCCTGTCATCCCACTTGATCTACACAAAATGCACCAGGCACCCTGGCTGTACCCTGTGGGGTATTTTTGGCCAAGTTACTTTGCTGTTTGCCAGTTGTATTCACTCCTCCAAGGTTCAGTCTATACTTTTAATCTCCCCCTCCTGCTCGGTGAGCTGACGCAGAGAGGAGGGGCAGGGTTATGCCCTTTGCCACTGCTTTGATGCTCCAAAGACAGCTTGGAAAAATCAGTGGGTGTAAGTTTGTCTAGGGAGAGACTGTCCAAGTGTTTCCCTTTGGATTGTGTGAGACAAAGGTTGTTTGTTCTGTTTGTACTGCTGTTTGTGCTGTGCCAGGTCAGTTGGCTGTGCTCAGTGGGGCTGAGTGGGGACTGTGGGGTGCCAGTGGCACCAGTTCAGACAGGTGGTCCTGCTTTGCACCATGTTCATCTTGACAATCTGCTGGTGGCTTTGCCTCGATCCTCAGCACCTGAATGGGGTGTAGAGCTCCAGGCTTCCAGCTACAAATCATGGCAAATCACAGCTGTCACCATTGCCACTCCAGATAAATGCCAGACCATTGCCAGGTGCCATTCATCTTCCTTCAGCGCTTCCACACCTGCTCATTAGCCCCCTGCTGGCATCCAGCATCCCTCTCAGAGGAGTCCCCAGATCCCAGAGATTCACCCACACCCCTTCAGGCACCTCCTGCAGCCACTGGGGCTTGGGCAGTCATGGCTGGGCTGCTGCCAGAGACCCCCTGTTCGTAGCTGTGTTCGCTGTTTGTGCTAGAACAAGAGGCACAGGGCTTCTTAAAGCAGGCAGTGATGAAAACTTGGCTTAAAGTATTCACTTTTATCCAGAAAGAACTTGAGTGAAGGACTGAGAGCCCTGTTGTGTGCTGAAGGACTGGAAAATGGAAGTGGATTGTTCGAGCAGGAGTGGGAAGAAGAGGCTTGATGTATTTCAGAGATTAAAAAAAACCCCAGAAAATAAAACTTTCTCCAGCACCTTTCATACATCAGGAAGAAAGTTAGAAGCTGATAGGGATGAGCAGGATGGCTTGTGTCTTCTAATGGATTTTTCCTTGATGAGAGATAACTTTTACAGTGGCAACAGTACTTTTAAATCTTCATTTTCTGTTGAAAAAGAAAAAGGCATCACTTCCTTTATTTTTCAGATGGAGTGTAGGTAATCACAGCAGACTTCCTTTTGCTCTGAGTCATTCCTAGCTGGTTGTACGTATATTTTTGTTTCTTTGTTCAACCTGAACAAGCATTTCGAATCCATGAATCATATGTCTTGGTGGTGCTCTTTAGAACTGGAAGCAGGTGGAAATTCATCAAGCTGCTGAAAATGGAGCTGGGAAAAAATGCGTCTCAGCTGCCCTAATAGGCAGTGCTCTTGTAGACATTGCCGGTGGCCTTTGGATCAAACAGCAGAGAAATGGCTTTGCAGGAAGAGCCCAGGAAATTCTAACTAGGTAATGAGTAGTGGCTCCCTTTTGATTTACAGCATGGCTTTGCAATCAATCTATAAAAGCTTTGAAGAGAAAAAATAAACCTCCAAGGGAAAGGAAAGGGCCATACAATTAGTTGCTACTGTCTGCTTACTTGTCTTCCCTAATTCCAAGAGCGTGTGCTGAAAATGGATGATGGTGTGCAAGAATCTCAACTATTGGCCATTTCCTTTGTGGCTTCCAGCTGAGATGTGGTTCACATCGTGCTGTTTCTTGGAGAATATGCAGTTTCATCTTAGCCATAGATTTTGTGTACGTAGGTGTAGTTGGAGGAATTTGACAAGGGTTGCACGTGTGATGTAACTTCCAGCCTCTTGTATATCAAATTCCTGCTCTGATCTCTGTTTCTTTCATCTCCAGTCTGTGTCTTTCTTGAAAGAATTGGATGCTGAAGTGGATGTGATAGCTTGCAGAACCACATTCAGCAGTGGGTTTTTTTTTTCTTTTACTCAAGCAAATCACTACAGTTCAGAAAACTTACTCAGTAATATTGCAGTGAATTTGGATTTAGAAATGCAGTTTGTAATTGTCAAGACAGCGTTTGGTGGAGACTGCTCAGCCGTTAATTTGTCTGAAGTTGACACTTGAGTTGAAAGACTAATAGCTGCCTCTGTGCATTGCTCAGTTTTCAATCTAATCCATTACAGAGTTTGGGTGTAGTGCAGCTGTGGGGGTAGTTTGTCGTTTTTATGGTTGGGGGGCAATGCCATTGTTTGGGGACCTGGACGTTTGTTGTTCACATGCACAGGCTTTTTTTTGGTACATCAGTAAAACTGTAACATAACAAAGAGCTGATCTTTCTGATCGTAAAGTTTTAACGTGTATTAGAGCAGTTGTTTCCACCACTCAGAGCAATTTATTTACTAATAAAATCCAGAAAACTTGTGTTTTCATCATCTGAAAAAGTGAGAGAATTGTTCAGATGTACAGGTTTGACTCTTGTCTGGGTGCACAGATGCTGTCAGTGTTCCTATACTGGCATGCACATAATGTCAGAGGTTTTTACTGCACGTGACAGACCCTTCTAAAGGGACTTCTAACAAGGATTTGTTTGAGGTTTTTTTGAACAGTGGCTATTAACTTGCATATATGCTCTTCATTTCCAAAACTGGTAATTTCCTAACTGAGTTAGAATTTTAGTTAACAATCTAGTAATAACAATCTATCTAGCTTTATTTCCTCCTCGTATTTCAAACTAATGTATTATATTTTATTCATAATAAAATAGTTTTTCTCAGCTCACATAGAAATATTACTTTCAATGTTAATGATGGGATAGGAATGGATTAAAATGTTTTCCCACCCCAGTATTGAAAAGGTGCTACTTCTTTGGTAGCTGAATTTGTTTTGGTCTCTCAGTTCTTAATGTTTTCCCTAGTCTGGCTCCTGCCTTACTCTGGAATGATTTACAATGGCAGTAGTCAGCAGACAACTCTCTTTTGTTCATAGAATCACAAAATATCCTGAGTTGGAAGGGACCCACAGGGACCATCCAGTCCAACTCCTGGCCCTGCACAGACACCCCAACAATCTCACCCTGTCCCTCAGAGCGTTGTCCAAACACTCCTGCAGCTCTGGCAGCCTTGGGGCTGTGCCCACTGCCCTGGGGAGCCTGTTCAGTGCCAACCACCCTCTGGGTGGGTGTTGTTGGGTGGGGTGTTTGTTTGTTTGTTTACTTTTTTGTGTGTGTGTGTGTGTGTGTGTGTGTGTGTGTGTGTGTGTCTCCCCCCATTGCTTTCTTGCCTCCACCCATTCATTATTTCTGTGTCAGGAATAATTGAAACTCAGAGCGTGAACCGTGAAATATTCGGTGTGCTGTGTTTTACATAGTTAATAGAGGTACTGGATCCCCAAAGTATAAATCAAAGCATGTAGCCTATTATGCGTTACGTAGGAGAAACAAAAATATGAAATATTCTACCATGCAGAAAGTGCATGTGAATCAAACTTTTGTTGCTCCTAAGGGATACACTTTTGACAATTTTACGAGGTTGCTATTTATTTGTGGGGTGAGTTGGCACATGGTTTTGATACAAGTAATGTTCACACAGCATTCTGCCAACAAAAATACATCCTTAAAGCTACTAGTCTTGCTGATTTGTATTGTAAGAGCAAAGTATCTGTTTAACTCCCCAGAAGTGTGGCTGTCTGAGATACACTTATAAACCCTGAGTGGGAACAACATAACCTTTCAGTCTGTGCTGAGGAACATCTTTAAGGATTAATAGAAGAAAGAAACCTGTTAAGAATTGGGGAAAGAAGGGGGAAACTGTATTTTTTTTTTTTCAATACCTGATCTTATGCGAAAGACTCAAAAAAAACCATTGACCTTGAGATTTTGATGCTACCCAGTGCTGTGAAAGAATGGCCTGATGTGGCTGTTTGAAGAATGGGGCTGTTGATGGGAATAATGACATTTCATTGAATAAATACTTCAAACTGTTGTCTTGCAATATGGCTGAAAATATAACTTCACTCCTTTCCAGACTTAGAGTGGCATTAGACATCAGTTTAAATTCCCAGCTTCATTTTTAACATCTCTGTTTTCATATCTTATTTCTTTGAAAATGCATGAAAATATTTGGCTGGCAGTTTTGCTACTTAAATTATACCAGAGAGCAAGTCTGCAAGCTTCTTTATTCCTGCCTCCTTCCTTCCCTCTTCACTTGTATCTCTTCAATCTTTTCTAGTCTGTTTTCAGCCACATTGATTGTACTAAACCAAGGAAAGGTGTCTCACAGTATCTGTCCCACTATGGTATATGTGTTTCCTAGAAATGGGGGCAGATTATAACAGGCAGTAATGAACCTCAGAGAGGATAGTTCAGAAAACAGTGGTGAAGGGAGTGTGGACAAGAAATTATTTATAAAGTAGAGAAGCTGAAAAACGTTGAGATTAGAGCAGAAATTAAAAATGCCTGAGCTCAGAGTTTTGCTCGTTGTCAGCCTGATCTTTTGTTTCTTCCAGTTGAACATTTTGTCCTTCCAAAAGCATCAAGGAATGACAATCTCTTTTTGCAGGGAGAATTTAAGGCCTCTTAAGAGCTGAAAACCCGTGGGTTTTGAATGGTTAAGTTCTGAAAGAAGTGAAGCTGTCCTGAGTGTTTTCAAGATCTGGGTACTTGGGGCTCTGTTCAATATTGCAAAGTGCCCAGAGATTCAGGAGGGCTTTCCACAGACACAGGGCTGTCAGAGCCTTTGTAAATGAGGGTTTGTGCCAGTTGGTTGGAAAGAGAGCTAAAGGAATACTGTTATTTTTTAAATAGCACTAGTTGGCCTCCAAAATGCGTTTTCTTCTTTGACGAAGTTACAGATGATGGAAGGCTTGAAAGGTGTGATGTAATGAAAGTGGGTGCATGGGTGAGAGAAGAATGAAATCCAGTACTCTAGCCAGATTCTGTGCCTGTTTAACATATTATTTGTATGTATTTCGGATTTTAGAGGATGTCAGTATGCACACACATGCATCTCTCTATAATATTTAAAATTGCTTTAAATAAGCCCTGCTGGAACACAACATCTTACATGCTTTAGCAGCTTCAGGAGTTGTCATTACAGGTATGAAACACATCTCTCTCAAAAGGCTGTTTGAGCAGAAGTGCCCTGTGGGGTCGTTAGCAGCCTCTGAAGATTTTTGTGTTCCTTGTCCTACAATCATAGTTTTGGGAAGACAAGACACATGAACTTGTCCAAATTTTTCTTGGCAAGCCCCGTTATTCCCCATTTATCCCCCATGACCTACATGCAAGAGGCTGACAGAGGACTTTAAACTCTTAAACATCTGTAACCTGCAGAGGTGAGAAGAACACCAGTGAGACTGAGCCATTGCCACAACACTCCTACCTGAGGGTTTGTGTCCTGTGTCCTTAGGTCTGTGTGCCATCCACAGCCTGGGAACACTGGGTTGTTTCCCTCAGCACAGTGGTGAGGCCACTGAAATGGGAATTACCCAGCAGCACATCCCAGATTTCAGTGTCAGTAAATACAGGTGGGCAGGAAAACGAAAGCCAGCAGCACACAGAGGTTTAGTGGGGATTTGCTGTGTGGTTCTGATCTTTTGTCACAGAAGTCTGGGCAATATAAAAATCAGTATTTGTAATTGCATTCAAAGGTCTTGATTTTCAGAGTGATTACAGAAGGTAAGTGCTGCTCTGAGTCAGAGTGCAGGACTGTGAGGAGACTTGGTTGAAAGACACAGAAGTCCAAAGGGAGTAGGGAAAACCAATACTTATAAGTCTACTAAACATAAAAGCAAGTAGAAGTAAATATAGATATGATCTTTAGCCAGCAAAGAATCTACACAAATTTTACATGAACCTGCTGTTACTGAAAAAATCCAATGTAGAGTAAATCAAGAAGTTGTAAAAACAAAACCAGATTCCTTGTGGTAACAGGGTTTTCAGGAAAGAGGAGTGGGAAATGGGAACCAAAAGAGTAGGATTTTAGTTGTAAGAGTGTGAGAAGCCACTGGGATTTCACCAGGTTTGTAAGTTGTTATTTGCTTGCTTTGTTGTTGGTTTATTTCTTTTTATTCAAAGAGGATAATATTTGAGAGTTGTAGACAGCAAACTCAGAAACCATACATGGCATATATAATTATCTTTATTCTGAATAAAAGTGGTTAGTTCATAGAACACTGTATACTTTTTCCAGCAAGGATACTGTATCAGATTAACTTGCTGTGAAGTCCAGTGGTATTCTCTATTTAAGGAATTATTGCATTTGAGACTCCTTAGTAAATTAATTATGAGTTGACCTGAATGTGTGATTTTGTCTGAGGTTAAAGATTTCCATCCTGTGAGGGCATCAAAGCACGTGGAAACGGCCTCAAGCTGAACCAGGGGAGAGTCAGGTTGGACATCAGGAGGAATTTCTCCCTGGAAAGGGTGGTCAGGCCTTGGCAGGGGCTGCCCAGGGAGGTTTGGAGTCCCCACCCCTGGAGGTGTCCAAGGAAGGGCTGGACGTGGCACTCAGTGCTCTGGGCTGGGGGACAGGGTGGTGTTTGGTTAAAGGCTGGACTTGATAATCTTGGAGGTCTTTTCCACCCTTAATGGTGCTATGAATTCTAAAAAAGCATCACTAAGTGCCAGTGTGACAATGCATAAAGTTTCACATCCTGAGGTATGAAAAATACTCATTATTACAATATTATAATATTATACTATTATTATAAATATTATAATCTAAATATGATAAATATTGTAGTATTATATATTATAACATATTATTATATTAATACATATTAAAAACTTGGGGATTTAATGCTGTTAATGCAGGTAATTAGTTAATGGGTCTGGATGAACTTGCCTTGCACGTTGTCATATGAGAACAGAGCAGAAAACTAGAATTAGAATAAATGCTCATCTAATAGCAGAAGTCAAGAATGCTTCCAGCTGAGGCACCACCAGCTCAACCAGCAGGGACAAGGATCAGCAACTCCAGGGGCTGAGGCTTGGACCAGAACTTAAAAATGCGTTTCCCTAATGAGCTCTGCCAGGAGATGCCAAACAAGTCTGTTTGGCCACCTCAGGTTTTTCCTTTCATTATTTCTCATCTCTCTGGAGGCAGAGGAGAAGCTCCAGTTCTCTGTACAGTGCCTGTAACAGCAAATGAGCAGCCTCAGCTGGATCTCCTGCTCCTCTGTGCCCCCAAAGCCACCAACACATCCCCTTCAGATGCAACCCTGGCCCTCTGAGCTGTGCTGCTTCGGTGCATTCTTGTCCAGTTCCAGTTTTTGTTAAGCTGTTCAGATTGCTGCTGTTACCAGGTGGGTTTTGGTTGTTGTTATTCATTAAGAGGTGAAATAAAAGTAGAAAACAGCTCAGGAAATTACTAATTAAAGGAGCGTAGACTTGTTTTTAAAGATTCTTGACATGGTTAGTGAATATGAGAAGAACAAAATTAAACTGCTGGTAAATGATGGAGTAAGAACGTGAGTCAGGGCAGTCTCTAAACTGCAGTTCATCCCAGTGTGGTAATTGCTGCAGGTACTGGAAACAGCTGAAGTAAATAGGGGAAACTTTTTATTATCTGCCAAAAGCTCAGAGTGTTTTTAAATGAGTTTTGCAAGTGTCTGTAAAAAACTCACTCGAGAGAAACATGATAAAATGTATTATAAAATTAGTAGCACAAAGAAATTTATTTCTTTTTCACTGTGGGTGAGCTTTGTACATCATGGTCTTGTTTTGACTGGCTGTGATCAAGAAGATGTTTATCTGAGTGATTGTACACTTGGAAAAATGACTTGTAGCAGTCTCAAGAGCTTTTGTTGCATTGATTATTTAGTAGGAAAATAAAAAAAAATAGCTCAGAGAACTGCAGTTTATTTCTATATTGCGTGCATTTTAACAGTGGCATCCCTTTCCAGTTGCAATTATTAGAAATTCAGAAAGAGGAATTAAAAGTCTGTGTTCTTCCAAGAGAGTAACCACAACGGTTAAGCGTTATCCTAAAGCCTCTCCTTTCCCATTTTTTCTAATGAAGAGCAGCAGCAGTAATTCCATTCACTTACCTGAGGGAGCCTGGAGGAGCTGTGTTTTCCCAAAGGCAGGCTCGGGCTGGCGAGCTCACCTGGTGCACAAGAAGCTGCAAGTGAAATGGATTCATCTATTTTCGTTATCCAAGCTAACAGGGTATTAAAAGTAAGACTAGAGAGGGAAAAATATATTGGATTCTTTTCAGCTTAGATTATCAAAGGAGCTGCTGTTAGTGTAAGGAAGGGCCTTGGTTTCAGTTTTGAGAGTGCTGTAGTCCCTCTTCCATATTGCCTTTTCAGTAGAATTTAAGCTTTTAAAGCCTAGATTTTTAAGGGCACCTGTGTCTTTTTGGATGGAGTGTGAATCAGTGCTGTAGTATTTTGGGGATATGGGCTTAAATCTCCAAGATACTTAGATGCTTTCTGAAATGACCCTCCCTCTTCTCAGCTAGTCTTAATTTAAAAGCCTCACTAACACTCCAGGAGGGGCATCAAGAGATGCTGCTGTCGAAAAGGAATGGCAGAAGTTTGTGCCATCTGCGTGCTGCCTTCTTCCCTAGAACCCCACTGAAGAAACTGGTGAGCAGCAGTGTCGGTTCAACACACAGGTCACCCATGTGGTGCAGGAAGGACCTCAGAAAGAATTGCTCCTGCCTCTTGTCCCCAGCAGGGTTGTGGCACTAGGGGAACGCTGCATTAAGTGGCCTGGCTTGAAGTTCATGGAGGTAATCAGCATAAGAGCAGGAAATACTTGAGTAAAAGTCATTTTCCCATTGTTTGTCCTATTGCAAACACTGCCCGTGCTACAGAATACAAACCTGGAGCTTCAGAGACCAATAAGGGGCACTTTGAACATATTAGTAATAAAGAAGAAATTCCAGCATTTCTGTGATCACTTGAGCCCTTTCTCCAGTAGCTGGTTTGGGTTGTTTGGGTTTGGAGTCCTTTTCAGGTTTATATTTTGTGGGGTTTTGGTTTATTTTTTGAGAGGGATGGTGGCAAACGTGTCAGAAACTAAGAGGAAAAAGTTAAGTGCTGACATGATCTCTGTGCTTTTTTAAATAAAATCAGGAACTACTGCAAAACATATTAGTTTGCTTTGATCCCTTTCTTAAAATGAATAATACTGATGTCCTGTCATTGGCTCATGAAAACTGTGTATTTACCCACGATGATTTATATGCCATGAAACTTGTGTATCTGCCCAAAGTTAATTCTATTTGACTAGTCTATTTAAAATACATAAACCCAAAGATGGCACAAAACCAAAGAATGATTCGATAGCACAGGGGAGAAGCAGAAAATGTTATTTAAAAGCTGGTGATCTTTCTAGCAAAGCTGCTGTATTTTCTCCATTCCTATAGCGATTTTCTGGTTAGTTCTGTGTCAAACCATCTCCTTTGCCTCACTCATTCTTGTAGACCTCTGCTCAAGTGCCTGTATTAAGTCATTTTAATTTATTATGATAAGCCATATACAGTTTGCCATTCAGCAAAGTCCTTGTCACTTTGCTGTAAACCATCTCATGTGCCGTGACCCAACCAGTTCTGACAGCAGAGAGAGTTCAGCCACAATGTAGCATTTTAAAGTTATTTACAGTGCTTGAAGGTCTGTCTGAGTACAGTATCCACTTAATCCAGCCTAAATCTAGGGAGCTGTCTTCTGGTCGTGCCACTCTGTCTAACAGCTGTTAATAATAGCTCTTCTAGTCACCCTGTCTTCTGACTGAAAATCTATCTGGAGCTCTTGCATCTCATGAGGCAGGTCAAAATTGACATTTTTTATTGATGTTGCTGGTTTCTGCTGAATACTTGGGGACAAATAAAAGTAACTGAATTCAAAAAATGAAGGGAAAAAGTAATTTGTTTGGTGGAATTACCAGTCAGCTGACATCTGTAGTTAAATAAGTAGTCCTTTTAAAAATATCATGTTTTGTGTATATATATGTAGATATACATATATATAAACATAATTTCATTATTAACTTTATTAAATGAAGCCATGATGCAGACAGATCTCATTTAGCACTTCCATTTCTTTTTCAGTGAGTACTAAAAGTGAAAAACTGTGCAGATATGTTTCATGAGGAAATGGATGAACTTTGTTGGCTGAAAATTTTAATATATCCGTATGTTTATTCAATATAGAAATTCCAAAGAGTGGTTTAAATTTTAGCAGAGCATCTGCTTCTGATTTACACTTGGGGCAGGAGGAGAGGGAGCAAGTAGTAGGTGCAGACGAGGGTTATGGATGATACCAGGTTGAATTTGTAAGAGAAGCTTATTTAGCAACAATGACAGCGCTGATATGAAGTTCCAGTAGTGGAGGACAAGCATTTAATTAATTTGAGCTAATGTGGTGTTATGAAGGACATCGTATTAAAGAACCCGGGATTTAATTTTTTAAATTAGATTACATATAGTTGATAAAGTTAACTCCATGGCTGTAATATATTCAGCCTTCAGCAATGCTTTTGACTTATTATCACACAACATTCGGATTAGCTGTATACAATATTAATAAGGTTCACATTAAATGGATTAAAGCCTGGCTTACTGACAGAAGTAGTTGTCAGGAACGAGTCATCTTCTAGCGCTTGTTCTTTTTTTCACAAGTGGGGTTACAAAGGAGATGATGTTAAATCTGATGGCATTTGACATCTCAGAAGCAATTTCTAGATCCCAATTAATCCTATAGGTGTAGACCTGTGAGAGTTAGTAGGGCATCAAAATGATGGGAAGTTTGAGCAGTAAGGTCTGGATCATTTGATCAGTTGAGCTTATTAATACAATTTTATATTTTTTTATGTAGACAAGAGAAGTCATAAGTTTAAGAAGGAATAATTTAGATGAAAGCTAGAGAATACTGCATTCATGATCTGGAAATAATTTAGACACATGAGAGTCTGCAAACAACTGAACACATCCTTTGTGTAGTAAACTCTCAGAAACAGCTAATGAGATTCTTGTGTATACATCAGAACAAAGGCTTAATTACCTCAGGGAGAATGACTCTAGTCCAAGGTAATGTTCTTTAAATCTCTCTCTCTAGTACTTCTGTGTCTGATGTCTGTGTGGAAAGTCACAGCTAATGTAACTCATGTCAGCTCCTTTTTGAAAGTGATGGCAAGGAACACTTTTTCCGTGAGAAATATGAGGGCCTACACACTGCATTATCCAAGAATAGCCATTTTGGTAAATACAGACAGTCCTTTAAGGAGTGCTCAGGTTCTGTTGGGGGCTACTTGGATGCTTAAAGAAAAAGCCCCCACGTGTGGAGTAACTGGATGGTGAAGGCAGACAAAACTGAATAGAAACTGAGGTGCACAGCTAAGATAAAAACGATAAACAAGGGAAATGGCAAGTTCTACCTGTTTAAAGAATCAGCACTTTTTAAATGGAGAACCAGCTTGTTTTGGCAAAGACGTTTCTAAGGAAGGATTTAGGCAAGTTAAGTGTAAAAGTGTGTGTGTCTGAGCAAACTGATGGGCAGCTTTCTAAACATCACCCTGAGTTCAGAGAATTCAGCAGCCATCTGAACCTCTCCCTGATGTTCCATGGTCTTCAACAATGTGTCCTGGTCTTCTAACATCCCCCCTGCTCTTGGTCCTCTGCCTGGTCCTCAGGGCACGAGCCAGATCTTCTTGCCTTGTGTTTGTGGAGTCCCTTGAAATCTGATGGTAAGTTTGAATTATCTGTAGCCTGGCAATGGGGTTTCAGCACTGATCCTCATCTGTTCTTGCTTTGTCAGTGAGGAATGGCAAATAAAGCCCATATTTCAGTTTATATCTCTTAAGTTTGCTGAACACAGTGAAAGATGTTTACCTCTTCTGTGTGTTTGCTCCTCCAGAGGCTATGAAAGGTACAGTGTACTAGTGAAAAGACAAGTCCAGCTGAATCAAGGTGTGGTTTAGACATTTTTTTTCATATTCCTGGCAGAACTAGTGCCTGTGGCTTGTAGGCATCCTGGATGACCTGTTGGAGCCACTCACATGCCTGTTGCAGAGATTTACAAGACAAGAAATAAGTGTAGAGAATTTCATTGGATCGATCCACTGCTGCTTGGATGTGGCATTAGACTCTGGGACGTGCCTTAAGGCAGTGTGACTGTGTAGATCTTTTGCCACCATCTTTGGGGATGTGATTTCTTGGGCAGCTACACCAGAAGGAAGCACAGAAGACCTTGTGGGGTTCAGTCTGGGGGATGTGGTCCTGCAGTCCTGCCTCTGCGTGTTCCCGTTTTTCTGTGCACCTTCATCTTCCTGTGGGGAGAAGGAGCCGGGGTGGTGGGTAACAAATCTTCTGGATGAAGAGAATAGATTGTGTCATTTTGGTGCAAGAGCTCGAGTGTGTCTCCTGACAGACAGGGCTCTGCTAGGCAGTTTCACATCTTCACATAAGCAGTTTCAAGCCCTAAACAGACGTGTGGCATCAGGACAAAACTTCTTCTTTCATTCTCCCAACAGATCTAAATATTCTGTCGTTAGCCAAGGACTGGAATTCTTGTTTTATTTGCTGGTAGTGGAGGTTCTGCAATGCCAGGAGTGGAGTGACTGGAACATCCTTAGAGTTTGAGGCGTGCAGTGAAACGTTAGGCTCATTCGTAGTTGGTTGATATTATCTTTCTAATCCTTACAGTTTTAATTCTTTCTAACCAAAGCAGCAGATCTACAGAAACTGATGAGCACTGAGCTGGGCAGTTTTCTGTGTGTCTCTCATGAGCAGGCAAGTGGATTCATCAAGCCTTGCGTGACAGCTTGAATTGTTGAAAGTTCTGTTGAGGGTGTTCTTTCCCCTCGCTTTCAGCCAGATGATGGTTCACACTCTGGAACAGGGACTAAGGGAATCACAATCAGTATTATGGATTTCTTCCTGAGCTTAAGAGCTGTTGGAATCATCTCTGCTGAATGCATTTCGTTTTGCTCCCCAGGTCTTGCAGAGGTATTTGTTTAGCAAGTTGCACACTGTGTTCTTGGGAGTTGAAATTAGTTAATATGTTTTTAAAGCTTTATTCTCATGAGTTTAGCTTTGCAAAATTCCCCGTGATGAGCAGAAGACCATGTGTGTTGGAGTTTCCAGGACAGCATGAGGGGGGACATCTCTTGAAAACGCTTTCTGGTCCTGTTTTATTAGATTGACTTGAATTTAGCTGTCTGGTCTGTTGGGGCAGAAGATTGTTGGAGACTCAGCAGATTAGTCTGGACACTTTTAGCCATATAATGGTAAAGTGTTGATACATGTTTTCTTTACTCAGAGTCCTTTTCAAAGACTTATAAGTCCTCTCTAGATTTTTACAACCAATAGTTCATAGCCCCAAGAATAGATCCTTGGAATCATCTCTCAGGCTTGGCTCTCAAAAGAGTAATTCCAGTGGATTGAAGAGGCAAGTGTTTGAAATTCAGGAGACTATAAAATTGATTCTTCCATAAAGAAGTAATTTGTGGTAAATGGTGTAGTCCTCTGGGCAGCTATTCACTCATTTTATGTGACCAGGACCCTTGAAACATGGTCAGAAGGATTAGAGAAGGACACCTCTGATCTGTTATTTATCTGTACAAGCCAGGAAAACTTTTCTTTTTGACAACACGGTGTCTGAGGGCAGACCCAACCAAACACACCGTCCTTACTCAAAACTCCTGGGAACAGGGAAAATGCAGTTTTAAGAAAAGTTTTGGAGAGTGTTGTGGAGTTAACTAGAAGATTCTGAAATACTTTCCCAGCTTTTCTATATTTAGTTGCATGTTCTGTGGTCGGGAAGCAGCAATGCACTGCGTTACTCCGGAAAGCGTGTGGGAGATCCAGGCGGGGTTGCAGGGTTCTGAATTCTGGGAAGTAAGATTGTCTGGCATGAGCCTCCTCCAAGGAAGTATCGTCTCAAGATGATGTTAGTCACCTCTCCCTTTCCAGTGTGCTAGACTGGCTCAGCATGAAAGCAGGTGGCCAGCTGGCATTTCCTTCTGTGTCCTTGCTCTGGTAGACAGTCTCTGTAGACTGAGAAGGAAATCGTAGCATTTACTGGCCAAAGTGCTGTCTTTAAACAAAAACAGCTACTGGTTCATTTAATGAACCACTATATTTAATTGAAAGTAAGACAAACTGTCAATATATATCTGATTAGCTTCTGTCAGAATGCTGTTTCTGGTATTGGCATTATAACTGTCCTTCCCCAGCACTTTGAACAGCTGAAATATTTCTTCTTGAACATTTCTTCTTGTTTGATATTACTGTGTGTGCAGTCCTTAAACATCCTTGTCCTTGGCCTCAGTACTGCCAAGGCATCATGAGAGACAGGAGAAGCAGTGATGTGGCTGGGAGAGCAGGTCATGCGAGGTGATCAGTCCTAATTGTCTGCTTGTCCCTTGTGTTGGCACTACAAGATTCCTGACGTGGTGGAACAGCAACCAGGTACCAGACATAATAAGTCTGAAGTTTTGTGGTGTTTTTTCCCTCCCAGGTAGGTTTACTGCCATCTTTTATAAAGAAAGGAGTGTTCTCAATAAACCTTGATCAAGCTCATTGCTACATCAGCATTTGTCCTTGTTAAGTATAAGTACATATATATTCCAAATAACCTTTCCACACATGCTCTTTCAAGGAGATACAGCTCATATACTCTTCATAATAAGCTGTTGTTCTTGTTATTTCTTCAGAATATAAAGGGACAGTGCACTTTATAAGGTAGTAAAACATATTTCCTGCCTCCAAGAGCTTGCTCTATAAGCAGGAATAGGCAAAAAGGGAAATGAGAGGATTTATGTAAACCAAACTAGGCAGCAGCTTGAGTCTTGTGTGGTTATTTCAGTATTTGTGTGTTCAGTGACTTCACGTGGTGAAAACAACTATCACAGTGTGTTAAATGCTAAATATTTTTAGAGAAAACTTGAAATAAACTGAAATACCAGCGATTTCATTAATATATCCAAACAGGAGAAACTAATGTATGAAAATTAAATTTAATATATCTGAGTCAGTAGAAATAACATAATATACCTTTTTGAATATTTGTAAAGCACGATTTAATGGGCAAACAGACTTCTCCTATATATTTACTGGTTTCCTCGTGTTAGATTCAGATCACTGAAAGCAGTGAAGCCTAAAACTGAATTTACAGTGATGTATAACTCCTCAGAACATGCAGAGCTTAGAAACTTCTTTAATAACTGTAATTTATCACATTTTACTTTGTCTTAGAAAAACAAAATCTGTTGTAATAACTGGCAGTTTTAAAGGTTGAATTGCTTCAGGATATTGAGTGTTTCCTGATCAGCTGTCTATACTCTGTGGTTTAGAAAGAAATAATTTGTTCCATATTTGCATTGAAAACTGACTTAGCCATAGTAAAGAACAGCTAAACCTTTAACACTGTCATTTTATAAGTCTCAGCCTCCCATTAATGCAGATAATGGGGAGCTGGCTGTTGTCAGCACGTGATGTTCATCCACCACCCTCCTCTCCCAGATTAGAGGCAAGGGGATACCCTAATAAAATGAAAATTCATGGCTCCTCCAATAACTAAAGCATCTCCTGGCTTGTGCAGTTTCCTAAAATTATAAAACAATGAAACAAGAAAATCAGCGAGGTGCCACCTTCTATTTTTTCCTAACTAGCAGGTTTTTAGTGGCCTTGTGCTTTGAGCTGAAGAAGCTCAAAGACATGCAAGTGCAATAATAAGGATAAAGCATTCCTCTTTATTATGGTCAGTTACTACTAATCTCCTTTTAGAGTTTTAACTGGGATTTATAGGGATTCATTTGTGGTTTAGGTTTGGAGATAATTAAGTACCTTTCTGCTGCAAAGAAGAAGTGGAGAGAGAATTGGCTCAAAGCTAAAGAAAGATTCCAGTACTATCGCATATATTAAACTTTCTTTTATTTGGTTGTCACCCCAATAGGAATGATTAGTGGGTTGTAAAGAAAGAAAATGTATTGCATTACATCTATTAAAGCATGTTTTATATGTAACAGTAATTAAAATATAATTGAAATCATGAGTTCTTCTAATTATTGGCTTTACATAATGCATAGTTAAAGAGTGAGCATCTATAAATGTGTCCTTTTCACACATCCAGAAATGGTTTGCTGGCAGCATTTTAATTAAAGATGGATTAGTTAAAATGCAGTTTAATCATTCTGTCATCAAAGGATTTAGACCTCATTAATTAGCTGTTGATAAATAGGTTTAAACTACAAAAAATTTAATTTAAAATATGCCAGTTGTGATCTAGAATTATTAGAGCTGGAGATGGAGGATGAGTCTAAGAAAAATTCGTGCCATCTCTTTCCCTAATATTAGATTAAATATGAAATGTAGACCAGTGCAGAACTTAGTTCTGCCTTGTTAGTAATGGATGTGACTCCAAGTGGTCGTTGGAATTGGTGAAGAATTAAAACAGAGACTCTTTTTAATGATCACTGCTTTGTAATACAGCAGTGGGATCTGTTTCCCAATTATGTATTTGGTGAAGATTGAAAACTCCTTTAAAAATCCTTCTGCTCTGGAAAATGGATGAAAATAAATCCTAGATTCAAGGGTTTATAGCTTCCTCATTGCTGTAGAGGAGCAGTGCAGAAGGAGCCCCCACTACTTCTGTAAAACCACGGGGCAGGGCCAGACTGGCAGAGGCAGGAGCAGGAACATTGGGAAGGTGACGTGATGTTGTCACAGTGTAGGAGGACAAGTTCCCACCCTGAAGTGAGTGCTCTGTGCTGAGCCCCCAGCTGGAGAGCAGCTGAAGGGAACTGTTTTCCTTGCTGTGGCAGCAGCTTCCAGAGCTGCCCACAGAGTCTGTTCCTCTGTCAGCTGTGGGATGGTTACCACAGAATCCCAGAATGTGCTGAGCTGGAAGGGACACACAAGGATCATCCAGTCCAACTCCTGGCCCCCCCCATCCCCAAGAGTCACCCCCTGTGCCCCAGAGCATCATCCAAACCCTCCTGCAGCTCTGGCAGCCTTGGGGCTGTGCCCACTGCCCTGGGGAGCCTGTTCAGTGCCAACCACCCTCTGGGGGAAGAACCTTTCCCTGAGATCCACCCTGAGCCTGCCCTGACACAGCTCCAGCCATTCCCTGGGGGCTGTCCCTGGTCCCCCCAGAGCAGAGCTCAGTCCTGCCCCTCCTCTGCCCCTGCCCAGGCAGTTGGAGCTGCAGGGAGGTCTCCCCTCAGTCTCCTCTGCTCCAGCTGAACACACCAAGTGCCCTCAGTGTCCTCACACGGCTCCAAATCCAGGCCCTTCCCCATCTCCGTGTCCCTCCTTTGGACACTCTCCAATGGCTCAATCTCTCCTTCCATTGTGTCCCCCCAAACTGCCCCAATGTTGAGGTGAGGTGGCCCCAGAGCTCTGGTGCAATCCTTTGGGTAAACCTTCTCTGTGTTCTGTGTCACAGCCCCTTGGCAGCTCTGCAGTGGGCATGTCCTCTGCTGACAGAGCACACACCTGAGTTCTGCACAGGAGAAAAACAGAAAGAGAGGTAGACCTTGGCTTGCAAGTCTGTCAGAATTGACATTAAACCTTTATATTAAATCTTTGTGTTATGACTATCTTAATCAGCTTAATTACTATGAAACGTTAACTGTATTTCAGCAGGATTGGTAGTTAAGGATTTCAATAGCTTAATAGTCATAATATTTGAATCCACAAATCAACTGGGTTTTGTGCTGATGAGTCAGACAGTTCTGACAAACAATAGGTGACTTTTCTGAGTAGAGTTAATAGAGTTTCAGGAAAATAATAATTTGACAACCATAAGACTTTTTTAAAGGCTTCTTGAATGTTAATTTAAAGGTTGACTTACTGAAAAGCTGTATTTACAGAGAAGTCTGGTAACTGTCCTATCTCTAGGGTACCCATTCTATTGTCTTGCCAAGCTTCTGGAAAAGCAGCAGCTGCTGAGTATGAGTTATAGGTTTACATAATTATTGTTTGCATTTGAACATTTGTAATGAAATGGCTTAGCTGAACTTCTGTGAAAATGCATAATTTGATGAATTTTCAGCGTGAGAGAGAGAAACGTTGCACCAGCATAGAATCAGATGAAAGACGAATCGTGAGAGTGGGTATATGCACTTCCTTAAAACCACATCTGTCAAAGCTCTTACACTTCCCTCATACTGAAAAAAAAAAAAAAAAGGCATTTAAACTCAACCAGACCAGTTAGAAGACACTTACACCAATCTGTCTGGGAGGGAGAAGGGGAGATCATTCCACAGGTATTCTCAAACTACTGCAGTATCATAGAGCAGTCACATTCTCTGACCCCAAATTATTCAAAAATTCTAGGTTTGCAAATTGATGGGGGAAAATTTTCTCCATGTGGAATAGTTAAAAGAAGAGCCATGAAATTAAAAAAAAAAAAACAAACCAAAAGAAAATGCCTGTGTGTGGGTGAGGAAGATGACATTCCAGATTCTCTAAATTCACCACCCTGTGTAGCTTAGCCAAAAAGATGAAATATCAGCTAATGTCATATAATCTCTCCAGTTATTCTTTACATAAGACAGGCAATTTATAATTCCCAATTATGCAATTAAAATGCTAATTACTCCTCACCTAAACTCTCTGTTCTTGAACTGAGATTATCAATTACCTTCAATCACTGCAAATCACATATGACATATGTGACAGTGCCGAGTTTTGTATTATTTATGGACTTTCTGTTTCGTGTGTCTCTGGTTTCCAGGAAGCATTAATGGCTTTACCTTGGTAGGCATTGTTGGTACTCCTTCTGATCTGTGTTGTTTTGTATCTGAAAGTATGTCTGCATTTTGGGGTTCCTGCCCTGAGCTCTGGCTTGTCATCCATTTTAGAACAGCAAAGGAGCACATTTAGAAATCCCAGCAGGAATTATTTACTACAGAAATGAGCCCACCTACTTCTGTGCTGCTTCTACACAGCTCTTCCTTTCCTCATAAGTGTTCTGTGCTGTGTTTACATTAATGTGCTGCCAGTTTGCTGTGCCATACCTGCTTGCCAAAATTACAATTTTTCTATCCTGCTGAACTCAAATAACATTGTTCTCTTCTAAGGTTCCATTATTATGTAGAGTTTGCTGCACATAAAGAAAAATAGCATACTTAAAAAAACCAGCAAAACTGAGAACAGAATCTAGACGTTAGAATTCAGAAGGATCAACATTTTAAAAAAATATGCCACATTATTTCTGCTTGTGCATGATAGAAATTAGGACAATTGTAGGTAGACATGCTTCAAAGTACAGCCACTTCCAGTATCTCTGGTTGATGGTGAGCTTCAGCAGCTCTACTCCCTGAGCATGCAAAATAACCCAGCCAGTGGTTTGAATCTAAAAGTTTCATTAGAAGTTGTGCAACCCCTTAGTTTGAGAAGTCAGTGCATAGAAGTGTTTTTGTTTCCTGTTGTTCACGGATCTGTAAGTTCTGCTCTAAACAATTTGCAGGCATGTAGAGCACTTAAATAATAACACTGCTTTCATAAATCATTAATTCTGTTGTCTCCAAGGTGCAGAATAACTTTGCTCATCTGCTCACAGTGCTATTTTTCTTGTTCTGCTGCAAGTTTGTAATCCATCGTTTGTTCATTAATACTTGGATTATTCCTCCTACTCTTCTCCACTCTCCTTCTTTACCCTTTTGCAATGAAGTACTGACTTTTTTTGTTTGCTTGTTTTTGTCCTAAAACAACTTCAGACTTGTTTGGCAATACTGCAGTGTGCTGTTGTGAACTAAATGAAAATAGGATTAGATAGGCTAAGCCTTTAAGCATCTAGTTGCCCGTGGAAAATAAATTATATTACCAGAGTAAGTAGGTTAACAAAGAAAAATGCTCTGCATTTAAGAACCTCACAATGTCTAGTGTGGGATTAAGGGAAGCCCTGCTCACTCTGCTCCTGCATTCACTGATGGGATGTTCCTGACACCTTCTCTGCTTTCCTCTGAGCATGTTTCTTCCAGCCTACTTTGATGATAATTTTAAATGCTTTAGGCATCATGGACAAATTATATTTACTGTGGATTAACAGTTTTGTGTTATTTGGGCTTCATAGCTTTTTTTGTGTGTGTCCAAATGATCAAAAGAGTGGCTTTTAGTCCTGCTATAAACAGAGAGATCAGCTTTGGAATATTTGGCCTTCTATGAATCCTTTAACAAAAGTTTGGGGTTCAGCCTGTCTCATGGCTATACTTCATATTTACACTGTTCAAAAGCATAATAACACAGTCTAGTTGTAATTTAAAACTAATTCAGTGCACAGATAACTAACTAATAGATATTCACCTACGTCTTCCAGTTGTATTCATTTAAAAAAAAAAAAAAGTAAACTATAAAAATTTCCCCAGTTTCTGTCCAGAACTCCCTTAAGCCGCTCTGGTTTCCAGTTTATAGCTCAGACCCACCTGCTTCCATTTCAAGGCAAAGTCTCAAGGGCTGTGTTCAAGGAATACTGTTTTTGAAGTTTGTAAAGGTTTCTTTTTATTAGGAGGCAACTTTCTCAAAGGTGCACGGAGGACATTATTGTGGATCTGAAACATCCTTAAAACAGTGAGTGATCCAGTGTGAAAATTGTTTATATAAATACATTTTCGATATAAACACCTTCAGGAGACACTGAGCCACGAGTGTCCTTCACTCTTCTGTACCTGTGTGCTCCACAGGGCAGGGTGACAGCAGAGCTCGCTGGTACACAACCTCAAATTCTGGTTCCTGAGTCTTGGTAGGGCTGCAGTCTCTGGGAATAATGAACAGGGTTATTCAGTGGGTTTGGTCCTCTGTCACTGGAAGCCTTGGGATGAGGGATTGTTCCTGCAGCCTGAAGGGATGGGCGTGTCTCATTCTGCAGCACTCTGTGTCCTTACCAGGGGTGTGGGACTGGGGTAGCAGGACCATCAGAAGATGCCACTGAGGAATGCAGTGTTATAGAAACCTGGCTAGGTTTTAATAGGTTTTTTTGCCAGCTATTCTTGCTGCTTTTTGTTCCTTCTGTGTCTCTCTTTTCTCCATACTTACTACTTTTTTTTGTAATTGCAGTTCTTACCTGTTTTGTAAGATATAGGCAAAAATGCTCCTTTGGATTTTTATTTAGAATTTAAATCTTTTGATCTAGAAGTGTCTTGGCTTCAGGATTGAGTAGCTGAAAAATGCAAAATGTGGTGTTCTTATAAATATTTGTTATAAGTCAAGAAGAGCTGCTGACAAGAATTAAGATTAGAGATTATTTGTGTACACCTTTGGGAAATAAAAATAACAGTGCTGAGTGTGTATGGATATGTTGTATTCTGGGTGACAAGGAAGACCTGAAAATAAGCAAAAAGTGTGAGAGCAATCATTACAGATAGTTCTATCCCTCCTGCTTTAAGTGCCTTTATTCTCCAAATTCACTTAAGAAAATTGTTGATATTAAACTACCTTATTTTACATTCATAGCAGACACCTGATTGTCATTGTCAGTGTGCTTTGGTAGCATTAGAAACTGGACCAAAGATGATCATGGGACACAAGCATCATTGTCTGAATGGTTTTGATAATTTGCCATAAAGACTGTTCCTAGAAGGTTTTACTTTAGTGGCTCTTTGGGCTGTTTTGAACTTGAGGCTTTTTAAGCATTCAGGAGTTTTGTTTGGGTGTGTGCAGTGCTCCAGGAGATCTGAAGCACAGCAAGTACATACTTGTTCTGTTATTTCTGAATTTTCTGAACCCATTATTTCTGAAAGCGGGCTTTTCTCAAGTCACTGTAGTCAGTGAGGCAGTTGAGACTCAGAGCAGTGGGGATAACACTGTCTTGTGCCTTGGCAGATTGGCAAGGCTGGGGCAGGTGCACTCATGTCAGATTGACCTGAGCTGATGCTTTGATGCTTGCCTGTTTTTAAGTTAATGGAAGAAAGAGTGAGTTTTTTAAGACTACCTTCATTCTCCACATATTGTCAGTCAAAGAAAATGAAGATTTTGGCAAAAAGAAAAAGCACCAAGCCTGGGAGGTGTCAAAAGCAGTGCAAGGCCCATACCAGCACTAGCAAATGTCTGTATTTAAAAGGTAACATCTGAGAGCCAATACACCAGTGGCTGATCCATAGACACCACTGAGGTCCTGTGTGCATAGTAAGTAAAACACACCCTCCAGAGAAATACTGCACAAAACATGACAGGGAGCTGTGAAACCCGTGAAAAAAAAGGAGAGAAAGAGGTGCTTAACTTCTGTGTCTCTGTTGCATTAAAAGCTCAGGACAAAGCATCCAGCACCAGCATAGAACTGACTGAATACACATGTCCTCCAATCAAAAAGACCAGGCAAAGCTCAAGATGCAATGTTTGCAATGCATGTGGAGAGACAGATTGAATTATATTCCATCCAGCTCTTTCAGAATTTATACTTTCGTGTTGCACTTTTGGATGAAGATTCTTACAGGGTGTAGTCAGTGAAATCCTGGTGTGATGAAGTCTAGTGGCAGAATCTGCATTAACTTCAGTGGAACCAGGGCTTTAACTACAAAATGCTGGCACCTTCTCTAACTCTCTAAATACACTTTTCAGCTTTGAAAAGCCAGCACTCGCCATTAAAGAGACACTCAATCCTTTGTTTATCTATGCCATGTTATACAAGGGTGTTGGCTGTCTTTGATGGAAGTGTTGGGTTTTTTTTTTCAGCTGCATGAACATGTTTGTAATGAGTCATACCCTAAAAAAGTAAATTCAAAAAAGCAATGTGAGTGGTTTTACTAGCAGAAAACTCATCACCTGGCAAAGCTGTACTATCACCAGCTCAGTCTCATAAATAACTGCTTCTTTCTTACTCTTAAAAGGAAGTCCATGATGTTTGATGAAACAATCAGGTTTCTTTTTTAGAAAAGAGAAACAAAGTTCAGGCAACAGCTGGGTTATACGAAGCATGTCTTAATTTATTTGTTGCTTTTTACTGCTAATCGGGGAGTGCTGCAAAAGGTGAATACTATTACTCGGCTGCATAGTTTCATATTAATTGCAACCATGAATATGTGATCAGTTGTCATATGGAAAAATAAACCCTGCTATCCTGCATCACTGATGATGGAAAGATGTTTACAGCCTTCATTATTTCATTTTTAAAGCTCTTTAGAAGGTTACTGAAACTTGCTGTGTGGAGGACGCAGTTTATTCAATCATTTAAAGTGAAGGGTCTATAAAATACACTAAAAGTTGCTTCCTATAATGTAACTATACATATATAGCAGTATAATTATTGTGCAAAATCTTTGTACATAGTGCCATGTCTTGCAGAGAAGACCTTGCCTGCAAGCAAATGTTTGCATATAAAATGTCCGTTTTTGGGCAAAAATGACTGTGTCAGACCAAATGGCAGTTTAGATGATAAATTTCATTGGCTCAGTTTAGTGATATCTCCGCTGCACTCTCACCATGTCAGAGGTTACCCTTAACTTCTCTGGCATTTGACCTACTCTTTGCCATTATTCATTTCTGGGGCAAAACAAACTTCCTATTTTCTGCCTTGTAAACCACAGTATTTTGAACAGAAAAGAGATCCTGTAAACAGCATCTCCCTACTGAGTCTCTAAATGGAGGCTTTTCTTTCTTCCTGTGTGATTAATTTGTATGTTTTGTTTTGTTTCTCTTTAAATACTGTCATTTTGTGTCATTTTAAAATCCAGTTTGGAATTACAAGCATGTAATACCTTTAATATCCTTTGAATTTGAATTGTGTTGTGTGGATTTCTGCTGCAGAAGGACAAAATCACAACATCTCTATTCTTTGAATGACACCATTATCACTCTGTGTTAATGAAATGATTTGAGTTTTGCAAGGAACAAGGTTTTGAAATGCATGCAGTACTATTAAAGGGAATTGGATTGTAGCTAGAGCATATTTCGGAAAGAATAGAAGGATCCATGATATATGCTTAGCTCTTAAAGCACCTAATCCTATATTAATTGTGCTTTGGGCACATCTGCCCTCATGTGAAGGGGACTTTGACAGTGAAGATGAAAATGTTTCAATGCTTTCTAAGGCCAAACAGCTCCTCCAGCAGGATGGCAGTGCTGTGTTGTATTGTTCTTTATAGACTGAGGAGACAGCCTAATGTCACCACCTTATCTTCTTGCTCTTGGGATTGAGTCTGTGTTAATTTTTTTCCCCCCTGTTTGGACAGGGGAAGATCATTGAGGTATTTACGTACCACAGACTGAAACTGAGAACTCTTGTGTTTTCTCTGTGGTGCTACAGACCAGAAAACATGAGACCATCCATTCCAGTGTGGTCTGTGACACTGGTGGAAAGGGCTTGGTTTTACACAGTGGGAGAGCTCTGCTGGCTTCTCTGGGGAGGAGGGTGAACAGCACAGTCAGAAGTAGATCAGGCTTTGGGAATATTTAGTTCAGCTTTCAGCAGGAGGTATCTGTGAGGTGGGAAAATTGAGAGGGCTTCTGAGGAAATTATTTTGGAGAGCTTTGTCCTGTCTGGCAAGCTCCTTCCCCAGTGAAGGGCTGGTTGGACTTCACTTTTCCTGAATCTACATGCCATGGACTGAAGGCAGCAGGAGTGAAAATAAGGATCCATGGATATGATTGTGTACCTGAAATACAGCAAGAAGTGGTTATTTCAGTTCCACTTCTGAGGGTTTTGGCCAAATTCAGCATTTTAGCTGCTACCATCCTGTTCGTTGCCAACAGGAATTTCCCCTTCTACCTGGAGTTGTTAAGGAAAGCAGTTGCCATTTGGAGTTACTGAGCTGCACTTGAACCCCTCTTCTCTGTTGCAGAGTTGCTTAATGGCTCTGTGGAACCCCCTTGCTGCTCTGCAGGACTGCTGAGCTGGGGATGTGGGGGAACAGGAGTGTTCAGCCGAGCAGAAACGGGCAGAGAGCCTCGTTGGGAAGCTGGAGATTTACACCAACCCAGCTGTACTCCAGCAGGGCTTGCTTTTCTCCCTGTCTTGGGGGTGGTTTTTTGCATAAATCATTAATTACTGCCTTTCTGTCTTCGCAGCCTGTTCCAGCACTACTGCTACACCCGGGGTGGGATGCGCCACACCTCCTACACCTGCATCTGCGGCAGGTAAGTCACTGCCTGGCACTGGACTGGGCAGCCTTTATGGTCAGTGTCCCGCTGGATATTCTAAAAATCATTCCTGTAAGGAGTGGGATGTGTTTGCAAGTGCCACCAGTGGGGGTTCTCACCTGTTTCCACTGGAAAAGCCAGAGAGAAGTGGATAGCGCTGTCTCTTGAAGAAAGAACTTGGTCGTAGATTCTGCTGCACTCAAGAGGTTTCTCAGTGGCTGCTGCTGCCAAGATCATGTTTATGCTCCCATCTGTGCTGCAATTGGCTTTTTTATTAAATAGTGTTACGGAGAAGAGCTTTAGAGCTACTCTCTGCTGCTCAAATATACTTCTTTTGAAATACACCTTAAGTATTTAATATAATTCTCAAAATTCTCTGTCTCAGAGTTTAGGGTGCAATTAAAATAATCTCTTTGAAGTGTGGAAATTTTTTGCTCTCTCTTTCTCTTGCTGAATAGCTAGTGTTGAAGGTTATTGTATTTAGGAAAGTAGTATAAAAGTTCTCCCTGCAGTTGTAGAAATGCACCAGAGAACGGTGTAGGATACATGCTGAAGAACAGCTGTGTGCTTTGTGCACAGATTAATCTTACTTAGTGGAATTAATCTAATCAGAAATATATGACAGATGAAGCATATATGTTGGTATATATGTTCCACTTGTCATTCTGCTGCTACTGAGAAACATTTACCCTACACTGAAGTCACATACACTTACAAAAGATAATTTTTACATTAAAGACAATAATGCTATATTGCTGTGAAGGTAATAAGGACAATTAGCACCTTCACTTCTTTCTGTTGTTTACTCAATTGCTTATTTTTAAATGCAGTTTTCCAATTTATATGCAAAATTGCAGTAGGAGCATGAGCAGTCTTATGGAAATTGTGTATCTAAATTGTCTGAAAAGTTTCCTGTTTTACGTACTGTCATATAATTTGAGAATTCAGTTCAGAAGTGAATGATGACAGGAGTTTCCTGGGTGTCCTGTCCCACCAGGCTGGAGGGGCTTAGCAGGGCAGGAGAGTGGTGTTAGAGCTGCCTCTGAACTACTGGAGGGTTTAAAACAGAGCATGGAATGCAAGATCCAAACAATATTGTGACTCTCTTGTAGCTGGGAGCTGGCATTGCATCCTGCCATTAGAATTAGAAGTGCAGACAAACTTGATTTGAAAAAAAATAATTATATCAGATAGAACACAAAGAACTTTGTCTGTAAATTTTTGTATTCTGACTATGAGTGAGAAAGAATGAATAATATTAGCAGTTTTAAGCTAGGACCTAATAAATGAATGAATTCAATTAACATAATAATGGCAAAAATTAATAGACATTTTTTATTACCATGAAAACGTCATGCATTGTAAATATTTCACTTAACTACATTTACAACTAAAAATAGCTTTTGCAGTTAAGATTTTTGAGTGGTTAAGATTTTGACAGGATCTTTCCTTCTGAGATTACAGGCCTGATAATAATTTCTGTAGAGGAGAATCATCTTTTCCGTAGAAGTTTGTTATTCACATTTTAAAAAAGATACTGACTAAGCTGGAAATCTGGAGTACTCAATATAATATTTCTGTACAGAAATAAATCACCTGTCACCTGATGAGGATTTGTTGCTGTCCCTGTCCAGTGTTGTATTCTGGAGGAAATAGTAAATGGATATGTGCTTCATGTATTTATTGTTATTATCAGAATAATCACATTGATTATTATTACAGGGCATCACCCAGCGAGGTTAGTCCTGTGGTTGGTGATACTTCCACACACTGTCAGTTTGGGAGTGGTTTGAAGCACAGACACCAACCAAGTGCAATTAAAGGAGAATGGAGCATTTGATAAGAATACTTGGGTATATTTAGCGCTCATCTGCCAAGTGTTGACTGCCAAGTAGTGTTCAAAGGCAAATGAATTATTGTAGTGTCTTAGGGTACTGAGTAACCATTTTTACAAATGGGAAAGCAAAGGTAATCCATTGTGACAGTGTGTCCTGGTGACGCTGGTAGGTGGCATCCACTGAGAACCAGAGATTCCAGCTGGAGTTGGGTGGAAGCATCGGTATCTCTGCAACCACCTCAGAAGCCACAGTCAGCTGCTACTTGTTACTGTGGCAGCTTAGACTTGTTCAGATCTTTTTGACAGATGTCTCTGGGCAGATGAAAGCTCTCATCAGATGATACCAGTGATTGGGAATAACACTGTGCAGTATACTCCAGGATACTCACTGAATCTGTTTTTCTTTCTTTCATTTCAGTACAACTTTGTAGTTTTCATGTCCTAGATGAAAAAGTGGAGAGAAGGGCTTCCTTCTGGATTGGTTCTATGATGATTTAAATCATGGTGGAAGTAGTCTGTGGTTTTAGTTAATGGTCTGTTGGTTTTCCTTTGGATGTCCTTAATGCAGAGCTAATAGCTGCACTTTCTGTAATGCTTGATGCTCAGCATAGTCCTGTTCTTAAAATATTGCTGACTTTCCTTCTCTTTTTTCAAATAATTTGTTTTCAGGGTGCTTTCTGATCTAAAATATATCTTGGGGGTTCGTTTTCCTTTGCTGGTAACAGGAATCTCTTCCTCCACTTTGCATTCTCAGTGGTGTTAATTTGCAGCTTTCCCGCTGCTTCACGCAATTCTTTCTGTAACAAACACGTTTTTGGCACCAGTTAGAGGCAAATTATTAAGGGAATAAAAACTGATAGACAGAAACCTCTTGGAGGGCTTTCCAGGTTGGCTGCCTGAAGGCAAGCTCTGGCACCACTGCGTGTGGTGGTTTTGCTGACTAAAAGGAAGGCAGCAGAGCTGCCAGTGATCCTCACCTCCCCACAGCACTTCATCTTAATCCCCAGCTTGGCACTCTAATGCCAGACCTTTCGATTCTTGCTTCTTGGGAAAGAAATAAATAGCTTCTACAGGAAGGCTCATTGTCTTTGCCAGTGGCTGTGGGTTTTGTTTAAATTGTTTTGAAGCCACCTTGAAAGTCCTGTTGAATCAATGTGAACAACTTCTGGCCAGCTGTGGCATTTACCTTGTGGGTACACATCAGTTTTGTAGCACTGCTCCTAAAGCATCTTCCTGCCTTCATCTTGGGGCAGTGGTGAAGATGCATCCTGTGGGGGAGGTTGGACATGCAGCTCTTGGCAGGAACCAGCTGTAGGTGTTTTAGTTCGGGTCAGAAGTGCATTTTTCTGAGGCGAGCTCTCCCGCTCATCCTCAGCTGCAGGGCCTGCTCAGAGCCAGGGACCAGTCCTGCAGTGCACATGCTGGATTTGTTTTGGGTCAAAACCAGCTGGGACAGCTTTCAGGAGCAGGTCTGCTGTGCCTTGGTTGCTAGTGGGTGTTGAGCCCAGGGGACGTGCCCAGAGCCAGCCCCAAGGGCGCAGATCTCACTCCAGTCGCTCCAACCCTGCAGTGCACATGGTGTGCATGTCTGGTCTTCAGCACCAACTGTGCTCTCCGTGCTCTGATCCCATGTGCACAGCAGAGCCAAGATGTGCGTGACAGATAAGGAGCCTCAAATGCCAAGAAAGATTGTGGCTCTGAACGCTTCACTGGCGGTGCTGAAAAACAGATTTTTCATGCATCTCCCGTCACAGTTGGTGCTGAACCTTACGGAAATATTTTGTAAACTAAAACCTTTACGTTGAAATGTGCAAAAGACGTCCCCTCATCTTTGTATTTTCAGTGCCTTTTGTTGAAAGTGTTTGTGCAGTCCTCAGATTTGAGTATATGACTTATTTATGCCCTGGTGTGGTGTATGACTCTGAGGGTGCCAAACATATGATGATAAGTAAACAAGCTGTCTGCAAATACATTAGCATGGAGTCATGCCCTTAAGCTTCATGATAATTTTTTAAAAGTTGATCATAAATATATGCATGTGCTGTTTGCCTCTCCTACTTTATCCCCATTTTTGGAGGGAGATAAGGAATAGTATCTGCAGCTAAAACCCTGACAGACTGCTGTGCAGTGTCTGTGTGAGTGTGGCAGCTGTTGGTGGGTTTTAATTATTTTTTGTATTTTTCCTTAAACACCAAGCATGTGAGTTCACAAACAGTGTCATGCACAGCACCAAGATCATTCCAGTTGTTTCCAGGTGCCCCCCTCCCAAAATCTCAGCCCTCCCCCTGGGAAACAGTTCTTCAGGCAGGAAATGATGCTGACAGGCCACGGCAGAGGTGGGAGCAGACTGCTCTGCTGTCCCTTGCACGTGAAAGGAGGCAGCTGAGGCTGGGAACACAATTCCCACCCTACACATTGCCTGGCACAGAAGGTCCTTTTCTTTCCATTGCACTCCACTGCCCTACTGCAGATTTTTTTCTTCACATAGAGCAAACTAATTTTGAAAGTGTCCTGGTGTGGAAAACTATTCCAACAGTGCCCAGGAGACAGGACATCTCAGAAGGAAACCCATGTCTGTCTTTACCCTGTATACAAGTTTTATGGAGCCATTTTTAGCTATCTGCACAACAACAGAAGTTCCCAAGTCCACTGTCCGGGAAGGAAAAAGCATCCAGCCAGTTGTGAAACCGTGTTTAAGCCATTGGACCAGAATCACAAAATTAGCCTTAATTCCTAATTCCGTGGGGGTTTTTAACTCTTGATTTAACAACTTTAATTTTCCCCTTTGGAGCGTGTATAATTTTAAGAAGCACACTTCGTATCAGAAAATCATTCCCACGATTCTGAAATCACCCATCCCTACCTTATTACATAGTGATTCTTACATGCTAAAAAATACTTAACAATAAATACTGTTTTCAAAATATCAATGTGGAATTATTCTAAAATCATCAAATCCAACCATTAACCCAGTCCACCACTAAATCATGTCCCCAGGTGCCACATCTACTTTTTAAGTACTTCCAGGGACATGATCCAGCCAGTTAGATTGAGAGCCTGCAGAAATTTGCTCCTTGCTACTCCACAGTCACTGCTTATGGAGTTACTGTATCTGGATGACTGATGATCTGTTAAATACCCAGTTGATCACAGGTACTTGGTGTATCTTGCAGGTAATCTCTGTTTGGACACAGTGCATGCTTACTGCTTTTGTAATTGCTCATATCAGAAGTCTAATGTGAGAAGTGTGTCAGATGCCACATTTACTCCAGGTGCAACAAAAGATTCCTTGAAACTGAGCTCAGGTTGCTGTCACCTGAGATGTGAAGCTGTTCCACCATCACACACTTAAAAGAATCAAATTTGAGCAGGGTGACCAATATGGTTTTGATGAAAGCTGAGGTACAAACTGGCAAGTCAGCTGGAGGAGTCAGAGATCCCACGGTAACCCTGTCCCAACACATGTATTTTTAGATGTGATATAACTCTTTTAGCATTTTGAAGAAAAAAAAGTGAGGGCATCAATCTGAGGAGAACACTGAAAGAAAAATAGGTAGAGCTTGGGATCTTTACCAGCCTTTTAACTGACATTTTATAGACCTGGGGGAATATCAGTAGAGAAGAGAGGATGCCAAGGGCAAATGTAGGTCACCAAATGGATCACAGAGCTTCACAACGACAGAACAAGGGTCCATCCTTCTCTGGAGCTGTTTTATTCTTGTGAAACAGCAGTTTGCTCTGAAAGATTTCCAGGAATAAAAATCTTTTCTTTGTAATGTGATTTTTTTAATAAGAAGTAGGAAAAGAGTGACAGTTTTCATACCTGTTACTTGCTGCTGACATTGTATGCTGGGAAGCTCCCCGAGCAGCAGGCCACCAGAGGGAAACTGGAGCTGTTTCCCTGGACAGCTCAATTTTTCCAGTCCCAGTGATTCCTGGAGCATTTCACACATGTCAGATTTTACTCCAGTGGAAGTTAGTTTGTTTTATGCCTCAGACTACTTAACCTCAAATAGGGAAAAATATCACTTAGTAATTAAAATTGGTATCAAACGGGTGTAAGTTGAAAGATTACTTGTGCATCATTCCTTCCTTTACACTGTCACAGAGATGGGAAATATTCATGTGAACTGTGCCAAGTCCCTTCTGCTCCTTCCCATCCCCAGCTCTGCTGCACTAGCGGCTGGGCAGGGCTTGGGAGATGCTCTCACGGCTTCCTATATGATTATGCTGATGGTTTTACAGTGCTCTTTCTCGTGTTGTGTGAATGTGTGTGTGAATGTTTCTTCTCTCACTAACTGTGCTGCGTTTTCTTTGTGCCTGTCAGTGGGGAGAACTCGTCTGTTTTGCACTACGGCCACGCTGGAGCCCCGAACGACAGGACTATCGAGGATGGAGACTTGTGGTAGGTAAAGGGCTCGAGTTTGTTTGATGTTTCTGTTTCACTGCTGCTGTTTCCATGCAGGAATTGTAGGTACTCTTGGAGCTTGGTAATAAAACGATGGCTGCATAATGGTCAAAAGTCCAAATCTTTAAAACAGAATGTAACATTGCGTGGCAAACTAGTCTGGTTTCCTCCAAAAGTCCTGTGTACCTGCACCTGCAGCTGAAAGGGAGAAGGAGACACTGTTTTCAAACACTTCTGAGCCAGAAGCACTTAGAATTTAGTTTAAGAAATGACTGTATTCTAAGTACAAGAGTAGTTGCAAAATTTGGCATCTGAGTTTGCTCTTGAACCTCAAATCCACACCTCGGCTCTGATGGTGGGGTGGAGGATCACAAAAGTGTTAGCTGCTTTTAGAGAACTGCAGTGTCCAATTGCAGTATGGATTAGATCTTACAAATGCTTGTGTGCACCCAGGCACCCTGACATGGAGGTAGACTTTGGAATGTGTGTAGAGATTGAACTCATCTCAGTCCAGGTTAGGGCAGGGTGCTTCTAGTTCTGTGTTGCGCCAAAAATTTCTGTAAAGATTTTGCTAAGAGTTCACTGTTGCCATAGTACAGCTGAAAATACCAGAAATGTTTCTCTACTTGCATGACATGCCCACCTGCTTTGCAGTATCACTGCAGGTAAAAGCAGGGTGAATGAAAGCACCAAATACACTGCCATAAATTGGAAGACACTCCTATTTGTGTGGGGTGTGACATATCAGATTGTAACTTTTGTACTTCACCTCTGAAGATGTGGCTCAAAAAGCCTGCATTTATAAAATACAGAATTAGTTTTGGAGGAGTTAATCTTGGAGGATTTGTACTGGGTTACCTTTGGAGCACGTGCAAAAAGGGTGTAGGTGTGTATTTTCACAGTGGAATGTAGAGGTGTGAAGAAAAGCAAATTAGTATTATCAGTGATAAGCTCAAAACCTATTATGGAAAACAAATTGAATCTCAGAAGTTAAAAAAATATGACTTATTGGCTAATGTTCCAGGCACATCTGCAGGTGCTGCAGAGTGAACTTGTGGAATTACAGATGGGTGCTTTCTTTATAATACTGTAAAAACTTCTAAAAAACTTCTTGTACAAAAGTTTATGTATTATCTTTATCTGTGGTTAATAGCTTACTAACCCCATCAAATACTACTGTTAATTTATTGCTTTGATTTATGATTATGTTGTGTTTGAGTAGATAATATGCTGTGAGTGGTTTTTTTTTTGATCAGGCAGGACACACCAACATGATACTGTATCAGCTGAGTCATTCAATTCAATTTAAACACCTTTTACTGAGAGAATATATGGCACAATGCATATCTAATTATGATACCCTGTATTTGAAATAAAGGCCTTTAAATTTCGAGGGAGACCTCAGGGTGAAGGATATATGTAGGAACCTTTTATTTGCGGTCTCTGAGGACAGTTTAGTGGGTGACTGTAGTCCCTCTAAACCATGAGAGCTCACACAAGGCTCTTCACAAACTCTTACTTCCTGCAGTATTGGCAAAATGTTTAAAATATGTTGGGGTTTTATTATCCTCGTATCTCTGAATGTCAGGAAAGCCTCATCTCCCAAATACATTGATCACTTCAGCATTTTGAGGCCACTGAGCAGCAACCCCTCTTTGTAACCATCTCCACAGAGAGAACAAAGTTTAATGTAGTTTAAAATAACCTCTTGTTTGAACGGTCCAGTTGCACCGTGGTGTTGATGAGATGGAGTTTGTCAGGTGTAGATTAGTTTTAGCAAACTGGTGCTCCATGTGCATGAGCACCTGTCTGAGCCTCAGCCTCTGCCCCTGCCTTACCCCCGCTCATGCACAGTCAGGCTCTGCTCCACACGTTTTTTCTTGGTATTTTTCTCAAGTGAAAATAAAAATACTAATAAGAAAAAGTAATTTGATTTCTGTAAAGACGATTTAAAAATACACTCATTTTCCACAGTTAAAAGTAGTGTTTTGGAAAAAATAAAAAATCTCGAGGTGGCTGCACTATCAGCATACAAATAATGCCAGGGTGGATTCACTGTGTGCTTTCACAAGATCTAAACTGGGTGTAGATGGGGTGTGTGTGCATACAGAGCAGGGCATTAAAACCGCAGTGTGCTGATTTGTGTGTGTGTATCATATATGTGGCTTTCAATTAAGCTTTTTAGTAGCTACAGGGAGCCCTCTGTTGGATAATCTTAGGAAACCCTGAGCACGGGGAGAAAATAGGCTTTGCTTCTGGTGAAAAAGAGGTAGAAGTGTTTTAAGGGTTATTTCTGTTTCCTGCCAGTATTTTGGCATAAATTTAATTTAATGATTTATATACTTGTATGTAACAGAATTGGGAGACTGGGTACTTGGTATGATTTTTATTAAATCCTTCAGTGGAATTTCTTGGCTTTTTCTTGACATCATTTAGTAGATGTGAGTAACATTCATGAGTTTTGGAGAAATATGCTGCTCAGGTTTTTTATGTGCAAAGCAGCGCAGTGTCATTAAATAAGTCAACAAAGCACCTGAATAATGGAAAAAATACATTTGGAAGACTAATGCTTTACTTCTCTGAAATGCTTGAGTGCATGCATTGTTTGCTCTTTTAAAAAAATAAGTTACACAGATTTGATTGTATCAAAAGGAGATCATAGGCCAAAATATTTATGCTATTGCATTTTTATATCTTTTTTTTTTTTTAAGACTGTTAGTGTGGCTGCTTCAAAAGCTGTGGCAGGTTTAGAACAGCCTGGTTTTATGATGTTCATTTTTTAAAATTAACCTATATCAAATGGGTTTATTGCTTCTGTAAGAAACTGATATGGAATTGCATTCTCTGATATTGCATCATAATCCACACTTTTTATAGGTACAGCTTCTGCACTAAAAGATCCCAGTGCTAAACAAGGACTATCAAGAGAATTTCTGACAGTTCTTGTTAGTACAGACTGTCTTGCTAAGCATGGCTGTAATTTTCAGTCTATTAAATATTAAAATAGCTAACTAGCACAAAGCACTATGATTGACATAGAAATATTTCTAGGGAGGGTTAGGTATTCTATAGATACAGGCATTTAGCTGGTATGGATATTAAAAGTAAATATTGCAATAACAACAAGTCATTGTTTTACATAAAAAATTAATGTACATCTGTGTGGTGAACATTTAAATTGTAATGATCCCTGTGCTCTAAAGCAAACACTTTTCCCAAACAGGGGAAGGTCAGAAAAGCCGTGCAGATAAATGTGCAGGCTGACCATCCCTGCAAATCACTGTTCTGGGCACTTGACCCTTTCACTTGATATTAACTTTAAATAAAATCTTCTACTTGGAATGTTTCAAATCACAGCCTGAAGTGATGATCTAGAGCCAGGCTAATGCACAAATACTGATTTTCTTCTGTCATCTTAAACCTGTGACAGCTGGGATTGAAACTGAGCCCTGGACTGAGGTTCACTGCATTGTCTCAGGTATTGCATTACTAATTGTATGTCAAGACACCTCCTGTTTCTGTACTGAGGCTGTAACTGCATTTGGTGTTACGAAAAGTGGAGTCATAAGCAAAAGAACTTGTTGTAGTTTGCAATTTCCTACCCTGTACACCATAGGCCTCCAGCATTTCAGATATCCAGAGGTCTTTCAAAGTTTGGTGAGGAGTAGAATGAAATTAAAAGTGGCTGCTCAAGAAGACAAAACCCCAGATAAGTTAAAGGAGTAGAGATCTGACTCCCTGCTCTGCACAAATCAAGAGCAAATGGGACTCCTGCTCATCGAGTGGCATTGGCTCGTTCTCCCTGGGCAAGTGTCTCATGAGCTCTCCTCGTGCAGACGTTTTGCTTTTGTTCACACTGTGGAAAGATATTGGTTCAGTGGTTAGAGAGCCCTTGTGGGAGATGGAAACCTTGCTTTCAGCTCTTCTAAACTATCTCTGACTTTGGCTGGAAGTTACGACTTGAATGACCTGACCCTGGGAAACAGCATCCAGAGCGATTGCAGTCAGAGCCAGTGTGCTGCTGTGACAAGCACTGGTCCCAGCAAATCAGCATCTGCCTTCTGGAAAATGAAAGCTCCCTTAAAAATAAAGGAAGCAAATTGCCTTGGGTCCTCCCTTGTGTGTGCAGCCCCTGCCCTGGCAGTGCTGCAGTGTGGAGTCACACCCTGGCTGGGGAGAGAGGGGAAGGGAGAACAGCTGAACATCAAAGCCGTGTGGAACAGAGGAAGCCTGGGGCACGGCAAACATCCCTTCTCACCTCTGTGGAGTGGTGCTTTGTTCTAGGAGCCGTCAGAGGTGCGAACCCGAAGTGTATATTTTATGTTTTGATTTTGAGAAGGCATTAAAATGGGGGTTTACTGCATTTGATTTGCAGCCTGGCAGTTCGTGCCGCCTGCCTTTGTGTGTTCCCGGCACTGCCGCCTGCCAGAGGCACGCCAGGAGTTGATTGTGCTGTTGCAGTTGATCAGCAGGGCTCCTGCAACGTTTGGCAAAGGGAAAATGCTTCTGTGATCTTAAAATAAAGATTGATTTTTCATGATGAGGCCCACACTTCAATAATAGAAATGTGGGAAATGCAGCCTGACCCCAGAGGTGAATGCAATAGTTATGGCTGTTACCTCACGTGCTTTTCTCAGGTGTCACGAGTTGCAGGTCTTGGACTTTTTATGGCATCTGACAAATGTATCTCAGTGGAAATTCAGCATTAGCAAGCAGCTTTCACTGGCAGGTTCACTGAACTTCGAGCACTTAGTGACATTTGGGGGGGATTAGTTGGTCCATTTTGGCTTCACAAAAATAATGAGAAGAATTGTGTTTTCTGCTGAATAGACAGCAGTTTTGACTCAGCATCTTTAATGCTTTGAAATGTCCTCCCGAGTCACAGAGTTAATGACCAGGGGACCCCGAGGCTGTGCTGGCTCTGCTCTGCACACCCTGAGGAAGTTGGGCACTCTGGTACATTCCCCTGTGGGTCCAGGGCCCAGCACTGGCTGCTGGCAGGGGGATGCTGATCCTCCCTGGAGCAAGGGCCAGAGTGTAATTTATTAAGATGGCTTGGGTGAAAGCATAAATAAGGGGAGTACAGCATCAACTGCTTGTGAAGCGCAGCAGACCTCAGAGAGAGACCATTAACCTCGTATTCACAGTGGGACCATCTATTATTTACAAAGTACAACTAGCTTTAAAAGTTTAAATGGAAGCAGGTTGGATCATCACATAATGTCTTTCATTTTATTTGACTGTTTAACACTCTCATAATTGCTTATTGATTACTTATTTCATTGAAATAATTTATTGATTTCAGTGAAAGCGTTGGGCAGAGTTCAGTATCCTTGGGGAAACAGAATGTCTCCCACTGCAAAAGCTCACTGCTCTTCCCATGAAATGCCATCACTGCTGTGGATGACAGTAAAACAAGTGAAAAATATTTTTGTTGCATTCAGGTACCAGAATTTAAGCACTGGGAAAGTTTTGTTAGTGTCACAAAACCAAACACATTTGTCATAGAAAGTGCAATGTTAGCATGACATTAAGTGGTCTGAATGTGTCTTGGCTGTATCAACAAGCACTGTTATTTCCTTAGTCAAATGATAGAGCTGGGGATATGGAAAGCTGTCTAGTGTTGCAAAAAGATCAGAATTGTTCAGCTCAAAGGACTACTTTTGTTTCCGTTTCCTTCCCAATGCAAAGTTAGGACATCAGAATAACACTGACAGCAGGGGGCACTAAAATAAGCACTCTCTGGAAGGAGATGAGGTCTGTCCCAAGTTTGAATATTGGTAACCTAGTGGATTTGCCAGAGCAAAAGCACAGCAGCCTTCTGGGAGCACTGCATACTGGTGTATGCATTTCACTCAAGGTGTGTCCAGCTTGGGTTTGTTTCCTTCCATTTGGCACTTGTGTATAGCTTTTAATAATTTCTTTTCTTCATTATTATTATTATTATTATTAATTATTATTATTATTTATTATTACTTCTGTTACTCTCAAAAGATCTCGTTTAACTTTCAGCACTCCTCACCTGTCATTTCAGGAGCTTTGTTCATCATAGGGAGCTTTTCTTGGCTGCAAGTACAGGTAGTTGTGAAAGGTTCTGGATGAAGCAGAGAGGGAAGATGCTCAGAGTTAGGGGCTTTTTATTTTCGATGACTTAGAAGAGACAAAGGACAGTTTTCAGGCTTCCTGGAGTGGCTGGTCACTCCCAGGTGTGTGAAGACGAGGAGGTTTAGGTTGGATCTCAGGGAAAGGTTCTTCCCCCAGAGGGTGGTTGGCACTGAACAGGCTCCCCAGGGCAGTGGGCACAGCCCCAAGGCTGCCAGAGCTGCAGGAGGCTTTGGACAACGCTCTGAGGGACAGGGTGGGATTGTTGGGGTGCCTGTGCAGGGCCAGGGGTTGCACTGGATGGTCCTTGTGGGTCCCTTCCAGCTCAGAATATTCTGGGATGAATGTTGCAGATGAAAGTTGCTTTTTGCAAGGACTGGTCAGATTCAGTTGTTCGTGGTTATTCAGAAGGCTAAGCCTTTTATTAGCTAAAACAGAAATAAATAAATTTGCAAACTTTACTTCTTTGATCTCAAAGCATAATACACGGTTTTCTATAATCCAAAGATTTGTCACTTTCTGTATAATCTGTGTGTATTTATCTTTTATATATACACACACCCTATGCACCTGCAGGATACATATCGATTAAAACTGTATCAGCACCTTTATCTTAATATTATTGTGTTTTATTATTATTACAGCATTATTTGTAGAAAATGCACTATCCTCTTTTTTGCACAAAAAAGTAAGTGTATAATATAAAAGGGCTTTCTGTGAGTACTGAGTGGCTATCATTTATTTCAGGAAAATATTGAAAGATTTTCAATAAGTCAACTAAAAGACTTAGGTGAGCTTGAAACTCCTTTTTTGGAACTCTCACTATGTTTTATCGAGTTTTACAACGCTAATGCCAGCCTATAACCAAAATTCTTTTGTCCAGGTGGGGGCAATGTTGCATTTAAAAAGTGGGAACTCACCGATCTTTTTCCATCAGATAATAGAAGTCCTCCCTTTTCCACCCCAAGTGGAAAATCCTGTATTTATTACTTCTTGAAAGCACTGCTTTTAAGATCTCAGGATGTTAATGTGTCAGATGTAAATGCTCAACTATTTTGTGTGGGTTAGCCTCGTATTTTCATTTGGCCTTGTGCATTTTGATGCATTTTAAAGTTCAGTGCTGTAATAATATGCAAAAATTATGGTTAGCTTTAACTTTTCAGTCTGCAGTTTTGAAACAACTTGTTGTTAGTAATGGCTTTGTTTCTAATAATAATACAAAGTACGTTGCTACTACTTACTGGTTGATTGCAAAATCAACTGGCTATCCATTTCTTAAATAATTCCTTTGGCTTGATTCCTCTGGTTTGATTAATATTTACTATTTTCATCAAGTGTAGGTATTTTTCATTTTGTTGTAGCTATAGACTATATTAATTTTATGCTAATCTAGAAAAATTGAATTTGATTAAAAATAGAGAAATGTATTTGCTAGAATTAACAATAATTTTACACTAATTGAATGTGTTCTGTTAGTCCTGGTTAATTCAGGCTGTGAGGTTGCCTGCTGTCAGAAATGTATAAGCCTTTTAACTGAAGCAGAGGTCACTAAGTAATAATAGTGTGTTTGCTGTAACAAATTTTAGCTTTAAGTGCTGTATTATAGTCTGCCTCTTAATTTTATGCTGTCTATAGTGTATGTGAAATGTCTTTTTAATTGTCACCTGTGAGTTCTTTCTGTCATAGTTTTAGCTTAGCATTTCCTGTGTAGTCTGACGAAACCTGGCTGCTGTTGGATTGATTTGACCAGAGTGTTCATCTCTTCAAAGAAAACAAGCAGAATAAAGCTTAGTCTCTTTTTTTAATCCTTGATAATTTAATGTGGATCATTTATAAATGCTGTTTAGTGTAATCTACTTTTTATGGTGGTCCTTAATACAAATACACATGAAGTATGACAGAAGTACTCTTGATGTACTTTTAATAATAAAAATTATTAAGTGAGATGTGACAGACACTTCACCTGCTCCTGTGATCTCTGGTGGTTGTTTGTCAGGGTAACACAGGTCAGAGTGTCCAAAAACACCTGCTGAAAGCTGAGGCTTGCAGTTCCAAGTGTCAGCAGCCAAGAGTGGTGGCCTGTATTAGAAACAGCAAACTTTTAGAATTCACTTTCAGTAGGTACCTTCCACTTCTCAGCAGACATCTAGAAATGGACTGGTTTAGTTAACTGCAAATTTTCATAGCATGCTAATGTAGCTGTGTTGTTCTTATGCTCTGCTGGTATCCAGGTGAGGAGCTAATGAGGTTTGCTGTTGTCACTTCGACTGGGAAGTACTCAGCTGCCAATACAGGTTTCTCCTTGTGTGCTCCCTTCTCTTCCCTGCAGCTCTGACATCCTTGTCCCTTGTCTGAGAGAATCAGCTGCAGCCATGAATGCCCCAGATAGTGCCTTTCCAGTGGGGAGGCTCCTAATGGATGGAAATTGGCCAAAACCTGGGATTTGCTGCCATCTCTGTTGACTTTTCAACAAAGAACCATCTCTTCTAAGAGAGTATCACTGATTATTAAATATATCAGTTAAAAATGGATAATAATTAGGATAGTACAGACAGGAAAAAAAAAATGATCCATTCAGCAAAAAGACAAGTCAAACAGGTAACCCTTTTGTCAGAAGCTCAGCTGAGCCCGTTCCTGGTGTCTGGTGCCCTGTCAGTGTGGCTCTGGCAGAGATGTTCCACAGGCACTTCTGCATCTTGTGGAGCCCCCACTGCTGCCACCTCCTTCTCCCAGCCCAGGAGAACTGGCTTGGTGTTCCCAGGTCTTTATTTGTGTGCAGCACCCCTGTGTCAGAGACATCCCTCTGCTTAGCAGAAACTCTGGGTAGATGGCACTTGGGGGTGAATTTAGCTGTGAACAAACCAATCAGGAGCTTTTTTAGCTCTTTGCTCTGGCCAAACAATATTTTTAAGAGGGCATTAATGCAAACTGCAGGGGGGTGGAGGAGAGCTTGTATTTTATCATGGAAATGGGTTTATTTAGTGCAGAAACTTAAGGATCTTGTGATAGATTTCTTCCAGAGAGAAATGCTGTAAGCAAGGGACTCCTCCTTAACCTGTGTATGAAAACAACACATAAAATCTCACAGAATACATGGGTGTTTCCTGAACCAGCTCTTACAGGAGCTCGTTTGGTGGATTTGGTGAGGCTGAGATTTCATATCCCGTGGCAGAAATGGATCTGAAGGTCTTCTGCTTGGCACAAATCAGTGTGAGGGAGGAGACCCTGCACACTGCTGGAGCAGCAGAGCAGAGGCACAGCTCCCACCAGCACTGTGTCTGAGGCAGTGAGAGGAAACCCTGGGCAGTGCAAGGCACAAACACCTGGTGAAGCTTTTTTGTTTGGATGCTTTCTTTCTTTTTTTTCCCCTTTTTAATCCAGCCAGCTCAAATTTTTTTTGTATTCTTGCTACAGCCACTGAAGTCTCAGTAGCTGGAATTGTAGAGATACAGGTGAGCAATTCTCTCTCCTTCAGAATTCAGTGTAGACAGATTTATTTATTTCTGTCACCCTCTTTCTATCTGAGCAAAGCTTAGTGGCATATCTTGTCATCCTCTGTGAGAAAAGTTTGAGACAAGCCTCCTTTGAGATAGTTTGGGAAAGCCTGAAATGAGACAGTGCTCTAAGAGGAAAAAGGATAGGAAAGTCATGGAGAAGGTAGACAAGATGAAAAGACATGGTTGAGGACAAACCCCAAATGTGGGGCCACGAGGTTATGTAAATCCAGGTTAGATGGAGAGTAGACATTTAGTCATTTTGTGTCTCTGTGACTGTGTGGCTACAGGCTCTTCTTTTGAACAGGAGGCTTCCACAAAAAACTTGATGATGCCTTGTTAATACCCAGAATCCCATTTTCTACACAAACAGTATTCTCTTGCATTTTTTAAGGTTATTCTTGACCCCAAGGGTTGCTGATGACAAAAACTGGCATTAAATCAGTGAGCCAAGCCTGGCTTCAAGACAGCCAGTACAAGCTCCCTGTCTGCCATGTCAGATGGAAGCTGGTCACATCACAGCAGGGCTTCTCTTAAAAAACCCCTTCTTGAGCGTGGTGGGACTGTGTACTGTCCCAATTGCCTGGGGGAGTTTGCAATGTTATCTTACTTTTTTAAGTGATGTCGCTTGGCTAGTCAGGACACAAGTGTATGAAAAAGTGTGTGTCACTTAACTCTCCATTTTCTTCCTTGTGATATCATTTACAATAATTCATTCTTGTGGTGTACTATTAAACCACCCTATTTCCAAAGCACTTGGCGTGTTTCCAGAATGCATCTCATAGAAATGCTGATACCTAGTTCCCTTAAGCTGGAAATTGCCTTAGGAGTGTTTAACCAAACAAATGGTTGGGGTTTGTTGGTACGTGAGGATTGAATTGCTGCGTGAAGTGTAAAGCACAGAGCGCTCTCTGTGAACTCAGAGCAGGGAATGCTGAGATCACACAGAATAAATCTCCAGCTGGAAGAGGAGGGAAATGTTGTATCTACCTTTATTCCTGTTGTCCTAGGACGGGGCTGGCACCAGTTCATCTGTGTGGCTGCTCGTAGGTACGTGTGGTTAATGATGACTCAAAACCCTAAACCCTCAGTAAATGTTGCTGAGTAAAGGGCACAAATATTCACACCTGTTTAGCCTGAGGTGCGAGGAGGGCACGGTAAGATGTGGCAGTATCAGTTTTCTCATTGCTAGTCTTGCAAGCCCACCCAGGGGAAGGGAAGATTTTTGTCCTGAGAACAGCAGCTGGGGAGGAACGGGGGTTGCAGGAGGGTGATGCTCAGTGCAAGTGCCAGAGTGCATGTCACCAGCAGGAGACCCACCTGGGTTTCACCCCAGTCATCGCTCTGCCACATTAACAATGCAGAAGAATAACTATTTTATAACTATGGTGAGGAGATCCAGTCGTGATGTACAGACCAGGCAGGCCTGTAGAGCAGGCAAGTGACAGGTTTATGTGTTAGCTCGTGGGAGTAGCTGTAGGCTTCCCAAAAAATGCCTGCGAGAGCTTGTCTTTGGGTTGGGTTGGTGGTTGGATCATAACAATTCATACACATGGCTCAGATATCCCAAATAAAGTATTGCTTCCCATTGTGATATTGGCCATAATTTGCTTCATTGCCTGGCAGTTTCAAATTATTTGGCAATAAAAGTGTCAGCAAGCCTATAAAAGTAAAACACATGCTTAGAGGAAGATGATGCTTTATTTTTTAAAAATGGTATACAGTGACTTTATGAAGAAAAGAACCACAATTCTTTATATTCCAGAGTGTTCAGATCTAAGGAGTTACGCAAAGTGTTTCGTGATACTTCACAGTCAGAGGTTAAGAAAGCTAAAATCAATATCAAAATACGTTTTATTTTTCTTGGCTCGAAAGCCAAAAATGTAACTATAAATTTGCATTTTGTGGTGCCAATATTCTGTGGAAGTAACACAGCCATGACTTACTCATGCGTTTTGTTTCAGAGGGACAGGAGGGGAAAGGAGCTTTTTGTGCATCGTGTCGTGTAGTGTTTCAGTTCCAGCATTGACTTGCAAGCCTGTATTCACTTTAAAATTGACAGGACTTGAAATATTTCCTCCAAACCCCTTCCTGGGTTTCTGCACAGAGAGCAGAACCCCAGTTCAGTTGTCCCTGGAAGGGCTGAGGAGCTCCTGTGAGGAGGGGCACGTCCAGCCAAGCCTTTCTGCCAGGCTGTGGCATGTCACACATTCCTCCTTCTTTTTGACTATGATACTGTTTTATGTACAAAATCATATAAAGTTGTGGTTTCAGATTTTTCCCTGTGGAAGGAATTAAATGCCCTTAGTAATTTTTGAAGGTGACTTGTAAAACAGAGGCAGAAGGCAGCTTGTTTTTCGATGCTCTTGGCTAACGTTGTATTACTGGTACGTAAGGAAGGCATTCTGTCAGTAGAGCAGCTGACAGGTTATCTGATTTTGCTTATACTTTGCATTGTTCAATTTTAGTTAGTAATGTTTACAGTATTTTGCAATATGTTTGGGAGGAAAGATTATATGTATACACAGAACTGAAGCCTCCATTAGGAGAGTCGTGCCCCTGCTTCCAAGAAGAAGTTTATGCTGGTTTTGCTGTGTGTCTTTTACTTGTGGTGTAGCTTCTTAGTAGTTCTAGAAAATTAATGGAAACAGTAACATGGAATATTTTAGAGGGTGCCCAGGTCTTCTGACTGTTAAACCTGCTTTATTTTACCCTGAAATGAAGGCTGGTAGCTTTTCCTTGCTTTTGCTCCCCACAAAATGACTCGAGGCAAGATTAGCTTCTCTCTCAGAAGGTTTTGAAAGAGACTGAGCTGACTTCCTCAGCTTCAAGCTAAATCAGTGAGGAGTTTAACATACAACTGAGCATCTCTCTCTGGTCAGCAGAACTCTTCCTCCAGCCACCATCCCTTTTAAATGCTACGGAAACCTGACAGCCTCAGACACATCATGTGCTGAAAAATGGGGAAGGAGCTGTTCTGGAATGAAACTTTTCATCATTCAGCAACAAACTGAATTCACAATTAGGTTTTGGAATAGACAACATATACAGTCTGCTAGCACTTAATTTATCTAAAAGGGAAATAAAATAGAGTTTGGAGAATCTTTATTATATTATTGCATATGTTAATCTGTCTTAAGCAGTTCTTAAAACGTAAGCCATAGATCAAGATGCACAGAAGGCCTATTTTCATTCTTGTGTTTAATTTGTTTAGATTGCTGCTACATTGATAACAGTCCAAATGACATTAAGTAGTTGTTTCTGTATGTGACCCTTTTAAGACTGCACTGTCGGGCAGGTAATTTTGTACATGCAGTTGGGAACATACTAGAACACACTAATAATGTCTTTTTCACTAGCAGTTTACCATCTAATTTCAGGGTAAAAGAAATGTTTTTTTCCTAAGGAACCTGCTTTTAGAATGTTTTTCCAGTTAGTCAACAGGAGAAGATAGTAGCTGTCATGCAATTATTTGACTTAAATGTGCTTCACCACTTACTTTGCCTGGCAAGCAAATATACAAAACTGGGATCCTCTCAGGCTCCCATTATTTTCTCAGGATAACTACAATATTTGGGCTATTTCCACATCTTGGGCAACATTTAAACTAATGGATATGTTCCCAACTGAAGTTAAATGGAAGAGAATTCCCTGTAAGAGCCAAAATATCTCCCAAATGTCCCATTTGGTTTGGATGCTTTCTCACTGAAGCGTTCAGGCTGGATGGTGTGTTGTCCTCTGTGGTGGAATTTGAAAGATCATCTTCCCTCAAGTCTGCTCTTGTCTGGAAGCCAAGAAACCTGAACAAATGGTGCTTCCTACCCTGTGAGCCTTGTTTTGGTGTACCATCAGCTTTGTGATTTTTTTTTTTTCCATTACTCAGTGCTCCAGTAACTCAAAAAGCTATTTTACAGCCACTGAGTGATGAGTGGGTTTGAGAAAATGCTGATAATTGTGAGGTTAAAGACATGGCTAAAGTTTTGCCTCTGGTAAGTTCAGAATAACAGTTTTCCAGGGAAAATACACAAAGCATAGAAACTTCCAGTAGGCATGGACAGGGAGTTTGGAAGTTGTTGGTCACAGCTTTACTGTCACCATGCTGACTGGACATTTACACTTGTAAATGCAAAAGAGCTGGGCCAGAGAGCTGCTGCAGATCCCACAAAGCACCATGGAATTTGATTTGTGATTTTGAACGGGTCCGTTTGGGATAGGTTAAAAAATGTAGAACTGATCTGAAATCTGCATCTTGTTGGCACATTGCAGCATGTAGGCATGACTTTTAGTTGCTGCAACTAGTTTTCTGTATCCATAGTCTTCTATGAGTATCTTTAGTTATTTTTAGAAGCGAGTCCAACCATAAAATCAAACCTTAGGCAGTGTTGATGGGGTTTCTGATTTTGAGTTTTGGCTAGGCTGGTTTGCAGTTGCTATGCTGCTGTCTGATGGTATTTTTTGCACCCTGTGCATCTGATGTTTTCTGCCTGTTGTGTATCTTTCCTCAATTCACAACTTTCTGTTCTGACATTCTGTGTTTGATATTGAATTGAACATGTGTAGTGTTTGTATTAGCTGGGTGTGCACATATCTAACTTTGCAGGTCTCTCTGTACTCTCCTGAGGAGTTTGCTCCTGTAGCTTTAAGCCTCGTGCAGCTCTGCATCTGTGAGCACGGGGTTTGTTCCTGAAGTTCCAGTCCTGCAAGTCTGTCTGCAGGTGAACCTTGCCCAGTGCGGGGAGGCTGGCGATGACTTCAGCAGGGCTTGCACTCAGTGCAGAGATCTGTTCATGGAGGAAATTGTTGGGTGGATTTCAGAATTTCCTGAAGTAAACCTCCATGAGTGTGTGTCTGTGTATGCAATGCAGCAAGAAGAGTCTGCTGAAATATTCTTTAGCTTTGTCCTGGTTGCCTTTGTTTCCTCACTGCCCGTTGCTTTCAGCAGCAAGTATGCTGGAAATGGTGAACAGCTGTAGCACTTTGTGTGGGAGCTTGTATTTATCCTTACCCTGTCACATTTGCTGGCTGGGGATGGAGCTGCTCTGCAGAGTTTTCCTAATTACTGCAGTAACTCGGATTGAGTGGCAGAGAGGGTCTCCCAGTGGAGTGGCCCTGCCCGCTGCTTGTGTTGTCTGACTGACCCTGCTGGGAAAAAGCAGCAAGAGGAAGAAAACTCCAAGCTTTTCAAACACAGTGAAGTAAATCATGTTTCTTGTGATGGTTCACCTCTCATATAGTTGTTTGGGGTGGTTGGAAGAAGACTTAAATTAGCAGATTTCAACTTGACTCATTACCTGAGAAATCAGGGGGTCACACAAATAGTGTGTGTCAAGACCAAAGTCTTAGATGTAAAATGTGCCTTCTTGTAACCAATATATGATGAACTAAGGGGGTTATTTGCTCAAGTATTGTCTGGTCCAAGTGGTTATTTGTTTATTTGCTGATTTCTGAGCCTGCTGAAACCAGTGCAATGCCTTATCAGGGAGGCTCGAGAAGCCTTGCAGATATCTAACATGGTCCTCACAGGGGTGTAGGGTCCCACTTGCTGTTCCTGTAGATTGATTTCTGGCAGCTGAGCAATCAGTGGTGAATCATTGATTCATGTATAGAATAATTATGCTTCTCGAGTGGTAAGGCAGGGGTTTTGTCCCCATAAAAAAAGATACTTAATAATATTTTTTCTTCTGGCTCTGATGCAGAAAACTATAATGTATGTACTTTTCTGTTTGGATCTTTCCATAATGCTTGTTCCTTTAATTCCTGGTAGGCAAGTTTGTCTTAATGGAAAGTTTACATTGTGAGCAGAGACAGTCAACCTTTAATGGGGACATTGTATTTAAACCACCAGATGTGTTTTGCCACTTAGATGCAAAAGGCCATAATTTAATTAACATTTCTCTGTTAAGTGGGATTCTGTTTTGGATGTTGGATGCTTTATGTGGTGCTAGCATTTCTCAGGAAAGAAAAAAGGACGTGTTTTTTTTATTTCTGAGAAGAGGTCCAGGAAGCTGGAACTGAAGAGACTGAAGTGGATTCCTCATGTACTTTTTATCTTCCTTCCTGTGTTCTCTCATCATTTCCATCCAGGACCAGCACAGCCCTTCAGGGTGTCCATTTAAGCCATATGGGATGCAGATACCCTTCTGCTGGGAGATTCCAAGGGACTCTTGTCTCATTTTCCTGAGGAACAGCGTTCAATTAGTGATTATGTGGCAAACTACCACAGTGCAGATGATTCTAAGTGGAGAGTGAGAGAAAGGTCTACTGTTATATATTCTACTATTTCTTTGGAGCTCAATTTTCATTTCTTCCTCCTCTGTTTCCTTTTCAGCCTGTTTGACATGGGAGGAGAGTATTACTGCTACGGTTCTGACATCACCTGCACCTTCCCTGCCAACGGGAAGTTCACTGCTGACCAGAGGGCTATCTATGAGGCGGTGCTGAAGTCATCGAGGGCCGTGATGAAAGCAGTCAAACCAGGTAAAAGATCAGCACCTGTCAGCAGGAACTGCAAAGCTGGATGGCAGCATTCAGCCTGTCAGGTCCATTATGTTTGCCATTTAGAAAGTGCTGGAAAGGAACAAGATGATAAAATTATTTTTCCATGTCTGAGCAGCTCCTGATGTGTAGAGGTAGGACATACAAACTTTCCACATGTTTTTAAAAGCATAGCACAAACCCAATTATTAGCAGGATATTTTAATCTTACCTTTTTTTTTTTTTTCAATTCCCCTAATCTACGGGTGGCAGTTATTACATGGTTGTGTTTTTACTACCATCATTTCAGGGAGCTTGTGCCAAACGCTGAAGTCGAGTCTGGGTGAACGTGTGTGCTGTGCTTTGGTTTGTTTCAAGCATTTTCTGTATTTTATGTGTAAGCACAATAGAAATCTTCTCTTGAAAAAGCAGATAGATTGTGCATCTTTGGGAAGGATAATTAGCCCTAAAAAGCTTTCAAAAGCACCGGGCTATTGGGTACTTCATTGTGTGGTGCCTTTAAATTGCAGGCAAAATAATTCATCAAATATACCTTTTCATAGCTGAAACAAGTGTCTGGCTTAATGAAAATCTTATTTTTCTCTGATTCTGCTTTCGGGACAGCAAATAAATGTTTTAGAGCTAACTGCTGCTGAGCTTTTGAGTGTGTCATGGTGAAGGTACTTGAGCATTTCTCAGTATTAGTAATGGAACAGCTTTGAGAAGAATGTACTCAATGCACAAAGCACACTTATCCTTTAAATGTGCCGTTCAGTCATCAGGCCTTGAGTGCAGGGGCTCTCTGGATTGCCAGTCGGAACAGACACAATTTTCCTATTATACAAGCTGGCAGCAGCACTGTTTATTTGAGCAGCTTGGAAGGGAGAAATAACACTTGATGCTTATCTGCAGAATGAGACGAGATATTTTGCTTTTTAATAACAATGTGCATTCTCCATCATCTGCTGTTTCTTCCCTGAAGAATCTTGTCCCTGTTCCTCTTCATGGTTTGCTTTGCATTTCAGTGCCACCTCTATTTCCATGTAACATTTTTGGCAGTATTTCATGCTAATAAGTTGCAGACTGTCTTCAGAACTTGAGAACTAATATGATGTTGTGCTCAGGATGGTGTAGAGAATTCCTCAGTTTGCTGAACACTTTATTTACAGTGTCAGAAAATAAGGACATACTAAGTTGAGTATTTCTGAAAGGTAGCTGCAAGGATCTTTTACTAGCTTTGGGAGCTTGAGATTCGCAGACAGAGAAATCATTCTTAACATCTGGCAGAAGGTGGGACTGAATTTTCTGTTCTCACTGTGCTTTAGTTAACTTTCCTGTTTGGAAGAATGGTGCAAATATGCATTTACGCTGTTCATGAGACCAGTAATCATGAATTTTCTATCTACAGAAAATGTTCTGTAGACTGGTTCATTGGTTTCATTCCTTCTGTTCCTCAGAGTAGTGAAATGCAACCTGGACCATTTGTAGTCTTGAATTACAGATCCAGAGCTAGAGTCCTCCAACTTGCAAAAAATGTCACCATCTGGAGAAATCTGCTTTCTAGGTCCTTTTTAGGATCTCCTGGAAGACTAGTATTCTAGAAGAGAAGAGGTGGAAACACTGACCTTTATGGCATGGTTAGTGTTCCATCCTTCTCAGGCTGCTGAGAAAGCCCAGAGCCCCTCGAAGGGGGGATGCAAACTGACTGCATCGTCACTGCTGCCCACAGGGAGATGTTTCAGTGGGAAAGGCAGAGCCTCCTTCGCCTCCTTGAACTAACCCAGCTCGTTAACTCATCGACTAAAGCACCAGGATCTACTCCTGGGACTGTCACAGAGGGAGCAGGGATTGGTGACGTGAATTCAGCTCTTCTCCCTGTAATACCTTAGGTCTCTGAAAAAAGGAGGCTGGGAAGCTTGCAGGATTAGAGGCACTAAATCTAAAAGCCAGACCCATCATGTTTCAGTCAGGCTTTCTGAGTTATGGAGCCCACGTTAATCCTGCTGTTATTTTTGTTTGTCCTCCTTTCCCAGGGTTCCCAAGATCAAAGGCAGCCGAGTGGCTGCGCTCACGTGGCAGGAGCCACTCGTGGGGCAGGCTGAGCAGGGGGAGTGCACACAGCACAGGCAGCAGCTGCAGGAAATGGGGTTTCTCTCCAGCTGCAGAACTGGGGTCTTAATTGTGCCTTGTGGCAAAGGGTCATGGGGGACGTCTAGTTGTTGTCTTCAGGATGTTAATGATTCCCAGGATCTTTCTCACTGCGAGATAGGGAGCGAGTACTTTAGGGAGAGTCACTAACCAAATACTGGGTTACATAACTGTGTTTATGGAAGGACACACAACTGCTAGCAACCTTAAACATTCTCTATAGATGTGTGTGGTTCAAAGATTTGCATTTATTTTCTCATTTTGCCTCTCCTCTCATACGAACCTAATTAACTCTCAAGTGAAGTTGCTTTCTGAGAGATAGTAGACCTCCTAATACACTTTGTTTATGCTTTTATATACAAACAGTTGTCATAATTTTTAAAATACTCCAAAACATTGTATTTCACTGTAGAAAAGCATTCATCTGACTGCATCCTGTGCGTGGTCCAAATGTGCAAACAGCTCTAATCATATACATGGGTTACCCTACCTTCCAACTGCAAGAACAGAATTCCTTCTGCAAGCCAAATAATATATTCTGGAAGTTAAGAAACACTCTCTGTGGGATTATAGCCCAAGTTCAGTGCAGTCGTCACTACTCCTGCCACAAATCAAATCTGTTTAAAATAAAAGGGGAGAAAGACATACTCAGTCTTGCATAAGCAGCAGTTTTGAAACCATGGAACATGGAGCTCATATGAAGGCAGAGACGCTTGTCAGCTCATCAGCAAAAGTCCAAAAGGTGTGCTTGTGTGGCAGTGGGGTGATTCTCCCTTTCCTACAAAGTCAGGCTCACGATCCAAGATGTAAGAGAGGAATGTTGCATTTCTACTTGGGGGATATTCTTAATTGTGTCAAGTCCATCTGCGTTAAATTTCCTCTTCCACAGAACTAAAATACAGGGACAGATGTGCAGAATATTGACACTTCCATGTCCTTTGTGGCTGAGGCATCGTCTGCTTCTTTCTCACAACAGTGATTTGTGAAACAATTTGCATTACAGAGATATTCTGTGTAAAAAGAATTGTTAAAAAAGAGTGACATTGTGAAGCCAAGTATCACAGAGTATTCCAGAAGTTAGTGTCCTAATTTTCCTCATTCCTGCATTGTTTTTTAATCTCATTAAATTTGCCAAATTGGTTGAGGAACGTTAGATGCAGTCCTGGAGCACATCTCCCACTTTACTTTAATCTGAAATGGATTCAATTCATGCTTCAAAACTCCACTGAGTAAACAAAAACACAGTAAGTGGGGACAGCCAAGAGATTTCACCTCCAAGGATGATTGGAATGAAAATGTTCCTGTAGATATATTCATTTTTTTCTCCTTCTGCTGTCTTCACACAACGCATGTAACAGTAAGAGCTGAGCTAATGAGCAGCTAAGCAGTAATTCAGTTTAACCTTTTGTTCCATGTATGGCCTGGAGCTGTTTATTACCTACTGTTCAAAGCCTGCTCTGAATCTAAAATTATCAACATCCTCACCAGTTTTTCTCAGAGTGCTCATCATACCAGTACTCAGGTGCTGGGCAGGCAGTAAGTTTGCTTGCACTGCATCTCAGTGATGGGGAAGTGAGGAGCAGTCCTCCTTCTGCTGGCAGGGGCTGGCAGGCTGGAGAAGCTGGTGGAAAAGCTGTTGACTCATTTGGGATGCCAAGACTGAAACTCATCAGACTGGAGACCTTTTTTAAGGGAGTTGAACACTGCTCTTGCTCAAACCCCAGCTGTTTTGACCTCTGTTACAGCTGTTGAGTGCCCAGCCTTTCTGCAAATCACACTGCAGATTGTCAAGCCAAACTCTGGTAAAAGGAAAGAAAATGATTAATGAACAAATGTAAAATAAATAAATAAAAATAAAAAAACCCTCTGTATTTGAAGCAAGTTGCTTAGCATCCTGCTGGGAATCTGAGTCTGATGCAAGAATGGTTGCTAATTCCCAGAGGCAACGTTTGGTGCATTTGCCATGCTTGCCTGCTTGTGAAGCCTCTTGTTTCTTTTCCTGCATGTTTTCAGCTTTTGCAACAGATGGGAGAGGAGTTATATAAGGAACAGATATCCTCAGTGGTTTAGCAGGAGCTGTGCTTGCCTTGCAAGTAAGGGAACCCTAGAAGTAAATAATTTAGGGGCTTCTTGTGGGTTTGCATCTTGTGGTTGGTAGGAAGCTTTGGTTGATCTAGTGAAAGCTTTTCCACTGGGCTGAAGTACTTCTGAGGCTCTCCTCCATGTGAATTCTTCTGTCTTTAGGAACACATGAATGGATGTTGCACTTTTGCTTGCATCAGGTCTTCCGTCCTTTAGCCAGCTGCCTACGTTACAAAATGTAGCTCTGGGTCCTTTCCTCTGGTGGGTGGCACTGAAATTCTCTAAAACATTTTAAAGGTTTTATTGGAGGACTGGAAAAGGCAGCATCATCAAAAAGGTCTTGCAATCTGAAATCCTATCTAAAGGAGTGGATGGTCGTGTAACTAAAGGACTGGACTGTAACACGTCAGCAATGAGGGTCCAAGCAAAGCTCACACAGACAGTGTCAGTTGATATTGCTCAAGTCTGGAGTCCTTGATGCTACAGCCATAAAAATACTGCTTTTAGTGTAGCTCCCCCCAACCCCTGTAATTGTCCAGGCTTAAAAAAAGCAAACTGTGGTGGAAAAAAAGCATTGTGTAGCACACCCTCAGTAGGAATAAGGCTGCAGAGTGCAATGGTTAAGGGCAGGTTGTGAGGTATAAGCTCTGATGTCTGTAGCACTGGACAGTTGTCACAGAATCATAGGATCAACCAGGTTGGGAAGACCTCTGAGATCATCAAGTCCAATCCTGCTGTGGTTCCAAGCCCATGGCACTGATGCCACATCCAGTCTCACCTTAAGCATTTCCAGGGACTTCCACCCTGGGCAGCCCCTTCCAACAGCTGAGCACTCTCTCTGTAAAAAATTTCTTCCTGATATCCAACCTAAACCTCCCCTGGCACAGTTTAAGACCAAGCCCTCTTGTCCTACTGCAGGTTCCTGGGAGAAGAGACTAACCCCACCTGGCTCCCCACTCCTTTCAGGGAGTTGGGGAGTTTTCGAGGTCTCCCCTGAGCCTCCTCTTCTCCAGGCTCAACACCCCCAGCTCCCTCCTTGCTCTTCTCTGCCCCTGCTCCAACCCCTTCATGTCCTCCCTGACCTGAGTGGCCAGAGCTGGACACAGCACTCCAGGGGTGGCCTCCCCAGCGCTGAGTGCAGGGCAAGAATCCCTTCCCTGGAGCTGTTGGCCACACTGTTCCTGATCCACGTCAGGATTCTTTGGCCTTCTTGGCCACCTGGGCACACTCTGGCTCATGTTCAGCCTCCTGTCAATCCACACTCCCAGGTCCTTTTCTGCCTGGCTGCTCTCCAGCCACTCTGTGCTCAGCCTGTAGCTCTGCATGGTAGTATTTGAAGGCACAACTGCAGGGCTAGATTGGAGCCTTTTGTGAGCAAGTTGGACATGTCTGTTGATAGTGGAAGATCTGCAGGATTGGAAAGACCACATGTCCATGGCTCCCAAATCTGTCTCAGTCCATTCTTTATCCCCGTTGCAAAAGTTAGATCCAATGTCAATGCATTAGCTTTGTAATCCATCATTTGTCACTAGTTACACCTGGGAGACCAGCATTGTTTGCTCTTTGGCATTAATATAAATCTGTTTGAAGAAATGTGTAAAATAACTTGTTTTGCTGTAAGCCCCTCTCTGGAATTTCTAGAAAACAAGTTGTTGCAGAAACATGATCTTTGCTTTCAATTCATCCCTACTCTGAGCCAGGATTTGGTACCTTCTGGCGTCCCTCCTAACCTAAATCACTCCACAATAACCATGTTCTGAAACATGCACATGGAAATGTCAGTGATCCAAGCAAAGGGGATTCTGCTGATGATCAGTGCCTGAGTGGCTGTGTGTGAAGTGCATTCACACTTAGCCCAGCTCTGGGCATGGCTGTGTTCTCAAACTCATGCTTTACAGTCAGGGACACATAAGACTCCAGTAGTGTTAGGGAAGATTCTGGGGAGTAGCTTCTCCTTGATCCTTTAACAAATGACTGTGTATTTATACCATGTACAGCCTCTTGAGTTATTTCTGCTATTTATTATTTGGGTTATTGTCTTAAGCATTTAGAGAATGTTAATAATTGGAGTTCTTTAAGTTTTACTTCCCAGTTGATGAGGACAGCATGGTTGCTACATATAGAAAGTTTCTATATATGCTTTCTATTTATAGAATATTGAAGTTTTCCAAATATATGAAAATGCTACTGTGTTGAGAAGAACTAAAATGGAAGTATGCTTATCTTTGAGCTTTGCAATTAAACTATTTTGGATTAATGCTCTAGAGCATAAACAGAGTCTTAAAGAATAATGAGCTAAATATTGGAGCAATCACATACTTTCCATTTTTATCCCTTTGCAATTGCATACTGGGACCTCCAAGCATCACTCCCTGTCTTCTCTGTAGAGTAATGGAAAATCACAGGAGAAGGGGAAGGAAGTGAACTTGTTGTGCTTAGCATTCCTGGTACTACTGCAAAACTTATTTATGTTTAAAAAAGCTAACAGAAAAAACTTTTTTCAATCTCTTAAGTTGTACTCATTAGTATCTGGGGGGAGAGGAAGAAGGAATTAAAACACCTCGATCCATAAGGTCTGTTGTCCTAAATTCCAGTTTCAGAAAAAGATCTCTTTGCCTAGCAAACTGCTCCCAAGGAGCAGTTGAGTAAGGCCAGGTTGGCAGCCACTCAAGTCCCTATCTCTACATTTATATGATTTAAAAAGCTTGTATATCCTAAGTCCCCACTGAATCGAAATTGCATTCAGACATTTAGCTATGCAGCTGGGGATGTTTCCTGATTGATGTTTGTTTGTTTCAATAAAGTGAAACACGAAAATTAGTTCCAAATATGCACAGAAGTTGTTGTTCACCGCGTCAGTACATGTGCAGTGTGAAAGCTCTTCTCATGACACTGACATTACTACAGGGTCTCCCTGCAGAATTTCTATCTCTGCATTTTTTCAAGTTGGAGCTCATCTCATATGAATATCCCCAAGTTCTGCATTTTACTATCCCAGATAGTGAGCATTGTCTTGACTCTGACTTTCAGGCTTTGCTTTTCTGATAAATGCTGTAGAGGAACATCTTGAAAAAAATCTCCATCTCAGGGCCAGCATCTCTGATAACACAAGATGGAGGTTTCTCCATGTTAGGGCTGGAAAATTCCTTGTCTGTGTTTTAGTTTTCCCAGAAATCAAGTTTCACTTAAAGACATGGGTTCTTTAAGCTCTTAAATCCCGTCTTTCAGGATCAAAGATCAGCCACTGATGCCAAGATTGCCATATAATCTTTGAGCAAGAAAGTACAGTCAAGTACACTTCAAGTACAGTCAAAAACATTTCAGGCAAAGAGGTAAACCCACGTGTCAAGCAAGTAAAAGATGTTTCCTATCTGCTTTGCCATGGAGGGGTTGTCTTAGCTAGTGTGCCCATGTACTTCCCTCCAAGGAATGCTGTGAATTAGAAGGACAAAACAAAGCAGCCATTTAATTTTCCAGTGTTTTCCCTCCTCCCTGTTTGCCCAGTGCTGAAGGATTGAGGTAGTAAAGGTGATGGAGGTAGAGGGATAAGCCCGGGGACCTTAGAGGGTGAATGGTCTGTGTTTTTGAAGAGCAGAATGAAAACTTTGGGTGGTGTGTACTCCTTTAGTACCTAAAGATTGAGATACAATTCTTGCAGTACGACTGTCAAGAGGAGGCAGGTTCAGTGACCCAGTCCTGGTTTCATAAATAACCTCTTTTAGGCAACAAAAAATGCTGGCATTCAAATTCAAAATAGCAGTATGATTCTCTGTTCTAGTTTCTAATAAAATGCCTGTCATTAAGAAAGAGTAGTGAAGAATTCAGCTCGGGTAGGATAGTAATAAGACCAAGGATTAGAATAACTCAGTTAAGAACTGTTTAATTGGAAACTAATAGCTAGGCTACCTATTTGACATTGCAGGTCATATTACAGCAGTTGTTTCTGTTATTAAGTTGAGCAGAGTTGCACTTAGGAACATATGCAAATTCAGAATTTGCAGCTTCACGGATTACTGCTTCTTTTTGTCCATGACAGTTCTGTAACTTTCTTAGAATTCAGATTTATTTTTGGTTTTGAATATACACTTTAGAGTAATTGTTACTGTATCCAGATAGGATTGAAGTGTATTATACCTAAAGAAAATAACTGTAGCTGTAATTAATAATTATTCCTTACAAGTTAAGTACAAGCAAGGTTCTTATTCACATGCAGTGGGTGTTTTTTGCATGGAAGTCATTTGAGTTTTATTTTATGTAGTCCAGAGTTGTGCTTAGTAGAACATCATGTGGGCATACTTCTCTATTTTGCTATATAAAAACAGTAGCTGATTTTGATGAATTTTTAGAAAGAAACTGGACTGTAAACTGGAATTTTAGACAAAAGCACAGTAGGGAAGATTGTGAGAGCACGATCTATTTTACAGCTTGTATGATTTCAAGATGCCCATATGAATTATTCCCATTCAGATTGTCATATTTTAGGCAAAGCACTACCGATCATTATTAATCTGCTGTAATATTTGAAGTAAAACAATTATTCTCAAAAATAAAACATTAATGACAGAAGTTGAAGATTTTATACCAGTTCCTCTGAAGAAAAATGCTTGCAGGGCATGTTCTAACCAGTACTTAATATTCACAAATCTTACTGAATGACACTGCAGTATTATTCCCCCCCCCCTTGCAGTTCAGAATGTGTTATTGTGTTAAAAGACAGATTGGAAAGTAAATCTTGTTAATATATGTTTTAAAATGCTATTTGTAGTCTGCTCCCTCCCTTCTCTATTGAATGGAGCTGGCTGTGTGTTTCTTGCTGGCATTGATGTTCATAAATAAGTTTCCCTCTGAACACTGACTCTCCAAGATTGACCCAGCAAAGGTAGTACAGCTTTCTGTGGTCGGTTAATTCTGGTTTTGTCAGTATAAATGCTTAAAGCATTGCTGCTGCTTAGGAAAAAAAAAGCTGAAGGTGCTAAAGGATGCATTGACAATACTGACAGTCAAGTTGTAATTCTTGATTCTTGCAAGATACTAAATAGAAATGGTGCCACTGATTACTGGAGCCCTCACTGTTGATCACGTAACCGAACCGTGCCCAGAACAGCAGGAACCTGAGCAAGAGGTGCAGGAAAAGGCAACATATCCTGCCAAATTCAGCAGATCCTGCAGACCCTCTGTGAAAGCAGCAATCTGTTGAAATGCAAGATTTCTGGCTGCAAACCTTCTGGGAGCTGCTGTTCCCCCTGCGGCAGTGCGGGAGCCGACCCCTGCATACAGTGACCGCTGCGGCACCGGGGAGCCCAAAATAGCGCTGAGTGACTTCCAAGTGTAGGAAAACAGGCACTTTAGAACAGTTGGGCCTTTCTGCCCCGAAGTCCCCCTCATGTTGGTATCTCTGAGCAGCGTCTGGGGGCAAACCTGCAGCTCTCCAGCTCAGCTGAATGTGTGGATTTTTATTTCAGAGGTGCGGCTCGCACAAGGCAAATGCATTTAGATATCTTTACACAGCCTGAATCAGCTGCAGGGTTTTTAGCCTTTCTGTAGTGAATGGGGTTTGGTTTAAGGCTTTTTTTTTTTTTTTTTTTAAATCCTTTTTTTCCTAATTGTAACACGTTCTAATATTGTAACATTGTACAGATTTGCTTTAAACAGTGACTTTGAGGGAATTAGCTGCTTGCATCTGGTCCGATGTGCGCTGGTTTTCCCCCAGCTCAGCATTCAGAAAATGCGCTTGTTATACATTGTAATTTCACTTGAAGTACAAAGTTCACGAGTCCTTCCATCTTGACACTGCATCAGCTGTAGCTGTCGGAGTGCAAAGCTGCTAGACATAGATTATGCTGTTTGCCCTGAATCTTATCTAAACAGAGTCTTTTCTGAGCTTCAAAGATTGATAAGTTTCCATACTGCAATCACTCCCTCCAAGTACTTCCCTCATTCCCCCAATCTTTTTCCTCTTCTTTTCAACATGCACCTATTTGGAAGGAACAAATAGGTAAAATCCGTAGTGTCTGCCAGCACAGCTCAATCCCAGGGCTGCATCCAGACATGGAAAGAAATCTCTTGCTCCACGTCTGCATCTATTCATATTGCTTTTCTTAATGTCTCCATGTGGCAGACTGTTATCCTGATGCTGCCTCAGATGTGTGATAGCTCATCTCATGCAGGGTTTATAGTGGGCAGGATGGGTTTGCTGCTGAAAAATTCCATCACACTGATGCACTGTCATGGTACAACTGAAGAGCACAGTGCTGTTCAGACTTTTGAAGAAGAGGTCCAAGTTTCAGAGGTGATGGGGAGTAGTCTCTATTTCCCTTCAGTAGCTCTCTCCTGCATCTTGCTGAGGAATAGAGGGATGGCTTTTGAAGGAGTCCATCCTGGTCTGGAGCTGTGGCACTGGGATTCAAGGCACAGGGCAGGGTCAGGTCTGGTAATCCCTGCAGTCAGAACTGGGTGTGACAGAGCAGCAAATTCCCATCCTTTTGGGATGGGGAAGTTAACAGGCTCTTCTCATCATATTCTAAGGCTGACCCCAGAAGGCTGCAGATAGTTATCAACCCAGCACATGAAGCTTTGAACTGCTTCACTGTTGCCCAAACTGTGCCAGTGTTTGAGCACAGCATTTGGGTTTCTTGCCCCATGGCAGAGTTGCCTGACTTGGTGCTGCAAGAAATCAAGCTCAAAGACTGAGCAACTACTGAATATTTCATTTCGTGGGCCAAAAGGAAAGCATGAAAATCACAAGTATGATGAACATTTCTCTAGCACCCAAGTGAAGAGGGAAGAAATAATTGGTTTTAGTATTTAGATGTTGTTTTGGTTTGTTTTTTAAACTGGGTTTGATTGGAATTTTTAAAGACCTATTGTTTTATGTCTGATATGCTCACTGCCAGTTGGCAGATTTTAATCTGTTCCAGTGGGTTGCTCTGGTTGGACTGGGATTGTGTGTTCTGTCTGCATTTCAGTGGCACTGCCAGGGGACATTGGGCCTTTTGCCCTTGTCTCTGGACACTCAGAAATTAAATGTAACTTAACCTTAGCACAATTTGGGGAGAAGTTACTACAACCTTGCCATACTCGTTTTTTTAGTAAGATTGTGACATCTGTGCTGGCAAAAAAACCCCACCCTACAACAACAAAAAAACCCTGTTAAATCATTTGTGGTTTAATCATTGTCACATTACAACCACAAAGTACCCTAAGTAGTGGCCAAAAAAATCCTGTTAGGCCTTTTCATAGTACTTTCTGACCAAAGTGACTAAATACCACGCAGTAATTTTAAATTACTTTTGTATGCTGTTTCTACTTTATGTTCTCTAATGGCTTCTAATAAAACATCAGAAAATAATCACTGGAATGAAAATACCAGTAAGTTAACAGCAACTGAGGAACAGTTTATAGTGTGATGTGTTATAGCAACTCATCTTTTTAATTCTACTGCTTAAAAAGTTATGGTATGTTTGTTAAAAGATATGGGTGCTTTTGATTTCTGGTTTCACAGGAAGCATTTCTTTCTTTTTTGGGGTGTTGGAGGGGAAGAAAAATCTTCTTCATTGATAGTGTGATGAAAGAGGTCGCAGATTATTGCAGAGATCCTTGTATGATGTTTCTGAGTCCCTAAAACGTGGTGTTTTATCTGAAATTTTGTGGGTTTGGCAAACGGACAATTAGAGAGGAAATATTTTTAGGAAGCAAAACAATATTCATTTTATCTTCTTCTCTTCTGTCACAGTAGTATCTAAGAGTATCAGATATCATTCTAAAAAATTCTAAAAAAACTCTTTTAGCAAGTTTAATGCATTAAGTTGGCCATTTTTCAGTGGTACCTCACACAGCTGCAAACCTCTGCTGTGCTGTTTGCACAGTGTCTGAAAACAAATAACCTCCCTGGTTTTACATTTTCCACGAGCTTCTACATTTCATTATCTCCACTGTCTGGTGGGTGCTGTGTCGTTCATCCACTGTGTATCCCAAGGAATCTCGAGTGCTTTGGTTGCTGCACAGGGTGCTTTTTGCCCTGGTCTCTCGCCCAAGCAGCGCTGCACGGCAGGTGACGAATCACAGCCTCGTGAGCCGTGGTGACTGAGCTGTGCTGGGAGCCACTGGCTGGCTCAGTGACCTGTATTACCCACTATCTCATTTGGCAGAGAATTAAGAAGGGAGCAGACACCTCATCAGCAGATTTTCCTGAGTACAGACTCTTTTTGGTACAAGCTGTCAAAGTCCAAGGACCCTCCAATCTAGCTTTTTAAACCTCATCTGTCAGTGGACTAGAATTGGTTTATAAAGTGGCTTAAAGGTAATAATGGAATAACCTTTTTTGCATGAAAAGCACATCTGCAACTGTCATAAATGTTTTTACACAAAAAGCATGTCTTGCAACTGTGATAAACTTCACCAAAGCTTAAAAATAATAGTCCTGAATAGTATACGAGTAAAACATCCTAGTGAGTGATTGGTGGTGGGATGTTAGTGCCGGCTGGTGTTGCAAAAGCCAGCTGCTGCAGTAACTTACATCACTGATGGTAGAGTAACTTGTGTGGAAGTTGTTTTGTTGTGGTTTTTAGTTGTTTTTTAACTGCCTTTTCTCCCTACAAGAATGCTGGTAAGGTATTTGACTTCTGCTGCATCAACTTGCACAGAGCTCCCCACCGGACCACCAAAAACTGAAGTGCCTGCACGTCAAGTAGCCCCCACATATTAAGGATTCTTAGTACAAAATTATGTTCATTCAGCACCGTTTAGCTGGTGTGTTTTAATTCACATCTGCAAGGCTGCAGTCTGTTGGGCAGATTGTTCCCTGGCTGCCCCCACAGAGCCTTTTCCATTATTGTTTCCTTTACTGTGCTAAAGCCATCCCCACGTGGGTGTGGGCACAGACATCTGGGCACAGCGGGGGTGTCTCTGCCTCTGACAGAGGGACTCACACACTCTCACTGCAGGTCCTTGTGGCACTTCCAGGTTGTTGAATTGCACGTCATGGGAGAGTACCAAAAAGTTCCGTTCATGGCTTTCCTAATCAAGTTATCGACTTGATCAAGCCATCAACTCTGGTATTTAATTTTTCCTCCTTTCTCCACATTTTGCAATTATTGGAAGTTCAGTGTCTACAAAGGAAAATTAGATTAGCAGAACTCAAGGACTTCTGCTCTTAAAGTTGAGTAAAGAGACATGCTAGCTTGTCTCAGAGACAGCTGGGCTTACACAAGCCATTGTATTATAAAGATTCCCATTGCCAGATAAAACTAATACAATTTTAGGTTTAAAATAGCTTTTTAAAAAGAAGATTAACTTTTTAAAAGAGTAGTATATTTCTATTTATATTAAATGTATAAAACATATTCATATGCTTTTGTATAAAATGGACTGAGAGATCTGGAATTATGATGGGTCCCTGTTTTCAGTAGATTTTGTTCTATACTTTTAACTAATTGCCTTATTACTGTAAAGTAGTTCTTTCTCTTCACTAAGTTAATGTTTTTAAGATTGTAAGGGTAGCAGGAAATATTTGAAGACTCACATTTAGATCCTCTGTCTTTGTCAAATTACCTATTTTAAAAAAGGAGGAAAGCCTGTTTATACCTTATTGTTTAAGTTTATTTGTAGCATGATGGGAATCCTCCCATATCAAACAGGACAAGTTTATGACCATTTTTTAAGTGAAGACCAGAAAAGTCACTCCACTTAATTCACTGTCTCTAGGCAGCTCAAAAATGTCCTCATGTTTTGTCTTAGCACACAAGTAATTGGATGTATGAGTGTATTACACAGGGCTTGTAGGTTAAGTGTCTTGGAGGGGGGTGGCCTAATGCTACCACACCACAGTCATAATGGAATAAAAAGTGGAGCCAGACAATGGAGTATAAATTCAATCTATCTCTAAACTTTGCTTTTTAATTAAGACTATTTGAGCACCTGTTTATTTGTAAACCAAGATTTGTGTTATTTAGCGGGTGCCTCCAGCAGAAGTTTAATTTCCCTCTGCCCAGAGCTGCCCTGGTGCCATCTGCAGCTCCTGCAGGAGAATGCTGGAGCTGACGTGCTTCCTGTCTCCAGCAAAACGGATGGCACTGGCAGGATGGTGGAAGAGTGGTCCAGAACCATTTTACTGGGCTCTGTCTGAAGCACTGCCCTGGTTCCAAGGGATAGTCCGAAGCTGCAGATTTTCCATCCAGCCTCATTATTTATTTCGCAGTAGAGCTTTTTGTTGTCCTCGGTCTCTAGTGGAACAGATAAGGTATAAAAGCCAAGACAGATGGGGAATGCACAGCTCTGGGCAGGAGGAGGGGAGGGGAGATAGTTACACTTTATGTCAGTGAGCAAAAAAGAAAGAGGTAAAGGCGAGGGAAGAAGGGGCTCTAATGGATTTATTCAATGGCCAGAAATATTCAGAATTTACAGCCATGGCAGTCTTTTCAGTTAGGGCGGTAGCACATCACTCATTTGCTCTGTTAAACATCTGCAGACAAATGGATATGTGGTTTTGGTGGGTTTATTTCTGATCAGTTTGATTTTTGTATCTCTTCCTTAGTTTGACGAAGGTGGCTCTGTCTCTTTAAGTGGAGTCTGTGGGTTTGGACTGAGACCAGCAGTACCAGCAGAGCTGCAGAGGGAAGCTGAGCTGCAAACAACAGGCACCTCATGTCCAGCTTTCTCAGGCACCTCATCTTGACTCAGAGCATCCGGGATATGGTTGTGTTTTGTCTTACAGCCATGGAGTTCTGACCTTCGTTTATATCAAGAGAGGATGAGGCTTCAAATAATTGACTGGGGTCAGACATTACATGTGGCTTTGCAGTTATGGGGATGAAAATAGATGACTTGTAGTAATACTCAGCTAAGATACCATGGGAGAGATCTCAAAAGAACATCTAGTGTCCTCAGAAAGGAGATTAAAGAGTTTTAGAGCAATTAGAGTTGACTGCGAAGTGCAGAAGCTGAACTTGGACTCAGACACAGAAATTCTGTATTCTCACAGCTATAAAACAAACAGGAAAGCAACTGTGATTCACTAATACTTCCAGTGTGATATCCATGGTATTGATGTGATAGACTGTCATGATTTCAATTTATCATATGGTGAATTGGAGCCTAATGTGAGAGAGCTGTGAAATGGAGGTGAACCTAGGGAGGTGAAAATTGCAGTGCAATCAAACGTTCAGAAAGATAAGTTATTGTAAAATACAGTTATGTTGAACACGGTTGTCAAAGAGCAACTGGTTATAGTTGTATTGGTTCTTATTAAGTGACAAATCTGAATTCCTTTTCAAAGTAGGAATCCACAAAAATAGCACATTTTGAATGGGGAGACTGCACACATTTCACGGGTGAGCATCACTCACTTGGGCACCGTTGGCTTCTGTGGGGAGGCAGCACTCGGGGCGTTGTGCAGCATATCGTGCCTGTCCCTCTGCCTTGTGGCCTTGCTTGGCAGGCAGGAGCCTGCAGGCAGCAGGCTAAAGGTTTGGTCCCTGAGCAGCCTGGTGGGGACACGCTGAGCGGGCCCCGTGAAGGTGCGTCGGTGTCCGCGTGGACGGTGTGTGAGGCAGAGCAGCCACGTGCTGACCGGTTTGGTTCTGATCTTCATATCAGAGCCATAAAGGACAGCTGAGTCTTATTTAAGCACTCCCATAGGATGATTTCATTTCAGGCTTTTGAAGCCTCAGTACTTTCAGCAGAAAGTGCTAATGTAATTAAGATATGACATTCGTGTTCACAAGACCCTAGAGCTGCGTGTTTAAGGGGATTAAAGCAAATGGAACTTGATGGGGGTTTGGCTTTAAAAATTGCTCATTTCTCATTTGTTTAATCATGCCAAAATTGAACAAGGAAAATATTCTTCTACTGTACCTTAGCCCTAGTTGTCTTGACTCTGCAACTGCTCTGTTGATGATGACTCAAAGCCATGGTGAACTAATTAAGACAGCACTGTGTTACTAACAAAAGAGCTGCTTTCTTCCTCCCTCCTCCCCCCAGCAGTTTGTCAAACAAAATTGTATCCTATACCAAATAATAGCAATCTAATGTATCCTGGCACTCTGTCTCTAGTCAACCAACAGTATTTTGTAATGCTGCTTTAGTACACGTATTAGAGGAGTTGTGTTTTACACAGCCCATTAACACAAGGGAATCATTAATTTCTGGAGAGCGTCTTTGCCAGAAAGATGTGGGCTTTAAATCTTCAACCAACGTAGAAAAGTACTGTCCACCTCAAATGTTCTGAATTAGTATGATCACTGTTGAAAATAATGGGATACTAATATTTTATGCTCTTCCTTTTAAATAACTGCATTCTACAGTTAACATTCTTATAGAAGTCTCACTGATAACATTTACATCTGTATATACACACTTAGATACAGTGTCTTAATATTTTCGATGTGGGTCTGGATTATAAGGTGCTGCTGTTTCTCCTGTTTGTAGTTTTCTGTACTTTGCAGGCATGTTAAAATATCTTTGTCTTGTTCAAAGTACTTTTTGTGCTAATAACGTAGTCGCTCTTTCCACCTTTGTTTTCTATACAAACAAAGGGCACGTGTTACATCTGGGTTTTTTTAAAGTCCGTGGTAAAATCTCGTAGCAACAGTTAACTCAGCTGCTGGTTTCTGCTCTCCAAGGGGTCGCCTGGCCTGATATGCACCGTCTGGCTGACAGAGTCCATCTGGAGGAGCTGACTAGAATTGGCATTCTGAAAGGCAATGTAGATGACATGGTGAAGGTTCATCTGGGTGCAATATTTATGCCACACGGACTTGGACATCTCCTTGGAATCGATGTGCATGACGTTGGAGGCTACCCAGAGGTTAGTGTTGGTCCATTCTCAACTCCCCTGCAGATTGAGCCCTCTCAATTCAATCAGCTTTTTTTGTTCTGTGTGGGTGGTTACCCAGTTGCATCTTCTCAGGGGTGGAGCAGATGCACATTTAAGTGTCTCTTTTTTTTCAGGTGTGGTATTTTATGCAGTTTACTTTGAGGAAATCTATTAGTTCATTAAAACCTGAATTTTTGATGGGGAGAAGTCAACTGATGCCACCCTTTGGGCATTGTTAATCTGTTCAATTTCTACATAGGTGGTGTTGTTGCTCTGTGAGTCACTGGTCCCATTCAGGCATATGCTGTTCTGTAGCAGAGCATCTCAGGACCTCTAGCAAGACTCACTTGCTCCATTCCAGATGTGAGACAGCTGCAGGAGCCCCTGCTGCACCTGGGCAGCAAATCCTAAAGGCTCTGTGATATGGAAACAAGCTGGCTCATATCCCTGTCTTGAACTTTGATGTCCAGTGTCAGCATGGACACCACTGTAGATGACTTGTCCTGGGATGAGAACAGAAAGAAAAAAAAAATCCCTCAAGTTGTTCAGTCTTTGCAAATGTCAAAGCATAAGCTCTTGTATTCTGAGTTTCTGCAGAAAGCACAGGATGACTGCCTTTTGCCTTGAATTAACTTGGTGATTCACTTGGTCATCTGAAAGCAGAATAGGTAAAATTCTGTAACCAATTAATGGCAATATGTTTGCAATGATAGCTAAAGAAATAAAATCTCTTAGGGGAATTGAGCTTAAGGTTTCAATAAAGAAAGGAAGTTTACAGCAGCTTCAGAAGTATTTCAGAAGGATTTTCTGTGTTAGGTTGTGGTTATTTGAGGCTGTTGAAGGGTTTTCAGTAATTCAATATGAAAATGAATCATTTGTCTTCTCTCATACGTAAGCTGTTCTTTTACAAGAAGCTGCAGAAGAAACTAAGAACTTTATAGGTAAGGTTTAAGCATATTTTGGAGCTTATTCATGTTGGGGAAACAGCTGCTATTGCTGGTTCACTTTTGCAGGCAGGGGAGAAACAGTATTTAATACTCGAGGGTACCCATTATGTTCACAATATAATTATTGTTGAGACAGTATTGTGATAACGATGTATTAGCACCAGCTAATAAATGTACATAATAAGAATGAAACAGAAATCAAAAGCAGCCCTATTCTGATTTGAAGGTTTCTGCACTTGCAGATAAAGGGTGGATGTTTGCCCCTCTGTCCCTCCTAAGTGCATTCTCCCTGTACAAATAGAGATATTCAGCAAAGCACAAGGATTGGGATTCCTTGAAGAGTTCATGGGCTCAAAAATCCAGGCCCCTGCTGTCTCATGCCTTTGCTTAGACTGTTTTCACTTGTGTTGTGAATGACCTTTCTGAGTTTGGTGGACTAAAACAACTGGAGCACACGCTCAAGACTTGGTAGGGCAAAGAGATAACTAAATTTTAGGAACAAGGGAGAAGAACTCTGAGAGTGCAAAGTTACCATGCTTGGTTTTTATTCAAAAACAGCATGTTTTGAGGGTTAGAGCAAGTACTTTAATGTCAAGAGAGATTTCTAGAACTGATGTAGTGTGAGTCTAGAGCAGTGGACCCTGTAGACCTTCCATCTCTCAGCAGATTTCAGTAGTGTGGTAAACAAGCCATAGAATCATTTTTTGAAACTAATTCTTATTTTCATACAACCAAATTTATGATTGGCAATTGTCTGATACATTATTTTGGGGTGTATTAAATTTAAGGGTGGTTTTGTGAAAGCAAGATGATAAATCCACAGTTTTGAAAGAGCAACCTGTTACAGATAAAAATGCATGTAGGAATTGGATTGCCAAATGAATTAGGCTCTCCAGTTTCATACTGACTGTGTGTAAAAATACCAGAGCTCTGTGTAGAATTCTATACCTGCAAATATTAAAATTATTTCTTACATTAAGGACATTTGCATGGCTAATTTACTTTCAGAAATTAATCCTAAATAGCAAATTTCTTGAATATGGAGGAAGCATATATGAAAGCCCACGAGTGAACTGCTAATGTTCTGTATTTGCCTATAAATGTGCACACAGAACAGGGTGTGTGGCATCGCCTCAGTCTGAAAAATTATGAATTCTGGGTTCTGCAGCACTAATTTCACCTCTGTTAGACCTGTCACTTCTCTCTGACCCAAAGCATGAGGTGCTTTCCGTCGGGCTGTTTGCCCAAGGGGACGTGCTGAGCCTTGGAGCACCAGGAGGTGGAAAACACACCCCAGGAGCCTGGTGATGGGCTGAACTGAGGCCTTCTGGGCGGCATGGAAGGACCGTGGGGCTCAGGGGACAATTAATCTACACGTGAGCCACTGGGCACCTTCCATGCGGGTGTGAGGCGTGTCTGTGTCAGAAGGGAGAAGGGTTGTTGTCCAGGCCTCGTTGTCTCATGAGAAAACACATTTTGAATACATCCAGTACACTGTGGAGTGGTTTGTGATGCATTTCAAATGTCTACCAGCTAGTGAGGTCTTCACAAGGAATTTCATAAAGCCATCTTGGTGTTTATTGTACACTGAGCCCATGCCTGTAGTATCATGCTCTTTTTTTCTAGCTGGTTAAAAAGCAACTTCTTTTCTTTTGGCAAAGGGAATTTCTGGGAGTATTACAAAGGATTTTTTAAAAATAAAAACTTTCCAAGTGGATATTATTCCATTATTTTTTCCTCAAGTGTAAACAGTTACATTTGAAATAATACAATAAACGTTAATTTCCTAATTTTTATCCGTCACAAAGTTTTGTGTGTTCCAAAAAAACTATTTCCAGACATTGTTAGCTTAGATTAGTTATTCATTGGTAGCCAAAGATTTCTTTTTTCAAAATTGGCAATAATAAGTTTTCATCTTTTCCAGTAAGCTGCTTTCACATGCAGCACTGAACAAGCACTTTCTTCCTCCTTGACAAACACTGTAAAATGCTCGCAGATTTTCTGCAGAGCATACTCTAGGATATTAGAAAATATAACATTTCCCTTCCTTTTTTTTTTTTTTTTTTTTTTTTCTGTGATAAAGAACAATCGGGTTTGGCCAGAAATAAACGTGTCTTCGTAGCTCTTTATTTTAGGACAAGATGTTCAAAATAGTGTAACTGCCAGTGTTTCCCCACTGAAACATGTAAGTAAAGGTCCTGGTTTCCAGAAGTGCTCAGGGCTCCTCAGGGAATCCCGTCTCCCACGTGTGCCGTGGAGTTCCTCACAGGGGAAGGGAGCACCGAGCGCTCCTTTGAAAATCCATCCCCCTCTTCTGGGGGCCTGACTGCAGCTCCAGCAGTTCTGAAAACCCAGCCCCAGTGGTACTAATCACTTCAGAAAATCTGGCCCTCAGTCAGGCAGAGCTTCAAAGGGTGAAAACCCCACTGGGCTTAGCTTCAGCTCTAAAATTTAATCATGGAGATGGTTTTCTCACATTCTTTCAGTTGTTTCTGGTAAATTCGATATGGGATATAAAGGAGGGTTTGTGTCTGTTGCAATGGAGGAACTGTGGTAGGTGATCCCAAATTTTCAGACCCTGGGGTAGATGGGGCTGAAGTTTTCATTTAAATCTAGGTTCTGTGTCTCTAGATGCTTGAGTTGATTCAATTTCATGTTATATTAATTGACTGTAAGGCTCTAAAGAATGCTAAGTACATTTGATGACTTTCTATAATAATAAGCCAGTTAATTTAAGTTAGGTTAATAACTACTGTGATTTTAGCATCTTATGAATTAAGGGTTTCATTTTGTTTTGTTTTGTTTTGTTTTTAAATTATAAGATTTACCTTAGTTTAAATTTTTAATTCCATTTTCATGGAAAACCGATCCTTTCTTTGCTCTTCTGCATCAACAAATTAGGGTTAGAGGTTTGTTTTGGAGTTATCCATGGGCTTCCATTTCTGTGCATGCTGGGGGAACATCTCTGCTGCTCAGAGGGGTGCACAAGCTGTGTCTGGCTTGATCAGAAAGCTTACTCCCAGGTCCCAGATGACTGTCTGGGGATTTAGGTCACCAAAGCTACTAGAGAATACAGGAATAATCTTGTTCCCTTTCTTGTTCTGGCAAAAATTATTTTCCTTATGTATCCTGCTTTATGCTGAAGCAGAAGATTTCATTTTTTTGTGGTTAGCATTGCAAATGATGCATTAATGTTTTTTTCCTTTAAGAAGCAGAGGATGAGGTGAATTTACCAAGAAGCCTAAAGCTGTTATGTAGGGCCCCAGTGATGCAAATTGCTTCACTTGGCCATAACCTTGCAAAGCCTTGCTCAGTGTACCCAGGACCTGCAAACATGAAACAGCCTGCATGGAGGGCACTTATAGGAGCAAAGAGAAAAAAGGGCCTTTCACTGATTTTAACTTTGGGTTTTGTTCTTGCATGCAATTGTACACCTTGAGAAAAGATCAGGAGAAAAAAACCCTGCTGCTTCTGCTTCATTCAAGGGGTCCCCTTGAATCACTTTGATTCCTTGAATTCCTGCATAGCAGAGACAGGGGGTGGTGTGGGCCACCGAGCAGGCAGCGTGCAGGAAGGAGAGAGGTGGGTGAAAACTCTTGATTCTGCAGCATTTCCATGCAGGGCACCACTGAAATCCATAGTGCTTGTTGTTATCTGCTGGGTCAAACACCAGCCAGGGGACTTTCCCCTGGGCTGGGATTCTTCTGTGAGGTTTAAATCCCTCCCAGAGTTCGATAAGTCTTCTAACCCCGCTGTGGCATCTTACTTGTGTTCAGAAAAGTCATGATCAGTTCCCAGCAGCTTTTACCGGTGAGGACAGGTGCTGGAATTTGGGTACTTATGGAAACTTAGGGCCTGAGCAGAGGCAGAAGAGGAGGGAAGGCTCAGGTGCTGTCAGTGCAGTGCCAAGGTGCAGACGTGCCCTGTCGTACCAGAGTTTCCCTACTCTGCTGAGAAAGAGTCACTGCACTTGGGGTTTTTAGTTGCTTGGTTTGTGTTTCATTAGTTCTGATTAATTTTTTTTCTGATGGAGATGCTTGCTTATATTTCTTCGACTTTTTGAGGTTTGTTACAATGGAATTTGTGTACTAACAGAACTTTTATATAAATGTATTTTTTATCCAAATATTTCTGAAAATTTAGCAGCAAACAGTGGAGCTGGTCTATTTTTGAACAATGCATTCTAGATGCAGTAGGAGAGAAAAAACAAGACAGTAGTGTTCTGCTTTAAATTACATGTAAAAGTAAGGTATCATTGGTATACTTTAAGTTTTTTGCTATGCCATATTTGCTAATATTGGTATTTATCACAAAAGAAAAGGCCTTTCATTTAAGACTATCATCACTGTATGCTTTCTGTGTGTCACAGAAAACCTGTCCATTAGATTTCAAATGGTGCTTGTCATTGGTCTTGTTCTAAAATAGTGCAATTCTTTATCTCATTTCTTATAAATTCTCCAAATATTCTCCTTCAGGTTTATGCTGTAGTTGTCAACTTGATGATTTTTACTATTTGCTATGCTTTTTTCCCCTCACACTTACGTTTTAAGAAAAAGAGAAAAAATATTTATTATTTCCATTATGATATCACTGGAGCTGGGTGACATCTGAGGATCAGAAAGCAAAAATTACATGGGAAGTTATGCTCAGAGCCACAGTGATGGACTGAGATTCAACTCCATCTGAACCATCAGGCAGCAGTGCCTCGAATAAGTGGCAGGTGACTTTTCCTCATTCTCTGCACTAACAGGAAAATTATTAGGCAACCTGATAATATACCAAGGAAAAGAAGAAAATGTCTCAAGTAAAATAGCCAGTTAAACATCGTGTGCTCTCCATTCCCCCACTATTAACTTTGAGCTGTGTCCCAAAAGCTCCAGCTAGTAATTGGATTCTCCTGCAGAAGTGGAAGCTTTGACTTGGAAATGCCACAAGTGATACGTGGTGCTTGGAGCACATTCTCCTGGAACCTGATTTCAAAGGCAGGAGTGACAGCAGTTCCTTCAGGTGACTACAGGCAGCTCAGGCTGCTGGGGAAAAGCGGGATAGATTGAATAAACTAATCTTCATTAGTAACACTCAGCAAGTGAAACAAGGACTTGGAGAGAAGGGAGCAGGAGACAAGTTAAATGGAATTCGGGACTTTTATTATATTAGCTGCACACAGCTCCGTTCCTTGTGCAGTAAATGAGCTAATTAGAAGTTGGGTATGTGCAGTGGGAGAATAGGGAGGAGTGAAAGAGCTGACATTTCACTTCGGTGTTCATTTCATATTATCTAAGTGTAATCTTAGTATGCTTAATTTAAATACTTGATTGCACTTAGCTCGGTAAAGTGTTTGGGACTTCATTGTGTACTGGATGTGTCCCAATGGGCACAGTCTGTTTGTCAGGCTCAAAAAGTTCTGTGATGATTTAACTGGAAAAAAACTACCAGAAACTAGTTTGTGTCTCTACCTGAGTCTTTTCCTGGGAGTCAGTATTTGCAGTTATGAGTAGCTTTGGTGTTGCCTGCTGTGGCTGTGGCTGCTGCCATTGCCTGGCTAGAGGAAACTGCTGGGTGGTGCCAGCTGAGCACTGCAGCCCCTGGTTCTGGGGGAAAAGGTGTCCTTGCATCTCTGTGCTTGTGCACCTCTAGGTAGTGTGATGAGCAGCCAGCACAGGGACATCACCTGTGGTTTTCTTCTGTCCTGGTCCAAAGAAAAACCCAAGATCAGGCCAGCTCAGGTGGGCCTGGAGCCATCTCTGCCTCTGATGGCTTTGCCTGGTAGCCACTGTCTGTGGAACAATAATAATAATAGATGCAGTGTGATACACACTGCAGCTCTTCCATGCAAAAAGCAATAGATACCTCCATTAACCACTAGGTTGCTTAGGAGCAGTTCCTCCTTATACTGATTATAAGAAGTAATTCATCCTTACACTGAGATATTCTGGGAATATTGCAACTTCTAGCCTTCCATGGCCATTTTTCTGGGGGATAGGCGGATTTGCATACTTCCTAATTCCCTGCTTATTCCAAAAATAGATCTGTATTTTATATTACTCTACACTTAATTTGAACTTTTATTTTGCTTACATAGTAATGAAATCAGTTTACATAATAATTCTCTTGTTCCCTTGACACTCCTTATTGCCTAGACATGCTGTTTTTTGTTACCTTAGATGAACCATTAATTGGAATCCAATGTTCTTGGCAGGAGTACAGTCACAAATGACAGTGTCATACATCTGTGCTTACTGGGGGAGGAGTGTCTCAATTTTAAAATGTGAGCAGTACCTCCAAATAAAATCTGTCTTAGAAAACAATTTCAGATACAGTCTGTTGTTGCAATATACAGGAGAATAAAGAGTTATTCAAAAAGTAATTTTCCCAGAATATAGCTGGGAGTATCTTTTCAGATGCCTAGGCATTAATATTTTCTAGACTATTCTCTACACTTTTTTGGAGGGCAGATTATCAGTTTATGCTTTCCTGTTGTGCAGCACTGAGTGCAACAAAGTCCTGCTCCATGGCCAGGCCTCCAGGATATAATGGAAACAGAAACAGATACCCACAGAGTTGCTGCACCAGCACCCACATTTTTGCTCTTCATTTCATCTGACTACAAAACAATGTCATGGTTATTGTTGAAAACAAAGTTTGTGCTGTTTAGCTGAGAAATGTGGGGGAGTCTCCTCACAAAGAAGAAAATCCATTAATGGCAGAAGAGTAATACTGATGGATGGCAGTGAGAGGTTTCCCCATCTTTGCTCCCAATAGAGTTTGACTTGATGGAAAATAGCAGATCCTGTTTCAGACCTGTCAGCTTCTGTTTGGGGGTTGTGGTGTTTCAGTCATTTAAAAAAAAAAAAAATCCTCAGTTTGTCCTACTTTTCATAAACTGAAGCAAACTGAGAACTGACAGCTGTCAGCCCCTGGACCTGAATGGGCATGGTGGCTACTGGGATGGTCATGAGTGCCCAGAGATCAGATGCCACACGGGATGCTGAAGCCGTAATCTGATGTGTGTTTAAATCCAGCACTGTTCTCAGAAGAAGGGGTTTTGTCATCTCCCCAGCTTGGTCACTTCCCTGCTCTGCTTGTTCCCTGTGCCAGCTCATTTTGTCCTTCAGCCTCGCAGCAAACCGGGCTGGGGCTGTCCTCTGCTCAGTGTGAGTGGCCACGTACAAGCCACAGCCACCACCCGTGTCTGTCTTCATTCCTGTCCCACATCTCTCGGTGAACACCTTGCTAGCCTCTGTTAAAAGGGACTGTAGGTCTTCCTTGCCACAAGCCCACCCTCTGGTGCCCTGCTTGCTCTTCAGCTTTGCAAAGCTGAGCAGTGTTACCCTTTCTCTGAAGGCCCACTAGAGATGCTTCCATGGCAGAGGTGTAGCTGCTTCACTACATGCAAAATCCAAAGGTCTGGAGATGAACCCAAGAGCCAACACCACCCAGAGTTGAGATAGGATGGGGGGAATACCAAAGAGAGTTCCTGAATTCCTTCCAGAGAAGTTAAAATTTTACTCTTGGGTGAGCAGCAGTGTTCAGGTGCCTTGGGGACTCTCCCTGTGTTGGTAACAGCCTGGGGAGCCTGCAGTGCTGAGGGACACGTCCAAATGTGAGTCTGGGGCTTGCTGCTGAGTTGTGGATGTGCTCTTGGCTTCTTGGAGGGCAGACTAGCAGCAGGATCAGAGTGGGAGCAGTCTAGACAAAGTGTCTATGTGATGCTTTAATGGCTGAAGTGGGCATTGAGGCTTGATTGTCACACCTGGTGTTCAGCATCATTTCTTTTAAGAAAAGGCAAAAAAATGTGGAGGCTGTGCCAGGGCTGCCTTCAGAGGATGTTTGCCATTGTTTTCCTCTCTGCGCATTCATCTTTCCAGCATCTGTCTTGGATTGACTGCCTTGGAAAAGGCATTTACAAGTAGAATTGAGGAGAAGTGGACTTTAAAAGCCAAATATGGGTTTTTTGTTGTAAAGCAGCCGATAGATAGTTGGCAAGACACCAAAAGGTCCAGACACTAATCTAATTGTTTACAGCTCATGGAGAGATTAATCCACAAGATTGGATGCCCTCATTTCCTTTACGCATTACAATGAATGTGTGAAATGCCAAACCCCATGGGGCAGCAGCAGAGAGAAAAATGGCTCCATTTCAGTGTAGTTATTGTTTCAAGTTTAGAAATATATTGATTTTCTGTGGGTTTTGATAAGAATATAAATGCAAAATGCCTTGCTTAATATCAGAGCATTCTGGTTTCCTGGGCTCAGTAAAACAAAATTGTGTTTTCTTCTTTTAGTGTAAAGTAGTGCTCTGCAAAGTCCAAATCAAACATATGACATAAAACATACTGAATACACAGTGAAAATGGGCAAACCTGCCTCCAAATGTCCAGGCTGGTTAGCTCTGAAAATCTTGGCTGCTGTAAGATGCTGTGCATTGGAACAGAATAAGCTCTGCAAAGGGAAGAAAACCACCCCAGCAAGAATAAAGCCAACACTGCTGAGGGGCTGTTGCAAGCAGTATGTCTGTAAAATGGGCTTTCTCTGAACTGAAAGTGTAACTCAAGAGCAAACAGTGCTGCAGGGCTGTACCCACTCTGAAGAGGGAATGATCCAGTAAGATGAAAACATGGGCAATCTGCAGGGTATGCTGTGGCCTCCCCCTGTGCCCCTGCACTGGCGGGGCCCCTGCACCAAGGGTAGCGCTGGGCAGGGCACTGTGTCTGGGAGAAAGGGGATGTTTCATCCTCGTGATACCAGTCATGCTCCGAGAGATGCTGACAGCAGTCGCCCCTCCTGCCCACGAGGAAAATTACCCTGGCTTGGGCCAGAAGCAAGATTTGGGAAGGCTGCATGGAGACCAGATAAATAACGCCGTGGTCTCTCTGACTCACTGGCCAGAGCAGAAAAGATTTCATGAGCAGAGGGGGTGTGTGCATGTTTGCAAGCTGGTGGGCCGGGAGCTGTTCACGGGTCATCGTGATATTTTGTTGGTGAAATTTTGCTACAGTTGCAAAGAATTTTCAAAAAGCTAATGGGACTGAGATATATTTATTCCGATGTTGCAATACCTGGCACATTTGAGGGAAGAAAATTAATATCCTTAACTAGTCTTTGCAGTGTTTCTAATTCCTTGACTTAAGCACGTCCTCATATATCATTTTACTTTACCAGCTTTTGGGAAGGAGAGAATGTTTTGCTAGTCAGGGCTTGTTTTGACTTAGCTTTTAATAATACCAATCAGCACCATGTTGCCTGAAAGTCTGAATCTGACAAAAGTTTAGTTTTAAATGGGCTGCTTTTATGAGGTCATGTGTAGACTCATTGCTCCTGAATCAAGATCATAAATGTGTAATTTTAATAACGTTCGGTGAGAATAAGTATTTGCATATCCTTGGAGAAATTCTTCTCTGCTGCATAGTTCAGCTATTTCAGCCATGACGTGGCAGGGGCATTTCAAGATCTGCATGTCACTTAAAATACCATGCTCTGCAAGGGAGGGCAGAGAAAGGAGTAGTACAAGTAATTATTTTTCCTTCACAGTGCAGTATTTCCCCCAAGGTAGAGAGTAACAGTACCATGTCAAAACCCAGGATTTCTGTGGTGCGAAAAGCAGTTTGGGTGTTGAGTTGAAAGCTGGTTATTGCCCTGGGTGAAAGCTAAATGAGGACTGATGGGAGGGAGGTCATTGCATAGCTCAGTTTCGGTCCTTTGTGATTATTTCTTGTATTCTGTGTGTCTTACGGAGTGGTCAGCACAGGAGGGCTTGATTCTTGGCACGAGGCCACCCGTGGCTCGCTGTCCTGCGTGCCAGCCCCCGTGTCTCTCGTGCAGGGAGTGGAGCGCATCGACCTGCCGGGGCTGCGGAGCCTGCGCACGGCGCGGAGCCTGGAGCAGGGCATGGTGCTCACCATCGAGCCGGGCATCTACTTCATCGACCACCTCCTGGACCAGGCCCTCCGCGACCCTGCGCAGTCCTGCTTCATCAACAGCGACGTCCTGCGGCGCTTCAGGGGCTTCGGCGGGGTGAGTAACCCTCAACAGCGTGCTTTTATTAACTGGCTTTCTCTTTGCTTGCCCTCACTACCTACTTGAGGAGAAGCCTTTTGGAAGTCTTGCACGTAAGGGCTGCTCCTGAAGCAGCACCTTGAGTCAGTTGGGCCATTTGACTCTTCAGACAAACTGGGTTTTTTTACTCTGATTTTTAAATGCGATTTTGTACTAGTGCTGTTTGATTAACAATAGGCCCGTATTTTCCCACTGACTGAAATACCCTCTGTCAGCACTATACAGTGCTAGGTGGGTGTTCTGTCTAATGTGTGAAACGTGGATCTTATGAAGTACAAGACTGAGATCTGTAGCCCAGAGTTGGCTTCTTTGACAGCAGCACAGTCCGATGCTTCCTTCCAAGGCAGAAGAGCCTGATGCTGTTCAAGTTGGGGAGGCAGTAGATAAAATCAGCAATAATTGCTCTGACTGGATTTGACAGAAAGGCATGAAACCTGTCCCTGTAAAGCCCTGTTTTCCAAAAGAATGGCTGATGGTCTTCCCAAGCAGCCGTGCTCAGGGTGACAGCTCAGGCAACAGCGTAAGTGCAGGAGGATTGGCCAGCTCAGGAGGTAGAGGTGATCTGAGTGACCATTCCCAGCTGCTGGGCAAGTAGAGGGGCCTTGTTTGTCCTTGCTCTCCAGGGCACATTTCCCATTCAAAGCCACCGCCCTCACAGAGCGCTCAGAAGTTGCAGTGGCTTCCAGTGGGTTTTTATTTCAGCAGGGCAAGCCTTTGAACGATGCCACATTGGTCTCCAGGCTTCTGTGTTCCTGCACAGAGGAGATAGAGCAGGCAGCTGCCATGCCCTGTCCTCCTCATGGCTCTTCTGCTCAGTCTCAACGCAACTAACAATCACTGGCAGCAGCGGTGATTTTCTGGTATGAAAAGTCACTCATTAGGAATTGTCTGCTGCTGCCATTGACTAATTTATCACTGTAGCCCAGCCATGAGAGGGTAATTGCTGCAGCACTTTGGTCTGTGCTGCCTTTGAGGCCACCAGCCCCGACAGCAGAGCTGTGTGTGCCACCACCAGCGGTGTGAGCCAGGCGGGCTCCTGGGCAGCCACCCGGGATGGGTGTGCAGTCCCATCCAGGGGCACGGGATGTCACCCCTGCTGATGCTTCATTCACTGCTGAGCTCTGGGACGCTGTCTGTCTCTGTGTTGTTTCTTTATCACGACTGGCCAGCCAGCCAGCTGAGATACTGGTGGAGGAAAGGCAGCTGGCTCTGCATTTTCTGACTGTGAGCGCTTTCTGTACGGCACCGCATGCCAAAGTGTGCTTTAAAGGAACGCTGCACTCTGCTTGTGTAGGTTGACACTGCAATGCAAACAGGTTTAACTGTGTTTGCTTTCCTTGTAAATGCTCTGTGGGAATTTTTCAGCAGTTGAATTGATTTCTGGTGAGTTTTCTGTGGAATTGCTCAGCAAAGCTCATGTTTTTCCCCCACTTGCTGGGAATGCCCACTGCAGCTTGAGGTGTGCCCGTGGCTCACCTGCTGCCTGTGGTTGCACAGAATAGGAGTAACAGCACAGGATCTCTACTTTGCTAATAAATTGCTGGATCAGGCACTTTTGTTCCAGAGATGTCAAGCAAAGCCCAACTTTCTCCCCTGTTTTTTGCCCAGCTTCCTGTAATGATGACTTGTAAGGAGCGCTAGCCAACGAACTTTGCTAAAAGGGGGAGCTGCCCAAAAACGATTGAGCAAAAATCTAAATCTCCAATCCCCCTGTGAACAATACATTTTACTTAGAGAGAAAAAAATAATAACACACACGTACCCTGAGCCAGATGTTGTCACTTGATTTTGTCCAGGAGAAGAATGAAAATAAAATCTGAGACTGAAGTACATCTGAATATTTCTGAATGCTACAAAAAAGCGGAATTATATTGCAATCAAAATAAATTTTTCCATCTTTACAATTCTGACTTGATTCTGCATAAATAGAAGATGCAATTTGTGCTGTGTAGCATGCTTAGTTATCTGCATGCTGTTCCATTCTAGGTTATCCAGAGGGAATGAATATCTCTCTCAAGAGCATGCCAGAAAGCTTGCTTTCTATGGGATTAAAAAAGATCTTGTGGAGCCCAGTGTTTTTACTGAGAAATATTAATAGTACAGGGGTTAGTATCGGTGTCAGTTCTAGCTAGAGAGCTCACTACAGCCAGTCCAACCTTCCTTCAAGTTTTAAAAAAATACATTCTACAAAAGGAAATAAGTAGTCTATTTCCCTCTGCAGAGCTTAGCACTAATTAAAATGTTCTTAATTTGGTTTAGTTTAATTCACTTCAAAAATGAACTTACATTCACCAAAGAAGTAACACCACTGTAATTCTGAGTAAGACTGTCCACACAGTGGATTTTAATTAATTCACCTTGAATTCGTGTCTTTTTTGGGCTTCAGATAATTTTCTTGACTGTGACAAGTCTCTGCACTGAGAAGCGAAGCTCTTGTGCCGTGCCCAGAAGGACAAGCCTGTAGCCATTTATTGTAATTGGTGCTGCCTGGTGTCAGCCACACTGAGACTGTCAAAGCTGCAAGAGCAGGGAAGAGCGAGGGACGGCGAGAGGTTCCCTCCACTGCTCTGCACAGGTGGGACAGGGCCACCCTCCTCATCCCTCGAGCACAGACACAGCCTCTGTGGCTGTCACTGCTGCTCAGGGACCTCGTGATTTGGGCTTTTACCAAACAAGCTGCTCTGGGTCAAACGCAGATCGCTCTGGGGGCAGGCGAGCAGTTGTGCTGGGGATGCCGCCCTGTCTGCAGCCCCAAACTCTTTGCTTGAGTTCCGTCCTTCACAATCCCCTCGGCCAATTTTGGGACATTTCAGTCACGGGTGGGTACTCCAGTTCTCCACCTGCAAGTCTAAGGCCCCGTTTAGTGAGGTGATCCATTCTGTGGGGATTCTGCCTGCCCCATCCCAGGGCACCTCTGTCTGCCTGGGCTCCTCAGAGAACAGGCTGTGCACTCACAGGGATGTGCCTGGGATTGCACAGACTGCTCGGGAAAAGCAGCTGAATCCTCGGGGAAGGGGAAATACCGACTGCAAATGCTGCCCTTTAGGGTTTGACATTTCCATTCTTCCTAAGCTGATTACTGATTCATGCAGTTCATATGATGTTTTCTCAAAGACACAGTGAAACCATTCAGTTATTTTTTTTGGCCTTTCACATTCAGTCTCTGTTTAGGCTTTATTTTTCCTTAGGATTTGTAGAGCTAGCACTAGACTTAATATGTGAAAGCCCTATGCAACTCTGGGAAAATGCTGAAAGACAGATAAATGTTACATATATATTACTTTCTTCCGTTTGTAGATTCTTCTCATTTAAAACTTAAACAGATTTACAAAGCCCAGGAACTTGAAGATCTGCTAATATTACAGTATTTTCCAAAACAATAGTACTTCCCTTACTCAGAACAAATGTTAAACCAAATAAAAAGCAGGATATTTAGCTGCTTCTGCTTTTGGTTCAGAGAGCCATGTAGTTGTCTCTGTCCTGATTTTTATTTTTCAGCAGGTTAAGCTCTGTTTCTGGGTTTGTGGTGAAAGTGTATGGTGAAATGAAATAGTTTACTAGGCAAGAACAGTATGCTCATCTACTTTTTAACATTTCATATTATGTAGCAGTAGTAGTGCTACACAGCATTTCTTCCAAAGTTTTCCTAGGAAAGCAGTTGTCACAATGGAGATATCTGGCTTTCTTTAAAGCTCTTTAAGGGAACTGATAGGTGCAGGCAACCCAAAAACTGCCACTAGTTGCTTACAAACCTTCTGTAACCATTTTCTCTGAAGTTGTCAAATTAATACAATCAATTTAAACTAAGAGCAGTTCTTTCTAACCTGTAGTCGATTGCCTCTTATTGAGCCTCTATAAAATGTTCCTATGTGGACATCTGAAATAAAGGTTCTCCTGATGTGAGGACTTGCTTGTGAATAAGATTTGCTTGTGGCAGGAAGACGAGCAGCATGGGGTGAGAAAGAGTCATTGTGCAGCACAGAGCCTGTTGGCCTCTGTAGAGAACATCTTGGTGCCACCACGTGTGTGACTGCCTGTCCCTGGGCTGGATGTGAGGGCAGCTCTGTTTCCCAACCAGTCCCTCTGAGATACAGAAGTCAAACTCTGCGGGTTTGCTCTGTTCAAAATGATTGGCAAGTCGATGGCCGAGTCAAAGCAAGTCCCCTTGGCTACATTCGTGTGCCTCTGTAGGACACCAGCTGTAGGAACAGGCACTTGGGGCACGTGTGTTAGTTCCCTTTGTGAGGTACCACGTGTGGCCACGTCCTGGCATCGCTTCCCAGGCCAGTGTGTCCCATCCTAAGGTCCTGCAGTGATAGTATTGCTGCTTTCTACACCCATAATCAAACAAATGCTCAATAGATTTTTAAAAAACAGGAGACATTTCGCCAGTTGCCTTCTTTGACATCTGGGATCTGTCATCATGCTAATCTGGACTATTTAATTGGCCAAAATCATTTCTTGATTCTCAAAAGTCTTTTATATGTATCGTCATCCAAAAGAAATTAATGAGTGCTACAACCCCCCTTCCCTTGGAAGGTAACCCAGGAGGCTCTGGGGAGCATGACTGTATTAGTAAGTCAGGACAAAGTGCGAGGCTGTACTCAGAGCTGACAGCAGCCATTTAACTCCTGTGCTGTCCTTGGCTGTGCCCACACAGCCCTGCTTTGGGACACAGTTGGGACCTTTGAGTTGAGCCACATGATGGCCTGTTGCTGGTGTTGGGCAGTTGTGCAATCAGGTCTATCTAGACAGATCATGCCACTACCCTTGATAAAAAAAAAAGGCATTTTAGGGACAGTCCTGGTGTTCCTGGCCACTGCATCTTCGCAGGAGTGCCTTTTTTTGAAGTGTGCCATCTCACACCAAAAAGCAAAGCCTCCACTGGGGTGTTTGCAGGATGCCCTGAAAGCTGGGGGTGCAGCAAACATCACACTCCAGTTCGCTTTCCTTCAGGCTGTGCCTGATTCCAAACCACTCTGTAGCCCTGAAACAAGCAGCACTGATGAACAAAGAGCCTGCAAAAAGGGACAGCTCTGAGAGCAAGTTTCATAACCACTGTCCCCACTGGGAAAGGCAGTCCCAAGCCGGCAAGCCTTGCCAGGCAGATCCAGCATCTTTTGTACATTTGGACAGAAGACAAGACCAAATCATGGGCTCTCCTGTAGGGAAGGTTTTGCAGGTCCTCTGAAGCTGCTTCTTGCTGCTGCTGAGTTTAAGCTCAGGGTGAAGTATGGAGGGTGTGAGGGAAAAGAGAAAACTAAACCATTTCCCTCTCCTTGGGAGCCTGTGTTCCTCTGCACTCGGGCTGCTTTTAGGCAAAGGAAAAATTGTGCACTGAGAGTGGGAAACCTGTCTTCCCTGTTGTGGCAATCACCTATTTCAGATGAGATTCGTTCAGTAGAGGAAGGGTTAGATCCTGGAGAAAGAGCTGGTGTGTTCCTACGAGTGATGGTAAGGCCCTGTGGGACCAATGGCTCTGTGTACCTCCATCTACATCCCAAAGACCATCTGGAGTTGCTGATGGTGAAGAGGCTGGTGTGACAGCACTGCCTCTGCTGCTTTTTACGGCAGATCACGGCTGTGGATTGATTACATGGTCTCCTGACAATGTTTCTCCTGTACAGTGAGTGTGGCACTCACCCTCCCCCATTTGGTCACTCTCAGTTCCCCACCTTTGGCAGCTCCATCCCCCTGTGTGCTCTCCTCATTCAAGATGTCTCACTTCTCATCTCCACCAGGATCTCCCTTCCTGGACTCCTTAGCCAGCCCTATCTCTCCCCATCATTCCAGCCCCAATGGAATAATTGTCCATTATTTGTCAATCCTCACTGTACCTTCCTTTCCCTGGTCTCTTTCATCACTCTGTTTTCCAGCTCCTTCTCCATCCTGATTTTCTCTTGTGGCCTAGATGGAGTACAGCATGGACAGACACCTTGTCCCACTTGTTCTTCCCCATCATTGTCAGGCTTTCATCTGCTCTGCTTTCAAGTCAGTCCATCCTCCCAAAGAGTGCTGAGGTATCAGTGAAAGCATGAAATGTTGAACTGAAAAAAACAAACTATATTTTTCACTTTTTTTTTTTTTGCTGATTTTACCAGTTAAGCAGATGAATTTTAGCTGATGTGTCTCAGTAGCAGACACACTGGGAAACTTCAGCTAAAGCAGGGGAAGGTTTGTGAAGCTGGCAGTGCTCAGGAAAAGGCTCTCTGTGTAGGCAGAGTCAGCTGTCCAAAGCAAATGTGTGAACTCAATGGAGTTCGTTTATTTAATTCTGCTTTATAATACACTTAACTTGATACCAAGTAAAAGCAATAATCTGGCAAAGACATCATTAAACAGTTTAATAAGGACTGGATGACTCACTTTGTTTGAACAAACGGATTATTTTGCAATCAGAAGTACAAATGTTAACCAGCTTTATTTTTAGTTGAAAATGTCAAGAGGTCAGAAACAATTAAAGCAACTGTAAGGTGGGAGTACCCCGGGTTTGTGTTCTCTTGGATTTACACCTTACTAAAATTGCTTTTATTGCAGCTTAGAGACTTAGCAACATTTTTCTGATAAGATAACGGGAATGGCTGTGTAGGCACATTTACTGGTAAGAAGAGATTAGAGTCAAACAGAAATGGAGCATGCTTTTCAGAACAAGAACAAGAGCTGGAAAACTGAGAGGATCTGCTTTTTCCTTCCATGAGTTGAAATGTAGTGGTTGTATTTTAAAAGGAATGTCTGACCTGCTTAGGACTTTCTCATCAGCTCAAAATTCGATGTTTGGAATATCAGCTACATGCTATTTCATGTTGAAAGTTTAAAAGTTTATTGTGTTTAGAGACATGTTTAAGTGCAAAGAGCAGCGCAGAACAGGACAGCTTTGAGAACAGGCACTGTGGGCATCAGGAGGCACAGTCCCTAGCAAGCCATGTGCTAGCAATGCTGGAGGCAAATCGAGGGGAGAATGTTCCTTTTGCTGCTCCTGATGTCAGGGGGTTGAGATTTATTGGCCCCACATTGCAGCTCCCTGTTGCAGCATCTCGCTCAGCCTGTCCCTGCTGTGCCCAGAGGCACCGCCTGAGACACCTGAGGGGTCACCCCCAAGCCTGTGTGACCCCAGGAGGGTGGCAGGGGCCGGTGTTGGAGCCTGCAGAGCCCTGTGCCAAGGTACTGGTGGTGCCAGGCACTTCCAGTGTCTGCAGGACGTTGCTCTGCGCCGCAGACTGAGACACCCCTTGTGCTCCTGCTGCCTGATGTGCCTCTCCCCCAGCTGGACTGCCCCGTAACCGTGTGCTCTCTGTGACAGGTCCGGATCGAGGATGACATCGCGGTGACAGCCACTGGAATGGAGCTGCTCACGTGTGTCCCACGTACTGTGGAGGAAATAGAGGCTTTCATGGCAGAAGGCCAAGGCAGTGCCAAGTCGTTTGACTGCCTCTCCAGCCAAAAGCAGTAAACTCCAGGATGATATTTACTGCCTCAACTAATCAGTCATCGTTCTGATTCGATGCTGCAGCATATAAAATAAAGTGAATCCAATTCTTAATAGCAAGAGAGGCAGGCAGGCAATTACCTGGAATAATTCATTCACTAAAAACAAAGGCAGAAGGCTTCAGCACTTGATACCAGGCAACTCTGCTGCTGCTGCTTGCAGTTTGCAGTTTACATGACCAAGTGCCACCTAAATAACCCTGCTGCTTTATCAGTGGGGCTTGTACTTCTGTCACATCTCAACTCAGACTTTTCTTGCAATTAAATCTGAATGTTGATGATTGGGACTCTAAAATACCAAATGCTGAAAGCTGTCAGCAATTGTAGTACTCAAGTCCTTTTTTAAATTTCATCACAAGTACTGTGAAAACCAGAAGAAAAAAATCAGTTGTTCTCAGTGAACATAATGGCACTATTTTTCTTACAGATCTTATTTCAGTATCCATGGAGTAAACAGAATCAAACTTTTATTAAAATTCACCTTGGCATCATTTATGTTGACAACTTTGTGATCATTATACTCTTCTGCTCCAGTTCCTGCTTCTTTATCTGACCCCACTACCAGTTTGTGCTCTGCAAACTTTGGCCCTTCACTAGGCAGAGTTTTCTGCCCTGGGTAGTGGGTGATCCTTCACACACAGCCCCATGCTTATTAGATTTGTCCACTTATTTGTTCCTTGAAAACATAGATTGCTACGGTGTTCACAACCCTTAGAAACTGCAGGAAGAGAATATCTTTGCTGCAGGGCTCAGGGTCATTCAGCAGCATATGCTGTGCAGCATGATAGAGTTATTTTTAACTGTTCAGTGTTAGCTGGTTCAGAATTAAATAATATAAATTTCATTTGGATACATTACAAACATATTAATAGTGATCAAAATTACTTTCCATTCTTGCAAAATTTAAATTACTTTAAATTATGCAGAGAAGCCTTTCTTTACTGTAGGTATTCATCAATCTGCAGGACAGTAAATGCATTTCTTGCATCATAAAATGTAGTTGCTGTAACTACATAAAACTCCTGCTCAGTCTTCAAGGCACAGTTTGACTGCAAAGCCACAGCAGTGTCAGGGCCTTTCTGGGTGTTACCGCTTGCCAGACGAGGATTTTCCCTCTGAAGGGATCAGCTCACTCATCTCAGCATCTGGGTGAGACATCTCAGTTCTGCTGCTCACTCCAGGGAGCTGGCACGTGGGTGATGGGACCTGCTGTGAGCTTCTGGGTGCCTGCAAGTGCCTGTCTCACATGGGGTGCACAACACGACAGGAGCTTGGACGGTGTCCGAAACTACTGTGTTGCTGCCTTTGTGCCCCCGCCCCCAACTGGATTTAGGTCTGAAATAATTTGCTTTAAAATTGTCAAATGTGTTGCTCTGCAGAGAGCTCTTTTTGCTAACTGGGTTGATCTGTGTGACAAGAACCTGCTCTTTATTCCTAACAGCTTGGTGACCCATTGCTGAATGGGAAACTGCATGTTGGAGACCAAAGAAACATATTGTGAAACAATCCAGAGGACTTCACTCTTTATGTTTAATGTCACTCAACTAACAAATAAGCCTATTTACATTTTTTTAGAGGTTTCTTGGCATTGATCTGTAGGAATTCTTGACTGTGAAGGGGAAGAGGTGAGGAGGGGAGGGTGTGAGATCAGCAGCTTGTACGTGCCTCTGTGCTGGTGCTTCCTGATGTGGTGAAGCCTTCAACCTCTGAAATGTAGCACCTGCACAGAGGACATCAGGCTTTACTTTGGTAGCTTTGCAGATGCAAGACCCCAGAGACTGCTCTGGCATTGCCCTAAAACTCTTTTTTTTTTCAGTGCAAGGCAGTGCTCACAGGCTCAGCCTTGTTCCCTCCACAGCCGTGCTCTGAACACACCCAGGGGATGGCTCACTGCTTTGGGCATTCCGAAACCTGCTCTTGCTCGGCTTCAAGAGCAGTTACCATTTTATAGTAACACTTCACAGATTTTCAAAAAAAAGGGAGCTTTGGAATTGTTTCAACTGAGCCATAACCCCAGTGTAGTTAACAGGCCTTTCCCTGCCTGTGATTAATCTTGGCAAACGCCGGGCTCTGCTGCTGCAGAACAGGTCGAACAGCCCGGGGAGCGGCAGGAGCCAGAACCGGTCCTGCCTCCACATGTTCCAGCACACAGACCCAGCCCCGGGCCGGGGGCAGCGCTGGCTCAGGAAACAGCTCGAGTTCTGCCTGCCCGAGATGTGCATGTGTTTCGGTCTGGGATGGTGCACCCTCTCTCATTTTCCTTCATAATCAGGCCCACGAACTTGGTGGATATAAATTTCATCCTTCCTTCCAGATGTCTGTTCTGTAATTATGGTAATTTTTATCCACTTCAGCAAAAAGTGAATTAACCTTTTTTCTAAATTAAAAGGGGGGGGGGGGTGGAAGGGGGATAAACCATTACAAAAAAAGGCAAAGTGATATTTAATAACACTTTAAATGTATTAGTGGGGTAAAAACACTGGTTATGGCAAGTTTTTTTCGACAATGTTATGATATTTTATGCTGTCACTATCATGTTTTCCCTAATGCCTTCTCCCTTGATGCAAACAAGACTTGTAGAGTGGCACCAAAAAACCAGAAAGGGTGTTATGCTGAGCAAGTCTGAGTGTTTTCTGAGCACTTCTGAACTGATACATGTAAATTGGTCCAGCGAATTGCTTCAGCTCGGTGGGGCTGGGCACATCTGGACTCACGTGCCACGCAGTTACACTGCTGCAGCTGCAGGGTGTAGTTAAAGGGGTAGAGCTCCCAGTGCTTGTGGGACCCCTTCCCTTAGTGGCACAGTGAGAAAATGGGAATAAGGTTTCCTGGTGCTGTAACACCCGTTCTTGTAGTGTCAGGCACTGTATTCTGTCACAGACTGTAGTTAAAAACCACGTGTCAAGAGGAAAACCTTACCTGAAATTTTCTTGTGTAGATGTATTTATTTCTTTAGGAAGAGAGAACTGTGCAAGTCCCCTGGGTGTGGGTGTTCTGTGCCTTGCAGCAGAGGGGTGACACTGAGGCCCTTTGCTGTCACTGCACCTTGGTACAAAGTGCCTTTGCTCCTCAGAGCTGTTTTGGTTTGGAGTAATAAACTGATGTTGGGTTGGACACCCTGAGCCTTTTGCTGGTACCACCCTCTGTTTTACACTGCTGGCCTTGCTGGTGTTGCTGGTACTGCTCATTTTTCTACCTCACTGCTGCTTCCCGTAAATTGTTATCCCAGCCCGGGAGAGCCTTTTGTCCCTCTCACCTGAGGGAGGGAGCAGCTGCCTGGGGCTTAATTTCCAGCTGGGTTTAAACCACAACATGGGCAAACAAAGCCAGAGCAGAGGCTGCTGAGCCAGAAATGTCATTTTGCAAACAAATGACTTTTCATAACTCAGTGGTTTGGTTTTAAACAATAAGGAAGTGGAATCAGAGCTCTCAGGAGTAACAGGTGGAGAAGTCACTGTCCAGAAAAAGTATTACTCCCACTCAGAAGAGATCTAAGAAATCCGTTTCACCAAAATCTGAACCAAATCCTGGAGATGTGGAGTTCTGACTCTTAGGGGAGGACCCCACACTGGCCTGGCAAACCAACTTCAGGACACCAGGGCCACACAGTCCCAGTTCACAGAGATGACAAGCGGGGGAGACAATGTTATGATATTTTATGCTGTCACTATCATGTTTTCCCAAATGCCTTCTCCGTTGATGCAAACAAGACTTGTGGAGTGGCAACAAAATAACAGAAAGGGTGTTATGCTGAGCAAGTTTGGAAAGCTCTGGCCTTTCCACCAGAGGTGCACATTCAGACAAAACTGTCGTGAGTTTGGGATTGCTTCCATGGAGCAGGAACCTGAGTGCAAGACAGGAACAGAGCACTGATTTTCTGTGTGAACTGAGCAACTCTGCACTTGAGGGACGTAGACAAGGGACAGGAAAAATGAGGCCAGCACTAGAAGCAAAAGGTTTTTATTAGCTTCTGGTACTTCAACCCTACCAACTTAAGCTGCAGCTAGAATGAAAAAAACATATCTCTGTAAAAAGACTATCATAATCCAAAACAATCCTTAAGTTTTCCACGTGTATTAAAAGTTTAAATTCAAAACGAACTTTTCAAGGTTTCATTTTCTAACAGCATCTTTATAGAGATAACATCCAAGTTTTTTCCTAAGTACAAAGCAAACAAGCATCCTACAAAATAATCTATGGAAAAAGGTAGTGCAAGAGGGAAATTAAGACGGTCTGGTAATCTGCTAGCGAGACACACAGGTTAAATGTAAACCAACCATACCATCAATGAAATATTTAAAAATGAAAATAAATTAAAGTTACATCAAAGGTCCTGCTTTACTTTGTTTAAATCTTCAGTACAGCACATACCACTGCGTTATGGATCATAGCAAAGACTTAGCAGTAGCAATAAAAAAGTTGCTATAGAAAAACCTTTATGAAAATAAAAGAAGACCGAAGATATTCCTTCACACAACTGTATGATGGCTGTAGAAATTCCACTGAATCAGTTAGTCATACTAGGGCCGTTTAGGTTTACAATCATGGTAAATTTCTGTAAGATTAAGCAGTGATCCATACACTCTGGCTGAACAGATGCTGCTTAGCCAAGCTGCACATTTTGTTCTCCCTGAAACCTCCACCCCAGCAAGAATGAAATTTTGCAGGGCGCAGTTTTTTGGTAGCATTTTGACATTTTCTGAAAACAAACTCTTGTCCTTCTAAGGCCCCAGTCACTCTGTGAATAATGTGAACACAAGCTTAACTAAAAGGCTTTGTCAGTGTGCTGCTTTGCCTCTTGTACATGATGCTTCAGACTCAGGAGCGCTTGGAAGCCAACTGCCTGTACATATCGTCACAGCATATTGTTATTTCTCTAGAAAACATCAGTAAGCATCCCAGCTCACTACTACTACACCCTCCCCACTAACTATAACTGGGCAGGAGGGACCCACGTGGTGCCTCATAGGACTTGCTCTACAGATTTAAAATAGTCCACCACATGGGGAAGGAAATACCCTCCACGGCCTTTGCACTTTGCAGTATGTCATGGAGAAAATTAAGGGCTTAAATACACTAACAGGTATTTAAAGGGCATTTTGTCCAATGATGAGTTTCTGATACTACAGTGAGCCATCCTGCTGGATTCCTCCCATTGTGCAAACTCTTAAGATGGTAAGGAAGCATTTCAGTGAAAATGTTATCTGCTCAATACGACGCCCCTTGTTGGCTATGAATTCAGACCTGCTTAAATCCTCGAAGAGAAAAATATTTAAAGCAAATACCCTAACCAGTTTCTGGTTTAATTGTTACAAATCTTCAGTGTTAAATCTAAAAGAAGAAAAATCTCCACAAAACAATGGTTAAAGGAACAGTTTTTGCTTGGTTGCTGCGCCTCAAGAGTTCGTTTCCCAAGGTTGCCGTGTCTACTGTCCACTGCTCTCTGGGTTTGCTGTGGTGGTTTCAGTGCCAACAGGTTGCACATTGTCTGCAAAATTGTGTGCGTGCTCGAGGAACAAGTCTTTCAGTACACTCAGCTCCTTGGTCAGGAGCTTAATTTTTGCCTCTAAACGTTCATTTTCTTCTTTGAGCTGGTTGACCCTCTGCAGTGTGTCTTGTGCTTTCTGCTTGCTTTTTAACCGGCTCTTTTTCACTGCCATGTTGTTTCGCTCTCGGCGCTGACGATACTCATCGCTGTTTCTATCCACAAAGGAATTTTTCTTTCCCTGTTTGCTGGGAGGCACAGCTTTGCCTCCACCACCAGGACTAACTGGCACCAGCTGGGGAACCTGCTGCAAACCACTGGTGTGTGCTGGGGTGTGAATCACACTTACGCCGTTCGCATCTGTAGTGGTGTTCTGTTGGGATGTCTTGCTCATTTGGACAGCCTGTTCTTGGACACAACAGGATTTATTAGGAGACTGAAAACTCTGCTGTTTCTTGAAGGTGTTTCCAACAGATCTTCACATGGATTAACGGCAAGATGAACCTAGTATGGAAAAACAAATGCTATTAAAGGTGCTGGCTTCAGCTACAATCTTGTACCATCGGTACCTCATGCTAAAGCCAGCGATGTGTATCTGACACTGACACATCACAACAGTGCTGGAAATGGACAAGCTGCCAACTACATTTCTGAAGCCTCTCAAACGTATTTGGATTGGAAGGGACTATTACTGGGTCATCTAGTCAAGCTGTTTGAATTGTTCTCTGTTATTCCAAAGCCATCCCTGATGGATGGGTGTCTAGCCTAGCCTCAAATATCTCCAGTTTCACAACCTCTGTCTTGGCAACATGTTCCACTGTCTAACTTTTCCTCCAGTTATATCATTTTCTTAGTTTTCAGACTGGAGTTTTCCTTCTGTGGCTTAAACCTATTAACAGCCTGACTCTTGACCAACAGGGGTACTTGATCCTTGTCCTCTTCAGACTGTCCCTCTGGATGTATCCCCACTCAAGGTCCTCCCTGGTCTCCTTTCTCTGGAGCGAGGGTGCTCAGCCTGTCCACCATTCCTGAACTGTCCTACAGCACTTGCTTTTGAAGATGATGACTCCTCCACCAAATATGGTTCCCTGCTGTAGCCTGTGCACTGGTCACTGTCCACTCTCCTTTCCAGCAGACAAACTGGCCTGACGAGCAAGACATCCTCTCACCTGACTCACGTCCTCCCGCTGCTGTGCCAGCCTGCTCCCGGCCCTACTGGTGGCACAAGGAGGACTCCACCACAGCTGCTGCAGGGACGTGGCCCTGGCAAGGCTAACAGCTGGTCCCCTTCTCTTCCCATCTCACGGGATGACTTCCTAAAGGACTGGGAGAGAAGAGGGGAAGGGCGACAGGATGGTCCTAAGCTCCTGGAACACCCGCCTGTGGCTGCAGTGAAAAGCCCTCGGTGACCAGCCAAACAAGGTTAAACAAACAGGGTAAAGTCTGACTGCATGCATCAATTGTGTATTTTCCTCCACAATGAAGGAGCCAGAATGAGATGCAGCTCGAGTGTGGTTCAGTAACATTCATGGAAAAGCCCTGTAAGTTTGGCTTAAATGTTACTCAAAATTACCATTCTCTGTCACCCAGAAGTCTTCTCACTTGTTAAGTGAAGATGTATGAGTACACCCATCAAGAAATCTTTTCATTTTCCTACTGCAGGGCAGAAGGAGACCATCAACTCTTCCTGCCATCTGTATAGCTGAATCTAAATACATGATGCCCAATACCTTTGAATTTAATATTGTCCCAATTTCAACTCCTTAAGCAACTTTTACAAACCCCGTTTCAGTCTCCGACTGACTGAATAAGCAATCTGGTTCAGCAGTTACACTGAACGCACAGCTAACAAGACGTTACCGTGCACAAACACCAGACTGGCAGGGCCAGTTGTAGCAGCTGTGCCTGTGTAACTGCACAGACGTTTTTAGTCAAGCTGTAAGCGTGTGCTCCTCTTGTCTGCACTTTATTTTAAAATACTGGATTTCTGCAACCCTCAAACAGTATGCAGCTCTCCTAGGTTGCCTCTGAGTAGATTTCTGGCACCCTCTCAAAGTCAGACAGAATGCCTTCTTGTCCCCTCTGTTTCAACATTACAGTGCTTGCTAAGTTCACCTGGACAGTCCAGTTAAGTAACCCACACCATTCCCATGATCTGCTTTTTGTGCTTCATGAGATACTATGGAGGAAGGGGTGACTCTTGCCCCCAAGGGCACCCCACCTGACATGGAACAAGTTTCTTCACATCAGCAGGTTCCATGTGCTACTCCTCTGCAGACTACTGATATTTAGTAGCTATTTAATATTGCTTTAACATCCCCTTCCGATCTCTATCAAATTTCCTTGTGATTCAGTGGACAAATTATTTGTTCCATTAAACCAAATTTTAATGGAGTATTTTAGTTGGGCAGTACATGGATATGAGCAGACAAGATAAATCCGTGTCACACCTCTCAAGCAAGCACTCTAGCCCTGCTAGAACAGCTCTCCCTCAATTCCTTCCCACTGCAACTAATCTGTTTTGTGTTAAATAAGTATTTCTTGAGTGAGATGTGCTCTTTTCTGGCCTGATGACCTAGGAGAGATGACACCTGGATTCCTGTCCTGCTCCAATGAATATTGCAAATCAGGTAGCACTAACTGTACTGCATCACAGATTTACAGCAGTGCTCATAGTTGAGGCTTGAAACTAGCTTTTCCCCCTAATTATTTGGAGGCTGGATGCCTATTACCAGGTGTCAGGAGGATATCCTGGACAGTGACAGGTGCTATGGGGCATCCTTCAGCAAACACTGCGAGGAGATTTAAAGGCAGCAGGTATGAGATGTACACAGGGGACTCTCAAGAAGGGTAAGGTAAAGGACATGGAGAGGCCAAGAAGGTGGGGAGGCAGGTAGATCTCCAATTTCTTGGACCCTGTGCAACACAAAGGCAGCTGCTCCACTCCTCCCACACAGGTTGGTGCCCCGTGAGTGGGTGACAGCCCAGCACAGCAGGAGGAGGTGAGTGGGTGACAGCCCAGCACAGCAGGAGGAGGTGAGTGGGTGACAGCCCAGCACAGCAGGAGGCAGCTCCTTGGAGAGCCAGCTCAGTTCCCCAGCATCTTGTTCCCATAAAGCTGCTCATTAGCTTCAGCTCAGCAACAGCCCTAGGCTGGTTCCACCCAGCACATGGTAGTGTTTCCAGTGGCCAGTTAGAACTGCCTGGTTCCCTCCTTGGGCCACCAACTGGCCACCCAAGACACCAACTGGCCACCCACTACAGCAAAATAGCTGGTAACTCAGAGGTGTCTCCTCAGACAGAAAGATGTTTCTTACTGTCTGACACTGCTCCTCAGGGACCACAGACTCCCCACCAAATGAAGGCCTTTATTATCTTTGCTTTCACACACACACAAAAAAAAAAAATAAAAGAAATTAAACTTCCAAATGTTTGTTTTGGCAAAAAAAAAACCCCAAAAGATGTGTTTTGTTAATTAAATCAGTTTGGGTTTTTTTCACTTGGCAGCAAGAAATACAAAAGTGTTTCTCTCTGCTCCTTTTCTGCGATGGGACTGTGCTGATTCTGATCATTAGTCAGGATGACTTTATTGCACGGATTCACTCAGAGCTGTCTTGTCTAATGCAAAATCGGTCCCAACCTGAGCAGCAGTAGGTGCCCTCCCTTCTCTTGAGTAGGAATATCCCAGGGGGATCTGACTCTCAATTCCACTCACCCTGTACAAAGGACAGGGGCACAAAGCTCCAGGCACGCATCTGGGAGGGCCCACCGCTGTGTGCTTCACTCTCCCAGGCATGTTTGCTGGAGTCGATGCTCACCCTCATGTACCGAGGGCTGGGCAACAACTTTTGAGTCAAGGCAGCCCAAACCCACCATCTCTTGCCGTAGTTGACAACATCCCGCATTTACCTCAGAATCCGCATTTTTAACTGACGCGTTCTAAAAAAAAAATGCCCTCCCAACATCCTCAACAGCCCGTGCTCGGAACACCCGGAGCGTGTATTTTAATGCGAGCAGAATCACAACCCTCACCCAGTCGAGGAAGGATTGAAAGACTCTGTCTTTCCAATTAAAACGACACAGCGACCTTTACCGACGATCCAACTCCTTGAATCCGACAGTTCTGCACGCTATCAGTGTTCACAGTCCCGGGGCGGCCCGGGAGTGTCCCCGAGCTGTCCCCGAGCCGCGCCTGCCGTCCCTGCCGGCTGTGGGCCGAGGGTGCCTTTGGAAACTCTCGGCCGGGGCTGTAAAACCGCGCGGGGACCCCCGGACCCCGCGCTGGGCCCCCCGCCCCAGGCCCGCCCGGCCCCGGAGCCGCCCCGGGACCCCCGCCCGGCCCGGCGGGGCCGCGCCCCGCTCCTGCCCCGCTCCTGCCCCGCTCCTGCCCCGCCCGCGCGGGGCTCCCGGCGAGGCTGCCTAGCCGTGACTTCACCGGGGGAGGGGACGGGCGGGGAGGGGAGGGGAGGGGAGCGGGGCCGGCCGGCGGCCCGCGGGGCGCGGCGCGGGGCCCGGGGCGTGCGGGGGTGTGTGAGTGAGTGCGGGGGGTGAGTGCGGGGATGTGTGAGTGCGGGGAGCGGAGCGCGAGGTCCCGGGGCGGCCCCGCGTCCCCCCCGCTCTTACCTGGGCCGGGAGGGGCCGGGCCGGGCCGCGCTCCGTCCGTGCGCGAGCGGCGATTGCGACACCGCGCGCGCCCCGCCCCGCCCCGCCCCGCCGGGTGATGCAACCGCCGCGGCCATTGGCTGACAGCACGGCCGGCAGGGGGCGGGGCCGCGCGCGCCGCCGGGGGCGGAGCTCAGAGCGCGGCCCGGGATGGGCCGGGATGGGCCGAGCCGAGCCTAGCCTAGCCGAGCCGAGCCGGGCTGAAATGAGCCTAGGCTAGCCTAGCCTAGCCGAGCTATGCCGAACTGAGCCTAGCCTAGCCGGGCCGTGCTGAGCTGGGCCGAGCCTACCCAAGCCGAGCCTAGCTGAGCTGAGCTAGGCCGGGCTGGGCCGTCCCGTCCCGAACCGCGCCGGGCTGAGCTGAGCTGTGTCGTGCCGTGCCGTCCTGTCCTGTCCTGAGCTGAGCCGAGCCGAGCCAGACTGGGCTCTGCTGAGCTGAGTCGGGCCGGGCCGGGCTGATGAGCCGGGCTGGGCTGCGATGAGCCGGGCCGGGCTGTGATGAGCCGGGCCGTGCCGTGCCAGGGCCCGGGCGGTGCCCAGACGCCGCTGTGGGGTCGGTGTCCCCGCGGTGGATCAGGACACTGCCGGCTCCGTCCCCGGCCGAGCCCGAGGAGTCCACACGGGGAGCCGGTCCCGGTGTCCCCGCGGGAGGCACGGCCCGGGTGTCCCCGGGGTGCCCGGCACGGAACGGGCAGTGCCCATGGGCACCGAAGTAGGTGGTGTTGTGTTGCTGCGCTGATTGGGCATCTCCTAATTGCTCCCGGGCTGTTAATTAGCACCTGGTGGTGTATTCCCATCTCGATCTAGCTGCAGTGTGGTTTGTCCCTCTGGGATGTTGTGAGATACAGAGGAAGCAATACCTGAGACACCAAATAAAATTCATCAGTTCTCTTGACAATAAGTTATGCCAAATTTCTAAATTTCATAGACTGTTGGTTAATTTTCCTTTTCACACTTACTATTACCCCTCTGGCAGATTAGGAGACATCTGGATCATGGAGCTAAATATCGTAAGAAGATCATGCACCATTTCACTGGTATGTTTGTTATTATAAAACACATCACCCTTTGTGGAGGAGAATTCTTTCTGCCCTTGGTATTTGCCAGACACTTCGGTTTACATCACCTTAGTTCTGCCTAAACAAGCATATGCAGTATAAATACACACACACACACACATACATGCTCGAGTCTCAAGCTGCTGTGTGCGCAGGGTGTGTTTGCAGCTCCCTCAGTGGGAAATGCACACTCCAATACACAGCTGTGTGTATTTGCAGTGGGCAGGCCTGAAAACCATGGCTTTATAAGGTAGGCTTTGAATGAGTTTTGAATAAGTCTAGCTGTGCAGACAGTGAAAACAATAGTGTTGGAAAAGTGGGGGGGCTTTAATGCAGTACCAATCCATGGTACTCTGGTTTAGGACATAGAACTGCTTGGGAAATGTCTTCTGTCTGCAAAAGTCCTGAGGAGAATTAGATTTGTAAACACAGTTACAGAGCTCAGAAATATAGATATAATTATTTGTACTTGCCATTTTTATGGCTGGCTGATGTTGTGGAGGGGTTTTGTTTTTGTTTTGTAAAGCCCTGTGGAAAGTAAACCACATTTGCAGAAGAATTCTGAGGGTTAGTCTGGACAAACAGTTTGACTCAGCTCATTTACCATGAAGATACTTTTCCTCATCAGTCATCAAGCATTTGCTTTAACTTCTCTAATGGTTTTCTGTTTCTCAGTTGAAATTGTTGCATTTTCTGTAACAATGACTCATCCATCTATATAGCTACAGTGAAATTCCAGGTAAGCATTAAACATTATCCTTTGCTCACAACAGTTAAGTAAGTATGTGCTCTTAGCATGCTTTCCTAGGATTTTAGAGCACTTTGTGACCATTCATTCATTAATCATCCGAGATAGCTCAAGAAAATAAAATGCAGATGGACTTATTCTCATAGAGTGTGATTATTTTAAGCATTTAAAGCTCACACATAATTCCCTGCACGTAAGACCCTCCAGTGCCTGGCTGGCATTGTGTCCTGTTCCCAGGAACCATCACACAGTGTACTTCAGTGTTTGCAGGATTTCTTGTTTTGTTTTGTTTTGTGTTTTTTCCCCGCAGTGTTACAGTAAAAATAGAATATGATGGAAGTGATCTAAAAAGTAAGCACAGAAATATATTGACAACTGGGATGTGGCATTGAAATACACCCTTTGCCTGCTCATATGCAAGTTGTGTGAGAGCAGCAGTAGCTCTGGGGTCGGGTGTCAGGAGCAGGCTGGTCCCTGCTGGGATGGGGTCCTTCTCACTGGGATTCTGCATGTGTTCCTACAGCAACAGTCCACCTATCTGACTGCAGATAACACTGTCATAGTAGCTTATTTTCATGTGCATAGTCCAGTCTTTAAAGACTTTAGTCCTGGAAAAAAAGATTAGCCCGATATTCAGCATCTTCAAGTAATCTACAGCAATTCCCAGTCAGGGGCAGAAAGGCAATTGAGCAAATAGAAACTGTGGGAATGGGGTCAGAAGGTGTAAAGGGAAGAGCCTGTTTGGGCAAATGACCCTGTTTATTGCCCACTCAGTATGTTCCTTTAGCACTTAGGAAAACATTAAGAAGTTCTCTGCAGCCTTCCACTTAGGGAGTGAAAATTTATTTTGTTGCCAATGCAATGATTTCTGTTCCATCTGATTCCATTGTTTACAGGTGTCAACCTCTGTCTTTGTGAGCAATTATTTCCTTGTCCTAAAATAAAAACCCTACAGACTCCCTAGACTACAGCCCTCCACACTGAAAAATATGTTTTCCTGTAAGCATTTGGTTGTTTGCCTCTATTTCCCTCATGGATAAGCCTTCACTGGATATTTTTTACTTCAGACTTGCACATTTCAGTTAAAAGTTCACTTTTCACACATGATGCTGCTGTGTAGTTTTTCACTCTGGCCTAACATCCACATCTTTGAATTCTAAAGAAGCAATCAGTCATTTCTCTCCAGTGATTTCACGGAGAGGAAAATAAATATATTAGTGTATATATTTGACAGGTGGAAATAAAAACGCCCCTTAGGTAAAAACACATCATTCCAGGCTGTGATGAACACTGAAATGTATTTAAGGGCAAATGCACTGAATTATACCAAAATATACCTTTTCTTGGTAACTCAGCCCTGTTCTCTCAACCTAGATTTGCTCAAAACTAGATAGAAAGCCTCTCTCAGTATGATTACATTCCTTATGCTCACCAAGCAGATGGCATTCATTCAGGAATATATCCCAGAAATGCAAAGTCTGTAATACAGGTTTTCCATAATCTTATTATTGCAAACCTCCCTTCTCTTAACAGCCCTTGCATTTCAGTATTACAATAATTACTTTTTGTGTTCAGGACTGACTTGCACTAAGACCCAATTCCATTGTTAGAAATCTAAATTTTGCAGAGCTGAGGCTATTAAAGCTTCAGGAAGCAGAAGGATTGCTGAGTTTTATTTCACAGAAACCTAGCTATATTTTAAAAAGATATAATTAAGAAAGAAAAGGCAATATGAATAGCTCTTATTTGTTTGAAAAGCTTATACTTCTTAAGCACAGAGTTTGGGTTTTTTTCAATATGATTTAATAATTTAAATGATAGAAACTTGTCTATTAATAGATGATTTGTCAGGGGTAGCCTTTTTCGCTAGGTGAGGAGAAAGGAGAGGAAACATTGCTCAGTGGTGATCCTTATTTCAGTATCCTACTGCTAATTCTAGCACTGACTCACTACAGCCTTGGAAAGTTACAGCGCTTTTGTTCTAGCAAATGCTAACTAAAGAAAGGAACCAATCTGTTCTAATAGCAAACATCCATTTTATTGTCACACTGCCTGGAGTTCATTTGCAGGAAAAATCCAGTGCCTTTGTTCTTGCTCTCTGTGCAGCTAAAAAGTCTTGTAACCAAGTATTTCCAGTTTCTAGTTCTGCATCTTCCACTACTGCTCCCCTTATTTGCAGTTATAAAACTATCAAAGTTATCTAGATATCTAGACTTACCCATAATGGTTTCTGGAAATAGATGAACTCAATTCCATGGGCAGAATAAATGCAATGGTTCTCAAATGGAGGAGGCCAAAAAACCCCATAATAAACAGCTGTTCCCTCCCCACAACCTCAGCAGGCTATTGGGTGATAGCAAAGGGAAACAGGCTATCACAGGAGTCTTAGAGTGTCTGAAAAAACTAATATACCAAGGAAAGATATCCATCATATATATACAGTAGAAAACTAATGAATTGTTGATACATATGCTTTTACTAGATACCCAAGCTGCCACTTTTATAGGTGTTACATGCCATGCTTCTGTCCAACTACAGCTGTTCCCATTTCCTCTACACTTTTAAGGGGAATGGGAGCTTTGGTACTTCACAACTGGTTTCACCAAGGTAGAGGCTGCATTAATGGTGCCCTGAGACTTGAGTTCTTAATTGCCGTATTTTCATTTTGTGCTGTTATCAGGAAGCTGAATTTTTTAATCAGAAACTTTTAGCAAGCACTTTTAGAATCAGCCAACTGTGTAAAGGTAAAGGTGTGCCCGTTTTTGTAAGTTCCACTTTTTTGGGTGGTGTTCTGCTTAGTAGGCTGGGGTCTTCAGCAGTCACATTGCAGAGCCTTCTCTTTCCTAGCTATAAAATACTTGTTGATGATAAATTTATATTTTAATGAAACTCTTACTCAGCCTATGCTGTCATGCTGTCAGGAATTTGTGCCTCAAGCCAAACCAGCTCAGGTTCTCCAATGCCAGTGTTCCATTTCACCAGATGACACTCTGATCTGAGAAGTGTACCATTACAGCAATGGCTTCTTGAGGGATTTGGGGGTTACAGGGACATCTCATTGCCCTCAGTAATCCTTTGTTGTCTTGTGACAATTATCTGCACGTAAAAATACTGTAACAAAAGTGTCTGCTGTTTCATAATTTAACATATCCTGTGTCTTCACTGTATTCCAGAGGACTGCTTAGAAGATGACCAACAGATTTTAGGGTATATAAAGATAACCAGATATACATTAGTGTTCAGTGGCCACAAGTCCTTCTGAAGTGAGTGAAGCAGCTGAGGTTACTGTCTGTGACCTTCTATGGAAATTTTATAACATGGAATTAGAAGCTTTCTTGTAGGTATGTGAGTTTGAAAATATCAAGTGTGTCCCTGAAGAATGCCTGGTCTGGGAGGAGGCTCTATGTGTGTCACCTCAAGGTGTTCAGATTTCTGGAAGATCATCTAGCAAGAAAAAAAAAAAAAAGAGCACTATGTTTCTTTACAGTTTTTTACAGGATTTTACAAACATGTGTTTGTGTTTGAGTGTTCTCTGGCTTTGCTCTGATGTCTAGTGATCCAAATAAAATTAGTATAGCCTTTGTTGTGAATTTCACTGGGCTTGGTTTGAGTTTTACCCGAGTTTGTTCAGTAATTGTACTGAACAAAGCAAACTGCAAGTCTTCTGGTATCTACGGAACGTGACAGGGATTTGTAGACTGCCACTGATCATTTCTGGGGTTTGCTGTCATGTGTATGTAAAATGTTAGGTAAGATGAGGCTGCATAGCTAAAGATGAGTAAAAACAAAGCAGATAAATGGATTGAAAGGAAAATGCTATTTATTGTGTCAGTATATGTGCACATATAAAATCAGGTTCAAAAGAGACTTGTTAGGACTGAACAAGTCTGAGCGAGAATTAATGGCCCACACCTGGGAATAAGAGGTGAATTCTCAAGTATCCAGGTTTAGTAACTGCCACACCTGCCCTATATTCCCAAAAGCATAAATGAGGCCTGCAAGGATTTAGATAGCTTAGCTTCTGAATGCTCAGTGCCATGGCTCTTTTCCAAGGCATCATCAGTCACCGCATGAAAATCCCCACCCATAATTACTAGGGCATTATTTGTCACAGGGTATACTCTAGTGAAGAACTTCACCTTATTCCTATGATATCAAGAAGAGTAAATAGTTTTAGGCATGAATTTTATTCAGATTCAAAATGATTCTTCAGAACAGAAGCCTAAAATAAATACCCTTCCAGAAAAGCAATGAAATTAGAGAGGCATAGCTGTGTTTATGGTCTCGTGGTGCTGGGAGGATGAAGACACAAACTTCATTCTTATCAAAGGCTTTATTATTCCCTGCAGCCTATATGACCTCTGAAATACCATAAAAAGCTCCATGAAAGGCCACTTGAAACACAAAACTGAGAGTGTGGCACCTGGCAGAGGACACTCCACCTGCTTGCTTCCTCTGCCTTGCTTCTGTTCATGGAAGTGAATAGAAAATGAGTTATGATTGTATAAAATATACCTGTTCTTGACCTCCTGCTACTAACATCTTGGAGAGTTTGGGACTAGATAATCAGTGACTGATACAGGTAAGTAGAGTCTATCTCTTGTCTCCTACAGAAAAGGAGATAAGTACTTACCTCGGTGCCATCTTCCTTCCAGAAAGTTCATTCTTCTGCCTCCTGAAATGGAAGCCAATTCCAAAGAAACAGTGGGGTACAGCTCTCTGTTTTTTGTCTCTGCCAGCCTTTGAATGTAATACAGACTCCCAGAAGAACAAAGAAATTACACTTACACTTGCAGGCATCTGAGTATCTCTGTCATTGTGAACTTACAAGACATAATCTAGGTTTGTATTGGATACAAACACTGCAGCCAAATCTGTAGAAAAAGCCACTTTCATAGTATGTTCCAGGGACACCAATGTAACTGGAGAAGGACTCATCTGGTTTTCTCTCGTCTCAGCAGTAACTAGATCAGATTTCCCTCTGATAGTCAGGAGAAGCTTTGTGCTCCCTCCATCACTAGTATGTCCTTTGTGGTCATGTCTGTGCACCTCACTGACCTTAAAAAGCAACTTGGCAAGTCTCTATATAGAGGGAAGTCTCCTTATGTGGGGTTTTCCTGCATCAGGCATGATTTATTTGACCAGAAATTCTTACACAATTAAGACAGCAAGAGAAGTTATCGGGAATCCTACTCGAGGAGAGAATTCAGACTCAGCAGTATTGCAAACAAAGCTGATGTCAGTGATGGAGAGTGGAAAGACCTGTCTGCAAAAATATGGGGCAAAAGAGAATAACACACAAAGGAAAAGTTGGTGGCAACACAGAACACTCCAAAACATTGAACCTGCTCTTGTAGACTCCCAGTGCTGCATGTGCCCTGGCAATCAATGTACTGCCAGCAGCCACTTGGCAGAGACTGAGGTTTTCTCTACCGAAGTCCCTGCAGATTGTTTTGCTGCAGACCCAATGTTTGCACAACACACACGTTCAGAAGGGGACTCCATCAAGGTGTAACACCATCCTAGAAACCTGCACAGTGCACAGTGGACGTGGTAATCGCTTGTCTGGGGTTTTGAGGCTCTCCTCCAGGGGGTACAGGCTTTGCTTTGAAGTCACCTGCAGTCCTAAAGGACATGTGGTTTGGCAGTTGGAGAAAAGGACTTTGCTTACCAGGAAATGAGATGCTTCGAGGTATGTTTGTTTGTGTGTACTTTCACCTCATGTCCTCCTTTTCCTCTCGTGTAAAGCCCCTCGGCATTAAGGGACCCAGCAGGTGGGACAAAGGGTGGAATGCACATGGTGGCCTTTTTCCTTCCTGTGAACAATATGAAGACAAGGCTGAGTGCACACAGGTGTATGTGTACTCCTAGCAGGAATATTCACAAAGGTAACCGGTCCCAGAGAACTCCAGCTGTGACAAACTTCTGTACTGCTAACGTGCTAACGTGGGATGTTGTGCTTTGCTGCTGCCAGAAATAACTGGAAAACCTCGGGCACAAATGCCAGTGCCTTAAGTACAAGCAGTTTATAACAAAATATTTCATTTGTGCGAACGCTGCCTTAATGTAGAGACATTTATTCAACACCAGTGTATGGCATCAGAGGGAACACTGCAGCACAGGCTGGAACAGCCCACGTGCCTTTGGCTTTCCTCACGTGAAGGCACAGTACCCATGGCTGTAGTTCTGGTTCAGAGACAGCTCTCAGACACCTCATGCTGTAGCAGCAGTGGTAGCTGAGCTATGGGAAACTGAAGAGCTGCATGCCTTTAACTTTCTGAGTGTTTTTTAATAGATTTCTGGAAAGATTTTTCAGTAGGCTTAAAATTTTACATATGTCACATATTCTGATACTCTCCCACCAGATGGATGTGATCAAAACATGCAGATCCAAGGACTTAGGGGTATTTCACTTCTGCAAGAGAGATTTGCCTGAGTAGCTCTGAGCCCACTGAAACAAATAGGAAAGGGGCACAGGGACAAAGTCTGGCTTCCTGAAGACTGAGTTTAGAGTTGATATGTCAGAAGATCTCAGCTCTACCTACAGTGTTTCCCACAGTTTGAACATTTAGCCTTTCTTCTTAATAGGGACACACATATTTAGGGTTTGATTGCCTTCCATAAAATTCTAGCACCAATTTTTTCATATCCAGTGGAATCAGCAGCTGAGCTTGCACAGCTCTGTACAAGGGGCATCCATAGTTAGGAGACCCACAGTGTCCTGAACTTCCATAAAAATGAAGGAAATGGGGGCCTCAGACTTTTATCAGTGACATCCTGGGCTGGGTAAGTGATGTTTATTAATAAAGGAGAAAAGTAATTCTCATGTGGTCTAGACCCTACCATAGATGCAAATGATCTCTTGATGACTTGATGTAAATGTTAAATGTCAGTGATCCCTAAGACCTGCACTTAGTTATATAAATACTTCCATCTACTAAGCCTTTCTGAAAGGTCCCAGCAGATTGATGCTGGTGTGGGATGGTCCCTTCTGAAATGGGTCTGTGCCGAGTTACACTTTCCTGTCCTTCTCTTTTGGCAGCTGAGTGTCAGATTGCAGACAACCAGCATGGATTCAGCCCTCCTATGCTATGGGTTCTGTGGCACGCAGGTTTTTCAGCTGTCATCTTCCTTTTAAAGTCATGTATTTTAGTAAAATAAGATCAAGAATTGTAGCACTGAAACACGTTCCATGAATTCTTTTTAGAGCTGTACAACTCATGTAATTAGAAACCTGGAAATTCTGCCTGCCTTAAAGAATACAGGAGCTATTTCTCTAAAGTCAAGTTTTACTTTGCCAAGCTAAATTTCACTTTATCATTTACCACATTTATGTCATAAACATGAGCAGCTTGTACTGCTCATATTCCTATTGATAGAATGTTGGTGTTTGTAGGATTTCTGCTCATATTAATATATTACATGTAATTTGATTAAAATTAATATCTAGTTTAATCGTTTAGGCGTGATAGAATTATTCAAAGTGAATAATTTAGAATCCAAAAGCTTATTCCCATTTCCTATCTTTAATTACTGCAGAAGAAAAAAAAATAGACATTTTTGCAGCATGGGAGCCCATTTCATAGCTGGTTCATTTTTTTACTTAGAAACACAAGTAGTTTGCAAGGAGTTTTAGTTTGGAATCAGAAAGCCCTGAGCCCTGGGCTCTTGCTGAATGATTAGCCCTGATTACAATTAGCTCCACTATTGACTGTACAGCCAGGTAAGTCACACGACATTGTTGCTCCCTCCTACCTGAAGGGCAGTGCCTTTTCAGCCTTGTTTATGAGGACTTAGATACCCAAATACCTTGCAAACAGCATTAGCACTGCCACTGGATTTTTACTTGCTGAAATATTATTACAGACAAAATACTTTTACACTTCTGTAAAATTAATAAAAAGATAATGGCTTCCATCAAAAGGAACTCCTCTGACTTTATTCATATGAATCCTGATAATATTTTTTTAAAGCACTCTGTAGCTCAGCTGTCAGCCACCTTTAAACACTAAGCAGAAGAAATGGCTTGTTCCAAGCACCATCACTTGAAGTAGCCAGTCTTGTTTTCCTCTAAAACTCTGAAATGTTCTTGTCACCTCACAACTTCAGATTCCAGATTTTTATGTGTCTGGGATCCTTTAAGGAAAAAATGACTGATCATTGGACTCCCCTGCTTTGTGATTAACTTTTATTTCACTTCAGACTAAGACCTGTTTTATCTAAAGTGTTAAGACTCCAGTTTGAACAAAAAAATGTGAATGTGAAGGTCTTGGGGAACTCATGCAGTGGTGAGCAAGACTGGGTAGTGAATGTTACTGTCTGCAACTGCTCTTTCTACGAAGGCTTAGAAGGCAGAATAGATGTTAGCCCAGCAGGCAGAAGTGGCAGGTTCTTTCTCTGGATGTTTTCAAGTGACCTTTGGAATGCTTGCAAGAAATGAAGGGCCATATCTCACCTTACCTGCCAGTGGTTGAGAGCTGGTGCTGCACTGTGAGTCCTTGTGCAGGGTCAGTCCTTGTGCAGGGTCAGCTCCTCTGCATGGTCAATCCTCGTGTAGGGTCAATCCTTGTGCAGGGTCAGTCCCTCTGCAGGCTCAGTGGGATGCAGATGGGAACTTCAGCACTGTGTGCCAGCTCCGAAGTGTGAGCTGCCTCATCTCTGTGCAGTGGTTATTCCTAGGAGAGACAGGGAAATTCTGCTGCCAGAAGTGTCACCATGATTAGCCTGAAGCTGATAACAAAGCTGAGATTCACTTGATTTCTTCCTCCACCTGTCTGTTGTCCCCCAGTGCTGGTGGTTGCGTTGAGCACGGTTTGGATTTGTCGGTGGCGTCACCGAGTGACTCCAAGAACTTTGCAGAGCTTCCTTGTGACTCCCTTTCCTCTCGCTGCCATGGACATTTTTCATTTAGTAGGCCAGCTCCTGCTTAGATTACTCATGCCAGTAATCCCTGGGCTGGCAGTGGGATAATTAGAGAAAGCTGAGTTTAGTTCAACAGGGAGGTCAAATTTTCAGATACGAGACAGCACCCACACTGAGCAGTAAAAGTGCTTTTTCTTAGTATAGAGTCAATATTTATAAAACCCAACATTTTAAAATACGAGTGAAGTGTGCTCCCAAAACTTTCTGCCACTGAAGTAAAATGCTGCGTGACATTTTTAAAAGAAGGGTTGCACCAAAGGTGTACTATCTTCATATTTCCAGGTCCTAGCCCTTAATTCCATAGGTACTTTGAGCAGGAAGGCATGAGGCCTTCAGATCCACTCTGTACTATAGAATCTCACCTTTAACCACATTCTTACTCTTTAATTTTGATCCTTGTAACGATCTCCCCTAAAGAGGAGTAAGCTGATTGAGAACACAGAAATTAGTCCGTGTCAAGGACTAAGTTTTGTGACAGGATGTGTTATGTATTGAAATACATAATTAAGAAATGGCATGACTATTTTTATAAGCTGGTCTTCCTCTTCCTTTCAAGTCCCGTTGCTCTCACTTCTCATATTTTGTTCTTCTCATTGTACATTCTTTGTGTAGCAAAGCATCTCTTTCTGTACTTCTGGAAAATGCTTAACATATTTTGATATTTCTGTCATTGAAATATTTTATTTTTGCGGATACAAAATAATCTCTACAGTACAAACTACTTATGAACAGTGAAGAAGCCTGAGCTGTGCTGTCTCATCTTCTTTTGGAAAGTCTTCTGAAGTCAGCAAAATGTAACATCTAAGTCAGTGGCAGGATTCTTCATTACTTAAGAAACCTTCTCAAAATGTATTAGCCCAGCTTTGTAGATGCACTTTCAGACTGACTCTAGACTGCCAAAGTTATGCTTAAAAACTACCTTTTACATTAAATATTAATATAAAATAAAAATAAAATAAAATATTGCAGAAGGGCCACATTGATATTTTTAAAGGATTAATGCACAGTCATATATAAAATACACACATGTATAAAGAGACAAACAAGGGTATTTTCTTTGTTATTCAGTGTTACCTCACAGTGTTCACATAGGTGTTAAATCTCCCTTTTTGGATTACCTCTTGAATGATGCCATGAACAGCAGCCAGCCAAAGCCTAGGAGCTATAATCATCACAGCATATTTTGAGAACGCTTCCCTTAAAGCAGAGTTGGGAATTGAGTTTTGGGTATGACAACTACCCTATTACTGTTCTGCTGCATAATTTGTATGCCAGCTAAGGGATCACCAGTTCCTACTCAGATCAATGAGAGCCTTCAATTCAATAGACTGGGGCCAGGGTCTAGAAAAAAATAAGCTGTATTTTCTATTTGCACCCTTAAGCATACAATGGCAAAAATAAAAAAAAATTACACTTTCTTGGCAGTTAACTTCAAAAATAAATTTATTTCGGTTAAAAAGCTGATTTAATGTTTTCCGTTAAGAAAAACCCAACAAACAACTAGGAACTGTATGGAAGGGTTTTGTTTGTAGGAAAGCACCAGTCAAACTCTTGTGCACGCTGGTGATGATATTAGCTCAGGGCATAGGAGAGATGAAATTCTCAGCTTTGCTACATGCTTCTTATACTGCCTCGGCAAATCATCCCATCTCACAGCTCTTGAGCTGTGAAACAGAGAGAAATAACACTGCTCCATCATCCAGGGAGGGGGAACGTGAATGAATGAAAGATAATGAGCCATTCATGATGAGGGAAATCGTTGAAGTTAGTAAGGCAGAGAGAAGACTGGAAAGTAAATTCAGGTGTTATCATTTAGTAAGAGGTAAAAGACTAGAGAGAGAGAATGGATAACTGCTGCACACCAGCAGGGGAACTGCAAACATCATAACATCATTCCTGCAAGCCTTGAGGCAAAGCTGATGGCCTAATACTGCAGGAGAAACCAGCACACTGAGAGGTGAGGAGCAACACTACCATTTTAAATTTTTTTTGGTGATGGTGGTGGTGGTATGTTCTTTGGAACAGGACTTAATCCTGTATCTGAAAAGCATTTGGAATATTTTGGGCACCACGGATATGGTCAGTGAAATATGGTCCTAATTATAAGAAAAGGACTGTTTATGCAATGGCTTATCAACCCTGCAAACACTCTGAATGGATAAGACACAACTTCACAGACTGATTGTACAAGATTGCAGGTGACAAGCTGGAAAGAGATGGGGCTCTGAGCCCATTTGAACGGAGGTGAGCAGGAATCAGGCAAATGGAAGTGGAAAGATGCTCCTGGGTCAGCCAGCTTGGGAATTCCAAAGGACTGAGCCCTCAGGAGAAGAGCCAGAAGTCGGTAGAGCACAAGGACAGCGAGAGTTGAGGATGTGGTCATAGACAAGGGGAATGATACAAAAAAGGAAGAAGAACATAGCACAGCTTTGAGTTGGTTCATTTGGAGTTGTAAACAGTGTTTCTCCAAAGGAGAAAAGCTGTAACGATAAATCATTAAATCATCTGTTGTTGGACCAAAGTGCACATAAAAAAGTGATAAGCAGTCCCCAGCTGCCTTTCCCAGCTGAAAGGAAGGTTCTGCTTGACTTGCCATACAATGCTGGATACTAATCTACTGACCTGCAAGGCTCTGGCATATGAAGTTTTTTCCTTTGAAAAGTGTCATATGTAGCCACTTTTATGTGCAGTATCACGTTTCCCCTCCCTGGGGCAGGAAACACAGGAGAGGGGAGACGTTTGTGCTTCAGTAACACCACAAGTAAGACGGTAGATTGCCAGCTATTTATTTGTGTAGGAAGCCACTGCTGCTCCGTCCCTGCCTGCTCCTCTGGTGCACTCGGGGCATAGCACTACACCCAGCTGAGCATAATGTCCCCTTGTCGCTCCCAGGGCAGCCATCCTGTCCTTCCTGCTCCACAGTGTCCATCTCTGCCCCAGCCAACTTGGTCTCCTTTCCCCCCACCCCTTCTGCAGGTGGGAGAGAGGAGAGGCTGGGCTGTCACTGCCGTTCACCCCAAGAGGCTTTGTGTGCAGATTCCTGTCTGGGGCTTTGTCAGGAGCACTGAAATAGTTTAACAAGGCAGAAAAATAAAGGTGTAGCAGCACCCTGGTGCTTACTGGGGCTGCCACATGCCATGCTGTGCACAAGCTGCTGGGTGCTGGATCAGCAAGCAGAGCTCTGTGCTGCCCACACAGCCTGCAAAGCCAGCATCCTGTAGCCAGGTAACCTGTTTTGTAGCTCATGGGAATGAACGGCCTGAGAACAGCACAGGAGCAGAGTTCAGGTAAAATGAAGATACTTCAGTGCTCCAGTGCAATTAAAAACACTTAATAGTCACAAATGCACTTATATAAAGTAGATGGATATTCACAGTCCTTCATTAACTATGTTTTTTCTTTTCAGCTTCCTTCCCTTAGCAGAAAGCAGTGCAGCTGACTTTGTAGAGATGACTCTTGGTGCTGTTTCAAATCGTGGAGCACTTCTCTCGGCCTCCCTGAACTTCTGGACAGCGAGGTCTGCTTTGAGATGGAAGAATAGCACCCTCAAGAGTTGACAGTGCTGCTTCAGGGAGCCATAGCATGCAACACACATCCTTCCTCTCTTCGTTAAATCAACTCCCTGGATCATGTAACTGGAGCAACGAGAACAAGTTTCCTCTTTAAGATCTGAAATATTTGGTATCAGTCACTGATGACATGAATGTGGAAATAAGCATTTGTGCTTGTCTGGGTACGATCCTGTTCTAAACATTTTATTTGTCTTTAGAAAAGGAGGGACAATAACAAGACAAAGATATGTCTTATTTGCTAAGTCTGGGATCCTCATTTTATACCATATTAAAACAATTTGAACAGGAATTTATGTTTTTGTGTAAAAAGAGATTATTTAAAAGTTCTTAACTTAGATAAAAGGGGTCTATGTTAAAAAAAAAAAAAATACTGAGCAAACCAGTCCTTAAATTGTGGGGACTTGTTTGTTAATTACAGTAATTAGGAATGGAATCTGATCCTAAACGTTTTGATTTACTTTGAATTTTTTTTAATATGTGGTTAGGCCTTAATTTCAGAATGATTATAAAACGTGAGAGCATTTTAAAGACTAAATAGGCGTAGGTATTGTTACTAAATGATAAACTTAGTTATATGCTTCTGCTTACACTTTCTTAGTTATCCTTCTGTTGTTTCATGCAGCACTGACCTTTTATTTTAAATGTCCATGGACTATTCCTGTTTCTGCTGACTTCAGAGTCAGATAAGGCCTCTCAAAAGCTCAGAGTATAAACTGCTTACCAGCTTCTATTCCAGATGATATTTCTCCCACCAGGCAACAAATCCAACTCTGGGTTTGTCCCCTTCCTGGAAATGGGTTTGCTTGAGTAGAACCAGCTGAATTTGGAAAGATGGGTGCAGTCAGGGGCATTTTACTCTCCACTCTGAAGCACCCAAAACCCACTCCTGTCACAGACTTTGGCCTTTTCCTCTGTATCATGACTTTGTTCAGAGTTCTTGCCAGTGTTCTGGTAGCTTAGTCAGCTCCCCGTGGAAGCACCCCTGTGAGGCACCCCTGTGAGGCACTCCTGCTGCCTGTTGAAGCCAAGACGTATAATTTTACAAAATACTGACTGTATATAAAAAACAATATAGGATTGATTTTTTTTCTCTTGATAGTGAAAAGTATATTCTGTAGTCTGTAAATTAATATATTTCCCTCCTGCAATTATAGAATTCATTCTCCTGAGAGGACACTGGAGCGCAAAATCTGACTGACTCCGCTGGACTCGTGTTTGCTCATGAAACAGAGGCTCACACATGCATTGTATGAAACAAGACATGGGGTCCTGGTGCACTGGCATTTTTTGTTGCCTGTTGAATACTTTGTCAATTACTTTTAAATGCAAGAATCTGCCAAACCTTTTCTGAGCAAGGAATTTACATCACAAGTTTGCTTTACTAAAAAATCCAGAACTTATAATTGCAGCTTTTTTTTTTTTTTCTCCAGCCGTCACTGTGTTTGATTCATTTCCCCTGCAGATCTTTCTGTAGCAATTTTAAACCCACACCTTGGCTCGTCCTTTCTCTATGCCAGTTTCAAAGGGACCTTCGGGACCAGGAGAACTAAATGCCCGTGGGATTCCTCGCGGTGCACCTGCATGCTGTGCAAGGGGGGACGGAGACATCTGCTCTGCGGACTGGAGGGATGGCAGCAGGAGGAATTTTGTGCATGCTCACCCCTCCCGAGCTGAACTTCGAAACAGAGGCTCCTGGGGAGGCACAGGAGCTGCTGTAGAAGCATATCCCGGAGGGGAGCCGCGGGGGCTGCTCCTCTCCAGTCCCGCGGGAGCATCGATCGCCTTCGAAACCCCCGGCAGAAGGATTTAGGGAACGCTCGGAGCACCGGGCCAGGGGGCCCGGGCCCGGCTGCGCCCGCGGTTATCTCGGGTCAAGGCCGGGAGGCGGCCCGGCACTGCTCGACATTGCTGAGTGTGCGTTTGGGGAAATCCGTCATTAAATTTACCTGCTTGATTCGTGCGGGGGGTGAGGGGGCCCGCAGGTGACCCGGCTCCGGCTGTCCCGTGCAGGCGGGGCAGCTCCTCCGCGCCTGGGGCCGGCAGTGACGGCCGGAGCCGGCGGGGTGGCCCGGCCGATCGCCACCGAGGCTCCGCGGCCACCGCGCTCGCCGCCCCTGCCCGCCGGGAGCCATCCCCGCACGGTCCTAGCGCCGCTCGGGGCCGGGGGAGCCCCGCGGGTCCCGCCGCCGGGATGCTCCGAGCCCGCCGGCCCGGGGCGCTGCGGGCAGGGAACCACGGCCGGTGGGGCAGCGCCTCCCCGTCCCGACGGGGCGAACATTCCCGACTGGCCAAATATTTGCAAGTATGCGCGGCTGATGGTGAACTTTGAGACTCCCTGCCAAGCGCGGCCGGGGAGCGCAGGGCCGGAGCTCTCGGCGCAGGGGCGGGAGCGGGCGGTGGAAATGTACCGGGGCCGCCTTTGGCCGCTCCTGCCCCGCCGAGCGGCCCCGGCAGCGCAAAGTCCCCGCGCCGTTCCCCGGGGCCTCTTATCAGCGCCGAGCGTCCTCGGCGGCCGTCGCCCAGAGCTCCGAGCCCGCCGAGCCGGGTGTGCGGGGCCGGGGTGTGCTGTGTGCGGGGCCGGGTGTGCGGTGTGCGGGGCCGGGGTGTGCGGTGTGCGGGGCGCTCTCCCGCGGCTCGGCGGCTCCCGGGGGAGGGCGGGCGGGCGGGCGGGCGGTGCTGCCCGGCCAGGGCGCTGAGCCCCGGCGGCGCGGCGGTCAAAGGTTCCCAGCAGGAGGTTGGACACTAGAGGGCGATCCCCGGCCCTGCTGCGGGCTGTATATATACGGCACGCAGGACCGCGGCAGCCCATTAGCAACAGGGCAGGCAGGCAGCGCGCAGAGCGGGGCTGGGCCGGGGACGGGCGCGCCGTGCCGAGCCGAGCCGAGCCGTGCAGAGCCGCGGTGCCGTTCACCGTCCAGGCAGGATTGTTAGAACCGCCGCCGCTGCCGCCGCCGTCCCGTTCGAAAGCTGGATTGCAGCAGCCCTTCACCATGCCCGGCAGACTGTAGGTGCTTCATGGAGCAAGCCAACTTCTACGAGGTCGATTCCCGGCCCCCGATGAGCAGCGGTCAGCACCACCAGCTCCAGACTCCCCTGCCCGGCAGCGCTTACAGCTACAGAGGGGCTCCCTCGGCGGCGGCACCTGCTGCGGGCGGCGCGGAGCTCGGCGACATCTGCGAGAACGAGAACTCCATCGACATCAGCGCCTACATCGACCCCGCCGCCTTCAACGACGAGTTCCTGGCCGACCTCTTCCAGCACAGCAAGCAGCAGGAGAAAGCCAAGGCCATCCTGGCCGGGGATTTCGACTTCCACACCATGCATGGGGCCGGCGCCGCCGCCTCGGCGCCGGGGCACCAGCAGCAGCACCACCAGCAGCCGCTCTTCGGCTGCGTGGCCGGCTACATGGACGGCAAGCTCGATCCCCTGTACGAGCGCATCGCCGCGCCCGGCTTGCGGCCGCTGGTGATCAAGCAGGAGCCCCGGGAGGAGGAGGAGGTGAAGTCGGCGGCCCTGTCGGCCCTCTACCCCCATCACGCCCCGCAGCAGCACCCGTCCCACCTGCAGTACCAGATCGCCCACTGCGCCCAGACCACCATGCACCTCCAGCCAGGGCACCCCACGCCGCCCCCCACGCCCGTGCCCAGCCCGCACCACCCGCACCACCCGCACCCCCCCGGCGGCCTGCCCGCCGCCGGCGCCCTCAAGATGATGCCCGCGGACCACCGGAGCAAATCGAAAAAGACAGTGGACAAGAACAGCAATGAGTACCGGGTGCGCCGGGAGCGCAACAACATCGCGGTGCGCAAGAGCCGGGACAAGGCCAAGCAGCGCAACGTGGAGACGCAGCAGAAGGTGCTGGAGCTCACCACCGACAACGAGCGGCTGCGCAAGCGGGTGGAGCAGCTCACCCGGGAGCTGGAGACTCTGCGGGGCATCTTCAGGCAGCTGCCCGAGAGCTCGCTGGTGAAGGCCATGGGCAGCTGCGCTTAGGGCCGCGCCGGGACCGGCCGGGCTGCCCTGCCCGCCCACAGATACTTTACGTACCGGAGCGCGGCCGGCGCACTGTGCCGGGGGAAAGGGGGACGGGGTCTGTTTTGTTTTTTGTTTTGTTTCGTTTGTTTGTTTGGGGTTTTTTTATCAGTTCACGACCTATACAAGAAGCCAGGCAGCTCTAGTATTACAAGGTTTGTGCCTTACGGATGACACACGAGTAAGCTGAAAACATGGTGGGTTTTCTAAGGAGAAGGGCAAGGGGAAGGAAGAATTAAAAAGCCCACGTGTCTACACAGGGTAAATAACAGTAATAATAATAATAATAATAATAGTAATAAAGTATGCATAGCAACCCAGATGTGCCTTAAAAGCTAGCTGCAGGAGCTCTGGGGCTTTTTGTGCCCTCTAGCCTGGCAGGGCACAAGGAAAAAGGGTGAGGGACGTGCAGGCTTGAGGGTCGGGGTGTCTGGGGTGTCCTGCCAGGCCCCCTCAGCTGGCCTGCAGTTCAGCAGGCAGGAGCAGCTGTGGGGATGCCAGCGACGAGAAGAGGACTTGAGGCTGAGAGATATGCAGCACTCGACACCCGTTTGGAGCACTGAGGTGTGGGGCAGCCGCTAGACTGCTGCCAGGACTGTCCCAGCCTGGCTGGGCTGCCTCTGCCAAGCCCTATCCCCTACCTTGGCTGGGAGAGGGGCAAGGGGCCACCACCGCTGTGGGACCAATGGACAGCCTGGGAGTGATGGAGCAGCAGCTTGCGAGAGTGTGTGGTGAGCTCCCTCCATCAAAGGAAAGAGCAGCAGTGTACTGTATGTCACGACATGGCGAAGCACAAATGAATAAATACCTATCGATGCGGGTATTTGCTATGAACTTTCAGTGTATTTTGCTTTATTCCAGGACGTTTAGCTCCTGTCCAAGTCTCTGTCCGTCCAAGCTGTGCCTCATGTAATGTGAAAGCCTTTCCGTGTATACTAGCTACACTTTATTTTTATTGCATTACTTAGATCTTTGCCATCACACAACTTTATCTGGTGACAGAGACTATGCCCTTGTGCTGCAATGTTATTTTATTATTTGTGTGGGTGGGTGAGTGTGAGTGTGTGTTGCCTTCTTCACATTGTCCTGTACTGATTGCTGCTTCCTAAGCCCAAGGCAAGGGTGCCTGGAAGGGGGCACGGGCTGTGGGACTGCAGGGCCGCCTGCAGCAGGGCAAGGAGGCTTGTCCCTGGTGCTGCACCACCTTTGGACTCTGGAGCTTCTCCCAGGGTGAGAGAAAAATAAACAAACAGTCTCCCTTCCAGGGTGTGCTGGTAGCCATGCAGAGCGTTTCTTCCTCGTGTTGTAGCTGCACAGCAATTTGTCCAACTGAAGTTAAGTCATGACGAGAGAATAAGGTGGATGAAGCTGTTTGAAAGCATGACAGAGCACAGTGCTGGCGGTGCGTGTATGTGTGTGCAGTGTATGTGTGTATGGTATGTATACGTCTATGTATATGCACACACATTGGTGTTGTTTTTTTTTTAATTTGGGGGGGAACCGCATATAAAGTTTGTCAGAAGTCCTGGTTACGTTCATAAATAAACAGTATATATTCTACCATAACCATCCACCTCTCTGCGTGTTTCCAGCCCTTATTCTGTAGCAGGAAAAGGGAGAAGCTCCCCTCTTCCTCCAGACCAGCATCCCGCTCGTGGAGCGCAGCTCCCCGATTTTCGCCCCAGAGAAATAAATACGCGGTTGCCTCTAAAGAGAGCCGCAATTTCCTAAACACTTGCGGTGTCAGATGTGTGCCCGTGAGTCACCCCTGGCTTCACCCTTCACCCGGGGGCTGCGGGCGGGCCGGGGGACGCGGGGCCGGGTGGGACGAAGGGAACGCCGGGCGGCGAGGGCATGGAGCTCGCCCGGGACAACGGGACAGCGGGGGACAAGGCCGGGGCACGGCGCGGCCGAGCGAGGAGGCGGCGGGCAGGGCACGGCCGGGCCCCGCTCGTCCCTCAGCGCTGCTGCTGCCCGGCCCTTCCCGGCCAGACGGGAGTTTCGCCCTGTGCGGGTCGGGCCCGACGAGGCTGTTCGGCCCGGCGCTGTTCGGGGCCGGCGGGGCAGGGCGCGGTACCCCCCGCTCCGGACGGACCCCTCAGCGGGCCGGGGGATCGGCGCCGCCGGCGGGGAAGGGGTGCGGGACCCGGCGATGGGGGCGGGAAGGGGCGGTGGCGATGGGGGAGGAGGCTCCCTGCGGGCCGTCCCGTCCCGTCCCGTCCCGTCCCGGAGCTGCCCCGCAGCGGCGCCCGGCGTGTGGCGCGGTGCCCTGTCCGGGGTCAGCGGGGACCCCCGGGCGCCGCCCGCCCTCTCCCCCGGCGGGGCTCCGTGCCCGGGCGGCCGGGCTGGGGCTGCGTGCCAGGGAAAGCTGCCCCGGGGCCCGTCCCCTTCAGCGGCGCCCGTGTCCGCCTTGGCCGTGGAGGGGGATCCGCCCGGGCGAGCCGAGCTCCGCACAGCTCACCGCCCCCGTGGCGTGCCCATTGCCCCCCGTGCCGTGTAGGTCCAGCACGGCAAAAATTAAACACCCCAAAGAGGGAGATTTGGGCCCGCAGCTGTGTGTCCCGGCGATGCGCAGGCCGTGAGACGGGACGTGTCCCGGTCCCTGGTGCGGGAGCAGCCCCCGCGCCCCGCTCGGCCCTGGGGCTGGACGGGACCGCTCCGGGGGGCTTTGCCTCCTCCCCGCGGGGCTCCTGGTGGGCTGCGGAGGGGAAGAAGGGCCAAGCTGCTCCTCCGAAATCCCCCGTGACCGTCAGTCTGCAAGCACTCGCTTCTCGGGATGGGTGAAAGATAAATGCAGATCAGGACCAAGGATTTCACTTTTCGGTTAGATGTACATCGGGGGGTCCAGAGCTGCTAGTTTTCCGAAGAGAGGGTTAAGTTCTAGCGGTGTTGGGCAAAATTAATGACTTTTACTTGAGTGTGCTTCCTCCCCCAGCCCTGCAGAGCTGTACACCCGTTGGGTAGGATGTGCCTTACTCAGTAATGCTGTCCAACGTGTAAAGTGGGGAAATGCTGTTATCGTTTGAGCAAAGATTATTGCAGGGTATATGTGGGAGGGACTGTAATCTAGTGGTTAGAGCATGGGAATACAGTCCTGGTCGTTTGAGTTATGTTCTGAACTGTGACTCACCGTGTGTGTGTGGTTTCAGCAAATCATTTATGACCCCAGACAAAGCAGATTTTTCCATTAATTTAAATGAACTGTAGATTAAACTAGTCTTCATTGGCAGAAGAATCAACCATTCTATGATTCAAAATTAAGATCACCTATCTACTACCACATAGGTGTTTCAATAGTTATATAAACACAGAATGCCTTGGAATAGAACAAAGGGTAAATTATTGATAGCAGGAAAGTGTTTAGAGACACTTGCCTTAAACACAGTGCCAAAGTGAGCAGCGTTCTCTAATCCTAACCCTAACTGTAGGCTGAGCCTTCGACAAGGGCCTCACTTATGGCTTAGACAAAACAGTTCTCCCAGCACAGGGCGTTTTGCAGCCTCTTAGTGCTCTTTGCAGCCTGCTTTTTGCTTTGGCACCCCCCTCCCAGCCCTCCCCAGCTGCATATCTACACTTTCTCTTCCCGTCAGACTGAACCCTCACCCTGGCACAGGGCTGAGCCTTCGAAAAGTCCCTAAGTCATTGCCCAGAAGAAGAAGGTTCTCACAGCAGCTGTCCAGGGGTGTTTGCTGTAGCAGCAGGGTCAGAGCCAGTGGCGCTGCACAGCCCCAGCCTCACGCGTGACCCCCTGCACTGCCCTTTGCAGCAGCACGTTATACACGCTGCGTGGTGGAGAGGATTTTATGCACTGTCTACTCGGACAGTTGGAGCTGGAAGGGACCTCTGGGGATCGTGTGTGCCAGCCCACTCCTGTGAGCACAGCTGCCAGTCCGAGTGGCAGGCGGCTGCGCTGCGGGCACACGTGGGTAAGTGTGGCAGGACTGTGGGCAGGGACAGCTCCCACGTGTGGCATTGCCACTCATCTCCCTGCACACACGCACCCTGCACTGAGACTAGCCTGGCACGGGCAAGGCTTGAGCAGCTCCAGCTCTGGGAGAGTGCTGTGGGTGTATGTACTCAGTGACATTTGTCTGCTCGACTGCTGGGTGGCTTTTTGGTTTTCCCGCTGAGCCTGTTCCTTTTCTACGCAGCACTGCTGCAATGCTGGCAGCCTCTGCCCATCCTGCCACACCAGTGGGGCTGTGCAGTCCTTCCTCCTCCACCCCTGACCCTCGCCAGTCCCAGACACGGGGCTGGGGACACGGAGGGGTGAGGTGTGGGAGTGGGCAGTGACTGAGAGGCTGAGCGAGTAATGCCATGTTTGGGAGGAAGGGAGTAGTTGTCTGCCAGCACTGTGTACAGGGTTGAGAGATTGCTCACGACCATAGCAAAGTCCTGCAGCAGCTTGGGGGTGGCGGGGGAATGTCAAGATTTCTCAGTCTTTTATTTTTCTCTGCTGCAACTGATGAAATTGCCCCTGAGGAGCTTTCCTCATCCACCTGCTTCAGGAGGTTGGAGGACAGGAATGAATTTCCACACTGAAGCAGGGCAGTGAGAGATGCTTTGCCGTGAGGAGAAAGCAGGTGCTCTGCACTTAGTGGTTTGGATTTACTGGGTGAATTGAGTTTGACCCAATTCAATAGTGAAAAGAATGGCAAATGTCTGAGTAAAGGGTGGAGAAACAGGCCCACTGCCCTCTTTTGGAATAACAGATTAAGTTAAAAGTAATGTTTAATACATTGACACCTCCGGTTTTAGGTGTATCTTTCTTCCCCTGTAAAGAAATCCATGTTTATACACATGAAATCACATACAAAGACCACACAAATATCAAGTGTTTTACTGTTGTTTGCTGTATCATACTGGGGGGTAACTGGATTTTAAAGCCAAGGAAACACTTAGTAATAATACACATATCACAAAAAACTTCAAAAGAACCAGAAAGTCTGTTCAGATACTTCCTTCAAGTCCATATTATATTATTAATTTTTTTATGGTTCTACTTAGTATCTCAAACTTAGGCTATGAATCCAAAGAGAGAAAATCAGCCTTTATCCCAAGGAGTTTACAGCTTTGGTGGAAAATCAGCATATGCTCAGCTGATGGAGCACCTGTATATCCAGAGTAATCCAGTCTGTGTAGGTAGCCTGAAACAAAAATCAACTGTTTGTAACACAGATTTTTTTATTTATCAACCATTATCAGGTTGTTCCTCAGGTTTACCCCTGGCAGGGTGAAGGCAATATGTTTACACTGTCTGGCATGCCAAGAGCTTTGCTAGAGACTTCCACAAACTCCCTCTCCATGCAGGAGCTGATGTCTCCAGGACTATGTGGGTATACATCTTTAATTGGAAGGCAATCCTCGTAAATGGAATCTGATTCATTTACTCTCAGTATTTAAGTGCAATTTTCTTAGTTTAACACCATTCTATTTTACTGCAGTATTGCATCTTGCCTCTGAAATTAATAGTTAACCACGGAGAAAGACAGGTCTGGCAGAATGGAAATCAGGCATTATATTATCCCATGAGTCACATACGTGCAGAGAACCAAACAAGTGTCAGCCAATGGCTTTGAGCCCAAAATATGTCAAAGAGGAGATGAGTATCTTCATTTATATTAAGTAGATAGAAGGCTTTCTGCCATTCCCATTAAACAGGTTGGAGTTCTGCCATGGACTTCAGTGGGAACAGGATTGGGCCCAGGCATGGAAGCTGGCTCTGGTTACCTGCACTGACTGTATCTTCTGTGCAGCAGGGAAACTTACATTTTAACAACAGTTCCTAGTCAACAGAGAGATTCAAAACCTCCTCTGGTTTTAGGCATTACTCTTTCCTTTATTAGTTTGATGGCCTGACTCCTTCAAAGTGTGAGGATGCTCAGTAGTAGGCAGCAATGGATGATTTTCTGGGTGCAGCTTCACTGACAAGTGGAGAGGAATTAGCACAGAACTGAGAGGGATTTTCTGAGAGGGGTTTTGTGATTTCTAATTGTTTACACTTAAGAACCACATTTAGGATTTAACCCCACTTTAGGCATTCAAACCACTTTTTCTGGCTGAATAAATGCCTCAGAGTGTTTCAGAGCTTTCTTGAATACCAGGGAACTTTTTTACCTCAGTTTTCTCACTCTGGGTATTCTCTCCACAGCTCCTAATGCATCTGGCTGTAGACCTGCCTCAAGAACCAAATAAATCCTGGGCTGCTGATACGCATTGGATCTCCCATGTGATTTGTGCTCAAGTTCCTCAGGGAGGGGAGATGATGTGAATAAATACTAGTAACTACACACAAAGCAGCAACTCTGAGATCAGGGCTGAATGCCAAATCTGCTGTTGGTCACTAAGTTCTAGCTCTTATATACAAGCTTATAGTCATCTCTGTCACATGTATGTTTTACTTTCGTTATATTGTCATTTATTTATTAGGGTTCAATTTGCTTGGGTGGAACCATGTTCAGTTTGGTGGGCTGGGAATGTATCTTCCTTAACTTTTTTTAAGTTATTTTCACATTTTTATTGACATGTCAGTTCCATTAAAACCCTGATGACAGTCAGGCTGAAATGAGTGTCTGGTTTTGATTCATAATTGTGCAAATTAGCATTTAGACTTCTCATAAAATAGTATAAAATTTGGAAGGCTATGTGCCAGTGCTGTTTGCTTCATTCCAGTCAGCAACCCTCCTGTGTTTACTGGAACTCATGTTAAATATCAAAAGAATGGGATTGCCAGAGTTCTCATACCAAAAATTTCTTGACCTATCTTATTATTGGTTACAGAATTGGCTTATTCCAATTGTTTCTGGAGGCGAGGGGAGTTGCTCTTGACTGGAATAAAACTGGAATTTGATTCCCTAGACTGCAGTTCTAAGAATAACATTGTATATTTGGTTTGCTAAGCGAGAAATGTATATAGCCACTCTATTAGCAACATTTATTTGAAAAAGTCAATCTATGATTTCCACAGGACAGCATCAAGTTCTGATTTTAAGTGAACATGTAGGCAATGTAAATAAATAAATCTCTAGGTATACTGCTTTCTGTTTGCGTTGTGGGCAATAACGTTTACAAATATCATATCAAGAATTCCGAGCTGATAAAAACAGTTTAAAGGCGGCCTTTGCTAAGCCAAATTCCCAGTGGGTGTTTCACGAGACCCATAACAATATATAGGTCATTATATAATATGTGGAGAATGTCATTCACGTTTTCAATTCAGCTCATGTAATATATTTTGTAATGTGATTACCGAGTGCTGTAGGAAATCTGTTTTTTTAGCTATCAGTAACATAACTAACTTTTATTAGCTAATTTGTGTATGAATGATTCCCTTAGAATTTTAAACAGTGACAGATGTTTCTTGACATGACTGATGTTGATCATGACTTTTATTCAGTAGCTGGATGTATTCCTCAGTGTTATGTCAGTGACCTGAATTATCCCTGCCAGAGTTCACGAGCAGCCAACTGAGAGAGTTTTCATGTATTCATTTGGAGTGAAATTTGCTCTTCCCCTTTCAGGAGCCAATGGCAGGAGTTTTCAAGTAATGAAAACATTTCAGGGCTGAGCTGAACACTGTATGTTTTGTTATTTGTGTTTTGTGCTGATGACTGAGCAGTGATTTTTAAAGCCTTCCATACTTCTGTGCAAGTCTCCCGGTACGGATTCCAGGTGCCTTTTCCCTGATTTTGCTGGGCATTCCTGGTTGACTCGGAAGAGCTTCCTGGAAGCACGTGGAGTTGTCTGCCTTTTCTTTCTTGGGTATGCTGCTGACAGACAGAAAGCTTCCAGACTGATGTGCTGCTCTTCCCTTTGCAAATCCTGCAGCTGACAGCGATGGAGGCTCAGCTGGTGCCCTGGCCGTGGGCACCGTGCTCTGGGCTCGCTGAGGAAACAGGGCTGGGCAAACGAGCACAGCGAGACCCTTCATGTGAGCCCAGCAGTGCTGTCTCCAGTGCTGCTGTGCCTGTAAAATGGCAATGAAAGGAGCAGGTTTCCCTTCCCCAGCGTGGTGCTGCAGCACAGGGAGTTACAGGCCAGGGATGGGCAGCCACCAGGCAGCAAAAGCTTAAATAAGGGCACTGGAGACAAGGAGTGAGGTTATTTGGAAGGAAATGTGATACCCAGGGAAAGTTAGAGAAGAGAGGAGAAAAGTTAGGATGTAGAAGTGAGGATATTTAATTCTGCCAGTGGGAAAATTTGCATCAAGTTTAACTGGACTGGGAGCAAACGTTCGAGGAGAAACGTCCAGGAAAAGGAGAAAAAGGGCCCAAGAGTGAGCAAATTGTCCAACATCTGCTCTTGGAGGGCCTAAAGCTTGAAATGTTATCCAGCCAAAGCTTGGGCATGCTTGTGTGCCTGGTGATGGCAGGCAGGGTGTAGGCGTGCTGAGCCTACTTTATTTTTTTAGCTTTCATGCTATATAACATAATCTGTTTATTTAGAAAAGAATATTTTTGCCCCAGTCAGAGTCATTTCCCGTGAAAAGCAAAGTGCTCTCACTGGAGGACTGCTGGGCTTTGTGAAATGTGAGATCAACAAGAAAAGCTGCAGAAAATTTTTGAAAACATATGGGAATCCTTCCCTCCATTTCTTTCATCAACAAGTGTCCCACCCATAATTGCAATGTGATGGTAGAACAGACTAAGATAATTGAAGTTTGGGGTACGTTTTTACATCCTGGGCACCGTTTTACGATGTACAATATGGATTATATGCTCCCACCAGAGGAAGAAACTCATGAATGCAAGTTAAACTGGCTAGAAGCTGTCACATTAGCACATAACACAATGCTGGGAAATAGGCTTTTATGGAAGATTTACCAGTAAAAGTGTGCTTGTTGTTACAGGGCCTAAAATGCAAAAGTTACCTCTGATATTGCCATTCTGGCAAAGCTGCCCCACAAACCCCTGTGAGTCCCAGTGACAGCATTTGCATGGCTGTGTGCCTGTGGTGTAGCTCACTGATGTGTGTTGCTGTTGCAGTTCATGTGCAAATTATTCTTACAGGCTGAAAATCTGGCACATTTTTGAACATACAAATTGAGCTGCTGTTTGTATCTGTGTAAGCTTTTCTGATCTGGACACACAGAAACTAGATTTCAGGAAAATCCTGCATCCTAATTAAAATGCAGGTCAAAGGATCAAAATATTTTCAAGCCAAGTTATGTTTTCTGGGGATCAAAATGTATAGGATGTGTTGGCAGTTATGACTTCTGGATCTTTGCAATTTCAATAATTTTGGTAATAAATAGCTCATAGCCAGCTCTCTCTTCCCAGCCAACACTATAATGCTGAAATCAGGAGAAGAGAGGAGAGGGAGGGGAGAAGAGAGGAGAGGAAAAAGGAAAAAGGAAAAAGGAAAAAGGAAAAAGGAAAGAGGAGAGAGAAAGGAATAGAAAAAGAATGATAAATGAGATCTTTTTTTTCAAGGTCTCACTCCTTAGGTCAGTGCACTTGAGGTAGGTTTTGAAATTTTGTCAGTGTTCACGCTTTGTAATAAAAAAGCATGACTTCTCCTGGGGCCAGGAAAACATTGGTTGCCTTGAGAACTGTTGGTAATGTTGTTGAGTCTCACCTTGCATACCAGGGTAGGGCTGATGTGCAGATCCACCTGCCTTGCTGCATGTGCCCAAGGACTCTGAGTCCCCAGGAGGATCAGCATTCATTGCCTGGATGACAGGATACACCTGTGTGAGGAATGTCAGCCCAGTACTCCCAAGGCAGCTCTTGTTTAGAGGTGTAGTGGAGTCCCTGGCAGTCAGAGGATGGGGGTGTGTGTGTGCCAGACACCATCCAGGGGCATAGGAGAGGGTAACAAGCCCAGACTACCTTAACTGGGAAGGAGTGACTCAGCTGTTTCTTCAAAGTTTTCGGTTTCAGCAGAATATTTTCCCACTATGCTGACAGCTTTTCCACCCACGTATTGCATATGTGGCTTTGTGCCACCGAGGTATTTGAGGATTATAAAGCCTGGTGTAAATTTATAAAGTTAGGTGTGAAAAAAAAGGTGCCTTCTGGATCTTACTTAAAATGTGTAGATTGTGTGTGGAGTGTAGGGAGTAGGTATGTCTTTGAAAATCCCAGGACTTGGGAGGAGGTATATCCCCATCTATCATTTATCTGGCTTTATTTATTCCACCAGAACCTAGTCTATTGTGTTTTCAGACAACCTCTACCAACAGAATTACTGAAAAATCACCCCAAAGTTTTGGCACTGTCTTTGTCATGGGACATAGTCATTCACATACCTGCTATATACTGTTCTATTTTTGGTCCTGTTACTGTAAGGCATTCCCAAACAGTCCGGAAGGGAAAATAGGAGTGATATGCAGGGGAATTAAACCTAATACAATAAAAAGGTTTCTTAATCTGTCAAGTGTATTGCAATATTGAGTGAGTTACTGTACTCAGCTGGAGATGAAATTGGATGGAGTGTGCTTGTGATTATTATTCCAGCACATTGAGCCATTATATGCAAATACATCCAGTCTGCTTTGAGCAAGTCATTTGTCAGTTCTTTATGCAAGACAGTAACCCTTGCTGTCACTCTGTGACTGCTGCATGAATCAGGCATGGGAGGACAGACTGAGGAGGAGGGCAGTTGGGCACTGGGGTTGTGCTTGGTCATTTATGTCTTCAGGCAACCCAGCTGTGGAATCCAAAGGTTTGCCCTATTGTCACAATTTTTTTATTTTTTTTTTCATGCCACAAATGCTGATACAGCAGCAAAAGCCTCTATCAAGGGCCTCACCACATCATGGGACTGGAGAAGAAAAAGAGCAGAAATCCAGGGAAGTAATGCTGGTGACCAGTAACCACCAGTCAGGGGCAGATGGCTGTTGTAAAGCAGGCGGGGCTATGGCTTCCTTTGGCTCGGGGTCAGCTGCAGGAGCAGTAATTCATGAGTGATGTCTGCAGCACTCCTCAGCTTTCTTCGGTGTTTGGATTTTGGGGTTTGAGATTGTGTTTTGTTTTGGTCATTTATGAAGTTACTTCCAAGGAAAAGATATAATACAAAATGACAGCGTATATAAAGCACAAAAGCATCTCTGTCCTCTGGGAGCTGTTGGAGAAGAAAACACAGAACCACTGCAACCCCATCAACTGTCAGAAGTGCCCACCAGCGTGTCAGCAAATCTCTGTGATCATTGCTGGACAGATCTAAGAGAGTCAAAGGGACGAGTGACTTTTGTCCCTGGCTAGCAGGAAGACGCCAGCCAGGGAAACAAACACCCTTTGTTTCACCCTCAGGCTGCAAACAGACCAGGAAATAAGTCCTCCCAACACCTTGCACTGGGTGCTGATCACATTTTCCTGTGTCACAGTAGGGCAAATTGTTTTCATACAGTAATGTTCAGAAGAAGGGGAACAGTCCTGCTCCATAGCTGGAGCCCAGGTTTGGCACCGTTTATCTCTGTAGAATGAGTTTGGAGATTTATGAGGCTGAAATTCAAAGTGAAACTCAGTGGATGTGAGTGCCATGGGAGCCAGAGCAAGCAGGAGGTTTGTGTGGATCTCCTTAGGGCTGGAGACACTGCTGAGTTTCATATGGTGCTAAAAAAAAATAAAATAAAATACAGTGTCTCTGGAAAAAAAATCTGTCTGTGTCTTGAGGCAATTGTGGGCACCTTCATCCAGCACCTGATTCACCAGTGAACAGTTACCTTCAAGGCATTTCATCTGGCAGACACTTGTCCCAGGTGCCCTGGGCCATAAGGGCTGTTTTCAGTTTAATCTATTTTTAATGTGGCACCTTGTTCCAAACTGCTGAGTTCTCACATTCCCGGGCTGTCATGGTGATAGGATTGTGCAGTCTTACTGACTAAAGTTTTCCCCACCAAGTGCCATAACTTAGGCTCCTGAATCCACATTCAGATTCCTTAATGGGACTGACAAATCCCACAGGAGCCAGCGGGCTTGGACAATGAGCCAGGCCATCAGGTGCATCACCCAGCCTGGCTGCAGGCACACAGACGGTCAGTTGGGGGACACCACAGCAGTGGATCGAGCCCAGACTGCAGACGGGTGTCCCCAAAGGTCAGAGAGGTTCGAGTGCAGGGTTCTAGCCCAGTGTACCTGCTGGGAGATGGAACGATAGCACGGTGACCCTGTGAACTGTGATGCAACGCACTGGGAGGCCTCGAAAGGGCAGCTTTGAAAGCAGACATTGCCCTTCCTCTCGTGGCTGCCTTTTTATCCAGAATGGCTACCAATGTCGATACGTAGGTGGGAGGCAAAGTTACTGCAAGTGGGAACTTTGTCAGGCATTTGGAAATGGACTGTGTTCAAAATCTGTCAAGTGGCAGGGAGCAGGACTGTGCCTATCCCCCTCACTGACTTCCTGTCTGCACTGCTTCTCCACCCGTGATCTAACACTGCATATTTTTACTCCACTACCTTCTTCTGCTATTTCTATTTGCAGCACCCTGCTAGACTTGAATCCAAGCCAATCCAAAATTATTCTGAAACTCCCTGTGCTAGCAGCAACACGAAAGCAGAACTCTGCAGTGGCTGCAGCAGCTATAGCAGGGTTTAACTAAAGTTAAGCGTGGTGTCAGTCACTTCAGCCCTTGGAGTTCCACTGGAAATGGAAATGCCATCTGCCAAGAGAAACAGCTTGCAAAATTGTGTCATGCTGCCTTTTTTATCATGGGATTACCAAGCAGCACTTGAAGCTGATGCACTTTTATTACTTTGTTTTATATGGAAAGTTTTTTTTTTATTATTATTATTATTATTGCAAGATAAGACATAAGGCCATGAAAGTACACTGCGCTGATGAGGCAGAACTTAGTATAGTTGAAAGGGTGTTTTGCTGAAGTGGGCAAGTGCGAAGTCATTTTTTCTCCTGTTTTCTATAAAGAGGAGGAAAGCAATTTTCAGTGCCCTGCCGCACCAGAAGTCAAAACCAGAGAAGAACCAGAACAAATTCCCGTATAGTCCATTCGCCAGCCAAAAGAGCTGCAAAGCTTCAGTGAACCACCTGTTTTGATCCAAGGAGCACAGATGAAAGACAAGGCCCTTATGCTGACAGTGCTGCCCAGGCCCCCCAGCCCCCTGAGCCGTGTGAGTGGTGCTGCCTGCCTGTGACCAGCACAGGGCACAGCCCCAAACAGGAGCAGGCTCCAGAGCCAGACCCTGCAGCCAAGGGCAGCGCTGCTGTGCCAAGGCTGCCTAGCCCGTGGACAGGGAGGGGTCAGCAGGCCAGGCTGCTGGGATGGGCTGAAGGCATCACAGTCTGGATGAGTGTGTGTTCCCAAGGAATGGAGCAGCAATGCTGTGCAGTGGCACAGCCCTTCCGTCCCCCTTGTTCTCCCTATTCACACCAGGGCTACGTCCAGACCTAACCTAGGCATTTGAGACATCTCCCTCCCAAACACAGAGCATGTTTATGTCTGAGGGCAGACTGAAAATACAGGTATTTCTGAAATCTACTCTCCCATCCCTGGCATCCCATCAGAGCACAAAAACTTCACTCAAGACTTACTGCTTGAGTCCTGTAAGGACTCTGATGGCGTGCTTCTCCCCAAGGACAGTGCTCTTGGAGGTAAGGGAGCAGTGTTCCTTCCTTCTGGCTGGAAAGTCTGTCTTCTAAGTCACTGTCTTTTGTTTTAGAGCATCCACTGAGGAAGTGGGGAACCTGGGTTCAATGCCTTCCTCAATCTGAGAGTGTTTGTCTCTCACTTCCCATGAGACTGTCTAACTGCTGGCCCATCAGCTATTCTGGGTGAAGTTCTTCAGAGTGAAACCATGCCTTTCACTAACGGGATGGTTGCTCTCCCCCTCCCGCTGCTGGTGGGCAGCTTCTGTTTGAGGGTGAAGTGATGAGAGCTGCATGGCCTGAGGAGCCTCAGGCTGCATCTGGTGTTCTCAGAGCTGGTTTGCAAGACCCCACACCTTAGGGCATTCAGAGAAGGGGTGCCTCTTCTCTGGATGCCTGTGGAGGATAGTGTAAAGTGCATCTCCTTGGAGTTGCTGTTCTGGGCAGGTGTGGAAGCAGAAAACTTGAATGTGAACCAAGGAGAGACCACAGAGTGAAGGCACCTGAGAGCAGGGACATCTGTGACTCTGGGCTTCAGTTCCTGAGTGAAATTAAAGTCTAGTTTTATGAACTTGAGTTCTCTGTGGTGGTAGATCCTTAAACCCAACCTGCATTTGACTCATGGGGGCAGATCCAGGCAGATCAGTCAGGATCTTTACTGCCACTCTGATAAACATTTACAAGGTTTATTAAATATGCTCTGTGACGTCCTTATGTGGAGACAGTAATTTGACAGTCCTCACGTGAGAAACTAAGAGTTTGCCATCTGGCCCGCCAAGACTTTTTCTCTCCTTACTATTAATTAAACTGAGGTTATTGCAAAATTTTATTATGATGGTTACGATTTGTCCTGTGATAACGCTGGGGCTAATACTGAGGTATGCAAACCATCTTCCATGCTGGTGATATTAATAGGAGGTGCAGCTGAGCAGCACCTCTTCAGATTCCAGTGTCAGCTCTAATAACAAAGTTCCAGGGCCAATTCGTGCTAACCCTATTCAGGCACCTTACCCTGGAGCGGGTTCTTCTGGTTCTGAGGGCACGGTTTCACAAGTAGGAAGACGTAGCTGGGGGGGAGGAAGGGGGCAGCTTCTTGGCCACAACAGTGTCATATAACATGCCCTGGCAGGAGATCTTACTGACCACAGCTTTGCCCTGCTTAGTGAGACCGTGATCGCTCATGGGAAAGTAGATCGGCAACAGCAGAGTTTTAGAGCACAGTGAAAAAAGAAAGGAGGGAAAGCCAGTAGGGCTAAAGCTGAAACCATCTGCAAAATCAGGTGAGGAAAAAGGAAATGGAGGTTTTCTGGTGATGCAAAAGGAGGTTGCTGTAGCCATGGGATGGGTTGGATTCGTACAGTATTTGGCAGCTCGGAAAACTATTTCCAGTCCTCGTGCAGACCCAGCTTGGGGCCCTTGGGTGTTAAAGGTTCTCATTCATTCTTCAGTGGTCTCCAAACTGTGACTTGGCAAATATGCTGATACTGATAGGTTTGGAGGAAATAGCTGGGTATGAAGTTGATTTTCCCCCAATACTGACACGTGTCATCTTTCCCTTCTCTGTCAGAGACTTGAATGCTTCACTGCTCAAAGTTAACTCAACAGCTTCACAAGAGATTCAATAATATTTATTTTACCCAAATCCCTCAAAGTGTGAGGGTCTGGAGGCCGTTTGCAATGAACAGCCAAGAGAAGTAAATCATCCTTGGGTCAGGGTGAAGTCTCATTTGAAGCGGCCAGAGATGGCAAAGATGTTAATGAATCAGCAGTTTCACAGATCTCTGCCCGTTCAGAGAGTGATGTGTGTAAAGAGACATGAAAACAGCACAGGGTCACAGAGCTTTCCAGATTCTTCCTGTTCCCTTTGCACTGCTGAGGGGCACCTCCACAGAGAAGGAGAGGGCTGAGGTTCTGGGCCCAGGGATGTCAACCCACACCCTCTGCTGCAACTGTGTGAGAGCCAGGGAACAGGGTGATGGTGAGACACTGTCCTCTGTTCACCTGGCATCACACCCAGGAGTGCTCTTCAGTAAAGGAGACAGCTACCAACAAGCCCAGTGTTGAGATAAAGGGAAGGACAGAAGGGTTAGGCAAGGACATGATCTGTTGCACCATTGCACCGCTGCAGGTGCAGAACAGCTCCTGTACCTTTGGGTCGTGTGGAGTGCGCCTGCCCCACCAGGCAGCTGCTCTTGGCAGCTGGTGGATACATGGAGGTGAGGGAGAGTGATGCAGAAAGCCACAGTGATGTGATCCTGCTCTTTGATACCTGCATTGGACCCCTGTGCCCATGGGCCTGGGACCTCAAGATCTCATTTCCTTACTTAGTCCTGCGTTCTGGTCCTGTTCCCTGCGGGTAGGATGGTCTGCCCTTCCCCGCTGTGTGAGGGAAGTAGGCCCAGCAGTGGAGGCCACCTTATCTGTAGAGCACAGAGCTCACAGCTGGGTGAGACAGAGCTGGGAGACGAGGGGGTCTGCACAAATCCAGAGGGGCTGTGCCCGTGCCAAGTGGAGGTTACACACAGCTGTCCCCAGGCTGTGGGCAGGAAATTCTCCAGTGCAGAGCTGTCCTCTCAGGCTCTCGGCAGACTGCAGCATCCTTCCCTTCATCCAGCCTTTGCTTACTTTAATTTTTCCTGTCACAGCCACAAAAGCTCTTCAGAAAGCTCTGTGCAATCCCACGGCTCTGTGGATGACTGCAGGCCAGGGGTGTGTGCCTGGACGGAGCGTGCCTCACCCTGCTGAACCCCCAAAACTCCTGCTAGGCTGGGGGGATTCCTCCTGCCCCTCTTTGATGTTTGCCAAATGTTATGCCTGGAGAGTGCAAGACCAGAGGGGTGTGCAGAGGACCCCGCCTTGTTTTCCTTGGGTTGTGTATTCTAGGATCTAGGAGGGCTCCCAGAGAGATGCAGCATCACTTCCATTCCTGCCCAAATTCCAGCTCAGAGGCTGCTTCTGCTCTGGGATAACATGCCAGTGGTGAGAGCTGGCCAAGCCAGAGACTGTGCCTGAATTGTTTGCCATACTTTTATGGACTGTCTATATCTGGGATGAAACACAGAGCCCGGATCTTCAAAGCACTGTGTGGGATGGCAGCTATGGGATTCCCATTAGAGTTACAGGCATCACATGGCAAAACTTCTGTGGCACCAGTGTGTTTGTGCAGAGAAATGGCTGGGGCTGCTGAGACACAGGGAAGTGCAGGAAAATGAACTCTGCCATGCCTGCAAAAGCAACACCTCACACACTTTCAGCCATAGCACCTGGGTCTTTTTGGTAAGGAGAAACAGAGTGGGTATCACAGGAGACCTAAAGGAACATGTGAGACACTGGGATTTATTGTCAGCAAATGAGATTCTTCAAATTCGTTGCAAAGGTGGAGAACTCTGTAAAGAACTTGGGGAGTTAAGTAGAGTAAACTGGATGAATCTGATGGTGAAGTTAAAGCATCCACCTTTCCAGAGCAGAGAAAAGGTTCTCAGAGAATTTCCTCAAAGACATGGAGCATAGGGAATGAATAGAGTCACAGAGTAAGACAGACAGGAAATGCAGTAAGTCTTGTCACAGAGCTTTCTTTAACTCTTAGAAGAACTGATGGGTGCAGACAGTGTAGACAAACTCCCTCTTTCACACTGTTTTGACATATTTCAGGCTTTAGCATGAACTAACCACTATTAGCCTAATTTTACTGATGGGGACAGACAGGTTATGTGACATGCTCGGGATCACATGAGCAGCCTGTGTCAGAGTGAGAAACTGCACTGGGATCTCTCAGCTGTGAGGCTGCTGCTCTTGGCACTGCATCCTCCTTCAAGCAGCACATCCAGATTGACTTTGTCTGTGTCCTTTCTGTGCCCACAAATGGTAAGTTTTTTGAACAAATCAGCAAAACAAAAAAGTCACTCCTCCAATTTGTACATCCAGTCATCTGAATGCTGTGGCATAACATACTTTAGAGGACTCTGCAATTAATACAAGTAATTACCCCCTGCTGCAAAAGCCCTTAGACATCACTGGTTAAGAATCTAGATGAAACTTTCACCTTGTTTACTGAGTGCCCAATGCTGTGTGTTACAGAATGGATTTGGGTGATATCTGTAGGATAAATTAACTTAAAACCCAGATGAATTCTGCAAACTCCTTGGTGCCATTGTCATGATTCGGCCACCTCTGGAGGTTTTAATACCAGTAGAGACAAGCCAGGGAAATAATTAGGTAGGAAAAGAAATCATCTGCTTTCCAGAGGAGTTTCTTGTGGCTGTCAGAGTTTGCCTCCTTCATTGGAAATGGCCTAATATAAAAGCTGACAAAGGAGCAGATATCCATGGCTTGTTGGGACATCTGCAGGTTGTAGGCATGTTCTCGATCTTCTGCTTCACTGCAAATCAGCCACCCAGAAGTGGGATTTTCCAAAGTGCCCAAGGAACCATTGATCAGGGACCCCATGGGACAAGACACCTGGGGCATGTCTGACATGCCCCAGGTGTCTTGTCCCCTGGGGTCCCTGATCAATGGGACAGGGCACCTCCTGAAAGCCCAGCCCTTTTGATTCCAGTTCCCAAACCTGCCACTGACTCCTGCTGCTCCAGGTACGTGCTGTGGGCTGCTGCTTTCAACCGGGCAGCGTTGCCAGAGGCACTGGGCACCTGGCATTTCATGACACCAGAGGAACAGCCATTAATTGAAATTCATCAAGCAAACTGCCACTTCTGCTTGCTGTGGCTCCTCTGCTTTCAGCTCTTCAGCTCTGGAGCAAGGCTGACAATTTTTTGGTGGTTTCTCAGACGTCCTGTTGAGTTTTGTTAATTAATATTTGTGAGGTACTTACTTTCAGGTTTATGGTGATCCAGAGTAGTATTATTACTGTTGGTATTATTAAGACTAATAATACTGCTAATAACCTTACTGAGCCTGGCAAAATTCAATTTGACTAAAATCCTAGCCACAGACGAAAAAAATTAACTCCAGTGGTGTGAGGGGGTACGTGACTCAGTTACCAGAAACTTCTGTTTACAAGGGGCAGGAAGAGTATATTTGCTCAAATGAAAAAAGGTCAAGGCAGAGGCCCATTTGCTGTTTGTTAATAAGTAATCTAATCTACAGCTTTACTGTAACAAATCAGCCTGGCTTAGCTATTCTTCCATCACCATGATTTCCAATACAGTTCAGGACTAAAATTCCAATTAAAAAATAATCCACATTCTCATAGATTATTTTCAACATCTCCAAATCTGTGGAGAGGATTTGTAACCAAGGAGCAACAGCAACAACAACAAAAAACCCCTTTCTATATTTTTGCCAGTGTTTGTCTCAGGACATTGTAAGCAACCCAGGTTGAAATATCAGATAGGGCATTATTTATCTCCTGGGAAATTCTCCTTTAGGCTCAGACCTGTGCATCTTCCCTATGGAATTGTGCCCATCAAGAGCTGTGGTGTAGCTGGCCTGCTTACAGCCACCCCACTAAGTTACTAATATAACTTACAAAACCACCTACGTCATCCCTGAAGCTGGCTCACAGTCAACAGTTAAAATTCAAACATGGGTGCTAGAGCACATCCCTCTTCCAACTGACTGAGCATCTGTGCACTTTAAGCACTGTGACCCCTGCCCTGTCATTGTCTTTTGCAAAAAAAAAAAAAAAAAAAAAAGAAACCCCAAAAGTCATTCTCCAAGCACCACTTGTCCTTGGCTGCCACAGTGTTCTGGAGAAAGGATGGAGTCCGTCCTTGTGGTTCATCTGCTGGCTGATAGGATTCCCTAGAAGAGGTTCTGCCATTAGAGCCACTTATCAAAAAAGCAGTACTTGTGCCACCTGACCACAGCTTCTCGGTCCCTTGGTGCTTGTGTCCTCCAACTGGCCTGGCCTGAGGCACACACGTAGTCCTCGAAGCAGGGAGTGTGATGTGCAGAGTGCTGGAGCAGCCACAGCCAAAGCACAGGCACTGCTGGCACCACCTGCACCTGAGGCACTTCTTGAAGGAGGGTGGCACACACAGACACACACACAGACACACGTGAGATCACCTTTGGAAGCAGAAATCAAGCGAACTGCAGGCTACAATTCCCAGCTTCCTGAAATGCAGTTTGGAAAGGCAATGATCCTTTACTAAATCAACAGCCCCTGCCCCAGCAGCCCCAGCTGCCTGTTAACCCTGGGGGAGGGAGAGAGGCTGGTGAGGAAGGACTGTCCTTGCAGAGCAGGTTGTGTTTGGCTGTGAGCTCTGAGCATCTTTCCAGAGCCAGACCCTTAACAAAGAGTCTTCTTGAGCTCTGTAGTCACAGAGGGACCCAGGTCTGCCTCCATCCAAGGCAGGAGGGGGAAGGAATGGCTTTGCAAAGAGCTGCCCCTCTGCACCAAGCAGAACACAGCAAGGCTGAGCAGCAAGTGCTGATGTGAGGAAATAGTGGTGTAGTGGAAGGAACACGTGGGAGATGTTGCAGGGTCTTTGTAGTGCAAGGGAAAGAGGATTCATGCAACTGAGTGCTCACACACATCAGGAGGCTCCTAGCTGCCAGGAAAGGGATATTTTGGGTGCCCTCATATTTGCCTCACTGTTCTGTGTTATTGGCACAAGAAAAGAGGAGGAGGGATGGGAAGGAGGGGAGTGGAGGACACACAGTGTCCTAGGGAAGCAGGCATTGTTGGTGCTGCCCTGTGTGTCTGTGCATGCATGATGGGTTTCAGGTGGGTCGTTTGCCAGCACTGCAGTTCACAGATCCCTGAACTGACCTGCTGTGTGCAGGAGGTTCACCCCCAAAAAACCCAGTGTGGGCAGCAGGGACTAAAGGGGAATTGGTGCTCACTTTTATGAAATCTGGTTGAGCTGGGGATCTCAGCAAGCATCTTGTAGCTTAAGCAAGGTTAAGAGGATGGCAGCAGTACTGTCCTAGATCCTGGGCCTCCGTGCTGCTCTGGAGACACAGGTGGCCATGCCATACATCACATGTCCTGGCAGGGAGAGCAGCAAGTGTTACTTGCTGGCAGACTTTTCAGCGTGTGATGCCACATGAAAACTCACCTGTTCGTTACTCATGAGATACACATTTGCTGCCCGTCCCTGCCTTTCTCCAGCAGCGTATACACCCAGGGTGGTGGAGCTTTCTGCTCCCGTCCCTGGGTTCCGTGCTATTTCCTCCTGTTGTGCTTTGTTCTGGGCAACATGTTGTTTCTCAGTTGCCTAGCGAGTTGCAGGAGTCTTTAACAACACTGATCCACTGCACTCGTGCTCCGAAAACCAGGTGATGATTTACTTCTTCCCTTTACAGCAAAACTGGGGTGCCAGGATGTACTCCCTGAAGCAGCGGGATTAGCTAGAAAATGTTCATTATTCCCTGAACCTGAGTATTGGTCATCACTGCCGTGTCACCCCTCAGTGGCATCACAGCAGTGAAACTCTGGACTGTACAGTCTCTTGCACACAAATGTGAGGCTTTTAGTGAGCAGCAAGCCCATTGCTGCCAACACCTCTGTGGAGACCTATGCTTTGTTCTAACTGGTAGCCAGGATGCCTGGGAAAATAGGCAGGTGGTTTCAGACAATCATAAGTAGCCTATTGTCACAGAGGAGAGGGGGGAAAAACCCCGGGCACTGTCACCGTGACCACCTGTTAATTTTCCCCTGAAGCCATTACTGATTTGCACGGGGTGGCAGCCGATGCCCTGCCAACAGTGGTGTGAATCAGAGCTCTGCACTGCCATTGCTGGAGCTTCCCTGCTGGGGGACAGCACGGTGACATGCTTCCTCAGCTGGTACCTTGGAGCTTCCTGCACCCTGCAGCCATCAGCCTCAGGGAAAGTTCTGTTTTCCTATGAACCCTCTGCTCTTCTGCACCTGCAGCACCCACAGCCCTCTGTAGTTAATGGTGGGCTTGGGGTTGGACCCACCAGTGACTGTGTTCTGCTTCTGCTTCTCAGAGCAGTGCCATTCAGCTTTTAGCTGGAGAGTCCCCAATGCTGCCAGCGGCGCCGAAGGCAGAGGAGATCTCAAGATGAGCAGTGGCGTTAGTTGTAAAGTCACGGTGGGGCTCCCTTTGGCTGAAGCATTTTCCCAGCTTTCTCTCTCTTTTTTTTTGCCACTCTTCTGAGGTATGAGGAGGAGGTACTGCCCCCAGATCAGGGCATGGGAGCAATGTGAATAGCTTTGCTCTTCACCGTGTCGTCTCAGAAGGAAAACCGAGAGCGTTTATGAGAAGCGACTTGGCCTGTGGCTGTCTTCTGGTGTGGCTCTCTCCTGGTGATTTTGGTGTGTGTACTGGCTGTGCTGAGTGGTTTCCAAAGGAACTTTTTGGCCACTGCAACAAATAGGGGAATTTCACAGTAGAAGAGTTGCTGAATAAGTGAAACTCAGAAGCAACTCTCGCTTTGCGTTTGTGAGCAAGAGGTGGCATTTTCCAAAGCATTTCTGTGTATTTGGTCCAGGGCAAATTATCAATTTCTACCATCAGAAATATAACTTTTGTATTAAAACTGGAAACCAACCAGACCAAGCTGCACACTGCTATGAATTTAGTCCAGATGGAAGCTTGTCTAGTTAGATGTTTCCTCAGAGAAATGTGAGAATTTGTGCACTTTTATATTTTATATAAATACAATTTCCCCCCAGTTTTAGAAGAAACCAAGCTGTTTGTTCTCTCCTCCAAATGGTCCTGGATGAGACAAATGCACTACTGATTGTTAAGGAGAGAGCATTGTCAGGGAGGGAGCTGCTGTGCTGCTGGGGTGGAGGAGGACTCTGTTTCCCTGTAGCAGTAGCAGCAGTACAGATTTTCCCAATGGCTTTCACCGTGGAACATGCTAATTCATGACACTCCTCATGTCAGGCACCACGACCCGTGTGCCCAGGCTGAGGATGTTGTGTAGTCGTTTGCAGATGAAGTTACAAATTTTTTAAGTTCGATCCAAAGGTACTTTGATGTCTCAGTATTAAGCTCTGTGTTTCTTATTTCCAGAGCCCAGCTCCTGACTTTGGGGCCAGAAATCCCTGCAGGGTGCCTGAGGCTAGGCTGGCACTTCAACACAAGGACCAAAACATTCAGTGTGGTGACCAGAGAGACTAATAGGGACATTTTAAGTCTTAAATGCTACTGCTACGGTGACCCAACCCCGCAGCTCTTCTAGAAGGTGAGTGCAGGCAGCTTTCTGTCACAGCACGGACGCCTAATCTGAAACGTGGATTAGCAGCAGCCAGGAAGTGACAAATAGGGTCACTGTTCTCCTGAGGCTGTTTGTTCCCAGCTGCCACCTCTAGCAGAGCACCCTAAGCCACAGGGCAGGGAGCTGGACATTGGTGGCCCGTGCTCTGCTGAGGAGCTGCTGCTCTACAACAACGTGCTGTGGAATCACTGGGCTGGTGAGTGAGTGCACGTGAGGGAGCACGGCTGTCCTACCTGCTGCTTCCAGCCCTCATATGGCAGTTTGAGATTCTGGACTCCTCTCCCAGGACTGTTTATGCATTTTACATGAAACAGTCACCAGGTAACATATAATCCCCGATCAGAGCCCTCGGGGGATTTAGGCAAAGCAACGCCTATTGTTGCTGATCCTGATCAGACTTAGGTGTGAATTGGGCTGAGCTGCTTGGCCTTGTCAGGACTGGGGCAGTTCTGGACATGCACGAAGGTGCAAATCTAGATAGCTGTCGAGCTTGAAAGCATTCAAATAAGTTGGAGATTGAAGGGGCCAGATAGTGGGAAGGACCTGGGAGCTGCGGAGGGATGTACATGACAGTGTTTCAATCCAAAGTGCAGATAACGTGTAAAACATCAGGTGCTCCACCAATAAAGTCCTCTGACAGTGAAATAATTGCTCTCACAGGCTCCTGAAGTGGAAACTTATTTACATAACCATTTTATGTGCTTTATAAAACAAGAAGTCCCATCGTAGCCACTGCATTTGCTTGGATTTATTTCTGCTGGGCTGCATGTGCTGAGCTGCACAATGGGGGCTGCCATAGGACTAGCTTGTTGTTCTTACCAAGCGTGACAACTCTGTAGTGAAATCAAGAGCAACCTGCTCTAATGTAAACTGATTTCACATTGCTCCTGGCAGTCCCAGCTACCTCACCTAACCTTTTTTTTTTCTTTTTTTTTGGCCAGTTTTTTTTTTTTTTTTTTTTTTTTTTTTTTTTTCACTAAAGACACACCCTGTGCTTTCTCATAAGGGGTTTATCATGTTGGCTGTTGCATTAGTGTCTGCGACCTGCAGGTGTGCTTCTCTGGCATTATCCTTGGTGCATTCCAAAGCCACTTGGACGCTCCAGCAAATGCAGATTCCAGCTGCCTTGCAGGGATAAGCTCTGTAGTGCCTGGGATGGTTGTACCCAAGCACATCTTGCTGCAAACCACCACAGATGTGTGCCTGACTCCTGATGGGGCTGATGCATCTCTGATACCCCACCTGCATGTTTGGAGAGCTGCAGGGCTGGATGAATGTGGGCAGAGAGAGGCTGATGAGAGCAACACTCCTGTCACACTGAACCCCTGCAGACACCCAGTGGGAAGCAGCGGTGTTGGCAAGGGAGTGGGGGACATGGGGAGTGGATTTGGGGCAGGGAGTGCTGTGGGAGAAGCAGTCCAAAGTGCCGATCAGAGCTGCCGCATCAGTGTGTATGATGGATGTGATATAAATTACTATCTATAAATAAATACCACAACAGCATTTTAATGAGGTGTTCTCTGGTAGCACTTGTCCAGGCTGGTAGTGTTATGTTAAGGCTGGAGAAGTATTTCCAAGCAAGCTTCTTGGCCAAACTTTCATAAACATGGTCTCACCCAAGATCTAACTATGATTTGTTTGGATAAGAGGTTTTGCTTGTTTGTTTCTGAACATACTTTCAAATAGGTTTTGGTTTTTATTTCTATTTATTTTTTCCTTCTTGGCACAGGTTTTGTGTTGGTGTCACAGAACTTAACTGATACACATGAAGGCACAAATCTGGTGCCTTTTCTGAGCATTCACTGCTGTTCTGACAACAATAAGCTCGCAGAGGGCTGGGTGGCCTGGAGCTTTGGGGATGGGGGGAACCTGAGACTGTGACTCACAGGAGTGACCTGTGTCTCTCCAGAGACCAGCAGGTCCATATATCCTATATATCCCAATGTCCTGGCCTGCTTCAGGTTGACACCCCTGGCACTGCAGGCAGTGCTGTTTGGAGGCATGATCTCCTGGACCCATGCCTCACGCTTGCAACAGGGTTCTGCTAAGACTCAGACTTGAAAATATGAGAGGGAAAGTTAATTTCTTTGTTCCTTAGAGAAAAAAATCTCTGAAGTGAAGTCTCTTGACTGTCTGGACTTGTGATGCATACTCAGAATTCATTCGTATTATAAATAAAGAATTGGCAGGTGATGCTATAACAGCTTCCATTCTTTTTGAGGAATCATTAATTCCAGCCATATCTCACTGACTAGCAGCTATAAAACCAAACAAAAAAAGTCCAACAAAACAGACACAAAATAATATCTGTTGGAAGAGTCAACTGGAGGGCTGCACACCAACCTCCTCAAAGCAGGACTAACTTCAGCATTAGGTTTGACTGCTCAGGGCTTTGTCCACTCAATTTTTGAAACCTCGAAGGATGGGGATTTCACAAGCCTCTCTGCTCCAGTTTAACTGGTCTTATTTTGAAAAATTTCTTCTATGATGACCAGTGCAATTTCTTGTGCTCTTGTGCTGTCACCCCTGTGGAGAGCCCGGCTCACACAGCCCAGGGGTGATTCGCCGTCAGCCCTGTGCTGGTGACAGTCACACAGCTTTGTTCTGGCTCAGGTGCAGGCTTTACATTTGTCCTTGATGAACTTGGCAGGTTTCTTTCAGGCTTGTCTTCCAGGTTGCTGAAGACCCCCTGAATGGCTCCCTTTATCCCCCAGCACAATGACATAGAGACTCAATTCCGTGGCCCACTCAGACTTGCTGAGGAATTATTCTGTTCTCTCATCCAGGCTGCTGGCAAAGACTGGCCCTGGTGTTTGTCACTTGAAAAATGCCATCTGCTGACACCAATTAAAGGTCCAGTTGCTGACCATGTTGACCATTATTATCCTTTGAGCCTTTTGGGCCGGCCATGAGCTTTCTTCAGCCAGGTTGTGGTGCATCCATTCAGGCAATGCCACCCCAGATTGCCCTATACAGGAGACAAAGTAAGAGACATCCACTGCTTCCCCCACCTTGTCCCTCCAGCCTGTCATTCCAGCACAGGTGACAACCACACTGGCCAGGTACAATCTGTATTAGATCCATACTGGCTGTGACCAGCTACCTTTTGTGTCTGGACGTGGCTTCTGTGTGGACTTGCTCTACAACATGCCCAGGAAAAAATGTATGGATATCTTACAAAAGACATCTTCATCTTTGCTAATGCTTTGGCTAATCCCTTTCAGAAGAAGCCTGTTAATTACATGTGTTGAGTTTGTAAACCCTTCAGTAGGAGCCTGCAGTGTTGGTTGAGGGAATTTTTGGAGCCTGACCTGCCTGAGCAGCTACTCTGCCAAGCTGGCCTGTGTCTGAATGGCTTGAGTCTCATTGCTGCCAGAAGGGCCTGGCTGCAGCCATTGCACCTGCTCCCAGCCAAGACAGCATCTGGGAATCACTCCATTTCTGTGGAAAACAAAACTCCTGGAAGTGCTGGTCAGCACAGCAATGGACCAGCCTCACAGAGGGTCCGGTGGGATTCACTGGGGCCTTCCTGACTGGAAGGACTTGGCAGAGCAAACACATCCCCCATGACTGGAGCTGGACCAGGTAATTGCACTTGAGGAAAGAGGCAGCTCAGTGGTGGGTGGAAGAACTCTGCAGGAACAGTCAGGCATGCAGCATCGGGAATGGCCAGCTAGTTGGAAGAAACATGCATCACTCTGTCATCCTTTGCTCTACCCATGCTAATCCATTCTGTGATGGAGTACGTTTGTAATCTCCTTACTTGCACATTAGCAGATTTTAAGAGTGCTGCACAGAAAAGCAAACAGGATGTTCGTGTAGTGACAGCGCTGCTGTGGAGCCACCAGCAGTGCTAGTGAAGAAGACACAGTTTAGATGTCTCTGCAGGGCAGGCTGAGGATTCCAGGTCCCAAGGTAAGTGTGAGCACTGCAGTCCTTGTGCGTTATTGAAACCTGCCTTGCTGGGTCGCCCTCCTACAGTGACACATCATTTGCAGTTGTTTGCTCATTACAGAGATACTATCACAAGGTGTGGTGCCCTGATTGGAGCACAGCAAGAAAGTAACACTCTTATTCACCCACCCACCTTTGACAGGTGGTCTGAGGGTCTCTCCTTGGCTTCATGACGGAAAGTGGTTGATTCACCTCCACCCTGCAGTAATTAGGTATTGCTGCCTACTTGAAGTTCCCACGTTGGCATCAGAGGGGTAAGCCTAGAACTCACTGCTAAGTATAACTGCAAAGTAAAAGTACGATTTCCTGATGTCTGTTTTATGTTCAGCCTAGCAAAAGTTACTTAATACACAGTATTATTTCCTTGTGATTTTTTTTTCATGATCATTAAAATGTTCCTAATTGCTATCCCCCTGCCACTCTCCAGTTTCTCAGCAGACATTTACAGGCAGCCTTTGCATCAAACTGGAAAGCAGTTCTGGTAGCAAAAAATTTATAGCATTTTTGATTTTTCCTTTCCTTTTGGAAGAGTCCCTTTTTAATTCTTCAATTCTAGAGCCTCCTGTGTAAAACACAGCTCCTTCTGTAGGGGCTTTGCCATCCTGAAAGCTTACAATTTTATCTCCTCAGCTTTGGAACAAAATTATTCCCTTTCCGTGAAGTTCTTATTGAACCAGGCTAGCTTGGCAGGCCTCCACTCCTTCTTTGTTTAAGGTTATTTATTTTTATCTCAGAAAGGTAAGAACACTGACAAAAGAGGTTTATTCATGCTCTAACTGTACAGTTTACATACAAACAAAATAAAACATCCAACACACTTTGTCTTATTTATGGCATCAGTGCTGAGCCATTATAGTATCAGCAGTAGGCAACTTTTCCTCCCTTCACCTTTTGGAAGCTCTTTGGCACCAGTGTCCCACCCAACCCAGACTTCGTGGTTACTCAGCATCCTCATCACTGCAGAGAGTTGTTGGTATGAAGTGGAAAATTTCTCCCAGAAGCGAAGCCAAGCCTGTAGGGCCCCAGCCCCAGGGTGCAAGGCTGTCCCTGGGAAGGGAGGGCAGGAGCAGCAAGGCAAGGGGCCCTGGTGCACCTTCAGCTGCTCAGCTGGATGCTCCAACCAGAACAGAGTCTGCAGGAAGGCCCATGGGAGCTGTTCTGGGTGGGCTCAGGTTGTGTGCAGCCCATCCCCACAGGGAGGATGTTCCCAAACACCTCATCAAGGCCAGGAGTGGGCTCCCCTTGGCTCTGTTCTGAGGTCCTGCAGCTCCTCAGGGCTGTGGTGCTGAGAGCTGTGATGAGTGATCTGTTCCACTGAGAGACTGCTAAACCCCAGAGTCCTTGCCCAGCAAGGGGGCTCTCATTTATGGGTCAGATGGAAGTATCCAAATGAGCTGATAAACACACTATGGAATCTCTTTAGCAAGATCTGGTTTCAGGTGTGTTCTTCAGTGAGTTGGGATCAGAGTGGATGGAGGTCCTGGGCATTGCTGACTGTAGTTAGCAAAGAAGAAAGAGCAGTGGGAGGATAGAATAACACTTCAAAAGAGAAGATGCATTCACATCTTCACTATTTCTATCCAGTGGACAAGAATTCTTCTGATACAAGGATACATGGAGCCTGGGCAAGGGAATGAATTGTCTTTTAATGCCTAGATCAGTGAAGGGAAAAGAGCAGAGACAGCCATGGAAAAGGAAATCAATTCACTCAATGTATTAATATACCAGCTCCACAACCTTTGTAAGGATCATTGTCACCTGATACAGGCATGGGACAGGTCACCTATGGGGGAGGTTGCTGGTGAGGTGGGGGTAAGGCTGGTGACAGCCAAGCCATGCACTGCAGCGTTTGCTGCAGCAGCAGTTTCATTTCTGACCCTGGCACTGGGACTGCCCAGCCTCCAGACCTGTGTGTGTTTTGGGGGTGCCTTACTCTTCTGAGGCTCTGCTCCCCACTGAGACCATGTGCAGGCCGGTGTGTGGGGCTGTAAAAGGGGGTTCCTGTGCCCTGCTGGGCGGGATCAGCGCACAGCAGCTGCTCCAGGGGCAGTGCAGGTTACACACATCGTTAGCTGCTGTTTCCCCCTGGCAGGCTGCAACTGGCAACAGACGATGGTCTGGGTTCCACAGGGTTCTCCAAGAGCTTCTTGTTGTACTGAAAGCCAGTGGGATAGGGGTACCCAAATCCCTGTGGTGCTGCCAGTGTCCATGTCCTGCTCACTTCAGGCATGTCCAGAAGGTGTTGCCCACCAGCACTGCTATTGCCCCTGAGCTCTGAGGTGTCCTCAGGAACAACAGGAGGGCATTGCCTCTTGCCCTGGAAAGGAGGCACAGCCTGTTGAACTCCCAGTGGGTGCAGCCAGGCTTTGGGAGTTCTGGTTTTGCCTGGCACTGCCTGAGCCTTGGCAGCACTGCAGCTGAGGTGAGGTGACCCTGGTTTGGAGGGTCACCCCTCCCATGCTCTCGAGCCCTCCCAAACACAAGCAGTGACTCACCTTTGTGCAACTTCCAGCTGAACAGAGAGAGAACTTTGCCTCCCCTTTGCATATCAGGGAGGTCAGTCTCCACATGCACTGCCTGCTCTTTTAAATTCACGCATTAAAAGGCATAATAAAATGCTGTAATAGGGGTGCAATTAATGGCTCTCTAGTCCTGTCTCTCAGTGCAGTGAATAGAAAGCAGTGAGGTTCTTGAGTTCATTTGCAAAAAGGTGAGTGGGAACTCTCAAACCAGGAGGTGATTAGCATGTCTGCAGGTCTGGTTTCTCCTTTCCCTGCAGTGAAGGTGGGTGTTAGGCTTAGGTGTGCAACTTCCACATCATGCCTCATCTAAGATTTGCCAATATTAATTTGTTGCTTTCCACTCTTTAGCAATCACATAGAAACTTTTCAGCTGGTACCTTCTGGGTGACAAGGTTTGAGAAATAACCTTTTGGTCACTATTGCAGCACTGTGAAAATGTTCTTAGGTGATATAACAGCTGCATCACATGGGCAGAGCACATATCTCAGAGCTACCTGTATTTTCCAGTGTGAAACAGAGCGTTTATTAACAAAAAAGTGTATTGATTCTCTGAGTGATACTGTACACACTGCAAGGGAAATGCTGCTCAGGCTTACAGGAATGTATTTGCCTGATACAAAAACCTTTAAACACCATCAGTGGCAAAAGTGGCCTTGGCTGCCAGGCAGTACAAGAAGAAAGGGCAGGTTGTATCACCAGTATTGTGGCTGCTCAGGAGGCTGTTGGCCCTCTTCTTAGTTTTGGGAAATACATTTAAGTTCCAAAATTTGTGTTGTCATATTAAACCAGTCTAAAAATGTAGGTAATGATATGTAGCAGACAAAAGTATCTCTTCCCAGTGAAGCCACGTTGAGTCATTTTATATTACCACCAAAGGAACAAACCAAGTTTTTACAACAATAGTTGGCAGTATTTCTATTAAATGGCATTAGCCAATAATTTCTAAAACTGCCTGGTAATTACGGCATTCAGGCCTTGCAGGCAGTTCTATTTTACGTAAGTGCCATCAGTGGCAGACTTTGCCTTTGGAGGCAAACAAGACCATGAGTTACCAGGTTCCTTTCTGAGGTAAATCCAGTGACATGGGGGTTTTTTTCTTTCATTTTGTTTGTTTGTTTTTTGTTTTGGTTTGGTTTTGATTTTGGTTTTTTTTTTGGTTGGTTGGTTGGTTGGTTTTTTTGTTTTTTTTTTTGATGTGTTGGGTTTGTTTTATTTTTTGTTGTTTTTGTTTTGCTTGGGAGTTTTGGGGGTTTGTTTGTTTGTTTGTGGGGTTTTTGTTGTTGTTGTTTTGTTTTGTTTTTTGTTAGTTTTGCTGTTTGTTTTTCATCCTGACGCTGCCAGGTAACATTCAAAAGAGACAGCTTACATGCTGCTTTGACCAGCTGTACTTATTACTGCTGTTGTTAGTGCTACTATTGCAGTGTTACCTGCAGCTGCCCAGTCAGCACTGAGCCCTGCTGTATTTATTTCAAATGCACCCAAACACCTCAAAAAAACTTCCACTTCAGAATGCAAGTGACTTGCAGTGGTGAAGAGAAGGGATAAAACCAAATGAATACAATTAGCTTGGGCACAACTTAGTCATATTCTCTTCTTGGTATAATTATAAAATGGACAAAGGTAGCGCCAACTAACCTCAAATACCCTTCTAGCCATAATTAACAATATTGCATAATAATGGTGTCAGTTTAAACATTGTTTAAAACCGATGCTTTGCTCGAAATTGCTGTACAGCCACGTATCTTGCACAACAGACTAACACCAGCAGTGCCTTGACTTCCATTTTCTGTTTCATTGTGTCATCCATGCATAGGAAAAGCTCTTGACCAAAGAAGAGCCAGTGGTGTAGTGGTAAATAAAAGTGGGTAGATTCATCTGTCTGTGGTATACAAGGAGCAGGTAAATACTAGAAGTGTGCAGAGCAGAAGTAGGTACAAAGGGAGTGTCCTTTGCCTGCATTTACCCTTGACTACACCACTTAGAAGAGTTGCATAATTGATACAATTGAACCACATCAGTCCTTTATTTATAGAACATAATGAAATGGTTTTCAACATCCTGGATCATGCTGCATGGGTGATTGCCATATATGCACCCAAGGAGAACAAATAAAAACATTTCCCTAAGGTATTATGTCTCCTCACCTTCTCTGGTTGCATGCAGGGCTTTATTTGCGGAGCAGTTCAGCAGGGAGTGCAGCACGTAATCCTGCTGTGCTATTGCACACGTGTGGGTCACAGGAGCACTGCAGGGATGATGCTCCAGAGCTTTGGAATTTCACCTTTCCCGTGCAGGACATGAAGCATTGTCACAGGCTGGCAGATTTAGGCTATACCCAAACATACCACAGACTACTGAGCACAGAGTCCCCTGTAACACTGAAGTTAGTCCTTGTTCAAGCTCCACAGCTCGAATTTGACATAAATCTGCCTTACCCAGCCCAGCAGGCTCCAGCTCAACAACCCCTCAGATGGTGGCATTTGGTGGCTGTTGTCAGTGATGGCAGTGGCCGTGGGCATGGAGCAGTTCTCCCTTTGATAAGACAAATGACAAATGACAACTGACACAGCTGAGCTGAGCCCACTGTTTGAGCCATGGGCTCCCACACCAGCCTGTGTGTCTGTCAGTACTGACTCTGACACCCTGACTGGGACTGTCACCCAAGGAAGACTCTGGTCTGCAACAGCAGCAGGAGCATCAGGTGGCACTGACACAGGGATACTGCAAAAATTCCATAAAATAAAGCACCACTATTATTTTATATTTTGTTGTTGTTGCTCTTATTGGAAAAGTATGGATAATTTACAGGTGTTTCTCTTGCTGGATTGTTTGTCCATCTTTATGTGATGTTCTGCTGTTCCTATTGCATCATTTACATTTGGCCTTTATTTATGATGCTCCATTATTTTATGTATACACTTTATAATTAGAACTACTAATTGCAAGCTTGCCTACTGCCTTCAGTTGGCTTTTCCAGAGCATTACTTGCAAAAAACTCGCAATTACTCAGTTGTTTTCAGTTGCTCAGTGAGTGTTTTTCATAAATCAAAAAGAAACCAGGACCAGCTTTTTAGCTTGTCCTGTTTCTAAGCTTTACATGGTGCATAGAAATGAACTACATCAAAAATTGCATTTTAAAGGTCTTTTCTCAAAAGTCCTCTTTTTCTGAATGAAAAAAAAATAATTACTACATAGACATACTGAGGGAGTCCCACTCTAGCTGTTAGATTAGATTTTAATCATTTTTTCATGTGTAAAAAAAGGCATGTTGTCATATTTTTGATACATTTTGAACTGAAAAATATCCTTATAAGTTAAATGGTTCTGCAAGAAGGGGTCAGTCATTTCCATGCACTCGCTGCAAACTTCGACACAATGCTCCCATTTTATCGCTTGTTGTTTCAACTTTGCTGATGATTCAGTGGTGTTATTCCACTGAAAAACTGGAGTAACACACCAGTGAATCAGGCTCATTGGCTCTGCATCTCACGATCTAAAATGAGGATCCACCTACAGGTAAAATACTATCACACTGCAAGTATCTCACGGACTGCAATCTGTCCTGGCTTGCCAGATCTTCATCGGGAAAGGATTGCACAGGCTGAAAATTAAAATGCATGCTGACTGCCTTGCAGTCAATGGGAACACTCAGATGAACGAGATGAGCTGGTTTGGGCTTTTCTCATTACAAATTGCTCAAATCAAAAATAGCAGAGCAGAGGGTTGCTTTTATTTTGTTGTTGCTGCTGCTGCTCTCACTGTCTGGCTGCCACGGCTGGAGGAAGTGGCACCTCTGCTGCTTGCCCAGGAGGGCTGCGAGGGACCCACGGGTGGGAGGGAGCTCGGGTTGCTCTCTGCCATCATCACACTGAGCTGGTGCCAGCTCCAAGGAGACACCTGTGAGCACGTGTTCTTGCAGCAGTGGGACTTACACCAACACTACAGCTACTTCATTGGCAGCCACGAGCTCAGCTTCACCGCGTGACACCTCAGCAAACACTCAGTGGCAAGTAGTGCTAGAAAGTGTATGGAAGTGTAATCAGCCTGTGGATGATCATCTCGTGATTTATTATTCAAACTACCAAATGACTTCCCCTTTCCTTCAGTATTCCCTTAAAAATATGCCATTCTTGTTTTGTTCCCTTCCCAAAGTCAGTGCTAAAGTGCATCTCATGAAAAAGTGCACTCATGCAGTGGCTGCAGAAGAACCCTCTGCCCCGTGCACAACTGCTGTGCCTTCACTTCTCGTGCACCCTGTGCTTCAACTGACTGATACAAAAATAGTTCCCTGTTGCATGGTGGCCCAGCCAATTTGGCAAAACACCATCACAGTTGACCTGAGCAATTAACTGAGTGTACAGTTCCATTTGGAGGGGAGGAGTGGAAGAGGGGCTCCAGGTTATGTCTAGCAATGGCATGGGGAACACATGAGAGCAAAAGCTCTTCTGCTTCCACCACTTGGTGAAAACATCCCCTTGGGTAGCAACTTGTGCTGCTTGGCAGCACTGAGCGAGGCCTCAGGCACGGTGCCTTCACCCCATTAAAGGATTTGTCTTTGGGTCTTCAGCCTGAAATCCACCCAGGCATTAGCAGGAGCAGGTTGGTACTGCCTGCTGGTGTTTGGCTGGAAGGTACTGATGGCATCAGGCTGCGGTGACAGCTGGCTGACACCATGAACAGTGCCAATTTGCTGTGGACCCCAGAAGAGGGGAAAGAGGGGCTGTGATGAGCTGCTCCCGTGCCAAAGTCACAGTGTTCGTGGCAAGGTTTGGCTGCAGGAGATGAGAGAGAAGTACCACGTCCAAGTGCTCTGTGAGGCTCTCAGGAGCAGAGTGATGGCTTCAGTCTGTAGTGACACCCAGCCTCGACCAACACCAGAGCAATTGAAACTGTCAAAGATGAACCAGATGAACCCAGGAAAAGTGAATGGCCACGAGATAAAATGTGAAATGAGTCAAAAAGGCAGAATCTTACAATAACACTAATGTAAACACTGCTCTGTTAAGAAGTCAACCTAGCTTTTATCTTGTAGCAGTGAGATTGTTTTTGAGAACCTTGCAGAGTCAAATGAATTCATAAACCTCTGTACCAGGTGCAATCATTAGTCAGTAAATGAATTACACATAATTGTCTTCTTTGTATTTAATTCACTTGGCTTCCAGTTTCTTACCCTTCATACAGTGAAACTCTCTTTCCCTCTCACACAAACACACTCTCCATGGGCAAGGAGGTTTTGGAGGGCTGCCACCGTCTTGACTCATGAATCAGACTCCATGATTTGAATGATATTTATCTAAGCCTGCAAACAAAGAAGATGGCTATGCGTCCAATGAGAGAATAATTATTGTTATTATGTTTATAGAGCAACAAAGTTGGGAGTTAGGACCCTGGGGGAAAGGCAGGAGTCTGTAGGCAGTGGTGCAGTGCAGGCATGTGGCAGGGCCCTCGCAGGAACTGAGTCACCCTGCCAGGAGCAGCCCAGGGGCCGGGCAGAGTGGCCAGGTGACCCTGGCTCAGCGGGGACGCTTCCCAGGAGCTGTGAGACCACCTCCCACTGTAAGAGCAGGAGAACACCACGCCTGCAACGGGGCTGGAAACGGCTGAGGGGAGTTGGGGTTGGCAGAGGGCACCCCAGGCATCTCTGCTGCTGTGAGGCTGAGGATGGGGACGTGCCAGAAGGCGAGTGATCCAGCCCTGGCTGCACTGGGCAGCAGCACTGACAGGGCAGCCTCCTGCTTGCAGCAGATCGTGTGTGTTCTTTCCTTATACAGAAGTCAGCTGTACACCTACATCCACAATTCCCTTAACTAAACTACAAAGAAAGGGGGGGGGGGAGGGGAAATCCATGACAGACAAAGTTTGTTTTGCAAGTAACCACCACTGCCACATCAGGTTGCTTAGAAATAAAAATGTCCCTTGCAATGACGCGTGGGATCGTCCTGCTCCACAACTTCAGTGCCAGCCTGTGCAAAGGAGCTCTGCTCTGCTGCTGGGGAGAGCTTTGGATACTGGGACAGGGGCAGTGCCATGTGTGACCCAGGCCTGATCCTGCCACGTTAATGTTTTGTGTACCCAGGGAGGGTGGTGACAGAGGAGGCTCTGCCTGCCCCTTAGGACTGTCCACAGCAGGCAATAAGTTTGGGATAACTAATAGTTTGAAACCCATATTTCCAAAATACATCTACCACTCAAAAGCCTCATCTTGGCTGGGATTGCAAGTGTCCCCTGAATTTAAAGTGCTAGAAAGAGGGCCACACACACCTCTGATGTGTGGCTGCTGCCAAGCCACAGACCTGCACAAAACTCACCCACGTTTCTTGTTGTGCCCGTGGAGACAGCCACACATGCTCACATCTGACTCCTGGTGCACCTGTACAGAGGAATAATGACAGCTTGGTGCCTCCAAGCAATGGCCTTGACCATCACAGCTGTGGCCCTGGAGCCCCTGGAGGACTTGCAGACCCTGTAAATGTTTTGGTTTGCAGTTTCAAGTGCCAGCTGAGGTTCATGGTGAGCAGCACTCCTGTGCAGAAAGTTGGAACAAGTGTCATTTGCTTGCATTGACTCAGCTTGAGGATGGCGAAGTTGGAGCCACCTTGCAGCTATCTCAAATGACCTCCTGGTTAACGACACACAGCCAGGGAGGCAGCAGGGCAAGCAGCCAGATGAAGAGGTAACCTGGCAGTAATGATGCATTTAGAGTGAATCCTGCACAGAGAACAAGACACTCTGTTCCTGTTCTCCCAAAACCAGTGTGAAAGGGTTCCAAATTTTGTCCCTGTTACTGGAGGGGAGGCAAAACCAATAACCTGGTTAATTATTAATGCTTCAAAAAATACCACTAAAAATGCAAGATAAATAACTCAGTGTCCCTCCCAGTCAACCCATTTTTGGAAGCACGTTTTATGTCACAAGATGTTTTAACTGATGATTATATCTCTGTTAATATCCCAAGAAGAAACATGGAAAAGCTTTGGCTGAGGAAGAATTGCCAATGCAATGACAGGCAGTGATACTTTGGATCACAAAGCATTCCTTCGGGGATAGGCGCTGAAGTGATGGATTTTTAAAGCTGTAATAAATTTTCTTTGCTTAATTCCCTTTTCAGAGAAACTTAAATTTTCTGGAGAGGGTTGAAAACACCTTTATGCCAACATTAACATTCCAAAGGGAAAAAAAAAAAGGCTTTATACAAGAGCAATCAAAACTATTGCTGAGACGATACTGGCCACAAGAAGGAAAATGTGATTTTATGGACTTAGTAAAGATTGGGAACCCTGGATTGGGGCTTTCTCAGTCTCTCAAAACTGGCATATAACCTTAAGAAAGCCAAACCACCTCTCAGTGCTTGAGGCTGCCTTGCTGGAGCAGCAATGAGACACTGACTGCCTCCTCTGTGCCCTTGGAGAAGCAAAGGACATGGCACTGGTTACCTGAACTCACAGCACCACTTAGCCCAGATTTACCACTGAAAATTGCTGCTTCTGTTGCAGATTACCTTAGAATGGAAGCAGGCCTTTGTGCTCCCATATAGGCTTGTTTATTTATATATGTTTGTTTATCAGTTAATCTAATAAAGAACTATACTATCCCCCCTCAGTTTGGTCTGTGAGGTCTCTTAAGACCCTTGAATGGAGGAAGCAAACAAACCCATACCATATTACCAGGCAGGTACTGAAATAACTGAGCACAAGTTTTCAGAAATATTACTGTGCATGCAGCAGTTTCTGCATCTCCCTCTCTCCCTCCCTGGAACACAGAGGTTTTATGTTATCACTACAGGTAAAAAACTTAGATATTAGCCAAACTCACCCAGTTTACAGTCCCTGAGCAATAATGCCGTGAACTGTGGGCCCAACAGGAATGCCACAAATTCCTCTCCCTGAGCTAGCTGACAGAAAACAGTGGGAAGAACAGGGCTGTAAATCGCTGCTTCACTATAAATCACTGCATTTGTCACGTCCATTCCAGCACACCTCGGACATGATGGGGCTTTAGTTTTTTTGGGTTTTATACATTGCAGCCTGGATGGCAGCTGGCTTTGCACACATGAGCAGGGTCAGATCACCACGTGTACCCCAGGACCACAGAGCAGTCACGCTCTTCACTGTCAGACTCAAGGACATTATTCTTCCAAAATAAATGTTGTTCTCCAGTTGCCTGGTCTCACTGTGAGCACAGGGCCAGCTCAGGTGCTGGGTAAGGTGTAGAGCCAGCACCCATCCAAGCATCACAGAGAGAGAGCAAAGCCAGGGCTGTCTGCACCTGTCTGGAGAGATGTATTTTTTCAGCACAGGACAAGAACTTAGAATCAGGCCCATTTCCAGGGTGAACACTGCCTATTTTGGTGAAAGATTCAGTATGGGGAAATACATTTCCAATCTGGAGAGAGGGATTTTTGCAGCTTACAAACTGTTCCATGTTTACAGAGTTTTAAACTAGTGTAAGCAACAAAAGAGCACAGATTTGGCAGCAGAAATGAGAATAAGGCTTACAGTTGGTGGACTTGAGTTATACCTGTGAAGCTAACCTAGAATTTTTCAGAATGATTAATAGACTGTGCTTTTGGAGATTTTACTAATTTTTGGTGAAGGTACTCAAGTAAAATATTGTTTACCAGACCTGGGAAGATTACATAGCTGGGCCACGTTCACATGTGCTTTGGAAGGCTTAGAAGGCGACAGAGAGAACAAATGGAAAGAACCACATCCTCCTCTGGACCACAAATCATACCTGTTTGTACCTGAAAGACCATAAATTTATCTGTTTGCAGAGCACTGGCAGATTGCCTGGGAACTTCCATTAAAAGATGTAGTTCTACTGCACTGCACCTCTCAGTGTCAAAGGTGGCATCTTTAGCATGCAAAGGAAAGCCTTAAGGTCACGTCTCTGGTAAGAAGAAAAACCTCTGATTAACCTGACTGCATTAATCTCTGTATTGCTTTCCTGTGAGGCTCTTGGTGTGTTTTCTCCAGCGACACTACAGTGCGCTCAGGTTCCCAGCTTTTATGTTATTCCATTAAATTCTGTTGCACAAGCCTTGCTCTAGGATGAACGTATGAATTCATGTTTTGATGATGTGAAGCAATCTAGCCCTGACCTCGCCACGGTTCCTCACTCACACATAAAGCATCCTCTGAAGCCAGGGAGAGTTTGGCTCTCAAAGCCAATGGCAGGACAGGTCATGTCCTTCATATCCCAGGCAGGCAAGATCTGACTGTGTGCTCCTGACTCCCAGACCTTCCTGGCACCTTTCTGTCTGATAGGGAGCAGACTCATAACCTGGGCTCCAAAGTGCAGGCTCTGTAAATTCAGGAAAATGAGTCTGCCCAGCACAAGCAAAGGGCACAGCTGTGAAATGCAACCTTTTCTGAAGAACCCATTTCTGGCCCTGCCTCCTGCTGCCCCATGCCAAAGTTGTGAACTAACCCCATTTACAATTGTTTAACTCAACATATGGGTCCCAGATAGGGAGAAACAGCCAAAAGGAAGCAAATTGAACTCAATATGGGGAAGTCCCTTCTGCTCTGGGTATGGGCACTGGTGAGCTTGGTCCTACAATGGGGAAAGGACAAAAAGCCAAAGGGAGGAGGAAAGCTGAGCTGGGAGGGGCAGAGGAAGATTTTGTGTGTGCCTGGAAAGGAAACAATGGGACACGGGGAAGGAATTAAAAGAACCACATCCTTCTCTGCATCATAGCTCTGCAGTTTGAGTTACTCCCTCACGCTGGACCAACCCATAGTGCCCTACATCTGACATTGCTCCCCTGTGACTGCTGTGGTGAAGCTCCATGCCATTAGATGTGTCTCAGCCAGGGACCATGAGGGCAGCAGTGCTCTTAGCATGTTGGATCACGTCTCCCTCCTTCTTTCTAATGACATTTTGATGTGTCCCCCACCCATTCTGGCCTATTGCAAGCCCCTACAATTATGCTCCAGCCCCACAGCCTCTGCTGAATGTAAGCCAAAAGATGCTCCTCCCTTCCCTCTACCTCTGACCTCACAGCCAAGCTAATCCTGCTCCAAGCAGAGAAGCTCTCTCTTTGGAGAGAACCTTCAGCAGGGAGGTTCTCCCCACCCACCCAGCTTCCCTGCAGTGCCTCCTGAGGAAGAGCTACACAAGGGAAGGGCAAAGGCAAGGCAGAATCTCCATCCACCCTCTTGTACCTATATAGTCCTCTCACCTCTGCTTCCACTACATTTCTCAAGTTCATTGTCTGGTTTGTGAACTGCTGCATGTCTCATGAGTGCCAGTACTGGTGCTTTTCCATTATTGCTGTATTCTGTAATACACTCTTCATTAATATCCACCCTTGTACACTCTTTAGATGTTCAAAGCACTTGCAAGTATTTCTCCCAAAAGCAGGGCAAGGGAAGTGGGGATGTCAGCCCTAGCAGCCCCACTCAGGAGATGAACCAGTCACTACAGAGAGGAGTTACCAGCAGCATCCTTGGCAGCTGAGTGTCCTGCATGAGGTCCTTTGGTCTGAATAACCCAGAAATAGGTCTCCTCAGTTTATTGTTCCCTTCAGATATAGAAGAAATCTGACAGTGCCCATTCAGTGAGTCACCTTAAGAGCTTTCAGCCATGTACAGAGATCAAAAATGGTTTAAAAAATGTGTGTTTATACACACACACACACACACAGACACATGCATATATACACATGTGTATATGGGTGTACATACATATATACCAACCCAATGTATAATGTATACCTAAGGTAGAACTGTGAATATACAATAGCATAATGTATATTATATTGTAGATATTAATATGTCATATGTGCCTTATAATATGCATGCACATCCCTATGAGATATAATCAGGTTTAATTTTTGACTATGGTCAAGGTATCTATTTGAACATTTGTTCCCTCTTTGGAGGGTGAACTATAAATGTCCAACTCTGCTGTCTCCAGAAAACAGAGGGACTTTATCCCTTCCTCATATCACCTGTGAGAGTGTTGGACTGACATTCTAAACAACCTGAGCACCACCATCCTCTCAGCTCTCCAAGTCCTGTGGCTCTGAGGTCACACCACAATAAGCAGCACTGCTGCCTGGAGAGCTTCTGCTGTGGAGTCTGTAGGGACAGGTTACACACTTGGAGGTGTACAGTGTCCTTCAGGATTTATTTGTTCACTGCAGAGAGAAAGTGAGTCATGAGAAACCTTAAGGTGGAGCACTCAAAACAAGGAGTGTATAAATGATTAGCAAGAGAAGGTCAGCACTAGTCCTTCAAGTCTGAGCATGTTCCACTGGCAGTGGTACATAAATAATACTAGCTGGATGCCTGTGGTTGCAGGAGAACAGCTATCACCCTTCAGGTCTCTGACACATCTCTGACTCATATAAGATCATCAATGAGGCTGATCTCAGTTTTCTTAAAAAAAGGTAGTTAAGGTTACAGAAGTAAAGTGGTAAAAACTCCCTCAGAGCCAAAGGCAGGGATGGGAGATGGACCAGAATTCTATTTACACTCATGCAGAAATGCAATTAATCATCTTTTAGATAAGATCCAATTGCAGAATCTTTATTAGTACACTGATGCAAATGGAGAGAGTGCACTGCCTCTTTTCTTCAGACCACAGGTTCAGTTTAGAGCATTGGCTGATAGGGAAAAAAAAATCAGTTGACCTCTTCAGCGAGCAGGAATGACTAGTGATTCATTTGGAGGTATCTGACAAGAATATTGAGGGGTTTTTTCCTAAGATAAACTCTTCTATACTATTGATTTTATAGGAAATATTCTGTGGATAATACACCTAAGGATGCCAAGTATGTTATCCTTAAATGCACTGATACTTGTAGCATTGCATGATGTAGCACCTAACTACTGAGTACAGCTGTGCTGGTATTTTCAGCAACATCAACTGTATCAACTATTCAGGGTGTCACTGTAGTTTTTTTCCAGCTTATTATCCAGTTTGTTATCTGTGACTGCTCTTAGACATCTTTGACACCACATCTCTTGTAGAGCTACTGAGTAGCTGATTAGCTTTTGAACTGGTACTAAGCTTTTCTTCAGATACTCTGCAGTAAATTGCTTACCATGGATTCAAGTTGGACAGGTGAGCTGCATCACAGAGAAGGGGCAAATCCTTAATGCAGAGAAACAGAAGCTCCCCTGGAGGAGGAAAATATACATTCACATGCCTTTAGGGTAAGGGTCTTATGCTTAAATGTACATAAATAATTTCACAGACATCTGCATATGAAAGGACAGGCTGCACAGCACTGGGTGAAAAAGCAATTTTTTTCAGCCTATTTCTATTTAGAAATTCAAGAGCACAGTCCTAGCCCCCCAGCAGTTAGAGGGAATGCCAGGAACAGTGATAAATATACATACAACAGACAACGTAGACATCAGTCTGTCTTTTCTCAGTGAGCCTCTCTTGTGCATTTTTCTTTCACCTGCAGTCAGTCTGAGATGCTTTGATCCCTACATCCAAGCAGATATCTGCTGAAAGGAAGGAGCCAAGAGCCCACCGAGGTGCAAAGCCAAGGCCAAGTGTTCTAAGGGAGTGGTGGGGAATGAGGTGGATGAGGCACCTTGGACTGCTGAATGCAAGGGGCCAGTTAGAACACGGCTGTGCTGAGCATGGAAGTGCTTGTGGTCCAGTGGCTCCTGCCCCAGCTGGAATAGGGCAGGTGACAACTGGGTGATGCCCCTCCAAAACCTGAATGTTGACCTGTGCCATCCCCGCCCCTCCTTGCTCTCAGGCAGTGGTGGCAGGAATGGTGACACTCTTGCCCTGCTCCAGAGGCAGGAGGCAAGAAGGATGGAGTTCCCATGCTTTGGGGTAAGGATCCATGTTCATTTGTGCATAGTTTCCAGCCTCTGTGCCATCTGACTTATCAGCACTCCCTCTGTAGCCACCACTACACTCTGTGTACCCCACTTTCTGTCTGGGATAATTCTCAGCTCCTCAGGTACCACTGCAGTGCTGGCAGAGTGTGCCTTGCTGGTGGTTTACTGAACTGTTGAATTAAGATGCAATTTTTAATTTTAATGAGGTTTAACTCTATGCAGAACTGTACAAAGTTCAATTCAATAATTTTGCAGGTTTTTTCTGTCTACATATGCTATAGCTATGTGAGGATAGCTCTGTATCTTCATATAACATATTTGTGAATGTGGTCCATACATCCCTCTGATGTGAGAATCGTTAAACATTTTCTAGACAAACATTATCTGTGGAGTAGAAAATCCTTTATATAAACCATATGATGATTCCTTATTATGAATTCCTTAATATCAACCCCTAAGATAGCTGAGATGCAGGGGAGATGTATCTTCTTCTGCACAGCAGTTATGTTTTTCAGGACCCCCAAAATCTGATACTGAACTGGCCAAGAAAAGAGAGGAGTCTCTTGCTCTGGTAACTGGATGTCAACTTCCCGCCTGTCAGACGACTTTGATTAACACTTGACCGTGTCTGGTTTGCAGATTTATTTATTGTTTTGCTTTCAAAATAAAATAATAGAATAAGTCTTTGAAAAAACTAACAGAAAAGAGGTCTGAAAAATGCCAGTTGTTGTATAAACAGCAAGGGGTGAAATCGGGAGATAGAATTTGCTTTGTTTGTGTATGTGGGGACTGGTAGAAGGAAGCAGGGGCCACAGTGCCATATTCAAGTTATAAAACCTTCTTTTAAGCCATTTCAATGAATGTTATGTGCTGAGTTCACCTCATCCTGCTCTACCTTCTGCAATCCCACGGATACTCACTTGTGCAGCAAAAGTTAGGGCAAGGAGCCAAAACATAATGGCCCTGTTTAGGCAGCTGAACTTCTGAAAAGGGTGAAACCTAAAATGAGTGGTCAGTTCTGCCCGTGGACTAGGCCCACGTATGTACATTTTGCCTAGAACAGTATTTTTCTTGTGCATTTCCACAGGCACGGTGAGTGCTGAGATCACAAGTGTGCAGCTCACTCACGCAGAAATAACGAAATGCAGTCTCTTGCCTGTTTTCTTCTTCGAAAGGTGCTACAGGGGACTGCATTCCCAAAGCAACTGCCAGTGAAGTGGTGTCTGCATCCTTTTGTGCGAAACAAAAGAACGAGACGGGACAGAATAGAAGCTACAAACTACTCAGAGGTTTGGCAGCTGCTTTGGATCACGTTTTAATCCACATACATTTAAATGAATAAATAACCAACTTAACTACTTAAGCAGAGCTATCGTTCTTTGTTAGGGTGATCCTCATGCTTAGGCTAAGTGTGTTAATGCTTTTATGCCGAGCAGACCAGCACATTAGAGAGGAGATTGGTGACTCACAGCTCCTTGCAATGAACTGTACTGAAAAAGGAAGTTTAAACCTGTAAACTCTGCCATCCTCACACAGGCACATTGCTATGACACGGCTGTCTGGGAGCACAAGCAGCTTCTCAGATAAATTCATAACAATATTTATTCCATATATTTATTCCTTTTAAAAGACAGGAAGAATAACCCCCTCAAAGCTGACCAAGCTATTTCTTTCTATCCCCTTTTGTTGTTTTCTATGTATCTCTGGGCCTGAGTCAAAACCACTGACTTCTGTGGGGCTTGGATGGGGCTTGCTTGTTATCAAGATTTGGTGCTGACCTCAGTGTGCCACCTCATCTCCCAGGAACTGAGAACAGAAGACCCCAAGCAACATGAGGAAAGAAATCAGATTAAAGTTGCCTGGGACAGGTCTCAATATGTTTTTGGGATAGCTGGTAGTGAAACATGGCTTCAAAATCCAAATAAAGGAGCGATGTCTTGGCACGATATCCAAATACGTGTTTGAAGAGCATCAAACACCATAAAACTGGAGGCTTTCAGCAGTGCTGCTGATTTAAAAATAGGATTGTGATTGAATTTGAAGTTTGCCCATGTTTCTTGTTCCCTCAGCTCTGCTGGTATACATTACTGCTCTGTTTTTTTCTGGGAAACTAGGAAATAAGGACAAACCTGGAAAGTGTAGCTTTCTGCCTGGACCTGCAGTGCTTTAGGCAGCTGTCTTCAAGTGGTCCAGGTATAAAACCTGTACCATCCAGAATGGCACAGAGGGCTTCACAGCCATTCCCAGACCTGCTAGCACAGCCTCAGCAAACTATTGCCATGTATTCAGGTCCTGGCCCAGGACACATCTTCTAAACATTGCTCCTTGCAGATCAACAGCCTTCTGTTCTCCCCTCGTCTCTGTCACCTCCTATTTTTACAAAAACTGTGAAGCACAAGGGAAAAACAAAAAAATCAGTGAGTGTTCTGCTTAAATGCAGGGGTTTGACTAAAGAATAAACAGCAACTAAATATGTAGCAATGCAGAGGTTTCCATAAGCCTGTGAGCTTTGCTAGGCCACTGGGAACACCCAGTGCTGCCTTCTCAGGTGGGGGAGCAGGGGGGGCAGAGGTATTCCTCAGTTCATCCCTTTATCCACACCTAGGGAGGAAATGTCTATTGTTGAGGATAAACCACAGCAAACACAAGGAGCCACCCCTCTGTGACTGTGCAAACCTGCATTCATGGAGTAGGGTGCTCCCAGCATAGCACACCTCCAAACTTCTGCATTTTAGGAGGATCAGCCCCCCTCTTTGTGGATATGCTCTGCCTTGGGGTTTCTCTCCTGTTCCTGAAGGGCTGTGACTACTTCAAGGAAGGAGGAAAATAAAAAAAAGTCTTTTAGTCTCATGCTTTTAGTCTCATGCATTTTTATGGGTAGCAATTTTTATCATCCTTTTCAAAGGTAGGAGGGGAGATGTTCAGTGGCCCTTTGAGGATTTGAGGATTTGGGGTGGGTTTTTTGCTGTTCAGATGAGATGGGCTATGGATGAGACAACCATGGATTTGAAAAATAAAGTTTGTTAATACCCCACTGGCTTTAGAAGTGAAGGTTTGGCATGCACATCTTCCCTTAGGGGTTGTGATTTCTCAGGTGTGAACCCTGTGCAGCAGGGGAGCCACAACATTTGGCAGTAATGCAGAGTGTGGCACAGTGACATGTTTGTTCACACAAACTCTTGCATACACAGAATTTTGCTGAAGTTGAATGTTTAATAAAACTATAGGTGGGTGAACTAAGACCCTGAGAAAGCAAGTCATTTGAAAACGTGGCCCCATGAGTGAAACACTGGTATCAACATCCTGCTGCCGTAAGCAGACCTGTGTTACTGTGGGTCTGGGCTCAGCTCCCTCCTGTAACAGCAGCATGAAGGTACTGGATGAGTTTTTTAGTTTAAAGAACAATAAAACTTTTGCCAATCAACCCCAAAATACACCAAACCACTGATTCCTCACCCCTGCATATTGTTGTGTTCCTTACCTTCATCACATTCCTGTTTTGGCTGTTTCCTCTTTTGTTTGGTAAACTCAGATGTGCTAAACATCTTTTCCTCTACATTCCCAGTGTCATTTTATACCACAGGGCTTCAGTGCCACTTAATGCTGTCATGAGGAATAGTGCATTGACTGCAATGTATATTGCTGGTGTTCTTCTTCACTGCTACAATGAGTCATTATTCAGAGTATGTTTATGTAATATCATAAATACCAATCTCTGGTATTTATGCAGCATAGTATTTACTTGGGCAAGTTGCCACATGCACTAAAGAAGTAAACAAAGAGCCATTCTTTGGAGGGTTAAAAAAGTCTTAAAATGAATCCAATTTTCCTTCATAAGGCACTCCTTGTTATTTTACCTAAAGTGGCTCTTTAAGATATACAGTATGATAAAACACACAATTCCTGGGAGACGTAATTATGGTTCCTAAGAGACTGGTGAATAAACAATCAGGAATAGAGTGTTTGTTTTCCCTAGGTTTTTCTTAACTATTAATGGAAGGCATAAAAAAAAAAAAAATTGGGGAGGAATGTGTTGGGTTGATAAATGGTAAGAAAAGTTGAGGAGCACACTTCACTGAACACCCAGGGTTTCTGCCTAAAAGCACTACTATTTTATTGGATTGCAAATAATCCTATTTTGCTAATGCATTTGTGGTGAGGGTAAATACCACAGTGGCTTCTTTGTTTTTTATATTTACTGTACTGTGTACATCAATGGCACAATGTGTGTTCTAAAGTAAAGAGCTTGCCTCGTCTCACGTTACCTTTGAGCATTAACACAAACAGCTTCCTTCCAGTGAAGGTGGCAGAATCTTCTGCATCGTACAAAATGTTCTGCCTGACACAATTTCCTAAGGAAGGCCACTGGTCACCTCTCTGCATCAGTTACCACAAATCAGATTGATGAAACCAAGCTATTAATTCTGTTTGAATCTTCAGCTTATCACAATCAGTAATATTTAAGCAATGAATGGATTTTGGGGGACCCTCACAGAAGAACAGCTTCATCCCAGCACCTCTCACTGCAGGTTTTTAACCTCATGAACATGATGATCAGGTCTCATTGGTTTAGTAGAAGCAAACATAGACCTCAAAGTCCTCCTGTGGCAAGTAGATCACACTGCTATAGTTAAAATGCATTTATGATCTACTAATTTCTTTAAAAAAAAAAAAAGACAACAGAAGTAACAATAAAGTCTATTTTGTACTAGATCTGAAGTAAATGCCATTTCAGGCAGAAAAGCACACAGCTCTTGAGTTATGGCCTAAATAATTGGAGATACTTCCTATTTATCCTATTTCTATTGGAGATACTCTTTCTATCCTGCACATACAGATTTGTAAAAATGGCTACAAGAAAAACATATGCACAGATGAATCTGGTCAAGCTAGTACTTGTTCCTGTCTTAAGGATTTATTAGAGAAGTGAATAAACATGCTTGTTGTGGTAATTAACCCCATGTAAATCACAAATCCTGCCTTTATGGGGTTTTGTTTGTGCTGCTGTCATTAAAGGCCATTCTGTATTTCCAAATTGGAGGCAAGCCCGAGGTTAAACCTCAGCAAATGATGGGGGAGGATGCACAAAATGGGGATAAAGGGGCCTTGGCAGGGGATCCCCATCAACAAGGCAGCCCCCTTGTCACTTCCTTGAGAGTCCAGAGAAAGGAAAGAAAGCAGCAATAAAAACCATTGAGTCCTATCTTTGAGAAGTCTCAGCTTGGTACCTACATTTTTGTAATCTAAAAAAAATATAAATATTTACTACCTACCTCTCCACTCCCAGGCTCGTTTCCTTTGCCCAGGTGTGAACAAGGGTTTGCCCAGCCTTGTGCTGCCCTGGCAAGTGTGTGGCATGTGCTGGGCTGGGCAAACCCCCCACTGCTTACAGGGGCCTCACTGCTTCTGCATGCTGGCTTAGCTGCTCCTCAGCCTCTGGAGGGTCCCTTCCAAGGTCTGCTGAAATCTACAGGAATCCTTTCACTGATTTCAACAGGCACTGGGTCAGATTTAATGTTCCCAAATCAGGTGCTGGAATGGATGTATGGTCAGTGCTAGTTCAGCCCTCAGGAACAGTCCCTTCTCCTTTCGTTTTAGGGTCCATCCCTCCCTGTTTGCTCTAGCTGCTAACACCATTAGTAATGAAAGTCTGTGTCAAACAGGACATGTCTTCTCTCCTGTAGCAAAGTCCTCAAATTAATTAGCAGCAGTGTGATGCCTTCAAAGAAAACCTGGGTTGGTTCTGAAGCACTGACAGGGTGGATTCTTCAGCGACATCTTTACACACAGCATGCAAATGGTGCAGGTTAAGCCCTAGCAACAAGGAATGAGTTTCCATGTGCACACTTTGATCACTCTGGTAAGGAGGTCCATCAAAGGTGCCTTTCAGTTCAGGACACTTTGTACCAGCGAAAGTTAATCAGTGAGTAGCCTGCAGCCACTCAAAAAGGAGCGTGCTGGAGAATCAGAGACAAGCTCTCCACAGGTCAGTGCTGCTTGAGAGGCAAATACACTTCTCTTCTCGTGCTATGGACCCATCTTGTCTTCTGGCTACACTGAAGACAAAATGATCACCCAACAAAGACAGCACAACACAGCAAAATTGAAAACACATTTTAGCAATTTGCATACCTTGCGTGCCATAGAACACCCCCAAATCCTGGTGGAAATGTGCATACTGTGCCAGACATCTTGAACCCAGGAACTCCCCTCCCCATAATCCCTTGGGACTGAAAACTTTCTGATTGTACTCCAGCTTCCCCATAAAAGCTTCATTGTTACTGCAGCCCAGCCTTTACCAGGAGTCATGGCATCGGGCCACAGCCTCCAGGGACACTCTCAAGCTGCACAAAACAAGTTTTTCCAAACAGTTTAAGTATTTCCCAGCCCAGACTCTCACATTCTAGTTGTTTGTGCAGGGACAGTAACCCACCAAGCCCTGCCTAAAATACTGGTTGTTTAAACTCCACAGAGACATTTTTTCCTAACATTCCTTACTGCTGTAACCTCTTGACCATTTAAAACTACTATTAACGGGCAGACTCCATAGGCCTAATGTCAAGGAGTCATGCCTGCTGCAAAAAAAACAGCAACCAGACAATAGATGTGTCATTGCTGCTTCCTCTGGACCAGTACTTGAGCTCACAATTTCTTAATTTAACTGGACCTTGAACCAGGCCATGAGATATGAAAAGCATCAGCTGAGCAGCTCTTAGCTGTGGTAATATTCTGCGAGGAAAGCAGTAAAGTTTGCTCAGTGGCAGCTGATTGATTCAGTGGCTCTGGAGGAGCTGTATCTCTTGGAGAGGCCTGGGCCACCACACGGGCAGCAGTACCAGGGTGCCAGCTGAGTGCTCAGCTCCCTTGCTTGGCTCCCAGAGCACCTCAGCACACGGGCAGGTTCCCATGGTCACATTTTGGGTGGCGTTGGTCCCTGTAGAGGCTTCGCCCTCTTTTCTAACCAGGCAGCACGACAATTGGAAAAGACCATTGCAAAATTGCTTTTTGTGCTTAAATTTCTCCCCAGGGAGTTAGGGGGGACCCTGGTGGTTGTGTCAAGGCCACAGGCAGGCTGGGTGCAGGGCTTTGGTGGCAGCAGGTAGAAGCTGGGGAGGATGAATGTCACTGGGACACTCTGCAGTTGCCCTGACAATCTCTAAAGGTGCCTGTCTTGCACAGTGCTCATTTCCAAGGGGACATCCCAGTCAAAGGTCCATAATATAGTGGCTCAGGCTCCTCTAGACCCACCACAGAAAGAAGGAGTCTCCTCTTCCCCACCAGGTTTCTGCCAGCCTCTTGAATATGCTTTGTATGAACATCCCATGGGAGTCCTGAGCTGCAGCTTCCATCCCTGCAGGACAGCAGCTCTCCTCTTAAACCAAATCCTACACCTTCCCCTCCATTCTAGTCCTAATCAAGCTAATCATGGCACTCATTTGCTAATTAATGAAATGCTAATAAAAAAAAAAAGGGCCAACAAATTCATGGATACTGTTCATAATGGATTTCTCTCTCAGTTTGGAGGCACTTGCATCTCTACCCTGTGCTGAAAAGGTCAAAACCATTCAAAGTCACAAGCACAGGTCACAGGGGCACTCCAGCCACAGTGCCTCAACTTCCCCAAGCATCCTGGGGGAAATTAATACTGGTTTGAGTCACCACTTAGCACCATGGAGTGTTTGGTGTTTTTTAATATGGGGCCCTTCAGAAAGTGACTTTTCGATGACTTGCTCTGCAAAGATGATAAAACAAACAGAATTGGAGCTGGAGAGGAATTTCTGGAGTGCTCAACACCAGTCCTGCCTCTGCCAGGAGTCCAGGCAGGCCCTTAATGAGCCGTGGCAGGCTGGTGAGTGCCAAGTGGGCATAGCCCTTCTACAGATGCCTAAATACACACTGTTGTTTAAGGAAATAAAAAGCTTTAGAATGTGCTCATGATTTCAGTCAGGAGTGCTTGTGCTTAAATGACCCTAGTCCATCCAACCTTTATCTCCCTGAACCTGGGGGGGCTTTGGGCAGGGGCAGTGTAGACACTGTGACCAGCCAGCTGCCCTCCCCAAACACTGCCAAGCTTTTCATTTTGTGGCAGTGCCCTCTCTGATCAGGCAGCAGCAGAAAGCAAGCCTGCAGTGCAGTGTCATCTAATACCTTGGAATGGCCCTGTAGCTCAGTTTGCTCCAATTTGCTAACACATGCACCACAATTACAGGGCTTGTGTTTAGGCATATCTCAGGAGTTCCTTGTACGTGGAATGGAATGGGGTAATTCATCCAGAGCTCACCAGGGAAAGGCACAGAGCCCTTTGTACAGATGGGAAGAGCCCCAAAAGCATTTGGAAATCTGGTGCAGATCAAACCTGATGTCTGGCAAGATTCTGCTTTTGCACCTTGCCCTTGTTTCTTTGCAGCCTCACTGGGGACTGCTGGCAAGGCTGAAGAAGAATGCAGGCAAATTCCCTCGTGAGGGTGTCCAGTGCCACTCCAGTTTCAGTGTGAACTCTCTTCCTTGGCTTATCTTGCTTAGGGACACCCTGGAAGCTCACAGATGCCAGTCTGGAAAGGACAGCTTCAGCCAGGCAGAGAGGGCTCCTGGGCAATCATCCCCAGTCTGCTAGAGGGGTGCACAGCTCAAAGAAGGAGAGTTGGCTGTTCACACAAGGCTTCTTGCCAGCATAGCTGTGTTGCTTAGAGGTGCTCTACCTTTCTCTTCCTGGCCACTGTAGCTATGGTGGCAAAAATTTAAATGAAGACCAAGCCCAAGTGTTGGAGTTCATCCTTTGCCTTGTGAGTGCTTCATGGCAATGTCTTATGTTGCCTAATAAGCTCTGCCTTGCATCTCTCATTGCACAGACTGAGCCTTGTACTGAGCTTATTGGATCTTGTATAAACCCTTGGTCAGGCAATGTGCAGCCTCTCCTGGCTGTGCCCCTGCAGGGCTGAGGTTTTGCTCTGTTTCATGATGTTTGCTGCAGGTCTGCACTGAAACACCAAAACCATCCTTGTTCCAGGCTCAGCAACACTCACCTCTTCTGAACACGAAGCAGAGATGTTTTATGTGTTTTGAGTTGGCAGTAAACCATCAAAGAACAGCTGATACTGTTAGTGTCAGTAGTAATAGCTGATGGAAAAATAAACTCATGGCATTGTTTTTTGCCTAGAAATCTACCTCACCTTAATGCAAATATTCTACCAATATTCCACTGATCTGTACCTGACAGAGCAGCACTGGTGGAGCTGTGCCATGCAGCCCTGTGCCAGTGGGCTCTGAAGGTAAGTGAGGTCCTGTCCAAGGCACTCAGGGCTCTGCAAACCCTTGGGGCTTGGTATTGAACTGTGATGGTTCCTCTTTACAATACAGTGAATTCCTGGCCTTCGAGTGGGGCTGTTGTGTGTGGGCACAACGTGACGGTAACAGCTCTGCAGTGGTTATGGTCTTTTGGGAGATGGGAGGGTGGCTGTGTTACCAGGAAGGTTGATGCCTCTTTCCTGATGCTTTTATGGAGTTTCTGACAATTGTTTAGGACATTTAATTTATAAATTTCTCAAGAGAGGTTTTTATTTCCCAGAGGACTGAAGCATTTTGAGCTCTTCACACTGAATTATTGGCCCCAGATGAAAATGAAACCATGCAGCTGCCTGGACTATAATGCTGCCATGAGAGGATGGACATGGCTGTCAAACACAGGTCCTTGTCGAGGCCTATATCCATGCTCCCAGTGAAGGATCACAGCCCCAGCTTGGAGCTGGCAAGAGCCCTTCCACTAAAGGAATTACAATTTACAATCGCTCTCGCTAAAGCTACATTTGGGCCTTTATCTGCCCTTCTTTGATCTTCTCCACAACCTCTGGCAGGTCTTCAGTGCATTCAGTTCTTTATATTAAAGCAATCAATCCCCACATGCAACCAATTAGGTTTAGACATAGTTTGGTGACCATAACGCTGCACAGACGTTCTACCAAGTTTTCAACAAGAGAGGGTGGCTCCTACATGTCACTTTCTAGTGGAAAGCACGCTGACTGCAGTTCAGAAATATCCCAAGGAGAAAAACATTTTCCAGAATTACACTCCAAGCCCAAACGTCCCACTTGCAGACAACGTGCTGGCTTTGTGTACATACAGTAGGGACCCAAACACGGCTCCTCCTCGTTGGGCACAGCACGCAGGGCAGGAATCTCACTAGACCTGTGTGACCAGGTTTGCCGTCCAATAACCTCTTCACCTGCCACTGTCATTGCTGCTAGCAACACACACCAAATATTTTTCGCTTATCAGAAGTCAAGAGGCGGCAGCACATGCGAAGTCCTTCAGGCTTGTCCGTTTTGTCCGTGTTCCCCAAGGAGAGGTGAAAGAACAGCCAGAGCAGGTGTGCACTTGCCCTTGCTGCCTTTGCTCTGAACACAGTGCAGCCCTTATTGTTCCTCTCTTGCTGCTGTGTTGATGCACTGCAGCATGGCCAGCACCCATGGTGCTAGGTAAAGCTCCAGTCTGGGTAGTCTTTAGCGATACATCCTCCATCTGTTCCTGGTGTCAGATAGTTCGTACTTTGACGTGGATGAAGAATGAGATTCCCTTCCCTTCAGATAACCCTGGAACAGCACAAGTCTTCCAGAATTCAGCAGAGGCATTGAAAGCATGTCACCACCGTCTCTTTTGAGCTGTGGGGTACAGGCTGTTGACAGTGATGTTTGTTGAAGTGTCCTTGAGGCTGTTCACGATGGATGTTGCCCTGCTCGTGACAGAGAAGGGCACATTTCCTTGTGTGGATCATTTCTTTTCAATGGAAGGAGCCAGTGTTGATGCCAAGGGCTGGTTTGGTTGCTGGGTCCCCTGACAGGGAGAGCATATCTTGAGTTTGGGGGCTTGATGGCAGCAAGATCAACTGCAAGTCATTTCTCTCACACCTTGGGAGCCCTCTTCTCTGTCCTTCCTGCTCACACCGCACCAAGGAGACAGAGGCATCCATATGGACCTTCTAGGTCTTGCTATAGCACAGATGTGCAACAAGAAGCCCACAAGCAGCAGCAGTACAGACCATGGTCCTGGCACTGGGCTAATTGTAGAGTTTTTCTATTACAGCAAAAGGTCTGGATGATGTGGCAATAGGAACTCTAATGAAGTTCAGATGGACAATTATCTAATGGAGCAGCTTTCCTCCAAAAATGTCATTCTGTCACAGTCAAAATGCTTTGTGAAACTATCATTTTACCAACTATTTTTCTGAGGAAAAAAAAATTCTAATAATTTTTAAAATAAAACAGTTAGGCTTGGGGTTTTTATTTTATATAATATATACATTTCTGAAAGTTATAATGATCTAAATAAACCAAAACTATTTATTTTTATGGAATTTTCCTTTGTGGAGAATTTCAACATTTTGAGGTTTTGTTTTGAATTGGAATGAAAACAAATTTCAAAATCTCAAAATTGTCTGTGAAATACAATTTCCATTCTCTGGCCAGCTCAAGTTTCAGGCTAGAGCATGTATAATAGATCCCCTGCAGGGAAGCTCTTTAGGAAAAATGTCTCTGAAAGAATTTACTGGTGCAAACATATAGTTTTAAAGATTTGTGAATTTGTCCAAGCAGACGTGTCCCCGCTGAAAACTCCTCCAAGCCTAAGAAACCTCCACAAGTTCCTGAAAGACTTATTTCTGAAAGTTATTGCTAACTTTGTACAATTGATGGTGGTCATTTCCTGGCATTATGTTAATTAGCCAGTCAATCACAGTTGTCATTTATTTGCAACAGACCACAGAATCGATACTGTAACTATTTTCTTGGTCAATTTTGGTTGGACACCTTTTAACAGTTTAAACTTGAGATTATAAGCTTTATTTTACGTTTTCAATGTAGGTCCTGTCTGTTCACACTGAAATATTGGATAGAACAGAATTTATATGCTACAGTATTTCAATGAATTTAAATATTTATAGCCTTAGCAAAAAATTCCAAATAACTCATATGACTTGCCCTTTCAGGGTAAAGAAGAGAAACCTATCCTAAGACAAATTAATTATTAGGGATGTTGATGGAGACTTACTGTGAGTGCTGTTTTCAAGTGAGTTACCTTGGATTTACAGTAACATAAGTGAGATTATATCTGAATCTGTTCACGGCAGCTTTGTATATCATAAAGGTAGGAAGCAGCCTAATACTGAAGTGCATTAACATAAAGTGATTGTATGTTAATCACACACTCTTTAAGAAAACAAAACAAGACAAAACAGAAAACAAAACAAAACCAAAAAAAGACCCTGCATGCCATGGGGGCTTTTGCTGCCTTTTTCTGGTTGGTTTTACTGCAGAGAATTTGGTGTGCACTGTGCTAAGACACTCCTCAGAATGTCTCTGCTCCAGAAAGCAAAGGCTTCGTGTCAAGGTGAAAGCTGAACTAAACACACACTCTGCAGTCAAAGTTTGTTTATAGCTCCTGACTCTGGGTCAGTTATGTGGCAGTTTCCCTAAACAAACAAGCAAAAGAGAGGTCAATGTCCAAATACTGGAGTGCAGCTCATTTAAGCTTCTTCAGCAGCTGGTGGAGGAGCAAAATGGGAACAAGCTGCCACTGAAAGACAGTGAATCAAACTGATGCCCAGGTAGGACTCTGAGCTGTCCTTGTCTTTCAATGAGATGCCTTTGACCAACTATCTCAGCATGACTCAGGAAGTTATTGAAAGCACATTTGGCACTTGATGCGTTTGTTGCAGAATCAGCAACACAAATCTTTCAATCCACTGTCCTGAGCTGTTACATTGTAAGGTGTGTGTTAAATCATCACAACAGGAATCACTCCATGAATGATTGGAGAGAGGAAAAAAAAACAAACCAAAATTGCACAGTAAATCTACCCAGGAATGACACACAGAAGCACAGCTAGTTGAATCAGTTCTGTATGTGTCCCTTTCCCATACCTCTGTTCAGCAAGGTATTTTCTGGAATCTTTACCCTGTTGAGTTAGCTGTTGACTTGTATATACAAACCACCTGCTTTGCTAGACTGTCCATGCATCCTATACCCCTTACGGTAGTCATACAATCTCTATATAAAATTCTGTCCCTTCCTGCCATGTGTTGTCCCAGAAAGATGTTATCCTGCTCCCTGCTCAGAGGCTGGCTTCACAAGAGCACTGCCAAGCCACCTTGTCACACTGAGGAAGCAGTGCCAACACTGCAGCTCAGCTCCTTCCGTCTTGGAAGGGGAGCTGTTACGACTGGAAATGAAGAGGAAAAGGTCTAGCAGGGAGTCAGGTCCTTGCTGGGAAGGACCTGTTTGTTGTTGTCATGTGCTTGATAGTATTTCACTTGTTTGATATCAGCGAATTCATCAGTTGGAGTCTTGGTCACTTCCCTCGGTGTAAAATTTCAATACAGCGTCACAGAATATTCTGAGTTGGAAGGGACCCAAAAGGATCATCCAGTTCAACTCTTAAGTGAATGAGATGGCCCATGCAGGGCATCAAACCCACAACCTTGGCACTATTAGCACCATGCTCCAACCGAGTTTATCTCAGGGTCCACATTGCAAAGTCATTAAGTTTCACTCGCAAATTAAGGCCCTTCCCTATCCAGTACGCCTCTGCTCCTGTGTTTTGGAAAGTTTCCTTTAACACTGTGGTTTTTCTCTTACATTTTTGCCACCTGCCAGTATTTCTGAAGGGGTCTGTCAGAAGCACTGTGTGTTGGTTTGGCTCTGCTCTGCCCATGGCACAGACTGCCTTCGAAAAGAGTAAATATAAATCAGAGGTGTGTGGCTTTGAACAGCCCACACTGGAACAAAAATAAAGATTTGCAAAAGGAAAGCAACCTTTACTCATGCAGGTTTATTCTAAGGGAAGTGGGCAGCGAACTGGTCCCAGGAAGATCGCAGTACAGGAATCCCTGGATTCCTAGACAAAACCTGTCTAAATGAGTTTGTGGTCAGCACTTGAAGCAAGCAATTGACCTTCCCATCAGCTCTTACAACAGCCTGCCGGTGGCAGAGCTCCATGTGGCTGGCACAGGGAGCTCCTCTGTGGCTTCTGCTGGCAGTCTGACGTGTGAAGGTGCGCTCCCACATTAACTGCGCACCACAGCTTGGAAACCGCTGCTCCTTTGGATTCCACCTGCGAGCCTTTTTTTTCCTCCTCAGAGTGTAAACATGTGGGCAAACAGGGAGAATGGTTTAGAAAGCAGCAAGCATTATTAAAATGCTTAAAGGAGAAGAGGATGGTGTTCAGCTGAGCAGAGTTGAGAGGGAGGAGACTGTCCAACTTGGAGGGACAAGGGATCTGTTCAGGGAGCCACAGAAATATTTGTCTGGAAGCCATGGGAGAAAATGAAGAAAAGTATGCTTTACAATAAACAATCCTATATCAGGCTAGGAAATATTTTTGTTGGGAAAGCCCTGGACTTTAAAGTCTAACAGAGGTTTTCCAGCAGCCAAAGAATAGATACATGCGTAGAGTAATTAAAATAACATCAGATTCCCATGCAGAATGTATAGTACTTTTAGAGCAGCAACTATTACACAGGACTAAAGACCCGTGAGAGATATCTCAACTGCTGCCCCATAGTCAGCCAGCTGCAGTCTCTGATCTGCAAATGTGTCAGCAGGAAAAAATGGGAGAAATTAAATGGGTCAGTATAAAACCAATAACAAAGTAGGAGAAACACAAAATCTATGACATAAAATCAGTATTCATTCATTTTTTATTGTCAAGCTCCTTTTGCAACGTGGAAATAGCTGGTTTGCAGTGGAAGAGCTCAAGAAAAACTTTCTTGCACCTTCCTAAGCAGATGAACATGGTCACAAAGCCTACTTAACAATTAACAATTCTGTTTTAGTAGTAGTAGTAGTAGAAGCAGCAGCAGCAGTAATGATTGTTGTGTCACAGTAGCCCTGAGAGTCATGAGCTGTATCCCCTGGCCTGGTGCACATTGCACTCTGCAAGCACACAGTCACAGATGGAAGAGCTTAAAACCTTGATCTCAACTGTAAAATTTTGATTTGATTTAAAATTTGCTCTGTTCCAGCAAAGATTTATTTGTGTGCTTTTCTTTACCACTGTGAGGAATGTGACTACTCACAATGTGAAGAGCAAAGCACATGCAGGATGAGAATCAGACAAAAGCAAGCAAGAGAGGGGAGATGGAGAATATTAGCACCCCTGAAGACTTTATCTGCCTTTGCCTCTATGGAATGTGAAGCTTTATTTACTGTTGAGCCTTTCCACACTCAGAAAACATGGGTGAAGACCCAGAGCATGCTTAGATTGCCTTAAAACTTCAGATATTTAAAAATGGCAGCACGGTTTGGCTTCTTCTTTGACATCTGGTTTCTGAGCCTTGCAATGCATTTGGATCACATTTTCAGGCTTTTGCCTGCAACTGGAAGAGTTAGAAATTTATTGTATAAAAAAAAAGAAAAAAAAAAAAAGAAAAGTGAGAAAGTCATGTGATTCTGTGCTTCCAGGAGCTGAGACTTGAAGAAAAAGCCCACCCCAGACTCACAATAAAATCATGAGAATTGGAAACACCAGACTTAAGAAGCTCATCCAAGCTTTCTGCTGTGCATATGCAAAACCAGGGTGTTGTCAGGACTAGTTAGCTAATGTCATAAAGCACTCAGAAGAACAACGTTAGTTATTATTTAGGAGGAAACCAAAGTGTAAAGTGTTTTACATATAAATCTGCCCTTTAGAAGAGCAACATTAAAAACGCAAGATTGAGCTCTGGATTACTGAGGGGTAATAAAGAGGTTTTAAACACAGCCATAACTCATTCTGCATGAAAATGACTCAGCAGTGTCTTGACCAAGCTGGAAACAGGACCTCTGGAAGTGATTAGGGGTGGACTGTCTCCCAACATGCCTTCCCCCACGAATCTGCTTGGGACGGTGGATGTGCAGAGCGGCCCAGTGAAAGGAGCCAACCCCCGAGCTGGGCAGGGAGATGGTGCTTCTGCAGCTCCAGAACCTCTGTCTCAGGAGCAGAGCGAGGAATGGTGGCAGTGGCTCTGCTGGCATGACAGGTAATGTCATGCAAAGAAGCAGATTGTGCTGCAAACCACATGGTGTGGCTGCCCTTGTGTCTGTACTGCAGTGATTTTGGTGGTTTCAGAGGATCTGGAGCTTGGCTATGTGGACTGAACAGCTCCACTGGCAGTTGCAGCCCGTTTGGTGCCCTCCTGAAGTGCCTCTGTCCATTTGCTTTGAGGCAGAGCAATCCAGTTTGCACCACTGAGACCAGGCTGCCATGCAGGCAGCATTGGGTGAGTGGGGACAACAGGGAGATTTCCTTCACAAGCCACTCCTCAGCTGAGCCAATCCACTGCCACCCACAGCTCAGCATGGCTGGCGTAAGGGACGTCATCTCTGAGGGCAGAACTGAGCCTTCTGCAAAAAAATATTTCGGGCCAAGTATTTTTCTCCTTTGTCCACTTGTCAGTTCATTAAAATATTGCCAAGGGGGCGAGGACTTGGTGACAGCAAATGCGAGCCTGCTGACAAAAGGTTTGCTTTTCCTTTGCACCTTTTGCAGGCCCTTCAGAAGTCCCTCCTTCCCCAGACACCCCCAGCTAAGAACCACTGCTTTCAGTCCTTCGGACCAGGTCTGTGAGCAGCAGAGCTCTGTTCACTTTGATGGCAGCAGAACAACGCACACATGTTGAAATGTTCATTTCCTGGCTTTAGGAGCTGCCCCAGAGCTGGACATGCTACACAACTGCTTGGAACCCGCTGGTCTGCTCCCCTCTCAGATGGAAGGAGAAGGGAGTGCTGTTACTTTGTTAGGAGAGAGCTCAAAACAAACAAGCCGCCACCAACTGCAGTTCATGTATATGGTTATGATTTTAAATTGCAAACAGGAGGCTACTTGGCTTTGCATAGTAAGCATTGTCTGGCAGTGGATGGGCTCCTCTGATCTCCCTGAGCCTTGGATTGCTGCTGTGAGATTGTGTCACAACTAGTCATTAATTATTTCATCAAAAGCTTATTTTTCTCATTTCCTCATCATTATTTCCACCTAGTTTCTTATAAATTGAATCCAGTTATTGGCAAGGCTTGTTGCTCCCCTAAGTGGGGTCTGGGCTTTGCAGAGAAAAACATAGACCAGAGGAAAAAAATGTATTGTTAACATATGTAGTTCACGTGCATACGTGTGCAAGCACTGAGCAAGGAATTGCTGTGTATGTGTGTAAACATTGCCCTGACCCTCTTCTCATTTACTCTGGAAGAAATTCCACTTCCTTAAAACTACATATTCCTCCTGTCTTCCTACCTGAGAACAACAAAATATTGTGGAAAAAAAATATTGTGCAAAAAAAAAAAAGTTATTGTCATCACCATGGGAATGAATAAACAAGGAAAAGCAGGAATGAAAAAGGTGAGTGGAGCTATCAGGAGATCCTGACTGTACCTTCCTGTCCTTGGGAGATACTTACTTTTTTAAAGGGTCACAATATTCTTGGAAAAATGGAGACCCCTCCTGGTAATGCCAGCCCTGATAGGCAAAACAGGATAGATAGCTCTGCTCATGGATTATCTCATTTCAGCCACAGGAGATTGGGACTACCAAACCAAAGAAGTGGGGGAGGAGCAAGGCAGCCAAAAAGTCCAGAAAAGAGGCTCAGAAAGCTGTCCTGTGCCCAGCTGCTGAGATGCTAGCCAGGGGAGAAACAGGGACATCCACTGACACCTTCACCCCCTCAGGGAACAAAAGCAGCCTCACAAACACATTGCAGGCAACAGCCTGAGGCACAGAGGCTGCCGCTCAAGTGGGACAGAGGTGAGAGGAATGCCCTGGAGAGGCTCTCCAGGCACTCCCAGGAACCCAATAGCCTGGATGCTAAGCCAAAACATGCTCTGTTAGACAGAAAGCTGCTGCTGCCACCCTTCCATAGCCTGAAGCTGGAGCAGCCCGGCTGCAGGGGACAGGAATTGGGACAGGAATTAGCAGCAATTGGCTGTACCTACGTATGAGTCCTCGTGGTGAAGAGTCTGGTTGTTTTTGGGAAACACAGAGCCTTTTGGGAAACACAGAGCCTTCTCCTCCCAATCTGTTCAGCATGTTGTGTGCAGAGCAGTGAGGAATGTCAGCAAGATCCCTCTGTGTGTGACTCAGCAATGGCGCCGTGATAAGCACGGTTTGTCCTGCAGCTTGTGCTTAAGAACGCAAAGATTTACCACAAGGGCTCCAACTCTTTCACAACACCAGAGGAGCAGCCACACTGGGCCAGGCCAAAGGTCCATCTAGCTCCTGTCTCCAACAGTGGGCAAAAGCGAAATGCCTGGGGGAAAGTATGGACACAGGGTAAGCACATACAATATTTCCCCTGGGTGCTCTCCCAGCCACCAACCATCTCCAGATTAGAAAATTTTGGAGCCAAGTATGTTTTTGTGTACTTGGAGCCCTGTAAACTGCCTTGGGTTGCATCCTTCAACAGTCCTTTGTGCTTTCCCTAACCCTTAGGCTCTCTCAAGACTTACTCTTTCTGATCTCTTGTTTGTATGCCCTCCAGATACTCTTCACTGTCTGCATGCTGGACGTATGCCCCTCTATATAATTCATCCGGGTTTTCCACCCTTAGTCAGACATGCTCCTCCTTTCTTCCCCTGTCCTTCAGACTTCACCACAACTCATGAAGAAGATGCCTAAAGCTCGAAAGCACCTACTGGGACTGTCCCTCACTTGAAAGTTGACGCTTCCATGCTACAAACTCTCGAAAGTTTTTGGTTGCAGGGTACACATATTGTCCCGTGTTTCCTCATCCACACTCTTTCTTTCTGACCCCTCATTTTTGCAGTTCTCTGTACAGGCTTGGTGGCCCTCTTTGAAGTTTATCTGTGTTTCCCCCCGCCCCAAATCTCAGTGGATTATGAGAATTTTAAAAAAAAAAATATTTGGCTGTATTTGTAGCAGAACTGTTGATTAGAAGTGATGGACCCATTTTCTGGTGCTGTCACCGTGTTGTAACCAAGGTTGGGCCATGGAGTGTGTGACACTCCTGGATTAAGTGGATGAAACATGCATCAGATTTCTGCAAAGTGGGAAAAAGACAAAAGTCTTTCCAGAAATCCCCGTGCGATCTTTTTTTGGCTCCTGAGAAAGACCCGTTAAACAAGCCTTATCAACACAGACCCCATTCTGAGGGGACACTACATGTGGTGGCTTGGCCTTAGTAATTCAGAACTGACAGTGAAAAGACAAGTCCCTGAGATCTGTGGCTCATTCCCAGAAGCAGCAAAGTCATTTTGAGTGCTACTACAGTCAGGGGAGGAGTCAGGGTAAGAGATCACAGCTGTCCCTTTTGGGAAGGCGGTGTCCACTCTTCATCCTGGACTTCCCAGTAATGAATCACCTCTCCAAGAAAGCCATTCCCATGAGTTCAGTGGGTTCAAAGAGCAGCTCTTGCACCCATGGTGATGAGTCAAGCTGCTGCTCTCTATGCTTTCTGTTGGATTGTCACCAGCACTGACATGCAGACCCCTTGTTGCTCTGCATGGGGAAAAATTTACAGGAGCTTCCTCACTAGGGCTACCAGCTTTGAAATGGCACTTTCTTCCACCTGGGGAAGATGAACTAAACTGGTGAAACAAAGGAAGGCTGTTATTCCTCTCACCCCTCCTTCCTTGGTGAAGGGAAGGAGGTCACGTAAGGTCATATGATTTTTCTTATTCTTTCCTCATCAGACTGAAGGATTGAGCTTTATGGGCTCTGGCAAGGTTTTTCCCATCCACATGTTTCACAGATACTCCTTATAAAGAGTTAATTTCTTGTCTGGCCTCTAATTTTGAAAGTTAAAGTCCATTGCTCACAGAAATGGTACACCGTGGGCAGAATTCTTGTAAACATCTCCACATTCCCCTGCGCTGACAGGAAGGTGCAGAGACCGTGTCTACATATCTTCAGGGAGCATGTCTGAAAGCCCACCAGCCTCGGGCTTCTCCCAGCCAGGAGGAGTGCATCGTTTCAAGCAGTGTTCTGGTGAGCTCCTGAGTGGTGCCCTGCCAGAGGAAAAGCAAACAGTGGGGCAAGCTTCGTCTTGCTGCACATGCAAGGAAGGAGAGGATGTAGAAACGCGTGTGGCTTAACCCTTGGATGCTCATCACGAAGACTCGGCACAGGAGCCATGGAAACACTTCTGGAGAGTCAAACCTCTGCCAAGTATTGCTCACCTCTGCAAGTGGCTCAGGGAGGATCTGTACATGCTCTAACACACCACGACTCCAGGAGCCATGGGAGCAGATGATCGGCTGCAAACTGGTCCAAAACTGGAATTAGCTCCTACCCTTGAAGGAGCACACAAAGCACAGAGGAAAGCTATTGTCAACTAAACAGAGTATTATTTGGCTTTGCCTTTGTTGCCCGTTTGTGTCTGGTGTGAAGTCATTGTCCTGTAACCAACAGCAGGCACACGCATTCATGACACTATCAAAGCAGAAGGAGATGTTGTCATTCTCCACTGGAATTAGAAATCTTGCCAGGAGGAGGAAAGAATATTTTTAAATACGGTGTTGCTACATTCCCATGACTCCACAGAGCAGGAAAATATTTAAAGAATTCTTACTTAACATCTTTGTCAGTGTATAGGCAAAAGAAGATGCTTTTATAGCTAAGGTTTATCTGTGTAAAAATATGGGGATAAAAAAGGATAAAAACCCCAACTACTGTAAATATGTAAATCAGCCTTTGTTTGGAAATGTTTTGCTCAGTTCAGGGCAAGAATGTTATGTGTTACCTCCACCCACACTTTTATTCTACCTATTCTTATAAATCATTCATGCATTTAAAATGATATTAAATATTTTTAATAGTTGCTATATAGAGACTGAATACTTAGGGGAAGGATTTTTTTTCCCTAACATCTAACACACCAAGGTTGTGCCCTGGATAGCAGCCAAGACATCTGCTCCCAAATAAATATTAATGCTACACCTCAGCATGCACCCTCTGATAGTTGTCAGGACTGTAATTCACAGCGCACATCTCACCGAGAGATTTTCTTGCACAGCACTCCAAAGCTCTAACAAGCTTTGAGCAGACGACAAAACAGTCTGGCAAGCTGGCAGTGACAGCAAAAATGGACATTTTTGCAGCAAACCCAGAGATTTATACAGTGTCTTCCAGAAGAGCAATACATTATGGGAACACCACACATCTGCATAATTGCACTCTACATGATGCCATCTAATCCATACAGCCCACTGTGCTGGAATATGTGCACTGATCCCCTAAGGTACACTGGGCTCCATTTAAAACATATTAGCACTAATCATAGCATCTTCTCACATTTCCTATGCAAGAATGAACAGCAGAAGGAATTAATTGCTCTCCCCTCCTCCCCCGTGCATATACAGCACATCATGTCCCGCTCACAGCAGACCTGAGGCTCAGCACGACACAGGTTATCTCCTCATGGAGGTAACATCACTATACACAGCCCATGGATTTAATTTTCCACAATCTGTCTGGTTTAATGGTAATTAGTCCCTTTAAGAGCTTTATACTGAAACATGGACACCCCTAGACCAGCCTAGCTCAGGCAAGCTGTTGTTATAGGGCTAATGCCAGCAGCCTGTCTCAGAAGCCCCTTAGGTCACAGACCCTTTTTTTCTGGTTGCTCATCCTCCTTCTGTTCCATCAAATGTACTTAGGACATTTCTGAGCTCCAGCTCAGAGCCTCAGCTGCCACCAAAGGGCAAATGTAACAGCAGTGGCAGAGCCTCTGCCACATTTCGGTTCCAGGTCTCAGCCACAGCAGGTGCATGAGCTGCAGGAGCCCACGGGTGCCTCACACCCACAGCACACCCTGAGCCACGAGGCTGAGCTGGAGCTGCAGCTCTGCAGCTTCTCTCAGTGTTGGCACCAACTCGCCAAACTGAGCTCTGAGTTCTTCACACTAAAGAGCAACAGGGTCTCTCCTTCCCTCTTGCCTGTCTGTCTCTGGAGTCCAGCAGCGTCTGCACATGAGATGGTGGGGAATGTAAGGGAGATGTAAATTAGCAAAAAGTTAGAGTTGGGTTGGGAAAGGCACACAGAAAACAGAAAGCTAAAGGGACCTCATGGTGCCAGTGCTGTTTCTGAGATAACTCATTTGAAAGCAAAAGGGGAATAATATATTTAAACTGAAGCAGAATTACACAATGGGGAGGGGCTGGGACACTACCCAGTTGACAGAGTCAGCAATAGAAGAGAGCCTTAGTCATGCATCAAGAGAGGAACTGGATACGTTTTTGGAAGCAGAGCAAACTGAGGCATAGATTCACTGGCCAAGGTTAAATGAGTTGGAAAAGAAAGTGATTTATGTGTGCTGGGCTGATAAGGGCAGGTCTTGCTGGGCTTTCAGGGCAGACTTCCCCATTTCTTCGTGTTCCTACATTGCCTGTATGCTTCGTTCATCCTGATGAGATTAAATGTAATGACTTTGGAAGTGTGAAGTTGCTTTGAAACTCTAAATCAGTGGGATTGCCTTTCCCTGAAGTCAGTAGGGAAAGGCTGGGCTGAAACCAGCTTGGCAAAAATCAATACTCAGCTTTTGATAACATATAACATAACATAACATACAACTAAAATAACATAACAAACATAACACAACACTGTTTAGCTTAAGCAGAGGCGGCAGGTTTGAGCTCTTGAAAATACACTGCTTGTGTCAGAGAAGGGATATTCTTTTTTCATCTGCCATGAAATATTTTTATGATGCAATATTCAGTGGCAATCAAAGTGCATATGGGCTGAAACGCAAGCTGAGGTTTTATGGCTCCCATTGGTTCAGCATCTCTGAAAAGTCAGTGCTGTGCTTATGCACAATCTCAGTGGGGAAATAAGGATGAAGCGTCCTGGAGGGGAGACCAGTTCTTCCTTGGCTCACACTTAAATGTGTCCATTCAAGCACGTGTATCACGTCCAGCACCACCTACTAAGTGGAAATTGAAATCCTTGAACCAAGGGGAGGGAGGAGGCGTATGGGGGGTGTCTTCCCTCTAGACTTGGTAAATGAGAACTAAAAGTTACGTCAGGTTTTCTCAGAAGTTAATCTGTGGCTCTCAGGCCAACGTGGGTTGTTGCCAATGACAATCTGATTTCTGCATCAGCAGGTCACAGAGATCAGGTGGGGGCAGAGGGAGTGCATATATCAGCCCAATGAGACAAGGCTGGGCTCTCTGTCCACTGTTTCCTTCCCCTTTGGCTGGCATCCCCTGTCCTGAGACTGGGGGTGTGGGATGGAAGTAACCCTTTGATAAACATAACCCAGCTGTACTCAGAGGCCACCCCTGGCAGGCAGCTGTGGGGCTTCCTGGACAGTCAAGGGATTCTGTAAAGCCAGGAGGTGAAATGACTGTGTAACAGTCATTAATGTTGCATGCACTGTGTTTACTAAAGGCTGGACAGGTGAGGCAGTGGCTGTGATACCCGTGCTGACCATATCACACTCATCTCCTCACTGCCACAGCAGGGCCCAGTAGCTCGGGCTTTGCTCTCTTGCCTCCTCTTGCATCCTGGTTATTGTCCTGGTGCACAGACTCTGCAGGTCTGTGCCTCAGGTTTGCCTGTCAGGCTCTCCAAGAAGCCTAAGCACAGAAGCCACTGTGGTAAAGGCCACTCAGCAGCCTGATGGGAGGTGGGTGCCGCTGCACTGGAGGGGCCAACCTTGCTTCAGGTGAGTGGTGTGGACTCATCACACCCACTGGCCTGGCTGAGAGTCTGCCCTCCTGGGTGGGCTGCTCTGCAAAACCAGATGAAATGGATGCAGGAGCTATTTTGTCAGAAGACAGCATCAGACAAGAGGCAAAATGTGATGTAGGGTGTGAAATCTGCATCCTGGCTCTTGGAGTCAAAAAGATAAGAGAGGTGAGAGTTGAACAGGATGAATCTCACAGCCTGAGATCCTGGCTATGCTGTGAACACACTGGGGCAGGAGGTCCAGCTACAGCTGCCAGTTAGTTCTGGGGCAGTCTGAGGACATTTTGGCCATTAGATTTAGAAAGCATAATCTTTCCCAGCCTCTCCTCAGAAGCCTGAGAGAGTTTGGCCTGATTTGTCCTGATGGGATTTTGGATCAAGCCCAGAAGGTATGAGTGTTCCAACAGAAGATGGTTGGGACCAAAGCTACTCAAAGGACCCAAAGGACAAGCTGATAAAGGAACTTTTATGACATAGTCCCCATTTTATAAATGAAGCAAGAGATAAGAGGAGATAACAGATTAGAGAAGATAAACCCTCTACCCGTCCTCTACCAGTCAATGATACTGATCACACCAACCTCCAACTGGCTTTGCCCAAGGCCCTCAGACCCTGCAGGATTGAGGCCTAAGGTAAAACATCAAGAACTGAATATAGATCTGGTTGTGTCTATGATTCCTGAGTAATAAACACAACTTGGCTCACAATGAAACACTGATTGGATAAAAGCAGCCTTAAATAAAACTGTTAAAATAAACCATTTAAATTTCATAATGGCACATAGACATCTGGGATTGCTACTGGACTGAGGAAAGCAAAAACTTGCAGCATCTTGAAGGCACATCAGTAGCTCATGGTTGAAGAAATCTCAGAAGCAAAACTTGCTGCCAGCACCCCGGATTTAGATGGATGCTAACAGTGTAGAGTTATAACTGCATCAGGATGGCTGTGCCACAAAAATAAGTTCAAAAAGCAGTTTGAAATGAATAGTGCATACTAACAGCAAACTAGTGGATTAACCTCATCCTCATGATCTTGACCAGTGGATGCCCAGCCCTGCAAATCATACACTGGCTGCCCTCTCAGCTGGGGAGGTCTGTAGCACCTGACTGAAGAAATTCTGCATTTCCTGACTTGTTCTTACTTTTCATACATCTTGGAAGAAACACCTATATATAATAAGGTACATTTCCTTCTCAATCTTTGAACAAAACCAACCAGAAGCAGACAATAAGTGGCTCATAGCCAAGACTTTCTTCAAAACATCTGCTCTTCAGCTCGGTCAGGCTCTGTGCCCTGTGAAACCAGATTTTAATGAAGAGGGAAAGGAAGAGGAAGCAAAATAACCTGTGGCTTTGCTTCTGAAGAACTGAATGGTTACATTAGGCTTGCTTTAGCCTGGCTTTCAGCACAGGTGTTAACTAAAGAAAATGTGTTGCTTTCCTGAACTGCAGTGTGTAGTAATAGGGCAAGGAATGCATGGTCTGATAGGAAGGAATCTGTTTCAATCAAGTCAAGTAAGTTAGTGGAGTACAAAATTCTCTTTCAGTTGCTACATTTTGAATTTATACACTATGCAGCATAAAAGTGTTACTGGCTATCACTGCTTCTACAAGTACGGCCGAGTCAAGTTGGATGCAGCGTGAATTTGAAAATGTCAAGAATTAGAACATTTAAGACATTAACTGCTAAACATTTCAGAAATTACTCTGAGTGTCACTAAATCTTAGCACTAAATCCTCTTATATAACCTAAAGAACAGATCTCTTTTTGTTTTTAAAATGTGCTCGGTGTTGTCTGCTTGGCTACCAGCTGCTGCTATCTGCCTGCTGTGGTCGGTAACTGTAAATGTGGGGGGCCATTTTGAAACCAAAAGAGATTAAAGACAAGAAGAGGAAGTCCAACAACTTGAAGATGCTATCATCAATCCACAGCTGGCCGGGAACAGGAAGCAAGCGAGGATGGCATACATAACATACAACCTCCATGGCAGAAGGACAGACAAAAATTAAAGGCTGTAGAAATCGTAGAGATTATTTCTCTGTTGGGCATTGTTATTGCTTCAGGCTGGTCATCTGTGAATGAAGAGCAGGCACTAAGAGCATGGACTGTCTCAGTGTGCAGCTTGTCTTACAGCACAAATGGTTTTATAGCTGGTTTAGAAAAGGAGCAGGGCAAAGCACAGAATGAAAAATAATGATCTGCAAGGGAACATGAGGATCAGACTTGGTTCCCATGACTGTCAGAACTTTGTATTGACCACGGTGCAAGGGTGTTCAGGTCCTGAGTAGTTTCATCACCTGTTTAATTATAGCGGATGAAATGCAAAACCAAACACAGCTTCTCATACCCAGCTTTCAGGGAAACCAAATGTTATCATCACCTCAGGAGCCCGTGTGCAATGGAAAAGCTGCCATTGAGAGAAAGGCCATTTCAGGCCAAACATGAAAGCACCAGATGTGGGAAGGCACAGCAGTGGCTGGAAAGGCTGGAGTGCTGGGTAAGCTGAGCCACAAGAGCAGCACTTTCAGCTCCCTCCCAGCACCTGGTCTGAGGTGAGGGCCCTGCTCAGGGCTCTCAGGAGCACGTTTGCTGGTGTGCTGTGTCCACTGGGGGTGGCAGATGCTTGTGCTCTGGCTGTGGCCTCCCTTGCAGCTGGATGGTGCCACAGTGGCTGTCAGCAGCACACCACGCCGTCCCTGCTGCAGCTGCATGGAGAAAGGGGACCCACCAAGAGCCTACAATATTTTCTAACTCCTTATGATCCCTGAAGGCCAGTGCAAAGCATTAAGGCTAGTGACAGGCACAAGACAGGGAAAGGCAAGCATTACACCCTGACTTGCAGCCAGAGGAGTTCAGCCAGCTCGAAGGACCTGACCCACAGCTCATTAAACACTTCACAGTGCAGTCCGAATCTCGTTTTATGCTTTGTTAATGCCATGAAGTAAATTGTACCTGTAATACATTTGCATCTGTAGCTTGCATCAGGTTGGATTAAGGTACCAAAAGCTTCTTAAGCACAAAAGTGCCCATTGTAAGAGCACTGTCATTAATGACACTGTGCTCATTTAGAGCAGAGTTCAGGCTCAGCCTACCTAGCGTCACTGCAGGGAAATCAAAGTGGGCACATTCAGACCAAGCACTAATACTCAATATCTGCACCAGTGAGGTAATTACAATAATCCCTTAATTACTGGCACCAGGAGAGTTTGAGGAAAACCTGCCTGGCAAACAAGCTCACCCTATAAAAACAAAAGTTCACAGGCTCGAAAAAAAGTCGAATATATTCATGTGAGTGGTTGTATCAGTACAAACAAAAGATAACCAGAGAGGGAGACACATAAGAAGTCAAATTCACATTTTATACATGGCTTTCTTGTCTTTGCTGCTTGTTTCCCTTATCCTGTTTTGGCAGAAACACAGGATCCATTTCATAGACTTCACAGAGGTCCCTCAGTGCCCCAGTTCTTCATCCTCAGCACTGCACCTCCTGGAAGAACAAGAACATGGAAAAGCACAGGCAGGAAGCACCAAAACACTTGCTAGCTGAATCACAGTGCTGTAACCACCAGCTCCTACTGGTTTCTGCACAGCAAACACACAGTGCAGGCCCTGTGCTGTCCCAAGTGGCGTTAGGTGCTAACAGGAAGCCCAGAGAGACTAGATAAAAACTGAAAGGAAATGAGCAGCACCAGATGCAATGAATTTCACCAAGGACTAGCCTGTGCTGAGCAGCCTGCCCTGAGTGAGGGGCTGTGCATGGCTCTGCTGCCTCAAAAGCAAAGAATGTGGACTGTTAGTCACCACTTGTTTCCTGTTCTCTCCCTGTTCTGCGATGGAACAACTTGTGCCGGTGGTGCCAGCAACTCTTGCTGGGGCACTCAGCCTCTCAGCCTGGCACCCCTGCTCTGGGCTGCAGAGGGGAAGGGAGCTCGTGGCACCATCCTGTCACACTGCAGGGAGCTGCTCTGTGAGACTCTCGTCACCCCTGACCGCCTTGGGGAAGTCGGGGGTACCCCGGGTGTCACGAACAGCAAGTGGTGACGCCGGCCTGCAAGCACAAGGGTCACAGCCCAGGCAAATTTCCAGGAACTGGCTTGGTCAGGGGAGTGGAAGAGCCTCAGATCCATCCCCAAGACTCTGGAAAGATTCAAAAGATCGCGATTCTTCAGCAATTTTGCACCTCAGGACCATGGGTTCCTGGTTGGCACTGAAGTTTCACTCTTTGATTCATAAAACAGGTGGCCACAGACTTCAGCTCCAAGAGGACTTGGTTCTGTATTCTCTTCATCAGAGCTCCAAATGTGATGATGGGAACACACCATGCTGACCTGCATGGAAGGCAAATTCTCAACTTAGGCTCTGCCAGTAATGCATTCAGGACTATTTACTACTAGCAAATCACAAATATTACATAGCACACACTGTACTTGAACTACAAACCACTGTAAAATTATTAATGCAGATCTGTTAAAATAGAATAAAATAGGTCAAGCAAAGCACTGAACAAACTCTGCCACATCAATCTTCCCTTCAGGATGGCTCTCATTCTTCATTTTCACAGTCTTTGGCTCTAGCATGCACAACTGGTTAATATCAACTCACAAAAATTCACAGGCAGTTTTACCTTTTTTTTTTTCTTTTAATTGCTAGAGGGATAGTCAAGACTGCTTTGGGGTCCAGGCATGTGTTTAATTGATTAGTTGAGAATTACACTACACTACTGCACTGTGTGCAACAGTACCAGTGGATAGAGCTTTAGGGAAATATGAGTTTTACAAAGCAAATCTAAATATACACCCCCAATACCACGGGGTGCCTTCAGTACAGATTTCCAACATCAAATGACCAGACCACTTACAGTATACAGGGAGCCTGTTTCTCAGGGAGAAGGTACTGTGGGAGACAGAAACAAGCACAAACCTGGTGGAAACTTCTAGTATTAATTAAATCAAAACCCAGCTCTGGCATTCTTTGTGACTTATGCTCTGAGAGCAGTTGAATGCAACACTTTGCCTTGTTCCATGATTCTAAAAATGAAAATAAACACTTGAAGTATTGTTCTTATATTCAGTCTTCAACAGCAAATATCAGGCCAAGTTTATCAGCTCCACTGACTTCAGCACAGATACCCCCAGACTAAATCTGGCTCGCTGAACTTTGCGCCTCTTTCAATTTGGAGTAAATGTTATTAGTCGTGAAGACGATGGACTGAGCCAGACAGGGCAGGCACGTGCTGTGCAAACTTCCCCACAAAAGTTCTGCTGATACAACACAATCCTGACCTGGTCAGGATTATTGGTTTTACAGTCTGCCTTTCTTAAAGAGAAACTGTTACTAATGTGACACTAGATACAATTGTTCTGTGACAATGAGCACATCTCTCCCAGGAATTAGACCAAACATACTTCATGGGCGACCCAAAGCAGCCTTGAACTCTGCTGTGGGTCTGAAAGAAAATAAAAGCTAATTAAATCAGTGTAGTAAAAAGCCTCCCCATCATTCACACCAGAAGTCTGATGTTCAGGTTTCACCAAAGACCTCTCCAAATCTAGGCAAACCTACCAAAAACAGAGCAAGCCACACCTGGCCAGCAGTTTTCTGGAATGCTCCAGTAAGCTGGTAAAAGAGATAAAAGTGAAATATTTTCACAAAGGCTCATTAAAAGTGTGTCTATCACAAAGGATGTGTTTACCTTGCAGCACAAAAAGATACCAGCAAAGTTGTTGGAGCAGATTCTGCCACTTTTTGTACCCTTGCTGTATTCTTGGTCTCTGACTGGCCCTCCAGCTTAATAATGAAGTGATTCTATGTAATGGGTGGACTAGAGAGTTGTATATATGTGCTTTGCTTAATTGCCCATTGCGTGCTGTGGTTGATCATGCAATAACAATGAATCCATTATAATTAAATCTGGGAATTATTAATTGATTCCATTTCTACATACTGCCATCTTCCATAGGAGCTGCAGGAATCTGTCGCCTTTAATGAAATTGTACTAAAAATCTTGGAGTCTGTTTGAAGTCGTGTCAGACAGAGATTTACCTGTGTTAGCTGTTTCTAGTGAAAACTGGGTAATTAATTTTGTGTATAAATAAAGGCTCGAATGCACATTGTAATCATTAGGTTTGTTTGGCTTTTTAATGTCAAAAATTAAGGACTTAACTTGTTTACTGCCTAACTATAGATCGGTTTGTGTGGAGATGTTTATAATGAAATTCAGCAGCAAGGGAGTAATATAAAAACCAAGAAACTGGAACCGATCTCAGGAATAGAAGTTCAGTATTGTCCTAATAATTATGCTGGCAGCTGCATTTGCATGAAACCATGCTTTTTCTGTAGTACTCAATTAAGGTTATTCAGCCGCCTTGATGTGTTTAGAAACAAAACCACTGGCATCCAAATAAGGCTAATAACAAAAATGCAATATGATGTTTCCCATTTCCAGCAAAGGGTAAGAGAACAGATGTTCCTTATGTTGCCATGTTTCACCAGCACAGGGGGGAGCTGAGAAAGTTTGCAATTCATAGTGACAGTGCCATTAAACTAATGTAGTGCAGAATGTGCGTGATGGAAGCATGCGACTCCCAACAATCTGTTTGGGCGCAGAGGAAAGGATGGGGAGAACTAGAGTTGACCTTTCAGGTTAAAGAAGAAAAACGAAACACTCCTCCTTCCCATGTTGCATGGAGCCATCAGCTGTCAGATGGCAGTGCTGACGTTGTTCCGTGCTCCTTTTGTCGCCTGGACATCCAGCCTGTGCTATGCCCCTGGCTCATGCAAGGGAGTGTCGTGCTCGGTGCTGCACAGGCAGGCTCCGCTTCTGCTGCTGTCGTGACAGAGATGCGGCTGGAGGGGACAGCCAGCAGTGCCCCACAGCTGCCTCAGGCCATGGGAGATCTCTCGATCTCTCGCAGGCAGCACACCGCTGGTCCATGGCAGGACGCGACACTCCCCCGTGCGGGATGGACTGACACAAGGTGGCAGTGCTCCCAGGAAATTGCCGCAGCTTCTCCTCTGGGATCTTCCAGAGCCGGGGTGACTGCTCGGCACCCTGGCACGGGCAGGCCCCCCGTGCTCTCGTGTTCCCCTTGGTGCAGTGATGCGCCACAAGTTGTGCTGGCAGGGCTGGTGGCTGGCACAACGAAACTCCAAATCTTCCCTGGGATGCGATATTCCCGGGGACTACAGCGGCAGGGAGGGCTGCGGGGACCTGACCGGTGGGACAGGGGCTGCACAGGGTGAGGAAGCAGCCTTTACTTTTCTGAACTGTTCATTCCTCTCCGGAGGCCTCCTGGTGGTGGATATTTGCCCATCTGTCACACCCAAGGACACGAACAAAAGCTGCAGAGGAAAGCACCCCTGATTTCACACAAGGCTCGGCAGGAGGCTCGGGAAGGGCTCTGCTGGAATCACTGTGAACAAGACAGGGTGATAACTGATGGGACACCTAACCCCGAGCCCCAGGACTGCCTGTGTTCCCCAGGGAACACCTAAGTTCTTTTAGAGCCGTCCTCCAGCCCTCCTTGGCGGGGGTGGCAGCTGAGCTGGGGAGCCTTTCCTGCTGGAAAGCCCCAAAATGAGATGAACAAACCACTGAGCAAACATACCCTCCCTGGGAGATCTCCCCTCCTGAACTGGAGCCATCCTAACACTCCAGAGACACCAACCCACGAGCAAAATATTGTGTGACACGTTGGCCCTTTTGGGGAGTGGGGGCCAAGGAAGCACAGACTGCATCCACTGCCTTCAAAGTCTGGTTAATAGTTCAGGCGTCGCCACTGGGGCGCTTGGGTGCCGGGGTGGGAAGGCTGCTGGAAAACATGCGGGATGAAGCAAAGGGTAGATCTCCAGTGGGGCAGATGAGATCAGGGCCACCAGCAGAGCAAGAGACACACACAGAAGCCAGTGGCTGCCAAACCAAAGTCAGATGGACCCAGTATTGATTTTACTTTCCGTGCAAATTCCTGGGGAAGGCTGTGAGTGCCCACGCTGCTGGAGCAGGCAGGTTGTGCTCCAGCTGCTCCTGGGCGAGCACCGCTGCTCTGAGGGGTGCTGAGCACCTTCCCAATGGCAGCAGCTTTGCAGGATCAGACCCTTAGACAGAGCTGGAGTGTTTTCACTGACCTTCCTCCAAATGTGTCTTGCCTTGGCTCACAAAGCCAAAGTAAATAAATAAATAGACTAACAAGCAGAAATGCCTTTACCGGACATTATTCTGGGCTGATTGGTTGTGAAACTCGACTCAAAACCCCAAAACCACAAAAACTGCCAGTTTTCCAAGCCCTGTGTTTTTCATAGCTCTCATAGCATTCTGAATAGTTTGCATTATTTCAAACATAGAATAAATATACGTTTAAACTGGTTGGATTATTGACATAGAATTAAAAAAAAGAAAAAAAAAAAAGGGCACTTAACTTCTTGTCCTGTTTCTTTTTCCCATGAAGTGAAATAAGAATTAACACCACTGAATTACGCCTTGGACATTTACATTTACGGACGTAAATGCTGACAACAGCCAGAGTGCCTGCAGTGCATTCGTGCAAAATTCACTGAATAGGGGTACTTCAAATTAAAACCAAATCAGAATTCACCACTTATGTCTTTGTGTCATTTAATCAGAGAAAGTCTATCGTAATGACTCCGGGCACTTGCACTGTTTTCCTCCTTGCATTATACACCATGTTGTATTCCATATGGTCATAATGCCATAAACTCAGCACACAGCTGAACAATCACAAAGGGAACTGAAGGACAGGAGGACAGAACACCTGGGAAGGGAAACCAGTCAGTTGTGTTTGGAGAATCCTACCCTAATGAGTTAACCTTACACAGTTATTCAAATGCAAACGTCTGGGCAGCTAAATTGTCATCTGTGATTAAATCTCTGCAACAAATTATGTTAATATTGTTACTTCAAGAACACAAATTAATTTAAAAGTTACAAAAGGTAGGCATGGAAATTATGTTGTCTAGAACCTGTATAGACAGTTTCCCTTTTCCTACGATAGCTGGATTAATTACTGAAGTTGCAAGAAAATGAGAACCCTCATCAAGTAAGGTATTAGAGACCTCAAGAGTGTTCACTGAAGTTTCCACTTTTCTAGAGCCTTCACTCTCAGTATTCTTTATGCACATGAGTGTGATATGAAGAGGTACTAAAAAAGGAACAGGAACAGTATTGTGTCCCTACTTTTTATACTACTCATAACTTTGAGATTATTTCAATTCAGTAGTTTTGCTGGGGAAAAAATAAATCAGTCTAAGTTTCAGGACTTGATCTCTTCCTCAGCATTTGTGCTGTTCTTTGGTTGTAGGTAATGTAAATTGATTATTGTTTTTTGTTTGTTTGTTTATTTGTTTGTTTGTTTTTAGCTTCATATTTCTTTCTGATCTGTTTCATTCAATTGCCTAAACAACTCTCTCAGGAGATGGAGAGTCAACAGCATTTGGACAGTTGCTTAAAATCAGGAATTTACTGTAGTGCTATCTAGATAAGGAAGTGCTTTCCTGAAATGGGCTCTTGGTCCGAGTTTCACTTCTATCGAAAAAATACTTTCTGTAAAGCAGTAATAATTGACCTGTGGAAAGAAAGTAAATGCAAACAATCTCAGGTAAGTTTGAGTTGCAGCTTCTTAAACAGCAATATACATTAAAAAAAATCCCTTTCAAGTTCAGTTATACCCCTGCTCTAGAACTGTCCAAGTGTTCACACAAACACCCACCCTTTCTCTGGACAAGCAGAGTGGATGCAAAGGGTCAGACACCAGCCTGGTACATTGGCACTTCTGTGGGGAACAGGACCCAGAGATCCCAGGCAGATTCACTGGAACTAACTGCATTTGTGCAGGTGCCTGACTGGGCAGGACAAGGGCCTGAAACAGTCTCCTAAATCAAGTGAAACTGCAGCAGTCGGAGGAGCCAGGGCTGCTTTCCACTGAAGAGCCAAATGCCTTCAGGACTGCCTGGGTTTAATACAGAGCATGCAACCAAAAGTCTTTTATTTATTTCTTTGTTCTTCTGCGCTGAGGGAGGGATGCCATTTTTCTTTTCATGCTGCTGCAACATAGTCACCTATTAAAGTTATGGTTGCGCTCATTCCTGGAATTTGTAATGGACAGTAATTGTGCCTGTAATAGTAAAATTGCTCTCAGCTAGGCTTTAGCTTTGCTGTGATGCATTCTCTGCTGTCACCCAAATCCTGGGATAATAATGAGGCTGAGCTGCTTTTATCACAGACAATAAAAACTGAACACACAGTATTGCCGAGAAACGAAGTCGAACACTTCCCGTCCGGCTATCGAAGTGTGGTACGGAGAGGTTAACAAAAACACACAGCACTGGGTGATTAATTTCAGCAATAATTGAACACTGTATTAAGGTATGTCTATATAGTGCTGGAAATTAATGTTAGGTCCGGCATCTCTCTGATTTAATTGAGAAATTACAGCAGTTGAACAGCTCTGGAAAACATCACATGCCTTAGAAGAGATCTGCATTGCATTAGTAAGTGTCAGGCTTTAAGTAAATCAACTGCTCCAGAACCATCCCTGATTAACAGTCTGGTAGCCCAGCGTTCACCAAATATGTAGAAGGCATACAGAGGCATTGTTCCTAAATATGTTTCAGTCCTTATTTCTAGAGATGAGATTTTTCATTTCTGCATCTTTACAGCAGCTTTACTGACACTATTCTCCATCTTAGGTGCAAAGCTTTTGGAGCCAGGATTTGGGGTGACCACAAAATGGAAATCAGGCTAAGTCTAGGCTGCAAATGTGAGCTCTCATATCTTTCCTGATATGGGTTAATGGTATTTTGATTGATCTCTTGCATGAAGTGTCATAAAGGTGAGGTGAGCTAGAAGTTAACTATATTTTTTGAAACATTTTGATATTTTTATCAAAGGCTGGATGCAACCATCAACACATGGTACTACAGCCCACAAACAGAGTGCAAGCAGAGTGTGCTGCTCAGAAGGTGAACTGTTGCCTGCCTCAGTGGTGTACTAACCTTAGCAATTATCCTCCCAGAAAAAAGATATCTAAAAATGAGATTTGACACTGCTTCTACCCAACCAGTGTTGGGTTAAGGAACTGCAAGAGGAATCCACACTGCCCTCCAACTCACCTAGAGTTCATAGCACTCTTTATATTCTCACTTTAATGTGTCAATGCTCTTCTTTCCCCAGGTCATTTTAAGAATGAATATGCCACACATAATTCTCTTCTAAACCTATTTCAATGGGCTGTAATAGAAACAATGGTGAAATGGCTTTGAAATAATGATGAATTGGGCATGTGGCACACGAATGTGCTCTTCGTCTGCGAGTGCCTTGTGGACACACAGTGTGTCTCTGAACAGAATCTTACTCATATTCCGTTATTATTATTATTCTTTTCAGCAAGGAAAATCTCTTCTGCTAAGCTGTGGTCCCTCTCAGCCTGGGCCCCTGTTCCTCTGCATCTCACAGCCATTCTGTGTCCCAGTTCTGTTCCCAGCCATTTTTACCCCGTGTTCAAAGCCGGGCAGGACCCTGATACGGGCGTGCTGCTGTTACTTGGTGGCTATGTCAGCGCTTCCTGCCATGGCATGTCCCAACAGCAGAAAATGCACATTGCAACAGCACAGAGCTGTGGCTTAGGGCCAATCAACTGTTACGATTACGCTGCTGCATCGAGCTGCTTTGGGGTTCCTCGGTGAGGAAACCTTTCGGAGGCCCTGAACTACATTTCATAACCTTTTCTGGTTTTACATGTCAGACTCATCTCACTTGCATTTTCCCCCGCACAGGCTCTCCTTGGGAGTCTCTGGGAGATTCTGGGCCCTTCGCTGATGCTTCCTGTTCATTGAGGGCAATTAAGGGGACAGTGTTCAGGATGCCCATAGGGCCTGGGTGCCCCGGTTCTTTTCAACAGGGAATCAGTTCAAAGCCCTGTGAGAATGCCTGCCCAGCCTCCCAGATTTCTTTATAGGTATTGTACAGCCAGAACATACAAACCATCTTGGGTAGCATCAGCTGGAGTCTCCTTTCAAAAGCTAGTGGCTGAGTGCCAAAGTCCTGCTCCTCAGGAATCCTAAAATAGGATAATCTGTGTACAGTACTAAATAATAAATTTCAAAAGTGTGTGTGAAACTGTTCATAAGCAATTGAATCCTAGTAGAAATATCTTCAAATACATTAGTGCTCTACCAGCAGAAAGCCATTAGTAACATACTTATAAAAGGGGAAAAGGTGAGAAAAGGAATCAGCCTTGTTAAAGTAGGAAGAAATTGAAAAACCATCTTTCATGCAGGCCATGTCTATTCCCATCTGGATATATTAAAAACTCCTCATCTTCTTTATTCTCTCTTGCTATTACCAGTGGGAAATTTGGTAACAGGATCTAAAAGACAATGTCACATAATGGATAGCACATTACTAAGGTACATAGTCATATAATGTGAGCAGGTCTGGTTTATAGCTGGAAAAAACTGGGAGACAAATGTGGCACTCACTTCTTCCTGAGCTCAGCACAGTGCTCGTCCTCACCAGCCCCACCAACCAGGCACTGGGCAGGTATTCAAAAGTCCTCATTTGCAGTGCATGCTGTAGTCTATAATCATAGTAATCCTGTAAGGCACTGCTCCATGGCTGCCAAAGACCGATTAAAAAAACTGGAAATATTACCTTTTTTTCCCTTCCCAAATCAAGCCCAAGGCAAAATGTGCTTCTTTGCCAAATACTTTCAGCTCTCTGTGAATTAGCTTCCCAGACAGGGGTAACCAGACACACGTTTCTGAACTGGCATTAAAGGTGTGGCCTCTGGTTTTCACTTTTTCAGCCTGTCAAATATCTTCCAAATTTTGGAGACTACACGCTGTTGACCATGGCTGAGCAGCAAAGGAAGGCTCTGTCAAGTGCCCTTCAGGTCTCTCTTCATTTGGGTCACTTGTAGCTCTGCTTGACTTGTAGCACAGCTTGACACACAGCACCAGGGCAAGGACTGGGCCATGCTTGGGTGCTCCTTGCTACAGTGCTGATGGCAACAGCCTCTGAGCTGAGCTGATCTCATTTCTGAAACACAGACAAATCCAGCACCTCAATGCAAACACTGTCATCACGGTCATCTTCAAACTGCCACACTACTCTGAAATGCAATTCACAACAAAACAGCAGGGAAATTCAGTGCCCTGTAAATGCTTCCTCTCTGCATCACACCACAACAATTAAATGCTGGAAATACATAGGAGCCACTGAGCATATGGAAAGGAATGCCCTCAGCAACACTGGGAGCTTCCTGCAAGCCAGGGACAAGGTGGAAAATGAAAGAAGTGTTATGAAAGAAAGCTCAAGGAGATAAAATCTCTTTAATAGGGGTAGGAAGTGGGGGCACACAGTGTGGTGGGGCAGCTGGCTCTGAGCAGTGTTCTGATCCTGGTCTGAGCCCCTGCTGCTGAGCAGGACCCACACAGCAGCGTGGTGTGCTTCACTGTGCCCCACCACGGTCCTGCAGACACGTCTGGCCTTTTGGACTGGCAGCCAGGGCTCTGCTGCTCCACTGGGACTGTACCACTCACTCCATTAGGATCTGGAAGGAATCCATCCTACAGCTTTAGACTCCAGTTGCTTATTTGTTATTTATTATTGTTTTTATTATGGTAGCCTTAAACGGCCCAAACATACAAGGGTACCACAGGGTTCAGCCTTGACGAAAAGCAGATGAGGAGCCAGACCCTGCCTACAGTAATAAAATGCAGAAAGCTGATGTAGCAATGCAACAAGGCTTTTGTGTGGTTTCCTTCTCACTACCCCTGTCTCTTGCTTCCTAGGGATGTAGGAGACAGAGTCCTGGTACTACTTTGCAGTATTACTATAAAGAGGACAACCTTACAGGGCAGCAGAAGCTGAAGGTGGCTTCTGCCTCCTTTGCCTTTCTGGACTCCCAATAGTCCTTTTTAATTCAGAGGCACCTTGTATTACCAGCATCTCCTGTGGTGTCCACGGGGTTGCTGCCCATGCAAATATAAAATGAGAGGTACAAAGAGCTGGCTCTAATCATCCTTTATCCACAGCTGTCTTGTTTGTGCCAGGTTTTAAACTTCACACTTCGGCCGTTTTGTGGGGGGAGGAAGATTTTGACCAGAGCTCCGTTCACAACAATTCAAGTTCGTGGTTCAATTTGTGCTGGGGAATGTGTAAAAAGTTCCCCTCCCACATGCAGAAGTGGCTGAAGAGATCTTGCTCAACCATAGCACAGAGACTGCTGTACCCCACTGCACAACAGAAGCTGAACTCAAGAAGTTTCAGCAATCAGAATTACACAGTTCAGGAAATTAGGAGCCTGCTAAAAGCAAGGATTGTAATGGAAAATATTTTGCAACCCTAACTCTTGCTGTTTCTAGAGAGATAACCAGAGGATAGCCAAATTGAAATCCAGCTAAAACATCTGGACTAATTCTTCTGCAAAATGTCCCATAGTTTTTATTAAAAATACAGGCAGTATCCTCAACAGCCCAATGCAATGTAAAAGCAGTATGGGGATATTGACTCAAGTCACCTACAGAACTAGTAACACCACTTCCCCCTGCATCTACGTTACACCAACAGGTTACCCACTCAAATTCAGATTAGAGCCAGCCCTATTTTTCTGGTTACCTCTGCTGAAATTATATCAGAGTTCTGACTAAATGCTGATTTAATTAACATACAAAACTTTCTTTCAGGTTTTTTCCTTTTCTTTTTTTTTTTTTTTTTTACCTGGATGGAAACAGAGACTGCCCCAAGTAATACACTTTTAAAAGCCACCAGTGCTAATAACATAGATACAGCAGTGACAGATACCTTTGTAACTGTACAGCTAGTCTGTGGTATTGGAATAGTAGAAAATGTTTCAAACCTACAATACTGTCACTAAGAATTACTTAAGGTGACAACTTGTGATCAGTTACTTCCTCTAAAATTGGAAATTGCTGAAATTGCTCCAATTACCAGAGCTCTCTGGGAGCAGTATATACACATACCATTTGTCCTATGTGCTCTTTGAGAATATTTTAACTAGTGGCAAATTAGTTGGTCAGTTACGTGATAGACAGTTATGGACTATCCCTAACTGTCTATTATTATTTCAGAGACAGCTTTTCATCTAAAGCTGATTAAAAGACCATTTTTGTTTCCCACGTTTAGAGAATACAGCAGATGTGGATTTGAATGATGTTATGTTTTCTAATAGATGCAGGACACATGCTAGTGTGGTATTAATAAAGGTTTGGGCCAAGATTTTCAAAAATAGGAGCCTAATTTTAAGATTCCACCATCCATATTTAGTGTTGGAAATGAAGAACCTTTTTTTCACAGAGCTCCAGCAGCTCCTATTGAAATCAGTGGGTGTTAGAGCTTTTGGAAGTTGAACCACTAATTCAAGAATCCCAAGGGAGAGCTGAGAGCCAAATTTTCATCTCCTCTTGTTTGAAAATCTGGGGATAAGATTCTGTGTGTAGCAAAATTCCCATTCACTTAAACGGAGCCAGGATTTTTCTCTGATCTGGAAGTGGTTATGAGAAAACCAGGTTACCCTGAGAGGCACAACCAGAAGCGAGTGATGTAGGCCCTTGCAGCTCACAAAAGCATGAGGTCATCCCAGAGATGCCAGGAATTTTATGGAATAACTATTCTGCTATTTTGGATTTCTTTTCACAATTCTAACAGGCTTGTTAAAATATTTATTGGTTTGGGGTTTTTTTTGTTTGTTTGGCTTTTTTTTTATATTCCTATATTCTGAGCATTCTTACACACATGGAAGTAAAAGGGAATTTTTGCCTGGGGGAGGACATGCTGGGAAGCAATACAGTGCATGTGTGATGCAATGGGAAAATGCAGAGACTTCTCAGAGCTCACCAGCTTCAAGGACAGTCATGTCACAGGCGTGTTCAGGGACTGGCAACGCACTTCTCGTGTTCTTGGAGCATAACTAATTTTTCTGATTACTATTCCTGACTGTCCCCCAAAACACCTTTCTAGAAAGCATTTCTGCAAGGGCCAGAAGGTCGTTCTCCTGCAGGAGGAGGGGCTTTCTACCGGCAGAGAAGCGAGGCAGGGAGTGAGATGCAAGACCCAGAGCTGGTCTGTGCCCTTTGCTCAGCCCCTCCTCTCCGTGCCCGTGGGACACCCTGGAGGCTCAGCCCTGCTTCCAGGGCTGCTGCTGGCAGCTGAGCCGCATTTATCCGTGTTATACCCTCATGGATGTGAAACTCTGGAAGACAGGGGCAGATTCACTCCCTGCCTATGTCATCAAAAACGGAGCTACACCCAGTCAGGCCAGCAGCAAGCCCTTTGGCTCCATCTGGGGTGAATCATGCCAGCGTGGAACCTGATTCTTCAGGGGAGATAACATTGTAGCTCAAATTTTTAATAAACAAGGCTGGGCTTGAGCTTCCTCTGGGTGAAACCACACAGGGCCCCTTTCAGTTTCAGGAGGTGAGAACCGAAATGATACTCTGCCTCCAAACAAAAGCTCGCTTTTATCAATTTCCAGGATTTTCCTAATGCCAATGTTGTGGTTCTCATTTTTCCACAAAAACATTGCTAGTAATGGAGCCATCTCTTGAAAAGTTCCAGGATTTATAGCAACTGGCAGCATGTTCAATACATAATTGTTTTTTTGGAACAATCGTAATCTTATTAGCTGCCAGTCTCCCCTACCAAGATAAATTTAAAGGAAATCAATCTGCTGACACTTTTCCCTGATAATTCTGGGAATTCTAACCTTTAAATTTAGTAGTTGCACTGAGTGTATACCTTGAGGGTGTGAAAGCCTAAGGCTTCCAGGTAAGAATTAAATAGTTAATTACTAGCAGTGAACAAAGACCATTCACTGGCGTAAGCCCTGACTTTGTCCAATCAGTATTACAGGAAGACATTGAAGCAACTTTGTCAACAAGTTCAAGCAAAGATTTAATGGAATTATCCGGATGGGTAACAAACATCAGAACGTCATTAGGGGAGAGAGTCATTTTATACTGCTTCTAACAAGAAATACGATGTATCCCTTGAACTTCTTCCCTGGGCCCTGTGGTGATAGCATGAGGTTTCAAAATGAGGGATTGGTAAGGGTTTTGAGTTATCTGGCTACATTTTAAAAGTGTCCCTGCTTAGTGTTAGCTGGATTGATTTCTTCAGCGAAAATTCAACTGGTCTGGCTGAATGTCAAGTGCTGAATAACCAGTCCTGTTCTTGAAATTCCAATCTTTGGGAGAATAAAAATCTCATAATCAAAAATCCTGTTTCCCCAGTAATGTTAGACCAGTAATGATGCTGCCAGCAACGGCTACTGGTGACAAGGCATCATTTTGGCAGCACAGTCACACCCATCCAAAAGGGAGATCTGACACAAGCACTGCAACCATTTGCCCCCGCTGAACGTACACGTGAATGCACGAACTGAAAACACAGAGGTCAGATGTGACCAGAACTCCAGGAGGGATTTGTTCTGCAGAACTGGCCATGCCCAAAGCTCTTACTTTCGCTGTGCCACGCCAGGTGTGCCCGGGGCACCAGGGTGCTCGTGTGCCGCCCGGGCACCGCGCCAGCCGTGGCCAGCTGGGCAAACAGGCGTGGGGCCCACGTAGCCCTCCCGGGCAGTCAAGTCCCGTCTCGTAGGGGCATACTCTGCAGATCACTCAGGAGATCCACAGGTGAGTCAGAATGGGGGTTGACCCCTCCCAAATGTCTAAATCCACGGCACTGAGCAGCCGCATCCAGCGTGGTCCGCAGGGGTTTGACAGGTGCTTTCCCCTGGTTGCTGCTCGGTGCTGTCTGGCCACTTTTTAGCCTCTCCTCAGCCCTGCAGTTATACAGGGAACACACAACATCTACTTTCTGTTAAGTTTGAAACGCAGCTCGTCAGTGTCTGAACGAGAGGATATTTGAAGGTGAAGGGCTCTGGAGGGATGGCTGATGCAGGAGCAAACACTGCCCTTCCACTGAGAGCTCTGGCAGCACGTGCAGCACTCCAGCAGGAGCAAATGCAGTCACAGTGGGATGCAGTTGACATTTGGTGGTTGGGATTTATTGATACAAGTCGTTTAAGAGGAGACTATTTGAGAGTGCTCTCTTCTTACACTGGAATTTTTCACAAGCAGGAATTATCACCTCCTCAGCAAACCTGGGTCCCCACTACTGCTAGAGAGCTGGTGTATCTAGAAGAGCTGATGGCACTTTGCAAATGGCTGAAGCTTGGTGAAAAGGAGGAGAAAATGGCCTGATTTTGAGTTATATTCTCTTCTACCAGAGAAATATATATATCCTCTTATATTCTCCTTTTCCTAGCTACATTAAAGCTACTGCTCTCTGTTGGTACTCTGATGGGGAGATACTGCAAGAGCTGTCAAAATTAAAAGAGAGCTAAATAAATCCAGGTATAAAATATCCATTAATATACTCTGGTTAGAAATTGAAGGAAACTTCTGGTATTGAGAGGATGAGAGCTGGAACAGGATTCTAGCAAGAAAGAAGGGAAGAAAAAAATCCATCTCACTTGTGAGATGAATCTGGAGGAGATGGAAAACAGGGGCATTGTCCAGACATGGCTCAAAAGGAGAGCTCTGGCTCTCTGGCTGCCTGATTACAACTGCAGCTCTGAATCCCAAATCTGTGAGTTTAGGGTGATGATCTGGAGCCTGAACTGGGCATTTATACACATTGTTCACAGCCCGGGGATCAGAAGCCTTTATTAAGGTATTGGCTCTGGAAATCTTGGCCCCTACATTGTTATGGTACAACCTCATGTATCATCACTTGCTCATGGTGGTGCTACTAAACTGTCCCCATTCCCTGGGGAACTGCTCAGTCTTCATCTCACATCCATTAGCACATCCTTTAATCCAAGCTCATATTATAAGTAGTAAGATTGAAAATTATTTTTATCCTCCTTCAGGCAAAATAATTACTTTCAATTTATAGATTTTCTCTTCTTCCCCCCCCCCCCAATAAAGATATGTTTTCCACAAAGACAGAAATTGTCCCACCACAATTTAACTGAACAGCAGATTTCTAATCAAAAACCATAGGCAGGCAATCTCTGAAGAACTGTTCTTAACTGACAAAAGAAATCCAGTGTGGTTTTCTTACCTTGCTAAAGAATCAGGGACCCATCTTTTCTTTTATGCTCTTTTATGTACACAATTCAGCACTAGAACCTGGATTTTGAACACTTGAACTCTTAATTGAATTTCCTCAGCAGAGATGAAATCCCTGAAACACTGCTCATTGTATAAATAACGATGGAGAAAATCAATCCTGAACTAAGCACCAGTAACTATTGTTACAACTTAAGTAGATCTTTAACAAAGTGTCACACTTCAGGAATTAGTAGTTTAAAAAAACCTGTTTATATTTCAAGAGAAAATACAGAGCAGGAATTAATCTCTATCCATATTCTTATCCATTTAAGTGAGTGATGACAGGTGCTATATAAACATCAACACGTGTGATAACCCGAGCTGGTTTGAATTCAGTGATCTGACTGAAGCAGTAATTGTGCTGAAAGGTATTTTGGGAATCAGGCAAATGCAGTCAGTTCCCTGACTGGAGTGAGTCTTGCTTAGCGCTTGGTGCCTTCAGTTTGCTCCTGCCCCACCACGTGTGCCGTTCAGTGATGAGCACAAGCAGATGTTTGAGCCGTGCCACTGAGCCAAGCCCAGGTGGCTGCTGCCCTGAGATGCTGTAAACTAGGGCTTGTTACTCACAGGAGTTTTTGTTTCAGCAGATGGCTCTGCCATGGCAGCCAAATCCCACTTGTGAATGAAGGCACACACCAAGTTCCTCTCGTGTCAGGTATTTTCCCCTCTGTAGTATGTCCCATGTTAATTATAGAATTATCTGAAGGGCTTTCTAAGTGAAAATGACTTTAAAACACAGTTCAGTTTTGCAATTACATTTCCTCTTTCTCTCCTGTGAGGCTAAAGATAACTGATTTCATCCTAACATGCCAGTTTTTTGATAACTTCACAATGTTTCCTAATCTTTGACTAACTTTCAACTGATAAGTTAGCTACTGTAAAGCAGGTACCAAAATTATTGTGGTGAACAGCTTCTCAACAAAAGCAGTGAAGGAGGAAGACAGAGACACAGCACACAGAAACATCTCAGTTGTGCTGTGATTCATATGGATACCAGACTTAGTTCTGGACCAGTTTTGATTATAAGAATACATTACATAACTTTTCATGACTTCTAACATATTTCAATGTTTTAATACTTCAAAACTTGCATGCTAACATTTTGGGAATTAAATGCTTTATTTTTATTTGAAAACATTTTACCACAGAAGGGGTGGGAGGGAAAGTTATATTATAAATATTGTAAAATATAAAGAATCAATATCTCAGTGAAACACAAATGCACTTTTCTTTGATAAGTTGCAAAACATGACCACTTTTCAGTTGTCTCAGGTTTGGGATGCTTGCTTTCAGCATTCTGACGTTTTCAGAATGAGAGCATTGATTTCTGGGCAGGAAGTTGACACCTGGATTTAAGGAAGCCAATGATGCACACAAGCCAACCATAGGATGCTCTGCATGCTCCTTTCATCACTAACTTCCGTCTTTCAGACTCTTCTCAGTAGCAGTATCCTATAAAGAGCATTTTCTTCTATTTTTCCTCCTTGGAACTCGTGAGGATCCAAGGATGAAAACAGCACTGCTACCTTCCCGTGGCAGCTGCAGGAGCATTGCTGGAGGAGCCCCGAGGCAGCTCCCACTGCGGGGCCGCTCTGGATGTCTGGTGTTCCCGAAGAAGCAGTGACCACATGCAGCAGCCACTCCTGCCGGCGGATCAGACAGCCCCGCTGTGCCCGCGCTGATTACCCCATTGTTCTGCACAGCGGCAGCCAGTCTGATGCCCCAGGAAATGTCAGAAATGTGGTTCGAGTCCTGTAAGCTCCTCAGAGCATGAAAAGTAAATCTGACCTGTCCCAGAGGAGTTGGAACTAGTGCAAAGTAGCTGGTGCATGTGCATATATTTCTGTCCTCGGATTATTTGGGTCTGTCCCGCGCTGTGTGAGATGTGGAGCACGGGTGCAGACCCAGTGCAAGGATAGGGGAACTCTGAAGGATGCAGCTGAAATGGCATGTGGGTTCCATGAATGATTTCAGGCAACTGTGGATGGCAGTGGCCAATTAAGTGAAAGGGAGGGCAGAAAACACTATCAAAAGCCCTGTACTGAGAAGGAACAAATATTCTCAGTAGACTAATACCAGCATTGCCTTGCACTGCAGCATCCTTGTTAATTCTGTCACCCTGTCCCTGGTAAAGGGGCACCCAAAACCCCAGAGTTACTTGTGCCTGTGTTTTGCATTATTGACTAAACCAGCTTTGACAAACACTCATTAATCCCATAACTGCCTCCTGTGACAGATCAGAGCATGCCCTGATTTGACTTACATGTGCTGCTGAAGATCACACACTGAGTCAGACTCAAGTAGAATCCAGGAATCCTGCTTCTGTCTCCTGTGTTACCCACCCAGAACTCTGGCTGGCAACTGATTTCATCACTCATTTCAGTACTTAGGGGGTGCCAGTCACCGGACCTCAGGATCCAGGAGGAATAGTTCCCTCAGTGCCTAAGAAAACGGGAAGAACTGCATTCCCTGCACGTGGCTGTGGGTGCACACACATCGGCTTTTCTGAGAAACTCCTCCTCATCAGGCACCTACCTCAGTCCTAAACAAAGGAGGAAGCCAGCTCCCTGCTGCACTGAGAATGGCTTGTTTCCTTGGAAAACCATCTGGAGGTGTTTCAGTAAGTCTCTTTAGAGAGCACTCTGCATTTTCCAGGCTTGTTGAATCCTCCTTAGCCCAGGTTGGAGCCATCGCAGAAAAATTGCACAGGGTGCAATTAAACACTGTAATTCTATTCAGATACACTGGGCACTCAAAACAAAGTCGTGCAGGTACTCTTAATTATGGCATTTGCTATCTGCTCAGTGTTTGACCTTGTAACCCAACTAATTTTCTCTCAATATAACACTGTGTGGGTGTGGCAGCGCTGTGTGCACTCCTGAAAGGCTGCGTAGCCTTCTTCATCTGCCGCAGACTTTCTCTAAGTAACTGGCAAATATTTGTGTGCGGCTGAATGAAGTCCCTCCAGCAGTCTGGATGAGGAATGTGTGTACTCTCGGGCCTGAGAATGTTCTCAGTGTTAGTCAATGCACTAACCTTTGGCCAGGGATGACACAACCTCTGCCAGTGGCATGCTGGCATTTGTGTCTGTCTGCATGCGATGCAGGGCCTCAAGTCTGGCTGGCTGGTTTGCTTTTGTGCTCTGTTTCTATAAACTGCCTGCCATAGAGTCTCCAAGCTCCTTCCAGGACAATTGAAATGCACAGAAATTAAGGTAGCACAGTACCTGAAACGTGCAAAATTCCCAAGTTCAATAGTGATGATAATCCTGGGTCAGGACTGCAAGGTTCGGTCATACGTGTTGATTATTAACAAGGGTCTTAATTTCTAAGCTGTCACGTTGCTTTTCTAAACTCCAAGATTTAGCTATTTTGCACAATCCAACACTTGATGACCTCCTGCAAGCAGAGATTTTATCAGCTGTCTACCCTCTGTGTTTGCAAAGTCTTGAGGATAAATTCCATCTTGCAAAATATGTAGAACTGCTTTCTGTCACCTTAACATAGAGAGTGGTTCTGCCAGAGAGAATGTGAAAAACAGGTTATCAGTTGGACACTGTGGGGTTATTAGCAATGCATCATTCTTTTAAATTGATTAATCAGGAAAGGAAGGTTGGGGTAGTTTTACAAATGGTAGTTTTCTTCCTCTCTCATAAGGCTATGCTATAGGAAGCAATAGACCACAGAAAATGGCTACCCCCTTTGATTTTACTGCAGATCTGGCCACAGGAAACGTTGCACATTTGGATCAGGCAGGATAAACAGCAAGAACTTCCTCTTTTGTGAAATCATCTTTAAGCAGCACCCCTCCCCAGGAAAATAGGTTTTCCACTTTACATAATGTTGCAGCAGCAGTGGCTTGTTCCTAAGTTTTTTCTGGGTAGGTTATGAACTTTACAGCTCTGACCACAGATCAGTTATTTATCATAACAGGAAAGATGAGACCAAAGATATTTCCTAACCTTCTCTTTGCAGATTGGAGAGGAGCAAGGCAACAAACATTAACGCTTAAGAATCAACTGACAAAGACCATAGAGAAATACTCACTGCTCTTATCATACTTGCTGGAATTAATCTGTCATTGTAAACAGCAAGGAGCAAATCAATATACAGTTTCATTCAAATCTCTTCTCCGGTGTAGTATAATCAGTCTCTCAAAAGTAGACATGAAGGTACAAAAAGAATAATTTTACTTAGAGACAAACTGAAAAAGGCAGTAGAGAAAAATCCCATTTCTGGAGAAAGCTCCTCCATTTGATATGTATAACATATCTGCTGTTCCCATGTATCCTGGCAGTGCATTAAATACACGAAAAACATCTTTGAAGTACTGCTGGAGGCAAAAAGCTTTTCCCCGTGTAATACATTTACACCTCAAGAACTGCCCCTCAGCCATCAGCAAGCCCGAGGCCCCTGAATATCTGGTGGCAGATGTAGCCCATTTTGCATGATGCAGGAGAGCATCCCCAGCTGCACTGTCCAGGGCTGTATGACAAGTCTCACATAGCTGGGATTGCCCAAGCTGCTGCACCGCAAACCCTCGGGCAGAGCGTTTCGTACAGCACCAGATTGCAGAACTCGACCACAGGCCTGCAGTGCAGAGTGCTCTGTTGGAGGGGAAGGTGGGACAGATACCAGCCTCTCCCAGGATAACTGGTTCAGAGCATTCACCAACAAGCATGCTGAAAGGTAAAAGGCTTAAGAAATGAGAGTTAGTCCCAAGTGCCTAAGCTTTTACGCCATCCCCCTTGGAGGAGCAGCATTTGGCCCCTCTTCAAACTCTCCTCCATATTGTCACACACATCAATTGCTCCAATTCTACATGAAAAGCTGGAGTCAGCACCTTCACCCCACACTTGTTAGCGAAGGTGTCTGTTCCTGTGATGTTTGCCCTGTGTCCAGGTAGCATTTTGCTACCAGTTCTGGAGGCTTTAGGGTCTTGTTCTCAGCTTGCTCTTCCAGGTAACACCGTGTCCAGGTGGCCTCAGCCTGTTTTGAAAGGTTGTTTCTGGCATGTTCCTCTAGGATGCTGATCACCACAAAATTAACAGAAAAGGGAAAATCCACTACAGTCCTTCACAGCTCAGGAGGCTGCCCTGGGAAGACCTTTCCTACTCATCTTGGGTGAGGGAAATGCATTCAGACAGGCACACAGGGGAGGTTTTGCTGCAGAAGCCATACCTGACCAAAAGGCTGTTTGAAGTCATGAGGCTCTAGGCTTGACTTTAGTAAACTTTGGATCATATTCCAAATGATTTTTTTCTTGTTTGTTTTTTGTTTTGACATCAGTTGGACACTTCCTAGTTCACATGAGCCTGAACACCCAAACAGGACTCAGCAGGTTGGAACTGCAAACCGCACAAAGGCATCCTGCAAGCCTGAATTTGCTGGGGCTTGTCTGAGATAGAAACACGGGTGATCCACAGCTCCTGGGGCGTGAACCATGGGCTGCTGGCTGTAAAGCACACACTGCCATTTCTCCATCCCTGGGCACCAGCCAGCACAGAGATACTGAAACACTGGCTTGACTTTAACTCAATTCAACACAGTGCCCAACTCAACTAAAGGTTTCCAACCATTTCCTTGCTGGAAACTACATCAAGAGAATATGTGCAATTAGCACTTAAAAAAACCCCCTTGAGTAGCTCCCAGCTGACTCACCAGTGTATCTCAAGTAAGATTAACACTTCCAGATTGAGGAGTATGTTCTTTAAGAGCCTGCCACTAAATTTTGTGCCTTGTTCCTGCAGCCAAAGCTAGTCTTAAAGGCTGTGGTCATCTTTCTGTGGTTAGAAAATCCTTTGCAATTTAGAAAGCTAGCTAAATAGATAGATAGATAGATAGATAGATAGATAGATAGATAGATAGATAGATAGATTGATTTAAACTCCTTTGTTCCTGAAATTACTGAGTGTCCTCTGATGCAAGCAATGCAAGTCTGGATGTTGCACGAACATCCAAAATTTAGTCAGTTCAATTCTTTAAAAGAAATTCTACTTTGTCTGCTGTCCTTGTTCCAGCCAGGATAGGGTTAATTTTTTATGGTAGCCAGGACATAGGGTTCTATTCCACCTCACATCGTTGCTGGGGCAGGGAAGGGAGTCTCTGCAGGGAGAAGGGTTTCCTTCCCGTGGAGCAATCGAGGCGGGCGGAGCAGAGGGAGGGTCTGGTGGATATTGTCTAATTTCAGGGTTTTCCATTCTGAGCAACAACGTTTCTTTTCTTGTACCCTTGGTCATTAATATTATTGCTGTTACTGTTTGTTTTCTTATCTCATTGCTGTTTCCAGTAAATTGCTCTTATCTCAACCTGTGATCTCGTTGTGCCTCCAGTTCTCCTGTCGAGCCCCACCCCAGGGGAGGGGAAGAGGGGGAAGCGAGAGAGCAGCGCAGGGTTTGGAGGATCTTAGTGGCAGCGAGAAATTGGGGAGTACCATTCCTAAACCACCACATCTGGTAAAGAAAACACGAGTGCTGCCCTTTTTGAATCAAGACCCTTCTGTTTAAGCAGAAATGTCATTTATAATAAATACAGTATTGGTGGAAGAAAGACAAATCCATTGTCTGAGAAGAACAAGTTATTTAAATTCCACAATGATGGAAAAATTGAAGGGAAAGAGATGGCTGAGGGGCTTTGTGAGTCGCACAATGCCTCGAGCGCTGCAATGGGTCTAGAAAATAATAGTGATCAGCTTAGGGGTTGTGCCTCTTTCAAACACACATCATTTCAAACAATGATGACAACTCTTCCATCTCATTTTAGTACTGTCTCTGTTATGGAAACTTTCCCTGTCCTCATCAGCTCGATTATGTGTCTCTACGACAATAATGAATCACAGCTGACACTTCCGGGCTCAGCCTCTTTTGAAGGCATTTGCTTCCTTCATAAGCTCTTTGGTCAAGTTTAAAATCTTATTTTCAGAGGCTGAGTGAATAGTATGAGGAGGTTCTGAGTATTCACTGAGAAACCTGTGAAAACAGCAATGACTGTTAACTGGTACTTCTAACACTGATACTTCTAACACCAGTACCTCTAACGCTTCTAAAATCTTTCTAAATGATGCCCTTAAATTTTTGAGAGGCAGTCAGACATAGACAAAAAAGAAAATAAGTACAAATAAATAAAATAAATTCAGATTTCCCTGTCTAATATCTTGAGTGCCTGTTGCCTCCTTTGCTGGGACTAAGCTACAGGGAATACTCTTACCTCTCCTGATGAAAATCTGCTGCAGGTGCTCACAAGGTCTCAGGGCAAGAAATATTTCTTCTGGTGGTTTGGGGTGCTCCTAGGCACTTGATCATTTAAATTGCTTTTGCAGACAAGACTCACACTTCCAAGGATTAGATCCACAAAAGAGATGGGATGGGATGGGATGGGATGGGATGGGATGGGATGGGATGGGATGGGATGGGATGGGATGGGATGGGATGGGATGGGATGGCAAGGCAAGCAGTATGCACAGCAGAGGGGCAGTTCTGTGCAGTTCAAGCACATGTAGTTTGACTGTAGCCCACTAATAATGAGTGCAAACATTCTCTTTCAGCATTTTTGCAATTATTAGACCTCCAGGAGTTTTTCCTGGAAATCACTGACAAGCTCCTGTCATAAGTATAGATAGCTTGGTGTTCAATGGCAGAGTTTGGCTGACAGTTTTATTACACTCCTGAGCCAAACAATCAACTGCATTTAAGGTCAGATGATTCTCTTGTTGTACATCCATATATGCTTAATAGTACAGCTGTAAACAATAGTGAAAATTTTTACAGGAAATTAGATTTGCAGATTTCAGCTTTTAGAGGTTGGGCAAATTAATTTGATTATTTAGTGCTCATCTGTCCCTGATGCATTTTGCATTACACATTCCCAGGGACCCATCCAAAGTGAGACACACAATGTGGGATTCAAAGTCCCATTGTCACCCTAACTTTCATTCTACTCACTTCGAAACGTACTTCTAGCAAATCACCAGGCATTCAGTTATGGTTTTCATGAGCTCTAATGCCATGAAAATGCACTTATTCACTAACCATTAGCCATACAATGCAATGACAGGACAGGCATGAACAACAACATGGATTTCCTCCCAGTAGAACTATATGTTGTGAGCATTTTTGTTGTTAGCACTCACCCACCAGATGAAGCTGTCCCCATAACTCAGCCTAAATAACTGCTTCCATCTCAGCATTTTGGAATGTATTTTCCATTTCAATTAATTTCTTATTACTTGAACTCTAATGAGCTTTGGGGTGCAACCCAGTGGCCTCTCGAAGGCATGTTGACTGTCCAGCTTTGTTACTTCATGCAAAGGCCTTTTTTTTTATTTCTCTTAAGGTCATTTGCTTGGATGGGCATGTAAAAATCAAACATGTTTTTCAATATCTATTCTCAAGCAATCCAAACTACAATTGATGGTATGCATAGAGCAGTAGTAGATATCCTGTCTTGTACTTTTGCTTTGTAGTCATCTACACACAAACCTGTACCAGGTCAATTAAAACTTCAGTTTAAAAGGAAAAATTGTGCCTTAGCTAAGGCACAATCTGATTAGGCCCTTTAAAAGCCGGTTTAGGCTAGCCCCAGAACACTCTACTTCAAAAGATACCACAGACAGCATTTTATACAAAATTAACTATAAAGGTAAATTTAATTTCTAATTGAGTTTCAACCCTGAACTCTTATCCTAAAGTCAGAGCCAGTCCACAGATCAGATTAAGAAACAGTAAAGAAAACAAAGTCATCCTACAGAGGCTCTAATAACAATCCACAGCACATAGGAAGAGGTGTCATGTAGTGCCTATGCATTTACAAAATAGTTTTCTAACTTTAATACGGAATTACAGGAGTTGAACAAGCATATTCAGACCACAAAAACAAAAACAAAAACAAAACAAAACAAAACAAAAACAAAACCACCAAAAAAACCCAAAATAGTGCAAAAGACTACTGGTGAACTGCTTCCCTAATCAAAGTGACTACAAGTTACCTACTTTTCCAGTACAACCACTGCCTTTGAGCCAACAAGTTTTTGAGCAGCAGCTCCAGAGCAAGAATTTCCATTTTAAAAAATAAAGTCAGTTTGTCTGAAGATGGATTGTCCATGGATCCTGAAAGATCTGTGGCATTTTGGATGCAAGCTTAGGAGGCCTGTGTTTAATTGCCCCTTATTTAGGGGAGGGGGGGAGAAACCAAGGGCACTGAAAAGAATGTGGCAAAGAGAGGGAGGAAGAAAAATTGGTAAACTTTGAAACTCCCTACAGGTGTAACTACTCCTTGCTAGAAAGGCTGTGCTGCAGGACAGGTGTTAACTCTCCAGTTTGGAGGCAAAGCTGCCACGAACACACCATTGTTTTTAGTGCAGCAGGCAGAGAGAACACGGGTGTGTATCCTGCCCAAGAGGTCTGATGGAAGGATATAAAGTTCTAAAGTGAAGCAGCGTTGCTGTTCTAAAAGCTGAAAGGAAGAGCAGGGAGGATTTAAGAATGGTGGGAAAATGAGAGAAAGGGAATTGCTGCCCTTCTGTTGGGGATATTTCACTTGTTCTATATAACTAATGTGCAGCCCAAGGCGTGGACTGAAGGAAAAGTTGTTCTCACTCCATCAGTGAGATTGCATCACTGCCTTGAAAACAGACCAGAATTCCTTCCCAGGAAATATGCACTGGGATTTATTAATTCTCTCCAAAACTCAGATTATGATGAGTTAAACTGGGGTTAAACTGGCAAGAACATAATTTCTCATCTTTGAGAGCACAGGAGAGCTGTAAAGTGGGGATCTGTATGGAAAACTCAGCTGTGGTGGAACATGTGAAATTGTGCATATCCACTGTCCCTGTAAGGGCTGAAAACAGACAAAGACTGGCAGGCAGTGATGACAAAGTAGAGCAAATTCATACCTTGTGTCACCCTGAGACTCCACAGAGAGAGCTGCCTGTGGGAATGACCATATGGGAAGTCTGACTTCAACAAAGTAATGCCCACATGAAAGAAGTGACAGTCACATCCCTGGAGCTGTGTCAGGTTGTGGGTGCACCCCTGGACTCATCCTGCCTCTCTTCCCCTCCCGGGCCAGAGACAGTCCCAGTGCCTGCCCCTGCAGCCCTCACAGGGACCTGCAGAACGAGGTGTAAGCCCCTGTTACTGATGGGATGAAAAAGCCTCCAGTTTTTGTAGCATTGCAGGTACACAGAGCACTTAAGACAGGAGCCAAGACACTTGTCTGCTGCTCTGCAGTGTCATAGGCAGGGGTTTTATTTCCTCCTCTGCAGCTCACTTGGACCAGGGTCAGCCAAAGTACAGCCTGCAGCTGCTCCCTTCTTTGATTATGGACGAGGATTAGGATTTATTTTTTATATACATCTCTGTAGGTGTGCAGGACATTTCACACAAATACACAAGGCCAGTGATCTGGAGAGTTTATACAGCCCCAACAAGTCACAGCACAGCTAGTGGAGACACACATAGGATTAAAGGTCTATTGATGTAAGCTCCATGTGTATCTTACTAGGTGGACAAAATGCAGGTTTGCTTTGTGTGGCCTTTTTCTGAAGGCAAAGGGTCATTTTTATGAGTAATACTTTAACCTTTTGTTATAGCAATCTGCTGTTTCAAAGCCTAGTTCACAGGACTCCTGTATCCAGTCTTGCTGAGGTGACTGGCTTCAAAAATAGCTTGTGAAAAGTTTTAATGCAGGTTACCACTCAGGAAATAAACATCATTGGTAAAGGGCAGAAGATGGCCCTTTGCTCTCACTTCAGAACAAGCACTGTTTCTCCAGCTTTGCCTACAGGAGTTGGTAACTAGCTGCAAGCATATGGGACTGCTTTCCTAAGCTTTCTCATCCCTTTATTTTCCCAGGAGAAGTCCCAAAGCACTGGGCAAAGGGAACTATAGGATTTGCCCCTGTACTTAAAAAAAAAAAAAAAAAAAAAAAAGAGGTTGAAGAGGTTGTAGTCTGCTTTCTTCTGTTGTGTTACCTGTCTGCTGCTGGCACCTCACTTAGGGTCACAGTGCCTTTCTGTGGCTCACAGCAGGTATCCACATATATCTCACTGCTGTTCTTCCCCTCCAACCACAGTGATTAGAGTCTGGAGCTAGAGGCAGCTTCCCACTGTACACCCTCACACCATTCTCCATGCACCTGAACGTGGGAAGACCTTCTGTAAACTTCTAAAGATGTTTTTTTTTTGCTGAGCTGGTTTCCTAGCATTCCCTTGCGTGATTTACTGCCTGTGCCTCACGGTGGCACAGCATCTGAACCAAAACCTGCATAAAGGAATCATTCTCTTCACGCTTTGGCAATGTGGATGAGGTTTAAATGGCAATGCTTTGTCTACCTGTGTAAGCAAACTGCGATATTCTCTGGGTAGGTGTGTGTTGAAATGGATAAGATCAGCAATTCAAACACATAGTCTGAAGAGGGACGTCTGAGGCACCACAGCTCTGATTTCAGCTGCACCATGTAGGTAACTGGGGCTCATATTTAGGATGAATATGGCAAGTGACTGAGGTTCATATTTATGATTCTCCCCCAGCTTAGGTGTCTCAGACTAAGAGATACAAAGATTTCAGAGTTGGTAGGCAATGCCAGCTGGGAAGAAACCTCTGGAAAACAAGCTTAATATGTGCTATTTGTCCTCAAAGACACCAGGAAGGAGCTGTCACTTTATAAAGCTCTACCCTGAACTATCCCCAGTGTGTATCAGTCCATTCCCCAATGTGTTAAAGGAGCACATGAAGTTTAAGGCTCTAGTATGTGTTTCAAAGGGGACTTGAAGGGCTTTGGGGCTGTTGTCAAAGCAAAATTTATGCTGAAGATGAAAAGCACATGTAAGGTTCAGTAATGACCCCTTCTGCTGATCAGTGGAGCATGATTGCAGCTGACTGCAAGGGACTAATACAAACCCTCACCAAGATAATCCTCAGGACTCTGAGTGAGATGTGCAAAGGCCAGAGGCTAACAATAAGCAGAAGAATCACAACAGGAATATTGAGGACTTGCTTGGCACACCTGAGACCCCCTGAACAAGCAATGCTTACCACCAAAGACCTCTAACATTGCTGAGCCAGTTACCCAAGGGATCCCAGATCTGACCATATAGCATAGCACTATTTTAAGCCATCATGAAGCAATAGCTGTCCAAGAGGACAGCTGTGTCTAAAGAATACAATGGCACGATGGAATTAGAGCCTTCCATAGAGCTATCACTGCAAGAGACACAGTGCTGTCCATGATGTCTCAGCAAAACACCTCCTGACTCCTGCAGCCTTTCAGTCAGCAGTATCTACTGGAAAGGATGCAAAAATGGATGCCTTGTGCAGCAGTAAATGTGCAAACCAGCCTTTCTGCTAGTGAAAAAGGGCACTGATTAATGAGCTGGCACACACAGGCAAACCTTTTATTCCATCAACCCTCCAGGTTGGCTTAAAGCCCCAGAATTTTGGAAATCATGATTGCTCCTAGGGGACTATCTCTGTCTGGTTAGTTTATTTGTTTGCATGTACATTCGGTAACTAAGGTCAAAAGTTTTATAGCAGCAACTGCCTCTGAACTGTTACTTGGCTTCGATTTTTTAGCTATGGCACTGAGACTTTTATGCAATACTGTTAATAATAGAAATGCACTTTGTTTTAGTTTTAACTAATTATAGATTAGCCTGATGTGGTATTTCATGTGGGTAAAAGGTTATGGCCTTAGAAAATCTAAGGATTAAATTCTGCCTTTAATTACATAGATATCACTGATGATGCAGAGGATTCAGTGATGTCAGAATTCATTACAATTATTATTTAAACCATAATGAGATTAGGCAAAATACTTGATGTCAAATCATAGTGCCACAAACATACTCTACAACTTCAGAAATGACTGTCTGGACCTGATCTGAATGAATATCACAGTAGCACAGTGGAGTTCACACAGAGACAGCTGATTCCAAGCTGCAAAATTCAAATCACTTCATCTGACCAGTGTGAGCACTGTGCAGCCCAGCATCCAAGCCTGTACTTACACATTCAACATCACTCTTATTCCACCCAATTTCAAGAGCCTTACAGAGCATTTGAGACAAAGCACAAAAGTGTTTTGTTCATGTCCATTTTAAAGAAACATCTGACCATGACATTTCAGCATCCTTTGATTTTCTAAAGCAAGCATTTGTAAGTCAATACAATTATTTGATACTATCATTCCCTTTAGTCTTAGTATGCAAACATAGGGAAAATACTGTCTGTGAAATCTGGGAACAGAACTGATGTCATCTATTTAGCTGACCCTTTACAACTACTAAATAGCAGCAGCAAAGTGACTTGATAAATAAATCAAGTAAATAAATAGAAGCAGCGAAGTCCACTTGATCTTTGGTGGCAAATGTTCACAAATAACTCCAAGAAATAACATCTGCGTGAAGGGGGAGTCTCATGAATAGAAACATAACTAAACTCACTGTGCAAAGGATTTGCAGTTAATATTGGGGACTAACTGGTGTGCAGCTTTATTTAAAAGTTCCATCCCTAAGATGAGAGGGAGAAGAGTACTCCTAAACACAGAAGAAAACAGACTTTTTCACCTTTAATATAAACTGCATAAAGAAGCAACACCACAAGCATCCAGCCCACAGGACCTCCCTGGGCACGATGCCATCACCACCATTGCTTCCCATTAACAGCCAACCTTCGCAAGAATTATGATGTTCAGGTTCCATTTTGAACTCCCGTTCATCAGAGTGTATAAACTTGTCCTTTTCCATTTTCTTCAAGCTGCAATTTGGCAGAGGAGTGCTGGTGGGTGGGGAACTTCTGGAAAGATTATTATTTTTAAAATTCGGTCTTTTCAAGCTGTTCTAAATACAGCAGTGGGGAATATGCCCTGAGGAGCAGCGCTGTTGCACGTCTCTCAGGGGAGGGGTATTGACAATTAGATATTGTCAGTGTCTTATTCAGGGCAAGAGGAAAACAAGCATTCGTGTTTCAGGCTAATTCATGGAAGGCCTCTGGCCCAGCAGCAATGATGAGTTCAGGGTGATGCTGTGGGGCCAGGAGGCCAGGAAGCTGTCCATCAAGGGCTCCCAAGGGTGGCCTGCAGTCCTCTTGCAACACACAGAGCTTTTGTGTGCAGCCTGAGCAGGATCTGGGGGTTGTGGCTGTCCTCTGGAGAACCAGCTGATTGTCCAGACTGTAGTTACTGTAGGGTCTCCTCTAGCATTTCGGGATGGGGTGAATGTCTGGGCACTCAGGATCTGTCAGCCATTGGAAGCCTGGACCAGCCTGCCCCTCCACAGCACTCAGGCATTTTGGCAAGTCTCATGGCTGTACCTTTCAGGCCCTACTTCTCCAACCCTTCCCATTACTCCACATGACAGCAAGAATCCTCTGCAAGAGCTGGCTCATGAGTGTAATGTTTCCAGAACCAAGAGGAACTTCTGCTTTCAAAAGCAGCAGAAGCAGTACACATCCCAGCTCATGGTGTTAGAGTTGAGCACAGACAGAGTAACAAATTCCTGCTCCAACCAGGGGCCAAAGTGATGGACAGACTGAATCTTGGAGATGAGTTTCAGAGGCAATATTAGTAGTTAAATCTAAGAGATTTAACTAAGCAGCAACTAAGAGATAACCAGCAACAGAGTTGAAGCAGCCTGAATACCAATTTGCAATGCTAATGCCCTGCTAGAATCTTTCTGAAAGCCCACAACAGCTACCTGTCCTCACACACCAGCACATCATCTGCCTTCTTCACCACAGAATCCCAGAAACCTCAAGCACAGTCTGCCTAGAAGGAGCTCAGGACTGTGGTCTAGAAAGAGTGACCTTCACTTTCAGATCTCAACTCATTCACAAATTCCATTTCTTCTTTTTAATCCTTTTACCCCTGCCTGCACCAACAGTGCCCAGGAAAATGCTACAAATAATGAAAAGCAGCTAAAGTGTTTGCTGGGGGGCTGAGGGGGCCAACACAGGGCAAGAGTTGCTGTTGTGAAGAGCTGAATGCACATACTTGGAGACCTCAGTGTTGCCTGAACACTGAAGGGTGGTACAACTACTTTGGCCTGATGGAAATGTTCCAGGCCAACTGGAAAAAATGGCCTTTGGATCAGGCCCTTATCCCTTAGTTTCCACACTTGCTTGCTTGTAAAGCCCCGGTGCTCACTCAGCCCCAGCCCGGAAAGATGCTGGAGATCAAGAGCTAACAACAAAACAGGGGCTTGAAATTCAGGGCAGGATTTTGCAGAACTCGATTTCCAATTATTTTAAAGAGTAGTGTATAAATGGATGTTGCTGTAAAGCTGTGCTGATTTGGGTTGGATTGTGAGGAGTTCCTAATGTACACTATACACCGCAAGGTCCCTTCCTCCACCCACCTAAAAAAGAGATTCAAAGGATGCACAAATTGAAATGTTGGAAGCTGATCCTTTCAGCCCTGAGAAGAAGTGACCACCTTCACACCTGCTAGTACGTTACTGGATTCAGCATGTTTGCTCCTGTGCATTTGCAGGACTGATTTATTTGGGTACCATTTCATAGTACATTTAATTTACCATCTATACACTGCAAATATGACACAATTACCTAACAAGAATATGTAAAAAAGATAGGATATGACATGCAGCTGTATCTGTATCTCTTGCTGTATTTCTTAGAAACTAATGCAACTACAAAGCCATTTTGATGAAGACACTGTTGCCAGCTCCTTTGCACAAAGAGAAGTTGCTGGCAGGCTCTTATCTGCTCCATCAGAAGAGCGTTCCTGGAAGCAGGACAGTCCGTGGCCAGAGATAACACGTCGTGGAATCTCCTGCAGCTGCTGGGCTGCAGCAAACTCCCTCCTGGCCACGTGTGAGTTGTGGTGACAGGAGACAGGAATCCCTGTCCCTGCACAGACCCAGCAGAGCAGGAGTGGTGGTGGCTGTGGAGGTTTCCATCTGCTCAAACAGCATGAGACCCTTGAAGAACCTGGTTTGGAATGGGATGGATGCTTTTCAGTCACTTGCCTTGGAAAGGTGTTCATACAAACCCTGCAAGGAGGAGGTAACTTCTAATATGCAAAGCAAACAGTACCTACAGGTCATAGCTGTTATTCTGAGGAGACAGGTTTTATGCTGACTAGTGACAATCATTCCTGATTCAAATTACTGACAATCTTCTGCTGTATTACATTCTTACTGGGAACCAGCACTAGATGTGATTTATTTTACAATACCCAGAGAGTAGCTGTTTCAATCAAGGGGAAAATGTATCTTTTATGTCCATTCCCACTGCCCATCTCTCCTTCCCTATTTCTAGCACACAGATGGCATAAGTCTTTCTCAGCAGCTGCTTGGATCACCAAATTTTAGCTGAAGGAATCAGTACTCTCAGTATATCATTGTCCAGGATGGTAACTGCCACATAAAATGTGCCATAATACACATGGTTCCCCATCAGTTGCTCTTACCCACCCTACTTCATTTGAATTACAGTGAACTCAGCACCCCTGCCGTGGAGACCTTGCAGATTAAGCCCAATTATATGACTCCCACTGTAAGCTCAGCTTTCAGCCTGGCCAAAAGTTAGATGGTAAACATAAGCCAAGTAGATATAGTTTTGTATTGCTGTTCCTAGTCACTGTCAGCACCCAGAGAAGAGGCGTCCAGAACGGGGCTGATTTAAAAGCCAATTTTCAAAAGGTTGTGTCATGATTTCTTTAAATCCGGGCAAAAATAAATCAACCCCTGAATTACACTTCTGTTCATCTCTGAGGGCTACCACCCTGCTGTTCTAGCTATGTGGAAAGTCAGGGCTCTCCTTCTGTTCTAGCACTTTATTTTCTGCATCCTTGTTTTATTTTTAACAGCTTACAACAGAAAAAAAACGCGTTATCGCATGACTGTCTAAAGCAAATAGTACATTGTGGTTTTGGGCTTGGGCACTTGAACGTGTAACTTCCCAGCAACAAGTACTGTTCTCTCCGTGGGGCACTTCTGGTAACTCATCTCTCCTAGTGAGAAGTAAGGAAAACTGTCACCTAGCGAGCAAAAGAGCAAGTTCTTACAGCCCTCCCAGCTGAGAAAAAGCAGAGGAACGACAACAGACTGCAATTATTATCCGAGACATAATGCTGCCCAGAGAGCAGCAGGCCTCACTGATTAACACCAGCACTGGGCCTTGGACAACTGGGATATGGTCTGACCTGCTAGAGGCTACTATGCTTCCCCAGCCAAGTCATTTCACTTTTCTGCACTTGGATTTCCCACTCTGTGAAAACGAGTGTGCTGTGGTTTATTTTTAAAGCATTTCAGCAACTGACATACTGTACCTCAAACTCCTTAAATGGTTACATCATTTTCACTGCTGTGAAAAGTTGACTAAAACAGCATTTCAAAATCCCTCTCTATGTATTGTACTTACTGTTCGCAAGTCTGAGTGTGGTTTGACTTCTGTCATCCGCAGTTTGGTCTGCTGGGGTTGTTTGACTCCAGTCAGCAATTGTTAATGAACGTGGGTCTTCTATAGATTTGAAAGGGTTGCATAACTCATGGAAATACAACCACTGCAGCTTTAAACACTGCTCTGTACTTCATTTGTGTAGGTCCTGTTTATCAGTGGCTACTCCTTTGAGAATACTAAGAACCTGTGAAAGTTAACAAGTGCCTTTCTGAGGAGCCCCATTAATTTGGACCTCTTAAGAGAAAATTCTGAATCCAAATTGATGATGAATATCCATGTAAAATGTCAAAATTCCAAATAAAACATTTTCAAGAAAAAATGTACTTTCTGTCCCCGTGAAAGACACCATATAGCCATGCTCAGCCTTTGAGTTATTTGTTCATTATTGCCAATTTAGTCAGAAGCTGACAGGCCCAGTCTTGTCACCAAAAAATGACCAGAACCCTGCAAATTGTTTTGGCGACAGAAGTATCTTCTGCATGATTTGTCCTGCCAATAGCTTGGGTTTCCTTAATTGCATTTGACCTAAACTGCCTTAAAGTTAGAAACTCATCAAGTAAACCTGCTTTGTCTCTTCTCAGCTTTGCCATGTTTCCTCAGGGTGCTGCTGCTTCACCCAGCCAGCCATCGAGCAACCGAGGCCAGCGCTCACAGGCTGTGAGGAGAGATGGGGGGCAGAGGAGGAAGAGATTGTTACAACACATACAGAGAGAAAAATGGCCAGGACTCAATTTAGCTCAGCTCTAGCAAAGTGAGCCCAGACTTACCAGAAGCTGAGAACCCTCACAGCACTACCCTGAACGCATTTTAACAAGCAGAGGTCAGTGGGATGTTCAGTAGTCACAACGCTGAGACAGCTCCCACAGGCAGGCACACTCACCATGCACGGCAAGAACGATTCACGTAACTCTGAGTGCTGATGAAGACATTTTAAAACCACCTTGCCATGATAATAAGGAATCTTTATACCACTGGAGCAAAGCAATCTAATTCTTCAGCATGATTAACATCATTGATTATTCATGTAGACTCCTGAAGAAAGGCCAGATGGTTTATTCACTCGGTTTGGATCCCTGATTTTGAGCTTTGAAAAGTCTGTCCCCCTAGTAAATGAACCAAAGAATCCATGCTATTAGCACAGTAATGCTGCTAGGAGGTGAGCAGGAGAATAGCCTCACCTTGTGCAAGTGGATGATGCTGGGAAGTCCAACACAGTACAAAGGTGGTACACACTTTCCCTCAAAGGAAGCATTACGCAAATGCAGCTGAATTCCCTGGAACTCAAGTCAAACGTCAGTCATTCTTCAGCATCTCCCGCTCCCTTCTCCTGCCTGGGACCTTTAGCTTTAAATGAAGGGTCATTGGCCTGTATCCTAAAGGCAGATTGCTCTTAATGTCAGTAGTGTAGGATAAACATCTGTTATGTAGACCTCACTAAAATGGGGCACAACCTGCCCTGTGCAAAGCCATTCCCCATGTGGGAGTCTATTACTCCAGCTCTACACCAGCAGTGAAGAAGTTTCAGTCACTGAAGACAAGTTTACTAATCATTATTTCCAACCATTCTGTAATTGAGCAGTTTTCTTGCTGTACCAGCTGTAGTGCAGCTTATCTTTCATCACTGTTTCCTGCTCTACCCTTCACCACCATATCTAGAGTCATGATTTTTTCTCTACTGTAATTGATGTAATCCTACCATTGTCTAAGATGCTGATTTCAATTGTAATACCAGAGATACAGCAACAAATTTGCAGTAAAATGTGAAAATAAAGGAACTGAAAAGAGTTCCTTGGAAGTATTATATGAAAGTAATAACAAAAAAGTGGATCCTTCTGTTAAACTTGAAAGCTAGCATTTTAAATCTGTATTATTTCTATTATTTGCATACTTCTGTTACTGAAATCAGAACAGTGTCTTCCAGTAAAATCTGGTCAACTAAATGACTCATATGATTTCTGAAGTGACCATGGATTGCCTCTGAGCTGCATGCACTCACAGGAGTTCTCGTGTCCAGGGGCGGACAAGAGAAAAAGGGGAACTGAAAACGGCTGACTGTAAAGATGGCTGCGCACCCCACTTCCTTATTCATACCAAAATAAAAGAGAAAACATCATTAGCCATTTTAAAATGTAACCCCTGGGCCTGGGAGCACCAGCAGGCATGCACAGGAGAGCACGCTCTTCATTCATGCCCGTCCTGCGTGCTGGACTCGCACCGCACACACACACGCAAAGGGACTTCTGCATTCCAGCCTTGCCCTGCACACATCCCCCCTCTGCAGGCACTGACACTGGGTGTCCTTTACTCAGCCACTCTGAGGCTCCCCACCACCCTGTTTATGTGCAATCACTACCTGCCTTTTGCCAAGCCCAGGAAAAATGGAAGCTAATAGGAAAACATATCTGTGCCCTGAAAAATCCAGGAAAATATTTTCAGGTGGTATCTGGCCCGGATGTAGTGCTGGTGCTCAGCCTTGAACACCTGACCAAAGCTTGCTTTTCTGGGCATGGGAGAGCTTGCTCATTGCAAGGTCTGGCAGGGAGAGCAAACAGAAGAGGGGTCACCCCAATCTCTCTCCATTTCCAAGGACCTTGGAGCTCACTGCTTCTTAGTAAGGGCCACTACTCAGAGCCATCTTACAGGTCCAAAGTTCCAGCTCCAAAAATAAAAGAATGTAAGAATAGCATTGATTGAGCAATGCGTAAGTGAAACTGTTTTTAAGCACAGACAGGGAGTGACCGAGAGAAACAATGAACTTAGAAATGATAAAGTTTGCACAGAGGAAATCCTACAGAAACTACAGAAGAGGGGGAACACTTAGAACCACTGGAAAACCTTGCCTTCAAGAGGTAGAACAACATTTGTTTTAGGAGAGTAGGGATTTGAAGGGTGATGTGCCCTGCTCCCAGCTGTGATGAGGAGAGAGACCACTGTGGTCCCTAAAGCAGACACTACAGAGGACTGACTTCTGTGCAAATCCTGCTCTCCATGTGTTTTTTCCTGCAGGGCAAAATCTACTGACTTCATTGGAACTGCTACATTATGAATTACAGTAGATCTAAGCCCAGGGAAGAAAAATACTGTGTTCAGAGTTTTATTCTCTGCATTTTCAATACAGATTTACATTCTCACTCTCTTGAATGCCAGTGAATATAATAATGCATGAAAGAGCATGAGTTTGCTTGTTCATCCTACACAGCCCAAATTTCCTTCCTGCAGAGTTTGAGCAATGAATACAATCAGCCAAATCCTCCGTGGGAGGTGAGGGTCAACATGAAATATCTAATTTCCTGACAAACAATGTTTTCCCTTTATAAAATTCTAGGAGAAAAGTTATGGAAAAAAAAAATTTGGGCCACGCCACAAATCCTGCATGGGAAGAATGGCCCAAAGACTAGTTTGCCTTCTCCCCAAAACATACCCTGGAGTAGGACTTCTCACATTTGCATCCCGGGGAGCTGAGCTGTTAGAGGACAGTACCACCATGAACAGGGCTAGAAATACAGGTGTTACTTTTACTATATCTCTCAGTCCTGTCCTGCAGCAGAAGATCTTTCCATGCCACTGGACATTTGCAGGGGGGAGCAACAGGCAGGCAAAAATAATGCCCACACTGAGGCACAGAGCAGAAGAAAATATAGAACCATAATAATGGAAGTTTAAAGCCGTGAGAAAATCAGAATTGAATTATTTGTGTCTTCCGGAGAAGGAAAAAGGTGCTTAAAATCCACCTGTTAAGGACACTTGAGGCCACACAGGCTTTCTCTTCCTGACCTTACTTAACCTCATCATCTTGCTCAACCCTGCAATTGCCTATTGTAATAAGGGGCAAAACAAACTCCTCGTCAGAGCTAAAGTCATGCAGAGGAAAATTATATCTTCATTCCTTTGGAAAAACACAAGCAGATCGTTATCTGATCATGAACAACACCGTGAGCATGAAGGATTGGACTGAACTGTTTCCTCTGCGACCTCACCGTTCTGCACTGCACAGCCCTTCATCTGCAGGAGTCTTTTAGAAGGGGCAGCAAGCACAGCTAGAGTAGGTCAGGGCTGAAGCACAGAACCACATCACAGCTGGGACTGAAAAGCATCAACCACTCACAAAGACACACTGGCCTCATTAAAATGAGTTTAAAGCAATTTGGTGACTGCTTAAAATTCGCCTGTGATCTACTGTGGCACCCAACTGGATCCAGAGTCATCGGTATGGGCTGTGCTGAGTGAAGGGTGTCTATGCTGGGAAAGAGAAAGGAGAAGGGTGTTACATCCATGCAACAAATTGGACTTTTGAGTTTGATGTGAATGAGGGTCTTATGCACACAAAAGAGGTTTTGTTTCCCTTCTCAGCCTCCTTCCTCTGCCTCACCTACCACAACATCCCTGTGCACAACTCAGGGTGGGCAAAGGGGGCTCTGATTTGGGAGCACAATATCTCCTCCCACACAGGTGCAGATAATGATGCACTCCTTTGGAGGGGGTGGGCAAAGGAAATACACCCAGCACTCTGAGTTAGCCTCAGATTGGACTTCCATTCAGATTTCTTGAGCTGTCTGGAAAGAGCATCAAGGGCTGCACTGCATTTAGGCAGTGCCAAAAGTGGCAGATGGAGCAGAGTGTGTGGGGAGGATTGGGGATGCTGGCAGGGAGCCTGGAAAGGGTGGAACAGGTTGCAGGTGTCTTAGACATAGAAAGGAGTGTCTTGCCTGTGCTTGCACATGTCCTGAACGTGCAGGATGAGAGAGATGGACTATGCATGGTGGATACTGTGTGTCTTCAGCACTCAGTGGGTACCAGAAGGTTTATAGGGTGTCAGGGCATGAGCTACTCAGCTGCTGAGTGGTCTGGGCAGCAGCATCTAGTCAAAAGCCAGGGGTCAAGAAAACATCACAGCTGAGAGATGTAAAATCTTGGACCTGTATCCGAGAGGGTGGTGTACCCTTGGGAGCTGGAAGGAAAACAGCCCCGTTTAGCTTGCCACCAGCCTCTGGGCTCTGTGGTTAACCTGGTGCTTAAGGCAGAGCAGTGGCAGCCCTGACATGGCTGGACAACCCAGCCTCAAGCTGAACAGTGCTGCACAATGCACAGCAGCATGTGCTTAGGGCAGCTCTGTGCGAGGGCAAAACAGTGAGATCCCAACATCTTCTCTGTTTGTCCTCTCTTTCCCCTCTGCCCCCAGAAACTGAGCCCCTTTTGGCATGTTAGATTTATCAAGATAGCAGCTAGCAGTTTCATCCCCAGACTTGTCCACTGCCACTGGGAATCTGCTTCTAAGAGCAGTCAGAAGTCCTTTGGGGTGCTCAGAGCGTGCAGAGCCTCTGCAGCAGCATCAGACCATGAGCAGCTGAGTCAAGCTCCTGCTCTCCTCCCCTCCTGCCACTGTGAGCCCAGCTGTGCCCATCAGCAAAGCAGCAGTGCTGTGCAGAACTAAACTTGCTTGTCAAGAGATTAAGACTATCGCTCTCCACAGCAAAGAAAGCAAGCGGCAGTAAGCCCTGCTTTGTCAAGAAATCAGCTGAAGTCAATGTAAACATCATAAAAGCATCCACAGCTGGTTTGTACTACCCTCCTCTAGGAGCTCTGGCCTCCTCTGAAAGGTGTCTGTAGAAGGCTACTAGCAGACCCAGGTGAATCACCCCTCTCTGGCTCCTATAAGGGCTTTGGGAACCTATCCCTATTATTCCACACCTCCCTGCAAATCTCCTCTTAAGGATTAAGCTCTTTCCCAACCATTGGAAATTCCAGTTCCAGATGCCTCACCTAAATGCACAGGCCCAGTCCAAAGGGAGTGGAGAGGGACATCACATTTGTTTCTCAATTGATTAAGAGACCAAATGAAACTGAGTCAGACAAATCCCTTGGTTTCCTCACACTCCACTCCCTTTGCTCTGGGGAGCTCCAACATGCCGGGAGGGGAGATAACATTTGGCAACAGCAAAGAGGAGTGCGCAGGAGAAGAAATAGGGAAGTCCAACCCCCCAGAAATTGCTGTAAAATCTGACTCTCAAAGATGGGCTGGTGAGATTGGGAGGAAGTGGAAAATCATCGTGCCAGGAAGGCTCCATTTGGTAGTCGGGGAGCAGCAACGCTGGCTGCTGCTGGCGGATGTCCCTGGTTGTGTTATCTCTTCCTGCCCAGCAGCCCAATGGCAGGAGGAGGATTTAGTCAGCCCATGGCCTCCCCACTTCCATTTGCTGCCCCTTTGAAAGAACTCCCTTGTTTTCAGCCCGGGTGTTTTCTCCTGCCAGAAGGTTGGTGCAACTGGATCCTGCAGCCCCCTGCAAGACCAGAGCAAGGGCACAGAGGGGTGTAGTGCAACACAAGCCGTGCCTTGACATGCCCCAGTGGCCACTGGCAACTGATTCTGACAGAGCAGCCCCCAGGATGCTGAAATCCCTTCTCTAATATTGCTCTAATCAGTACTAGGGCCAGCTCGTAACCTCTCCTCAGATCAGGGAGCTATAATTAATTGGCTGCAGCCCCCCTTAGGATCCAGGCACAGCTCAGATCCTGGCCTTTGCAGTTGGACTTGAGGCTAACATTTATCTAACACTGCTGTAATTAGTTTTTCCCTGGTGCAAATCAAGACTCTTAGTGGTGCATGTTAAATAGAAAAGATATGAGGACAAAAGTATGTGGTTTTCCCTAAGTTTTGACTACTGCTGAGGCAAGTTTCTGTTGCCTGTTTACTTTGCTGTGGTATGAAGGCCCTGCCTCTGTGAGGAACCTACAGAACTGGAGCGATACATAAATCAAACCCAAGCAATGCAGAAAAAGTACAGTATGCATTTCTTCCATAAAAGTAAATAGTAAATAATCTACTAAGTTAATGGTTCACTGATGCAACTCAGCTCAAGAGGTGGAAAAAAACCTAGGGAGGTTTTATCTATGACCCTTGGCTTGGGTCTGAGATAACAGTTCTAACTGAAGAGCAAAGGTTAACTGTAATAGAAAATGTCTGCATTGCTACAGCTTACAAGTCACATTGTGATTTTTTTTTTTTTTGCTGTCAAAATGAAGGCAAGTTCTTTAATTATGGCAACACAGCCATAAAAAGTCGATTGGGGAGAACTAATTTCAGTGTTACTCTGGGTACCATGGAAGAAGACAAGAGCAGACAGAAAGAGAAGATTTGGAGCAGGGGGGAAACTTCATATTCACTTGAAAATGTGAAGAGAAGCAATAGCCAGGAGAGCTCTCACTGATGGGAGTAATATCCTTTTAGACAGAGCCAGACATGGTAAAATTCATGTCTTAAAAGTTGTGACGAGGCATGATGAGCTAGGTAATATCCTACTAGGTAGAGCATAAGCAATGAAGCAAGATGCAAAAAATGAGGCAAATAGGAGAAACTCTTCAAACAGATGTTGCTCTCAGGTAGCACAAAAATGTAAAGGAGAGCAGGGCATAGTGCTTCAGCCCAGGGACCAGCCTTCCAAAATGAAGCTGGGGGAAATACACACGTCTCCCAGCAGAAAACCTAACAGATGCAGTGTAAGAGTGGAGGGGACTGCAATGGCTTTGTTGGACTGACAGCTGCTGATACCTTGGGACATGTTGAGGAGGGAGAAGTGGACTCCTGGCAGCTACAAACAGTAGGTCCCTGCTCTTGACTGGTGTTAGAATTCACCAGTGCAGAACTGGTCACCCTGCACAGAAACAGCGTGAAAATAAAATGACAGTGAGGGCAGCAAGAGAGACTGACAAGAACCAAAAAATAAAAAATAAATTGAATGCAGTCTGTCTCCACTGAGAGAAATTTTCATGTGGTTTTTCTGGCATTGTCTTTTGGAAAACACTGGGGGTTTGCTACCCTTTCAGCTTCTGGAGTTCTCACAAAACCTCCAAACCAGGTCTTTATTTATAATAGGAATTTTGAAACTATTTTTTGCATTCTTTTAGACTCATTCAATTCTTGACCCCAATTATATTGAATAATGTGGTTACGACTAACATAAATATAGTTCTGTCATAAATCAGGACATGTTTGCCTGGAGACAGCCCTTTTTTCTTCCCCTTGCTCATGTTCCTCAGCTGTCCAAATACATCCCCACGCTGCCTGGAACCTGCAGCACAGTCACTCTGCCACAGCTGGTGGGGGCAGAGGTGATGGGCTGCAGGCTTCTCTCCCTCTGTGCCCGGCCAGAAAGCCAGTGGGTGCTTCACTTTACACTGTGATGCTCCAAAGGCTGAAAGAAGATCATGTTCCTGGGAGAGGTATTTGATCTGCCTACCAGGGACGAGGGTTTTCTGTGTCAGTTTGATAAAGATTCAGTAGCTGGCTGGCTGATTCCTTGGGGCACAATTCAGTCTTGGCTTAACTGGAGCAAACATCTTGTTGCATCTCTGTGCAGAGAATAAATGATTCCAGGAATGCAACTATGAGTGAATGTTCAAGGCTCTACACAGAGGGGATTGTTAAAAAGACAACAATTGTCATCAGATATCAGTGATACCACATTTGATTAGAATAGGAAATAAAATCTTCACTCTGCTGGTGAATGCTGATCTTAACTGTCGTGCTGCTCTGGGACATCAGGTGTCATCTCAACACCAGGACAGCTAGGGGAATTAGGAGACCCATAAAGCACTTCCACAGTTCTGCCCTCCCCACCAAACAGAAGACTTGTCAGAAAGATTTTGCAACAAGTTATGCAAATATAAAGGGCAGCAAACTGATGGAGAAAAAAGGACTCAGCCACCTTTACAGAACTAATTTCTCACCACGTCCCTTGTGACTCTTTTTCCATCTTCAACTCCTACTACCAGCTTATCAAAACAAACCCCTGAGTCATTCCAGAGCAAGAAGATCAGTTCAGTTTCTAACATTTTCAGGTTCCACTGGAATCCAAGAGCACTGAAGTGGTCCAAGGAAAACCCACCCTCAGGAGGTTCCCCCCCCCCAGGTTCCCAGTTCACTGGAAGTCACAGTGGATAAGCATTGGCAAGGCTTAATGAAACACCTACCTGCACTTACCATGTCAGTTCAGGATCTGCTCCTTCAGAAGTGTATTCATGTTTAAACTCCTGCTCAAGTCAGCAAGACAACAGAATGTCTCTAGAAAAGAATCTTTGGCACCTCATACAAGAGTTTTAAAATTACATATGAATTTTCAAATGCTACTGAAACACCACCGAGCCTCAAGCTGTCATTAGCAAACATCAATCAGGTCAAAAAGAAGGGAGCTTAGCCTTCTGCCCCTAATGAGATCTAGAACTGGAATTCCACCATTGGACCAGTTTCTCAGATGCCCACACAGTTTTGCCACTATCTGAGATATACGTTTGCATAGTAAGCTGATGGTGAATCTATTTGATTAGGAGCTGGATCAGGACTGAATTTGATGTTTTTATTGTGATGCTTTCATTTTATTTATACCAGGAAATCCTGTTTGATCCAGAAAAACTTACTCTAACAACGTGTTTGACAGAACTCACTGCCCGGAGATACAAAAGGCCGTAAGCACCGGAGCCCCAGTGGCTTTTGGTGTGAATGCCCCATGCCAGTGTGCCTGGCAAGGCCAGATCTGTGCAGCAGGAACTGCTTCCACCTTCCCACACCACTCAAGCAGGTAAACAACTTCAGTGCTTCCTGCAAACAGAATGGTCTCCTCACAGAAAGTGGTCACCTTCCTCTGCCAAGACTGTTGCCTTCAGCCCCCACCTTCACCAACAGCTCAGGGGCCAGAGCATCCACTTAGAATGGCAGTGTGGAGGGGAAGCAGGTTCCATTCCCTCCTGTAACTGAGGGACATACCTGCTACCCCACGGACACTGGAGGAAGGGCTCTCTCGGCTTTGTTGGGAGCCGCTGTTCAACTTTACTTTGAATCATTAAACAGAGACTGAGCCAGAAAAGGGGGATGGTACAGGGAAAGAAGCTATTTCTCAACCTGAAGCTAAAAAAGTGAGGTGACCTACAAGATATATGAACTCCTGCCTCGGCTGCATCCACAAGCTTAGGACTTTAGCTATGGTTCAATACTTACAAAGTGCACTACCACGAACTGTCCACTTCCCTTGATCCCTGACTGTGTAGCAATTACGGCTCTTTTCTGTGTATTCCCTGTTCATGGATGTTGAACTTAGAGATTATTTACTCAGGGGCTGATTCTGATTCATTAACACAGAAGAGGAGCTATTTTGTGAATAGTACCACTGAGGCTAACTGGACTTTCAGCTTTACTGCCCAACTCTACACTTTCTCTCATCAAATGGTTAACTGGGAGTAAAATACTAGAGGATTATTTTTATCCACTGGGGGGTTATTTCAAAATACCTCCATGCTTTCAGAACATCGAGTTTAGAAAGTTCACCCATTGGAGTGCAGTACATTGGCGTGAAGTGAAAGTTTGCAGCTCCACGTGGCCCCGGAAGCTCTGCAATACAGGCTGAAGTGCTGTATCATAGTTTTGCAATTAGATCCACAGTCTAAAAAAGAACTGAGATAAACAAAGAAGTAGTCGTCCTACAATATGGCAAAGAACTATGAGAATTTATATGTAATTCAGGGACAGTTGCTTCCCAGCCTTTGGTCATTACCCTGGGCTTGGCATCAGGGGAAAGAGAGTGGAGTGAGAAAACCGTCTTTGGACACGTCATAGTAAGTCACACTGATGAAGATCTTGCTATTGGAGTGAAATCCACCTTTGTACCTCAGGAATCCTGCATGCATTCACAGTGCCAGAATCTAGTTCTTCACACAGTACTGAACTAACACTGATCTTATATCAACTCAGTTGTTTAGAGCATGGTGTGAATACTGCCAAGGTTGTGGGTCCCCTGTATGGACCATTCGCTTGAGAGCTGGACTCGATGATTCTTGTGGGTCCTTGAACTCAAAATATAGTGAAAAGTAAAAAAAGGCCACACCAACACAGAGCTTCAAGCTGCACTAAGTGAGGGCTGCTGCTGCAAGGGGTAGGTCTGACCATGTTATCTCCTACCTTGTGCAAGCACTAATCCCTGTGTGACTGCACAGGCAGCCAGATCTGGGAACGGATCCACATAAACATCAACCCAATATATTAGTTACCCCGTGTTCTCCACTCCACCCCATCAGCACAGGTGTTGAACACAGCTGGGGCAGTGCAACCAGTGAGACACCTTTCTCAGGAGCCCACACCTGAATTAGCACAGGGCAGTCATGGTGCTGCAGGCTAAGAAACTCTGCTGTCACGCTAACCTCGTGACGCAGCAGTCAGTGGGAATAAGATGACAGGGCAGGTGCTGAGTGGATATCCACATGGCACATATCTGATGTACAAGGGTTCAAATGGAAAATTAGGTTGCTCTTATATGCCATTGTGAAATTCTCCCGAGTGTTTCATAAACAAACATTTGCATCTTGGGCACCTTCTAACATTTCTTCAGACACCATGTTGAGTAAACTGGATACATATGTTTTCTTTGTGAAGCTTCCAAACACGGTTGCCTCAACTCTTGATTCAGTGTCAGTGGGAATCTAAGCTAGGTAAAAGACCTCAAGACGGGCCCCTTTGGGTACAGGAATATTGCGGATTATTCATCCAAAAGATGTGGCACAATGCGATCGCGTGTTTTGCAACGGTAGGCATCGCACGTGTATCGATACTCCGGCACCGGGCAAGCCCATCCCAGTGAGCACAGGGGAAGAGCACAGCCTGTGCAATCAGCCACTGCCAGGCTCAGGACTGTGCCCTGCCACTGGCCCAGTAACACATGCACACCCATGCTGAGTGAGCTGAGGCAGCAGTGCCTGCTGGCTGCCCCCATGGCACCCCAGAGCTTCACCTGTGCACAAACTCACCCAAACAGGAGCTTGCAAAGGGCCTCACTTCTCCCCAGTACCTGCCCTGCAAGCATCACTAGAACCATCACACTCTTTGGACAGCAGAGGTGACTTCAGCTCTGTGCAGGACTGCATTCCAGACAGGGATTCTGTGATGCCCTTTGCTGGAAATGGATGGGACTCTGCACAGTCCATGTGTCACGGGCCACAGAACTGTCTCTTTTCCGACTCTTATATTTAGTTCCTCATTTTTCTGACCCGAGGAGCCTTTGGGCAAAGAGCAGAGAAGCAGTGGTATGACTCTAGGTGATTTCTATCCATATATATATTGTGATGCAGGTTACCAGACCAGTCTGATACTGTTGGCTCAGGTAATGGCAGACTGGTGCATAAACTCATGCTGGAAAACAATGAGGAGGTTGCTCAGGGTTTGGCAGCTGGAACTCAAGCCTTGGGTCAACTACAGAGCTGTAAATCTTGCTTCAGTGGGCTTAAGGAGAGTTGCATGAGAAAATTTAAAGCTAAGATTGTCTCTTGCAGGATATGCCTTGCAAGGGCAGGTTAAATATGCAAGCAGAAACAGTATATTGTGGGGTTTTTTCCCACCTCCCTGGAATAATTTTATAGATACAGCACCAGATCCTCCTTTCTGGATGCATTTTCCATCTCAGGATGATTCTGTATCCACTCATTTAAAACCATCAGGGAGCTGTGGCCTCACACCCACCTAACAGATCAGGATTTGTTCTGTTGTCTTGTTGTTGAAATTGTGACTACCCTTCCTTCATACCCTTCCTTTGCCTGTGCAGATGCTGACCACAAGGAAAACCACAATGATAAAGCTGTTTTCTCTTATTAGTCCCTTTTTGTAAACAGCACTGGATGTGTGAGCAGAGCTCAGTGGTGTGTGTTAGAGTGGAAATCTTCTGTTTCTATAGCTGGTAAGGAAAATGTTACCTGGGTAAAGCTTTATCTAGAAAAATCTTTGGGAATTTAGGGGCAAAAATGATGCAGAATCAGCTCCTTAACATTCCTATACTTACACTATTCTTATTTTTTTTTCTTCGCTGGAGCAGTTTTTTTTGGTTTTGTCCCCCTTTTCTTTGCTTTATTGAGTTATTGACACTCAGATAAAATATTACAATATACCCAACACATCTAGAAAATAGGCCTGACTCATTAGACTGAGTCAATCTAACATATTTTCCAAATTATACTCATATAGTCTAATTTTAAACCATTTTAATGTATTTTTAAAATGTTTCATATTTTGGCAGAAAAAAAAGACAGCTAGCAATGGCAGAATAAAGATCCAGCTGGCAAGGAGATAGAGAGGAGAAAACAATTTTGAGAAATACACTGTAAATGGCAAGGAACTAAATATCTACTATAGTGAAAGCAAATGGATTTTAAATAGCTCTGCTAAATTGTTTATGTTTTTTTTAAATAAAAATAATTAGCCATCTTACAAAACCAAAACCTTCTTAAATACAATGTACTTACAGAGGCTCTTGAGTGGAAATGCTTTCTACTGCTCTGGCTTGTAAAAGCAGCACACACACACACACACACACACAAAATCCTTCTCTCTAAAACCACATCCTAGCAAATGTAATTTGTTCTCGTACTGCTCTGCAAAATTACTAGCTAGTAATTTTCTGCTTGTTATTTATCAGCTGTCCTAAATAGAGATATGCAAAAAAAAGGAAAACCAAGAACCCAGCAATCCTTTACCTCTCACTGTCAGAGATATGTGTTGGACTGATTAGCAGACGAGCTGTCCCTACTGAAAGGAAAAATACGAATGCTTTCAGAGATGCCTGTAACAGAAGCAATAAGAAGCAATCATCATAAAATGACTTTTTAATTTTATTTGGTTTTTTTGGTCCTGAAAAGGGTATATTAAGAAAAAGTGTGATCCCTCCATTTGGTCTTTCCACAGAAAAGTACAGCAACAGAGACAAGAAAAAAGGTTGAAAAGCAAGATATGCTCAGCTGAAAATTTCATCTGGAAACTGTTTAAACACGTCTCAAACGTGGGCAAACGTCCTGGGTAGGCTACACCTCCCATCATGTGTCTCTTGTCCTCTCTGCATGGATGAAAATTTTGTCACGGGAAACCCTCCCTGCAGTTCATCAGGTATGGAACAGCCCAGCTGGGCACAGCACCCTCGAGGCTGACGTGCTCACCAGCGCCTGCTTCTCCATTCCTGCTCTTAAAACACACACAGGTAAAACAAACCTGGAGTGCAGTGGCCTTGCAGCCCAGGAGCTCGGGTCTGTGGCTGGCCCGGGTGCTGCACCCTGCGTGCACCCAGAACACTGCAGTGAGCGGCAGCCAGGCCACTGCAGGATGGGCAGGGGCTACCCCCAGTAGTGCAGATGATAAACAGCTCCTGGCACGAGCATCCACCCAATTTCAGCAGCACAAAACCAGAGCAGCACCGAGGAGACGATTTTAGCCGTTCAAATTTTCTCCAATTCCAACACGTCGCTCCAAAATTACTGCGGTGTGCTCACAATAAAAAAAAAAAACTAGGAAAAAACAAATCAGAGGGTTAAAGAGATACAGCATTACAATTGACAAGATATTAATATTGTTTGGTGTGGGGTTTTTTTCTTCACAATTCTGCCAAAACCAACCTATAACCACAGTATTCAATTTTTCAAGTGCATGTGCCCGAGGCAAGGCAAATTTTTGCACCTACACACGTGGGCTTTTTCCAGGCATGTATGTGGCTGTTGTGAGTGCTATTATCCTTCATTAAAAGTGATAGATCTTCAAGATAAATAGGTATGAATTACCATTCCCCAGCTGAGTCTGGATCTATTACGTAAGTAGTCACTCAGTTTCTATAGTTCAGCTTTATAAACATAAAGTTATATGTTCTTTCTCAATGTCTCTCATCACATTACAATTTCTCTTTACCTGGAATCCCTTATAATTTTTCAGAAACCAAAACAGTCCTCTTACTAAATAGTAGCCAAGTAATGAGAATACATGCATTATACTGCTCAACAAAATCTAACTTAGTTCCAAAACAGAATGTTTTTCCTTAGAAAATACTCCAGGTGTAATTACAGGCTCATGCAAGTTTGTTTTTCAGTAAAGGTAACGTAGAATTTTCCTCCATTGAGCAAAAGAAATCAGTAGTCACTTGTGAGAATTCTTGTCTGAGGTGATGACAGGTCACCTAGATACACCAAAATGCTGGATACACACCACAACGAACCAGAATTACATGGTTTAATCAGACATCAAACAGATTTAGTCAAATTTTCACAGAAGTGGCAGTATTTCTTCAATTATCTCCCTTTTACTTTCCATGCAAAGCTCACCTCTCAACCAGCTCCTTCCTTTATTTGTTGGCTGGCCTGAAAGTTTCAAGCAAAACTACTTAAATGGCCATTTCAGAGTGGCTCAATGTTCTGCAGAGAATCCCAATCCTTAGGAATGAAACCAGTGCAGTGAAAGATGGCAGGCAGGAAAGACACAAGAAATAGTATCTTAAGAGTATTTGCAGTGCAGAAAAGCTGCCCTAGCTCTTCTATATTTATCCACAGGTGAAGTGCTCTGGTGGCAACCTCTGGCCCATGAAGGTTTTTGGGGTTTGGTTGGAGGGGTGTCCGTGTGCAGCAGGCAAGCAACTGGTTGCTGACACCCCTGCACACAGTGCAAGGGACATTCTTCTGGCATACAATGGCTCAACTGGAGTTGGACTCGATGATCCTTGTGGGCCCCTTCCAACTCGGCATATTGTGTGATTCTGTGAGTTATGGCTCTGCCTCCAGATGTTCATTTCCAAAGCCACGGCAAAATCTGCTTTCTCAGACCCCTGGCTGAGTTTGCCATGTAGGGAGTTAGGGCTGGCTGGAACAGAGACGTTCCATTTCCAGCAAAATAATTTCAGCGTTTGAAATTTGCCTTCAACACAATACAGAAGAAAAACAAAACCTCTCAAATATCCTGGGAGACCAAGCCCTGCATCCCCAACTCAATAGTCAGCAGGTTCGAGTCCCTGCTCTGAACCAGGAAAACACTGGCTTGAGTCAGGATCTCCCACATCTCGGATGAGTGTCCTAACCACTAAGCTTGGGTGGAGCTCTTCCTCTTGCTTTACCCCACCCTGGATCTGATGACACTTTTACGGGCACAGATATATTTGTGTGAAGAAGGAAAAAACAAAAGCCAACAACTCTGATATGAAAAATCACTTCTGGATATTTAGAATTTGCCAGAATCTGCGTTTATTCACCCGTTTTGAAAAATGGGTAAGAACATCATGCTTACCCTTTTTGAAGGGCCCCATCAGCAGATAGATACAAGATAGGACTATTCTGCAGTAGGGGAGCAGTATTTGTCAAGTGGAAGAGGGAAATACACCCACTGCACATTTCCAAGTGCTCTGCAGGACTCACCGAGCAGCAGCCAGGGCAAGAGGACAAAGAGATGATGCCAAAGGTTTAAACAGAATATACACCATCCCAACACTCTTCCAGTCATGGGAAAGGCACTGTAGGACCAAGGAGATACATATGGAGGCTCCTTTGAGCATCCCTGAGCCATTGCAGAGCAGGGGAAAGTGTAAGCTGCATCTCCTCCTTTCAGGCCAGCTCCGTGAGGGCAGTACCCACGGGGTAGATGAGGATGCCAAGCATTGCAGCTGGTGAACTAACCCAGAATTAACCCAGAGCCCTCACACCTCACAACAGCTAGATCCTGTTATTTCTAGGGCAGAGGTTGAGCGTGCTGAGTATGGTCCCACTCCTATTTCTTGTACCATGAAAGCTCAGTGAGAAGGCTGCTGTGAAAACAGCATCGGTTCCAGCAATGCTGCTTGCTTTTCTCTTCAGCAAGTGTGAAACATGACTGAGTTATACCAGTTTGGGGAGGGGAGGGAACTACAAAATTGTCTGACAAACTGCCATGGATTTCCCCAGGGACCAGCCCCTTCTCCTGGGTGACAGAATGGCTTTGCTTAGGGCTCAGCCCACAGAATACTCTGTGACCTTCTTCTGTTCATGATTTCCTTTTTCTGATAGGTCTCTTAGCTGTTCCATAGATTATTTTTTTCCCTCTGTTTCTCTCTACCAACTTTGAATATTTATTTATCTTTTTAACTGCTCTGAACTCTTAAGCTGACCCTCTTACAGAATTATTTAATAAAACCTCCACATCTCTACGTGAGTGTTGGTAACCAGCTCAGAACCAGTGAAGCTGATGTCTTTTTCCTTTGGATATCACTACACAGTGAGGCCAGAAAGGCTTTGCTAGTACACTGGAGCACAGAATGTATCACAGGAATATCTACAATCAGATATTGTGTTTCAAGGTCTCTGTGTGATCCAGTTTGGTTTGCTAATCTCAAACGTCAATTCAAGTCTTCTCTCAGCTTCTAGGGTTCCTCCCTGAGGGTTGTTCAATCCTTGCACTTATTGTCCAAGGACTTTATAAAAGGCTGGGGAGTCTAGATTAACACTCAAGCTGTTGGAGCAAGCAACAGGTCTTTTCTTAGCTCTTTAAGTGAAGCATCCATCCATCTCCCAAAAGATGTTTAACTGCTCACACATCTGCATTTCACAGTGGCCTTGAGAGAACTCAGCACAACACAAATTTGACACACATTTGTATATCTAATATTGAGGGTAAACCATTTCCAAATAGCTGCTTTTTCTTACTGTAACACTAATCCTTTTCCATACTTTCCCATTCAGTCACTTCACAGAAGATAAATCTGCTTAACTCCTAAAAATTTGTCGCAGATGACAACACCAGGAATAAAGATGACAGGGATCTTGCAACGTGCAACCTTCAATTTTACCTACCTCTGACCAAAACATTGAAATGTGAGGGTGTAATTACACTCACTGTGCCAAAACCTTCTCTCTCAGCTATGTTCCCAAAACAGAGCATTGTCCTTTATCCTGCATTGAACACAGGTGATGGAAAAGGATTCTAGTCAATTCTACTCCCTAAACCACAGAAGCTGTCCTTCCACAATAATCTCTTCATCAAACCACCGGATTGTTCTCTTGCTTAATATGACAGACACAATAAAACACTAGGGGCTTTGAGTTTCTTTCCAGAGTTCACAAGGTATGTTGGCTTGCACATACATGCTTTAATGACAAGAGCTAAAACACACTGAAAAAATATGCAGCAGCATTGAAAGTGATCCAGGATGAGCAATATGATATTCAGTTTTACTAATTAGTGCAGAACATAGTTACTAAATTACCAATATCATTAACACATTGCATGCAACTTTGCATAATAGCCTGTAAACTAACCACATTGTAATTCCTGAGAACAGATAAGCACACTTGGTAGATGAGGCTCCTCAAGAAAATTTCCTTAGTCATAACAGGATCCAACTCTTCTACTTTCCCTCCCCTATCACGTAATTTCTTTAAGCAGATGACATAGATTGGACACAGATTTTTGATATTTTGCTGGTTTTTTTTTCCCCAGACAATTAGAGAATCTCATATGACTCTGTACAAAGCTGAGTGAATTTTCTGGATAAAGCATTAAAATCCAGGTCTCACTCAGTCACTAATCATCTTGTATATGCAAAACTCCACATCACATAGATAAGAGAAGATAAAAGCCTGACAGACTCCCAGTTACTTACCTTTCATATCACATTATTTATTTCAGCTACATTTGACAAGAAAGGGTATATAACCAAAACAAAGAGAAGGCTTTAAATAAGGGAAACCTTCATACAGTTTAAAAATTCAGGAATATCAAGAGTTCTTTGGCTAACAGCAAAACAAAGCCTCTGCCTGGCTTAGCCTCCTCTGTGGTGGCTGCACTGCCAAACTTCACAGTCACAGAATCATTAGGGTCGAAAGGGACCTCTGGGGACCCCCCCCCCCAAATCTGATACAATAATTCTTAACCTGTAAGTGGCCAAGAATTTCCCACAAGCTTCCATGCTCCATCTCACTCCTTGGGAGAGATGTGAGCCACTCCTCTCTAAAGCCACACATGCTACCCTTTGGATCTCACAGTTTCCCGTGTCTGAGATCATATCTTACAGCATGCTGGGCTGAAAGGCTTTAGGACCCTTTTCCAGACAGCTGGCCCAGCTGCTGGAGAACTTGCCTGTCTTCCAAGAACACCACGGCAAAGGCATTGCAGGACTAAAGCCCTGGGGTGATTTCGTGTCACTGTAAGGTGCACAGGTTCCAGTACACAGTACAGGAAAATCTGGGCTAACACAGGCACACACTTCAGCAAAATTTGTATTTAAACCACTCTGATACCTAAATCAAGAAACTCCTACAGGGATACCCAAGTCATGAACCAGCTGAGATCCACGCTGGCAGGGCAGCTTTGATGTGCTCTGGCAGAAATGCACCTTGTGGGAAGTGCCCCCTCCTGAGTTTAGCAAACCTGCTGTATCTAAAGACCTTTCACACCAGCATATACAACCTGAGGCAAAAGCTGGGAGTCACCCACTTCTTCAGTTCTAATCAGATGCCAGAAAGCACTGACTGAAAGCATTTCTGGTCTCTTCCCATCTCCTTTCTCTCCCTCATCCCGCACACTTTGCTCAGGACAGCACTTTGTGATTTGCCTGCAGCGAGGTATATTCCTGACCAGTCTAAGGCATGAGACTCTTCAGTGTGGTGCCCTTTTCCAAGTCCTCTTGCCCGTAATTAGCTGGTGTTTAAATACAGTCAGTTGGAGCTGAGTATGTTGTTTGTAAACAATGTGAAAGGAGTGAAAGAGAGAGAAAGTCAAGCCAAACAACTTGACATCCTGCCAGCCCAGTGAGCATCCGAAAGGAGTTTTCAATTTCACATCAACATTTTTTTTTCCATGAAAAAAAGGGAACTTGCACTCTACTTAAAATCTGTTACAATTCTATACACTGCCTGAAAAGGAGTGTACTTCACCTAAACCCCTCACATTTTATAAAAGAAGCAATGTATGGACACATATTAGGAGTTGTGATGCTCTTCCACCTCTGCCCATCAGCTCTTCCTGTGGAAAGGCTTTACATATTCAAGTATACTGGAAGAGATTCAAGCCTGCCCTTTAACCTGGTGTGAAATATTCTTCTAAGTTAGTGTGGAAGTTTCAGCATTTAATGTTATGCCATGGTCTCCTTGCTTTTTATTCTGGACCACATGCTTTCATTTCTGTAAATGGTGCCTGCAAATGTTTGATTCTCTTGTCAAGTTTAGGAGCCATCCAAGGGGGATTTTAGTCTATACTAATAAATTAAAAATACACATGTTGGTTAAAAGCAGTCATATTTCAAATTTATTTCCACCACTGCAAGTTTTCAAGCCTGTGCCTAGCTAAGTAAAACTACTGGGTTGCTGAGGATGTTTCTTTAAGACAATTGTACAGGGACTTTAAAAATTTAGAATTTACAAACATCTAGTAAAACTTATCTAATTGTCTTCCCTTTTCATCTGCTATTGCAGTCCAGTTGATTAAATACCCTAAAACATGTTCTGATATTTTCAATAAAATAATCAGAGTTTAAACAAAAAAGCCTCCCAGATATGGTCTCCATAACACGACTCCAGTCTCCTAATGTGTTGTATCCACAGGAGATGCCTTTATATATTAACAGGCCTGAGAATTTTCTGCTGGTTCTCCTTGCTGGCCAGACATTCCCTGAACTTTAGAAGCCATTTAGCCTTCACCACAGTCATGACTCTGAGCTGATAAACCTTGCTAATGAGGCAGGTATATTAGCATGGACTTAGTACCTGTGCTAATATGTTTGTCCTCACACCCAGCCAGAGGAGTGTGTGAGCCTTTTTCTCCCTGGCAGATATATCCATTGCATTCTATAAAAACAGTGCCTGTAACCTGCAGGCAACTGTGCAATGAGATAGAAGCAATCCCTGACAAAACACAGACTGAACATTCAGCATCCACAAATACTCCTATTGAAATGAGGAGGGCTCTGGGCAGGTATGGTTGGCTCATCCTCAAGAGTACAGTTAATCCAGGTACACACACCATGTGCAATGCTCTTTCACAGTCCCTGTAGAGATCACTTACAGCTTTCCCTTAGATGGGTTTTATGGACTTTGAAAGAGCTCCAGGTACTCAACTTAGCAGCTTAGAAATGTTCTGATCTCAGCGTGGCAGACACTGTATAGAAAGCAGCCGGGGTTTCAAACATTTCTCCTAATCTTTCACATTCTCCCTTTTTAAACCTTCTTTCCCAGGAACTCCCAAGTACTTCTTCACAACTGAGCCTCCCCCATCTCAGGTAGCCACATCTCCCACTTTTAAAATTAAGAGACTTCACATAGTCTACAGAGCATTGCCTTTGCATTGACTCTGCCAAGTCTTCTACACCAAAACCACAGTTATTCAGGAACCACGATATAAGGTGAATTGCTTGGTGTTCACATGCATCACATGCTAAATTAGGATGCCAGAGAATCTAGAATCTGTGTGCTTCAATCCTGTAAAATTTTGCCTGCAGAGTAAGTCTTACCACCACACAAATAGATCTACAAGTATTTGGTGGTCTCAAGGATGAGCCTACAAATGCCATCCTAGCACAGATCAGATATTTTCCTTAAAAACAAAAAAGCAGTTGGGAAAAACACACCTGCTTTAAAAAACTGCTCACATGAGGAAAGCTGAGCAGCAGCAATGAAATGCTGGCATCTATTAATGCCAACATGAAGAGTGCCATTCTGACCACCAGGTCACAGCAATCAGATGGACTGTGGCTGCTGGTGTTACTGAGCTGCTGTGAGAGAACAGGGCTCAGATGTTCTTCATACAACATAACAGGCTGCCCAGTGAGGCTGTGGAATCTCCATCCTTGGAGATATTCAAAAAATGCCTGGACATGTACCTGTGGAACCTACTCCAGGTGACTCTGATTGAGCAGTGTTTGTGTAATGGGTCCTTCACAGGTCCCTTCCTTCTGCAGCCATCCTGCGGTTCTGGAATGACACAGCTCCTTTCCAGAGACAGATAATGTCCACTGCTCCACACTGACACTTCTTAAAAGCATGAACTGATAACTGATAAGGATGAACATGCAGTGCAGATTTTATCACATTATGGAAGTGGCACTCAGGCAGTCAGCATGCCAACCCCTCATCAGTGCTTTATCAGTCCCCTTTAGCCACCAGTCAGTGCTGATCCTTGCTGAAACAAGTTCCTATCTAACACTTTCTTGTTCTGTAGTGCTGCCACTAACACAGGTGACACTCTACCCAGCAAGACTCAGTGGAGAGCAGGGTCTCTTATGGCACACCAACTCATCTTCCTTCTGCCCTGGCAGGACAGTATGAGCAGCAGAACAGATACAGAGACGATTCTGTGCAACCAAAGACTCACCTTCTACCAGGGAACCCAAGGCTGGTAGTTCCCAGCCACATCATTCTAAACTGCAATAGTTGAATCTCATGAGGCAGCCACAGACTAAAATCTGTTGGGGTTTTCGTTTGTTGGTTTCTGTTTTATTTAGGTTTGTTGTTTTTTTTTGTTTTGGTTTTTTTGGGGTTTTTTTTTTGTTTTTTTTTTCAAATACAGACCAAACTGACAGTGTTGAGGAAAGGATTTGGGGAGAAACAGAATGGAGAGTCAGACCTTCCTAGACATAGCCCAAGGTGTAACTCCCTGGGCAGATGTTCTGTACTGTTTTTCCCCTCTGTTCTTCTGCTTGTCAAAGAGCTAAAGACCTGAAGGACAACCAGTGTATCATTCTCCAAATCAGGGACTACAACAGCATCAGTACAGCAGCAAGTGCTCAGCTCTGCTCCATCCACCTCAGATGTCCCACATTTTGCAGGTTGTCAGTCATATTGATACCAGAATACAGTTTGTGCAAATATGAAACCTTCTCCTTTTATTGACTTAAGTTATTTACTCAAAATAAAGAATCTGAGACTACAGAGGTATTTCTATGGATGAGGTCTACCATGTTTTAAGATTTTGTCTCTCTGACTGGAGCTTGTCTTCACAGAAATGCTTTCCCAGCTACACGGTGCAATTACACCGGTGTAGTTAAACCTCTGTGGTTATATTAGAATTAATTCTTCCTCCCTGTAATCATTCTTATTCCAGAATAAGCATGGGGGTTTATGTTTTGTTTTAACTACTTCCAACTACTGCACGGGGTAAATAAACAAACAGACAAAACCAAACAAGAAGCCGTTCTTACATCAGAGTAACAGTGCCCAGACACAAGGCAAAAGCCACACTGCTCCCTTAGTTTCTGTTCACACTGAGAGGTGTTCATGTTCAGGCTGCTGAGTTAGGCTGCCTTGGCCTCTCATGGTACCAGGACTGCAGAGCAGAGGTGATTGCATGGATACAGCAGTTTATGGCCCCCATCCCCAGGTGTGTTCCCCCGTTGTTGTGGCTGTCCACATCAAGGGAAGCTACAGCCCACTTTCAGCCAGGTACCACGTGGCAGCTCTGACTCAGCTTCGCTCACCTCCTCCAAAGTCACTTTATAAGCCGTTTCCCAAAGCCACCCCTCCTGCCACCACTCTGCAAGGTGGAGGGGTCACAGCCAGCACAGGAAAGCAGGAGCAGCTGCGACCAAACCTGGGATGAAAGGGCTGAGCCACAACTTCCCCTGGAATCACCGTGGGGAAGATGGAGGTCCAGGAGATGGCTCAGATGCCTTACCATAACCTGGGAGGGGCTGGGATAGTTGCAGGGGTGGTGTGCTCAGCTGCCTGGAGGGAAGGTGCGCCTGGAATCACTCATCGAGAGGTTCCAAAGCAATTAAGGAGAGACGCTCACAGGATACATTGTATTTTCCTTTTTTTTTTTTATTTTTAATTTTTCTCCAAGGAAATTGCTGGGCCACGCTATCAATGTACTCGTACCTCTTTTCCGGCATGGCATGCAGAAGATTATACTGACAAGTGAATAAATAAATAAATGAATGAAATCCCCCACAGGTTTCCCATGAATCTTTATTAGTGGCAAGAGCCCATTCCACAGTTCTTGTTCACAAAAGACTCCAAAATTATCAGATCTAAGTAAAACTTCTCAGGAGGAAACATTTTCCCAGTACAAAACATCGTTTCACCAAAATCAAGCCTTTTCTCTTGCAGTATGCTTCATTTGTTAACATTTAGCAGTAGGAACTCTCAAAGCAAATTTTTCTGCATTAATTTTAAAATTTCAGTCCAAACAAAGTTTCTTATACAGAAATTTCCTGGTGTGTTTTTTTTGTTTGGTTGGTTTTTGACTTTTTATTTGTTTATTTGCTTTGGGAGTTTTTTTAAAACATGGAGAACAACAAAACCCCCTCAACTTTCTAGTAGTTGTTAAAAGTATCGGTTACTCGTTTGAACTTGTTATAGGAAAAACACTAGGAAAAAGACAACATTGTGACTGTGTCTGGTTTATGTTACTGGTTAATATGTTATTAAAATGTTTAGGTCTTATTATGCACTTTAAAAATGTTAGCACTTAATATGCTCCGATTAGGGCTTAACAAGCCCTTTAAAATGTTACGATGTTAAACCACCAAATCACATTGTCTCTCAGGAGTAAGAGGCTTAAAAAAGTCTTCTGTTCTTCACAACCTAACCCTTACATTAATAAAAACAAAATCCAGTCATAATAAGTTTATATCATATATCAGAATGTTTTGACATCCTTAATGACTGGGAGTTAAATAGTTGGCTTAGCTCTGTGTGCTAGTGTGTGCTTGTTTGAGTGTAGGAGTGAGGGTTAGTGGTTTTCTGAAAGCCTTAAATAACAGAGATAATGGAGATGAACATCGTGCGTTTTTGCCATAACTGGTGTCTGGAATCCCATTGCCTAATTAAAAGGGCCAGTTATACGACTGAATAGCTGAGAAAATACCCATTTAGCCTCGTAGCTGTGGTGCAGTGGGCAGAACACCAGGGCAGGGACACTCACCAACCTGGGCCACCTCACAAACCAGTCTGTGACATGCAGTGGCACTGGTGGCCATGGATTTCCAGTGTCAGACAGTTCTGACAGTCATACTTATAATAAACAGGTTTTGTTACTCTTCGTCACTTGGAAAAAAGCTCCACAGCGAAGGATCTCTATCACAAACTCCCAACCCAATGTGCCAATTAACAGGGTAACAATGTTGGCTTCATGAAACAGATACAAGTGATAAAACACTTTCCAAGTATAACATTCTAACTGGGGGAGGAGTTGTTGTGGTCTGCACCACGGGGGACACCTTCAGTGGTGGTCAGCAAAGGTCCCCTATCTATAGCTGCACACGAAAGGTCACAGCAGCAAACGTGAGAGGCTGGTTTCTGTGTTCTGCTCTTCTAATTTAAGTGTGTTACTCTGAAATTCGGGTGATCGCCCAGGCAAAATGTATTCACTTCAGTAGAAGTCCAGCTTCCCTGAAAACTATAAATCCAGGAGGCAGCCAATCACAGGAAAACAAACCCACATGACTGACTTAGCTCATTACAGAGTGTGAACAGTGAATTCCACAGTAATAGCCACGGCAGATAATTCTCAAGGTTGAAATACACTTGCACACCCTATTCATCAAATAATTCTGAATAAATAATTCAGAAACATGCTCAGTCTTCACGGATAATAGAAAGTGGTCGAATTAGCTCAATGAACTATTGGCTGCAATTAACTCCACTAAGCTTTAAAGGGCCATTCTTCATGGCTACACTTTTCAAGCAGGACTCTTACAGTATTACTGAGTATTTTCCAGTGACATGGGATGTGTTTTTGAGCTGATTAATGCCACAAGTTGAATCATTTCAAGTCGTCAAGAGCACTGGTGGCTCCCTCCTTTTTGTGTTCTCACCATAGGCCACTCAAGTTTATGTTACCAATTTAACTTATGCACATGCCTGTGCTAATATACCACACCATTATATTCAAGTCCACAGTGTTTACTTATTCCTCATTAAATGGGACCGAATTTGTTGCTAGATAATGTGACCTGGAGAATTTCTCGTCTTTGGTTTTACTTGTTTACTAACAACAGCCTGTTGCGAAACAAACATGAAAAATGTTCAAAGGCATAAAAAAGTTCTTTCCCTTTCTCTGGAACTTCAATGTTCTGTTCAATTTAAATATGTGGTAAATTGACTTTTTTTTTTTTTTTTTTGATTTTCCATATTAATTTCCCCATATTCCTTTGTATTAAAATAAAGCTAACACAGAAAAGTGATTCCATCTGCTCTGCACTCAGTTGTTTATGCCTTTAGAGATGCTGGGCTCTGTGCAGAGAGCAATGGAGTGCTTCAGAGCTACTCCTCTCAATCCAAATTTTCTCCAACCTCAAGCACACAGAATCACAAAGTTATAAAAATCACCAAAAAAAAAAAAAAAAAAAAAAAAAGGCCCAGTGCTTTAGTTTTCTTTCCATTTTCTGTCTGAGGTCTGAACTTTTCTATTACACACACGGCACTTTTTCAAAGTCTTCTTTTTAACAATTACAGCTTAAAGCTTGTGTGTGAGAGAGACAAGAAACAGGGGAAGGAAAAAGAGAGCAGTAGGGAAGAAAGACAGAGAGAGGGAGAAAGACAGCCACGGGGTTGCTGACTCAGCAGGTATTCTTTGCCCAGGAGGTGGCTGGGGTACCAAGGCCAGAGATAGTGCCCGTGCCAGCAGCTGGCAGGGTGCCCTGATGCACCCGGGCAGCCAGGCCAGCCTCACACTGCCCCGTTTTCTGGGGACATGTGTCTGTGGGAGGTGCGTGAGCACACGCAGATGCCTGGGGCCAGCAATCCCCAGGACAGCCCGTAGGCAGATGTTCTGCACAATTGCCTGCACATTTCCCCTCTGTGGACCCATAAAACACCCAGGCCTGCCTCCCTTTCTTTCTTTTGCGCTCCTCTCTAACTCATCAACTCGTTTCAGCAACCAGGGGTTGGTTCTGCCCTGTGCCAGCCCAGTTTGGGTGCTGCAGGTCTGACAGCCGACCAGGGCAGCAGCTTTGCCGGGAGGAGCTCGGGAAGAGGAGCAGGGCAGGAGAGCCCCGCAGCACGGACACCTCCTTTAGCTGAGCTCCATAGGCTGCTTCCCGGCTTCCTTCACTCAGAGGGATTGGTCCGAGGGTGCTCTGCCTCACACACAATTCACCCTGCGCCTGGGACACCAACCGAGGCTGGCAGCAGGCTACGAGAGAGGAGCTTGCAAACATTCCTGCTGCTGGGAGTGCTTTCCCACAGTGCCACACAGAGCAGCGTTTGCTGCAGCGGAGAAACTACGAAATTCAGATCCTCTTAATATTCCTTAATAGGCGAAAGGCAGAAGAGCCGGGGAGGAGAGCAAACAATGTGCAACAGTGTTTAAATTATAGTAAAGTACATTAACAATAAATACTCCCCTGTCAAGAATATGTCATGTAATTATATTTACTGCACTGAACAGAGGTAACCAATGTTTTGAGAGGGTGGTTTTGCACTCCCAAGATGACTCTCCTTTGGGGACAGCATATGTGAATAATCAGTCAGACATGGGATATCAGCTGTGGAAAAACTCCTCCTCCAGCGCAGTGTGCCAGATGTGATGGCTAGAAAGTTAGCTCCCTCTCCTGGATTAGATCAGAAAGTTAATGCACTGATCTAAACCAAGGCTCAGGCATCATTTTTATTCTTTTTTTTTTTTTTTTTTCCCCTTGTCTTAGAACTTCAGTCAAGAGAAATCTCTGCTTCCTGAAGAGCTGGGGTGTGCAGAGAGATACAGCACATCACCTAAGCAACAACGACAACAGTCCCACTGCCAAACTTACTGCGATCTAATTAAATTGCCATACAACTGTAGGGTGCAGAATACAGATCTGCACACATCTGCAGAGCCCAAGCAATGTGACTTGGTGTCACAAAGTACCACGATCCATAAACCTGACACTGCAAACTAGACTTCTCTCACGGCCCTGATGCTCTGTCCCTCAGCCCTTCTGCAAGCACAAGGATCATTGCTGTGAGTAGCAATTTGGCCTGGGCAGAGTGAACATGAGGACAGCAGGACTTACTGCCCAGGCTGAGAACTGGAGAACTAGAGCTGGGATGGAGACAGAGAGAAGATCATAAGAAGAAACTTTACTAGGGTTTTGTTGTTTTTCTGTGTGTTTTGCAAAAAGACCGAAACACTGCACAGTTTTCACACAGTTTCCAGACCACATGGGAACAAAAAGTCAGTCTATTTAGAGAATTACAGCTTCAGTTTTCAGATCATCAAGGCTTGGAAAGCTGAGATGCAACTATGAGAAGAATGAAGACATAGGTGTTCATAGCTTGCTCACCATTTGGGATTTGATCAGATTTGCATAAAATCAGTGGTGAAGAGGTTCCTCTTCAGTGTAGGGCTTACAACAGCTGTATGAAACTGCACATAGAGAAGTTTAAATGGAGTTGTTTTCCTGCATAACTGTGGACTTTATAAACTGCTAAATATAATCTTTTATGATTATATAGGATTCTTCATGGGAGAAACATTTTTCATGTGAGAAACTGAGATTTCTCCACACTTTGAACAGTACCCTTTGGAGATTAAAGACACACTACTTATAAATGAGAAAACAAGGCAGAAAACCAAAAAGTAAAATGAAATGCACACACAAGTGATTTGTCCAAACAGGAAACCATTAGGATTAAAGCCCAGACTTTTCAACGACACTATCTCTGCTTTCACTACAGAAAGAACCATTCTAAAATGGAGACTTTTAAAAAAAAAAACAGTGACAAGAAAGAGACACATGTATGGACAATTCAAGCTCCTCTAAGCTGGAATCACCTTCTGCAAGAGGTTTGCTCTTTCTACTGAGGAGTCAACTGCCTTCCAGCTCAGACACTCCAATTAGGTAGTCGGAGCCTTTTAAGAGCAGTATTGCCAAGGAGTTTTAGAGCGAGCATGGGAATCCATGCCATAATAGGAGAGGTTATTCACTACTGTTTCTCACAAGCTGGGTAAGAAAAACAATCTTGTTATCCAAACTCAGAAGCTTTGGACTTTATATTACTATTATAAGTGCATGTTCATAGACACACACACAGAGTTGTCTCCAGGGGGGTTGGTGCTGTGTAAACACTGAGTGAGCTGAGGTTACTCCAGTTCAACTGCTTAGATAGGATGAACTCCTTAAAAATTGTGAACCTCTCTGTTTCTGAGCTTGGATCCTCCTGAGCATCTCTCTCAGTTGCAAACTTTGGGGACAGTTGGAATAAATTCCATTACTCTGAGGTTTCAGTGTTTGGGAGAGTCCCTTCCTGACTGTCAGCCTCTCCCAGCATGGGTGAGGTGCAAGTGGGATGGGTAGTGCTGTGGGCAGTGCCTGCCTACAGATCTGGCAGTCTGGAAGACCTTCATAAGAGCCAACCAGGCAGTTTTGATAATAGTAATTAAAAATCCCATTTTAAACCAGGATATCTTCCCAAAGAATTTCACTGGCAAAATTGTATCTTCCTATTAAGTTAAAAAAAAAAAAGCTTCTTCTACGATAAGCACACAACACAGAGAACCATAAATTTTTACTAACAATACAATATATAATACATTTCAGGCGTTATTTTCAGGATATCGTATTGAAAGGCCCTCAGAAAATAAAATGTTCTAACCTAATGCCATACAAATTAACAGCTAGATTAGGGCTAGTTGGGCAGCACTAGCATTAGATGAGATTATAAAAACACGCTGTGTTTGAAATAACAAAACATCACACACAGATCAGCCATCTCACCCAGGAAAAGGTGCAGAGCTTTCTACCTCCTGAAAAGATCAACAACTGTTGATTTTCACTCCTGGGGTCTGGATGAAGTTTGGCTTTAGCAGGAGACACGTGAGTCACAGGAACACTTCCCAGCTTCCAACTCAAACTGCACAGGACTCCTTAGCTTGAATAAACACTGGGGAGCAAGAGGGGCAGGAAGGTTCATTTTGAAGGAGTTCAGTCAAGAAAAGAAGAGTAATGCCCACGTAATGAAGCACAGAGATACAGAAAAGAGACACACATACTGGAAACCTTCAAATAGCCTTTTGCATTCAAAATCTGGATTAACATCTGCAACATGTATGTGTGTTCCCAGAGAGAAATGTACTTTGAGGCAAAAGAAGGACACGAGTTGTTGTAGAGTGTGTTTTCCTGGCTCTGCACAGCTGGTGTCTGTAAAGGAATCTCGGGAGTGGGAGCGCAGGGAGCACAGGACCTCTCCAAGGACTCAAGCTCATGACATCAGCTCTATGTCAGAAGGAACCTAAGCTGCCAGAAATGATTTTGCCTCCCTCAAGTTCTACGGAACTCCCTGAAAATTAAATATTCCAAAATCAGAATTTTGTAAAACCTGTACCTTGATTTTGGCCCTATTCACTTCAATACTGTACAATCTGGCAGCATTTAAACACAGTTTGTGCTAAGTGAACAGTAGCAACTAATAATACAACTGGTATTTTATTCTGTACATTTGGCATAAGAATTTACAAGCTTGTATAATATTCCAGGGTTGTAATATTACACATCTTGGAGATTTGCTGTAATTCCTATTGATATGAACAAAAAAAAATTCTTTCTGAATGAAATATTGCAAGCGGGTGAAGACTTTTATTCTCTGCTGCATAATCTGATTCATGCTTACCCTCAAAATTAATATTAGCTGTGACAGCTATATTAAGAAACGCCTACAAAAAAAGTAGCAGCTTTACAAACTCTCAGTTTCCTGCAGTGACTGTTGAACTCTTTTTAGTTGGCTTAAAATAAATGCAAACTGGGTGGGTTCTTTTTTTTTTTTCACTCATGAAATGTGTATTTTTATGTTTGGCTTTTGCAATTACTTTAAAATGAATTACAAAAAAAAAGTTTTTTACAAAAGGAAAGGAGTTTATGTTTCCCATAAACTCCCCCGATAGGTTCATTGCCAGTATTTTTGTTGCTAGTCCCCATGGAAACCAATACAATGGCTTTCAAATCTGTTCCTCAGAAAGGATTATTTCAGTCCCATCTTCCAGTCTCTGTAGATTTTCATTAATTGCTGAGATGCTCTGATGTCAGTGATGCAATTCAAGTAAGTGTCAAATTTGATAATAGTGCTATGTTAAAATAATCCTTTTAAATACTACATGCACACGGTTAAGAACTTGTCAAAAATGACAAGAAATTATCTTTCAGCTTGAATACTTTAAATAAAGTATTTGACTTAAAGACACAATGGAATTATTTACAATTTAAATATTTAAAGTCAACCAATCATTTTTGTATTCTCAACTTTTTCATTGCTTAATTTGTGAGTTCTTCTACTCCCCTTTGCTTCCACATCTGCGCAGTCATTGGTATAATGGGAAAAGGAAACAGAAAGTAAGGGATGAAAAAAGTTCATATTTTAAAAGACCAGGAAGAAATTTTAATTTTTAACCCATTTCAAATGATTTGCAACTATCTTTAAAAAAAAAAAAAAAAAAAAAAAACCACAAAAAACCCACAAAAAAAACCCAAACCAAACCAAACCAAAACAAACAAACAAAAAAAAAAAACACAGAAGAGATGTATACACACATCAAACATAGATCTAAATGGATAGGTCACAGTCTGTATTTCTTTTAATTTGCATCATGCAAATTGCTGGTACATGCAAAGAGATGAAAATCAAGGACCTTGCATGTAGGACTATTTAAAACTCACTGCTGTAGAAATAGCATAGTAAGATATAAAACCCGATTTTTTTCAGAAAGAGATGAACAAAGACTGACAATTTGAGTAAAACAAACAAACAAACAAATCAAAAATTTTGTCTTTTAGGAACTTGAGTTCCCATTAAGGAATGAGAAGTCTAAGAGCTGTTTTTTAACAAATGAATACTGCCATGATCCCTCTGTGAAAATAGACCTGACTTTCAGTGAAAAATAAGGAATCATTAAGCTGAAGTTAGAATATTAATGACAGCCAATAATCACTTTGAAGCTTTATGCATTTGGCCTGTTGGGATGTAAGCCTGTTTTTCCTGGTTTTCTTTACTGGGAGCAGATTCCCCTAATGTTGTCCCGCACACTGTAGTGACAGCCCATCCTGACACTCTGCTTCCCACATTCCCCTGCACTGAGAGAGAGCCAAATGCACCTGCCCTGCTGTGGAAGCACACAAGGGGCATTTAGGGACAAGGTGAAGGTCTGTGCCCATTCTTATGTCAAAAAATCACTGTGGAAGAGTCAAAGGACTATCCAGTGGGAAACTGCACTATGATACTAATCCTGGACTACTTATGAGACCTGTGCAAAATAACAGCCATTAATATGAGCTTGTGATCTGTCAGCTATGGAAGAGTGGCTTAACTCCTGCTTAAATGAGTGTGCAAAACATGGGAGATGATCAAGAGTGTTTATACGAGAAGAGAGTCTCCTGCTTACTCAGAGAAAACTCAAGAGGTCCCTTGTCCTGCCTGGGGACCACCACCACTGCTGAAGTGGAGCTGCTCCTCAGGACTCCTGTCAGAGCCTTGCCATTTCTGGCAAACAGGACACACACTGTGCATTTTCACTCTGTACTGTTTCTTGGTACTGCAGCACTAACAGCAGGAGTTGAGCAAGTGCTTCATTCAAGCTAAAGAACAGTGCCCTGTGGAAGTGAACAGGAGTTTTACTTCTGATTTCAGCGAGGGCAAATCGCAGTGGAGGCAATTGCATTTCCTTTCAAACACACACATTGAATCCTAAGTAGTCAATTAATGCTACTTATAAGCTTACATATCTCCCAGTTCCTTCCCATAGGTCAGATGTATCTGAAAATTTTTTTCATCTTCTTCGATATTATGAAATTGGACAGGGAAAACATCTGAAGTTCCTCTTTTACGGAGGGTATATCTCGTATGGAAAGTGCGACTTTCATCACATCTTGAACTCTCTTTTTGTGACACTTTTTTTTTAGGTTAAAAGGGCAAGGGTTGGCCAGCAGCTGGTTTTATGAAGGACCCAAGAGCTAACTTATAAAGGCCATAACACCCCTCTTTGTTCACAGGGGTAGTTTTCAGTTTACCTGTTAAACATTCACGCCTTGCACGGGGTGAATTTCTGAACTGTGAATGGTATCCATGCTATTCTTGATGAGCCCTTTCAGAATTTGTGGTGCACCAGTAAATGTGGTTTTTCTGTCCAAGTATCACTGAATAACACCAGAGTATTTGTACAAAGTATATGACAGGAAGGGAAACTAAAAACTGAAACCTAAGATGAAATTTGAAGAGATAATTATAGTTAAAGAATTTGTGTTTGATTACTGGCCTTACATCTGGGAGTGTCCTATTGCACTCTCCTATTAATATAATCTTGGCAATCTGAGAACGACTGGGTAAAAGAAAAAACCCTATCATTCTGCACAGATGTGAATCAGCAGAATTGTGTTTTCTCAAGTGGGAAGTGGTTTAAACTTCCTCTTTCATCTCCTATTGTTTTTAGAAAATTGTCTTGTGATTGTTCTTCAGCTACACAAACTAAGCCACTCCCTGGATAGGCCCAGCATATGCTTTGATTTCATTACCAATTGAAACAGAATCCAGGGACCTAGCAGTAGGATTAGGTATGTACAGGAGGTATGACACCATCTCCCTGGCACAGAGGGGTTTTTTCCATTTCAAGCAATGCTGAAATTTGATTAAATGCAGATAGCCAGGACATAATCTCTTGGCTTAGAGAGAGACATGCTTGTCCTCCATTCCTCCCTTGGCAGGACGTACTTAGTTCAGGTTGGGACTAAGCCACCCTTTGCTACTTCCCTTGCGAATTCCACGGCGGTGAACTGGAGATAGTATCTGCAAGTTACAAGTCTCTGTGCAGATTCTGGCCCTCAAGTGTGCCTCAGATCTGTACACACGACATCCAGACTTGGAGCAGGAGCTCTAAGTCTGCACATAGTGAAGAGAGCCTTACCAGGAGCTCCCCTCACCCTGGGGCACCTTTTGCCCAGAGCACAACTCTCGCCCTGAGGTGTCACACCCGAATTTGTTGATTGTCTTCCTACTGCAAGGCCTGTGGTGCATCTATTGAAATTCCCACTGCCCCCAACCCCATTTGCTGTCACTGATAAGTGGAACTAACACAGAGAAGGGGATAAAAATGATAGAGGAAGAAGACTCTCATATGATCTGCTACCAGCACTGGCTTATGGAAACACCCTGCCTGAAGTTTGTTTGCCTTATGAAAAGCAGATACGTTCATCTGCATTTGGTGACAGGGAATTGGTGCATTTTCACTTTCCTTCAGTGGTAGACTTGAGCTGGTGAAATAGTCTACTCTAAAGATACATGAACATCTTGAGCATCTAGCTAGTACCTGCATCCTTACTGTGCCTGGTAAATCTGTCCATGCATCAAACTCTCCTCTTCATGACCATCAGATTGTACCACAGCATTGGAAACCTCCCAGGGGTAATTCCAGGAATGCTAACCAGATTGAGTTCATTAAATTTACACTTGTCTCATTTGGGCTCACTAATATGTTAAAATTGCCCAGTTATGGAGGAGAATTCAAAGGTGGCTGAGTTTTGAAGGAGAGGGACAGAGACTGCAGTGTGCAGCATTAATTCTGCAGGGGAGTTCCCAGGGGGAGAATGGTGGAAAAAGCAAATAGCAAGAGGCAGGAGAGGGTCTGTGAGGTAAAACCTGTGCTTTCCTGCATTTTCTCTCTTCCCTCAGCATCTGCTTCTGACCCTGGACAGAGACAGGACACAGGGAAGAGAGGGATGAGGAAAGGGACTGAGGCAAAATCTTCAGGCACAGCAGCTATCACTAAATATCATGCAAATTACTTCTGTTGGTTTTGTTCCTATTGAATCAAAAACTATTCACTGGTCATGAATTTGATTACAGATATTTATGGTTTTTAAACTGGGGGGTTGGGGGGTGAAGCTGAAATTTTAAACCAGAAGATTTCCCTTAGTCAGTAAATGCATAGACTAAGGGAGAAGTCATTTCATGGCTATTAACATCAGAGTAGTCAACTGCATAGAATTCACATTTCATTGTGGAAAGAGGCAGATAAACAATCTCCTTCCATTGTTTGTAGTAATCACAGACTGCTAAATAATTTCATGTCATTATTTCAGTTGTGCAACAAATAAGGGAAATAGCAAATGAAATTTAAATCCCATTCAGTGTGTTTTGTTCCTGTACTTAAAAATCTGTTCTTTTTTTTAACGTGTTTGAGACAAATCCATAATTTATGCATGAGATATGTGAGAAGCAGACAGGTATACATTTGCCAGAACAAAAGTGCACCTCAAATCTTCCCACAGAAATTGTGTTCATTTTTAAATTTAAGATTCCAGTCCTCTCAATGCCATATAGAAGTGAGGCTGTGTAAAACTTTTTAAATCTACTTGTATTCTGCTACCCAGTAAAACTTAAACTTTCAGACTGATAAATCTTGGATGCTTAACACCAAGGGGAAAAAGGAAGTCTGTATTACTCAGTAAAATTCTCACCTCAAGCTTAGTAATCTACTTTAAAATAGACTGGTGGTTAGGGTACCTAGAAAGCTAAGAAAGTGAAACAAATTTTTAATCTGATTCATTCATTCTTATACTACATATTATGAAATAGACCCTATTGTTTTGGCTCTGTTCAAACACAAAAGAAAAATAATCTCAGCCTACAGGAGTTAATTAATGAAATGGACAGAGAAAGTGCAGCAGACTTGAGCTGTGCTTGCTCACCTTTAACACCCTCAACATGTGCTGTAGATGGGAGAGCATCACTGCAAGATCAGCTTGTACATCAAGAGCAAGATAATGGCTCTTCTTGCTTTGTACAGCTTGGTATTGATCCCTTACTGCCAGCACAGATTGAAGGAGAATACTCTCAAACACATGCTTTGTTTCGCTTTGTTTGCTGAAACCACACAGTAACTGTGAGCCCAAAATAGATGTTTTATCCTTGATCTCCAAAGCCCAAATTTAGAACCAATTTTAAAGCAACGCTTCAAAGACAATTCACAAAATAATGCTTTGTGTTGCCAACTGGTGTTAAGCATCTCATGGTTCATGAGTACAACACCTGAACACACTGAGGCTGAACTGAACACGCTGAAGTGCAGAGTGACTGCCAAGTGGTATCTTTCTCAGTGGAGGGAATGAACAGGGAGAAGAGGGAACGTATCTTTTAAAGCTACTTGGGTCCAGTGGGCACATCCTTCCTTCCCTGCAGTGTCACAGGGTGCTCTGCACACTCCACTGCAAGTTCAGACACACCTGAAGCAGAGATAGGTCTGGGCAATGTGAACACCTGGAGCTGGACGGGAGGAGATGACCTTGTGGCACCTTTGGCTCATTCTTACTATTCCACTGAAACTGTTTGACTGTATTGCCCATGAACCACTCTGGAGAAGACAAAGGAAGGAATGCATTCAAGGTGCATCTTCCCCACAGGATCCATGTCTAAGTAGAACACCACAGAGCCACTGAGGGTATGATTACTGCACTACCATCACAGAGCCAGGCAGATGTGATGGCAGCTAAATGCAAAATAGTGCATCTGACAGCAAAATGCTCTTCCCAGATGAATTTACCTAAATGGCCTACAGAGAATGTTTCCTATCACTAAAGACGTTCATTAGGAGACCTCTCAGGTATAATGGCCTGAAGAGCTGCGTGTCCTAGTGACTTGGGCTGTGGAAATGGGAACTTCAAAGAAAAGAGTCCCACTGGAAAGAAGGGGTGGACAGGCAACTCAAAAGAGCACATAAATGGGGAAGAATGTAGCCAGGAGAAGAGAATATAAAGAGGGGGAAGAAAGAATGGAGAGACAAGATAAAGAAACAAGAATGCAGAAAGGAGCAAGCTCAGCAGTAGAGTGGAGGAGGGTGAATTTACCGGGAAGTGCTGCCTTAGTCATCCCGAAACTGTTAAGTGGTCAACTGGTTTCATCCGGAGAGAATCAGCGGGGGCAGAGGGGGAGCAGAGTCACAAAAGTGCCTGAGGAAGTGGTAGTGCCAATCCCCTATCTCCAAAAGCCTGGCTGACAGCACACTCACTCGGGTTGTGTGGGATCAGCTGCCTTCTCTGGCTGATGACATCTGAACCAACATTTCTGGAAGTGCCTTGCCCTGGAGCATTCCAGGGGCGTCCTGAGCAGGGAGGGAGGGGGGCATGGAGCAGCCTCTCACATCCATGCTCTTTCACTCTGGATGAAATGCTTTTATTCAGCATGTGTGAAGGATAAGGGAGCAAGGAGAAAATTGCTCCATTACCTGGCTGTTGACAAGATGGATATTATAGCTGCTGAATAGTAGGTATTTAGGAATTTCTGCAAAGAGACACAGCAACAAAAGGATAGATTGAGAACAAACCAAGGGAGCTCAGACTCCATCCCAGTGATGGCAGCTGCCTGCTCTCTTAGAAGATGATGTTTCCTATTAGGCAGAATGGGAAAGAAACATCTGTAATCCAGAGCAACTCATTTAGCCATGGTGTCACTGGATAAAAAAACCTTTCAGAAAAACTGTTTGAAATGTTTGGAACAAAAGGAGAATTCCACCTGACAAACAGCAGCAATTCATGTCGGTAAAGAAAAACTAATTTAATGCTCTGCAGGAATTTTTATTATTACAATCATTATAGTTATTATTGTTTAGATTTGTGAACAAGCCAGAAATCAATTTCTTGTACAGATGTAAAAAAGAGACAGTAACAGAAACAGTGGTCTTTCAGCTATGAGACACAGGAAGTTCCAGGAGAATTTGGGCATCAGCAGTGGGGAAGAACAGACAAAATCACAGGCAAGAAAGATGAAAAAAAAAAAAGGGAAAATAATGATACAAAGAGGAAGAGCTAACCCCACCCTCTTCTTTCTGGCACCACAGGCATCCAGAGTACATGACACATGATTTCTCCCACTCTATTATGGGAGTAGGAGGACTCACTCGATTTCTACCACACCTTCTTCTTATCTACCACCTACATTTAAGATTCAGAACTGCCAGAATTCAGATTTTCTCTTTTGGCAACATTCCCTTGTCCCTCCCTCATTTCACTCTGAATGTGCTGGGGTTACCAGGGCTTGCTTTGATCCCCAACCAGATCTGAAGAGACCTGCACAAGGCGAGTTCCAGCTCTGAGCATGCCCTTGGGTTCAGCAGGTTCTTCGGCACTGCTCAGTTATTCCTTCAGAATTGTGTATAAAAACATGTATTTCTCTTACAAAATGAAACCAGCTAGGCAGATGCAAGCATGATTTCATTCATTCTTTTCGTTCCTGGCCCTTACATAAGCTCAAAATCATTCAAAGTAACTGCAACAGTAAAACCACTCAGAGACTTTGTGAAATATCACTCAGAAAATACTTTAGTTGCTAACTTTATATTTTTATATTTTTTTCCTAAATATAGCTCAGTCTTGCAGGAGTTCTGTTGATTAATTTTTTAATATATTTTAGTTTACCTGAAAAGTACTCAAAGATTCTGCTGAGCCAGTCCTGACTCTCAGTGTGAAAGTGCAATCCTGTATCCAATAATCCAGAACGCTTCCACTGAAGGACAGAGGAACATTCTGAGGATCCAAACCCATTCAGCCTTATGCACATGAGCAGCTCAGATAGTTCAGAGGTCCAGGTGAGTGAGAGTGTGGATCTTTACATCTTTAACACAGGGAAGTTTCTGTGTGCAATATAAAGTGTCTTCAGAACTTAAAGACAACTCTGTTACAGAATATAGCAAATATAATCCATATAGCTCATGTATTGCTATAAATGATCTCTTTCTTCTTTTACACCACCAGTAGAAAATTAGGATTTTTCTAGTTATTTATCCTTATTGTGTTTTAATATCCTGTCTTGAAACATATCACAGAGTGGCCTAACATTATTAGCACGATCAGTGACAACCACACAGCTGAGGACTGCTCTGAGCCCTTTGCAGTGCCCTGTGTCTATGCTCCTTCCATGGTAATCCATGGGAAGTACAAACTTATGAAACTTGTGATTTGTGCTGAGCTCCGAGGACAGGTTAAATAAGCCAAAGGTCGTTGTGACTCATTAAACTTAAATTTAAAAATTAAATTAAATTCATTCTGCATGTCAATAGGATTGCCTGTCCTGTGATAATTGCACAGTTATGCTCATGGATCACATAATTAACCTGCAATTTTGAAAAAACAGATAGACCAGTCAGACAGCCCAAAAGAGGGATTCCTGTGGCACACAGCATTATGCACAATTACTGCCCATTAACACGATCTTAATTATTAATCTTGTGTGCTTGCATAGTACTTTTCACCCATAAGCACTTCGAGAGCTGTGTACAAAGAAATCCAAAGAAATGCTGAAAGTTCTGGAATCCTGAGGCAAGAGCTCCCTGTCCTGGGAAGCACTCAGAAGGTGGGGATAAGAGTCCCCAGCCACTTGCACCAGGACAGGCCCTGACACAGAGGGAAAGCACCACAGGACTTTGGAAGTTCTTGCAGAAGCAAGAAGGAAAAGGAAGTTCTTTCTTTACCATTAAGAAAGCTGAAACTTTCACATTTGTCTTACTTGGCCCAATGTAATATTGAGATACCTTACAAGGGTTTTCACTCAGAAGGACGGACACCTCATTTCACGCCTCACTTCTGTTTGAGAACACACAAACTTGTGAATCAACTGGATTAGTTGCAGACCTTTTCCAGTTTTTGCCATGTCACTTCCACACTGCCTCCTTTATGCTGGGAACAGCTTTACTTTCCATGTCTTGCTTATCTGTGCTGTTCTCCCATCTTCTACTCATTCAGATCCTTCCTCACAAAGGCTTGAGCAACACTAAAAACAACAGGCAAGATACATGTGGCTCACTATCTAATTATGAATAAGATCTCTCTCACTTACCCAGATGATAAATTCTGCAGAACAAGTTTTGTTCCTTTTTGGGTTTTCTTTACTGTAATGGTCCAAGTAGTTTGTCATCTTCTAATATATGTGGGTTTAGGCTTATGTAACATCTAAAATACACTTATCTATTTGGTATTCAGAAAACATCAGCTATTAGTCAATTAAATCAAGTACTACACTTGACAGGAACTCTCCCAGTCATTTACAAAACACATCATTCAGCCTCTGCATTGTAATAACTTCTTTGAAATACCACCATAGATACCACGAAAATACAACAGTTCTAGTTTTAATACAGGGATATCTCACACCCAGAAAACAGGTCCTGCTGGAGCACATCTGTGCAGAGATGTATCAGTGAATCAGGGACTTTACACTCTGCTGGCACTCACCTCCTTCCAGGAGGTCAGCAGGAAAACTTCTGCCCAAAACAGCTCCCACTTTCATGCCACAGCCATGACATTGTAGTATAATCAGACAATGGCAAAAATAAACACATATGCATAAATAAATATTGTCCGTGCTGCCTCCTCACTCTTGTTTACATTTTAATGAACTCTCCCAGTAATAACAGTTTCCTCCATTTCCAGAAAGCCAGCACTCCATAAATATTGAGTTGTACTATTATCTGCTGATGTACCAGTTTTCTATAAACAGAGAAAATCCAAACTTATCACTAGGCCTAGCTGTTGAAAAAGGTTAGTATAACTAAATAACAAAACAGGAATGTTGTTTACTTGTTAATGCTCTACTAATGAAAAAAAGCTGTTACGGCTTTGATTAATCTCGACCATACTGGACAATTCTGGCATAACTTTCCTTGAGGAGTGACTATTGATTTCCTTTTCATTCTACACTTTGATACTACATATCTGGAATCTAGCCCAGGTTTCATAACTGCTACTATCTCCACATTAACAGCCTGTGCAAGATTAGAAATAGCTTTTGAAGATACAAGCGAGGGTGAGGCAATCCAAGAATTTTCTCCGTTTCCACAGGTTGAGCTTTTACATCTGTCTCTGTAACAGCTTCTAAGGAATTAAAGGTGTCTGTAGGCATGATCAAATTCATCAGTTGCAACTAATGAATTATACCCCTGTTTAATCTTTTAGCACTGCATTGTTTGTTCTCTTCTCCCCGCTGTCTGTATTTGTAATATCTGGTGCAGACACAGTAATTACCAGATCCTATGGGATGGTGACTGCTTTATCAGCAGGAACCTGGGGGAGCTACACAGTCTCATAAATGGTGGGGAGCAAAACCAGTATTCCCAAGCAGATGCCAGTAAAAATCTTTGCATCACCTCCATCCTGTGCTCTCCCTGATGATATTCTGTACACAAATCTGTATTCTCCCCTACTGATCATTGCACACACAAGGCACAGGCAGAGCTTGTCCAAGACTTACAGGTTAGTATTCAGTAGCTCTCACCTATGAAGATCAGTGTATTCAAAAGAGGCCACAGGAATTTGGAAACAATAAGAAAAAAATCCCCTTTAAAGAAATATTTTGAAATATTCAAGTGTAGTTCATTTACTGCTTGGCATGTGTGAGACACAGCAATGTGTTCTGGTCATTTCTAGGAATGTGGAGCACAATAAGTGACATGGCATTATTAATGCCTCAGACAACTCTTCTTTGAGAGCTGGGATATTCTTTTTTTCCATTTTACTTCCTCAAGTCACAGAATAGCTGCTCTAAAAATCCTGAGTCTGGAAGCCATAAAAGGCCCAGCCATGCAGTGCTGGGTTACCAACCAAGGGACTGCAGTAAATTAGGAGTTCATCAGTTTGCAACAACAAAGGTTAGGACCTGGCCCATGGAATGATTATGGAGCAATGACACAACGCCAAAATTAAAGAGAGAACTGTGCTTCCAGAATGGATCAGAAAAGGTTCTTTCAGCAGTTTGGCAAATATTAGTGCCATGTAAATAAACTCTTAAGTTTCCAGTCTCCCAGGCAAACTGGTAATACTAATTTATCAGTTTCTGTCAACTATCAGCAACTGGTGCAGCCAAAGGTAATGAGATGGCCATTCTTACAGATATCTAGTTTATGAATCCCTTTTTTACAAAAATAATACTGTTAAAATTGCTCTTTTTAAGTCTAAATAAATGTAGAAGTCAAATTACTCAAGTAAGTAATAGTAATAATAAATTGCTTAAGACAAAAAAACACTGTGTAAATTTTTTTACACCCACTGTTGCTGCAGTCTGCCAAGCACTAACTACCACAAAGAAATTTCTTCTATCTAGATTTCTGTTGGACAAAAAAAACATTAGAAAATGAAGCTGTTATTGAAAAGTGAGGTGTACTGTTCCACAGCATCTGTAATTATTATTTTGCAATTGTCACGAACTCCAGAAGGACAAGACATGTGACAATGACTGTTAGACACAGAAGAGAAAACCTGGTGAGTGGCAGGCTGAAGGAGATCTGAACAGGGCTCTGCTCTTGTACAGTGAGCAATCATCAGCTTGAGAAGCAAGAAGAGGCTACTGGTACCCTGTGCTAGACCTCTCTGCTCAGGTGTGGATTCAGGGGGAATTCAGAAACCATGATGCTCAGGGAGATAGAAACTGTGATGGTGCAGACAATGTGAAAGAACTAAAGCTGCCTCCAAACTGCAGAAAATCAAGTATTAGGTGAGGAATCTTCAGGTCTGTAAAAGGTTTCTGCTTGGACAAGTATCGAGTACTGTCACAGTTCACTATTAGTGCTCTCTAACACAGAGTGGGGAGGGGCATGGAGTGATCTGCAGGCACTGGAGCTCTCTTATGACAATTTACAGAAGTTTCTGTCTGAAAAGAGGAGAAACAGGTCCTTTCTAGACCCCTTTCCCCCCTCTATGTATTAATGATCTTAGACAGTGCAGACAAGTTTTCTACTTTTTATGTTCACACAGCAGAAATAAGTGAGGAAGGGGCCACTCTCAGCTTCCAGAGACACTGGACAAAACAAGTAGCAGTATTTACCTTGTAGCCCTGAAAACACCAAGCCACACTCTGGATTTGGTTTCTGCCAGAGCTCATTTCAGAAAAGCTATAACCCTAATGGGAGCATGGACTGGGCTTTTCTCACTGTAATCCAGTTTCCTGAAAAGCTAAAAAAAACATGCTGAACTGAGCTACTGAGATGCTCTCTGGTGCAGAGATCAAAGGTCGTGGGACTGGGCCATATTTCAGTGAGTGTGCTCCCTGTCAGCAGTGAGATCCAACCTCTGTGCACACAGGAGATTACTGCACCCTCGATGAGCAGCTGCATTCACCTGAGGAACCACTTGAAAACCAGAAACATTTGGTTCTTATATTTTAACTGGATATTCCAGTAAGCACTACAGACAAACACTTAAAAGGACACAAAGGAAGCAGCAGTTTTAGAAGGGCAAAATACATGCCGTGCATTTTTAACAGCGCAGGTGATTAACCAAGTCGTTAGGGATGTGGTACTGAACTCTTTACATCAGGGTCAGATGCCTCAGCACCTACCTAGAGGATAGTGGTTTCCTGCAGGTATTGCTGGATGAAAGTCTTGGCCTTTGCCATACAGGTCAAAGCATTCCCTTCCAGCCCAAAGAATGTGATTAATAAGGGCAGTGACACAGTCGGTAAAGGATGGAACAAAGGCGGCCACAGGCAAGAGCAACAATTAATAAATAATAGTTTGCAACACTCTAATATAGCCCTTCACATGTCCAATGTGATAACTAATTAATCATAGCAACAACTTTGTACTCCGTGCTGCCTTTCATCCAGCACCTCAAAGTGCTTCACAAATGTTAATTAACATGTAGGCTGTACTTTGAGGAAAGATGTTATGGCATTGGCCCCAGCCAGTGTTAATTTGTTCTTCAACAGCATGGCTTGTGAAATCTGGTTGGCTTTCCCAATGGAACATAAAATGTGCAAATCTTCCTGGCACAAATCTGAAGATGTGTTTCTCCATTCAAATATAAGCTATTCCATTGTATTGCTGACAATATGGCATTCTCCATCCCTTCATGTTGTATTCCAGTACAACTCACATAACACAGCATGGTTTAAATGTAAGAGGAGATTAACTTTTCACAAGAAAATTGGATAACTGGTATTTTAGTCCGAACATCTGGCACATTTTTAGCTAAACTGTTTCTTTAAAAAGCTACTTTATTTTTTTTTTCCTGTGCATTCACACACTACAAGTGTTTGACTAACTTTAGCTCAACAGCTGAGATGAAAGCTACTTTCTTTGCTGCAGTGACCAGACTGGGGCTCCCCACCATGACTGGAGGTCTGCATAATTTACAGTTATTCTAATTCCTCTGTTTAGCACTGTAAGTTTACATGACACTTTGTATACATTCAACCGTTTTCTGCTCATACAATCCATCTCCTGGCTTCAAAGGGGTGTATGCTTGAATAAGACATGCAGGATTTATCCAACAGCCCCTTCAAAAATCATAATAGATTGCTCTTTAAATTCTTTGAGTGTTCACATTGTGCACACATACCCAGCCACAGAGTTGTTGAAGCAGAACTTTTGAGCAGAGCTGGAAAAGGCCAGCCAGCCCCCCTCTGTCACACAGGTTAATAAATAGAAAATGGTTAATACTGGAAAGCTTTAACCAACTGTCACAATTTCTTTTCTCTTGTCCTCTTAAAATCTCATAATAGCATATCCAGACAACCTTAAATTTACACCGTTAGAAAGCTCTATTTAACCTCCAGAAAAACAAACTAAGGATACCTTATGTCATTCAGAGTTTATATCAAAAACATCTTTGCAAACGTAAATAAACACACATACACACATTTAATTTGTTGGAAGGAAACGCTAAGAAGAACAATACCAAACTAATCTAATCATTAAAACATCAACATCGTAGAAAGGACTGCCTAATATTCTGCATTTAAACATTTACCATTTATTTTGGGAACCAGTGCCCATCTCTATGCCCTATAAAAATACCAGCAATGCAGGACAGAACAAGCAGTTGCTAACTTTTGAAAAGAGTGCACAGCAGAGCCAAGTTTCACCTTAAGAGCTGAAGAAGAGAAGGAAGAAGGAAAAGAATTAAAAAAAAAAAAAAGGGTGTGAGAGAGCAGAGTACAAGAGCTATCATTGAACAGGTGTCTGCATAATAACAACATGACTAGAACTAACAAGCTTAATTTCAGTGAGCTTTGAAGTCAGATGCAGGCTATTAAGAAAAACAGTGGGTTAGCATTCCTGGGAGCAGATTTACTAATAGTATTACACAAATAAGAAGTAATCTCTTTACATCTCAAATGGTCATAACCAGCTAGGGCTTAGAGCTTTCTTTTATCAATAAAGTGATTAAGACAAGACCAATCTGATGTAATCTAAAGAGAGTACTCAACATAAACTGACACACTTCATGTGTGACTCTATCTGTGTACCAATTGCTCACAAATTGTGCAAAGCATCTACCTGGGGTACATTTTCCTTGAGTGGTTTAGAACTTACAAATGCAGATCATGTAAACTGGAAAAAGATGGAAATGTCTGCCTACTGACCAGTACCGTGTTTCAATAAACCAGAATTATTCAAGGGTTACAATTAATACTAAGGAACAGGAAAGAGCCAAACTGTTGGGATCAGGAAGCAAGCAGCCTTCTGCTGCTCTTTAGCCAAAATACATTTAAATTTCTCATTATTTCTCTTATGCAGGATCTTGACAAACCAGTTGTCTTAAAAGAGAAAGACAGTATGTCCCAGTGGTGCAGAGAGCCTTTTGATACTGTTCTTGTTTGGGAGTTCACATGTGATTTTTAATAAAAGTAAGAGCAATCCTTTTCTCTTTGAGATAACAAGAACTTATGAATGAATGCAACTTCCATTTAAACACATTTCAGTGTGTTGATACAGAATTTGAATTCTTAAGAGCACACAAAGGGCAGCCTCCTGACTTCAGCAAAACGCTGCCTTTACTTCACTGAATCCAATATTTTCTTCCATGATTACATCATTTAAATCCTTTTAGACTAAACATAAGGACTGTACTGTCCAAAACTTAGCATTTATGGCATAGCTGGAAATAGTAGATGTCTCTATTAAAACCACCTATTCTTCCATACATCTTTCAGCTCACCAGAAACCCTGAAAGTTAACGAAGAACCATGATTACATCAGTTTATGACACACTGCATTTCTGGTTAGAATTTTTTCTTTTAAACCCATGCTAGATACCCATTGTCAAGGTCAGGGATATTAAAAGTGATTTGTTAGATGTAAAATACTGTTTATTATAGTCTAAAGAGCAAGCCAGCTTGAAATAATAAATTAGTGCCAGATGAAAAACTGCCAGAATTCTCTATTATCCATGCGTTTCCCTGGAAAGCATCCCAGATTTTTTTCTTGATAGGCTCTTTTACTAAAGACTCCCTGACTTATGGAGTGTGAGCAAAAGTTATAGCTTATAAAAGGGTCAGTGAGGAGCATTAAGGGGCTCTGAAAACAACAACAACAAACAAAACTCAAGTATAAACTGAGCTGTGCTTACAGCTAAATGGTACAAACTGATGAACTGCAACAAATGTGCAGAAAAACTTATGGAGTTCTCTCACATAATTGCACTGGGTCAGATACTTGTAGCATCATCAGAAATCTGAAATCTGCACGAAGGGAAAAACCTGAATTATTCTGTTCTTCCCCACTGTTCTGCTCCGTGTGGTTCTACAGACGATGCATCTCAAATACACGAGAGCCGTGCTTGAATTGTGCATTTCATTCTTAACAGGAACTGAAGTGATTTGGGAAGAACATGCTTTGATACCATGAAAGAAAAAAGCACTACTGATACTAGCAGGAAGGCTGGACTGCAACGAAAGGCTGTTGTCACCAGGGGCACTGCAAACTGTTATCTGTTGATATTCTCCAATGGAAAATAACATATCTCAAATTCATATCTTTTTTTTTTTTTTTTTTTTTTTAACTGTGAGAACAGGGAGAAGTGGAAAAGTCAGCCCCTCTCTCTCTCATGCATGATTATTGATTTCACCCTGCTGAGAAAGCAGGGTGGGACCATTGGTCACTGCAAGGGAGCCTTAACAGCAGGGGCATAAGGAAATGCTTAAAGCCAAGCAGCTGGCTGTGCCTGGGAACCTGGACAAAGGGATGCCTAGAAGTTTTCACTGTACATATTGCAAATGCTGTGTAGTTCCAGGTCTGTTGGCTCGCTGCATCCCCACAAATTAGCCAAAAAGTGCCATCAAAAGCAGTCTGCCAGCAATAAAGCAACAGAGAGGCCCCCACCAGAATGGCCAACGCTGAAAATAAAAGTCATGTTATAAATGTTTACATGATGTAAGTTTGGAGCGAGGAGTCCAATAATTCTCACTGGCTCTTCTCTCTCACTTCCGTTCTTGGCAGCTGGATAACAAGTTCAGCCAAGCAACTCACTTAAAATGTACTGACATGAATCCCCATAGTGTAAATAACATATCTTACCTATGAAGGGTGATTATGTTCCTTTTATTCTTGAAAATAATGCCTTCCTAGCCTTTTCATGAAAATCAATTGTTTGCATTCTTCATACAGTTTATAGCCTATAATCACAAGACTGAGTTCTGCTGTTAATAACGAGAAGTTTGACATGGGCCCAAATCTAAACCATGGAGCTGACACCCCAGAGCAGAGAAGAAGTTTGAATCTGAACATTGCATCTCCAGTCTGTCTCTATGGGAAATGAATTCACAAAGCAATAATAATATCATAAACAGCACTTAACGTGTTAGGGCTGATCCTGCCAACCCCTACTCCTCCAGAGCAAAAACTCTTGGCAGGTCTCACACACTGCTAAAGCCTCACTGAAACTCTCTAAATGGACCTTGTGTTGGATTTTAGAATCACACCATTGTCAAATGGTGACATTAGCCCTTCTTGCCCGTACCACTGAAATCAGTCATCGTGCTGGTGTAAGCAACAGGTGTCCTATACAAGTAGATCATGCCATACATCACCTCTGCAAGGACACCAGCCATCTGATTTCTGTCATCCTCCCTTTGGGATTTTAGCACTAGGGCAGATAAATCTCATGAGCACAGAAGGCATGAAACACATTTGGGTCACCTTCTGCAACACAACAACTGCTGTTGTCTGCTCTGCAGAATCAGATCCCTTTTGCTGATGCTTTTTGCAGCTGACAGTCCAGTCCAGTCTGGCTGCACGTCTGTCAGGGCCTGGCCTGGAGGGTATCCTACAAACCGAGAGGGAAGCCAGCAAAGGCAAGTGCTGTGTTACTGGAGGAGCTGCAGACACGCTGAACATGTTGGAACAGTACAGCTCTGCTAGCTGAGATCTGTCCCCTGTCCTCACACTATTGGCACTGGCTACAGTTTCATTCTCCAGCTGGCTGGATGTGCATCTTCCACAACAGACCAGCATTATCCTCCTGAACACACGTGCTTCTTGCCTTCAGACTTTCCCTGCTGAGATTTTCTGTTCTCCTAACACATCCACAGAAATTCAGGATTTGTCTGTATCTTAATGCATTTCCTGAACATGAATTCCTGGAGCAACTCTTTACCTTTTACTCTTCTACAATCTACAATGAAAGCATTAAGAGTGAGAGCACAATGTGGGCAAAATTTCCAGACAGCAAAGAATGCTTTCTGTGCACAGAACGAACTGGCATATGCAAATACTGCATATGGATAAGATTACTTGCAGGGACAGGTACCATTAAGGTACTTGCATAGACAAGCATACGAAGAATAGACACAGCATCCAGTTCATACTCTGTCACACAATGTTTGCACAAGAAATTCAGAGGTGTATCTTCTTTAATTAATTTATTTATTGCATCTCTTATTAAACTACTGGATTTTTAAAGTGTTTCTTCGCTCTAATGTGAAACTGAACTTCCAGGGATTTGTTGTGAGGAAAATGAGTATTTGGCACCACAGAAATTGCCTTAACAGCACTTAGTCATTATCGTTGTTCAATCTAGGCAAGTATCAAAAGCTTAAAACAACAATAAAAAAACCAAATATAAACACTGAGACACTTTTCAAGTTGAAGGATGCCAAAAAGTAACACTCAGCTGCAGCTGCCCTAGGAAACTTAGTTCAAGACTAGTCAGAAATGACTTGGTGTGGATTCTTTTCAGTGCACCAAAGGAAAAGCAGCAGTACAGGCTGAGATCAGCAGGGGTCCAGCAGCACGGTTTTCAAAGGACACTTGTCTCCATTGGTTCTCCACTGGAACTTCAACAGGTCTGTGCCCTGTTGGAAGTGATGGAAAACCACCCTGGACAGAGGAAGATAACACTGCACTCAGATGGTACGAGACATGCTAACACCAAAGCTCAAGAACCTCCCTGGCAGCAGCAGTCACAGGACTGATGTGACACAGCAGCTCCAAGCTGCTGAGAAAGAATTGCCTTCTCTCCTTGCCATACTGAGCCCTTGATCTGCTCCAGAATACCAACCAGGAAACCTGTAAGTGAAAGGCAAAGCAGTTGACAGGAAGGAGGCGGGAGTTTCTGTGTTTGAACGCTCATGGCTGATCTCATTCCTCCTGACACATTCCCACCTGGGATTTGGAGGATACACCACAGAATTCATATAATTTGGGATTTATTCACTTGCTATCCTAAGGCTTCCTCAAGGTAACTGGAGAATAAAAGATTGTAAAGCTGACAAATTGAGCCACGAAAAGACCCAAACATCTCAGATGGGCTAACCCATGTCAGCAAAGATAGCCAACAGCTGAGTGTCAAACACAAGCAACCCCTATCTTTGTGGTTAAGTAAACAGATGAGCTTACTAAAATATATCTCCATGCTATATATGTAATTTGAACAGAGTTGGAACCCTTTCTTATCAGCACTACAGCAGATAGCCATTAAAACCTCTGCTGGAACACAGCAGTACAGCAAAGCAGCTTGGAACTCATTCTCTCACACACTGAATGGTATATGTGTTTTCTCCTTCCACTATCAGACAAAACTCTCAGAAAAGCACCTTCCTAACCAGCTGCTGAGCCATTGCACCTTCCCTTACCACCCCTCAGCAAAAAAAAGCAACACAACTTAGGATAAATACATAAGTACTAGTTGTACAATCGTATTGCCCATTACTTTTAATAATGTTACCTCCATTATTTGTAATAATGTTTTCATTTGTTTCTGCTGTCTGGCAACCTCTGGCAATTTTCAAAATTAAGTCCTCTCTTCACACCATGATTGAGAAACTGAAATACTACAGCACTGAAATATTGTTATAATTTCATTGCACCTGAAATAAATTCACCTGAACAGTGATGATTTTTTGGTGCTTTTTCAGAGCTTCTCTCCGAAATGAGATGGTCCCACCATATAAACAGCAATTCATGAGATTTGCTTAGCATTTACATAGACCTTTTCATCCAAAAAAGTCAAATACTGCAGAGCAGGGGCAGAACTTTTAGTTTTATTTCACAACTAAGGGAAAAGACAGCAAACAGGTACCAACTCTGCAGAAGAGCTGGTACCGAAACCCAGGTCTTCTCACATTTCCTGTTCCATGACTTACTCACTGGGATTGCATTCCTTCCATTCTCTGGGCATCTTTCCACCTTTTCATTAACCTCCAGTAGCAACCATTAACTTGCCTGGAATTACTAAAGAAAGGGGAACTGAAGGTCATCTGTGTTTTTGAGGAGATGGGCTAGAAGCCCACCAGCAATCTAATATCAGGCTCACTCCTGGCAGGGAACATTGCCACACGGTTCTTTCAAACCTTCTCTGGCAGCAGAAAGATACTGAAATGCAAAATACAGCCAGGAGTCATGAAGTCTAATGAAGAGCCAGAATGAATTCCTAAGCTTTTCCCACCTCAGCTCCACTGATACAATGAAGTGATTCCCAACGAGCAGCACAATCACTCCGAGTGCCAGAGCATGAATCAGCACATTGGTCCTCTCTGACCAAGGATTCTCCAATGGTTATCACACTATTCTGTAAGGCCTTTGCTCTGCTCAGACCTCCCATTGCCAGCAAAATGAAACCTTCCCTGTTTTATTTGTAAGATCTGTCATAGCACCTCATTCAGGGTAAAGAACTCTCTCACTAACTTATTCTGCATATTTCAGTTCTGTGGAGTCTCAAATCACTTCAGACACTACAAGAAATCCTATAAAACTTATCCTTAAGCACCAGTGGAACAATGCTAACATGCTGTTGGGTACACTAACTGAACACATGCTTCTCTGAGTTTCTGACAGCCGATGTTCAGGGATTGTACTGTCATCGTCTTGGATTTCTTCACACTTCCTTTTTGACACAGTACAACACTACCAAGCGCCTGGCACTGAAGGGTTTGCAATAACTAAGCTGAAAGTACAAGGTATTTTGTGTCCTGTGCATAGTCTAGTGCGACTGAAGTCAATTAAAGCACTAGATACAAGCACTCTGAATAACATGCCACTTTACAGAAATACCTAGGGGTCTCGGGATTAACTCTCATGAACAATGCAGGCATTTTGCAGTATCATTTAGGAGGAAGGTGGGTACCTTAATACAAAGCTATGATACAAAAACCTGATACTTCAGCTGGGTATGCCCTAATTCCAGAGGAACCCTTAATTTTTACCTTATTGTGTTGTTCCTTGAGTTCTGCTCAGAACCTCTACAACCACCAACTTGGATCAGGATGCAAGAATTCAGTCTGCCCATCAAAGACTTAACTGATGGTCTCTGACAGCAACCAGAAGACCCCACTCTGTCAACTTGCAGTCAGACAGCAACACACTGTTGAAGTGCCCATGTGCAAGAAGGAATTCGGAATTCACTCAACTGGAGAAGAAAGAGAGAGAAGCCAACAGAAACTTACCTTCCTAGGCAGATGCTCAGAGACCTCACCTGGGAACTGCTTTGAATTGGGACTGGACCCTGATTTCTGGTGAATTCTTTAGTCACTGACAGATTCACTCCCTTCCTTGCACTCAGCCTCTCTCACTCTGTCTTGTATTCCTTCTTAGAGGCAGCTGACACAGCTCTCCTGGGAGGAGAAAGGTGCAGGCTGAAGATTTTCCTACCTGAGGAGGCTCTGAACATCAGCTTCCTCATTAACCTCCTGGATTACTATATACAAAACTGGCTAAAAATCACCTTTTAAACCAAATTATTTCTACTGAATTCTTTGAAAGAATGGGAATCAACGTCTATCCTCGGGAAGGTGGCTTGAGCTGTGAATCCACAACTCCTGCTCGGTATGGGTCCACTGAACCACTTGCCTACACATCCCTGCTGAAGACCCAGTGCCCCCCACCCTCTCTGTGGGTCACATGCTGGAGGACAGGACAGCCCCACAAGGCACAGAGTAAAGCCTTTTGGAGAGGCAGCAACAAGCTCTCCGTGTCTGATTTTGGGTACCAGACGGGATAGAGATGTGTTAACTTCCTGCTTTGCACAGGCTGGTTTACCCTGATCAGAAGGATGGCAGGGTGCCCCTCGGGAGCAGTGCACCACAGTCCCACTGTTTCCCATACCCAGCCCAGCCCGTGCAGCAGCTGCCTTGGTACCACTGCACGGCCCTGTGCGGCTCCACAAAGGGCACTAAGCCACCCCTGCCTAAGAACTACATTCCTACCTGGATCTACCCTCCGAGTCTGAAAGCTCCACACAAAGGACTCCAATCAGAAGTTTCTGCCGCCTCACTAAGTACCCACATGAACACCAAAGCTTGCATTTCCCTTCCAAACTGATCCAGCCATGATCCTCTGCAAACTGATTGATTCCTCCATCCTGCCCACTGTGCTGGAACAGAATTGCAGGGAGAGGATGAAGGGGCTGAAAGGATAAGGGGGGACTTTGAGCCTGGAGTAACAAACTGTCTACCTGGAGCTTATCAAGAGTTGGCTGAGAGGAGATGGAGACAGGCAAACTCATCTGCCTTTGAGGTCAAAGACAGCCACAACAACTAATCCATACAAACGAGGAACTTGTACTCCTCAGAGTTGCAGTGCAACGTCTTGTAGATTGAGACTGAGCCTTTCAGGGATGCAACATCAACTCAATTAAATTGAAAAACATGAAAACCTTTCTTTGTGTTCAAAGTGTAGCATTAGGAATCTAGTCTCAGCTCTGGAAAATGTCTCAGCTCTGTACAAAACCTACTGCAAAGCTACCTGAACCCAATTGTGGCTTACCAATATGAAAACCTGACAGAGCTATCCTTCATTTTTTCTTATGCTGTGCTTCTGTAATGAAAAGATTGAGTGTACCTTTTAAAATAAGTATAAAACTTACAGTTACACTGTGTGAATAGGGAGAATAAACTTTGACAGACAAACCCAGAATTCTGCAAGAATATCTGACAGACGTTTTACTGCTTTGCAGTGGTTATAGCCAGCACTTCTGCAACAAAGGGGAGTTTCAATTACTCTGGGGCACCAGGCACAGATTGAAACTCATATTTCCTTATCTATCTAAAGTTGCTCAAATAAGCACAAAGCAGTGGTGTAATCAGAGAAGCTGTTTCCATTAATCTTTATTCCGATTTTTTTTCTTAATCAGGCCGTAAAGTTAGTTTATAGGGATGATCTTTCTTTGCATGCAATCTCACAGTGCACACAATACCTGTGGGTTTACCCAGGCAGAATTCCCACTCAACCTATGGGGAATTTTTTCCTGATTATAGAGAACAGTCATTTCCAGTATTTTTATATTAGTTATCTCTGAGATGAGTATTGCCAGTACTGGAGCAACTTTAAACAGAGAAGCAGGACCAACTCCATAGTAGCTCTTGCCTGAATTCTGCTAGCTATGACATTTTATAAGTCCAGAACCAGCTGTTATTAGGGTCCCTGGGTGTATACTAGGGCAGCCCAACTTCTGACATTCTGCATTTAATTAGAACTTTAGCTGAAATGTATTGAGACAATGGTCAGGATAAAAGGTGCCCATTCCCTTCATTCAAAAGAAATTATACTCTCCAGCACACATGGGAGAAAATTATATTGTTGCAAATTCTAATTAGGAAAAAAAATAGAAAAACAGTTCAATTACCTCACATGTATTCCTGTAAGTTACTCACACAGAGCATGTGAATGCTGTATCTTTGTTACAAATAATACAGACATGTATTTATTCCTACTATACTATAGCAATTGCAGGAGATGATGTAATGCACATAAAGCAGGCTGCTGAAGAGGACAGCCTCATTTGGTACATTTACCTGGAAATAGGAATAAACGCACTAATCCAAGATACTTCCATTAACTTGAGCAGGCTTTGGATCAGGCTCTACTTGCCTGCCTAATTAGGGCTCTTCTGCCTTCCTGGCAGTGGATTTCCAGCTGGCCACCCTGCCAAGAGCTCTCTACTTGCTGCTGACTCTACTACTCCCCCTCCCCAAGGAGGTGGGGGTTCCACAGCACAGAAACCAAATACATCCTTTACTAAACTGCCAAAACATGCACGAATCCAAATGTGCTGTCCAGAATTCGGTTCAGCTTTAACAATATTCCCTTTGTCATATGGAAATTATTGCACGCTCTACTCCAAGGAAAATACAGATATCCCAAAATCTTACTCCAAAGTCCAGCTTTTAACACTCGAAGTTAAGCTACAAGAGCCGAAAGCACGGCGAGCGTTCCCGGCCGGTTTATCCGATGGGTTTTAATTGCCATCTAGCGGGGATAACACGCTACTCCTGTCTCTCGGCCTTTCTCACGTTACAGCCCTTCACAGAGAAGTCCTGTCCTCTCCATCCCAGAAGAACTTGTGTATTTGCAGGACGTAACTACCCAGAAGGTGTTTTTAATGTCTCGACTCAACCAGAGAGTGGTTCGTTTTTTTCTGGGCCAGTGAATGTCTATCAAAACAAAGAGCTGGTGCTGTCCTTTTATCCTCAAAGACAAAGCTGTACCTAATCAGAGTAAGCCTCACACTGTTCTAGGGTCTGAGAAATAGACTATTCCTCTATGCCATTCCCAGTGTGAGGCTTTCAAAACTCTGGAAAGACTTAAACTGAAATACCAAGAGCCTAGACTAAATTTACAACAACTCTTAGGCATTGGTAAGAAGAAGATATTGCAATGCTTAAGAATCATCATCAAATCCCAAATATTTATAGAGGAATAAAAACCATAATTCTTCACTTATAGGTTATTAAATCTTTAGGGTTAACTCAGTAAATAGGCTAATCCTAATTTACAAACATATAATCAAAAATCTTTTCTTACTCTCTAAGTGTAAAGCACTGAGCCCAACAGCAAACTCATTAAGCAAAAGCAATTTCCATTTATAAGATCTTAGATTCAGCTTTCCAAATACCTCATTTCTATTCCTCCAATTAGCATGCCACATATGGAAGATATTATACCAGATACCCTTCACCTTTTGTCCTCAAAGCTATGAGAGGGACCAAGTGTTCCTTATTTCCTGATGAATCCTTAATTACCTGCAATGTGACATATTCCTCCTTTTTTCTTTTTGATCCTACGGTCTAAAAGGCAAAGCCAACAAGCCACAGTGCCTTACTCTGACCCTTTCATTCTATATATTTCCTAGTAACAGACTTTAAATAATAAACACTTGCAAATGTGTAGCACCCCTCTGCATTTCCTTTCAGCCTGTCAGTCTCTTCCCAGAGCTGATAGTGTCTCAGCTGAATTCACGTCCAGGATCAGTTATTCCGCAGAGGACAGAGGAGAAGTGCCATACAGCACACTGCTGTGTGCCCAGGATGGTGCCAGACCCCTCAGACCCCAGGCACCCGAGTGGTCATTGGGCATTAAGGCACAGTGGGTGTTTAGGTTGTGACATCACCTCAGATCTCAAACCCTGTGTGTTCACATGGGCACCACAGGGTGACATACACAGTCATCGCATATTCTGTGCCTAATCCCTGCTCGGAGAATGTTCCAGCACCATACCCCTCCTGATAATAGCAAAGTGCATCAAGTAACATTTTTTTTATCTAACAAGTCTTACAAAATGCAGATGCCTCTTCATTTGGTATCCTGTCCTACAAATAAACCGAAGAGAAAATGCCTTCTTGCAAAAGAACAGCCAGCTAGATGTGGCACTTAGCTCTCAGCCTGGAGTTCCCATGCTGACAGACCTCCATGAGGGCTGGGTTGGCATTTAAGAAACACTTTTTTGTGTAAGTTTGCAATCCTGAAGTTACTATCTGGTCTGTGCTGACAAAGAACTCTATTGCATAAAGCTGACAAAGCTGACTTTGGCCAACTCTATCCTACATCTGTCAGGATTATCAAATGGTACTTTATACTTAGGACAGAGGCACTGGGGACAACGACACCACTCTGAAGGGCTTTGCTCAAGAGTGGTTTCACTAGAGCAGGACAAAAATGCAGCTCCAGTGGATGAGCTGGGCCTGTGTTTTGCTTGGGTAGCACTGTGGTATGCACCTGCATGCAGTACCTAGAAAATGCAAGAATAGCATAAACACACTCATGTCCTTTTTATTTTTATGCTCTAACCTACTTTAGAATAGGATGGCACCACAGCAGCCCAAGCAGTTTCCCAAAAACTATGTCCAGCAGCAAGGTAAGTTGGTTTCATTACATCTGTGGCCTTGACTGGAAGAGACCATCTCTCCAGACACGTTTCTCTCACTGCAGTTAGCACAGAAGTCCTGTGTGTGAGAGCAATTGTACAGTCACACTTTACAGTACACGGCAAGTGAGGACAGCAAGAGTGTGACCTGCCTGTAAAACAATAACCTTATTGAAAGAAGTTCATTATCCCAAAATGATCTGGTCTTATTTGTTAATACCGCCTTTCTATTTCAGGCTCCTGAAAGCTCAGCTCCAAGAAAAGCCCCATCACATGCTCAAATCCATGTTAAAGTACAAGCACAGTTTATAACTCAACACTTTCTGAATTATGATGTCCTTGGGATACAGAGTTACTGCTGCAGTCAGTTCTTTCCATTTCTCATGTAGCAGTGATTCCATCTGGACACAGCACAGTTATCTCCCATCCAGCAGGACAGCGTGCTTCCATGTGCTACGTGTCATCCCCGGTATCTCGGCTTTCCCGGACTTCAGCTGAAAACAAACGGAGCCACAGGGAGTGGCCAGTTGCACAAGGCACCTCAGCTCCCCACCAGACCGGCCAACAGTTAAGGAGGCACCAGGCACCGATTGCTGGGACAATTTTCTGAAGGATTGCTCCATAATGCTGTCTGGGTCAAGCCTGACCAGCTGCAAGGAAACCATCAACAGAGACTTTGCAGGCTGTTATTGCCGGGCTATTTCACTACATTTAGAGGCAATATGACCATCTTACACCCAAGTGAATGATTCAAGGTGCCCAAAGTAGCAAAACAGTCACACGTTTTGTGACAATCTGCTAATAACCATTAACATTCACAAATAAAAAAACCTCACATCTCCATGCCAATATTAGTTTAATTACTTACTGTGCTCTTAGGGACTGACTTTAAACCGTACAAACAAAACTGAAAAGCAGCAAGTACCTTGGGTTTTGGTCTGTGTATTTTTTTTTTTTTTCAAAACATGGTTAATAAGAGAATAGTAATAATGTATCAGAAAAACACAGACGCAACATAATAATTATCCTTCGCACTTGCACAGCACGTTTCATCTGAGAAACACAAGGTACTTGAAAGCCCGAAATTAATTCTAATTAAACCTCTCAGCATCCTATGTAGTTACATGACATCTACCGAGCGGTAAGTGAGACTCAGAAGTTTGGGAGGTTGCACAGGATGATACAGCTTGTCATTGGTGCAGTCAGAGCAAAAATCAAGATCCTGGCTTCCAGGTCTGTTTTAACTGCTAGGCCACCCTGCTCTCTTTGGTCAGCACCAGGTTTTCTGCTATAATAAAATGACAGATGAGGCAAAGGGAAGAGCAACCTATTTATATTCAAAAATTGTGAGATTTAATGACGAGCTAAATTGTTTTAATAACTGACTACTTTCTTCAGGCTCTACATATGCTTCTCCATTCCCCAGTTTTTCATCTCATATGTAGTCTATGCATGTTGAATCAAGCACCATGAGGATGGAAATTAGCTCTGGAAGGGAAAGGTTTTGTCTGTCCACACAAGATGCATTTTTCAAATCTAGAATGATTTCAAAATACATATAATAGCAGCAGCCATCACAAGCAGTGTTTTCCATTAGAAATAATTGTTAAAACATACATATTTAACTAACTGTATTTTAATGAGACTTTTTATTTTAATTATTATTCAGTTCTCAGGGGAAAAAAAAAAAAAAAAAGGGAAAATGAAGAATCCAGACAAGAGAAAAGATAGTGGGGGATGCAAAAAGAAAGAAGGTGCTGATCAGATAATGGTTTAGACCAAAGATAAACACTTCCTAAAGTTTCACTTTACAAGAGATGTAACATCTGCAAAAGACCAGATTTTCTTTCAGTCTTTTTTCTTGTCTTATAGTTATTTAAACTATAATGCAGAAGAAAAGCCTTTTTCAACCAGTGAAACTTGTTCAGTGTCCCTCAGATCTGTTATTTGAAAAATATCTGCAAACTTAATAATCACAGCAATCATGTGCAGGCCACCAGACATTGTGTAAAGGAACCAGCCATTCCAAATGCTGATGCCTCAGTTTCAACAATGTAATTCAAAATGTAATTGATTTTCATTAAAAAAAAAAGTGATACGTAATGTGGACATTTGGGAAACGGGGAGAAAGCTGTTACTAATTCACAAAGAAAATTCAAGTTTCCCCGTCCCATACCCCATATAATTCCTGCTGGCCAAGTGGCTGAAGGTGACAGCTGACATGCAGCTTAACACTGTTGGTCCTTTCTACGTGAAGGAAAGCAGGATAGAAAATTACACATTTGACTGGAGCCATTCATAAAAGGACAAGGTCAAGGGAACAACAATAGAGAGGACAAACCCTTGTGCTTAAAACAATTAGAACACATAACACAGGCTTAAGTCCATTTAAAACTGTGTATGCTGAATTCACCCATTTTTTCCTAGAAAAACTACTTATCCTAGCAATTTTGTTTCATAACATTGAAAAATCTGGTCTGTAATGAGTCATCAGTGGAACTGAGATAAGCAGAACCAGACAGAGATGACAGAACAGCTGAGACTGGAAAGGACCTTTGGAACCCCAGGTCCAACCCCCACGCTCAGCACGGAGCCAAAACTACAGCAGGTTGGTCACGGCTCAGCTTTGGAGCACCCCAAGAGCAGTGACTGCAGCCTCTTTGGGCAGCCTGTTCCAGTGCTGGACCAGCACCCTGGTGAAAAAGAACAGAATGGAAAAGTAGGAAACAGTTCCTTGCTCAGCCTCCTTTTTCACAAAGAAATGCCTAGCACAGGGTATCTGAGCTCCTGGATCTTGCCCATATAACCCACAAGCGTGAGGATGTTTGGTTTTTTCTTTCTTCCTAAGTTTTTTTGTGTTGAAGACCAGCTATTTCATGTGGCTTATGAGCAAACTGTAATTAATTAAACCAAGTAGCTGGAATCATCAACAGAAAAACCTTAGCATGCATTCCAGAATGAAAAAGTAAACAATACACACAAAAAAAGCAGATGAAAAACCACTGTAACAATCAGCTGTCACTAATGGCAAAGACATTGCTGCTACAGAACCCTCACCTCCCACCCAGACCATCACACAGAACTTCGCTTTTGGCTGTTATTCTTTGGGTTCTAGGTGCATAAGATACACAGAAAAACCATGATCCTGGAAGAACTCTGTGTTGGGACAGGGGGTTGGGGAGGAGGTGAGAGATGACAGCTGCTGTATTGCAACAGTAGATCACCTTGCCTCACATTTACCAATCTTTTCCTGAGGAAAACGTCTTTCATATGAACTTCGACTTCCTAATTTAGCAATAAAACCTTCCTCTTTTTTTTTTTTTTTTTTTTTTAACTCTAGCAGCAGCAGTTTAAAATATATTTTGCAATTTTGTCCAGTCTTTTCATTAAGGGGGGAGGGGTATTTTTTTTATTTTCAAGTTTTCACCTGAAACTGTAGTGTTATGCTGGTACAGGACACCAGAAGGAGTAAGGTAAGATACTATTCTCCAAAGGTCAGAAAATGGTTTGTTTTCTGCTTGTGCTTGCTACACCTGAACAGTTGCATGACAGAGCTAATCCTGTTTAATAAGCAGACACTCATTTTATGAGAGTTCTTCTTTTACAATCCTTGGTTTCTCAGAGTCTGTAATCCAATTTTTATTCACTTCCATCTACAAAATAATTGAAACTTCCACGCACTGGTTCTTTTTTTTTTTTTTTTTTAAATGAAGAGACAAGGAAAAAGGAGCACAAAAATTGGATTCATTCCACTGGGAAAATCCTAGTTTCACTGACCAATGTCACTGAGAGAAATCCAGACACAAAAAGTTTTTTTCTTTGGCTTCTTTGCAATGAGAGTTGTCAAAACTGAGGGGACCAGAAAGGAAAGAGTGTGATAGGGTTTCTGTTTTGCCACAAGGATCTACTATATTACTTTCCATGTAGCCATTAACCTCTGAAGTAATGGATTGGCACGTCAACCATTTCATTAGAGCAGCACAAGAAGAAGAATGACCCTATGGTTAACACAGAGCACTGAAAGGCAATGAGAAAAGTTCCTGTTTGTGCCTGATACACCAACAGTCTGTAGGAATCAGGGCTAAATTTGATCAGTGGTCCACAGAAGTGCTAGTCCATGGTACCCTGCCCAAGGCATCTTACCTCTCAGTGTTTCAGAGCACTAATAGTTCCTGTGAAGAGGACTGTGTTCCTGGTTGTCCACTATGGTCATCATCATCCAATGCTAGGCACCCAAATTTTCAAGATTTACTTTGCAAATGTAAAGCCTTCAGTCTCTAGGACTCAGAAATTGTGTTCTACATGTTCACATGCCTCTCAACTAGGATGCAAAAGCTGTGATGGGATCAGAGGCCATTGGCTAATTAATCCACTAATACAGGTGAACATGTTTCCCATAAAGACCTCTTTGGCTCCCAGGTGCTTCCAGATGAATAGTGTTGAAAAAACCCCATGACAGTGTTTTGAAATCAAAATAAGTAAAAGCTTACTACACTAGGAACTTACAGATTCTGTTCATGAAACAATACAATGTGAGGTCCAAGGAATACACACAAGGTATACATTTTTATATACATATCACACTTGTGCAGCTCACATATCGTGCAACAAAAGAGGGGGTGTGGTTTTGATCTTTGTGGTGGGTTTGGCTGGGGTAGAGTTAGTTTTCTTCACAGTGGCTGGTATGGGGCTATGTCCTAGATCTGTGCTGAACACAGGGTTAATGATATACGTGTTTTGGTTATTGCTGAGCAGGGCTTGCACAGAGCCCAGGTCTTTTCTGCCTCACCTACTGCCATGCTCGAGGGGAAGCTGGGGCTGCATGGGAGGCTGGGAGGACACGCAGCCAGGACAAAGAATTTGCAAGAGCACATGGTATTAGGGCTTAGTCTCATACTTAAGATAAATCTGATCACAAACTCAGAACCCTCTTGTTGATCTCACTCAGAAAGCTCATTCTCAGATCCTGGAACAGACCTACCACACTGGAGCTTGAAGCTACATCTGAAGACAGACACAGTAGTGTTGGTGACCCTTCTATCCCACCAGTCCAGTCCACTGAAAATTTATCTGCAATGTAAGACATCTGGCATGTGTACCATAGCCTGAGTGAGGGCCTGAGCTGTGTACACCTTTCAAGGCATGAGGTCCATTCCGTTCCAGTGGGATTCACAGTATGATGCTCACAGTGTAGCAAAGAGGACGAATACTTGGCCAATGGTTGCAGCACTCAATTGTCAAGGACAGCAAAACTGAACAGCTTCAGGGACCTAAAGAATCTGGCAGTGCCACCTTTCCTTGACAAGCTGGCTCAGAGAGCACTGGTGAGTGTCTTGCCCTGGCTGAATCACCCACCCCATTTCGTGGGTGAAGGCCCCAGGGTTGTGGGGGTGCAGGTGAGGCTGTGTTGGTCTGTGGTTCTGCACAGCACCACAGGGATGTTATGGGGGTGCAGGATGAGGCTGTGTTGGTTTGTGGTTCTGCACAGCACCCCAGGGATGCAGAGGACCTTGCAGGTGGCAGTGCTGCCCAGCACACACCCCATGCAATGCAGCAGCCCTTCCCAAGTGCAGGAAATCAGAGCTGCCACACAGAACCTGCAGGGCAGGGCCACAGCATCTCATGGGCATCAATTCCCAGTTACACACAGGAGGACAGGGTCATTTCTGTGGACTTCAGCCCATGGTTCTGAACACAGTGAATTAGGTTCAATCCATGTGAGATAAACTGATTCCTGGAGCTGAGCTTTTATTCAGAAGTATTCCAACTCTGCCTGTTCTGCCTGTGTAACATGAGTTCACTGGTCAGGCCTTGCTACCAAAAAGCAGCTGATGTCTAAATATCCATGATATAGATTACCAGAGTGGGTCCTCTCATTCCAAAACATTGCCATTTGTCTTCTTCATCTCTGTTCTGCTAGTTGTTCTTGACCTAGAAGTGAACAGAAATGATTAAAAAACCCAAATTTGAGAATTTTCGGGGAGAAACCAGCCCTGTGTGCAGCATACATGTGTGTATGGGCACCAGAATGATCTTCTTTATCCTTGGAGGCATAGGAGAAATTGAGCTTTTATTCTGTTCTAGTCTCTGCCTCCCTGATTCATGTTACCTTTTCACCCCAGTTAACATTCTTGCAAGGAGCATGCAAAAATCAAAGACACAACCATGTACAACCAGGGGCAGTGCCCTGTTTTACAACAAAAAGCAGACGGCTGTAGGCATTCTTCAGAAATTGAAAAGCTAGCAAAAAAAGGGTGTGTTGGGGTATATGAATTTTAACTTCATAATTACCCTGTTATTTAAAGCTAATGAATAATTACTACAGCAACCTTGCTGTCATACAGCACACACCTACTCACCCACAGCTCAAGACGAAACCAGAGAACCACATTTGGGGCCTAAACCTCCAGATGCATCTTACTGAGTTTAACACTTGGTTTGCCAGCACCTCATGGCATCAAGCACCATTTACTGAATTAGATCCTTCAGTGGCATTCATTGGTCTCAAAACAGTTTCAAGTTAATCACATCGGGGGAGTTATACTTCAAAATTCTTGATGGTAACTCTTCCATTTATGTTTACATTCCCCTTTCAATTCTTCACTGAAATTTCTTCTAACTTTCCTTCAGAGGTGCTGCTGATGAGGAAAGAACAAACCCCAAAATCTTCATCAGTACATGTGATTCACAGTAACTGAGGAATCCCAAAAGTGAAAGTAAATTCAAACAAACTGAGGTGAAAACTTTTATAACTCTAACAGCACTAAAACCTTGAAAAATTAAGGAACAATAGGGTCAGAACCAGGAAAGTTAAAATGTCTCTCCTATAAGCAAACTTTATTTGCATTTGCCTTTAAGGAAAGCAGATTTTCTGACTACTGTGTGCTCCTGTCTGAGAATCAGATTAAAAACAATGTTTGGAGAAAAAAAAAGAACAGAAAATGCTAACCTGGAATGTCCTTTCCCCATATTAAGAGGAGAGAGGTTGATTCTGGTGTAGAGTGGTGCAAGAGCAGACAAAATCCCACTAGAACTCTGGGTTACCCGGAAGGAATAAATATCTTATTACCCTAATGGAAAGCAGGTAGACTTTATTCAAGTGCGTTATCAACAGTGATATCAATGTTTCATATAGAAAGAAAACAGAAATAGGCCTGCTTTAGGTTTTGCTGAGGGAAGGGTTGGATTTTTGTCTCAGGTTGGTTGGTTGGTTGGTTGGTTTCAAAGACATCCATGGAAGAGTGCAGGAAAAGAATGCAAGCTCTCACATAGCAAAGCACTGACCCTGGCTCACTTCTGAGCACAGGGATAAGAATGTGTGCAGTGTTTCTCTTGTCAGAAGGGAGGAATAGGCCAGCCCTTCTCTCACCAGCACAGGAGGAGATGCACAGAAACATTGTGAGGACCAGAATCCAGCACACAGACCAAAATTCACTCTGTCTTTGATGGTTCCTGTCATCACAATTGCGGAGTTCTGCCAAAATACACCTATTTGTGCATTCCTATGCAAAATAATCAGGGTGATCTATTTGTTATTACCACTAAAATTAAAATATATATTAATTATGACTACCTATACTGTAAAAATTTAAAACTAATTTCTAATGCCCATCACTTAAAATCTCTGTTCAGAACTCATACCTTTTCTGCCCATCAACACTGTTTTGGTGACATTTCTCAGCTGGAGTTGCTGTCTGCTGGTATAATGTAAAAGAAAAATTATCAGCTACATATACACTATAGGAACATAAAGCAGAGTCAGTTAAAAGATATGAGATTGTATTGTCTTTGTCAATCTCAGAAGTATTTTGGCATTTCTAGTGTAACGAGCTCTTTCTGTACAGCCACACAAAGTAGCCATCACTGACGTCACAGCAGCCTCACAACCTGCAGGCCGTAATTTCTGAGGTGGTTTGCTCATTTTCACCTGTCTTGCCAGCATCACCTTGACACAGTTGTCATATTCCCCACAAGAAAACAATGACACGTGGTCCCCATTTTAATGCTGACAAAGAGACTTGAGCAGATTTCCAGTGACGTGAAAGAGAACAAACAGAAATTGGGCAAACTTCCTGAATTCCATTACTGTGACTGAAACAATTCCCTTTAACAGATCCAGACCTCCTCAATTTTATTTCTCTGATAAGGTGAAGTGTACAGGCTAAATGCATGTAAATGTCTGCCATCTTTGAAACTAAAACACTGACCATGATTTGCTTTGAACATTGAATTTATTTGGTTCTCATACAACCTCAGTCCTAAGAAAACTTCACCCTCAGTAGGCATTCCTTACCTGAAAGGAGAACTTAATATTATTTTAAACACCAGAAAAATGTTTGGCACTGAACAGGTTACCTGAAGAGAGGAAATATATGCACAATGTTAAGTCAATTGTCTGTTGAAACCTTTATTTTCTTAACCTCTGTGTTAGGGAGTTTGAGTTGTCCACAATAACCTGGCCATTCATTGCTGTGCAGGTCTGAACCCCGGGATAGATGGGGCAGTGTCAGCTGGGCAGAGGCACCACCAGAAGCCTAAACCACTGAGGAAGGATGTGTATATGATAATTCCAGAATGCACAGCAGTAATTTTAAGTGGAAATATTTTTTCTCATTGTCCTCCTTTGGTTGCTTCACAGAGAGCATGAGCTGTATCTCCTCACCAGTTCTCAGGTATACAGACTAAAATAAACCAGACCCCCTCTCTGCTGATGTGAACCAAGCTACTGAAAAATCAGGAAAGGATTGAAGCCCCACCCTGGAAATCCCAACCCTTCAGTGATATCACTTGTGACACGCTGACAGGTGCCAGCATGGAGATAAGCAAGACATCAGCCTGAGCTGAGCAACTTCACGTGCAACCAGCACAAGAGCACGAAAACTGCCAGGTAGGCACTGCTGCTCTAGTCAAGCCTGCTGGGTCACAGAACAGAAATTCACTCTTCTGACCACAGCAGAAGACACAGGCCACCGAAAAATACCCAGGGGGAGAGGTCATGGTGCTTTCTCAGGGAAACAAAGTGGGGCAAGTTTATCACTCAAAGTAAAATAAGTCATTATTAGAGTGGACAGTGTTCTGCCCTTGGCCCCCTCTCAGGACAGCTTTTCCCCCTAGTTGAGGCATCAGGCAGACAGGTCCAAGTAAGAGCCTATCACACCACAGGGCTTCTCCTGTGGGCTCTGAGCTACCTCTTCCCTGGGAGCTGTTGTGAAACAGTGCTTGTTGCTCTTCAAGAGGATGGTGGAGTAACACAAGGGAGGCCCTGACAGTTGTCTGACTGTTGTCTTTAAGAGGGGAAATGCTGTGCATGTCCTCACATGGAACCTGCTTTATCATGGCTTTTGTCCCCTCAGGATTTTTCCACCTCCTCCTCCTCTCCTTGTCAAGAAGAGGATGGAAACTATGAAGAAAAGAATAATGAATGTAAGGCACAAAGATAACAAGAGAGCCTTTTCCACTGAAAGGGGGGAGGAGGAGGAAAGGCAGCCTGGGCATGGAAGGAGCAGTCCAGAGCTTGTTTGCAGGGGAAGGAGGGCAAACTAAAGGGTCAGATAGCACTGACCTTTAAACTCCTGCTGAGGTGCTGTCTCCAGAGTGAAACAGCACTGGTGTTTGTCACCTTCCAACACCCACCTGGTCACCTTGCTTCCATTCCTTTGGGCATTGACTCCCTTGTCAAGTGTGCTCCTCAATGCTGGTTGACTTACACCAGCTCTCCTGGGAGACCCTGGGGAGGCATGGGGAAAGAGAGGCAAAGAAAGACCAGGCAACTGAAGGTGGTGCATCACAAGCTCTGGTTCTCAATTCACATACAGGGAAAAAAAAAAAAAGACAGTTGGATAGGACAAATATTGCTGAATCTTTGCTATTAAATGAAACCAACACTCATTATTTCTGCACCTGCCTTGTAATTGTGACAAGCAGGGTAAATGCAAATGCACTGTAGTTAATTTTAGTTTTCTGAAACCACATAAAAATGAAACAAAATTTGGATTTGGAATATTATCCATGTTGAAACAAAGCTTTACAGCACCTTCTGAAACAGCCATAAAGCTGTTGCTGCATATCAAAACAATGTCAAGACAGCCCAGTGTGTGTTAATGGGGCAGCTTTACAGTACATTACACCTCTTAGCTATTTTTATAGATTTATAAGAACTGAATTTCCCAGTTGTTCTATCTTCCCTGCAGGCAGCACTGTCATGGATATAAGTCCTTCACCCACTCACTGTATGCAAAATGTTAGATCCTGAGTGCCCAGGACCACACTGATTACTCACATAAACAAAAGGACCCTGTGGGTAAACACCCAGCTTCAAAGCTATCGTTTTCTTCCCTTAAAAATACACTTCTTTTCAGAAATGCAGAAGCTCTGACAAACCACAGAAACAGAAAGAGTGAAGCAGCCAGTACTTCAGTTTCATAATATATCCTACTACAACAACTCAGTACCGAGAAGGGTGGACACTGGAGCCTGGATGCAGTTTTGGAATATCAGTTAGTGAAAGGGGCCTGTCACAAGCTTTATATTTGTACAGTGAGCAAATCCACTATTCAATATCCTTAATAGTATATGCTGGATCTCATGGATTAGGAATTTTTATGAAGCCTTTGTAACATGCTTCTCCCCAGCTCTATTTCTACCTGTCATTAGTTTTTGTTTCCATGGGAGCTCTCCCAGCATTAACCTTACAAAAGTCACCTGAACTACTGAGAAACAGGGAACAAAATACCTTCAGGGATTTCACAGCTGTGCCCAGAGATTTAAACCATCACATACATTTTTTTCAGATGACTCCCAGTTTCCAGGCATTTGGTCCACACGGAGGTATCCTGGTGATCTATTGTGTCTTTCAAGAGCCCCCTTCTTGGCCTGTTGGGTTTTTTATTACATGACACGAACTTCTATTTATTTCCTAGCAGCGAAGCAGAAAATCTCTCATGATTTAATGAGTCTGTGGGTAAAAATAATTTTAAAATGCATGCCATCCTTGGAGATCGAGAAGATTTGCCACAATTTAAGACCCTGCATGGTTTACTAAGCAGAGAATAACACGTCTCAAAAGACATTCAATAAACCAGAAGAATGGCATTTAAATGATTTGTGGATGGTCAGTCAGGGAACATTTAATGCATTTCTGACGATGGGGCATTAAATACATGTGCAGACACAGACAGAAGCAGATATATGAAAAGGCTACTGGGAAGGCATCCACCACCACAGGTCCTCAACACCAGGTAGTTGTTGGGTGCCCTACGAACTGCAAGTTTGGTGGCAGCAGAATTTTAGCTTAACAGAAACCCACGTCATACAAACATTTTTTGAGTGTTGCCTCTATGAGAAAATTCAGAAAAAAAGCTACAGCAAATCTGTCATGAAGACTTTGGCACCTCTCCACAGAATAAGCAGGAAGCCAGCTTCTGACTCACCTGCTCCATCAAAGCTTTGGGCTGTAGTCTCAAGCACCTGCTCTTTGAAAAGACAAAAGAAATTCAGATGACCCAGATAAGTGTGTGACAGGGGTGCCAGAAAGTAGCACTTCCTGCAATAGAGGAAGATCTTGAATATCAGACTATTGTTGGAGCACAGGGTAAGGCTTGTGCTATTACCTGAGAAAGCAGACACATGAAAAGAAAAAAAATAAAAGGGGGTGGGGGTGTTGGAAACTGTAGCCAGAGGTATGGGAAGGAATCCTTTTGGGGTGATGTCAGGCTCCAAAGGAGCATTGATTCAGGACTCGTTTCTATACATTCAGCTGCTTTTTAGGGTGAGAGAAAATGGCATGGATTATGCACTGTATTTTGAGCAAGGAGTCCTGCTACTGGTGTGATCAACAAATATGATCCAAAACTGAAGATGAAAAGGAATTTCTCAAGCTTCAGTCAACAGACAAATACTTTAATCTACAAAGCTTGAGGAAGCCCATTCCCCCACCTACAGAGCCCAGATACTTAAAAAAAACATGGTCTTGTAGAGTATTCCTTTTTAAATGGGAACAATCTACTACTCTAATTAGCAAATATAACTAAGCCTTCTGCCTCCTACTTTCGTTTTCTTTCCTCTCTCCAGTCTCATCTTCTACCTCTCTGTGACTGGGGAAGACTTCTCTCTCCTACTCTGCTGGGGATAAAGCAGCCATGGCATTGGCAAGGCTGAAAACTGTTCACACTTGCTTGTCAAAGGACAGCAGCTCATATCAGCAGCACCTGGAACAACAGAGGCCTTGAGCAGGGTATGAGACTTACAGAGAACTCGATCTGACCCCCTGTTCTGAGCTGTCCTCTGCAAACTTGCCTGGTCAATCTGCCCTGCAACACAACCTGCCCCAGAGGGCTCCTGCAGAGCAGCTGTGGCAAAGACTGTGAGGCATCCTGAGGACAGGGAGTGGATGCCAGCAAGGAACTGCTCTTCTGTCTGTGCACTGTATTCCTCTCCCTTCAAGTTAACAGGGACTGGAGCAAAGCCTTCTGTAATGAACATAACAAAAGATGATGAGTTGGCCTCAAAGCAGTAATAAAAAAAAAAATTTAAGAACTCTTATAATAAAAAACGCATTCGTATAACTGGGTTTTATTATTTCCCACAGTTTTATTTTAATGTATGACTCAGGGTGTGGAGATGAAGGTGTGATTCAGAGCAATAATGGGACTTTAAAAGCTTGTGCCACAGGGGTGGGCTAGGCCCTCTGGTTGCCAGTTACAGGAAGCCTCTAGTCAAACAAAACTACTACCCAGGTCCATGTATGCTTTGTCCACAGAAGATAAAATGTGCATAAGGCACGGTGGGCACACTGGAAGGAACACACAGGAGATATATGAAGATAGAAAATAGTGTGACTAGAGACCAGCAGAAGTGAAAGCAATTTAGATGCTGTTAAGTATTGGTGGTAGCACTTAACTTAAGGTGCCAGAAGGAACACCTAGGTACATGTTTGGTCTTAGACCTGGCAGAGTATTTAACCAGACCCTTTAGATTCTGGGAGGCTGAGCACCCTGCAACACATGCACCACATGGTGCCACCAGCAATCACTGCTGGGTAAACGAGGAGCACTCAGGTGAGGCAGATGTATTCGGCCACAGGAACCTGCAGGTGCTCATCCAGCAACTTGTCTGTGGCCTTCTGCACACACCTGCCAATGCTCCATTGGGAATCACCACCATTTCAGAAAATTCTGTTGGCTCCCCTTCCTTCCTTCAAGAGGTCATCTCGGGAACTGTCAGTGAGAAGAAGCAGATGTTGCTTGTGAATCAAAGGAATACACTAAGCCTCACAAGGAAGTGCAGCATTCAGCCACAGCCAAGTTAAACAAGATCCTTTGATTTGTTACTGGCTTCCCCAAAGCCCCAAAGATTTGCTCTGAGCTCAGCTTGAATGGCCAACAACTCAGGTAGAAAAGCACCAGTTTGAATGATCTGTCAGCAGCTCCCTGAGCTATTCCTGAAACACTACAGGACTTGACTCAACAATCTGAGACTTTCCAGCTGAAAAGATTCCATGTGCCACAATATTCCAGTTCAGTATTCCAGGCTGACCAGTATTCCAGTTCAACAAAGCACTTTAGCACATTTCATTAAGAGCACTTGCTGAACAGTCCATTGACCTCTAGTTGCACAGGTGATACAAGGTCTAAACTATCAATATTTTCAACACTGTGCACCACGTAGTGCTGGATTTCTGCACCCCAGTGCTTTAGGACTGGCTCCACTTGGGAAAGAAAATGAGAATTTGCAGTCATGCTGTGGGTATGTCTGTCTGTCCACATATTCCAAGTTTGAAAGGAGGATGAAGATGGTCAGGGGGTGTGTAAGCACATATGCAGGTGTCAGGAAAGGAGCAGAGTACTGAAGGCAGAGTACTGAAGGGAGGCAGAAGGAAGCCACTGAAATTAGTGTGAGCAGCACAGAGCCATCCTGCAGCAAGCTTCTTTTGTTTGAACTTACAGAATAGTCCTGGAAGACAGGTCACTGAGATCACAAGTAAAGCTCTGGATTCTGATCATTCTTTCTGTTAGGGACACAACCTTTCAGAGTTTACAGATTCCCATTCCTCTTCCTTCTTGTAATGTGCAGACAGCACATGAACACCAACACCCAGCTGACACTGCATCCTTCCAGGAGGCTGATGTGACCACACAAAGGATGATTAGCCAAATGCACACGCTCAGAGAACAGTCCAGCTGCTTCCAACATAATCTTCTTCTCTATTGGCAAGTTGCTCCAGAAAGAAGAAACATGCTGCCTTGGAGAATCTTCTGGTTCTACTTGCACTTGTGCAGGCTGCCCCCTGTTTGGATTGAGGGCCCTCTGCCCTCTCAGTAACCCTACAGAGAGGTGCAGCCAGAAAATCTCATTGCACCCACCCACCTCCTGAATTTTGTCAGGCAACACCCAAAGAGCCTAACCCCTTTCTAGAGAAAAGGGCAAGCAGGAGAAAAATCTGATGCTATCATCAGAAATGTTTGAGATGATGCACTGCAGAGCAAATCCCCCACCCCTGTAAAGACACTGTCAAAGCCTAACTCAAAGAGAAGGCATCCTGTGCCTTCTCCACTTGAAAAAGCCCACCACTGATAATAGCAAAGGATAATACAACACATACTGCAAGTCTCCAGGCAGATTGGAACAGGAAGGAAACATCTGGTTGAGAGGTAGGCAACCAAGTCAGAGAGGGAAGAAATTTGTCTTACATCAGATTATGCACCAGTGCCTGAGCATCATTCACTGTTTGCTGGGCTGGGGCACGTTGCAGATGTGAGGGAATGGGCTTACCGGCATTCCTACACACCCACAGCATCCCTGCTCACATGCAGCTTTTCCTTAAACACAAACTGCTTTTCCTGGGAACTGTTCAAGTCTGACAGTCTAAAAAAGGCCACCCAGTCCTGACAGGAATGCAGCAGTGCTGCAGTATTCTTGCAGTCCATATTCTTGGAATATGGTGAGAGGAAAGAAAGGTTTGGTGGGGCTGGTCTGGTGCACTCGAGTGGGACAGGTGCAAAGCACTGCACACCCACATCTCACCCACACCTCCCTCCTGCTCTGCTTTGGGTGTGAGCAAAGCTCAAAAGCAACACAGTCCTTTGTGTCTGAGTGCACCTATACCCTGCAGCAACCAGGAAGGAGGGGTGGGTGCATGACCCAGTGTACTTGCGAGAGCCTGTCATCTCTGTCTCAGCAAATTCTGGGGCCTGAGTTTGTCATTAGTGGGGAAGCCAAGCCCAGATTTTAACTTCCTTGCAGCTCTGTTTTCCCTGTTTACCTGAGAAAATGATTTAATAAAAATTATTCCAGCAGGTTTACGGTGTAGTTTCTGTGAACTCTTTTAATAAGTAGGTACTGGAGGGGATGTGTACGAACTCCAAGCACAATGCACTTAAACCAAATATAAATTTCTGTCTGTAAGACAACTCTTCATCTTGTAGACAGATTTACAATGGAAAAATCTATTTTATTTGTGGTTCTCTGCAAAAATATTCACCTACACTGGAAATGAAGAGTATGATACAGGTTCTAACTTTGTTATTCTTCTCAAAATTGATAATGTTGTATGGGTAAGAAGTGTTATAATTTCCATACTGTTCCATGGTACAATAGATGCACAAGCTCACTAACAGAAATGTGAAAAAAGTGCAATTTTTGTATTTCAGATACTGTTAGAAAACCTAGTGTGCCAAACTGCCTTCGCCGTTCTCTGAAGCACACAACAAAATAAGGTTCCACAGAAGAGTCTCCACCTCCAGCAACCCCACAAAGCACATTGTGTGGCTCCACTGGGCACCTTCAGGCACAGCAATCCCACGTGTGCTGCACAGGTAAAGAACACACCTTTGCAGGAACTCCAGTAGCCAGCAGCTGAGACATAACAGCTTCTTGTAGAACCCCTCCATGGAGCAGGCCATGGAAGCACACCTTGCCTCCTCCAGGGAAAGCCAACAGGCTCATGGAAAAGCTCTCACCCAGGGCATACAGTTCACAGGCCTTTTAAAAGGCTGCTCCTCTCTGTGTCTCTGCTGTTAACACCTTACAGCTGAGTCCCAGCAACTGGCTGTGTAAGCACTTCTAGTCAGTTCTAGGGCAAAGCCAAACAAGTTCGTTCAAAACACTGCCAGGTGGCTCAGCTAACTTGTTTTATTTTGTCCTGGAAGACTCAGGAGTCTTCACGGGTCAGGAAGAGTTGAGAGGGAGCTCTAAAATCCTGGATGAATGAAGTTAACTGGCATCCTCAGCATTGCCCTTTGAAGGCAAAGCCAAGACAGGTTAAGCTAAACACCAAGACTTTGCCTTGACACCATGAATTATCAGGAAGACAGCATCCAAAAAGGCAGGAGGCAGCAGTGTGCTCCATCGTGTCTCAGTGGAAATCACTGAACCAGCAGTCCAGAGATTTTCTCTGGCAGCTGACCTGCCCCCTACATGCAGAAAGCTGCTCTGCTCCAGCACCTTGAGCGCAGGCCCAGAGCACACCAGCACAGCCACACAGCCATGCCCTGGGCCCCCAGAGAAAGCAGGGTGCAATCCTCACTTCCCAAACCGCTGCAGGAGCCTACAGAGCACTCAGCAAGGGCAGAGCCAGCAGACCCCAACTGTGGTCACAGCACACTATCAAAATGAAACACTAGGTATGGTTTCAGGTAACTTAAACACAATCAGAAACAGAATTCCAGAGCTAATGCCCTTAGCAGAACTAATGTTTCTTGAAGTCTTTAACACAGACTATACCTTCTCCATGACCTATGGATCACGGTGACAATGGTTGGCCTGATCAACCTCTGTGCCTTCATGCCTTCACCTAAATTACAACTGAGCCATACCTGGACTGTCAGAACACGTGGCAGAATGTTCCCCATCCTCTCTCCTCCTGATTTGCTTCTCCATGCATCCAACACGGACACACAAGGGCACTGCACATCCAGCACCAGACTGTCCCACCTGCCCTCAGCTCCTCGATGGCACACTGCATTAAACTGTGCTTTGCAATATAGGTTGAAGGATTATTTGATTTTTTTTTTTCAATGACAGCATGAGCCCAAACCCAGGTAAACAAAACTCTTATTAATACAGTAATTTCAATCTTAAACTTAGATGCCAAACTTCGAAAAATAAGCACTTAAAATAATCATCAGAGGAGACAGCTGAGATCACATTTACTGTAAAATGTGGAGTTACAGACCCAGAGTGCCATCTAGTGCACTTCTCTGACAATTAGTGGAAAGAAAAGATGATGTGAGTCGTGGCTTCTGTGTCCAATAGGGGACTTCTTTCAAAAGTTAAAGGGGAAGTGATAGACATTAACTAATTTCCTTTAAACTAGAACTTTTAACTCTGCCCAACATTTCGTATTCATAATCAAGATGATATGAAATAAGAGCCAAGTGACAGTGGTCATGTAACCTGTGTAACTGATTTAAAAAAAACAATAATAAAAAATCCCTATCCCTCTTCAGGTAATTACTCACAATGCACTGACAAACCAGAAAAAAATTTCAAGGTGGGTCCCCTGGAATCTATTCAGGAACCAATATAATTCATTTTGAGTGACCAAACAGACTGAAACTTCATGGGTTCACCAAGTGCAGAAGTGAGGAATAAAATTCAGGATGATCTCAGCTGACTGGTGTAAAGTCAGGATGCTGCAATTTAGCTGAAAAAGTGCAAGAAGAAAGAAAGCATCTAGCATACATATGCATACATATGCAGAACAGGGAAGGATGGGGCAGGTAGCAATGCAGAGGAAAAGGACCTGGGGCTTCTCTTCCTTCTGTAAAGGATATGAAGGGTAAGGATGAACCTCAAGCTATACACCTTTTCAAATGTACATCCCCTATTTTCTTGTGTAGGTACTGGGGAGTTATGCAGGAGTCACATACTAATGTGTCTTCCTCTACTGTGGTTTTCTGAAAACACAGAGGCACAATGGAAAATTATATTAGAAATACAAAGAAACCATTTCCCACCTTTATTTTAGAGACTGAACACAAGAGAGAAAGGTGATGGAGAATGGGATGCTTTCAACAAGTAACTTGTATTCTGTACCAGCATAACAGGCTTCCCACAGACACCGTTCAACATAAAAACCTTATTTTCAAGTCTATTAGCAATTCATAAACACTTTACAATCCCATTACTCCCCAAACTTCCTTTTGCTAAACCAGTCAGCCCACTGCTTTATTTAAAGATTCACCACAAGATAAATTACCCTTCCAAGTAACTATTTCCCATCTGCTGGTTACGGTGACCCCATTAAATTCAAAGCTGAATTATGCTTTAGTAACTATTGTAAGTTCCAGTTATGTAGGATTGGATATATTTTAAGACAATAGACATTTCTGTCTATTGGATGCAAAACCAGAGCAAGACTGGAAAGAGCATCTGCTCCCTTCCCATACACCAAAGACCATTCAGTTACATCACCCCTTTTAAAATGTCATATTAAATTTCCTTCATTATGTCTTCCCAAAATACGAAACTCAAACTGCATCGTTTGCTTCTCTTTTTTTAGAGCATGAGTAGCAATGAATGGAAAAACTCGTTCCAACAGCTTCAATAATTTCTGTACATTTCAGAACATGGAGAGAATGAGGACAAAAATGGCAACAAAAGAGAACACATGCAAGCTTCATTGCATCCTCTCTGTGCAGTTGCTATGCAGCAATTGCCTTCCTAAAAAGAACTTTGGCTTTTTTGCTTACTAACATTTCGTCATTCAAGTAGATACAGTATGTTCAGATCCAAACCGATTTAAATGAATTCTTTGCTCCGAGAGCTGTCTCACATAACTACTAATTAGAATGTACATGCCCTTTGACTTGCTCATTTTGAAACTATATTCAGAGTGGGGCAGAATACACAACCTAAATAAGCAGCCAATGCTACCACAAATGGAGAAAAGTCCTCTCTTCACTCTCATGCAAAAAACACAGCGAAGCAGGCAGGCACCCAGCCTGAAAAAAAAAAGAAGAAAGAGCATTTTTTGGCAGTTTATGTGGGCAACCTTTGTCACTGCTGTCTTTTCCAACAGGTTTCTGGCCCACTGCTGTTTTACACTCCTGTGTTCTGCTATAGATACTGTGGGCATATCGAAAGCCTGTGTTGCAAACAGCCACCTGCTTAATTGTTCTGCAATAGAAAAACACTTAATCCTTTGAAAATGACAATAATTTATCATGCACACACTGGGAAAAGAATCAGTAAATCAGTGGTCTTTATATGGATTTAGGTAAAGAATGTATCCTCTTTCCAAAGATAAATGAGGAAAATTGAGTACTCTACGGGAATCCAGGATTACAATCCTAAATTAAGTTATAGCACAGATTTCTTGGCTGCACCCCCTTGCCCATAAACTTCAATCCATTCAACACGAGCTCAGTCTCGTGTGGCAGGAAGGGGCTGTGCTCTTGCTGCTGCTGCAAAGCCACCATCCTCCTCCACCACCAGCACACCCTTTGCCCACCAAGGACCAGGCTGAAATACTCACAGGGTTATGACCTACAGCACAAAATGTATTCTGGCAGATATACCACAAAGAAGCACCCACCAAAATAATGCTGAGCATCTTGAGAAAAAGGCAAACATGTACCTTTATTTTCTACTCATAGGGCAAGGCTACAGGTCCCTTCAAGTGGACATTTGGAAGACCCTTGCTCGAGTGGGCAGTCGAGTGTTTGTCTCTGCCCTGTCACAGGGCTCTGTTGTGTCCCATGGAAGCACTCCCTTCCCAGCCACAGAGGCTGCTGTTCCTCCTGGGAGCAGCCCCACACAAAGGTAAGGGCAGGGATGCTGCCCTTCAGGATGAAAGTCCCAAACAGGGTGTAGTGCTTAAACTGGGAGGTGTAACACACCACAGCGTGGCCTTGCCAAGCCCCAGTGGCAGGTGACACTTCATTAATGTTTCTGCTGCAAAAGGTTTCTTTGGCACCAAGCTGAGATTTCAGCCCGTGGTTCTCTGGTGCCTTGTTCAAAATGCACCTGATGTGAAACTGGATAAGAAGACAGAATGCTCCTAAGGTCCCTCTGCTTTTCACAGCTTTAATGGTTTGTTGACTACCTCACCTAAGGAGAGGTTTCTGGTGCTTTTCTGTTAGGTGCTTCCTTTCTTATTAAAGTAAATACAAGAAAATATATCAATAGAGTCACTCAGTTGTCCTTTGTTGCTTTCAGTAAGGAGGAACAAACACAGAACAAAATATTTATATCAGCAGACAGAGTACACAGTCTATGAATTCCTAGCATTTTCCCTGGCAAAGCCCTCTAAACCAGCCAGAATGTTTAAAATAATAATAATAAAAAATCCTGCCGCTACTGATCTGTTGATTTAAAGGAGATTATTAGAGTTAATTGAATTCTGGTATTCGTCACCCCATAGCCAGTGTGCTCTGTTTCTCACTAATGAGCAAAAGAGGGCTGGACTGGGATTTTTATCTTCCCCACAATACCATAAATACTACGCACATATTTCAGAGCAAACTAACATTTCTACCACAGCCAGAAAACCAAATCCAGTGTTATCCTTCTAAGTGGTCATTCATTTAACAGACTGTTGGTGGTTCTGTAAAGGTTAATTGATCCTAAATTTCATTAGGCTCTTGGAATTCAGCAATAGAGCAAGAAACACAGTTAACAACATCATTCATTCATTTATTTCTTGGCTTTCGTATTTTTTAAATGAAGTTCAGTCTACTTTTTTAGACAATTTTCACTAAATATCTTATGAAGTCCGTATAAGGCTAACACATAGAGACTTTCAGAGTTATCAGAACTTACTTGACTTGCTACCAGCAGAAAGCATAGCTCTGAAGCACTCAATTAAACCACGTGGAAGTAATACCTGAACACCTGAAACTTTGTTTCCAGTCTCTGCATTTGTTTCCCTGTCTTTGAAAGGAGAGCAGTAGTAATGTTTACATAGTTCTGAAAGTAACTCTTCTTGTAGAAGATAAAAGTCAGTAAAAGGACTTTTAAAAGTGCTTAGTGAGACAGTTTGTTTAGGAAAAGAGCTATAGATCAATTTGGGAAACAAACCTCAACCTCTGAAAATCAATTAGCCTTTCTATAACAGCAGCAGTATAAAGCAGCTTTATAAGGTGAAATCGCTTACAATTATCAGCTTTCTAAGAATAGTCCACAGATTTCCTCAAATGACTCCCCAGTTTTCAGGTAGTACTTTTCATTCCACAGTCAAAGAAAATCAGACTGATGTCACCACAGAAACTTCCCACCTTCCTTCCCTGAGGCATTCCTTCTCCCATTGATACAGCCCGTTTCCATCGCCTCGTTGTTTGCCCCACACTCTGCCAGTTACCGCTTAATCTTCTTATGAAAATTTTCTAACATGCATTTTCAGAATGGGCCACCCACGCGGGGCTCCTCTCTGGCAACAGAACCCCTCTCAGGAAGGTGTTCACGTCATAAACAAGCAACAATCCAGGGATTTCCATCAGTAAAACCCTTGGTTTTAACAGCCTGAGGGAAGAGCCCAGGTCCTCAAACTACGATTTACCTTTCTGATTTCATCTGAGAGCAGATGAGACCTCATTTCCTGACATTCCTGTGAAGGCAGTTTGTTCACAAAGCAAAAGAATTGCGAGCAGACACAGATCACAGACACCATCCCCTGTATGAGGAGAGGAAAGGTTTATTATTATCCTTGAGCTGCCCCGCAGATAACCATCCCCGGTGCCGTGTGGGACCCCTCGGGTGCGAAGGAGCCGGTGCAGGCACGGGCTGGGCTGGGCTCGCTCCGGGACCGTGGGAAGGAGGAGCGGGGAGAAATTAACGTGAAACCTACAGAAACCGACCAAGCTTCAACAAGCTTGGTTAGAACCGCGCTTGTTCGTACCGACGACAAGCAGCAAAAGTGTTTGTTCTTCACATCATTATCGCACCGCCCCAACGAATAAAGAGCGCACCGGGAGGCGGCCGGCGCGGAGCTGGCGCTGTGAGGGGGAGCGCGGCGCGGCGCCGGGCGGGCTGGTCGTGGCGGCGGTGCCCGGCACACGGAGCGCCCGGCACGCCGAGGGCACGGCACACCGAGCGCCCGCGTCCCCTCAGGGAGAACACCCGCCCCCTGTGCCCCGGGCACGGAGCAGCCCCGTCCCCTCAGGGAGAACACCCGCCCCTGTGCCCCCGGGCACGGAGCAGCCCCGCGTCCCCTCAGGGAGAACACCCGCCCCCTGTGCCCCCGGGCACGGAGCAGCCCCGCGTCCCCTCAGGGAGAACACCCGCCCCCTGTGCCCCCGGGCACGGAGCAGCCCCGCGTCCCCTCAGGAGAACACCGCCCCTGTGCCCCTGCGGAGCATGCCCCAAGGTCCCCTCAGGAGACCCGTCCCCGGCCCCTCCCGCTGGGCCCGGCGCGCGGGGCGGCGCATGCGCGGCGCGGGGCAGAGCAGCGCGGGCAGCGATGGCGGGCGGGGAGCAGCGCGGTGCCCCCGGCGCGGGGCGGGTGGCGCTCAAGAAGGAGATCGGGCTGGTGAGCGCCTGTGCCATCATCATCGGTAAGGGCCCGCTCCGCTCGGCCGGCGCGGGGGGCGGCGGGGCGCCGTGGCGGGGCGCGGTGCGGTGCCGGGCAGGTGGCGGGGGAGCTGCGGCGAGCGGGGCTGCGGGACGAGCGGGCATCGCTGTCACCCGAGGTGCCAGCGGAGCGGGAGTGCCAGCACCCCCCGCCCCGGGACGCGAAGGCGGGAGGCTGTTCTGGAGCCTCGGGCTGATGGCTCGCCAGCTGTTGAGCGGCGCTCGCTTCTGGGACTGGCACAGGTGGATCGGTGCGTGCGGATCGGGGCTCCCCGAGCTGAGGGGACTCTCGGAGGGGCAGCGTGGGCTGCGGGGAGGCGCTCGCAGGGTGTCCCGGACCCGCAGTGTGTGCGGCGCGGGTTGGCAGCGGGGCCGCCCCGCTCGGAGCCTTCTCCCGCAAGCCCGGTGTGCGGGTCGGAGCACCGGGACAGGCTGTGCTCAGCCCTGCCGCTCCATCCCTCTTGGGGCTGGAGCAGTGCGGCACGCCTGGGCAAGGAGCGCTTTCCCAGGTGAGTCCCGGCACCCAGAGAGCGAAACGCCGTGGGAAGACCCAGCGTTCACCTTCCCCGAGAGTGATGGAGACACTCGCGGTGACAGCGGGGGCCAGGCCCGTGGCAGCAGCAGCGGGCACAGCAGAAGCTGCTGCATCTGTGGGAATGCACTGTTCAGGGGCAGAGTTGGCTGGGCCACCCCTTTGTGTCTCTGTGATTGATGTCACCAAGCCTGAGGAGGAGGACTTTACTGCAGCCGTCGTGTAGATGATCGCACTGTCCCACTGCAATTTTTTTTGCTCTTGTGTCCCTTTATGTCCAATTTAGGTGGATGGGGTCTTTCAAAAAAAAAAAAAAAGAGAGACATTTCAATTCCACTGAACAGGATCTCTTGTAATTGTGGGCAAGGCTGTTAAGGAAAATATTTCATATGGTTCCCATAGTGAAATACTAAACTCTGTACCTGCAGTTTGTGGGAAGATGTGTTCTAGGTATACAGACATACCTTTACTTTGAAACCCGTGACATATTTAAGGGGGGAAATCTGGTTTCTGGATCTCAGTGGAGCACAGATGACCTTGTGTATCAGTGCAGCACAGTGCTGTAAAGAAGGCACTTCCAGGGTTAGGTATTGCCTGAGTTGCTGCTGGCTGCAGGGAAAATTTATGGCATCTATGTAATTGATTAGGTATTAGGTAATGGTATCTCGAGACTGCTACCCTGCTCTGCCAGATCCTTTCCCTGTCAGCCTTTCATCAACCTGACTTATTTGCAACATCTTGCAAGCAGAATACATCTATGTAACACTGGTCCAAATTAAATCTTGTGAAACAGCCCCTCATCTAATCAAGGACATTTGAGCAGGAAAAAGTATTGACATTTATGATAAAGTCTAGTACTCTCAAGTGGTTTAGGTATTAGAGAAGGTTATCTGCTGTGCCACATGAAGGCTAAAAAGTCTTCTGCAAGATCCCCCATATTTTTATATCAGACATTTGAAACACAGCCCTAGAATCCTATTTTTGAGCTTGAGTTGTCCGTGTGCAGATGTGTGAAATTATGTCAGGTGTCACAAAGTCTTCAGTAACAAAGTGATACATAATAAGAGTACAGCATGGCTTTGTAGGTGTCACTACATCAAACATGACAGCCTCGAGTCAGGGGACACTGCAAGCCATTACTAAAGTGACAACTTATTTAAGACTCCTTCAGCAAAAAAATAAACTAATGGTATATTAGGCAACCCGTCAACTCACAAATTTTCTATATGATATAATTCAACACAGGGAAGACTTATTTCCAAATGATTGAGTGTGGGGAGGAAAATGGGTGCAGTTGGTGTGTCATAGCCTTTGGAACTGATGACAGACCAGGACTTTTATGCCAGCCAACATGTTGAATTTCCTGTTATGAGTGGGGGAGGGAAACCCATTTCAAGGGTTTAGCCATCAAATTCTGACATGTCCCACAGCAAAGTCATGTTGCTTGAGAACCCCAAGTAAAACAGAAATTGCCTTTGAAAAAAAAACCCTCCTTTTGCTCTACATGGAGTTTGAAGAAGATTGTGCTTTCTTATTTTTCTTTAAATGTTCTTGCAGGTTATCTTTATTCAAACAGTGTATGACAGTGCTGCAGATATAGAAAATGTGAGAGGGTATTTTTGCATTATCAAACAGAAGCTTGATGCTGTGATGATCTGCCAGCATTACACCAAATGCTCAGGTTTAGCAGACTGTTCTACAATTCTAATCAGCAGCAGGATGGATGGAGAGAATGATAATCTTCTAGTAATTAGGAAATAAGAGGAAACACTAGGGAGTATTTGGAAAATACTTTAAATATGAGCTTATGTTGCTTTGTTATTTATGTTATGTTATTAATAAGCTGCTGGTTGCCCTCTATACACTAATTCTGCTTGTTTAAAATAAAGCATTATATGATTTGCAGTTGGAGGCGGGGAGTGCTGGGGAGCACTCAGAAAACAATGAAATTAAGCGAAAGAGAGGGATTGGAGGTGGGACCACCATTATCTGGCACATTTGAGAGTATTCCAGTAATGTCAGCGTCTCTGGATATTTTGTAGTCCAATACTACCCTGTCACAGTTGCAACCAAGGAAATAAAACCAACCTCTAGATGCAGGTACATCACTTCATCCAGGCTGAGCATGACAGGCTAAGGAGGTGCTCAGCCTGCCCTGGGAACATGGGGCATGTTTGGGAAACAGGGAGGGCACAGGCAGCCCTCATCCTGCAGCTCCCCTACCCTCTGCTAATTCCCTGCCACACAGATGTTCCTTTCCAATCTTCCTGCCATGTTTTGAATTTTAGGACAATTTTCTTACTATGCCGTCTAAACATGCTCACAAAACTCATCCTTTCAAAGTTTTAGCCTCTCTTTATAGAGGTTTGAAAGGCTTTGGCATTAGAAATACCAGTTCATCTAACAGAAGATAGAAAAATTAGCATAACAAAGAACATCAAATTAGGAATATAATATGCCTGTCCTATATCCACCCCATGGAACTGTCTCCTCAGTTCTTCCAGCAGCCTGGCCTTCTCACAGCATGTCTGTCCTTCATTATTTATATTTTTTAACTTGCATACAAACAAGCCTGATTAGAGAAGAAAGTTGTTTCCAAACTTTCTTTCACACTGAGGCAGAAGACACATCTTTAGAGTATTCTTATGTAAATGCAGGTACTAAACACAAAACCTCTTTGTTTTAACTCTAAAAAGAGACTGATACTTAATGACTGCAAAACTGAACAATGTTTAGTAGAAGTAGCAAACCTTTCTGGCCACATCTCTGGCACAGAATTTTGGAAAGCGCCTGAGATTTGCTGTAGAAGGACCCAAACTGCTCTGTCTCAAACATGGTTATGTACAGTGAAAGCAAATCTCTCATGGGCTCCAGACATTAATAATCTTCTAAAGTACTCAGTGACACCACAAATCAAGCTTGCCAGTACCCAGATGAAGTGATACAGCTTATAAGGTAGTGACGTACATATGTTATTATCCACTGGATAATAACTAGATAATTGCTTGAAACCCAGACTGGATTTTGTTTAGCAGACACAGAAATCAATGCTGTATTCAAGTCAGCAGTTATTTTATGCATATACACATAGCTGGCTTTCCATAGCACTGCTAGATCTATATATGTAATTAAGATTATTACACGTGTCTTTTCTATGAGCACAGGCATATGGGCTATGCCAAGAGCCTCTGATTCAGTGCCTTCCTCAGAGATTTGCCTGTGTACATGAAAAGCTAAGTGAGAAGCTCCATGACTTGTCTACGTGGAGTTTCTACTGCATTCCATAGTTCTTTAGAAAACTACAACAATTATGAACAGCAGCCTGATTAGTGTCTGATACCAGCCTGGTTCTTTTGGTCCCAATAATAAAATTCAGCATTCTTACATTAGAAATGTACCTTTAACTGTGTGCACAAATTGCATGTATAACGTGTAACAAGAGACTGTTTAATGCACATCAAGTAACTTTATATAACACCTCTTAAAACTTTAGTTTATGTGGCTTGTAAAACTGCATGAATGTAGCCACAGGGTCATACTTGCATTATGATGGAATCTGTTGAATACTCATGAATTATTTTGTGTCAAGCTATATAAGGCCTATTAGAAGACCTACAAATTGAGCCACAATAAAATATGTCAGCTAAAATTAAATACATATCCTTCCTTTGCTGAGCACAGGCAGTGGAGTTTACCTGCTTCAGCTGACTTGGCATTGCTTAAAAAATGCTTGCAGTGCTCATTCTACTCACACAGAAGTTTGGTGTGAGATCCCTTATAAAAGGGTTCCTGATTCAAGTCCAGTGATAGCATCAAAACTGTGTTCAGCTGACCAGTGAGCAATATGTTCAGTTACTGCTAGTCCTGAAAGTAACTTTTTGGAATTATTTACCCATATCACCCAGAAAACGGCACACTCTTACTTTCTTCCATAGCTGACTGGTTTTATCTTTTGTCTGTTAATTCAGGGTTTAGACACCTGAAAATATGTGATCTGAGACAGATCAGTGAGAAATCAGCCTAGAAAGTTTATTACTATAGAACTGGAATTGTCAGTTGTCCTTGTGCTTGTTCAGCACAAGGTGTGATGCTCCTCCACAGGGGACAGAAAGAGGAATCATTCCCTGTGTTGTCTCTGTTCCAGGAGTGTCAGAGCTTTGACCCCTCATGAGGATGGGGAACATCCCAGAAATATGTCTGGGGAAGCATCAGCAGGTGGCTGTGAATCCCCTTCAGTCAGCCACCCTCTGGGTGGTCTCAACAGAGTGCACACAAGCTGAAAAGCCTCCTTACATCACAGATGCTTCCTTATGTCAGAGTTGTCCTAGTATGCAGTGGAAACTGCTGCCCACACCATGATAATACATCAAGGGAACAACACAGGCAGTTTCCTTGGTTGTCATTGGATCTGCCAGAATTGCACTTACATAAAACATTTGCATCTGCATGAGCAGAGGAATTAGCATTTGCAGAAATATCACTTCCAAGGACAGCACTTCAGTGTGATTTTTCCTCCTTCTCATTAGCAGAAAACTATTTACCATCCTTCTTGTGTGTCAGTTTGCTCTCTCATTACCACTGTGTCCCCTGCCATTCTAACATGCCCTAAATCCCACAGTCTTTATAGTCAGAATCCTACTACAGGTTTAGTTGTCTGTAAGTTTTGGTGCTCTTCTAAAGGAAGTGTTAAATGAATCAGAGCAATTCAGCTGTGGGGATTATTCCATTACTCAATGATACAGAAATTCCTCAGGCTTAAACATCACCAGCATTTTGCTCTCCACCTTTCTTGCTGGCTAAGCACTGGGGAAGGAGAACACATGGAAGTGGGAATAACATTCATAGTCGTTTTTCATAGCATACAAGAACTGAAGTGGAAATGGGTAGGTATTAACTCCTGCTGCTTGGGGAATCTGCTCTGATCATGTTCCATGTGTCACCATTGCTCTAGGCTGGGGTTTGGTCATTGAATCAACTGGCACCACACCAGATCCATGTGCTTATCACATCACCAGGAGATCATTTCTGGTCAAACACAATGGACTTCACTGGAGTAGTACCTGAGTTAAAGGACTGCAGCAGAAAGAAAGATGTGTGAAAATACAGAAAAAAAAAACAAACCACATCTCTGGGTGATTTCTTCTGATTTCTGTGATCCTACCTGGGATCATACAAAACAGTGGTGTTGCAGCAAGAGTTTTCTCTCTGTCTGAATCCATGTGAGACCATTCCACCCTTATAGCTAGCTGAAGTTCCAGGACACACTTTTGTTTGCTGACTTGTGAGAGTAATGCAGATTACACTTCAATGGTTCTCTCTCCAAAAAAAAAAAGCATTTCTAAAAAGAGCAAGCCTTCCTTATCTCTGTTACACACCTTGCTAAGTAATCTTTTTGAGCATTCAGTTCCACATGGCACCTGCTGACATAACACACAAAATATTTATAAATGTGCAGCTGCTTTTTTTTTCCAGGGCAATAGTTCAGGATCTGTCTGTGGACTGCAGAAAAATGTAATTCAATATCTTGTCCTCTTATAAATGCAAATTCTGGTTTGGTAAAGTCAGCAGTCAATGTTTGTTCAAGATCAATGGCACATCTTCCTTACTAGTGATAAACCACAAAGGCTCTTAGCCAGTATGAAAAAGAGGCTGGTAATGCTGAGAAAGATCAGACCCTGCTTTTTGAAAGAAAGAAACCTAGAGATGCTCATCCAAAATGCGAGTTACATTTATGCCTGATATTTTAGGGGCAATGCCATGTTCTCACATTCTTTGAGACTGCTCCAACACACAGTTCTCCATCAGAGTTGTTTGGGGTAGCCTTTCACCTGAGCTCAGGGACCTGAAAACAAGCTGCAGTTTCATTTGAGAGTAAAAACCAAAAAGCTCAAATTAAACTGTTAAAAATCCAAGGAGATTCTGCAGCTTCTCTGGGCTAGCAGTTTACATCTGAAACTAAACTAAACTTACTGAGGAAAGCAAAAAGGAGCTTTGATTAGAAATTCCTGGCAGAAACAGAACAAAAACAAAACAAACAAACAAACACCACCACCCCCCAACAAAAAACCAAACCAAAACACACACACACACAGAGAAAAAAAAGCCTTAAGGTTTTGGGGTTTTTTTACTGAGTATTTCTGGACAAAGTGAAGGGGTTTGTTTGTCCACAGATGTGCCTTTCTGCTGCAGTCTGTGGCCAGGAGAATTCAGTGTGTGAAGTCCCAGATGTACAATCCGAAAAACAAGAGCCAAAACAGCAGCAAAAAATGAAGTAAAAAATTGTCAAAATAAAAGAATCCTTCTCTTATCTTCAGGAACAGCAGTAGGGCCTGATGAAAAATATTCAGGGGGGAAAAAAAAACAAAACCCAATGACCAAATAGGTACTTTATTGTATCAGTTCTGTTTCCAGGTCATTAAGTATCAGGTATTCATTGACTGATGGTTTTGGTTTGGGTGGGTTCAGTTTGGGTGACTTTTGCTCGTTTTGGGGTCTTTTTTACCTTCTTACCTTCTAAAAAAGTAGAAAATTCTGGTTGGGACACTGTGACTCTGATCACAAGGCTGAAGCAATGAGCTTTCTGCAATGGATGTTGGTAGTTCAGATACCCTACAACAGAAACTCCTTCTTCCTCGACAGATGAAAAAACAAAGGTAGCATCCCTTGGTAAGTGCCTCACTCCTGATCTGGCAGTACAGTGCCTGCTTTCAGCCGTGCCATAAATCTCCACTCGTGTTCCCTTTTCCTGTGCCCTGCAGCTCATTTCCTTCTAGCATAATGTAGCCTTTTCTGTTGAGAAAGTCTGTCCTGCTTTGGCAGGCTCACAACAAGCAGAAATGGTTTGCTAGAGGTTTAACTTTTTTGTGTTTGGAGCTTTCCGTGTGCCAAACTTTTCCTTTTGAGCCCCTGTTTTTTTGTTGGGCTGTGGGGGGGAGTTTCTACTCCCTGCCACCCTTTTTTTGTCATCTTGATTGCAGCATGATAAAATGAGATGGCATTTGTCACTACTGAAGTGCCCAAAATATAAACCATCCTAACAGTGTTTGGTGTTTTTTTTCTGCTGGTCCTGAAAAACCCAAAAGTCTCCCAAGGAGTTCTTTAGCAGATGCTCCATGGTGAAGAGCAGGGAGCCAGCAATCCAGCACAGGACTGAGCATCTCAGCATCCTAATTCCTTTTTCAATGCTTCTGTCCCTCTCTGTGTAATGAGAGAGCATAGAGAATATCTAAGCCCTGTTCTCCTGCTGAGAAAAGCCATATATAGTGGTAAATACATGTATTCACGTGCCAGCCTCCACAGCATCTCTTTATGCAGTATTAGTTTGTTCTCCTGATGTGTTCTTCTGGCACTAAACTTTGCAATTCGGGGCTGAAAAGCAAGATTTGAAGAGTGTTTGTCTACAAATTGTTCCCATCTTCAGGAACTTGTAGGTTCTTCAGGAACTTGTAGATTGTGTTTTTCTGATTGCAGGGTGATGAATGAACCCATCTGGTTTTAGGGTGAGCTGTTTAAATTCTTGCTCCTGGACAGGGACATGGTTCATCATCCCTTTCAGGCAACAGAGACAAATTCCACTGGATCTCCGAGCAAGAAAGGTGGAGAGGAATATGCTGATGTTTAAGCCTGAGGAATTTCTGTACCACTGAGTAATGGAATAACCCCCACAGCTGAATTACTCCAATTCATTTAACACTTCCTTTAGAAGAGCACCAAAACTTACAGAAAACTGAAGTCTTTCTGCACCTGAAAGTTAAGTTGAAATTTTTTCTCTCATCCTGAAATACTGGTGTAATCACACTTGAAATGTGGGGCTAGAAGATCAACACTGTAAAACACGGCATTAAAAATCAGTAAAACTCCAGGAATCAGAAAACTTTGGTTACTTCTAACTCCAAGAAATAGGTCAGTGGTCTGGGTGAGTGGCAGTTTTTCTGCTGTGAGAAACAATAGCCCTTTCATCAGTTACATGAAGCCGCTTAATCCAGATCAGGCCAAGCATCTTAATATAACATAGCACGAAGAGTTATGTGTGACCAATGCAAGGACCTTACCTGCTGCCATCACGAAAGCCAGGAAAAATCAAGTTAGGGAAAAAAGCCTTCTCTGCAACACAAGCAGTTCTGTGAAAAGGCCATTGCACTCATGTGCATGTGCATGATGCTATAAGCCACAGGTCTGACAAGATAAAGCATCCTTAGCTGGCTGGTCTCCTGTAATTCCTAAGTGTCTTCCATCTTTTTGCAACCACCCTCAGAGAAGGAGAAAACATGTCATATATGATGGGTTTTTAATAGTGTTGTGCTGTGAGATCACTCCTGCTCAGGCCCCACGAGGCAGGCTGATGAATCTGGGAGAGTGTTCCTTGCCTCCCTGCCCACCCGTGCCTTGGAAAGGATCAATATGTGCTTCTCCATAAACGTGGAGATAATGACTGCCAAGGAATGAGGACTCACAGCTTTAACCCGTGTGCCTTTATATCATAAAAATTCATTCTTTTGTACAAAACACACAAGGGATCATTTTTTCTTAGGGAGTTGCAAGGAATGAACCAAAAAGAATAAAAATGAGGAGCTTGAGTTCCCTCTCTGGATTATTTCAAAATCCTTCAGCAGCTCTCCTGAGAACTTAATAGAACAGGATTTGCTTGTTTTAAGGGAGGTCACCTCAGACTATATTTCATTTCCATTTCCCCATGACTTATTTTTTGTCTGTCCAGATTTTATCCTGTTTTGGTAGCACACTTACTCTTTGTTAGCTGGGGTCTCAAGCCTTGTTTTGTCACTAATTTAAACCAGTGCAGACAGTTCTGATATCCATGAAAGGTGTGTGAAGCCACATCAGAAATGTCATTCTAGGACTCCATAAGCACAAAAGTTTCATCTGTTCTGATACTCTTAAATGCAGTCAGAAAACTTGCAAAGCCATACATTTTGGAAATATACATAATCAACTCTTTTTACAAGTGTCTTGAAAATAGTAATAGCATTAGTTAGTACAAAAGAGCAGAGATTATCCAAGCTTGTTCAGCTTCCAAACACTGCACTTTGACTCAAGTTAATTAAAAAATAGCTGAATCAATATTTTAAAGAAGAAGGAAAAGAAGTATTTCATTCTTGTGTTGTCCTCACATGCTTGGAAGGGATTTTCATTTGTGTGATAAAATTAAAAAATTTGTAATTAAAAAAAAAAAGCTGACAAACTACCTGTTTTGTACTCCTGCTACTAGATGTTGTTGCAATAAAGCCATTTCTTATGGTAAACTCTGCCAGAAACCAGTAGGACATGATGTCTACATGGTTTTTTTGGTTGTGGGCACAGCCAGTTCCCTGGCAACTCATTAAGATTTAAGCAGACTATTACAAAAGGTGCCCAAATCCTGTACATACTATGAGTGTGTGCTGAAAGAATAGCTCCCCTTAGCATGAAAAATTAAAGACCCTCTCCTTAACAGGTCCCAAGTCCCTCAAATCCTACTGAAGGCAACGACAGCAGAGGACTTCAGTGCCTCGTAGGATCAGGCCTTAAATTAAATTAAAGCAGTGAGGTACAAAGCACATTAATTGTTTATTGCCCACGGTACCTGAGCAAGGCTGGCAGTCACACTGCAGTGCAGCTGGGTGTGAATGAGCCTTTCTGTGTTCAGGCTGCACAGCAGAGAGCAGTGGCAACAGGTGTAATCTGTTCTCGTTAGTTAAAGTTGTAGGGGGCCAGTCCTGTACACTCATTTTACCACAGCTCTAAAAGCAACGCACTTGCTGCCGACCAAACACAGTCAGGAGACAGGAGCAGCATCCTGGTCTCCCTCTGCAGCAGGAAGGGATCATCCTCCTGTATTCCAGAGAGGGAAAACGGCACACAAAGGGCAAAAGGAGCAAATTCACTTCTAGCCATCAACTCGCAGGACCTCCCTGAAGGCAGGTCTGTGAATACCCCATCTCTTGGAATACAGCATCTACTGAAATCCCTTCAAACACTGATCACACATTGGAAGGGGCTGCCCAGGGAGGGGTGGAGTAGTCACTGTCCCTGGAGGTGTTTAAGGACAGACTGGACGTGGCATCAGTGCCATGGGCTGGGTGACAGGGTGGGGTTGGGTCACAGGTTGGACTCTGATGGTCTCAGAGGTCTTTCAAACCTGCTTGGATCTGTGATTCTGAGATAGTCTGAGAACCTCTTGGCTGAGATTTAGCTGCTCAGAAGCACCAGAACTGAAAAAACCCAAACTAATGACATTTATAAAAGCCTGCTTGAAAGAGAGGTCTGTTGCTTTAGTAGACGGGGAAAGAATAAAAACAAGACAAATCAAACATCTCTGATGAGTTGCAAAACAAGAACAGAAAGTGTATTGTAACCAGGGTCCAGGGGTGTTCAGGTCTGTGTTAACAAGTATTTTGCAGGATTAGCTAATTTGATTCCATGTTTCTGTGTAATCAAAGCATTCTATAAACAAGTTTTTCCATCCACAGGGAAGGAGTGACAATTCTTTTGACAAATTTTTTATACAGCTGGTCAACTGCTGAGGCAAACCTGATATATAAAGACATCAGTGGGCAACATGAAAACTGCTAATTCTGAAGATACTTAATTTAAAAAGACAGTTGTGATATTTGCAAACACAGGATTCATACACACAAAAGAATATACTAATATTGCTACCTCTTGACATCATATTACAACAAGCCCCCAGATTCTCAGCTCGTAGATATTTAAGAACCTCAAGAAAAGCTGCTGTGTCTTTTGGAAATTCAGAAGTTTCTAGTTCTCACCAGTAAAACTATTGAAATTTATTATTTGAAAAGAAATTAAATAGTTAAAAAAAAAGTCGAGATAGAAGTCAGCACTGGTTTCTAAATACGTGAGTTACCAAAGTGCACCTGAAATTAAGTGCAAGCTTTAAATCAGAGATCATTGTGCAATAGTTGTACAAACCCCAGAAAGCATAAATACAACTTTTTCTGCTTTTAAATTCCACCTCAGTTCATTGAGCATAGTGAAACAGAAGCCCACCTTTGCATTCTTTGCTAAAATGGAGATAAAGCCACTTTGAGATGCAATGAGACCTTGCTGACAGAGGTAAAACTAACTACAAAGAATTGCTAACACAGGTTTACAACCAGAGGAATGTGAATTTGGGAGTTTGAGTTATTTCTGATCAAGGGAAACCTACAGGAACAGCAAACTTAGTGCTGAGGGGCTCATACTTACATCTGCATTGTTTACATCTGCATCCAAAACAAGGCTGTATGAGATCCCAGGCAATGGCATTAGAGCTTATAGGAAACATTCTGAATCAATCTTTCTTGTCAATAAGGTAACCTGAGTTAAAGCACAACAGTTGGTGTTTGTGGATGACTTGTTACTGCCATTTTCACATTGCTTTGTTTTAAATATGTATTGCCTGGGATTTCAATTCAGGAGAGCACTTTGCTGTGCAGGGTAATACTGAAGAGTAAGCTTTACCCTGAGAGTTTAATTTACTTAAGTTCCCATTAAACCACTTCAGAAGTTAAGGATCAAGCATTGCCTAGTTTAGAGATGCTCTTCCTGATGGATCCCAAGGTTGCAGGAGCTGCATAAGCACAGTCCAAAATCCACCAGCTGGCCTGAGTCTGAGCACATTTTTGCAGGGCTCATCTTTGCAGGTCAGAGCAGAAAGCATAAAACCAAGTAATTTGAGAGAAAATCAGAGGCAAGAGTGTGAGTTAAGTTCTGTCTTATTTGCAGTTGAACAAATAAGTTCAGACTGTGCCTTTTCTTCAGACCTGCTCTTTCCTGTGACGCTGCCCCAGGAGTCCCCCCACTGTCCCTTGGCTGAGCAGGTGTGGGTTCCTGGTAGCCAGAACTGAGGGTTGCAAGGGCATCAATACGTGCAAACAAAGTTTTTCATGCACAGGGAGGAACATTTTTCACAGCAAAAAGCTGCAGAGCTGCTGTGTGAGGTGAGCAGGGAGCTGCGTGGGGTCACAGAGATGGTGCCAGCCTCCAGGCTGGTTTCTTCTGCTAGAGCCTGGAATTGTCTAGCCAAAAAATCCTTCTGTGTGCTTGTGTTCTTGTGCTGTGTAACTCTTGCCACTGCGTACCACCATTTTGTTTAATCTTTCTAATTAGGCAAATGATACTTCTGACAGCTTTTAGGCATGGACAGGAAGTGGCTTTTCCACTGGGCAGCAGGGGCTGATAAATCTTCCAGACTCAGGAATCTGTTCACAGTCACAATGAACAAGAAGAACAGAGTTAAGGGAAGGAGAAAAGGGAAATTCCCCACAGTGTTTTCCATGAAACAAATTATGCTTCAAAGGTGGTGCCAGGGTCTCTACCTTTGGCATGAGCAGGGCTGAAGAGTCTGGGCTGCCAAATAGCTGTATCTGTCATACTGTCCTTGTCTGACCCACAGCACTCCCCAGCACAGCTGAACTCTTTGGTTGGCTTTAAAGCTGAGCTGGTGAGCTTTACAGCAGCATTTTGTAACTGCTTTTCTTCTTGGTAGATACTGAAAATCACTGCAGGTGTAGAGGGTACTGTGAGAGCCCTCCCAGAGATGCAGTTTCCACTTGTGGGATTTCTCAGCCAAGAGACAACCATTTAATCAGCTGAATGGGATGGCATCTGCCCCTTAAGCCACTACACAAGGACCTATCTCCACTATCAGTTGCTTTCCTTAAAATTAGGACTTACCTGGTAGTAATCACCCATACAGGGTCCTAAGGAAGACCCCCACATCCCCCAGCGTGCCAGCCGGGCAGAGCTTTACAAACTGCCCATTTCTACCTCAGGGGATTTAAGGACACATTTCTGCCATTTGCAGGTAAATTTCCAAGTCAAGATGTTGAGATCTGGAGAGCACAGAAAGCAGATGTTGGACAGGTAACAAGGGCCAATACAGGATAAAGCTGCACTGTTTATAGGGAGCACTGCCCTGCCATAAACCCTGCTCCAGGTCCCTGATGTCACGGAATAAGGCAGGAGAGGAAGGTGCACTTGAAGCTCAGTAAAAGTAGCTGGTTGTAATCCCCTCCTGGACACAGCCCTGCTGCTGAACAAGCTGCTTTCAGTGCAGCAGAGTGGGAGCTCACTTTGAGCTCCCAAGGAAAATATCACCCAATCCCTGGAGAAGCTTTGTCCGACATTTCTGCCTTATCGTTGCAGCGCACAGAGGCAAAGCACAGGAGGCTGAGGTTTGCTCTCCGTGGTAATGAAATGCAGCCCACATATCCCAGCACTGGCAAGAGAAGAGGAGAACAAGTCAGAAGTTAAGGAAGTAGAGAAATCAGACCGAGTACAAGAGTCAGAACAGAGGAGCAGGAAATAAAGCAGTGGACTGTGTGCCTGAAAAGAGCAGACAGAGCCTGCAGCCTGTGAAAGGATTAGCAGAATAAAAGGGAGTTCTCAGTTTAGAACAACAACAAAAAATCCCATCATACAGGCTTTAACTTCTCCTTTGATATAAACACATTGTAACAGCGTTACTCAAATAAAACCGAATAAAACCACGCACTAGCAGACGTCTGTCGTCTTCTTTATTATTTCTCATGCTCCTGAGAGGCCTGGTCCTGGCACCTCCTGGCCATTTATGTGCCTTAGTGCAGATCTGTCCTCTGCACACATCCAAATATTTAGTACCCAGCAGGTGGGGACCAGCACTGACTGATGGGGACAACGGTGTCTCCTTCCAAGTGCTCAGTTAGGCACGGCAATTTTGGACACATAGATTTGTGAATTAATCTGTCCTACCCAATAAATGCATACTCAGGACAGCATGATGCTTGTAAGCCAGAGAACAGGATCAGACTTTCCAGTGCTGGTTTTGGTTAAGAGGACATTTGCATTTGACTCTCAAGTGCTATAGTGAGAATATTCCCACATTCCCACATCATGTCTTTTGCAGTGAGGTCTTTCTTTACATTACAGATGTGCCCTTCCTACAGTTATAGTCAACACATGCCAATCCTCTGAATGCTGGTGAAGCAGCAGATTATTTTGTGACCACCATGTTACCAAGAGAGAAGCTGAAAAGCTTTCTCGATGAAGTTTCTCTCAGTTAACCTGCTTCTGCAGAAGAAAAGCAACTGGCAAATTGTCACTTGTTTTACAAATAGAAGACAGCTCTTAGAAAAGCAGAAATTTTAAACCACCGTGTTTTGGTGGTTTGAAGCTGTTGGGTACCTTGGCAGAGGTTGGGCTGCTGATGGGCTGAGCATGGTCAGCCTCCTGTGGCAAGCAGCAGGAGACAGCTGGACAGCAAAGCACTGCAGTCCTGTAAATGCATCTCGCAGGATTTGAGTCCTGCTTTCCTCTGAGGCTGCTGGTGGAAAGGGATTCCAAACTAACCATCATCACTAAGCAGTTTATACACCTTAAGGCAGAGCCAAACGTGCAGCTTACTGCTTTTAAACAGCTTTTCAAATGGCCCTAGATACACTAAAGGTCCTGGGAAGACTGAGGTTGACACAAGTCTGCCTTGAATGCTCTTCTCTAGGTTGTGAATTTTTTGTCTAGTTGCAACACAGCTGCCTAACACCCTCCCAAAATCATGACAAGGCAGCTGGCATGTCCCAGTTGTATCCACTTGCTAGTTCTGTTCATCAGAACAGAACTGCTCTTTGCCATTTAACCAGTTTTATGTTTCCTTAAAATAACAAAGACGAGCAGGCAGACTGGGGAGAACAGCAAAGCAAAATCGTGTTGGCCACAGTAAAATCCCCTAAAATACAGGGTGAGGGTGACATTCCATCCTGCCCCTGCAGTTCCAGGTAACTTCCAGGCACTTTCAGCCCCTTTCCCAGCTGGTGGCCTTTTCCCTGCCCTGAGTGTGCCCGGCAGGGGGCCCTGCTGAGAGTGCTGCGTTTCACTAATAGAGTTGTATTTATATATATATATAATTAAAATTATTTACAAAGCTCCTCAGTACCTTATGTGACAGCAATACCTAACCCTTAGTACTGACACACACACTGTTGCACCCCCTGTAAGACCATGTCAGGTATGATTGGTAAAGCCACACCTGAAATATTTACTTTCCTTTACTCAGTTCTCCATTCTTCCTTGTTTCTCTTCTTCACCCTCATTGCTAGAAAACCTTGGTTCCTCAAGTCCTCATGGGCTACACCTGTATTTTAGTGCTCAAAATGCAAATACTTTGTACACCTACCATAAAAAGAAAACTCTTTTTTCACTATTTAAACGGCCTGATTTTTAAAGTCTTTAAAGTTGGGTGTAGTGTAATCAGATTATAAATTCTTAACCCAGTAAAATCCAGCTGGAATGCCGGAATAGCAGTTTACAACGGCTGGTCATGTTCTTACTTGCTAGGAATTTTACCATAAATATTTGAACTGAAATCAGGTTTTAAGATAATTTAATTTTGTTAAATACTAAGCTCTGCAGACATTAATTATCACTGTTATTTTTTATAGCCATTTTTGAGGGTTGGTTGGGGTTTTTTTCTGCAACTGTATTAGCAGAGCAGCCATAATTCATTTCCTACTGGCACAAGAGTAACATTTGTTACATGCATATGAAGTTAAATGGCTATTATTTTAATGCCAAGTTTTATAGATCCTTTATTAAGAGTTTTCTGAATGCTATTTAAAAGGAAAGAAATCCAAGAAATTGCATGAAAGAACTTAAACACTGCCACATAACCTCAATTCATGCTCGGCTAGAGGTTAGGAAAACTCACTTGAAGTGTTTGCCAGGTTTAATCCTGCAGAGTCCCCCCACAGGTAATTTCTTAGGCCTGACTGCTTTGTTGATTCAGGATTTCATTTACTCTTTGTGTTTTAATTGGGGAGGGGCACCTTGTAATCTCTTGTATTAGGTGTTAATAAGCTGGAGAGGAGCCCGAGCAGCACCTTGTGCCCGGCTGGCACTGCCAGCACGTGGGAATGCCCGAGCCCGAGGTCAGCCAGGGCAGGGAGCAGCCACTTTATTCCCTGTGAATAAACAGAGCCACTGGGACTGGCTGTGCTGCCACAACATTTCCGGTCAGCACCAAAATTATGAGCTGCACATTTTACTGCTCGACTGGTTTTGTGGCTGTGCCATGCCCTGGGTTCACAAACAGGCAGTGACAGTCAAAACCGGCCACTAATGTCCTCAGCTGGGAGTGCTTAACTCCAATTAGCTCCCAGGGCAATTAGCTGTACTGGAGGATGCCTAATTTAGCAGTTTTCTGCTCAATAAATATATAAATAAATATATCCACGGTGAGTTACATCGTTGCTATTATTGACATAATCCACCTCATATTTTGTTTGGATTTAAACAGTTTGCAAAGCACGATTCCTTTTGGCTAAGATTTTTTTGTTGTTGTTGCCAAATAGGATTCTCAATTCTTTACAGTACTTCCTACTCAAATAAGATTTATTTATTTATAATTCCCAGAGAGGATGCAAAGCTTCAGCATTTGTTTATAAGAGAGCTGTTTTAAGCCATGACACAGCCTGTCATCCTGTTGGTCTGAAAAATGACTCTACCTCGATGTGGGAGTCCTGAGAGGATGGGTAGACTTTTGATTATTATTCCATTCACAGCTATCAGTGAAAATTCAGTATCTGCTGTTGAGGATACAATGTACCAATGTATCGAAAGGGAGCTGTATGTGAAACCAGGTTGGGCTCAAACATTTAATTTAAAAGGAAAATTAAAATAAAACCTCATTTTCTACAGCTTCATAAAAAAGTGACAAGTAATGTCTCACATTGCCCACGTTGGCACTGAGGAAGGATGCTGGACCTGAGAGTCAAACACGTCCTCAGACCATCTGTTACAGCTGTGGCAACGAAACACCCACTTGTGCCAGTGGGGATGTGATCCTGGACGACACTGAGATTGATTGCTGCCTTACTGATCCCTACCCTCATTCAATAAACGTGGAGGAGCGATGCTGCAGGAAGCAGGACATTCCCTCTGCCTGCCTTTGGACATCACATCTCCCCACCTCGATTTGTGCAGTGCCCCCTCCTGAGGACAACAGGCAGCACTCCATGAAAGCAGTAGTCTGGCAGGACTCATGTTCATGGACCACACACACTTTTTTTAGGAATGTTTCCTGCTCTAACCCTTCACTGAACAACTAATCACAAAGTGACTTACCTGACTGCAGCCAAAAATGGCACAGGATTTCTTTTCGGTTAATATTTCACTTTGTAGGGGAAAGAGCTACGTGGGTAAATTTCTAGTCTGTGTTACAAACCCACTCAGAATTTCAGATGTACAACAGATCTTCAAAGAAATGCACACACAACAAAGGGCATGAGTGATATTTTTCCTTGCTAACCACGCAGGAAATTGCTTGAGTTTATCCATACATGCAATCACTAAGGCCGTTCTTAAAGAAGTGATGGATACATTCAACAGGCTGTAAGATCCTTTATTTTTACAGGCTGTGTTGATTGTATGCTGGAGATCAACAAAAGATGCCCTAAGGACTTTGCATGCTAAGTGAACACCAGCTTAATACCAATATTACCAGGTCCCTTTGTTTTCTCACAAGCACAGTGATATTTACTGTTTTCCTTCAAAGTGCAGTTCTTGAAGTGTTTTGATGAGAATTCAGCTTTAGTTTAAAAGACGAGTTTCAATTCTCACAGTTACATTGAGAAACACCAAAACCTGACCCCAAATGCACTCTCACAAGTCAAAAGCCAGGGCCAAACTGAAAGCATTGGGTTTTTCAACAAGCCCCATGTCCCAACATTCAGGTCAGTGCCACAGTTCCCCAATGTTTTAGCTCTACACGAGGTGCTGATCTCGGAGCAAATCTGCATTCTGCACGTGTGGGAAACCCAGCCCGGGTCACAGGAGATCCTAAACACAATTAGATGCAGGCTGGAGGTTTGAAAGGACCGGGATTTGGCATTCCCTTCAGCCAAAACCAGGTGTGGGACCCACTTCCACTGAGGCAGAGCCAGAGCACGGCTCACAGAAGAGACCGAGCCCACGTCACACCCAGGTCAGTGCCGGGTTCCAGCAGCTGCTTTGGGTCTGTCCGACCCCCAGGGCACCCACAGGCTCATGGGGTCACAGCCACACACACAGTGCAGCTGGGCAAAGATGTGCTCAGTATTAAAAGCAATTTAAAAGCATCAATTCCTAGATGATAGGATTTTTTCCTGTGTTATCCATGCTGTTGCTGCCATATGCACTCTGTCCCATGCAAAGCACAGTATCTGTCGTCTCTTGTTTGTAGGTGTTTGTTGCCTTTTTTCCTCCTTTTCACAATAGCACGGAGTAAGTGGTATAACAACACCCTGAGAACTCCAGCTTTTGTTTAAAATTTGGGTTCCTAACCCTTATGAGTCATTTTAGAAAATTGTCTAAACCTGAAGTCTAAATTTACAAAACACGGAAGGCAAGTAAAATAGCCTGAAGTATATCACTTCTGAGATCTTATCCACTGTCATGTTTTGGTTTGGGTTGTTTTGGTTTTTTTTTTTGAACAATGTTGAGAGCTGTTTTCACATCCTAGAATAATAGGAAAGAGGGGAGGGGTAATTAAAAAAAGAAGAAAAAAAAGAAAAAACACCAAAATGAAGAAATGTTCAAGGCTCTTGAATACCTTTTGAAAACTCTCAGCTGATTAGAGCAGGAAGAGAGTTTTGTTCCAGTGGTCAGTATTTTTGCAGGATGTCTTTTCAAGGCTCATTGGTGCTGTACAACACAGTTGTTGTGGACAGCTTCTGACCTGCAAAAAACTGATTTTTTTTTTTTTTTTTTAAGGCTAGGGATATGACAGGGCTGAGAAAGTGATTGGTTTTGTTATTATTAGTAGTGGTAGAAACATTTTCACATACCAAGGGAGCAGTGTTGCGCCAGGAGACAAAGGCAAATTTGGGTTCGTCATCCTGCTCTCCCCACCTTGGCACACTTCACCTGCCCTGTTTCATGTGGCCCCATCTCTCCCCATGTCTCATTTTTGGCTATATAGTTCTAGACAGCCTGTTCTTTATTATATTTGTAAGATATGCCCATGACACAGACACATCAAATTCAAGCATTACTTTCTTGTTGGTTCAAAGAGGTGGTTTTGCAGCAGGAAACTCTAGTAGAGGCCATGAAGGAGCAGAGAAAGTGGCTGTTTTACAAGTAATTAATTTTTTCCCTGTCTTCACATCTTAGAACTAAAAAAAAAAAATTATGGAGTGAGTATCAGGAGTAGCAGCACTAGTAAAGCTGAAAGAATCATCCCTGACCTATGAATGTTCGTAGGAGAGAACGATCCAGAAGGCTGTCTGGCCCTTGTCCTGCTCCTTCAGCTACATGTACCCAGAAATATTCTCCTTAAACAAAAGAAGCTCTGCTGTTTCCAGCTCAGACAGACTGACAGATGAGGAGGACTGCTTTGGCAGCCTTGCCATCAGAGGAGGCCATCACTGAGCAGTTTGGTTTGGGTAAGAGCCCCACTGCTGATGCCCCTCGCTGCCCAGCACCCAGCTGGGCAAGGGATGAGCCATGCCCCTTCTTGGAGGCAGAAACTGGAAGCACAGAGATATTCAGGCCTTTGACAATACCAAGTGCAAGCATTTAAAAAGCACACCAGCAACTCCCTGCCTGTGCATTTAGACTGCACTGTGGCACCCTATGCCAGGTGACTGCTGCCACCTCATCTCACCAGGACTCCCTCTCTCTTCCCTGGGTCCATCACAGCATGGCCTGATCACACTGCTTCCCATGCAGCTGCTGATGCTTCTCTCCCCATTTCCCCACCCTCCCCAGCCCAGGGCAGGCCTGCCTGTCACAGAAAGCCATCAGCTCACCCCACAGTGGAGCTCAGGGGTCACCCTGCCAGCACCACACAGCACAGAGACACCCCCTGGGATTTCCTGTCCATTATCAGTTTGAGGGAAGCTGTGCTGTGTTTGGATTGTATCCTTCCTGCACCTCCTGACACAACAAAAAGGTGGAGAGCTTGGGGGTGGAAGCTCTCCCCAAGAGCCTGCTGAAGGATGGGCAATGCCCTCTGCTGCCAAAAGCAGCAGCAAAGCTGAACTAAGGTGAAAGAACAAACTGAGCAGAGGACATGGCACGAGAGGAGCCAGGGGACTCATTTAGGGGTTATTCTGCCTTTGGACAGTTCCTGTTTGTTCAGTACAGGGGTTGCCAGAAGGGAATATTGTCCCATCCCAAAGAGGCAGTGGAAACCTGCAGATCTATTTTGGCAAAAAGCATTATGTGTGAACTTCAGCATGCTCTCCAAAACACCACTGGCTGCTCCCAGAAGCCCAGTGTTCCCATGTACATTGGTTTTTGAAAGACAGAGGCACACAGGTATGTACTGCTGGCAGGTAGCAGACCATTTTTCAGTGTCTTTTATAACTTAGGCCCTTTGTCCATAGGCATGAGTACAACTGCTACAACTACAGCACACAGCAGTACCAAAGAGTGTCAAGACAGTTTTTAAACTCCCAAGGCAGGTATTCCTTTTTCAGCTCAAACTCAAGATTTGTTACAGTTCTTGAACAGGGCATAAGCAATCTTCCAGAAAAACTTGTTTGTTTAAATATATTGCGATGCTTCAGCCAGCAGCAGAAACCATGACCAAGAAGCCCCATAAATTCTATTAAATAGAAAGTATAATAAAGTATTAAATATGCTTTAGCAATCATCTATCTCCCTGAAATATTTCACCACTCCACTCCAGACGGAGTTTCCCAGTAGGGACGACCCAGAACAAATCTATTAGTGCTATGAAAAATACTGTGCAACTCATCTGCATCAAAACCCATTCCTTCAGCTCAGGCTGCTGGGATTAATGCTGTAGCAGTGCTTAGGGCTCCCTGGGCTAGTTCAGCTGAGGAATAACTACATTTAATCTTACTGTTACTCCAGTATGATCTAGTTTTTATAAATCTACACGCCTCATCTGATTTTTTTTTAAATGTATAGGAAGTGCTTCTGTGCCTGGTGGCTGCCTATCCCAGCTGCACCAGGAGGGTCTCTAGCTATGGAGGGAGTGAGTCCCTGGGAAAGACAAAGCTCCAAACACTGACAAGGTTTTCCTGAGTTCAACCCTTGGATCTCCTTTAAGCCATTAATTTCTGGCTTCCCCTTACCTGTGCATCATGGACATTAAACAAAAGGCAGCCCGTGCACACACAAAAAAGGAATTCCTTACAAATACTGTCTGTGTATTTGCAGACTTATTATCTTTGGTTCAGCTCCTCTCCAGAGGCCACGAAGCAGCCACCTATGCCATCAGAGCTGTTTGTTTTCTGCCTTAATTCCACTCCAAAGCAGGGTATCTGCTCTGGTGCACGTGCTGCAAACACACAGCTAAGAACAGGCACAGCCAGGGCACACCAGCTGCCTCAGCTGCACTGCCAGCACCTGCTTTCAAGAAACACGAAGACAAAACTGAAGCCAAACACAGCAGAATTTGGGATAAGTGGATGTCTTTAGGGAGCTTTCACTGGGAGGTGAAAAGGATTTATAAGGTAAAGGGGAGGAAGAGAGCACAGATCTGATGACACGCAGGTTCAAAGGCTGCAGAGAGGCTGCTTTAGATGACAATACCTCATTAACAACTATATAATATTTTATTTGTGTACTGTACTGATAAGAAATGCTTTTAAAGTCAAGTTTATAAGTGAGGATTTTAACACCAACTCATAAAAGCCTGCCATAGATTCCTACAGCAACAGGGTCTTCACATCCTTTCGGAACAATGCTCTTTAGATATTACTCAAAAAAAATCCCAAACCTGACAAAAAAACACCTCCTTGAATGGAGATCTGACCTCAGCCTCCTCCAGACTGAACAAGCCAAGTGCCCTCAGCCCTGGCCCCACATGGAAAAAGAGCACCTGTGTAGGTATCCAGCACTCCTTTCCTCCACCCAGCACTGTCTCAGCTCCCGTTGTCTCAATTGGTCTTATTGTCCAGGGTTTCACTCACCCCTCATTACCCCTTTAAAATCTGTGGCTGATGACTAAGCAGCACAGCTATTGCAGGTACAAAATGTTAATGGATTTCTGGTATTTCAGACCTTGAGATGACTTTTTCAAGCACAATCTTAGATCTGCCCTGGTGGCAAGTGCACCTTTTGGCACCCTCATTACAGACAAAGCTACCTTTTTGGTTGTTTTTTTTTGACCTCCCAACCTCCCTGAAAATGGGAATTAACTTGTTCAAATTCCCTTTAGAAGGGGATGAAAAATCTTCACTACAAAGTCAGTTCTAACTCCTTTTGATAAAACACTTGGGCACGGTGGGTGAGAGCAGACAGCTGAGGAAGTTCATGCCACAAAACTCAGGGATCCTCCCGAGTCTTACCGTGCTTCAGCAGACCTGAGCATGCACTTACCATCCCTGATTGCTGATAAACGGCAACGCTTTTGCCAGGGTGCAATCAGATAAAGTGCGATCATGCAAAATCTGAAACCGAGTAGGGGCTGTGGGCTTGTTTGCTTTTTTAAAAATAAATAAAAATAACAATAATAATAATAAGTAGTTCTTTTCTTTTACTTCACTGCAACCCTGTTGTCCTTTTCCAGGTAATATCATTGGTTCTGGGATCTTTATTTCCCCCAAAGGCGTTCTGGAGCACGCCGGCTCGGTGGGACTCGCCCTCGTTATTTGGGTGCTCGGCGGAGGCGTGGCTGCCCTGGGCTCGCTTTGTTATGCCGAACTGGGAGTCACCATCCCCAAATCGGGCGGGGATTACTCCTACGTCACTGAGATTTTTGGTGGGTTAGCTGGGTAAGTACCCCGTCTCTATAAACTAATTTGAGAGCAGGTTTATGCTGTGTGTTTGCCGTGGAAAGTCCGCCTGACGTGGAAGAGAAAACGCTTGTCAATAAAAATGCTTCTGCAAAATCAATCTTCTGTTCTCATTAGAAACACCAAATTGCCCCTTCAGGGACATCCCAAGGTGCTTCCCAAGGGAAGGTGAGGGACCCTTTTCCTTCCCTCACTGGCTCAAAGCCCGTGTGACAGAAAAGAGCGATGCTGAGCCCAAGTGACATTCCAGCTGGGAATGATCAGTGCCTTGTGTTGAGGAGCTTCACCCATCAGAGAGGCCAGGCTGGAGCTACCTGCCATGGGTAAAGCAAAGCTGCTTCCCTTACTGCAGCTGTACAAAATAGCCAAGGGTTGTAAATACAGAGAGGGGGGAATGCTAATCCAGGGAATGATTTTTCTTTGTAGTCACCACCAGTGGAGTAGCATGGCTGAGGGAGGAAAGGACAAGTGAGAAGAGGTCATCTTTTATATTTGAGTGTATACTTTTTCATGTATTCAACAAGATTAATTAAGCTGTCAGCCTGCACTCACAACTCTATAGAGAAGCATCAAAATGCTCTGACCAGCTCTCTCATTAGCAAGTAGAGATGCCACACCACGTGCTGGTGGTTTAGTTATGAAAAATAAGCAGCATAACTGAAAACTAGAGAAAGATGAAGGGGAAAAAGAAAAAAAAAAAGAGTATTCCTTCTCATCTGAGATGGAAAACAAGCTCGTAACAGTAGAGCTGGCTGCTGAGCAAGGGCGAATCAGAAGAGTCTGTCACCCTGTCCCATTGAAGGCTGTCCCCCTCCTTGTGGCACTGGGCACAGCCAGCTGGGTGAGCACACAGATTTCTGATGCTTGTCAGGCTTGAGGCACTGCCCTGTGCTGGTTCTCATGGAAGTCTGCATTTCTGCAGCTGATGGAACTGCTCTCTGCACGCTGTCCCACTGGGCACAGGCAATTACACTGACACCACAGAACGGACTGAGGTGACTGCATTGCCTTGGTTTACTAAATCCCAACTCATCTCCACTGAGGTTTGTTCTCTCACAGCTGCACAGTAAAGCCCCTGCTCCACCAGGACACTGCAGCAGGCTGGCAGCAGCTTCCCTGTTGCCTGCTCCCAGGAACAGAGTCTACAAGGAAAGATCAGGAAAATGAAAGAGCACAGAACCTCACAAACAGTCACAAGTGCTGGAACACCACTGTGAAGGAGGCCAGAAACCACCAGAATTTCACAAAACCAAAAGAATTATGCTCTCTAGGGGAGAAAATGAGCACTTAGGAATCAAGTACAACTAAACCTGGCTTTTAGTTGTTCCTCAGTTCACTCTGTGCAACATTCAGAGAATTTACGTGATACCAGCAAACACCAGGCTGTGCAACAAACCACACAGCAGGTGATCAGTCACTGCCCAGCATGTGCCTGGGGACAGTGCCACCTCGCAGAGCAGGAATGCCTGCTGGGGCAGTGCCCTCCTGGTGCCCAGGTTTGTAATGCACAGGCAATATCAAAAAAGCACCACCTGTCACCTGAAGGGGAGCAGTGCTCCCATTCTTGCTGTGCAGAGACTTTACCTTTGCTCCCAAGAAAAATCAACTGGCCACTAGTGTGACAAAGGGTTGCATTAGGCAAGAAACCTTCAGGTAGGTTTTGGTGTAAAAAGGGGGGACTCAGTTGTATTTTCCAGTAAAGCCAGGCTGGGACTGCACTTTGCTGAGCCACCACTCAAAGCCTGCAGCTTAGGTGAACTCTCACAAGCACCTCCAGCTTCCCACTTTGGAAGTGCCCATTCACCAGTTGCAGATGGGGCTCTGAGCTTAAAGGGGCCCTTTGGGAGCCTGTGCCTCCCCTGAGGCATGAAACACCGCTTCTCTCTTTTGATTTAATCCTTCTACTGCAAATACTTCAAACTCAGCACACAGAGCTTTAGTCCATCTGCCAAGTGACCTTCCCAATAGCCAGTCTGGATGGTCTGGTCTATTCACACAGAGGTGTTTGTTATAAGAGCACCTGCTGTACCCACCCAGACCTCAACATCTCCATTTCTGTTGTCCTGTCCCTGCCTCCCCAAATCCTCCCATTTATCGTGTTTTCCTGCATAGATATAAGGCAGAAGGAAATACTGTTTATTTTATCAGCCACTGGAGTACTTCATACCCCAGCTTCTGTGCCTGGCAGTACTGATAGTTGGTCGGATAAATGAAAAACCCAAACAAACCAAACCAAACCCAGTGGTCACATTGCTTAGGTGTGATGGAAGAAGGTGAATGGAATCAAAGAGAGAGGCAGGACAGGGCCATCTCCTGAGCTGGCAGGAGCTCTGGCTGCAGAGCAGCAACCCAGCTCAGAGTCCAGCTCAAAGACAGCATGAAACTGCTGAGAAGTGGTGGTGATGGCAAACCTTGGCTGGACATGGCCCTGAGCAAGGACACTCCTTGGCTCCTCTGCCCAGGGCAGAAGGAAGAGGTGAGGGAGGGCTCCTGTATCACTGGGCTCTGGAACCAGAGAACAGACCCTCCCTTTCATCTTCATTTAGAAATCATCCTTTTTAAACAGCATTTGTGTGTGACACACTGACTGCAGTGGATGTGTCACAGCTGAGCCATCTGAGCACAGCTCTTTGTACACACACACGGGCTCAGGGCTCATACAAAGAACATCACCCACAACAGGAAATGAAGGGCTCAATATGTATTGTTGCAGAAGACAGTGAATAAACTCAGCTTCGTGAAAAGCCCTCCAGTGTGTCTCTGACATCACAGCTCCTTCTGAAAGCTCAGCAGTAAGGTTGCAGCTAACACAGCTGCTCCACCAGCAGAGATGGGTGGCTGGGCATATGTCCCTCCCAAAATCAGGCAGCAGGGAGTTTTCAGCCAGAGTTTTGCTAAGTGTCACTCCTAAGTGCAAGTGTAACGTGCTTCAAGTATAATGCCATGTTTCCTTATTGTTATTGCAAAAATCTGAAGTTTCCAGAGGCAGTAAGACTTTCAGCAAATAGAACAGCATTAACAGTATTCAAACTGGCTCCAACTTTCTTAAAGCAGTTCTGTTTTTCCTGTGATAAAGTGAGCTGTGCCACAGCATCTGTTTCTAGCTGTTTTCTTTTGCTAATGATGTACAAGCAGGGTACACTAAAATTTTATGTTTTCATAGGCTGCTTTTACTCCATAACATTTTATAACTAAAGCAAGATCCTCATGGGAGCACAGGCACATCCCAAATTCATGTTGAAGAATCGATTTCACCAAGTCCACTAGACTATTAAAGACCCAGATTAAACCACGCTGTTTATTTCTTTCCCCAGATGAAGAAATTAGTATGCAGAGATAACTGCAAAAAAATTGAGTTTTGGATGACTGGCACTTCCCATGAATGCCACACCTTCCCAAAATCAGCCCACTGCACCACAGATTGTCACTTATTCTGAGCTGTTCCTAAAATGTGGGGGCTGGGCTCTAATTAGTGATGTTATCTCACGCATATACACACTGATAGGAGAATAACCATTAACTTCAAAGAACTTTGGATCAGACTCAACAACAGCAGAGGCCAGCCAGCCAGCAGCTATTGATGCTTGCTACTCACGACTGTGGTTTGTTCAGAATACAGGCAGGGAGGTTATTTTACCAGCTCTCTCATCACCACCAGCAGCAGGTGCAGGAGCCCAGATTTCTCATGCAAACTCTAATGTTCAGGAAAAAACTCAAACAAACAAAAAACCAATACCAACCAAACAAGAGCAGCTGCACCCTGCATCCATCTCTCTCAAGCCTGTTTCTAAAGATCTGATCAATTCTTAGTCAGCAGTAAGAGAGGATTTAACTTCTCAGGTTCTTGTAATAACAACTACTGGGTAACTGTGAAAAGCTGTCAGGTTCAGCTGACAGGTTCAGTTGTTCAACTCCCAACACCCTCAGGGCAGTAATTCCCCCACTTTCCACTTGAAGAGCCAGGCAAAGTAATTCCAGGTGTGCCATGGTGACATCTGCCTGCCTCAAGCAATCTCCCCACAAGCAGTTTAAGTCAGGCACAGCCATTGCCAGCTGGCTGGGCCTCTGGCTCCTCACTCTGCCTGCACACCCCAACCTGACCTCACTCAGCACCACCAGTATCCAAACCCCATCAGCAAATTGTTGTTGCAGTCTTTAGATCCTGTTTATTCTTCAACGAGGACCTGCTGAGTTAACTCACACGGCAAGCAGGGTCTGCAGAGACATCCCAAACTGGGCACATCATCCACAACAGCACAAAGCAATCACTGGAGAAAACTGTTCTGAACCTCAATAAAATAATTTCAGAAATTGGAAAAAAAAAAAAAAAAAGGAGTAACACAACAAAATAAAAAGAAAGTAAGAAAAAACCCCACCTAGTTTACCATAAAAAACAACAGTGCCAGGTGGGAAGGTACTCAGATCTTGTATCAGTCCAGTTTACCAAATTAACTCTGGTAGCTAATAATTGCCCCATACTGCTCAGAAGCAACAAGGCAAAGTAAAGGATGAGGCTGAGAGACACTCACCATGCTGGCTGAGGAGACTCCAACAAGCAGCACTCCATCCCTCCAGGTTAAGGGCATGGGGAGGGGTCCTTTTAGCTGTGCCACATTTATGGGGCTGGCAGCAGGAAACACACTGGGTGGGTGCAGCCTCTTAAAGAGCAACCTCCATAATACGGAAATTATCCTGTCTTATTTGGAAATAACATTTCAAATCCTCATTTGTGCAGGGCACCCCTGTATGTTACATTTGTTACCCTCACGTACGTGAGTGAATGACTGTGAGTGTATCTGTGTGTGCATTACACGGCAAGAAAAGACTTCACTTTCTCGCAATGACTACTTCTCACCACGGAAATAATAATGCTTCAAATGTTTTAAAGCACTAACCAGATCCACTGCTGCCTTGGGGACTTTCTTCTCCTCTTCCCGGGATGAGAAGCCAAAATTTTGTCACGCTTTATATTTGCACGGACACCTTGCAATCCCCTAAGGCACGGCTGGAGGCAGAGAGCGGAGCCAGCGCTCCCCAGCTGAGCGATCCATCACAGAACACTGATCTGCCCTGGCCCAGGTCACGGAGCCAACACGAACGGTGACAAAAAAACCAGCCTGTGACTGGAGGCCCTGCCAAAACCCCTCCGAGCTGCCTTCGATGCAGGGACGTGTCAGCCCAGGAGCAAGAGAGCTGCTTTCCTTCAGACACACAGCGTTAAATCAAAGCATGCCTGCTGGGCGTAATCCTCGCTCTTTCACACATTCCTAACCCCAGCTTTGCTTTACAGTGGTTCGTTTAAAATGCAGATCGTGCTGAGGACACGGGAGAGGGGGTGAGGGGAGTCACAAGTAGGTGGCTGTTAGGTGTGACCAGGATGAAGATGCTCAGTGCTGGTGCCTCCTGCAGCACAGCCCCAGCGCCGCTCTCCTGTGCTTTTCCTTGTCTTTCCAGGTTCCTGCTGCTGTGGAGCGCGGTGCTTATCATGTACCCAACCAGCCTGGCTGTCATAGCCCTGACCTTCTCAAACTATGTCCTGCAGCCCGTCTTCCCTAACTGTATCCCCCCCTATAATGCCTCCAGGATCCTCTCCATGGTGTGTTTACGTGAGTATTTGCTTCTCACACACACACACAGCTTGACTGGGTTTCACAAGGGGCCACTCGAGGGGCTGCTCCAGCCAGGCTGGGGCACGGCCACAGCTCCAAAGGCCAGTGGGGAGGTCTCAGGACAGGCACCGTGTCTGCTGCGGGATATCACATCCCTTTCCACTTGCCTGCAGCAAGCACGGTGGCCTGGAGTGAGGCACAAGGGCACCCAGATCCCGCTGGGTGCCAGGGAAAGTGGCAACAGGTGAGCCTGTGGGATGGGACAGTGCTGTGCTCCCTGCAGAGCCACGGGCTCCTGGCACAGCTGATGGCACAGCTGACCCAGCACCCCTGAGCCCTTCCTGGTCTTCTTTCACGTTCCCAAACGTGAGTGTGCAGGCAGTGCAGCCCGCTGTGTCAGTCACTCACACAGCTGCAAAAGCAAAGCAGAGCTGCAGGACTGAAGATGTTCACTGCTCCTGTGAGGAGGGGATGATCCCAGCACGCTGAGCACGACTCAGGCACGGTTATTGGAGCTGGGGAGAGCCCTGACTGGTAGAACTCGAGGAGTGAAGGCTCACGGCTCCCACAGCTGGGAGTCTCCTGGGGAAAGGCAAAGCTCCTCCTCACCCTCATGCCCGGCCGTGCTAGAGCTCCCTGCAGGAACACGTTCACCAGTCTGTGTTTTGCAATGCTGTATGTTCTTAAATAAACATAAATTTCCTGTCACTGAATTCAGTCTTTTGCTCTCCAGTTCTCCTGACCTGGGTGAACAGCTCCAGCGTGCGATGGGCAACGCGCATTCAGGATATATTTACAGCAGGAAAACTCTTAGCCCTGACCCTTATCATTATTGTGGGCTTCATGCAGATCTTTAAAGGTACTCTGTGAGACAGCTGTAACACGGGTATGGTACTGTTGACAGACTTGATTTTTTTCCCACTTATTGCACTGTTTCCCCCTCACAAACCGACCTGAAGGTGCGCTGGATGTAGCTGAGCTGCAGGGCTGTGCACTCACAGGGCTGTGGAAAGGATGGAATGTTGAAACAGGGGGAAAAATCAGCTGTATCAGCTTGAAAAAGCCCCTTTCCAGCCCACCTCATGGGATTCGACAGAATAAGGGAGAGCAGCTGAGGATGTTTCAGGATAGTTACTTAATTTTTTTAATTTGTTGTGTATTCCTTGAATTTGAAGTGTTCTGGATGTAAAAAGAATAAGCAATGCCTTGCCCAGGGCAGGAAGATACCTGCTTCATTTCAGGCACTTGTCTAATTTCCTGAAAAAAGTCACGTTTAAGATTAAACATAGGCAAAAAAAACGTCTCACTGATTTACCACTTAATAAAAACCAGGAAGCACAAAAGACTTACAAGGTTTTTATTTGTGTATGGTGAGTCGTATAAGGGAAGAAGAAACCTACAGAGAGCAAAAACATTGTTTTCTCGGTGGTAACAGTCCTACAATCTTGACAGAACTTCCAGCCCCACAGACATTTTATTTTCAAATATTTCTACTAAACAACACCAAACTCTTGTAAAAGAGAATTGCACTGAGAGCAGACAGGAATTTACACTGCCAAGGAGCCACCCTCAGGCAGGGCAGGCTGCAAAGGGTCCCCTGAGTGGTGACAAGATGCCCAGCACCATCCTGCAGAAAGCACTGCTGGTGCAGTGCCAGCCCACGGTGACAGGAGGAGCATGAACTCTCCATTCTAATAAGGAATAAAGACTAAAAAGCAGAAGTTAACCTGTTTTCCAGTGTCTCTGGGAGGTAGGGGTGGCTTAACCTCTCGCTTGCGCTCTCTGTGCAGGAAACTACAAAGAGCTGACACCAAGCAACGCATTCAATTTTTGGATGACTCCCTCCGTGGGGCATTTAGCTTTAGCTTTTCTGCAGGGCTCCTTTGCTTTCAGTGGCTGGAACTTCCTGAACTACGTGACAGAGGAACTGGTTGATCCCCGCAGGCAAGTATCCATTTCCATGCCATCCACATTTCCTCGGAGTGCCGAGGCACTGGAGCCATCTGGTAGAGTTATTCATTTCATAAGATGCTGTCATCCCGTGTCCGTGGGACTGGTCCTTCTGAAGGAGAAAGATTTTTCTTTAGAACAGATAGCAGGCAAGCTCCAGAAACACTGGAATTAAAAATACGTGGCACAGGGTATTAACTGCAGCCAGGCAGCCTGTAGACAAAGCAGCATCTTCGTGGCCCTGCTCAATCACACAGTGCTTCTACAGCAGAAAATCAACCACTGGGGAGACACCACACAAGCATCTGCTGGGAGAACCACCTGTATTAGAAAAATGCCAAATTATCCTGGAAATTGCTTTGCTTTTTCACCCAAAGGGGGATCTCCCACAGCTGCCTGAAAGAGCAGATCAGTTGTGCAGTGAAAGCAGCACTCCCTGCCCCAGCACAGCACAGGCACCTGCCTGCCAGGGCACCAGGCACTGCTGGTCCTGGGTGTGGGAAGGGGCTTGGGAATGACTCATCACAAGCAGGTTGGGAAGGCTGAAGGGAAAGGGAATTCAGTTTTAGCAAAGCTCAAGTGTTTCAACATTTCTGAACTGATGAGGTGGAATGACAAATGCCAAGAGCAGCTCTTGGAGTGTTAGTTATTTCTGGGCATCCAATGTACAACAGCAATTAAACAAGGAGGAATTCAAGCTACTACACAGCCTGGACAGAAATTACTTCAAGCTGCAGCCTTAGAGTGGCCCTGCACACCAGTGAGTGGCAAAATGCATGTCCAGAGATCTTGGCAGAAGCAAAGAAAGTGTGGTAGTGTGTTATTTTAATAAACAACATTTTAATGGACAGCCACAATTTCAAAGCTGAATAATAATAAGTTATGACTTGAACAAGGTAAATACAACCTTAGTTGAGAAATAAAGAGAAAATGGAACAAGTGGCCTCTTTTTTTTTTTTTTTAAATTATTTTTGCAGCCTCTGAGGGGAAAATTAAAATATAAAAAAACAATTGGATAACCAAAACCACTTCCCACTTCTACTAAATCTGTTCAAAATCACAAAGGTTAAATATGTTTTTTAAACCTTTTTTTCCAAATCCAACACACAGAGAAAAATTGCTTTATTTTGTTAGATGCAGAACAGTCCAGGTGCCCACCTCTGAGGAGGTCTCTGGACTGGAGATCAGGTACAGCTGTACTGTTGCAAGTTGCCACATTATTGCACTGACCAGACCAGGTTTATGGCACTCGATGGGCCAGGGCAGCAGCTGAACAACGGGACCCCCTTCTTTTTCAGGGCAGGTGAAGTTAAAGCAAAGCAAGGCATTTAAGGCAAAAGTCCCAAGACTTTTGGGAAATGGCAGTTTGGTTTTTCAGTAGCAGGCTGTCCCAGCCCGAAGGGCACTCGTGGTGTGTTTCTCCCTGCAGACATGGCATGGTGCAGCACTTTCAGCCTTCTCCACCACGCAGTGGGTCAGAGAGCCCCTGGGAGCAGCCAAACTCCTCCAGAGAAACCCCCCCTGAACCCAAACTCAGCCAGCCTCAGCGGGGTGAGCTCCCCTGGGGAGTTGTTGTGATCTCTCTGTGCGTGACTATCATTGCTTATCTACCCTCCCAATTCTTTTATTAGGAACCTACCTCGTGCCATATTCATATCCATCCCATTGGTGACATTTGTGTATACGTTCACCAACATTGCCTATTTCACTGCCATGTCACCCCAAGAGCTCTTGTCCTCCAACGCTGTGGCGGTAGTAAGTAAACCATTCCCTGGATGTCTCGAACACACTTTGATTTCGGTTCTGTGCTTTGCAGTGTATTTCAGTTTCTTTGCCTTCTGTTGCTTTAGACATTTGGTGAAAAGTTACTGGGCTATTTTTCCTGGGTTATGCCAGTCTCAGTGGCCCTATCTACATTTGGAGGAATAAATGGATACCTTTTTACCTCATCAAGGTTAGATGGAGTACAATTTTATGAACATTATCTGATTTGGGGAGGGGCTGTTTTAATTTCCTTTGCTAAAGAAATGCTAGCTAATTTTGGATGTTGTAGAGCACGAGGTCGTTGTTGGGCGTGTTGGATACAATCAGTTATGAATTGCTCTGTTTCACACCAGCAAACGTAATATTGAGTCATGAAATATCTTGCAAACTAATCTATGTGAGTTACTGGAAGTGCCTGCAGATGTGGAATAATTCACAGTAAGAGCCAAACACAGCTTTAGCGTGGAACCAAAGTAATTTTACATCAGTAAAGTTCCAGTAGCTACAAACTAAACTGTGCTTCGCTCAAAGAAGAGTTTTAGGGCCTGGTGCTGTTCCCAGTTACAGGCATTTTCACACCCAGGCTGGAAAAACTTGGAGGCAAGATGCTTTGCATGCATACTGCTGATAGTGGGGCCAGAATCTATACAGTCTGTCAGATTGCAGTCAGTAAAGTCTATTTGTAATGACTGACCTCTCTGAAATGTAATTTAAAAGTTATAATGTTTTATTATGTTTTTTTGAGGAAGCAACTCAAGTACCTTGGGGAAGTTATTTATCTCAGCACTTTCATGAGTATAATGAGACGCAGCAAATCTGAGAGCACATGTAACAAGTGCACTTAAAATGTTTAGGCACGTTCCACCTCACCCAAAACCCTTCTGACACTGGAAATATCCACACAACCTTCAGAGTACTCATCCCTCCCTGGGTAAAGAGGCAGCACTGGCCAGCAGGCAGGGACTGGGCAGATTTCAGAGATATTTCAGCAGGTCATTTCACAGGTAACATTAGCTGCTCAAGGCCTTGTGCACTGAAGGCTCTAGTTTGAACACCTTTCTCCAGGTGACTCAGGCAGTCTCTAGTTGTCTCCCCAGTTCAGCCACAGCTCCCTTCCATGGGAGGAGATGAGGTGTTACATGGCTAAGGACTGGAGAGCCCGTTGCACACCCAGTGGGTTCATTGTTACTCTTCTTCCTTGCAGGTTGTGTTTCTCCGGTGCCCGGGAAGGCCATTTGCCGAGTTTGCTTGCCATGATCCATGTCAAGAACTGCACGCCCATTCCTGCCCTTCTCCTCTGTGTAAGTGCTACCCCCTGCTCTGCCACTGCGTACCCTGCTTTGGAAACACTGAATGGCAGAGAGGAGAGCTGGAAAAACCCTGGAGAGCCCATTTTACCCAGAAGAGGAGAAGCAAGCAGGGCTGAAATGCTGCTGATTTGTGCCAGCTGGGCAGCTCCAGCTGCCCCAGAGAGAAGCAGCCTTTGGCCTTGGAAATGATCCCTCCTTCTCCCAAACCCCCTGACACCTGCAGGGCTGCCCTCACACCTGGCTTGAGCTGCAAAGCTAGAACATGTGATGGGTTTCATATCGTGGGCATAGGAGAGGGTAAAGAGGAAAATGATTCCCAGTGCTGTTGTCCCTGGCTGCAGGGAATTCCCCAAAGGGTGTTTGCTTGCAATCTTGGCTGCACCAATGACTGCCAATTCCAAATTTGCCATTGGTATTGAAACCACCCCAGATGCACTCAGAAGATTCATGTTTACATGCCTTCTGGCTCTACTAGCAATTCTGGCACAGTACACCCATACAAAATTTCACCAAATAAGCCTCTTGGACATTCCCATTCTATAGAAAACACACATTTTGCTGAGGCTTTACAGCATTCCTGGATTTTGGGCCCCATCACAAACATCTTGCTGTTGCTTTTTGGGAGTTTGGGACTGCCCCTGCCTGTCCTGCCCAGGGCACCAAGGGATCCCAATGGACAGCTGTGCTGCACGAAGCAGAACTCCTTTGTCCTAAAAAAACCATGGGCTGAAACGATGCACTGAGTCCCAGAGGACTCACTGCAGAACAGCCCTGACCAGGGTGAGCTGAGCAATCCATCAGGCACAACCCCCTGCACAGGTGGGCTTTGGACAGGGGAACAGTGGGACCAAAGGGCCATTTGTTTGTGGTGGGGCTTCATTCCTGGTGCTGCTGGTGCAGAAGCCTTCCCTCCTGGGACGACTTTGTTATGGGAACAGCTAATTAAGAAAAAGGGTATAAACAAAAAGAGAGCCTGGAGTAAACCAGACAAACAAAATCCTGAGTGTTCTCTGGAGGGGTTTGCATGTTTGGTTTCCCCCAGGCTCTGGGCCCCAGCAGACAGTGTTCACTGAACTGGCATGTGGTGCAGGTGAGGGCTCAGCTCAGCCCCTGGCTGGGGGACTGGAGGATCAGCACCCTGGCCCCCAGGCCAGCTCTCCAGGCTCTGCAGCAGTAGGCAGACACAGAATTTAAAAAAGCAAATGTAAATATGGAAATTTCTACCATCCATCTGCCAGTTGCCAAACACAAATGATGCTCAAAAGATTGATGGTCCTGATCAGCTGCGGCACAAACCTCTAATGCTTTGCAATCCAAAGGGCACCTGCAACAACACAGTCCCCTGATCAGGACATCTGAAGTCTGCAAGAAATATTCTCACCTGGAGTCCTCACCACAGGGCTAACAGCTTTTGAAACACTTAACAGAAATGGGTGGGGTGAGAGCTCTGCAAGTCCTCCCAGCCCTGCCTGCCTGGCCACGGGCAGCAGAGATACCTCAGGGTATTTACAAACAGACCCTCTGGTGTCTGGCTTCAGCATGCCCCAAATAGCCCCAAACCCTCATTCAGCCCCAGTGCACAGCTCAGGGATAATGCACCGAGACACAGGAGGCAGCAGATGCCCAGCAGGGGCCGTGGACAAAAGGAGTTTTAATGCTTCCATGGGATTTTTGCTTGGGTTTGTTGTTTTTAAGCTACCTTTTCTGGTAATGGCTCAGGAAGGCTATGCTCTTTGCAGTGTTTGGCCACTCTTATCATCATGCTTGTTGGAGACACATACACACTAATCAACTACGTGTCCTTCATTAACTACCTCTGCTATGGAGTGACAATTATAGGCCTGATCGTCCTACGCTGGAGGAAACCCAAAATCTTCAGACCTATCAAGGTGACACTGTTAATGCTAAATTTCTTGGTTGCAGTGGTGATGCAAAGGGTGGGATGGGAACACCAAACCCTCCACTGTCCTGTTTTGAATAACAGTTTGGTTTTTTTGGAGTAACGTTAATGTTTTAAGGTCCCAAAGCATGTCCCAGAGTGCCCCAAGTGCAAAAGTGGGATACACAAGTTCTTGTGAGCTTGTTGGGATGGGCAGAGAGGAAAACAGTGGTAGGGGGAACCATACAACATATGGGGGGTCCTGAAGCCACAGCACTGCCTGCAAGTCCCCCACAGCCAGTCAGCCACTGCTGTTGCTCTGCACAGTCGTGCTCTGCTCTGCTCTCTCCTGGTAGGTGAACCTCCTCATCCCTACCACTTACCTGGCGTTTTGGGCATTTCTGCTGATCTTCAGCTTATACTCGGAGCCTGTCGTCTGTGGGGTTGGACTCATTATCATTTTAACCGGAGTGCCAGTGTTTTTCCTCGGAGTCTACTGGAGAAATAAACCAAAGTGTGTAAATAGGCTAATAGGTAAGCCAGCACCGCGTGCCTCGCTGCCCTCTCAGAGCCACCGGCTGTGCTTGGGGTCTGCTCAGCCTCTGACACAGCAGCACCAAAACAGCCAGGGAAGTGCCTGCCCGAGCCTGGCCAGCCCTGTCAGCCACAGGCACAGAGTGGGCAGGCAGCACTTCCCTTTGGGCAGCTGCTTTGCTCGCTGCTGGACGCATTTGCCCCCCCTCGTACCCCTGTGTGATTATTACCCACCCCCTCAGCTTGCTCACAGCAGCCTGTCCCCGGGCAGAGGGACAGGGCTGGCACTTCAGGCACATGAAGGCCAAACGAGCCCTCACAAAGGGACTGGGGTGCAGGTTTGTCTCCCCCTTGCCCTGCTCTGCTGTGCCCCCAGCACATCACTCCAGGTGGGCCCTGCAGAGTGTGATGAGCCATCTCACCATATCCCAAAGGACAAGAAAGCCTCGCCTGTAAAATCAAAACTGCCCGTCAGCCTGCTCTGTTTGGGTTGTGTTTGACTTGTAACCGCTCTGCTGCAGGGCGAGGGCTTTCAGACAGGCACCCTGCAGCCCCCTGCTCTGACCCCAGGGTTTGCAGAGGGTTTGCAGCAGCTCCCCGGGGCCAGTGGCGGCTGCAGCAGGGCTGGCACTGTGGCAGCAGGGCTGGCAGCCATCCCCTGCCATCCCAACCCTGCCAGCCTGCCAGGGGCAGTGCCAGCAGCTCCGGGAGGGGCTGGGCAAAGGTACCCCTAAATCTGCCCATCTTATCCTCACAACCGCCCGTCCCTGAGCTGCAGATGGGAAGGGCTGGAGGGGCGGTGGGGCTGCAGCATCACCCCAGCATCACACTTTAGTTTGGAAGGGCTCAAGCAGCCCCGTTAACCACCAGGCTTTTGCTCCTTGCAGAGTCCATGACGTGCTGGGGGCAGAAGCTGTGTTTTGTGGTGTACCCCCAGTGTGGAGGTGCTGAGGAGGAGGAGGCCTCCTCGGCCCACTCTTGGCGGCCGGTGAGCAAAACAGCAGCGAGGAAATAACAACCTCCGAGGCTGAAGTGGCTTCTTGTTTACATGCTGATTTTTGGAAAAAAAAAAAAAAAAAAGTTTTTCTGGAAAAAAAAAAATTATGTTTTTAGAGCTCCAATAGCGAAGCCCCTAAAATGAGCTACACCCTTTGGGGCACCTGTAGCTTTTAGTTTTTCCCTAAGAAAAAAAAAAAAGAGGAAAAAAAAAGAAATAAAATATAAAATAAGGCGCTGGTTGTGTTTTTTTTTTGGTTGGTTTTTTCTTGCTGGCAGCATATTTGCTCAGCTTTGGAAAGCAGCACAGGCACAGCTCCGGAATACTGATTTTAGTTGCCATGAGGGTCCACCAGAGACATACAAATTTAGGCATTTCAAAAGTAGGGCAGTTCCCAACACAAAATCAGAAGGGAGAAATCAAGAGAAAGCGAGGGGACCTGTTGCTGCTGCCGTAACACAAGAGGCATCAAAGTTACTGCAGTCCAAAAATCATCCCTTCCTGTACCTGCTGCCACCCCAGCCGGGGCAGGGTCACTGTGCTGAGCATGGACCTGCCCTGGGGGGACCTCGGAGCACAAGCTACACCAGCAGCAGCAGGCTTGGCTGTTCATGCATCCCGTGGTGACACGGGGAAAAAGTGTACAGCACAGGGACACAAAGCCCGGGTGCCTCAGTTCTGAGCACTGCTCGGAGCTGGAGGGGGGTTCCCGCACCCCGGCGGGGATGGAGCTCACGGCACCACCCAGGAACGCTGGCACGAAGCTCTGCTCGATCCAGGTGCCAGCAGGAGATGTGGAGGGGTCTGCAGCGGGCTCAGCAGTGGGAGCTCGAGGGAGACACGGGAAAGGAGCCCGGTGTTCCTCCTGTCTGCTGAGGGGTCGCGTTGCTTCAGAGACCGATTCCCCAAGTAACGAAACCGCGACCGTTCGCACATCAGATGCTCCCTGAGAAAGTGTTTTGCATATTTTATTTGTGGCATACACTAGGGGGAAAAAAAAAAAACCTCGTTCACGCACTTTAATGAATATATAGAGATTTGCTGCTGCAGCAATATGGCCACTTTCACAGCAGAGAATCTCTCGAAAAGGCAGAATGCGAGAACAGCTCTGAGCTGCTGTTCTTTGGCAGCTTTTGAAAACAAAAACCATCACGTTCAGTAGTCTTGGTAACAGCCATGTGAATTTCATTTTAAAAGTATCTTTCTCTGTGTGTTACAGGCCCTGGCACAGAAAATGAGGGTCTCGTTATCTCCTAATTTGTCAAAGGCCACACGCTTTAAGATTTAAGAATAGACTCAAAATAAGGAGTGTCTCTTTCCAACACAATTAATTACTCAGAAATATTTTTATTTTTAAATATCTAATAACAATATCTATATTTTAAATATCTATCCATCTCTCTCTGAACTTTCAGAGGGTAGAAACTAAAAAGGAACACAACTCACCTTCTTCTCTTTGTATAAAGCTGTTAATCAGAAGAGATTGAAATATATATTTAGCTAGAAAAAAAGGTGTGGTTTTGTGTGTATATGCAAAGACAGACTCCACATTCTAAATAATGGTATGAACACACAGCTTGCTAATGAAAATCATATATATTCAGCTTACTGTTTAAAAAGAAATTCACAGCAGACCTGCCCTGTAGCTAAACCAGAGCCCTTAACTCATGTTGGAGGCTCTCATGGCTGAGTCATTTTCCACAGCTAAAAATCCACTTTCCATGGTATAATTTCCAACAGATTAATTTTTTCAATACCTTCATTATCTAGTCAAAAAATTAAATGTATTACAGTACCAGCAACAATGGTTGGTTTCAGAACTGCTAAGTTTCAGTGTGGGTTTATTTTTGTTTGTTTAAACAATTAAGGTATGGAAATCAGCCAGCACGGAAACGTTGCAGCTCTTGAGACAGGTCTGTGTGGTAAAGAGAAAGGTAACAACAACAACAATATTAATATAATTATTATTATTAATAATAATAATAATAATCCTGCAGCTCCTACCAAGGCTTTGCTTGGCTGCTCTTTAAGGAAATCAAAAGCAAAATTAAAGAACCAATTGCCTCATAGTTGTTAACTGGGTTTGACTCAATTTTTCCCTGATTGTGCTGCCATGCTTTAAAACATTTGGCCTTAAATCAGAAGGCTGAATTTAGAACAGGGTGGCTTCCTAGAGCTCATCTTCGAATTACTTGCCAAGGCCCCAAAAGGTGTTCCACGGTGTTTCATTTTTGGGAACAGCTCCCTCTCTGCTCCCAACATCACAGACAGTAAAGGCTTTGCAAAGTTTAGTGCCCAATGTGTAGAATTTCTAATCATAGAAATCAATGTACGCAATTAGAGAGATAAACTGATATGCTAAATGAAATTTAGCACCATGCCCAACACAAATAAGAGGGATTTTTCCACAAGACAAAGCAACTAGCCCTGAAGGAGACCTAATTGGTAGCATTTTAAAGCCCAGTGAACAAAAGAAAAGCCTAGAGACAGCTGACAGCACCAGCATGCTGAGAATATTGTAATGGTTGTTAAGGAAAAACGAGTTGTTTCCAAAAGAAAAGAGTTTAAATAAAGCTTCAATAGCAATGAAATACTATGTAAGCCTATATTTTATATGCTATTATAATTATATACCATTAAATATTGGAGGCTGTAATGCAGAAAAATAGCCTGCAAAGCATCAGCTGTAAATCAGCCTAAGGAAGAGTCAATAAAAGATGGATTGGATTTTTCTTATCTGCATTATCACAGGATTTAGAAAAGCAGCAACAGATCATGTCATCACTGTGCTACAGGCCTTGCAAGACAGAAGAGATAAAATTCCACAGGAAACAGGCACTGAGTGGGCACCGGTGGGAAGCAGAGGCACTGCTGCTGGCCTGGCCACTCTCAAGTGTTTTCAAAAACTTGGTAAAGGGATCAGATGTTTTCCATTCACCTTAGTACACAAACCAGAAGAGTTTGATCTCAGCAGGGTCAAGGGAAGAGACTTGTTTCAGTTCAGAGCTTTCATCCAGCTCGAGAAGGACAGATAATCACCGTGCATTTAATAACACATTTGTCTTGGAAGCACCTTTACAAAGCACATACCCAGAAATATGCAGGCAAGGTTTCCTCTGTCACTTCTGAAACACAACCCCTGATGCAGCCTCTGACCCCAGGACTGAAGCTGGTGGCCCCAGAGGTGCAGCACCATCGCCTGCTGAGGTGCTAGGGCAGGCTGGGAAGCCCATGGCTCTCCCCTGAACAACCCAATGCTGTGAGAGGTGGAGCTAAATAAAATAATTCAGCTTTGAGGGAAAGCCAACAAATGAACACCCAACCTCCAGCACACGTGCTGTCCCATCCTCCACATTCAGAGGGCTTTGTCAAGGTTATTTCACAGAATCACAGAATATGCTGGGCTGGAAGGGACCCACGAGGATCATCAAGTCTGACTTTTGGCACTACACAGGACACCTGAAGAGTCACCCCCTGTGCCCCAGAGCATCATCCCAACCCTCCTGCAGCTCTGGCAGCCTTGGGGCTGTGCCCACTGCCCTGGGGAGCCTGTTCAGTGCCAACCACCCTCTGGGGGAAGAACCTTTCCCTGAGATCCACCCTGAGCCTGCCCTGACACAGCTCCAGCCATTCCCTGGGGGCTGTCCCTGGTCCCCCCAGAGCAGAGCTCAGTCCTGCCCCTCCTCTGCCCCTGCCCAGGCAGTTGGAGCTGCAGGGAGGTCTCCCCTCAGTCTCCTCTGCTCCAGCTGAACACACCAAGTGCCCTCAGTGTCCTCACACGGCTCCAAATCAAGGCCCTTCCCCACCTTCATTGCCCTCCTTTGGACACTCTTTCACTTTCTTACTGTGATTTCTCAAAACCTTGAAAACCAATCACATTTGCTTTCCAGCCCCCTGGTACTGAATAAGAAGTTGTTAGCAGTTATGCAGCTGCTGAGGAGTTTTAAGACAGATGTTGAAGTACATGTCACAAGAGAAAACTGAAAGCAAAATGAAGGGTAAATATTGCTTGGAATTTGTCTTTTCCTAAAGCTTTAGAGTTCAGGCTGTTGTGTCCTGTCTCCAACTCCAGTTGTGAGCACAGGCAAACCAAACTCTTTGGTTTCTAAACCTCCTCTCCTCCTGGTCCTTAACACCTCTCACCAGTGCTCTGCCTTCAGTGAGGAACTTGCACTTGGACAAACAGAAAAGGATTAGAAAGTGAACCAGAGATGCTGAGAGGACAAAACCAAACTTGTCCTAACACCTCCCCATAAGATGTAGCGATAAAAGGGATCTAGAAGGCATCATAAAGCAGGAAACATAAAATGAACAGGGAATAAAACCTCCAGCACTCACCTCAGCCTTGGTCACCATTTAATTCCTGTAGCCAAGAACACCAGAGACAGGCTCTGAAAAGGGAAGGATGGCCCACTGAACAGTTTGCAAGGGTGACAGGCTGACAAAGGACAGGACACTGCCTGTGCTGCCTGCCAGGTTCAGACAGCTATTTGTGATAACTGGATTTTAAATCCGAGCACCTACCTGGAGATTAAAAATCAATTTCCTGCCAAGGCCACAGATCTTAAACAACCAAAGCAGTTTTTCCTCTCAGAGAAAGGTCTGATTAAAAAGTACTTAATTCCCTCCAGGCTTCTCGAGTTCGCCCCTTGGTTTGTTGTAAGACATATCTATTGTACTGCAAGGGTTGTCAACAAACCTGCAAACACCCAGGTATCATTTATCACTCTATTTCTATTTTATGGATTACTCCCATTTCAGCCTCATTACATCAGGGAATGGTGGCATGGCTTGAAGCTTTAGTGCTTTGCCACTGCTGCTGTAGCTGAACGAGCACGGCTGCCAGGCTAGAAGGGATGATCCCTCTGTACCCAGCTGTGCCCTTCCACACTTTAGGGTCATCCCACATTTATCTGCAGCCATGAAGTCTGTCCAGTTCTCTTCAGTGCAGATGAAGATCTCCAAGTCAACACAAAATCCCTGTCAGCCTCCACCTTCTCCTGAAAAAGAGCAGGACAGAGCATGCAGTGCCTCTGAGGAGATGGGGAAGGAGGAGCATCAGCAAAGCAAGCATTGCCCTCAGGAATGGGAAGGAGAGGCTGCACTTCAGACATTTTTTTTTTAACCACCCTAACAGTCACACCACTTCAGGGCTTCTTTGTGTTACCTGGGGTGTATGCACAGATACATTTGAAAGGCAGTAAATACAACAGTGAATTGCTAGTGCTAAGATTTCACGTGTCATTTAAAACAGTGACATCCCCTCCAGCAGCTTCAGCCACAAGAGAAAGCAGATTATTAAAAAAACCAAACCAAAGGTACAAAACCAAATCAAAACCCACCCATTCCCCTTCACACTCATGTGAGCACAGAGAGCCATAGGCTGTGTGAATACAGTCTGGGAACCCCCAGGCTTTGGTTTTGGAGTGATAGTCAGAAACCCACAGGCTCTGGGCACGTGAAATTTTATTACAAATTAAAGGATCCAAAGCAAGAGCAAAGTATGATGATGTCCAGCATCTCCCTTGCTCAGCATCTTGCTCAGTCCAGGAAGCAGCAGCAGACATTGGCAAACACGAGGCCACACCTGAACCTGTACAAAACCTTATAACCCAAGTAAGATCTGTTAAAAACAAAACAGCCACAGAGAACAGAAATAGAAAACAAACACAAGGCATGTTACAGAGTCATAGACAAGCTGAAAGGTGTCAGACTTTCTAATAGAAATACTCCCTATGTTTTAACAGCAGTAAGAGAAAGCATAAGGGGGTCACTTTTCCCCCTATGCTGCCTCTGAGTTTGCATTCTTTTTAAACCAGTAGGTATTCTTCTCTAGTCAGAGGGGTTTTTTACAGAGGGCTTCTTTTTTGGCTGGTTGGACAGGGGAGTTTTGTGTCTTAAAAAAACTCAAAACCAAACAAACACAACTTTGCTTCCCATCTGTCTACAAAAATCTTTTACAGAGTGCAGAAAAGCATTATTAAAGTAACAAAAATGGTAACAAGTTTACTGCATGCCAATTAACTTTAGGTTGTATGGCAGTTAAAGGGCTGTATTTCCACTTTTTTGACTTTTTTTATAATTTTAAGAAGTTCTGCATCCAAGGAGACAGTTTGTTTGAAACAGAACCAAGGTGCCTTTAAGGACAGTTGTTTCCCTGTTTTACAAGAGGAAGGGCAGACATGCTAAGGCCGACTTTGGGTTTATCCAGGTATATCCAGATATTCCAGGGCACTGCAACACACCTGTCTGTGCAAAATTAACAGTAAATTTGAGACTCTTTGTGTAAGCTGGTTGCTCCCAAAATACAGCAGTATTCTGAAGCACACATCTCAACTTTATGAGCCTTATGGTGGTGATGGTTTAAGGCATGGCATGGTTAACATTATTTCATTAGAGAAATACTTTTCTGTAACAAAATTAAATATGCACTTATTTCTAAGATCCTTCATATCTACACAATATAAGCCTTGGAATTTAATCTTTCTCCCAGCTATAGTTTACTACCTTACACAATGAGTCTATGTATTTAAAATTACCTTTAGACAAAAATAAAGATACTAAAACCTGTAGCTTTGGATGAAAATAACCACCCTGGCAGTGCAATGACTACAGGACATGGCCTTGCAAGGGTGGAATGTATCCAAAATGTTTACAAATGCTATGAAAGCAAGATCTCTTTCAAACCTATATTTTCTTTGATGAAACGAATTCTGGTCACAGAAACCCTTGGAAAAAGTGAGTGAGCAGCATCTATTTATTGCAACTATGCCTCTTGCTTATCACACATTTTGTCACAAGCCCTTCCTGCTATTAATGCCCTTAAGGAATTTGAATGTTCTGCCTCTGGAATGCACAGTACAAAACCAATTTGCCACTGAAGAGACAAAACAAAAAAAAATAATCAGTCCTATTTAATTTCTATTTAATTCTCCCATGTTACATTTCAGTAAAGCCAAAGTTCTATTCCTTGTTCTTTTTTAAGGCACTCCCCCAAAGACAGTCCCAGTGAAAGTTCCAGGGCAAAATACAGCCCATTCAAAGGAAAAAATCTTTGACACTTTGATGTAAACTCAACTGTCCCACCACTGTTTGCCTTTACAGCCAGCAGGGTCCTGTGGGCAGCAGAGCCCAGGCCCACAGACACCAAAGGCCACCCCAAGTTTACAGATTAACAACTCTAGGCAACTTCAATTCCTACAACAGTCAGGCTTTGGAGGACTCAGGTGCTTACAGCAGTGTCAGGTTCCTTGTTAATCCTACATAAAGCATTTTTGTTTGTCATTGAGTCACAGGGGAATTGCAGAAGAGCTCTTGTTAGAGCAGGGGGCTGGCAGCCACCAGCCCAACCATCCCAACAGGACCAAGCCATCACACAGCAGTGTTCTGTCATCCCACACTGACCCCTGGTTAAGCAAAGTCACCCCTCTTCCAGGTAAATAACTTGTTTGCTTTAAATTACACTTTAAAAAACCAAAAAGGCACCATTTTACATGTAAGGGTTGTACAATCCACACAGTGTCAGCTTTGAAAACGGCACCGACCTATTTCAGTTCTTAAAAGAAAAAAGAGCAAAATAGCATCCTCTTAAAAATAAAAAATAAATAAAATCACTGCTTTACACATCTGCACCTGTGCAGCAGATTCACAAACAAACTTGTGAGACAGATTTTATTTCAAACTAAACCAGAAGTCTGACCCTGACGGTTACCAAGGGCTCAGTGCTCCCCACTGCAGTTGCCAGGAGCTGTAAAGCCTCAGTGCCCTTCAGGGCACACTCAAAGATGCATCAGCAGAAAGTCCCTGAAAACAACAAGGAGGGAGGGGGAAAAGAGGGTAGAGGAAGAGCAAACAACTCTGCAACCTTCAGAACGTCACTGTGAAGAGAATGCAACATGTGACAACACAGAAGAGAAATATTGCTGCAACCGGGGCTCAGTGCACTCCACTGACACTGAACACTGCCAGACTCATCACAAAGCTTCAGCAGGTAAGACACCTGCTTCATTCTGGGTATTCTGTACAGAAACTTTGGGTTTAGTGGATGCTTCAAGGTCTACATGGCCATCAAAACATTTCTGAAGGGAGCAAAGAAAGTGAGTAATTTCTATAAAGCGGAAGCTGCAAAGGATTTTACTTCCTTCTAAGTATTTGTAATTAAAATTATTACATTTTAATTAAATTAGGTCTAAAAAGAAACAATGTTGTTTCTGGCTTAGTCCTCAGTGTTACAATGCCTGGTGCCTGCCCCAGGTTCCAGCAGGGTTCTCTCTAGTTCAGTAGAAAAGCAACGAAACACCAATTCCCTGAATGCAGAGTGAAAAAAGGTACAGAAGAAATAGCAGAGGATGGAGATGCCTCCAAACTGCAGTGACACATTCCTGCTCTCCTAGCCCCTGACATCACATACTGGCCTACTTCTGCCCCACTGGAGCTTCAGGAATAGCAACCAAGACATAAAGTTGTCCCATTTAGCCTTGTACTGCACTCCCTACAGGATCAAACACACCGGTCTGAAGACACAAAGTTGAGAGCGCAGACATAGCACCACCATCAGAGTGCACTGGCACATAAACAATGAAGTTACAAAATGTACAGGGCCAAACCAAAAATTTTTATTAGCAAACGAGTAAAGACTCATCATCACTGGTATTGATTTCAGGGAGGGGGGCAGAGGACTCTGACATTGGCACTTCCACAGAATGGCAACAAGCCTCGTGAACACCCAAAGGCTCCTCCCGGCACGAGTTAGGGCAACACTGGTTTTGTCCATCCACATGGATATGAACATTCATAGGGCTGTCTGGATAACCAGACTCCCAATTTTTTAAGGGTAACCTACATGGCTCTTCACTCAGCGGATGACTTCCACTTAAACTGCTGTCCTCTGGGCCAGTCCTCCTGGATGCTGACCCTCCGTGGATCGTTTCTGTAACGCTTTCAGACAAAGGATCTCTGAAAGCCTTTCCTGAATCCACTTTACTGGGCTGCTTAAGCTCTCTGTCAGAGTCAGCACTTGAAGGTTTACTGGCATGTCCCGCCTCGGGCTCTGCATGTGCTGCTGTGCAAGCAGCGGGCGAGGCGCTGGAAGGCGACGGCTCTGGGATCGCAGTCTCTGGCTGCAGGCTGCTACACCCAGCTTCTTGTGGGCCCCTGGCTTGGCCATTCGCCTCTAGAGCAGGTCCTTCTGGGGAAGCTGGGGGGCTCTGAGCAGCCCCCTCGGCACGGTTGAGGATGCCATCCCCCAGCGTGGTCTGCGAGGCGCGGGCGGGGGTGAGGAGCGGGATCTGCCCCCGGCCCCGCGGTCTGTGGAACAGCCTGTTCCAGAGCCGGCCCAGGCGCCGCCGCGACGAGCTGCGCCGGGACGAGTGGCGTCTCATCTGCCTCCTCATGGCTGTCCGGATGTTCTGCAGCACTGACGCCTGTAACACAGGTGGAGCAAAGCGTCACTTCACACGTACTCCAAAGATTTCCCCCAAATCCCCTTCCCCCCGACTAATATCTCCACTTCACCGGAATTCTCAGGCTTGATCCCTACGCTTCCCTGGGAAAAGCGTGTTTTCTAACAAACACCAAAGACAGATCTGCCTGTGCCAAAAGACTCCCAAAGAATCATAGAATGGTTTGGGTTGGAAGGGACCTTGAAGATCATCTAGTCCCAACGTCCCTGCTGTGGGCAGGGACACCTCCCACCAGACCAGGTTGGTCAATGCCCCGTCCAACCTGGCCTTGGACACCTCCAGGGATGGGACATCCACAGCTCCTCTCCCTTACAGTGTTTCCTTTATGAGCTTAAGCTCTACTTGTCTGCCCAGGAAGGTACTTTTCCACTGGAGTAACAACCTACAAGTGTTTTATCACACTAGGAACTGTATAACAGTTGGATAATTCTGACAGGGTACAGGAGTTTTTTGAGAACTCAGCAATTACAGAGAAGAATGATTTAATGGCTTGCCACTGTAATGTATCTGTAAATGAAAAATAATCCCAGAATTTCCCAAACATACTGGTAGAGACCTTACTTTCCTATCACTTCAAGCACATTTTACAGTTTCGGCTTGAAAAGCATTTTTTCTATTTACTTTCTGACCTTTCTCTCTGGTTCATTCTATCTTGATGTGCAGCAAAACAGCATGTGATTATCTCACTGCTGTTCCCTAGCAAACACATTTAATGTGTTCAAAGCCACCCACAGCACTGAGATGTGTAACTGTGGTCCTTCAGCTCCATGTAACACGCATATATTTTTATATTACTTCCATATAATTGGCACAGCCACAACTGCAATACAGTTCCAGATTGATTCTATCTAATTTATACAGTAGTTTGGCTGCTGAGATGTTCACTGGCACTTGTGTCTGCATACTTGTGATGCATTGTACACAGGGAAGTCTTCCACTGGGGGGATGAGTCCTTGTGCAATCAGCTGTCCATAGGAAGGTGGAGCTTCCCTCCGCACAAACTCGGCCTCCAGTCGCGTCATCTGGGTCTCAAATGCTCTGGAAACAGAACCAGAGAGAAAGCATGGAAGGGAAGGAACAGTTTGTCCTGCCTCCCTCATGTCAACGTACAAAAGCACTGCCAAGGGGTTCGTGCTAGCAGCAAACCCACAAACCTTCGACTAAGCTCTGTGAAAATCTTACCAGGATGCGAAAACAAACAAGAGGACTGAGAGCACAGGGTATAAAACACCCGTGAATCAAACCAGCAAACTGTCTGGTGCAGTCTCAGGTTGCGCTCTGTGGCAGTGAAAGTTTTTTCAACTGTCCAGTAACTTGTCCAGCGAGGGCCCAAAGGTTATTTGTGGAAAAGACAACACTAAGAACTGGGAACAGCCACACAAGAGGGGCAGCCTGCAGCTGCAGAGAGCTCTGGCTGTCCCGCCACAACAGAGGCACTGAGGTTCCCCACACAGCACAGTGGCTGTTCTGCAGCTCCTTCATCATGCACTTCTGATCAGGAGGGAATGGAAAGCACACTGCTTAACACACAGCAGAAGGGCAGGAGATGGGAACCAGAAAGTCCCTTACGACTCTCCCAGAAGGCAGAACCACACCTGCACAGACATCTAACACGGGCAAAGAAACACACTCTGCACACACAGCAAGGCATGTGGGACCAGGGGAAGGGGCACAGCTTACACCACAGACTGCTGCCCAGAACAGGCCCCAACAGATTCAGTGAAGACCTCACTGTAGCAATTCAACTTTCAGATTTTAGTAGGGACAAGAGGTTTGTTGCATGGGGACGAAGAAGAGGAAATTGCTCAAGACAGTTTGACACAGATTCTGCCATGCTGTACAATAAATGTGTATTTCTCATCGATCACAGAAGATCACATTGCCCTCACTACTTCTGAAAAATCTTAATACCCTTCTCTGAGCCTAATGCAGTGACTGCTATTTAGCTGTCATCAAGTCCTTGGATTTGATTTTGCAGTTATTTTGCAAATTCTCTGGTTAGCAATCATCTTTTTTCTCCTTTTAACAAAATGGAAGAAACCACCACAGCTCTGGAAGCATCACCAAAGCAAGATGCTCACCTGTATTCCCTGGTCCTCAGAGAATACAGTTTAAATGCACAACCCAGTGCTATCACCAGCAGCAAGCCACACACGAGACTGCCAATCAGAGCAGCTGTGATGACCTTCCTGGGAACAATCACCAGGCAGTTGTGTTCATCACTTCCATCCTGGCAGTCCTCTTGGCCATCACAGCGCCAAGTCTCGAAGATGCACAGGTTTGTCCCACAGTGGAAGTTTCCTGGCTGGCAAGTAAAGCAGTTCTTTTCATCTGAGCCATCTGGACAGTTCTTCTGGTTATTACAGCGGTCAAGTATGGAGTAACAAAGCCCACTGTTTCCTTCACAAGGGTATTCGTTCTTCTGGCAGGCGGGGCAGTTCTCCTCATCCTTGCCATTGGGGCAGTGCCACCAGCCATCACAGTGCTGCTTGTCCGTGAAACATTCCTCGTCGCTCCCACAAGGGTGCTCCCAGGGGAGGCAATAGCCTTTCACCTGATAGGTGGCGTTGAATCCGTGGCCAGTGCTCTTGGAGCGGGCGTGGTACGAGACGGTGAGCTGGCCCTTGGACGACTCCACACTCACCGAGTGCCTGTTGTTGTGGTGGGAGAACGTCTGCATGAGCTTGTCCCCCCTCTCCCCGATGCCGTCGTACACCTTGACGTAGTCGCTGTAGCCCAGCTGCAAATCCAGCTGCAGCAGGACGTGCCGGTTGTCCTGCGTGTCCACGTACCACGTGCAGCGAAGGTCCGATCTGCTGTGGTCGGCACGGAAGAAGTCCGGGGAGGCAAAAGAGCCATAAAAATTCCCCAGCCTTTTGCCACAGGAAAGATCGGGACAGTTGTCTTCGTCCGAGCCGTCGCTGCAGTCCTTGACCGAGTTGCACCTCAGCTCGTTCCCCAAGCACTTGGTGGAGTGGGCGGCGCTGCACTGGAACGTTCCTGAGGGGCAGATGCTGGAGGGAGGGTCTGTTGGGGGGACAGTGCAGTTCCTCTCGTCCGAGTTATCACCACATTCATCCATGGAGTTACACTTCCAAGTACTGGGGATACACTTCCCGTTGGCACAGCGGAATTCATCCGACTGGCACACAGCCTGACCTATCTTTCCTGGGAAAGAGAAGAAAGAAGTCAGGATCAAAACTTTTGGAACTATCTGATGGAATCTTCTAATGCCTACTGCCCTGCATGTCACAAGTCAATCAGTCAGGCCAGCACACCTCAGGAATACTGCTTAAAAGTCCACTGCTAATATTAGTGGTACCATGCTAACACTTTACAGTCATCAAGACTGGCCCAAGACTCCTGTCAAAAAAAAAAAGAAATACTACCATCTTCAAGTTTTGCCAGAGAGAGTTTAAGTGAAGGCAAAAAACCTGTAATATTTTACCTCTAATATAAGAAAGGCGAAATCCCTGAGCCTGTCCTGAGCTTGATGCATCTGAGTGAAAAAATATCCAAACGTGGTCCCTCGCAGAGATGAAAGACGGGGGAATGGAAGATCCACACACTTTGTACTCCTCCCTCTTGGAAGACGGGCCGATCATCAACCAGTCAACTGCACACTTCTGAGACTCTTCCAAGTCAAAGTTCTTAAAACTGTTAGGAACAAAAAAAAAAAAAAAAACCAGCTACAAAGAGGCCATGCGTCAGGAACAAAGTCAAACAGAAGAAAACAACTCTAACAGTTGACTCCCTGTGCCAAGCAGTGCTGACATGAAGACGTCACATTCAAAGACAGTGAAACATCTACAGTACCTTGAGTATATGGATACAAAGTGCATCCCCCCATTTGGAAAAGCACCCACCTCCCAGGCATAAACATCATGCCAAGTAGCTCCAAAAGTGAGAGTGATTCCTCTTTTACCCAATCCTTAAACAAGACTGTTTCCTAAAATACATATATGAGGAAAAGTTCCAGAATATATTATACAGGAGGTAGATTAATTTCAGCAGTTGTTTCCAACCTTAAAAGCTATGAAAACAGGGATGACAGGGGTAACTACTGTATTGGGAAAAAAAAACAATAGGGAGCAGTACAAAGAACCCTAAAGAGATAATTATCAGAGGCACAAATCCACTCTCCAAGCTATGGACAGACAAGCAGAGATCAAGAAGAGAACAGGGGTGGAGATGGAACCTAAAATCTAACACTATTATTTTTTAATTCAAAGACTAAAATATTCCCTTCCTGGGAATGCAAATGCAGAGCAAAACAAGACCTTTTACAGTCAGATTTCCAGCCCTTCTGCTGACCAAAGCCCAGTGATTTTTTAGTGCAAAGAGGTGCCCTGGTTGTTTGCAGAACGCTGAACACAACCAGACAACACTCCCTTCCCCTATGGCTCAGGAACCACACGTGGTATTTGTCCTCTGATGGAACAGATTGAATTTGCACTCAGTAATCTGCAATGGCAACAGCGGATTGCACAGAAAAGCACACTCATTAGCAAAGGGAACGCTGCTTAGAAAGCTTAGAAATGAATTGTGGTCCTCTTTCATGTCCTCTTTCAGCTACACAAGATGTACTTGGTGGAAGTTTGTGCCCCATGCAAATACCTGGACAGAAGTTTCAGAAAGGCTGACAAGCTGCTGTGAAAAACAGACCTCCCTCCACAAAGGACTTTTCACAAACATAAAAGACAAAGTCTTTGAAAAAGATAAATGGAAAGGTAATTTTCTGATATCAGTGTGTATTTATAAAAGGCTGCCAATGCCTGCCAGATCCTGGCCTTTGAAGGTGAAAGGGAAAGAACAGCAACTACCTAAACTGGCCAATTTATTGAAGCAGGAGACCCAGCCTAAAGCACCTGCCACGAATTCCAGCTTAATAACCCTCCAAAAAAAATGATCAGCAAGAGCATAAGAAGTAAGGGAGCACTGAAAGTGTTAATATGGAAATTAAGAGATGTCCAACAACAGGAGTGCAGGCAGGGACAATCCACCCAGAAATACATCTTTCCTCTTTTCTAACTCTTTTTCTCCCACCATGCTCTGTGTGCCTTCCCAGCTGGGAATATTCCCACAGCACTTAATTCTCTGCTGTAAGCAATCTCATCAGGCTTCTGAAACCAGCATATTTTGCAAGGAAGTTTCAGATGACTGTGCAGTCAGAATGAAAAGATTTAAGTACTCAGCCATGCAAAGATAAACTAAAGAGTATTTCTGTCACAGGTGTTCAGCAAAAAACGTTTCTAATGACCAAGAAAGTGTATGAAAAGCACTGCAGCATGAACAGGAATCATACAGAGAATCAGGGAAACTACAGGCACCCACATCAAGCCTGTTACAGGAGATGTGAGGCAGCATCCCTGAGCTACCACGCTGCTTTTGCACTCTGAAATTCATGATGGCACCAGACATCACCTAGGGTTTCCACTCTGAGGATTGTTTGTAGGGATTTCTTGTCATAAAGACATTTTGAAAAAGAGTTTGAAATACCTATCTGCCCAAGAACAAAAGTTTTTAAGAAAAGGGAACAGTCACTAAAGAAATGGAAACTCAAAACTGGGAAGAGGGGCGTGGGAATGAGTAGAAAAACTTCTGCTTCTGCAATACAAAAAAAAAAATTTACTAAGTCTTTTGATCTCTTACTTCTGCAATTATTTTAGATAATACCAGGATCAACCTTAGAAATATAAACCAATTGTTCTCCTATCCTACCCACTTCCCAAAACTCCAGCTGGATCCCACAGCCACTGTGTTCCCCACTCTGCTGAAAAGAGCTACTTTTGTCTATCAAGTAAATAATTCACCCAGGGCAGATTTTGCCTCTGCAATAAACTGTCTATACCTTACATTAAAATGTATTTCTTTCTAGGAAAAAAAAGACATTTTAAAAAAAAACCAAAAGGATTTAACACTTTTAAGACTCACAGAGTACAGAAGAGTCAGCTACATGCACAGGCCTTGCTTCCAAGCTCTTTTGCAGATGACAACAATACCTCTCAAGTATAATTAATATCTTTTACTTGCACCTGGAAAATTTAGTACTGTACATTACTAATAAACATTTTTTTTTGTTTATTATAAAAGATGTGGAAGAGGAAGAACCTTTAGTCCCACTTTCCAAAGCAGAAGACCAGGCATACAGAGGATAAGTGATTTTCCTGAGTGCCAGCTGTGGGCCTGAAACAGACTCAGAGCAGAATCCCTCACTTCACCACTAAAAAATCCAAACTTGAGCCACAAATCCAGAAGAGTAGAAGGGTGATGAGGCAGAAGGAAACACCATGTTTAACAGATTCATGCCTCCTGGAGATGCACGAGCTACTGGAGCAAAATACCTTGGTATTCAAAAAGGGTCAGTACAGAATATTCACAAGAACAAGCTCTTTTAAAAAACCGAGTATACCTTAATCCCAAGTGCCCAGGAGTTTCAAACACCACTGAATAAACACAATTTCTCTGAAATACATTCTAGATCCAATGCAAATAGATACCATAGCAGTTATAAAATTTCTTCTTCTAAGGGCAAAAGCAAAGTCAAAGGACTTATGTCCTACCTCACGCAAACTAATCAACAGATGTATTTTGAACAAATTTTCCTTTGATTAAGGCACTGTCACTTCACTTCACCACCCTTTTAAGTTATACTGTCCCCACTAGAAGCAAATTTTTCCTCATTTAAATTGATGGTGATTTTACCCAAGACCAAAAGCATGATATACTTGAACGAGCCCTCAGCACAAAAAACACTCCTTTGCAAAAAAATCCCAAACCACACGAACACATGCGTGTGCACTTATAAATACACACAGCTGATTTTCACCTCTGTGAAATTTTTCACTTTGTGCATTTGTGACAACAAGGCTTTGTGCCACAAGTTTCTGCCACACTACCCCTGTCACTGAGTATACAACTGATTTATTTTAGCTAAGAGTCCTGAATACTGCACTCAACCTCTGCTCCTCCACTTCTTTCATCATCTGTAATTAGATCTAGTGCTGCTGCTCTTACAGTCTTCTGAAGAATAATTTAATTCTGCTACCCACAAAATAGAGCTCAGGGACATTTATTTATTTATTCAGTTGAACTTTCTCAAACTGGAATGCAAATTTTTTCTATCCAAAGGATTGAATGAGTAGGCTGTGGAAATAAGGGACAATGTCTTGTGCTTGTAGGACTGCACAAACATCTTACAGTCTTTGGAAAAGTACTCAATGAAGTCTGTTCATCTGATTTTTCTTTCAGTGGTATGATACTGATAAAAGGGTTACCTCCAACAGAACTCCAGGAGCTTACAGAAGATTACAGGGTCAGTCATATATATCAATTCTTGCCTATGCACTCAAATGAATTAACAATAGCCTACAGTGATATTGCCCCATTAACTGACAAGTATTTTTATGTTGCTTGGAAAGAACTTCATCAAACCAGATTATAATAAACACACATTAACAGTCTGTACATACAGGAAAAATGTGCTACCTGCAAAACTTAATGCTTAGCAGAGCTAAGCCTTCTGTCAGCTGCACTGAGAGGAGCAGTAGCAGCTAGGAAAAAAAAGTGTTTCTATAAATAAAGTAGGGAATTCTCTACAGCCCTTATAGCAGTTTAAGCACGAGTGACTAGAGATTAAAGCAAAAAGAAAAAAACCATTCTTAATAACTGGAAAAGGGCGAACATGGGATGCAAAATCTGAATGAAAGTAATTAGTAAATAAATGGAAAAGTAAATGTCCAATTTGGCCCTCTAAGCTCCTTTTAAAAATTGGAGAATAAACATTATGTAGTAGAGCACAGTCCCAAAATAAAACAGAACTAGCCAATTAAGCAAGAAAAGTTACTCCTATTTGCCAACTTCTCAGAGCAAGTGCAGACTGTGAACAACTGATGACTTAATTGGCTCATTAAAAATTTCTACTTAACCACTGAAGCACAAGGATCTGAAAGTCAGGAAAGCTCTATTCTGCTCCCAGCTCCCAAGCACCAGCTAACTGCTTGACCTCAGGCAGGAGACACTGGAACTGCCTCCTCAGAAGCTGAGCACATGCAACTGAATGAAATAAGTGGCTATTATAAGGTTTTTTACAACTAATGTCAAGTTCTGACACCCTGTGAGTTTGGCAAATAGGCTGTGAAACAGCCCCTTAACTATCCACACCATTACAGACCAGCAAGCCTTTACATGCCCAGCCCTCAGTTTTACTCCGAAATTGAAACCTAAATAACAGAATCACAGGTTGGAAAAGACCTCTGAGATCATGGAGTCCAACCTGTGACCCAACCCCACCCTGTCATCCAGCCCATGGCACTGATGCCACATCCAGGGATGGTGACTCCACCCCCTCCCTGGGCAGCCCATTCCAAGGGTTGAGCTCTCTCTCTGTAAAGAATTTCTTCCCAAAATCCAACCTATACCTCCCCTGGGGCAGCTTGAGCCTGTGCCCCCTTGTCCAACTGCTGGTTCCTGTGAGAAGAGACCAACCCCCACCTGGCTACAACCTCCTGTCAGGTATCTGATGATTCCTTCTTCCAAAACCCATGTCATGAATCACTGAAGTGAAAGCCAATGAGGGTGATCCCCCACCTCAATTAATAAGAGACAGATTGAGTGGTTCACTAAGCAAATCACTGTTCAATACTTTCACCTTGAGTTCTGAGCATGAGGAAGATTTTACTCTCAGTCCCATAAATTACAATAATAAAATAATAAACTTATACTCTGCCTGCATCAGGGTTTATTACAACCATCAGCTAACAGCAACTGCCAAACACAAATTATTTCGATCTTTTTCTCAGCTATCAGGAAACACACACCTATAAAGCCTGTAAAGGATGGTACAAAGGCAGTTATTGCATATGGCATCTTTATGTGATCTTACAGGATTTTATGTGGTCCTCTGTGAAAACAGGCGTAAAAATAGAGAAAATAGGTGGGAAAAATCAAGTAGCTTCCAGAACAATAACTAAAAGACTGATTACCTGAATTTAAAGAGACACAACATAGTCCTGGAAAATAGTGGCTACAGACTTGTTCCCAGGTGTCAACAGAACCATTCCATCAGACACACAAACTTGGAAGAAAGGACTGAAACATGTGTAGCTAATGGAGAGGTATAAACATAAAGAACACAGATTTCCTGTTCGTGGGAAATGTCCCTCAAGGATTCCTAAAAAAGTAAACTATAAAGCCAAACAATAAGCATGGAAATGGGAGGATAGGAAGAGGATCAATACACACACACATGAAAGACAAAGCTTCTAAAGCACATGCCCACAGAAAGCCAGCCCCTTACATCCACATGTAGATCTGGGCACTGTTCTACTGAAAGCTGCTGAATAACAGGTTTATAAAAAATGACCACCGACTCCAAATGGTTTAGAAATTAAAAATATTTTCAATTGTAATTTTATCCCTTAATGACTGCTGCTGTATCTCATTATATATATATATATCCCTTATATAACACTGCTGTCTTACTGTCAATAAGAACTCAAGATCAAAGGAAATGCATTCAGCCTAACACAACACAAAGGAGATGGGGTTTTCTTGGAACCTTTCAAAATCCGTATGTTAGAGTAAGAACTGTGTTTGATTTTCCTAGGAAAATTCAAAAAGCTACTCTTATGCTCTTACCAACACCCTGTCAGGACAGGAAGCACACCCAGCTACAGAGTTAAAAATGTTTGTATCTGAACCCTCTCAGCTTGCCCATGTCAGGTTAGCCTGGGCAGGTCAGCTGCTTCTTTCCCGTCCTTGGCATCACAAGGGCTACAACCTTGTAAAGAAACCCTCAGATGCTGCAACATTTTGAATTTCAGACACTGCAGTGAGTCATCCCAAGTGCATTTTCAGTCAGAAAGGTAACAGCCCAACACTGCTCCCTGGGATGTAAACACACCGCTCCCACTGTTTGCCTGTGCCGAGCAGGGCAGGATATGGATGTGTGTTCAGTGACAGAAAACAAACTCATTAAGGAGAAATCTTTCAAATCATATTTCTGTGCACACATCTCAACTGTACAAACATTATCACCTGTTTCTGCACCTCACTTTCCCTCATTCCCTTAGCCTCTGCCACACTCACACTTGCAGAAGAGAGCCCTAATTCCAACTGGGGGCTCTGAGACGCTGTCACAGCATTAACTGCAGCATTATTCTCCAGAGCCAAGTCCTGTGTCTCATTTGTATGCTTCCTCAGAGTTTCCAACAATCTCTGCTTTGAAACAAATTCCCCAAGTCCAATGCAATGTAATGGGGTTTAAAAGCCTGTTTCTATTTATGGATCTCAGATGCTGGCAGGTACCTACTTCATTACTTTTGATGAGTAGTTCCTATTTTGAACTACGGATGGTGGAGCCCTCCTATTATTCCATCTGTGGCAGATTTGTTTTTAATTGCTGAGCATCTGCAGTTGAAGAGGTTTGCAGTCCTTTCAAGCAGCTGAGCAAAGAATGAGCAGATGGTGTCAAATACAACAGTACTTAAAAAAAAAACAACCACCCTTTCCTAGGTTTTGGGGTTTTTTTAAAGTAAGAAATTCTTGGTTTGAGGATTCTACAATTAGCCCAGAGAAATTAAATACATTCACAGTATGTTCATATTATAGCCTAAACATTCTTAACAAATCATTTGTAGTATATTTTAGTCTTTATTGAAGAGTATTTTTCTAGAATTGAGCTGAAATTGTGCCACAAATGCTATTATTTAATTTGTTAGAAATAAATATTAAGCAGAAAAGCAAAGTCTTTTGGTTAACAAGTAACAATAAGCAATAAGTATCTTCGACTATTTATTAAATATAGCACCAAGATGTTAGAGAAAAAGCCATTTTTGCTGTAAGAATTTTACAAATCCCACTGGGGCTGTTCTAGGTTTTATAGCCTTCACTTATTCCTATTTATAAGCAATGAAAAGAAAGGGGGCTATTTAATGTGAGCAAACATATCACTGTTTCCCACCCCCTCATCTACCAGAGGTTCATGAAATCTCACTCGGGCATTGAGAAGATAAATATATTAAAACACTACAGGTGACTTGTATAATAATGGATGTCAGAAGCAGCCTACAGAGACAAGACACAGCGAAACATTTCTAAAATGAGAGAGGTGCTCAACCTGTAATCATGTTCCAGTGTAATCAGCTTTGACCACCCAGCAGCTCTGACAGACAACCTCACACTGGTTTATCAGATAAGAACTCGCATCTTCTTTCATTTCAGCAAAGCAACTCTTTACCTCCACAGAATATCAAGCCATACCTAATTGTTATCATGTCTCCATGATCTCCTTGAATGTACCAGCTGCAGTTTATGGCTGGAGGATAGTTCAGTGGCCAGGAAGGACTATAGATGACTCCCCGTCTCTCTGTGTGCTGTTCCAGTTCTCCACTGCAAGCAGCTGTTAATAAGGGGGAAAAATAATACTGTTAATGCTTTGCCTAATCAACAACTCACATCAGCTACAAGAGCTTTCATCAGTTTCTGGGGATTGCAGGCAAATGAGAGTCAACAGTTTTATCCTCTCACTGCTTTCTTCCCTGCCCTGGTTTCTAATTAAGACACCCGCACCAAGTGTAGGTAACACAACCTGCACTTCAATGCAGGACTAATCAATAACCCTGTATGAATCTACCAAAGGCTGCAATCAATATTACTGCACGATCTGCCAAGAGGCTGTAATACAGAAAGCCTTCTTAGCAGCTCCCCAAAGCCTGGGTAGGTCACCCAGCAGCTGAAGGAGATTCATATCCACTGTGAAGTAGCTGGAAGCTCATTTTGTTGTAACATGCTCCTGGATGTGCTGTTTATGCTTCTATCCATATGACAGACCTGAAGAGTTTGTAATGGTTGAGAAAATACCACCCACCACCCTCCCCCCAAAAAAGTAAACTGGAGTCTGATGTCTAATGTTTTTATTGAACATTACTAAAGTACCCTAAATTCCTTCTGAACTCACAGAGATGGGAGAAACTTTCCAGACAGGGAGAGAAGCAAACAGGGCTAACTAAAGCTCAGCATTTTCAAAGCACTTTTAGTTCTTCCCCAGCAGGTTACATCAAATACTTATAATTTGTAATTAAGCAATTCAAAAATGAAAATGAAATGTTCCAAGGAAAATTTGGAAAGCTGTTCTGATGGGAAAACACACTCTTAGCAGGCTACAAGAGGGGAAATTCTCTGTAATGCAATAGCTATTCTTAACATTCTCCAAAAATATTTTTAGACTATTTTTAAAACAAATTACTATCTAGGGCATGACTTGTGGACTGCAGCCAAATACTCCAGTTTTTGACAGAAGCTTACATTCTTGCAGCTGAAAAAGGCAGCAAAGGGAAAAGATCAGTTCCCTCATACACCCCCCAAATAAACTGCGTTATAAATGACAGGTTTGCAGTGCTGCATGAAATCCAGCCACATAAAGACATCGTTTCCAGTTCCCAGCTGGGATCAGATTTAGCTGCACTGGAGGGCTGGAGGGAAGGAGTGCCTGCAAAGCTGCCTGGCTGCAGTCAAGTCAGGTGGCAGGGCTGCCTGCAGAGCTCCTGGCTGGCGCTCAGGCTGGGCTGCAGCACCGCCCCCCCAGCAAACCTGGCCCTGCCACTGCCCTGTTTGTTCACAGCAAGCACTTTGGAAGTGAGAACCACAGGGATATAAAAAGCATGAGGTAACCTACCTGAGGCAAAGCACTAAAACAAAAAAAAACCATTGTTTTTATTCTCCGAGTAGGGCATTCCACTGAAACATGTGCATATAATTCCTGCCAGTTTCAAAGGCCACAAAAGCACACGGAATACATAAATACGGGAAAACATCTGTTTTCCAAACAAAATATTTTGCAGTAATGCAGTTACAATAAACAAGAACGTTTTTGTTGTCACAGGGAGGTTCCACTCTAGATGCTGGAAAACTCTGAGATGCAGATGCAATTACAGAATTATAAAAGCAAATGTAAGATCCATAGGACTTTCCGACTCCAGTTCTCAGTGTGTTTAGGTCTATAAATGTGCTTCTCCACATACTTGTACTGCATCAACATATCACAGCAGCAAAAGGGGACCTGGAGAACCACATAAAGGAGCTTGAAAGGCTGCATTTCCTCACTGCCAGATTACTAAAGCTCCAAAAGGGGAAGGAAATGGGATGCACAAAGCAAAATAGCAAATACACCAGACAGCACCAGCCAGAGGCTTCCAGCAACAGCTCTGCAAATATTTATGTTGCCCTTGGACCAAATACTGTTCTGGATTAATATCCCTTAACCATGGCATACACATTAGAACAGAATCATAACTGCACAAAGCCTATTTTAATTCCGTTCTGAGGAGTTGCCATTGACAGGCTGGTGGTTCCACATGAGCACCCCATTCACACACCCATCAGTGCAGTTAAGCACAGCTATTATTCTCCCAAATACTTGTTTCTCAGTTTTAGTAAGTAATTACAAAGATCCTGAGCAATAGTTATCTGAAGTATCCCAGGTTTTTTGAGGTAACACTGAAGTAGCATTTTTTCTTTTGCAATAATGTCCAGTTTCCTAATGTGTCAATAGAGGAACTGCTGTAACATCCCAGATCAGGTTTTCAGTGAGGAACACTTTCTTATTAGCACTGCACATCTGATACAAATGTGGGGCGTGGAAATAACCAGCACCAAAAGAAACCGATTTCTCCTTTTAACAGAAGGATTGTGGCTGTGAAAATCTCAGGACATAGCAAGGTAAGGGCTGCACTGACACTATATGTCATTTTGGGCAGGTCACCTGACAGTGGCTATTGTTGCCCAAGGCTTTACCCCTCTGATGCACAATAAGCACTCCAGACTTGCCCTACTCAAAATCAAAAGGCCAACTGCTCTGAATGGACCACTAATCTGAATTCATATTGCAACACTTAATTACATTATTTTAAGGAGCAAAGGGGACACACACACACCCCCACCTCCCAAAACTACTATAGTGTTTACCCAAACCTCACTTAATTGCCTTGTTTTATCTCCTTCCTAACCAGTCACAGCCTCCCTACTCCTTGTGCACTGACCAGGTGAAGTACCCAAGTGCTGCTTCCAGGGCCTCTTCTTCCACCTGCATAAATTTTGCAAGAAAAACCTGTACTAAGCACGGCCTTCAGTGCTGGCAACAAAACAGTAAAACCACACCAGGGCACAATTTTATACTCTTGGGGCTTCAGTATCAATAAAGGGGCCCCACTTCCCTCCTCAGCCCCTGGCCACGAGGTCTGCAGAATCACACACAGGCCCAAGAAGTGTGTTATTAGGGTGAGCTTAAGCATGACAGTGTGATTCTTTAAAGAAAATCAACAAAATCCTGTTCAAATTGCCAAGACATCTAAAGGAAAGGGAAGTCTCTAAATAGAAAGGCACAGTCCAGGATTCTGAAGGTCTTATCATTGGTGACAACACACCAGAATAGCAGTGATAACACTTTTTCAACCATTGTTCTGTGTCCTTCTGCAGCCTCTCTGCACAAACCTAGAAGAAAAGTGAACCCCCAGCTTACTAAAAACTCCAAACTGCCAAGTTTCCCACACTTAGCATTACTGGAGAAACAAAAAATAATACCAACCCCTGGACTGGCAAACCAACCCACCGAAAATTTTACTGAAAACGGTGCTTTTAAAGAAAAGATAAACTCTGCCGACAGACAATAATAAATCTTTCATAAATTAAAAAAAAACAACAAACAAACAACCAACTAAAACAAACAAACCAAAAACCCCCCAAACTATAAACAAATGCCAGAAGAGATTTGAGGTCAGAGAGTTTCTGTCAAGCAGGCATAAATCTTATTGAGGCTCTTTCTGTAATAATCAAATGGATTTCTTCTACTGTGAATAGCAGCAGATTCCCTTTCCAGTTAAATATGACACAAATACGTGCAATAAAGATTCCACAAATTTTACATGAATAATATTGCTCCTATTTTTGCAAGAGCACCTGTAACAAAACAGACACCAAAGGACAGTGCTGAGGGCACTATGCTGTGCAGGAATAAATTTTCAGACAATCCCAGCAGAAAACAAATCCTGCAGCTTCACACTCTTCTGCCATGCCCCAGGGTCTGTCCCACTCTCAAGGGACACATCTCAGCCATCTGCTCCAGGATAAAAGATGGTTTGCACCTGCCACAAGGAACCTACTCTGGAAACCCAATGCTTGGCAATAGACATTTCCTCAAGTAGCTGCCTCAGAGGCAGCAGGAAACTCTCCCCCAGTTCTCAAAAGGCTCAGTCCAAGGGTTCACCTCGCTGAGCTGACAAAATCTGAGCTCCCACTGCTGGATCAACAGGCTGAACAGGCTCCCTGTGAGCCCAGGGGATGAGGGCTCAGGGACAGCACTGCTCCCAGGCAGCAGCAGCTTGCCTGGCTTAAAGGCACCGTGTACTTATAACCCACAAACACAGCTGAGATGTGGCTCCACTTTCCTTCTCCAGAACTCATGATTTCTGCTGTCCTTTGCTTTCTGAGAAGAAACTGCACAGCAGTTTCATAGAGCCCAACTTTTCAATAAGCTGCTTTGTCAGGACGTGTTTAGGTCAGCAAATGTTCCTCCCAGCTTTTATCAGGGCTCCTGAGGAACATCTCCTGGCAAGACAATCCCTGGCAAGTAACAACTGTACCATCCTAACCTGCCATCCTCCAAAGCACAGGTGAGAGAAGCCACACGTGGATCACACCATTGCAATGACCCTCCATGACCATTTTTGTCCCCAGCTCCAGTTACAGTGCCAGGAGACAAGGTAACTCCAAACTGTATGAAGACAAGAAAGCATGAAGGCTACAGTGCTCTGAGGTTTTCAGCATACTTGAAAGAATAAAAGCCAGATGTCACAACTCTGTTTTGAGCAAAAAAATCAGTCCTAGAAAGCAGCAGAGCCAACTGGATGAAGCATTACATATTTCAGGCCAAGGCAGTATCACCAGTCTGGGCCAGCCCCTGTATAATTACTTAGTTTACACTTTGTAAACTCATACATCATACAGCCAACAGATGCCAAACTCCATCAGAAGCCAAAGAACCACTCAGACAGAACAGATTATGACACAGATGACATTCTGCAGTTTTCCCAGTGCAAGAATGGAAAATACTGTGTGGCAAACAACACATGTCCTACATGGCTCATCCACACTTCCTCTAAGCTAAATTTAAGGAAGTTACCTAATCATAAAATTACTACCTTCTGATCTAAACCTTCTTAATCAACCTACCTCCTTAGAATTATTGTTGTGTTTCCCCATATCCTTTCCTACTGTTTCCCTTATTTGTTTTTTTTTTAATTTAAGTTGCAGCCTCTTTGGGCACAAAGTGAGCCTACACACGTGACTGTGGATTGACAGGCACAAGAGGGCCCTTATCACTGAGAGGACCCTGATTGCAGTGTTCCCATAATGTCAGCAAGTCACAGAACTGTCACAGAGAAGCAAATTACATCAAGTGCTGTGATTCTGGTTGAATTCCCACTTCAACATTCATAAGACTTTTTTAATATTCTTGTTTTAGCTCCCCCAGGAATGGGCCACTATCCCTGTCTTGATATTCCCAGACACATATTTTTCCCCTGAACGTATCAGCATGTACAATTTTCTTCTAGCACAGTGACACTGTTGGACACTGCTGAAGCCTATAACCCCAGGAAGACCTAAAAGTCTTAAACTTCCTAAATTGTCATTGTTAGTCTCTCTCAAACAAAGGTCACACTGTTTCATTGAAAGATCTCTTTGTGTGGGGAAGAGACAGTAACAGCTCAAAAGAACAGTAAATACAAATAGGAAAAGTGTGTCTTACCTAGGGAGGTAACAGCACTTTCGATTTTCCCAGTCAGGAAGAGATTCACTGTGTAAAGACAGAAAATAATGTTCAGACAGGTTCCAATGGCACAGGGTGGCAGTCAGTAGTTAACCACTCCTAGGTGTTTGCTGGGGTGTTAACAGAAATGCATAGCAGTTTTCCAACAAGAACTCTGCTCATCTACACAAGCAAATCATTATTATCCTTCACTGTAGCTAAAAAAAGTCAACACACAATGTTAGTTTAGTATCTGTCAAACATGCTACCAAAAGAAACAACTGTCAATCTATTCTAAAATGTCTTCTCTGGGATTTTTTTTTTTTAAATTGAGGAAGACAAGAACACTTCCACTGAAACGTTCATCATCACAGCTTGTGACTTTACCTGTTTAACTGCTGGAAAATAACTAATGCCATTATTATCTTTAAATACATTATCTCCCCTGAAAAAAGTGAAGTTTGTTCCTCTCGGGTAAATGTCACCTTAAAAATCAACTGCCAAAGCTAACATGATTGCCTTGCCTAAGCCAAAGCAATGAAGTTTTCTGAAAGCTCTACTGGTACAATCAAAACAGGGTGAGGCAGTACTTGCAATACATACCCGACTTGCAAATTAATTTCCTAAGACTCTTCAATTACTCAAAAGTCTCCCCCCACAGTGTATACCATTAGAGTGATCTGGTGAGAGTAGTTATTGCCAAAAAAAAATAAAAATTGTCCTGTGTGATTCTTACTCCAGAGGTCAGCATTAACATGTAGTTCAACATTCATTTCCCCATACATTCTTTAAGATACTTCTCTAACAGTTACAGCCTGTTCCACGAACTGCTCTCATTTCAGTAGTAATCTGTACTCTACAAAGAGAGCCTATTAATGAAGTAACAAATGTTTACAAGAATTAGAAAGGTTTAAAAGGTTACCAAAAGACTTAACTGACAACATCCCAGCCCAAGCACTTACTCTGATTTTGCATGTGTTAAGTCCTAAATATTTTAACAGTCGATCTGTTTGCAAGCATTTAGTAAAAACCAACAATAGAAGAGAGGAAGAGAAGCTGTCCGTGTTCCCAACAGTCACTTCGGAAGCAGATGACAATTAACACTATTTATGTCTCAGAGTGTGGGCCCCCATTGTCTCCTCCACTGTCCAAACACATCACAAAACAATGACCACCTTCTGGAATGACTTACACCAGCCCAAGAGGAAGAAAAGTACCCACCACTAAAGAAGTGAAAATAAAAAAGCTGAAAACGATCCCCTAGCTTGCCAATCCTGGTTTTCAGTTTGCGGTGGATGTGAACTACCACCACTGCCATAGTCCAGGTGCCTACAGCTGTCCTCCCCTGACTTACACCTGGCTGCCCACAACCCGGATTTCCTCCTTCCTGAAGCCAGAGCTTTTTGCAGACAGAGATTTTGGGAGGTGCACAGACTGCTCTACTGACCTCAGGCTGAGGCCAGGCCCAGCAGAACAGAGAGAATGACTGGTGTCACTTGTCACAGAAGGCTTCAGGGCACTGCCACAGGGGCAAGGGCAGCGACCTCTCCCTCCTTCTAAGTGGTCCTGGTCATAAGATGCTTCCAGGAACACACCAAGGAGGGCAACTAAATGGCAGCACACAAATGCTATGGCCTGAGAGGAAACACCCCTGAGCCACAGATTTGCGTTTAAAGCATTAACACGATGTTCAGAAGACCTTAACAGCACCGATTTTATGACATAATTAATGCCCAGTAACATTTGTTCTCTGATAATGACGATGTAATTATTTCCTGTGTTCCACAGCACTGGCTCGCTCCCACAGGTCAGTAAAGCCTACCTAGGAGCAACACCACCATCCTGTCCCAGGAAACAGCAGGGCCCTGTAAACTCCTGCTCTGTGCAGCAGCACATCCGTCTGTGACAAGCCCTGGATCACAGCAGCAACGCCAGCACATGGATTTTTTTTTTTTCCTCGCAGGGTTTTAAAGCACGGCTATTTTGGTAACCATAGTAATGCAGTCATAAGGACTGAGGAGAAATTAATCAGTGCTCAAGTCACAAATTTATATTCATGAGAATTAAAATATTTTGTCTCGCTCCAAAGGAAGTACACGAGTATATTCTGCATAACCATCATCACCACAGCTGAAAGGAGTGTCTGAAGGTACATTGTACAGAAAAGTCTGGGTCTGTACTACCATCCTACACTCTTTCCTCCCAAAAGCCATAAGAGGACATGGGCTCTAAAGCAGAGGTTCCCTGGCACAGCTGATGAGGGGCCCTTATGCCCTTTAAGTGGAAATAAGTAGGATAAAGACGTGGGGCATGACAGAATGGAGTTACCCAACTGAGAGCTGTGTTCCTGGGTACCTTCCCCTGCTACTGAACAAGCTTACAGTTTGCAGTATGTGTTTTGCTCACTCTCAGTTTCACTCAAGACCATCTAATCAAACCACAAGAGCGCTGGAAACCAGCATTTTCTAAAGCACTCAGCTAGCTCTCAAAACTGTTACAGGCTCAAAAGAAAGAACAGCCATTCCCTGCTGGTTTTCTTGTCTCTTGTCAAACCAAAACCCTGTCAAAACAAAAACAGGTGAGAGACTAAGGTATATTAGAAAGTTTTTCTTAACTGTTGGGAAGTTATGGGAAAGCCAGAAAAAAAACCAGAAGTGGTTCAGTTGCCTTGAACTCCCTGCAGGAAACTTCCTGTGCCAATCATCTGGATTGCTAAGTAATTCTCAGGGTTTCAGCTGGGAAAGAGGTTTATTTGGATCAAAAGGGAAAATTTACATCTTGGCACCTCCAAACCAAATGACACTACCAGGCTTTTCCCACAGCCAGAAGGACAGGCATCGGCTTTGCTGATCTGATTCCTCCCTACAAAGGAAACTTTCTATGTCCTCCAGAATTTCTCAAGAGTGATAAACAAAATGGTTTCACAACAGAAGAGTTGAAACAAACCCAGTTCCAGCCTTGGGAGCAGCAGTTTATGGACAAGGTCACACAGCAATGGTCAGTGGCAGTGCATTGATACAGACACCACACACCCACACACAGGCTATGGGGAAACCAAAAGTAAAAGAAAAGAGCGGCAAAAAGCAAGAATCAAAAACGAACATAAAAGGAAAGGACACACAAGCAAGAAGTAAAATAAAAAAAAAAAAAGAGTTAAAGTAGCAGTGTTATATTCTTAGGGGTTCACTGAAGCAGAATACCTTACAAGCTTCCCACCTCTCATGTTTCTCAACTTCCACTACTGTCAGCTGTGCAAGGAATAGGAATAAAACATTCCAGCTGAAAAGAAGAGCCAGACAGTGAAATTCTAGAAGTCATAGAAAGCAGAAATCTACTAAACTTTCAACCGGCAATCATCCACACCTAACTACAAGAAGTGTTCTCATTTCAACTCTGGAGTTTACATGATCTTTTACTATCTTATTTGTCATTTTAATAATAACTGTGCTATTTCTGTTAAATAACAAAAGCTTTAACAAAGGTCTGACAGGGCCACACAAAACAAACCAAAAAAACCCCCACAAAACAACACCCGAAGAAACACCAAGAAATTCAGAGATATGGTGGAAACTTGTATCTTTTTCTAACTTTAAATAAACAATGCAGCAGACCTTATCATCAGCTGTGCACATTTCTGAAATCCCTTTAAGATTCTTCAGAAAAAAAAAAAAAAAAGAAAAAAAAAAGACTAGCTACAAAGGATGTTGAAAACTGTTTTGGAATTTCGCTAGCTTTTAACGTTGTACTTAGGCTAATTAAAATAGATACATCTGAAGTAACCAGAGCAACTTTAAACTTCAACTTCCTACATTTCTCTAGGCAAGCACTGATGTTAAGGAAACACTTCCACAAAAAACAGAACAAGCAGCCTGGCCACGGATATACCCACTTCTGATCGTTTATGTAACAAATAGTAACTGGCTCTCAGGATTATTAAAAATGAACTCTAATCCACGTTATTAGCCAGTAGCTGTGAGTTTAGCGCATTCTGGATGAAGGAGCTAGGACAGCTTGCCGTGTAAGTGTGAGGAGGGCTCGGCGCAGCCCCAGCTGACCCACCCGAACCCCCGGGCAGGGCTCAGGAGGGGGGCAGCTTCAATAACTCCTAATTTCTCCGTGTCCCTGCGAACACACGCGGGGCCTGCCTCGTTCCAGCCAGAGGTGCCAGCGCTCCTCCCCGACAAAAAACACTCCCCGACAGCCCGGGCTGACAGCCCGGGATCCATCGCGCTGCCATAACTTAACACCTGCTGCGAGGCAGCGCGGGGAGCATCGCTCCGAGCAGGAGGAGGGGAGGGCGCAGAACATGGCAGGGAAACGGGAGGGGACAAAGTGTTTCTCCAGAGTCCCCTCGGCGAGCCCCGCACGGGCTCTCGGCGCGGGGAGACACCGCCATCAACTTTGTTGGGGTTTTTTTCAGCGCTGTGCGGGGTCACGGCAGCGGCTCCGGAGCCAAGGGCAGGGCGCTGGGCTCCGCAGCGCCGGAGCGGAGCGAGGGAGGGGGCTGAGCCGAGCCGTGCCCCCCGCGCCCCGGCACTGCCCGAGGGCAGCAGGGGCCCCGCAGCCCCCCGTGGTGGCCGGACCAGCCCCGGCGGCGGGAGCGGCCCGGCCGCGCTCCCTCCGTGCCTCCCTCCGTCCCTCACTCACCCAGGCAGATGGCGGTGAGCGGCGCCAGCGCGCCCTGCCGGAGCTCCGCGGCCGCTGCCTTCTCCATGGCGGGTCGCCGCCGCCTGCCCTTCAGCGCGGGGGGGAGCGCGGCGGCTCCGCCGGGCCGGGATCACGCCGAGCCGCGGGCAGCCCGCGCTGGGCGCGGGGCCGGCAGCGGTGCCGGCGGTGCCCGGCGCGGCGGCAGCCCCAGCCCCATGCCCGGCCCCAGTGCCGGCCCCATGGCCGCGCCGCCGCTCCGGGGCAGGTGGCAGAGGACGGAGCGCAGCGCCAGCGCCGCCGCTCCCCACGTGACAGCCCCGCCGAGCGGCTGCGGCGGCCGGGCCGGGGAGCGCGGGAGGCGGCGAGGGGAGGCAGCGCCGCCCCGCTCCGAGCTCCGCGCACCGCAAACCTGCGGGGCCGCCGCCAGCGGGCGGGCGGAGCGCGGCCCGGGGCGGGAAGGAAGGCGAGGGCCGAGCCCTGCCCGGGCTTCCTGTGAGGCTCCGGGCGCCCCGCGGCCATGGCGGGCCCGGCCCCGCGCCGGGCGGGGCGGGACGGACCGGGCCGGGCAGCAGCGGCACCGGCAGAGCCCCGCGGGCCGAGCGGGGCCCATGGCGGGAGGCCGCGCCCAGCGCCGCCCGGGCCCGCCGGCCCCCCCTGCCGGGGGGCCCCTTCCCAGAGAGCTCCCCCCGGAGCGGAGGGAGGCGGCTGGTGCCGCTGGCTCCGCCGCGCCTCGTGGGAGTGAAGGCGGTGACGGGGTTTAGATCGGCTGGCACCGGGGATGAGCCTCCCCCGCGACCCGGCTGTGCCCGGAGCTCCCCCGTTCCCTTCGCCCGGCCTAAGGATGGGGACCCGGAGCCTGCCGGGCCGGGCCGAGCGTGAAGCAAGTCATCTGGTCACCGGGCAGGGTAATGCAAGCTGGAATAATCTAAACGACCTAAACCCATCCTGTCCCGCTGAAAATGGACAAAGCCTCGTCTGTTTACAAGCAAAAGTTAAGTGGGAACTTCATGAGCAGAACCATAAAGTAGCAGATGATGACGAGTACCCCTGTTCAGGTAATGAATGGCTACAATGAACCAGCTCTGCCTCACATATTTCCTGAACTTTTCCTTGTTTTCCTGTTTGCAGGTGCTCACATCCTCCCCAAGGAACCAGTTCCAGCTCTGCTGTGGTTGGCACAGCTTCTCTCCCTCGGGGAGCAGAGCCCCGATGGCGCTGCACGGCTCTGCCCACTGACCAGCACTCTCATTTGGATACCAACAGCGATGGAAAACTCAGTGACAGCACCAGTTCTTGAACCACACAAATGAGGGCTGTGCTACTGGAGATCATTTAATCCTCCAGGGCAAAGATGAGGTCTTACGCATTTCACTGTGAACACAGAAAATCTTCCCTACGTGCTCTAAAAAAGTTGCATCTTTACATCCTGTGGTTGTATCGCAGAGACATGCGGTCTGTGGGTATTTACAACAGAAACTGTTGGATCACCAAATTAAACATTAATTGGTAAAATAAACATCACCAAAAAAATTGCATTATTGTCCCCAGTTGCTCATGAAAGGGATGCAGTTCCCAAGTAGAATTTGTGTGTAAGGGGCTTCCATCCGACATTAAGGTCTGGTTGTGCCAGTGACACGCACACACAGACTCACAGGCGCTGCCTGGCACAGCCTGCAGGGCGAGGTGTGAATCAGTTATGAGAACAGTTACTCTGCCATCAGTGGGCCCAGGTTCAGCTCCTCGCTCTGGCTGCACCTGGTGGAGTGATCTGTATTGGAAGGGCAGCGTTCCTGGGGAAGAACGAGAAAAGCAAGAGACAGCAGTAAGAGGAATTGGGATGCTGAGGTAAAGCTGAGGCATTTGCTGACCTTTAAGCAGCACACACCCCATGAGTTAAGATCCTCACTAAAGAGATGCAACAGCAGAAATTACAGTTTCTACACTATGTTGAAAGCTTTGTGCTGTTTCAAACCTTGGATTGTCATCCAAGAGTCAGGTTTAGATCAGGTGCTGCCCACGGCCAGGTTAAATAAGCAAGAGCAAGAGTGCTCATAACGTGGTGTAATAGCAGAAGTGGGTGCAGGAAGGGAAGCGAGTGGCTGTGAGGGGAGCTGGGTTTCTCAAACCCGTGACAGCCAACTCACCCAGCTGTGCACATCATCAGGCCTCTCATGCCAAAGGTCCGTTGGAAGCACACCCAGATATCATATATTTGTTAGTTCTGTGTGCCCCATTGAGGAAAACAGCTGCACAAATCTAAACATCGGTTTGTGTGGTTAAAAATAATGAGCAAAGCACACTTAATTTGCCTGGGGTGCCATGCGATTTAAAAATACTAATTAAACTATGATCCTCTTGTGTCCATAAGCTCAGGAGTGTAATACTAAACACACAGCTCAGTTAAATACTTTCAAACATGTCTACAATAAAACCATTCCACACAGCTATGCTCGTGGCACCATATCTTGTTTAAAATTAGCAGAAATCAGCAGAAAGTTTCAGAGTCAGATTCGGCGAGGAAATGGAGAAAAAGACCATATTATAATGTGGGAAAGGAAACATCAGATAAGAAAGAAAAGGCAGAAATGGATAAGAAAATACCAGGCCAGGCTGAAACTATTTTAGGGCAGTGGTGATGACAGATGCGTCCTGGAGCACCTACGGGAAGCAGATCACGTTGGATGTAGAAGGTACATTAAAGCACAGACTCGGGTTCCCTTCTGCTGCTTCTTACTTGATAGCAGGAATGTCTGGCAGAGTGATGAAACCGAGGGCTGAGGGCTTTGCTGGATGCCTGGAAACACCACAGTTCACCAAAGGACATCTCAGAGCTCCCAGAGATATTGCTTTGGGCCTTTTCATTCCAACAAGATAAAGTGTGGCTACAGTGGGACGTCAGGGGTTCAGGAAATCCCTGACTGAGCTACAGACTTGTGCCTTACCTCAGCAGCCCTTTGATGGAATTATTATAATCGTAATTCACATTTGCCTATCACTCTGGATCTTAATGGATGCCTAATGGATGATTGGCTCGAGGATCAATAGTATCGTGTCTTGTCTGCTTGGGATGAGAGAACTGGATGTCAAAATAAATACTTCTGCCATGCTAAAGATGCAGAAATAATAAGTGAGTCGATACAAACACAGTTTACCCGTAGGTGAGACCCCACACTCAGCACAGTGGTGACCTGACTGTTCTGCAGACACAGCCTGCTTGCCATGTGTCTGTGCAACAACAGCATGATAAACGACACAGCATTTTTCACAACTAAGTTCTTCCTAATCTAGCCAGACAATTCTTAAACCTTTAATGGGCTCATGATTGTAAAATCATTGCATCTGGGGTTTTGAACAGTAATCTTCAAATTATGGGTCTGTAACAGCAATAATGGAACGTGTCATAAAAGAGGTTTTCCTCAATGGTCTATTACTGTAATAAAAAAATGTGTCTAGGCACCTCTACATTGTACATTAACCCTTTTTATTATAATTATGAATAAAATGCATCTTTCATTTCCATTAAATGATACCCTTGCATCTCACTGAAACAGTAGACTCTGTAGGACTGAAAGCAAAATGCACATTCTTTTTAGCAGACTCTGTCCATGCCACTACCTCGTTTGTAAGATTGAACCCACTCAGTCTGTAATTATACTTTGGTGTTCATGTAGAACTAACTTAAAATTCTGAGACCTGATTTTTAGTCACACATGGGGTTTTTTTTCACAGAAATATATGTACATATTAAAAACCTATGTATGTGCTGGAACTATAGGCACGTTCATTCACTTTAATGCTTTTGACAAAACTGGATCAAAATATAATGACGTAACGCCACCAAAATAAAGTTGTGATAAAGTTTTACCGAGTGCAATCGAAGGACATTAAACTTAATTTTTTAAAATATGCAGTAAAAAGATGAAGACATAAAATGATACAGCTAAAAATTTTAAATTAGCTCAGAACCTTATCCTGTCCATGTGTATAATACCTTAGTCGGATTATGTGTAATTTTATTATGTTTTCTACATCAGTTCCCCCTGTATCTAGTTTTTGGAAATAACTCACAAAATCTTACGCTTCTTTTACAAGCATCTCTATCTAGGATTTATTTGGTTGAGATTTCTTTAAACCAAGACTGTCATTTTACCAGCTGCACAAGTTCTTTCTGTGCATTTCTCTCTTTTTCACTGTAAATGGATTTCAGTGCCTGTACAGAGTTGTGCAGATAACCAGGCCTGCAGTCACGTGTATTTTAATCACAACTGTTCTTTTTTGAAACTTAGCATTAAAGAAAGGTTGGTTAGAAAACATTAAGTGTGGGAACAGGCATTATTTGTCTCAGCCTCCCATTGTTTACCTCTAGTTTTATTGCACCACTGCTGGATAAGGTTTACATTTAGTGACAACTACACTCTTCCCTAAAGGGAAGAAAATTCTCAAGGGTACTTTGCTGCATCAGCTTGAACACTATTCCTGCCTTGATCCATTATAGATCATTACTAAACTTCACAATGATTTTCCTTCCTATTTTTTCTTATTTTTTTATTCATGAATTCTATGTAGAGCTGAAAAAAAAAACCCCTGGTGTAGTTCAACTCATTTTATGAAATGTGATGAGAATAAATATAAGCAATTTGGTATTACAGGAAGGTGAATTCAGATTGTTTGATGGAGAAACACTATAACAAGATCACTGATATATAGGCATCTTTCCAAAGAGAGTACAAAGCTGTGATATATTCCTCTGTGACACTTTGAAGGTTCAATGAAATCTGAATTTGTATCAGGCAGACCAGATTACAAGTGGCAATTACATTAGGGTAATTGCTTGTAAAATAAAATAAAATCATTCTCCGTTGAAAGGGTTCAGTTGTCTTTGTAACTACTATCAAGGCAGCATTAATTGTATGTTAATTTTTTTATGCTTGTAACTTAGCTCTCTTAACAAAACTGAAGGTCCACACAACCTTCTCCATTAAGTAAGTTATGTCTCGTTTTTATTTAATGGTGTTATTGAGATCAGGGTTTTGAAACATGCAGCATAGTTACAGAGGAGGATTAGAATTGTCTTAATTTCAAATCCTCACAGAAATAATTGGAGGAAGTTTGTCAAGGTTCCTTATCAAAATCGTTAAGCTGCACTTTATCAATAAGCTCCGCTGGACAGCAAGTCATTCCAGACACCTGAAAGAAAAAGCCAGGCCAATAGCAGCACTGATTTATTTTTCTTTTCCTTTTGCCTTTAAATATTTTCAGCATGATTTGGTTTTTAAAGTATAATCTGCTTTATGTCAGCAGTTATGTCACCGTTTCAGGAGGCTCTGGTCCCTCACAGGCCCTCACACACACCTTGTTACCTGCAGCACATTCCTCAGCTCTGGTTCTGACCTACCAAGATGCTAAATTGATTTCTCTCTTCTGCCCATTCCTTCATATCCATTAATGAGCTGAGTCTAGATGACATAATTTAGTTTATGGTAAATCCTTTTGTGCCTTGGCTGTGCTAGGGGCTTACTCGCTCTGGTAGCTGGAGTCATAAAGGATTTACTCTTCTCCTTGACATACAAGATCTTTGGTAAATAAGGGCTAAAGGAACTCAGAAATAAGTCTCTTGTGCTTGTGAATGATAGAAGAGCAGTGCCAAAATATGGCTGGATTGCATTCCAGGTGAATTAATGTGTTTTCAGATTCCCCTTCACATACAGAAATCATGGGAAATAACAGGCTCAGTGAGACCTGAAGTTGCCTTTATTACTTTACTTCTTTTCTACAGAAGAAAATGGAACAAGCTATCAATACATACTTAGTGAACATGCACTAGCTGCATGAATTACTACAGACTTATTTCAGAATTTAAGTAGGAGATCAAACAGATTGTAATTAGAACCATGAAAGCTCCTCTAAGTCACAGGATGAACACAGTGAATGCACATTAAAACCATCTCCTAGGGAAAGAACAAACATTTTCTTTGCTCAGAATGCAGATTGTTATCAGAGCAGATGAAAATAGCCACCTGAGGTTGCTCAGCAATGTGCTTCCAGCCTTCAATTCTGTTAAAAAACAAAACAAAACAAAAAAAAAAAGGTGTTGCATACAGTCAAGTTTACCTAAAATTGAACATGCATGGAAAAGCAAAACATATAATTAGGACTGAGCAGACACCTTGAAATGAGTTCAGTTCAGTCCAGCTCTGAACCAGACTCTGAGCACTGCAGCAATTCCACTGTAAACTGAATAACAGTTATAGCCTCCACTATCCAGTATATTTATTATAGACTGCATTTTACTTGCATCCAATTACCAGTTCAGCAGGAAAAGCACAACAGAGAGGAAGAATAACCAGGCTTCTCTCAACACTTTTTCTTTCTTTTCCTTCTACTTGCTGTGTTACCAATACTTAAAATGCAGCATTTATGGCCATTCTTCATTAAAATTAGGCCCAAAAAACCTTCCTCAAAGGTTTTATTTGGTCCAAGAGAATGCAACTTGTATTCCACCTGTCCCAGGGGTTGTCACTAAGACTGATTTATGGCTTTGTTTCCCTTATTTGTTCACTACAGTTAGATTTTTAAAGTTCCAGTAGTATGTCTTTGAGTATAAATGCCTGTTAAACCCATTCTGCACAAAGCACTGCACTTCTTATTCACTGCAATACTCCAAATAGTTTTGAAAGTCCTAATAGTTTTACAGTATGAGAGTATCCTTGAAATCAGCTAAAATCATTGTTGCTTACAATTCTTCCAAATTTTTTTCTCAAAGTTCTCCATACAAATTAATAGTACAGTGATTTTTGGGGTTCATGAAATAATGGGTATTTTTTGTGTAAACAGTGTCCCAATCAAAATCTGGTAGCATGTCAGCAGGGCTGGGGGGCTGGCAGCTAGGGATAAGAAATTATCCCTGCCCTGAAGGTGTAATGTTTTCATCTCTGTTCCTTGCTGCTTAGGCTGTTTTTATTAATATACAGTGTACAAAATTTCTATAAAGTAAAGGCTGTCTGAAGGATGCAAGTGAAGTCTGATTCATATAAAACCCAGTTCAACAAATGAGCATGCTAATTCAGACCATATTACTGAAAGAGGTGAAGAAAACAAACAAACAAATAAACAAACAAACAAAAAAGAGGATAAGCATAAACCATGGAACAAAATTGACTGTGAGAGATTTGCAGAAGAATCAAAGCTGCTCCAACCTTCAATGGAGCCTAAAAGCATGACAGGTCAGATTTTCTTTTGCATGAAGAAAACCCCCTAATCTGATGTACTCTGTAATTATGACACAGACTGAGCAGCAGGGCAGATCCCAGTTGTGTGTTCTAACCAAAGCACGAAAATAAAAGGAGAGCCTGTGGTAAATGGGCTCAAGAAGGTGAAGGGAAAATCATTGCAACAACTGAACAATGAATGAGCAAGTCCAGCAGCCCTGTGGATTCTACACACACAGGCTGTAAGAGTGTCTAGAGGGAAAACAAAAAGAAAAAAAGATAGTGAGCATGAGGATGGTCAGTGATTTAGAGGATCAAAACTGTTCTAGGAGAGCAGTGGTACTGATTTCCACAAAGCTTTAACCATGCATATTGTTATGATACAAGATCCCGTGGATGTCAAAACTGAAAAGACAAAGCCAAGGAAAAGGTGAGACAATTTCTGCCCTTGCACCTCCCTTTTTTTTGAAGGTTGAGTCGTCTGAGCTCCTCTTTCCTGGGCATCAGGCCCTCACCCGGGATCGATGGCGCTTGTTTATTTGTCCTGCAGGGCATCGGCGCCGTGGTTGTGTTCACTGCTGCCCGGAGAGGGCAGCCCTTCCCAGAGCATCTGTGCCTCAGCTGAGCGGCAGATGAAGGGGCCAGGTAGAGAAGCCAACCAAATTAAGGAAAAAGTATTATTTTAATGGAAATAAAATGGAAGAAAACTGCAATAGAACCACTTAAGGTAATCTCCACCAGTATCCGGAGTAGCAGGCAGATGAACAGGAGTGTTACAAATTGGTACCTACTTAAAATCAGAATTACATGAAGGTAACTTCAACCTTCCTGAATAAATAATTTCTGTACAGAGTTCTCACTCTGGGAAATCTCAGATCAGTCAGATATTCCCGAGGACCCAGGGGAGAATCCTGCAACAATAATAAAAAAACAATTTATACAGGTGTTGCTCTATATTTATACATTACACGTTTATGAATTCTTCTAAACAGAAAGCAATCAAGCTGGTAGACAGAACCAGCAGGGTCACAAATTCTAAATTAGAAGTAGCTAACAGAAAAGTTCTTTGATCTTGTGCAGAACTGAGGGGAGTCCAGGGAAATGCAATATGCATGGCACAGAAATCCCCAGGATGCCCACACTGGCACATGCATCTACAGCTATCAGTGTTCAAATATCCTTCGTTAGAGCACTCTTTTTCCCATAGCAGCATATTATTTGGTTTGTCCATGTCGGGGGAGGTGCTGTAAAGATTAAACCAGCTTTGAAACCTATTTGAATAAAAGAACAAGTATTTATTTGTACTTAAATTTGTATGCACAGTGTCAAAATCACTTATAGACTTTTTCAGACATTTATGGATTTTTCAGTTACTAACTCACCCAACCAGTTGTTTTGGGAGTTCACTGTAATTAGCTTTTCTGAATCTGTAATTATTCACAGACCATCTTGGTACAACTGAGCAGAAGTATTTGTATCCATTCGTGTTGCTGAGTACTAAAACTGTGGCAGCTCACATATAATTGTCACGTAACTTACGAAAATCGATACATTCTAAAATGTTCCTTTACTACAGCAACCTGTCAGCTTTCATAAATGGCAGTAATTACAACAATTGTTATTTTTTAATCTTACCTATGCCATGCTCTTCTGCTCCAACTGCAAAAAAAAAAAGTGGTAAATATGCCTGTAAAAATGGCTTGGTACTACCTTGAACAAAGACAATGATTCAAAGAGATCTTTAATCCCATTTTTTCATTAACCAACATGGCATTGATCCATTTCCACAGGCACAGGTTTAGGAATCACAAGCTGCATGAGGTATGCTCTTCTTCCTCACAGGCAATCTTCACTCCAGTGCTCATTACTGAATGTTCTTCCTGAAGTTCATCACGGGCAAGAACAGATGCAGAGTGAAGATCTGGATGAATTTCAGATTGCACAGGACCAACCAAAGGCTCTGTGGCCACATTACCTGTGACCACTGCCAGGCAGGCCCGAAGCCAGCGGTGCCCAGACAGCCCCAAATCTATTTTCATGCTCTCTGGAGGGCCCTGCATTCAGAACTGCTGAAATACAGAAGCCAGCAGCAGCTGCATAATCAATTTATGTGAAATTGTTTTGAAATGATTGCCAGAGATTCAACAAAATGGGATCAAAACAAGTGACTGAATGCTTCTCCTATTTCTAGCCGTGCAACACTAAATTTGGACCTCAGGATCTAAATGATGGTGTTAAGGGTCTTACCAGCACCTATTTTGGGGAGATGTGGTACCTCATAACAGCCTTGGGCTCTAACAATTCCAAAGTTGTGTTGGCAACTGCTAAATCATCGATTCTCCCCTCATCTTCCAGGTTTCTGTTTGCACAGACCACAGCCAGAGAGAATGCCAGAAGAAATCACAATTAACCTCGTGGGAAATAACGTTTAGGAGCACATGAAGCTCACCCTGTTCTTGCCATCCTGAAACAGGGGCAGGTTTTGACCGTGGCAACCAAGGCAGCACAGATAATACTGTACAAGGATTGGGTTTGATTTGCTTTAAAGGCAGGGAAATGATGGGATATTGGTACCCTGCTCAATTAAGATACAGCATCAATACATATTTATTATATAAAGATAACTCAAATTGCCTTGAGAAACACATAATAAAAGAGCATAACCCGTAACAGGGAAAAAAAACCTGAGTGGTTCTGTTTTGCCTGAAAATGACATGCAAAGTAAAATGTTAATTAAAAAAAAAAAAAGTGTAGTAGTGAAAATAATAGCCACTTAGGGCTGGCCAAGGAGACCTGACTTAGCATCTTATTTGACAATTTCTGTTGCTGACAGGAAGTACTTATTCTAACAGAAAAGTACTGAATTATAATATAAATCATCACAATTAAACATGCAGAGTTAAGAGAATAGTTTATATCAGACATTTTTTAAAATGTTAAGCCATATTCATAATAATTAGGGACACTGTAATGAATTATTTCTGGGCTGTGATGTTCTAGTATGTTCCTTCAGTGAGATATATCAAACTAGATGATAGATATAAATGGTCATATTCTTTGTACTTATGATAGTTTTAATTATTACATTTTCTCAGAGCAGAAAAAGAGAGAAACATTTCTGAAACTTTGTTTTAAAAAATCATCTAGAAAAGATACCCAGTCAACATTTACATCATTAAAAAAAAAAAAAAAAGCTGTAATTCAGACAGTTTCAAAACATTTCTTGTGTTAAAATATTACCAAGAGATTTTCAGAAAAAGTCATCACTCAACAGTTTCCATTGACAACAAAGAGCTCAACACACACTGGGGCAAGAATAATGTAAGGACTAATTGTGTTCAATCATTTGTAAGTAAAGAATAACCACAAATGCTCCAGCAGATAAGGACAGACCTTGTTGTTTTGATGGCACTGAAGAGCTAATAACACAGGAAAAACTCTACCCACACAGCTTGGGTTGATTCATCCCTTTCTCCCTTTGTTATGAGTCAGACTCTTTATTACCTTTTTGTTGAATGAAAAGCTCACTACGGCACAGTCAGTGGGAGTTTTGACGTCAGTGAGGTCACTGATTCCCTCACCCACTAATATTAAAAATATCCTTGTGCATTTAAACCTCTGCAATCTAACAGCTCTAGGATTAGAAAAAAAAAGGTAGTTACCTGCAGGAATTATGCAGGTGCAACATCTGCACCTCACCACTTCAAACACAATGAGAGAGAAGTACAGAGACTGCAGAGAGACCACAGCCACTAGCAAATCCCTTCAAAATATACTGAGTTTCAACCCATTTGAGGATTGAAAGGTTCTTTGGTCAAAAAGGAATCCTACGTGTAGGAGGCCTCATGTTGTGGTTTAGGAATGGTATGTTTTATATACATGTAAAGAGAGAGAGTTTTATATATATTTATACAGTTTTATATCTATATATTATTTTATATGTATAATTATATATAGTGTTATATATATATAGCTATAGTATATGTGTATATATATAGTGTATACACACACACACAAGCACAGGTATCATTCCCTTGTTCCGTGGCTGTCCCTCCAAAATATCTGTTATGTGACAGAGAGGGCTCACAATCTGACTGTAATCTGGCATATGCATCCTCCAAAAACCCACAGCACCCTAGAAAGCCTGTGTTTCCTTCTTGCTGGTCACTTTTGGGCAAAAAGTTCTCCATTTTGCTGCAGGAAGGCACACAGCTTGCAATTTTCTAACCAGCCATCTCCCTGCTTGGAGAAACTGAGGTTTCATTCTGACCTGAAATACAATCAAGCTTTCAACAAGTTTTTTTTCTGTTCAGGTGTGCTTTTGAGCTGGGCTGCCTGGAGAATGGAGCAGCACAGGCCCTAAACAAGAAGAATTTAAATTGCTCAGTGTCCCTCTCTTCCTCTCTCTGCTGCTGCCCTCTGTTTTCTGCCTTTTAGTGACACTGTGGGATATTTGCCTCCAAGTTCACAGGCCAGTTTTACTTCTGTAGAAGTCCAGGCTGCAAATATCGACAGCAGAATGTACAAGGGACTTCTCACCACTTTCTTATCAGTCAGACACTGTGATGTCACTGCTGACTTTGTAAGAACAGATAATGAAAACCTTCCAACCAGCCCACAAGCAGCAGGTGTCATATCTGCAAATTGCTGACAAATTAAACCATCTCTATCAGTATTTTCTGCAAGCAGCAAGGGAATAACTGCTGACTGCAGTATCCCAAACAGTTCCCTCACTCCTCAAAGTTCAGAGCTGACATCTGGCAAATCCTTTCATGACACATACATCACATTATACAGGCATGACACATGTAGCTGGACATGCCTGTCGAGGCATGACACATCACAGGAGAGCAGCCCTACAAACTGGGGTTAACAGGCAATGGGGCTTCACTTGATGTTTTTATCAAATGTTTTCACCCAGATCCTGGTGAATGACATGCTGGCAGCGATGCCAGCTCACAGGCAAACTGGAGACATCTTCCCCTGAGCCTACAGCCACTGTCACAATAAACAGCCAGTAAATATTTGACAGCCTCTAATGCTTCCCTTCTTCAGGCAGCTGCCCTCGTGATAAAAGATCTCTCCAACGTGCACAATCTGCCTGTGGGAGTCACTTCGCTTTTTCCTCTCCACAGCCACGGAGAGATGAGAAATTAAACTTGATCAGGTCTGCATGTGAGAGTTCCAGCCCCCATCTGGAAATGCCCAGGGGCCGGTGGGATGTTCTGGCACAGCATCACTGCACGGTTGCCCCGTTCTGCCCTGGGTCTGTGCTGCTGGCCGGGCTTACACAGAGCACACTGGGCCAGGTGCAGCTCCAGTCTGATTCACTTTGACTCCAGATGCTCCTGAAGTAATATTTAACCATTATTGGGATAAGCTGTGGATACAATTTCACAGTAATGGAACTCCTGAGAAAATTATTGGTCACACCAGCATGGGAGTTAAAGATCTTCTGGAGTGGTTGTGTCACTTTGAGAATCCTTTAAGATGCCAGACACTGGCTTTTTATTTCACCACGTCATATTTTTATATAAATGCTAAGCTGTTGAGATATTACTTCACATGCTATTCTTCCATAGTGCCTTGACAGAATCTCAGCAGCTGATTCTTAAGAACAGGTTAGTTTTGTGCTCCTAATTCAGCTATAAATCAATAACAGCTACAGATCCTGGAGTTTTGGCAACTGTCTAAAGTAAAAGCTTATTAAAAATATACCTACCAGGACAACTTAAATTTATTACCCCACAGCTCCTTCGAGGTACTGTGTCTACTGTGATTAAGTCAAATAAAGTGTGGCAATATATCATATTTTCCACCACCTTACACATGCAACTCATTTATTAAATGTTCACATCGTGTCAGACACCAAAAGAGAAAACCTTTAGCAGCAGCAGCTGAGAACAAAGCTAAAATCTAAGCTGACACCTCTCAAAATTTAATTTCTGGACTTCAGAAGACTCTTTAGTAGTCACTTGGCCCAATCAGGGTTCTATAAAACAGTGTTATTTCAACAGTTTAGTCTCCTAATGAAAAAATTAATATTCTCATTAGAACATATTTTCCAGTGATGTAGGTGCTATTAGTCAACAAGAGGAAACATTTTAATATACAGGCAGATTCCTTGTTCCTCTCTTTCTCACCTCAGTAAATTCACCACTATTAGGATAAAGCATGAAAAGCTGCTAGAACACAAATCTCTCTTCCAATTACACACGTAAAAGATACTTTATTTATTCATCCCAAGTTAATTTTCAAGGCTTTCATAAAAGCCCAGCACCACGATCTTTTCTATTCCAGATGGAAAGTGTTTTATTGGGCTAATTCAGGACAAGACTTCATTTTCAACTTATAACAAATGAGAAGGTCACATGAAAATCAGTAAAGATGGTTCTGGGCAGAACTGGAGCCACCTGACCAAGTTCTCTGGGCTTGTATTTTTTTCCATGTTTTGTGCTTAGATCATAAAAGAGCAAGTCAGAGGTAGGTATATATGTATATATATATAAACAACCACTGAATACATAAATGCAACATGTTTAATCATTAAAAACTCTGCTTTTCTAAGCTGAAACTCTTTTTGCTGAGCTTGAGACAGCACTGTATGACTGACATGGGGATTTGTTTGCAGACTATGCATGAACAACAACCCAGAGGCTCCTGAATTCTTTGGGAATTCGTGTCTCATGTATTTCCTCCTTGCCCACACAAGCTAGAAAACTAAGGGAAACATGAGTAACGATTGAGAAAACATGGTGCATTTTAGGAACCGTTCATGAAAATCACGGTTAAATTACCGACATGTGACATCCACAGAGAGAACCCAAACAGCTACTGCTCAAGAACCGATACCGCTGACTTTATCACAAAGTTTCAAAGGCAAATGACTAAACGACGCTCTCTCTACTGGCATTTAAACTTCTGTTCGGTTCCATCACTCTGACGTGTTCATCCCAGCTCTGACCCCGCGGATCGGCCCCGTCCCGTGCTGATAAAACAGCTGCCGGGGATAAAAAGGAACGACTCCCGCCGCTCAGGCACCGCTGGGATTCGAACCCAGGATCTCCTGTTTACTAGACAGGCGCTTTAACCAACTAAGCCACGGCGCCGGGCGGTGGACGAGGCGGCGCCGCGGCCCCAACACCGCTCGGTGGGGCGGGGAGGGGGGAACGGCCGCGGACGGACCGACCCACCGACAGACTGACAGACAGACAGACAGACAGACAGACAGACAGACAGCCTTTGCCGTGGCACAAAACACGCCAAGACCGCACGGGAAAGACGCGTCAATGTCGGCCTTTTGGAGGAGGAAGCGAAACCGCAGCGTGAACCCGCACGGCCCCGCTGCGTGCCCTGTGACCGCACACACACACACACACACACACACACACACACACACACACACACACATATACACACACACACACATATACACACACCCCGACGGAGGGTCGGAACAAACGCGTGTTCACGCGAGCTGAATAGCCGGGGAAACCGGTAGGAATGGTTCATGCCCCACGCAAGCTTTGCTGCTCCCGGCGAGCCCATCCCAGGAGCCAGCCCGGTGTCCGCGGGGGAAGGAGGGCACCCCACACCGGGCAGTGCCAGGGCGGCACCGCACACGAGCTGTGCCCAAAAGCTGCTCTCAAACCTCCCGAGACTCAATATGAGAGGTTTAGAAAGCAGGCACTCTTTAATCAGCACCTGGTGTGCTGGCTGTCGTTTCACCGAGCTGCACGCCGAGGTATTTTCGATACAGCTCCTATGTCACATCACACGATTATTCATTTTTCGTTTCCCACGTTGCCGTTACATATTCGTGACATTTCCCAGCTTATAGGCAGGTCCTTACAAGGTCTCTGAGGGTCTTCATCAGAGGTCCTCAGTGGTCTTTCTGTCTGAAGCGCCCCCCAAAGTTTTAAATAATGCCTTGTGAACTCCTTCGGACAATGCACCTGGTTAAAAAGTAACTGGGTGTTTCCTGGTTCGCTGTCTCATTGTTTTATCTTTAAATCACTTCGCTCAGCTATCTGTAGTTTCTATGTTGTAAATACTATCAGTTCTCATTACATTTCTAAACCCCAACATCAGAGCCAGCCCATAACCCAGAGGGCATCGGGAAGGATCCCGCCAGGAACAGACCTGTGGCCTTCCAGTCCCTGAAGGGAGCCTGCAATAAAAACTGACAGAGTATTTACACGAGTGATAGGACAAGGGGGAATGCCTTCAAAATGAAAAAGAGTCAGTTTAGATTAGATATTAGGAACCAAAATTGTTCCCTGGGAGGGTGGGCAGGCCCTGGCACAGGTTGCCCAGAGAAGCTGTGGCTGCCCCATCCCTGGAAGTGTCCAAGGCCAGGTTGGACGGGGCTTGGAGCACCCTGGGCTGGTGGAAGGTGTCCCTGCCCGTAGCAGGGGGTGGAATTAAATGGTCTTTAAGGTACCTTCCAGCCCAGGCCATTCTGTGATTCCATAATTACTCAGCTGGAGTGTAATCAGAACCTGCAAAGCAGAGAAATTGCTGTGGCAATCTAACAGGCATCCAAGGCATATTTACAGCCAAATTACAGGTGTTACTCTCCAAATAATTCCCAGAGGAGATCAGCCACCCTTGGCTTAGTCCAAAACAGCCTTACAGCTTTCTCATCAGGTACCTAAGAGCAGGGACTGGGAAATTACTCAAACTGCAGTGGCACAAAAGCCAGGAAAAATAGGCAGATAAATCTGCTGCTCATGAATTGTCCATAATTACCACGTTCTCCACCAAACCTCCCCTGCACACAGACGTGAACCTACTGCTGCAGGTGAGAGCAGGGCAGGGCTGGAAACGAGCTGGACTCACATGGTACTCAGACACTACACAGGTGATGGTAACCAACAGAAACCAGAAATAAGTAAAACTTGCTGGTTTTTATTAAAACCAGAATGTAAGAATTCATCTTCCTTTGTGTTTTTTTTTTTTATTTGTTTCATAGAGTATTCATTCAAAAGAAAACTTCCAACCTGCTCACACCACCGATGCAAAAGGAACCAGGCCTCTAAAAAGCTACTGCTGTCTTTTTTCATCTTTCAGTGGGCAACATTGGAGTTTTGATTTTTCAAGCTGAGAGGAGAAAGAAAGAAAGAACACTTTCAATTCTAATATAAGATTAATTATTCTTGGACTAATCTCTTCTAAAGCACAGAAGTTATTTCTGTATTACTAACAACATTAAAGCCAAATTTAATTCATCTATAAAATATGCATATTTTATGTGATCTGTTTAAAAAAAAACCAAAACAAAACATGAGGAGCATAGACATAGCATTTTCTTTTAGCCTCTGTAAAAAAACCAAAAAAAAATTAATTAAGGAGTAAAGAGGTGAAACATTGCTGGAAAATAACACCATTTACCACCTAATACTTATTCAAAGCCATAAATCTGTACAAAAATAGTATGCCCTAGTAATAACTTTCATTTAACCTTCACATAATTTAAACAAGGAAGGAAAAAAAAAATAATCTACCTACTAAGATCTCTTTGTATTCCACAGCTTAACTGCATTCCAGGCTGCCACATGCCCAGTCCCAAATATTTTCTCCAGTTTAAGTTCCCTTCAGAAAGAAATGCTGGAAAGGTTGAAAACACTATTTTTAGGAATAAGGCTTCCAAATATTTTGAAACACTAAATCTTTTACTAATTGGTATTCTCATGTATGCTGAATAGATATAATCCTCTCAGGGCTGCTCCTAATAAAGGACTGCTGCCCACAGTCCTTGCTGGAGGGAGCCTTTATTACACAGAATTCATTTATGCTGCATCATGCCAGACTATGGACTTACTCTCAGTGCCTGAAAGCTCCTTTTCCAAATTTTTTTAAGGGGTATGACAACAAGTTGGACACAAGTTCATGGTCTTATTCATGGTTTTCCTGAAAGAACTCTTCCTGGTGTCCACTGCCAGCAAAGATTCCTGTTTGTCCTTGTAAAGAAGGACTGGGTCATCCAAAGAACAAAAGGAAACCTGCCAATAATTTGCATAGAAATGTATTTTCTTTGGCAAGATTGAAATGGTGTATTCATTTAAAATTGTTTAAAGGTTCCCAAAGGACAAGCAAGCAGTTTTATTCTCTAAGCATCATGCAGCACAAGTCATATTTCTACTCCTGGGGATTTTATTCTTCACCTGATACATCCATGCAGCTATTAAATGGATTAGTGCAATGTGGTTTATTATTCTTCATACAGAATACTGTGGGTAGAGCAAGGTTAGGGCTAAGTCTGAACTTTATATGTCTATTATATATACAGCTGTACAGTCCCAAGACCACCAGATTAATTCAAAAATCAGGAGAAACAGAAGGTGGCAATGGCAAATTTTTTCTCACTGGAGAAGGCAGATGACAGAAGGTACAGTTGGATACTCTTTCAGAGTCACTTTATTGCAGCCATAAGAAATATTTCTTAAATTCTGGTGTAAATGTAACAAAGGATGGCATGTAAGCCAACCATTTGTACCAGATGTGCATGAGTTCACTCATGCAGGCACAGCTTTACACGCTCACACACATCACCTGATTTTTGAGATCCCTGAGTCCGCCGTGCTAAACTTGACACAGATCCTCCTGCCCTAAATTCATTTCTGTGCCAAATGGTTCAGTCTTTTTCCAGAATAAAACCATATTTTATGTGAATTCTGATTTTATTTTTTTTTTGAGCCAATACAGTATCATAATTTACTTTTTGGGTGGCTTGATGGGTATCCAGTTTTTAACTGTTCTGTCTTGGCAGTTTGGGGCTTTACTCTTTTTTACCTGACTATTATCTGACCAAAGCAGATGCATAGAAAAAACAAACAAACAAACAAAAACCAATCAGACAAACAAACAAACCCTACACTAAAATGGATACATAACAATAATATTAGATTAAATACTAAACCACTTCTATCACAGTCAACATAATTTGATTTCTAATTAACTAGTCATGAAACCGTTTACAAAAAAAAGTTGGACATTTTTTCTAATTGCTATACTTGAAGTATTGTCAGAATGCACCCAAACAATGCACCCAAATATTAAACATATTCTCAGAATTTCTGTTTATTGATACTTTTAGGAACGTACACATTTTCACTGCTGACACATTTATGAGACTTATTTAAAATCTTAAAAAGCTGCTCACTGCTTTTCAATACCTGCTATTCAACAAGAAAGCCTGATAAAAAAATATTAGAGAAATATAAGAAAAAGAAGTTATTTTTCATGCAGTTTCACTTAATGGGGACTGACAAGGAGGAAAACAGACAAAAGATCTTGTAAATCCCCTACCCAAACAAATTGAGGCACTGTAATAAAAAGCATGTTTCAATAGCATTAAGCTTAATGTTCTTTCCTTCCTGACACCTCTTTAGAATTCATGTTTTAGAAATCAGAATACATAACCTCAGCTTCAAAAAACTCCTCAGAATTCTTATAAGCTGATTTATGTCCAGGAGCACATGACTATTACCTGCCTTGATTTAGTAATGCTCTTGTAGAAGAGGCCTATTGCTCTGCAGGAGCACCAGGTGTAGAAAGCCAAAATATTTCTAAAAACAAAAATGCACCTGTATATGAAAATTGATGTCCTTGCCAAAAAGCGCTATTTAAAAAGGACTGTTACTACTACATTCCACTCCCAAAAAAGTATTTGACAATTTCTGCAGAGAGAAAAATGCAACCAATCTGTGTTTTCAGACTAGAAATCTGCCAGCTTTCCTTTAACACTGAAAATCCCTTTCTGCATAGAGTATGATGTGTGGTTAAACAACAAAGGGATAGAACTGAACAAGTTTTGAGCCTCTTGCTTGTCTGGTTTCTGTCACTGAAGGTATATGATCCATCTCTTCAATATTCCACAATCTCAAAGTAGAATCCCAACAAAGAGATGCCATATTGCATGTTACCAAAAGAGGGATTGACATTATTTCCATAAGGATAGAATCTTATCTCAGATGAGCACTGCCAGTATGAGAGCTAAAACTCTCTCATAATTACACACCATGTCTTTGGAAACAATCTGTAGCAATCTGAAACTGCCCACACATTTTAAAATAAGAACTGAACATACTTAAAAAAAATTCTTTTTAAAACTCTACCGTAATTCCTTGAGGTAAATACTGATTGCAACTTGATCACTGTTCAACTTCATCAAAAAAAAAAAAAAAAAGAGCAGAAACTAAACCTGTTTTCACTTTTATTTAGAAGTTGGATCCCAAAACCACATCAGCAATTCATGACTACCTTCACAGAATCATAGAATGGGTTGGAAGGGACCTTAAAGACCATTCAATTCCACCCCCTGCCATGGGCAGGGACACCTTCCACCAGCCCAGGGTGCTCCAAGCCCCGTCCAACCTGGCCTTGGACACTTCCAGGGATGAGGCAGCCACAGCTTCTCTGGGCAACCTGTGCCAGGGCCTGCCCGCCCTCACAGGGAACAATTTTGGTTTCTAATATCTAATCTAAAGCTACTCTCTTTCATTTCAAAGGCATTCCCCCTCGTCCTGTCCCACATGTTCTCATAAATAGTTTCTCTCAGTTTCTTGTTTTTCCTGATCACAGCATCTGTCACCAGCCCCTCTGACCCTACACTAAAGCAAAATTTAACTGTATCACCAGGAAAAAAAACCTATATTATTTTCAGGATAGCAAAAACAGCTATTTGTACCATACACCCATTGTGAAAAGCAGTCAGAAAATTCTTACCTGACTGCTTCTTGTCCTCTCAAGTTAAAATGCTGCTGGGAAGTTCATGCTTCCCTGAAAGCATCAGCTTTTCCCATCCCTGGCAAGCAGCAGGCACAACCACAGCCACACAGCTTCTCTGGGTTTAAGCTCCATTTAAGCACAGGTATTTTCTACTTTTTTAACAATTTAATGAGGAAATGTTAAAAGAGAGTTGGCTCAGTACCTTAAAAAAAAAAAAAAATTGAGGTTGTTGACTGTGTGAGAATGAATGGAGGGAAGAGCTGTGGGAAGAGAGAGTGGCTTCCCCCCATTTTAAGGGAAAGAACCCCGTTCTGGAAGCAGGCCAGGCCAAGCAGCTGTGTTGGATACCCTCATTCTGACAACAGCAGCACAGCTGGTTTGAGGTTAACAGCATTCAGTTGGCTTAAGAATAGAAACAAGTTAAAATACAACATTAATTATTTACTCCAGCTGGGAGGCTGCCCAAACGTGAACGGTATTAACAGATAAAATTCCTACAGCTTAGGAAGGCACAGTGTCATTTTGGTAGGCAAATGCCACACCTCAGAAATACAATGACAAGATAAACATCTATTCTTCCAGCACAGAGTAGTCAAACACACGTACATAAGACATGGGGTTTGTAGCAGAATCTTTAAAACATGTTTTTAAATTTAGTTAGGAGCCCAGAATATAATCATACCAAAGCACAGAAACCAGAACTGGAATTCTCCATAGTTACAGAGATATCAACATTTAAACAGATGCCTTCTTTTCTTATGGGAACCCAAGTTAGCTGCAGGGATTGCTGTGAGCTGGGACATTTGGAGCAGCAGTGTTAGACTCTGCAGGGTAGGTCAGCTTACATTTAAGGTAATGTTTGGGAGGCACAGCCTCCTGTGCTAAGATGAGACTTTACACGTGACAATCTGGGGGTAAGACTGGGACTGCCAGGGACAGTGAATGGTCACACTGCACAAAGACCCAGCACTGCAAATCTAGACAGGGCTTGAATTCTCTGAAATTGATATCTGCAAAATACATACACATAACTTTACAAATGCTGTTAATCCTTCTCTTTGGCCCATGTCTGATCATTAGCTCAAGTCTGTCAGATCATTTCCACTAAAATAAGAAATTAATTAAAGGTATCATAATACAATAGGAGTTATTTGCAAAAAATAAAATCACGATGGCTCAGAAAACATTAATGAGAATTGGACTTTTTTATATAAATCCAGCTATTACCACCCCAGCTTCTGGGTACTATTACTGTGAATATAGAAGGAAAAGCAAGCCCAGCTCTAAAAAGGGATAACTAGACATGAAAGAGCTGCCTCATTTACAGAACTGTCCACCTGGAAAAGTGCTTGGGCCACTTCCCTGTCACTCTGAGCACTAATTACCCAAATCAAAGTCTTAGTCCTCTGTTTTGATAAAAGCTGATGGATGTCTTTATATACAATTTTTTCTATTTTTGCATTAGTAATAAACTTAGACACTGGACAAGGCCACCCTGTTCAAATCTTATAATGTTAATTTAATCAATCTTAAATGTCTCTTCTGACACTGTTGGTATCATACCCATTTATATCTAGAAAAGAGGGAGATACGTTCAGACTTACCTGAGATCAAACAATTAGCAGCACCAAAACTGGGACCAAAATCAAGCCTATTTACACTAACTGTATTTTATTGTGCCAACAAAGAATGTTGTGTTTCCTTGTTTATCAATAACAAAGCAATAAATAAGAGCTTTGCAGTTGTACCTCCTGCCAGATGCAGCCAAAGGATACCTACAAGTATTTTTCCTGTTCCCATATCCCGAGCCTTGAGAGTGTTACCACATGTTGATGTTACCACTCTAAAAATTACATTAATGAAAACAGCAAATTGATGTTGTCGCTGAAAAGGAGATATTTAAAAAATACACGGCAACATTTAATCCTGACAATGATTTGACATCCTCACATCCATCAATTCAGAACAGATTCTTAAGGGCTACAGCAACAATTAGCTCACAGCTCAGCTGAAAAGGGGATTATCTATATTTCAGTGAGAAAGTAATAATGAAAATGTCATGTACATGACCTGCAGTGCAAGCAGTCAATTACATCATTACAATACATTTAATTACTTCTAACATTAGAATAAATCTAAAGCCCTTATGATGTCTTTAATGAAAGTGTTCTTGTCAGTGGGTTCTTTTTGGTTTTCAGTGGTTATGTTGCTGGGTAACCCTCTACCACAAACCCTGCCCTGCACAAACACAAAGCTCCATTAGACACCAAAGCTGTTCAATAAAGTTTACCAAAACTGGCAGGTTTCCAATGAATGGGGCTCAAAAATTTTTCCCTCGCATGGTTTTATTAAAATATTCCCAAATATCTAAAGTAATATTTATATTGGAAGTCACTAGATGTGAGAAACATTTTAGTACCATTTTGGCTTCTTATTTTTAGCAAGTTCATAAGCTGTCACTTTTATATATTTCATCTGAGAAATTTGATGACATTCTAACATTCTAACAACTAAAAATACAGCTATATTACTAAAAACTCTTTATTTTTTCCATATGTGTGTAAATTCTGTAACCAACAAACTCTCTGCTCCTAAACAGAAACACTTCAAGCAAAATACCACACAAAGTTTATGAACTGGCAGCATTTTGGATTGGAAAGTGGTGTCCAGGGCTGTTCACAAAGCTATTTTACCTTTAACTGCTGTTCAGCAATTTTTCAAAATAAACACAGTTGCCATAGGCAGTGTGGCATGTGTACTACTCAGTGATCAAAAAACTAATCAGTTAAGACCACAGTCTGATAAAAATTGATTTAATCTATGACTTAGTGACAAAATATGGAAGAAATAGTATCCCTGGAGGCACTGCATGACCTACTTAACCAAATGTTAATATATGCTGCAGTTATTTTAATTATTATGTCCACAGATTGACACTGGATCAAGATGCATTTCTTCTTTTTTTGATGAGACAGGCTCAGTGGAAAGGCCACAGAATACTGAGAAACGTTACAGACAGAAGAGAACTTCTCTGAAGGGATAAATCTCACTGACAAACCAACCCCTGAACTTTGGCTAATTCAGTGTTGTTCTTTTATACAAATGACATGTATTTATTTATCTCCTTCAGAACACATGGCAAAGAGAGACTTCCAGCCCTGTGTAACTCAGAAGCAGAATTTAAAAAGTCCTTTGCCCTAAAAGAGGCTTTAATCTATCAGAGTATTCCAACATGCATTTATGATGCCAGAAAGATTCCAGTTTAATTCAGCAGAGTAACTCAACATTTCAAAGTATCACAGGATCGCTCATCCTACCTTCCTCTAGATAAACCATCCTCTATTTCCATGATTAACCCAATTATTTCAATCAGGTTTTGTCTGTGTAAGTACCAAGAGGTTTCAGAATCTGTCTGAAATCTTAAACTCCCTTTATTATGTGTTCTTTCATGTGTCTTCAATATGAGAACAAAATCTTGTACTTCTGACCACTACTGCCCTTTCTCAACATCAAGTCTCAGATCTAGAGCTGCTTCCTCACCAGGACTTTGACTGCAAGGAGCTCTCCTGCTCACTTGGCAGCTCCTAATAACAGACAAAACTTGAAAGTAAATTTATTTTTCACTTTTTCACTTATTTTCTGTGTGTGTGTCAGTGTACTAACTGACACCAGAATCATTAGGAATGTTTCTAAGATAAAAGATAAAAAAACCCAACCCAGATCAAAGCTACTGTGTGTTCTTGTTCTATATTTTATGAGTCACAAAAGTCTTGCAGTCAAAACTGCCCTTCTAGACTTACCCAGCCTTTGTCTGCTGAATGTGCTATTAATCTTTGTTTTCCCAAAGATTTGTGGACTCTCACTCCACAGAGATGCTGTTTGCTGTCAAGAGGAACTTCAAATGTGTTCTCAGTGCACTCAGCTGTTTGATATCTGCTCTTTCAAAGGGGAAAAAAGAGAACCCCAAAGTGAAATTCTCAGGGCTGGCCCAGCCACCCGAGATCAAGTCCACCACACTCTCCTGAATTCTAAAATGACTTCAGTGGTTTCTGCAGGGGAGGAAATTAATGTCTTAATACATCTTCCATAATTCTTGCTATCAGAAAGTCCCCAATAATCAGGCAAACACTTTTAGATGGATTCTGAAAAATAAGTATTGCTCACCAAGTGTTGAATAAATCTTAGATAAAGACTACAAAAATTCCTTAAACAGAAATTAGACACTTCAGGCAAGTGGCACGTTACAGCCTTTCCAACAAAATGAACACTCATGGATTTACTGTACTTTAAAAAAAAATAATGGATTATCTTCTTATTTTCAGGTTTTAATTACAGTTTACTTACAGTAACTGCAGGGAGGTCTCCCCTCAGTCTCCTCTGCTCCAGCTGAACACACCAAGTGCCCTCAGTGTCCTCACACGGCTCCAAATCCAGGCCCTTCCCCATCTCCGTGTCCCTCCTTTGGACACTCTCCAATGGCTCAATCTCTCCCTTCCATTGTGTCCCCCCAAAGTGCCCCAATGTTGAGGTGAGGCCGCCCCAGGGCAGAGCAGAGGGGACAATCCCCTCCCTGGCCCTGTGGAACCCCCCTAGTGACAGGTGACAGTGTGATGTCACCCCGGTCACTGTCACCCTCTGTGCCCGACCCCTGAGCCAACTGCTCACCCCCCACAGGGTGTGTTTATCCAGCTGTGGGCATGGCCAGTTTGTCCAGAAGGATCCTGGGAGAGACAGGATTGAAAGCTTCACTGATATCCCAATCACTACAGCCGCCTTGGAGACGAAAAAAAAGGTTTGGCACTGTCAAAGTGACAGTTATTAAACTGTAAATGTCATGACTAACACCCTGAGAGAGTTACTTTTATATCTCCTATCTATAATATTTGCTTAAGACTGCCACATGTCTGTTTGCTTTGGAACTCCTTATTGAAAGCTGGGACTTTTTTCATTCTGGACTTCCTGGTTTCTTTGAGCTGGCAACCCACAGATCTTGGATAACCTGAGCATTGCCTGGACTTCTGGCACATTTGGGGCTTTTCCATTATGCCTGGAAAAGGTTGGGTTGTGGTAAAAACCTACTGCACAGCAAGAAGCCAATATTTTAGGTACTTTATAAATTATTTGAATTTGTATGACATTAAGGCACTACTGTGACTCATTACCAATTCTTAGATGAAGTCATGACTGCTTAATGTACATCAGAGCTCGACACCTGCAATCTACCTAGCACAGATACATTGTCATTTGCTTGCATAACACATACCTGTATCACTCCAAGCCTTCTTACAGACTTAATTAATTTAGATTTGATCACCTGGAATCTCGACACTTCCCCTATTCAGACCTAGCCATTGCTTTGCCCAGAGTGGTTGGAATTTTAAGGAAATCCCAGCAAACTAAACAAAACTTTACAGAGCAAGAAAAGAGATGTTCAGTTGAGACTGAAATAAAAGGAAAAAGGCAGTGACAAGGATGAAAACACCACGGTCGTGCTGGTAACAACTGTCTGATCCCTGCTTTATCTTTCTCCACGAAGAATCCCACACATAAACAAGTCAGAAACGGGAACTTCCAGGAGAAAAAGAGCAAGCTTTGTGTATCAACCTTCAGATTTAAAATATTAATGAGCTGGAGCTCTGATTCAGTGTATGCTACACGTGCTTAAAAGAGTCACTCTAATGTCAAGGAACATGTCAGGAGCATGAAATAGTTCTATTTATCTGTGACTGCAAAAGCATTTACAGCTGCTGTTCTTAAACTTCAGCAAAAATCTCCAGGAGGCTCTCTGATGATTCAATCTTCACGCCCGTGTAACACTCCTTGTTTGATTTCAGCTTTCAGATTTTCTCTTTAATTTGTTGTGTTCGTAACACTTGCAGAGTTTCACTGCATAAGAGCACGAAAGTATTTTTGTGTCCTCAAAGCAAGAACGGCAGGAGCTCACAGGATCACTGTGTCCTCTCAGAACTGTAAATGCAAGCTGGAAAGGAACAGAGCAACGTTTAGGAAGAGTTTTCCTTGAGATTATTTTTGACAGCTTAGTCCATGAGGGGGAGTAGGAAAGCAGGAACCAGAAGAGAATATACCTGAAGTTCCACTTGCCTGAGCAAAGCTCTCATTCTTTCCCTGGGACTACCTTGGAGCAGATTTACCAAATCTGGTCGAGAAAAAAAGATGTCGATGGATATGGATTGTATTTTTGTTTTTCTGGAGGTTTGGTTTGGTTTGTTTTGTCAATTCTTCTTCCTCTCAAGTCTCTCTTAAGTCTTTTAAACACTTGTTTCCTTGATTCTGGTCCATCTAAGGGCATCAAACTCTTAGACCACACGTTTTAGACAAGACTGTTACAAATTTTGTCAAAGGTATTTTGAAAAGGTATAAATAGTTTTCTTTGTACTACATAAAATAAGGCAGATTTTAATCACAGTATTAATCTTGTAGCTCATCAGCCTTAGTAATTTGTGTCAAAATGATACAACTGTCCTGCACAGGGCCAGGAGTCAAACTCGATGATCCTGATGAATCCCTTCCAACCCAGCCTATTCCATGAGAGTTCAGTGGTTTACAGCTGCTATAATAAATGCTATATACAATTTGGACAGTTAAAAATAACCCCAAACACAGCCTGAGACTGCAAAACTGCAACTTGAAATTCTGCTTTAGCTTCATTAAAAATACTTGCACCCAATACAGATTTTACATTGCCTTGGTTTTTAACTTAACTCAGACTGAAACTTACTCTCCAGCACTTTAGAGGTCCTAGGCATACAAGATTATTACCATACAAAACTCATTTAACAACATTAAAGTTTATTAAAATGCTTTGTTTAATGAATTAAAACAGAGCCTGCGGTATTTCAGATTATGCTGCCCAGAAAGGGGTCTTTTCAATGCTCTATAATCCATACATTTTGAACACATGAAACATTCACAAAATAAACATAAGCACATTTACTTTCAAAGAAATTCAATATGAATACTGTATCTCTAGTGCTTCACATTATACACCACTGATCTACCATCATGGAGGAGATCAAACATTGGAGATCAAGTCCCACAGTACTGAGGAAAGCAAGAGGCTTCTTCAATACTGAAGTTGTTTTAATCTAGAAGGGAGAAAGAAAAAGAGAAAGGTCACTCTGAACAGTAACATGCAACATCCCCACCTGCACTTGTTCAATTTGTAATTCCAATTCAAAATACCTTCCAAAAATATCAGCCATCTTTAATGATAATGTCCACTAACCAACAGGGCTCTCTACTTAGTGCCATTTACCTGAAGAGGTTCCTATCCTAAAATTAATTACTCCCTATATTAGGATGTCTAACATCTGTAATCTTTCCTCACTGAAGTCAGCAGTATTTAACAACTCATAAACTGATGTTTTGGTTACTCACTGCAAAATTTGCAAGTGTTTAAGTGACCTTTCTATTTACCTTCTTAGAAGTTCTTTGGGTGACAGGCCTGTGGTATCCATATCACTGCTGTCACTGCTCTCGGTAGTGTCTGAGCTGCTTTCTTTTTCTGATTTTTTATTCTTGTGTTTTCCTTTGTTTTTCTGCTTCTTATGTTTCTTTTTCTGTAAAAAGAAGATAAATAGTCCCTTATTTCCTTGTGAAAGACTTGGATTTTCCCGGAAGTCGACAACAGAAAAAAGTTGATTTCAGTGAAGTCTCCAAGCCTGACTGAAACAGAGCAATGACCAATCACTCTTTTCCACTACTCAGACTGAGCTGAAGAAAATACAAACCAAGACCCTGCATTTCACCTAAGCACTCAACTCCCTACAAAATGCAAGTTTCATGACTATAATGCAGTTCCCAGAACGTGCCTGACACCTTCAGCACACAGCCTGAAACCACCCACACTGCTGTGTCTGTAGCCAAGTCGTATACACGGAAAAAGCAGCATCGCAGTGGGACAACTTCCTCGGTTCCAAAACATCCCAGGAATTCTGGTGCTTAAATTCTAGTCCCAGTATTATGTATTCCCTGCAACCTGGTATAAAGAATAAAAAATGTGGACTGGCAGGTCAGTTTATTTACATGAAATACCTTTTCTTTTTTACGTTTATGTTCTTTCTTTGCCTTGTGCTTCTCTCTTGTTTTCCTATGCTTTTCTTTCCTGCTGGACCCAGGAGAGCTTGCTGGCACCACTGTTTGCCAAGCAGCACCTAAAGCACAAAGCAAATGCATAAACAGTAAAAAAAAAGAAAAAAAGGACAAAAAAAGTAATTTGATTATTACATTCTGTATTACTTTTAACCTAACAGGATAGTTAAAACAAACAAACAAAACTCCTAAGCTTTCAAATGGAAATGAAATGTCTAAAAATCCTGTTGTAATTAAATGCCTTGGTGTTTGAATTATGCCATTAAATGTGCAGAATTTACACTTCTAGAAAGCTTACAGAACCTACCAGAAGAAAAAGCTGGAGGCAGCTTTGGTCCAAATTCCTCTGCTGCATCCAGCTCCTGCTTTGAAGTAGACAATGAAGAAGTGCCAGGATCAGCTGCAGCAGCCACACTCTCTGTGAAAAAAGCCAAAGAATCCTATATTTGAAAGGAACAGAAGAAAACACTTTTTCCAGGAAGTGCTGAAGGATGCTCTGGCCAATTGGATTACTGGAATTCTGAAACATGTCAACATACTGTGGGGTTTTTTTCCCTTTAAATCAAAATTTGCCTGTTACACTACACGATTATTAATTAATACCAGTGCATTTGTTTGCTTCTATTTTTTAACACAGAAATATTTTTCCACTACTTAGAACTAATAAAAAACTCCACAAGATGCATAAATTAATAAAGGCTAAAAGTTAAATGTTAATAGAACCAGCTGTGACAGGAAATGAACAAAGTATTTCCATTTTCAGTGTGCTCTAGCACTAGATGTTTTCCTCCCCCTCACTGTTTAACAAGCATATTGCATTGGGCACTTTGCTTGTAAAACCTACACAAGACAAATGGCAGCACAAATAACAGGATAACATGCAAGGCCTTATTCTGTGCTGCATTATTTGGATTTTCTACATGCCCAGCTCCACCAATTCCAGATGATCTGCACAGGAGTGCAGTCCTAGAGTATGTGAGTCATAAACCAACCTTTTGCAAGGTTTTTATTTTATGTTGCATAAAAATGAACATCCATTAGGGACTACCTTGTACCCCAGAGGAAGAACTGTCTGTTTGTTTATCAACTTGCTGGGTGGTTTCTGACTCTGTTACTGAAGTAGTTGGTTGCTGCTCCTCATCACTCTCTTCTTCAGAGGAAGATGATTTTTCATCTGAGGAACTCACAAAGATGGCCTTGAATAAGTCCATGGGTGGTCGTTTGCTTTCTTCCTCCTGATCCTTTCTTTCATTAGCTCCCTGCTGAACAGCACCACAACAACCTGCAGTTAAACACTAAAGGAACTAACAGTCCCTCTCTGGGAAGGAACAACTTCAAACATGCTGGCAGGCATTTACAGGCATTTACAGATGTCACAATAGCTGTGAAACGCACGACCTTAGGAACCAAAATAGTGCAGATGTGAAGTGCTGCGAAACTAAGCCAGCGTCCTGGACCTGGGAGTGCACTTTGTGCTACACAGTTGAAAACAGAATTTGCAATATTTGGGGATCTAACTCATTATTTCAAACTTCAATTATATAATAATAAATTTAAGCAAAAGGAAAACATCACCTTTCTCCCCAAAATATGCACCCTCCTCCATTCTGCCTGTGAGCAGAGTGAGGGTGACTGAATTTAGTTCCCAGTCTGCTGAGATACATTTTTTCTCCTCTGAAGCTGCTACTTCAAGTACAGTCAAACCTGCTGTCCTTGTGAGCTGCAAACATTTTACATCTCAGAGTTATAACCTCAAAATTCTTCCAAGTACAATCTCATGCCCCTGCTCTTGAGTTGGCTCTTGAGCAAAGTGATCTGTAGGAAATCAATTCATGTATTATCCAATCTTATTTCTGGGTTGTCAAGGTCCAAACCCTGTAAACTCACCTCAGTGGGAAGAGTTTCACTTGGCCCAGTTGCACATTTTTCTGGAGCTGGCACTGGTGGCTGCTGCTGAACATCAGCTTTTGATCTAGCAAGGCTAATGAATTCACTGATAGAATCTCTCTTCTCCTTCTCTTTATCCGACATATCCCACCTTGAAGGTTTCTTTGGTTCTAAAAACATTCAAAACATTCAAATCAGTTGCATGCCAAATTATCCTGCATTTCACAGCCTGTTTGATTTTAAATTACTCTGCTTCTTCTTCAGTTTGACGTTTTTTAAATCTTTCTAATGAATATTTGACCTATAAAGATCTTCTAGGTAAAAGAGATTAGCATTATATCACTAACTTAGGTTTTTATGTTACTGAAACTTTTTTCAGTTTCTTTATTTAGGGTTTTTAATTAAAAAAAGTTTGTTTTTTTTTGTAAACTAAAAAAAGATGCTCTTTCTGTACTACTATCTTGTTTATAGCTAAGTTAATAAAGTAACAACAAACTTACTGTTGTGGCTGTTACTCTCTTGGATTTGTTTGTTTGTTGTTGGAGTTGCAGACGTGGTGGGCTCAGGGACAGTTAAGAAGTTAAACACAGAATACTTGTCTCTTTTCACTTTTGGTAAACCAACTATGGAAGAACTAGAGGGAAATAAAAACGTTTGTTGATTATTGTTTTCAGCACAGAAAAGGCCTCAAATTATCTACAGCAAGCTGAAAGACCTACAGCAGTCCTTAAAATGCATGCTGTTTTGTCCCCATGTTTCATGATGCAAATAAAAATATTGGCAGTTCTGCATCACATTATGACACAAGAAGAAAACACCAAGGCAGATTTTCCACCAGCAAACAAAAACCTCAGAATTTCCCAATATAAAAATATAAATCTCAATCATCTTACTCAGGATAAGGATCACGAACATTAAATCTTTTACACAGCAGCTTGTCAGGGTGCCACTCAAACTTGTCTCTTGTGAGTTTGCCAAACATCTTCATCTTCACAGCAGTTTCCTTATCATCGATATCATTCTGAAAAAGGCAAACATTTACAGCTGCTAAAGAAGGCACAACTTACTGAACTATTAATAAGACTTGAAACAAGACAAACATAATAATTAAGGGCTGTTCAACAAAACACTTTTCTGGATGCAGTGAGTGTTTTCAAAAGATGAGCAGCATCTTTTGATGCTGGAATGTTTGAACAGAAGGGCAACAAAACAGTGACAAATCCACAAAAGGGTTTTAAAGAAGGAGAAATTGAGGGTTGAGGCAGCAACTGCAGCTCCAAGGTATCCAAGAGAACAGCAGGTACCTCTTGGTCTCGAGGAACTTCGACTTTGTCAACGTCATCTTCGTACTTGGCCCGAGTGAACCTGGAGGAGAGCGTGGAACTGGAGGATCTGTAGAACATGGCAGCACGGACAAACTCCTCCTGCTCCCTGCCCCGCTCCCATTCTGTCATGTTGGGGTCTAAAAAACGCTCCAGGGCATCTGCTGTGAGAGCAGGAGAGAAATGCTCAGCAGGGTCACAGTTACTGAGCTCCAACACCTCTGAAACAATCACATCATAAGCAAACATCCTTGCGAGTATTAAATGAGTATTTAGCTTAAGGACAGTTTATTCTCAACTGTGTTAATCCTTGATAAATGGAGGCAGCTTTTCAAGATAGCATTTGCCAAATGCAAAATAGATATTTTGAATAATTTTGCTCGTAAACCTAACTCCTTAATCACTGCCCTCTAAGAAATGTTCAGAATATTTAATGTGTTTAAAAACAAAAGTATAATGCAAAGATTTATCAAATAACTAAGCCACAGAACAGAGTTAAACAAGGACTAAGCCTGGCTAGGCTTTGGGAACTTTAAGAGGCTTCCTGGAATATAAAGTGCCCACTGATAAACACAGAGTTTGGACGCAGGTTTTTATATAAACCATACAGACCCTGTTTACAGCAACAGGTTCACTTTTTCTCCCAGAAGGAAGAGGAAATAACACCAGCCAAACAATCCCTCTTACAGGAAAACAGAACTTTAATCATTCCAGGTATTTAAATATTCCTGCATTTTCATCATTATTACTAGGGAGGCATTTACAGCATAATAGAGTCATAACTGAGGGTACTCAATTTTACACAGGGAAAATCCCAGTCCTGAACAAAGGAACTTGGGGTTCAAAGCTCAAGTAACCTGTCCCACTGTGGTAGCCAGAGGAAGCTACTAACCAGGAAATGATTTTTTGATCGAATTAAAAGGACTATTTAAAGAAAAAAACCCAAACCAAAAACCAAACCACAATTAAAATAACAAAACCAGGTTTTCTATCTGTCCCTAAATGCTTTCCTCTGTGACATTTTGCTGGTGCCCATTTTCTTCTTCTCCAATGACCCCTTTGTACTTAAAAATTTGAAAACCAAACCAACCCCGTTTTGTTGGTGTTTTTGTTTGTTTTTTGTTTGTTTGTTTTTAATTTTAAGGTAGTCTAGATTCACAGGCTGCTGAGGAACTCCCTAGATCCACTTCAGCTTTCTACACCTTACAGAAAAATCACAGCACTGGACAACTCACCACAAGGCACTGTAAGCCCCTGGTTTAATTTAAGATGCACCACAGTACCATTTAACAGCAAAAATCTAAACAAAATGAAAGGAGACAGAAAGAGTTTTACTCCTTAAAGAGGAACAAACTGGATGAAAATGCTTATTCTACTGACCAAAGCTGCAGTCTTTCTTGGCAAATGTAATGCCTAAAAATCAAGACTTGCTGGCAATTAAATTACTGAGCCGTTTTCCTGAGATCAAAAGGACAAAATATCAGTAAAAATTTCTTTTAACATTGGCCCTGAAAAGAAATAGAGGGAGAGATGCTGTGGAATTCAGGAAGAGAACTCACAGTGGACATATAATGCACTGGAATAAAAAAAAGAAGGGGGAAAAAAAAAGGAAAATAATTAAAATCAAGAAATGTTTTACCTTTTTCTCCTTGTTTAAGACTTTTCACAAAATTTTCGTATCTTTTTTGTTTTTCTGGATTTCTTGCAAATGGTTTGAAGTCACTGGAACCAGCATTTGCCAACTGCCCCTCCAGCAGCATTTGCCATTTGGGAGCAGCATCCTCTGGGGGGGCTGCCTGGAATCTGTTTTGGGGCTGCTGAGCCACTGGTTTTGCTTTCATTTGTTGTTCAGATGCTTGTTTCACTTCTCTGAGTCTTTCTCTATCCTTCTCAGACAGATATTCCAAAACAGAAGGAGCTGGACCTAAAGCAGAAAAAAAGCAGTAAAAGATAAATAGAAATTAAAAACTCCTAGAATTATTTCTTCCACTATGGGTACACATTCAGAGAAAATGCTCTTAAGCAGAAATAAAAAATAAAATTGCAGAGATGACAGATAAAAATGTGGCCACTATTATATCTTTTATGCCATTTACCACATATTTACATATAACTTTATAAAGTTCACAATTGTACATACAAATGTGAGGCACAGCTACACATTTGAATGTATTTCAGTGAAACCTCATTTTACAGGAAAAAAATCCTCAGAGCCTCCTACATTCACAAAAGGCCACGGGAAAACCCAACCAAGCACAACGAAACACAGACCAAATATTTAAGCAAATGAAAATACAGCCAGCTATGCCAACAATGCCAGTGCTGTGATGAAACAGAGCACTGGAATGGTATTCCAGCTATGGGAACTAGATTTGGTTATGTTTGTATCAGAAAGTAAGTGTTCAAGGCCAGCTTTTCCTGTCAGACAAAGCCAAGCAAAGGTGGTACCTTTCAGCCCAGTCTCTCCCAGCAGTTCCCTCCTCTGAGCTGCATCCAAAGCGTGCCTGCTCTGCTGTGCTGGATCACTCCCCAGCTTCCCAGTGGATTCCTCCAGTGCCTTCTGCAAACGGGAGTTTTCTTGCCCAGCTGCTATCACAGGTCGGAAGTAATGAACTGGTCTGTAATTTCGGGGCAGGTGAGGTGGTGGGTAAATCTTTGGGGCCACAGAACAAAATAAATCCACTCAGGGAGAGAACTTTGTATGGAACACTTGCAAAACGTGTTTCAGAAAAAGGCAGCCCAACCTAAAAATTCCTCAGCTTCCATCCTAAAAATTCCTCAATTTACACACTACAAGCTGCTGATTCTCATAGGCCCAGTCAGGAAGCGGCACTGTAATACAAACTCTGGGAACAAATCCTGACAGTATGTAATGACTATGAAAAAATAAGAAAACAAGCACATCATGCAATAAAAAACTTAACAGGAGTCTTAATCTGCACTGCTTTTGTTTGAGAAAATGCTCCTGGTATTGCCTTTTTTTTAGATTTTTTTTTTTTTAAGAACTAAAGTCACATGATTTAATCAATTAATTGTACTACTGAGTATTGGTGTGCTTAGTGTATTTTGATGTCTTTCAAAATGCTTTTCCCCCATATTCCTCATTCAGGTTGTTACTTCAGAGGTTATCCCTGTGCTCCCTACACAGTGCAATTTCATACACCACACCAACATTCTTCCTTAGAAAGGGAACCATGTCATGCAGTTCTGTCTGTCATCCTAATTTATGCAAATATTTATGGCATAAACGATGCAAACCTGAGAACAGGACTAACAAATAAACCTGTCACCAAAAAGCAAAGTGGACAGACCATGAGGCCTGATTTTTCCAGAGAACTGAACGTTGCATCTGAAAGATCCAGGAGCAAAAGATGCAAGTTTTTTATTTTCAAGTCAGATTAAACCATTCCTCCAACTTCATGGCAAATAACAGTACAAAGTGTGGGAGGCATTTGTTCAAAGCCAATGTCACAGGCAAAGTTAAAATTGCTTAAGGAATCTGACAAATTTTAGGTTTCTATTGAACAGCCCCCAGTGCTATAATTTTGCTCACTCATCAATCTTTACTGCTGACCAGAACACTCATTTCTAAGAACAGAGAAAACACAGAGCAGCAGTAAAATCCACACAGCTTACACGATAATTTCTTGATGTTATTAATATAAAAAATATAACTATCTGCTTACCTTGATTGGAATTGATGATTTTGATGCCAAGGAAAAACCATCCAAGATTTTGCCTATATATTTAAAGTCTCTTTCAGGCCCTACAAAGTGACCACAGAGTTGGTCAATATTTAAAACATGTATGTTAGGCAAAAAAAAAAATATGGAAGGAAGACTAGTTGAAGTTTCAGATATCAAGGCTGAAAACTAAAATATCTGGCAAATAGAGACTACATGATGCTATTTTTTCCCCAAATTACACTAGGTGTTTAGATAGACCCACAGTTCTTACTTTTTTTGGATTTATATTGCTTTGGTGCTGTCCAGCCATACAAGCCATCCCCAGGTTCCTCATCTTTCAGAACTGTATCATATTTTGACAGGGTATCAGTTGCATAAATATCATCGTCTTCTTCCTCCAGAGCTCCCACGCCAAAAGCCTAAAATATATTTAAATACAAATGAAAGCTCAGAAGTGTAAAAATACTTTAAAGTCACATAACAGAACACATCTACATGGATATCTACTCACCTGTATAAGATGTGAAATGTATACATATAAATATATATACACACACACACACTGGGAAGAATGTCCAGCTTCACCCCAAGAAGTGAGGTGGAAAAAAACCCCCCCCTCACTGAACACAAAAGTAAACATATTCCATTCCCCTGGCAAGCAAGTTTGATCTGTACAGGATGAGGACAGCAGACTAATTCCACAAAATAACATTTACAATCTGACTAAGACCAGGTTAAGTTCTCAGAAGGAAAAAAAAAATTGTCAGTTGGCATGGAAATTAAGCAAGGAGAATTCCCAGGAATGTAAACTCATCGTGCCTCTAGATAAGAACTACAAACAGCATGGAGCAACACCAAACCTCTCTAGCTAAGAGATTACTGAAAGTAAAACAGACCAAAAAATGTAAACTAAAAAAATACTGAATGTTAACTTTCTCTAAGCCAAGTAACACCAGACTTTTCTCCATGCAGCTACTCAGAGTCAGGTATTTTTCATAGTTGTCTTTAACAATATTGGTAAGTGAAGGTATTTGAAAGTTCTAAGGATTTTTCCACATCTTCAAAACAAGTTTTAAAGAAATCCTGCTGTCAAACTACACTTAAGATTTCTTACAATAACCCTACAACAATAAGGAGCTTTTCACTTAACCCCCTCCCAAATTTGTTTATATTTTACTGCACTAATAATAAAAGGCATTAACAATTGTCCTTACCTGACCTGTAATACCCAGTTTTCTTCCTTTACTGTGTCTCAGATCCCCAAGCAAGTTGCTTGTCTCTTCAGAACCAGCTGTGAAAAGATTCAGGTGTTCTCTGCCAGACACACCAAACAAGGCTTGTGAGGGATCCAAACCCTTATAGCCAAGGCCATGGACGTTCTCTTTAGGAGTCAAATCTACAGGCATGACATCTTTTGGGGCAAAGGTCACATTCTCTGGCTGGTATTCATCCTCTTCCTCCTTGGACAAAATAAACGTTTCCAGGAGCAAATATTATTAAAAGTGCTGTGCTTTTACACTATTCAGTTTACACGAGCCTAGGAACATCTGCAATTCCTAAATGATATATGAATTACACCTGCTTAAGAGGAAATTTAGTTGCACTAAAACCTTTCTCCACATTAAGCAGGGTGAGTATGAATGCTTTTAAGAAGATTTGAAAGCACATTTTAAAATCCTGTTCAAAGACATAAAAAGAAGTTTTAGGAGTTTTTTATTTAACACACATTCTTACATAAGTCAACAAACAACTTTTGCCTGTTCAATACCTCAGAACCCTCAGACAGTCCAGGTGGTAAAGCACAACCATATATTTTCACTGTAGGATCTGTAAGAGACATCAGAGCATCATATTAAATTAATAAAAGGAGGTTTTAAAGTTAACCTTCTAATCTGTCTATGAATGTTAACTTCCTACCAAGGAGCTCAGGAACTTCCCTGAACTTACCAGGTTTCTGCCTGCATGGCTTTCTTTTGACTCGTGGTCCAATTCCTTGTCCTTCTTTCCAGCCCATTTTTCGTAAGAGTTCAACTCCAACTGTTATTCTAAGAAGAAAACAAAAGGAAACAAACCCCAGAATTACTTCAAACAATACTTTTACTATGTATTGATCAACCATGTACATACACAACATTTGAACTTCTGTCTTTATGCCCCAGCTAAAACCCCGTATGAATGTACCAACATTTGCACACACACCGCATGCCAGTTGTAAATGTTTACCTGGTACAGGTCTGCACATTCAAAACAGAAATCCAGCTGGAGGTCACTTAGGAAGTGCAACACTGCAGATCTTCCAGTCTCTTCTGCAGATTGCTGTGGTCAAAAGTTACTTCTCTAACCAACACAACACTTCCAAGTGAAAGGAATTGTTTGGCCAATCTTTATGTAAATTCACTTACTTTGAGGGTCCTATCAGATCATCGAATGCAGTGGTTCCTGGAATGGCAGCAACTACTCCTGCAATCTGTCTGGCTTTCTCTTTTATTCTGTCTTTAGTTTTGGATGCAAAATCATCTGTGGTTGTGATATCTTTCGGTGCTATCCCAAATTCACTAAGATCCTGGAAAATACACACAAAATGCAAAAAAAAAAAATAAAATTAAACACCCCTCAAGTTCTTCCTTACTGTAATACTAAAGGAAAGGGACGTGACCTTCATATTGGCTAATTTTCTTCAACCATTTAGACAGGGTTTTTTTAAATAACCTGAATGGACATATTTTAAACAGTTTCAGAAGTATTTGCCTTTTCTGATAGAGTGAAAGGGTTGAGTTCTGGTTTAATTTTTGACATTACAGGAGCTTCTTAAGTGAACCTACGAAACAGTCTTTATGACCCAGCAGTGTAACACTGCACACAAGAAGCCCTTTTAAAGCTACTTCAATTTTTGCTATTAGAGTTCCTCAGAAGATTTTATCGCCTGAAAAACCTGCTGTCATGGAAAGCATTTACAAAAGTCTTCTATTCCTTTCTAAATTTACCTCCTCATCCATGAAGTCTTCTGGTCCAAGAGTGGTTCTGTCTGCTCTCTTCTGCCGTGAGGAGACAAAAGCTGAGGGCGTCCATCCTTTAAGGAAGGTAAATGCTTAAGTAAGGTGCTTAAGGCAGCACAGTATTTGAAAACAATTCAGACAGAAAAACATCCAACCTTCCTTTGTGCCCACGGTGTTGAAGTAACCAGCAGAAAAGCCCCCAGTAAAGGCCCCGTGGAAACGCTGATATCGCCCCTTTGCATCCTTAACCGTCTGCTCTTGAAGAGGAACCGGCTTCTTAATCCGCTCACCTACAGCCAAACACACCACAAGATGAGACACAACACTGCATGAAGAAGGGACCTTCCACTCCCTCCAGAAGCTGCTTCTTCCTCGCAGGTAAGAACTGGATCAAGCAGTGGCCACCCTGAAGTGGAAAGCATCAGTTCACATCTATTTCCCCCCCACTTTAACCATCTGCATACACTGCTGATGCACAGTGCCAAAGGAAAGGCACTGTGTTCACATCAAACCCCTTAACTCTGATGAGTTCTGAACAGTGTTCTTTTCCTGTGAAAGGACATTTAGTTTCTTGGCATGCAAGACCCCTGGCAGGATTCCATCACTTCAGTAACTGCTTGAGAAACTACACACCAGATGTGTCCAAAACTGAAATGAACCACCAAAGCTACAGACTTTGATATGACCATTTACACTTTCTAAACAGTACTTCTTGCATAAAGCAGCACAGACTTGGGAGTCACGGCCATACATAAGTCCTTGGACTAGTGAATACACGAATATATAAGGTGAATATACGAATATAGGCATAGAACGGTCCTAATAGGACAACTGCGTGCACCTGAAGCGTTACACTCGAACTCTATTTTCTCCTCTCTTTTTGAGGCTTAGGGAAAGCACAGAAGGACAGGCTGGCCCCCAGCCCCACGCAGGGCAGGGACAGCCCAGCTCAGCCCCGCACAGCCGGGGTGGTGCCCGCGGGGCCTTTCCCCGCTCCGTCCCCAGGCCGAGCCAGACGTTTTTGCAGTTCACCACGGCTGCCGGGGCAGGGGGAGGAAGGGCAGGAGAGGCAGGGGAGAAAGGAGAGGCAGGGGGAGAAGGGCAGGTGTGTCTGCGCGGGGCCCACACGCCACAGCTCCCACAGCCAAGGCCGCGAACCGGCCCGGGCCGTGCGGGACTCCAGCGCCTACCGCGGGGCCGCTCCGCAGGGCCTGCCCCAAGGTCGGGCGGGGCGGGGAGGGTCCTTACCCTCCTGCAGGGGCTGCAGCGCCGCTCCGTAGCTCACCAGGTCCTCCTCCTCCTCGCTGTCGCTGCCCGCCGCCATCTTGACCGACGGTGGCCGCGCGGGGCACGGCGGCGTCACGGGCGGGGGGCGGGGCCAGCGGGCCGGGCGGGAACCCCGGCCGGGAAACCCCAACCAGGGATCCCATCCCAGGAAACACCAACCAGGGATCCCATCCCGATATCCCCATCCCGGGAACCCCAACCAGGGATCCCATCCCGATATCCCCATCCCGGGAAACCCCATCCGGGGAACCCCAACCAGGGATCCCATCCCGATATCCCCATCCCGGGAAACCCCAACCCAGGGATCCCATCCCGGGAAACCCCAACGGGGATCCCATCCCGGGAAACCCAACCGGGGATCCCATCCCGATATCCCCATCCCGGGAAACCTCAACCAGGGATCCCATCCCGGGAACCCCAACGAGGGAAACCCCAACCAGGGATCCCAGCCCGGGAAACCCCAACGGGGGAACCCCAACCAGGGAAACCCCAACGGGGGAACCCCAACCAGGGAAACCCAACCAGGGATCCCATCCCGGGATACCCAACCGGGGATCCCATACAGAGATACTCAACCAGGGAAACCCCAACGGGGGAAACCCCAACCAGGGATCCCATCCCGGGATACCCAACCAGGGAAACCCCAACCGGGGATCCCATCCCGAGATCCCCATCCTGGGATCCCCAACCAGGGAAACCCCAACCAGGGAAACCCCAACCAGGGATCCCATCCCAGGAAACCCCAACCAGGGATCCCATCCCGGGAAACCCCAACCAGGGATCCCATCCCGGGAAACCCAACCGGGGATCCCATCCCGGGATCCACATCCCGGGAAACCCCAACCAGGGAACCCCAACCGGGGATCCCATCCCGGGAAACCCCAACCTGGGATCCCATCCCGATATCCCCATCCCGGGAAACACCAACTGGGGATCCCAGCCCGGGATCCCCATCCTGGGAAACCTCAACCAGGGATCCCATCCCGGGAACACCAACCAGGGATCCCATCCCGGGAAACCCCAACGGGGGAACCCCAACAAGGGATCCCATCCCGGGAAACCCCAACGGGGGAACCCCAACCAGGGATCCCATCCCGAGATACCCCAACCAGGGAAACCCCAACCGGGGAAACCCCAACCAGGGATCCCATCCCGATATCCCCATCCCGGGAACCCCAACCAGGGATCCCATCCCGGGATCCCCATCCCCGGCAGCCCCAACCCCGGGACCGCCACGCCCAGGATCTCCACCCCCGGTACCCGCCACCCCCGGGATTCCCATCCTCGGGATTTCAACTCCCAAACTCCGGAACCGCCGGGATCCCCCAAACCTGGGACTCCTATCCCCAGGACCTCTCAGTGCCCCGGGACCGCCCCCCGCGGGATCCCCATCCCCGGCAACTTCGACCCTGGCACCACCATCTCCGGCACTTTCCCATCCCCGAGACCGCCACCCCCAAAATCTGCCTTACCGCGTTGTTTTACGAGCTATTCAAGAAGAATGTGCACAGAAATCAGGGCAGAGGTCTCAAAACTACAGACAAAAAGTTCTCAAAGAAGGTTCAAGCCTTCCGTCAAAGAGCTTCATCCCTGAACGCTTTCAGGTGTCTCTGCACCTCCTTGGGAAATCCTGCATGGCAAGAGAAACTTTTACTGAGTATGTTTTGTACAAAGACTGGTATGACCCGCTAGGACCCAAGCGTTCAAAATTTGGATTTTAATTTCCAGTGTTGCCCGTGAGAAACTCCTTTGTCGATTTTTATTAATTTGGTTTCTCAAGCTTACATTTGACCTCAGTACTCAGATTCACTAAAAGCAGGATACAAAATGTTTAAAACAAATCAACAAACAACCCCCAAACCAATGCAACTCCCCGCCTCCCCAAAACAAAACCAAAGCCACTTCGCTTGTGCTGAGGATACCATCCACCCGCAACTTTTGTCAGCAAATATCACCAGTTTCTTTGAAATCCTTGAAAATAAATCAAAACACAGTCTTGAGCGATTCCTACTCTCAGCAGATAAGTATTCTGCAAGTTTAGCTGAGTGTTCCCTAACCCAGTATTTCTGTTTGTGAAATAGAACTGGTTTCTCTCAAGGCGAAACTAGCAGAGTTTCATGTGGTTTCAGGTTTCAATAGGAAATATTTACACGGTTCCATGTAAATAGGGAGTACTCTGTTTCATTTTGGTCTCTAATTCTCTTAGAAACAATAGAGTGGATCCCACAGACACACATCTACGTGTATTATCTTTTCTCACCATTACTAACTGCTAAGCACTTAGCTAGAACAGACAGTGACAAATGAGTTGTTAACACAGTTGCTGTTTCTCTTTGTTTAGGAAATAATAGTTTCTGAATACTCAATTCCAGGTGACTTCGATTTAACACACAGGCCTTTTTTGCACCATGTTAACAGAAAATATTAGGAGTGTCTTGTCTGATAGGCTCAAAGAGTTGGGGTAATCAAATCTTGAAGCTTTTTTTTTTTTTCCCCTTTAAGGTTTCTATCGGATTAGAATTACTTTTGCATCCCAGTGGTATTTCCTTCTCCACGGTAAAGTCTCTCTGTTTTTTAACAGTTGTTAAACCAAATGACAACTGCTATTTGTAGCTGTTAAATAAGAGAATAACTCAAATGTCTTTAATTGTAATGAACCTAAAATGTTAGTTAGATCTGAATAACTTAGTTTTAAAATACTGTTTTTACAGAAATTTGTCTGGTGAGAAAAACCCACAGTAATTTTGAATTACAGCTCACACACTCGCCAGTGCACGTAAGGCTGAAATTGAGCTCTTAAGCCATAGGTGGACTTCGGAGTTTAGTTTTCCAAGACATTTTGAACATCTGGTTCTGCATTACTTCATCAAGACGCTCAGCCATAGAAGTGTCTTCCTAAGCCTTTTGTTACATTCTTTAAAACCACTTCTTCAAATACATAACTTCTTGTTGATTGAAGTTATGCAAGTCACTGGAACTTCAGATTAAAATTGGTATAATTGATATGTAAAAGGAAGCAAAAAAACCTGATTCATTTATAGGGTTTTTTAAATCACACTAAAGAAAAAAAACCCGAAAACCTAAGTACAGGAAGTATAAACATACCGCATTTTTTGTTTTGAATAACAACCGGCTTGACTTCACCTCTGCCTTATCTTGCATTCAATGGGAATGTTCCCCTGAATATTCCTCCTGCCAGCACAGGGCTGCTGTATCAGTTGACAAAACAGTCACCTGGAGTACAGACCCCGAGGCACTGCTTCAGCTTCTACTAAGTGTTAATTTTCATTTTTTAAAAACAATGAACAAAAAAAACCCAACAACAAAAATACCAAAAAAAAAAAAACACGCAAAACACCAAAACCTCACCACACCAAAAAAAAAAAAAAAAAAAAAAAAAAGGGAGAGGTAACACGTATTGTCCTTAAGTACACAGATTTTTATCTATGGATCTCAGTCAAAGGCAAGGCATTAGCTGGGAAAAGTGGTGATGATTTTGCCCCTGTTTGGTCTTACATTCTTAATTCCCACTGAAACTGCAATGTCTTTTTCCCAGTGTGAATTCACAGTGAAATAGGCAAGGCATATTTGCTATTCAGCAGCAAAAGTCTTTTGGTTTTTTTTCAGTGAAGATACAGCTGCAGTTTATATGTGCCTCACACTGTTAAGGTGAAAAAGCAGCAGTGAAATGCTGCACCTGTAGCAAATCATATTGAGGCCATCCAAAGCCGTTGATACCAAGTTTTTATACCGTTTTCGTTCCAGTAAGGAAATCTCCTACTCCATCCTGTAAATGTTACTACTGTTTCCCATGCCCTGTTTTTGCCATTTGTAATCTCTTTTTTTTTTCCTCCCTGCAAGACTTGAGTGTGTGTGGGGGGGAAAATTCAACCTATGGGTCCTTTTCCTTTCTCCTCACCTAATACTTCCCTACAGCAGACAAACATTTGCTCATTAAGAACTGGAATTTTCAGAACCCACCTTGAGACATCCTATTGACAAGATTTCATATAGGCATATATTTTTTCAAGGTGGAGGAGAAGAACAAACATTAAAAATATGGACATATTTATACTGTGGTAACGCTGTCCAGATTCTGGTCCCGATTCTGCTCCCTCTTGCCTTTACTATTGTGGGACAGAATCTGGGACGACTCAAGCTCTGCCATTCTGTGCCTGTTTCCAGCATGGCCTTGGTCCAGATCACCTGGCTGGTTTATCTGGGAAAATACACAAAACCAGAGAGCACCCAGTACTACAGAACAGAGAGAGGGATCTGATGCAGAGATAAGATTCATTGCTTTCAAATGCAACACTTCAGGCACAACATACTGATATTCTTTGGAGGCAAATTTGATGCTTTCTTACAGATAGCGCCATGCCCAGTGCACCAGATCACTGAATTTAATCTATTTTTAAAGATAAATACCAACCAAACGTCTGTGTTTATATATCCCATTTTCTAAGGGCATTACTCCACATTTCTATGTTGCATTTCCCAGCCTTTACAATGCTGCAACTAAACCTTCTGATGCAAGTAATCATGAGAAACTGAGAAAGTTTGTGGTATAAATCCAGCTCTATTTAGGAATTCTAATGGCAACCAAAAACCTACTGGAGACAAGATGGTCAGAAGAGCAGGGAAATGGGGTTTTTTTTTTGAGGGTAAATCAGGTTTTGGAATGTTCTAAGCTGCAATTTACATTCCAAGGTCAGAGAGCACTCCTACCCAGTCATTACACATCTCAGCCCTACTGAGACCATACAGTGAGTGTGTGCCTTTTGCAAAAAAACCCATATTCACTGTATGCAGATAAAACTTATTTAAGAAATACGGTCTCAGTCCTAATGCAGTCACGATGAAGTGCCCTTTATCCATTTCCTAATATCATGAAAATAATTGAAACCATTTTTTACACCCTCAAATCAGAAACTGGAGCAAGTTAAACAACGTTCTTTCTTTTACTTGTTTCTGTTTAACGTACATTTTCATACATTCACCCAAATATTTTTTGGATTATTGGAAAAAGCAAAGTACTGAGGTGAGAGTGGATGAAATCGCAAGGAACAAAATTCAGCTGATTTCAAGACAGCAGATCTTTGGATCCCAATTTCTGAGTTGCTGACTCTAGTCTTCTTGTTCAAAACTATGCAGCAGACACAGTTTAATCGGCCTGCTCTGCATAACTCGCTGGAGACACCGGCGTTTTCAAAGAACGTTTCTGTTAAAGATGTAATTCCGATGATATTTTTTCGTTTGATAAAGAAATGTTGTCTCTGCAGATTTTTCGCGTGACACAACTAGGCTGTAATTCTAAGAAAGATAAAAAAAGATAAAAAATGAAGAGGGGTGGCGTGGGGAAGAAGCCAAGTTTGAAAGTATTGCATTGAAAGTATTGCACCTTTCAGTGCTGAATGCCCATCTAGCTCTGCAGGTTGGGCAGGGCTGGGAATAGGGACCAATATTGGCAAATTCCTCACACAAGTGTCCAGTAACATTTGCGAAACCGGTTACACAACGGAGCGTTTCAGGCAGGAGGTCTGTCCCCAGCGCGGACACTGCGGGTTTTGGCAACGCTGAGGTCGATCCCACAGCAGTTCCCCGGAGCGGGGCCAGCCCTGCCTTGCACGGAGATACCGCTGCCCTTATCGGGGGCCCGGAGCAACCGCAGCTCCGGCAGCTCTGCCGGGCTCCTGCCCCACAGATCGGGGGGCGGGTGGCCGGGCCCCGCCAAGACAGAGACAGCCCTAGAACCGAGCCGGCAGGTCCGCAGCATCCCAAAGCCCGCGATGTGGCCCCGCAGGCATCACCCTGGTGATCCGAGGCACCGCCGGCTCCGGCAGCGCCTCTCTCGGGGCAAGGAGCCCGCACCGAGGGGCAGCACCCGCGGGGAACCGCGTCCCCCAGAGCGGCCCCAAGATTCCCGGGGGGCCAGACCTGTCTCCAGGCTCTGCAGGGGGAGCGGAGGGGCGGCCGGCCAGGCTCGGACACGCTCCGGCGGAGCGCTGCCGGGGAGGAGCGAGCAGAGCTCTTGCCTAAAACGATCCGAAGGCATCAGAACCATCGCCGAGCCCCGCTCTCAGTCCGCCACAGACACCGCCAGTCCCCGCACGGAGGAGCGAAAATGGGGGAAGGGAGAGAAGGGGAGGGGGGAACCTCGGCCGCCCCGCCGGGACTCCCAGCGCGGGGAGCAGCCGAACAATCACCCCCCGAAGCTCGCCGGGGCCGCTGCAGGGGCAGCGTTTCGGGGCGGGGCGGTTCCTCCCCGCCCCGGCGGGGGTGGGGCCGGGCGGTGCCCGCGGCAGCCGCGGCTGTTCCGCAGGGTCGGGCTCGGCGGAGCAGCGCTCGAGTGGCAGCGGCGGAGGAGGCACAGCCAGCCCGGAGATGACAGACACCCTCCCGCCCCGCGGCTGCCCGGCGGCAGAGCCGGCCGAGGACGGCTACTTTCGCAAGGTGAGCAGCGCGGCGGTGGGCTCCGTGCCCGGGGGGGCTCCCCCAGAAGGTGTCCCGGGGCTGGCGCTCCCCGCTCCGTCGCTCACCATCTGCTTCGTCCCGGCGGAGCATCGCGGGCCCCGACCCTCGGCAGCGGGGAGCAGCCCTGGGGGGCCACGGGGGAGGGAGGCGAGGTGGGGACCTGTCCCGGGCTGGGGACAGGGGTTGTGTCCCTGGGGGCCGTGCCCGGAGCTGGGCTCCGGCTCCTCGGGGGTGCGCCTGGAGCTCTCGGGGCGCTCCGCAGGATCCTGGGCAGCCCTTCCCTGCTCCCGAGCTGGGCGTCACCCCGAGGAACAGGAGCGCTCGTAGCTTTGTAAAACAAGTGAAATTCCACTTGTCCGTCTTCTTTCTCCCCCCACCCCGCGCTCTTCCCTGTTCGCTCCTCACTGCGTCTCCTCTCTCGCTCTCTAGTGAATTGCCTTACGTACCTGTAAGAAAGTTTACTGGAGTAAGTTAACAGACTCGTTAGGAAGTTCTTAATGAACATCTGCCCTAATTACTCTTCAGACTGAGTGGGCGGCTTATGCCATAACCTGCACCCGAGTTCTTTCGGCACAACAGTAATTATGGTTAAGTATCGCCTGCAATGCAGCCCTGTGGGCAGTTATGAACTTCACCGGAGGTAAAGGGCAGTAAGAGCCGCTTTCGGAGAGCTTTGATTCGGCCTCCTCTCTCTGTTTTGAAGTTCTCAGAGCCTGTAACTTTTGTTTCAAGCCGGGGTGTAGGTACACGGGGGTTTTTGTGTAGATTCTGGATCGGAGACCATGAAATGTCCGTTCTGTGGAAGGAAGGAAAACAAAAAAAAGCTGTATACTTCAGTTTGTTGCTGCTCACGTCTGCATAAAAACATCCCCACGACGCACATTAGCAACCACCTGGATTACATGGCAGGGAGGCACAGGTGCTTTGCTTCGTTGGCGTCTTTACGGGCTGTTCTTTTCCCCAATTATTTACCAAATTCATAAGCCTGCAGGAGCTTAAGCAACAATATTGCCCTTTAGCAGAGGAACTGTTTGCGCCTGAAAAGAGCCAAGTTTTACCCGTGCCAGCCGTGCTGCAAGGAATCAACACCACCTGGTAAATAACTAGACAGACTGAAACAAAACTCTGACCAAATTTGTCTGGCTTCTCCATTTGCGTAATTCTACTGTAATACTTGGTGAGTAAATCACTTCTTTCTTACTAGTCCATGGCAGGAAATCATGAAGTGTGGCAAAGCTGTAATTACTTAGTTTTCATAGCTATGTTTTCTACACTCATATGCTGCCTTGAGGCATGTTAGTAAAAAAGCTGACTTTTCGTGAACTTAAGTTAGATAAATCAACTCTTCCACCTGTTTGTTTTTGCTGATAAGGACTAACTGAAGTTTAGTAGCCAGGTTGTGCCTCAGGTCATAAGAGGAGTATGTCTTCTACACTCAAACTTGCTAAAGTTTATTTTAAATTAAATTGTTACATGTTATAGTTAAGGTCACTGAAACAGCATTAGATGAGTGTAAAGCCCATTGGACAGGAATGAAGTTTTTCCTCACACATGAAAATACTGTTAAATCAATTTTCTGCCTAATCGTGAGAATCTTGCCCACTTTTCATTACTTATGTCTTAAAGCAGTAGAAAATGGATAGGAATCTGATAAAATCTGAGCGAGCCAGCATTGCAGTGAAACATTCTTCCCTCAGATCTCTGAAAGGTTCAACCAGCTCATAAGTGTCTTTAATAAAGTTACAAACTTCAGATTAGGCCAGATGCTCAAAGTCTTCTGTCCCTAAAAGTAAGCAGAAACCAGTATTCCCTGTTATCCATTAGCTGAGTGGTCTCAAAGGTTAAAGCTTTCTTTCTGACTCGGTAGTTCTAGGTGAAGGGGGGAAGAAAACCACACAAAACACCAAAAAAACCCTCAACCACAAAAAACCCATTCCTGGAAGCTGCAAACCCAAGGAGGCACTTTGGACACAATATCCTCAGTCCTCACGTGTCCGTGTGAATGGTGTGCTGGGTGACCTCAGTTAACTGAGACTGGTGAGGGAGCTGTTAATGGGTGTCCCTGGGTCTGTCACCTTCCCCTCCCTTTTTAAATGGCACCACTTTTTCTTTTCCTGAAAGGATCTGAGGGTTGTTTTACCACTTCTGTTGGTGCAGAATCACCTCAATTTCCAAGGTTAGTCCTTGTATTTTTAGGTCAAAATACTTAGCTGACCTTTTCATTCTGTGAGCTGTGGAGCAAGGTGAAAACACTTTGCATCAGTCCTGCTCACAAAAAGGCTTCCAAGCACTATTTACACAACGAGGTTGCCTTCCATGCTTTCTAAGAATATTGTGCACAATGAAATTTTATAATTGAGAAAAATGGAGCGGTTCATACAGGATCCATTTGTTTTGGACTCTTTTCATGAATGGATGACTATGGGAAGTATGCTCACAGTCCCTATAGTGCCCTTTTGTGTACTGTGCTTTTTGAAGTTTTAAATACAGCATATCAGAAGGCAAGGCTCAGCATCCCCAAGATGCAGCATGTAAACCAACTTATTTACTTAAAATAAAAAGGCACCAAACAAGTATTATTTTTTTTAGTGTAGGGAATGGGCCCTGTAAAAGCATGAACCGCTCTATGTGAAGTGCCAAAAATGGGCAAACAGATGAATAATTGTGTTTGCTGCTTTAGCTTCTCTTGTCACTGGAAAGTGACTCTGCCAGGTGAGTCTGAGATATGATGGGTAGCAGCTACTGCAGTCCCCTTCAGCCTTTCTCAGGCTTGCCCTTCCCATTCCCTTCCAGTGATGTCAGAGCTGCTCCAGAGAAACTTTTCCCTCTTCCTCTTGCCCCACCTCTTTCCATTATCTCTGTGGCAAAGGCCTGCAATCTATATAGGTGAAATGAGATTTTCCTGAAACCTGTAAGATGCTTTGAGCTGTCTCAGATGCTTGTGTTGCTCTTGATGTTGTTTTCTTTTTTTTTTGTTTGCTTGTTTGTTTGGTTGGGTTTTTTATCATCTAATTTTAAGGAGGTTCCCTGTGGAGACACACAGGGTACACCTATCTCTGTCACTGTTGCCCCTACTCCCTTTCTCTTACATCTCCCCTCTAAAACAACCCTCTTAAACCATTTGATCAGCTGCAACAAAAGTCGTGAGAAACATTTTACTTTTAAAAGCAAAAGAGGCAAACCCCAAAAAATATCCTTGCTGGTATCCTGAAGAGGATATGGCAAAGTGGAAGAAGCACCTTACTTTCCATCCAAAAGGAGATGGAGCTTCTGCCTGGAACTTTTCAGTTTCTGTGAAGATAAGTCACCAGAAAACTGGTTCTGCTGCTGTTCAGTTTATCTTGGCCATCCACGTGGGTAACTTAATTCAGTGTACATTGCCAGGGCAAACTGTACCTGTGCTCTGGGACCAGCAGCCTCGTACCTTGACCTCCTCTGTGTGCAGTTCCACATTCTTTCACTGTTACTGGCAGGATCAGCCATGCATATCCCGCACATTCATCCAAATTCTGCCCCCAGTCTTTTTTCCCTTTGAAAATAATGACAAAACTAATGATAAGAGCAAAGAACAATCTGTTTTAAAAGTAGAGCGAGACATTTAGATGGGAAGGATTTTTCAACAGGCCAAGACTGATTAAAGCAGGTCAGTCCTTGTGGCTGCTTTGCTTATGCCAGGTGCTTCTCCCACCTAAGGGGAAGTTATTCTTTAAGCCTGCCTTGGTTCTGTGGATTGCTTGGCCTCTCAGACCTCTTCCTAGTTACCTTTAGTTACCTTTGAATTCTTGTGAGAGAAACAGCTTTCATTTCCAAGCTGTTCTCCCCTTCTGTTTTTCCTCCTTTTCCATCACAGCAACCACCCTACTTGACCAGGAAGTTTTCACAAAGTAAATATCCCTGAAACACATCCACGTCCAGAACTCGTGATATTTATAACGTAGCACTCACTCAGCAACGGGACCCAGTGATGATCTGTTAGTGGGGCTGTGCCTGCCTGTTTTGGTTGGTTGGTTTTTTGGGTGGGTAGGAGCAAGGAGAGACATCTAGCAAGTTCCTTCTGCTGTATTTTCTCACCTTACTGCTTTGTAATGCCTTACACTGACCACAAATTCTCTTAATTTCCCACATCAGTCAGGAAGTTGCAATAAATGGTAAGAAAAAGCTCATTTTCCAAGGGTACCTTTTCTGCAGTGTGTTCTGGCTCAACACAAAGCATTCTGGCCTCAGTTTGGTTGTTTTGGATGGCAGTGCACTGTGCTCTGTGGGGGCAGAGCAGTAGGACAGCTGCCTTAGTGAAGCTTTAGACTCTGTTCAGTTGAAGGAAGATGCCGCTTTCTTATCTCTTCCCTTTCTCAAGGCTTTGGTTCCATCTGAGGCTAGATATTCATCATCTAGACCAAGCTGGTGATTCAGAAAGAATTCAGAAAGACAGACTATGTATTAGTCCCCCATGCCAGGGCAGAAGCTCAAATCAGCAAGCAAGCAACTCCAGGAGTGAAGCACCAGGCTGGAAATGATAGGTATGGAAACCAGCTTGTGAATCAGCACTTCCCTCATTAACTCTCTGTCTTAACTTTCGGGGTTCCTTCTGCAGGGCATCCCCCATCTGTGGGTGATGTATCAGTTTACCAACCTGCTACTCCTGTCCTTCCACTGTGGTTTAGCTCCTGGGGTTCTCTCTAAGTCATTGGTAGCCAGGCAACCATCACCACTAGCATTGACACAGGAATATTTATTTGCCTATTTGTTCTCTTTCTGCTTGTCTGGCAGGACAGAAACAACATTACAATGATGCAAACACCTGTCACCCCATGTCCACTCACTATATACAAATTCATGAAACCTAAAACAGAAAGTGGCCCTTCATATGAAATGAAGAATCACCTGAAACTTGCTTAGCCAAGAGACAGATGTCTCTGATGAAATATTAATTTTAATTTCGCTCTGTGAGTGGTGTGACAGGATGGAGTATTGTATGGGAAATAAATCTTTGGAATTTAATACAATAATCAGTTCTTTAACTTTATATTAATCTTTTGGACCGGGCACTTAAAACTGTAAAATACTTGTCCAGGGTACAAGTAGATTAGGCTCTAGAAGACCACATCTTCTCTTTCTTCTTTAAAAATAAAACCATAAACACAGAAAACCCACCAAACACAACAATAAAACCCTCAAATAAAACTTGTGCTTCTGAAAGATTTACAGCATACAGCTAAATTTTTCAAAATTGTACCAGGAGGAATATGCAAAAAGAAACGTTAATTATAGCCCTGGAAGAAGGTAAGGAAATAGCAATTTAGCAGGATTTGGGCTCAGCCCTAGAAATACTGGTGTGAATCATGGTGTTTGCTGCAGTTGCTGTTACAGCCACACAAGTTTTGCACATAAATTCTCTACATACATGTGTAAATGACTGCAGGGCAGGACCATTTGCATCCACTGCCGGGCTTACCAAGCAGCACAGGTTGCTCTGGCTGGAAAGGAATGCTCTCTTTTAAGCAAGGAAACACACCCAGTTTCAACTCTGTGTCACCTTCAGACAGTGACTCACCTTCCAAGTTCAAACCACTACTTGGTAAATAATATTTATGCTAATGTCAGATACTTGCTGCTGTTACTCACTGTTTGTCAGAGGCATGAGTTTTGTGTCCGTCACGACTGGGTTTCTGACATTTTCTTGAAGAAGGAGCTTCCTGACATCCAAATTATAATACAACTGTTTCTTTATTCAGGACCCATATTTTTCACAGACCCATACTGTCTTCCCCCTGTGGTGGGTAATTTTCCCGAGGCCTAGAGTTTAGGAACTTGGAAAAGCACAAAGGTACCGGCTAAACCCCTTAGACTGCAGGATTTTAAGGCTCCTTTATGCAGTGAAAGTTTCAGCCATACTCCTTGATCATTTTTACAACTTGCTTTGTAATAACCATTCTTTTGTTGCTGTTTAATTAAGAATTTTACTGATAGTGTATGAACCAGGATAAAATCCAGTTTACTCTCCAGGTTTGCTTGGCTTGGCAAAGTAATAAACAGTAATTAAATGAAGCATCCAGTATCCTGTTGACAAGAAATAAAACAGCAGGTGTGGAAACCACTGGGAAGTTTGGCTTCCATTTATTGTAATGAACTGAATGTTAACATTCTTGGGATTGTCTAAATGTGAACCAGATAGAAATGCTGTCTGGGAAAGGGATCTTCTGCATGGAGGAAAACAAAATAAAGCACTTGATTGAACCTGGCAGCAAAATGACTTTTTGTTACACAGAACTTGTGCTTTACACAAGGGGGTATCTTTTTCAGATTGTGTATTTCCCATGGTTCTGGTTTGGGGTTTTTTTTCCAGATATTTATGATTTCACTGTCCTCTATCCATCAGTTTTGTGGCAGCCTGATGACAATAAAGAGTTTAGGCCTGTAAATGAACACAGACTAGCTGAGTGTCCTCATCCCCTGTGGAGGAGATGTAAAAAGCAACTTTTTCCAAAAAAGTGCCTTGTCCTCTTAGGGCCCAGGGCTCTTCTTGCAATAAAGCTTCATACAGAGATTATTCCTGAACCTGAAATGCAGGGAAACTTCTCTGACTCTTTTTCTCTCTGCACAGAGTTTAGGATCGTTGCCATTTTGCACTCACTGTTCAATAGGAGCTTGTTTGACTTCTGGGCTGGAGCTGAATCAAAGGTTCACTAAAATGAAGAGCTGAACCCACTTGCAGCAGCTTCATGGGCTGGGGAGTCAGGCAGTTGATCCTCCTGAAAAATTTCCAGAAGTAGAGCTGTAAAAAAGCGTTAGAATGATGTCATCAAACATAATTGGCACACAGGAAGGGCAGGGAGTTGTAAAAGGAAGCTGCAGCTTTAGAGAAAAAAATGAAAAAAAGGGCAGGGCAAGGTTATGTTTAAGAAGGATGCTTGGACTGAATGGTCAAGAAAGAAGTTGGAAGAAAATAGCTGTGCAGGACTATGGAGATGACAGGCCTGGGATGAGAATCAAGTATTCCAAATGAATGCAAAGAGCAAGAGGAAAGAATTGGTGGGGTTCAAATGAAAAATGGCATGGGTAGAATGGAAGGAGATAAGGGTTTGAATACCAGTAGCAGAAAAGATTACACAACACAAAATGAAGAAACAGCAAAGTAGGAAAAATGGTTGCACCCCAGGAAAAGGAACAGACTGAGAGCAGAAAGCAACTTTGTGCATGTCTCTGTGTAGAAAGGTATGTAAAGGAGCATAAAGTATTTGGTAAAGGACTGCTTTTAATCTCAGATGAAGGAGTTTGCTCCCTGTGCATGTCCCCACCAGTAAGAAGTTCACCTGCTCTGTGTTGTGCTTGCTGTGAGTGGTTTCTTGGCAAAGAGAGGATCCACTGCACTCCCAAGTGTGGGCTTTGCTGCAAGTGGTATTTCAATGCAGAAACATTTCTGCAATATCAGTAATTTAATGTGGTGTGTTTTTCTCAGGTTATCTGTCAGATGGCACTTTTGAAGATGTTTGCATAAACTTCCTGTCATTTTACCTATTTATCGCAGACTTTTCAAACCAGAGATTTAAAATTAACAGTATTGGGTGTTTTCTCAGTCCAACTGGTGTAACCTGGTTTGATCAGCTCATTTCTCTATTGTTGAGTCAGTTTGCTTTCACTTGGCAACCCAAATCACTGAACTTCACGCAGATAATTAGAATTTCATGTTCTATTTAAATACTTGCTTTTGCTACGCTCGTGTGTCACTGCTTGGCCACTCATAATCAGAGCTCGTTGAGAGACTTTTAAATGCTCTTATATCAAAATTGAGTTTTTATAGTCAAAACCAAGAGGGAGATGTTCAAAATAGTGCATTTAGTGGCTGGAGGAGTTGAGAGAAGAGAGATCTGAGCCTCTCTCTTGTGTAATGCACAACCAGGACTGATAAGCTTTGTACTGATACCCAGTGAGGCCACTCTAAAGGCCATGCTTTATTTAAGGGTAAACCTTTAAAACTGAGTGGTTATAAAACCAATAAAAAGCAAATAGTTGCTTCAGAATTAGCAGTTAAGGCTGCAGGGGTGTGCTGGCTGGCTCTGAGGATTAATATTCAAAGCTATTTCATAGTTTTTTAAAAGGGGTGGCAGAGGCAAAGAATAAAGGTGTGGAAGGGAAGCTTCTCCCCTATTTTAAAAGGTGTTAGATTGTGTTTCCCTTAAAAAAAAAAAAAAAGATAAACATGCAGTCCTATTAATCTGTAGCAGTTTTAGCTTATCACTGCTCACCAGAATACAATGCTTCAGTCCTGCTCAAACACAGGTTTCGGTAGTTTGAGCCTTGTGCTTGTGTAAGGTGTGCACACACACCAGAGCAGTGTGGGAACTCTGGATTTCACACTTTACTTCTTAAGGGAATCCCTCTTGATGAGTGTCTGAAGGTAAAATCATCATCTCACCCTGTAAAGTTCTATTTTCATGAGCTTGAGATGGAAAGGGAGGAACCTCGGGAAGGAGGGGTGGGAGTTGTGCTGAAGGTCTGAGCACCAGAAGGAAAGGGCAGAGATCCTTGAGATCCTTTGAAAGTTCTTAAAACCGTGAGCAGTGATGCAACCAAAGCCTGGTTTGGACAGAGTTGTATTTCAAGGCTGCATATATGCCAGGATGGAACTCTGATCTTCTGCAAGGGGTAAGCAGAAGTTTTGATGGGAGTTCCTACCTTGCCAGGTACTGCTTTTTTATGAAATCTGTAGAAACTTAATAACATTCTGCCAAATTTGGTTGTGTTTTCAAAATACCCTGAAAATGTTTTTTTTAGGGGAGAACCGACTGTCTCACACCTGTACTTAAGCTTTAAGACAAATATTTTTTGTCTGGATTTTAATGGTAAATACTGTGGTCATGGTGTCTCTTTTAATGAACAAGTTTGAGATAAGGAACACTGTCATTGATGTCATTGTAGTTAATTTATATTCATACAGAGCCTATGCCATTAGTGTTCCTTTAAATTCACTGTTACTCCCTCTGAAGTGCCTTCCAACAGCAACAAAACACTTGTTTTCTCAATTCCAGGGATGCAATCCTCTTGCCGAGACTGGACGAAGCAAACTGCAGAATCAAAGAGCCGTCCTGAACCAGCAGATCTTAAGAGCAGTCAGAATGAGAGCTGGTGCTGAGAATCTTTTAAGGTAAACGTCGTGGCTTCCTAATTCTCTTCCAAGCAACACTTTTAAAAAGATATTCTTTTAATTTTGTAAAAGTCTCTTAGCAGTTTCTTTTCCCCGGTCTGCCTAATACACTGCATCGATCGCTGATGGGTGCTTTGTGAATCTCCCTGAAGTTTAAGTTCAAGCTGAAACTCTACAGGGTCGTTACCTGCTTTTAAGTGCCCTTTCAGCGCTGCTTTGTTGCAGTGTCTCGGGTGGCTCTCTTTGTGCAGCTTTATTGCTGGTGATGATGGCAAGAGAACCTTTCCTGAATGTTGTAATGAGTCCTTTTACCCCTCAAATCAAATCAAAGTGCCCCCGTGCTGTTGCTTTTCCCAAGATCCTTCAGTTCCCTGAGAGGACCATCGGTTGCCTCCTTAATTCCATAAAGTAACGATACAGGAGTAGCAGGGTAGCAAACCTGTACTTTGAACTGGGTTACAGCTGCCACCAAATTCTCCTTAAGCTGGAGGCAACTGGAGGAGATTCTGCTCTTCACCTATTGTATTTTGTCCACCGATTTATTTTTTAAGGATGTGGTTCCTCATCTGGCTGCCCCCACAGGAGTAGCCTTGTGTTGTTACATCCTGTGATTAATTCCGTGGCAAACAGTCCTGTAGCTTTCCAACAGCCAGTCCATCCCCCTGTTACACAGAAGAACTGGGAATTTCCTCAATTCTCATCTGCAATAGTCTCCTGAAGAGTCTGTTCCTCTGCTCAACTGGAGCAGCAATGGCTCTTCAAGAACCAAATCTAGGAAGTATTCTTACAGAAGTGAAAATGCTTGGGTAAATTCAGTTTTCTTAAACCTGCCATTAATTAATAGGTTGCCCTTTGCCTTTGTCTCCTCTCTTGCAAACGAGGGGACTGGTAGAAAATTTAGGTAGTTTTAGCCTAGGACTGACTTAATTTTGTTTTGTTTTCTGGATAATTGATTGAGGAGTAAGACTTATGGTCTTTTGCTACCTTTTGTATGCTTAGCAAAATCGTTATAACTGAGTTAGAAACTGGACACTGCTCACTCAGTTAATGGTTTTGCTCCTCAGCTCAGGAGAGGAGTGTTTTGTGAGGGCTAAAGAGATGAGCAGTGTCAAATGTGACACTGGGAACCTAAAGCTGTCCTAAAGTTCAGCTTCTGATGCCAATATTAACTGCTGAAATAGTGAAGTTGCTGTTTACAAGAGTGGGAACTAAGCCTACTTAAGAAAAGAGGATCAGACTTAAGGAATAAGTTTTTAGAAATCTAAGGTGAATTTAGACCTGTTGGACTGTTAAAACTTGCTAGTTCTTTGAAAGAAGAAATTTTAAAAATAGAAAGTTCCCGTGGCTGGGTGTATTTACAGAGTCCTAAGGGAAACCATAAACAAGCTTTAGGTTTTCAGACTCTATTTGAATTTCATCAAGTTCTAAAAGAAAAGAAACAATTGCTGTCCACAAGGAGCCTTCTACAGTAGGACTTGGGGAAAAAGCTGGAAATGCAGGTTTCTTTACTTTTGGCTGAAAGTAAACGCTAGGCTTGAAGCAAATGATCCATGTAGTGCAAAGACTTTTGTTTTCATAATTTCTGAAAGTTGCCCTCTCCTTTTCATTGTCTTTTGTTCTGGAAAATCTGATTTAAAACTGAATTCAGAGTAGAGTAATGTGGAGCTCAGCGATATCACATTGCCTTTTGCTGGTTGTCATTATAAAGAATGTCTACAGTGCAAAAAAAACCCAAAAAGGGAATAAAATGAACTCTAAACTTACACAGATGTTATAGCAAGAGAGCCAACAGAGAAGGTGAACCTGGAGGGAGCATTAGAATCCCTCCTCTGGAGAATGGTAAGCCAGACTAAACATAGAGCCTTAATATGCCATAATTAAAATGCTTAAAAAAATAAATAGCATCAAGGCTTGTCCATTTATTTATTTTTAGATATTATTTGTTATGTATTTGTTTATATTTATTATTTATTGGTGCTGTCTTTACTGAGAAGGATCCACTCCACCCCTGTGTTTGTGTCAAGTTTGGCTTATGATGGCAATAAAAATTAACATTGCTTGATTTAAGCAATCCAAGGTATTCAATAAAGTACAGCATAGAAAATTTGCAGATAACTCATTTATAATAGGGAATGCAAACTTAAAATTTTGGCCCAGTTCTTCACCAAGGTGCTCTGTAAAACTGCAGGAATGTTCCAAGTACAGCCTAGATTTATGAGGTGGTTGTTCCTAAATATTTATGAAGGTGAATTTTGTCTGAAAGATAAATGTAAAATGCTACATGTTTAAAATAAGTTTGTTATTGTCTAAGATTTGGAATCTAAGGGTATAATGTCTCTATCTGTGGATACAGATCAAGACCTTTTGTTTTAAACTCATACCTGTGGTTATAAATATGGATGGTTTAAGTCTCTTGGAAAGAGTAGCATTCTCATAAATGCTCTGTATGGAGAGTCAGGTTAGAAATTGTGATATGAATACACAGAAAAGCTCAGTGGGGGGAGGGCTGGATGTTACCATCCACTGTGCCAGCAGTTCACAATGTTGGCATTTAAATACATAAATGGCAAAGGAAACAAGAAACAAAAATCATTTACATCCAACAAAATCAAATTATAGAGAAAGTTGTCTGGTATTAAAAAGAAATATCTTTCTTCTAGTAGATCTTTCTGTAGTAACTGTTCTTTTATTCTTAAGATCAGAAGGCTCAACAGATCTTGATTGAATTTATAAAGGGGGGGAAGTATCTGTTGAAAAAATGTCTCCTGACCACTCCCACCTCCACCCTCTTGTCTTCTTTTAGAAAAAACAAACATATAATCTGGAAATAGGATAGTGATTCTGTTTAATGCTTTAGTTTTGTTGATGAATGTATCTGAAAATATGCCTGACCCTTAATCACACACAAAATTTAGCAAACCTTCTGTGGTGTGTGCTGTTATCTGGAAACTATCCCAGGCACTCTCTTGACAGAAAATACTAATAAATTCTGAAATGTGAGATCTTGTACCATCTCTTAATGGAGATAAAAAAAAAAAATCTTAAAAATGTTGAGAATGCTGACAAGGGGTCAGCCAACCTTGTGGGAAACCTTTTCCTCAGCAATAAAAAAATTTTATGTTTCTTTCTGCAGAGCAACCACCAACAACAAAGTACGGGAGCAGGTTCTGCTGGAACTCAGTTTTGTAAACTCAGACCTGCAGATCTTGAAGGAGGAATTGGAAGGACTTAACATCTCAGTGGAAGTTTATCAAAATGCAGAGTAAGTATAAAGCCAAGTCCCTCAATTATTAACAGGTCCTCTGTTTACCCTTGGAAACAAAATTGTTTCTAGGGGAGCGTGAATGTTGGACAATAACCACGTGACAGAACAGGAGCTCGATAGGAAGGGAACGCACTTGATGGGAGATTTGTTGACTAAAGGTTAGTCTGCATATTTGCCTTTCACTTGGGCAAGGCATGTGCCACCAATCCTTAGATATGGAGCTCCTCTGAAGGGGGGAGAGCTGAAAGCTCTCGGGGCTGGACTGGAAACATGTGGCACTGAGTAGATGAAATTGGATTTTTCCAAGATTACACTGATTTCTTTTTTTTTTTTTAAATTGCAATGGATTCCTCAAAGATAAAACTTCCAAGTTAAAGAGTATTCATTGCCTGCATGCTGCAGGTCTGGGTCCCTCTTGGTGCTGTCTTCAGTTAGGTGGTAACTTCCAGGTGGATTACAAGGAATTCCTGTTGTAGAGGGACTGACTGAGCCCATTCCCAGTGGGGCAGCTTTCAATTGTGAGTGCTGGCTTGATGAAAAATATCTATGTTTAGTTTTTCTCCAAAAGAAACCTGTGCTAAACTTCCTGCCCTTCACTCCCCCGTGGCAAACTTTGACAACTATTCGATGCAAAAATGTTGTGGTTTTTTGTGTGTGTGTGTGTGGCTTTGTTTTTATTTTGTGTGGTTTTTGGTTGTTTTTTTTTGTGTGTGTGTGAGTGTGTGTTGTTGTTGTTGTTGTTTTGTGGGTTTGTATGTTTGAGTTTTTGGTTGGTTTTTTTTTGAGGTTTGGTGGGTTTGTTTGTTTAAGATTTTACTGGTCTTCATATATGCATATGAACACAGAGAGCACTATTAAAGTTACGGCTGTGGAAATGAGAGCAGGACTCCACAACTTCTATTCCTTCTTCCAGCTAAGGAATATTAAAAATACTTGGGTTCTCAGTGCAGGGTGAGCAGGAGGTCAGACCCCAAGGCAGGCAGAAGCCTTGAGGCTGGACAGCAGAATGCTTGTTATTCTCTGCTGATCCTGCTTCCCCAGGCTGTTTTGCAGGTATTTTACCTCTGTGATGCTGTTCAGTCTAAGTTCTAAATGCTTTTTGTGTTCCAAAAGCTAAAATAATTCACTTATTGGGAAGTGTGACAGTGCCTCTCCTCGGCTCTGGAAATCCAGGATCACCTCCCTGACTGCTCAGAGCTCCCATGACGTTGTTGGCTGCATGGGTGTGACGCCTCAGCTGTGTTAAAAATAAACATTCGATTCTTTGGAATGACAAATGCTGCTCTGCAGGGACTGGGGGTGACACCAGAATTCGCTAAATCAGGGCATTAGGATTTCTTTTGCATGTGTCTCACTTCCTTTTTGGGCAGAAAGCTTTGATATAATCTGTAGCAAAAGTGTTGAGGTTTCTTCTAAAAGCCTCAGTAGAAACCAGCCCATTTGCACTACCTGCAGTGGTGTTTTGGCTCTGAGCCACTTTCTGGATCATGAAGGACCCTTCCCCTGCTGAGGAAACTCCCTTCCTACTCCCACCTTCCCAGGAAGGAATTTTCACCAGTAGAAAAACTGGTTTTTGATAAGACCATAAATAACTGTGGGACTTTGTAGCTGGTAGTGGAATAGTGATTAGGCAGTCAAACAGTTGCTTTCACAAAACACAAAAAAAATAAACCTTCAAATTGCTTGACACTGATCTGTTAAACCTACTCAAACTCTGCATATCTGGAAGCAGTTCTGATCTTTAAGTCACAGTTCTCATCCTTATTGCCTTTTGATATTCTACAGGTTAACATTTAGCATTGGAACTGAGGAGTTCTTGGATTTCTTATTCCTAGACCTTTCCCTGTAACAGTTGGGGTACTTTGGCCCTGTTTTCCCCTGCATTAGACACACACATCACTTCTACACATGAAACCATTGGCAGCATGGAAAATACTGATTAGAACTCCTGATAATTACCATAGCCCTTACTGGGGCAGATCTCCTGGCAACTGTGGAGCTAAATTGCAGTGAGAGTCTCCTTTTCTTTCCTTGAAGGAAAAATAGGTTTAAATGGGGAAAAATAAAAAAAGCTCAGGCAAGTAGCTTTCTTTACTCTCTTCTTAAAAAGTCACAGGCCATTAAGCAGATTTTCTTGGGCAGGAAGGAATATAAATGTTAAACAATGTACTTTTCCCTCAACACACATCAGTGTACAAACTTGCTGTCATCAAATAAACCAAAGTAATTAAAACAGACAAAGAGAAAACAAATATTTCTGAGTATTTTTGCCTTTTCTTTTTTTCCACAGAGAGACTTTCAGTATTCCCTTGGTACCTCTTGGCCTGAAGGAAACCAAAGAAGTAGATTTTACACTCCCCCTCAAGGTAAATTTCACACACACATCTCAGAATGAACAGCTAACAGGAATAACTTCCATTTCAGATTTGTCTTAAAGAAGCAGAAGTAACGTATGTGCAAATTATTTTTTTGTTTTACCCTAAACCCAAGATCATAACGTGTTTAAAAATTCATTGCCAATTGTTTGGGTCACTGCTCCTTTCTAACTAGGACGAGGAGGCAGAAAATGTTATTAGAAATTCTGCTTTGGAGACAGTGGAGTTAAACCAAAGAGAAGAAAAATTCCTCCCATGGTTTTTTGTTTTAATTAAGAGCATTGATTACCGATTTAGGTGTAAAAGGAAATAGTACTGAAGGTTTTACTGGACATAATGCAGTGATGAACCAACTTGGAATTGCCCTAATATATCTGACAAAAATTTGACAGTCTGTTCCTGTTAATGAGTTTTTATGGTCACTTGATTCCCCTGTCATTTTAGGTAACACTTTTGGTTTGCCCCTTTCAAAGTCACCAAGTGTTGTTGTTTTAAAACCTACTGGTGTTGATGTAACAGGTGTTTGGTTCCTTTACATCAGAGTGAAGTTTCTTGTCTCAGATATCAAATCAAATTATTAGTTCTACTGTCTCTTTGTACTGGTTGCAGCTGCAGGAAAAAATAAGTTAATTTTAGATATTCCAATTTTTTACCTTTTTTTAGGACTTTATTCTGGAACATTATAGTGAAGACAGTTCTGAGTATGAGGATGAAATAGCAGATCTCATGGATCTGAGACAGGTAAGTTCCAGTACGGCATGCTATGAGGTCTTTTAGTCTACAGTTGCAAATAATAACATTTGTATGGAAACAGAATAGGCCACTTTTTAATTTTCATGTTCTTTCTGACTTCATTTCTGAGATATGGAACATGAATCTCCATTGTCCAAGAGCTTTACAACCTGAGCAAAGAAAAAGTGAAGGAAAAGATGAAGCTATGCAAAGTGATAAAGCTTTGTAAATCTTGTAAATTTGAGATTTGTATTGCCTACTTCTTTTGTTTGACTTTAAAGTATTTTTAGTTTACCAAGAAGAATGCTGAAGTGAATTAATCTGGCAAAATATTGTAGCAGGATGGTGGCTATTTCTAACTATTGTTTGTTTCCTGTATTACACTAAAAACATAGGTGATCACTGCAGCTATCATAGAATACCTACAGTCTTTATTTCATTAACTCTGAGACTTGCCAAACAGGTGCTGTTTGCTTTCTTAGAGGTTCTGTGCAGCTGAAAAACTCTTATTTGGAATGCATCCACGTGGCCTTAGGTTTGCTGTTCTCAGATTCCACACATTTCTGGGCTCTGCCCAAGTCCAGAGGAAGCAGAGCTTTATCCCTGGGTTTCAGTCCCCAGAACACACCTGATTTTGCTCTGCTGTGTTTCAAGGCCTGCCGCACCCCCAGCCGAGACGAGGCCGGCGTTGAGATGTTGATCAGCTATTTCCTGCAACTTGGTTATGTAGAAAGCAGATTTTTCCCGCCCACCAGGCACATGGGAATTTTATTTACGTGGTAAGTGTGTAGTTCATGTTTCTCTTTGGTAATTTTTTTTTTTCTCAGAACAGTGCTAATCATTAACTGTCTTGTGCTGAATTTGAAGCCTGTCAGTGTGTGTGTCTCTCCCTGACTCCCTGCAGTGGGTGTTGTCAGCTTTTTGTGGAGTTAAGTGTAAACCTGAGGATAATACACCCCTTTGACACTTAGAGTGAAACCACTGGATAGATGAGGATTTGGGCTACAGGCTAGCACAAGGGAAAAAGGGAAAAAATAATCATTTTGGACAGCTACAGGTGTTTCCTGAACTCCAAACCTTCTGGATGAGGAATGGGCCAGACCTTAATTCTCCTCCTTCAGTTTGTTAAGAAGACCATTTGGGCCACAAGAGAGAAAGGAGTGACTTAATTTGTTACAGGGGAATATTTACTACACCCGTGAGCAAGATTTGACTCTGAATTCAAAGTTTTTTGTGATGAAAAAAGATGACTACCATGTGGTCAGGAGGAACTGTTAAATTTCTAGTCATAGCTGCAAATAGAAACGTTAACCACCAGCAGTGGAGAATCTAAACATGCCAGCAGTTGGTCTTTGGTGACATCTGAGTAGGAGAACACAGCAGCACACGTGGGCACTTCCTCCTCTCGGCCTCTGGGATGTTTTACAGGCACTTCTGGGTTAGATATAACAGCCTTTTGGAGGTGCTGCTGTAAGACCTGCTGAGTCCAACAGAGCTGTTCTCTGGCTTGCAGCGTGTGCATTGTCCTGCAGTACATCATGGTGTTTCTATTCATCTTCATTTTCACTGTAGCAGAACAGTTCTTAAGAATTCCACTCCTCTCTCAGAAAAACAGAATGAGATGACCTGTTGTTTCAATGGGCTCTGCTGACCTTCCCACTTCTGGTGTTTGCTTCCCAAGGTATGACTCCTTCACAGGTGTCCCAGTGTGCCAGCAAAACCTGTTTCTTGAGAAGGCCAGTATTTTATTCAACATTGGAGCTCTCTACACCCAGATTGGAACAAGGTGCAACCGCCAGACCCAGGCTGGACTTGAAAATGCTGTTGATGCTTTTCAGAAAGCTGCAGGTACACATTTGAAAATACTGGGGAAGGTCTTTATGCCAGTGTTCCTGATCGCATTCTGATGTCATACAGATGGCTGCATTTCCTACTGACTTCATTACACAACATGAGGAGGAATAGAGGAATTCAAGAAGCCAAGTGAAGAGCTCAGATCAAGCTTTAAGTCTTGATCTGCAGTCTCCAGCTGTAGTCTGAACATGTAGATAAAACCAGTGAATCCTGTGGTTGGTGATTTGTGAGCTGCAGTTCAAAGGTCCAGGTTATAGCCCTGCATTAACTGCTTTGTTGTTCAGTCCTTTTTGCACCAGTGTAACTTCTGCCTGAGAGCACAGGGGTGTCACATCTGTCCAAGAGGCAATTTAAATGTTTCATAAAAAGCCTTAAAACCTAGTTTTCCAGATGGGGGTCTCAAAAATTATTCTTCCTGCACTCTTCAGTGAAAGTTGGAACTCACTGGAAGTTGGCTACCTATTTTCCAGAGATTCCAAAGGCAAACAGGTTCAAAATAATGAATCTCTGTCCTATGCAAGGAAAAATAGAAATTCTAATAAAGGGAATCATATCCCTGGAACTAACATGTTATAAAAGCTTTTCTTTGGTTGGGGCTTTTTAAATAGGTTTTCTAAATTGTTTTTGAAGTATCATCTGTGCTACACATAATGCTGGAAGACATGTCCTGTGTAATTAGTAGGTACTGTAAGATTTATTTCTGCACTAACAATCTGTAGCTATTGGCTTCCTCTGTATGGGTGGAAACAGCTACAAACTGTGCACCACAAGTTGAATTGTCATGAACCCCCTGTTTTGAATACAGAGCTATAAAAAAAAAAAAAAATACAGCATTTCTTCATGTATACTTAAAGTAAATTCTCTTTCAACCTTGAAGGACATTTCAACAACTGGGCAATTTCTTCCATTTTATTGCTGCGTCTTCCATTTTGTTGATAATAATAATAATAATAAAATAAAAAAAAAAATCACTGCTTTTCACTTTAACATGTTTGCAGAACAGAATGAATTCCAGACTGGAAAGGTGTTCTTTGCTCCCACAGGACCTTTGCAGGGCCCCAGAGCAACGTGCTCAGGAGGCATTTCATTGTACCTGTGCACGGCTCCGTGACACCTCATTATGTTGGCAGGGACATGATACAGAGCTTGTATTGACTGTTTCTCAGTGCTGAACTAAGGTATTGCACCGAGTTAGTGCTCAGCAAAGCTCTCTGCGTGAGCAGAAATATGATAAGAACAACAATAAAGAAAAGTATATTTTTTCCCCCCTGTGCTTTCAGTTCCTTGCAGGAGGGCACTCCATCAGTACTTGGGAGGCACCTGGCGTAGTTTTTTCAGTGCAAAAAGGTTAAGATGGCCATAATTCAAATTTCTGCAAGGGCATATTAAAAATTAAGGTGAAAGTGTAACATGGAAAATTAAAACCCACAGAAACTGTTAGTAGGAAAATGCAGTACAACGTGGCCAGAACTGAGTGTGGTGGCAAGAAGGAAGTTACAGAAGCTGGGACACTTAAAAGGCAGAGGTCTTATTGTTACACTTTTGCAGGATTATCAGCAATTAGCAGGGTGGTAGAACTCACTAAACCAGTTGGATGACATGCACAATGAAGGTTGTGCTTCCATCAGTGAACCCGTTACTCAATATTTGCACTGCACTTAGTGTTTGTTTTAAATTTGATAAATAATAGAAATTACATTTTGGTGGAACAAAGTGTCTAGAGAAGAATGTTATTTTTACCCTATTAAATATAAATACAGTTTATTTAGTTCATTTAGGGGTGTGGAATGGAGCTTTCACTGGGGCTCACAATGCACTGAGCAGCATCTGAAAGGGAGATCTATAAATAAGTTGATACGCTTGTGTTTTTTCCTTCCATCCTGCTGTCTCCTCTTTATAGCTATGCAGATTTATTTCTCTTCCCTGTATAAGCCCTGCCTCCCACCCCCAGACACAAGTCACATCCAGTGTTATGGTCCATCACAAGAACTGCTCCAAACAAAGCTGGAGGCAGCGCCCTCAAAACTTGTAGTTTCTGTTGCTCCTCTGAACTGTGGTTTTGAGAGCTGTGGCTGGGGATGATTGATGGAAATGCAAAGCAAAACCTGTAGGTCACTTGAGTTCCATGTACACCAAGACCCCCTGCAGATTGCTGTAGTGCCATACTAGAAGTTATGCTTTCAATCCTCATTATTATGGCACGTGATAATTAAGTTCATTTGTTTCTCTCTCTGTGATGCTCACAAAACCATTTTTGTGATTTCAGGAGTCCTGAACTACTTAAAGGAGACCTTTACTCACACCCCAAGTTATGACATGAGCCCAGCCATGCTGAATGTTCTGGTGAAAATGATGCTTGCACAGGCTCAAGAGTGTGTTTTTGAGCAGATTGGGCTCTCTGGAATACGCAACGAGTTTTTCACACTTGCAAAAATGACACAGGAAGTTGCCAAGGTGAAATATGGGACTTTAAATCTAGTCTTAAAAATAACTGTTTACAGTACTGTGTTACTAGCTACAGCTTCTAGGAGTATTAACAGAATTTGTTGAACGTTAAGCATTTATTAAAAATAACAAGGGACAGCTCCAGTGAGAATCACAACCTTTCAGAAGATTAAAATGTGAATAGCTGCTATTTAAACATTGTTTTTGAACTGTTACAGTTTTTAATTCATAATCCATGGAGTTTAACAGAAATATGCTGAGGCACTCAGGCAGTAAATTTACTGAAGGGTTTTTAACAAGCTATTTGTGTTCCTCTTGCAAACAGTACAAATTTTGTCCACAGGACTACACACAAGAGGCTGAGGTTGTTTGTGTGGTTCCCTGTCAAGTATTGAACACACCCTGTCTTGTTTCCCAGCAAACCTAAAAAGCTTGAGTCCAGAAGAACATCTGAATTGTAACTGAGGGAAGGACCGTGATGAACAGAGCCAGAGCTGTTTTTGGGGCCTGCCAGAAAACAAAGCAGGTCCAGAAGGGAGTGCTCATACTTGGAGGTACCTCCCAAAAATTGGGTCTGCCATCAGACCTGAGTCATTTCAGAGCAGCAGATTAGCTGATTCCACACTAGATAAACAGGCAAAGCCTTTCCAACCAAGCCTGCAAAGTCTCCCTGAGTTACCTGTAGGATTGATCAGCTGCTGGGGAAAGATCTTTTGGTTCTGTCAGTTGGAGTAGTCTGATCCATTAAACCAGAATTCACTGCTTGGAAAACTTTTATATCCTCTGTATAAAGAACAGTATCCAGGTTTTAACCAGACCACACAAACTTAAGGCTAGGTATGACCCCACAGTTTCAAAGTGAAGCACAAATTCACTGTATAAGTAATATGCTTCACCCTTTTTCTCAACTGGATTAACTCAATCAGATATATTTACAAATTAAAACCACTTTATTGGATGGTATTTTTATTTAACTCTGAACCCACACAGATTTACTGACTCAGTCCATCTGTTTGGGTACAAAATAGAATTACCTTTCTTGTAAGGGAAAAATCAGAGATGGAATTTCAGGTTTTTTCAGAACCTATTTCCAATCCTTTCCAACCATATTTTTTCCCTTCTTTGATGTGATTGCACATGAAGTTATCTTAAGGCTGAATATGATATCCCTTAGTTGAGCACCTAATAGCTAATGTTAAATTCTCACACTCCGATTCTGTGCTTTATTTCAGGTGGGAGAGGTTTACATGCTGGTTAACGCTGCAATGAATCAGGAGCCAGTGAAAGAGAACATTCCCTATTCCTGGTCTAAGCTGGCACAAATAAAGTCGGACCATTACAAAGCTCTGGCACATTATTTCACTGCCACCATTCTGTGTGACCATGAATGTAAGAATCATACTTCCTTTGTATGTTCACAGGAATAACAGTAATAAACACAGCAACAGTTATAATTTGGTCTGTGAGTAGGACAGCAACTTTGGTGCTTCAATAAATGTTGAATTGTGTTCATATGTTAAATTTTCCCACTCAAAACACTAAATTTTCCCCAAAAAAAGAGGCCATGCTCTGTTGTCTTTTACAGACGAATGTGAAAGTTCAATAAACCAACTTTGGCAGAAAGAAAAGGTAAATTGTATCCATTATATCCTGCTAAACAGTTCCATTTCTATCCACATATTCTGGCATATAAGTATTATTCACCTATTGATACACAAGTGATCAAGATGATGAAACTGATAAAGTTCCTAAAAACTTGAAATTCCTATCAATATGCATTAAAAAAACTGAAGGGAATGTAGGAGTACCTCTACAATACAGCTGAAGGAAGAGGGGAGCAGGAGCTGGGTAGTGGTTGATGCTCTGTGTCCATTGTTGCAGTGCAGCCTGGTGATGATGAGGACCAGCAGGAGAAGGCCTTGTCCCAGCTCTACGACCACATGCCCGAAGGACTGATGGCTCTGGCTGTTCTGAAGGACAAAGTTAGGAGAAAACAATTAGGTAACTGCCAGTTTCACACAGGTGCTCTCTGCCATTTGAAAAGTACTTCGTGTTTCTTGTCTGTGGGTGACAGCCTGTGGTTTGTGCTGTTTGCAGGGAAGGCTCATCTACGCCAGGCCATCGTTTACCACGAGGAAGCTCTGAGGGTCTGCGGGCTGTGCAAAAAGCTTCGGAACATCGACGTCCTCCAGGAGGTGCTGACAGCTGCACACAAGCGTTCACTGCTCAAATATGCTCAGCAGGAGACAGAAGATGACTTCCTGAGCCTAATCCAGGCTCCAGATATCCTCCGTAAGTGGGCAGAGGATACCTAACCATACACGAACATGATTCCGTGTGCTGCAGCCAAAAGGTTCTGCACCCCTTCAGAGATCCTGCAACAGCTTGCAGTTGTGTTGATCCCACTCTGTGTGAAGTATCACCTGAACAGCCATAAAATAGGACTTAGCACTTCAGGGGGAGTAGCTGGAAGTTAACCTGAGTAAAAGTTATGCCTTAAAGCATCATAACTGAAAGCAGTAGAAATGCTTCCTTAGGAATGGCAGTAATGCCTTTGATTAGATATATATGCATCCGTGCATAACATAAATAATGCATATGTTATGTATATGCTGTACATTTGTAGAGTTCAGATTCCTCACGTGTTTCCTCAATCACAGAGAAGTAAATTTTGTTACAGCTGTTTTACAGTGTTTGCCTCAGGCAACACTGTTTTCTGGGGTAGATGACAGTTGGTGGTTAGGTAGAACTCAGCTTTTTTTGGTGACTGTCTCGAGAACTAGAAAAAATGGGGAAGTTTTAAAAGTTAAAATCATATGGGGGAAAACTAGTAGCTGTTTCATGAGGCACAACTCTTTTTGACTCAATTTGACTGCTATTGTTTCTTTCTACCTTAGTCCAGCTCATACAGCTTTTTCCTCTTTGGAAGCAGTAGGAAAGTATGAGTGCTGGCTTTAAAGAAAAATAAAGAGGGGAATAGCACAGTTTTGTTTGGGTGGATTTTTTTTAAGTTTCCTGTGTTGCTACTATGAGGTCTGAAGATATTTTTAAGGCGATTCAGATATTTGTCTTACAAATTTCCACCAAAGTGAGGTTTTCCTACAGCCTGGCAAGAATTTAGGAGAAATTTCTATCTAGCTTGGAGTGCAAGAAAAATAAACTTTAATGTCTTTTAACTAATAGCTGAGAGAAAATTAATTTTGTTTTCTTTTTGTTTTAGCCAAAACAGAGCATAAAATAGAAACAATCGCTCCTCAGTTTTCCAAGGTGAAAGTTAAAGACTTCTTTCACAAGCTGGTATGTGACATGCTAATGCTGACCAACCTCTGCCATTTGGATAGCATAATAATAGATAAATTCACTCTCATGTGAGGAAAGGGACACAAGTATTTTAGCCTGAAAAGATGATCCTGTAGTTACTGGTTTTTTGCTGAAGTTTTTGGAGAGATCATTCCTAGCTTTGGAGGTACAAGTCAACTTGAGACTAGCAAGGAATAAAGAGTGACATTTCTATATGGCTTGCATGGCATTCAGTCTTGATAACCTTCAGAAAATCCCATGAAGTCTTAATAAATAATTGCACACAACTTATAAAGGTGGGGAGAAGCTGGTGGTGCTTGGAGATGGACTGCAGGCTGTGTGACATGCACGGGACACAGCCAGGCTGTCAGGGGGCTTTGTGAGCAAAAGGAATTGGGAGTTATGGTTGGGATCAGAACATGAATCAGTAATACAGGATCTCAGAACCTGCTGCACATCTTCAGAGATCCTGGAGCAGCTTGGCAGTTGTGATTATCTCACCCTGTGTGAAGTATCACCTGAACAGCCATAAAGCAGGACTTAGCACTGCAGGGGGAGTAGCTGGAAGTTAACCTGAGAAAAATCTATGCAAGATGAGCTTTAAAGCATTATAATTTAATAGAAATGCTTCCTTAGGAGTAGCAGTGACCCATGCTGTGCCTGCTGTGTTCCCTGCAGGGCCCCCTGACTGTGTTCTCAGCCAAGCAGAGGTGGACGGCTCCACGTACCATTCGCATCCCCCAGGGAGCAGGAGAGCTCGGATTCCATCTCAAAGGGGGTTCACCAGTACAGATTTATTGTCTGGATCCACTTTGTCCTGCAGCAGTAAGTACTTTGGGGCAATATTGGCAGTTTCTGTGCAGACTGCCGTAGCCATACACCTTAAATGTAACTTTAACTTGTTCATACTGGTGTGTGGAGTATTCACTGAGTTCTGCACATTAGAATTGTCAATTCATATCATCTGAACACATTTTCAGTGCTATATACACTGTAGATTAAGTTAGAGTATCCCTGACATCACATGAAACTAGAGTTGATTTCTTCCTCTGTTCAGTCTTCATAGTTAAAAAGTCACAAATAAGAAAAGCAATCGTCACTCCCTGTTTAATTCGAAGGGATAAATGCTTTAAAAAGTAGCAACAAGGATGAGGATGAGGATCAGGAAGGTAGTGTGTGCCCAAGGAAAGAGGGAAAAGAACATTTTATTGGCTGGTAACATGCTGTTCTTTCAGGGGAAAATCCAAAGGGATAAAGCAGCATGCAGTGATGAGCACAGTTTAGCTCTAGAAAAGGCAGAAGCAACCACAGAAGGACAAATAAGAACAATGAAGTAAACAGGGCAGAAAATATGTCATGGGCAGTGATAGGGCAGCAAAAACCAGGGTTCATTTCCTTAAGGAGAAAAGCAAAAAGGATGTAAGAAGAGCCAACATTTGAGTATAACAGAATCACATTTATCAATGGTAACTCAATAAGTAGTTTGTGTTCTTGAAAAAGGTGCACAAGTCTGGCCAGACAATGGGTTTGTAGCATCTGAGAGGGCAGTGCCTTTAGGGCAGATACTACACCATGACAGAAACGTTTTATGCATCTCAAAATTGCAGATAATAACCTGTGCACAATGTTTTGACAGTCGATGGGCCTGAAAGAAGGTGACTACATTGTTTCAGTCGGCGGAGTGGATTGCAAGTGGCTCGGAGTGAATGAGGTGCTGGAAAAACTGAGGAGCGTGGGAGAGCAGCCCCTGGAGATCCAGGTTATCAGTTGCCAGGATACAGCAGCATCTTTGGTATGTCATGAGGCAAATATGTTTTGCAGACTGGAGATGTGGGAGTTTTTTTTACTTGCCTGCCTTCAGTCCCTGATTAACGTTGACTTTCATGCAGTCAGATATCCCACTCTGCCAGGGAATATTTAAAGCCTTCAGGCAAGTGTTCAGTTTTAAACAATCTGTTTAAATCATCGTGCCTTGACAAGCCAAAGTAGTCTGTGTGCATAGGAATGGTTGGGTGGTGGCGTTTTTTGTAGTGGAGCTACTCTAGATTAATTGCATTACAAATTTCAAGGCACAGTTTATTTCCTCTAACTTGTGGCAGAGGATGAAAGTATTACCCTGTTCAGCTTTGGAAAAGCCACAGGGAAACAATTATGGATGAAATAGAACATCCAAGACCACATGTTTATTTTCTGTGCACTGTCAACGTAAAGGCTCTGTGAGTTGTGTATTAGATCATGGATTAATGTATTTATTTTTTATTTGGGAGGACTTTAACTGCCTAGCCAGTCGCTGAACTGCTGTGGAAGTTTTAGACTGAGGGAAGATCATCACAAGATTTAAAAATGTTAAGCTCGAAATAACTTAGTTGGTGTCTGAAAGAACCTGTAGTTCAGCTAAATCCACTGCTTCATGTTCCTGACATTCCCTGGCAAACCCAGGCACTGAAGCAGTGTTGCCTCAGAAGCCCTCAAGGTGCCCTGACTGCTGTTAGGCTTTCTTATTTTGTTTAAGAAGTTGGTTTTCCTTATTGAAAATAAGGAATTACACACCTGCCATTCCAAGCTGCAGCTGGAAACAAAAGGCTGGAATATAACCAGGTTGCTCCAGGGCACAGCTAAGATAAGATACAGAAGGCTGTGCCTTTCAGGTATCCCAAAAGAATATCCTACAGCAGCTCTTGTTGTCGTAGTTGGGATCACCATGGAACCTGTCCAGAGACAGCAAAATATTCCCTTCGGATCTGTGCAAGAGCCACATACTTCAGCTTTGTAGGGAGGCCAGGGTACATATTACACAGTCACCCTAAATGCCTAACAACCCATGGAAAGATTCCCAAGTTCCTGTCTGCTGTGCAGAGGATACCCTTGGGTCCCTGTGTGCCAAACCCCGGGAGCACACAATGCCATGAGCCTGGCACGCTGGCTGCCCTGCAGAGCTGCCTGCACACTGACCCTTTGTGCTGGCAAATTCTGACCCACTTTGGGTGGCTGCCTCTCACAATGCTCCCCTTCTTCCTGCAGCACAGCAAGAGCGCGACGTACTCCGTGGGAATGCAGAAGACGTACTCTTTAATCTGCTTAGCCATGGACGAGGATAAAATGGATCAGACCAAGAAAGCCCCGCTGAAACTCCCTTTTCTAAGCTGGGGAACTAAAAACAGACAGAAAGCTGCGAGCACCCTCTGCCTGCCTTCGGCTGTGGCGGGGAGTTCTCAGACCAAGAAGAAGCTTTTACCCTTCACGCTTCTGAACACGGAGAGCTCATTGTACTGAGTCTTCCGGAAGGATCTGTCAACGTGACGCTTCTGTTTAAAATGTACATAAAAATCAGCTTTATCTCGATAAAAATCGATTTTATCTTTATGTATGTGTGTACAAACTCAGACAAGTACCGTGGGACTTCATTTGCCTGTGCGTGGAGACACTTGTGAAGGTCAGAGCCTGGCAAGGACTGTAAAACCGAAGTATTTGAAGGGCAGAATGAAGCAGTTTGGGAGGTATGCAATAAGAAGATGTAGAGGATAGAACTGCTTACGTGAGGACTGGATTCCTTTGGAATTTCAAAATACAGTTATCGTGACTAATTTTTAATGACTATGCTAGATGGGAGTTATTTATTACAGACTTGATGCTGCATGCAAAACAATAGGGGACACATTAAAGGATGATTTTGCTCTGAAAGTTTAGAGTCACTTAACACTAAAGAATTATCTTAAACCACAAATGAGAGAGAACGATGTTATTCAGACAAACTAACCTTGTGCCAAGGGTTGGTGCCACAGCATTGTGGTTTTTATGCAGACGAGGTGTGTTCTGCTGAATAGATAATTTAATTCTGGAAGAGAATTAGAAGGCTTAAAATTTAAAATGTCTTTGAACTCCAAAAGGCTTGTACTCTGCTCTTTTTCTAGGATACATTTTAAATGCCTGCTGATGCAAATGTTAAAAACAGGCTTTATTCCAAATGACATTATTTAATCTACTTACCTTGAGACTTGTGTCTTATTAGTCTTGATAAAGTGGATTAACTGTGAAACAAATCTCAAAATGGACATATTATAGTATAATAATCAAGAGTATATAAGTTGCAGTGATGAAGAGTGCCTGTGTAAGTGGCAGAATATTTATTTACTGTCGCATCAAATCTTTCTGCCCTTGGCAAAATTCATGAGCAGCTATACATATTATAGTAAGGAGGGAGACAAAAAATAACTGGTGAGCATTTCTTTGAGATTCTTCTGTGTTCTAAATTAACTGAAAATTGCTAACACTGTAGTGTTAGTTAACATTGCCATCTACAGAGTAGATATATGCTGTTTGATACTCAAAACTTGAATGAGGGGAGAGTTTGCATCTTGGTGTAAACTTGGAAGTTGTCACTTATTTTTAGTTTCTTATGTAGTAGGTGTAAATATCTTGATGACATTTATTTAAGAATAAAAATCAGATGCTGTCACTTAATAGTAGCTTTTTGATTCTGCTACAGTTTGGATGATGCAGCATAATTTACAGGTTTTTGCTATCTACTGATGCTGTATCTTGTGTTTCTGTGATTTGGCTTACAAATATCTAAGACACTTTAAAGAAAGTTTATATTGGACAGTACAGGAACTTAAGAAGGAACTGGCTTCCTAACAAAGAGTATAAATATATTTATAGAGTTTCCTTGTAAAGGTTACATAAAAAACTTAGCAGTTACTCTTCACCTGTACTTGTAGTTGAGTTGCTTTACACACCCAGCCAGCGGTGGTCAGATACAGAGATTTACTGAAATTGTTCTCCAAAGTCTTTAGCAAAGTCACATGAATGCCCCTTCCAGCTCTTCATTTCTCTCAATCCACTATTCCAGTCCTCTTGCAGATATTTTCCCTCTCAGCTACATCATTAACTGCCTTCCCCTTCCTGTCTTTAGTCCTTGAGGAAAGGTTGGGGTGAGGGTCTTTTTAAATTTAAAGCACCCCTCAATTCAAGTCAAAACTTTCTGTCAGCTAAATAAAGACTCATCCTACCCTGAGTGGTCACCAACAGCTACCTTAACTTGCAGGGCAATGAGTGTGTGCCTTATGTTCTTGCTCAGACCACAGGAATACTTGTAACAATTAGCCAGCACCCTCCAGCTGTTGCCAGCCACGATTATAAAAACTACCGTAATACATGATTATTAAAACCCAAATTTTATTATTCACAAGAAAAAAAAACATACAAAAAGTCTTTGTTTGCAAAATAGCGTGTCAGGAACAGAGAAAGGAATGAATTTGCTGCGCTGCCGCTTGTCCAACCACTCGCTCCAGCTCGCCGATGGATGCGTTACAAAGCCGGTGGATGCTGCCGAAATGCTGCAGCAGGAGCAGAGCTTTCGTTTTCCCCACGCCCGGGATGTGCTGCGCTGTCTGGAGCAGCGCTGGCTCCGCCAGCTGAGGTCGCTGCTTGCGCAGGAAGGGGTTGGAGCTCTGATCCCGGCTCTGCTCCCGCACCTGCAGCCAAACACAGCCGTGAGCCGAGCGAGCAGCAGCTCTGCTTCCAGCCCTCAACGCCGGTTCTGTCACGGCAAAGCAGCTCAGGGCAATCAGCAGGACGCTTTAGGAACGAGCTCCCTGCTTAGCTGTGTGCCCTTATTTTGATGCACTTCACAAAGTTTCAGTAGGGAATGGTTTCTTCATAGCAACCATAAATGAAAACAATGATTTTTGTCCCCTTTTTGATGCAGAGAAAGGCTAAACAATCTAAGAACGGTTTCCTTAGCCTTAGAGAGAGCAAAATCTCCAGTTGGCTTTGACAAAGAACTTAAGTGAGGTTTGTCTAATGTTATCCAGTGGCCCTTCAGTGCAAGATCACATGAAAAGAATCCAGGATCACGTTGTTTGACCTTTTTTCCTTGGTTTTTTTTGTTCCCAAAGAAGCCCTCTTCCCTCTGAGCTACACTCCCATATCACTGTTGCAGATTTATTCCTTACATTCAGTGTTGTGCTCCTTTAAGATCCCAGGTATTCTTCCTGAAATGAGTGAGGATCGAGAGCTTTCCCACACCTCCCATATTTTTATAATATTTGCCCAGTGACACAGACACTCACCAGCTGAACAATGAGCTGAGCTGCTTCTCCTTGATTTGCCACAGGAAGCAACACCATTCCAAGTTCGAGTACAACAAGTTTTTGTACTGCTGAGAAGTACTGACCGCTTATCTGGGTTTTCTCTACAATTACAAGTCCCCTGAGATTGCTGGCCTGTATTGAAAGGGCAAAAAGAAGAAAAGGCCTTGTTAATGACAAGCTGATGCAACATAACAGGCTGAAATTCTTTCAAGTAGGAGCTGCCTGATGGCAAATCAGAGGGAGAACAGAAGTTGTAGAACATTCCTGAAGTTTAATGCAGCACCATCACACAGCTTCAGAATTACTCAGTTTTCAGGTGGATACTATCTTAAAAGTTTAGCTCCACTAGAATGTAAAAATAACACAAGGAGAATGTTTTCAGAAGCACAGAATAAACAAATATCAATTGAAACCTTTTTATTTAGCACTTACATTTCTAAACCTCACCACTCTTCGTTTGTATTCATCCCCTGCAACCAAATCTGCTTCAGAAATATATAAAATGCAAGTTCTGTTGGAAAGATGAAAGTCCACCAGTCCCAAGCCATCTTCAAAGATGAGTCTGACTTTCCCTTAAGGTGTGCAATTGTTGTAAGAAAAAAATATAGTGGTTAAAAATATACAATTACTGATATATATAACAATTACTATTATAATTATTTACTATATATATGCTATAAATATATGTTAATATATAATACATAAACAAAATATGTATATATTATAGAAATACTATATTTTTATAGAGAGTATATATGCTATTATTATAACAATTATAACAACTTCTGCACAGCACAACCTTCCTGATGTGTCAGTAATCCTTGTGACTTCACAGTGAACTTTATATTCTGTAAAAGCCTTTCTTCTCCTTAAGTAAAATTAAGTAAAATTGAGACAAGCAATCCAAAGCACTGTGTGATGTCCTGTGGTAATGCCAATTAACAGCACTACAGGTTTGTAAGTGCTGTAGCTGCTCAGTAAACTCTGAGCTTGAACAGAAATGCCACATGCTTTCCTGCAAGGATCATCCTGGTTTAGCTTGCTGTGCCAAGAGATGACAGCACAGGTTCAGTATCCATGTAAATTCAAGGGAGTCCAGTGCAGGTGAACATCCACAAAGCCCCACAGCAGCAGATTCTGCTGCTTCTCTCCAGTGCTCTGCAGCCATGAGAACACGACAGAGCTGATCACACAGGTATGTGACAGGATCCTTCAGCCTGCTAAAAACTCTACCACAAATCTGGGACAGTCAGGCAGAGAGTAAAGCATATTCCAGCCATTCAGGTAATGCTTTGCCTGAACTGTGTGTCCTCTTCCAATTTGTTTGTGCTTACCTTGTAGCTTTTGGGCTACCTCTGACCCTCTCCACTTCTCATTTCCGATCACATGCCCATAAGGGACAACGACAGATCCTGCTGTCACAGTGGAGTTTGCTTTTGTTGTCATCAGGCCTCCCTTCAGGTCTTTACTCCAGGAGCAGTTACACTCTAGAAAGAAACGTGGAAAGGACAGTAACACATTTTACAAACCTGTTCCAAACTTATACATTTTAACCATAACTTAAGATACGTTCTGGAAGAGACACTTATGTCCTTCCCCAAGACTCCTTAGAGTTTGGTTAGCATATCAAAACCAGTCAGCAGCTCTGATCACTTGAACACAGGCTGCTGACTTGCAAATTCCACTTCCAGCTTTACCACTAAGTCTGAAAAAATGTCTGAATTCAAACACAGGGATGGTGGAAAACCCCACATTGCCTCTCCCATGCCTTCATCCACCCCCCTGGGATAAAGTCTGCTGGAATTGCAAAGCTGACTCCAGAGGCACCTCCAGCCACAGCTGGTGGGAGTCTCCAGACACATTATTAGAAGGGAGTTGCTGGAAGAGATTATTGTCAGGTTTGCCAGGTTTATGTACTGTTCTGACTTCGGGGGCAACCGGGAGTGTGGGAGATCAAGGCATGATTTGAGGAGACACCACAGACAAGACAGTACTGCTGCAAACACAGAGCCACAGAACCAACCAGGCTGGAAAAGACCTCTGAGATCAGCGAGTCCACCCTGTGACCCCACCCTGTCACCCAGCCCATGGCACTGATGCCACATCCAGTTTGTTCCTAAACACCCCCTGGGACGGGGACTCCACCCCTTCCCTGGGCAGCCCCTTCCAATGTCTGATCACTTGCTCTTTAAAGAACCTCTTCCTGATGTTCAACCTAAACCTCCCCTGGGGCAGTTTAAAGCTGTGCCCTCTTGTCCTCCTGCTGCTTCCCGGGAGCAGAGCCCGAATCTCCCGGCTCCCCCTCCTGTCAGGGACTTGCAGAGAGCGCCAAGGTCCCCCCTGAGCCTCCTTTTCTCCAGGCTGAGCCCCCCCAGCTCCCTCAGCTGCTCCTCCCAGCACCCAGACCTTTCCGCAGCCTCGTCGCCCTTCTCTGGACCCGCTCCAGCCCCTCCTTCCCAAACTGAGGAGCCCAGAACTGGACACAGCACTCGAGGCGCGGCCTCCCCAGGCAGAATCATCTCCCCGGCCACAGACCCGCGCACAGACACCGAGGAGGAGCCGGACCCTCCCCGCGTCCCAGCGCTCACCTGCCCGGCACTGCCCTGGGCTCCGGCACTGCCCTGGAGCTCCCTCCCCGCCCCGGGGCTCCCCCCCCCGCCGCCCCTCATGCCCGGCGGGGCCGCTCGCCCCTGGCAACGGGCTGAGCACGGCGCGCTGCGATTGGCGGCGCGCGGGCCCGCAGCCAATCCGCCGCGCCGTTGTTGCCGGGCGGGTGGCGGGGCTGAAGCGTTCGGGGCGGTGCCCGTGGGGCGGCGGGGCCGGGTCCGTCTGTCCCGTCCCGTCCTGTCCCGTCCCGATGTCGTTCCTGTTCAGGAGAGGCCGCCCCGGCCCCTTCGTGAGTATCGCTCGGGGCATCGCCGGGAGCGGGGGCAGCAGCCCGTGTGCGGGCGGGACCCCCGGGGAAGGCGGGCGGTGCCGGGGAGCGCTGAGCGGTTTGACCGCGGTGAAAATCGGGGGGGAATAAACGCCAGGCAAAGACAGGAAGGTGTCCGGAGCCTGGGGCGCTCCTCTCCGCCAGTCCCAGCCCTGCCTAGCCTCTCCAGTGTCTGACCCCCGGGCCGGCAGTGCCGCTCCCTCTCTCCCAGCGCGATCCTCGAAGCGCACATTCACTGCTCTAAAGTCAACTGATGCAAGTTACGGCGTTAATTTGCTGTTAAAAGAACCCGGCAGACTCTCCTGTGGCCGGTGACGTTAACGCATCGGTGGTTCCAGTTGGAGCAGTGTTGCAGAGCTGCTCATGGTGGGCAGATCGCGCAGCTGTGCGAGTGGCAGCAAACACCGGGACCTGCCTTCTCTCCCAGGAAAACACTCTTCTAACTGCAGCCACTGCTGTGTTACCATTACAAACTACAGGAGAGCGTGCTGGCGTCTTATTAACAGTAAATTAATGTAATGAGAGCTCAGGGCAGCCGAAGGTTGCAGGGTTGCCAGCAGAGTTATCTCCCAGTGCGCTTGAAGTGATTGAACTCTTGTTACTGGAATTAAAGTATCGATCCTCTGTTGTTGCCACGCTTTCTACTCTTAGCTCGGCTGTGTTCCCTGGTGATCACAGTGAGATATCTCCAGTCAGCAGCCTTTAGCAAACAAACCGGCGTGTCCCAGACAGACCTGCAGAGTTCAGGAGCGGTGCATTTGCAAGATAAGGCTGAATAAAAATGCAATCTTTGTAATGCACCATTTAGTTATTCGATGTGCCTTCCTGTGAGGACAGAAGTATGTCCCATTTTGCCTCTTCATTCCCCAGTTAGAGAAGTAAATTAAAGAATAATTTGGGAAGCAAAAGAAATCTCTGTAGAAGAAATAGCAGGAACGTGGCCTGTTTTACTCCATCCAAAGGTGATGGATTTTATTATGGCCTCATCTATTCTGATGCCTAGAGACAGGACAAGAGGCAATGAGCACCAATTCAAACACAGACAAGTCAACTTAAACATGATAAATAAAATACTGTGAGGGGATTTAACACTGGACCAGGTTGGGGATACACAAGATGTGAACTCCCTTCCAACCTCAGCTATTACATGATTCCATTCTTTGCAGGGAACTCTGGTTCCACTTTTTCTGAGCTGGTATTTAATATTATCCCTTTTTAAAAAAGTTACTGTGTTTGCTGCTAAAACATTCATTAGGTCTTTTCTAATTCAGGTTGAACCTTTGACTGCAAGACTCTTAGAGACAGGGTTATTTGTCCATCTCATGCTGCTGTGGCTGAGGGTTACTTCTGACTGACAGACTCTAGAAGAAATGGACTAATATTGTCACTCTGAAGCAGCATTCAAATATTTTGAAAGAAGTTATTTTCTAGTCCAGTTTTTCTACAGGAAAAAATGATTCTGTTAAAATTCTGCTTTTGCATACTGTGCCATAGTGGGTAGAAAACCTCCATTCGTGGTTCTCACGTAAATTCCGTTTCTAACCTCCATTAGCAGCTGTTCATACATGTTAAAAAGTTAAATTGGAACCATTTCAAGCCCTCAGTTTGCATTAATTGCATGTCATTGCTCTTCCTCTTTATTATTTTCCATTGTCGGTTTTTGTGCACGTTCAGTTCTGTGTGGTTTTTTCTTTTTTTTTTTTTTTTTGTGGTGATCCTGAAAAGTCACTTTGTCAACTAATTTTATTTTAAATTGTTTAGAAACACATAGCTCATGGCCTGGTCCCTGCTGCCACCATAGCTCCTAAACCTGCAGTTCCCCGCACCCCTCCCCCTCGTAGTCCAAACCCTTCTCCAGAAAGGCCCAGGTATGTTCTGATGTTTTTGGTGTTTGTTTTTTTTCCCTTCCTCAAGTATGCTATAACCTACTAGAAGTGCATGATTAAAAGAATCACATGTCCTTTCTGCAGTATTTGTGCAAAGCATTTCACAAAACAAATATATTTTTAAGTGGGTTGCTTCCCCTCTTTTTGAATTTTTCTTCCACTCCTGAGTGTGCTAAATATTTAGGGTAATAACCATTAAGAATATAGAACTTATGTGCGTCAATTAAAGACAAATGGACTGTTTACAGTTAGGGTAATTTTTAATTTGGCTGCCACAGTAGACTGTGCAGCAACACTAGTGCTGTGAGTCAGGAAATTTTAGCTCACTAGAAAACCATAAACTAAATGTTATGGTTTGGCTTCTTTTAAGTCCCATGACAGGGACTTAAAAACCTGGCATAATCCATTGGATTGGATGTAGCAATAAAGGCAAGTCAAATGGAGAAAAATATAAATCTCTTTTTCTTCTAAGTTGTAGTTTATTACAGTTTTTAGTCTATATTTTCTCCATGTTTAGTTCAGGTTTGGTTGTTTTCCATGGTCTTTCTAGTGTCTGTAACATTCCTCCTTAATCCTGGTTCATTTCTTCTTCCTTTTTGACCTCCAGTTGTTTTCTTTCCTTTTAGAGTCCTCACCATTTCTCTGCTTTAACCTTAGCTCCTACTAGTTTTTCCTCTTCATCATATCCTTTTCCATACTCCACAGTGTCCCACAAATAGGGACTTCTGTTTACTTGTCCTGGTTTGCAGTGTGCCAACATTTATTAACAACTTCAGAGTCACCAGTAGAAGGATCAGAGTGGGGAATAGAGACAAAGTAGCAGGACTTGGAACACCTTTTCGACTAAAGTGAATGCTAAATGCTGTCAATGGTTGATGTGAATTTTAGGAAAGTAACTCAGAATATTCCATGATTTTCATGCATGTGATTTGGGAAAACCAGGAGGTATTGTGCTTTACTCTTGGAAAGCTGCATTACAATAGCTTGCCCCGTTTTGTGCTTTCCTGTGGGTGTTCATAGTTCACAACCAGTCCCGTGGGCATTCAGTGGCATTTTATGCTCGTTAACTGTGAACACTTTGCTTTGCTTAAATAGTGAAGACATTTTGCAAAGGAAAATATATCAGGTGTGGAGGGCACAAGAGCACACCAGCATTGCTTCATTGTTTTTCTCTGTTCTCCTGCAGGTCTGCCCTGGCAGCAGCAATCCTTGCCACAGCACTCACAGGGCGCACTGTTGCTATTCCTCAGCCTCGGCAGAGATCCCTCTCCGAAAGTGATTCCACCTCTGTGGAACAGGAAGGCTTTGAACCCTATGCAACAGTGACCCAGCTCAGAACAGGGTAGTGTACACTTCTGGTTTGATAGCTCAGGTTGGACACAGAACCTGCCAGTGATACGGTTTTACCAAGGAGTTACAGCAAACTCCTGCTTTCTTCTCACCGCATCATAAATTGGGTCTGAAGTGTCCACGATCCTTGTGCCATTTCTTGTGAAGTGATGTCATGCATAGAGTCTTCAGAGAGGCAGGCTTGGATTGTACAGCAGTCAGAAGTAAAACCATAAATTGTTTCTACCCAATGTGATTAACTGAGTTAAATGACCCATGGCAGATGTTACAGTTACATGACAGATGTAACCTTGTGGTAGAATTAGCAACCTTCTCTCTCTAATGTGGCATTTTCTTTAAGATAGAGAGGATCAGGTAGTTCCAGTGTTAATTGTCTGTTTTAGAGCACACACATAGGCTAGATTCCTAGTTTAGATGTTTGTCAGTTGTTTGGACTTGTGGTGTACTTTGTAAGAACTGATGGTTCTACTTTACTAGGTTGTTTTTGTTTGAAGAATGAGCAGCAGAGTTGAAAGTGGCATTAAATTGCTTTTTACCTGCAGGTCCACCTGGAAACTTGATGGTAGTGACAGATCTCCTGTACAGTCCCTGGAAACATCAGGCCACTATGGTGAAGATGAGGACATGGATACCTTTGTCTCAGATGCTGATAAAGAGGCAGAGTCCAGCTGTCAGAGTAATGAGAAGAGGGAAGAAAGCTTTAGCACAAATGCTGTTTATGCTGTTCCCTGTAAAAATAAAAAGGTAGAATTTTAAAATGTATTAATGTTTTAATATGTTAATGCACGTGTTAAATGTTTCTAATGCTTTATGTTCTCTTCTTATTCTTCAGGCATTTATTCAATATTTATTTCACATGCTTCTTTTTGTGATTCCTTTACTCTTACATGAGTGAGGTTTGTTGGTTCTCACAGATTCCCTGTATCTGATTATAGGAGCCTTTTCTTAGTAGGAAAACGCTGGTATTGTATATAATTATAATGCACAATTTAGCTTTGTAAAATGCCCAATAATTTATGTTGCCATGGTACTTACAGAGCAGATGATTTGTTCAAAGCACTTGACTCTTAAATGGTGAAAGCTTAGTTAATGTTTCAGTGTTGTGCTAATGAGCACAGACCACATAGAGACAGGGAGATTGGGAATCAAATGAGATAAATGTTTCTATGTTATAATTTTGGATTGTCTTAACCAGCAATGCACAGCTCAGTACTCCTAAGGCACGTTTAAAGTTCAGTCCAAAATTATACAAAAATTTAACAGACAGGAAGAGGTACCTGAGTAGGAAAGAGGCAATAAAAAGCCTCTTCAATAAAAACCCCAACACTAGGGAAGTAGAACCATCAATCTTTTACATTTTGGACTTGTGGTATGTATTGTAAGAAACCAAAAAACACCCCTAGGAGAAGGGACAGTTGTAGACCAAGGATTCAGAGAGATGTCAAGGCACAAGGGCTATTTTAACACTGATACCATGATTTAAATAGGCTTGTCTTGTTTCTCCATAGGAAGAGTTTCTACCATCTCCCACCTCTAACACTGATGAGAAAGAGGTTCCTTCCCATGAAACTGAGTCTCAGATGGTGGTGGATAAATCAAGTTTGGAAATAGAAGGTAAATAAAACTTACTTTTACTTCAAAATGCCATATACCATAGGGAAAGTAATTTTTGAATAAAATAAATGTAATACTATGCGATAATGGTATATCCCTTTTTTAAAAGAGCAATTAAAAATGCTGCTATTTACTTAACAATAATTTAAAGTAGTTACAGAACATTAAAAGGATGCATAAAGAGGGAAGATTGGTCTGTATTCACTGTGGAGTGACTTCCTAAATATCCACTATCAGCCCTTGTAAAAAGAGGAGGGGGAAAAGTTTTGTGAACTCTGTCTTGTCTAGTACAGTCATTCTCTACTATAAATCCAGTGAATCAATCCAATTTATGCTCTGGAAATTTGGAGTCTTACTGTGCTCAAAAACTGGGAAAAATTAGGAACTACAGAAACTACCAATGTTAAAAAAAAAAGCTGGAGATAGAGGAAAACATTTTTAATCAGTCATTTTCCTTGTATGGAAAAAATGCCATGACTGAAAACCATCAGTTAAAAACTTCTGGGCTTTTTAATAATCAAATGACATGATAGAAGTGTTATTTATCCTTTCTGTAGAAGTTGTACCATTATTGCTGTCTTTTAAGGTCTGGGCCTTAAAACTGTACATCAGATCACAGAGGATGTTTCTAAAGAGAGAAATTACCCTGCTCATCAGGCTCAGGTTATCACCCTAAGCTCTGAATTGTTAAGCTTCACAAATAACTCTTTTTCAAGAAGTAATTTAATTAGATCAGGGACATTTGGTTTGTAACTGGACCTGCCATTAAACTGTTTTCTTGGAGCAATACAATATTATGGAGAAAAAGTTATAACAATACAGCAGGACCGATCTATTTGTGTCACAGTTCTATTGCATAATTGTCTTGTCTGTTCTTTTAAAATCAGGAAACTGGGAGGTGAGAATTAGTTCCAGAGCTGGAACATGCAGTTTTTAGAGTGGATGGCAACACTCTGTAGCTATTGGATGGAAAAGAGAAAGCAGAATTGAGTCTGTTTTGAAAAAAATGTTCTCTTTCTAAGTGTTATTCATGCTGGATCCCAGTGTTTTTTTCAGTATTGTTTCAGTGGAGTAATTTGAAAAGTTTCATAGAGAATAATATCCAGAAAGGATGGGTTGCTTTGATAAAAGCATTTGGGAAATGAAGGCATTGAACTGAAAAGAACAGGATATTAGAACACCAGTTCCAATCCCTCTTCCACATAGTAAGTGCTGCAGGTTTTGGAAGCTGCCAGAATTGCACTTGCTTTGCTCAGAACTGCAATAGGATTCAAGCCCAGTGAAATCAGTGAAAACACTTCACTTGTCCTTTAGTCAAATTCTAAAATGATGATGGAAGCCACCAATGCAGCATCATTTCTGCCCCACTTGCACCTACAGAGAGTGAGGGAAAGGAAGGTCTCGCATCAGGGTCCTGACACACCATGAAAGGGATAGTGGAAAGTCAGTGAGCTCATTTGTGGTTTGGGGAGGACTTCCTTACATGTATTTGCAGTGTATCATATGTGTGCCTGCTTACTTACAAATAATTACAAATCATTTTTGTAGTTACAAATAGATCTTGGTTCTGTTGACTGAAAGATCTGTTTTTCTTTAGCAGAAGATCAACATCTTGACCTGAACTTAAAGGTAAGACTTAGACAGAGGTTGATTTATGATGTATTTTGGAAAACAGGGTGTCATAAAGAGCTGTTAGTTTGCAGTCACTTAAAAGAAAATTAATTTATTGCCACTAGGGAATCATGTTCTCCTCAAGTTGGTTTAAATGGTTTAAATGAGTCTGGAGTTCTTTCCTATTGGAAGAACCTTCCAGAAATGTAAAAATAGATACCTTTTTTTTTTTTTTTTCAGCAAAACAAGAACAAAATTCTTCAGCTTTGAAGAACATTTTCCATTTAAATTTCTTTGCTGATACCTAGTTAGGGATTGACAGTTCAAGTTCATATCATAAATGATTAGTCTAAAGTCTTATTTTAGTGGGAACAGTATCCATCCTGTTTGGTCAAGAACCTTTAAGTTTATGGGACTTTTATGCCAGCCATAAAAAAAAAAATACTTAGAGAAGTGTACATTTCTGATGACTAAAAATAATAGCGACAGTTTCAAATGTCCACAAGTGACTGAAGGCAGGGATAAGTGACAAAATTATGTCAAGATCAGTGAGAAGTTGTGTGTTATCAGCAGTGAATCCAGCCTTAAATTTTGTTGATATGAAAGAAACTCCTTCTAAAGTTTTGTTTCTTAAGTTCTCCAACAGTGCTGCTGTTCAGAGAACTTCAGGCAGGGTGACTGTTAAAGCAAATTGTCTCATTTTTTATTTCTCTGCTAGGAGGAAAAACCTTTAGCTGACAATCTGATACGTGAAAAACCTCCACCATCCCCAGGTACTTTGGATGCTTCTATGCATTTACCACACATCTTCACTTTAATAATAGGCATTTTTATATAAAACCACATTTTTCTGCCTGTATTTATGTGTGTGTGTGTGAAAGTATTTTCCTGTGCTGAGTTACACTGATGGTTATGTGCTGTTAGGTTATACTGGCAAGGCTAAAATTCATTTTAATAGGTCAGCTGTTCATCCCACACAGATGGAAAGGAAAACCTGCAATTGTGAGCCACTGTCACTGATGCAACAATATATCCACAGTTTTGCAGATAATCTAAAATTTTACTTTTGTAAGGATTGTCAAGTAACTTCAGTAACAGATCATTGAAACTGTTCAGTGGGGAGGAAGGTACAGCTTTCATTGTAAAGGTGATTAAAATAAGGAGGGATCAGGAAGACTGACTGGTCCATGCAGTGAACATTTTTGTCTCATCTCTTTAACCCCTGATGCTTGAGAGAGAGAGATCTGCTGACACTTTCTTTCCCAATTAAAGAGGGAATGTCTTCAGTGTCTGAGAGAAAAGGTGGGATCTTGCAGCCACTCCACAGCTCTCTCCAAATCTACTTTTTTAATTCTTTCTGGTCTTATCTTTTGGGAGCCACGAGCCGATTTATATCTTATAAAGTACCACTCATACATAATGCTGATATTAGAAAAAATGGGTTGTAATTTGCTGAAACTCATGTTCTAGTCTGAATATAACTGACATCCCTTGGGCTGTGGCATTGCAGACGTGTCTGTTCGGGCAAGGCAAGCACGGGAAAATCTGACTAAAGAAAAGTTCAGAGAACTAAAACAAGAAAACTGGGCCCTGAGCAAGGCATACCAGGCTGTGCTGCAGCAGCTGGAGGGAACAAAGCAGCAAATGGAAGAACAGCAGTTACAGCTGAAGAAACTAGAACAAGAAAACAGAAGAGTTAAAGAACAAGAAAACAGAAAACTTGAAGAACAAGAAAACAGAAGACTTAAAGAACAAGAAAACAGAAGACTTAAAGAAGCTGCAGAGAACTCACCCAGAGAAGGTGGGAGAAACCCAAGAGCCATTCTGTAGCTATCTGGTTTGATTTTTCTGATTTCTTACAACCTGTTCCTGTAGTAGTAGCTTTAAAGTCATTGATTTAGGCAAGTATCTGTGCAGAAGTAGTTTCCAAACAGTATTTTCTATATTTGTAGAAATTTTGTCAAGGAATACTTATATAACCATGAAAAAAATTACTTGGTGGTTGGGTTTTTTATTAGTAATTTTTCACGGGATTGTTCCATAACAGTATTTTGAGAGAAGTTCTCTTATTATTCTAGCTTATTGAAATTATTTTTTTTTTTGCATTACAATTAACAAATTGCTGTGAACATTTCTTGAGTTTTGATTGAACTTTCTTGTTGGATATTTGTTTTAACAGAGGAGGCAACAGAATTACTTTCTCTCAGGCAACAAGCACAAGAACTGGTAGATGAAAATGATGCTTTGAAAATGGTGGTCCATCGTTTAAATGTAGAATTAAGCCGCTATCAAACTAAATTCAGGTCACTGTCCCAAGAAGAGGTGAGAGTCTTGGTTATAAAGGCAGTTTCTACTGAAACGTCCCATTGTTATTTCATCTTTGAGGGTTTTACTTTCTCCAAGTTTGTTGCAAAGTCTACAAATTGCACAGGCCTTTCCTGAAATTTAAAATAAGCATTTATCATTAAGTCTGACTTGAAGAAGTCAGTATTATTCTCCTGTATTAGTAAGATACTGAACTTCCAGTTTTGTTGACTTTGAGTGTGTATTAAACATAGAACACCTGTAATTAGAAACATCAGCTTTGTTGTGACTGCAGTGGGTAGTTGTTGGTGCTTCAAAAAGCAGGAAATAATGTCAGTATGTTTTCAAAAATCTGCTCTAGCATGTAAAGCTGAAAAGCTTACCCATGAAAGGACCACCACCACCATGGCTGGTAAGTCAAATAATATTTTCCCTTCTGTGCTTATTCCTTTCTAAGTAAAGTTGTAGAATTTCTTTACTGGAAACGAAATAATCAGGATATTATTTACTTCCTCTGCTGAACTATCACAAACTAATAGAATATAATAAATATTCTATATAAATACAAGTAGAATATCCTTTTTTTGTTGCATGAAAAGATGTGGGGCAGAACTTTGCAGAATGTGCAGTAAACTGCAGACTGCACAGGCACAGAGCTGGAACTGCTGACAAGTGCTGGTGGCCTGAGAGTCAGAAGTACCTTCTTCACTTACCATTGTCTAGCACGTAGTTTGCTTCAAGGTCTTCCAAGGTCTACTGCTTAATTGTTAATCTCCTGAATTGTTAATCTCCTTAATTGTTAATCTCCTGCTGTTATTATTTTTAAGATGATACTAAAAGAAAATAGAACATTTCAGTGATTCTCGTGGTAGGGAATGGTCATGGCTCCACTAGTAGCCTCTGAATTTCTGGCAAGAAGGCAAATAGTCTGTGAGATTGAATGCATTTGTAATAGGTGAAAGAATTTCTCCTTGAAATGCTGATCAGATCTTACATTTTCCTTCCTCGTTGTTTTTCAGAACTGTATTGTACAGGAAAATGCTCCTGCTCTGTTGTTCTAGCCATAATAGCCAATAACCACATATTATTTAGTATTAAAAATGCAGGTTTGAGAATGTAAAAATTCCTTTCCCACTTACTAATGAATCTGGGGTACTTTTTTTACAAGTGGTATTCACTGGAGTGGTTCAGTTTTGGTTTGTATTCGTTTGCATCCACACTCTGCTGTTAGAGCTGCTTTTTAGTGAAGTGTGCCAATGTAGTGTCCAAGTCATAAATGAAAACCCTTCACAGCTTTTAAAACTATAGCAGTCTATAGCAGGAGAAGTAAAAAATACAGATAAGATTATTGTGTGTAATTAATTTGTATTTATTGATTTTTTTCTTCATTTTCTTTAAGTTGGATATGAAGTATTTGTCACCTCTTCTGTTGGCTTATGAAGACAGAATAAGAGAAAAGGAAGATTTTATTCTTGAACATGAGGCAAGTTGCCATTTAAAATATGCACTAAAGTGGAAATAAATGGCTGAAATTTTTTTGAAGGGATTTGTCAATGCTGTTTTCTGCCTAAAATTTGAAGTGACTTTGTTTTAATTTTCCATGCATGGTTATTGTGTCTTATCCTTCTTGACTTGCTGTTTTTTGTCAGCCTGTTCAGCTTTAGAAGTGGCCACTCCACTGAGAGGTGTAAGATGGGCTCTAAGAACAGAGTAAATTATAAACACAGTGATAGAAAGAATTTGCCATTGTCATCCATAATAGGGATTTAATGCTCTGTAGAGCTGCTCTTCCACCTGCTTGTGGGTATGAAAGCAGAACTTTCCTAGGCTTTAAAAATAAATTTATTTCTTTCAAAAAATTAAACCATAAAATGGGCAGAAAACACCAAGGATTTTACTACTGTAAATTCCCTGTCTTGTCCTACCATATTCAAATCCATGCCATTCCTTCTGAAAATGTGTAGTGTCATCTAGCAATATCCAGAATTCAGTTTTTTAAATGCATATTTTAAGGATCTACAACTTGCAAAAATGTGGCACAAATCAAATATCAGCATTCTTTTAATCAGATATTACTAGACTGATGAAACAATTTAGAAATCAAATATGCTCATCTGAATTAGAGATGAGTGAGTAGAGAGATAATATGCTATTAAGTCAGGAATTAGAAACATGTAGGCTTACAAAGATTTTTGTTGATGTAAAAACTACATTACAAACAAAAAAATTACATCAACAAAAATACTTACCTCTAAAGAATGTTATGTGAAATCCTTTGTCTTGCAGGAGGATATGAAGAATTTTAAAGCACGAGTTGAAGAGTTGGTGAAGGAGAATGAAGACCTGCATGAGCGATTAAATAAAAATAACTTTATTACCTCTACAGAATGGCAAGTTACATTACTGGAAATTAATTTAAAAGTTACTAATTCTTTTGCTTATTGTGTGCAAACTTTGAAGATCACAGATTTTAAGTGAAAGATTTTTTTCCCTTTAAGCAAATTGTTTTGTTGAAGGGGTGGTAGGGTCACGATTGCCTTGATGAACAGTGCTGTCCACAAATTTCAAAACACACTTTGGCTAAACTCTCAACTTTTTAAGCTCTTACTGGAACAACTTTTTTAACATCAGAAGGACTGATATTGCTTTTCTAAAAAGCTGAATTAATACAAGTTAAAAAGCAGAGGGTTGAGTTCTCTGCTCAGGAGAGTTCATTTTAAATGCCCATCTTCCTCACAGGCTCATAAAGCTCACTGGCAGTGTTTTTCTAGGGATCAAAGCCAAGTAAATCCAAATGCTATCCAAGATTTTATCACATGTTTTGAAAACAAATCTGCTTCAGTTACTGGTTACAATGCTGTTCTCCAAGATGACCTCCTGAGGTTGGAAGTGCCTCAAACCTTATCCATTCTCTGATGCTGCACTCCTAATGCACACATACTGCTTTTATCACTCAAAGGCTTTAAACATTATTTAAAATAAATTACTTTTTGATGGTTGCGAGTTCATGTCACCAGTAAGCTTACCTTAGGTTCTGATATTGCTTCCAATGAGGGTTTTCACTTAGTCTTTAAAAAGGTGCAAATATGCTTTTTACACTGTTGAATGTCATTGGGGACATAAGCTAACATTTGCATTATATTTTATTTACAAGCTGGTTATCATTGCAGGCAGCAGCTGCAAACTCAGGCCAAGCTGGTCTTGGAAGAAAATGGATTGTTGATGGAGCAGCTCAAAATCCAACAAGCTAAAGCAAAAGACAGTCACAGACAGCACATTCAAGAAGGTAAAGTGCTTGAGTTGCCATTCATTTCAACTACACCACTGCAGGTTTGGGGTTTTTTTGTTTGATTTCTGTTGTTGTCATTTTTGGGAGGTGTTGGTTTTGTTTGGTTGGGGGTTTTTTTGCAACTTTCTATGTACCTAAAAAACATTGCTGAATGTGGGTGACATTAATATGAGATCAAGCTCTGGGTGTGAACTGAGACTGAAAAGAATGTCATTATCACCTATTGCCACTGAACAACATACTCCATTTTGACTTCTGAAAAAGTGACAAGAGTTGTTAATATATAAAAATTAATTTTTGTAATTTAAGAGCACTTTAAACTGAATCAGAATTTTTAAGAGTAAAATGATGTTTCAGTGATCCTATAGCTCTGAAAAGAAGCAGTCTTGAAGCTTCAGCACTTTACCGAAACAAGTTGCTTGAGACAGCAAAAAATAAAATCCAAACAAAATACAAACAAACTGACAAATCCACTGTTGCTATGCACAACCAGGTATTAACACAGTAATGGTTTAGTTGCAGTTTCACTAGGTGATTGAATTAGTTCTCTTATACCCAGCTGATTTTGGTTTTTTCCCTCCCAAAAGCTTCAAAGTTGACCAAACAGATAGTAATCTTAGAAGGGAAGAAACAGAGCCAGGAAGAAGAGATAGCAGAGTACCAGAAGCAATTAAAAGCTTTGTGTTCTACCTGTGAAGAGCTGAAAGCCCAAGTGGAGAGCAGAATAGCAGCAGAGCAGCACTTGGCTTTGGTGAATGATTTAAACAGGTATGGCTTTCCATGTGGTGCTTGGAGAAACAATTCTGCAAAGCATGGACGTGAACAGAGCTGCACTCTGGAGGTAGGAGGCCACTGGAACCTTCTGCTGGTAATCCAGGAAGGCAACTACCAAAGTACAAAGAAAGGGAAAGAAGCGTTTAAAAAATACTGTCTTGGTTTTTAGGGATATTTTAATTTACCAAAGGATATCCCAGATCTAGAAACATGGGCAGGAGTGTTCCTACCACAGAGTATGTCCTGCTAATTGTACTCATTGTGTTTTAAATAGTAGAAGAGGAGGCATTAAAAATATCATTTTTGTCAAAACTATTTATTTCTATAAATCCTATAAATTAAATATTCTCATTCTTTTGTTCCCCTCTTTGGGAACATGTCGAAAGGATCCTGAAACTCTAAACTGGGTGTTCTGAGTTTCTTCCAGTCTTTACAATGCAGAAACACCAGGAAACAGCACAACTCTGAAGTGCTGCCATGCACTGCCTGCACAGTGATGTTTCTCTGAAGACATCCTGTAAATTTGTTTGCTTCCAAGCCTTTGGGTAGCGCTGTTTTGTGTCCTGTGAAGTTCTCAGACCTTGTATTTGGCATTGCTAGTAATGTCTTTGGAGAAAAAAAAGAAAAAAAAAAAAAGGAATACATTTGGGCTCCGTAGCTTTATAATTTAAGTAAAGTGCAGTCAGAATGAGTTATTTAAATCATTCACGATTTGAGAACGTAATACCTGTCTGATGTCACCACTGAAAATTAAGCATTCTCAGTGTATCTTTTTCACCCCTTTAAGAGGGTAATCTTGCTGTAATTTAGGTTTTCAGTGAGTTAGGGCTGTACCTGAGCCCTGTCCCTGCTGTTGGGTTTTGCAGGCGGTTACAGGAGGAGCAGGAGAGGAGGCGCTGTGAGGTGGAAGGGCTGAAGGGAAGGGTGGCATCGCTGCAAGCTGAGCACAAGAAACTGCTCCTGGAGAAAAAGAGCTGCATGGCTGACTACAAGGACCTGCAAACCGAAATGGAAATGACACAGAAGACAAACAGGTCACACACCAGTCTCATTTTCTTGTTTAGAAATACTTGTCTTCCTAAAAATAACAGCAGAAATTGTCTGGCTTCCCATAATGAGTGTTTTTTACATGTTTCCTAAACGTATCTTTGCCACATCCAAAACTTTGCCACATCCAAAGTTTTGCTGAGTTTTGCATGTTTTCTTGCTCTCTTTTCTGTGTCTACAGGCACATTAAGAATATTTCTTTCCTGTAGTAGTTAACAGTGTGAGTAGTAGTTAGCTATAGCAATGAATCATTTGTGTACTGAAAATCAGGCCTTACACTATTTGCAAACCTCCTCATGCAGCCAGATGGTTCAGAGATGGGCTCACAGTACTTTAAAAAATAAACCCAATATTATTGTTTTATTTCTTAAGAAATATGAGCTTGTAGCCATTGCACAGACTGTTCTTTTGAATCATTGTTCTGTTATTCAGACAACATATTGTAAAGAAAAACAGCCCCAAAAAGTGGGGCGTGGTACTTTTGGCACTGCAAATATTGGGAGCCAGTGGATTTCTAGCAGTATGTTTGATTGTTTGAGAGTTGTACATGTTGATTTGCGCGTGATGCAAGTTTTTAATTCCATTATTAATTCCCAATCTGTTCATTTTATAGGCGACTAAAGAAGAAAATAGGTATTTTACAAGTGCAGCTGGAGGAAGTGACAGAAAAAGAAGTTGTAGGTCATTATTACCTAACAAACCTTATTGGTCTGGTGGAGAAGATAGCTCAGGAACGTGATCAACTTGTATCTTTGGTAATTACCTTGAAATAATTAATATCGCTTAATTATTATTTCACACAATTATCATCCTACGGGCACAACTTGCTGTTCACCTGAATTATCAAAAAAGAAAGCTATAATTTCAGTTTAAGGATTTAGCTATTTAAGTAGACTGAGCCAATTAGGGTGGGAGCAGCAAAAGATTTTTTTCTAGAAGAGAGGCTAAAAGCAAGTACCCTTATTTCTGGAATTAACATAACAGCCTGAATTCACATGAGCATTAGGGATTGCAGTGTCATATATCAAGCTTAAAAGACTTTTTAAAACCTAATTTTAGAGATTGGTGTTGAGCTACATGTATGTAAAAATAGCTTGCAATCTTAAAATTTTAATACAAGTCTCTGAATCTAAAGGTAAAGTACTATCTTTGAAATGGCCTCTATGGACCTTCTCCTGTGGATGCACGTGGATGGTGTTGCATTTTATTGGTTAGCAGTCATTTTAACAGGCTCACTGAGAGTTTGGGAGCAACTGCTGTTTAGTGGAAGTGTCTGGCGTGGATGTTACTGGGCTTTTCATAAGCACATTTTATTTCCTTTGCAAAATCTTGGAAACAATTTCAATTTAATGTATTGGTACTCTGTCTTCAAATTGGTCCTGAAACTGTTTCTCAGAACTTTGTTAAAGCTTCTTTTTCTTCTGTCGGTCAAGTAGCAGACAAAGGTTGTCATCAGGATTGGGTAAAAAGAGCAGTTAATTCCTAATTCTGGAAGAGGGGCTATGGTGACCCAACTCAAATCCTTGTCCAGCACAAACTGGGCTTCAGGGTTTTAACACTGGGCACAGATGTCTCCTAGGAATTGTTGTAATTGATTCTTGGATCTCAATTTGTGACTTAGATTGCCCAGGTCTTGGTTTTTTAATGAATCCACTGTGTCTGGGCTGACAGCAGAGATATAGTCAGACTAATTTTGCCACTATCAGTAAAACTTCAAAATACTCAGTTTACTTTGCTCCCTCATAAAGCTGAATCAGAACAACCTGTTCCTACTTTTAATTGCTGAACCTTGCCAGGAAGTTGAACTGCAAGTTTCTTGTAGCAGGTACTCTCATAAGGTTGTCTAATGGGAAGGCCTAGAAAACAAACAAAAAACCCCAAAAAGTTAGAGATAGACCCTAATGATTCTGAAGAACCACTACTGGTTATCACATAAAGTTTAAAATGTGGTATCATTCCCCCCTCAAAATTCAGTAATGTCTGGTTTATTTACTCAGTTCAGCTTCAGCTGTTAACCCTTGTCTTACTCTTTTTTAATTCATTCATTGAATTAAATCATTGAAATTCATTTTATGCACATTTCATCCAGAAGAACAGGGACAGCAGAATAGTACAGCACTAAAAAAATTAAGCCTATATTCTTACTTACTGAGGGTTAAAAAAAAATCTTGAGTCAGCAGCTGTCAAAATTATTCTTGTATTGCATTGTATGATTCAGCTGCCTCACAGTAAATCAAACTGTACCTACTGAACATGAAGTTCAGACTCCAGCAGGGCCAGGTAATTGGGACTTCTGGGAAGGGAGATGTCTCTGCAGTGATATGGGTAGTTCAAGGTGCTCAGACATTGCTGAGTCCAAAAGCTGCTTCCTTCTCTTTTGAGTGCTTTCAGTGGATTTAACAACTGAAGTCTCTTACAGTTTTAAAGTGATTTCACTGTTCATACCTCATGCATTTTTGTTTTATATCTGGGAATGTAGTGCCTATGAAACAGTGAAAAATTGGATCCCTACAAACATTTCTCTGTAGAAAAATACACAGAATAGGTTAAGTTTACAGTATTAGTATCCTTTCAGAATAATACTGTTTCACAGTATTCACAGTCAGTTGACAAATTATTAATCAGCCATTAAAGAATAGTAAATAAAGAATAATATATAAAATATAAAAGGACTCGTTTTCCATGTTGGTTCTTCAGACTGTGGGAGTATAAAATGGAATTACTGTGTCTTGCTCAGTCTTTTGTCTGCCCTAACATAATTTATATTATGTATCTACTGTGTGGTTGCAGGCCAGATGTTTGGAAAATGAGAAGCAGGGTGCTCTCAATAGAATGGTAGAAGGCAGTCTACGCTTAGGAAAACTAGAAGAGAAAGTTAAGGTAAGCAGTGTTGCTAAGCTGAATATTTATTGTGTTTGGGGTTTTCTGGTGAGAAAAGTCAACAGTTAATTTGTGTCAGTGTTTTTGTGGAAGATTTATGTTAGATGACCTTAAAATGTTTTTAAAAAGCAAAATAGATCATCACTGTAGTTTGCACAAGTATCTTCTTCAGTTGTGCTCATACACTGCATGTCTGCCAGAGCACACACCTGCAGAACCAAGGACTAGTTGCAAAAACAATTAAAGATTATTTGTATCTCAGTTTTGCTCTGTAGTGTGACCCCAGTCACACTTTTTTGAGGCTGTACTAATGCTTCAGCCTGAAGTCCATTCCAGTTCCATTTGAAGGAATGAAAAACATATCTCAGTGTACAGTTACCATCAGGTGCCTTCATATGGCCACAGGGTGGGAGGTTTAGAAACTCAGAGGGTGTTCAAACATGCAGCCTGGTTAGAGAATACATTCTAGGTTATCTTTGCAAATCTTCAAACAAATGCAAAGCACAGTGTGTCATTGCAGTATAACAGCATTATATAAATCTGAAACATCTTTGGTGCTGCCATAATTGCTTGTACTGTCATCTTAAAAAAAGAATAAGAAAAAGAGACCTGGTATATTGGTTTGTATATATAGAAAGTACTGTATATATTACTTTAAAAAGCTGTTTTGTGTGAAGTCAAGTTTGTTCAGTTTACCCTAAAGGAGAGAGTTACACTTTTCAAGTCAAGAGCTACCCTGCCTTTGCTGCATGAAATGACACAAATGTGCACCACCCCTGTGTCAGTGGAGACCAGTTCCTTCTGCACTGTCCTTGCAAGGATCAACACAGCACAGAAATCAGCAACAAAGAGAATAAACTAAATTGGAAGTGTAAAGGGCAGTAAGGTGAAGAATAGCTTGAATTTGTAAGAAATCCTTCATGAAATATCTAAATGCATGAAACTTTACCCTAAAAGAGTTATCTAATTGAGCTAATACAGCCATAAAATGTTTTTAGCATTTTTCACCCTCATTCATGTCTATCTTCCCTACAAAGACAGTGGCTCATATTCTTGTTAAATACAGATTTTATGCAATCTTATTGATCTGTATCTAAGGGACAGAGAAGAGGTTTGCATAAAATTAAGAACATTTACTTGCAAATTTAAAGTGCAAAACCAGATTTTAAAAAATCCTTAAGCCATCAATTATTAATGGAAATCAGAAAAAAAGTCTGTAAATAAAGTTCTTAAATACAGATGTTTCAATTAACAAAAGTAAGACTAATCTACTTGCAAAACCTTTTCTTTCTTTATTTTTGTCAGTAAAGCAGAGAGCTTAAACAGTCACACAACACCTACAGATGTCATGTTCTCTTTGGTTATTGTATTAAGTGAACTTTGCTAAAAGCTGGTATAATTTATTTCTTTGCTGCTTCAGGAAATCGCATGTTGGGTAACTGCCCTGTATCTTGAGTTTCAGGATAAACCTCTTCTGAGCTATTTAGGTGTAATCTGTCTCCAGTGATAATACTACTTAAGACACATTCATTTTCCTGCCAGGGTGACACAGGCATTGATAATGTGAGTGTTAGCTATTTCTTATCTCACCAAAGGTTATTGTGCCTTGGCTTTCAGCCACCTGCAGCTATTTCCTCCAGATACAAGATAAGAAATACAGATTATATCATATGGACTGAAGCATGGAGTCCTCAGGGTGTGAGGAGAGAAAAGCTTCCAGCCTACAGCTCTGAGTTACTTCAAAGTGCCTACAGCGTGAATCTACTTTTTAGACACAACTAGACTTTTTTTCTGCTTTTTAGGCACAACCAGATTTACTCCCATTTCCCTTTTGCTGAGTTTGTTGCCTCGTGTCGCATCAGGAAGCAGCTCAGCCAAAACTTGCAGCTCTGATGCACTTAGTGTGTCTCAAAAGATTTTTCTGGGACTTCTTTTCCCGTCCCAGCAAACGTTATTAGAGGGAAGGAAGGAAGGAAGGCCGTGTGGGACGAACCTTCTGCACCTGACACACATCACACACCTACGGCCAGAGGTCATTCCAAAAGCTGCCACTTCAGTTCCCTTTGGATCCCTTCCCTCTGATCTCAGCTCATCTGTGCCTTGCACGTAAAAGTAGGTCTGGTCTTCTGGTCCAGAGTTCTTCCTTTTCAGTGAGGCTTTTGAAGAAAGGAAATTAATAAAATTAATAAAATCTTGTGGTTTTTTCTTTTCCGTTGTGAAGGCTCGAATTAAATCAAGGTCTGGCAGATCTGTTATGAAAGACAAAATCACTGTGAAAATCTTTAAAGCTAAACAACAGGTTATTGCTAAAATAAACCTCAAACCCGTGTCAATATTTGTATACACAGCTTTATTATGTATTTTAAACTGTGTATGCTTAAATTATGTAGTGAATTTAAAGTTATTCTCTTTTAAATACCCATTTTTAGTTTGGGATTTAGCAATCACTGCAAACAAACTTTACAGAGTCATTCACTGTGCAAAACATTTTGTAGGTCATCAGTACAACCACAGGAAATTTAGAGAGTAGTAGTAGAGCATTAAGTTGAATACAAAATAAATAATTTTTACTCAGGAACTATGTTAAGGAAACAAAATTTACTTCGGTATTTTAATTCTGAAAACAATTTTACCTTCATTTCTACTTGTATGTACTTTGGCTTATGTCAGGGAATTTTTCAGGCATATTGAATCATGGAAAATATTAAATCTTGCTTAAAAACTGTTCTTGAGTTGGTCCTCTAGGATTCAACAACTGTAGAGCAGAACAGTTCACGCAACTTTATTTCCCTTGGACATCAGAAAATATCTGACTCAAAAACTATAGCTTGTAAATGGAACTTGGTTTTCTTTTAACAGTGATACACTGAGCATTTCTGGTCTCCATCGGGTTTTAAAAACAGTGATAATGGATTAGATATAAACAGGATTTTGTTTTCTTAAACAATAACCTTCAAATAGCTGTTCTATTCACAGTTAATGAGATGGTGGTCTCTAAAACCATTTGTAACTTCAGGATCAGGTGACAGTAACCACCATCCTTTTAGGAAAAGAAAAAACACAATACTTTGTTACAATTTTGTCAGTGTTCTCACAAGTTCTTGTGCTTTAACAAAAAATACATACATGGCATAACATATGGATTTTTAACAGTCCATAAAGGTTATGCTGTGATAATCTGAGGAATCCTTTGCCTGGGCTTCTTTGGGGACTCTCTTTGTACTGGAATTTAACTTCTGTAATTCCATAATTTCACTTCCATAATTGTGATTACCCAGCAGCTTGATGATCCATGGGAAGAATTTGAGGAAGCCAGTTTTTCTGGTGTTCAAACTACTTCTTTAGAGTCAGAATTCCGTGCTGTTTTGTCTTTTAAGATGAGCTTGGATATAATGTCATGGGCCAGTCCTTCGACTTCTGTCTCTTGGAGGCAAAAGGGACAGTGAACACAGAAACATCTGTCAGAAGGGACAGTGACCACAGATCTGTCTCTTATGTGGAGTATTTTAGTCAAACATCTGGTACAAATTCTGTAAAGTCAATCCAAGATTTTGGGTTTATGGCTGTGAACAGTAAATCTCTGATAACAGATTTTGCCTTCTAGTTCATCATCAGGCACCTTTTCCTCTCCTTCTCTGCAAGTGTAACTCATCTTTAAATCAGGCACACTGTCAGTAAAAGAATTCAGATGATAATAAATTGTTCATGGATTTTGAATCTCTGTTTGATAATAGTTTTGTTAGTCATGAGGCTTTAGTAAAAGTGGGGAGAAACAATCTTTATACTGAAGAGACCTTCTGTAACTGCCCTCATTTTCATGCAACTTCTACTACTTCAGCCTTCATTTTTCTCCCTCCCATCTTGCTACATATTGCACTTAGAGTACAAAATTGTTATTGGTGAAGAGAAAGCAATAAAGGTTTGTTCTTACCACTTCCTTATGATGGAGGAACTGTGTGTCCCTGTTGCACTGCGTGCTCCGTGTTCCTGGAAATCAGTTGCTTAGGCCAGCACCTTTGAGGGTGACTGTTCTGTCACCAGTGCTCCTTCACTGTCTTCCTATCAACACTAATCTGGACTTTGAGAGAAAGGTGCTTTGGGTCTGAAGGCAGGAGGCTGTGGGTTTATTTAATTCTCGCTGCACACGAGGCTTTTCAGTCCAGAGTATTCCTTCTCCTTTGTTAGACTGGAGATTTCTGCATTGTGGGGCCCTGGAAAATTCATGGAGCGTTGCTGTTTTTGTCATGCAGCCACATAAGAAACTGCTCCCATCATTTTTTCAGTCCTAAAGATGGACTACTTTTTTCCCAGATTTTTAAATTATCAGGCAGGATAACATGTAGGAATAAGGAAGCTTATTTACTGCAGCACATCATACAACAGCTGAACTTTTCCCTGGACTATTAACATTGATTTTGTTGGCTTTTGAATTCAAAATTTTCTACATTTTAATCACATTCTTTTCATTGGGACAGAGTGGAGGTTTCAAGAAACTGAAAACAAACCCTTAACACACCAGATATCTTTTGTTTGTGTGGGATTTTTTTTTCCTATTAACAAACACCACAGTACTGTCTGACAAAACTTTCACTAAATCTTCTGAATATATAGGCTGTCACTTTTCATCTGTCACAGTCCAGTTGTACTGGGAAGGTTATAGGTACAAACAGTGTTCATCATCTACTACTAACAAGGAATTTCCTCCCCTTGCTTCCATACATGATTTTTTACACAGCCCTGAAGATAACTGTCAATGATCTTAATTAAAGTATTTTTAGGTGCCATGGGAGACAGTTGGCAATGTTCTGTAGCACACAGTAAAAATTTCATCAGTGTTCCCATTACAGGGGTATTCTGTGAGAATTATAGCACTTTTTAGGGACCATTCCTTCAGATGGCCCTTTGCTGTCTTTTGGAATGGACAATACCAATTTTGCTGGTAAAGGATTGGAGAAAAACAACAACATATTGACAGAAAATAGCTTTGTTGCCTCAACAAACGATCAGATCATTACATGTACCATAGCCAGCAGCCTGTGCTTGTAGAAATAATGTTTTGTGGGCTCTGCTGTCAGAATTATCTGCCAGTTTGTAGTTCAATACTCGAGGTGTAACAGAGCTGTGGTGCCCAGGAGTACACCTCCCAAAAATGAGTTAGAAGAGTGTCAATTATATCCTTTTCGGTACCAGCAGCTGCATCCGTGACCATTCCTCATCTTGCTTACTCTACACTTGATGCCATGACCTTGGGCCTTTCTGGCTTTAGAGGAAAACACTTCCAGCTCCGTGTTATCACCCTCTTCCCGGTGGTGTTATCTCCACCAGCCAGTTTACTGTTACCTACTTCACCTCCGAGATCATTAATGGCTTATCTGGAACAACTCAAAGGGAAGGATCTGTGAGTGCCAGCAGCTGCTTGTGCCAGTGCACCCAGACCTGCCCAGGCTGCATTTTCTGTAGATGTTGTTGTAATCCACCCTTAGGAGCAGATCAGAACTGGGGATCCCTCACGTCTGGTTTCGGGCCAGAAGATGATGATGCACTTTTGCCCTTAGTGCCCCACAGATTCTGCAACCTCTACACAGGGCTTCACTTGGCAAAGGAGGAGCAGAGCCACGAGAGGCAGCTGTGGGAGATGAGGAGCCAGATGGCTTGAACCATCTCAGGCAGAGTGCAGCTTAAAAAACACAACACTCACCTTAAAACACTCCCTGCAGCTGGGAGGTCAATGACCGGGGATTCACCAACACTACCGGCTGCTTTATCGGCCTTTGCTGTGATAAGAAATTCTCTGAAGTTATTAATTATGGGCACCTGACATGGAAAGGGCATTTCAGGTCCCTCTTGGACGTGAGGAAAGCTGGAGAATGTAATGGCAGAGGGGGAAGTTGTGCTCAGTTGGCTCTGAGCAACCTGCTGCTCAGAAGGGACTTGTCTGGCATTTCAGTGCAAGCACCTAACTCTGCATTTTGGAGACTTCTCTGGGAATCTAAATAGCTGAAGGATGTGACTGGTTAACTTGCAGGCTTCTAATTCTTTAATTAGAACTGGCAGGGAAAAAGCTGGGAAAACCCCTCCCCTCCGTGTAAATCATCCTTAAATATTGAATTACTAATGTTCTAGGTAAATATTATTATTTATTATTATCCTATGAGCTCTAGAAAAATAAACTCCATGACACATTTTACAAGAGCTAAAAAGGAAACAGTTTGTGGAAGGGATTAGATAGCCTTATATACAGCATATACCTAAAAATGCCCTTTTTTTTTTTTTTTTTTTTAATTCCTCCAAAAGGCAGACTCAGTCTTTCTGCTCTGATTCAGATGAAAATAAAACCTTAGTGCTTAGCACCTTAGGTAAAACTTTGTATTACCAAGACATAAATAGCAGTATTTTCAAAGCCTCACTATTAAATAGTTTACAGTTTTATTAAAGGAGGTGCTTCCATCCCCAAACTCTGTCCTATAGCCTGTAGGAAATGCCACATTCTGCAGACAAAATAACAGTTTTAGCATTCTGCTTGTAATCATGAGGAAAAAAGCTAATACTGGTTTGGGTTTCTGTCAAGAGCAGCAGCATCCAGACAATTGTAACAATACCCAAGCCATAGTTTTCAGTTCCTTGTGTGCTCTTGCAATTTAATGGGGATGTAATTTCAGAAAGCAAAATAATTCTGTATAAAAATGATTTCTTATTTTTGAGATGGGACCAATAGATTTGGTTATTATGGCCATTAAACAAAAAAATCCCTCGTGCCTCACTGAACAGAAGGACTATTCTGTGAAGCAGCAAGCCAGTTTAAAAAGACAAAGCTATTCTTTTCCTTCCTCTTAGTATTAATATTGAACAACCATCAAAACATAAACACTTTTTCTTGGTATGTACTGCTAAATATGACTGTTGGACAAGTGGTAATCAACAGGTGCTGTAATGTGTAGCTTTGCATCTTGGGAAATACACCCTTTTTTGCAGCTAATTCTGTTCATTCATGAGACAAACATATAGCTTGGTATTCACTGTACACACTGGTTTTATATACAGAACAAAATGAAGTTTAGTACATCCAAATTAACAAAAAGGTTAAAAAATCCATAATGCAGCCCACCTGACATATTTAAGCAGGGCAGAACTGATGTAAAATTAAACTGCAAATCAGTGTCTCCAGCTGTTTCTTTTGCTGGTAGTAACTTGTCCTTATATTTCTCCTATAATCCCATTTTTCCTATAATCTTTACTCCTTACAGGTGTATAAAAAGAAAGCAGCTGGGAAGCTTGGGGATATCAGTCTGAGGATGAGTGAGCAGGAGAAGGAATTTGCCGGGAAGGCTGCTCAGTATGAGCAGGAGATGAAGCACCTCCAGCGTCTGCTGCAAGACAAGCAGGACACCCTGGCTGAAGTGCTGGAGCAGCAGAGGTGAGGGAGGCACAGGCAGGAACTGCTGTTCTCAAGAATTCTTCTTAAGAAGAGTATCAGTCTGAGCCTAATCTTTGATGATTTGAGGGGGTTCTATAAATCAAGATGTGTGTTAGTTTGTTTAACAGCATCTTCTGCTAAAGGCTGAACTCTTGCCCATCCACACTCCTCCCCATTTGTCAGAATGGTAGGAAATGAAAGGAATCTCGTGATTACACTAAAGGTTTGTTTCCTTTTGAATCTGTCTTACTAAGAAATGCTCAGAGTCATCATTATCATGTACCTTCCCTTCAATAAGCTGCCCTGCACCTTGGAGATACAAACAAAGCTGATGATGCAGTCCTGGGTAGAAAAACAGGGTCATAAACACTGCCAGGCATATTTCACAGGCCACTTACCATTAGGAGTTTTCTAGGTCAGAGTTTATTTCCTAAGTCTTCTGCAGAGAAACAGTCCTTGGAGATAGTTAGAGCTGCTGTGCTTTGGATGGAAAATGCAGGTGTGAAAGTGCCTCAGACTGTCCTTGGGAGAGGGTCAACAGCAGAAAAGCTCTGCAGCTGAGCACAGGCCAGGGAGAGGAGCTGCCTTACCTGTGGGGTGACATGTCATATTGGAACCATGATAAAAATTGTTGATCTTTGTTAGAAGGAATATTTAAATAAACTCTTACAGGAGAGATGAAAATTAATTCTTGAGCTGGCAGCCCAAATATGAAATTAAGGCTGAATTAATTTAGTTCGGTGAGGGCAGAAAGCTCTGTCTTTTGTAAAGGGGAATCTGCTTTCAGAACCTGCTTCTGTTAACTTTTTCATCCTCAAACATCAATCAGTACAGCACTGGCATTTTGTTTACTCTCAACAAGATACAGAGCCTTACATTTTGGCTAGGTTGGATTTGAAGGGAATTTTTATTTTTACTTATTTAAGTTCAGATACATCACCATCTCTGAATGCATCTGTTTCCTTGCTACTCAAGTAATTTAAACCATGTGGACACTTTCAAAACTAGTCTCTTTGAACTAATTTGTTTTCTACAATCACTTGAACTGAAAATGAGCACCCTGTATTAGTCCCTCTCATCCCATCTCAAGGGGAAATATACTTTGTGAGAGCAAAGTCATCTACAGTTTTGGTGTTTTAAAACTGATAGGTTGCTTCTCCACAGCTTTTTAGCAACTTGGCAGAAATGAAAAGCTCCAACTCATTAATTGTGGCCTCTCACATTCTTGGGCAAATTCTTAGGTTACTTTTAGCACCTGTACTGCTTTCAGCTGCTACCTTTTGCTTTAATTGCTTTTTCAATGGTCACTGATCTCCTCTACCACCAAAAGTTCATTCCAAGCAATAAATGCAAGAATAATCTAAAGCCCTTCTCTACAAGGCTTTTTTTTTCTTCTTCCATCTGTGTATCAAGTCAGAAGGTGCAACACAGAGTGGGCTAGGTTCTGTGTCTGGGCCACTTTTCACCACTTCATTCTCAGGGTGATCAATCACAAAGGGCTCTCAGCACATTTATGTTGTGCATTGATTTGTTTCTCATTTTTAGAGCCTGTTATTAGGGAGAATTATCTTGATATTCTTATTTTTTTGTACTTTGATACATACTGGAAGTGTGTCAGAGGAAATCCAAGAGCTTAATCTTGACCTAATATAACCTGCTAAAAAGCCTGTGCTTCCATGCTTAAAAAATAACCTTTTCCTTGAGAAAGATAGGAAATAATTTCTTCATTTATGCTTGGGCATCAGAGAAATGAGCTGTGAGGTTGCAGTGCCTTAAGGACTATCCTTTGTCTCCCCTCCTGGTTTACACCACCTTTGTTTGGCTGCCACAAGGAAGCATTAGCTGAGACTTGATCCAACTTGTTACATGGATCCAAGTGTTTCTTTTCTGGTCACATCCTCTCTAGCATTACATTTAATGGGCTTTTTCAAAAGCAAAATAGGCATGAATTTTAATCAGGTAATTTCAAGCACTTAAATACAGGCCATTTTCTAATTTGCTTATCCACATCCTGTAATTCTGTACTGCTGAAACATTGTTAAAATTAGGATTTCTCTTTGGTTTTTTTCCCCTAGGAAAGCAGAAGGGGATCTTGAAATCATTTGGGAATCCACAATCAAAGAGAACAAGAGAATGAGAGAACTCTTACATAATTCCCTGAGGAAGAACACCACGTGGAATGCTCTCACAGCTCAGGAGCCACACTTTGATGAAAGCTCTCAGAAGGACCTCGTTTACAGACGTGATTTTAGCTATTGTGATGTGAAAACTTCATCCCCTACTAAAAATGAATTTCAAGATGAATCTCAGTGAGAAGAATCAGCATCTCATCCCAGAAAGAGAACTCAGTGCCTGAATTTGACTTTTTCAGCAACACAAGATATGATGGAACATTTCCCCCCTTCAAAATGACTGGATTTTTAAGGTCATAACAAAGACAAATCTAGCCTGAAATATTACTTTGATATTTGAAGAAAAGGCTATTCCTTGTTGAGACAAAATGTGATCCAGCTTTAAGTTAACGTGAAAAGACAAGTAACCAGTTAACAGGGTAAAATTTGACTCTGGAGCAGCCAAGACTGAAGCATCCTCCTGACAACTGGTGGGGCCTGAATCCACAGCTGTCCACTCCCCAGATTTACAGGAGCCTGAATCCACAGCTGTCCACTCCCCAGATTTACAGGAGCCCAGGTGCTGGGAAGCTGCTGCTGGAGTTTTGCCAGGGGGATGAGTTACCAGCACAGGATGCAGTTCTCCAGATTGTCTTGTTCATTCCACTTCAAAAGCACTTTTTTTCTATTCTCTGCAGCAGTGTCAGCCTTTAGATTATTGATGCCTGTTTGTCTGAGCTTTCATAATTGTTGATTTTTCACAATATTGCACATCAACTTTGTAGTACTATCTATTAATATGTAAATTCAAAATAAAGCCATTTCATACAACTTGCTGGATCAGCTTTTTGGTTTTGCTTCATTTTCATAACAAAACCTAAATGGTACCAGGAAACTGTAGCTGTACAAAACACCTATAAACTCTCATAGTTGTATAATATTAGAAATAATGAAGAATTTCATTGGCTTTGATCAGAGTTAAGGAAAAGAGCAGAAACCCAAGTTAAATAGCGAAAGGAACACGTAGTGTTTGTGTCCAGAAAGGTTCCTGTGGTGCTTTCCTTCGGGGTAAGGCCATGACTCAGCAGAACAGCGTTATTCAGGTCAGGGTGGGGAGAGCAGCTCCTCTCCTATCACACCTCGATGTTCAGGGATGGGTGGGTGTCGGGCTTTCAGAACCAGGCTCCTTTGACAGGAATAAAACAAGTGCAACAACCTCACCAGCTCATCAAGAGAGAACTTCAGCACCCAGAGTCATTCAGGCACTGTCTGTCAGAACTATTATCTCACTGCACCACTATCTTAAGGTCTACACCCAGAGAACTTAACAAGAACTCCACCTTCAAAGCCTTTCATTCCCCTGGCTTTCTCAACTTGATTATTTTAGGACTCTGTGCCTCAAAATAACATCCAGAAACTATTTTTAAGCACAGCCTTAAATAACTTTGTTAATATGAGAAGTTGTCAGGGGAACGGTCTGTTGCTAAACCAGTTCTGTCTCCTCTCTTCCTTGAATTTTATAAAAACTGATTTGACATGGCAGGTGTGAAATACCTCTTCAGAAGTCAGACACAGGCAATACAACCCCCTGGTTTCCACACAAGCTCCAATTTGCAGCTGTGCTTACAGGGACCCTGAGAGAGCACCCAACAAGGCATCTTTTTGAAGGCAGATTCTGAAAGTGAAGCCTCTTGTGTCGTATTTTTTGATATAAACATCTCTGAGTATGAACATACAACCTCAGAACTGCACATGGAAATTATTTACATATTCTCATCTGGTTTTAATTGTCCTTTTGAATTTTTCTCAAGGGTTTGTAAAAATAAGCAGCTTCATGCGGAAAAACTGTCATGTTGGTAATTCCTCAGAACTAGAAGCAAGACTTTCAAAACACGTTCAAGTGTGAATGGGTTGGAATTTTGCTACACAGGTATTGAAGAGAACTCTGCCTTAAACCCCCAGAACTTAATGAGATTTTTAAATCATGGCTTTGCCTTGTTTCATAGATACTACACTAAAGAAATTATTACTGTCTTATCCTACTACAAAAGCTCTACCCATGCCAGATGATCGTTTTCTGTTACCCACCTGACATCAGCAGCTTGCTGTTTGCCCTTGACTACAGATGACAGATCGTCCTGATTCCCATATATTCCACCTGCCTTCCAGTTACAGCATCTTCCCATCTGTAAATTGAGCCCATGAAGTAGTTCCAGCTTCTTTTCACAAGACAACATCAAAACATGCAGTGTTCTTCTATGCCTACCAAGAAACTGAGAAAACAGTTCAGGATTTCTGGATTTCACAATAAAGTTTCAGTGCTGAATGTACAGAGCGTATTCCCTCCATGATAACTGACCATAATTTTCCCTAGAAAAACGTTTGGATTAAATGATTAAATTATGTGATTATATATCCAAAAAATAAGCATTGCTACCACCTTTCCAAAACCACTGAGAGTCTGAGTAAACCTCAGCACTTCCTATGCATTTGCCAACTACTGTTAAAATATTTCAGCATTACTTCTTACTCCACTGGCAGAGCAGAGCATCTCATTTGCTGTGCTTCAGTTGCTGTATAAATACGAGGGGGACTCAGACACTCAGCGGCCAAATTAAGGTGTGTTCCAGTGTACTGTGAGCAGGCAGGGAATTGGGGCATCCTTACCTTACCATTTTCCAGTTTCTAGTAAACTTCTCCCTACCCATTAACAAGTCATTTAAACCCAACTGTTTTCTTTCTCCCTACCTCTTTAATTTGAAGCCAGAAAGGTGCTGAAGGAAAATTTGTCATTGTTTTTGAAAACTGCTACAAATACTCTCGAAATTGTTTACATTATAAGACAACATCACATTTAAAGAAAGACCTGAAGTAGTTGTTAAAAACTGCAAGGTTATCTGTGCTTCGCTGCGGCTTAGCTGCTTACTTCTTTTCCTTCCCCTCCCCCCCCTTTTTTTTTTTTTTTTTTTTTTAAAGGGGTGGGGTGGGGGGGTTGTTGGGTTTTCTTTCTTTTGCTGGTCACGGGTGTGCCTGGTAGAGAACTGTAAAAGTGAAGCAATTCGGTAATTAACATATGAACAGTAAAGGGGAAAAACTGGTTTGGGTACCCTGAAGTTATACTGTAAAGAAAAAAAATTGAGGAAAAAGGGTTGGGGGGTGGGCGGGCGGCAGGGGGTGGGTGGTCTCTCGGCGGTCTCTCGGTGTGTGGAGCGGAGGTACGCGATTCAGGCGTGGGGCAGAGAAGCAGGCGACGGGACGGGCACGGAGCAGGCGGCAGAGCCCAGCTCACATCCCGGGGGCCGCAGCCTCTGCCTCCTCTTCCTGCGGCAGGGGGCGAAGAGAAGTCCTTGGGGCGGAGGAGGGGGCCACTCCAGTGGAGGCTTCTGGTGCATCTTCAACGACCGCCGCTGCCTCCGCGGTCCTCGCTCGGCTCTCTCCGTCCGGCGGAGACGCGGCGGGCACTTGGAAAATGTTGTTTTTCCATGTTGGGCACACGTGTTTCGCGTGCAGTCTCTGCTGCTACCCTAAGTTCGCACCACGCTGTGCTCTCAGTATCTCAGTGGCGCTTCTCAGCCACTGCTGCTGTGTCGATGCTTGCAGCTCCCTCGGCCCCCTGGGTCACAGGGGTCGGCATCGTGGCACAGTTCAATCGCCGGGCGCTCTGCTGAGCCGGCACCACTGTTCAAAACATCTCTCCTCCCCCGGCATCGCAGAGACAGGATTAGTCAATGGTGGAGGGGGAGGGAGCTGTTATCGTTCCCCCTGTTTATATTTTAAAGGGAATTTGAAATCCTTTACCGATTTCGTGGGCGGAGTTCGTGCCGGTGGGCACCATCTGTCTCCTGGCATAGGGACCTCCGCCGCCTGTCCCTGCCACCAGGGACGGGCGGAGGGGGGGTGATCTCAGCCCTGGAAACCTTCACAAAGCGACCGGGAGTGAGCCTCCAGAAACCCCCCCAAACTGCAACACAGGCAGGGAATTGGGGCATCCTTACCTTACCATTTTCCAGTTTCTAGTAAACTTCCCCCTACCCATTAACAAGTCATTTAAACCCAACTGTTTTCTTTCTCCCTACCTCTTTAATTTCAAGCCAGAAAGGTGCTGGTATCTTCCAGGCCAGAAAATTGTTCAACAACTCAAAAGAGAGACCCTCCTAAGACTTCTTCACCATGAGAAATTCATCCTGGCACTGCACATCAGGAGTTCTAAGAGCTTTTCTCCCAGGACAACAAATCCTCAGTTGGCCAGGCCTAACTCTTGTATTTTAGGAGAGCTCCAAGCACTCATCCTTCTCCACAAATTTAACGTAAATCAGTATGGTAAAAATTCCACAGTGTTAACCTGCTTGAATCTAGAAAAGCAGATGCACTTTAAAGGCTTTTTTACCTCTAAAAATATGATTTCTCAGCGAGTGAGCTCTCCAGATTCTTTTTAGCCCTGAATGGTTTTTTCCCCTGTACTAAACTTATTACAACATACCTGTATAAGCACGTGTTCAGATATGAAACGGATATATATTTTAGCAAATAAAATTGTTTTATACCTCAAATGTCTGGATTTGGTTAAAATAAAATGAGGCTTCAAAAGTAGCACAGAAATCACAATCTCTACAGAGTGCTTGAGTAATCACTGCTTCCTTCCTCAGCTGGAGGTGGGCACAGGACAGATGCAGATGCTCTTCCAAAACCAGTGTTATCTGGAAATCCCTCCTTAGTGAAAGGCCAGTGAAATGCAACCTGAGTTTTGGACTCAAAAAGGAGATCAAAGCCAGGCCTGGTTCCTCAAAGGGAAAAAGGTGAGAGCTGGCTGTGCATTTGAGGAATCACTGACTGATCAGGCTTTGAGACACTGGTGAAAACTGAAATCTTTGAAGCAAACCAGCATGACATACTCAACCTAATTTTCTTCAGATGCCATTAAAACTCCTTCAGAACATCCTTAAGAAGAGACTCCTTGATTTTTTTGTGACCTGGTGGATAGAAAACCATACCCAGCCTTTAGAAGTTTATCAAGAGCCTCTGAACAACTCTGCTTAAAAAGAGAAACAAAAATCTGCCTTTAGACGAAAGACTGTGCAGGTCTAATACAAAACCTTTAGCAAACCTGAAAATCTTTTCAGAAACCCTATTTGTCACGGAGACAAAACCAACTAGACTATAACCAAGAGCTAAGTAGGGAAAATGAGCAAATGCAAGGTAACCAATGCTCTGATGGTGCTCTGATGAAGAGGCAAGGTTATAATGGAAAGTATCCCTTCTGAGATACTGCTAAGCTACAATTAAAAGCTGCTGGATAGGATGATCCTCTTTTGCTTTAGTACTGGTCAAAGCAGAAGGTGCTTTAAAGCAATAAATACCAAGCCTGACAAACATTAACCTTTATTATTAGTGCCTATTGATAACAAAAGTGTGTGCCCTTGCCGTTTCCTGAATTAAAGTTGAAAATTACTTTTTACGATTTAATTGGTAAATAGCATTTGAAAAGGTTCAAACTACAGTGTTTAAATAGGAGCAGCCCCCGGAGTGTTTGCCTCTGTAGTCCCTTGGAATTTGAACTTATCCCTACATCTGTGTACCTGTTTGAGAGGGAAGGAGTCTTTTCCCACGGCTGTAAAATGCCATTTCTCTTGTCCCTGAAGAAAATGACATTGGAATCCTTGAAATCAGTGTTTATTTTTATCTTCAGTGGCTGAGGTAAAGAAGGATTGCTGGTGGAATTGCAGCTCCTTTAATAAATTTACGGCATTCCCAAAAGATTAACCCCTAAACCGAACCTGGACCATAAATGAAAATGCTTCCCTATTTTATAAGGAAACACAGACTAGTTGAGGTCAGGTCATTGCAGAGACTTCAGACACCTCTTTGAACAGGTGGGAACTCTCCAGATGCACATTCCAGGCTGGCTCAAGGAGCCAGCTGCTTAGGCAAAAACTCAAACACCGTATTTTCAATGTTGCCCCTACTGTATCTGAAGGAACCAAGTGGAAAAGATCTGATGCAGAAAGAAAAGAAAACTGAAACAACTGCACAAAAAAATCAAAGATCATTACACCAAATAAAAAAGAAATCCTAAGCAAAACACAGCATTGAAGATGATATACCTCATTATCTTCTGATCAAAATTACATATGTGCTTTTTCCTCTTTTCCTTGGTCTGGAAATTCCAGGGTAGAGTTGATGCTTCATTTTGAGCTCAAAGTCATCCCAATAATATGACCCGACCCCCCCCCCCTTCTTTTTTTAATTTCACATTAACTATTTCAGTAGTCTCTGTGTGGCATTTCAGGAGTTATAAGAAGATTATAAATCTTCGTTTCAAAATTATCAGCTGTAGAGAACACAAAAGGAAGTACATGACTTAATATCCAACCCCAAACGAGGGAGCTGACATGGAAGGATATGAAAACATTGGCTTATTTAACCCTATGTCAGAATTACAACGAAAAACACTGTAAAAGTCCTTAAAAGATACAGAAAATAAATAAATACCTGCCTTTTCATATGTTTGTAGTAAGACTGTGATTTTAACATGTTTTATTCTCTTTATCTGCAAGGAGGAAAAAAGAACTTTTTTCTGACCATTTCTCATGTGGTTATTTGACATAAAGTTATTTGAGATGGAAGAGCTTCTCTTGTAGCTTAACCCTATTTTTATGAGAATTAAACAAAACAAAACAAACACAATAAAATAAAACAAAAAAACCTACCAAAGACAAGAAAAAGACAGTGACTAAAAAATACACCTCTGAGATTTTTTTCAGTACTGACTTCACTTTGCAGCCTCAGTTTTGGAGAAAGACATTCCCAGCAGAGTCTGACCCAACCACCACAAAACACGGCAAATATAAACAAGCAGTTCACATGTTCTCAGAGTTCATTTTTAGTCACAGATTTACATCATCACAGCAGAGGGAACTCCTGTTGATCAACCCTGTGTGCTTAAACAGGCTAAAAAAAAAAAAAGTGAGCAAAACAACTGTCAAATCACTCTCGGGATAGTTTTGTTTGGTCTTATTTGCAGCCCTGTGCTACCTGTTAACAAGATAACAAATATCAGCATCAGCGACCAATATCACAACACCTTTTAGCTTTTAACAGTAGGTGTTAATTGAAAAAAGTCAGTTCGGGGGGGCGGATCAGGACTCAGTGATTTGAATGTCACGCAGCAAAGGAGCTCTGTGTACAACTACATTGCTAAAAACAAATGATTAACACAATTAAGCGGTTGTTTTGCAAGTATTTTAGGGGTGACTAGCTCGAAGAAGTTCCCTTATTCCAGAGTGAAGGATAACAATACTTTTTGTCCTGGATATACTGCTGTATGGAAATAGAGAATGGCATTGGTCACTAAAGCAGAGATTTTTAAATATTTACAACAACGGAAAACAATTGTAACTGCAAGCAAAGGGAACACAAGGTGCCCACTCAGCTGCCTCAGGTTAATGAAAAACATTTCTGCTCACGTCTCAAGATAAAAACATCAACTATTTTTATAGGATGCAACCAACATCTGGACAGATGGTTTTAATGCACCCATAAAAGGACAATTACTTCAAGGTTACCTTTCCAAAGCATTTCTAAATTAGCAACTGCTCGCTGTAAGGATCATCAAAACAAACTCTCCAAACGATGGTTCACTCTCACTCTGTAATACACTCCTTAGGCACTGGACAAACATTCTCACAAACGGAACAAAGATGGTTCTTCTTTTTTTTTAAAGATAAACTAATTGGCTGTCGGTTTATCTGAGGTTCCTATCTCAAAGCTTCTTGGCCGAGAATGAGTTTAATGATTATCTTTTATAACCTTTGTACTTAATCTACTGCTGCTTCTGCATATTCTGGTTTCAGACTTGGACGTGCCTTGCTGTGTGTCACTGGCTGGGAAATCTAACGGGAGAAACATCCGAGACAAAGATTCCTGGACCCGAGTGACACCAACCAAATATACATAAATCAGGTAAGCAAACCCAAGAATTGCTAAAGGTGGTCATTGAAACTGTCTAAACACATGACTTTAAAGAGAGAAGTTGGGCACAAAGCTGTAATGAATTTCAATGACCCAAGCTCTGCGTTCCTCACGTGGGCAATTTTCTATCATAGGTTTAATCTTAAAGTTAGATTTATTATGATTTAAAAAAAAAAAATCTTTGATTCCAAACAAACTAGATGTGTTTATAACCCAAATGTTTCTGAGGACCAACAATACTGAGATAGGTGTTCTGTCAATTTAAAATGCTACAGCTTTTGTAGCCAATTACTACTTAATTTGCAAAAACTCCCCAACTTAAGTTGCCTAAACATTACTGTCTGTATATCTACAAAATGATCTTCAACATTCAGATTCTAATAATTATAGTTGTAGGGTCTTAGGAGAGAAGAGACTTAAGACTGAATCCACTTTTTGAGACTCAGGACCTGACCTGATGCATTTCCTTCGCTATCTCAGATTGTATTTTAGGCAATTACAAGGGCAAACAATCAAAATCCTCGAGGGAAAAAAACCCAAACCAAATCACGAGTTTAAATTTGAAAACAAACTGTTTACATTCTAATTCTAAACAGGACAAAACACTGAGTGGAAGACACCCACTCTGGCTCAACACGGAGAAGATGGAGAGTCTTAAGGCAAAGAGCTGCTGATTAGACAATTGCAGCAGCCCACACTTGCTTTAGCAGATACTTGTGCTCGCTTTACCCTCCAAGGAACTGAGACAGGGCCTAATTTAATGAAGATCAGAAAGAAGGTCTCCTAGATAAGAAGAAAGCAGACTGGCTTTTGGGAGAAAGATAAAATCTGACTGGACCGCTGGAGGAATTCCAAGGGAGAAGAACTGGCTATAAAAGCTCGATCGTTCCAGTGAGGATATCCTGGAAGCTGAATGTAACCCGACACAGGCATTCCCTGCCAGGTGGGTATGAGGAAAACCCACAGCAAGTGGTGGTTGGATGAAAGTCCTTTTGCCTCTGAGTGTGTGCCTTTTTTTAATTTATTTTTAATTATTCCAGCAATATCTTACCTACAGTATTTTGGACCCACATACATCAGCCAAACTCAAGTTGTTTGTGCTGGAGCTGAGATTTTGGTTTTATTTCCTCAGAGATTTCAACCAGAAAAACCAAATGGGTGAAGAAGGCTTGAAGAAAAGAAAAGGAGAGGACAAAGGAAGAGAGGACACAAAGTCCATTCAGAGTCATGAACCCCAAAAGACGAACCTACAGAAACAGGCAAAGCTTTTTCTTTTCCCTCTTCGGTCCGTGTGTGAGGGGCTGGCAGAGGGAGGCAGAAGTGGGTATTTGTGCACAAAGCTCACAACTGCGTCCCAGTTTAGCAGTGATGTGCTAATAACTCAACTGCTTGGTTGACATTTTCAGAAACCGCTAATTACTGTAGTTAAAAAGCTCTGATACAAACCAATAGAAAACTGACAATATGTTTTTAAGTCTTTGAAGTTGTCAGATAGAAAAATAACTCGAAGTTGGTCAACTGAGACACTTCATAAACTTTACTTCTTTATTTTTTTTTTCCACCTGTAGTTCTCAGGGGTTGCAGTGGGTTGTTCAGTTCATTGTTTCTGAATGTTTCTTAATGCCTACAGCCATGAAATAGGCACTGGTAGTCAAAGACAGGTGGAAATCTGTCTCCTCCAGAAGATTAGAGACGCTTTAGACAACATTTGTGTCACCTGCTCTCAGGAGGGGTTGGAATTCCTCTTTAAATTTAAGAAACCTGCAAAAAGAGTCTTTATGTGGTTTTAGTTTGGTGCCAAGACTGGAAAAAAATACTGATGCTATTAGAGTAGCCATAATGCCAGGAAAAAATAAGTGCCTGGCACTTGTTTTAGCAGGACATGCCTCAAATTTCAGTTGTTTCAGGTAACATGTGGGTCACTGACAAGGTCAGGAGAACACGATCTTATCACCACCCATCACATGGAGATAATTCCTGTGCACAAATAGTTAAAGCAAGGAGAAGAAAACAACTGCTCAACGACAAATAATGGACTCCACCCATAAAAGACAATTTCTGAAGCTTAGAAAATTCAGAATTCATCAAGTGCTCATAAAAGAATTTCTGGTGTTTAGTCAGAGAGGAAAGGGGAAGTTCACCTGTACAAGGTTTGATTTGAGACTCATGTAATGCAAAAGGCAGTTTAATAAAGGAAATAAACAGGTAGGCAAAATACAAGTAGGTGCAGTTTTAAAAACAGCAGAGGTTTGAAAACAGCACAAGGTTCACAGGCATCCTGGAAAGAAAAGTGAAACTTCATAAAAGAGTTTAATGAATTTCTTTCTAGAACCTATACATTAAAAACTGATAAAAATAAGCCAGTAATGACAATTATTGTAGTTCTATGATACTGAACTAGAAATTACTTACACAAAACGTCTCGTTTCATCTCCAGGTGGGCCTCATCAGTGGAATCTGTATGATTGTGGGGACCATTATTGGGTCAGGTATCTTTGTTTCTCCAAAATCAGTCCTTGCCAATGTTGAAGCTGTGGGTCCTTGTTTAACCATCTGGGCAGCCTGTGGAGTTCTGGCCACGTTAGGTAAAGGAGTCAACAAAGAATCTGAATCTTTGCCTAAATCTTTGTACTTACTGCTTCTGCAGACTGCTCTGCTTTCACAGATTAGCTAAAATCAATGAAATACTGATGTAGATATGCATAGAAGCACTGGGCCATAAATTTAAAATATGCTGCTTATAAAAGATAAATTAAGTTTTTAAAATTGCATATCACACTCTCAATTTATTTTGAAATCAAGTTTTAGTTTTGCTGGCCTAATCCACTGACTCTAATAGAGAATATTCTTCTACTTAAATCATTGGCAAAATGTGACATTTCCTGGCAGCAAACTGGGTCCTTCTGCAAGTTTTCTACTTGTGTAATTCTAATTCTATTATCTGAAAATTTAGCTCTAAGCACCTCCAGATATTTCAAGAAGGAAAACATTGAACATTGTATCAGGGGACACAGCATACAGAAAAACCTTAGTGCAAGATGCCAGATACAGCAGTAGATCTGGAAGTGTCCCTGTACTGTAATGTTGAGCTTAGCAGATGAGTTACTTCAAAACTGTGCAGCAAGTCTGCTTTTTCCAAGTTTCCCAAAGGAATGTCAGCCAGGGCAGTTCTCACTTAAATGCTTCTTACAGTGTTGGTTTCTTAAACAGAAATTTGATATGAAATGAGAAGGTTTGTGCTGGGTTTGGCCAAGTCTTAAAACACCAGCAATGGGAATTTTTGGACTGTACCTTGTTAATTCCAAGGTGTTTTTTCCAATTGCTCACAAGTAATTAAAATTTGATTGTGCACATACAATAAAATATCCAGGAACACGAAGAGGTTGATGATGCACTGTAGATATCACTTTCCTTAACTTTTTTCTACCTATTAAAAAGTGACCGTGTGTTCTAGCCAGTACCAGGCTGAAAAGGGCACGACCTCAACCCGCTTTTCCCGTGTCTCAGGTGCCCTTTGCTTTGCCGAGCTCGGCACGATGATCACGAAATCTGGAGGAGAATATCCTTACCTCATGGAGGCCTTTGGCCCCATTCCAGCCTTTCTGTTTTCCTGGACGAGTTTGCTGGTGACCAAGCCCAGCTCCTTCGCCATCATTTGTCTCAGCTTCGCAGAATACGCCTCGGCTCCTTTTTTCCCGGGCTGTGATCCCCCCAAGGCTGTCATCAAGTGTCTCGCAGCAGCAGCCATCGGTAAGAGCCCTTCTTTTTAAAGGCACACCAACAACATAGAAAAAGGGTAGGTTTAAAAATGGTTTGTTCCCACTACAAGGACTTTTTTATTCTTTATTAAGATAGGTACAGCTGTAGAATGAATGCTTAGCTCTAGCAGAAAAGGGAGAAATAATAAGCTATGTCTGTACTTATCAGAATGCTTCAATGTATTTTTTGTCCAAGGTGGTATCAAAATCTAATTCACAGAAGTGTTTTTCTCCACTATTTTGCAATATTTCTCCACTATTATCCAAACACAGTGTGTTAAAAACTCTATATAACATAGGCAGAGAGTGAGGAAAAAGCAGTACAGCATTTAAGGGGAGGGGGTGTGTTTAGGGTTAAAAAGGCAACCTTGCTCTCAATTCCGACAAATTGAATGCAAAAATTCCTCATTTTATCTCTTGCAGTGGTAATTACCATTGTGAATTCACTGAGTGTGAAGCTGGGGAGTTACCTCCAGAATTTTCTCACGGCTGCTAAAATGATCATTGTCACAATCATTATTGTAAGTGGCATTGTTCTCCTTGCACAAGGTAATCAAACATACATTCCTTGAAAAAGTTCATTTAGCTTCTGCTATGAGCACTAACAAATTCCCCGCTAGTGGAAGTGGCACAGCCCCAAATCTCTTTATTCAGGGTTTTAGTTCTGCATCTCTTGGTGGTTTCTTTTAGAGAAGGGAGTTGGGTGGGAACTGCAACACTCCAGATCAATTAATAACAAAAGGTATTAGTTGATGCTAACAGTGAGAAGTTTAAAAACATGACAAAGATAATGGAATATTTCTTCATCTGATGGGGATTACAAGAATTAGTTTCAACACTGACCAGTAATCTACATCTTATCTGCAGGAAAAACTGAAAACTTCAAAGATTCTTTCAAGGACAGTAAAATTTCTATCAGCTCTATCAGTCTGGCATTTTACAATGGACTCTGGGCATATGATGGATGGTAAGCAGTCTTTACTAACCTTGAAGTTATGGTTGACCAGCCTTTAACCAGTTTACTCTCTCCCTGTTGAACTCTGGAAAAGTTAACATCTGACTTCTTATTAAGAATCTCATGATGAATTTTGGGTAAACAACACCATTGGTTAAACCCCCCCAAACACTCCACCCCCTGTTATTGGTTCTTTATTAGGGAAAGAAATTATTCTGGATCCTGAAAGGACCTACTGCTTTATACTTCATGTTGTGGTAATGAGGAAAATATAACCCAATTTAGTTCCACTGTCTCAGGTAAAATAGCTTTCCCTACAGGTTACCCCATCAAATTCTGCTTTTTGGGAAATATGTAGTGGTGTTTGATTAGTACAAGAGCACATAGAACATTGTATCTGAAGTCATAAGGTCCAACTTCCAGATTTTTTCTTAGGGAATGTCAGTTGGCCCAGGGCTCTGTAGGCACAAATCCATCAATGCTATTCTTAAATGTTCAAGCTGCAAAAGTTTCCATATAGGTCTGTATTTTGGAAGGAATACATATATTTACATATATCTTATGTATATTTATATATATATATTATACTATAGACTTATATATATATCTTGAGTTACACCAAAGCAAGTCCCAATTAAAAGCTTTCAAAACTGAATTTATTTTTAAATAGATGACTCTTCCAGGTTCTATTTCCAAGCTGGAGTGCCTCAACTCAGGCATGTAAGTCTGCTAATTCAGACATTTGTATGGACTTTTTAAGGGCCACAGAAGCTGGGGGCCTAAATATTTGTTATATATATATATATAAAATTTGTTACATATTTGCATATGTAACACCAGGTACTAACATTTGAAAATTTGCCTTTTGAACTGTAAAAAACCATCTCTTGACATTTTTAGAGTGAAGGACTAAAAATCTTGTTTCAATCTGGCCTACATGTTCTGGTAAAAATTATTTACAAAGACTCAGACACTGTAAAGCTTGAAGTTAAAAGGCAACCTTGTAAATCTGAAATTTCTGCCAAATGTCCCTTTCATTACTTGGGGATATTTTATCCAATATCCCAAAATCTCAGAGATAAGGGGGACAGAGATGGTGAATCAAGAGGCTGGCATTTGGATGAGAAGCTCCCATAGGTTTTGTCCTTCAGTTTTCTCACTTAAAAAGATTGGTTATAGTGGTCTGTTGTTTTTTTTTTTAACTGAAAAGGAAAAAAGCAAGAACATGAAATAATACCTGACCTATTAGTATAGAAGTATTTAAACAACAGACTGCTAAAATATGAATGTTTTTCCTTCCAGGAATCAACTCAATTACATCACAGAAGAACTTAAAAATCCTTACAGGTATGAAAACGCTTTTGTTATTGGCAAAATTCAAACACTTAATATTTTTCTACAAGCAAGCATATACTTAGAGTTGTTTTTTTTTTAACAAAGCAGAGGTTATTCAAGGTTTGAGCACTAACAGACACAGCTAATTTGCATGTATTACAGCCTTTGTGTTTCTGCATAAATGTGTATTTTTATAATCCTGATTTCCATAGCTCTGTATTAAAAAAAAAAAAAAATAAATACACCTAAAGAGCACATATGGTAAAGAAGGAGTCCACAGTTTACTATGACAACTGTAGCAGTGATACAGCAATGCTGATGGGGTCTTACTTTTGCATTCTTTAGAAACCTACCACTCTCTATAATTATTGGGATCCCCTTGGTTACAGTTTGTTACGTTCTGATAAACGTCTCCTATTTCACCGTCATGACTTCGACAGAACTCCTGCAGTCCCAGGCAGTTGCTGTGGTAAGCCACTTTATTTGGTGATAGAGCATCTCAAGAAGGCTGCGTGCAAATCGTGCAAATCTTGGAATTCCTCCTTAGGAACCTGGAATTCTTCTTAAGCTACACTTCATTTCAGTCCAAGCCATCAGTGTCACCTTTTCGTCCCCCCTGCCCCGTTATCTACTGTCATTTCTTTAAGATTTCAGTGATGTTTAATTCCAACAGTAGTTCTGTCATATCCCAGTGGGGAAAAAAAAGAAAAAGGGAGCAAAATAACGCAGCTTTCAGCTAAGGGTTTGTAAACACTACAGCTCAGGGGGCTCCCCACAGGCATCACAGAGATGGAAAGAGAAATAACATCTGACAGTTGCTTTGCCCTTTTCAGCGTTTCCAGTATTTCTGAGGAGGAGGCACATGCCAAATGACAGTAGATCAAAGTTTGTTGTTCTGGAGATAACAGCAAATAGGCCATAATTCACTTCCACCTTATTCTTTTTGTTGGTTTCCATCCCCCCCCCTTAACAAATCTGAAAGATACAATTTTTACATCATTGCAAGACATGTGCTATTCTATGTAAATTTAAAGGTGGCATATTTCTGAAATCTTAAAAAAATACACCTGTCCCCTCAGTTCCACTCAGTAAATTTTCCACAGGACACCTGTCTGTGAAACAGCTGTTGAGGTCATGCAGCAATTGTTAGTTTTTGGGGAAAACAAAGAGTATGTGACAAGCACACAAAATACAGCCTAGCAGAGTGAAGTACACTAATGCTGAAATATTTAAAAGTGAAAGCTTTTAAAATTCAGATCTTCTGTGCATTCCAGTATCTTGTTTGCAGCAGGAGGTACAGCAGTGCACGTATCAAATTATATCTTGTTTAAGAACCGGTCCCCTTCAGCACACCATTAAATTTACAATCTGAACAAAACTATCCTCTAGCATTGAGCTCATCAGACTAAACTAACAGTGTCTCAGACCTGGCACTGAGCAAGAGGACAGAGGGGTCTCTACAGCTGTAACAGCACTGATGTCAGAGCTGTACAAAAACAAAGCTCTTTTTATACCTGACTTACTAAAAATAAAAAAAAATTAACTACCCCCCCTCCCCAAACCCCCATAATCTTCCTGTCAAAAACATTTAAATTCAAACTCATTTGCAGTAGAGCAACGTACCTAGATGAGATCTAATCTATCCTGCAGCAACCACTCACACACCACGGCACAGGTGAAAGCTCCGTGTAGTGAAGGACCAGAGGGAGTTTGTTCTTCCTTGGCTCCCCCCGGGCTCAGTGTCTTCCAGTGTTTCCTGCAGGTGCTGCCTCTTAAACATCATACCAACAGTACTCCACTCCATTTTACAGAGTGCTCCATCAGTTAATCCAGGTCTTCATTTGGCAAAGCATTCTTTAACAGCTACACAAAATATACAACCTGTTTTTATTGGTAGCATAGATACCCATTTACTTCACTTACAGAGAGGCTCCAACATTACTGAATACACCTAAAGTAAAGGTGTGTATTTATATATATAATATACCTAACTATGTTATATATATAGTATATACACATACACTATATATATAATATACCTAACTATATTATATATAATATATATACACACACTATATATATATAAAAATATATCTAAGTATAGGTTATTAAAATGACAAAAGTGACTCATTTTCCTCCCATAACCCAGACATTTGGAGACAGGGTCCTTTATCCAGCCTCGTGGATAGTTCCTCTCTTTGTGGTGTTTTCTACAATTGGATCTGCCAATGGGACCTGTTTTACTGCAGGCAGGTAAGTTCCCATTCTAAATATCTTCAAAGTGTAATAGAAGGGTTAATTTTGTTCATAAAATGTTATGTGTATGAGGGACTCAGAAACTTTCTGTTGTAATTAAACAAGAGGAGTTTCACAGACAGCTTGCTAATCAAGCAAGTGTCAATACACAACTGATAAGAACTGCACCTTTTCATCTCTGACAAATACCAGACTACCACTTACCCAGACACCGAACTCAAGCAACAAACAAATTTACATCCGAAAAGCCAATGCCAGACACCACTTAACATGTACTTAACAACCACCAACGTGTATAAAAAGAGACACTGACTTCATTTCGGTGTGTGCTTCGGCAGGGCACTGCCCTCCAGGCCACCCAGCGCTGTTTTGCTTTATTATCGCTTGCTTAATAAATTTATCAATGTTTAATTGGAATGGAGTTGTCTAAATTCTTATACTAACTTATAACAAAAGGACAGTTTTTGAAGGATGGAAAAAGTTATATTCGCATTTATGTACCCACACACATAATGACATTCTTCCCATCCACATTATACAAAATGTAATTTAAAAGTACCTGTAACTCTAGCTGTATTGTTTAGTTTTCAGAAAGAAACAGTGGCTAGTCAGGTTTCACAAATTAGAAAATAAGGTCCCATTCTTAATTCAAAGCAGGTACAGTACAGAAGGCTTTTCTCACCTCTCATCAGTTTTTAAGCTGAGAATCAAACAGTTAAAAATTACAAGTAAGAACGTGACCACACCAGTAAAGATAAAGGAAACTGAAATGAGAAGCTATTCCTTTCTATCAGTTGTTCAATGTTTCCATTTACTATTACAAATATTTTAAAATTTCAAATCCAGCTGAAAGCAATAGAGCTGTAAAAACCATTTTGTGACAAAAGGCTGTCGAGGTAGCTTTTTGATAAGAAGCAAATGAAAAAGGAATTACTTAATTAAAAGGGACACAGTAAGTAACGTTTCCACCAAATAATTTTCTATTAAATGTGAAAACTAATGATTCTGAAATTAGTTTCAAGTTTACTATTTTAATACTGGTTAAGAATCAGTTTCTAGCTCACTGCTTTAATACCAGCCATTTCCCTTACTTCAAACCACTGCAAAACTACTTAAAAAGAAAATACTGACAGAATTATAGCCAGATTGTAGCCACACAATAAACCAAATCCTGAAAATGAATGGTACTCACCTATTTTTCAGTAATACCACTTAAAATCGGGGTGCCACACTAACGACATCTCCTTGCTTTTCTTTTGTCAGACTTGTTTATGTTGCAGGCCGGGAGGGGCACATGCTGAAGCTGTTGTCTTACATCAGTGTTAAACGCTTAACACCAGCCCCTGCCATCATGTTTTATGTAAGTTTATATTCTGAGCACAGAGAAATTACCAACAAAAATTCCTCCCCACCCTGTTTCCTCCATGTAGGAATGCACTTACATCTCACTAAAGCAGATTCCAGTCTGTAAACGCGTTTAAAAATAAATCCAGAGCATCTTGGGGGTTTTTATTTTACCCATTTATCTTCAGGGCATAACAAGATATATTCAAATCCCAGGAACATTAAAAACCTTAACACACATTTAGTATCTTCACTTCAAGATAAGCAGTCAACAATAAAACAGATCAATGCATAGAAATCATAAGTCTCTTGAATTAAATTGGAAGAAGACTGCACACAGAATAACCATGTGCTGACAGGACGGGCTCACAGCCTTTAAAGTTGCTGCAAGACCCTCACACTCAAGTGTTAAAGCAAAACCATTCACACTTTGGAACACTAAGCACCTGTAATAGCACATAAGTAAAATTCAGCCTTGTTCTACAATAGACTACACTAATTTTTGTTTTCCTTTTTAGGGGGCCATTGCTATTATTTATATTATCCCTGGTGACATCGAAACGCTCATAAATTATTTCAGTTTCGCCGTCTGGATATTTTATGGTCTGACCGTGTTTGCACTCATTGTCATGAGGTTTACAAGGAAGCACCTTGAAAGGCCTATCAGGGTAAGCTCATCATTCCATGTGGCTTTTCCTCCATTCCTAAAAATGCTGTAGATGAACTCATCCTAATCATCTGGATATTTAAACAGCATCCTCGGGCAGACTCCCTGGTTTTTTTTCTCCCCTCAGCTGAAGTGTAGCCATTTACCTGTAGTTATGCACTAGGACTGAGAAAAGAGTGCATAATGCTGATTTTCACTTGCACAAACCACAGGGCACGAGCCAAATTTCTGGGAATGGGAACCTGCAGTCTGCAGACTACACTGCAAGATTATCCCAGATAAGAGCCTTGGTCATTCCACTGGGGTTTGGTCCCAGACTCATTAAAATGCCCATTTTTGCACTGCAATTTGCAATATTGACAAAGAGATCTCAGCAAATTAGCAGAAGAGTTTTCTCCATCCATATTCTTGCTACTCTTTCAATCACCCCCATCTGACTCCTGACATTTTAAAAGGAAAAAATAAAATGCATGAGGCAATGAGAATATTTATTTCATACAGGCAACTTGTGCCAGACCAGCAAAGGAGTGGAGAAGTGACTGTGTGTTCTGTCCTTGCAGGTGCCCATCATCATTCCCGTCATAGTGACTCTGGTCTCCATTGTCCTGGTGTTGGCACCAATCATCAGCGCCCCTGAACTGGCCTATTTGTACTGTATTTTATTTATCCTCAGTGGACTTATAGTTTATGCACTTTTTGTTCATTTTAAATTCAGCTGGGCCCAGAAAATATCAAGTAAGTACATCCCTCAGGCAGGCAGCTCCAGAACTCAAGAGAATGTTTTCTAAGCTCAAGGTTAATTACTTTGATGAAGCTCCTTGTCTGGTCCTGGGAAGGGAAGCAATTTCCCAAACGTGTATTGAGCTTTACTGAAGGCTCTATTTTACTCCTTCCTGTGAAAGAAAGCTCTGACTTGAGAAGAAATTAAATTTAATTCACAAAAAAAGAATTGTAGTAGCACAAAGAAACTGAATTTTAAACTTAACAGAACTATTTCATCTGCAAAGTTAGTTTTTTGTTTGTTTTTCAAAACGCTGCTTTAGCCATTAGCTAGAGATTAGCAGACATAAATTCTGCCACCAAACACTTAGTTTTTATTATACTTACTAAAGTAAACATTAACAGCATTAAGATAAAAAAATAATCACAGTGCTGAGTACAGTGAAAGCTGCAAGAACCCAGTGACTGTTATAAACTGATTTTTTTGTGTAGTCTCCAAAGAAACTCCTTGTAATTATCTCAAGGAAGACAGGATACACAGGTAAGAGGTTAATTGGAAATGGCTGAATGGAACAGGATCAGGAGTTCTGCAGACATTCAAACAATCCATCAGCTGTCTCTCCCTTCCCCTGGGATTATTAATTATAATGCACTTATGCAATTAAAAGCATTGTACTCTAATAAGAGCAAGTTTGGAAACCTGAAATGCTGTAGCTTGGATCTTAAGGCTGTTTATATTCCCCACCTGTTATTTTTAAAGTTTGAAATAGGAATAAAAAAAGACAACTACTTGGAAGGGTAATTTTCTCACTTAATAGTCTGAAATGAGATATTGTTCTCTTGTAAAGCCTCTAACAAGAACCTTTTTCCTCAGATCCCATCACTATGCACCTCCAGATGCTTTTGGAAGTTGTTCCAGCAGAAGAAGTTGCCACATGAAATGTTTCCTTCCTACCAGGTTGCTTTTAAGTGCTGTACTGGTTGAAGCAGACTCAATTTAGTTTGGCAGATACATATTCTTGCTAAATTGTTATGTTCTTACTGGTGTGTTATTTTTGCAGCCCTTTAGTACTTGAAAACATTAAATATATATAATAAAAAAAGACTTCTAAGAGAGATTACAGTGTCCAGCAAAGCTGTTTTCATTGTTTGCTAGGATGTTATAGTGTTGTTTTCTGCATGGAAATTACCCAAAATACATAGGAGGAACTTTTCAGTTATGAAGGTGGCAAAATTTAGCAGCGACAGTGTCAAGATGCTTTTGATGGCACTGTGGAAAGAACAACACAGCCCTTATCAACAGCACCACAGAAAGCACAGATATCACATAACACCAGAGCAGCTCTATCTGCAGGTTCTCAGACCAGCTGTCAAAAAGTTAAAGACTCAGGAAGTGGGAATCAAGTAAAAATGTAAAGCACAATTGACAGGCTATTTTTCATGGGTTGGTTGGTTTGTTTGTTTGTAGTTAAATTCAAACAAGATAAGTCAACTAAAGCTTCATTTTTCAGGTGTGTTTTCCCAACACCATCCAAGGTATGGAACAAGTAAATGCCACAGAATTTACCCTTAGCATGAATGTGATGTTACAGAGGTAACTATCGTTGTGGAAACCCCCCACTTGATAGATGATGGAAAAAAAAAACACCCAAGAAATAGATCCTACATTAACATATATATGTAAGAAGCTTTTAGGCACTTCCTCTGAAGTCTTTGGCTCCTTCTCCGTGTCAATCCACCTCGCTGGGTAACAAGTCTTTATCTCCTTTGTTATTCAAAAGCTCGGCAATTCCGGGCTCCTGCTGTGTCTCTGTGTCCACTCCACCCGGCTGGCATCACCCATCGTCATACCCTTTGTTACCCAAAAGTTGGCAGTTCGGCCCCTTGTCTCCTCCTACCCACAGCTGAATCTGCATCTCAATTTACCTCTCAATCTGCAGCTCGCAGGCCGAGCTGCCTGGACCAGGTGTGTTCCTCAACACTTTAGCGGCTAAAGAACAGTTACAGGAAAGCAGATGCACCACAAACACTCCTGTCCCTGCCGGTAATCATAGAAATATTCAGTCCAAATAAAACAATTTTTTTTGTCTTACTGAAGTGTACGCTGATAAAAAGATTTGCAAGGACTTTCAAAAGTGCTTGCAACAACCAGCACAACTTCTTGTCAGCCAGCACAACTTCTGAATTTCTGCTAAATGTTCTGGAGAGTTCCCAGACCCGTGGGTAAGATCTCCTATTGTATTTATTGATCTACACCTTCATCCTGGAAAGGTTGGTAGCCCCGACTTTGAATTACACAACGCGATAGATGGAAACCACAGTTCTTAAATACTCTCTCTCCAACTCAAAGCTGTTCGTTAAGAAACACTTTAAACACGGCCCTTGTATTTACACGCAGCCCTATCTATTTATTTATAGGTAATTAGTTTTCTCTGATTTTTTCAAAGCAGGAACCTACCCAGGTTTAATTGCTTTGAAAGTCTCACCATCTTTTTCACTAGGGTAGTTGCTCAAGTAATTAGTAGCTCGTCCTGTCTAACAGAACCAAGACGGCAGTGAAGTAAAACAATCCCAGCCCTGCTCATGCCAGTGACTGCCAAAATACGCATCACATCCTTAGATAACTCCGACATCCAAACCACAATAAAACTGCTGGGAGGGGGGCACGGTAAGAAAAACAAAAGCCTAGAAATTGGCTAAAGGTTGAGATACACCACTCGGGAAACGGAGCTACTGAAGAGAACGACTTCAGTGGATTTTCTCCTTCCACCTAATTTTTCAGCTGACTGAACGGTCAGGTGGAAAACATAGCCCGATGCATTCCAAAGCACAGGAATCGCTTGCTGTTGGTCCTCCTCTTCGGCAGGACCACGCAGCCACAAGAGGGACAGCACAACCCCGAGACACAGGGAGGCTCTTCCGAGGAGTTTATGCAAGTCCACATCGCCATCGCGTGGTGTTCCTGTGAGCGGGGACAGCGCACAGGAAAAAGCCAAGAGCTTTTTGTCCTGGCACCAGCAGCGTGGGAGCAGAGTACGGGTTCAGTTTTGGATCCCGGCTCCTCATGGCTGGAAGGATGTGACCCTGCACAGTCGCCTCATTGTTGGCTGTGCAGTTTATGGGCTGCAAAAGAATCCCAGCACTCGGTTCTTTCTTCCAGAACCTTTTCTGAGGATCGTTTTCAGTTTTGTAACTGGGCCCTGTGAGACTGAAAGTGTTTGAGAGTACGCAGAGCTGAGCACATAGAGCAGGCCGTGTGGTGCTGTTTATAACCTGACAGCTGAAGGCGAAGGCCAGAGCTGACTTTTTGTTCCAAGACTTTTGGTATGGGAACAATTGGTGGATAAGTTTGGAAGGGGGAAAGAATACGATGGAGGTGGTACCTGCAACTGAGCAGGGAAGTACTCAACTACAGGGGGCGAGGTTTTTTTTCAAAGGATGCGAGTTAAATGTGGAGGGAACAACAGCTGGCTCAGCAGGCACCTATTTACACTTGATACAGTTAGTTCAGGATTCCTGCCAGATTGAAAGTCTGTGGTGGTACCTGTAGTTTGAAAGGAAAGTTGGTAGCCCCGGGGCACGTGGTGATGTTGATACCCTTCGATGTGACTGTGAAACCCAGTAACTGTTTCCTCCCCTTTGGCTTTCAGGTTAAAATCACGGAGCTGGGCTCAGCGAGAGAGCCAAAATGTAAAAGTGCATTAAAGCTGGAAAAAAAAGCACAACACCAAAGGGTGTTGAGCAGTCTCAGGCTGCACGGGAAGAGTGTGCCCAGCACCGGGGGAAGGTCAGCAAAAGCTCTCTGTCCTGGCACGTTTCTCTGAGACAGCTGTAGCTGGACATTGGTTAAGTTTTGAACTCCGTGAGATGGAGGGAAGGTCGCGGCAGGCAGAGCCGAGAAGCAAACGCGGGGCACCGGCGGGTTTGCTGTGGGTTCCGCGCCCCGAGGGGAAGGCACCGGCATCTTCTGTGCCCGTGCGTGTCCCTGGAGAGCCGTGCAGGGTGTTTTTAGCTTCGGATCGTCCTGCTGGGTGGTTTGGAGAATGCGCTGCCGCCTCTCTCAGGCACACAGCGCTATCTGGCGGGCTGTCCCCGCTGTCCCCGATCCACCGCACGGAAAACAACCCCCCAAAGTGCGGATCCGAAGGTGGAAGCGTTTTAGTCACCAGCCTCAAACGACGTGTGGCAGGACGGAAAGGTCTGGCTGACCTTCACCCCTTCCACGTGCAAGCTCTTATTTGCACCACACTCAAACAGCAACACGAGCTCCTTCCCAGCTATATGGACTAATAATTTTTTCCCCTCTTGCAGAGTCTAATTACAAAATTAAACAAAGCCTGCAAAAATAGAGCTCACAGAATTGCCAGGGGAGCAAACTGGTGCTGGGTCACCTGCAAGTGCACCCACTGAAGAGCACCACAGACCCTGGTATCTGCACTTTCCTTTTGAGCTCTACATTCCATCATAATCCTTCAGTCTCACAAGGTCAGGATCCTAAACTGAACCCCACCACAAACAGCTCAGGTAGTGAAAAAACAGGACAAAAAGCTCAACAGCTTGGTTTTTGCATTCCCTCTGTAGTGGATCAAAACTCTAACCAATAGCATTGTAAACTAGGAAAAACAATTAAATACACCAAGACCACCCAAAGTGTGGATCCAAAATTGGTTTCCTTGCCACGGAGAGGAACTATAACACCACAACTCAAAAGAAATATGAAACCCTTCTTCCCCCACTCAAAAATAGAAAATATCCAAGGACTGATGCTGGAACACTGTTATGGGGCAATGTGCTTTCCTTCCTAAGGGAAAGAACCATAAACTCACATATGAGAAACCACCACCAAAGCTTGGTTTCCAACTCCAAAATGAAATGTGTCCCAGGCTTGCTCCCAGGGCAAGAAGGTCTTACTGGTTATTTCTGCCCTGGGCAGCCCATCATCTGCACCTGAGGCTATGGCATTTCTTCCGTGGGGGAAAAGGCTGTCTTTCACTTACAGGGTTCCAAGGCCCCCCCAAAAAGCCTCATCTGCCCCTGAACCCCCATCCCACATCGACCTCTAAGTCCCAAACGGCACATAACCAGGGTCCTCTCAATTTAAACCCTTAAAAATGCAGGACAACACGGATTCCCCTTCAACTTAAACCTTAAGATAATGAAAATGTGGATTTTACCCTCAATTCAAAGCCAGAAAATGACATCGCAAGGGTTTCTCCTTCCATTTAAACCTGAAAGTAACAGAAAATCAGGACTTCCCTGTCAATTGAAACCCCTAAAACCATACAAAAGGCAGGTTTTCCTTCATTTAAAATCGCAGGGGAGGTGGGTTCCCTCTCAGTTTGAACACAGACAGTGATGGCAGAGGAGGTTTTTCCCACAATTTAAACCACTTTTCCTTCCAACCTCCCCCTTTTCTTTTTTTTATTGCTATTGGGATGCACTGGGAGGGGACTGGGAAGAGGAACTGGAAAGGAGAAAGCCCTTCCCTGCTCCCACACGCACTGCCCACCTCTCCTTCCCTCAGGTGCTGGTCCGCTCTCCTGCCCTCCCGCTCGGCACAGAGCTCACCCCTCGGCATCCTTCCTCGGGTAAAACTCCATCTCCAGGTGCTCTCACCATCAGTCCTGCAGATATCCCACCGGGCTGGTCTCCTGGCCACTCCCTCCGGCACCTGAGCCCAGGTGATCCCTGAGGAGCCCCACCCCCTCATCACCCTCATTGTTCACACCTGGGGCTGTCCCGCGGCACAGGTGACTCTGCCTTCAGTGCTCCCAGTTCCCTCCCACTGCTCCCAGTGTCACTCCTTGACTCCAAAATTGAATTCATCTCCACGTGACAGCCAAAAGAATAATCAACTAAGCTCACTTTGGCCGAGTACTGGTCCTGGATTTAGAACAAAACACTCCTAAGTCAGGACAGCTCTGGATCTGTGTGTGGATTTATAGCAAATGAACAAAGCCAGCTGGAAGTTTCCAGAACATTAAGATGAGGACTCTGAGGAAATTTCTGGAAATAAAAATAACCAGTATTTATTCACTATTTATTTTCCAAGAAGAAAACTAATAGTTCAGTTTAAATACAAGGGCCATGGAGAGTTGCTGACACTTCTCACCCTGGATGTCCCACACCTAACAGATTCTTTATAAAGGTCTTTTTCTCACAGGAAATATGAAAACTGAAGCCTGCTCAGTAAGTTCCTGGACTTCTTGGCTCTCATTCCAATTGAGGTATCTATTATCAAGTGCCACTTCACCAATAGAATTTTTTAATGGTACCCTTAATATCCCTACCAACAATCACTCTGTAGCTTTGCTGGTCACTGTTCTGGTGGCTGCATTTCACCTTGATTTCTGTAGTGCTGGGGACAGTTTTCCCTTGGTGGACCCACAAAGCAAAAACAAACCTCAAAATGTTCAAAGGAAAACAGTCATAAAATTGGAAGGTGGTTTTTCACCCCTGTAAAACACACACTCAAAGTGTTTTCATTCTTGTCATCCTACAAAGCATAAACCCAGCATAACTACAACTGTTTCATGTGCAGCAGACCTGGAATAAACTCTGCTTCAGGAGTTTCTTGTGATTCACCTAACTGGGATTTGGGGTGCTTAATCCCATTTCTACAACCATGGCACTCCTCCCAGCTGTGTTCTCTATTTTAGTTGTTTCCAAGGAATGCAAAACATTCCTAGTAGCCACTATGTAAAAACTCTTGCTGCTCCCCTGTCTCAGACCAAAAAGCATTTCTTAATTCTTAACCCAACTCTGCTGAGCACAAGAAAAGCATTTAACTGCAAATGATCAAACCCAGAGGAAGACAGGAGGTGTTCTCTTGAGTATATTTGCCTTTCTCTGTTCCAGTCTTTCTGTGAGGTGTTATTTCTGATTATATTTGTAGGTTCAGGCCACAGGATTCTGTACTTTGGCTCATTTCTTAATGCAGGTAACATGAATTACATTCTAGTGGGCTTGAGGGAACCTTCCCCATTCTGATGTGAATGACCATTTGACCTCTAATTTATGGTGGGAGTACCATGAACATTAATGCCCTTTTCAGATAATACATTAGTCTTATTTTCATATTATGCTTCCATAAATCTTTGGAATAGCTTTTCTGAAGATGAATGACTATGCAGCTTCAGCTGGGAAATTAATAGGAGGTTTGCAAACCATATCCAATGGAAACACCACCAACCCACATATCAGCTCAGCGATGTTTTTATTAAAACTGTCTGCAGTTGGGTGATTGGAGTGCAAGTTATTTTCAAAAGCCATCATTTCAGGCATTTTCAGATGGCTTTTTATGGACATTAGTGGCATTGCCCTGCATTAATTGTAGGCACTACATTTACTTTTATTTCTGTGCTGCTGTTAACAGGTAGGAAAGCACCCACTGGAGGTGGCACCACAGAATCACACACTGGATAAAGCTGGAAGGGACTTTTTTTCCAAGATGGTACCAAATCCAATATCACTCATGGCTTTTGGCTTCATTTTCCATTTTCAACTTCCTGCCATAGAATCACAGGATGGTTTGGGTTGGAAGACACCTCAAAGCTCATCCCATCCCACTCCCTGCCATGGGCAGGGACACCTCCCACCAGCCCAGGTTGCTCCAAGCCCCATCCAGCCTGGCCTTGGACACTTCCAGGGATGGGGCAGCCACAACTTTTCTGCCCAACCTGTGCCAGGGCCTCACCACCCTCACAGGGAACAATTTCTTCCCAATATCCCATCTAACCCTGCCCTCTGTCACTGTGAAGCCATTCTGCCTTGTCAATAGTGTCTCTCCATCTTTCCTGCAGGTACTTTCAGGCACTGCAAGGCCACAGTCAGCTCACCCCAAAGCTTCTCTTCTCCAGGCTGAACAATCCCAGCTCTCCCAGCCTTTCCTCCCAGCAGAGCTGCTCCATCCCTCTGATCATCCTGGTGCCTCCTCTGGACTCGCTCCAGCAGCTCCATGTTCCTTCTTCCTCTTAAGAAAGAACAGGCAGGAATGATGTTGGTAGATAACAACAGGAATATGCACATCTCATTCCAAAGCCAGCCTGGAAAAGTTGTGTGACTGACAGAATCCTGAGCTACTTAGCAAAATTATTTTCCTTAACTCTCCTGATAAGTCTTCACTTATTCTAAGTTTACTTTGCAGAACTGCAGTAGGGTTATTAGAAAAGGCAGGGCAAGAGCAATAATTACCACAGAGCTGCATTGTACAGGCTGCAAAGAAAGCAGAATATTTGCATCAGAAGCCCTGAAAAATTCACATAATGAGTTAAAGTTCAAGTGCAAGTCTGCATTTTAAAAGTTTGATTAAAAAAAATCACTACCCTGGCACATGACACTAAAACTTTGAATTTCAGCATTTCTTCAAAGGTACTTATAGCAAGTGTCATCACTTCTGTTCTCTGTATCATCATAATATTCATCACAATGAGCTTTAGTCTAGACAGTTTTTTTTTCTCATGATTAAAAATATATATTCATAAAATAATTTAGTTTTGCATTTGGGAACTTTGTTTATTTCATTTGCATTAAATGACAGTTTTAGTGACTTTAAAAAGTAAACAATTCTGCCTATTTTGTGTATACACATATCTTCTAAAAGGATGTGAATATTTAGGTAGCTATTATCTATATCTGCTGCCACCTTGGATTGCAGTGTAATTTATCAGGCTTTATAAAAGTATCTCTGCAATATCTTGATTAAACAAACATTGCATTGCTAGATTAATCAGAGCTTTCATAATATATCCAGAGAATATTTGTTTGAATTAGGGCTGGTTTTAATTAAGATACCTTCATGTTCAAGGACTGCAGTAAGCATATAACTAACACAGCCAGATACCTGACTGCTTTTTGTCTGTCTTTGGACATTACTGGAACTCCTGATGACTGGATTAGAAGTGCTGTTAAAGAAGATTTATATTAATGCAAAGACACGTTAAGTCATGGGAGTATATATTGATATAAACCCCACAGAGTTATCACACAATCTGCTCTGCTTATCCATTAACACAGATTTAGTGTGTCTTTACACAAATGAGTGCAAATGTGTTCGACTCTCAAGTGCTTGGTCCAAAAAGTTTTGACATCAACAGAAAACTCCAGTGATTTCAAAGAGCTTTGCAGGTGATTTTCTATCATCTGTAAGACAAACTTGACATAAAGAAAATGTTCAGCATCAGATCAACAAATTTAAACTCCAGCTGTTATCCTTCAAACCGGTGTTTATGATAAAAGCAGATCTGATAATTAAACCGGATTGTTCACCTGCCCCTTTACAGGAGTTCTGATGGTCTCTCCCTGTTCAGAACACGAAGCCAAGGCTTGAGTCCAGGAGTCCCAAGACAACTGTGTGACACTGATGGCACTTGGGGACACCCTGAATCAAGTTACTGCCTGTCCCCATCCTTGTTGAGTGAATAAATGTCCCCCAGAATTAGGGGACTTTGGATAAACTTAAATGTAGAGCAGCAAAGAAAAATTCCTGGTTTGCATCAGTCCACACCTTAATTCTTTTTGCTGGTTTCCATCTAAGAAGGCTCCTTACCCAAATTAGGCCTTTTTATTTGACCAAAGGCAATTCTTTTGTAGATCTGAGAGAAAGGGTCATGTTTATAGCCCTGTTTAAACCAGAATGCCACTTAGAGCTCTAATGTGTCCTCTGCTGTCTTAGTGATCCAGGGCAATACAAAATGTTGCTGGCAAATAAATTCTGACAGCCCTTGCTGTCCAGCTATTCCCACTGTTATCCATGTATTTCCCACGGGCTCTGGGGCACAGCCAGCACTGGGCACTCATTTCTACTGACCCAAAGCAAAGGACAGGCTTTTCTGAACTGTTCTGATACTTGAACAGGTTCAGATCACAGTGCAGAGCTACAAGTGCAGTTCTGCTGCATTCAATACTTCTCTGAGAACTTTGTTTTAGAGAAAATTGCCCTGCACTGCATTTAGTTGCTGCTGCAGTGTGGCTGAAGAACTCGATTTGAACCATGAATAGAATATAGTCATCCTTAATATTTTCCCAATTAAAAATATTTGCACCAAATTCCTGCAGAAGGAGAAGCAGTTCCAGCAGGGAAGAGCAGGTTACCAGGCTGCCAAACCCAACAAATTCCAGAGGATCACAGAGACAACAAAATTCCTCTTCTTCCTCAGCAGAGCTCAAATACAAAGCTGGGTAAGCAAAGAGAAGCAGGATCTGCCCCCAGCAGAGCTCTGACACCTGAAAACTTTGCAGAAGCACTCCCAGTCTGCTCCCATGGAAGTGCTCCAGAACGTTCCCAGGTGCCCAGGAAAAATGAATGAGGATTTCAGGAACCAAACTGCTTTAGATGGGCAGTGGGGAGGGCTGGCAAATATTTTTACAAAGGCATTTCATAGTGATGCTACAGTTTCTCTCTAACATATTAATCCACGTACCGGGAGCTTGAGGAATGGGACCTATAGACACACAATTCTGTCTTGGATCATCTGGCTTGGCCTTCCACATGGATAAGAAGTGCTGTGATAGCTCTGTATAGCAGCTTAATTTCAAAATCACTGAACCCTGAAAGCCTCAAATGAGTTTTCCCTTTCTGAAACAGAAAATAAAACTTCAAGATCCAACTGTTGAAAAGCTTCCCTAAATCTCCTGGGAACCACAGTGCAGTTTTATACAGCAATAACAGCCATCATACCCATAATTCTTCATTAAAATACAGCCTTAGCCAGATAAAATAGACCATGCTTTATGTGCAACCTTTTTTACCATTACTGTAATCTTCAAAAAATGATATTCAGAAATTACTCTACTGCATTTTAATATACAGAGTGCTAAATGTCCCAAACATACAACACACTGATAATAAATACTGAATTTGAGGGGTGAAGGATAAAAATCTGTAGTAACACTCCCCAGTGACCATTTCAAAGGCAGGTCAGAAGTAGAAGTTGGAAGGTACCACACATTATCCAAGAACAAAGAAGTGATTGGCAAGGTCAGACTGTTTCTAGAAGCAGCACTGAAACACTGATTTTAGTGAAACTTGAAAAAGATTGCGAAGTCAAGGGACAACAGAGTGTTAAGAAAGAAAACAAGACTTAAGTAGAAGAAGGCTTTTCTCTCAGGGAGCATGAAAACAAAATTGATTCTGCAATTGATTTGAAAAATTTGAATTGACAGAATTAAACCTGGTGTGTCCTGGGGAAAATGAGGTAGGATAGTTTTCCAATATTAATGTATTGTCCAATTATTCTTCTAAAAATGCATAAATCACCACATTAACCAAGTGCTGTCCAAAAACCTGGTTAGCAACAACATTTCCAACATAAATGAGAATATTTAGGCTGCCTCAGGTGAAAACCAACTTTGCTTTAGTTGTTCAGCTCTCATAGTTCCAACTGGTTGTTTAGGAAAGAGTATCAAGAAAGGACAAGTGGCTGCAAAGTCCTCTCTCAGCAATTTACACTGAGGGGATTCCTCAGCCAGGTGTGGTTTTACTTCCCAGTTCTTAATGGGTTTCTTCTCCATCATTTTGAGTCACATAAAAGTCCAAATAAATTCTTAGCTGCTGTACATCCTGCAGTGGGGAATTTCACTGCTCAGCGAGGTCAGTGGTAAATTTTATGACATTTTAAATTAATACATGAGTACTGACTACTAATTTGCGCTTCTGTCCCCTCAGTCTGTCTGCATTTGGTCTGTACTTTAAAACAGAAAATTAACCCACTTTTTCCCCCACCCTGAATATTAAGGCTGCACATCTGTGCGTGTGTTTAAAAACCTGCTATTATCGTGCAAGCTTTCGTAGGTTCAGACAAAATTTCTTACTGTGTCATAGCTTGACGCCTGAACGAGGTGAAATCAATGATTTTCAGACCGATTTACCCTCCGGCCTTTAATTTTTGGAAATTCCCGTGTCGTGCCCTGACTCGCCTGAAGATGGTACTGATGGCACACAAAACCTTCCCGCAGCCCGAACCCCCCGCGGCAGCCTCGACTCGAACGCCTCGTTTTGTCACCCTCAATGAAGAGCCGAAACAATTTCAGGCAGCTGTTCTGAATATTTTTATTCCATTTCTTCTCTAATTTACAGTAATTTAAATATAGAATAAGAAGTTGTTCTCGGTGCATTATTGTGCAAATAGCGTTTAACGAACCTGTTTGTCTGCGGCTCCAGCTTGGTTTTCCAGAATGAACATTTACTACAGGTGGGAAGAAAAGGGGGATGTTTCAGTTCTGTGCCCAACTTTCAAAAACAGAGAGTGGCGTGATTGACTTTTAGCAGAACTTGAGGATGGAAAAGGAGAGAGAGAGTGGTGGGGGAAAAAACAACCCTTGCTTGGGGCAGCCTGCAATGCATCTCTTACCAAAAAATAAAGTATTTCATGCAAAAACACTGAAAAATGCTGTTTGGGGAAGAAATGAAGAAATATTTAAATTTAAGAGGTGATTTTTCATACAGTATTTCACTCTGAAACAGACAATGATAAAACACTAATCTCTTGTTACTAATTTTGATATAAAGGCACTAAACATTTCCTGCTTATTTAGGAGCAGGAAAAATTGGGAGGAGTGATGAATATGGTTGGAGATTTATACATATTGTATATATGTAAGATGCAGGTTATATATAAATGATATATAAAAGATTTACCTTACAGTCAGCTGATGTCACTGAGCTAAATGGCTTTGAATTTACATTTTTCAGCTTCCAGCTTTTCAATCTTTGTATAAGCTCGATAATTTTGACCTTTATATGTTTTCTTTATAGAATTGATTGATGTGCCAACAGAATATGAGCTTGTTTAAAGGCAGAAGAAATCCACGAAAACAATCTTGAATGTCCTAATCTTCCAATAATGAAATGTAAAGGATTTTTGTTTACTCTAAAGACAAAAACCCACCAGATTTGTATGTGCCAGGCATTACCTTGGAGTCTAATGGGAAATCTTCTTTTAATGCTGCTGGAGACAAACGACACAATCCTGGAATGACAGATCACCTTCACCAACATTTCAGGGGGTGGAGGCAGAGCACGGAAAATTTCTCCAAATTGTATAAATTTCTACTATGGTGGCAATGAAACTCACCTTGGAAAGAACAACTGTATCATAACAGAGAACAGACTCAAGACAAAACACCTAGGAAAAAAAACCTCCGAAAACTAAACCTGATTCTATGTACGACTGTCAGTGACTTCACTGGACACTGAAAAACCCATTTACATATAACTGCTACACCTTTCTAATAAAAAGCCAAACATAAACCACAAATTTTCATAAAGATTTTACAGACATGTATAATAAATAATTAGAGACGTGTTCCTTGTAAAGATAGGACATGAGGGAGTGGCTTCAAACTGACAGGGTTAGATTAGTTAGATTCCTTATTAGATTAGTTATTAGGAAGAAATTCCTGGCTGGGAGGGTGGGCAGGCCCTGGCACAGGTTGTCCAGAGAAGCTGTGGCTGCCCCTGGATCCCTGGAAGTGTCCAAGGCCAGGTTGGATGGGGCTTGGAGCAACCTGGGCTGGTGGAAGGTGTCCCTGCCCATGGCAGGGGTGGGACTGGATGGGCTTTGAGGTGCCTTCCAATCCAAACCATCCTGGGATTCCATAATTCTCTGATTCTCTGAGGTCTTGAGAGACCAGTTGTGGAATCTAAGTGTGGATCTTCCAAATGAGGAGAAAAAGGCAGAAAAACATTCCTTTTAAGGATTTAAGTGAAGTTTTGAGTAACCACACATGGAGACACGTGTCATACCCTGCCCTCCTGAGGTGGCCCCACAGATCAGACACAAAACCCATAAAATTAATTGAACTCCCCATGAAACTCGGAGGAAGGGTCAAAATTCAGCTTTTCTCACAGGCCAGTAGGAAGACACACACCACAAAACCCAGCCAGGAGGCAGACCTTGATCTTTCCCCTTTGCATCAAATCCTGTTTCAGCTCTGTTTTCATTAATATTAAATAAAAGAACTGGATGATGACTGCATCTGCTGCCAAACTCATAACCAACAACAGTGTGGTTCATTCTCTGACATCACCCCTTAGCTGCTGAATGTCCTTACCTGCACCACATCAGATATCTGAAAGATTCCATTCTTCTATGGTGATATATTTCTGAATTTTATCCATATTGTGCATTTTCTAGTCCTTCAGTGCTGCTGAAGGATGCAAGTCTTTTCCATTTAAAGGAAGGAGAGAGAACACTGAAATGGCAACTTCATGGTTTCACTTGCAGTTATATTTGTGCAAGTTTTGAGTAGCCAGGTGGGGTCCTAAATGCTAAGGGGCTTTTGAAAAATGTTCTCTTAGATCAACTATTAGTTGCTCTGATTTAGATACTTCTTAATTCTTGGTGTGCTATTAGAGGAACCATTTTACCACCAGAATCTTCCACTTTATGGTGCCTGAAATCTTTTCTTCAGCAGAAAACACATTTTCTCTCATACTTGCCTATTTTTTGCTTATTTGTCAGCTTATGACTTTTGATGATATTTTTGTTTCCTTGCATCTCCTTTTGAATCTGAATTCTTAGTCACTGAGACTGTTATGATGGAGCTTCAACCCAGCTGCTGAAGCTGATTATATTTTTCTGAAGGACAGGTTACAGAACATAATGGTCCAGAGTGAACCACAAAGGTTGTTTTCTGTTCTTTGCAACACGTGCCCAAAAAGTCTTCTCTAAAATACTTTGTTTAAAAGCTGATTTGAGAGGCTTTGTTGTTCCTGCTTGCATTTCCCATAATAGAGGTTTCATCTTTTCAGCCCATGTGTGCTTTAAAAGGCTTCATTCAGAAAGCATTTTCCTGACTTATTGATGCCTGTAAATTAACACTATAATAACTACAAATGGCTCTGACCTCCCGTGCTTTTGTGATTTGTCTGGGAGGCTGTGCCCAGAGGGCAGCTTGGAGAGGAGAGCTGTGCTCTTGCTCTTGTTGCTTTACAAGGACACACGTACAAAGGTAAAGAGAGAGCTGGGTGAGCTTAAAAATTAAAGTTACAACAATGCTGCACCGCTCTAAGTGTGAATAGTACTGCCAGTTGTGGTGATATGAAAGATTTGTCTTGGACAGATGACTCTCCCAGGAGCATGTTCATCAATATCTACTCCTTTCCATAATGCAAAAATGGCTGGGGCCAAGCAAAGCAGCTGCTTTTATTGGGCTCCTTTTGGGGCAGGGGCTGTTGGGGGCTACTCCCTCTGTAGCTGTTACAGTCACTCCATCCCTGCACTATTTGGGATTTCTGTGCCACAAGGAAATCATGACTGTGCAGGGGAGGAACATGGTACAAGACTCAGGTGAAGGGATACAGCAGGACACAATTATATTACTGAATCAGAGCACTTAAGGAGGCTGAGAGCCTGGACAATGAGATTTTAAGGTCTGTTGTCAAAGAACTGCCAGAGAAGAACACAGCATTGACATTATTCTTCCTTTCTGACCACTCTTTAACCATGTGATGCCCTGCTAAAGCTCAGACTATTGCCTGTTCCACATTTCTTCCCTGAAAGAAGGGAATAAATACCTTCTTCAGTAAAACAGAGCCCGAGCAAGACCCCACAGACTTGCACAGAACCACAGAATCACTGAGGTTGGAAAAGACCTCCAAGACCACTGAGTCCACCCTGTGCCCCATCCCCACCTTGTCCCCCAGCCCAGAGCACTGAGTGCCACCTCCAGTGCTTCCTTGGACACCTCCAGAGATCCAGGACTTCACTGGGCAGCTCCTTCCAAACCCTGACCACCCTTTGCATGAAAAAATGAAATATGAAGCCTCTCCCAACCAGAAATGTATGTTTCCCCAGCTTTCTAATTTCCCTGAAGGTTAAATCTATCAGCTTTGTCTTGGCTGATTTGACTCCCATTGCCCAACATTCCTTTCTAATCCCTGGCATTGCCCAGGTGCTCATCCAATACTTCCTGCTTTCCAGCTCCATTCTGGGCATCATGACATTAAAAGCTCTATACATTTTTTTGCTGTGCTGTAAGGCCAGAACAATTTGCACCTGCTTATACAGTTGACTGAGCTAAGAAAGCTACTCTCTGTTCTCTTACCTGGAAACCAAAGCCAGCCACTCAGACGTGCAAAATAAAGTGTCCTCTGCAAGATGAGTCTGGAAAAAAAAAATTTGCAGTTCTGCTTTCATATTTCCCTAGAAATCCATCCTAAAAATTAATGTACCCACTTAAAGCCTTACTGTAAACTTTTTAGGGGTGTAACTCCTAATTTCAGCCAAGTCAACAATAACATTTTTCAGTGATTTTTAAATTATTTAAAATATTAATTTAAATATATTTAAATAACGATTTAAAATATATCAAACAACGTGTGTAGATTTTAACCTCAGTTAATTAGCAGACAGGTTTGCCTTTCAGTATTCTTATGGATGTATTTAAAACACTTAAGATTGCAGAATTTCTGTGTTTTCTTTAGGCCAGGTTGTTTGTGTGTGCTTATATACAGGTTTCAAACACTGCTGCTGAATGCACTCTAAAAACTGTTGTGCAGTTACCAAAAGTTGTTTAAATGAAAGCTCTAGCCTACATTTCTTTCATATTACTAAAACTGGCAGCAATATTGGCACTGAGAGCGGTGCAGCATTTTTGTCACTTTAATTTTTAAGCTCACCCAGCTCTCACTCTTTACCTTTGTATGTGTTGAATATTAACAGTATTATTCTTGGCTCAGTTTTCAGCTTCCTGAAAACTATACGACCTGCTTTAGTATTCTTTAGTCTTTAACAAGCGAGACTGGGAATTGAGGAGTAATCAGTAATGGTTATCTGCCTTTCCTATTTAAAAACAATAATGATGTTCACTCATCCTGAACAAGGCCTTTAATTAATCATTGTAGTAATGCAGACTGAAGTCCCAGTGTTACTATCACTGATGCAGAGCAGTAATATTAAGTCCTGCTTAAATGCTTTTGTTCTGTGAAATAAATCTTTACATCCATTCCCAATAATTTAGTGAAATTAAAACATAGCCCTGTTATTGTAGTCATTACAAAATTTCCAAGCAGGTGTACTTATTTTTATCATGTGAGAGCTGACAACTGCACTTCATTTAGAGGAGATGTTTTCAGGCAGTGCATAAATAAATATATTTTTATATATTCTCTCTGAATATTTTCCATATATATATATATATAATTTTTACATATACAGATCAATTCTGCCCCCTATAAAGTTTTTCATTCAATTATGCTACTTGTAGCTAAAGTCCACAAAACATAGCTTAACCCCCAGGATTGTTTTTTGGGTTTAAGATGACTCTGGTTTAATGGACATGGGGAGAACTACAAAACTTTGTGCTTTACCTCACAGACTGATTGACTGAAATATCATATTCACCTTCTATTTAGATATGTTCATCTTCTACTGCTAGCTAATAGCCTAATTAGATTAAAAGCTACCCAGTGCATCTTTTTCCAAGTGAATAATTCAAATGGAATGACTAATTAAATTCTTAAGGGAACCACACAGCTATTTATGATGATAACTTGGAGTTCCCATCAAAGTGGCCACGCACACATCTCCTTCTGCTGTCACATTTGAGCACATCCCCCCAGGTTGGAAACACTGGAGAAGGAAATACTGTGCAGCTGAATTCTCTGGAGAGCAAGAACGAATTGTGCAGGGACTTCACAAACTCTTCTAATGAAGAGAGAAAACAAAACCTAAAGGAAATACATTTCTCCAGCAGCCTGAAATGTAAAGGGCTGCATTTCATCTTTATACACCATGTTGTATAAACTGTCATACTCTGAAGGCAATGAATTATACAGAGCCATTGGGGGTTTTGCCACTTCTTTTGCTGGACTGCACACAAATTCTGTCAGGTTTTGGTACATTTTTTTTTTTTCCTCAAGCCTTACCATCTGCCACAGCTACTCAAGAAAAACTTTGGCTGATATCAACTTTGCTTTTTATCCTAAATTTTCCATAGTTCTCATCTAACACTGTGGGCCTGCCAGTAGAAGAGGGAGTCAGCGAGGCACGGAGACCACGGGGTTGAAAATCAAAAATAAGATAAAAAAAGATAGAAAAGATGAAGGAAAAGTTCTTGAGTTTATATTGAGTGACATGGAATTCCAGAGACAGGGACTGTGCCTTGCATTCCAGGCAACTGTGGGCAAACCTCTCGACCTCTGAGCTTTCATTGCCAATCTAACAAGTGGGGATGCTGACTTTTGCCTGCCCAGACCATCAGCTCCCAAACACAGGTAGCAATCAGTGGCTGTTCGGCACCTTGGTAATGTAGGAATCAAAGTAATAAGTATTTGTCTGGCTGGGGAGAAACCTGGGATCAAGCTCTCAGCATGAAAACTGAACCTGACTTTTAATGAGGAGATTTGGATAGGTGGTCTGGTTTTGAACTTAAAAACACAGAGAAACACTTTCCAAGTATATTTTTGTCCTTTTAATTAGAGCCTTTTCTCATTTTTCCAATCCCTTTCAACAATCCTCTAATATTTTTTCAGCCTTGCCTTTTGAGGGGCAGGCACAAAGTGAGGCAGATACACTGAACAAGGGGATATCAAAGCCTGAATTTCCCCAGTCGCTTTAACCACATGAAAGCTCTCCAAATGTATTCCCTTGCTCTTATTAGTGGTTTGTATAATGAGATCAGTAGAAGTGAACACTAACATCTCCCTGTTCCATTTGCAGCTGCTGGTAGCTGAAGGATAGCTGTGCCATGGTAATGATTCTATTTGAAAAGGGAATATTTGCCGCTGCATTCTTTCTTGCCTTTTTCTTTTTTTTAATGTTCTGACAGTGTTCTCAGTTTTGGGGAGGAAAGGGAAGAAAAGAGAGGAGCACTGGAAAAAGGGATGATCCCTGCCTCGAGAATTTAAAATCTGATGAGGAAAAGAGAGGAGAGAGAACTAACTGGTGATGTCAGAGGACAGAGAAGAATTTCTGCTGAGGTAAGGAGGAAGGAAAGCCTGTTGGTTGCTTATCAGTGTAACTTTCTCAGGAGCCACCATGTCCAAGATAACTTATGCCAGTCTGCAGAACTGGAAGCAGCAAAGCTCTGCAAGAATCACAGAGTCACAGAACGGTTGGGGTTGGAAAGGACCTTAAAGCTCCTCTTGTTCCAGCTCCCTGCCATGGGTGGGTAAGGGGGGGATGCACCCCCACAGCTGGGCCCCCTTCCACCAGACTCCAAAACCAAGGACAAAGTGGGAGTACTGGTCTATTTTTAGGAAGATTAATCCTTGAAATAGGAGTTTACACTCATGCCTTTGTATGACACCTCTGCTCTCAAACTAACAGCCAACCCCATGTTCCCCTCCTGCTGCACCCTCCCCTATAGAACTCCTTTTCCCACTGCTCTGTTCATCCTTCTCCTACTCTTGCATTCCCAGGCTGGAGATTCAGGTTGGGAGGGACCTTAAAGCCCATCCAGTCCCATCCCCTGCCATGGGCAGGGACACCTTCCACCAGCCCAGGTTGCTCCAAGCCCCGTCCAACCTGGCCTTGGACACTTCCAGGGATGGGGCAGCCACAGCTTCTCTGGGCAACCTGTGCCAGGGCCTCCCCACCCTCACAGGGAAGAATTTCTTCCTAATATCCCATCTAACCCTGCCCTCTGTCAGTGTGAAGCCATTCCCCCTTGTCCTGGCACTCCAGGCCCTTGTCAATGGTCTCTCTCCATCTTTCCTGTCAGCTCCTTTCAGGCACGGGAAAGCCACAATTAGGTGCTATTCTATATAAAAGCAGCCCTTCACATGATAGTTTTCCATGCATATAACTGTTTCAGATATGTTTCAGAGATAAAGCTCTCATAGCAATAAAATGATGCAGCCAAATGCTCCCAAAAACTGAGATAAAATCAGATTTATTTGCTCTATTCCACACATATTCTGCTATGATGTCACTCCAGGCTATGGAAGCTTCTGTTTATTCATGGGGATGGAATGTTCATGCCAAAATGCACCTAGACAAGATGGGCACAGCTTTCCTCACAAGAGGTGTTTTATGATATGTGAATTTTTATGGAAAAGACAAAACACATAGCCTTTCCCTTTGCCAGGTTGTGTTTGATAAGCAAAACAATTATTTTTCTACAGATTTTGTTCTCCAGACAAATGAACCAGGGGGTGGGTCCCTTTAACATATTATTTTCTCTAATAATATAGACTATATACCTAATTTTTTGCTTATGTGCTACGAGGCTTACTGCCATTCCTGGGCAGCACAGTTATTAGTACCCCTTCAGGGAACAGCATGGCTTAATCTTTGTTCTGAAGGAGAGTATCATTAGAGCTGTTTGAATAATTTACTTTTTGATTCAACTGCTGAACCGGACAATAAAACCTAAGAAAAATGATGCAGATCAAATTAAAACTAAAACTTGCCACTTCTCCCTCATCAATTCTAGAACTTTGGAAGTTTAATTTATTTTGATTTGCAATCTGAAATGAGCTGTTTTTGTTTCAGGGAGCCCTTTGAAAAACAAAGGAAAACAGAGAGGTTAAATTTTCATACTCTAGGTAGATGAAACACAGGTTACATTTTATTGCTGGCTCAAGAAGTCAATCTAAGGCAGAGTAAGAGGAAAGACTGAATCAAAATCTTCTTCTGTAAGCAACTCTGAGTCCTGTTGATTTTGTCTCTGCTTTACCAATTAATTATTTTAACTCTAAAACCAGTTATCCTGAAATCTGACTGTTGCTGAGACTGACTGTATTCTGAGAAAAAAACCCAGCATAAAACTAAGCAAGGTTGTAAAGAAGGTTTACACTCACCAGACAAATGCATGAACACGTAACAGTTACCAACAGCTGAGCTTTGCCATCCAAATACACACAAATGTCAAATAATCAAGAGATCTGTCTCCCTTGTTTGCCTCTGAGTTAACTTCTCCGAACCTGAGTGGTGTCAGTGCAAAACCTACTGTGAGTGCTGCTGGAATATCTCCCTGTAGCATTCAGCAACTGTCCTTTCCCCAGAAATCTCTCTTAGCAGCATTTTGTTCTTTTAAAAGCAGGGAATTTGCCAATTATTTTTCTCTAATCACAGCATGAGCTTAAGGGACACAGGAGTGAATGGAGCCACATCCAGGGAGTGGTCACTGGGGGGGTCCCCCAGGGCTCAGTGCCAGGGCTGGTCCTGTTTAATATTTTATGGATGATCTGGATGAGGGGGTTGAGGGCACCCTCACTGAGTTCAGGGATGACACTAAATTGAGCAGGGGGGTGTTTAGCTGGAGGGCAGGAAGGCTCTGCAGAGGGACATGGACAGGCTGGATCCATGGGCTGAGGTCAGCGGGGTGAGGGTCAACAGGGCCAAGTGCCGGGTCCTGCCCTTGGGCCACCACAACCCATGTAGAGCTCCAGGATGGGACAGAGGGGCTGGAAAACTGGGAAAGACCCTAGGGGTGCTGGTGATAGGATCCAGAAAACAGTGCACCTCTCACCAGGCCAGGCAGTAAGGGGATTTATTTTTAATGTTGTTTGTTGATTGGGTGTTGCTAAATGTGAATCTGCCAGCGCTTGTTAGTTCATTTGAACACAGAAGAAAAACTTTTCCCCTCTCTTTTGTAAATGTTTGATGCACTATGTCATTTTACACAGTCACAATAATAAAAAAAAATGGATCAAACACCAAAATAGTTGCTTTGTTTGCCAGTCAGAGAACAATGCCAGTTGTCAGCATTTGAATTATTATAGAGCCATTTGACATGTGTACAAAAAGGACTGTCTGTTCTTGACTTGCCTTGTATTGCATCAGCAAATAGAATTACTTAACAGGATTAAGATTGAGCTATATTGTACACCTCCATTTCAGTTACAGCCTTTGTACATTGCCTCTCTTTGTACTTTACACATGTAACTGTGTTAATAAAAAGAAAAATAAAACACTGAATTGCAGGCTGCTTCACTGAAGAATTTTATATGGTGTATTTCAAAAATATACAGAAACTTAACCAATTATGGTTAAACAAGGCTCCACACGAGAAAGTTTATTTGTAATTATTTCACAGACTCATGGAATGGTTTGGCTTGGAAGGGACCTTGAAAACCATCTCATTCCACCCCCTGCCATGGGCAGGGACACCTTCCAGTATCCCAGGTTGCTCCAAGCCCTGTCCAACCTGGCCTTCCAGGGATGGGGCAGCCACAGCTTATATAAACAGTAAATCTGGCTCCTGTTTTTGTGCTCTGTAGTTAAGAAAGATGGATCGAGCAAATTTGTGGGAAATATCATTATTGGCCTGACCCAAAGGTAACCAGAACAAAAATATGATGTTGCTCATGGGAGGAGTGAAAACTGAAATAGCTCCTCAGTCAATGCTTGTTTTACAGAAGACATCCCTGTCTGATTTCTTTCAGATCTTTCACTTGAGCTCAACTTTTTCTGCTAAGCCCTTCTCTTCAGTACATTATCCAGAAAGCTAAGAACTTAAGCTTTAGGTAATAATAACTACCATTTGGCTTTTTGGCAAACAACTTGTTGCAGCTGTAGTTGTTCACATGCACCATTAACTGCCTGGGCACATTGGGAAAAAAATCCTGCCTTTTTCAGGGTGTTTCACAGCTTTCCTGCTGTAAGACCTGCAATCCCAAGCTATGAAAAATTCCCCAAATCCAAAGTATTTCCGACCCTTCAAGAAACAGGAGTCCAAATGCACCTATTGGAATTCTTCACAGTGGTTAGAAGCAACCATCACTTCTGTTTACACCACAGGATTATAAATTATATTGAAATATCATTCAGTTCGAGTCGCTCTCCAACACTGCAAGGAGATGGATGGTCTCCAGGGTAAGGTTGTCATGAAAAGGAAAATCAAACCAGCTGAATAATACAATAAGCCTGTGTATCAAGCCAGCTCAACCAAGCAGTGATAAGGACTGTGGCAGGCTTTGAGGAGCTGGCTGACAGATTTCATTTGTCTGAGTTCAGATCTTGCCCTGGTGTCATATGTCATATCCTCCCACCATCCCTTTGGTGTTCTACCAGCACCCCTCCAGGTGCTGTCAGGGGATTAGAAGGAGTCTGCCAGTTAAAATGCTTGAATGGATAAGTCAAGAGTACAAGTAAAGGGCCCATTTCACTTCTCCTTTTTTATGTGCCACAGAACTGACACATCTTTTGCATTTTGTTCTGTAACTCAACGTATATCAGACTTCAGAATGTAAATGTGAGGTGCAGTGTTGAGATGGGACATTTCACATACATATAAATAGTAATGAGAATGGAAAATGAAGACAATTTAGCCCTTAGACAATATGAAGAGTTATCTATAAATCTATGACTACTGATGCAACATCTGGAACCATATAATCAGTTATTACTAGAGTCCCTACAATTTAAAACACAAAGACCTGTTCACCTGAAAACAAGGCACAGCAAAATAAGAGCTGCCACGTGTTATCTACAGTGTTTCCTCTGTGATTTCATTTCTTCATCAGTTTTTAGTACTTCTTGCATTTCACTCCACTGAGGCATCTTAGAATCACAGCATTATTAATGCTGGAAAAGATCTCCAAGACCATCGAATCCAACCTTGTCCCCCAGCCCAGAGCACTGAGTGCCACAGCCAGTCCTTCCTAGGACATCTCCAGGGCTGGGGACTCCAAACCTCCCTGGGCAGTCCCTGCCAGTGCCTGACCACCCTTTCCATGCGAGAAATTCCTCCTGATGTCCAACCTGCCCCTCCCCTGGCACAGCTGAGGCCGTTCCCTCTCCTCCTGTCCCTGTTCTCTGGGAGCAGAGCCCGACCCACCCCTGGCTTCCCCCTCCTGTCAGGGATTGCAGAGCCAGAAGGTCCCCCCTGAGCCTCCTTTTCTCCAGGCTGAGCCCCCCCAGCTCCCTCAGCCCCTCCTGCTGCTCCAGCCCCTTCCCAGCATCCGTTCCCTTCCTCAGCCTCTCAATGTCTTTGATGTCTTGAGGGGCCCAGAACAGGCTCAGGACTCAGCGATATTTTTAATATGTTTTACAGACCTGTCTAATGCACATTCCTGAGTTAGTTGTGAACGAGCTTTGGGAAATAATTCAGATTACTAAGGTAGGTATCTAGTGACACCTTGTGTACATAAATATCCAGTTGCTGCTCCAGAACAGTGTGATCCACCCACACTGCCCCTGCCGTGGCTGCTCGGGGTGTCCTGGTCACACCAGCAATGGGTACCTGTGCTCAGCTACCTGGACCCCAACACACACAAACACAGCACTGGCCAAAAGCAGCTGTTCTCAGTTTTAGCAAGCAGTTCTGTTGTGTTTTAAAAGCAGCACTTCAAAGAAGCCAGTAGAGGTAGGACAGCATTGTGTCTGTATTGCCCATCGGAGCTCACCAGGAGAAGGGGCTGTAGCACCATGAACAACAGATGTCAAGCACATAATACATTCCCAAAATTTACTGCTTACCTGTCTATGCCGTGCTGGGGAAGAGAAGAACACAAACAAATCCCCCTCTCAGCAATCCCAGGGCGTGGAGTTTCGAGCTTCAGTTTCTAGAACCCACAACCTCCCATCCCACCTTACACAAATCTCTCTCACGCATTTGCCTGTACACAAGATATGCAAAACAATTTTAAAAAAATAACCAAAATAGCACATTTTATGAGTAAAATTCGACCTCACACTTCTGATGTGTGATGCTGTCATAATTGGCAAACCTAACAGAAAGCATGGAAACTAAAAGGCAAGGGGTTTCCTTTGTGAACAGAAGATGAAAAGCAAAGAGGAAAGTTCCAATTTCAAATTCTTTGTTTCCAGGAGAAATCCTTGGACATTATCAACGCACTGAACAGAACTGGGAAAGGATAAAATAGAGTTTAAAATTCAATGGCATTTCTATTTCACATCACAACTGAAGGTTTTCCATAGCATTTGTGGTTGAGCCCGATGGGTTCCTAAAATCAAAGGAAGAAGATTCAAGTCCAGCGTCATCCAAAAAACTATTTATATGTATGCATATCAGCAAATGTCACTTTATATCTATTAAAATGACAAGAATAATTATTCCTGTATCAAGTCTAGGCTTGTTGATCATATACACATCTCCTGACGGAGGTGGCCAAAGGCAAAAGGTAAACAACCAAAAATTCTTTAGCTGCAAAGTATCCCTGAGCTGCAGATCCCAGCAGAGGCACAGCAGTCTGGCTGTAACAGAGAAACTAAACCTGAAATTCCAGTTCACATCTGCTCAAGACACAGGCTTCTGGCTTTGCCTTTTTGTATTTGTATTAATTTTCAAATGTTTGCCTTTCTATCCGTAAACAAAAATAAATGTGCACCTGAGTGAAAATATCAGGGGACAAAAATAAAAAAAAGGAATAGTAGCTGAAGCTCCCTTTAATCAGCAGCAGTCAGGAATAAAAGGGCTGCCAAAAAGCTGTTTCCCTGCATTGTAGTTATCAGTCCAGCCCGATGCCAGAGTGCCTCCAGCAATGTTGTTTTGACACACTAGTAATGTCTGCAAGTTGTTAGCAAGGGCTGTATTAAATCATCTTGTCACCAATTCTAGCTTTTATCAAGTTAAGTTAAACAAATTCACCACTTCAAATAGAAAATATTTATTTTTTCGGTAGAGTAAGTCTGGATACAGTATTTGAAATCCTGTTTCCCTGCCTGTGTTTGGCACTAGATTTGGCTGGGGAAGGCAGAAGAAAGGATAAAGACTTTTTTTTTTTAAAATTTAAAAATAATAATAAAAATTAGTAAAATAAAATCATCTTTCACTGCCAAACTTTAAAAGCACTACCTTTAAAATAATGTTGATTTTAGCCAAAATGAGAAAGAAAAGCAGGTGGTGGTGTAAGATCTATTTGACATCAAAAAGGAGCCCCTACGAGAAACAACATTTATAAAGAGTTTACGCTTGCTAATGCCAGTCATACTTTGAAATTGGGCATCTTTAACACTTTAGGGCCTCAAAATCAAATCAAATCAAAAAAACAAGAGTAATGGTGGAGTCAAGGAATGTATATTAAGGATGACACAAACCCCCCACATGGTAGCAGGAGATGGATTGATGTGATGGCACAGGATGATGACAAGATGACTCAAACACTGGAAAAACTGAAGTTGCCAGAGGGGAGGGGTCCTGACTTCCCAAGAGAACACAAACTAAGCCTCACAGACCCTTGAATGAAGAGGGACACATGTCCTGACATTTCTGAATGCTGGGCAAAGAGCAGACTGCTATCTTGGCTTCTATCTAAGCCCTTATGTTACACAAAGGTGTAATAAAAATGCCTAGAAATGTTTCAGCAGCTTCTAATTAAAATACTTGAGAAGTATCCTGACATGTGCCTCTGCCTTCTCGTCACTAAAATAAACATCATTTCAGCAATCAGAGCAGATTAAATCCTGTGTCTGAGACATCTTTTCAGTTTACACTTACTCCTAATTCTAAATTTAGGTTGCTAATAAATATCCTGATAAGAAATTAAAACTGACCACTTCTTTTTTCAACTACTGTTGACTTCCCTATGCTAAATTAATCTACTTTTGATCAAGTTGGAGGAAATGGATTGTGGTTCATCTCACAGGGATGACAGACTCTGAGGCAGAGCTATCCCAAACTGAGAAGGGAAGAGTGGGATGCACAGTGATATTTTATGGATGGAGAGATGCTGTGTCTCCCAGCTCTGAACTCAAGGTATCTGGGTCAAGCACGAGCTTAAACTTTCAGAAAAGTGGGAAAGTTAATGTAAACCCCAGAGGAAAAGGCCTTCCTGTGTTCTTCTGGGTGAATAAACAGCACAGTTGTTTTGAACGAGCTGTTTTGAGTCACTTGAATTAGCAAGAGCTCCCAAAGGAAATTTTCCTACTTGTGGCAAAATCAATTGGGACTGTTGAGGAAGCACAGCTTTAAAGGAGGAGACTGTGACTAGAGGATTTAGGCTAAGAATGATTAATCCCAGGATTCTACCCTTGTGACTGGAAAAGAAGGCAACAAATGTTCCTACAGTGAAGTGTTTGAAAAAACTGTGAAATGCCTCTCCAGTCATAACGTTCCCCATCCAGGAAGAGTGTTTGCTGAAGCTTTGTGATTCAAGATAGGATTTTACACTGTCCCAACAGCCCTGCTTTGCCAGCTGAAGAAAACTTACATCCCATGGTCATGAAAAGGCAACCAAAGAACCCAAGCAGATCAGTGGGTATTGGAATCCTTCCTCTTCCCTTTCACAAACAAGAAAGTATCTCACAGATGCAAACAAGGGCACTGCAAAGTGCCCAGTTTGCCCAGAGAAGCTGTGGCTGCCCCTGGATCCCTGGAAGTGTCCCAGGCCAGGCTGGACAGGGCTTGGAGCAACCTGGGCTAGTGGAAAGTGTCCCTGCCCATGGCAGAGGGTGGAACAAGATGAGATTTAAGGTCCCTTCCAACCCAAATCATTCTGTGATGACTCTGCAAACACTCTGCCCTCACGACTGAGCTGAGTAACTGATTTCCTTCTAAGAGCTAAATAAAATATCAAGAGGGATTTTCCTCTTCTTCAGAATCCATCAGCTGCCACAGCACAGCAGAGATGGGCAAACTTTCTGCCTCAGCTGGTAACGTTCGTGATAGTTCTGCAAGACTGACTTGCAGGTTATCTTGATCACTGCAGAGCCAGGGAAATTCTGAAAGTTTCATATCTCAGTGAAGTTACTGAAGCCTTTGGATTCTCAGTAAATACACAGTCACTCACTCCTGACCTTCTCTCTCTGCTGTTTGCAGCAAATGCCACATTTCTCACCTTAAAAACTCCCCTGTTGCAAAGAGGAGTCAGAGCCTGTGTCAGGAGGTGGTGTCAGCCTTGCCTGTCACTCAGGCATTTAGGAAGTTTGCTGGGCTCTTGGCTGGGTTATCTCTGTAGGGTTTGTCTGCAGGAATCCCAGCAGGTCCCTGATGCCAAGGGGATGTGCACAATGGGTGAGCTTTACTCTGCTGGATGGCAAAAATCTTTGCCCACCGAAGCTTCTCCTGATGCCGATTCAGGAGAAAGCTCAAAGAATCAGTTTGTTTCTTCCTCCCACCCCACAACATTAGGTAGATTATTAGCTGATGGGTTCCTTCCACATTCAGCATGAATAGAATGGGATCTCCAATGAATTCCTCAGGATTCCACCACTGCTCATGTCCTGGCAGGCCAGAGCACTGAACTGCTTCATCTGAGCCAGGGGGGAAAAGTAGAGGGAAAAGGGTCTTCACAGCAATGGGCTGAGAGGTGCTGGTTAAAAAAGGAGCTTATTCAAGAATTCCACATGTCTAGCTGGACTTTAATTATCTAAATTACCTTTATTTAGTGATAAAAATGGGATTCTTCAGGAGCCTCGGCATTGCAATACGTGACAAAACAAGTCTAAGTGCTGACTCACATACATCACAAATTTAGCTCCTGATATATATATGTATTTATGTCTCTGTATATAGGAAGTCGTTTTTATTTACATAATTATAAACAACATACAAGCAGAGAAACCTGGACTGAAGTCAAAAGGTTTTTTTTCATAGGTTAAAGAACTGCCTGTTGCATGTTTTTTCCCTATAATTAAAATCAAGCCCAAAATTTGCCCAAACCCAATGAAATATTTAACTGGATAGACAAAAGAGTCTCACAGCAGCACACACCATTGGGATATTCTGTGTGTCTCCTTTGATTGTGCAGAAAAATCCATATTTTTCCAGCGTTATAAAACCCATACTTTTCCAGTTTCATAAAAGAAATGAACATTGCACATGCTATTAACATGTTTTGGGGTAAGATTTCACAAAAGCCCAGGTTTTGATTAATATTTGTGTGACACTAAAAAGTCGCTGATCTGCCCTTGATAGCAGATATCTAGAATATGATCCTTTTCCTTTTTAATAAGTAAAATCTTTTTGTGTATGAAAAAAAGATGAAAAGATGAAATGTTTCACTCGTGTTGTGAAATTTGAAGGAATGACAAGTCTTTTAATACCAGGCTAAGAAATATCAGATCGCAGCAAGAAAGGTTTAAACAGTTTAATAATCTACAGCAAAGAACAGAGAAAAAACTCAGAACCACTCAGAATACCTTGGAAGGAAAAAATAAATGCTTATGAGACTCTGCTTCTCAATAAAAGAACTGGGACTTTTCCCATGGAATTCAAATGATATTCCTCAGAATATAAGACTATTAAGACAGGTAATATCATAATGTCTTATGCTAATTTAAAGTTTTTTACTTGCTGAGCACTGTTTGTTGTATCTGGCTATTTTTGAGATGTTTGGAACTAGAAAAGTCTCTTCTCCTGCCCTTCTTTCTGCAAATACATTGAACAATTTTGAAGAGTGGTTCAGAGAGTTTTCATTAACAAAGGGATGTCAAAGGTATGTCAGGAAAAATCTCCAAGGGAAGTTTAGTAAATGTTTCTCCATGTTTAATAATAAATATTGATTATTTAACAGCCAGGCTTCCAGATGCTGAAATGGCAAAAGCACTGCTGGCAGGAAATCAACACAGTTGGAACTCTCTGCAGTGGGTATAAGAAAGTAAAGTGCATCTTGGGAATCATTTTACTTCTCGAAGCACAATGCCTGTTTTACCTTTAATTATTTCGTGGTCACCAAATTCAGAGTGTGCTAATGTAGTGCCATGTAGTGTTGTTTCCAAACAAATCTTAAATTAAAAATAAATAATCATAGAGGGTGGAGCTGGGGGGGGGGGCAGGTCAGACTCTACTCCCAGGGAACAGGGACAGGAGGAGAGGGAACGGCCTCAGCTGTGCCAGGGGAGGGGCAGGTTGGACATCAGGAGGAATTTCTCCATGGAAAGGGTGGTCAGGCACTGGCAGGGGCTGCCCAGGGAGGTTTGGAGTCCCCAGCCCTGAGGTGTCCAAGGCAGGACTGGCTGTGGCACTCAGTGCTCTGGGCTGGGGGCAAGGTGGGTGTCAGGCATGGTTTGGACTCCATGGGCTGGGAGGGCTTTTCCCAATGATTCTGGGATTCTATCCTGTGATCTAAATCTTGTTCTTTTTGCCCATACAGTGGTTGTAAATCTGCAGTAAGTTTTCCACTCCGCTTTCTGAAGCTGCAGCTCCTTTGGTGCATTTTATCATTTCGCTATTTGAGTGGCAACGCTGCTTTTAGCACACATACCAGTAATATCTATGCTTAGGGGTTTATCCCAAAGAACTTGTATCCTAAGGCAAATGGTGGAATAAAATAACTGTTAAACGAGCATGAAAAAATTATGTGAGCCATAAGAAATGATTACTGAAATGCTTCTCATCAATAATTGTTCTAAAAAGGAAGGTGTGAAAGGAAAAATAGTTACATTGAGTTGGTTCTTGGTCTGTATGTATTGATTAAAAAATCCATTTAACCTTAACTTGTTTCAGTGCCTTATTATGCACAAGGAACGTGACCTAACTAGTGCTGAACAACTTCTGAGAAGGAGCCTGATTGATTTCAAATCCCAGTCATTTAACTGCAAACCAGAAAGGGTGGTAAAGAAATGAACGTTCTTCAGTCAGAACAGGTGATATGAATTGAACCACCTGGGGGAAAGGCACCCAAGGGCACACAAAGAATAAAGACTGTGAGTGTGCAGAGATGTGAGCAGACAAGAGATGTCTGCTAAGTTTATACAGTGATTGAAACAAAGGATCTTTCAACAGAAGGCAAAATGTCTTTAAAATTAAACAAAATATGGACACCAAATTCAAAGATGGTGTGTGCATCATCACCTGTTCTGTGAATTTTAGAGACTCCACAGAATGTTTGCAGTCTGTCCAAAGGCTGAAGAATTCTTGAATTTCATTCAAAAAGACTGGCAAACCTTGTGCAGAACAGGTTCAAACAAGCCTTCACAAATATAACCAGAACACCTTTCAAATGAAAGTCATACCTCTAATCTCTTCTTAACATTCACAGGAAGAACCTGTACCTCTGCAAATAACATTATCCAGTGGTCAGGCAGGTTGCAGCAACTATCCATTCAGCCTTAGGTACAGCACACATCGGTGTATATTCACTTTCTGATGGGGTGGGAATGGTTCTTTCATCTGAAAAGAAGATAGATCATGGAGAAAATAAATCCTTGATAAAGTCATACTATTCAAAATGATTACTGCAATATTCTCTTGCCATAGGTATAGCATAGCCTGGAAGAATCTTGAGGAATACATTAGCACATAAAAATACTTGGTGTAGCATCTCTGAAGAGACAAGAGCTAATCATTCACAAACAAATGCTAAAACTTATTAAGCATCAGACTGAGGCAGAGAGAAACACAGGGTGAGAAATCCCACCAAGCACAGCATGGATCGTGGGAACAGTAGGATGGGGATGCTCAGAATAGACCCCTCTGTGCATAACATACACAATACACATAACAATGACAATAAATAACGCTAATAATGATGCACTCAGCTGGCAAATAAGAGCTTCCACTGTGACCTGCAAACCTGACTTCTGAGAATAAACCTGCTGAAGTCAAGCTGAGAACTTTCCCAAAAAGAATTTTCTAATCTTCTGTGGTGAGGACCTGTGTGCCACCCAGTGAAACAGATTAATACAGTGATTTTTGATTCTGAGAAAGACTTTTAGTGCATCTGCTTCCTTTTGATCTTTTTTTGGAGTTGAACACTAATTATGAGAATTTGATTTCCTGTGTTTATAATAAAGCTGGCATTAGCTATGTGTTCTTAATTAAAGCTTTAAGATGTATCTGGCAGGGGCACGAATGGATTTAAATGTATTCTTTGAAAAAGTTGCAGCATTTCCCACTTTGCTTCTACTACACGGACACAGAGACTGCACAGACAACGGAGCCAGGGCTGAAGACCTTTCAAAGAGGAGCAGCACTCCAAAATTCCACAGAGGAACAGGAATTATGGATCATTTCTCAATAACTGAGGTGCAGCAGAGAATGAAGTTCAGTTTCCTACTCTCGTGCTGCAGGATCTGAAGGGACAACAGGAAAGATGGAGAGAGACTCTTGACAAGGGCCTGGAGTGCCAGGGGAGAATGGAATCACACTGCCAGAGGGCAGGGTTAGATGGGATATTGGGAAGAAATTGTTGCCTGTGAGGGTGTGGCAGGCCCTGGCACAGGTTGCCCAGAGAAGCTGTGGCTGCCCTGGATCCCTGGAAGTGTCCAAGGCCAGGTTGGAGGGGGCTTGGACCAACCTGGGCTGGTTGGAAGGTGTCCCTGCCCATGGCAGGGGTGGAACAAGATGAGCTTTAAGGTCACTTCTGCCTAAGCCATTCTGTGATTTCATGATTCCTTTTCTGAAATTATTGTCATTTATCATGTGCTTGCCTTGGGCAGTACTGTTCCAGCTTTGTTTAAGCTGCCAATAAAAATTGACATAGGGTGGAGACAAGGAAAGAAATAAACACCCCTCTAGGTAGGTTAATACATTGCTGTATCACTTATTGTATTTTGATTTACTTTTTCATCATCTCTCCAAAGCTGGCAGAAAATGCTTTAACAGCTCATTAGCCCAGTGTTCTATGGACTAAACTGCTTTCCTTGCCCTAAAACTTGTCAGCACCTTCTTAGTCAGGAGACAGTAAGAAAGAGGCCAGAAATATATTGCATAAATGAAAGTTTATATCTGGGAAGACCAGCTATGATCATTACACTTATGATTATCAAGAGATATTCAGGAAATCCTAATCTCTTTTCCTGGCTGTGTGCACTTCTATTTATCCTTTGAATAACTTGCTGATTTCCACGTTCATTATTTGCACTTTCTTACAGTGATCAGCATTGGTGTATCCTCCAAAGGGAGGTGATAAATAACATAACACAACACACACCTCTCTTGAATAAACATTGGTGAATGAAACATTGTTTTAAGCCATTAACAAACAAAATGTAATTACTGAGTTTTTTTGTGATCCCTGAGAAGAGTCCCCTTGGTTGCTATTACACACAACCAGATATTTGTGAGTAATTTGGGATTTATGAGTTTTAGTGCACGAAATCTGCACCCACCATATGCTTCTTTCAGATCTCTAAACTACTCTGAGCTGCCATGGCTTTTTTTTTCCCTTAACATCATCAAATTTTAGAGAAAAAGAAAAAAGATACGACTTTTAGCCCCAGATCTCCTATTTGTCACAGTGAATTAAGGCAGCTGATTATCCCCCTCCTTCAGTTTTGTTGGACAAGGGTTGTGGATTTGCTTCACTTCCCAAGTTCTGCTCAGTGACAAAGCACAGTGGGGCCACTGAAGAGGTAAATGGGGAATATGACTCGTGAATATTGCCATGCTAACTGGCTTTCCTGCATGTTTTTAATCATAGCAATTGCTGTTAATACCTCTTCATGGGATAAATTAGGCAGAAGTGATTTTGTAGAAATAACGAATTCTTAAAAGGATTAAAAATGTTGTACCCTCTGCTTGGGTGGAGTGAACCTTATGAAAACATATTTATAATATATCTTAAAATATGTAATATTTTTAAATAGTTCACAACAGGAAAGATAAATAGGGGTTTGGTTTTAAAATTTTCAGGCAAGATGTTTCAAACTGATTTAATTTTGTGAGAAGAGGTGTCCAAAGGGTCGATTGTCATTCAGCTGAAGTATCTGCTACCAACTACAACCCATTGTAATTTGCAGATATGTGCAAATACACATTCTTATGGACTTTGTTAACTGACTTGTAAAGATGGAAAACCTGGTTTTTTCTTACCATCTCTGTATCTGCACAGTCCCACTGGCTTTGACAGAGTGATTCCAGCTTTCCACCAGCGCAGATGGGAGATCAAGGCAGTCTGGGGACTTCTGACATATCTTTAAGGTCTGATAGAGTCAGCTGCAAACTGGCTCCACCCACTAACGAGACAGTCATTAGGGAAAAGGGTCGTTTTCCATTAATTTAGACATGAAAGCCCTCAGTCAGACTTGCTGGTTTAGGCAAAGCTCTGGTTTCAGAAGACTGTAATCTCAGATCTGTTATTTCTCTGTCATGAGACAGTTATGAAGATTAATTCTCCTGTGCATAAGAGAACATATTCCTGAAGGACAGGAACACATTAAAATGAGAAAATGCTTTCCAGGAAATATAACTGCTGATTCAATATGCAAAATTTATCTTCTCTTAAATTCGTGTCCAAGCCTAGAAATAATCTCAAAATTTGACTTGCAATAAAGAGGAGCACACATATCCAACTGCAAAGACAAAGAAGTTCTCCCATGGTTAGTCCTGAGAAACCAAGGCAGATGAATCTCTGAAGGCTCTGATTTCATATATTTGGATTCACCCAAAGGAATATTTTTCTTTTTCAAGTCCTTGGTGTCTTTTTTGTTTTGTTTATTTTTGGTCTCCTAGATGCTGAAAAACAAACCTCAGAGTAAGTTGTGTATTATTCTTCTAAATACAACAGATAAGTGAGATGCTAATTGCATAAATAGTTCTGCATAACTTATAAATAATATTATAAATAATATTGGACTACAGAGTATAATATTCTTAAAAATTTACCTTTTTTTTTTGGTTTTGTAGCAATCTAGAATTAGTCTTCTAGTGATTAGTTTTGGGGAAAATCAATTAAAATGCATTAAATAAAATAAAATGCATTAAACATACCTATTTTTAACTGACAATTCTCCATGCAGAAGTTCTGAATTAAATCAAAGTCCTGAGCTCATGTTTCTATGTGATTGGTGACCTTCTCTGGGACTGAATGGGGAGAATGTATCATGGCAGGAGGTGAACACCTCTATCAAGGTGGTGATTTAAGTAAAAAAATCACACTTTTCCCCTTGGATTTCTATCTGAGGGGATTGGACAGATTGGAGAAACCACAAAATTAATTCTACAACCACTTGAAACCTGCAAAATTTATACTCTGAAGCAGGAAAAAAAAAAAAAAGACAAAAAGTTGCCTTTTATTTTGTTTTAAATCAAAGATCACTGTCAATGCAAGTTACTGTGATATATAAAGGTCGGGTCCCTCTCAGTCCTCATTCCCTACTCCACCTAATTAAGATTCACATTCACTTAAATGCTGCTGCTCAGTTTGACTTGGATGTGGAGCACCAAAAGCCCCGCCTTGGAGTGGGAGGTTGAAATCCCTTTAGCAGACAGAACCCACCTTGCTGGGGTGCCCAGGAGTTTGAAATAGTGCAAATACCCCGAGCATTTGGGAAGAGCAGCGAAAGTTCAGCTTGGCTGTGGGTCTGCAAGCTGCTGGATAACAAAGGAAAAAGCCTGAGCAGCCCCACCTGGCAAAGCCTGCACGGAAAAGGCTCCTTTTGGTCCTTGTGCATGGTGAGGAAGTTGGAGCTGTGAAGGGGAATGTGTTAATACCTGAAACAGCAAAAGAACAGGAGAGTCAGGACAAGTGGGTAAATAATGCAAAGCTGTTTCCTTGAGAGAATATCCCTTTTCCATGCTATTGTTAATTTAATAAGCATTTTCATGCTTTTATTTCTATTTTTTTTTGGTTAATAATAACAATCAAAACACTGGCTACTACAGCAGTCAGGGAAAAACAAGGCATGCATGTATGGGGAGAAGGAAGTTTTAAATCCATGCTGCTCCCTCCCTGAGAAACTCAACCATTTCACCTTCACAGTAACGGGGAAAAAAACCCCGTGTTTTCTAAATGCGTCAATAATCTAAGTCCCGTATTTTGGTCCTTTGTTGCCCCTGATTGCCTTCTCTTTATGGCAGGCTGTGATATTATCTGTCTCACTGCAGGACACACAATAAGGGGGCTGTCAGGATGACGTGCATCTGAAAACACTGGCTGACTTTAAATGAAAGACCTCCCTGCAACAATTGAAAAGATTTTCTTGCTGTGTTGTTTCATATTGTTTTACTTGCTGGTACACACTGGTGGAGGGGGAAAAGCAGAAAAAAACCCTTTCTAAATGCAAGTGCTCAGGTTGAGTGATATGAAAACACAAACTATACTTCCACAGTAAAAAATATTTACAGTAGTAAACTGAATGCTGATACATCCCCCAGTAATCCCTTAGGTTTCAGCACATGTTAAAGATTAAGTACTGAACAACATATTTATCTGACTGTGAAATATTTATATTCTCCCCTCCTTTAAAGGATAAATAATCTATTTTCCCTGAAGCAAAAATACTTTGCTTTGAAAGTACTTGTTTTTGTTAATGTGATTTTAATACTTAATTAAAAATTACAAGCTCCTTTGAATCGATGACATGTTAGAACTAAGCTAAAACAGAAATATAAATAAACTAAAATGAAACTAGAAATAGAAATAAGTGTCACCAAACAAAATGGAATTTTAGTTGCAATATTAACTGGATCCAAATGACGTGATACTTTAGAGACATGATTGAGTTAACTCAGAATTAATCCAAGGGTAGAATTTTGCTGTAGGTGTCATGCAAAATAATTACAGTTTGAGATTTCAAAAGGCATTCTGTTTTGGCCTAACTTTCTCAATCCTCAAAAGTCAGTGATAAAACCAGTCGTAAGTTTTAGTGGAGCCAAAATTAAGCTTCCAAAATTAAACTTAGACTTAACATGTAAAGAGTAATTACTTGTTCTCCCTTCCAAAAATCCCTTCCTTCCCCAAGACTGTTATCACCAGAGACAAACATTTTGGGAACTGTTTTTTCAACAGTTGAACACCCAAAGTCACTTTCAGAACAGAAAGTCAGGTCAAGGTGTCAGGCCACGTTTAATTTGTGCCCAGACTGTTGGAGAAAATAATGCAGTACGTGATGGACCTTTCAATAATTTGTCACATTGGAAACTGTGAAAACTCCCATGAAATTCTCTCTACCTAAAAATTTGGCCTTTCTATTAAAATGCTTGACATACACTGAGTTTTCAGCACTGCCACACTCACACTCCATTGATGGATATTTGAATCCCTCCAGACACGGAAATGGCAGGTGGAATTTTAGTAACTCTAGGAAAAGATGATAGATAATTCTAGGAAAACAGGAGGAGTTGCTATAACTGAGACCACAGAGTGAGCAGCAGGTGTCATTCTATGGTTTTTTTTATTTTATTTCAGGCTTTTGGGGTTTTGTTTTTTTTTAAATTCCTCTGGCAGCAGAGCTGTAATGTTACATAGTTGCAGTAACTAATTATATTTCCTGATAATGAGCAAATTACTTCTGCACACCTGTAATGCTTTCTGATAATAAGAGGAGTTTGCAATATTATATTGTTAATCATCTCACCCATTTAAAAGTAAAAACAATCATATTCTCAAAATCCCATCCTTGCAAGATCAACTCAGCAATCAGCACGGTGTGCGCTAAACCTTTCCAGAGACCTTTGAGAGCAAATTATGGAGACAACCGTATTTTTAATTCTTTATGGAAAGTAAATTTACATTTGCTATAAATGCAAACTGTTCTCATGTTTGAGTAGTTCTCTCCATGGAGCACTTAATGGTCTGGTAAAGCTTTCCTTGACTGTTGTCCCTCAGGGGGCTGGCAGAGCATTGCCCGGTGCGGTCACAGATGTGGAAAATAACTGAAAACAACAGAGCCTAGAACCCAAATATTCAACACACTGCCCCTCATCATTTAAATAGAGGCATTCCCAAAAACCAGAGTCCACATTTGTGTAATATCTGAACAAGCTTTCTGGGTGTGGGTGCAACCAAAGTGTCCGTGCACTGTCAGTGCGTTCCACGGGCCCTGCAGGTGCGAAGGAGGGCACGTAAATCCACCTCTTCTTGCCAAAGGATGCTCAGCTTTGAAAACCCATCAGGTGTTACAAACCTGGACTGTGAAAGACCCTGCAGACACGAGAGAGCAAGGGAAGATGAACAGAGCAGGTTTAGGGAATGGCCTGGGATTGAGGCTGGGAATTCCCTAGCTCCCCTGGGAGTATCCAGCCTTGAGCAATCCCGTATCACGCCCAGGTGATCCAGTGGTGCCACAGCAGCACCAGGAAGACACAAAAGGCACTCTTTTCCCCTCCCCTCATGCTGTCTGGTGGAGACCTCAGCAATCTCAAGTTTGTTTAGTGTTTTTTCCGTTTACCAGTGTGAGCATCTCAAAGACCACAAGGCTCGATATCCCAGAGCCGTGTGATGTGCTCAGTGTAATTCATTCCAGACATTCATTCAGATGAATAAACACTTACATGGGTTATTGCTATTAATTCAGTTTATGGCTTCCAGAAGGCTGCTGCTTTATTGTTTGTTTATGTCTTCTGAGAAAATACATAAGTAGTACAGTTAAAAGAGTTCATCTCAATACAGTCCTCTCCAAATGTATTCCTTTGGTGCTTGTGATTTACTCTGCAATCTGCTTTTCCCTAAGGGCACTGCTACTTCTTTTATTTAATTTTGCTGTGTACTATGCCATTACTTTACAGAACATAAAATACCACCAAGAAAAATATTGGGCCAATGTAAATAACAATGTTTGAAATGTGCCTTGCTATTTATAATATGGCACCTTGTGAATTTTCACCTGGGCTATGTATCTATCTCACTTCAGCAGATGTTGCTGATACTCCTGGAGGTATTCTAACTTTCATTGCTTTATTTTCTCACTGAGTAACCAGATGCCAAATCCCAGAAAACCCAAATCCTGGTGAAATGTGTGTCTGCTTCAGTCATCAGAATACACATTAGAGATCTAATCTAGCCCAGCAGGGCATATTTACAGATTGAAGACTGCAGGCAAAACCCAAACTGATGCTTACTTTGCATTTCTGCCAAACATATAATGCACTTAAAAAAGAATAGTTTCAAAATCTGCACTCTGCCTGGCTCTGCCACTGAATTGCTGAGTGACCTTCCCTTGATTTTCATGGCTGTCAAACAGGTTTAATGAAACTCAAATAAGTACAGACAAACACAACTATTGGAAACGTGGAAGAGGTTCAGTGTGAGGGGAAATCAAGCAGGTTACACGATTTCCCCTTCAGAAGGAAATCACAGGGCAAGGAGATCTGAAAATTCCTAGGCATGCAAAGACCAAATGGATGAGTATTTGTTCTCCAAACAAAGGGGAACTTCTGATGGTGGTTTAAATAACACTACAGGAATGTAAGGAGAGATAAAGACTGGGATAAAAGCTCTTCTTTAGTCTATGGGCTATTTTATTTATGTTTGTGTAGAATTAACAAGCACAATGCTTGATCAAATTCACTTTTTGATCTTAATTTGTTGAGGGAAAGTATCTTTTTTTTTTTTGAGTACTTACATTTAGTCTGGATAGTAGGAACATGTAGAACACAAATAGTGCACTGTACTTTGTATTTAGAGATGTCATCAAAGCAGAATACATGCTTAAATAATGCAGGGATTTTGCCACACTGTCCTCAGTCACAGATTCCCACCCTGGGAATGCCTGAACTCTTTGTGAAATCAGTACCTCACAAACCATTTCTGCAATCCAGAGTAACAATGTGCTTGACTCCAGTTCCAAACTTAAGCCACACAAAATCAGAAGTGAAAAGAGAAAGTTACATAAAATAGAGCAATTGTATCAACACACTTGACCAAAACTGGGCAAGGATAAAGTTTTATCAAATATCAATGAATTTAAATGATTTTTAAATTTTATTTTCCAGTTATTTCAGCATTTGTTAATTTGTCTGAGGCTTTACACTTGTCTTAAAAAGTAAAACAGTGACTGGAAAAATCTAGTCCATTGTGAGTAACTGCAACTATAAACTAAGGTTTGTACTGTTTTTGTAGCCTGGTTTTTAAAATATACCTCATTCATATTTTATTCAATGAACTGCTCAAACATCTGCACTGCTGTGTCTTGTTACAGCTATTTCAGCTTCTGAAAAGTTGAAGGTTTATAACACTTTTCAATCAGTTTAGGCAAAGCAAGACACCTTTTAGCTCCTGGTGGTATTTAACCAGAATTTGAGCATTTTGTTTTTATATCCAATCTAAAGGAAAATGTAAAAGATGGATAATGTTTTCCAGCAATTTGTGAGTTGGGAACTAAGAGCTGTAAAAACAAAATTCCAGCAAAGATGAAGATCATACAGAGCCTCTGATCTATATTTAGCACTCTTAAATTATAAAATACTACAAGTGATTTACCCAGGCTAATGTTTCATTAAATAGAAATGATTCCCATGGTATTAGCAACTTAAAGGAAGAATCACAGGGGAAAAATGGAACACACAAGGGGATAGGAAAATCCAACCAAACTTCAGCTTAACTTGCCCAGAAAGTTAGTACAATTTGCATGATAGTACTTAGTTATATCCTGAATATATTTATGTCTTTAACATGTCACAGTGGCCAAATGAGTTATTACAGAACACAGTCTGGCAGTTATAGGAAATTTTTAACAGTATTATGGAGAAAATTCTAGTATGGAAAACTTCCACCAAAAAATTAAATAGATCTCAGTGAAACCTTTTGCCCTCAGGCAGAATAATCCTCCATTCATTTAATGAAGACAAAGGCAATAAAAAATGTTTTCAAACTCACTGAAATATGTTCATTAGCAAAATGCTACTGAGGTTCATGCTATCAGTGGGAAGTCTGGGTTGCCTCTAATATGTTATACATCTAAAACAATTTGATTTTAATTTCCAGGAGAAGTCTAGAAAAATTTGAACTTGTCTGTCTTTCATGTGCAAATACTCAGCTCGGATATTGGTAACTGTATTTAACCTCAAACCACTTGAAAAACAATTGTGTGACGAACTTCTAAAGGCACACAGAAAGGCTCCTGTGCCCCCAGTGTGGTGGTGGGGGGAAAGAAGAGCTCTTCAGCTTGAAGGAAGTGCTTTGAAAAGGAGGGAAAGTTGGAGCTTTCCACAGAAAGATCAGAAGGCATTGGAGGAAAATCTTTCCTCTCCTCAGGCGCGACAGCTGAGATACCACGTGCCAGGAAAATAAATAATTCCTAGCAGGGGGAACACACTTCACAGCTGAGCAGCAGAGATGTTCCTTGCACTGTCAGATGATGGACACAAGGCAAGGAATTAAGAGTATTGAAACAGGACCAGGGGACAGACAGCAGCAGTGGAGGAGTCCTGAGACGCCAGTGCCAGCCCTCCCGAAGACAAATGGGCCCTCTCAGATGAAAAGCATTATGGTTACGAATTTCATTGCCTAATAAAGGCTACAGAGGTGGCAATTGATGAATTATTTAGCTGTTTCACATTTGAACAGCTTCAGTTTTCTTCTGGTATCTCTCTCTCCTCAGCCAGAGCTGAATCCATGATTTGCTGTGTGGTTTTGCTCCCCAGAAAAACCTCAGGGCAGCTTCCCAGGGAAGAGTCTCCAGGCTGTGTCATGGACTTCAGTAGGACAAAAACGTGCCTTGCATGATCCTAGACCTGCCTTTTATTGGAACTCAGTATCTGAGTGACCCTAGTAAGGTCTTAGACACATTTTGATATGGTTGGTATTATTTGGTATTTTGTTGCCTCTGACTCTCACTGCAATGACCTTAGATGTTTAATGTTAGTGTGGATGTGTTGGTCCTTAGCATGAACATTCTCATTATCAAATATATCAGATGATACTGGGATTTTTTAGGTATTTATTCTAACTTTCAAATAGGAAAACATGCAGAAGAAATTTTATTAATTGTAGTTTAAGATGTCAGGGGATAATTTTTTATAATTTTTTTTCAAACTTTCCTTGAATTTCCCTTCTGTCCTCAAGGCTACTTTTTCCAGGTATAGGCACATCACACTTCTCTTCTGAACAAAGAAATACAATTTCTTCTTCTATTTCTATCCATAACAAATCAAATTATCTTTGGTAAGATATCTTCTTGGCCTTGATATCTGGTATATCCTCAAAATGATTCTAACATTAATTTAAAAGCTTCCTGGCTTTTGAAACTAGATATTTAAAATAAATTTTATCTATTTGCTTTCTTATTAGTGTCATCTCTTTCCTCAGCTGTAGACACTGTATGTACAATATTTTCTTTGTGCAAAACATTTCAAAAAATGCAATTTTATCTGTACTTTATAGAGTCATACACAGGAATATAAATGTGTATACACAGAAGGTCACTTTAGGGTGTAGTTTTAACATCCAAAGAGTACAAGTTTAGGAGCAGGCAGGAACTAGTCCCACATGCATGTCCCAAAGAGAGACAAGAAATTAATCACCATCAATTAAAAATAACTGATAGTTTAGTTAAGAGAACAATTAAAAGTCCACATTCTTTGGTGATTACTCAGTTCCTGATGTAGCTCAGGTCTGTTCAGCCATTCAGGTCAGTTTTGCTGTACCCAGGATCAGGAACAAGCTGTTTGCCCTGATTGTTGTTTACACCAATATTTCATCATTAATTGTTGGGCTATTCCTTCTTCTTTGTCCAAATGCTTTCAGCTCTCCTGGCTGGGGAGGCAGAGCTGGACCAGGAATGCAGGCACTGGACCGTGGCCAACCCAGGCAGCACAGCCAGACCTGCTCTACACCCACGTGGCTCTCACTGTTCCATTTGCAGCTAAAACATCCCCCAAATGTTTCTGTCTGTGCAGCCTGGCAGTACCATATGTGTTTTAGGACAATAATTATGACAAACCACTGCAAAAACACCCCGAAGCTACAATTAACACAAACAGTGACGTTTTATTCTGTTCTAGCTGTGGAACCAAATGTGCCTGAGCTCAGTTATCACTCAAGCGATGGCCGAGTGATACTGAGCTGGGTGATACCTCAGGCTTTACATGATTCTAACTCATAATTAAGAAAACCAATTGCAGTTTGAAATGTAAGCAGACAACTATCAGGAATTTTTCATTCCCCCACGATGAGCACTCACACTCTCGGATGAGTTTCCCTGGCGAAATGAAAAAGAAACATATTTGAAGCAAACAATCCACCTGCATCAAATGGCTTTGACCCTACAAGCAACACCAAATGGATTGACTTTCCCAAATATTCACCTCTGGAGGATGCAGTTTTCTTTCAGGCGTTTTCCCTTACAGGTCTCCTAGAAAGGACAGAAGTCCCACTGTATTCTTGGCCAGAAAATGACCTGTTGGATATCTTGACAGTGCTATAAGGTGTATTTGAAAACCCCCTGGTGCCAGTCAGGGTGAAATACTTCATGTCAAGAGCAGTGTCACTTAGCAATTGTTCACATGAGACTTGTCATATAACCTCTTTTGAAAAAACTAGACATTCTATTACCAACAAGAAGAGCTGATGAAAAGCTTTCTTAGGTTACCAGAGTTACCTGTGTCTGATTTATTCAGCTGCTTCAGGGACACATCCACATAGAAGATGGAACCCAAACTTTGCACAGCAAGGAAAAGGTTGTTTAATAATTCCCCCGCCCTCTGTAGAGTTGTTGTAATTCAGCAGACAGGCAGGAAACTTGAACTTCACATTGCTGTGGTATAAATACTCCCTGTAAATGCCCTATTTAGGTATTGCTTCAATCTGCTCCTGAATTATCTTAACAAATTTCCATCTAGCCTTTAAATTGAGGCCAGGTGTGGTTAATTAAGCAAGCCACAAATGACCTGCTCAAGAGAAGCTGTTTTTAACACCTGTCCCTCCTGTGTTTGTGACAAAGAACTACTTTTTGTGAATGGCAACCGTGATTTCAATGGGAATTTTGATTAAATATGTGATTCTTTCTTTGCATCTAAGGTGAACACGAGAATGGTAAACTAAGGAAAGACCTTTAAAATTAAATCTCATAGACTCATAGAATACTCTGAGTTGGAAGGGACCCACCAGGATCATCGAAATTCAGCTTCTGGCCCTGCACAGGACAACCCCAAGAATCACATTCATGTTACCAGAAAAGCATTGACTGGTGCCCATTTGAAAAGAGAATGAATTTACTCCTTAAAAGATCCCACATTAGTATTTCTTTTAGAGATTATATAGTAGAAGTTCAGAGCAGCTTTAGAGTTTCACACCTCCATTTTAAACAGCTCTATCATAATGTAACTGTAGTTACAGAAAGTGATATTGGGATTAATCTCTAGAACATTTTTTTAAGCTGAGTTAAAACACGTGGAGATAGAGAAGCCTCTATAAGAAAGAAAACACCTGGTTTCCAAAAAACATATAGGGAATTTATGGTACAAAACCCCCCAACACTGTGTCATTATCATATTGGTTCAACTCCAGATAACACCAATCATTTTATTCTCTCAGTCTGGGAAACTGCTGTGCAGGGATCAGTTTTCCTATGTTGGTTTAATGCATACAGCAATCCCTTCACAACAGAAATTTTTACGTCCAGTAGAGGCATTTATGGCAGATGTTTAATGTAAAATTACTCCAAAATTACCACAAGTCTTCATTGCAAATGTTAGGAAACAGGTGACAATTTTGTCATGCCCTTTAAAAATAACACACTGCAGAAAATCGGGGGCATGTTTCTTCTTTTCAGGAGAATTGATTATGTTGGTTTATAGATTCCTTTCCTCAAACTTCTTTTTTCCTTTACTGCTTCCTTCTCATGGCTCCCAAAGCAAACAATTACAGCTTTTTTCAAAGCAAATGATTTCTTTTGTTTTCTATAGCCTCAGCAATTTGAAAAATGCATAAGAAAATTGCTGGGAGTGCCCAGGCCACTGTAAATCCCTTACTGCTGTTTCTACCACTCCATCCCCAGTGCAGATCCTGTCATTGATCTGCATGTGCTGAAGCTGCCACTGAAATCAATGGAGATTGCTACAGGAAAAACATAATCACAGGCAGGAAACTGTCTGCTAATGAACAGACCTAAAGTCTGTCACAAGTCCCATTAGCCAACCAGACCACACACAGAGTTACTGACTGAGATTGGTGCCAGTCAGGATCAGCTCGGGAATTTGCCCGTTCAAACAGTTGTCACAGCCCCAAAGGCTGATTTTATTTATTTATTTTTTTAAACAGTTTCCCTCTCAAAACATGCGATTTAGCTTTGTTATTTTTGCCCTCCTTTCCCAAACACACTGTAAGACTCCCTGGATGACTCCCTCAGTCTTGCCCATCCAGAGCATTCCTGGCTGAGCTGAGGAATCAAACACGCCTGGAGTGGAAGAGCATTGTCATCAACAGGAGGGACCATCTAGGAAACCTGTTCCTGAAGAGACCAGAGTGGAAAAGAAGTGCTTAACTGTGCTTTCCTATTTTCCTGGTCTCCTAGAAGGTGGCCCTGGCCCTGGTAGGGGGTGGAATGAGATGATCTTTAAGGTCCTTCCAACCCAGATCACTCTGGGATTCTGTGATTTCTGTGTCCACTCATCGTGACCTGTCATGGTGCTCAGAGGAAGCTCAGACTGTAACAGAAAGTTTATTCAAGGTTTTTGAAAATCCTGCTTGACTTCTGCATCTGCATTACATGAATCAAAGGCAGGGGTAGCCAAAAGGAAGTTTCCAAATTCCCAGGGATGGAGAATAAACCCATTAATTTTGTTACTAATTCATCTTGCTCCACACACTGCCTTGCTCATAGTTAATTTAAAAATCATTTAAACAATATACAGTGATCCAAAGTAGGTCTAATGATCTGAAACAGAGTTTTACTGGTTACCCAGCTCTACATTACTAATATGAAACCTAGCAGTGCCATAAGATAAAACCAGACATGAAGTCTAAACAGTTCTAAGACTATCATTTGTTTCTCCTAATATATCATAATATGCTTAAAAATAAGAATTCTACATGTATTCAGAAGCTTCCAAATGCAAATTGAATTTTTTTAACAGATTATTTTAAAATCTTCAAATTAAAAAAGAAATGATGTTATTCTAAGCAGAACCCCACCCTCCAGACTGCACACAGCCCTTGAATGAAATCCTGGCAAAACTGAAGGCAACTGGAATTTACTATTGACTTGGGAAAAAATTAGGAATCCTTTTTATGTGTAAAAACAACAGTATATATATAAAAAAAGTGTTTTGTGTTTCAATTTGTATGTTTATTTTTTTATTATCTTTATTGATCTTTTCTGAAAAAGAAATGCTACAATAATCTCTGCAATAATTATGAACTTTGTAAAGGCCACTGGAGAATTCAGAGAGTGTCTGAGCTGGCTCAGCTCTGCCATCTGCTTCCTAAAGGGCACATATGCTTTGGATTTACCATCCCATCTACCATGCCAGAGGTTACATTGGCATGAATAGCCACTTGTGTAAATAATTGATAATGTTGGGGAATTCAGCCTGATAATGATCCTTCTGAAGCATATTGTTCAAAAGAATTAAATATTCAGAATAGTTAGACACTCTAGATTGTAGCTGTGAGTTTTGGACACTGGCTTTGTAATCCTTAGGGTTTCACATTTTCAAGGTTGAATAAAAAATATTAAAAAACATATAAAAATATAAATATTTCCTAGAAATAAAGCATTACATAAATGACAGTTTCAGCTTTGCTCTCTATTTTCACATTCTATGTGACTTGCAGAAGTGGATAGTTGGCATCAAGTGACAGAAAAGTCTTAAGAAAATCTGTATATCCTTTATGCAATGAAGCATGAAGTCACTGCATTGAAAATATGGTCTCTGATCTTGCAGACATTCCATTTCCCTGGCATAACTTCCAAATAATTGGCTTTTCACGTAAGTGAAAACCAGAGGGGCTCGGAAATGAAAGTTCCCCCAGCCAGTTTGGGAGCTGGATTTCATGGGAATGATTCACCACAGATTATCCAGTTTCACTTCTGTTTTACAGGTGAGAGTACAAAACTGGCATCAATCAAATATCCTGACTTTATAAGATGTATAGGAATGTTTGGGGTAAAAAATGTGTGGAAATAGCTGTAATCATGGGACAGCAATATCCTTTAATCCAAAGATTTCTTATCTAGCAAGTGTAAGGAAGTCAATGTGATTCCTGCTGTCTGTCATTTGAACTGGTCCATCAGATCCTTCCATTAGTATTTGAGTTCTAATTCTAGATCTTGGCTATGTAACCACTCCAGGAATTCCCCATGGATGTGCCATATAACACAACATCCCCTAAACTACAACCAGCTACTAAAGATAATTCTCCCATCTTACCACATCTGCATTAATAATTCCCTAAAGAAGGCAAAACAATCTGAAGGAAAGGGTGAGGGAGCTGTCCAGGCTAAAAGAACCACTAAGCTCTGTGGGGCTCCTCTGTGATGCAGGCAGGTGGATGTCACACAGGCTGCACAATTCCAAAGAATCTCAGTTATTAGCAGAAATACGGGATTTTCGTTTCTAAGTTCCCTCTTATTCCTCACACAACTTTGCACCTCTTTAATTTAAAACTAATTTAAACTACAGCTACTTCAGCAGTAGAAGAGCACAAGGGAGAATCCAACATACAGACCAGGAATGGTCTGAGTGTCCCTTCACGTGGGAGAGAAGTCAAACCCTCCTTGCTCATCACATGGTGCTGATCCTGCCTGGAAGGGCAGCCACAGCAATTCTAGTTCATTGAACAACAATTAAACACACCTTTTCTGATCGTGCCAAAGAGCAAGTGCTCTTAGCAGGAGGAGTTAGGAAGTTCTAAACACTAATAAGATTGTTTCCAGGAATCAAACACATGATCACCCTCTGGCTGTGCAGTCTCTTGCTTACTTGCCAAGCTTTGCTTTCTGTCAGGCTGATGGGGGTAGAGCTGCACAGCAGCAATTTAGCTGTACCCACTTGAGAGAGGAGAGTTCCCAGGGAAAAGTTGCTTGTTGATCCAAAAGAACTTGTTGTGACTCTTGTGTGCCCACAGATGAGGGTGAGCTTTGGCAGTGTGATTTATACAGATGATTGATGTATGTGCCTGGAATGGATGCGAAGGTGTCATTTAACCCTCCAAAAATAGACTTATTAAAATGAAACCCCAAACATTTTTGACACCTCTCCAGCATTTAAATAAGCTCATAACAGATGAAGTACTCAAGGGAGAGGAAATTTCGAAGAATGGCACATTTTTATTTTCATAAATGGTTTGGGTGTGAAAGGACCTTAAAGACCATCTTATCCCACCCCCTGCCATGGGCAGGGACACCTTCCACTAGCCCAGGTTGCTCCAAGCCCTGTCCAACCTGGCTTTGGACACTTCCAGGGGTGGGACAGCCACAGCTTCTCTGGGCAACCTGTGCCAGAGCCTCCCCACCCTCACAGGGAAGAGTTTCTTCCCTATATGCAGCCTAAATTTCCCTTTTCCAGTTTGAAGCCATTACATCTTGTCCTGTCGCTCCAGTTCCTGATGAAGAGCCTTTGACAGATCCTTTCAGACACTGGAAGGTGCTGTGAGGTCTCCACACAGCCTTCTTTTCTCCAGACTGAACAGCCCCAACTCTCCCATCCTATATGGGAAATGCTCCAGTACCCTGGCTTTTGATGCCCTGCCCCATAAAGTACCTATAAGGGAATCAAAGCTGTCTCCACAAAGTAAAGGGGCTGTCTGAAAAATAAGTGAAGAGGCTAAACAATTAAGAACCTTGGTTTGAAGAAAAATTAAATACTTAGCGTATTAGCTTAGTTGATTCATTTAAATTCTTCCCAAGCACCAAGAGCAAGCAGTAGAAGAAGAGAGAACAGGCAGGAACTGATGCCCAAGAAGCTCCAGCTGGACAGGAGGAAGAACTTCTTTGCTGTGCAGTGACCCAGCACTGAACAGGCTGCCCAGGGAGGGTGTGGACTCTCCCTAACTGGGATATTCCAGAACTGTTTGGACACAATCCTGTGCCATGTGCTCTGGGATGGCCCTGCTGGAGCAGGGAGGTGGGAGCAGGTGAGTCACTGTGGGCCCTTCCAGCCTGACCCATCCTGGGATTCTGTGATCCGTGGTTTATTTATATTAGTGCATAAGGAGATGGAGAAGAGAAATCCCCAAAATAAAGCTGAGAAAACAAATATTTTTGAATCTTTTTTTTCTTGAGCTGCAGCAAGGGAAACTGAACAAAACAATGGGAGACATCACCTACCTTTCTTCTATAAATCACTGCTAGAAAGTCAGGCATGGTAGGTGGGTCTACAACAAAACATAATATCCACTTTTCTCTGAATATGCTTCAGATATATCTGATTTTTAGAAAAAGAAAAGGCATGTTAAAAAAAACCCAAAGAACTATCTATGTGCACACTTAATTTTCCTCTTCAGTGTGAGCACTTCTTTGCTCCTCCACACACACAATTTTATAGGTACACTTCTACAAGGGTAAAATATTACAGAAAATAATATAATATTTATATGAGAGAAATAAAAACCAAGCCACAAAGACTGAAGTATCTGAGAAACACAGAAGGGACTGTTTTAATAGCACCATGCTTTTGCACCCTGTAGTATTTCTATTTGCATATTAATGATGTTGAAGGTCAGATGCCACTAATTACAAACCTATCCACTCTGTCCAACATCCCACCACCTAATACTCAGGAGTGGACCTCTTAATGCCATTATGCAAATGGCACTTAAGTACAGATATAAATTCAAAATAGTGGCATCTAAAGCAGCATATTAGCAGGAGGTAAATTAATAAATATATTCAAGAAATTGAAATTAAAACTTATTATTCAACACTAGATTAATAGTTGCTGAATGAGATGTAAAAAAAAAAATAATTATTTCTTTCCCACTGGTACAACAGAATAAAACATCCAGTGTCTTGTATATTATCCAGCATTTCTGGAAGGATTCCAGCATGGGTCTGATAGAGAATATGTTGAAGTAGATTTTAAATAACTATCCTGATCAGTAGAAAAGGGAAGAGCTGATTTCAAATTATTTAAAAATAAATTGAATTGATGTAAAAAACCTCCAACAAAGCACCCAAAAAAGCCAACCCCCCAAAAAGAACCCACAAGACCTCACAGTATAACAGCTTGGTACTAGAGACTATATATAACATGCTTCCTATAAACTGTGGCTATTACAAACAAGTAATGGTAAATATTTATTTATTAACCACGGAGAAAGTGATGGAAGGGTAAGGAAGACAACGTTTGAAAGACAACATAACAGATTTAGGCTGTAGCAAAACCCCCAAAAGGAATTGTAGTGATATGCAGGATAGAAAATAGGGAATTGTGGAGGGTGTCTGTGCTCTTGGTTTCAATCACACAGGAAGAGGAAAAATAGTTATACATGAGAAGTGTCAAAAAAACAGAACAGAGGGAGAAAACCCCAATATTGCAAAGTGGTAAGTGGGTCAAACACTCAGGGGCAAGTTTGAAGGTAACTGAGTAAAAAAAACCAGATTGCCAGCAAAAAACCCAAGTGTGGTATTTTATAGCCATGGAAGTAGTCAGGCATGAGATGAAAGTATGAGCACAAACAAATATATAAATGTGTATATATATGTAAAGGACACTTCTCCCTACCCCCTAAAGATCTCTCAGTCAAACCAGCAGAAGTATCCTGTCCATTTACATAAATTAAAGCTCAAATTAGGTGCTTGTGCAAGAACTTTGCCATGCTATAAAAACTTTATGCTTTAGAATTTTCCTCCTGTTCCCATGCCTTTCAAATGAAACTTTTATTCATTCTCTTGCACCAAGACTTTTCTTCTTTGCCTGCTTGTAAATAAATGTTCAGCTTTCAAAGGATCAAATTTCTCTGCAGAGCAGAAATCAAGGGGCATGACAGGAGGAAATCCATGGATTGAATGGTGGGGTGGGGGAATATCATCCCAGTTTTAATTATCAAACTATTTTTAGCATTGGTGTTAAAACAAGGGGAATGACAAACCCTACAGGAAAAGTCTGGGACAACACAGGAATTCTCTCAGCATCCTGGCAGGTGTTAAGAAACATCAATATTTCTCGGGGATAAATTTCTCCCAGAGTAGAAATCAGTCACAGTTCTCTCCAAAATCGGGAAGGGCACACAAAGCCATGGAAATCTTTGTTTCTAAAGGTAGGAAACAAAGCAGATTCTTTTAGATTATCCTTAAGAGGGTGGTGAAATAATAAATCACCATCTCTGCATAATGGATTCTGTAATATTTTCCCAAGTAGGTTTCCATCACTCTCTCAAAAATACTTTACTAGTAAGGGGGGAAAAAAAATCACTTTAAGATTTCACCTTGAAACTTGATTTCTGTCTACAATAGATTTTGAACTCGATGATTTAGCCAAAACTGTCTTTGTCCATTTCCAGTTGGATACTTCACTCCTACATCTATTCTCTCTTTTCATCAGTTCCCTTTGGATAAGGGACTCAGCAGGAGTGCTTAGGAGCCAACTATAATTTATGTACTCCTTCCCTACTATTTTTGCCTTTCTATAGCATGGAAACACTTCTAAGTTAACAAAAACAATCCTTTTGTCTTTCATTTTCTAGACAACTAGAGAAGTGCACTTAAAGTAATTCCCTCCATAATAATCAAGGGAAAGAAGTGGAAAATTTCTTTCCACAAGTTTTGTTTTCATAAGATTGTGGCACTAAACCTGCTTCAATAGCTGTTAATTTGTTATCAAACTAGCAGAATAAAGCAGAAAAAGTGTTTAATTAAGGAATGTGAATCAATATTTTGGGACTGATAATTGAGAGGATTTAAAATAATGAGCAAAAATAAAAGCACAAAGTCACAAAAGATAAGACTGAGCAGTATGATTTTAATAAAGGACACTATTATAATCTTCTGGTATTCATCTAATTGCATCTGGTTTCAATCCTGGAGGTTTTCACTGTAGTAATACATTAGATTGTGTATCATGGCTATAAAAATCTGTCAAAGAAAAGATTTGCCCTCATGGTGTAAGATAACTGAAAAAGAAAATACTCGTAGTATTACATCTGTAAATACTATAATCAGACAAAACAATTTTAACAGTTGTTCTTCTACTGTAAATTCCCATCTGTCATTTAATAGGCATGAATGGCAGAGCAAGGCACTCACTTCCAAAATCATTTAGAAGTGAATTTTACCTGCATGCACTCCTTTGGTTTGGTTTACCAAAAATAACAGTGCTAGTGGAGCTACTCTGAAACCTTCCCTGCAGCACACACACATTTCTACCAAGAAAAACAACCATAAAACGTTAACATGGATTGTCTTTTCTGCCAGGACAGGTTAATATTAGCAAAAGTCACCCTTGCTGCATAAAGTTTAAGAGTCTCTCAAACCTTCCATATGGACTGCTGAATGAGGTGTTGAATTCCCTCAGATATCAGATTTCTGGACAATCCCCGTGGCAGGGGGTGGGATGAGATGAGCTTTGAGGTTCCTTCCAACCCAAACCAACCTGTGATTCTGTGCAAGCCCACCAGGTCCCCCCTGACTGCAGAAACAAGGCACACCTAAGTATTTGTATATTTGGAACCACAAGTTTACTGTCCTAATCCAAATCTGACAAACACAGAGCTACTAAAGAGTTACACCCCCAAATATGTCACCTGCTTCACATTTCATTTCCTTTTTTTGCCAGCCAAGAACCTCCACTTGACCACCTTCATCCCTTTCCAAATCAATCCATCAACCCATCCATCACACTGTCTTGCCAGTGCCCCAGTGGAGAACACACAGTTCAGAAGTTGCTCAAGAACTGGGCTCATAAGTGAGCAGGTTTTAGTCCAGCTCCTTTTTTCTGTATACAAACTGGAAAAATAAAAACATTTAGTAGGAGAAAGGAAGGAGCTGGAACCTTGAAGTGTGAGCAAAGTGGCTGCACTGAGCCCTAATGAATACCCAAGGCAATAAATAGTTTAATGCCTAGCAAGAAAATACTGAAATATTCACTTTATAGGACTAATCCACTGACATGCAATTCATTAATTATCTCCATTTGATCTTTCCATACCCTGTAATGGACTGCAGATGGAATGTCACAGTAAGGCACAGAGGACACAAAGAACCTGTGCTCGATGCCCACCTTGTCCCCAGCCCAGAGCACTGAGTGCCACGGCCAGTCCTTCCCTGGACACCTCCAGGGCTGGGCACTCCAAACCTCCCTGGGCAGCCCCTGCCAGTGCCTGACCACCCTTTCTGTTGTTAATGTTGAGCACACAGAGGTATAAGACAATCTCAGACAATCTCTGTTTTTTTCTCAGTAATTTTGACAACTCACACTATTATTTCAAAGCACAGTTGAAGTAATTCAAAAAGAAATCTCTACACATCAGCTGGAAACAATCTGAGCAGAGTGATTTCAGAAAGCTTTGTAAGTACTTTTATTTGGTGGTAATGAGCACGAATGCTAGGCTTAGTACTATTAAAAAGAAAAAAAAAAGGATCATTTTAAACTACATAGTGATGGCCTAAAGTGAGTCACACCTTGCAAAGGTCTTGTGGTGTAACAATATCAAAAATATCGATGATATGACCTGCTAATCACTAAAGGACCAAGTTCCCTTGAGGAATGTACAAAGAATACTGCAGCACCTGTCACTAAATCAGCTTTGTTACTATTTTCCTGTTCTTTTGAACTCGGAATTATTTACATAACATTTAAGATTACCCCTCTTAATAACAGGGCTAAAAAGCAGCACATCCATCTTCTAACATGATGCAACAGTATCAGCTGTAAATTAGAATTAAAAGCTACAACACAGCTAAAAATAACCTTTTTATTTAACTTTTAAAGTTAGAACTTCATTTGCCTTTACACTTCCTGGATGAGGACAAACACCTGTTCTCTAAGGTGGATATGACACAAAGTAAAAGTAAAATTGTAAAAGGTGAAGATATACCCTAAATATCAGCAGGTACATTGGAAAAAGAGAGGCAAGACTAGTGGAATTTTTTTTAACCTTTGTTAGGTAACTTGTATTGAGGTTTTTTGTGGGTTTTCATGGTATGATTATATGCTCTTAGCACTAATGTAGGAGTTGCTGAGTCCAGTTCTTGAACAGAAGAACCCCAGCTGTTACAGCAGCTCAGAGTGTTTCAGATCACATCATAAATGAGCTTCCTTACACTGAATTGCCACACTGAGATGTGAGGTACCATGACTCTTAGCTACCAAAATCAGGCCTTTCTTAGAGAAGCTAATGAACTATGGGAGTTGGACAATACTTCTCATTAATTCTGTTTTGTAACTTGTGATATTGCTGAAGTAATAAGTGGTACAGTCATTAGAGAACTTATTTCTGTCTTTAATCCACAGTGTCAAAGACCACAATGAAAATCATTGCTGTTTAAAACCATAAACATCTCTGACATCTCAGTTCATGGCCAGGATTATACTCTTTCTTTTTAGATATCAACTGATAAAAGATAAAATCTCTTCTTTCTCACTCAGATAGGAGAACATCGAATCACAGAATGGTTTGAGTTGGAAGGACCTTAAAGATCATCTCATTCCAACCCCTGCCATGGGCAGGGTCACCTTCCACTAGTCCAAGTTTTTGCTCAAATACTGTTATGTATCACAAAATTTTATCCCAGCTGTCAGATGAGGAAATCACTTTCAGTGTCAGGTTCCTAATCAGATTTTTATTGGAAAGTTTAAATCATTGCCCTCTGCACTTGAAATGGAGCAGATGAATAGAGGGATTTCCACCTCAACTTGCTTTGAACTGATTGCAGAGGCTGATTATGCTTCTTTAAATCTAATTACCTGGACTGACAGAGGTTCATAGAGGCTCCACACTTTTGACAGGCACAGAGTTCTCAAAATCCTGTGGAGCCACAGCTCAAACAGAGGTTCTTGCTACTCACCTGGAAAGTTATAAATGCAAGAAAAAAAGCAATGTTTCTTTTTCTCCTCAGCAAGACAATGCTCAGTACTAAAATACACCCAGAGTCATAACACAGAGAACACAGACCTTTTTATGTGAAGAAATTCGATGGCCTTGTAATCTAAATAAAAGATATATAAAATATTATTTATGTGAGTGATTCACTCCTAAAGTTTTGTTTAAGCCCGGAAGGTGCTTAAACAAAATACCCTTCTTGTGCTCTGAAGGTGAAACGCTCTTGTGTTATGTAATAAACCTCCATAGCACAAAAAAGAAAATGTATTTGAAACAAAAAAATTACTTTCTATTGCATGCTACTGTATGGAGGAGTAAGAGGAAATCCAATCTCAAGACAATTTTCTGAAACCAGAAAGAAAACAATGCAATTGCTAAGAAAGCAATCAGACACTTCTTTTCTTGTGTTACCTGTCCTGATTTTTAATAGCAGCAGCTCTATCTCTCAAGACACTCTTTGATACCAAATATAATTTATTTTTTCCTGAGTTCAAAGAACTTAAATTGTTTCTTTTAGAATGTAAACCAAACCAAACCAACCAACCAACAAAAAACAAACCCACCAGAAAAATGTAATTTACGTTTAAGATATGCAAGGAGGGCAAAAACCCCACATGTATTGAAATTGTAAAATCTATTTTTCTCTTTTTCTGCAGGCGAAACAGGTGGTGATAACATATCTATTGAGTCTTAAATGTAAAGGTGTTTTATATTTTTTCCTACCCTATTAACAGGAGAGCTAAAATTATTTAGGATCATGGCTCACGTTGAAAAGCACCAGACAACCAAGAAAATGTGACTGATATTGCTCCACACTAATGCCCATCTTATTCCCTTGTGTAAACCACCAGTGACTGGTGTTTCTGGAGAAGAATATTCAATTTACAATTTACAGAATCCTGAATTCTCTTTGTATCTACGACCTTGAGAAAAGGATGACCTGCAATCAGGTCAAAGTTTTAGTTTCTAAATTTTAGTTTCTAAAAATACTGATGGATTTTCCTTTCATTTCCACAAAACACGTTTTGTCTTTTGAGTCTTAATGGCTTTTGTGATGCCATACTTTATTAACTGAAAATAGTAAACAATCTGGAAGTAATGATGGGTGTTTATTGCTGAGAGGCATTTTAGTAGACTGAATGTAATACAGCTTTTCACTTCAGAAAGATGACACACTTGAAATGTTATCTCATGTGACACTGAGAAAAATGTAATGATTAATCCCCCAAGATTTAAAAATCAGGCTTAAAATGAATAAAACTTTATTTACTGACACTCTCAATCATCTGAATAGGTTATTAACTGCTAAATATATGTTTCTCTACTCAGACACATGGCATTATATGACGGATATTTTCCAAAATATTTTAATTACAAAATTGAAATTTTAAATGCTCCTGTACTATGATGTCTCTGCATGAGGCCACCAGACTCCCAGCTTTTGACCTTGGCTCGTATGTGATGCCCAACAAGACATTTCCTCCCTGAAGATTAAAGATTCCCACCCATTCCTCCCTTTCTCATGTTCCATTCAGTGTCTCCCAGTCCTGGATGTGAAAGTATCTCAGAAAAACAGAGCTGCAGACGTTGTAGCTTTGCTGCCAAAAGTGATACAATTCTATAGACATCCCCAGGCTGGGAAAGATGAATTTTGGGGTGATTTGGTTTGGGTGTTTGGTGGATTACTGCACAATTGGAGACTGCAGGCTAATGTTTGTTTTCACTGGCCCAATTGTGCTCCCAAAAATCCCTTTCAGGAGGAAAAGGACTAAGCCCCTGACTTAGCCAAGACCTGACAACGAATTAATATGAAAACATAGGCAGTCACAATTATTAAATTAGCATGTGTGAGGAGTATAATGGCCCTCCTAAGTAATGGAGTCACTCTATTTAATGACTATCAATTAAACAAATGGAGCCAGAAGCATAAACAGGTATTTGCTGTCAGCGCTGGCCACACGGTGTGTGCTCACACTGCTGACACTCAGCCCTTCCACTCACACAGGCAGCTCCAAACAGGGCTGGCAAAGATGCACTCCAAGCACCGAGTGACTCCTGAGGCAAACACAAGAAGCACTTAACTTCTGATCCCCAGGTAATTAAATTTATTAGGAATGCAGACTTGCAGCTTCTCAAGCCTGCAGTGACCCAGGGAAGACCTCCCAGTCAGTGCAAGTCAGGCATCCTCGTGCCTTCGGAAGGTGGGGTCAGTGCTACGTGCAGCACTTTATCCTTTCTGTGTGGTATTTTTTAAATAATACATGCAAGCCTCGTTCTGCTCAGAGCATGTCAGACAAAGCTGTTTGACACTGTTTGCTTTCTAGAAAAGTGATTATTGCTTCTTGTCAGCAAAATGAAGCTCTAGGGGGGAATTTATTTTTCCTGGATAAGAAAAGGCTGTAGTGGATACAGAGTGAAGGGGGGCACCCTAAATATCAAAGAAAAATGGAGATTATGCAAACAGCATGACTGGAGAAGAATGAGGAAGAAGAGCAGAGCAAGCTTATATTGCATGTGTAAAAAAATGCCAACACACATATCACTGGTGAGGTAAAAAACTGATCACCAGCCTCTGCTCTCACCCACTGAGGTTCTCCAGGCTGGAATGTACTGATTTCAGTGCTAGTTGTCATGCTCCCTGTCCCTTCCATAGGGACATGTTGGGCTCTCAGGTCTAGGAGTGAAAATCAACTATTGTAGTTTTAACCAGCTGAATAGGCAGGTGTTTGATTTACTCTCCACAGAAAAACTTTTCTTGTGAGATTTTTTTCCCTCATAGGGAAGAATTTCTTCCCAGTATCCAAGCTAAACCTGTCAGAGGTTTCAGAGCCTGACATTCAAACCTTTCATAACTCACAGTCTCTCAGAGCCATTGCCTCAATACTGTCAGTGGTACATTTTGACTTAATCTTCCCATTTATTAAGGGGAAAAAAAAAAAAGGAGCTAAGAATGCAGAGAGGGTATAAACTGTTTTATTTCTAATGTGGTTTTATAGCTCCAGTTTGTATCCTTCACTCCCTGACATTTTGCAAGTCATATGGTGTTTCCTCAGGGAAAGTAAATCAGCTGCTCTCCTGGAGTGCAAGCCTCCTAAAACACACAAAAAATGTGCTTTGTTTGAGAGCACAAGTACTGTACAGTTGTTATGGCAACTGGATTTTAAAAGGCACTGCATAGTTTTGAGGGGCATCTGCTTAATCCCGGAACATATTCCTCACCCCAGCTGCCCTGGAAGGGCTGATTTTACATCAGTCTCTCCCAGATGCAGAGTGGCTTCCAGCAGAGAAACTCAGTACAGCTCCCACTGGCTCCACGGAGAGGATGATCCCTGTGTTTCAGCTGGAAGAGTCGCTGTTCATGAGCCACGAGAATCCTCTCTGGGGTCTCAGTTCTGTAACATAAAGGGTCAATAATTGCAAGTTGAGGTGTGGGGTTGGAAAATTTATTAGTGCTTGGCAGAAACAGAGTGTTCTCTCTTCTTCCTGGACACACATACAGGAATGAGTTTCAGTGCAGGTATAAAGTCCTGTACAAATAAGGAAAAGCATAAACAGGAATCCATCAGGCACTGGATGTGTGTGACAGGGGCTGGAAATTGCAGTGTTGGTTGTGGTTGTCACTGCCCTGTCAGAATCTGCCCAAGAAACTTTAATCTGAAACTGTGAACTAGGAATTGAAGTTCTTTCATATTTTTAAGTAAGTCTGTAGTACTTGGAGCACCTATAATTGGCAACACTGACTTGCAGTGATCTTCACTGTGTGTAGGTTTATGAATTTTCAACATTATACAGATGAAGCTTTGGGGATTTGTTGTTTTTTTGGAAACATGCATCACCTGCACATGAAACACATAAATGCAAAAAGGCAAAATTACAAATGAAAAATATTCGTATTAGTGAGCATTTATTACAGGGTTAATGGTTTTTTATGGAAAAAAATATTGTCAGGCAAGTAACATAAATATCATCCAAGGACTCAGAACTACAGCTACAGACCCAGGATTCCCAAACTTACAAGGGATACACAGACATATTAACTGGTTCTTCCAAAGGGAACACTTACCATCAAGCACAGACTGGAGTCAAATGAAACAGACAAAGGAACTGAACGTCCCAAGAGTCACACATTAAATTAAATTCAACAATAATTACCTAACTTCTGAAAGCTAAGTCTTTTAGTGAAAAAGATCCAACAATACAAATCCTCCTGTATCTTGTAAAAACACAAATGGTTGAAATACTCTGTAGCAACAATCAGAAGTAGAAAAACTAAGCCTGGAATCAAGACTTCAAAATAAGAGACCTTTGATGATGCATTACATTGTAGCTCCTAAAACTACAGGTGTTTCTCAGCAGGTATTGTAAGTGAAAAATTTGTGGTTTGCATTCAAAAATCTAAGAGTCTTACAAATGTACGAGTGATTATCTATAGCAAAGCATTGGTGTTTGAACTGGGAAAAATAATAGGGAATCAACAGGTGTGAATAAGCCCTGCAGAAGGAGTTGCTTCTGTGGCTGCTCCAGGCACTTTTCACTTCTTCTTAAGGCTTTCTGTTTTCAAGGCTGTTTTGGGAGATGGGCATCAGAGATGTCTGCTTATACACTTAAACAGCGTGCACCTTTAAACACCTCTAAATTACGGGTCGTTTATAGCTCCTGCCAACTCCCTGCCCCTGCACTGAGCCCAGGCAGACTCAGGGAAGGAGGAATTGTACCTTCGCAGGTGCATCTTAACATTCAAGTCCGTTTCACTGACATGACCCTGGAGCCCTGGCCAGACAAGCTCACTTGAGCTTTACCCAGATGGTGGCCGTTTGCTTGGGCTTCGTTTCTTCCTATTCCCTGGATTCCCTGGAGCGAGGGCAGGCAGCCAGCTGGCACAGCCTCACAGACTTCTGCTGCAGAGATTACACATCTTCATCGCTGCACAGCTAAGAAAGGAATGACAGTCCTAAACCTGCCAGTGTTTGCATCGTTTTCCTGCTTAACCTGCTGTGTGCGAGCTTGTTTTGAGCCTGAAATTAATATGTGTGTACGTTCATAAACAGTCAGGAAAGAACTTCAGCAAGAGCAGGAAGGAGCTGCCCTGAATTAACAGGACAGAGGTGTTGCCATCCAAGCCTAAAATAAAGATCAAAACCCTACAAGAAACTAGTGCAGGATAAAAATAAAAGTATCAGATGGGGATGATATGAAGAAGTAATCAAGTTTTTCAGCAGATTCTTGTTCTAACTACCAAAGCAAATTAACAAGAAGCTTTTCCATTTTAAAATATTCTACTATGGCAATAAATAAATGAATGAAAGCTACAAACGAGAGTTTTATTTAAAATGTCACAAGGTGGAATATTCTGTGTGTTAGCAGGGATGCAGGACAAACAGGCAGTGCTGCAACGTGAAACTGAGACATTTAAGGTTGGAAATTTTTACCAGTGTGTAATTGCACCTGTATATTCATCTTCAATAAAGGACCTATATCCCTAAAAGATTTATATGGATCCCATTCATTAAATGTTATTAGTATAACATGCTGAGTTCTCTGTCACCACACTACTGTATTATTATCCTGGCATTTTGTTAAAGATAATACTTATACAAGTGTTAAACACATATACAACCCACTGAGCTATGGCCATGTTTAAAATAATAACATAATAACAACAACAATAGTAACAACCACTTCAAAACTCATCTAAAGACAACTTTAATATTACACAAGGCATATTCTGACAAATAAAACATGTCTGGTAGTTTGTAATGCCCTGGTGTGGAGTGCTGAGTTAAAATTTATACAAAGCTGAGCAGTGGTGGTGAAGTGCCTCATTTATGACACTAAACAATATAGAATAAAAGTGTATTCCACAAGCAGCAGCTTTTAAAAGAAATAGAACCTTTCTATTCCATCAACATTAATGATAGCAGTAATAAAAACAATTATCTTGTTTTCAATTTACTAATTTTCAAGTAGCTAATGCATTAAACCATTAAATATCACTGCTTTTCCCATGGACCTGATAAAGAACAATTTCCTCATTTTCAGACAGCTCCTGAGCTTTTAAAAGTGTATCATTTCATACTTAAGGAGAGTGAGTCCCCAACAGGCTTCAAATTTCCTGTGAAAGACCTACTTTTCTAGTGAAAAATTTAGGTTTTGAGATCTTTCTCTTTTTTCCTAGAAAAAAACCTCACTAGTCCATAAATCCACATCCAGAGTTTAAAACATTTGACTGAGCAAGGTTCCCAATCACTCCCATGTGCAGATTACACACCAAATCAGAGCTCCAACTTTCAAGTTTAACAAGCAGTAGGACAAGAAGCACCTGCCTCACACAAACCAGCAGCACATCACTCTCACAGGGGCAGCTGCATCACATCCCTGCCAAATTGCACTCTGGGCTGATGAGGAGCACCTGGGGATGTTTTCTCCTCGGGAAAGCAGGGAAATACCTTCAGTCAGTACCCCAGGTGTTTTGTTACCCCAGCAGAGATGTGAAAGCCACGGCACACACACCTGCCTGATTGGTGTGAGGGTAGGAGACAAAGCTGCTGCCTTTAAAACAGCCCAGGAAAGGAGGAGAAAGCCCTTCTGGTGTCCTCACCCTGTAGTGGTGGTGTAGTTGGAGCAGTTACCTCGCAGAGCTCTCTCTGGAACCTTCTGGAAGGTACAGGCTGGTGAGGGCAGAAGACACCTCAGCTCATCTCAGCACCTTGTCCTGGGAATTCGTGTCCAGACTCCAGGTGAGTGACTGGGGTGGCTCTAGGCTGGAAACTGCAATTTGGGGGGGAAGCAAACCTTGCCTTGGCTCTTCACTGGTCTGGTGATAAGGTCTGGGGTTTCTTTGGTTGGGTTTTTTGAAGGAGAGGGGTGTCAATTGTGGCTGGTTCCATGGGAATTCTTGACTGTGGCAGCACTGGCCATGCCTTGTTCCCAGCAACATCACAGCCACTGCTGTGCTGCTGCCAAGGGCTTTCCTGACTGACCTGGCGTTGGAAAAGTTGTGCTTCCAAGTGATCTTACCCTGGTGTCCATTTCTGCTGTATTTTTAGTTGACTGTGCATTTTAAAGCTGACTTTGTTAGCTGTGTCTGTGTGCTTTGGGCAGGTGTTAAAATTTAACCTTGTCTGTGCTGAAGTTGGCATTTATTGCAGATAAAGCTCCTGGTCCTTCCCTAGTCAGGGAATTTGTTTTTTGCTTCTGTTATCTACTGAAGTCATGGTGGTTTTTGTCAAGTTTAGGGAATGCTAAAGTCAAGCATATGTTTAAATTTTTCACAGAACCCACGTGCTTTGCTGAACTGGTGATGGGGTTTTTTTTAGCAGCTTTTCACTTCGTCCAGTGGTGTAAACACTTAATACATCTCTTTAATCAGAAGCTGCAGTAAAATATTTGTCACAGAGATACTGAAAAACATACAATTGTGTATTTTGTTTGGCCTCTTGCCTGTAAATGTGCATTAAGGATACCTGGAACTGCTCAGCTGCAACTCTTCTTTTCCACACCCTTCTGAGGGTGTTTGGAAATGTTTGTTTCCTCATGTTATCTGTTGGTTTTCTTTTTTTTTTTCACACCTGTTTAGAAACTCTGGATTCCTCTTCCTTTTAGCTCTCATGATATTTACTCAATATGTGAATTCTTGTACCTAATGGGTTTCAGAGCAGCACACGTGTTCAGTATCTCAAACAGTCCCTGTTTCCACAAAATACAAATTGATTTTCCTTCTCTCACTTTTTTTTTTTTTCCTGAATTATCTTGACCCCACCTGGTACCACAAGTGAAACTTCTTGATAAGAGCAAGGAATTAATAAGCTTCTAATCTAATCTTGGCTGCTAATTCCTATAGTACTAGTGGAGTCTTTTGTTGGGTTAGTTGAGTTTTGGTGTGGTTTTTTTTTTTCCTTTTCTTTCCTGAGCTTCTGTTGCAGGGACAAATCTGCTGTAGGGAAAAAGATATGCCTTGATGGATTTATTTCTGGGCTTTCTGCAGTCCCTACCCAACTCTCCTCAGCTTGGGACATGTGGGGATGTTGGTTTGTCAACGTTGCATCATCCCAATGTACGTGTGTGATGATCTCTCTCGCTGTTTTTAATTAGCAGAGTGTGGCCATTACTGTTTTGGCTCGTGTTTGTTTATTTATCTATTAAGTTTTCCAAAACTTTTCCTGGTGGCTTTTTAGGTTATAGAACATGGGCCTTCAGCACTAGGTTTGTGATCGTGGCAGCCCTTGGAGAATCTATTCAAGGGGATTTCCTAAACAGAAAAAACTGGACCCATGAAGTGACTGCAAAGAGAAAACATGAAATTATTACTTTAAAAATGCCAAAAAGAAAAAAGCCCCTTTTTCTCATGGTTCATAGTATTATTATAATTCTGAATTTCTGTCAGTTATATGTAACTGGGGAAACCTAATTGGATTTGTTATTTTAGTTGAACAAATCACACATGGGTTGATAATTAGTTTGTGACCTCAGATAATAAATTCAGTACATTACCACTTTGCCCAGGAGCATTTTTTTTTTTTTTTAAGGATTAAGACTGTGGAATTTATATTTTTCTGACAAATAGTTGCCAAAGAGTTCAGGTAAATAATGAAATACCACAGACTGAAAATCACTTATTTTCACTCCTAATAATGTATTACTTGCCTTGAGAAGTTATGAAGCATTAATAAAAACACTTAGTCTTTACAAAAGTACCTTAAAGACAAAGTTTATTATAAGTACAAGTCAGAAAGGGCCAGTACCTTCATTATTGTTTTAAAGACGGGGAGGAGTAGTTTTAGGCATTATTTTCACCTGTGCCTGCTGCTTTTCTCGTGAGGAGGTGGATGTGCTTGTTGGATTTGGTAGTGTTTGTGCATAAACGTGTTTCAGTAAAGCTGAAACAAACACTCAGTGTCTCCTGAATGTTTCTGTTTTCCTTGAGCACTGTAGCCTTTTCTCATTTGTTTTTTTTTTTTTTTTTTTAAGCTTGATAATTTTTATTGACAAATTTCTGGGCTTTTACTTACGATCCTGGTGTAAGAGCCATTATAACATCAACGGAAGGGTCTCCTTTATATTTCCTCTGACACAATAACAGCCCCAGAGGAGTCATTACTCTCACTTTCCAGGCACTGGAGCTGTTACAGTGCCAATGAAGTGTCTCTCACGCTCCCATTGATGTGGTAACAGCCCCAGAGCTGTCATTCCAAGAGCCTGAGGGGTTGTGATGTCAATGAAGTGCCATTTTAACGCCTCTGTACTTGGTTACGCAAAATCCCATCACTGATGAAATAAGAGATTTATTTTAATATATTATTTTGGCTACTTGGTGTAAGGTTTGAGTGTAAGCCTCAAAAGCAGATAAATCCTCTGCAGCCTGGAGAAATCCCAGAACAGTTTGGGTTGGAAGGGGCCTTAAAGATCATGCAGTTCCACCCCTGCCATGGGCAGGGACACTTTCCACTATCACAGGTTGCTCCAAGGCCCTGCAGTCTGCAGATCTGGGCAGTTAGGGGTCAAAGTAGCCTGTTTGAAAAATATATCTGTTAAAAAGAAGTGACAAGCAAATGCTTGGAGGATAAATTACTGTATTTCCTCACACCTGAACACAAGAACTACTTTGACTCCACTGTAATTCAGTCACGGAGCTTTAGGGAGCCAAGAACCTGGGCAGGGGTGGTGGCTCTGTGTTCTTTATTGTCTAAATAATCAACACTAATGTGTTAATTGTGATACACTAATAATGGAATAATACAATATATGTAATAATATATGCTATATATAATACAATACATGCTTTTGGCAATATTTGGCTGTGCCACCTTCCCATGTTGTCCTCTTGCTGGAGTGACTCAGCTGAATGTGTATTTCTGTGCATGTGCAGCACTGCAGTGTCATTTACCTACCATCAGAATTCTGCCCTAATTTGTGGGACTCTCTTTTCCTAGGAAGGAACAGAGGTACAATCAGACCTTTTTTGTTTCCCCCCTCATTTTGTCATTTGCTTCTGTTACTGCTGGAGAGACTCTCAGAGCTAAAAATATGCAGCATTAAAGCTAAAATAATGGTTAGTGAAAATAAAGGGTGTTGTTTTCTTCTCACCCTGTGTAATCCCCTTAATTGTTGTCTTGTTGTCTGGCTTTGATGCTGGCATTTCCCCTTTGAACCCTTAAGCTGTTAACTCTCCTGTTTTAGCAATATTCCCTTGGCACACACTTGCTATTTTGCATTATGTACCTTCTCATAGTAGACACAACTGGGCAGTTTTCTCAGCAATTTGGGGCCATGTTGTAGGAAATATGAAAAATAGGACTTAAATTAGAATCAGCTTAACCCTCTGAGAGGAGAAGGAGCAGGAGTCATATAAGAAAAGTAAAAAAAAAAAAAAAAAAAAAAGGCAAAACTTTCTTCACCATCTTCTAAAGCAAATGTCCAGAAGCCTTTTTCCTTTCATACTTTTGTACTTTCCAGAGGATTAAGTTCTCTGTCTCATGCATCTGAACTCACACTCTCAGTCACTGGACTCTGATCCTTAACCAGGCATGGCAGCAGGTTGGTGTCTTCCACAGCCCTCAAAAGTGAAAAAGGAAATATTTTCCAAAAATTGTCATATGGGGAGCAAGAGATTGAAACTGAGAGTAAACTGAGTGCCTGACAATTAACAGAACACTTCTTCTGAGGGATGGTGTGGGGGGAAAATGTCCAAATAATAGCAAGATAAATGCTTTGATATTGCTTTCTCTAATGACCTTGCTGTGCTACCAGCGAGAGACCAAACACGACCTCTGCCTTGGCTGTTTTTTAGTTTCATTAGCGATGTCTGTGGCTGTTTTTCTCAAACATTCGTGGTGCCATCACGCCTGTGAACTTCCTCATCCTTTCACGGAGCACAAGGACACGTGGGGAAGTTGAAACAGTGGTGTTTTTTGTGCTGTTTCTTCTCCGTGCTGCTTTGACACACGTAAACCAATCAGTGAGATTGTGTATCCAGAGAATTACATCCCTCTCTCTTCATCTTGATGATTTCCTGTGGCTTGAACAAAACAGCTTAAAGTTCTTTTGTAGGACTTATATCTGTGCTTTATCTTATTTTCTTCTGAGAAGTATTTTGAAGTCTCTCCTGGTTTAGAGGAGATGTATTATTTCGCTGGTACTATTTACTGGAAGCCCCAGGGGCAGCAAGTACATGTTGTTAAACATTTGTGCTGATTGAAGTCCTTGCAATTGGCTGCAGTGGCTGTTTGTTTGGGATGAGTTTTGCTCTGGAACACTTGGATAAACAGAAATAGGACTTAAAGAGAAATGTGCTGTGGTTCTTCTAAAAAAAAAACCAGACCTTAGCTTGTCTATTTTTTAATTTTATGAGGGTATTCAGACTACTCTTGTTAGACAGCATAAGTCTTAGAAAAAATAGATGTTACTAGATAGACAAGTGACCAGGAAGTATGTTATTCACCACAAGTCTTTAAACACCTTAAAAAGTTCCAGGAACATAATCCAAATAACAGCAATAAAGCAAAAGAAAGAGAATGGTCCATTCTGGAGAATGGTCCCTCCTAGGGGAGACAGTTCTCCATGAACTTCTCCAAAGTGAGTCCTTCCCACGGACTGCAGTTCCTCCCAAGCTGCTCCAGTGTGGCCCTTTCCTTGGGGTCAGTCCTTAGGAACAGGTTATCCCAACATGAGTCCCCCATGGGGCCACCAGTCCTGCCTGCAAACCTGTTCCAGAGAGGACTCCTCTCCCCATGGCTCCACACGTCTTGCCAGGAGTCTGATCCAGTGTGGGATTCCCATGGGGTCACAGCCTCCTTTGGGCACCCCCTGCTCCAGTGTGGGCTCCTCCAGGGCTGCAGGGGGTCTCTGGTCCATCGTGGACCCCCATGTGCTGCAGGGGCACAGCTGGCTCCCCAGGGGCTGCAGGGGAGCCTCAACCCCTGTGCCAGAAACACCTCCTGCCCCTCCTGCTGCACTGCCCTGGGGTCTGCAGAGCTGCTCCTCTCACATTTCCTCTCTCCCAGCTGAAACTGTGCAGGGTTTTTTTTCTCCCTTCTTAAATACTTTACCCCAGAGATGCTGCCACTGTTGTGGGTCTATTCTGGAGCTGCCTGGGATTGTCTCTGCTGGACATGGGAGAAGCTTTTGGCATCTTGGCAGAGAATCCACCCCTGCAGCCCCCCCAGTAGCAGAACCTTCCCTCACAAACCCAATACACTCCTGTTTAACTGTCAGGCTGGAAACCCTTGTTCTTAGGGTTAGGGATTACTGCTTTCAGGGAGGTTCAGTTCTGAGTGATCTTTGCTAAGGTACCGTAAAAACAAAATGTTAAAAGCGGTATTTTAATTTTGAGAGGGCAAAAGAAGTGTTCCTTGTGGGTGTAAGGACAGCTGTGGTTTGTGACTTCACGTTTTTAGTGACTTGTATTAAGGAGCCACACAAGTCTGGACACACTGGAAAGCAATTGCATTTGTGCTTAAAGGCAGTGACAAACATGGATGTGGAAACAGAAATGCTGCAGAATGACCTTGCAGAGGGATGCCCAGGGCACTGTGCTGTGCCAGCTGCCATCATTAACTGTGATGGGTCTGGGGGTGATCAGACTTTAGGGAAAGGTTTCGCAGGGAGCACCTTATGGATGTCAGTTTTCCAGGCACTCATTGTGATGCTGCACGTGTTGGATGGTGTGAGAACAAGGGAGATGCACCTTGAGGCATATCAGGCAGTCTGGCTGGAGGTATTAGAAATCTTGACAGAGTAAAGCAGTGCATTAAGAGCTTTCACACTGATGATCCTCTTAAAAACGAGACTTGGGAACATCTCCTGCATAGCATGATTCATCTGAAACATCAAATAACATATGTTCTTAGCCTTTGACTGCAGCCTTATTAATGTTATGTTTCAGCTGAAAAGTAAAATTAGTAATAAGTTTTTAAAATGCCACATTTCTCCATGGTATTTTTGGGAAGAGGTTGATTTCTGTAATCAGTCATTGAAGCGCTGAATCGATGCCTGAGTGAAGTTATTTTTAGGATAAGGTATAAAAACCACACACAAATTATAGGCTTGTTTTCCATGCTGAAAAATAATTCAATTAAATAATCCTTTATAACAGCACCTTTGGATCTGAGATCTGTTATACTGCATGTCCTGTCCCTTGACAGAGGAGATATTTACTTGTCCTCATCACTGTCTTGTGAATCCTGAGCCAAGTCCCTCTCATGGTAACATTTGCTTGTGGATGCATTTAGGATAAAGATGACTTCCCAGAACCTCAGTCTTCATTCTCCCTTGTCCTCAAGTATGGCCTTCCCCATACATTCCCCTCATTAATCATAGAATATATGGAATTGGAAGGGGCCCACAAGTATCAAGTTCAGCTCCTGATGCTGCACAGAACAATTCCAAGAATCCCCCCACGTGCCTGAGAGCTTTGTCCATCTCCACTGCTAGGGGAACCCAGTATGCTTTGAATCCCAGTAGGATTTTGGACCCATGGTTTTGATTTTTAAGGGAAAGCTGGCATATGCCAGGGGTTTCTGTCTGTCAGAAAAGTTTGCATAAGTTAGTGTGCGTTTTGGGAATTTCTTCCTTGCTCAGAACAAGCCCCCAGGCAATGGGAACCACAGCACTAGAAATCACCTCATCAGTGGTGCTTTGCCTGCTGCACTTGTGCTTCAGATAATACCTGTTTCAATACACAGTAGCAATTCCAGAAACTGATTCACTCTGTTTAATTGGTGCTGACCTCATAATTCCAGAATTTTAGGCAGTTATGAAGAGTGAAATGCTGAAGACTAATTTTTAATAAAGTAACAGCGAGGGGAAACACTGAAGGACTGGATCAAAAAAGTAAAAGAAAAAGCTAATGTCTGATTTGTGTGTGTATTTTATTCATAACTTACTTATTAATGTAATATTGTAATCCTCTGCCCCAAACAATGGAGATATCAGCCTTTATGACCTTTGTTATATTAGAAGAAACTAATTCACTGGTGGCTTGAGGGAGGGAAATACTTAGATATCATTAAAGGCATGGAATAGACTATATATTCTTGGAACAAATGTGACTTGTATCAAAAACTGAGGGACAATAGAAGCTTGTGAAGGACTTATTGGACTTTGTGTATGATATGAGTTTAGGTGTGTTTATGTTCAAATTAGGATTGTTTTGGAACACTTTAGCAGCATCAGTTTCAAACACGATCTGTTGCTGGTATTTTACAGACCAGATTTTTTTTTTTAGTCTTGTGAAATGTAGATATTTGACAGATTTACTCTCAAATTGCTTCATGTATTTCATGGTTCCTGGAGGAATACCTTTAAAATGATGTTGACACTGTGCTTTCTGTCCCTGCAGTAGCAATGAACTGACTCTTTAGCTTTGAAGAGTTCTTTGTTTTATTTTCACAAGCAATTTACTCTCTATGGAAAAAATAAAGCTTTAATATTATGCTGTGAAGCAACTACAGGCTTGGAAGAGGCTGTTGAAGGTTATCTGGTATTCTATATTTGAGGGTGACACACACCCCCTGAATATTGTAAAGAAATTTAGTTTAAAGCATCTGATTAAATGCTAAACCATGAGTGCTAAATGAATATTTGTCTTGCCAATTGTGTGGGTTTATACCCTGAAAAGCAACTGATGCAAAGGTTCTGTGATAATGGTTAGTAAATATTTTGCATGTACATGTTGGTGTTCCAAAAAATAATAGAACAGCTGCACCAGACTGTGGTTTGGAAGCATTTAATAACTATGATAAAAGAAGCCTATCTCTAAAATCAACCATGGCCTGCAGGTGTCTGTGGTTGTGTTGTCTGACTTGAGCCAACAATATCCTGTAGATGGTATTTTTTTGTTGTTTCTGGCCCTCATCCTTAGCTTTGCATCAAAAACAGCAGTGGAGGAATGTTTGAGCATGAATGTCTGTAAGACTGGTGGTAATTAATCATGTGACAAGTGAAGACAAGGGAAGCAAAACTGAGCTTCTGTTGGCTTGGGAGTTAATTATGATTTAACCTAAAGCAGAATTTCCACTCAGTGTTTAATGACATACAGCTTATGCCTGTGCAGTTGGTCATTTCTTACCTTTAAACACTGGAAGGAAATGACATAAAACACACCTGCATGGATTTCACCCCTCAGAATTTAGTGACATGCCAAGGTAGTATGTGCACTGTACTTAGATAAAGGTCAGCAAATTAAAACAGTTCTTCCTATAAAACTTGCCCTCATTAGAAATATTAAGAAGCTAACATGTATTGGGTGTATTTCATAGCTGTTCATGGGTTCCTGATGCATTTTGTGTGACAAAGCTTATGGGGAAACAAAATTTAGTTCAGCCCTGAACTGTGTGTCTGTATTTACTATTGAGGTCAGTGTTTGAATTCAGATGGCACTTGAGGACATTCAGATCTTATTTCTAACTTGAACATGCCTGTTACAGTGGGAGTTCTGAAGGACTGTGGAGTGTTTATAATTTTTTTCTCATTTACTATGTATGCTCTTGGCTATAATAAGCAAAAATAGGGCAACCCTAGTACTGCCACCCAAAATGTGCACACATGGACACTGATGGGATTTTTAACCATGGGTTTGGTGCCCTTTGAGCAAGCCCTGGAATTTACATCCCAACCCTGTTAGGGTTGAGATCTTTACAAAAATTTAAAGGGAAAGTAAGTGTTCTGTATTTTGACTATATTTATTTGACTTACAATACTGAAAATAAAGGTCATACCATTAAATCACATACTCCTGCATTCTTACAGTATTGCTTCATTTTCCCCTAAAATGAATATGCCCAGGTTTTTTTAGAACATCTGGCACACTTATTGCAATTAGTTCTGGACAGGCTGCACTGCTGTCGTTCTGAATTGCAAAGTCCAAACACAAACTGACATTAGAAATGATGTAGTCAATGAGTAAGTAGTTCATCTTACTCACTTAAACTGTAAAGCAATCAAACCTGACAGGTCTGACTGTGGTGATGCTGTTTGATTAAAATGAACCTAAAAGTTCTGACTCCTTTAGGTAAGTAAAAACGTGAAACAATTGATGCAAGTATTATTCAGTAAGATTGCTTTGAGTAGAATATGTAGTGGTATACATGAATTTTGGATAAAAAAATTCTGAATAAAATACATGCTTACTTGTGAAATAGGTGTTCCTGTGACATAAATGGATTAATTTTAATAATTAGGGCTACTCTTGTGGAAAGAAGGTAATTTATTTTGTAGTTATGGATATAAAGGTCAGTGGCAACAGCATTCTGTTGTTAAGTCACTTAGCTTTTATTTTCATTTTTAATAATATTGAACTGTATTTACAGAACTTACATTGGCCCATTTTTCTATATCATAAACAAGTACTTAGAATGGTAACACCTCAATTAAATTGCTTATTATTGGCAGAGCTGTTTGATACCAAAGACAAGCACCACTGTATTATGGCCATACAGTGACTGCTAACTGCTCAGACACAGACTCTTTATGTTGTACAAAAAATAATTTAGCAGCAGGAGTACTTTTCAGTGATGGAAACAGCAATGTAAGCTGCTGTAGGTGTCTAGTATGGGAAAACTAATTTGTAGTTTAAGGTGTGTTATACTGATAACGGTAAAACTACATGTTAGACACATGGAAAAATTCATAGAATCACAGAATGGTTTGGGTTGGAAATGAACCTTAAAGATCCACTCCCTGCCATGGGCAGGGACACCTTCTGCCAGCCCAGGTTGCTCCAAGCCCCATCCAACCTGACCTTGGACACTTCCAGGGATGGGGCAGCCACAGCTTCTCTGGGCAACCTGTGCCAGGGCCTGCCCACCCTCACAGCCAACAATTTCTTCCCAATATCCCATCTAACCCTGCCCTCTGGCAGTTTGAAGCCATTCCCCCTTCTCCTGTCCCTCCAGGTCCTTGTCAATACTCTCTCTCCATCCTTCCTGTTGGCTCCTTCAGGCACTGCAAGGGCACAGTCAGGTCACCTCAAAGCTTCTCTTCTCCAGGCTGAACAATCCCAACTCCCAGCCTTTCCTCCCAGCAGAGCTACTCCATCCCTCTCATCGACCTCACTGGTATTGTGTGGTGCGATAATCTATAAAATATTACTTGACTTTTCACTGACAGCATCACTTGAGGAGGGAACCCTGAGGAACAGCTTCATCCTGCCCCTGGGCATGTGCAGGTGAACACACGTGGGCATCCCTTTGGCAGTGGAGAAAACAAACCTCCAAATCCTCACTACAGTTCCAAATCCATTCAGAGCTTTGACAACTGGAAGATATTTTCCTCTAGTTGATTGAGATATTTTACTTATTCAAGTACAGGACAAGGAAAGGTGTGCACTAGGAAAAAATTGGCAGCAAGTTTCTTTCTGCTTTAAACAGACTGCTAAAAAAAAAGTCTTTGTGGAATTCACCTTTGCATCACTTAGTTACTGTATCTCTTGCCAGCTGACTGTATATTTTAAGCTTTTTAATTTTTTTAAATGTTCAATAAGGCTATTTAATTGGATGTTTCCACTAATTTATGGTTTACTTTTGGTTAGCAAAGAATCCATGTGCTCACATCATGTTTTTCATTATCCTGAACAGCCTGATTATGTTGTTTTATGCCTCTGCATGCATTCAACCTGAGATCAGCTGCTGAGCTGTGGGCATCCATGCTCAAATCAAAAACATGAAATGCAGAAGAAACCAGTCAGTATAAAGGAGTCAGAAAGGCTTCAGCAAGTTAACAGCTTTATTGTAAACACAGAGTGTTGTCAGGAATTGAGACAAATGGTAAAGCCAAGTGTGCTTGAGAGCTTTTCTCTGACAGTCCCTAAACAAAGGTTGCCTTTGCTCTATGACCCCTTCACGTCTGGTTTTCACTGCAAACCCACAGGGAGATGTGGAAATGTGATTGTAGTGCAGGAGCTGGAATGCTTGGAAGTGTTTGGAATGACTGTGGGTTTATTGTTTGAAATGTCCCTTGGCAGGTGGGACCAAGGCAAGCTCACACAGAGAAGGCATCACTTATGATGTGTAACAATGATGCATCTTAACACTTGTGTTTGCACCACTCCTATGCCCTTTTCTATTTTTAATAGGAGAGCTTAAGAATTGTACAATTCTTCTCTGGTTCAAAGCAGATTAGCTGAACTGGATTTGGTGGAAGTGTTCTCAGTTACTGTCTGTCCCAGAGTTAGAAATAAGCAATATTTTTAGATACAACTTGAGTACAAAATATTAATTTGCGGTCTTGAGTAGGAAAGATCTTCAAGAAGAGTGTCTGTTGTTGGTACCATAATAATTCTGCAATGTGTAATGGCAAATTAACAGCAGAAATGGGTAAAGATACTGCCCACGTGGATTTCTGCTGTAATTCCATACTAGTTTTTAATTGTTTGAGATAATTGTAGTATTTGAGATAATTGTAGTACTTCTTTTTACCAGTGTGCTTCTTTATCAAAATACCTGCTTGGCTTACAGACTGAAAACCAGTTTACAATATGCAGTGTGAAAACTATTACATGAAAAATTTTACAGTAACTGTGAATAGTTTGGTTTGGGAGACTAAACTTCCGAGGTTTCTGTCTCAGGTTGCTCTTTATGGCCTAATTCCAATATTAGTCTCTGTACTTTTTTGATTTGTGAGCTTTCAGCTAAATGACATTTGCAGCCATTAGAACTTGGCTTTGTTTTGTCAAAGTCTGCAGAGTTATTCCAGGTTGGCTGAGGATTTTGGCCTGCATAACTTTCAGTGTTTTGAAGCCTTGAGAATTTTCTACTCTGAAAGGAATAAACTTCTGCAAGAAGTCAGGCAAGAGATGCAGGAGCTTTAAAACATCAGTATACAAAAGATACTAAACTCATGTGTGCTTTTGGATTGAATTTTTCTGATTAATGTCCTGGTCTTTAAATTACCACAACTTTTTATATAAAATGCTTTCAAATGTAAATTAGTGTAAGCAGTTGGGAGAATATGTGCAGAGAACAGTGGAAAAAATCAGCTATGTGCTGTATAGGATGTCCTATGGGAAACAGCTGCTGGAAGGAGGATAATCCTTCCAAGGAAATCCCTAATGAGCAGTATTTTGTCCAGCTAGACGTTGTCTCTCTCTATGGATGTACATATAGGAAATGATTTTCCACTACAGTCCCTGGGATGTATAATGCAAGAACCTGATGGGTGTAAAATCCTCCTTTAATGCTCTAAGGTCGTAATTTATAGTTCCATTTGATGTTTAGGTAAGATGCTTGCTCTATCAAATATGGTGATTAGTCCCTCTTGAATATGAGAGAGGGATTTCTGGCAGCGGAATTCTGTTTGACTGCAAAGCCTTGGAGGCTGCAAAGAAATCCTTCATACAAAAAATGTCTCTATATAGTTGCTCATCCACCAGATTCTAAAAAGAACCTCTAAGCTGTCAAGAAGTACAATATGATAAAAGCAGCAATGATGAAAAGGAAATGGCACCTTGCAGCTGACCGTATAAAAGCACAGATTCCTCCTGGGACTTCTGCATATAAAAGATAGGTTTCACTACTTTTCTAAGAACACTGGATCACATTAACTTATTCAAATAGGAGGTCAGATCACAGTGTTTAGGTTTAAAGCTGTCCCACACAGCCCTTGATAAGAAAAAATTGACAAATCACACTTTTGAATAAACTCATTTTAATCCTTTTCTTCCTTTTGAAGTAATAAAAAATATCCCTGTCACGCAGTTGCCATTGCATTTAATGGCTGTCATTTAGTGAAATGGAAAAATATCAGAACATAATACCTTCAAATATGGCTAATAGCATTTTACATGAGGAAAAATACTTTTATTTTACATGAATATGGCTGTTTCTCTATGATTATTGAGAATTTAGCTGCTTTGCCTATTGCAGCAGAGTGATAAGAACAGATATGATTCTCTCCCATCATCCATGTATAAGAATAGATTACTGTTTACATTTTCATAGTTTTCAGAGCTCAATAAATTCTTTGCCAATTATCACTTTATACTGTTTTTATATGGTATAGTAAGCAAAATATGCCAAATTGTTATATTTTAAAATAATGCAGTGATTGTGTTTGGACCTGTTGTTTTAAGTGTGCTTTTATCCCAGAGTACATCACCCTTGAGACTTATGGCAATGCTGTTGTATAAATGGACATTGACCTGTTGTAATTTAGCATTAATTATATATCTGGAATTACAGGTGACATCCACATCAGTATCAAATGAGTTCTGAGTGATTAAACTCACTAACATTTCTAATTAACCTGGGGTGCACTGGACACATCTGAGTTGCACACATGACCTGCAGCCCCACTGCAAATCAGCTGCTCAAGAGGTGACCCCACAAAGCAGTGAAAGGACCACCCATGTGCTGAGCTGACACTTGGAAGAGCCCAAGAGAATCAGGTTTGATTGAGATCCCCTCCTAAAGAGCATCAAACAACTGCAGAGTCAATAACAAGGTGTCTTTGGAAGGCTAATCCTGCTCTGTTCTCACGTCTTTGCCTTCCTTGTGCCAGCCACGGCTGTACCCCAGGAGGGAATCAGACTTGGATTTGTGGGGAAGGTGCAGCAGATCAGCTCTGAAGTTATTGTGAGTGGTGTCAGGACAACACAGAATCCTGAGTCATGGCAGGTTTTAGCTAGATTTGAGCATGGGATAGTCCAGTCCACAGCTGATTTTTTTTTCTTGGAGCACTGTCTGAAATCTCCAGTTTCCTTTGCAAATGGTGGCTAAAAATATAAACAGTAGAAAGAAGAAAATGCTCAATTATTAAAACTAGGAATGGCTTATGGTATAAATACTGATACTATTTCTATATACAGATTTTAGTCCCCATTTTTCTATGTTGTTCTTTGTTCTATGTAACTTGAGGAGCACTGTTTTTAACATGAACCTCAGTCAGATTGTTGTTGCCCCCTAATGTGTCCACTTTGTCAATTGTGTGTGAGTGCCACGGAAGAGTAAAAATGAAGAGTTCCATGGGGATGAAATTGGCTGTTCTTCTCATGAGTCAGTGAAGATGCTGATTTCTAGAGAGTTTCTGGTGCTTTTGTGGTTCATAGCAGAAAGGAAACTACTGCCTCATGTTATTTTTGTGGGTTTGGAAGTTCTGACTTGGAGAAAAAAGAGATTTAAACCTGTCCAATATAGAAGAATGTTGAGCAAGGATAAGGAACAATAATTGCAGATATGTTATTGTGTAGTATCTTTCAGAATGTGAACTAATTTTGTCTTCTGTATTTATCATTTATCCAGTGCCTCCAGCAACATTTTTTCACATCTAGTTGGTATGATAAGACACCACAGACTTTTAGATGTACAGGTAGCCCTCACTTTAAACACTGCTTAAAATTTGAATTGATACTTCATAGATTAAAATACCAGTGACATCACATTGAGTTAATAAGTGGGCAAGTATAAGGATGATATGTATGTGCATAAACTTTCCTGTCTATTAATTTTTTTCACCATGTCACAAATGTCAAATATGAAACCTTAAGCTACAGTGCTGCTTTCTAATGCAATATGTTCCCCTTGTGACTGCATCTATGGGATAAAAGGATTTGTTTTTCATCATAGGCCAAATTAAATTTTAATTGCCTGTGAAAATACAAATGTCAAAAGCAAATCTTTGAGCCAAGATTATGATCCTTTGTCACAGATGTTATGTCCCCATTTAAAAGTAAAATAAGTGTTTTCTTCACATCAAGTATGTTTTCTAAAGAATATCCTGAAGTTTTGTTTCAAATCAGTGCTAAGTATGTGATGTGTGTAGTTGATAGTAGGGGATAATATCAATTTGTTTGATATCAGGAACTGCTGTGCTTATTGTGTCAGGTTTTTTCATGTCCCATCATCCTGAGAGGACATCAAATGGCACATAATCTATACTTTGTTAAATGATACAGTGTGGCATGTAGAGTTTGCCCCCAGCTGATGAGGAGTTCTGTATGCAAAGGAGAACTTTCTGAGTGGATATAAATTAATGAGTCTGCACTGTCCTTAATGCTGAGTGTTCCGGAATCAACCTGGAGCTTCTTTTTGCTTAACTAGAATTCTCACATATTTCCTGTAATTAAAAGCTGTCCTTCTCAGAAATGCTGGTTCAAAGCCACTTTTGGGAATATTGATTGTTTTCTGGGCTGATCCCACAGCATGGGCAGAGGGGAGGGGGAGATTCTGCCCCTCTGCCCCCTCAGGTGAGACCCCTCTGCAGAGCTGCCCCCAGCCCTGGGAACAGCACAGCAGGGACATGGAGCTGCTGCAGAGAGTCCAGAGGAGTTATCAGAGGGATGGAGCAGCTCCTATAGGGAGACAGGCTGGCAGAGTTGGGGCTGTTCAGCCTGGAGAAGAGAAAGTTGTGCTGGAGACCTCACAGCACCTTCTGGGATCTGAAGGGGCTACAGGGGATCTGGTGGGGGACTGTTCATCAGGAGCTGCAGTGACAGGACAAGGGGGAATGGGTTCAAACTGACAGAAATTAGGTTAAGATTGGATATTTGGAAGAAATCCTTCCCTGTGAGGGTGTGGGACCCTGGCCCAGGTTGCCCAGAGAAGCTGTGGCTGCCCCTGGATCCCTGGAAGTGTCCAAAGCCAGGTTGGAGGGGGCTTGGAGAAACCTGAGCTAGTGGAAGGTGTCCCTGCCCATGGCAGGGGGTGCAATGAGAGGAGCTTTAAGGTCCCTTCCAACCCAAACCATTCTGTGATTCTATGAAATACAACTCAGTAGCTGTTTCATACCAGGAGGGGCTGGTTTGCTGTGACTTGAACATGTTGTTTAAAATGCTGTTCATTGCAGCTAAAACTGTAAAAAAAAAAAAAATAGTAAAGATAATCCCTCATCCTTGTACTGGGTACCCTGCTCTGTGCAGCATTGAAAGAGTCTTTCCTCAGGGCACAGAGGATCTGTGCAGATCCTGACCATGAGGGGGACCTGCCTTTTTTGGTCTTCAGAGATTTGCTGTGGGTTTTGTTGAGAGGAAGGAACTCATTCATTATTTGTTCTTTCACAGGCAACTGTGATGATCATGTGAGGGCTTGCTGCTGAAATTTGATATAATGGGAAAAGCTGGGGGCTGTGTCGTTGCTGGGAGCTGCATTTAGAATCTCCTGCACCACGGTGGACCTGCCAGGGGATATGAACAGTGCAGCACAGCCCTGCTCTTCCTCACATACATGGACTGATAATTCCTTGGTGCTCACTCTCTTTGGATTGGGATCACTACAGCAGCGATGACTTCTGTGAATGGCAGAAAACGGAGGATATTATTTTTAAGTCTGTAGGAAAGCAGACATGAATGTAACGATTGTTTCATTCAATTATCATTCAAATATGGCATGTAATTGTAAACCTTATGGAACTATGAAAGTGGAAATTTATAATGATGCAGTCTTAATTTTATTAATTTAATCCATAAAGCAGATATTACACCAAGACAGACATCAAATTAAAACTCTCAGACTCTAATTAGCTTTAGAAGTCTCTTATGTCTAATTTATATGGCTGTCATAATTAATTCAAATACTGATTTTAACCTGGCCATGATGCAGAAAACTCTATTCAGTAGCAACCATTAAAAAGTATTTAGATCTTTTTTTTAACCCTGTTTTAATTTAGTGTAAGATGTCCAATTGACTTACACGAGTTGGACCATGTTAAGGTACTTTATAGGAAAGAGAACTTGAAAAGATAACCATACCACATACTATTACGATTGCTTGGCCTGTCATGCAGAAGCAATGCATTGAAGCACAGGTTTCTGTGTTCTTTGTAGTAGATAAAACAATTTTCCAAATGTCCTTTGGACGACACCATAAAGTTTTGAATTTGCAAAGGTACCTTTGTGCTCTTTTTGCCTAAGGTGATGCAGGAGCAGAATTTCAGAGTCTGTGGACCAGATTCACTAAAGGATCACAGAAACTCATGCAGAAATCTCAGGATCAGCTGCTGTGTAGTGTTTAAAACTCTCTTGGTATGCAGAGTTCTCTTTCTGTGTGTGTCCTAAACGCATCAGGCTTTGAGCAGTGCAAGGCCCATCATGCAAAATTTAATCCAAGTTCTGGAATCCATTAATTATTCCACCTAATGCCCTAGTACAGCTCATTTCAGTGGATGTTTTCTGACTGAGCCCTGTTGATTAGCCTTCTAAAAGTTTAGTTATGGGATCTTTCTATTAATGGCTTAGAGAGGAATGAGTAGCAGCATCCACCTATTAAGTTTCTCCAGTTGGGCAATTTCATCATTCAGTAGGTAGACTGATCATCCAAAAAGTTGAAAAATGCATGTTTTATTTCTTATTTAGTTACAGAATGTTGGAATCAACACCAGCAATGTTTTCAGGAGCCTGTCCAATCCCTGTAGGCCAAACCTCTCTTCCTGGGGCTGGGAACTGTGATAGAGATTTATGGGTCTGTACAAGGAGGAAAATAACAGTGTTTGGGTTGTGTTGGCTCATTGCTGCCTCTTGCCTTTGTGTGTGTTCCTGGGTGCCACTAACAGCAATCTTTTTAAAATGAAATCTTATTGAGATAAACACCTGGAAACCTGCTCTTTAAAAGTTGTAGATACGTGTGGAGTTCAGTTGCACTTAAACCTAGTCAGAGATTTCAGGCTTTGAAATTTGCACATTCAACCTGGTTACTCCAGCCCTTAAAGTGCCTCGTGGGGCTGCTTTGAATGACACCCTCAGCTGGTGTACACCTGCACCTTCACTCCCTTGTATGACTGTATCAAGTGTCTCCAGCTATTTCTGCATGGGAAAGTAAAGAAGAATTGGTGAGTTATCACTTTGATGGTTGCTAGATACTCTGCAAATAGATATGTACAATTTTCCAGTGGATTTGGAACGTTTTTCCTTTGCTTATATAGTCTTTATAATATTATGAAGCTGAAGCTGAGTGTTTGGAAATTTAGGTTTATACTTAGTTTAGGATACTCATCTGCAGGTTTCTCATTTCTGGTCCATCAGAAAGCAAGAACTAAATCTGTCTGGTCTGACTTTACTGCAATCTTTCTCAAATGTGTAAGTCTTAAAAATTGGAAAAATCCTTTTACTACTTCCAAAATGAAACTTTTTTTTTCATTTAAGCAAAGAGGCCATATAGTAGTGCAATAGGTAATTGTGTGAAAATGAGTTTAGGAAAACCATGCCAACATAAAGACAGTCATATAACACTAATTATCAGGTTCTTGGCATACAAGAGCTGTCACATTTTCCCACTGAAAATATGGACACTAAGCATCAGAATAAAGGGAAGGGAAAACAATAACAACTGCAGAAGCGTGGAAAAGCTGTATTCTTCCTTGCTGGATGTAATAAAGAGCTTGCATATGAGTCCTCATTCATCATGTAAATGAATGGAGTAATTTGTTAAACGTATTTCACAGATGTGAAAAGAAGTTTTAACTGTCTTCACTAAAGTTTATATAGGATTTCTCAACTTGTGTGTTTTTCCTGAAATTACTTCCCTTCAGACTGAGAGGGGAGGAACCCACCCCACATTTATTTTTATATCTATTGCAGCTGGCTTGGTTTTTTGTGGGTTTTTTTTTTGGTTTGTTTTTTTTTTTTTGTGGAGTAGTTGATTTGGATCAATTTATGGTGACACAGCATCTGACTTCAGATGAGGGGGGGAGGTGTTTTTGCTGTCTGGGATTTCAGAGGTATTGTCTCTAATGATTAATGTGAAGGAAAACCTGACACTTTAAAGCCTTCTAAACAGTTAATAGTCTTGACAGATAGTGCAGTGGGGTATTTTTTAAATGTTTGCAAATAGGGACAGATTTGTGGTCAGTATAAAATGTAATTTTCTCTCACCAACGTTAGAAAACACCACATGAGAAGGAGCAGTTAAGGGGATTCTTCACTTCAGGACTTTTTAATGATTTTTAAGAGATACCTGTGACCAACTCCATACTGTTCTGAGAAACATGAAAAAAAAAGGGGGATTCATCTGAATTTAATAGACTTTTTGCTCTATGGAGGCTGCCTTTTGGCCAAGCCTGTGTGACATGTTTCCCTCTCATCTGTAGCTGTCTTTTAGAAAGTTCAAGCTTTTCTGTGCCCTATCTTGTCTTCTAGGCAAGAGCCAGGCTGTTTCCTTCACCTCCCTGATTTAACATTCATACTTCATGGCTGTCTTAAAGTGCTTCTCAAATCTCGTTCAAATCATATTTTTCCTACACTTTTTAATCTGTTATTGCCAGTCACTCAGCTTATCACTCTGCCAAGCTCAGCTCACTCTCCAAGTCCCACAGCTCATTCCGAATGCCAAGAACCTTTCCCCAGAACAAGTTTGTTGTGCTTAAAACAAAAATGAAAACATTGCCATCCTCTAATTTTTTTCAAGAGTTCCATAGAGAAATTCAAGATGTTTGCTGTGGAATTGGCCTATTTGGAACTATTTAGACTGAGCTGAAAAACACAGACCCACAGACTGATGTCAGTCTGGCATTTCCCCTTTAGTCATCCACATGATGCCTGCTATGTGTGAATTCCGAGGAAAAGGCTGGCATCAGGAATAAATTGGGCAGAAATTCAGGATATTGGTTTCTTACAGAACAGTGGCACAAAATAGTAATTTGTTGAGAAATGGATCTATGTGAAATATTGTAGATTCAGGTCAGGAGCTGGTTCAAGCTGGGGGAATACTCATGGAATCAGCAGAACAGCACTCCCACCCATCTTGGCTTCCTCTCACTTGATCCCCTCATCCAGATCGTCTATAAAGATGTTAAACAGGACTGGGCCCAACTGGATGTGGCACCATTTACCACAAGTACCCAGTGTAACACAATTTAACTGCTCCAGCACAGGCACAACAGGACTCGAGTTCCTGGAACACAGCAAGCAGTCAAACTCAGTAATTGCACAGGGAGTGTGTTTTTACCACTGATTAGAGCAGAAGTGCATATGTTTCCTTGTAGCTGCTAGAAACATGAGGGAGGATCTGAGTAACTTAACAGTGGGAGAGGGATAGGAAACAAACTATGACTATTGCAGTTAGCAAAGGAGTGGAAGTCTAAATGATGGTGGTAAATAAATGAATCAATAGAGAGGAATGATCCTTGTTAATTTATTCCTGCAGAATGATTCCATGTTTTTTGTGTTGGTTTTTGTCCTAAAGGATACAGAAAACTGTAGCTCATACTTTTATCACCGACATGACCTCTCAAGACTATCAGTATTTCAGAGCTGGGTAACACTTCAATCACAGTGAAATACTGGAGGTAGCACATATGGAATTCCTTTGGTGTACTCCTGTGACTCCAGAGTGCAGCAGAACTGGCAGTCTGCATTGTTACACTTGTCATGATATACATGAGAAGTGTTCTGTGCAGGATCATTGGGGGTCATGGCATTTGCAATCACAAAAAAAGGAAGAAAAGAATTTAACCCCACACATAAAAGCTGTTTGAGGAAAGAAGTTCTCTGAGTCTCCATAAAACCATTACAGCTAAAGTTTAAAATTAAATATAATATTGTAAATGCAAGTCTACAGTGCTTATTTGGAGAATTAAAAATGAATGTATTAATATTTACAGCTATAGCCAGCTACTGCCATGCATACTCCAGGCATACTTTTGAATTTGGATATTTTTTTTTAATTGCTTATTTGTTTAAACAAACAGATGTAAATACATACACATTCAGCCTGTCTTTTCATAACAGTTATGGATAGGTTAAATTAAGGGTACAGAAGCTACTTACAGAGGAAAGTGTGTGTGTGAGGGGAAGGATGGACTTAAGTGCCTGGGATCAAACCTGCCTCACAATGCCAAATTTTAGATATAGGTCAGATGGAAAAACTGAGATCATATTCTTTCTGAGTCAATAGTTTAATGACCTGCCACCAGGGCACTGATTTTCTTCATAGGACTTCATATTAGATCGTAGAACGGCCTGAGTTTGAAGGGACCTTAAAGCTCCTCTCATTCCACCCCCTACCATGGGCAGGGACACCTTCCACTGTCCCAGGTTGCTCCAAGACCCTCCAACCTGGCCTTGGACACTTCCAGGGATGGGGCAGCCACAGCTTCTCTGGGCAACCTGTGCCAGGGCCTGCCCACCCTCACAGGGAACAATTTCTTCCCAATATCTCACCTAATCCTGTTCTCTGTCAGTGTGAAGCCATTCCCCCTTGCTAACATTCATTGGAAACAATCAGCCTGCATTATCCAGAGCATGTTTTGTTTCCTTTGTTGTGTGTGAGATGTTTTGGTGATGTGGGTGGGTTTAGATTCTGTTGTTATGGCTCACAAGAGATTCTCATGAAAGGCAGGTGAGGCCCTGGCACAGGTTGCCCAGAGAAGCTGTGACTGCCCCTGGATCCCTGGAAGTGTCCAAGGCCAGGTTGGAGGGACTTGGAGCACCCTGGGCTAGTGGAAGGTGTCCCTGCCCATGGCAGGGGTTTAGATCTAGATGACCTCTAAGGTTCCATTCCAGATGAAGCCATCCTATGAATTTGCCTCACTTCAGTACAAGGAGATACTTCAGAAGTGCTGTAGGAGTTGCTTTCTTCTCCTCAGTCACTTTTGTCTACTTGCAGCGCTCCAGCATTACCGATGTTGACAATCCATTAAAATAGTGCTCAGAAATAGGAAATAATTTAACATTGCCTCAGGTTGAAACACCTGGTTCAAGTGCAAATTGTATTTGTATTATCTTACAGCTTGTAGTAGCAGTACAGGGAGGAGGGGAAACAGTCTGGTACACTTTTCCTAAAATTCATTTAGATGTCAAGTTTTCGGAGGCAAGTTTTGAGTTCAGAGCTTCTCTCTACAGTCCAATGCACTGCCTGGAAGCTTTTGTTTAGAAAGCTTTGTTTGCAGCTGCCTTTAGCCGTGAGCATGACCTGTGATGCTGCTCTCCTTGTCTGTTTTGTCAGGATCTGGAGATGTGGAGTTGTCTTCTGTCCCTCACTAATCTCATGCCTTGTCAGTTCATTGACAAGACACGGGTGCTTTGCTAAATTCAACAGAAGCATTTACGGATCTCGTAGATTCAAAAAGTTCCTTCCTCAAAAAAAAAAAAAATCAGTAAAAACCTATTTTTGAGACTTTAATCTTAAGAGAGATGATTCAACTGGGTTGTTTTTTTTTTTTCTCCTGTCATTACTGAATATCTCTCTCCTACATAGCAGTGAGAAATAATTTTTGAGTACCTTTCGAAGGAGTTCTGGCTGTAAGAAAAGTCATAGCAAGCAATTACTTACATATATTGTTTCCTTTTTATGAGTGACTTAAATGTAAATAGACTATGAGTTTAAAAAAAAAAAGCTTTTTTTTCATTAATAACTTGGTTTTGTTTTAGGCCAGTGTTGGGCAACAGTTTTTAAGAGTTTTTAAAAAGTAAGAACAAAGTCATGCTTAGAGGCACACCTAGCAGCATTTCTAGGTTAATACTTAATATTTTAAGCTTTAATTTTAGAATTGCATTGTCTGGTTAAAGTGTATGGATTCAAAATTTAGTATTTTATACCTTTTTTGTTAGCTTTTCATGGTATTCCTCAACTATGTTTTGTTTATTCTTATTAAACAAACAAACTTTTTGCTAGATTGGGGTCAAAATATGAATGCCCAGGGAATTAAACACTATTAATAAAGACCTGAATCTTCATTTGTATAAATAAAACTGCAGGAATTTGATGAATGGACAAATCTGGATGACCCCTGCTGTTTTGCCTGGTGTTGCAGGGTGTTAATCTTTGAATACCATCAGAGTTTCTGTTGCCATAAACTGCTCCATTAGAGACTAAGATAATTTTTTTTTTTAATCAACATAATATTTGCACCACAGGAAAAAAAAAAAAAGGTAAAGAAGAAAGAAAAAGCTAGGAAAAAACAATACACCAAATTCTCAAAATAGGTTTTTTTCTGTTTTTCATTTTTTACCTCGTGTTTAAAATTCTAACAGCGAGACATAGGGAACTCCAAATGTGTCTCATATTTTGACTTGATGCTTTCAGGCTAAAAGGAGGTTGTATTTCAATCTGACAAATGATTATTTTTGTGAATTATTTCCTTGTGCTCACGAGGATTAGAGTAACAAAAGAGAGGTAATTTAGATTTTAAGAACCTAGTGCTCAGTTCCTTTTTGGATGAGTCGGAAATTAAAGAAATTAAAAATGAATGTAAGAATGAATTAGAGATAAAAGGGGGCAAACATAGGAAAAGGAGTGGTTAAAAACACAAAAGTAGCTAGAAAAGACTTCAGATACACTTTCAAGAAATCTCTGAGGGTTTTGTGTGTGTGTGTGTCTTCTTGGGGACATCTGGATTTTTAAACATTATTATTGTTTATTTGTTTTCCTTTTTTCTTCTTCGGCTATATCTAATCTTGCTGTGTTCCTTTGACAGACCTGTCTGGACTCTGAAAGTATCCAGGCTGATGCTTTAATAACTGCTGCTTCTCTGCTGTTTCTCACTGCTTTGAGTTGTGTGACCCTCTGGTTTTATGTTAATGAATAGCCGGTGGGACGTGTGAAAGCCACGTGTTCCCAAACTAAAACACCGTTGCCATCTGGGAGGTTTTTTCTCAGATTGTAAAAACAGGTTCAATATAATCATAAATTTGTTTTCTGCCTGCAGTGTTCTTGTTGGCTTTAAACGGGAAAACAGCACTGTAGTTTAAGTAAAAATTAAATTAAATCAGTAGATGGTGCTATAATCTTACTTTTAGCTTGTTAGTGCAACAAGTCTTGAGAGACACAGTGCATGATTTCTTTGCAGCTTTGAAAAGGAAACTTATAAAAATGTAATCAACAGGATGCCATAATTATTTTACATGTTTGACATTTACAATATTTTAATATGGCCTTCACTCTGAAGGCAGTGCTATATTTAGGTGTAGCTCTTGACGAGTCTACTGGGCAAGTGAGTGGTGTGACTGTGAAGAAAATGCAGATTTGAGTGTGCCCGCTGTGGCTTTTTTCCCAGCTGTGCCCGGGGTTTGCTGTGCTCCCAAACATCCCAGGGGTTCCCTCCTGTGAGGAGAGAAGGAAATCTGCTGCTTCATTTGAGAGTGCACATCTCCCTGGAACCCAGGAGGTCTCTGCATGCTCCACGCCTCTCTTTCTCCTTACCAGGTCTTTCTTCTCAGAGGGCAAAGGCAGAGAGTATTTTTGGAAGTTTGCCCTCTGTGTTTGTCCTCTTTGGGGAAGAGGAGTTGCAAATGTAACCTGGTGTCATGGTGACCCCCTGGGAAAGGCGGAGTGTTTGTACCCTCTCACTCTCTGATGTGCACGATCTGCTACTTATGGCTAAACCCCATTTATTTAAATATATGAAGCTGGAAGAAGTGGTCGTGATAAGAATTCAGTTGTCGCTTGAAAACGGATTCAAAATTTAGGGAATTAAGTAGCAAGCAGATGCTGCATCTGGTGGGGAATGACACTGCTAGCAGGCTTATCCTGGGTAATCTACAATTTGTGTAGCATGAGAGCTGTAAAAGTCAGCATAGCTACCATCAAGGAATGGTAAATGTAAATTGAAAAACAAATATTCCTGAAGTCTTTTTATTCTCTAGAATTTAAAGCATTCCCTTGTCCTTGTGGGGACTCATGTGGGACATCTGAGCAGGAGCTGTGGGTGTGAACGTTGTACAGTGTTGGTGATGGACAGGATGAACTGGTCACTGTGCTGAGCTCGGGATGCTTTTGGTGAGAGTTTGTCAGATTTTGGTGTCACCTCTGCTTTCCTCCTACCTGTGCATGAATCCTGCCCTGCCCTGGCCCCTGTGCAGTCATACACATTAACAGAGAGCACAATGCCCTTTATGCAGGTGGCAGAGCTGTGGGAGTGTACAAGGTTCCCTCAGGAGTGCAGTTCCCCAAATGTACTCGTGCTCTGAGAGCAGGTGGCACTGGAGAGGGAAAGAATTTACTCGCACCTTGTGTTGCATTTCTGTTTCTTTTGCCATTGCAGATTTGGTCCTTTCAGGGAGGGGTGGCAATGATAATTGCTATAAGCCTCTGGGTGTATTAAAACTCTCATAGTAGCAGCAAGTATGTATTCAGTTAAATTGCACACCTCTGTCAATGAGACATAAAGACATAAGTAATTTATGCTGGTACAGTGAGGGGACTTGAAAAGGAACTGTTATGGTAGAGTTGCTGTTGTTTTGAATAGAATGTTTCTGTTCTGGAAAGAGAAACACAAAGTTTTAGTCCATCAACAAAACCAGCAAATACTACTGGTTCTGCCGTGTTTCATACTGGAAGTTTTGGGTAAGGCAGCAGATAAAGTAGTTTTTCTTGGCATTGATGCCACATGGAATATTGCCTCCAGCTCTGGGGAACAGCACAGCAAGGACATGGAACTGCTGGAGAGTCCAGAGGAGGCACCAGGATGGTCAGTGTTGGAGCCTCTGCTGGGAGGAAAGGCTGGGAGAGTTGGGATTGTTCAGCCTGGAGAGGAGAAGCTTTGGAGTGACCAAATTGTGGCCTTGCAGGACCTGAAGGGAGCCTGCAGGAAACTTGGAGAGAGAGACTATTGACAAGGGTCTGGAGTGACAGGATGGGGGAATGGTTTCAAACTGACAGAGGGCAGGGTTAGATGGGATATTGGGAAGAAATTCTTGGCTGTGAGGGTACTGAGGCCCTGGCACAGGTTGCCCAGAGAAGCTGTGGTTGCCCCATCCCTGGAAGTGTCCAAGGCCAGGTTGGAGGGGGCTTGGAACAACCTGGGCTGGTGGAAGGTGTCCCTGCCCATGGCAGGGGGTGGAATGAGATGATGTTGAAGGTCACTTCCAACCCAAACCATTCTATGGTTCTACATCCAAGATGTTTTCACTTCTGTTTTAAGAACATGTAGGATGTTGAACTGCTCGGAGGGAAGGTTCCCATGTTGCAGTCAGTCCCTTAGCACAGTCTCTGGGGGTGCTTGAACAAGTTATGCAGTTAGAGGCCCTTTTTTGTGACAGTACTACTTGTGACAGTAGTCACAGGAACACTGAACAGTTACTAGTACATTAGATTATTAAAATATTCAAATTTTTATGCTAAGATGTGAATAGCTGCACTAGATGCAGGATCATTTTAACTGTGGGGGAGCCTTAATGTGGCTCTTAAACGACCACTGAAGATCTTATGGAGCTTATGTGAGGTCTCATCTGTAGCACTTAATTGGAGAAAAGACTCTGGAGGTCCCTAAAGCCAGCATGCATTATAAAGTACAAGATTTTTTTCCCCTCAAGAAGATCTTCACTTGTGGGAAGATCCTGAAGGGAGTATGTGACTAATTTTTGCTTGGGAAACGAGGGCTATAAATGCAATACATGTAATACAAATCCTAACTCTGTAAAGGTTAACTGTATAAAAAATTATATTTTGTTTTATTTTATGTTGCTGATAGTTATTTCTTTTATGAGAGTTGCAGATTGCTCCCAAGCAAAGATACATTGCAATAACACACAAGTTCATTGTATTGTTAGGAAGTGGCTCATTATAACCTCATCTTATCATATAAACCACCAGCTCAGGGATGCATTAAAGCACTTAGATTGTGCCTTATGGGCCTGCACAAGAAACAGATTAATGCTTGTGAAATCATATTTTAATTTTTAAATATTCTTTCAAGATGAAAGGAATCCTCTTAGTGCTGTGGGTAAGCAATATTTTAAATCTGTGCAATTGTAATGTGGTTATTAATTTAATGTATTATTCTCATACAAAAACACATATTACCATGGGTCTGGTTTAAAGTGACAATATTGCAGGCACTAAGCATTCCTTTTCTGAGCAAATATAGTAACACAGTCAGTCAAACCCAAGCAATTAGTTTGGTTTACTTTCATGTAGCAGTGTACATTCTGGTGCACTGGAAAGCACTTAATTGTTCTTAATATAGTTGTATTTTATATGAACATGGCCAAGTGTAAAATTCCTGTATACACTGGGAAGGGGGAAAAAGCTAAGCATGAAATCTTTGAGATCATGTGATGTAACTATACAATATTCTTCTCTTTGTGAAAACAAAAGGGGACTTGTGAAATACATAATCCTAGTTAGAAATGGAATTTAAAAAATCAAATATGCAGTAGACACCTCTAAATTCTTCTTTTTACCTCCGGAATTATCACTTTTAAATTAGAATGGAATGGACCAGGCATTCAATCCTGAAATTCAGTGTCTCTTCTGAGCATTCTGAGAGACAACTAATGACTCCATTTATTCCAAAGAAGAATGAAGGAGTGAAAACCCACCACCACCACAAAAAAAACCAAACCCAATTAGCAAGAATTTGTAAATGGTTTGCAAGTGGTTCAGAATTAAAAATACAACTGAACTTCCAAAATTTGTAAGAGTTGCAGCTGCCTTCAGGTGAGCAGCCTTTTTCCAGTTGTTCATGGAAGGATACGACCTCAGTTGTCTACAGCTGTAGGGAACAATATAATGATAGAGAAGATAATATTAAACCCAGAATTAATCGTGCCAGTTAATCCAAGGAATATAAGAAACTGAGTTCCTTGATTGCATTTTGTTGATCCTGCTCTCCCTTCTGTGGAACTCCAGCAGGGAATTGTAGTCAAGCTGCACCATCAGTCTCGTAAAGGTGCTACTGAAATGGGAATAGATCCTTAAATATAATAAAAATCCTCCCTTACTTCTTCATATTGTCAGATGGCACTCATGAGGAAAATGTTTACTGTACAAACAGAAACTTGTTTACCAGTATTTTACAGTTGTAACACTTCTGCTTTGAAAGAGCAAAAATAAATACTTAAGGTAATCTGAGGAAGCTCTTTAGGCAGAAATTTCTGCTGAATAAGAGGGAGGTTTTCTTTCCTTTTTTCCTTTTTATTATTTTTTTTTCTTGAAAGACTGCAAGAGCCCAATTTTGGACTCACTTTTTGAAGATTAAGATTTAAAGTCTGATTGAGAGTAGTGTGACTGGAAAGAAAGATAGTCAGGTCTTTGTGTGCATCCTCCCACACACCCCTCCCTCTCCCTTGGGATTGTCTCTCTTGGGCAGTGTGATTTGTCCTGAGATAAGAACTCCAGGTGGGAACTGCAGAAAGAATATGAAGAGGGAATGTTCAGGAGGTGGAAGCAGAGTCAACCATTAAAAAACCAGTTTCTCTCTACCTGTAACACTGTTTTCTTTACAGAGGGTTGATGCTTGGATTCCAAAGGGTCTGTGTCTGATTACTTGTTAATTCATATTTGGGTGTTAATTGTTATTGAAAATTATTTTATTTTAAAGTTTTATTCCTATCAGCAAATCAATGACTGTGTTAGACATGAGCCCAGTGACCATCCTGGCCTTCCAAACACACTCTGTAGTGGTAAACTAGAGTAGATTCAGGAAGGAAAAAAGGCCAGGAGGGGAAATCAGCAACTGGACTGGTCCATAAAGAAAATATTAAACCATCTTGCCTGATTGTCTTTGCCAGCACTAATTCTCTTGTTAACAATTTTAACAAGGGGACAGATTTCTTTAGGAAGCTGAAGGAATGATGGCATATCACATCTTTGAAAATTATGGCAGTATTAATGGATCAGTGTAGAGAGTGAGAAACTCAGACCATTAGAATAAACAGAGCCCAAATTCCACCTTTCCTCATTCACAGTATTAAAGGCAAGGACAGTACTGGAACACTCCTGAGAAAAATACTTTGCTTCTGCTTGTACTTGCCTAACTTTTTCAAACATAACTTTATTATAGGAGAAGCTCAGTGTTCACCATGAAAATATGAACATTATATGAAAGGAACGAGAGAATGGATTTCCAGTTCTTTCTGTTTGGAAAAACTGAAAGCTTGTTCCTGAAATGATCACTGAATTCCTTTAGAAGTATGACAAACTTCAGCAGTTTACATCTATTTTCCTAAATTACCGTGTCATTTAAAGCTCTTCAGATTATTATTTGTTACACACACAAAAAGAGCTGCTTTTTGAGATACACTTTCTGTCACAGGCTAAAGGCATAACCAGAATAATTACACATTACAGGGTTGTAAGAGGATTCACATGTAGCACATAACCTACAACAGCATCACTTGTTAATGCCTGTGAGTGTTCAAACTTGAATATGAGTTCTGCTCTGAAATAGTTCAGGATTGTTTGGTCTACATTACATTTTAATTAGAAAAAAAATTAATTTTCAAGTCAAGTAAAGGAAATATAAAAGATATGTGGAAAAATCTTTTTTTAAACAAAATCTTTTTCATTTCACAGTTATCTTAGTACTTGTCTGACTCTCTCTTTAGTCAGTTTGAAGCATTAGAAAAATTTTACCTCAAATCAGTGTCACTTCCAGTGATTTGAGAAGAATTTGTTTTCCTTTTGTCTGAACTAATAGTAAATAATGCCTGGTTACTACATAGTGGATATTTCAGCAGCTCCCAGCGCACATTGAAGAGAATTTGATTGTTATTACCCCATTTTACAGATGAAAAATCTTAATTGAAGAGAAGAGACTTAGAAAAATGATTTCAAAGGCCAGTGCCAAGAGCAGCAATAGGTCTCTTGGTTTCTGCTGTGCTACCAGACGGTGTAAAAACCAGAGTGTAGTGCTGGGCTATCTGCTCCCCTCTTTACTTGGTACACTCTTCCTCACTCACTCTTGCATTTTTCTTGTCAATAGAGCAAAACCTTTCACTTTTATTCTTTTGTTTTTCTGTATTCTTTAGGGGTAAGTCCAACTGTGTCTTTGATATGTGCCTGTCTCTGGTCACACTTTTTGAATGGGATGTGTTGTAAAGCAGTGAAGGTACCAGCTAAGCATGTAGGGAGAAATTAGGCATTCCTGATAAGACAAGATACCTGCCAATTTTATATTGTGACTGTATGGGATGACTTGAGTAAAATGTAAATTAAGTGCACTTGATAGATTATACACTGGAAAATGCATTCCAGCACACTGCATTTAAAATTTGTATTTTTAAACCAGTGTTTTGTTTAGGGAAAGAGTTTGGGAGGGGTTTGTATGTTGCCAGAAACAAAGTTCTGGTCTCTCTGGTGTAACTAATTTATTTCCAAACTGTTCTGAGCAATTATTCTGTGCACAATAATACATCAGAAAATACGTGGGCATTTACTAAATCTCACTTGTGATTTTTGACCAGTGTGTTGCTGGAGTTCCCAAAGCCATTGTCATCACCAGACAGGAACCTTCTTGGCTTGTCTTAGTCACTTTTGGCACATCTAGGCAAAGACCAACTTTTTTGCCAGTTAGTGGAGAATTCTGTATCCACTATATCATCCTATATAAGAGGTGAGACATCTTACCCTGGTAAGTGAGGGATAAGCCAGACTTTGGTAATTAGGCACTAATTACGATATTAAGTAGGGATTTTGTGTTGGTTACACTTTACCCAGATAAATATCTAAAATGGCCATAATTAAACATTTAAATAATTAGTAAACTAAACCTGCATATATGAATAATAACTAAACAGTGCTGTGATAAAAATATTAAGTTGTTCTGATTTAGGATGAAGCAGAACAGGATCTGGCTTTCTTTCCATGTCTTTTATCCCAAGTTTTGATGGATTTGAGGTAAAACATCTTGTGTGTCTCAAACTTTTGCACTGAAGGGAAGCTGGATCAAGTTTTTTTAAAAAATCACTTTGTTGTCCAAAAATCCCTTTTTTAATATCTTTGATAGCACGTTGCAGTGAGGATTAATGTGGAAAAAGTACCACTGGATACCTGATTATAGTTTCTAACTGTGTTGTTGGAAGACTGCTTTGTTACATATCTGCAATATCACACAATTTTCCAGAGTATCTACTAAATTATCATCTTGTGTACAGATTAACTGATTCAAACAGAAGAACAGCTCTTATCTAAAACCTGGACTATATTTTAAGCCAGTTTTAGTTGGAACAATTGGTTCTCTCTTAAAAGTAAGTGAACTTCTTCATGAAAGCTCATCTCTACTTTTGTTGAGGACACAGAAATGTTGAAATACCCAAATCCCACCAGACTTTACTCAAATAGTCTTTTTCTACAGTGAAGAGTAGAACTCTGGGAAGGCTTGTGCTGTTAAGATGTCCATCCCCCTTTTTCAGAACAGGGAAGGGGAGTTGGGATTTTCCCGTGCCTGCAATTACCTGATTTAAATCTTTAAATTGTTAACATCAGCAGTTTCCCAAGGGGTACTGAACTGTATCAACTGACAAGGTACTTAAAAAGGCTAAAGTTCTGAAACATGGCCTTAATTAAAAGCCCAATTTTAGGCACCTAGGTCTAATCTGAATTTAGGAGCTGACAAGCACTTGTAACTCTGTCAAAGGTGTGTTTGTTGGTTAAAGAGCCAAGTAACCCTGACGTGGTCAGCGAGGATCATCTGTTCGAGCATCAGATGGCACATCTTAATCCTAGTTCCCCAGGCTGGTTCTGGAGGTGCTGAGCACCTCCCTCTGCTGCTGATTACTGTGAGAATCGAGGCCGTTCAGGGAAGCTCGGTACTTTCCTGATGAGGCTTCTGGGCTGGTGAAAAAACAGAGGTTTGATTGTTAGGAAGTTGCAAAATCTTTTGTCACAAGCGTGAGAATGGAATTCTAATAGATGTGTGAAACTGTGGAGAAATACTCCTAAATTGCTGGTATTATGCAAACGCTTAATCAGTTCTCAAAATATCAGGAGGTTGTGAGGAAATGGGCTGTGGAAGTCATTTAAGATGCTTCTGATAGTGGTGTGGCAGCACCCAAATCCTGTGAAGAATTGCTCAGTGCAGAACACATCAGCACCTGAAACTGCCTCTAGACTCCCACCCAGCATTCCTGGCCTCAGGTTATCAGGGAGGGGGAACTGTGAGGAATAATCTGAAGCTGGATATCCCCAAAACAAGAGCATTTTTGGGACAGTCTGTGTTTCTAGTGTGGGGTTGTCAGAGGCAATGTAATTTTAGTGAGGTGAAGAGCACTGCCTGTGATATCAATGACAATTTCCAAGACCTGAAGTTGATGGGCAATGTGAGGGAAGAGTCTTGCTTTCACTGTATTTATAATTTTTCTGTGTTTCTTTCTTGATTAAAAACCTTATCCTGACAGTTCTTAATCAGTCACATATTGTTGGCACTCTGTGACTGCGCTGCTGAGAGTTTTTAAATGTTCTGAAAGTCTTAATTTAGGCAGTGGATGTGCTAAGATGGGTTGATCTGTGCTGAGGAACGAGGGGAATCGTTGTAGGAGTAGGAAGCACACAGGGAACATCAACAGTCTCTGTTCACTTATGTAACTCATTAAAGGACACCAGAGGATTGTGTATGAATGTCCTTCAGCTGCAGTGACATCCTCACAGCTGGGCATCCCTCAGGTTTACAGATTTTCAGTAATGCAGCTCATCAAAAAACAGTTCAATAATTATTTCTGCAAGTTAATTTTAATGTTTCTATCAACACATTTTTTTTTAAGGATACCTAACTGGCCTTCACTGCAAAAATCTAAGATGAATAGGAAGAGGTAAATACTTGTCCATTCCATGCAATGTATATTTGCTGAAGTCACTTTATAACAGGGCAGAACAGAATTTCTCTCATTCAGAGTATGGATTACAGTAAATAATTCACTTATTTGCCATTAAGATGTCCAAAGTATAAACAAAATTAAAAGTAGAAACAAAAAGCTTGGTAGTATGTCAGAGAGCAGCTAAGTAGCTACACTCCTGAATTATTCATATGGCTTATGTAAAGATGGAACCTGGAAAATGGAAAGGGAAAGGCTATTATTTATTTATTCTACTGAAGAATAGTACATGTAAGTGGAAATGAAAGTGGAGTCTGAATTGGAGTCCTATGATTTTTTGTTTGTTTTAAAAGAAATAAACTTAAACTAATAGATCTATTGAATACACAAAAAAATCTGGTAAGGAATATCCTTGGTTAAAAATGTCAGTGACATTTCTCTAAATATCTCAATTACACTGATGGAGGGCTTGAAGCATTGTCTCTGTTTTCTATACTGCCATAAGCACAGGAAATGCAGTTGCCATGCTTTCTGAATATTTTTTGTACATATATATTATCATATCATGTTTACTATGTATTGTATTTCTCCATATCTCTAAAATACACTGTGTGTAAGAGTGGCTTTTTGCGGTTACAGAATTCTAATATGAATTTCTAATGCCCTTGGAAAACACTGATCAGGATCATGAAATAGTAAATACTATTTATGTCTCTCCTGCACATTCTCAGTGATCTTTACCTCTTACAATTCTTGCTGCTTTGCTTCGATATTTACTTGTTGCCAAACAAAAATGACGTGTACATCTGTGTGTAAATGCACCATTTCTAAGTTCATATGGTCAATTTATATTACAGGAGAAACTTAAACATGAAGCAAATAGAAATAATCCCAGGATGGATCAGGCTGGAAGGGCACACAGTGACTCACCTGGTCCCATCTCCTGCTCCAGCAGGGCCATCCCAGAGCACGTGGCACAGGATTGTGGCCAAACAGTTCTGGAATATCTCCAGGGAGGGACACTCCACACCCCCTCGGTCTCTCTTCAGTGCTGGGTCACTGCCCAGCCAAGAAGTTCTTCCTCCTGTCCAGCTGGAGCTTCCTGGGCATCAGTTCCTGCCCGTTCCTCTTGTGCCATTGCTGGGCCCCCCCCAGCAGAGCCTGGTCCATCCTCTGCCCCCTCCCTGCAGCCCCTGGCACACCCTGGGGAGGGCCCCTCTCAGGGTGTGCTCTGCAGGCTCAACAGCCCCAGCTCCCTCAGCCTTTGCTGCTCCCAGAGATGCTCCAGCCCTTGGGCATCTCTGCATGTATTCTTCCTGTGCATGTTTTTTGTACCCTTAGATAATGAAGGTGGGAGAGGAAGAACTTTGGGAGGTAGGTTACTTACTGTGAAGCAAGATATGAGTTTCCAGTCTGGTCATTCTTCTGAATAAACCTGCAATATCCTCTCTGTGGTTCATTTGCTTCCAGAGGTGACTTGAATTGCCTGTTTGTCACTGGGACTAATAAAGGATGGATGAAAAGATCTTTTCAGCAGCTTTCCCTCAGGATGTAATACTTTGTGATTTTTTTGGTGCAGAGGTCTTTTATTTGACCCTTATTTCTGCTGACATCCTTGGGGTGTCCTTATCTTCAAGAGTTTGTAAGGAAGGACATTTCACTTGTGGAGTGGTAGGAAGGAGTCAGGCATATAAACAATTTGAGTCAGGTTAGCTGTGCCCAGTGAAGAGTGCGGCCAAGAAATGAGGATATTTGTTTCAGTGTTTTGTGGGGATATATTTGTGAGTTTGAAAGAGTGCATTTATCACTCAGATTTTAAAGAGAAGTCTTCAGCTACACATCTAGGCTGTGGGCAATAAAATCCACCAGCCACTGGTGACACACAACAAATACTGTGGTTCCAGCTTCTCTTGAGAATCAGGATTGGTTTGATTTAGGGTAGATTTAAGAGCTTTAGTTTTCCTTATATACTTTCATCTTATTTTGCTATTTTTATTAACAAAGTAACTTAGAGTGCTTCATCAGAAATATTTCTTTGATATTTTCTTCTGCCTTCAATTTATTCCTCACTTCAGCTTGAGCTGTGCAGAGCAACAACTTCGATGATTTTTCTGTTCACAATATTTACTTCAAAATGATACATTAAACGTGAAATTCACACGTTTATCTTTTGTATTTTTCCTGTCCCTTTTTGCCTTGCTGCTAAAGTTTTTTGTCAGCAAAAACAGGACTGATAGAGAAGACAAATTCGTGTAGTGTTACTAATGGTGCAAATGTTACACTATTTTGTCAACAGAGCTCTATTGTTGAGAGCAATTTCTCTCACTGTGTCAATATATGTGCCATGCTGTGTTGATATTAATGGATCTGCCAGGGAAGGCATTTAATTAATCAGTTCCCAGAATAAACTCTGTCAACTTTAATTTCCTAGCTAACAGTAATGGTTGGACCAGCATGGTGGGTCAGTCAACAAATGTTGCAGTAAGTTAGATTCATGGTGAAGACGCCTTGGTCCAGGACCTCGAAATGCTGCTTAGGTCAGCAATTTGTTTCCTTCTCTCTGTGCCCACGTTTCAGTGCTCTGACAGCTCTGACATTTATACAAGGAAAGAAAAGAATGGTCTGCAGCATTCCAACAGTTCAGGGCATCAAAAGCATTTGCCAAATTCTCAAGGAAAACTAGGAGCACATTTAGACACCTGCTGGTCAGCAAGTATATTTGCTACAGTTTTAGTACAGGAATGTGAATTGCAAGTAGAAGTAATCATCATAAATACCCAATGTCCATGTTTATGTTATCTACATGCCTATGAAGTACCTAAAATATTTCTGAATTTAGCAAATTTAAATCTCTAACTCCTATGTATCAGGACAGCCAGGTTAGTGGAATGGTACAAACAGAATATTCCTGCAAAGCATCTTGTTCTTCTTGTCAGCTGAGTGGAAATCACCTCATTATTCAAGCATGTTTTATTTTGAATGTCAGATCTCCAGAAAATTAATATTTCTTAAGAGATAAGACTAGTATCTTCAATACTTGTCCTTGTCATGTCTCTACTCCTTACTCACAATTTTAGTGCAATTTATATATTGACTGGTCTTTTTAAATCTTCCAAATTTTAGTATCCTGGCATTGTCTGTTATATCCTGTTATTTACTCTTGGATGTTGATAAATGTATTTGCATTTGCCTTTGCTATGGGTACCAGGACTATTCTGTCTGGTTATGAGTTGGTTAGGCTTGGTAACACCTGAACTCCAGCCAAATGCCTGGAGTGGCTTGGAGAGGGGAGAGAGAGGTTGGGAGCCATAATGTTAATTTTATAATTTTAGCTTCTTACTCCTTTTGATGACCATTTAGTCCTATGGCAAAGTGTACCTGCTTTAGTCTCTGCTTTTACTTCCCTGAGCAGTACAACTATCACAATACTGGTCCTGTTAGAATGCAGTTGAAAACCAAATCAAAATTAAAGAAAAAATCCTACTCCAAAAAGCCAATCCATTTTTTTTTCAGTCTTATTTGGGCTGTTTGTAATATCTAAGGCCCTTTTCAGAGAGTGGAAGTGGCAAATTCTCTTACAAGTACAACAGTGGACATGCCCATGTTTGTTGTTCTACCATGATCTGATATAAAGTATCTTTCGCTGACCAAGTGAAGTAATAAATGAAATTCTCTGTCTCTTGGCTTTTATTCCCTCCAACAAGTACATTATTTATTGACAGGAAGACAGAATTAAATGCATTTTATCTGCAGAATTACAGACAGGCATTGTTAAACTGCAGGGTTTTTTTTTTAGCAAATTAAATTAAAGGGCTCACTATAGTTTGTATTGATGGAATGTAATCAGAACTTTAATACAACTGCTTTGTTACCAGACCAAAGTAAGGGATTTCCTGAAAAATGTGTTTTATTGACAAAAGAGAAATATGATCTTAGAGGAAAGTGCAGGTCAAGAGAGTATTGTGTAAACCTTGGAAATTCTTTATGGTGAAAAATTGCACCCCTAATTCTACTTTCACTTGTTCAAGTGCTGGGCTGGACGTGATGATTTCACTTAACAAAAGGAGTGCCATCCGCTCAGATGACATTAATAGCTGTAGTTCCCTTGAAGCCAATGGAGCCAAGCTGGCTTGTAATGGATAAATATCTGACACATTGAGTTTATGAAGATCTAAAGTTTTGTATTCATACAGTAGCTTTTTTTTTTTTTTTTTTTTTGCAAGGTGAAGAGAAATTTAGCAGAGGTGAAAATACCCTGCAATGTGCATGCCTCTGGGTGCTGTTAATATTTTGTTATGTAGCTTAGTTTAATCCACCTCTAATATTCTGAATTAGGCTGGTCTAATTATAAAGACTTAAAAACTATTACACTAAAAATATATTGGATGACCCTTTTCTCACATAATCCATTGTGAGGTTTAATACTGAATTCATATTTGCCCACTGTCTTATTCCACTTGAAAATGGAATGAAAACTTTCAGCAGAAGGGCTGTGCCACTACTTTTTTCTTCAAATATGTTTATCTAAGGTATGCCTTCTCAGAATTGTAAAGGGTGACTGTCTCAGTGTATCAGATGGTGATACAACTCGTGTGTTAAAATAACAGGGCTATTGTGGAGTGGAACTAAGGTGGGTCACTGTGGGTCTCTTAATCTTTAGATTGCAATTCTTCTCTTTCATCCTCCCAGTCCTTCAGGGATTTCATTGTTCTGCTTTCAGAAACCAGAACAAATGTGGTATAAAAGGTCTTCAGCTGGAAATATTGTAATGGGAGCTGTTAATGTGGTCTGAAACAGAGATGAAGATGAGGTGATGACAGCCCTAATCTTACCTTGCTAACCATCCTCGAGTTGAAGCTGTTACTGGTTGTGCATAACGTATTTATTCCAACACTGAACATTTGCTAACCTGCTGGATGTAAGGGTTCCAGAAATTACAACAAGCAGATCCAACAGGAAGTCTGTGTATTTGAAACATTGAAGCTTCAGGTATTAAATCACTGTATTTAGCTACTTATCCATGAATAATGTTATTGAAAAGAGAGAACACTCAGATAGTACTCATATTTCCCCAAGTCAGGTCTGTCTGGCCTGTGCCAGTAACTGCTGAGTGATCTCTCCCCATCATCATTTTGACCTGTGAGCCTTGAGTTGTATTTTCTCTCTCCATCCATCTGAGGAGGGCAGTGACAGAGCAGCTTTGGTGGCCACTGACATCCAGACAGGGTGAAACCCACCATGAGGAAAGTCCCTAGAGAGGCAGAATTTTGGTTTTATTTTTTCTCCTGTAGTACTAGAATATGGTAACAAGGAGCTATGTCATTACTGTGTTATGTTGGTTTTGTGAAAAGGTTTAATAAGACTGACGAAAGAAGTCAGAGTTGCATTTGGACAATCAGATTATGAACCAATTGAATTGGGTGATTAGAAAGTTAGAATAAAATTGTGAATAAGAGAATACTTTGTCCATTCCATTTTGTGGTGGACATCCAAACAACTGCACAAAACTCACAAGTTTTAATATAGAACAGCTTTCCAAACTATTTGCTTGGTGCTGTGTCAAGACTACAGTTGAAGTGGTGCCTCTTGCTGCTATTAAGCAGTGGTTAAAACCAATATTTAAATGAGCATTTTAAGAGTTATTGGAAATCACCATCACATGGATAGCAGTTCTAAAAGCTTCCAGGTCACTAAAACCTTCAGCAGTGTTCACTCTCTGCAGGACCAGCTCTTATCTTTTGCTCAGAATGGGAAATTAGAATGATTATAAACTTTTAATCTTCTTTCATTCCTAAGAAACAAAAAACATAAAACCAGAACAATTAAAAGTGGCTGAAAGCAATGCAAATCCCATTATATATCACGTTAAAATATACCCAAATACTGCTAGAAATAGGAAGAGGAAGGATTCTAGGACAGAAAATATTTCCTTAGCCTATAGCAGATGGCAACATGACTGAGTTTAGATAGGAACCTCGGGGGGACCAGGTGGAATGTTCAGGAATCAAGGAAGCAGAGACAGGTGTCAGTGGAGGATGTTGAGCAAAATTTTTGGGTAAGAAGAAACTCAGCACTGCAGAAAGGGGCATCTTCAAACCTGCAAGAGGGGCACATAATGGCAGGAGAAACTAGAAAGCAAAAGGAGGTAAAACAGAAAAAGAATGAATGATGGGACATTATTATTATTTTTTTAAGTAAAAAGGAAGACAAAGGAATAAAAGTATTGTGTAATTGTTGCAGATTCAAGTATACATAAGAGATTTGTATAATTGTTACAGATTTAAATACACCTGAATGTAAAGAGGGACCAGAAAGATAATGATTTAATTGGAGTGAATTAGTGATTAGTGAATTAAGTGATTAAGACCATAAATGACGTTGAAGATTTTTTTTCTTATAAACTAAGGTGATCCAAACCTCAGTTCCTGCTCTGTGGAATGCCCTGGATTAGGATTCCATTTCCATCAGCACAGTCTCTATATCTCTTTATATATCCTTAAGGTCTTTCCCATATCTGAGTCATTTCCATCTCTGAATTTTTCCTCTGGAAAACAGATACTGAATGATGTGAGCTGGAAATTAAAAATGCAGTTCTTCTGCTGTTTATGCTGTTTTACAGTTGCACCAGTGGTGTGCATGAAGAATGGCAGCAACAATAACATGGAATAAAATGTGTATCTTGCACTCTAACATAACGAGGAACCTGAACTCTGAAGGACACACTTTGCAGGTTCTTGGCAAGCAGTCAAACCATTGGAAGGGCAGATGTTGCTACCACAGAATGAGCTGAGAAACGAGGAGCCAGTGAGAAGCAGGTCTGTTTGACAGCAGCAGAGTTAGCAAAGGCTGTTTTTAGCATGTTGTCACATCAACAAATATGACAATGACAACACGTGCTCGTCCTTTTATTTGCTGTGTAAAATGATCCTTTGTTCATTTTTCTGTATCTGCTTCACTCCCAGGACTGGCATTTCAAATAGTGCCCTGGGATCTGGATAGTAGATCTAACAGCCCTGGAAATTCCTGCTAAACTTTCCCTTCCTCAGCTGTAGGGATCATTTCAGCATAGTTTTAGATAATTTTTAAGAACAGCTTTCACAACTGTGTCTCTACATCTTCAATATATTGATAGGACTTCTGGGCTATCAGATGGAATACTTGAATATTCTTGTATCAGAGTTAATAGATATTCCTGTATAAGTCTCTCTTCTGTGGTGATAAAATGAATGTATTTTGAAACACATTAAATCTGCAAATTTGAGTACTTTACCAGTGTTCTTTTTATTGCAAGGTATCCCATTTTCATCCTCATAAAATTAAATGCTTACATGTACCATATAATTAAATTTAGGCACAGCAGAGGATTTGATCTGTGAGCTTATTAACTTCTGGTTGCATCACTGTTTAATTGCTTAGGAAGTTTTATCAGGCCAAAATATATCCAGGATACATCTGTCAATGAAAGAAATGTGGTGACACATAGGAAATGGTAACATTTAAAAAGCAACCACTCTATATGTCTCACATTGACCTACTGATGGAGGGGGAACCCAGGTCTGCATCCATCTCTAATGTTGCCACCAAATCTTAGTCACCACTTCCTAAAGTGTGAAGAAGAATCATCATAATTTTCTTTTGCTGCCCAAGATTTTGACAACTTAATGCTGAAGGAAATCTGATTCAAATTTTTTCCATAAAACTGAAAACTTGATGGTGTTGACCGGAATACGTTGAATTCAATATAAATATTAAGAAACAGAAGTCCAAAAAATATGCAATATTACTTAGCAAGTTTTATAAATTTGTTGTGTTCTGTGTATTATATGATGCCCTGGTATTCTTTCATCTTCTTCTTATTTTTTTATGATGATATTTTCTAAGCTGATATGAATGAGCTTATTCTTTTTTTGTTTTTTTAAGGTATCCTTTCACTGATGCATTTTGCTGTCATGGAAATCTGTTATACTCTGCTTAGCATTTTCCTGTGCAGTTCTAGAATCATTTTCTAAATGTACAGTCAGGATGACTTTCACCTTGGCAATAGAGGCTTTTCTGGTCAAAATGTCATAAGCCTTGTATCATTCAGTCCTAATAATGGTGCCTTCAAGGGTGGCAGCTTTGCAACCTTTCTAGAGGTGCAGTAGAGCAAAAAGCAGTTGAAGTAATCAGAGGTAGCAAGATTTCATAGGTAAATAAATATATAAATAAATTGCTAATTCTCAGGCACATTTCAGAGTGTGAAGTCAGCAGACTTCCCACGGGATTTTCCTGGCTGTGGGCTGGTGTTAAAGGCATGCACAGGAGAAAATTACTAGAGGATCTCCTTCCCAAGTTAGTGGTCGTTGTTCCTGTCTTCCAACATGCAACCAACCATTTCCTTATGCAAATACTGCCTTGGCAGTGACTGTCCTGTGTTGTTATTGCTCTCAGTGTGTTCTCACACAGGGTGGGTGCAGACAGACATGCACACACCTGCAAATTTCCTGGTGAGATTGTCACTGCTGAAAAGCATGGGAGGCACCACTGCACGTGGTACACTGTGATACAGTGGTTCCCACATAAAAACACTTTGTTCTCATAAGAAGGCTGAGACTGACTTCTCATTACATTTCTATCTTCGTTTCTGGCTGTTCCTTTTCAATTTGTTTTCATAATCCTTCTAATGTTGTAAACCTTTTAGCTCTTACCAATCCTGAGGGTAATACTTGCTAAGTGCTCTGGGAGGCCTTAGTAGATGCTAAGTCTTTAGAAGAAGTGAAAGTTGTTATTATTGTTGTCATGTTACTGATGCAGTGCTTATTTCCCCCATTATAATTCCACATACAGAACTCTACTGTTCAGATTATGTCACAGTTTCTATATTAAACTTTATTTTTTGACTAAAAGCTTGCCTAGGAATATATCCGTGAGTGCTGAAACACATGTTGTTACACCTTGAGAACAAGCATAGAAAACTGGAAAAAACCCCAAAACTAGGAGGAGTGGCCAATCCCCCCAAGGGCTGTGCAGCCCTTCAGAAGGGCCTCGAGCTTGGAGAGATGGGCAGGGAAGAACTGCCTGAAGTTCAAAGAGCAGGTCCTGCACCTGGGCAGGAACAACCCCAGGCACCAGCACAGGCTGGGGGGACCTGCTGGGGAGCAGCTCTGGGAGAAGGACATGGGGGACAACGAGCTGTCCCTGACCAGCAGTGTGTCCTGGGGACAAGGAGGGCAGTGGTGCCCCAGGGGCATCAGGGAGAGCATTGGAGCAGGGCAGGGAAGGGATTCTGCCCCTCTGGCCAGCCCTGGGCAGGCACATCTGCAGGGCTGGCCCAGCTCAAGAAGAACAGGCAGGAACTGATGCCCAGGAAGCTCCAGCTGGACAGGAGGAAGAACTTCTTGGCTGGGCAGTGACTCAGCACTGACCTGGCTGCACAGGGAGGGTGTGGAGTTGCCTCTCTGGAGATATTCCAGAGCTGTCTGGACACAATCCTGTGCCATGTGCTCTGGGATAGCCCTGCTGGAGCAGGGAGGTGGGAGCAGATGAGCCACTGTGGGCCCTTCCAGTCTGACCCATCCTGGGATTCTGTGGGGAAAAATCATATTTGTAACAGTACAAGTGTCCACTGTATGATATAAACAATACACAACAGTGATAAGGACTAACTAGCACATCTCAATCAGATGTTTGTTCCACTGTCTTATATTCTGTAAGCAGTGGTCCCTTGGATTGCTGCTGGAGGGTTATAAAGATAGGAAGGGGCTGTATTTCCTAAAACTATAAGAAATGTGAAAAGAAAGTCTGAGAATATAATTCACTTCTAATATAATTCAAAATAGTGGCATTTTGGAATGCAGTTAGAATGTTCTCTGTGGCTGCCTATTTGATTGAAGTTTTCTGGGTGTCACCTCCACCAATTTGAACCTGTGTGTGTATTGCTGTTTTCACAGAGCCAACTTATTTGATCTTGGCATAGGAAACCTAATGTATGGTCTGGGAAAGCTGTCTTACATATGACTTATTTTCCATGGTAATTTTATTTTTACAAATAAACTGATGTGATTCAATTTTGAAAACATTTCAAAATCATGAAGTACCATACAGTTCCCCACCTTTCAGGCTCTTGAATATGAAATTTAGGCAATGAAAATATTTTAAGTTTGATGTGATCCTAAGCTTGAAATTATTCACTGTATGTGGCATAACTTCTGAGTGACATAATTTTAAAGCAGTGCAGATCAACTCAGTAAGGGAAAGGTCAGTTTAATCAAGATGTGTAGATTTAAATCACTTGGAGTATTTTTCTTCAAATATATTCTGTCTTCAAAGTATCAATCAGCTCATCTCACTGGCCTAAGTGAGCTAAGGTTAACTCTGCACACTTTTCACCCCACATCAGTTTAAAATCTGAGGCCATCATGTTTGGAATTAAATGCAGTGCCATTGCCTTACATATGATTGATTTCAGATAATAAAATTGTTAAATTTTAAGCAACTTACATCAATAAATATTAATCTTTTTATTAAATACAGTTTTACTTTATATTTGACCACAAGCTACAAGTCCTACTTGTAAAAGGACTGTGCTAGAGCACTGCCAGAGAGACACACACTAGGATATTTCATTCCTTGGAGAAATAGATTTATATTCCATTATAAAGTTATCTGATTTTGACTGTATAACAGTTCTGTCTTTTTAGTATTGCATTTTAGCCAATACACTGTGAATTATCTCATACTCATTCTTCTGTCTTAACAGTCATACAGCTGATAAAAAATTAAAAGTTTCTTTGATATCTCTTGCCCAATGGCAAAGCTCAGCTGTACTTGCTGTTACTCCTGAACAGAAGTTTAAAGATGACTCCATTACTCTCTTTATGGGGGCTACAAAACCTCCCAAGGAGTGCACATCATCAATTCCAACATTTTCTGTCTTGAGAGTGAAAAAAAAAAAGGGAGCGTTTTCAGAAGAAAAATCACCCATTTCAGTTTCTTCTTGGAGAAGTCTTTTTTTATGTTTAAAGATATTTTTTTTCCTGAGAACAAACCCAACATGTTCAAACTGCCTCCAGCTCTGGGGGCCCAGCACAGCAAGGACATGGAGCTGCTGGAGATAGTCCAGAGGAGGCACCAGGATGGTCAGAGGGATGGAGCAGTTCTGGTGGGAGGAAAGGGGAGAGAGCTGGGATTGTTCAGCCTGGAGAAGAGAAGCTTTGGGGTGACCTGCAGTGCCTGAAGGGACCAACAGGAAAGATGGAGAGAGAATATTGACAAGGGCCTGGAGGGACAGGACAGGGGGAATGGCTTCAAACTGACAGAAGGCAGGGTTAGATTGGATTTGGGGAAGGAATTCCTCCCTGTGAGGGTGGGCAGGCCCTGGCACAGGTTGCCCAGAGAAGCTGTGGCTGCCCCATCCCTGGAAGTGTCCAAGGCCAGGTTGGACGGGGCTTGGAGCAACCTGGGCTAGTGGAAGGTGTCCCTGCCCATGGCAGGGGTTGAATGAGATGAGTTCTGAAGTTCCTTCCAACCCAAGCCATTCTATGATCCCAATCTGAGTAGGTGACAGAGAGAGTACAGGAGGGTTTCAGGAAATAAGAGCAGTTAATTTGTAAAAACAGTGCTCAAATCCTCTTTGGAGAAAGGGAAGATGATGGTTCTTTGAAAGGTGCAGAATCCCCAGTTTCTGATGAGTAACTGGAATATGGACAAAGGTTAAGGTTTAGAATGATGAAGAGGAGAAGTAGAAGAATCCATTAACGGTGGAGATTTGCTGCCTGGGAAGGAAACAATGTAGAATAAAAGCTGCTTTGTGGTTTTTAGGTCATAATTCATATTGGTTGGTTCCTCCAGATTTCCAGTCAACAGAAAAATGAGAGTTTTAAACAGGAGAGAAGGGGGAAATGGGGAAGGCAAGGAGGTCTTCATTTTCAATTTATTCTTGGAAGGCCATGTCATTCCACCAGTCACTGTGAAACTTTCTACACGAACAATGATTTTTGAAAATACCTATTTTTCTTAAATATGGGATGTAAATTTTTGTGTTAGCTTCAAAAAATAGGCCATTTCAATATGTCCAGCATCCCACCCACTCTGCAGCTGTGTCTAGTCCAAAATTACTGTTTTAGTTGAATACCTGTTCAGTTCTAGCTGTGTGATATCTAATTTAGAATTATTTGGTATAGTACCATTCAGGTCTTCATATTTTCAAAGCTAGTTATACAGCAACAGTGTATTAGCCATGCAATTTATCAATATTTATTCATTATCCAAATGGCAGACTACTTGTCATAATTAATTATTGAAGTAATAAATAGTCTTATTAATAAAAATGGATGACAAGAACAGAGTGATTTCCTTGATAAAGACTGATGACAGGTTCTAGAATCCGACACGACACTCAGAACGCTGTGCAGATTGAATGTAAGGCCTCCTGCATGGATAATAAATTGTTATTTCAGAGAATAAAATGATTGATACATTTGCTTTGTGTGAAAAAAGCACCTGGGAAAAGATTCTACTCCCTAAGTTATTTAAACAGACTATGGTGAAATTTTCTTTCCTTGTGACAAATTTAACTTTCCAAGGAAGTGACAGCTCTTTGGCAGGGAGGGAGGAATTGATGCCTGCTCGGGGTCCTCGACTTACAGATTCTCCTAAAAGTCATATTCATTTGGAAATCTCCTGGCATTCCCACTCCCTTTGGCAGCACTCAAAGGAGTGGCTGTAACACAGCAAAAGGATGATGGGAAAGCAGGGCCATGTGATGTGGCAGAGGATGCTGAGACAAATGAAGCCTGGCAGGTACCTTGGAGAGGCTGCTGCTGGTTTTATTGCTGCGTGGCTGATGTGGCCTCTGGTTCAAACTCACTGGATTTTTTTGTGCCTTGGTTTGATCTTCCCTTCCCTGACAAAGCAGCCCAGGAGACTGAGCAGGGTTTGACAACTTGGAAACGGCTGGGCTTGGGGGTGGGGGGGGAAAGGCTTTCACACAGAATAATGATTGATAAAAAACCCCAACCCGTGTATATCTCAGGAAATGTTTTGTTCATCACCAGTATTATTGAAGATTAGAATCTAAATATTATATTTCAAAAGTCTTCTGAAGGGTGCTGGGGCCATAAGATGCCTGGCATTCAGTTCCCTTAGCATAGGGAAAACAGTAAGTTTTGTTTCCTTTGGAGCATCTTTTCCCATTTTTCTGTCTTTTTTTTTTTTTTTTAACTTATAGGAGTTACATATATATATGAAAGAATATCTGATGTTTGCAATGGATTGAGACATGGATGTCCTATATAGTTTTCTGTTAATTACTTCCTTAATAGCTTATTTAATGCAGGCTATAAAATCAGTCTCATTACCAACAAAGTCACAATATGGAGATTTATAATAGTTCTCATAGTCTTGTTCAGCTGCTGAGCTCTAGATCAACAAAGAAACAGTAATAGAATGTACTGTTCTACTGAACATCCATCCAATTAATTTATGATTTTTTATGCTATACTCTGCACTTTGCACTAATTCTGACTCATATTCTGTAATCATACAGGAAAGGTACTTGCACTTCTATTGCAATTTTGTATTTGGGCCAAACAGATGAGTAAAAGACCAAGAAAATACTCCATATATTAAGATATGAGAAAGACATGACTACTGTCAGGTTAGACACACTCCATGGAACAAACCTGACATCTGACCCACTGATTTGTCAGATACTTGCAGATAATTATTCTGAGGATGGCAATATTTCTCTGACTCGTTAATGATGCCTACCCTGAGCCAAATCCTCTCACAGTAAACTACATCTAGTCTTAAGTGACAAGTCATATTTTTGGAGGAGTTTAGATGATGGTCAGAAATGAATAAAGAATAAACCTGGTAGAACTCTGCATGTACTTTATATTTTGAATTTTTTTTTAACAACAAGCAGAAGGGAGTTGCAGGCAATTGACTGCTTTTGAAACCACTACTAATGTGGATGACCAAAAATATAACTACATAATAAATTCCAATAGGTAATTCTCATATTTGCAATTATATTCAGGCATGGTGACAACTGTTGTGTAGGAATTTCATGTCTTTCAAAGTGATTGAAGTTTAAATTCAAATTCTAATTTTCCCAGCCTTTCCTCCCCATCCCTCTCATCACCTTGGTGCCTCCTCTGGACTCTCTCCATCAGCTCCATGTCCTTCCTGTGCTGTTTCCAGGGCTGGAGCAGCTCTGCAGGGTGGAGTCTCACCTGAGGGGGCAGAGGGGCAGAATCACTTGAAGCACTTTCATTTGGCTGTGTAAAATCTATTAAATTTTAAATAGATTTGTTGCCTGATTGCAGATTGAATTATATTTCTGTAGGAAAGTGAGATAAAAGAGGCACCTCTCAATTAATTACAATTCTTCGAGGAGTAAACATTTCAAAACAGAGTAAGGCTAACTAAAAATGAAGGGTATATAATTGTTTTCATGTTTTGAACACAGACGTTCCGCAGTGTTGAGAACTCAGTCGCCTGTTTGACCACAAGTTTCTGATGGAAAGTGATTTGAGTTGTTCTTATTTCGAAATATTAACATTGGCAAGCTGGCTGTGTCAATTGCAGATGTATGTGCTTTTTAGAGTGCTGTTCAAAACAAAGTATATAAAGTTATAGTAAGAATATATTCTGTTTCTTCTCTGAATGGAAGTGAATGCACCTGCAATGTCAATATTCTCCTTTCAGGGTCCCAGCCCAGAGTCTGCACAGCGTACAAACTGTGCCATTCATTATCCCCTGCCTGCAGTCAGTCCTGCAGGTCCCTTGTGTAAAGGGGTAGTGCAAAATTCTGGGTAGTTTATCCAAGTTTTTAAACTGTCTAGGGAGCATGGATAAAACCTGGTTCCTGGGATTGAAGACAGTACAGGCACAGCAGTGTGTGGGTGCAGTTTGTATTGAGATTTACTGGTCAGGGTGAAGAAAAAATCCTCACCTATTCCTCTGGGGTTGATCTCTACTTGTGCTCTGCAGAGCTCACAGATATGTGTAAATGTTTTGGTAGAATTATTCCAACTTCTTGTACAACACTTACATAGCTTATACCAACCTTGGCCATTTCAGTGGGTTTGGTGTATTTTGGATTGAAATGTCCATCTCCTGTTAGCAGTCAGTGAGATTCCAGCTTCTAAGTACTGAAGTGATAAATGCTTCTGGACATGGGACATTTGAGTGAGACTTCTGGACAAATATCAGACCTTTTTTTGTTTTTTATTTCCTGACCACCTGTAACCTTTCTCTCTATGGGATCCATTTACATTCTTTAGTCACGTTGTTACCAGTAGTGAAATCCTTTGTGTTTAAATTTTTGCTCCTGTCCAGCCGGCCTGGTCTCTGTGTCACTAACCAGCTCCACACGTGGTGGCAAATAGAACTCTTAAATATTGCCCCTCTATCTTGCCAAGGGGACAGACCTGGCAGTTGCTCCCTTTCCAGCCCCTGGACCAGACACAAGTGGAGATGATTAAACCATCAAGGGTACACCCTCTGCCATCACCTTGTTTTGGGGCAACGCTTCAAATTAGATTTGCTATCAGTGTTTCCTTTAAAAACAAAGTTACAAGGGTAGTGACCACTTCATACAACATATTTAGTGAGCCACCTCACAGGATTAACCTGTCAAAGCAGGTCTGTCTGAGATGGAGTCAACCTTCTTCAAAGCACAAAAATAGGAGAATGTTCTGGATTTGTGGCTAAACCAGCTCTGAGAGAAAACTGATGTGGCTGTTGTTGAATGGTGCTTTGCACAGCGTCAAGGCTTTCCCTTCTTCCCACTTTGGTTCCCCAGTGAGAAGGCTGGGGGTGGGTACCTGTCTGGGACGAATTTTACCACGTCCAAATAACATGGTAGTTACAGCAGTGTCCTGCCAGATGGATTGGTGGGGTTGGATGTGTTTGGTGTAGTCCTTGCAGTTGCTGTGTTGCTGTAAGCACAGTGTGGGTGTGGATTTATAATCATGTGATATCCTACAGATGCAACATCAGTATTAGTGCTGCTTCTTTCTTGCTCTTTGACAGCTGTGTCAGAAAAGAAAATATGCAGTCCTGTTCCATTCCTTAAATAAAAACCTACTAATGTGTCAAACTTGGGACTTTAAGCTGTGCATTCAGAGTTTAAATGAAAGCCTCCCAAGTAAGGGCATCAGGCACATCTTTTGCAGATTTTTTTGTTTGTTTGTTTTCTGGTCAAATCTGTTCAGCCCATTGGCAGATCTGTCCCGTTTTGGAGCTCCTGGCTCTATTTAGGGATTTAATATAGATCTAGGTATGAAACAGAGGATGTTGAGGGCACTGTGGGTGCCAGGTACTTGCAGTTAGTATTGAAAATTATTTTGGTACTGTAGTAGTCAATAGAGTATGAAGCAGAGCAAAGGTGAGAAAATATATTAACATTTGAGCTGTGTAAAGTTTTTATGGGCATTTAACTACCATGCTGCCCATTCAAAGCCAATGTGCTATTATGATATGAGAAAAGAATGAAAAAATCCCTACTACTGTGAGAAATTAATAAATCTTAGAAGGTCCCAATATAAGTTATGAGGTTCAACATCACATCCCTTGAAGCTGTATAACCACAATAAAACCAACACAGACCATGAGCTGGTAACTGTTTTGTTGGGAACTTGAAAGAACCCAAGCCACAAAGGCTTCCAGGATCCCTGCTTTTACCCTTTTCTGATGCAGTTATTCTTGTCTTCACACCCCAATATTTTCAGCAGCTGGGCTGCTGAGCATTCCCTTCCCCTGCAGAAAATTGCCCAGTTGTTCATGTGTAGAATTCATGTATCTTACAGGGCTGGCTTTGTTTCTTTTGGGTGGTTTGCTTTGTGATGCCAGCAACTCAAAGTGAAATCTAGATGTCTTTTTGTTTTTAGTGTTTCTAAAACCTTTGTCAGTAAGGTATCTCTTATATTGAATAATAAAAGCTCTCTAGAATTCTGTTGGGTTTAGCTGCAGTAAATTTTAAAGAGGCAATAAAATACTTTAAAATTTTCAAATAAAGAATCAAAGGAAAAGGAGCAGAATATGTAATGCTGAGGTAGAAGCACACTGCAGAAAACAAGCTGAAGAAGCTGATGAGAACCTATTAACATCTGCTCCCTGTGCTAAAATCAGCCCTAAAGTCTGAACATCTAAAAGAATTCCATTTAATAGGAAAACTTATGCAACCTGATTATTACTTAGCAGGTGAGAGGGAAATCAGGAAATTACCAGAACTCATTTTTATGTATAGAATTAATGACAGCAGAAGTCTAAAAAGGGTTTAGGTGCAATAAGAGATGAGAATGAAGTGATGATTAGGCAGGTAAGAGGTGGCCCTTATGTGAGGCTGTCCAGGTTAGTTTAAATGATGTAAGATAAGTTTGTTGTGAGTCAGGTAACTGCATCATGAATATAGAAGAGCTCAATACCCTCATTCTGGGCTCTTCTAGATAGCTCTTGATGTAAATTTTGTTTATGTAGTTTCAACATGCACTCAGATGAAACATCCTATTTTCATGTTTTTAAAGTAAATTACCCTGACTAGAGAGAAGATGATTTGCAATGTAATTAGGCTAAAGTGAAATCCAACTTTCATACAAAGGTCAAGTTATCCTCTATTTTATCATTTACAAAGTTTTTACCTCTTCTATCAATCCATACCCTCTGAAGTGCTGCTTCATTTTGAAACTGGTGTAATTATATCCAACTTCAGCTGTTAATAGCACGAGTGGAACTAGTGATTCATTTGTGCTGGGTTCTGAGGCACTGCTTCAGTAAACCACAGGCACAGAACTTTTAAAATGATCCAGCTGTGTGTATGTAGACAAATGTATACACCTCACAGGCAGACATATATCACACAGTGGCATGTTTGGAAAAACTGGACAGAAACTTCTTTGTAATTTCTTCAGGGAGTGGCTACGAAGCTGGAAGCATTTTTTTTTACTGATTAAAAGAAGGGGAGTTGGACTATTTTCTGCTATGTGTATAGTAAAACATGCTCTTTTTCATACATATCCACGAAAGATTCTATTCTACAACTACTTGGATTTTTGAGAAATGCCTTCCAAACCAGTGCAGAAAACAGATCAACAGGAGTTACACTAATAGTTTGTATCTTAGTGTAAGATAACTTAGCAAGAAAAAGGACCATTTGCAGTAAATTGGCTTTCATCCTGTCAATAGATATGGTGATGCAAGTGGAAGTATATGAAATATATATGTATACACACAGTGTCTGTACTCCATTCACAGCACATGTCCCTCCTATTAATGAGCCCAGAAATGAAGGAGTTTTTGGACATGCTTTAACCAGTGTGCAACAGTGACCCTGAGCATCACCTGCTCCACTGAGAATCTCTGTCTTGCTCTATTAATATGCGGCTGCACAATGGATTTATCTGATCCAAATGAGGGTTGCTGAAGTCCTCCTTCCTCTTGTATTTTCCAACTTTTCTCCCTTCCCTCTGCTATTATCTGGTACCTACTATTATCTGTACTCCAAGATGCTTCTGTGACCTCTCCCCCTGCTACCGAAAACTGGTTGGAATGTTGTGCAGGTGTTGAATGATTCATGAAGAAAAGTAACTTTAGTGTTTAGCTGTATTACTTACAGAAGGGTGAGATTTAGTGTTTGTGCACTCAAGAATCATTTTGGGTGGTTAGAAAGTTTAGGAGGCCAACTTTGTGGTCAGCTTGGGCTTTCTGGAAAGCTGTTTGAGTGATTTGCCTTGGTAAATTGTCGACCTGGTATAATTCTTGCCCCACAAAGGCAATATCTAGAAGGACTAGAACTTCTCACATTATTTTGAGCATCAAACAATCCTGTATTCATGGAGTCTGAGTTTAGGAACAGAGCTTATGCATTCTTGACACATACTTCCAATTAAGCTTCCTCCTGTTTGGGTTTTTGTTTGTTTGTTTTGTTGTTGTTATTTGGGATTTTTTCGGGGGGCGAATAAAAAATTTCATTAGGCCTGTGTTATATTAAAAAGTACATGGGAACCCTCTTCTCCAAAGCATATTCATAATTATACTTTACAGCTCTTGATCATAATAGATGATCCAAGGACATTATCCACAGCTAATTGTGAATTCATCTGTGGCTGAAATTCTCCAAAGTAGAAGTGTTATCATCACTTGCATACATCTTTCATACTTTAAAAATAATAATTAAATAAAATTAGTTGAGTGCCCAGTCTTTCATTTTGAAGTATAGTTGGATAGGTACAATCTGATTTCCTCAATTATTCTACAAATTCGGAGTAATATATTAGCAGTGATGTAATTTTTTTTTTTTTTATCCTCAGGGATATTTAGTTCTTTTAAAGCAATTTAAGCAGGAGAGCCTTATTGCTCTGGCAGAGCGTAGTTATGTCCAAAATTATGAGCACAAAGAATTACACTCTCACCCATGAAAATGAACGGAGTTCTTCTGCAGAAAGAGCAGCATCAGATTTAACAGAAATATTGTGCCATGGTTTGCAGCTCGAAATAACCCCTGGGAATTACAGTGCAGTTCTAGATGAACAGCACAGCCCTATCCAAAAGTGGATTCTAATGATGCCCTTAGGATTAATACCAGAATTCTTGTAGAACCTTTCATTGGCTTGTGCTGAAAGGCCTCAATGTTGCTAATAAAGTCTCACATGGGGTTCCTACAGCAATAGCCTATTATCCAGTCTCTTAGTGGTTAATTAGTGACCAACAGGAATGATTAGCTGCTAAATGTTTGGCACTTTTGGGGAGAGTTGATTAAGGGTACTCTCATATCACTTGGCAGATGGAATTAAACCCTTTCTTTGCATGGTGCCCTTGTTTATTGCTGTTGGACCTGGAAGGAAATCCAGAGACCCCTCAGCACAGAGATCCTGGATTTCCAAGGTTTGATGCACCTACATCCTTCTGATCTGGAATGTTAAATGTTCTTACCATACTATAGTGAATTCTTGGAGGATGACTAGCACAAGACAAAGCTATTTCAGATGGGAAACTTGGAGCAGCTGCTTTTCCTTCTGGGGTCTGTGAGGCAACTGTGGGCTGGGAAATGTCAGGAGAGGACTCACTGGACATTAACTGCCAGGTTAATCCATGACATGAGTGTTCTCCCTTTTAAAATAAGACAGGATTGTATATGGGATGGGAAGGAAAGAGCTGACAAACGATGCCCCCGTGCACATTTGCTGCCATGGCACGGATCTCCCTTCAGGAATTGTGGAGGGTCTGTATTCTGGCTACTTTGTAACATCCCTAACCATACCTGTGGCAAACCCTTCCCAGCCTCCTCTACCCTGATGTCAAGTCCAGTTGGACGTCTATCACAGAATCACCTGGGTTGGAAAAGACCTCTGAGATCACCGAGTCCAACCCGTGACCCAACCCCACCCTGTCACCCAGCCCATGGCACTGATGCCACATCCAGTCTGTCAGGGACTCCACCCCCTCCCTGGGCAGCCCCTTCCAGTGTCTGATCACTCTCTCTGTAAAGAGCTTCTTCCTAATATCAAACCCAAACCTCCCCTGGCACAGCCCGAGACTGTGGCTGTGCTGCACACCATTGCACTGCAGGGATTTCCCAGCGTTATCCTGCTGGGATATTTTTGTAGGTGTATCCCAAAAATCCAATGTAAGTGCCATGCCTGGGTGCACACATCCCGATTCCCTCTGCAGGGATCAGCACTGAGTTTCCCTGGCAGCTGAGAAGGGTTTCTGGGCCAGGCAGTTTAGCAGATCTTTCTGACACTGAATTGAGAGTAAAAGGCAGAGGAAGAACCTGTTGGGTAATGAGGACTCCCCTGTAAGTCTGCATTGTGCCTTGCTGGGCCCTTGGTGTCTGAGCTGGTATCAAACCAGGCTTCCCTGGTCACACAGCACAGCATCTTCTTGGCTGCTCTCATTTGTTGATCACGTGTATGTAGACAACAACAAAAAAAAATCAACAAAACAAGCAGTAATTTAAAGAGTGTAATTTTTATCCTCCTACCTCAGTCCCCTGTGCATAATGGAATCACACTTTCACCACTGTTCAGTGTGCATTTTTAATTTAGGCTTTTTCTTAGCGGCCATTAATTTCTAGAGATGATGCAGCCAGTTTAATAAGAAAATAGGATTTTATTCCACTTCATGCATCGACAACTAAATTGTTACCTAAGTGCAATTACAAAATTGTATAGCCCAGCTTTCTTGGGTATCAAATACCCACAGCTCTTATTCACTATCTGGGGAATTAAACAAGTACTTCTGAAAATGAGGGCATTCATTAAAATTGAGTGTGTTAATTAAACCACTAGAAAAAGCATCGCTTGACTTTTGAATGCTGGGTCAAGTCTCCCACACCTCTTCTTCCTCATATGTTACTGAATATATTTGTCAGAGTGACAGTGAGATAAAAGGAGATATTGATAAGTGACATTTAGTGTCAGTTTTAAAAGAAAAAGCAAACCAACATAGGGAACAAAAATGGGAATGTCTTTCAGTTTTACTTCCAGGTGCTTTTCAAGTACAGACACAGAAGATAACAGTGGAGCTCACCAAGTCAAAACCACTTACAAAATTAATAGTGCAAAGCAGTAATTCATGTAGCTCTGCATATATTTATACATTAAACCCAGTGAGAAATGGCTGAAATTGTGGGAATGCTGATGATAATTGTGCTTGAGAGATCTGAACCTAAGTGTCAAATAACTATATGTTATGACTATTCAAATTAAATGTTTGTAATTATAACTGATATGCTTAAAATTATTATTTAAAGTATCTTATTTACCATTTATCAGCTGCCAGTTGAAAAAACAGTGGGGACAAATTGATTAGATGTTTAACTGTGTGAACTGAAGTGTTTTTCATGAGCTCTGTTTTTGCTTTGGAGCTGAACTGGGTACAGAACACAAAAGTTTGCAGTAGATCTGATCACCTTTGCACAGAGGCATAAATATATTAATTCCTGTGCTGCCAATTAAACTATATTCCAAATCACCTATTTATTCAAAGCTTTGTATGAAATGAGATGTTGGTGCTGTCTTCTTATAAGTGCATAATGTAGAGGGCACCAAACCCTCTATAATGACTATTTATAATTGGAAGTGGAAGTTATATGATTAAATCTCAATCTCTTGCATCGATGTAACGTTCTCCAAATCCTGGCTTTGTGGTTTTCATTTTGGTTTTGATGCATTGTTACTAATGACTCCACGATGTCAGTGCAGGGGAGGGATGGGGAAGGTGGGGAATATTGCTCACTACAAAAGGTTAAATGCTTTTTTTGAAATTATACATACAGCTGAAAGAAAACACTGCAGTTCTTAAATCTGTATATATTTAATCTTTTATCTGTGCTTTTAACAAGAATGCCCTGTACATCTGTTTCAGCCATCACTAACTGAAATGACTTATTTGATTGAGGGTTATATTAGACTTCAGAGCTGACATGGATTTACTTGTCTGCGTGGTCAGTGGGATTTGGAATGACAATTTATTATAGTGCATTATACTTTATTTATAATTGACAAATGGCTTAGAGATTTAGATTTTTGTCATCTTACTCCTAAATCCCCTCTTCATAGTTAGTGCCAGTACCCATTAGACTTGATTGCTAATAGCACAGACTGTTCCTGTGGGAGGGGACCTGCAGTGGTCACCAGTGCACCTGCTCGACCAGTTCCAGGCTGACCAAGTGAAACCCTGTTGGTCAGGGCGCTGTCCAAATGCCTCTTAAGCCCTGACAGGCTTGGAGCACTGAGCACCTCTCTAGGAAGCCAATTCCAGGGCTTGACCACTCTCTCAGCAAAGAACTGCTGAGCAGAGTCCAGTCTAAACCTCCCTGGTGTAGCTTTGAACCATTCCCACGTGTCCTGTCCCTGGATACACAGAATGGTCAGGCCCAAAGTGGCTCATCTGGCCCCACCTCCCTGCTCAGGCAGGGCCATCCCGGGACACATGGCACAGGATTGTGTCCAGAGGGTCCTGGAATACCTCCAGTCAGGGAGACTCTACATCCTCTCTGTTCTAGTGCACCAGGGAGATCTCAGCACACCCCTTTCCATGCCCCCTTCTTAGGAAACTGCAGAGAGCAGTAAGGTCATCCCTCAGCATCCTTTTCTCCAAACTAGACAAACCCACAGTCCTCAGCTGCTCCTTGTGGAATATTAGAATGGTTTAGGTTGGCAAGGACCTCTGAAGATCATCTATGGCAACCCCTCTGCAATGAGCAGGGACATCTTCAACTCCATCAGGCTGCTCAGAGCCCCATCCAAGTTTGACCTTGACTGTTTCTAGGAATGAGGAAGGTTTACAGGACATTCCCTCCAGCTCTTTCACTGCTGTTTTTGCCCTCTGGATATGTTCAAGGACCTCCACATCCTTATTTAATTGTGGGGCCCAGAACTGCACACAGCACTCAACTGAGGGTGCCCCAAACACAGCAGGGTGGTCACCTCTTGGACCTGCTGTTTGTGCTCTTTGATGCACCTCAGGATGGGGTTTGTCTTTTGGCTGCCAGGCCACACTGCTGACTCCTATGAGCTGCTGTTGACCAGTACCCCAAATCCCTGGGAAATAACCAGTTTCCTAAGTAAATAAAATAGTATCACAATTCTATGTGACCACCTCTGGTAATTCATCCAAAGCAGCTCTGAACTAATTAGAAAGTAAAAGTATAAGCAAAAATTTTCCATTTCAAAGAGTTATAAAAAAAAGTGTGCAATAAAATGACAGATGTCCTGGGAAACTGAGTCATAAAATGCATCATGACTACTTTAAATATTAAATATTTTTAAGTTAACCTTTATTTATGTTTACCCAACTTGAGAGCAGTGAGCATCTCCATGTTCACCTTGCTTATGCCACAGCCTTGCAAAGCAGCCTGCTGTGACACCAGTTACTACAGCAGTAAAAAGAGGTGAACAGTGAAGCTTTCAGATGATAAAGACACTATTGTGGCCATAATTATTTAGGAATCCTGCTGTAACTGGATAAAATGCCAGGAAAAAATGTGTGGTATTTTTAAAATCAGTTTTTTTCCATGAGCCTGCAGTAATTATATATAACATGTGAAGAGGTGAGATGAGATAAAGAATATAACATAACACAAAGCATTCCTGCAAGACCTTACCATCTATTCTACCAATGATAGCAGATAAATAGAATAGTGATGCAACAATTCTCTTGCACCAATCCTTGTCAAGTGCTTCTCTAGCCCTCCATCCTGTGAGGATGAATTGTTCCTTCATTTCAAATAAAGTGAGAAAATACAATATTATACAGCTCTGATGTTACTGTAGGAAAGGTTGTTCATGTTGGCTGTACCTGAAGTAATACAAGAGGAGAATTTGAACAAAATAATCTGGATTGGCAAATGTGGTTGGGACTTTTAGTGCAGTTAAGATTTAATACCTGGTGCAGTTTGCAGAGTTCTTCCTGAGGGATTCTTTTTCAATTGATTGTGTTTGTGTTCACACAATTTCTTCATCAAGAGCATCTACTATGTCATGATCTTTGGTGAAAATTTTGGACAGTTTAAGAGTTCTAAACATTTGAGTAGAAATGTTTGTTAAATTTAAGGGTTTTTTACTGAGTGTTTGCTATTTGGTATTGAACAGTTCATGTGCCACCACTCAGAAAGGCCTGCTGAGCAGTAAGTGGTGTAACCCTTTGTAGGATAGGAATGATCAGAACCAGGCAAAGTGTGAGCAAATTCCAACCTTGTTTCATGTAGGTGAAGAAGAAAAAAGATAGTCTGGGGTCCTAACACTGGTGAAACACCAGTCTTTTGAATTTTTTATTTCACCAACTAGGTATTACAGCCCAGAGAACTGAGACAGCACCTTTGTGAAGTGTTCCACAGAAGCAATCCTCCCCAGAAGCAGAAATGTGACTCTTAAAATGAAAGTACTGTAACAAAACTTTGGAGTTCAAGCAAGTAAAGGATTTCAGATAACCAGCTCATTTTGCAGTAGGAAGTATAATGGAATGTACAAGAAACAAATGAGAGAGAACACTACTGGCTTTCTTTAGAAGAGCCCATTAAATGACATTTAAAGTCTAATGGATAAAATTCCCAGTTCAACAGGGATGGTTATATGTGAATTTCTGATGGTTGGCAGATGTTTCCCTGGGTTATTCCCCCACAAGTTATTTAATTGGAAACAATGCCTCTCACCTGTAGTTAAACATGATAAACACATTAACAGAACCACATTGCATGAGGATAACACTTCTCTATTTAGATCTGTCCCCACTTCCCTTACCCATTGGCAGCTCAGTACAACTGACAGAAAATATCATTGCTAAGTTGCCTGCAGAATCCTCAAAATGCAGCTCTGGGCCAGCTCCATCATCTTTGCAAACTTGTGCTGTGAGTCCACAACTTCCCAGCAGTGATGGCTCAGGACTGAGCAGCTCCAGAGCTTTGAGGAGTTGCAGAAATCAGCCTGTGTCAAGCCACGGGGCACTACCCTGTCTGAAAGCACAAAGGTCATTTTTATCTTCTTCCATGAGACATTTGGATTTAGCAAAGTCTGTGGCTGAAGGTGTGAGATTAGTTCTGCTGAGAAGAATCTTGGTGTTATAGCCTTGGTAAATAAGAAGACTGTTGGGGTCATTCTCAGCTCCCTGTGTGTTCTCCCTTCTCTCACTCCTATACCTTTCCATTAGGTTCTTGTATTTGGCTGTAAGGTATAAGATGCTTTGTGCTTCTCAGTTTCTAATTAAATCTACTTCAGAGCAAGTCATCTCAAGTGCTTCACTTGCAGCTGGATCCACTAGAAGGTATTGAAGTACTATTGTTTTCTGTCAGTGACATAGAAGTTCTTGTGGAAAAAAAAATTCATAGGTTTTGTGAGAAAAAGATTAACTTTGTCACAGAATCATAGCAGAGTTACCTGCATTGGAGCCCCACAGGTCATCAAGGCCAGCTTTTCACTTGAAGAGAAATGATTATGAGCCCACTGCTAGATAAGGTCAACAGCTTTGTCTAGCAAAGGTTTAGAAATCTCTGTGACTGGTGACTTTATTACCTGAAAGGACAACCTATTCCAAGGCTGCATTATCCTACTAGTGAATTGGTGGTGGAGTGGTTTCTGTTAGGTTGTTTTTTTTTAATCCACATAGTTCACCTGACACTTCCAAGCCTGAGTTTCTGGTTTTCTGAGTTTTCAACGTGACCAAGACAAACTTAAGTCCATCATCTCTCAGTCCACTGCAGTATTTACAGTCTTAGTCCTTGTGATTTTCTGGTACCCCAAATTCCCTTTCTCAAACAGAGATTTTATTGTCTGCAAACCTTTGATTATGAGTCCATTCTCATGCTTACATTTTTTCTGGCTCATCTCCATCTTTCTGTACATCTACTTCAGGTGTTCTCTCACTCTGTGGATTGTTTTAAAAGTCAACGAGTTAAGTAGTTGAAAAGGCAAATCTTGGAGGAGGACGAAAGGGAGGAAAAAGGAGCACAACGAATGACTGAAGAGATGGTGAAAGGATATGCTACCAAAATTCAACTGGGCTCTTGGGGTGGGACTTTGAACATGCACAGTTGTTTAGAAGGCGTGATTTTACAATAATTATTAGTAGAGTACACTTCTGAGCTAAACCATAAACCAGGATATGTGACTTGAGATTAAAGTTTGTGATCCTCACCACAAGCACAGTGATCCCCCAGTGAGGGACCAGGCAGGCTGCAGTGTGTTTTGGGTTGGGCCCAGTAGGCAGTTCCCCTCTTGCCTGCAGTTGGTTGAAGGAAAAGGAAAGGAACAATAAAAGCAAGACAAAGGTTATTTAATAAGGGAAGGGGAAAGCAGAGTGGAACAAACCAAACCAAGTGATGTGAAGGCAATCACTGACCATCTTCCATGGGTTGGATGTGCTCAGCCAGCTCCCATGCAAAAGAATGGTTCACCTCCCCAACCCCTCTCGTTGCTCTTCACTGCTGAGCACATTTTCCATGCATTACGTTGTGTGGAGTCTCTTTGGTTGGTTTGGGTCATCAGCTTGGTTGTGTCCCCAGCCAAGCCCTGCACACCAGTCTGTTCTGGTGGGCAGAGTGAGGAACAGAGAAGGTCTTGGCTCTGTGCACACTCTGCTCAGCAATGGCCGAAACACTCCTGTGTTTTCAGCCTTGTTTTGGTCACAGATCTACAACACAGCACGTTGGAGCTGCCCTGGAGAAAACAGACTCCATCCCAGCCAGAGCCAGGACACCATGTCAGGAACTATTTTCCTTTCTCTCTCACATCACAGAGTCACAGGATGGGTCAGGTTGGAAGGGACCACAGTGTCTCATCTGGTCCCACGTCCTGCTCCAGCAGGGCCATTCCAGAGCACATGGCACAGGATTGTGTCCAGACACTTCTGGAATATCCCAGTGAGGGAGACTCCTGTTCAGTGCTGGGTCACTGCCCAGCAAAGTTCTTCCTCATGCTCAGAATGATCGTTCTAAAACTTGAGTAAGAGTCCTTGTTTCTTGCTGTTGTTAACTGTTTGGTGCTTGGAGCATTTTAGTGTGCTGGAATCGTGGCTATAGAGGAGGGTGATGTATAGCTCAAAAATGAAAGTCAGAATGAATAGCTGGTCTTGGTGCATTTATTGCCACAGAACGTTTCCTCTTTGCCCAGTGTGACCAAAGTGGCTGCTCCAGCCCAGTGGATGACACTGTTTAAAACAATTTATTACCTCATAGTTGCAGGACATTGATATGTCCCACTGAGGGCAGGTATCTTCCTGCTCCTCTATGTTTGGCTGCACAAGAACACTGTTTATTTTCTAAAATTTTCCAAAAACCTGTTTGTTTTCTGAAGAATTTCCTCTCTTGTATCTCGCAGTCACACCTGATTGCATTGCTAGAGGATTCCAACATCCAAGTCACTGTATAAACAGATTTGCTTCAACCTGGGGGGCAAACCCTTTTTTAATTTATTCTGATGTCAAAAAACTTTTACTGTTTTAAGATCCCAACTCATTGCAGAATGGCTTTTCACTGACATTGTAAAGTGAGGTTGTGATATTTGAATCCTATGCTTGGAAATAGAAACTGTGGAAATGGATTTCATTGAGAAACCTGGATGGCTTCCCAATTTCTGTATAATTTTTTTAACCACTCCACAAAACGAATCTGAATGAGGAGCCTGCTACTTTTTTGAAGATGAGTTTGCTGAAGAGTTGATATTTTCATGCAACAAAACCAAGTAACATTTCCTTTCTTCCCCTCTTGTGTTTTGAACTCTCTTTTCCTTAGTAGCATTGGCAGTGCATGATTCTGAAACACTCACGTTCCTGCTGGTGCCAGGTGGTCCTTTTCCTTTAATTTAGGTTCCAGGTATTGGAGCTGGTTGCTTTGCAGTAATTATTAGTTGCATTTGCTTCTCAAGCTGAAGGCAGTTTTAGTACCCATTACAGGACAGATTTTTTAACAAGGTAATTAGCCATTTACCAGTAATTGTTGCAGTAGAATAAGAAAAAATTCCACTGTGCTACGTGACTTGTTTCTGCTCTGATCTCTGATGCAGATTCTCAGCTGTGTTAATTGGCCTAGTTTGGTAGAAGCCAAATTCAGTAGTAGTTTATATACCTGAGGATATGGCCTGTCTTTTTTTTTTTTTTCCCTTTTACAAATTTATATTATTAACTTGTCTCATTCCTTCTTTTGATATCCATTTTTTTCCTGCTGTCTGCTTTGATGAACTATAACCACAAAACCCCTAAAAAAATAACCATTACTTTAAAAGATGTACACCTGTGCACACATCTGAAAGAGCTTTTGCTAGGGAATAATCAGCTTTGAGAAAACAAGCCTTTAAAAGTTCAGAGATGTGGTAATTAAAGTTCCATGCATAAATTCTTCATTTTGTCTCCCCACTTGAGATATCCAGAGCCTGTTCTCTTTCACAGCACTTGACATTTTGATAGCCTTTGCATTTTAAGCCAGTTTCATTCTACCTCATTCAACACCTGGTTCAGTCTGATGTCATTTGTAGATTGGTGAAATAGAAACAGAATGCAGCTTGGAAAAGCTTGATTTCCCTGGCTTGGAGAGCATTATATAGGAAATCTCTTTTAAAGGCAGCAAGATGATTTCATTCTTGGATGCTTTACACATAAAAAAATACAGATTTTTCCTACCTCTTTTGCCACACACCTTCCAGATACTGCAGTAAAATAAGAGTGTTAACAACTTGATGATCCTTGTGGGTTCCTTCTGACTCAGAGTGTTCTTTGAAACTCTCATTAACTCTGTGGAGAATCAACTCACAGAATCAGTAAGACAGCCTCTCCTGCTTTTGCACCTTCTGCAGTTTTATTCCTCTGTCCTTTGAACTATTCAAGCCCTAACCCATGACTTCCAAAACCTCAGCTCTCCTGACCTCACTGTCTGTGGGTCTTTCTTCTGAGTGCAACACTAAACATTATTTTTCAAACATCAGCTCGATACAAAATCTAGAAATTCGCACTCAGGCTCCACAGAGCAAGCCCTGGTCCTGGACAACTGTGACCCCAAAGCTCAAGTTCCAGCAGAGCTTCTTGAACCTCTTCCTCTGCAGTGGACCCAGAGCTCCTCCTGCAGAGTAACCTCAGTCCCAGGTGCCTTCAGGAGGTCCTAACTGGGCTCCAGTGGCACCCAGAGGCTGGGAGCAGCTTCTGTGGGCTAAGGATGCACAGACACAAGGATTTATTCATAGTCTAATTCAAGAATTAGCAGTCTAATCGTTGTTATTAGACTGGTTGCAGGGATATCAACATTTTTATGCTAATCCAGAGTCCAGTTCTCAGTAATTCTGCATTAACACTGGTGGATTGCAAACCTCCCTCCCCTGGTGTTATGCTGGCCCTTCCAGGAGCTCTCTGGGTGTTAAGGTGGAGGGTTCCAGTTGCTCTGAAGAAGAAGGTGGGAAGGGGTTGTTATGGTGAATTATCCTCAGCATTTCTGGCCCTTCTCCAAGAAGATTATAATGTTGATAACAGGCAGTTTCTTCCCTTTCTGAGAGGTAGCTGATTATTGATAATGCTAAAATGACTATGTTCTCATTCTCATAGTGGGTTATTAGTTGTTTAGTACACTGTACATACTTATCAGTCTATTCTGAGAGAAGTACTGTAATTACCCAGCATTTGGGATGTAAATTTTACTGATTGAGTTTCTTAAATGGGAGTTTGTTAAAACAGCAATGATTTTCTTCTGAGGATTATTTTCTTAATAATTATTGGCCTGATCCAAACTATGCTTAAATGTTCTAAAAAGAGAGGAGAAAAATTAAAGCTGCATAGAGCAGGGAAAAAAAAATGTAATCAGGTGATATTGTGAATAGAATATATTTATCACATTAAATACATGGGAATATTTTTCATTTCATACTTTATTTCCACCATTATTACCCTATTCTTTATCTTACAAAAAGCTGCAGTTAACACTCCTCCCTAATTTCTTCTCTTCAAAGAAATTCCACCCCATGAACTTGACCAACATGTGGAGTATTTCCTCATGACAGTGTCATTTAGTGTGCTGAAAGGAGCATGTTAGTGAGAGCAAATGAGACTATATGAGTGTTACTACTAATTGAGATCTGATGTTGGAGTTTTAACACAGAAGGAAAGGCAGCACTACAGCCAAGACTTTCCTATTAACATTTACAACATTAAGTGGCATTTGTGGTACTAAAATCACAGTTCAGCTGAGAAGGCACTATTTAGTTTTTGTGCTACATTTACAACTTGTATTAAAAATAAATCAGTTATGGGTTCTGTCAATTTACTACAGAACAACTTAATTTGACAAAAAGTCAAGGGAACTACTATTATTTTGGTAGCTTTTTACAGCGATAATCTTAGATAAGTGTTTACCATAATCATAGACTGTGGCATTTGCATATTTTAATTGCTTTGCCTATCATTCACTTGTTCTAGACGGAAAATACCTATTTTATAGGGTTCATGGCTTAAAATCCGTGGCTTTAGTTGCTCTTCTCTTGTGCTGTTCATGCCTGGATCAACAGTGTGCTGGTACCTGGACAGGAGGAGTGCCTGTGATTTAGAAAATCTGATATAATAAGCAGGAACATCAAAAAACTGCACACAGGAATGTGTCAGTCCTGGCAGGGTACACGTGTCTCTCTGGTAACTGTTTATGGGAGATTCTGTCCTTGACGAGCCTTTCCATGAGAAATATGAAACTGGAAGAGCTGATGCTTCTGATCTTGTAGTGCATCCCAGCCTCATCAATCTTAAAAACTTGTGCTTTTGGGGTTTTCATGGATAAAGCACATTCACCACTGTAGTCCTTACAAATGAGATGCTGTGGGACTGTTCATATTGATTAAACACATTATCCTGCCATGAGTGGCCAAAAACATCCTGCAAACTGTACAGAATTCTAAGAGATGACAATCACAAAATATTGTGTGGTACAACATTTGTTTGGATTTCATTTATTGCCATGATTGGCTGTGTGATCAAAAGGAATTAGTAGACCCTCTGGAGTAGACCTGAATGGGGAAAAAGTTGTTTAATACACGAGTTTTTCAAAAGAAAGAGAAGAATAGTGAATAAATAAAGTAGAATTGAAGTTTCAGTAAGCTCAGAAGATCACTAGGTAAAATCTGATGTCTAAGGGGAAAAGGGATTCTGGAAGGGTTGGCAGTTACTTAAGGAAGAAATATTAAGACTAGCAAAAGCCATGCTAAAAAAGAAGGCACAGGAAGATTAGTGACACACCAAGCTGGCTAAATAATGAATTCTTCAATGATTTCATCATGAAAAAGAAGCCTATAGAAAAGGAGTCAAAGTATTAAGAGTGTAAATACAAAAAAAAATAGCACAGAAATATAAGCAAAGCATCAAAAGACCTGGTACAGCTCACAAGGCACAGAAAGAATAAAAGGCAGGATTCTGCAAGCACATTATTAGTAAAAGAGAAAAGAAGGAAAGAGCTGATCTGCTCCTCAGATGAGAAGGAAAATAAATGATAGCTGATGTTTTTAGAAGGTCAGAGTGTTAATATCTCCTCTGCATTGGTTTTAACTATAGAGCTGTGTTGTGATAATTGTAAAGGAACTCACATTAGTGTCAAAGGAAAAAGAACTGATGATAGTACAGGGAAAGATCAGACTGGGGCCTTCTTTGTAAATCAGATGCTTACACATCAGCTGGTTGGAGAGAAATTCACTTAAAGTGCTGGAGAGAGTTGATTGAAGCTCTTTGAGTCATCAGTGAGTATCCTGAAAACAGAGATGGCCAAAGGTCCAAACAAGTGCAAAATGGGAAGCATATCTGGTTATTTGAAGAAAGAGGAGAAAATGAGAGGCTGGGCTTATGAATCAGGTAGAACTAAAATGAAACAAACTCTTTATAAACACACAAAAGCAGTGAGAACATTGATAGAACAGAATCGTGGGGAAAATCATGTCAACACCACCATTTCCTCTTCTTATCCCAGGTGTTCTATTGACATGTGTGAGGTATTAGATATTGTCCATATCTTCATTTTTGTATAAAGCCTGGAACACATCTAATAGCAGGATATTCTCATTAGTAAGCTAAAAATATACTCTAGAAGAAATAGTTCTGAAGTACCTCAGAGAATTGTATCCAGGAAGCATTTTTCAGTGGCTCACTGTCTAACTGGGGGGATTCACTGACAGTGGTGATGTAGAAAGCTAAGCAGGATATTAGGAAAAAATTCTTCGAGGTAAGTTTTACTGGAGAAATTGTCTTGGACTGTTACAGAATGCCAGCCCTTCTAGGAATAAATTAACCATACTTACCTCGGAAATAGTTTCAATAGAGTTGGTCGTTCCATGGGACAGAGAATAGTCTAGATTTTCTTTCAGAGCTCTTCTTTATCTTTTAGTATTTGTACTCTATAAATTACAATGCTCATAATTTTCCAAAAGAAAAAAACCCCACACCCTACTTTTATTTTCCCCATATAAATTAATAAGATTGGTTAAATTCTATATGCTTTAGTTTTGGCCTGAACTTCTAGAAATTTCTGTGGCTCAAGCATTCTTCTTGGTCCAAATTCAATTTGAAATTGAATTTCCTGTAATTGCTTATTCAGGAGCTTTGAAAAACAAATGGTATATGTACCCTAATCCATTTACAGGATTTCATGGCTTAAGTCAGTGCTTTGTCCTTGAAACCTATTGCTTTGAACCTACAGTAATAATTAAAGAACAGTATTTAAAAATGTATGACTTTATATCATACCTTCCTAACAGTGTTATATTTAATATTCTGATATCCAGTGCATTGGTATTTCAGATCTCCTTGGACTGTTCTTTCTGAAATAGAGGGGAAGGCCACTGCCCTTTAAACACAAACCAGTCTCTGATGATTCTGAACAAAGAGGGCTGATCATGAGACTTCACACCTAGATGTGATTATCTCCACTCATTTATGCTGACTATGTATATAGGATTTAATTAGAGGAAGGACTGCTCTGATCTTCACTAATAACAAAATGGTGCTGGAAAATCCTGCCTCTCTAGGATTTCCTTCAGTACTGTTCTGTCACAGGTGTGTATATCTGCAAGTATTGATTGTTCATAAAATGCACGATGGGCCAGACACGAAGCAGGTGTGAATTGTGTGTTTAATATCCCTTTCCTGTTCTCTCCTCCTTGCCCTCAAGGTAACAGGCAGCAAGGTGTGCCAGTGAATCTCCAACTGGAGTAAAACACTCTCAGATAATTGATATTTACAGTCTTGGATTATTTACAAACTGACATGATGTAACACAAACAATAATTTCCATGTCCCTTCCAGCTGTGCAGTTTAAGAACAAACTCACGCCTCAGTGCTGATCATAAATCACAGAATGGTTTATGGGCTGGAGGGGACCCTAAAGATCACCCAGTCCCACCCCCTGCCCACAGCTGTGGGCAGGGGGTGGGACTGGGTGATCTTTAGGGTCCTTCACTAGCCCAGGTTGCTCCAAGCCCTGTCCAACCTGGCCTTGGACACTTCCAGGGATGGGGCAGCCACAGCTTCTCTGGGCAACCTGTTTCACTCTGTTATTTTTCTTTTTAAATACAGATTCACCAGATGCAGGTTCCATCTCCTTTCCACTGACACTTGTGTTGTTTCCTTTTCCAGTCTGAGCAGCACTAACCAGTTCTACAGTAAGCTTGATAGATTTTGTTCTTACCCAAATGAGGAGATACACCAAATCTCCAGGAATCACACTGGCACGTGGTGATGCTAAAAACCTTCTGCACATCATAATTATAGTGCTAAAAACCGTAGCTGCATGTTCCTCATAGATATTTAAGGGCATAGAATCATGGAATCACTGAGGTTGGGAAAGACCTCCAAGGGCATCAAGCCCAACCTGTGACTGATCCCACCCTGTCACCCAGCCCAGAGCACTCAGTGCCACGTCCCATCACGTTGTGAGGGACAGAAATGTGTGTCTGCTTTGCTGTAGGGAAAATAGAGCGAGATTTCCTCTTCCCCACTGGAGTTTCTATCCATGAATCCAAATAAATATAAGGGGAGTCCTTTCATTCTAGAATTGATTTGATTTGAGGACTTTCATTAAATGCATTCCGAGTTCTCTCATGGGAGGTGCTCTGATGTGCTTTCTTGTGTCTCAGGGCGGGTGAGGGGTGACCACAGTGATCTGTCCCCTGCTGCCTCAGTGAAGGAGCTGCAATCCATGATAATCTTTATGTACCCATGAAAACCCTGAGTCCATTTCTGTTCACCTGAACCTGGTGAGCCCACCCTGAACACCTTCAACCTCATAGTGTGCATGATACACATCTCTGGAATATTCTTGTCCATCTGAAGTCAAAAATGGAGCAAAGAGGCATTTTCAATGAGATTGCACTGACAGTGGACATTCTCCAGTAGTAATCAGGGTTAGGAAGGCAACAAATAAAAGTGGCAGAAAGGAAAAAATAAAGATCTGTCACAAAAGAAGGAGGTAAGAGAAGACTTTTAGTAAGTGGATGAGATGGTTTTCTCTTAATCAATGACATTAATTTGGCTGACTGGACTGTGATCAGGGACTCTGATTCAGCATCTCATCATCAAAAGTTCTCCCAACCTGACATCTCCTCATTCCTGCTACCAATTAACAGAGCTGCAAATTTGGAAACTTTTGCAGCTGATTCAAGTATCCTCCATACACAAACAAATTAGGAGCAATTTAAAGTGAATCACTTGATCCAAAGCAATGTGAGAGCCATGGCCAGTTAGATTTAGCCTTCAGGACTGAGCTTCAAGAAGATCAGAGAGATCAGATAGGTGAAAACAAACAAGGGTGCTGGTCAGGAATTGTCAAACTCTGAAACTCTGAACTCAATTTTTCATTAAAAGAATCCCTTTCATTACAAGTGCATTTCTTACAGGAAAAGACACCAAAGTTTTCCTTAAGTCACCTCTGAAATAGTATAACTAGATTAAGGAAAAGCAGGTATCTTAAAATTGCTTTTCTCAAGAGTGAGATATATTTTTATTCCCGAGGATACTCCGCAGTGCAATAATGTAGTACACAAAAGGCATGATGGAGAAAACACTCACCTGTAGTTTTTGGGGATAAGGGGTTGTGTAATTCATCTTCTCTTGGCCCAGAAGTGGAATGTATGTTTCTTAAATGATGCTGTAGAATAAGTTTTAAAAGCCAGGACTTGTTAACTAATATCAACCAACCTTTGCTAAGACTGTCAGTTATCTTTCCTCTGTGTTTAGGGTAGATAATAGCTGTGATACATGATTCATCATGCACAGCCTCCTTCATTATGCAAACACGAATAAACTCAGATATGGTAAAAACTGAGATGAGTCTTTATGCCCTTTATTCTGAATACAAATCTCTTTGCATCACTGACATTGAGGAATCCCAAAGAAGCAACACAAATAAAGACAAACAGATACGAGTAGCACATTGTGAATCATGCATAATTAAAAGTTCAATTTTTCTTCAAGAACAGTGTCACATGAAAGACCTTTCACACTTTCAGAGAGTGTAAAAAGCTTCTGAAAAACCCCAAACAACTGCCTTGTAATTATTGTGCGTTGTTTAAATTGTCATAATCTTTGAAGATGGAGCTGATATTGCTGCTTATTAGAGTTGCCATCTTTGGCATGAAGGGTTCTGTTTTCAGTTGCTTATACCTACAAATCTGCAAAGGACTTGCCAATATTTTTGTAAGAAAATTCTTCTAGAGGACAATTCCCTACAATCAAAAATTCCCTTCACAGTTACCCAATTGGCAACATGGTGAAGTAATTTCCAAAGAGAAAATGGTTCTGGAAGGGTTTGGTTTATTGTTCCAAAGGGAGTCACAGTTTTTCTCTTTAAAAAGAACCAGAAGTTGTTTTAAGACTGGACAATGATCTTTGACAGAGGACAGTTCTCACTGTTGGCAAAGCTGCCTGGCTTGGAAAAATTGCACGTTGTTCAGGTTGCAAATGGGGCAAGCTGGACCATTTTTAGGGCCCAGTAATAACAACACAAAAAGACCTGTTCACACACTAATCCTGTTTAGAAACTGAGATGGAAACCAAGCCCTTTGAGTCTGTTTATCCCCCTGTCTCTGAACTCACAGGGTATTCATGACAGGAGATGCCAGTCCACTGCTGCTATCAGTTAATTGCAGTTGAAGGCAGCAGAGTTGTGAGTAGTAAAGGCTCGATGACTAATAAGTTGTGTGCCACTGGTGAGACTTACAGGAGAATAATGCATGTTAACATTTTTTCTAATTGTTATAGAAATTCAGATTAAACAGAAAAGAGATACAGGAATGCTTTGAGGTGAAGGGAAGATTTTAGTGAGAGACATAAAGGCCCATCTCTTTAGGTAAGAGATCCCATCTAACCCTACTCTCTGTCAGTGTGAAGCCATTCCCCCTTGTCCTGTTAACTTGTCATGGTGAAGGTCTTCAAAACTGACCTGCAGTCAAGTGAATTATGAACAGCTTTTCAGGAAGTGGACTTTTTTGAGGCAGATGGACTATATGGATGATTACAGTAGCAAAAGTTTATCCCTCTGAAAAACGAGGACCATATTAATCTTCTTGCATTCAGATGATGCTGTTACGACATTTGCTCTATTTTGCTTTTGGATATCCTGGTAAAGAAAATAGAGCTGTTCATATTCAGAACCTCTTTTCCTTTACTAGAGATTTTCTGCCTTAGTAGGTGGCTCTTCTCAACAAATGACTGACACATTTGAGGATTTTGTTTTATTTTTTTTTGTAACTGAAAACTTTGACAAAGTCTTGTAAGCAGTGCAGTGAATACGCATACTCATTTTCTAGCCTGACCCATGGTTACATTTATAATAATCAGTATCATAGAATCACAAAATGGCCTGGGTTGGAAGTGACCTTAAAGCTCATCCAGTTCCACCCCCTGCCATGGGCAGGGACACCTTCCACCAGCCCAGGTTGCTCCAAGCCCCGTCCAACCTGGCCTTGGACACTTCCAGGGATGGGGCAGCCACAGCTTCTCTGGGCAACCTGTGCCAGGGCCTGCCCACCCTCATAGGGAAGAATTCCTTCCCAGTATCCCATCTAACCCTGCTCTCTGCCACTGTGAAGCCATTCCCCCTTGTCCTGTCCCTCCAGGCTCTTGTCAATAGTGTCTCTCCATCTTTCCTCAGGTTCCCTTCAGGCACTGCAAGGCCACAGTCAGCTCACCCCAAAGCTTCTCTTCTCCAGGCTGAACAATCCCAACTCTCTCCAGCCTTTCCTCCCAGCAGAGCTGCTCCATCCCTCTGATCCTCTTGGTGCCTCCTCTGGACTCTCTGCAGCAGCTCCATGTCCTTGCTGTGCTGTTCCCAGGGCTGGAGCAGCTCTGCAGGGGGGTCTGAGGGGGCAGAATCACCTCCCTCAGTCTGTGTAGAAATGCACATGCACAAATCATCAGATGTATTTTATAGACCTGACTCTCAGATGATCTTGCAATACTTTTCAATATATAGAACACTTAATTCCTCACAGTTGGAACTCAGAATCTCGGCAACACTCTCTACTTTCAGTTTGAATTCTACCTGCTCAAAGCTGAACTTTGTGCACTTTGTCAACTTTGTTAATTGTAAGTAAGCATTTACCTGCTGCCTGCACACACTTGGAATGTGCATTCCTGCATTTGGATTTATAAGGTATTTTGAAAGGGTTCTGTCTTAGAGGTTACTCTAAAATGCATAACCTAGCAGTTTCTGACATAAGAGCTATATTCATCTTTCTCCCTGCTCAGAAACGTTTATTTTTCAGTTATTTTGCAGGAAGCTCCATCCATACCACGTAAGTGACAGCACAAGATTTTTGTCTTGTCAGCTGCACACGCTTGTCTGGTTCAGAGTATGGCAAATTACTTTGCTCGGGACAGAATGCACAAAATGTGTCAAACAGTCAATTAGAAGCACAACTAAAAATACTCACAAGCCTAGTTCTTGTAGGCTCAATTTCTCTGCCTATAAAGATAAGACAATAAGACTGTTGGTATTGACAGCTTCAAATAAGTTACTGTAAATTTGTAGCTGTGTAGAAATTATTGTAGGAATTTAGAGCTTTTGTGTGTGTTTGTCTGTGAAAACTGCATAAGTTTATTCAGAAACCACTTTTAGATAAACTAAAAAAAATTGGCATGAGAATGTTGAGAGGGATCAACCAGGAGAGGACACAGAAATGATCAGAGGGATGGAGCAGCTCTGCTAGGAGGAAAGGCTGGGAGAGTTGAGATTGTTCAGCCTGGAAAAGAGAAGCTTTGGGGTGATCTTGCAGTGCCTGAAGGAACTACAAGAAAGATGGAGAGAGACTACTGACAAGGACCTGGAGTGACAGGACGGGGGGGAATGGCTTCACACTGACAGAGGGCAGGGTTAGATTGGATATGGGGAAGGAATTGTTGGCTGTGAGGGTGGTCAGGCCCTGGCACAGGTTGCCCAGAGAAGCTGTGGCTGCCCCTGGATCCCTGGAAGTGTCCAAGGCCAGGTTGGACGGGACTTGGAGCAACCTGGGCTGGTGGAAGGTGTCCCTGCCCATGGCAGGGGGTGGAATGAGATGAGCTTTAAGGTCCCTTCCAACCCAGGCTGTTTTGTGATTCTGTGATTCTTTGCTCCAGTACTGCAAGCCAGGTGAATTTACACATATTTTTAGTCAATGTTTTCTTGTCCAGTTTTTAATTTTCTCCATTAAAATTGCCAATGTGACTGCAACCTGCTTTCTTCTGAAATACTGGAATTGAAATGTTTACGTTGAAATTTCTCAAGTATATATTTGTAAAAGGTCTGAGTTAAAGACATGGAACAAATAATAGTGAGGATTGCTTTCCTCAGAAAAAAGAATTAAAAGGCTGTGCTAATATACTGCATTTAAATAGTAGTATCTGGAGATTCAGCTGTGCCTTGTAAATGTCCTAAATATAAACACGTGTTCACATTCACTGCACAGCAGAATTTGGCCAACCCACTTAAAACAAACCACTGACTTTATTTCTTTTTTTTTTTTAATCATTCTAAATTTGGGTAGATATTGCTTTTCTCTTTCCTGATCCTGCTTCTCCTTTATAACCAATAGGCTTTTTATCTTTGTCTTTTTGGTCTCGTCTCTTAAAATGTTTATGCACATTTAATTTTATGCACTGACAGTGTTCTGAGGACAGATGAGTACATACAAAAAATTTTCAAGTGGGAAAAAGAATCCAGTTTCTTAGTGAAGCTGGGGAATTTTATCTTGGCTATTAAAATGGGACTGACACATAAAAATATCTGAACTTCTCTATTTATCAGCACTTTTCAAAGCATTCAAGCGTTGCAGTCAGAGACAGTTACAGCCACTGGTTGCTGGGTCTACACAGGTATCATATTTGTAACCATTAGTATGCAGACAGGAGATGATTAAATGCACTTGTGATAAAATGTGACACCATATTATAAATGAGAATGGAAAATGAATTTATAACCATAAATCATGTATTAAAATATATGTGACAAGCTCAGACTGATGAAGACAATGCAGAAATAACAAATACTGTATGTGTCAGTTTTATCGTAAAAAAAGAGCTGTTTTCTTCTTGTAATGTTTTATTTTATGTCTTTTTTTGTTGTTGTTGTTTAAATTCATGTGTCTCAGGGAAAAACAACAACAGAGGTGTGGCTGTGGCACATCTGTTAACTCTTGGTGGAAATCAGTCAACGTTCCTTTCCAACAAGACCGTAAAATACATACAATTCTTGTCCAGAAAATTTAATATGATTTGAACTGAATTATCTCTTTTCACCAAAATAAGCACTTTTCCAAAGCTGTGCTGTAGAAACGTGAAGATTCCATCCAATGAATACAAAAACATTTACCTGACAAGCTGTAAGAGATTTCATAGTCCACAGAGCCTGAAGGGGACTTTTGAGGTCATTTGGGACATAAACCATCTTCTCATGGTTGGGCATAAAAGAGGACTTATGTGTCCAAAACCTGCTCAATTTTCCTACTGATATGTGTTTTCTAAAAGATTTGTTAATATTCTGCCTGAATTTGGGTGCTTGTTTAGAAGATACAGGCTGGGCAGGCACATTGATCTCATTGTATAAACTATTTTGTGTGTAAATGTAGGGAATTCTGTTTTTTCCTGGGTCAGATTTTTTACCTTTATCATTCCAAGCTTTAAATACTGAAGCCTTTTTCCCATTTTTGCCTTGAGCACCCTGGTTCATGTGATTATTAATACTGCACATGCACAGTTAGTCCAATGAGCTTAAGACTATGTTGGATTTATCACATACACAGAAATCATTGAGATTTATGTTCTTAACTGATGTTCCATGGACTGGAGGCCTTTTGGACACTCCCAAAGTCTATTTAAACCTGTTGTGGAAATCTCAGACAAATGTGTGCTTTCTTCAAATTTTGTGTAGAAAGGGAAAGTACTTAAAAAAAAAAGTTCATGTGAATTTAATCCTGAAATAATTGTCCTTAGAGAAAATCTTGATCCTTAATTATCTTTTAACCCACAGTGTAGAAATTTTTATTAGATAATGATGATGTCTACTGTATTTTTACAATACAATGCACTACTGTAAATAATAACTCCCTACACAGTGTTAAAGTGATTTCATATCTTTAATCTTATTTAACTATTTTTTTACTATTTATTTGTATTTCTTTAATGTTTAAAGGCACCACTTAGGGTCAGGCAGGGTGTACATCAGGTGTGTCTACGAACATGCAGGAAAATGTTTTGGCTGAACTATTTTAAAGTTGTCCAGGCAGGACAACAGGCACAAGAGATAAAGAAGTTTGTCTGAGGTCACAGAGAAGGTCGATGGTAAAGCTTGGGGTAGAACTCACCGTATCTGACGTCCAATATTAGAGTCCTGATAAATAATTCATTTAATTTCTCTGTTTTTATCTGCTTGCAAAGTTGTCACGAGTGTGCTCTGACAGTCTCCAAGTCATTCTGCATTTATTCAGGAATTTTTTTTTTTTTTTTTTTTTTGTAAGAAGCTCAAGGTAGTGTTTGATCATGGCTGTCTAAAGTTCCAGATCCTGATTCCTGCTTCATGGATCAGTTCTGTGGGAGTGTAAGGGCTCACCTAAAGTATTTGACCATCCCAAATTCAGTGGGGCTGAGGTGGGGTTGTACGGAGGAGGAAATGATTGGGTTACTCAGAAAAATAAAAATTTATGGTTACGTTTCAGTGAAAGAAATCTTATTGTTTCTTTCTTCTGGATAGTCAAGGATAGCACTGGTTTAAAATTAATTTATCAGAATTTAGATAATAATATTTTTGAATTCCCAAATACATAAAATTCAGTTGAATAGCAAGTTTACAGTCTCACTTTTGGAAACTGTTTTTTCCTAGACACGTTCAATCACTCAGTAATGAAAAAAAATTGTGATTGAAGTAAAATTTCTATTAAAATTCAAATGACTATTCATGGAAAATACTTTATTCATTCTACTCTGATATTTATGTATTCAACAGAAATATCTATGTGCCCAGACAGTCTGGACTAAATTTCCTAAGTGCATGACTGTAAATCTGGGGGAAAAAATGTAGTAAAATTTGGAAATTGCTTTCTCCATTTATAGCTTTGATCTTGTTTGCATTACGCCCTCCATCATTCTTTTCTTTTAGAAGAGAAAATGTTCTGGTGATTGCAACAATTAAGCTCAGGGAAAGACTTCTGTTTATTTTAGAAAGACACAAACCCCCTAATTAACTGGATAATGTTAAATCTGATATAATTTCTGAAATAAGAATGAAAAGCAGGTGTGCAAGGTTGGAAATTTTCTGACTTATGTGAAGCTCGTAGGCTCAACACGGGTGTCTGGCCTTTGAAGTACTTTCTTAAGCAAGAGGAGGCCACTGGTTTCTGCACTTGGCATCTCTCCCTCAGTTAGGAACAGAGTCCTTTCCCTCAGGGAAAGAAAACCCCAAACCCTGACAGGAGGGGGGAGCTGGGGGGGGTCGGGCTCTGCTCCCAGGGAACAGGGACAGGAGGAGAGGGAACGGCCTCAGCTGTGCCAGGGGAGGGGTAGGTTGGACATCAGGAGGAATTTCTCCATGGAAAGGGTGGTCAGGCACTGGCAGGGGCTGCCCAGGGAGGTTTGGAGTGCCCAGCCCTGGAGGTGTCCAAGGAAGGACTGGATGTGGCACTCAGTGCTCTGGGCTGGGGCACAAGGTGGGCATCGGGCACAGTTTGGACTCCATGGGCTGGGAGGGCTTTTCCAATCTCAGTGATCCTAGAATTGGAATAATTCATACCAGTATTAAACAACCTTTTGTGATGACCCACCAAACCCTTTCAGGAAGGAATTCCTCCTGACATCCAACCTGACCCTGTCAGGGAGCTGCAGAGCCAGAAGGTCCTCCCTGAGCCTCCTTTTCTCCAGGCTGAGCCCCTCCACCTCCCTCATCTGCTCCAGACCCTTCCCCAGCTCTGTTCTCCTCCCTGGACATGCTCCAGCCCCTCAATGTCCTTCCTGAGCTGAGGGATCCAGAACTGAGCACAGCACTCGAGGTGTGGCCTCAGCAATATACTCTGCTATCATCCAAAGTTTTTTCGACATCACACGAATGCAGGAGCATTTTGTGTTGATGTTGCTGTGATTTAGCAGCTGATGAACACATTTGATATTGCAGACAGATATTTCTTTTGAAGGTAGTCTTGGTAACCACAGCAAGTGTCACGACTGTCATCCTTAATTGTTCCAATTATACCGTGACCACTACTTTTACCAAAAATAAAATTACACACTTTATGTATAATTGTTTAAGAAATTGAAACAGAAATGGTATACAATTAGAGAGCAGGAATTGTATTAAGTGAACTATATGCACTCACTATCTACAGTATCATTATTTTGTGGTCAAAAATATACATTAGCTCTGATGACAGTGTGATGTTTTTCAGGCAAATATTATTGTGCTGTTAATAAGATAAATTCTTTCAGAATAGCCTCTAAGACACCTTGATGCTGTGTGTCACATTTCAGAATATACATAGCTTATTTTCCACACTAAATGAACTAGCTGTCATTTTATTCACATCTGTATATTTTATCACCTCTTCCCCTGTTGTGATCAGTGGCAATTCAAACATAGAACTTAAATATATATACATGAGGTGGGAATGTCTCAATATGCCTTCACACAAACAGAATAAGAATTTTTGTCATCAGCAGTGGCTCAGGTTATTAATTTTGAGACCAGAAGCTTGACTGCCATGGTGATATTTGTTGTCTCCTTCAGCCTTCCTTCTGCTGTGTGTTTTGTAGATCTGTGCATGGACCCAGCACAAGGATGACACGTAAATTTGTGAAGAGTTCCATCTTTTTGGGGCATTTGTCTCTTCTCCTGAGTAACAAGAGGCAGGATGAGAAGAAATGGTCCCAAGTTGCACCAGGGGTGGTTTGGGTTTTATATTAGGAAAAATGTCTTCACAGAAATGGTTGGCAAACACTGGAACAGGCTGCCCAGGGCGGTGGTGGAATCCCCACTCCTGGAGGGATTTAAAGACATTTAATTTAAATTAATTTTACTTTAATTTAATTTATATCCTGGAGGGATTTAGAGATGTGGGCTTGAGGACACGGGTTAGTGATGGCCTTGGCAGGGCTGGGTTAAGGTTTGGACTCAAGAATATGTTTCCAATTTTTTCGTGAGCAGATAGAATTTACTTTTGTTGCAAACTATATTTTCTAGTGTATTTACAACTAAAGAAACACCCCACCCTTCCCAGGTGTATGTAATGTTTTATCAGGTTAAATCCAGCCTCTCACAAACATTTGAATAGATGTGACTTTTCCAGCACAAATATGTAATTTGGGTGTCAGTAAGGTATACAAGAAGTGAATATAATATTAATATAATGAATAATAATGGATAAAATAGGAGCTAAAATACTGCAAGGATAGACTCTCCAAATTCAACAGAGATCAAGATGCACAGTTTGATTTTAGCTTTGTTTCTTTTTCAACTAAATAAATTTTTAACTTAGGTTAAATCAATACAGCTAAGGATAATTTAATGAAAAGACACAAATTGTATTTTCTTTTTTCTTCACAATAAATTAATTCACAGCTCACTTTATCTTGTTTAAAACTCAGCCCTAGAGATACCAAATAAGATTTTTTTAATGTGGAAAAAATAAACTCAGTGCAGTGGAGAGGAGTTTAACAACATTGATAAGTAAAAATCTAAACATCAATACTTGTTAGCATTCCTTTAACTGCACTTTTCTCCTATTTAATGAAAATCTTACACTATTTCTTAACACCAGAGCACTATTGATTTTAAAATATTATCATTTGCTGTGTGAAAGCCCAGTTTATACAAATATGTAAACACACAACTATGAAAAAACCAAAAAAACCCACAACTAAATAAATTCCAGCCAAGATAGTAATTTCACAGTGCTTAATCAAAACCAATAACCTGTACTGAAGCTTGGGCATGTCTTGAAAATCTTGACTAACTTCTGTGTTTGTGCCATTAAAGTGACCAGATGCAGAAGGTGAACATCAACAAGTTTGGTTGTTGATCCATCTTCCTCTAAACAATTACCTTTGAGAAAAGTATTAGATGAATAATTCATAGAATCACAGAATGGCCTGAATTGGAAGGGACTTTAAGATCATCACCTTCCACCAGCCCAGGTTGCTCCAAGCCCCCTCCAACCTGACCTTGGACACTTCCAGGGATCCAGGGGCAGCCACAGCTTCTCTGGGCAACCTGTGCCAGGGCCTGCCCACCCTCACAGGGAAGAATTCCTTCCCAGTATCCCATCTAACCCTGCTGTGTCAGTGTGAAGCCATTCCCCCTCATCCTGTCCCTCCAGGCCCTTGTAAACAGTCCCTGTCCACCTTCCCTGTAGCCCCTTCAGACACGAAGGTGCTGTGAGGTCTCCACACAACCTTCTCTTCTCTTCTCCAGGCTGGACAGCCCCAGCTCTCCTGTCCTGTCTCCAGTCCACTCAGCAACTTTGTGGCCTCCTCTGGACTTGACATCCCTGTCCATGTCCATGGAACTCCATGTCCTTCTTGTGCTGGGGGCACCAGAACTGTACAAAGTGCTCCAGGGGGGTCCCAGCAGAGCCAAGTAGAGAGCCTGAATCCTCTCCCCTGCCCTGCTGCCCACGCTGCTTTTGATGCAGCCCAGTTCATCCTTCATTCTAATTAGAACTCTGCTGACTTCTGAGTGAATTCCTACCCTTCCCAAAGCCTCAGCCATGGCTGAGGAAAATCTGTTTCCTCTTGCCTAAGTCATGGCTTTAACAGCAGCATTTTCCAGTTAATTCACGCTCGAGGTGTGTAAAAAGTGATAGGAAATCTCACGTGATTCTATCTCACTCTTCTATCTGCAAGAAGATACCTGGACTTCTGTCCACACCTGAAAGATGGAGATGTGTCAGATCTAAATGCCAACATAAAGAATATCCTGCAAGTGCCATGATTATTTGTCCTCCTGCAGAATGGACACTCATTAATAGACATTTTCATTTAGGCAAGTGGTGGCTGGTGTGCAGCCTTCACCTAACGCCCCAAAGGAGAGATTTGTTTTAATTATCATATTTTGGGCTTAGTGCTCAGATGCTGGCTGTGATCATGTCCTGTCTGATGCAAGACATTAAACATTTTTGTGCTGATGGATGGGGTTTGTCATAATTTCAAGGGAAAATCTGTTTTGAAAGCATTATTCAAAAATTTAAAACTTTCCAGATAAGGTGAAGGCTGAGCAGATTATGATCCACTTATGCAGAAAGATTAGCCAAGAGGGTTTCTGGCTGTCTGATTTTCATATGACCTACTGAGGACACTCTGGGCCTATTGAACTCCAGCTGTATCCAAGCAAACCTGCCCCCAGCAGAACTAGAAGGAAAACCTGGAGATGTGATATTACAAAAGGCAAACATCTTTCCTATTGCTATGCAGAAATAAAGTGACAAACTATGGCAAAAATTCAGACTAGAAAAAATTGTACTTTTAACTTTATTGTAATAGGAAAAAAAAAACAAAACAAAAGGAATGTGGGAATAAACGATATTTGGGGAAGAGATAGTTGGGAAGAGAAGGGATTGACTAAGAAGGTCACTGGAGGAGGGTGCTGAGTGGCTGGTGATGCTATCAGAGCTTCTCTCCATGGCTGTCTGTAATAAAAAATCTGTAGAAAACCTGAAAATTAAAGCTGTGAGGTATCAGCATTGCCTGGACACAGTCAAGGGCAGTTTCTTTCTTAGGGAAAGAGTAAAAGGCTTGAAGAGGAAAACAAGGTTAGCTCTGCAATCAATTTGCCACCTCTTTCTCCTGATTCTATTAGCTGTGTTACAAAAATATTCTGGAATACTTCAGATTCTAGGATAAAATTCCAATGTGTGTTGTTGTTGCTAAAACTTTGTATGAATTCTAGAAGTGTATTCCAGGCTTTGGACTGCTCAGCTTATGTAAAAAGGGAGAGGCAGCTTTGACAAAAGCAATGCTTTTATTTCTCTGAGTAGTGTTATACTTAAGGAATTCCACTAAATTCTGTGGACATACCCAGACTTTCCAAGTTACTTATATGCACATGATTTTTCATGCCTTATGTCGCAAGGAACTGTGGAAATGCGAGTTGTATCCTGCATTCCTGCTGAGGACTGGAATAGAGAAGCGTGATGAAATGTATGAAATATTGACTTAATTCCCTGAAAATTTGTCCTTTCCATCATTTCTGCAGTTTTAGATAAAAAATAACATTGTTGGAATAGAGCATTTGCATTTCGTGCCAGGCTCGCTTTATATCACTTTGGGAAATATCACAATGAATCCTATGGAAACATTATTAGAAAACAATGCTTTATTAAGGTCTGTCTGGTTAACAGCTCCTATATCTTCCAGTAACAAGTATCAACATCATTTTTTTAACGTATTTTGCTTCGCATTTTTGACATTGCAAAAGGAGCTTCACAGATTAAGCCATTATTTTCAAATTTGCATGGAAATGTCTGTTTTCTGGTGACTTTCATAAAAGTTTAATGCAACTGAAGGCATTAGGTTCAGTTTTTTTCTTCTGGAAAGCACTCTGGCTGTTGGACCACATGGTATGTTTACATTCTACGTTGCCCCAGCCTATCAATTAGTTAACATGCTTATGAGATTGTCCATTAAAAACAACATTTTTACACTACATACAGCCTTGTAAATCACGGGATGCTGACAGCATGAAATGCCAGCTGTGAAATGAGAAACTGATGAAAACGCAGTAATTCTGAATTTTAATATAATATAAATCATGTCAGCAATATTTGTGAATAGCAGCTGTCAAGATTTCATTTGAACTGCATGTATTATGATATTTTTATATTCTGTTCTTTTCTGATAATTTAGACCTTCCTCTGCCCCGTCCCAACCTTTCCAACCTTTACAAGGATGGAAATTCCTACAAAAATTTTAACTGAATGGCATGAAATGGATTGTCACAACATTAAAACAGAAAGAATGATGGCTTCACACTGACAGAGGGCAGAGTTAGACAGGATGTTGGGAAGAAATTCTTGGCTGTGAGGGTGATGAGGCCCTGGCACAGAGAAGTTGTGGCTGCCCCTGGATCCCTGGAAGTGTCCAAGACCAGGTTGGACGGGGCTTGGAGCAACCTGGGCTGGTGGAAGCTGTCCCTGCCCATGGCAGGGGGTGGAATGAGGTGATCTTTGAGGTCTCTTGCAAACCAAACCAATCTACGATCCTGTGATTTAAATTGTGTTGAAAAAAATACCCCACTAATAACACTGGTAGTATATGTTTTAAAAACTTAATATTGCATTCAACTTTTCAAAAGTCTGTTTTATTTAAAGATGGGATGGGAACACGAGAAGTGATGGAGAATTGTACCCAGCAGATTGGGATCTTCACAGTCTTATCATGCAAAGAGATCCAATAGTTTTGAATGGTTCTTTGCTGGGGTGGTTTGGATATGGAAGCAGTTGCAGAATGAGATCAGCAGAGTGTGCAATCCTGTGTGTGTGTGCACTGCCTTGCAGCGCTGTTCGCTTGCTGAGAAGATGGAAAGCAGGCTGGAAGGCCTGAAAGGAACAACTGTTTCCTCAGGATTTTGTTACCGTGTATCCATCTAAAGAGAAGGAATTTGTCCCTGACAGCAAAAACCTCTGTTTTCTTGTCTGATCTCTGGAGTCTGGTTTTTGTTCCCATCATCTCCTGAGGCATCAGGGAAAACCAGGAAATGCTGCTGTGTTTGACTGTGCTCTGAAATGCCAGCTAAATGAGTTGCCTCTAGGATAAAGAATTCACATGTCTGTCAGTGGAAGTGACCCGATTTGTATTGAGTTTCTGGAAGACAGAATTGAATTGCTGGCATAATTTAATATGATTTGCTTCAAAAATCAATGTCTTAAATCATTTAACCCTATTCTTTGAATAGCAGCAAACAAACAGCATTAAAGAGTTGTACCACAGAGGTGTGAGGTGCAGATTTTCCCACAGACAGCTCCAGTTCTCGCTTCCTAAAACTGGAAAATGCAATGCTCTCTGGCTGCTGCTGTGGTGAACTGTCATCGACGCCATGCTGAGTTTATGGAGGTGCTGGTGAAAAAGCAAAGCCATCTTCAATTATTCAGAAAGGTCATTTCAGAAGATTTTGTGTGGGTTTCTGTGAAATTGTTCCTAGCTAGTCGAGAGTTAGGTATACACTCAAATGAATAATAAGAAAAATCTCTTATTTTTGGTAAAATCACCATATTTTAAAATAATGAGGAAGCTGTTTGCCCTCAGAGAAGGGAGCAGGCAACGTTTCAGCTCTTGCTTTGATTTCCCAATCAGTGTCACTTGGCCTTTCCAGCGTTTAGGTTGGGTAATTAATTTCCATGGAAGGCTTGATTTGTTGTAAACATTTTGTAGGCACAGGTGCTGCTCGGTGGTTCAGGGATCTCACCTGCCAATCAGTGTGGCTCAGTGACTGGCATTCTGTTCCTCAGCTCCTGCCTAATGTAGAAATAAATATGTAAAAGAAACGTAATCAAGAATTCTTTCACGAGGAAGCCCCCATGTTTCAGTCAGCAGCATGATTTCATGCTCAACTGCCAGTGATTGTAGTGAAACCCAGAGGGCAATCACAAGAGTTAGAGAACTCTAATATGAAAGAAAAACCTTCTGCATTTCCCAATATACAGTCTGGGTAGAGCAAAAGGGAACTTCTGCAAAAAGAAAAGTCAGTTGAAGACAACGAGGCATAAATCCACTTTATGGGGGGAAGAAAGTTGATAGATAAATTAGTAAACAGCTTTTCAAAACATACATACTAACAAAAAAATGCTCCTGGAATAAAAATAAAAGGCCAATGTTTGCAAACACAAGCAAAAGAAGGGAGAAAAGAGAGGAAAGAGGAGAGGAAAGAGAAGAAAAAGAAAAGAAAAGAAAAGAAAAGGAAGCAGAGGCAAAGCCCCAGTGCCTGTCCTTGCAGCAGGAGTGCTGTACACTTATTGCACCTCAAGGAATTTTAGAGGGAGGATTCATATCCAGAACAGAACAATCACCTTTGTTGTGCACTGGCAAACTCATATTCTGTAATTCCAAGAGCTCCCACTTTGGCACTGAGGACACGACTGACTTTGTATTCATTAACAAATTGGTGATCACTCTGAGAAAGTTCTGCTAACTGTGATTTTCCAATTTGTAATTCCCTTTTGTGGAGCACAGGAACCAATACAGTCAATTCCTCTGCCCCAACACTGTCCAATCACTGAAAAATGCAAAAAAATATAAAAGTTTTTGATACATTTATGGTTAAATATTATTTTTATCCAACAGCAGCTGGCTGCTGCAATACCCTACCAGCAATCTGGAATTTGGGAGTCCTTTGTCTGAATGAAAGTATGGAGTGTGTCTTTGTACTGACAGAATAGCAAATTAATAGTTTAAGAACTTTTAAAACAGAAAACAGGCTGGGGCAGGCAAATCTTGTAACCTACGAAGAGGATGAGAGAAAACATTTGCTGACAAAGATAAGAAGCAGAGTAGAATTTTTAACATTTTAATTTTTGTTTGATTGTCCTGGGAGAAAATTACAAACTCATTTATACAAATTATATATATATACATATATATATAAAATGTATATAAATAAATGAACTTCAGAGCTAATATTATTATTTGTTGAATTTGGGGAGTTTAAAATAAGACCATATCAAATCAAAGGTCTCATTTAGTATCCTGCTTGCAGTTCTGTCTAGTAGCCCATCTATGGCATAGGGCAGATAAAATATGATCTTTGCAATATATAGGCCTGTAATTTCTGAAAGTCCATGTTTAAGAACCTCTGGAATTGGTTGCATGTTCAAAACCATTGTGCTTCACACCAGCTGATGAATAATTCTGATTTTAATTTTGCCATGTTATATATTTTTGCTCTTTGGGAGTTTAGTGGTTATTCCTGCAATCATTTGTGTTATAATAGATTTTTAAAAATACCCATGTTGTGATAAATATTTATCACAGACCCTTTAGGGGATTTATTCTCCCATCTGAAGAGGTTTAGTCTTGCTTCTTTAATTTCTTGTAGAGATCTTGTCTGATAGGTTTTATCAGTAATGTCGGCCTCTATACCTTTTTTGGTTCTCCTTTATATTTTAAGCCTAAGCTATCAAAATTTTTGGATTGTGAATAATTTATGTAGTGACATAGTCGTGTTTTTTATTTTCAGTAATTTTTAATGCTCTGCTTCCCTTTTGGAACAGTTCTGCTCTTATTTGAATGCATCCAAAGAACAATCCAAAGTGAAAACAGTAGCATAGATGCATATCCTGATGTTGTTACTTGTCCATTGGCATTTCTTTGGCATTCAGCATTATTTCATTTGTTGTTTTATTACCCTTACTATTGTGAAGTTCTTCGGCAGCTTTTCATATAACTGCTTTATTTCATTATCTGGAATGTTTCTGAATAATCAGCAAACTTTTTTTACCTCAGCTTTCTTTTGTTCTTCTGGATCCCATATGTTGAATAGTCTGTGTCTTAACACAAATCCTTCCATAATTCCTTTGGTACCTTTCCTATTATGGTAACAAGTCTTTCTCCTTCTCCACTATAGCCCATCTTTAAACTGTCAATAGTCCTTAAGAGAAACTTCTCCTTTATCCTTTGCCATATCTCTTCTCTTCTGAGCCTTTAGAAATGGATCATGTTAAAAAAAAAATAATTAAAAAATAATTCTCTGGATCGCTCTTTTGAACCTGCCCTTGGAGTCCCTTAATCAAATGGATCAGTAAGGGTGGGTACACTCCATAAAAGTACATCAGATTTAGCAATTTGCACAGAAATTTTGTTCTTTATTCAGATTTCTACAAATGTATGAGTATAGGGGTCAGAATGGCTCATCTGTGCTCATGAAATTGTCCCTGGGTCCCATTTTTAACTCAGATGTTGCATTTAACACCCTCTGTTCAGCTGTTGAAGGAGTTTAGCCAACAGATAACCCACCATCCTGGGGGGTCCAGCCGTTTCAGATTTAATTACTTTAGAACTTTTAGGTGAATAATTTCTTCTACTGTCAACTTTTGATGGCTTTATAAAATTTTTTTCCCTCTGAAACCTCTTTCATTGACATTTCAAACCGAACAGACCCAGAACTCATAATTTTTAGAGCATGGCCCTGATGTCATGAATGTCCCCAGCTTTCATAGTAAGCACTGGTGGGAAGAGTCCCTTTAGTTGTTCTATGGTGGCCTTAATTTCCATGAGTTCTCTTTTTTCTCCTTGATCATCTGTCAGCCCTACCAACCCTGGCAGGCTTTAAGCTTCTGATGGCTTTGAAAAAGCTTTTATTTTTAGCATTTATGCCTTGAGCAATTTCCTCCTCAAACCTTTTTTGGCCTTCATTATTATGACTCTATGTGCAACTTAGCAGGGTTCAAATGGGAAAACTGATGGAAAATGGTGACAAATTTAATTTTCCTAGTTGTTCTACAGTCATTCTCCCATCCCTCCATTTTTTCTGGAGCTCTTACACATCCATGAAAAAGAAGTGAACACAGAGGCATTGATGTACAAGACCTGTTGACTTTCTTTGATAGTTCACATCAGGACATAGAGAGGAAGATTCAGTGGGGTCTGGGAGGTGGAGTAACCTGCCTGTGGGGGCCAGGTTTTTATGACTGTATCACCTTCTTATCCTTTTCTCTCCCTTTCCACTCTATAGAGACATCTTAGTGAAAGGCTGGGAGAGTTGGGATTATTCAGCCTGGAGAGGAGAAGCTTTGGGGTGACCAAATTGTGGCCTTGCAGTGCCTGAAGGGGCCAACAGGAAAGATGGAGAGGCACTATTGACAAGGGTCTGGAGGGACAGGACAGGGAGGAATGGCTTCCCAATGCCAGAGGGCAGGGATAGATGGGATATTGGAAGGAATTGTTGGCTGTGAGGGTGGGCAGGCCCTGGCACAGGTTGCCCAGAGAAGCTGTGGATGCCCCATCCCTGGAAGTGTCCAAGGCCAGGTTGGATGGGATTTGGAGCAACCTGGGCTGGTGGAAGGTGTCCCTGCCCATGGCAGGGGGTGGGACTGGGTGATCTACAAGGTCCCTTCTCACCCAAACAATTCTGTGATTATGAATCCATGATTGGTTGCAGGATCTTTTCCAGCTTATGATTGCTGAGGCACAGTCACTGCTTTTTATTCTGCTTGCAGATGTTCTATGGGGACTTGAAAGCATTCATATGATAATTAAGTAAGTTGAGATTGTTGGAATATGAATAAACAAGTTTGTAAATACCAATTATATGCATTTATTGAGTGTGAGTTGAACAAATGTTTCTAAGTGCTGGATATGAGAAAGGAAGTTCAGTTACAGACTAAGTCTTAAAACCCTCTGCCTTGGGACTTCATAAGTAAAAGAGAAAGAAATCATTCCTACATTGCATCCACACAATCTCTTTTTCTCATAGCTTTCTGTATCTCAAAAATCATATTTGGAGTGACACCATTGCCCAGGTACAGCTCTTTTTGGCTGGAATAGCCTTTCATGCAGCAGAGCAGCAGCGAGACTAAAATTTGATTTTTCCAGATACATTTTTTTATAATATGTCAGGCACTTCTGAAGACTTTGGGGATGCTTCCTGTGACAAGGTGAACTGTAACACCAAAATATTCCGAGTTTTCAACTGGAACTTCACAGCCCTTTGTACACAGCTGATTTTCAGAGCTGCACATTTGTGCCCGTTGTCACCCTGAGCCAACAAAAAGTACTTCCATCATATATTTTCTGCATTTAGAACACACATCGAGTTTATTTCTGACTAAAAAGTTGATGAAAGACTTTCTGACATCTAGAAATAATTAAAGAAATTATACCAAACCCATTCTTGTTTGGGCAGTTCCACCATGTAATATTTTAGTTTAGAACTCTTATTAATTCATATTTATAAATTCCAACTCCTCAAATGAATCTACATAGCATTCATAGACCCTTTTCCTTACTGGTATTCCCATACTAGTATTCAGTCTTCTGATATTTCAGTGGTTGCTGTTCTTCACTCTCTTTTACACAGCATTTACACAGTGAAGTTGAACAGTTGATCCAGCAGCCAACCAAGTTTTCTATCACCAGATCTTTTAATTTATTAAAAATAAACTTAAAAAAACTTTAAAACCCCTCAAAACAAAAAACTCCACTTAAAAAAACCACAAACACCACAAAACCCCCTCAACAAAAACACACACACACACACAAAAGTCGAAACCAAACCCAAGCAAAACCAAAACAAACCCACAAACTAACAAACAAAAAAACCCCAAACAAACAAAAAGAAAAAAAAACAAACCTAAAACTCTGCAGTTTATAGTGAAGTTTTCTAATTATGTGCTAAAAAGAGGAGTGGAAAAAGAACTTCAGGTTGTCCATTTCTCATTTGCTTTGTGTAGGGCTCTGACTGCCAGGTTATAAAGTTTAAGAGAAGTTGGGAAATGATCGTTTTTGGATCACTCAGAAGCATGTTAAGTTAATCCTCTTTAACTGCCAGATTCTTCAACAATATTCAGACATATATGACAATTATTAATGAAGTTTGATTATTATCAAAAAGGTGACTATCAATGAAGAGAATTCTGGGTTTCCATGGAAATCAAAGCAATCCATATAATGTCTTTAATCTGATTATATACAGACCTGATAGCAACTAACATAAGAAAAATCTCGGGTTTTTTTTCTGCAATTATGAATGCTTTATATGCTGCAATTTTTATGATACCTTTTGCCCCAGAAGTGATAGGAAGGTTATTTCAAGAATTTGGAAGGGAGAACATAGGTCCCTATTTAGGGAAAAAACCAAACAGCATCTTAAAGATGCTGTAAAAGTTTAATTTCAGACACAGGATATAAACCCCAAATTGTTTGAATTTTAGTCAGTTTTTTTTCCTCCCTCTTTCTCCCACCTTTCCTTTCAAGAGGGGCTGGTCACCTGTGTTTAGATCCCAAGGTAAGTCCTTCACTTACTGCAGGCTGTTGTTCCAACGCGTGTCACATCTTCAAATCTATTACAGAGTAAGGTGACATTAATCTGCCAACCCCTCCTCCCAAGTTGCTGACTTTTTTGGAGGCCTGAGGCAAACACATGTGCCCAGTCACTCCAGGATTTGCCAGTGTTCCTGCAGTGCACCGAGTCTCTACCCCAGCAGCTGTTGTTTAGTGATAGATCAGTGAAGCAAAAAATTATGCTGGCATAAAAAATAGATCTTGAACCGCAGCTCTCGTTCTTATGCCTCTGTTCTGCATTAGTGGCGAGCCTGTGGGATTCATTTAGCTGTAATCATTTGTTGCTGAGGGGCAGAGTGTCTTTCAGACGGTGGTGATGGAGTCACCTTTGAAACAAGTGCAAATGAGTGGGGATCATTCACCAGTCCGTCCTCCCCGGGTTGCACTTCATACCTGGCACGGACTTCAAGAGCCTGCTCGGAATGTGGAGCACAAACATAAATATCAACAAAGGTGGTTTATTTTTTTTATCTCTATTTTTTTCTGAGACAGTTTAATTAGTTTACCGTCTGGATTTGCACTCCTTTATTGAGGACTGACAGACACACAAAGCAAACTCCAGGAGGCAAAGTCTGTTTCTGTTAAAATTCTGTTTGCACGGAGGGTGAAAAGGACCTGTGAGGTGTCTGCTCTCAACTCGGAGCCAGTAATAGTGGTCAATGGCTTCGGATTAACTGGAGAACTATTCCCACGGGATACTTACAGTTGTTGGGAGTGAGGTTCTTAGTTCAGCTGCTTTTTCATACTCATTCATTTTCCAAAATCGAGTTGAAAAATGTAAGTTTTTACTCACTCGACTTGGAATTTGGTTTGCAGTTCACAGGTGAAGATGAGAAAGCTTGTGAGATATGAAAGAAAGCACTCGAGGCACTACCTGTCACAAATATCTGATCATGGCAGGCAATTGAAAGCTTTAGTCTTTGCACTTTTCCTACTGAGTAAAAATGTATCCAGCAGAGCATTTCTGGTTCTGTATAAAAAATTACACCCATCCCCTAAAAGTTGTTTGTTTAGCTTTTGGGTTTTTGAGTTGATTTTTTGTTTGTTTGTTTTTGGTTTGTGTTTGGTTTGGTTTTCATAAAACTATTTGCCCCACTTTGAATACTTCAGACATTGTCTATGGGTTGTGAATGAAAACTAATATAAGGATCTTTCCAATTAACAATCATTCAATAGAGTTACAGGTCTTTAAAAAAAAACACTCCAGGGTAAATTCCAGATTAAACACAGATTCAAAAAGAGTTTTAGCATCCAAGTAAAAATTTTCAATTTCCACACCCCCAGATTTTCCCCTTTTGGTCAGATTGAGCCTGACTGGATGCCCATTAAGTGCCAGAGATTCTTAGCTTTTTCTGTTAAGTTCAGAGTGTTGTTATTCTGCACAAATCTACAAATATCTGTGGAAGAGAAGACCCTGTGTCTGCATTAAACCGAGACTGAGCAGCATCACAGCTTTTCTCCTCTGATTTTATCAGAAGTGCTCGATCCTGCCTCACTTTGTGAACAATTTTCTGCTTAAGTTTTATGAGTGACCACTTTTTTCTTTTAAAATAAGAATGAAAAAAAGAAATTATAAGGATGCTTTCATTAAGCTGTTGAACAATTAAAATAGACCCAGCAAACTGTTTACTTCTTTTTTTGCCACCTGAAGTAAATCATACCCCATTCCACTTCCACAAAATGAGTTCTAGTGGCTCTTCCAAAGCAGCAATACTCAATTCCTTCACCTTGGCTGGAAAGAAGGATTTGATTGTGTTAGTCATGTTGGAATTTCTGGTTCTGTTTTTACTGCTTGGATTATTTCTCCCCAATAATAGTTTCAAATGAAATACAGAGTCAGGAGTAAGTGGGAAAGCATCTCCTGTATTCTCACTTAGCTTAAGACTGATGAACTGAGTTTAACCATTATAACTCTGTCACTCTCTCACACATGTATATATATAACTGTTATATATATAGTATCTTCCAGAAGGTTAAATATATCACCACTTTACATAATTATCATAATAGACAACTTACATTTAGTCTATCACACAAAATACCCAGCAAAATTTGTGAACACCGGGTTATATTGGCAGTAATTCCCATGGAACTACTGCATTTGAAAAAAAAAAAGAGTTGTTTAGTTGTGTCTAAACACCAAAGTCTAAGCAAACCTTTCCCATGATTTTAAGGATCAGTGAAAAGCATGTGCTTGTCCTGTACAGTGAAGGTACATAGTGACATTCCAAGCAGTGATGTGAACACTCTCTTCTGTGTGAGTGTGCTGGTTTTGACTGGGGTAAAATTACTTTTCTTCCCAGAGGGCTCTCAATTTACCAGAGCCAATTAGGACATTGTTTTACTAGGATGCACTGAGCCTTGGAAAAAAGTGTGACCTGGCTCTGTACTTCAACTTCTTTCTTTTATCATATAATACAGCAGTGCCTTAAAAATTCTCTTTCTAAACTTAGAGAGGTAGGGAGAAACCTCAGACATATTCCAGGATTTCCCATCTTCTGCTTAAAAACAGTGTAAGAGGGGGAGAACACAAGGCATTTGTGTACTTCAGTGTTTTTTGCTAGCCTGAGACATCATACATTAGTCAGGATACTGAATATATTTTTCCTGTGCTTAAACCCACTTTTAGCAACTGCCTGTTGGATAGTCCATGTGCCATTTACTCTTGGAGGCTTTGCTGCTTCAGAAGGAATTGAATTCATGTACCCTGCTGTTTGCAGGAGCAGGGTCGAGCTGAGGAGGCTTGACCTATGAAACACCTGTTATTTTGGGGTCTGCTGTAGTTGTCAGCCAGGCTTTCTTTTGAAATAGTCAAAAATCTTAAGGGCTCTTGTCAGGATGGGTTGAATGATTCTGCAGAAGGACCTGCACAGGGAAAAAAATGTTACACATTCTGTGAGTGGGATGGATCTTCAGGTCACAGCTCTGTATGGAAATAACAGCTGGAGAATGCTGATGTCAGGGGAGTTCAGTGGCCAAGCAACAGTGTGGAGAGTTGTTCCAGAACCACTGTGGAGTGCACAGATCAGTGATTTCCAGGAACTCCAGTAGAGTAAAAGCAGCTTTAATTCCAGGCATGCAGACATGTGAAATAGTATTTTTTATATAGCATTATGTATGTTATATATAGAACATTAAAACATCGCATTTTAGTGAGCTTTTATAATAGCCAGCATACTTTTTCTCAGGTATATTGTTCAAAATACTTAGCAACACTTTCAAGTGTGCAGAATGTATGGTAATTTTATCTCCTAAGAGTACCGGCTGCTCTATGTTTTATTGTTGAAATATAAAGAAAAATTGTGAATACAATTCCTTATTTTGCAGGGTTATTTCTTATATTAGTCCAAGTGAGAAAATGCATCCGTGTTCTGTTAATCTTATTTGATTTTTTCTTACTCTTTGCATTAATGCTCAATTATAATAATATTTTGTGTTGCATGTGACTCCTTGCTATCTAGTGCAGAATCCAAAAAGCACTATTAATAGTGGGTTCAATCAATTTCTAAGTGCATACATTTCCTCTAGGTACTGATCTAATTGCAATCATAGAAGGCATTAAAGAAACATGCTCTAAAAATGGGAAAATTGTGTAAGTTAGAGTACTGGATACAATGAATAAACATGGATCTGATTCTTCTAAGTGCTTTTGGAGTGAAAGTTTATTAACCCGCATAAATATCTCTAATCAAATGCATATTTCAAGCTGCTTCCCCAAATGTGATTTATACACTTGACCTGAAAGCCAGCAAACACTTCAGCACCCATTCCTATGTTACAGAGGACCTGACTCAGCGTTTCCACAGCTCTGCCTCTTTGGAATTATTAAAGATTTCAGGTGTCAGGACCCTGAGTTATAAGTAGTGGCCCCAAGCAGCCCCACCTGGGGCTCTTATGATGGTCCCCATGGGCCTGGGGCTCCGTGAAAGCTCAACCCTCAACCCTCTGTCCTCTTCTGAGGTCCATCACAGACGTACCTTGGTGCTGTCTCCTTGGTGGACCTCATTTATGGGACATTTTAGGACAGGAGGGCACAGCTTTAAACTGCACCAGGGGAGGTTTAGGTTGGACACTGGGAAGAAGTTCTTTACAGAGAGAGTGATCAGACATTGGAAGGGGCTGCCCAGGGAGGGGGTGGAGTCTCCATCCCTGGAGGTGTTTAAGGACAGACTGGATGTGGCATCAGTGCCATGGGCTGGGTGACAGGGTGGGTTGGGTCACAGGTTGGAGCTGATGATCTCAGAGGTCCTTTCCAGCCTGGTTGGTTCTGTGATTCTGTGATCTGATGTACCATCTGATCTGGGGATGACTTGGTGACTCCTCACAGGTACCTTCAGCTTGTATCTGGAACTGTCCTAGGCTTTGTCTCCCCAGGTACACTTTGGACCTGTGTCACAACCCTGCTGTCAGGTGTCAGCTCCTTGTGCTCCTGTCTGGCCCCTGGACCTGCTTCACCACTTGTCTTGTTTGAGATAGTCACACTTGTCTCAGACCACAACTCCTTGTGCTTCTGGGGGACTTTCTGTTTAGACCTTGGACCTTCTTCACCACTTGTTTTATTTGGGAGAGTCAATGGACCTTGTCACCAGCCCCAGCCTCTGCCTGCTGTGGGCAGACCCTGCACATCTGTGGCCCTCAGCTCTGGCTCCCTCCCCATCCCTCAGGGAGCAGCTGGCCCTGGCTGCTTCCAAACATGAGGAAAATATCGTGTCTCTCACCTACAGTTCAGTTTTCATCCTGGGAAAACTAGTGCACCTCTTCCAAAATAAGCTCAGCTGGGCAATAGCAGAAACAAAAGGCAAGAAGGAAGCACCCAAATTACAGTTTCTATGAACTACAATGGCAGGTGAACACTATTTAATGTCAATTTAAAACAAAAAGCCTTGACTAGTTCTGAGCTGGAAACTCCCTCTCACCCAAGAGCTCTGCATTTCAGTTTTAGTTCTGGTGCAGGAGCAAAGTAAACGTGGCAATACATCATTTGCTATTGAACAGAAATATAATATGAAATTGTTTGTTTGGGATTTTTGTATCAGCCTTGATCTCTGACTTATGAACTATATTCCAAGCAAACAGTTTGGTACTTAAAAGATGCATTTTTTTGCAAAGTTTAAATCACTATTTAATTCATACACCTCGTGCTAATTAAAATTGGGAATATGATACTCTTTCTTCACCACCTGTCTGCTCTCCAATTGATACAGCACTGTGAGAAATATTCCAGTAAAAATCAGAACAGCAATTTTTGCTGGAGAGTAATAGTGAGATGAAGTAGTATTTTTCAGATCTGACACCATTTTCTAGACCACAGTATTTATGTATACAGTCTTTAGACAGTTATATTATATAGATTGCTCAAGTGTTGAAAAAAATATTCCATGCAAAACAAGGAAATGTAGGGGGGAAAAATGTCATTCTGTGTTCACAGACTTTAGTATAACTAAAATTCTTGGAGATCTCTAGTTAAAAATAAGAAAAAACTCAAATCACAGTCACAGAAAATGTTGTACACCTGGTTTATTTTTTTTCCTTCTTTTTAAAGTAGAAGAAATAGTTTGTGGAAACCTACCTTGAATTTAAGTAAATAGAAACATTCATATTTTACTACAGTGTTCTGCACAGCTTTCTAAGTTGCAGTTTTCTAAGTCCTTCCCTGCCCATTCCCTGTAAAACAGGAGAGAGCAGCCAAGATAGGTAGGAAGAAACGGCAGATCTTCAACAAATTAAAAAGCACTGTTGAAATGAAGAAACAAATGTCAGGTAGCACATTTCTGGGCTCAGAGGAACCATTGTTTCTCTCTAGTGGCCTCCTCAGGAAATCAGGAGCCTGGCTTTTCTCTAAAGCAACATATTTTTGCAGTCCCCATGACTGTGTGGACTCCTTATTGAAGGACTGATTTGTTTCTTCAAGACTTCCCATGAAGTGTCATTTTATCAAAGTATGAGACCAGGCAAATTTTGAGAGTTTATAGCATTTTAAATTAAAATTTTACACCAGTCTCACAGAATTCCCATTGTAGAATGAGGAGCATCTTAACAAAGAAGTAAAGTACATTGTCTTGAAAAGAGTTTCCATGTACTCAGAGCACAGGTATAATTCTGGTCCTTTCTACTCTCTCTTACCCCTACAGGGTAAATTTTACAGGTGCAAAAGAATCCAACCACATTTCTAGCTAAAAAACGAAATGAAATTATCATAATGCTTCCTTTTAAGCTGGTAGAGAAGAGCCTGGGTGTTTGATGGATCTGATGAATGCGGCTAAAGTGGAAACAGCACATTTTCACAGAAGATTTTCTTCCTGTGAGCTGTTTTCTGTGGTTTTAACCTCAATCAAAGTATCCTGATGTTCACTTTCAAGGTCTGTGTAGTAGCTGTTGAATGTATTATCCTCCCAAATGGTACCTGGGGTTTGTACTGCAGTTCTCACATGCATTGTTAGACATTTAGGCCTGTGCCTTTAGTTTTGCTATGTTAAGTTTGCTCAGGGCAAAATATTTTTCTCTCCAAGAATTGCAGCTTCCGGTGTGGGATGAGATCCATGTGTGGCACACAGAGGTGGTTGTTCTGTAAAACCAATACTGAGGAGTCAAAGCATCAGCGTAGCTGAAGTTACAGCCCACCAAAAACAGTCAGGAGGAGAAAAGGTCCACATTCACAGAGTCACAGGATCTTCAGGGTGGGAAGGGACCTCTGGAGATCATCCAGCCCAACCCCTCTGCCAAGACAGGGACACCTGGAGCAGGTGACAAGGAGTGTGTTCAGCTGGGTTTGGAATGTCTCCCTCCCTGGGCAGCTGTTCCAGTGTTCTGCCACCCTCCATGGAAAGAAGTTCTGCCTCATGTTGTGCTGAGGTGGGACTTCTTATCATTTAGTTTATGGCCATTGCTCCTTGTTCTGTCACTGGACAGCACTGAAAGAATCCGGCACCATACTCTGACAACCCTTGGAGAGATCTTTATGGCTTGATGAGACCTCAGTCTTCTCCAAACTAACCAGGCCCAGCTCCCTCAGTCTCTCCTCATCAGAGGGATGCTCCAGACCCCTCATCATCTTTGTAGCCTCCACTGGACCTGCTCCAGTAGCTCCTTGTCTTTCTTGATCTGTGGAGACCAGAACTGAGCACAGCACTCGAGATGTGGCCTCACTAGGGCTGAGTAGAGGGGCAGGATCTCCTCTCTGACCTGCTGGCCACACTCTTCCCAATCCACCCCAGGATCCCATTGGCCCTCCTGGCCGCAGGGACACTCTGCTGGGACACAAGCTGACCGTGAGTCAATGTGTCACCCTCCAAGGACTCCAGGTCCTTCTCTGCAGAGCTGCTCTCCAGCAGATCAGCCCCCAGGCTGTGCTGGTTCCCGGGGCTGTTCCTCCCTGGTGTGTTCCTGTCTGTGGGCAAGCTTTCATCCCTCTGTTTTAGCTACATAAATGGGCTGTCAGCACTTGTGTTTTTTGTAGCTCCGAGTTGTGATTTCCTTGCCTTCAGATCTGCTGCTCAGGAGAATTGATGGCAAAGAGGTGGATAATTCAGTCCTCACACGTAACACAGTTTAATCCCATAAGTAGTCACATGAAAGCCAAGGGCTCTAGATCTGAATTTATCAGAGCAGGGAGCCCTTGGGCAAAGTTTGACTAAGCAACTCTTTTCAAAATGTGATGTGGCTGATTTTGAAATTCTTGTCAGTTTTATCTACAAGGAATAACTGCTCATAGTGGCAACAATATACACCACACAGGCCTGGAAACAGTAGAGATGTTTTAAAATACTATTCCTCAGTTGACTCACCCTCATTTTGTTTTATTTTTTCCCACAACAAAGCTCTGCTCATCTTTTTTTACCATGGATATTTAGCCACTATCAGTTATACCAAAATCATGAGGTTTAAATGGGCCAGTTCTTCATTGTAGTTATCAGTACTTTAAACAAACTCTGGGCAGGATTAGTCAGCAACATGATAAACCAAGTCTCTGGTGTCAGAGTTCATGGGGTTGCTGCTGTTGGTGAAAACAATGTTGGAAATAGTTTAGCAGAGCAATAGCAGCCATCTTGATTGTCTCCACAATGATAGTGCAAAACTAAACTAATGTGGTTTTAAAGGAAATTATATATAACAATATACAACTTCTTGTGTATGAATAGAATTTATGAATAAAAAGGAGGTTCTGCATTTGCTCATTATTTTAAAATATGGTGATTTTACCAAAAATAAGAGATTTTTCTTATTATACATTTGAGTGTATACCTAACTCTCGACTAGCTAGGAACAATTTTACAGAAACCCACACAAAATCTTCTGAAATGACCTTTCTGAATAATTGAAGATGGCTTTGCTTTTTCACCAGCACCTCCATAAACTCAGCATGGCATCGATGACAGTTCACCACAGCAGCAACCAGAGAGCATCATTTCCAAACACACTTAGAGAGGTTTACTGTAAGTAATGAAGTTATTAGAGAGCAACCAGGACAAATATGTCTGAATGTTAAATATGCTTTATGATCTCAATAATTCTCCTGGTAAATACAATTTTTTTTCTGCAGACCAGGGGGCTAATAGCCAGACTTGGTGGAATTTTGAGGTGGGCAGGTGATGAAATTGCTGTTTTCCCATTTTCTTCCTGCGTGTGATTGTCTGTAGCTCACATATGGAAAAACTGATACCACATTCCTGGGGAATATTTGGGTTGTAGCTATTTATTTCTTAAAAAAAGAACCACAGATACCTTGTCTTCACTCACTGAAAGGTCCAAGCATAGTCCAGCATCCTACTAGTTAAAGAAATTTAGTTCATTTAAGCCTTGTAAAGTATGGGGGAACAGAAAGTATGGGTTGTACTTCTTACAGAAAGTAGCCACAGGTATTTTCCATGTGTAGTGGGTACTTTGATGGTGGATTTTCACCATGTATTCCTTCTACTCTAAGCTCTGACACCAAGTAATTAAAAGAGAAAATAAAACCTCTTGTGATAAACTTTCTCATTTTAAATAAAAACTTTAAAAAAAAATATTTCAAGCTGAAACTACTCAAGCATCATTTGTATTAGAAAACTTTTTTCTTCTAATAAACCCCATGTAATTTTAAAGAAAAAATAGTGTGCCTCCAGTGCTGCAAATGGCTGCTGGGAGTTTGAATTTATTATCCGTTATAAGTAAAATAAGATGATGTATAAAGGCTTGGAAACGCAAAAAAACCACTTTTTTTGCCTCCTCTTTTTCCAGGCCTGGGAATAAAATGTTCAACTGCAACTGGGAAGCGTGGAGAGAAATAAAAGGCACTGGAATAGTTTGTGCCACGCTTTTCCTTCACAGTCTGTAAACTTAAGCCTGTCAAGCCAGCAGAACAAAGGAATATAAGTAAGTCCTATCCTTCTAAAACAATACAAATGCTTTTGAAATAACTGGTTTTATGGATGCTCTGCACTTGTTCGTACCCTTGTAAGGCCCTCCTTTATTCTGGGTGCTGTGGTGACATATTTGCTGGTGCAATCAGTACTCAGAAGGTGTGAAGTCTTGCAGAATCTCCTCGGTGGGCTCTGCCATCTGCTGCGGATCAAAGGTCAGCAAGTCTCTGCATAGTAAATACCACACAGCACAATTTCAGGGGAAGAAGCCTCAAATTAAATTAGTTTGAAGATTTAATTTCAATACATTAATGAAATAAGCAAAAATATGTCTGTCACAACATCTCTGAATGCCAGCTCTGCTGTCTGCAAAGAGTTCTTTCTTGCCAAGCTTCAAAGAAAGTGTTATCTCTCAGTTATTCCATTGTTAAAATGTTAAAAGTTCACACAGCTGGAATACTCAGGTCAGATTCGTCTCCTCCTCCTGCCACATTCATGTATTCCTTAGTAATTCCATGAACAGCTTGATGTTTTGCTCATAAGCAAGGATTCCAGTTAGAAGGTTTAATCACATACCCTATTTTGGGCACCTTTTTTCAGTACTGTGTTGTGGTGGCAGCACAGTAACGTGATGTTTTATGATGGAGCATGTGCAAAACAAATGGGTCTAATCTTCTGTGTAGGAGTAGGATACTAATCACAAGGAATGAAGAAAAAATACATAAACCTTTTATTTATTATTTCAGTGACTAATTGTGCTCCATTACAAATATATAGAAAGGCCAGGGAGCAGACTAGTTTAATGCAGTTTATAAAATGTATACTCTGTCCACCTTTCTAAACAGGAAATTAAAATTTTCAGTAATAAGATTTTTCTGTTTTGAATTGTGTTCTTTCTAAAGGAAAGCAGACTGTCAGTGATGTAGCAGTATATTGGTTTTTAAGTTTTGGTTGAGAAGCCAAAATAAGGACATTAAAAAGGCCGAACTTGATACTATGATAAAGCAAAGTGAATTCTGCATCCTATGCAGTGTCTGTCAGTTCTGTGCCTCCTGTGCTGAAATCTTCTCATCACCAAGGAGAGATTTGAATGGGAGAAACACTTTCTCCTAATTAACCAGGGTTTACTTCAGCTGATACTCTCAAGCATGTTTTACTACCTATGAAAATTAGAGCCAACCACACACTTGGTTCCAAGGTGTGTTCCTGTGATCAGCTGGAAGATTAAAAGGTGGCTGGAAGGTATTTCTTGGTCTGATTGAAAAATAGCTGCAGTTTAATTGGACCCACGCAGATGTGTGTTAATTTTATCTTACAGAGCTGGTTTTCTGGATGTGGGAGAATATACAGGTAAGAAAATCTTGTTTCTTGTAAAGTGTCCCTGGGTGATAGATTTCCAAATGAACACAACATGTGTATGACTGGAGGTTAAGCACCCCTATGCCTGGGGGCTGAATTTAAGAAATATGGTAGCAATTAAACAAGTGACTATTTTTAATCTGTGTTATGTAAGTGGGGTTTGCCATTTTTTCATCTTTGTTTCATGTGTAGAAAGATCTTTTTTCCTCCTTGTCTATCGAAATATCGTTGTAAGAATTTTATGGCATTGACTGTTCTGACTGTAAGAACTTTCTTTGTTTTCCTGCTTCAGAAATCTGTAATGTAACAGTACTATGGCAATTGTCAGATAAAGGCAGCTTTCCTTTCAAAATTATGGGGAGTCCTATTATAATTATCAAGGATTCCTTATAATTCACTGCTCTCTGAACATCCCTTCTAACTTTTTTTACTTCGGGCTCTGATGACATGATGGAAATGAGTCCATGAATGTAAAAGGTCATCAGAGCAGGCAGAATAATCTTGTCTCTATTTGTATACTTTTCACCATCCAGTGAATATTTTCATGGTTTTACTGCAGAAAAATGAAGAGCCCACACAGTCAGGATCTGATTTTCAGTGTCACATGTTTGAGCAGGGAGGTGGGACCTGACCCACTGCAGTCCCTTCCAACCTGACCTCTTCCGTGATTCTTCTTCTGTAACCCCATTAATTCAATGTTGTGTTCTACTTTGCCTTTAAAAAGTGATTTTTAAAAGACAGTTTGCATTTAAACTGGAAGAATGACACTCACATTCAGTGGCTCCCTCAGAAAATGTTGATGCAGGGTCGTGGTTTATACGTGTATGTGCACACAAAGCTGAAATTCTGCTGGGCTCATTCAGAGATTTTGAGGAGAGTTTTTCCTCTGATTCTTTTTTCTTGTTAGTGGAATCCAAAGATCAAAATGTTGAATGGGCAAGAAACACATTTGCTTGATAACAAATAGGCTTTAAAGACTTCCCATTCCCAGAGATATTCAGGTCTGCAACTGATCTTGAATATTTATAATGTGCATTTGATTCATACTCCTTATCAATGTGACATACACATCAAACTGTGATTAAAGGGCATCTCCTTGATATCTGGCAGTTACACATAGCTGGAGGATGAAGATAGATTTAATCATCCACAAAAAATAGAACTAAAAAAATGAATTTAACCACAATCATAGCTTGCTGAGGTTTTTTTTAGTCTTCGACTGATATCATCGAACAGGTAATTTTGCCTCTTTTAATTTGCTGCTTCTGTTCAGAATTCATTAATCTTCATGTTTTAAAAGTTACCTTCTCCCAGGACTTTGAGATAATTCAGAGCAGCCCCAGGATTACTCTAATATCTGCCCATTTTTAGTATTTATTTACTGGGAGCTGAGACAGCGAGAGAAAAGGGGAAATTTGAGCTGCACTTGAAATGCTCAGGTTCTCCCTCAGGAGGAGACAATTCCAGATGCCTTTTTAACTCTCCTCTAAACAGTGTTTACTGGAGAGATTAATCAGAACTGCATTAATTTTACCTTCAGTATTCTGCTGCTGCCCACCCCCTCCAGCCAAGGATGTTGATTCTTGTCACACTCAAGCTATTTCTTGAATTCATTGCAGAAAGTTATGAACAATGGACAAATTTCTCACTGGACAAATTTGGGTCATTAGTTACTGTGGTGCAGAAAATACATAATTAGAGGATGGTGCACAATGTTGGTTTCTATAAAAAAATAGCACCAAAGATGATGTATTTCTTTTCACATTAAAATAGGATTATCCTTAATTTAGGTGACTATGATTGTCCTCTCATATTTGATCCCTACAATAGCTATATTGGTTTCTCTGTGATTTTTCTTTTTCACCTTTCATTGCTCTTTTAGTTCATTCTTTTCCACAGAGCTTTGCTTTCTTTAGGAATTTGTGTCCAGGCAGTAAAAAATGTCTAGATATCAAACTTTTTTTTATCATTTCCTCTGTCCTTTTACTTTAAAGACAATGTGTCACTCAATTTTATCAGTGATTTGTGGGTTTTTTCTATTTTTTTTTAATTTGTCAGAGCCAATCTGTGCTGCTTTGTACCCAATTCTTCATTGTTGATATTCTGACAGGGAGTCAGTTGTGGAAACTTGAAATTTGTTTTTGAGGTAATAGTGCCACTTGCAAAATAATTTTTATTTGAAAGCAGAAAGAACAGCTTTCAAACAAATGTTTTCAACATTTTATCTCAGTGGGTTTTCAGGAAATTCATTTAAGGGATTTTCCTTTTCATCCTTTCACAGTTTAACAGTGTTTCATGTCTCCTCCTTTGTATAGTCCACCTGTAAGCAGGTAAAGGCAGAGGATATTCTTGCAATTCCTAGCACATTGGACCTGGTGTTGAAACTTAAATTTTAAATTATAAAATAGTATTTAGCAATTACCCCGTTATTTTCTCAGAAAAATTTTTATATGACCAAACATTAAAATGACTTCAAAATAAAATATTACTCTGTTTTAATATGCATGATCAAATAATCACAATACATGCTTCTGCATGTACTTCTTCCAATGTTTGATCTCAGATTTTCATGAATACCTATGAAAAAAAGCAAGTGAATCTTCTCAGAGCTGTATATCATTGGATATTCACTGCAGTAATGTACAGGAATTATTATGTGAACAAAAATTTTCATCATTTATCTTCATTTGTTCTATGAACAAAAGAGTTCCCAGAGGAACATAGAGCTGGTAAAGCTGTTTCTCTAGAGGATTTCAGAAAAATACCATTTTAGTGCTTTAAATATAAATCAATTTATGTGAGATGCTGTGTTCTGGTAGCTAAAGGGGAAAACAGGGAAAGGAAGTGTAAGAGCTGTGTTCAAAGTGAATATTGGGATCTTTTCACTTGTTATGTTGGAAAGAGGTACCACTGCTGGCTTTTATCATTATTCCTAAGTTACTTCACATATATCTTAAACAGATCTGATCCTGAATATCTTTGCTTACCATTAAAATCAGTTTAAAAATGGGTATGAAACTGATGTTGCACCAACAATGCAATGTTGTGTCCTTAATTCTTCAGAAAAATCTGTAGTGCTGTGTTTGTAGACATTCAGTTCTCTCACTAAAATGACTGTGTTCAGTGCTTCCTGTACCCTTCTTTTCCTGAACTGATCAGCTATTATCCTCAGCTAACAGAAAATAGTGCTTTAAAATGTACTTTTATGGGGAAGATCTGAGAAAAATAAGTGAAGCAGAGCAGCTTGGTGTGACAGTAGAAGTAATGTAGTAATAGACTGATTAACTCTTCCTTTGAGCAATAATAACTCAGAAGATTAAGAGCAACTTCTAGAAGAGGGATGAGTTCGGATTGAGAGAGGAGAAATGTATGATGACCCACCCACCTCTCTCTTCATCTCTGGATTTGAATCAGTAGAGATTTTATGAAACTCCTCAAGGCTGCTGAGCTGAAACACTGTTGCCACCTGGCTGATGCTCTCACTTTATCCATTATCTGTATTTAATATATATATACATATTTAATTGGTTATTTTTAGAAAAAATTGAGTGCAAGATTTGTCCAAAATCCTTGCTCTCTTCTCTGTGTTACCTGAAAGAACTTTAGCCCTTCAAAATCACCTATAATATAGCAGAAATTATGGGAAACTTAAAGGTTCAGTGGTCAGCATGGGGGAAGAGGATGATTTGATTTTGTTAAGTGATAACTGAAGAAATGTAAAATTAACTTACAACCTGGAAACAGAAATCCAAACTGATACAAGTTTGAAAAGACATGAGGAAAAAAATGGAAATTATTGTAATAGGTAAGAATGAATAGCTGGTTTTACACTGTTTCTTTCTGTCTTCATTATTTTGATGCCATTAATTTGTCTCATTTTAGTAGATTTTTATGGAACTATAAGTCAAGGTCAATGATCAGGTCTGAATGGAGAAGTGTCTACGAATGTTTATATGGATTTTAAGGAAAAGTTTTTAAAGTTTCCACCTAGAATACAATAATTCAGCTCCTTTAGCATGGTTTCTGAGCTTTGCATAATCCACGTTACAGGAAGCTGAGTTGAATACAGTGGCAAAATAAAGAAACAATGTTTTGATAAAGCATTTTATGGTTTCTGCAGCCCTTCAGGTGTCTCTCCCGTTTTCCCTACCTGCTCTTTCAGGCTGTGCTTTGGAGCAGGGTTAAACCACTGAAATTCCAGCTCTAGACATCACTGAACACTTCGTGTTCCTTTTATCACAGCAGCATCATGAGAAAAATTACTGCCTTATAGACAATTGCACAGGGCAGGACAACTCCCAGCACTGCAGGCTTGGAACTGAGGGTGTAAAGAGCATACAGCAGCTCTGCAGGCTTGGATTGCTCCTGAAAGCAAAACTTGAGACATACAGTCCTTTTGGGTTTTGGAGGACTTGCAGTGACTATAAAGTTGCACTAAACAAGAAGAGGGCAGGTGAGGAATGATTCACACAACAGCTCAAGCTGCGTGCAAAGGACAAAGCGGAGGGAAAAGATAGATCAAAGCTTAACAAGTGAAGGACTTTTTAATTAAAAATAAAAGGTAAACCATCAGGCAACTCAACTGTTTGTAAAGCTGCCAAGAGAAAGTGGCTATTATCGCCCCAAAACGGATTATATTAGTTTAACGCTTTTGTTTGCCTTCAGAATATTACACAGGTGCATCACAAGTTATGGAAATGTGGATTGTTTAGTGCTGCTGACATCTGTTCCAAACCAACAATGAATCTTCCTGTGATAGAGATGAATGAAAGGAGTAGAGAGGGAATATGAGACAGGCATTAGTGATCAGGATCAGATTACTCACATTGATTTTTACCCACAATTTACTTGTGTTACAGAGAGAGATTTGGAAATCTCTTCTACATGAAAGATGATTTCACTCCTTGTGAAGTCAGTAAAACAATCCATCGATTTCCATATGACAAAAATTAAAATAATCTCTATCCATGCATTCAGAGTGAAGATATTCCAAGCACTGTTGCCTAAAACACTTTGCTTTAGCAGATACAAGACCTGCTTCCTAGAAGAAAAGATATGCTGATATTCCTCGTAGTTTTCATTATGATAATCATTAGCATTCTTAAAAATCACAAACATTCAAATGATTAGTATTTACACTATGCTTTTCTTTTCTTTTTCTTTTTTTTTTTTTTACAAGCATTAACTTAAGGACATTTTAAATCAGAAGCAAACGCTGTAAAGTCTCACACGCAGCTGCAGGGATTCCCTTAAATTAGAGATTCCAAAATACGAGCTGCAATTTGACAGTTTTATGTCCTTGGCTGATAACCACTCAGACTGGAACCTTAGTGAGTTAATCAGGTTGCTCCCTCACTTGTGCACATTTGCTTTAATTACACTGTCAGCAGAGCCCTGTTTTAGATAATGTACAGATTATATAGATGTGTCCTGACCAATGAGGCATCACAGAGCAGCCATTTGGGCTGGGAAATGACAGAGAGGAAAGCCTGCAGATTAGTGGATTTGGGAGGAAATGAATCTGATTTCATTCAGACACTTTTTGAGGATTCCCCCTCTTCTCCAACTTTTGTGCTTGCAGCTTTTGAAATACACAGCAGAGTGAAAAAAAAAACAAAACCACAACATGAACAGAGGTAGGATTTTTCAGACCAGCAAAATCTTCATAGCATTTTCCCTTGCCTTGAAAATGTTTCAGCAATTACACATATCACTGCATATTTATTTCTGTAGGCAAATCCCCTGTCCCAGAAGTACTATAAGCACTGTGGTTTGCAGAGATAGCCATGTGAAATACAGAGTTTTCATAGAACAAATGAATAAGCAGCTGCTTCTAGCAAGGGATTGTTATATTTTTGTTGCCAGACTTCTGCCTTAGGACTTCTATTTACATATATATTAATATATATATTCATAAATATATACATATAAAATATATTTTAATAAATATTTCAAACATAAAATATGCATAAATATGTATGCACTTATATGGGTGCATTTATATTTATATGCATATTATCTACAGGGGTAAACGAGCTGTGGAAAATACAAAATTAGTACATTTTTTCCAAGTGTCTTTGGAACTGCAGGTTCTGTCTCTGAAAGTCTGAGTCCCCTATTTGTGAACATAAAGGAAATAGTGGCCTCCATGAATCACTCAAAGTCATGTTTTAAGTTAAAATTTACCTTATGGTGTCCCTGGGGAGGGTTTATTTGGAAATAAAGGAGGAATTACACACAAGTGCTTTGTGAACACCACCAAGTGTGGCACCTCAAACTCTTGCTTTGCATTTCTTGTTGGTCAGTTATAACAAGACATAAAATGGAAACCCTGAAAACTCGGGTTTAAACACAGTTTAAGTGTTGATTCCTTTTCAAAACTAGCCTTTAGTTGGACTGATGTGCTTAATGAGTTGTAACAAAGTTTATTCTTTGCCCACTCTCAATTCAGAGATCCAAACAATTTCTGTTTATTTTAGGATACCCCCCTCCAATACTGTTGTATGGTGCAAAATAACCATTTCATCCTACAAGAGTTTAGGCACATCTGTTTCTGAAATTATAATCAAGAAGCTTGGAGGAGCAAGTTTTAACATGGACTCAAGGCTAGGTACCAAACCATCTAGGGTTGTTGTTTTGGGGTTTTCTTAACAAATTAATTCAACATTGTTGCTTAATTCCACACTGAAGTGGAAAAGTCTATGGAATCCATCATTTCTGTCTGTGGACAAGCAAAGGGTGTGGGCATTTATGGCTCTTGAAGCTGAGATTTTCAGAAAAAATGACACAAGTTTGGTAAATTTGGGGGAGGAATGTTGGTAGAATGTGACAATAAGTACAGCTGAGGGTGATAATCACTGTAAGCTGAGGGGATGGTTAACCTGGGATGTACTTAATGAGAACAATGTACACAGGAACAGAGCCAGAATTCCAGCCTAGTCCTGGCACCTGAGTGGGGAGATTATGAATATTCAAACTTAACATTCACAGCCACAATAACATTTAATAGAATAGTTACAGTAACAGCAGGAGGAATTCAAAAAACCAGGAATTGTGCATATCTGAGTACCCCAAATGACCCTGCACTCTGAGCCCCAGCTTCTTATTCTTGTGGGGATTTGAGCAATTGGATTGCAGCTGGATTGGCTCTGCCTTGGATGATTCTGCCAGTCATAAACACACCCACTGCTGTAATCCCACAAAAGTGAGGGCTTTATCCTGCTCCTTCTGGCATTAGAGCAGCACTTGAATACAATTTGCTGTCACAGTCACAGAGCTCAGTCAGGTTAGTGCTTGCAAAATGTCAGTATTGCAATAACTCTCGTTTTGCTGATTAATCTCACCCTGGTGAGGAAATGAAGATAAAGATTCAAGTTAAAATTACCTGACAGTTTTATCTGTGGTCTCGTTCACCCACTTCACTGTTTTGCTGAAGTTTAACACAACAGCCAGACTGTTTGTGTCCAAAAACCTCAGCCTGCACTTTCACCAACATGACAAGCAGAAGTCCCGCTCATGAAAAGAAACACTCAGCAGGTAGGTATCTGCCTGGTCCTGAAAATTCCTCTGTGAAAAAGCACCAAATATTTTACAAACCTCGGGGCTTTTGATATATTTATGAACCTGGATTAAATTTTTTTGCTTTATTTTTTTCCCTATTCTTTTGTCACCTGGCTTGTGCTTACATCCAAGATACGATCTGACTAGTTTATAACATGTGATTGAATGGGTCAGTCTATTTTCTCACCAAATCACATTTAGAAAGGATTGTAACTGTGATAAAAGTAAAGAAGTGTGGTTCCCTCACCCTGTTTAAAACTTGATTTTTGAGGGAAGGTGAAAACAAATGCAAGTGCTGCTTGAATTTTGTTTTGGCTGATAACACAACTGATCCCACCCAATCTTCATTTCAGGAAGGTTTCATACAGAAAAAAAATTGACTGAGGGCTATTGATGGCTATTGATGTCACTTTATATTCAGGGCTGTATAATGATGAGTCTAACTATGAATAGATATGTTTGTCAACTTGTGATTATTGGCTTTCAGGTATTAGATGATCTATTACACTGTTCAGTAGAATTCATGATATTTAGAACCAGGAAGGACTATTTTTTTTGTGAGCACCACTATCATAATTTTTCATGTTACTGTTCCAGAATTAGAACAAAAAGTTTTAAATTGCAGCAGCAGATCTTAAGTAGCTCTTTAATACAAGATTGTTTATCACACTTTCTCCTTAGGAGAAAATACTTACTAATAAGAAAAAGTAACCCATGACCTTGGTGCTGTCAGAAGAATACCTTTTTCCTTTCCTCTCTGGGGAATATCTCTGTTTTAGAAAAAATTCTGGAGGAGTAAGACACAGATTACTTGCAGATGAGAAGGAAAAAGGCTGCTGGTTTCTTTGTAATATGGAGCTCCTGGTAGGTTATTGAATAGCTGGTATAAACCAAAGAAGTTAATTGATAAGTTTACAGAAATTCTGTCAGCTATATTGCAGCTCCCCCTGACATCAATAAATTAGTCTGACAACAGAGATTTATCTGTTGCATCTTTTTCAATTAAAAAACTAAAGAGTTTTTCACTTGCTGGCAAAACCAGTCAAAGACTGGTTATCCCAAATAAACAGAGTTTTAGGCCATCTGAGACTGCTCTAATTTTGTAAAAGTGTCACACTTGGTGGTTTTCCATTTATCTGCCAACTTACAAATGGATGCAAGAAATTCCCCTTGTCTTTTGAAGTTACCCTTGCTCTTAGCACAATGTCCTCACCATTTGCTGTTTATGCCATCACACACCTTTGGGTAGATCACCCCTGGTCTGTTCTGCTCATTCCACGTGTCAAAAGTGAGAGAATGGAATGGCTTCATCCCCTGGCATTTAGGACAACTTCCTTAGGACTGGGAACAAGGAAGGTTTTGGCTTTCAATCTACTCTTTCCCTGATTCAAAGCTAAACTTTCAGATGGGTGGTTTATATTAACATGACCTGTGTTCATTAAACAAATGTACTGAAGGAAAAAAGCAAGATTTATTTGCCTAACTTGGTCCAGCTAATTTCCTTTTTGTTCCTTTTGGTCAGCTGTCAAGCTAAAGAACACTGTTCACTCATTCAGGTGCAAAAGTTTTCTTTTTTCTTCACACTGACTATAGTTTCTTCTTTGGCACCAGCTGGAACTCATTATGTTTTATCACTTTCCTGGCTAAATGGTTGTTGTTCAAGAAGTCTCTGAAGGAAGTAAAATTTTAGTGGAACAGACTGAAAAGAGAGGAAAAAAATTACAACATATGAGTATATATAGGGTTTAACTTGTTGCCAGTGTTTGTATAGGCAAGCAAGGAAGGAGAAAAAACTGATCATATTTCATTGCCATACACCTTCCACTAGCCCAGGTTGCTCCAAGCCCTGTCCAACCTGGCCTTGGACCCTTCCAGGGGTGGGGCAACCCCTCCCCACCCTCACAGGGAACAATTTGTTCTTAATATCTCATCTAATTTTCTCTTCTTTCAGTTTGAACCAATTCCACCTGTTCCTGTCACTGCCGTTCCTGATGGGCAGTCCCTCTCCAGCTTCCCTGTAGTCCCCTGAGATCCTGGAAGGTGCTGTGAAGTCTCCACAAAATCTTTGCTTCTCTGGGTCAAACAGCCCCAAACTTCTCACCAACTCCAGCAAAGGCCACTGTGTAAAAGTGGGATGAAAAAGTGAGTAATTTAGCTTTTTCTCCTAATGAGATGAATCATGAAGAAAAAGCCAGGTTAATGTTCCAAGGAGCTTAATTAGAATCAGGTGAGAGCTTGAAAAGGCAACTGAGGTGCTTTCAGGCAGTGCTTATATGAAAAGCCTTAATTAAGAAGACTGATGGCCTTTTACTTAAGTCTCTTCAAGAGCGGAGAGAGTCTTTTTTAACTCCTCCAGATCCAGCAGCAGACCAGGTTTGAAATTCCACCACGTTTCTTGGTAAGTAAACCCGAAGAGCATCTTTGTGGCTGCAGTGGCACAGAGGGGCAGAGAAGAAAGCACAATTAAACAGGAATTCAATAAAACTGTTACTGGCAATTGAAGCATTCCTAAACTTACAAATATTTCAGTACAACTGCAGTGCAAACAATCGAATGGTAGATTGCAAGAGTATTTCATAGCTGAGACTGCTGTGATTTTTTTTTTTTAATTTGCTCACAATGCACAAATCTCGCACGGAATTCATTTAGTCACCTTAAAAATCCACATAAGCTTTAAATTTGTCACTTTGGTCATGGTTTTTTCCTTCTTTTTTTTATTTTATTTTTTTTCCCTCTGTAAGCACAATAAGGTATATGAGGTATTTTAGCTGCAGGGTGCATATTTGGAGAAAGTGCTTCCTGCGGAGCTCTTCTGCATTTCTTGGAAATTAACTGCAAAAAACCCGGTCCTGTTACAGTATGACATTTAGTTTTCTAATCTCTTTAATGCCATGGTTTGCACATGATGTGTTCTGATGTGCTTTTATGTTTTTGATACTAAAAAAACCACATTAGAGTTGCAGTAGGGATTCTTTCCGCAGACAATATAACTTGTAACAAATTGCGAATTTCAGAGGAAATATAACAAAAGGCCGAACCTTTTATCATGTTCTTTATTCTAGAAATGCAGCCCACATCTTATCTTTCTGTTTGTTGATATAATTTAGGAGCCCCATGTTGGACACCTATCAATTCATGCATATTTCAGTGATTTCATAGTGAAAAAAACACCCCAAAGCTGTCATTTAGATGGTTTCAAGTAGTCACTTGAGATATTTTGCAATCAATAATGATGTGTGTACCTGTGAGTAATACACACACACTCTTCAACTCTCTTTTTCCAGGGTGAAAGTATTGTCATGTATTTCAGCTCTTTAGAGGTATAAGTAAATCACACTTTTCAAGTTTGCAGTTATTCATGCAAAAAACTTTGTAGAAGGAAAATATGGCTTGTAACACTCCATCTTCTTCCACCTTTACCATTTCAGGCTGCTCTTACACCAGTTTTCTTGAAGCAGCACCAGCTTTACGTAACCAGTATTTCAGAACTAGTGCTAAAGATTATTTTCTCAAAGGAAATAGGCATTTTTAATCTAAAGATTCTTATCTTCTTTCCTCTTACTTAACAGAATTTCAAAATATAAATATATGTAATGGGAAAGAGTCTGGGGTTAAGAAGGTAGAAAGGCAGAGGAACTGGAAGATTTGAAATTATTCAGAACAAAAGCTGAAGGCATTTTTGTTTTTCTTTTTTAATGTGACCTTCACCTTCCTTCCTCCCCTCACTCCCTCCCCCTTTTGGTTTCAATCTATTTCTTTAATCACAATCTTGGAAATTCTCATCTCTGCAACTTTAGAGAGTTTTGCCGTAATCAGAAGGAGAAAATAATCCAGATGAACGTGGAGAAGGATTTAATCCCAGCAACATGTAGGGGAAATGAGTTACAACAGTACCGTTGCCATTAAATAAATTATTCACTGAACAGTGCTCAGCCTAAAAGCTGGAAGCTCTACTTTTGTGTTCCTCTCCAGAACAAAGGATTGTGGTCCCAGTTCCCCAGATTTTCATGCACAACAAACCATCATCATCTTGGCACGTGCTGATTAACCTGCACAACAGTTGCACCTAATTGCATGTTCACCATTAGGGGATGACGAGCTTGAACCTGGATTCCAAGGCTTGTTTAGCTACTTGAGGCTCTGTAAATTAATGTGTTCTTTGTGAGGTGGATAGAATTTGTCAAAGAGCTGCACGAAGCTCCAGATGTGGACTGTTCATTTTTATGTCATGTGTCGAGTAAAACAGACAATGGAGGGCGATTCCTATAGATCAGTGTCAGTAAAACTCTGGTTTTTTTCTAAGGGAGGAATTCTAAGGAAAGAATTTTTTTTTCTTTAGCTTGCAAGAGTCTTTCATTTCTGAAAGGCTTTGGCATTTGGGGAAGGTGCCTAACGACTGGAAAATTGCAAACATGATGCCAGGCAAGAATGTGGGGGTGTGGGGAAATAGAGGCTTGTCAGACTCTGCAAAGATAATCTAGAGGAGAATGTGGACCTTTGCAGCCCATGGAAGTGGTAACAGAGGTGACCACCCCTAGACAAGAATGGGGGGACAGCGAGGGGAACAGTCAGCAGTGGAGCCTTCCCTCTTCCTGGCAAGTTCATGGACAAGAGTTCCAGAGAAAACATTTATTTCTCATCAGTTCTGGGGAATCCTCTTGAATTCTGCATCTAGTTTTGGGCTTGAGTGAGTAAGAGTCTCCACTCAGGAGTCTGGGGGGCTGAGGCAGCTGATGGATGAGGGGAGGAGCTGTGAGAGAAGAGATTGCTGAGAGGGAGTCTCACTGCAGTATTCCAGCTCAACAGAAACACAGAGTACATGTTTCTTTAACTATCATTTCTATTATTGTTATATGAAGTGGCCTAGGAGTTATTTGTTGCAGAAATAATGAGGTTTGCTGTTCTCTTTGTAGTATAAGCTTAGTACCAAAACCAAAAAACCTTTAGTTGTTTTTTTTTTTTTTTTTAAAACCAGGTGTACTGCACATTCTTTCCATCCCTGTCAGTTGCTTTTCATGTGCCTGGAGTATTTATCAAGATAAATGTTCTGTTGTTTTTGCAATCCAGCTTCTCGAAAGAAAAGTAGTGTTTCCTTAATCTGTGACTTCCACAATTGTAATTTGAGTCAGTTCTCCAACACAGGAGCTGAAATTAGAAGCAGTGAGCTAAACTTAGAAGTCTTAGATAGCATAAATTCTGGGAATTTCAGGGAAATAAAGCCATGGGAATGTACCTGAGGGGCTGAGACAGGCAAGGACACACCCTTAGGCATTATTGAGTTGCTGAGTCCTCTCCCAAGGCCTCTGGCAGCACAACCAGGTGCCAAGAGCACCTTCACAGGATTTCATCTGGAAGTCTCACTCCAGTAATTTGTCCTCTGGCTTTTCAAAGAAAAGCAAAAAGGTAGCACTTGGAGAACATTGTTCTGGGGAAAGAGAAGGAAAGACATCATTCTGATGCTTTTTCCTCTGCCATGACAACAAACTGTGAAAGGGAAATAGACAATATAAACAGAATAAACACAATCTGATTGAACTGCCTGGGTAAAGCACTAGATGGACAAGCTGACCCAAAACTCCTGGGAGGAAAAACAATTTAAATAAACCAGCTCCTAGTGATCAGTACAGGCTCCTTCTAATGAGAACTGCAACATAAGGGACCCTGACATTAAAAGCAAAAAGCATATTGAGGCAGTTAACATTTAAATTAATTATTATTTATTAAGCTAATTAATGGCTGGTTATGTAAGATACTGTGGCTTAAAGCCAATAATATGTGAAATGGTCACTTTGCTTTTTATTTATTTTTCTATCTTTAAAGAATTTTTCATAACTTTTCGTTCCTAAATCACTCCTCAGCAAGACTGTCCCTCTAACAATCCCCCTAAATCAAGATAAATATTAGTCAGCTCTTATCTAACTTAAAAATCCTATTCTGTTTGTGCCTTTTCAAGTTTGTCATGGCTGTGTCTTACCTTAGCACTGCCCTTTTGGAAGGGTTTAGCCAAAGTGCTGTTTGTGCCAGAGGCACAGCCTCATCTGGACTAATTTTGGAGAGCTGAAAGGTCACAGCCACAAAGAAACAGCAGGTACAATTACTGCCACGGCAGAAGGGTGCAACAAATACATCTGAACACCCAACAGAGCTTGGTATTGTCTCTTGAAGTGGTGCACACGAAGTCCTGGTCTTGGGAACAGAATGGAAAGCAATAATTAAGGCCTTTAATTTATCCCTGAAATGTTAAAAGAAGTCTGACAGAGTAAACACCAGTTCTGACAAAGGGAGCAGGAGTCGTGGGTTTATGGAAAAGGTGGAGTTTTACAGGGAGTTATTCTTCCACTGCTGGGCAGAAGTCCCATTGACAACTCCAGGAGATATTATTATTTCCTCCCTCTTTGTCTCAGACTTGTGGGAGAAATAAACACACAGACTTTGGGTGAGTGATTCTGGTAATTAACGGAGAACCTGAGCCTGCTAATAAAGCATTAGCAGAATATGATATTTTTTTCCAGCAGTTTCCTTAGTAATTCTCTGAGAAGAGATATAACTGGCTGTAGTAATTTAATTGAGATAGCTTTTCTTTCTCCCTGCCTGACCTGCCATGTTCCACAGAGGTGTAAAGGCAGTGCCCAAAGGAAATGTAATGGCAGGATGCAGAGCAAGGTTTTTCTTCAAGAAAAAGCTTCAAAACATCAGAAATGGACAAATTTATGTGAGTACCATTAATCTATTTTCTCTTTCTCCTCATCTTATTTGAGTCAAAATAACCATCTCTCCTTTATCAGCAGAGTTCAGAGAATATTTCACTTTAGCAGAATTTTGCTATTGTTTTTTTTCCTTGTAGTACAAAACCTTTCTGGGGAAAAAAAAACCAAACAACAAACCAACTAAAATTGTCAGTGTGAGTTTTCTGATTAAAGCCTGTTTAGTTCTCGTGTTTGAAAATAATGACAATGGGACACAGTATCTCCTTTCTAAAACTTGGGTTAATTTTGATTAATTGACCAACTGTGGAAAACTGAGGAATTGAATCCAAGTTTTTTCCATCTCTTCCAGTGGGACATATCTACCTTTTGCACAGAGCTTCCTCTGAGATGTTCATTCTGTATTCTGTTGACTCGATTCACCTTAGTAAAGGTTAAATCAGATTCCTTAATTTCTTTACCCGTTAAGCACAATAACATTGAGAAAGTCAATTAGATCTGTTCCATGTTTCCTTAACAAGGATTTGCTCCTGTCTCCTTGATCAGGACAGGCTGCAGTTCTGCCCTGTGTCTGTGGTGTTAGTGATTAATTTTGGCTGGCTCTCGGAGGAGAGGGAACGGCCTCCAGCTGTGCCAGGGGAGGGTCAGGTTGGACATCAGGAGGAATTTCTCATGGAAAGGGTGGTCAGGCACTGGCAGGGGCTGCCCAGGGAGGTTTGGAGTGCCCAGCCCTGGAGGTGTCCAAGGAAGGACTGGATGTGGCACTCAGTGCTCTGGGCTGGGGACAAGGTGGGGATGGGGCACAGGGGGGATCCATGGGCTGGGAGGGCTTTCCCAGCCTGGGTGATTCTGTGACATTAAGACTGTTTTAATCATAATAAAGTCTTCCTTAAAACACAACATTCCTGTGAGTGCTGTAAGGAACTAGATCAAAACCCAAGGAAAAATGAACTCACAAAAAAATAGATTTGTTGCTTTTGCTCTTCATTACTGAGTGTGCAGGGTTTTCTTAATATATAAAAACATTAGGAAAAAGAAATTAAAATTTTTAGGAGTGTTGATCTTCTTTTTCCTAGCTGCAGGACTGGAAAATTACTATAACAATTTATTATTTTCTTCTTTCCTCAATGTTGGTGTAAGGGGGGAAGAAGGAGCTGAAAGAAACCTTTGAAGATTAAGTTTTGTTGTTTAAAATTTAAAGAGCAAACAAAAAAAGCTTGGCAAATCCTGTTAAATAAAAAGTGGTTTGGATTTTCTTAGTGTTGGAGGGATTTTTTTGTTATAACTGGCTTACAAATAAAAATCCCTTTTTATTATAAACTTCAGAGAAAGAACTATTTAACCTCTATTTGTCTATAGCGACTTGGTTGAAGTGATAGAATAAATAGAATTATTTCATTAAGATTGATGTAGCAAGCAATACGTAATCTGTAATTGTGATATAAAAGTGGCTGCTTTTGACACTTAATGTATCCCAGGCACCTAAAGTGGAGCTATAACAGTTCCTTTTAATGGTGCTGTGTATTCACTATGCTGGGTATGTTACTTTATAGCTTCCTTACAGTTTTTAGGCAATAAAAAGTCCCAGTGGTTAATGTAGCTGGAAACCGTTGCAGACTAGTTAAGCTCAAGATGCAATTGTTGATCTTAATGTGGCCTAAGAGAAGATGCCTATTGAGACCTGTCCCAACTGCAGTGCTGAACAAAGAAAAATACTGCAATTTACAGATTTTACAGACCTACACTTCCCAAACTTGGTACAGCGGCTTCCTCAGGTGCAAAAGAAATACCCAGCTACCAACTGAAGCGTTTCTTAAAGATGAGGTCACTAAAAATGAATTGTAAACCAGCTGGGAGATTGGTGCTTTCTCTGAACTTCTGCCCCGTGGGATGGATTCGGCTGCCAACGATATATTTGTTAATTGCTGCTGTTGTGATCCAAAGAGCTCCTCGGAGCTTGACACTAATATTGAACATCTAAATTAAATTCCCTCTTGATGATGCAAAGGTACCTCAGAACAGCTTTTTGCATTACCTAATGAACCTTTTCTATTCAAAAGGTCTGCAGCAAGTTTTCTCCTTCTCATATTAATCTTTCTGTGGAAAAATGTGCCTATATAGCTAATGTTCTACTAACTATCAAACTGCTTTCCCAATTCACCTCTGTCGTGATAGAATGTGGTGTCAGTTTATAAATTTGTCTGCTAGTGCAGAGTAAGTCAATTTTTGTTCACTGAAAAACCAGCAAGCAGAATGTTAAAGATGCATTTTGGATATCAGTAAGTTAACTTGCATCAAGGTTTCTATTTCAGCTGAATGAGGTAATATTTTCCTTTAATATTTAATTATGTGAGCTATGTGAAAACTCCCTAGATCTCTCTGGACATTGTTTAATAAATTACAGAGTAATGAACTACAAGGATGACCTGGCAGAGGCTGCTCAGAGTCACAGAGCCTGTTTCTTTCCCATTGTGTTAATGTGTGTTTATTGCTGTGTTTAAGGCCACGAGGTGGAGGTAAAAAATGACTAGAGAAGGGTCCAAATTGAATTTCTGCCAGATATATAAGCTTTACAACAGATAGAAATCTTCATTTTGTATTGCACATCCATCTGCACGGCGTTTGAGCAGGGTCAGCTTTAGCTTGCTGCAGTCGAGTTCTGTGTCACCCTGTGCCTGGCTGCAAAATCCCTGGAGCTGGTGTCAGCTGGAGTCTGTAGGGACATCCTAAAAAGGAGCTGCAATGCTGTATGTCTCAAGTACAGGTGAGATATGTTGGTAGAGTTTATAGGAAGTGTCTCTCAGACGTTTTTGGGAACTGCCTGGCCCCAGATAGCAAGCATGTGGTAATGGCTCACATTTCCTCTGGGTGCGGATTTGATCTCACACAAAAGGTACCACAAATCCAAGTTTTCATGCTGATATTCCTGCATTTACCTCAAGCTGCTCACCTGCAGGGTTTTATATTTTAGGAAGAAGATCTTAGGAAGGAATTGTTCTCTGTGAGGGTGGGCAGGCCCTGGCACAGGGTGCCCAGAGAAGCTGTGGCTGCCCCTGGATCCCTGGAAGTGTCCAAGGCCAGGTTGGATGGGGCTTGGAGCAACCTGGGCTGGTGGAAGGTGCCCCTGGCAGAGACTGGAATCAGATGACCCTTAAGGTCCCTTCCAACCCAAATAATTCTGTGATTCTATGATGGTTCTATGATTATTAATTTGGTTTTGGAACCTACAGTGTGTATTATGTAAGATGACTATTGGCCTTTAGATCAGAAAATTCTGGTTTGGGAGAGGGGTTATTTGGTTTCCCAAAGAATTTTGGCAATTTCAGTACTATATAGCAGCTTGTAGAAGGTCATAAGGACTGTTTTAAACATGACAGAATCCTTGGCTGAAATGAGCCATGTGAGGAAAGTCTGCAGTTTGACTTCAACCTGGTAATACTTCCAATATTTCCCTCTTTTGGTGACTTTTTTCCCCCTCGAATTTATCAATTCTCCTCTGAGTTTCAGTAAGAGTTAGCACAGAATAGAGGCTTTACTTCTTGAGCTCTGAGGTTCTCCTCATCCTCACCCTTTGTCCACATGTGCCCCTTGACATGAACATGCCCACACAAACAAATTGACTGTGTTTATTCTTTGTTGCCCAAATGTTCTTTAAGAACAAGGACATCTCAGAGCTGCCTGCTCTCCTGAACACTTGGGTGTTTGCTGACTGTTCTCAGCAGTTTCAGTATTTATACAACATCCAGAGGTTTTATCCAGGACAATTTTCCCCATAAGCTGCAACTGGGGTCAGAACTTGCTTTGCACTTTCCTGCTGCTCATTCCAGACTGAGCTCCCAGCTGTAGTTGTCCCATTCGATGGCACCAGAGCCCTAAAATCCCCAAGAACAACACACACCCTGTGCCCCCCAAACAACAGCAGACAGAGACTAAATTTTCTCTAGTTCTTACTGTTTTGGAAACCACAAACCGATGTGATGTGCACTGTGCTGCCTGTGAGGTGGTGACTCATTTGGGCAGCCCTGGATCAGAGCTGGCCTTGCAGACAGGCAGCTCAAAGTCCCCTGGGGGAGAAGGTGCTGCAGGATCTGCACTCCTGGTTCCAGGCTGATGGCAATGGCTGTGGACACTAATGAGGATTCAGTTGTACTTAATATAACCTGATCAGAACATTTATACGTAATTGAGACTATTGGCTTCAGGTTTAGTCATTTTCAAGCTCTTATGAAAAAGGCTGTCACCTTGTCTGCTGGGAGGTAGTTTTAGTTTATTATTTTTCAGAGGTAAAAAAAAAAAATCCTTTCCTTCAAAGCAGTTATTTTAACCTCCAATTTCAAACTACTGCTTTTGGAGTAATGATTGCTAGGAATCTTGTGAGGACTCAAAATTAGTGCCTATTGCTCAATAATAAGTGCAATTAGTTTTCCTAAGATTTTTGGATTGCTGTATAAAATTTTACAATCAAGTTATTACAGACAAATGAATTCAGAGTTTTCTAGATAAATTAAATGTTAAAACTTTACAGATATAAAAGTCTTTCACAAGAAAAATAAAAGTCTAGTGGGCTGCTAAAGCAATCACACTGGAGGAGATTCTCCAACATGACTGGAGGTGGAGAAAGTGCATTTTTTATCCTGTTCTCTCCTTACATATATACTTTGTACTCCTCTTTATAGAAGCTTTCCAGTTAGGTCAGACTAGTAGAAAGGTATTTAACCACATTGTACTTGTTGTTATTATTCTTGACTTTCACCAGACAAGAACTTTTGTTTATTCTGTAAATTATTTAGGTGTGCAACTGGATGTCATCATCATGAGTCAGTTCTCTCTTGTGAGAACTGAGATTCTTTGGTTATTCTGAGTGTCATGATCTTTAAAATTTGCTTCCATCTCTGATACAGTTCCATTTCTGGACCTTTATGCATTTTAGCCTTGCTGTTCCCATTCTGTTCCTGCTGTAAACTGGTAAATCCTATATCTTTTGGGTGCTAAACAAACCTTTTCCATGCAAAAATCCTTCCTTTTCTGCCCTTAAGATTCTCACACATTCACACCACCTAAAAAACAAGCCAGGAAATTCAGTTAATTCAAAGACACTTTCAGGCCCACCCACAGATATTGTCAGGTACAAAGACTTCACAGAGCTTGGAACTCTGACCAGAAGATGCCAAGAATTCTCTCTCTTCCAAATCCCAGTGGTCTTTGTAGAACCACAGAGTCATTTGTGTTGGAAAAGACCTTTCAGATCATCAAATCCAACCATTCCTCAAGCACTGTCAAGGCTACCATTAAACCACATCCCAAGTGCCACATCCTCGTGTCTTCAAATCCCTCCAGGGATGGGGACTTACTGGATAGACTTTTCCAAAGCTTGACAATGGTGGTTGTGATCACCAAAGGTGTTGGTAATTACTTGAATTGGAATCCTAATCCTCTTGTATTTGAGGATTCATCTAAGGGAACACTGAAACAATGTCTTTAGATAAGTAAGAGTACTACAAAGAAAAATAATTATGTTATCCATCAAAACTATGCTGGGAGAAGTATTGCTGCTTTTTTTATTTTCACTGTCATTCCAAATGCCAAATTTTCTGTGAAATTTGGAGATTACTTTCTTGAACAAACCACAGAGAAGTCTAAAGTCACACGTCAGATAAAAAGGAAAAATCAATTCATTTAACTGAGGAATATTGCATGAACAAGTAATCATAATGGCACTTTTGTCTTGCAACCTCACATCAACATATTGTATACTGACATAAAAATAGATTACACTATCTCTAAAATTAAAAATGGATCTGTATATCTGTATTTCCCAAGATGTTCTCAGATTGTGCAGCATTTGATCAATTCTCACCCTCTTTTATAACTATTGATGGAACAACAAATTATTCAGAAATAACTGATCAATATTAAAATCAGTTCCTGGACATCTTATCGTATCCATGGGCATGTTATTATTTTCTAATTTATGATTGTGTTTTCTTATTTATTGCTTCGAGACTTGGGCATATTTATATCTCAAACTCATCAAGGAATTCTTTAGACAATTTCATTCTCTAAAACTCTGTATAACCTCTCATAAATCTTTGCACTGTAGCGACACTGGTGCTGCATCCTCTCTGTTCTCATCCATTTATTCAAACAAGTTGCAGGGCAATTTCTTCCTCTGTGTTTTCAGCCACATGCTTTAAAGACTAAATGAAATAGGCCAAACCATCTGCACTGCAAGGTGGGAAATAAACAATTAGTCTGCAGAAAATGTCTTTTCCTTCTCTTAATCAGCTGGTGGAAGATCAGCATATCTTTCTGTTCCATATAAGTTATCAGTGTAAGGCTGTAGGGATAAATATGAGGGTTGACAATAAGCATGATGCCAGTGTTACCTTTCAGTGGAGGAGTGTGCTATGATATTTATTTCCATCATTTTTTAAAAAGTAGGGCAAATGTGTTTATGGGTCATAAAATCACCAGCTGTTGACTGTGAAACCCTGCAACAAGTGCATTAAAGAGATTTTTTGGAAATGGGTGTCTACAATCGAAGCTCTTTCATTATAATGCCTATTTTTAAGTAGACTATGGCTTAGCACAGCACTTTCCATATTAAAGTTTATAAACCAGGACTGTGCCATTATACATATTAATCCATTTGTGCTCAAAGTAGGATTTCCTAGAACACCATTAATTGTTGGCACAAGAGATCTGGCACTCAATGTTTGTGTAGTCCACTTCCAGTTTTAGATTTAATGCTTTGTGGTCTAAAAAAATCTATATTTGATGAAAAGAAGGTATAAAGGTTAGACTGGCTTAACTTTTCTTCAGCCTTGCCTTCCAAAGGCTGACTTTCCAGGTAAATGTTATTTATTCCTTCACCCTCACACCTCATGACTCAAAGCTTGTGCAGTACTTGTGCTTGTTCTGATCCTCTTAAATTAACAAAGAAATGATCCTTCCCTTTCTGTGTAACACTTTAAGGTCAGGCTTTTCTGTGTAACACTTAGAAATGCAAATTGGTGGTGTGAATTGTGCAGGTGAATTGTGCAAGAAGCAAGAAAGATGGACTGGTTTAGTTTCCATTTAGAATACACAGCCCTGTCCACTGTGTGAGAAGAAAGTGAAGGTTACAAAGACAGAGAGTTCAAAAGTGCTGGATTTAAACTTACCTGAAAAGGTCTCTTTGTGTAATTCCATTCAGGAAAAGCTGAGTGTTAGGATTTCCTGAGGTTTTTCACAGAATCACAGGATCATTCAGATTGGAAAAGATCTCCCTGAGTTCCTCAGAGCTGGAGGGAGAGTTTTGGCCCAGGGTTTATGATACACTATGTATCTATACACTTCCATGTGTGTTTAAATAATGCACAAATAAATTTATAACATAGAGTTTTCTTCGCAGTGGGCTGCACATTTCTGGTATATTTTCAGTCACCCTGTCCTGTATAACTTCTGTCTCCTAGCAGGACATTAAGACACTGAAGTTAAACTGCCTTCCCTGGTGGAACCCCTCTGCAGCACAGATTTTCATTGGCTCATTGGTTTCTGTGGATAAAACAGTAATAATCATCTGTCTGCTGAAACCAGTTTTCCAAGAAAAAGTCTAAAACTGCCTGTTTAACCTAATCTTTTTTTTTTTTTAATTGAAAAAACCACAATTTTTCAGCTCCAACTGTTTCAGAGTTACAACCTCTCAGTTCTGTTTTCTTCCAGTAAAGGTAGATGTGACACCAGGTACCCAGCTGTGACATCAGGTACCCAAATGTGACAGGCCTTTGGTCCATGCCTTAAACCAAATAACTGAGCAGAATTTCACAGGAAAAAACCTCAGATTAGTACTAAGAGAATGTTACAGTTTAAAGCAATGTTTAGTACCTCATGTGAAGAGGCAGCTGCACAGGAAACAAATCTATTTAGGTTCATCTTGTCCAGGAAGGCACATCAGGAGGTCTTAACCACTCTGAGGAGAGCAGTGTGACAGGGTAACTGTGATGTTAACAAATTCATCCTTACAAACTCAGGGAAAGTTGCTTGTCAACATGCAGCTGTAGAGATGAGACTACTTGACAAATTCAGCAGGTAAAAATACCTCATAAATGCTGAAAAAAACCCTCCAAGACAAGAACTACATCAGTACATCACAGATTTGATGCTGCAATAGCAAAAAAATCTAATTTTAGTGTCTGCTTAAGGTTGAGAAGGATCTTTTCTTATTTGGGTCAAGTCAAATGCCAGAAGCAATTTTTTTTTTTTTTTTTTTTAAATAAATCTTCTATACACTGAGGAAAAAACCACCCCTGTTTCATATATGTTCTTATTAGGTCTCTGAAATGACAGCTGTTCTCACAACAGCCAAATAAAGTGCATATTATGTTGTCATGTCATGTGTTTTTTTTAAAGTGAATAGTAGCAATCATCTTCAAGGATGTGCTGGTATAATTGTATTTCTATTTTTAATACATTTCTAATACATGATCTAATTTACATTTGTCTATAGATATGTAAATTTACATTCCACACCAAGGCAAACTCCAGTGCTGTAGGAATTGAACTGTGTAAATGCTGAATGAATCATGACTGTATAACAACTTAAATGTTATAGCTGAAATATTCCTTATACAATAAGCAATCCAAACAAATGGAAGAAATCCTTCTGTTTTGATGAGATATTTAAAAGCTAAGAGTCTCTAAAATTCTTATGTGGAATTCTTACAGATTCTGCATCTGGATGTGCTGTGATAAGAACCCTCAGCAAAGAGCAAACACATTTTTGCCTCATATTCTGAGGAGGCAGGGATACAGTCTGTGTAGTCTCTATGCAGTTCTCAGACAAAACTGCAGTTGGAACATGAAAGCACAATTCAATATCAAAACCAGTTAATGAATAATAAAAAAAGTGAATAAACTGAACAAATGTTGGCAGCGAGATGGAATCTCAGAGTGCTGCACCCTTAGTTGTTTTTCTTCCACTGTGGATCTATTACAGATGGTGAGATTAGATCATCATTTAAAAGAGCTCTGCTTTCTGCTGCCTTTCAGATTGCTGATCTCTGATCGAAAAAAGTACCCTCAGATTTGTGACAGTTCTTAATTCATTGATGAGAACTCTCTTGCTGCTAATTTGAGCCCTGTGAATAAATTCAGCTCTGGCTGAAGAGCTGTGGAAGAAGGAACTCCTTTTTTACCACTCAACCAGAGAGAGACTTGAGGAAGCAGTTCTCCAAATGTTATTAAAGGTAACTTTGTGGGTTATTTTACTTAAATGTCACTGAATGGTTTGGTAGAGAACTTGGAGAGTAAGCCCCTGTTGGAAAACATTCTGTGTCCTGTGTAAGAGGATGGCCCGGGGGAGGCTTGTTGTTTGTCAAAATGCTACTTCTTCTTTCTTTAAGTAAATAAATATTCTGTTTCTCAGTAGACCAAAGATGGTTTTTGCAGGCTCAGTAAACTTTACCATAAAAGTTTCACTTGAAAACTAATCACTAGATGGACCTGAGGCAGGTAGGTTAAACTTCTGTAAGCTGATCTGGACAGTAAAATAGACATGGTATTCACCACCACTCTGTGCAATGAGTTCAGAATTCCAGGTGGTTTTTGTATTTTTTTTTTTCTGATAAAGCTACACTGACATGATATTTTTTGCAGTTTTGCAGGCTATGCTACATCAATGGTTCCTCTAAATTCATGGTTACTACACCCAAATAGTGGCCAGGCTGATGAATCAAAATGTATTAATCGAATCCTACTAAAATTTCTGGTTTGGCATTCATTTTCAGATAGATTCACCTGCTTAATTTTTGACATGGTTCTGCAACAGTTTAAATGCAGAATATTTATGAAAGCAGCACTGGCCAACTGAACAGAAAAGGTAGATCTACCTCAGGAAAAGTTAAGCTGAGACCAAAATTTACAGTATCATGCTGGCAGTTTATCAGGTCAGAGAAGGTGGCAAGGCCATAAGGAAACTGGTCTCAAAGAAGTAAAATAGAACAATAAAAGAAATAGGTGGTGAATAGAACTGCAGACAAAACAGCAGGAAAATTAACAAAACCATGAAACAAAGTCTTTGTGATAAGGCAATATCACTACAAGTATTACTTTATTAGTCAGAGAGCGGGAGGGAATTTACTTGGACATTCAGGGCCTCCTGCATTGAAAAAGTGAGTCACAGTAACTGCATTTTTGGGCTTCACAGTAAGTTTCACAAAGAGCTGACAAGGGGGTCTCTGAATAGTACAGCATAAAGGGTAGGAGCAGATGAAAACCAGATGACTCTTTTTAGCAAGAGCAGAAAAATCAGAGTAATCCATATCAGAGAGCATAATGTGTGCCCTACAGAGGGCTGGAAAACACTGGGGAAATTTAATTCAACTCCTTTTTGCTTCAGTAGAGAAATAATAGTGATTCATTATCTTAATTCCTTTGACATATTAGGTTTAGGAGGTGAGATCCAATATCTCCAGGTACTGCCAGGAGTGTTGTTTGGGTGGCCTGTTCAGGTCCAGTGCGGTGTGGGATGGCTGGATCTGAGACACCGAGCTGGAACGGGCACTGAGCAGGACCATTCCTTCCCAGCTGCATCTTTGGGGGCTCCTGGAGCACAGAACAAAACACCTCTCATCTGCAGGAACACAAATACAGCTTTGCATGGGAACTGCAATTATTGCAGGCAAACATGCTAAAATCATTCCGTGATAAAGAAGCAAAACGTGCTAAATTACCAAGGCTTAGTAACAAATATTTAGAGGCAAGTATATTAATTAATACAAAATTTACACGGGGAAAGATTTTCAGGTAGCTTTAAATGACACAACGTTTTCAGAAATAGAATAGGGAGTTGTTCACACAAACATTTTGGAAGGCAACACTGAGCTTTTTAAATTACCTTCAGAGGTATTTTCTATTATGATTATTAAAATTTTAATCTATACCTTGGTAACTCTGCGTATTGTCTAGGTTCATTAGTTTAATTAATTATGATTACATGATAGATATTCACAGTGCACAGATAATGTTACAGTTATACCTATGATTAGTTTTTCCCTTTGTTATTTTAAGGGAGGACATAAAAGATTGCTCACTTGAAACTTTGGGGTCCTTCTACCACACTGTCCTGCTCAGTCTCATAAAAGATATTCTGGCAAAAAACACAAAAGCATCGTTGGTGACTTCCACTTACCAGTTAAGGAACTGGCTTGTCTTGGGTAGAAACCATTTCTTTGTTCTTTAAAACTCAGTGATTTATGACTCTTCAATTTTAGTTCAGTGCCAGACAGAAGAGCTTTTTGGTCAGAGGGAAGAAAGGTAAATATTTCCAAAATTCTTCACTACATCAATACTTGAACAGTACTCAGACTGTTTTCCTAATTTTGCCTAACTTGTCACAGGATTTTCAGAACTGTAGCAGTGAATGGAGCATTATAAATATTGAAAGATATTGTTCATAAACATTTAGCCATTTCCAAGTGGAGTTTAACTTCAAAGCATATTGTTAACATCAATATTCATGTTTGGCTTGGATTCATACTAAGGAAAATATATTAATTTGAATATTGACCCTGCCTTGGCAGGGAGGTTGGATTGGTTGATCTCCAGAGGTCCCTTTCAACTCCAAAAATTCTGTGGTTCTGTGACCAAAACAAGCTTTTACTGTAACTGCAACACAGTTAGTCATGGGGGAAAACAAAAATTGCTTTGAGCAACACAAAAAATGAAGATGGGGTTAAATTTCTTAAATTATTAAGTAATTTGTTAAGTCCCAAGATAAAAGAATGCAGTGTGACTCGACTGCTTATGCAGCTCAGTTTGAATTGTGAGTTGTGAATATTCTCAGTGAAGGAATTTGAGTCAGCTGGGTTAGAAGTTATGTCTACAAAAGATAAACAAAATCCTTCAGTAAAGGCCTGGAATGTGTCTACATGCATAATGCTGATGGGCTTCCTTTCCTGAATACATATTTCCCCTCAGTATTTAGTCCATATCTGCCTGTGAGCAGCTTGAGTGTATACATTCCAATGCAGTCATTAGTCTATAAGGGGCAGAAGTTATGTTTGACCAGCCAAATTTGGATATTCTGCATTGAAATCAGTTTGACCCATGCTTGTAGGTACCTCATATTTTGTATTATTTTCTGTTGTCTTAGTTACATGGTGAGGGGGAAGAGCAAAAGGACAGATAAACATGCCAATAAAAGGAGACAAGTAAGCTCTTATCCATCCCTTTGACTGTTTACACTGAATAAAATGGGAATTAGTATTCCAGGCTTGTGGCTCTACCTCTTGGCTCTCAGACTTTTAAATGCAGTTGCTAATAATCTCCCTGCACTCCTGCCTGCTGACAGATATGCCACAATACTTTAATCAGCACTGGCTACAAGGCTAATAAAGGTTACTAATAAAATAAAATTCTGTAGGGGCTCCCTCTTTACAGGCAATATCAAGCCCTATGAACTTTTAATGCCTACTCTCTCTATTTAGATAGTCATGGCTCAAAGCCTGTATTAAAAATAGCAAGGAATGCTTATTCTGAAGTGTTGGAAAATATTGCAAATTACACTGTAGTATTGGCTTACTCCAAACCAATCTTATCCCTTTACTGACCTTTGCACAAACACTTCTCTTTCATTTGGCAGCTTCATTTCCCTTCTTTCCCTCTGTCTTATTCCCCTGTCTTTTTACCTGTAGTTTATTTAGTCATCAGGAATTGGTGAGATGGGGCTGCTGCTTTTTAACTATGTAGCTTATAGGTTTGTTGTGCTCACCCAGAAGCAAATACCTATTTCTCATTCCATTTCCATTGCAGCTTCATTTTCATCTCAATATTGTATTCCTCAGGAGCTGCACAATACATTTCTTTTGAGGAAAGCAATGAATGTATTTACTCTTTTCTTTGCCTCTGTACTGTGGGTTTTCCTGTCTTTTATTTTCCTGTTCATCTTATAAAAAAAAAAAAAAGTATAAATTCATCAGGAAGCTAAAAATAAATGCAGCAGGAATGATCATGTACACATGCATCTGCAATAAAGCTTTTTCATTAATATTATTTATTAGGAATAGATAGAATACAGCACAAAAAGTGCAAAAATTAATAATCCCAGTGGAAAGCTAAAATCTTCTTACAATGAAAGATGGATATATCTTGTATTCTTTAAGATCACCAAACTTCTATCAGGTCTAATTCTGCCTTGATCATTGATATAATTTTCAAATTTCATAGTGGAAATTGGATCTTTTTAGAGTCTTGAAGGAAGAATTGAAGCTGGAGTGGTCCTGAAACAGTGAGTGCATTTAGCTATAGAGCCCCTATTTCATTTCAGACCACATAAAATAAAATACCCAGACACTGATCCGTACCATAGTCTTGCTTCATCTCAGATCCTCCACTCACAGGACCAGGAGATACTGGATTTTTGTTTCTGGTCTCCATCCTAATCCAGCAGTCAGTGGACTTACCAGACTCCCAAAAATCTGCGGCAAAAGCAGCCTATCACCCACATTCCTATCACAGCTGTTGTTATTTAGGGGGCTCATGAATTTCTGGGTCACCTGGAGTGGCATTATCCTTGTCTTCTGAATGGGATACACTCCAGTTGTGTCAGAGCCCTTGACAGGACATGCAGTTTTTCCCAGTGCTCCTCCAAAGGAATGTTATAATCCTGTAGGATATAATTTTCTTGCACTGCAGGCATCTCCAGTTCTGTGGATGAGCCACTCATGCTGTCAGACCAATGCCTGTTTTGAAGACTATTTTGGGAGTTCCTCCTTTACCTGGACTGTGCTCAGCAATGTGGTTTAAGGAGCTGAGGCTTGTAGAGGTTCCCTTACCAACATCCACAGCTTGCCTGGATCAGCCTCCATCCTCAAGGATAACATTCCAGATGCCCAGGAGATGGAGTGCTCCCAAAGGACAAATGGCTGTGTAGAACAGGTGCCCTCATGTTCAAGTTCCAAAGTGTGGATGATCTATAAACAAATTAATTAATGCTCTGTTCCTGTTCATCATGATGAGGAGTCCAGAATTATCCCAGAAACACAGACCTGAGGAATGGACATCTCCTCTTCCTTTTCTCACTCTTCTCTTTCTGATGAGATCTGTCATCCCTCATGGTGACACAAAACATAGTGCACTGGAGTTCTGCTTCACTGAAGATTTCTTCAGGCTTTTCTGCCACATCCTGAGCTTTTCTCCCTGGCATTTCAGCTGAGGTAATGCTCAAGGTGCCCCAGAGCATCCCTGTACTGCCCTTCCTGCAGGGTTGCCTGCCTTGCCTTTGTAGCCAGAGATACTCGTGTGTTTGCCACACTCACAAATATCAAACAGTTCCAGGAGTGTCAGCAGTATGAGCTGAAAGACTAGACACTAAAAAACATTTTAAAAAAACTAAACCAAAATAGCAATAAACAATAAAAACCAGGTCTTATTTTTTTTTTTTTTTTTAAGTTTGGGATCTACATCTTGATGTTACTGAATGCAGCTTAATTTTCACTGTTTCATCCACTGTGCTCTACTATAGGCCATGGATAATGAATAATCACATCTAAGCAACACATCTCAAAATTCTAAAGCCAAAACAAGACTGACAAGCCCCAAACGAAATGCTTATGTTAAATATGTCATCAAGATGCTTTAAAGAGTAAATCTATGTTCTATTCAAGGACATCTGAGAGAAAAACAAGACCAAATTTCTTGATTACAGTATTTGTTCAGACTTTGTTCGAGTTAAGTACTAATTCTCTTCCTTTCATTTAAGATTAAAAAAAAAAAAAATTGGATTAAATGCTCTGCTGTGAGGAGGACCAGCAAAGTGACTATTCTGCTTATGACTTATTTTCAGGGCTCAAGAAGAAATCAAATGATGCCTACATTTTTGTGAAAGTCGTTAGCAAAGGTATGAGTCTTTTCCAGCAGAATAGCACAATAAAAAAATAGGTTATTTTCGTATCCATGTGTCACAGATGTTTAAAGATGTTTCTAGAAGGACTACTTGCAAACACAAGGTTATGTCCTGTTTTTCCTTTCTAGCTGTTTTCAAAATGCTTCAGGTTTTTTCCTAATGGCTTTTACACTCTGTTCATAAAAGAAACCCACCCACCGTCAGGTATCTGTGCACAGAAAGCCTCGTGTTTTGTAATAATATGCCCAATGTGTGGGACTATTTTTGCAATCCTGCCAGTGTTTAAGACTTTGCTCTTCGTCACAAAGTCAAACTCAATTTTTTCGCTGCTTGATTTCTTCACTAGTGCTACAATTAACGTGTCCTCAGTGCTGTTCTTACACGTCTTCCTTCTGAGCAACGACTGGCAAACCTAAAGCTTTTGTGGCACTACAGTTCTGCAAACGTTTACAGCTGAGTCTTTTAGGTGACAGTTCTGGGTGTAGAAACAGAGTAATTCTCTTTACTGCAGTGCTTTCTTTTTGTTCTTACTTGACTTCATCGCAGCTCTTTTCACTGAGGAATCTGCACCACGTTTTTTGGCAGCAGGATTTTGAAATCCCGCTGGTGCAAAACTGATGTGCTGTGCAAGGGTTATGCCTGGTGCTCTTTGGAAGTGGTCTGTGAGGTTTACAGTGTAAATAAAAACTGGATTATACCTGGAATATAATATTTGTTGAATAACAAAGCGATCTTTTTTCTATGGTTGTGTTACAAAAATTTAACTTTTTCACCACCTGGTTACCGATGATTTTCTGTTCAGGATTCAGTGGAATCATTCTTACCAAACTTTAACACAGTTAAACCACAACATCACCTTCTCTCTGAGAAGGGTAATGTACTGTTGGAGATGGTGACTGATACATGTAGTTTTTACATTTAGGACACATCTATGTCACAGCAGTGGCAGAGCCCCAGAGTGAATTCAGAGGTGTGATTTGCAGTGAGTTGACCTGGAACTCTCTGCAGTTGATCCCTGTTTCCAGCTGGCTATATTTCATTTGTTTATAGTCTCCAGGTACTACTAAACTACAACTAAACCACAAGAACAAATCAGTCACAGTTCTAGGTCTGCAATAAAGCTTTGCCAACTTGTTAGATGCCAAGACTCTTCTGTGTAGTCTGTGTGTAGCAACTGTGTGGTTGCTCAGACAATTAACAGTGAATGCTTTGCATCTTTCTAAAAGTTAATATAGTTTTAAAGTCATAGATGATCCTACTCATCCATCAACAAAAGTGCTAAAGTCCTTGACTGTTACATTAAAAAATATTTAGTAATATATTTCTGGTCCTTTTTCCCCCTCAGTGTTTAATGGTTGAAAATTATCTTGATGTAACATAATAGTTTATTTTATTACAACCATTTTTTTTCTATCCTTTTACTCCTGCTTTCTGTTTTTTCTTTCCCTTTTTACTGCACAGCAGTAGCCACCTATTATCTATACCTGCATTACTGAGTAGTGTGACACAACTTGACCAACCAAATGGTTGGTGCTGAAGAGCTTATCCACATTATGGGAATTTTCAGCAGGCTTATTTCAGGCTGGTTTTCATTTGGTCCAATGGACTAAATATAAATTAATAGATGTAATGATGGAAGGGATCAGCTGAAAGGAATCAGGTTTATCCTCTCCATGCCTGCTCCCATGGTCAGTGGTAGGTGAAGACTCTTGGGAGATGAGCTTCAGAAGTGCCATGGAGATTGAAACTAAAGTACAAGTGGAGCTGCAGAAAGTAATGAACATGTGGGATTGTGTTTGGTGGCTGGGCAGATTTGCAGTGCATTTAATTTCAAGTTTTGTTTGCCTCCAAAAAGCTGCTGCATAAACTTGGCACTCTAAAGACCCAAAGCCAGTTCTCCAGCCAGGAGAACCTCCAGGCTGAGGAGCCACTGGTAGTAAAAGCCCACAGATGAGTGTGGAAGAGAAGGAGCAGTCCCCAGACTGTTCCCCTTCCCTCTGTTCCCCCTCTGCAGATGCTGCCACATCTCTGAAGAGCTGTGTGACAGGTCCCTCTGTCCATTGACCCCTGCAGCCTGGCAGGGAGGGTGATGAGGCTGGAACAGGACGGGCTCTGTCAGCTGCTGCTGGCAGGGCAGGGGCTCTGGGCGCTGCATCTCGCAGATAAGCTCCGAGCAGGCAGCAGCAGACCCAGCAGTAATCACATCAGCCTGTCAGGGCCAGCCCTCACACACAGCAACAGGATCCAAGGATGCTCAAAGCCGAGTGACCCAAAAAAACCCCTCTCCCCGAAATTGTTGTGCACAGCCTGACAGTTATGGACAAGGCCTGCTCTAATGGGGTAAAGCCACTGCAGAGGGGAGAGGAGAGTGAAGGGAAAATTACCATGTGAACAATTTGTCTCTGGTTCTGACACTTGCTTTTTCCATGCAATTATTAACATGTTTTTCAAAGAGTCCATTCAAATTTCCTTCAGATTAAGACGAAAGAACAGGAATAAGGGAAATGCATTGGAAGATCCTGTGTTGACAATCAGTTTTAGGCAGTAACCTTAATCAAGGTTAATGTCATTTCAGTGCCTCATCTCACATCCTCATTTTGTGTCTTAGGCAAGCCTGGCATTTTTGCTTTTTTTTTTTCCCAAGTAATCTGTTTTATTCGTGATATGTGCTGCAGACTAATTATTCAGGCTTATCACATGTTTAAATAACTTCTGTGATGGAACTTAATAAAATATTTATTAATAAATGTAAAGTACCCAAGATCTAAAAATATTTTTGCATGGTTTTATTTAAAAGCAATAGTATTTTATGTGGGCCCTCATACCAAGTTTCTCAGCAATTTAAGTACCTGATTGTTCTACTCTTCCTATAGAAAAATCTATAGGAAGTTAATTCTATTTCTAGGAATCACAACAAATAATTCTTTTTTTGTTTTTGATCCCTGCAAGATCCCATTATGCTGTGCATGCCTACATTACACTGTATTAATTCTAGCTCATTAAATGTGTTTTATTACAGCACAGTTTCCAATATAAGCCTCCTGATTCTGCTGCATAATACATCCTACTTAGATAATCTATTAGACTGCACCACTGATGTGCCCTACTGACATTATGTAGTCTCATAACCTTAATACTTTTAGCTGGCTACTGATATTCCTTCAAATATAGATATAACCCAAATATGTGTGGTTTAAACTTTTGTGTAAGGAGAGGGTGAATATGAAAATTCTCAAATAGTTTAGTCATTGAAGATCAGGGACTGAAATTGCAGAGTCTTTTTTTTTTTTTTTTTCCTGGCAAAAATTCAGATCCTGCATTCAAAATGCTGATCTAACAAACTTGGTTACATGAGTCATCCTAATTATGCAAGTGACCTTCCTGGCTGTGTCACATGGTCATGAGTTTTAAGGAAAGATTAAAAGATTTGGTAATTGGGAGGGGGTGTATAATTTGCTACATTTAACTGAAAATGCAGGGAACACTGGGATAACAGGATGGTGTAGCTTTTGTGTCTAAAGCAGACTCTAAGAGCATTGACTGGTTATTCACCTGATTTTCTAGGAGTAAAATCAGTTCTGGATTTCTCTTCTTCTTTTTCACTCTGTGGTATGGATTTTGCAAACAGCACCATCAAGTGGATGGAAAGACAGTCAGGCCATTTAGCTTCATTTTCAGAGCAAGACAAAATGAAATTAACAGTCATGTTTGCTTTAATATGGGCAAAAATTTGATTCTCAGCCAGAAGGGATAAAATAATGCATTTTCTGTACAAATACATGATACTTGCATCTCCCTCTGTTTGAACTGTGCACAGATCTCCCCATGCTGTGTGTTAGATGGAAGCTCTGAGTGCTGACCAGGGATTGTCACCTGTGCTGGACCCAGGCAGACAGTGAGTTATGAGTGGGACATCAGGGAACTCGTATAGGGAAGTCTCACCCTGTGCAAAGGGGTTTTGTGAGTGATGTCCTGGAGGTGAAAGGCACCTTCCATCTCCTTCTAGTGATTCCCTTTTTGACCAGCAATTAATACTGATTACCTTCTTTTGGAGCTGCGTGTTTTGTTGAATGGAAGGTATCCCAGGCTGAAATGGGATCTGTATTCCTGGGCAAATATGTTGGGGATGAGGTTTTTTTGGGGGGGGCCTCAAGCACGAGTGGCAGTGACATGTGAGGCAAAAATATACAGATGGTCATAATCTCCTATATCCATCTGATTTATTCTTTTTTAATCACAGTACATTCTGATTATAGCTTTGACTTTGCTCTGCCTTTGCTCCTGTTTTCCACTGCATATCAAAAAACTTTTGTCTGCTCTAAAAAATATTAAGCAACGGTCTAAGCTGCTCATCTGCTAAAAGCTACCCATATTTATCCACCTCTGGTGTTTACTGTCATTAATAGCAATTGCATTTCACAATCTGACCTTGAAATGACAGTTTATGTGCATAAATTCTCTCTTCCTCTAACACACATAAACACATAGTATTCATGAACACAAACATTACATCAAAAAACCCTCTAATTTAATACTGGAAAAATGCAAGCGTGAAGAAAGAGTACTTAACAGTATTGGGAATGTTACTGTAAAATATATTTTTTCATTAAATATGTATTTTTCATTTTGAATTCTCCAATATAATATCTGCATCCTTCCACTCCCCTGCCCCCTCAGCGCAAAAAATATCAAGTGCAACTGCACAGTTAGAACAGAGGCATTGTGTGACTGTAGTGCTGTTCCAGAACAGAACAACAGCACATACACCAGGAATTCTCTTTTCTAATAAAAGCAAATATACAGTCGGTTCCCTGTAAAGAATTTTTTGGTTGTACCTGTAGGCAGTGTCTGGAGACCATTTGAGGCAAAACTGTTGTGCCTCCCACTTGGTAGTTAATTTTAGGAATATATTCTCTGTTTTCTGTTTTACTCCTCTTCTTGTGAGCACGAGGAGAGCTATGGGAGGGGAAAGGATGCTTTGTCCATCCTACAGGTGGCTGTGCTTTCTTGGGATGAGTGAATGTTGCCCGGGGACATTAATCACTAAAACACTCAGGAATCCTTCAAGACAAAAGGCACTATAGATTAACTCCTCTTAGAATTCTGTACCACATCTAAGTCTTCATTTTCTGAGGAGGATTGATAGTGTTTCTCATTACTGTAAGCACATTAGATCCTCCAGCCTTATATTCAGGCACTGATGGAAAAGAAACAGAGCTTATAAGTACTTAGATCCTCTTTTGCCAGCTCTCTCTAGGGGGACATGCATTTTCCTTACCATAATGAGGACCATAAAGAAGAGAAATGATGTGGCCTAAGTATAGATAGGGAGTCACATTACAGTAACTTTTCACCAGAATTAGAGTAGTTAGAGACTACTATATTACAGTAGGGGTTGGTAACTCTGCTACTGTTCAGAGTCAACTGTCAACATTTCTGTTATAGAACCCATTTTTCAGGAGTTTATAACTCCTCTGGAAATTCCACTCAGGGTGGAGCTTAGTTTAGAAAGATTAAGTAAGGGAGTGATCCTTTGAAAATGAAATAAAGGGACAAATAAAAGCAACCTGAAATCCATGCATTTCCTATTTTGTTTCCTTTACCTAGTTGTTTTAGTTTTAGTATAAAGGACTTGCAAATAGAGTTTTAGAAACAGTTCAGTGCTGGCACAGAAGTTATTATTGTATAGTTAGAATCCAGCTATTAAATGGGTACAGAAATATCTGACTCCCCTGGGAGAGTCTGGTAACAAGAGGAAAAAAAGAAAATAGAAAACCAAATCAGTACAAAATGAGATGATGGAGATGATTCTTGGCTGTGAGGGTGGGGAGGCCCTGGCACAGGTTTTCCAGAGAAGCTGTGACTGCCCCTGGATCCCTGGAAGTGTCCCAGGCCAGGTTGGATGGGGCTTGGAGCAACCTGGGTTAGTGGAAGGTGTCCCTGCCCATGGCAGGGGGTGGGACTGGATGAGCTTTAAGGTTTCTTCCAACTCAGGCCATTCTGTGATTCCATGATTTTGAAGTCTGAAGTCTGATGTCTTACCCTGGCATTAGAGGGCACTGAAGGTGCTGCCTTTCCAAGGGGACATTAAACTAACAGCCCCTTGTAGGCACTGGATTTTTCCTTGAATTTTTGTTCCAAGACCCTGGCAGTGACCTTAGTGTCATAGCCAAATGTCCCAAGTGATTATTAGCAGTGACAGTGCAAAAATAAAGCTGTGAGTTTTCATTCAAATTTCAAAGAAAATTTATGGCAGTTTTTGTGACCTTTTTGAATAAATCTCTAGAAGCATCCTTGTGTTCAAACTTTATTAGAATGCCTGTTAAATGTCAAACTTTAATGATTTGCAAGATTAATTTCTATCTGCAGTGTATCTTTTGGTGTCATTTCGAGAAGCACAGAATGGTTTGGGTTGGGAAGGACCTTAAAGTTCATCTTGTTCCAACCCCCTGCCATGGGCACTGAAAATGATGCATCATTGATGATATCTTGATGGCCTTAGAGGTCTTTTCCAAATTAATTGATTCTATGATTCAAGCGTGTTGTAATGCAATGTTACATGCTAAAGTAATCATCAGTATGATCATATGAGAAACATAGAAATAAGGAAAAGTAGGAAAAGAATGGCTACATATTTTATTCACATGCAAAATTAAAAGGATGGGAAAGGTGCCTCCAAATCGTTCAGATTTCTTGTGCCTTCTTGAGCCCAGGGAGGTGCTGGAGCCCCTTGGAGGTGTTTAAAGCCATGTGGATGTGGCACTTGGGGACACGGGTTAGTGGTGGCCTTGGCAGCGCTGGGGGAACAGTTGGACTCAATGATCCTTAGAGGTCTTTTCCAACTTAAATGATTCCATGGTTCTTTGATGTAACGCCCCAGGGAACAGTGAGGTGTTATAGAACATTTCCACTTGGTGGTTTCTTTGTTAGACTCCAATCTTCTGGAAATATGGTGATGTTTTTCCAGCTTGGTTTCCCACCAGTCTCTTGTGTCAGAATCCTCCCTGTGAGACATTTGATTGTGGGCCCATCTGTTTCTCTCAGAGTGCAAAAACCACTCTTACAACACTTTCCTTTTGCAGAGCACAGCTTTTCTCTGCCATTCCTGCAACTGAACTTCCATCTTTCCATGGTATGAAGTGAATAATTTTTCAGCATTTTATATTTAGCTAAATTACGGTGAAAATTAATGCAAGGTAAAAAGGAACGAGCAGGAACAAGATGAACAATAATTCTAGTTGTGCAGTTTTATGCATATTTCATATTGTTGCTTGCCACTCATTCATTGTGTCTTGAGTCAAGAAACAGATGAATCACCAGCTCACATTTTCCCTCTCCTTATTTTTTATGATTCTCTGTTCTTTCCAGGACAGTAAGTGGGAATAATTAATTGCCCAATTTCTTTGCTGGATATTTGAATAGTTACTCACAGTATGAGTGGTATAACAAGAATCTCATCATTATCAACGTTTTTTAACTTTTTTGGGGTGTGAGTGTGTGCTCATGGTCCACAGAGACATGAAAGGACAAAATTTTATTTAATTTTATTTTTTATATTAGTCTTGACTAGGACACAAACAATTAAGAATGGGAAACACAAGAACAGATTATTTTCTCTAGAGTTAGGGATTTAAGGATATTTTACAATTATCAAAAACATATTTGTTGCTTCCTTGCTGTTATGACAACACAAGATACTTGTTATTCAAAGGCCAGAATGTCCTTGCAATCTCTTCTCTAAATTTCCTTCATAAAATCAAATTCTTCTTTTCTTTTCTGAAACAACCACTTATAAATTTAGATTATTGCTGATATCTTACCAATTGAAGCAGAATAAAAGTTAAATTGCCATTACCACAGTAATTTCAGCCTCTCTTTTGATAAGCATTTTGTAGTGCTACAGTTCTGAAAAATAAAAACCTCACTACAGGTGGAAAAAACCTTTTGATAACTCTTCTCACAAAGGGAGATGTTTTGAATACACTTTTAATCAAATCAGAATCAACAATAATTTTTTTTATGACTTTGTGGTTTGAGTGATATATCAAAGTATGTAAAACTATAGTGATCTCTGACATGAGTAATAACAATCATTTTAGGGAGGAGAATTTACATTCTTCTGGGGAATGGGTAAACCCATGTGGAAAAATCTACAGAAAAATTAACCAAGCAGGTTGTTCTGGCATGTCAGATAATCTGCATGAATGAAGTGTCTGCTTTCAAAGATAATTGCTTCTAGAAAGAAAAAAAAAATAACCTTTTCTTTGATTTATAATAGAATTATACTCCTGGTTGAACACTGTGAGCAGATTTATGTCTATGAGAATATGTTTAAATACATGCTACAGTTCTGGGTTGAAACCTTACGTTTTTACATTGGGAGACTGGCAAACAAAAGGATTGAAATAAGTTTTATTTTCCTATTTCTGCAACTCCTGACTGGGCTAACGTTATCAGCAGAGATAATAATGCCTTTAAATGACTCGGGATTTATTTGGTTCACAAAATCATATGGGAAGATTGACAGCATCTTAAGCAGCAGCAGCCAGGGAGGACGTGGCTGGAGTATTGACACAAGTGATTTTTCAAGTAATGAAGAAGGTTCTGTGATGAAGTTCCCCGAAGCAAACACTGCCTGCCTTGGGCACTTACTGGATATTGTCACCCTTCTGTGGCACACAAGAGCTTCCCTTTTTCCAGGAGCAGGATCAATAGGATTAGGGGATTTGTGCTCAAAGCTTGCCTGTGGCTTCTTGTTAAGCATGTCTGTGTGGGTTAGAGCTGCCTTTGACTGGCTCTCTGCACTCTTCCGTGGTGTTAATCACCTAAATAATGTTCCTTCATCCTGCTGGTCTGGGCAGCTTTTTTTTCTATTAGCACTCAAAAAAAATATGGTCTTTAAAGAGGAGGCAGAAGTCCCACTCCGAAATCCCTGTTTTGAATTTTCAGTAATAGCCCTCCGAAACCCCGAGTCCTCTTCAGCTCTCCTAGAAACTGGTGGTGCTCAGGGTTTCATATTTTCTTATATATTTTCTTCTGTATTTCCAAACAGGGAAAGCTGTTTGGCTGTAGGTGTTCTGCAGAGGAACTGTGGCCTTTGTGCCCAGATAGGATGCTCAGGGGAGCCTGCACAGCCCGGGGGACGATGCAGGCTGGCACACACACCCAGTCAGACGAGGAGAGGACAACTTGGCTGGCTCCTTCACTGCCCCAGTTCAACAGCGAGCCAAGAATGTCTTACCCACTTTAATCCAGTTTATAACTTCTCTATCTGCCCCCTCTATGGAGACAGAGGCTGTTGAGACAAACAGGGCACAAAAAGGGGCTCGTGAGGGGAGAGGGGATCAGCTAAACCTGGAGCTGGGCACACTGGGAGAGCCCATCCCTATGGAAAGCCATTGAGGGGGAAAGGAATTTTGTTACTTGTGTGGTATATTTTTAAAAGATTTCCTATAGAGCAGTTTAGGAAAAAAAAAAAAAAAAGATGCAGCATACCTGCTTTGCAATTGAGCAGTTCATTAGAAAGCTAATTAGATGAAGTGCTTGATCAGTGATGGGTAAAATATGTCAGAACTTATCTAAGCACTGGTTTAAGAATAGGCTTATCCTTTTTCTACCATGCAACAGAAATAGACTCCAAAAGCAGAATGAGCTGTTTCTCAGGAGAATTTGGCTTAAGAAGTTCACTATTAAAGAGAGAGATTTAACTCAGTTTTATTGTTTTGGAGCTGAGTTAGTGGACATGAATTAAGCTTTATCATCCTACCCATGGAAAGGAAAAAGCACATAATTTTATGCAAAGGAGTCCAGGAGGACAAGACTGCATAGAACTTGTTGAAACTCAATATGTGTAGATTTGAATATTTGGTACTTGAGCAGAGACAGGTAATAGTGGCTGAAATTGCAATAGGAATGGACAGTGGTGCTAGCTCAGTGAAAATAAATGTACTGGAAAAACTGGGCATGAGAAAAAGCCTGGTCATATATACATCCTCAGCTATTTTATAAAGGACAAAAGGACACAGGAATCATTGAGAAGAGTGAGTTATATGCCTACTAAAGGATTAAACTTTCTCTGATGTTCCTAGTCCAGCAAACTGGAATGACTTTTGCAGTGATACTCTTCAACTGCAAAAATGGTCAGCTAAAGAGAGGAAGAAACATTTTCCCTAAAATCGTCCTACAGACTTTTAATGAGAATCTTTGGGAGTTACTTTTCTAATGGCACAATCAGTAATTTTGAAAATACAAGACCATTTTGAAAAAAAAAAAGATTTCTATTCACAATTGAGTACAGATATTAATCCAGGGAATAACACAAAAATAGATTACAGATAGCTAATACTTTTCTAATTTAATTCTGTGTTAGATACCTGGTACCCAGAGTGAATGGCTGGGTGCAGTTGTGCTGGTTGTGCTACAACAGCAGCAGTGATGGTCAAATTAAAGTTTAACACCACGAGAGAAGTAGTTTTGATTAGAAAATGTGAACAGGAAGTAACACTGATAATGATTAGATATTTTTAAAGTGATTACCATCTTTAATTGGGAAAAAATTAATTTTGGCATAAATATTAGAGAAAAAGCAGAGTTGATGGAGTAAATGTATGGCTTATGCTAAGGGAAATCAAAATTTTCCCATTCTTGCAACAGATCTCTCAGTGGTTTCAGTGTGTTGAGTATTTCAGTACCAGTTTCCATCTCTCCTTTCTGTTTCCAGATTACAAAATTAGTGAGAAATTAGTTTGAACCAAAAGCTTCTTCAAAATTCAAACTGTTGTTGAACATGTTCATTTTTACCTGTACTAAACTTTGCAAATATTTTTATTTGCGAGTTTGTTTGGTTGTTTGTTTTGGGGTTGTTCGTTTGTTTAATGTTTTGTAAATTTTAAACAGAAAGGGGGAAAAAAAAGAGCCAAAGTTCCTGACTTCAGGATGAAAATTATGCTTGCTGTTGTAGGATGTTTGAGCTGTGATAAAAATGGTTTTAAAGGTCCTGAAGGGACATTTTAAAATGTAAAGAACTGTGAGAAAATAAGAATTGCTTAGGTAATTCTATGTGCTTTTCTCTCTCTTCACTTGAGACAAGTTAATATTACCAGCTTTAGTATATTTTAATAGCAAGAGAAAGAGAATGATACAGTCAGTAGTGTTCTGGTGATCTGTATGGGTTTCTTTGATTTTTTAGTGACAGTTTTTTCCACCATCCTCAGAGTGAAAGTTATGACTGTCAGCAGAGATACAGAGTAATTAAGTTTGGAAGGAAGCTCCGTAGTTTAACTGGTCCAGCTCCAGGTCCAAGGCAATTGAGACTGGTTAACTTATGAGAAACCATAGTTGGATTCCTGTCACAGGAATTTTTAGCTGCCTTTTGGTTTAACCTAATTTTTTTTTTAGTCTAATCTTTACATTTTTCACATTTACATTATGTGCAGAGCATATTTATAATACCTATAGAGGTAATAAAACCCAGTCCAGTCTGAAGAGCATGGACTGACAGGAGAAGGGGGAATGGCCTCAAAGTGACCGAGAGTGGGCATTTTGGATGAGAATGATGAAGCAAAAAGGGGCTAAAAATGCGATAATTTGATTTGATAATTACTAGGCCAGCCTCAAGAAGACTGGGAGAGGCTAACAGTACAACCATCACAAAAGGCCACATAACTTCAGAGGTGTGGTGTGAATAGAAAGTGGATGTCATTTCTAATCTTTTCTGAGAATAAGGTGCAGGATTTCATTACTTAGAGAAAATGAATGTCCTGTTTTGAGAAAAAATAAGGTGTCAGAATTGCCTTGTCTTTTTAATCTTGGTCTCCTAGTCCAAGCACTTTTAGGAGCCAATAGAAGTTTGCATTCCTGCAGAAATTCACGATGCAAAATGTCTTCCTAAGTCCAGATATGAATAAGTAGAGGTATAAAATTTCACTTCAGAAAATATGAGGAAAAATAAGGAGAATGTTCATTTTTAACATATAAAAGTACTAACTAAGAAAGTTTGAGCTTGTATACAATGAAGAAAGTTGGGGGTTGGACACAACAAATAGCAGTTCATCAGCTATTATGGTAAGAAAACCTATGGAAGTTTATTATTTGATGGCTGTAGATCACCTGGATGCCTTTATCAAAGAGAAACCACTGCAACACATCACATAAACTCTTTTTTTGAAGAGCATTGAGTGGGAAATCCCTGCTTGTAATTTACTGGGGCATTTAAGAAATCACTTTATATACACAGTGAAAATATTCAAAAGACTTTTCCATCTAAATCAATCCAGAAATACAAATGACTAATCAGTGAGATCAGTAAGTTACAAATTATGAGCAGCTCAAAGATGCAGAACTTGATTGGATCCCAGTGACAGAGGGCAAATAGGAGTGACAAGACTTTGGGAATTAGAGGTAAAAATGCAGGTGCACAAAAGATCAGGTTCCAATCCTGCTCTCAAATGTGTTGGCTGATTTACATTATAAACAATTTGGAAGAAGAAATGCATAGTAAGGCACAGAAATATGCTGAGGGAACAAGTCCAAGGCAGGGTGGTCAATAAAAAGGGCAGGACAGTAACAGCAGCTCACTAGAAAGGAGGTTATATCCCACATTATTAATGAACTAATGTGGAAAGATTTGATGTTTTAGTTGAGAGAAGCCTGGAAAAGTTCAGGTGACAGTGCACAAAGGAGCATAAAAATGAAACTCTGCAATACTTCCCTGGAAAGGCAAAAATGCTTCTTGTGAATTTAATGGACATTTTTATTCTCTGCCACAATGGCTATTTTAGCTTATAACTAGAAAATAACTCTTTATTTTGAGCTATTGTATCCATCCAGAATGGGGCAATGTTTGAAGGGTGTGAATCAGAACCAATGATCCTTTATTCTTAGAACCTGAAACCACATTCTCTGAGTTCTGGTTGTTTCACTACAGCAGAAGGAAAAAAAACTAATTCAGAAAAGAAAAGTAGATCTTGTCTGAGTATAGATTTTTGTCCATCATCAATCCTTATTTAGTTTATTAATATTTTTTACAGAAATAAACATCATTACACTTCTGAGAAACGCTATTTATGTTATGCTGGAAAGGGAGTTTAAAGTAATAAATAGATTTAAGGTAGACTAAAGTAAAAAATGGAAAATCCTTTTTGAAGAGAAGGCAAAATATGGTAGCATCAACCATCTTTATTCTTAAATATTTTCCATGACTTCAAGTCACTAATCATTACACACACGTAACAAAAGGGAGAGATGTGGTTCAAGTACCTATTTGAAGCCAATAATTTACAGTGCCACTCTCTTAGTAAATCCAAACATAAAGAGTGGGATAGAAGGTTACTATTGATTTGGCATTCATTTTTCTCAGATTAACTGCCTTTGTCTTCACCTGGATAGTCCTTCCTGAGGCAGTTGGCTTTTTTTTTTTTTTTTTTTTAATTGGAAAATTTATTCCCATAAAAACTGACAGACACTCTAGGGATCAAAAAAAGGAATTTAATTTGTGACAGTTCTGGCCCCTGAGTGGTGGAACTGAAATACAGCCCTGAGTAGGTTCTTTTCCTTTGATGGACCAATTATTGAAAAGTTTTCAGAGATAAACAGAGCAATAATAAAACAACAAACCCTGTGATTAATCTTCTTATAGTAGTAATCTTATGAGTTTCCAGATATTTTCTATTTAATATTTGAGCAGGAACACCCCAAAATGTTTTTTTTGGTACTTTCTATACACTGTGATATTTGTTTTCTGTAGCTGTCACCATTTCCCCACCAATTCTACTAAAGTTTTGAATTTTGTTATGCTTATGCACATATAAACCATTGTAAAATGTGAGATAAAGGGTGGTTTTCTCCTAACAAAATAAGATTATGCTTTTTCTTAAACATATTGTCTATTTGATTAACTTATCCCCACGACTTCAGGATGTTCTAAAATCCATGGCATGATTACATGATTGAATTCAATCATATATGATTACATGATTGAATACAAAAGCCAATTAGTGTTCCCAGGAGACCATCCTGAATGAGCATGAGGAATGGAAAATGACCAATTTAAACATAATTTCAGTGGCTCTGAAATCAGTCTTGGAATTCTGGATATTTCTCTTCATGCCCTCAAGAGCAAACAGATAGTTCACATATCAGATGAGTGGGCAACTTTTGCCTATAGCCATTTTAGGGCTTTGAATGTTTGTGTTACTAAAATCTAAATAAATAACTAACTTAATTAATTAATAGAACGTTCTAACTAGATGTCAGCACACAGGTAAATTAAGAGCTGTTTCATCCACTTCCATATAACCTGCTTTAAAATCTAGGACTTGTCAGCTTTGTCCCCCGTCACTTTGCCGAAGCTCCTTATCTAAATCTTATTACTAATATTTCTGCAGGCCTGTTTTCTGTCATCCTAAATATATTTTCTGTCCATAGTCATCACTTTTTTCATCATTCCTGGGACAGATCTTAAATGCTGAGGGTGTGAATGTTTTGTTCTCATTTTCAGGGGAAGTTTTGCTCAACACAAAAGATACATTTTAATATCGATAGTTACCAAGAAAGAGTTGCAGGTACTTTGCTTATAAATCATAATTCCGTGTTTTAAGGGATTCTGGTTCTAGGAGAGGGTGTGAGCCTTAGAAATTTTAAAATCACAATTAAATTTGAAGTTCTGAAAGTAACTTCTGTTGGATAAGACACTTCTACACTGGATTTGGGGTGCTTTTTGTGAAGATTAGTGCTACTTATGCAAACAAACAAGAAATATCTCCCATTCTTCCTTTTCATGTTGTAATTATTTTTGGAGCAACAGCAAATAACAGGTTTGGGGTTTTTCCTCACAGAAAAAATATTTTCATTAATTCCTAGAAGGTAGTGTGACCTGTGAGTGAGATGGGAAGTGCAGCTGTGCAGAAACTCCCAAACCCCTCGGAAATAAGCCTTTTTTTTTAATCATTCTGACAATTTCAGGATGCACATAAATCTATAAGTACACACACACAAATACCTCTCAGAAAGAAGTATTCCTGTGGTCATAAACTTGCCACAGAGCAGCAGTAAAATAGTAGAAATAAATCACCAGGCTAACCTTTCACTGAGACAATTAACAGGCTGGGCATTTAATAGTGTGAGATAATTATTTCTATCAGAAGCAGGGGATTTCATACAAAACAACACTGAAGCTGAATGGATGGACTCAGGGTATATCTGTGACTGGTACAAAATTTCTAGTTGTGCAATGATTTTAATTTTTTTTTTTTCAAGTATGTATATAAGGAAAAGTGCACACACATCTACTGATGATTTCCAGCCTTCTACTTTCACTGCATTTTCCACTTCATCTCAAATTAAAGGTGGCAGTTTTCTGCCATGATTTTTTTCTTGCAGGATGAACACAAAATTCACAGACCTCCCCTAGTATTGGCCTTCACACATTCCAGCATCAGCAGGGAAATAAGAAGTGGTCATGTCCATCTTTCCACCGTGCCAAGCATTGCTTTGAACTATCACTGCCCGGGATTTGAGCCCAAATCCCTCTTTATTTTGTTCATATTGGTTGTGAATACACAAGTTTCTCATACCTTCCTCAGAGGGAAGTGCACAGTTACAGAACCACAGAACCCCAGAGTGGTTTGGGTTGGAAGGGACCTTCAAGGTGATCTTGTTCCAACCCCCCCTCCACCGACCCCCAGGGAGAAATCCCCTTCAGTTTTGAGGAGCTACAGGGTTTCACCCCAGAAATGTAAGTCTGCCACCCTGTACTTGATTTTTACTGTCACTCTTTGCCTCATTACTGAACGCTTTAACACGCTGTAACATCAAAGATGAAACACCACAAACCACCTTTTGCTCCGGCATCAGAGGCTCAGACATTTTGTTCAAAGGTGTAACAAATAGCAACATAAATTTAATCTCCTTCCACTTCTCAAAGGCAGTTCTGGAAGAAGCACACAAAATGCTTTTGAGCCTTCCCACTCTTTCCAGGCTTTGATAAGATACACAGCATGAAGAATTTGGGTTTGAAACAGATTCCACTAATGTTACCTATTTGTTTGAAATACACGTTGTTCGTGTTATCCTCAAGTGCTGTACCCAACTGTATTTGTATTTTTTACCAGAGAAAATGTGATTATCGTGGTAATTATGGCATTAAACCTTTAAAATTAATGTTCTTTCTCAGCTTTTATAGTCATCTAAAAGGGTATTTTCTTTGAGCCCAAGCAAATCGAATCTTACCATGTAAATAGTCTGGGATAGACCTTTAGGTTCCAGGGCTTTCCAACCCTCCCCCCCAGTTACTTTAATATTAAAAAAAACATTATATTCTTTGGGATATGTCCACCTCAATTCCACCCACACATCCAGCAGAAGCCCCAAACAGCAAACAAATTTGATTACATTTTTTAAAAATACTTTTAAAGCCCTGCTGGAATCCAACACAGTTATAGAATAATTTATGGAGAAGGGAGTAGTTACCAGGCTCTTCTAATGCATTTCAGTAACTAATTATTAGTTATCTCTAAAATTGGGAAACATTTTTTTATTTGAAATTATTTAACTTTATGAATTTAAGTAACATCAAAAGTAACACTTGTCCTGTCCATTTTTTTTTCTTGTCAGTATTTTATATCTGAATATTTGTCTACTGATCAAAGCTACAGAAAGCACTCTTCTGTAGGGAATTAGTACAGTTTCACTAACAGCATCAGACATTTATCTATACCATATGTTAGACAAATAGCAGAATTCTGCTTTATTTCTATTTCTTTCCCAAGGGTAGCCATTTTGAAGATTTATTCTCCACCACCCACTCCTTTTATTTTGTTCATACTAAAAAGCACTTCTTACTTCTTTTTCCTACTGTGTTCAAGCTAATCACTGTCGATACACCCATACCATAAGCTCTCAAAAACCAGTATAAGGTGAAGAGAGTATCTGTTATGTCTTAAGAGAATAGCAAACCTTAAGTATCCAAACATTAATACCAAGCCTTAATTATTTAGAGGGAGAAGTTAGAAAAAGTACCTCTTTACTTTCATCTAAAAATCCCCCGCCCCCGAAGGAAAAAGAGGATTCTGAAAGCTTTATAAATTATTATAAACAGCTTTTCAAGGAAATGGGATACATAGGGGCTGTGCATTGTTTCAACAGGGTAATTGCAACAGCTAATTAATCACATTATTAGAACGGGGGCTGATTTTCCTCATGCAGTTCTGATTAGTGTTCCATTAGCTCCGAAAGCCACAGTGCATTTGGCACATCCCAGCCAGGGGGGAATATTGGCGGTGTCTCCTGTTGTGGTGGGCTGACCCTGGGGAGGTGCCAGGTGCCCACCCAGCTGCTCTTAATGCCCCACCTTAACGAGGCAGGAGGGAAACCTTAGCCAGAAAAGCTTGAGGGAAGGCTAAAGGCAGAGAGATCCCCTACAATCACCTTCCCCAGCAAAGCAGGCTCTGGGACAATTAATTTTATTTATTACTAATTGAAGAAGATTTGGGTGGTGAGAAACAGAGGCACAATCAAAACCACTTCTTTTCAACTGGCTCTGTTTCAGTCCTTCGTTCCCAGCTCCCGAAATCTCCACCAAGTGGAGTCTCCACCAGGAGATGACCGGGAGAGGCTGCAGTGCCTCCAGAACATCTGCTCCTTCCTCCTCGTGCTCCTTCCCTGCTCCAGCACGGATCCTTCCGTGCACTGCAGTCCCTCAGGATAAACCTGCTCCAGCCTGGGCTCTCCAGAGGCTGCAGCTCCTTCGGGACACATCCCCCTCCAAGGGCTGCAGTTTGGATATCTGCTCCAGCTGGCCTTTCCACAGGTAAACATTTTGCCATGATAATCCTCTGCACAGGCAGCAGGGAATCCCCACTCCAGCACTTGGGGCATCCCCTCCTGCTCCTTATTCCCATCTCATTGTCCCAAGACAGTTTGTTTCCTCCCTGCTTGGACACGGTTTCACTTTTCCTAGATGCATTTTCCCAGAGACTTCACTGCCTTTGTTAATTGCCCCAACTGTGACACCTCGAAGTTGTTTCCCCCAGAGAGGGTTGGAATGATGTTATTTCTCCTGAAAATATTAGGAGGGGGCTGAAATATTTTGGGGAACCTTGAACTTCCTCTGGTTGATCAAATCCAGTCGTCTGGAGCTTTTTGGAGGTTAAAACTTGTGGATTTAAAGGGAATTGTGTGCAACTGTAGTGATTTCAGTCTGTGTTAGGGCTGGTCTTTCCTGGTGTAATTTTGATTAATAGGAAGAAGTAGTTTTGTTCCATAAGTGGTACTTCATAATTTTATCATTTCACGTGTTTTTAAATTCAAAAGGGCTTGAAAACAACATTGTAGTGTGATGTTTTATTAAATTATATTCCTTTAGCAATGTTTTGACATGAATGCTGGTTTCACTTTGAGATCTAAAGGCAAGACCAGTAGCTGGCATCCAGTGTTAAGTAGATTCAGGTGTGGGAAAACTTTGTTAAGGAGTTTCTCAGCTGAGGAGTGGCCTGGGCTGCTGGCTAACACTGGGGCTGAAGTGGCTGTTTTTCTGCTTTCAGAAGACAATCTACTCTGGTAGGACCAAAATGACCTTTATTTAATTCTTTCAGCTGGCTGTTTTTAATTTTGTGTAATAATGCTGTTTTCCACAAAACATTTGCTGTGTTATTCTCCTCCCCCCTTACAAAATTTCTCAGCAGTTGTCCTTAATTGCCTCCTGACATTACTGCTGTGGACCTTCACACACTCCTATAGACAGCATGGCTCATGAAGCTTAATGAGAGTAAGTTCATTAAATTAATCCTAGTAATTAACAAACTTGCTGCTTACTTCTCAGTTGTCTAATTTGTGACAGTCTTGGCAATTGGCTTCCACTCTAAGTAGGATTGCATCCAAAAAGCCCACAAAAGTGAGAAGTAAATTCATCTTCATTAGAATTACATTACTGAATTTAAAATCTTTTGCTGATACCTATTGACTTGGAGATCTTTTTTTCTCTTGGAAAAAGAAACCAATAAGAAAAGATTTCACTACTGTAGCTCTTCTTCCTTTGCACTAATGTCTGAAATAGATTTTGGATACAGTACATTTCCTTGAGTCCTTAGAATACGTCTGATTCACTAAATACACCTCTGGGCTCGATGGAGAGTCCAAGTGGACAAGGTGGATCTAAATAACGTGTTCTAAAAGCTTAAAACCAAATGCTCAATGCCTTCTGATAATATCTTAATTTAATATTTGTGTTCAGTATTAAGAATGTCAGTCAGAATAACATGAATCTTTTGTAGAAAGCCCTATAAAGAAGAGGTGATGGATCTGACATTCCAGAATGCCAGTCTTAATAATGGAGAGTGACTGGGAAGACTCTGAATGTGCTTTGGTTTTTATTTTTATTCCATTGACTTCAGCAAAGTTACTTGTTTATGTTCCTCTATCTGAAACTAGAGTTGGGACTGTTGAGATTTTATTATTGTTAAAAGGTTTTATCCCTGAGATAATTTTTGGGCTTTGATGGAATTTATGCTGATACAGGAAAAAGCTTTAAAGCCTCTTTTCTTTCCCTGGCTAAAATTAAGAAAATATTGTGCTATTTCAAGTGTTGAATTTAGGTTTTTGAAACAGCTGAGGCTTTGCAGTGAGTGTTCATGGTTTCATTTGAAGCAGGATGCAGAGCAGGGGGACAGTATGCTGTGTCAGAGACACCAAACCTCCCCCTGCCCCCCAGTGCTGTGAGAACTCAGCTGGGGAGGCTGCAGGTAAGAACAGCGTTTGCCATCGAGATGCCAAACCCCTGGAGACACCTGAGCTCACCCTGGGGGGAAGGGGAACCCCAATAATTTTGGCAGTTGCTGCCTGAAGTGGAAGGGAGAGTGTGGATGGAGGGAGGAGCCTGCCTTGCTTTTCCATGGGAAGGGCGAGCAACCCAAAAGCTCCTCGATCTCCTCACTTCTGGAGCTCAGACTAAACTTGGACCAGATCTGCCTCTTTCTCCTAAAAGAAAATTCTGGAAAAACATCTGAAAGAATAATAATTTTCTTTCTCTTCTCACACCATACGTGTAACGTCACAGTGGTTGGGCTGCCTGCCCCTGGAGCAAATTTCTTGCAGCTAAACCTCAATTCCTGACACTGAGGTGCCCAAATGCATGTTTTGTAAACTGCAGACCTGTCATGCAGTCAGCTGGGGCACCCTGAACAGCTGCTTCTGCAGCTGTGGGGCTGTGCAGCAATTCCAAGTGCATGGGAGAGGGAAGCAGTGGGGAATGGGAATGTGCTGGCCACGACTGCACTGCTGAAGGCAGAAAAAAAAGAAAAAAAGGCAATATGTTGTTAAACAGAATTCAGCTTAAAATAACTTTTCTGAAGATTACTTTTGTAAATGTAAGCTGTTTGACCAACGGCCTGCTTCCAAAATAAGAATATGCTTCGATTGCAGAATTAGCGAGTCTGAGGAGATTTGTCTGATTAGAAAATGTCAGAGAGATTATGATGTTCTCTACTATTGCATATGGGAATTTATTTTTAAATTTGGCATTGGGTGGCTGATTTTGTTGACTGTCCCACCATTCTTACAATTAGTTATTTTTATAGACATTTGTCCATGGAACAGATTTATGGTGCTTTTAGACAGGTGACCTAGGCAAAGATCTTCACAAGTGACTGTATCTGTCTGGATTTTCAACAGCTTTATGCATGTGATGGGACACAGTGGTTTCCTTTTTTCAACTTGATTTAATTCAGCTTTCCCAAGGTGATTCTGCTAATGATGATCTAATTCAAACCAGGATGCTTGGCTCCAAGGCAGGCTGGTTTTCTGTTTAAAGACCAAAAAGAGGGAATGTTCTAAGGCAGAGAGAGGCTGAAAGCAGCTTTTATCAAGCTAAAAAAAAAAAAAAAGAGTTGTAGGAGGAAACATTGCTTCCTAAAATCACTGAAAATATAGATATAATCCCAGAATCATTGAGGTTGGAAAAGCCCTCCCAGCCCACTGAGTCCAAGCTGTGCTTGTGTGTGGACAAGTCCCCACCTTGTCCCCCAGCCCAGAGCACTGAGTGCCACATCCAGTCCTTCCTCGGACACCTCCAGGGCTGGGGACTCCAAACCTCCCTGGGCAGCCCCTGCCAAGTCCTGACCACCCTTTCCAGCAAGAAATTCCTCCTGAAATGCAAAAATAAATATGTAAAGCATGTCACCAAGTGCCTCTGTCTTCTCAAACAAAGTTTGCAGAGCCCGGCTCGCTGGTGCTGGTCTGTGAGAAGCCAGGATATGGTGCAGACTGCTGCATTATGAGATCTTATGCTTCCATCTGTTTTTTATGGCTTTTGATTTCACTAGTTGAGAGGCATCCTACCTTTCCAATTTCCTTGATTAGCTGCAGTTAGGAGGTTCTGAATGTGTGTCTATTTGTAATCTTATATAATTGACTCCAGGCAAATTGTTTATTTTTAGTGTTTGAGTAACTGAGATCAAAATTACTCTTGCATTGTTAGCACTCATCCAGGTGCTTTCTTTCATTTAAAATAATGAAGTTGTTCAAAAAAAGAACCTAAACCCTTTGCATGTGAACATGTGCTGCATGTCTGATTTCCTGCCTTCTTAAAAAAGCAGGAGACATGCTCAGATTTACAGACTTTGAAATCTTTGTTCAAGTTTTGTAGCTAAGATTCACCACAATGGTTTTGAGTATGCTCCTAGGCATAATCTAGAGATTAGGAAAAAAAAACCTAGCACATTTGCCATTTCCAAAATTTCTGACCAAATTGTAAACTGTTCCTTTTCATTTGTAAGAGCTGAAGAAAAACAAAGGTAGTAAATGTGAGTGAGAAAGCAACTTTATTTCAGTAGAAACTTAATAAAAGTTTGTATAAGATTTCCAGGTAACTTCAGAGTGAAGAGATGTGATTTAAATGGGCTGAATCTGCTTGGTATAAATTATTTCAGTGTATCAAAAGCTAGATCATTATAATTTTATTTTTTTTTAATGCAAAGTAAGGAAATCAATGAAGAGGCAATAGAAAACTTAGTACTTACTGTTACTTGCTGAAAGAAAGAATTGTAAAAGAGGTTAACATTTAGGAAAACAGAGCAATGTTGTATCTGCTCTGAAAAATGAATCTTCTATTTTCCCCTTTACCCTATTTTTTAGGACTATTATGTTTTGATAGAACAGACATATTAATAACTGATGAATAAACCATGATAACTTTCTGTTAAATAGAGGAGTGAAATTAGCATCAGCCTCTTAATCTCAATGATTGGTTTAAGACCAAGTCATTAAAATCATAGTTAGAATAAGTCATTTATTCTGTAATGAATTTTGTAATCAATAACAATAAGGGATTTTGTGAAGTCATTATTTTCCTGAGTAAAATGTGGCAGTGTGTTTAAATCCACTTTTTTCCCCATTTACCGATCTGTTTATTGCTATTCGTGTTATTTATCCTTGCACAAAGTCCACACTTTGGGGAAGTTCACAAGCAATATTCCAGCTCTCAGTTAAGTGGCAGATTTAGTAGTCTAGGGAATAAAACTTGTGGCTTCAGAATTGCCTCTCCTGCAATAAGCTGCTCAGAATTTGAGCAAGTTATTAAAAAAAAGCCCAAAAAACCAACAAAATAGCACCTCTTTTATTGTAATTTATTTACCTGCCATGAAGAAATAAATATATGATTGTATTTTCAAGATAAAGGGATTATTGACTGAAATAATTCGGCATATTGCTCTCAATCTTAAATAAGTATATGTTTAATAAAGCTGGGATGTAACAGGTTCTTGTGTGATACAGAGAATATGGAACAGACTTGGGAATTTTCTGAGGGTTGTGCTGAGGTTTGACTGGGTAGTGATGATCAGTATTGATCCAAAAGCCTAAAACATCTTTTTTTTTTTTTTTCTTCAATACCATTAAGGCAATTTTGATACTGAGGTAAAGAACGGAACTGTGCAGGTGACAATGTTTTCTTGGTAAACTGGCAAGAAGTTTTGAGTTTTCTACTGGCAGAGTTGAATGTATCTTTGAAAGCTGCTTAAGATGTGAAGAAAAGGATTCAGCCAAGTTTGTTTTGTGTCACTTGTTTGCCCCCCTCCCAGACCTTTGGCTTCTGGATTGTGGTGTCATTCTGTGAGCTGAGCTGCAGGTAATGCACAGCTGTCACGCTGACCTGAGATAAATGTCCCTGCCGTGCTTGGGACTTGCCTGCCATTATCAAATGCAAGAAAAACTTGATGCAGATGAAGTTGTTCGTTTCAGAGTAAACTGAACTGGTTTACTGTTTGCCTGAGAGAGGTTAAGAACATAAACACAGGCAGCTGTGGGAGTGGAGGGGGTGGGAAGCAGTTCATCCATGTGCCTGAAGCACTTTTCAGTGCAGTGTGATCTGGCACATCTTCAACTGAGTGATCCACAGATCTTTGCATTGTTGAGTAATTTCTTTGGTGGCCAAAGAAAAACAAATAGTGAAGGATGAGTGTTGACAAGTCTTTGTACTTCTTGTGGTGAAGTTCTGAGTGATAGGTGTGTGCTGAGTGGTCAGAGGGTGATGAGAAATGAAGAACCAACAAGAAAGCACTGCTGACCTGTTTATTTTGTTTGGAATGGTTTGGGTTGGAAGGGACCTTAAAGCTCATCCAGTCCCACCCCCTGCCATGGGCAGGGACATCTCCCACTATCCCAGGTTGCTCCAAGCCCCCTCCAACCTGGCCTGGGACACTTCCAGGGATGGGGCATCCACAGCTTCTCTGGGCAACCTGTGCCAGGGCCTGCCCACCTCAAAGGGAAAAAATTTCTTCCTAATACCTAATCTATATCTCCCTATTTTCAGTTTGAGGCCATTCCCTTTGTCCTATACCTCCAGGCCCTTGTCCAGAATCCTTCTTGGAGCCCCTGTAGGTACTGGAAGGAGCTCTGAGGTCTCCCAAGAACTTTCTCTTCTCCAGACTGTCTTCTCCAATTATAAGTTTGGAATAATGCATGAAGCTCTCAGACATTTTCTTAGTGGATAACAAGCAGGAATTTACTTCCAGTCTTTTATATATTTAACTGCTTTCCAAAATATACCTTTATTCAATGCATGTGTTTTTTCATTGCCATGAATCCTAAATCCTGATATTTTCATGTACAGTGACAAAGTCACACCATCTCGTGGGAGTTTGACTTCTCTCAGGTTAAGACCACAAAACAAAATCTTTCTTGTGCTTCTAAAAGTAACAGAAGCTGGAAATTGATTCTTTGAATGTTTTTCCCAAGTTTTCCTTGCTCCTTTGAAAAAAGGAGATGTTTGTAACAATATTGAAATGTCTTTCTAGCCTTTGTATTTTCTGTTGTCTCTTGAAACCTCAGATGCTCAGCTATTTCTAGAAAATGTAATAATATTGCACTGCTTCCCAGTGATCTGTCAAACCCAGACATTTATTCCTGAATCAGATTGTTTGTGTGTGTGGACACTGAATAGATGATTTATCATTCAACACCTTTTGTCTATTCTAGTGTTGTTGAAACGTATGTTAAGTCTTGTTGGTTTAATCCTGTGTTCCCCTGTTTCCCAACACACTCAGATAAAACATGAAAGGCAAAATGAAGATGAAGAGAAGTGACAAAAAACCTGAATTTCTGCTCATTTTTATATTTGTGGTGGCTTTTTTTTTTTCCCTGTGCTGAATTTCAGGTTAAGGCATGTTGTACTAGCCTTTCATCCCTTTGAGTGTTAGAGTAAGATCACCATTTTATGCTGTCATAAAACCTCTTTTAAAGGCAAATCTTTCAACATATTTGAAATAGGGGAAAAGAATAAAACAGTTCAAACTACTCTCAAAGCTGTAAATGAATCTACCTGCCAAAACAAACCTGATGACAAAATTGAAGCATTCAAGAAGACAACAAGGAGTACTAGAAACAACAAAAAGCTGTCTCAGAAGCAGATGGGGCTATTTTTATTTTGGGGTGGTGGGGTAGAGAGAGCTTTTGATTTTTGATATGATTGTTCTGAAAAGTTTCCACGCAGACATGGAAAACATTCCACTAAGTTTTGTGTGTATTAAATGGCTGCTTACAGAAAGTGGATGTCAAGCTTTACTGGGATTTTTGTTTTTGTTTGTTTGTTTGTTTGTTTTTGTTTTTTTTTGTTTTGGTTTTTTGTGGTTTTTTGTTTGTTTGTTTTTGTGGTGTTTTTTGTGTGGTTTTTTTTTTGTTTTTGTTTTTTGTGTGTTTTTTTGTGTTTTTGTTTGTTTGTTCGTTTTTTTATTATTATTATTATCTACTTGGGAGTGATTGAGTTCATGGTTTTGACTTCCACCCCTCTGCCAGCAGACTGGTTTGTGCAGGTTTTGAATCTCCAAACAACTTTCTGTAGACACTCTGTGGGGCTCAGAGTAATTTACCCTGTGGCTCAGTCTTGACATAAGAATGCTCATGTGATTTGCTGACCTTTATCTCTTACCTCAACATGATACCCTTTTTCCCCCCTTATCTTGCTTCATGTCTCTGTAGTGTGTATATTTTTTGGCAAGGTGAAAAAGGCTCTGTAGTGCTAAAATACACTTAGATTGCAGTGTGTTCTCTTTTCCCAATAATGCTTTGTGTATTTGTGTTTCTGTATGAAAAAGGCAGAGAGAGAAAGTATCATTTATTTCTTGCATTAAAGCATGAACAAAGTAAACAAGTGGGAAAGAAGTTGAGATACATCCAAGTATTGTGTTACTTTGCTCTTGTTGACTGAATTGGTATTTGCTTTGAGAGATGATGTTTCCCTGTAGAGCCCAATGCCTTTCTCCAAGTTTGAACTGTTTGAGGAAAACGAGTGGGTTTTTTTGCCTTTGCCTTGTTGCACAAAGGTAATAACTAATTCAGTTAATCAATGTGTGGTATCCTTTGAGAAGAGCTTGGAAATTAAATTTTTAGGTGCATTTCTGGTGTTAAGACTTGTACAATACAATACAATTTCTTTTTTAAATAATAGAAATAGTATAGGTGAGGTTAATCAGACCTAATTAGTGCATAGTGACCCCAGAAGTGTTCCATGCAGACTACAGCTTTTGGAGAAATTCTCTTCCAAATCAATGTTCACATAGTTGAAAGCTTTGGTCTTGAGTATTCAGTGGTGATACCATTATTTCAGAATAAATTTAATTAGGTTCCTGTGTTTAAACTTCACTTTAAATCACCAACTTGCAATGTGATATAAGCATAGACTATATCAGTTCTATGCTCTGAAACACAGAAAACTGCAGATATTTTAACTGATTATTGCTTAATGATTGCTGTTGACTTGCAGGAATAATAAAATCACAGTCAGCTGTAGAACTCAATATAAATTCATGCATCATGTAATGCAGTGATAGGTACACCAAGGACTTACTGCCACTGTAGTTTTTAGCCTGCTCATTTGTTTGAATGGTCTCTAGCTGGTCTACGACCAATTTCTTCATCTCTTGTTGCAGAATGGAAGCACTAACAATAATGCTCATGTGATACTTGGGGATAAATTGAAAGAGCAGTGCCAGCAGGAGCTCCTCTCTAATCCACTGGCATTCTTTCAGATCCTGAATGTGACAATTTCTTTGTCCTAGATTACATTTCTAGCAGGAGAGAACACTCCAACTCTGTGACATAGTTTCCCTCTCTGAAGAATGCTTGTTCTACCCTGTTTGTGTCTGAGAGGGGATGTGATTTATGCATTCAGCAGTTGGTTTCAGCACCACCGAACAACTCTTTTAGAGTAAGTCAGATTATTTACGTGTTGTGGTAGCACTGCTTATATCTCTGCCTGGTGACTTCTGCTTCGATTTATGTCACTGCAGAAAGCATCTGGTTGTTCTTTCAGTTCCCTGACAGTTCAGGTTTGGGTTTCACACTCTGCTTGCACTGTTTTCACATTTCTGCCTTCCCTGGCTGACTGTTGTTATAAATCAACGTTTGGTCAATTTGTCTTCCACTCTGTCTCAAGGCTCCCCTAGATGCATGTTGACAGTCTGAAATAGTTCCTTCATACTAACCAAAATGGTTCCTGCTTGCATGCAAAATGCCTTAACTTCTGCCTCTCCGGGAGGAGGAAGGAATGAATGCAGAAATTAAGCCTAAACTGTATTTATTAGATAAATACTACAGAAATCTTAGAGTACTTTAGTCAGCCCTGCACTTTATGAAATTCAAAGTCCCTGGTAGTTCTCATAGTGGGAAGTGTCACCACAGTGGTGATGCCAAAAGAATGGTTCCTTCACGTGAAGGTTTTGTGCGAGGAAACAGAGTCAGCTCAGTGCAGAACAACAAATAATACGTGTTCAGAGTGACCATTTCTTGGAGAATAATTGGTTGTACAACTCCAATACTGTATGTGAAGCTGATGACCTCCCCTAGGGAAGCTGGCTGGGAGAGCTGGGGCTCTTCATTCCAGAGAGGAGAACATTGTGTGAAGACCTCACAGCACTTTCCAGGGAGCTGGAGAGGGACTGTGAAAGTGTCCCTGCCCATGGCAGGGGGTGGAATGAGATGATCTTTAAGGTCCCTTCCATCCCAAAGCATTCCGTGATTCTATGACCTGGATGTAGCGCAGGTTTTTAACGATGGTAAAGTGGTTTGTGGGTGACACTTTTGTTACTTCAAGGTAGAAAGATGCTGAAATTCCCTCTAGCCCAACAACCTCTTACGAAATGAATGAAGCACGGGAATAAAATTTGCCCACGAGTGAATTTCCTGCCTTGCCAAAAGATGAGCTCTAAGCAAAGAATGTTTATTTACTGACAGGTAAAACCAAAGCTTTCATCTGGAGTTTCGAGCCTGCTTTAGTTTGTATGGCTGTACAAATTCACTAAGCTGGTTTTTAAGTCTGCATAGGGAAAAGGTAGGAAGAATTCACCGCAGTTTTGATGGAATCAAATTAAAAATTCATGGAACTAAAGCACTGTTCTGCCTGATCCAGTTGGAGACAAGTTTGGGAAATAAAAAAGCATTAGGAGATGCAGAAGCCTCTGGTGCGTTATTTTATTTAATTTTAAATGTAACTTGTCTATTTTGTGATGATATTATCACTTGCCTCTTGAATACAGTAATTCTCAGAGGAATAATCTTCCCTCCTACGCTGCTGATGTAGGAATGTGCTGTATTTGATGATCAACAAGAGTATACTCCAGAAAGGGCTTTAAGCCAGTAGTGCTTGGAGGAAACAGAGATTGTATCAGTAGCAAATCAATACTTTCTTTTCATATTCGAGGAACATACATATTTGTGCTAGATAAATACAGCAATACCTGGCTTTGTTTAGTTTGCTTACCTGCACAAATTCCAGAGATGATATCTGCATTTTTTTCATTATGATCTCAAAAGTCTATTCACAACAGATAGCTGCAATATTGGGGTGGGTTTTTTAGCATTCCCTTTTGTATGATGGAAGTAGGCACGGTCTGGAAAATAATACAGAACTAATAGTAAACCTTTTTTATATTAGCTATTGCAGTCAGGATTAGCAAGGAAAGTTAAATATCCCTTACAGGGAGAACTGAGCAATTTCAGTGGGATACCTCACAGATGACTGCTTTAAGCAAGAACAACAAAGCAGGAATGCTATGTGACTCTAATTTGCAGCATAGTAACTCAATTAAAATGAGAAAAAATACAGCAGTGTGGAAATGAAATGGTGTGATGAACAAGTGCAAATTGTGTCTCCAGTTTCATGCATTTTGATAATTACAATTTCTTGACTAAGTCTGTGTACTTCCAGCGGTGTGTCAGGCAATTTACAGAAGGAGAGAGAGAAGGTCAAATTCAGTAAAAGTCCAAGTGTGGTCTCACATCATTCCAGCAATAATAAATCAGGTTCCTTAGAAGTTTGGGGCCACTCAAACACATACTGAAGTGTGCAGAAGAGACCTGCTCATTAGATGAGCAGTATTTTGAGAACTAGGCACCTTGGTATGAGATGTGCAACAAGCAGATACCCCGAGCAGGAAGCTGGAGGAGCAGGGAGAGCTGAGCACAGAGGTGTGCAGACCACAGCTCAGTCTGTTTTTAGGGCACCCTGGGCTGCAGGGACACAGCAGACAGTTTGTTCATACAATGTTGTGGCTCAGGGTCCGGGACTTTGTTCTGTCCATGTTCAACTGTGCTGATATTTTTGACAAAACACTCCTGGGATCCAGGACTCTTCTCTCCTGGAATTGCTTGTGCTGTCTGAGCAGCATGAGACTCCCAAACTTAGGATGATAAAACAACCAGCACTCCAAAGAGCCATCAGTGAGGAGAGTGGGGTTCGTTTCTACTTCCACTGCCAAAGGGCACATGAGAGGGGTGGGGTGGGTTTTTATGAGTGCAGAGCTTTTCAGTTGCTGAAGTTCTATGTCCCACTTTACATATTCATGTTCTCCCTGCAAATGCTTGGTATGGCTGTAATTCCTGGGATGTAAAAGGTAGCCTAAAGGAATAGATTTTATAAAGTACTGGGAAATTGCTTTGCATTATGTTCAGGGGAGTATTATGTAATGGAAGCAGTAATTTAAAAATTATGTGCTTTCGTCTCAAGATGGAGAAATGCTGGGAAATCTTTATTGTCTAAAATGTTTAATGGTTGAGAATTCCATATGTACTGCTCTGGATCTTGTAATAAATATCGTCCTAATCTGCCATAGAAATGCAGCAACTTCAGCTCTAGTAAATGAATAGTATTGTCTGGGCTCTGTAAGTGGATTGGATTTAAAATGGTTGGATTCTGGCTTTGTCAAGTAGAGAAAAAGGAGGGCTCCTTCCTGAGATAGCTGTCTAACTGAATAGTCCTTTTGAGATAAGGCATCAATAACTTTCCCCTAATCTTGGTTGAGCTTAATCAAACACCTCACTTATCAGACTTAGCTGCTCTCAGGTAAAAGCCTCCTTATCTGGCATTCCCAGGGTTTTATAGGAAGTTAGTTAACATCAAAAAGCGCAGATTTTGAGCATGACAAAGTCACCTCTACTCTGCAGAATACAAGCAATCACACTGCTCACATCCGTAAAGAGTGGCTAAAGCTGAAATCTTAAAGGACTCCAGTCACAACTGGGGAAAATTTTCTTTATTAATGATGATAATTGCTGGGAGTTTTGTTCTTTGGAGCTGTTGTGGTCCTGAACAGAATAATGCCAGGTTAAGTGTGCAGAATGGGTTCAATCTTCATTGCTTAGGGGGGGAAAAAAAATCTAAAGGACAGTGAAGGAGACAAAAATTTGCATTGTTGAAAGATTATTTTCATAATAATTCAGTACACCAGTGGGTCTACATTGCCAATTTAAGCTATACATAGAAAGCCAACTGTTAATTTTGCTTGTTTGATGCATTTCTATCTCTGAATTTTTACTTATTGGACATGTCAGCCTGTGAAGCAGAGGAGGGCTGCCTTAGGATCTGATTCTGCTCATTTCATTTAGAACAGTGTCTTTTTTTTGTTGTTGTTATTGTTAGTAAATACCCAGAGAAGATCCAGAGAAAGGACTTTGTTTGTTAAATAGTAAAGGAGATATGAGAGAAAAGGTGTAATCCAGAAAGGGAATTGACTTGGCACCGATGTAAAGTAATAAGGGTGATATGAAAGTCTAAGGGAAATGTTTCATTTCAAAAGATAAAAAGCATTATGAAGGTTTCAAAGACCTAGACTGCTACTGAACTGTATCTGGTGAAAGAGGAGTGTGAAATATTAAGCATTTGAAGTGTTTTGTTCATATGGGAATTCATTTGAAATTGTTGTTGATTTTATTATGCAGTTCATGTTAATGGATATTTGACTGTAAGGTTGATTATTAATGAAGGACAAATGAAATCTATGCTTAATGTTATGCCATAGCATGTCACCTTGAAACTTTAATTGTAAAAATTCAGTAGGGCCAGACTTGATCAGTATTTCAATTGAGAGCCACGAGATAGATGAAGTGGTGCTGTGAACACCACTGAACAGCTTTGTGACAGTTCAGGCCATCTTTAGAGACAGGGACCGAAGGGCTGCAGCCTTTCAGGAGCTTATAGTATTTTAAGATGGAGAAATAAAAGCCCCAAAGCAATGAAAAAAACCACTTTAGAAGGTCTTAGTTGAACTCCAGTCAACAAAACCTGCGTAACACTTTCTATAATAAACAGTTTCTTGCTGTCTGTAATATTTATTTTAAACTGTTTTGAGGATGCCAAGTGATTGTTTTGTTTTACCCCATGATCTTCAAGTACAAATTTGCTTTAGAATTCGAGGCCCCCTTATAAAATGTTTTACAATGGTACAGTAATGCTCCTTGGGGTATTACTCTTGGAGTTTTTGTTGTCCATGTGACTGTTGAGAGTGGAGCACTTTGATAATTTGGTGGGGTTTTTTTCCTGGTAGAAAATATTGTTTTGTCAGAAGTGTTTCCCCGAGCCTAAAACGTTAGCAGTAGGATGGTGCTTCTCTCAGAACCAAGGAAAAGCAGTCTGCTTTGTTGCCTTTCCACAATCCCAGCCCCCAGCAGCTCCTGGCAGTGACCCAGCACTCAGGATTGCACCTTTGCTTTCCCAGCCACTCTGGCAAAATGGGACCCTGGGAGAGTCTGGAATGGGAGCCTGGCCTTGTCCATGACTGTGAGTGATGCAGGCTGATGGGAGCAGAGCTGCAGAACAAAGCAGTTGTTTCAGAGGACCTGTCAGCCACCACGTGTGCTTTCCCGTGGGTTTTGTCACGAGCTGTCGCCCGGCTCGAGGGAAATAAATGCACGTTTGCAGTCGGAATGTCACAGTGCCACGCTGTGGTTGTTTGGTAGATAGATCATAAGCAAGAAACTCATCTGTGGACCCCTAAGAGCATAGTGCAGAGCTCTGGGCCTCGCTCATCTCTTACTGAGGTGAGACAGGCTTGCATAAGGCTGATAGCTGTGAAGAGGATGAGCAGGGCTGTTTGTCCCCTCTGTTATTCTTTTTCATGTCATTGAAACCAGCACTTGTCTTGGGAAGGTTTTTATGTTCCTGTGAGTAACTTGCTCTGAAGTGAGCAAAGGGGAATACTGTGAGAACCAACATAAATTCAGTAGTCTTCAGTTTGTTCTTGGTTTCATTTCTTTCCAAAGCAAAATAAATTTCAATATCCAGTTGCTTTAGTCAGGCTTTGGATGTAACCTGTATATTTAATATAATCTAATAGTCATTAAACAATTCTAAAGATTGATTGTTAAAAACCGTGTCTGCCATTAGTGCCTCTAAAGGATTCCCTAAGGTGATCCCTGTGGAACTGTTCATCTGCAGAAATCCCTCTCTGATCTCATCTGTCTCTCCTCACTTAATGTGCTTGTGGAACTAAAAACCTGCACAAAATCAAAGAAATAGGCTGGGAGGGAAGGACAAATCTCTCTTTCAAAGAAAGATTTCATCTTTGTGTTTGTGGCCCAAGCCAGAGAGTGGTCACACTGTGCCGGTCAGACAGCTCAGGGGTTGTGAACGATGCCAGAACATCACCTGCACAGGTTCAGCCTGAAAAGTAAGCAAGAAGAGTAGTACTCAAGCAATTATCAATCTATTTGAACTTCTGTACCTCCAGCTTGATTTCTTCAGCTGCCAGTGGGAAGCACGAACAGATAATTGCATTGTTATGTTATTTGTCTTACAGGTCCTAGGGATGTTACAGCCACACAAATTTCAAATCCTTTGAATGATGGCAATTTGAAGAGGCCTAAAGGGCAGAGAATAAAAGAAACATAGCCAGGGGTGTGCAGAGGCTGTAGCAGAGCTGGAAAGAGAATTAGGAGTTGACTCTTCCACTTCTGTACATGAGACGAGATTCTTAAATGGTGTCAGGTCTCAATATTTTTAGAGGAGTTGAGGAGAACAATTTAAGTGCTAAAATTCATTGAAAATTTAAATAACATTTTTTAATGAACAAATGAATGTTCCTTTGTGACATGGGATAGTGTTGGAATCTTTATAATGGAGACATATGGCCTTAACCCGGGTTAAGCAACCTGCATATAATTAAGATTATAGAAGTCTTCTCAAGTTATAGTAACAGTTCAGTGTTTCAGGCACTGTTGTCTTTTCCCATTCCTTGCTACCACCAGCACCATATGTGACTTGGCACTTTAACTCTGTACATTGTTCACGTTATATCACACTAATAAGGTCAGTGCACCTGAGGTAGGATGAGCTATAGCACAGCTTTTCCCCCTCTCTGCTCCAGCATGTGTCACAGCACAGGCTCCACAGGTCACTGTGTTGGTATCTCGGGGCTTTCTTCTGCCAGATGGTTGGGTTGCAAGTGTGAGGTCTCAATCTCGTTCCTCTTTTATTTTTTTCCCTTCCTTTGGTTTATCTTTAATTCTGGAGAGTTTGTTAAATCTGAGTGCAGCATGTATAATTTTCTCATTAAATCAAAGGACAAGGTCATTATATGTTAAAAGGAGGAAATAACTAGTTCACACATGTTATCTTCACAAAAATATGAGCTGAGCAATTCTGTACTGACCTTTCAATATCATTCAAAATTAAATTCCATATGCACTCTGCTGCTATCTTCTGTTCTGCTGCTATGATGCTGGAATGGCTTTTAGTAAAAATATAAATGCGGACTATTTCTTTGTAACTGTTCCACTGCAGTTGCTTGGCTCTGGTTTTTGTTTGTTTATCTATATTTAACTTTTTTAATGTAACACACACATGTTTTCACCGTATTGATCGTGGGAACATCAGGTAGTTGTTAATGGCAATAAACCCCACTATGATCTTGGCATGCACTGCTGTCTCCAGAAATCCAGGCCTTGATGTGCTTAAAAGTAACAAGTGGAAGGACTTGCATCGTTAAATACAGCAGAAAAGACATTAATATAGATTTGTAGTCATAAAATGAATTGGTCTGTCTCGGTGGCAGGAAGTAATTTCTGCAGGGTGCAATTCCAAACACAAAAGAACATTGCTACAAAGATATAGAACAGTAACAGATAAGCCCCTGGAGTACACATTTACTAGAGGAATATTAGAGTGATTTGAGAATGGAGAAATGGAATAATAACACTCAGGGCTGCAGTGTTCACATCTGTGAATATGCTTAATTGTTTTATTGCAGCGCTTTAAATGTGGTGCCTGACAAGCAGAAATGTTTAAGGTGCCTCCTTATTAGGGCTTCACCCGAGGCCTTGGGCTGGAGGCATTTGTCTTGGGCAGCAGCAGAGTCCTGTGTGAGCTAATAATGTATGAAAATGCACGGATACTGTGCCGAGGGAGGCAGGTACTTTGTGGGGAAAGCTTTGCCAGGCTCTGTTTTCAGAACCTCTCCAGAGCTGGCTTTCAGTGTTTACTGTGGTCTTGGAAAACAGCAGAGCAGAGAGAAACACTTGGGGGATGGGGTAGAGATGATGACTTCTATAGGCTTTCAGTGCCTAAAAGGAAGCTTTGAGGCCAGAGACTGTGCTGGATAAGTGGGTAATATTTTATTGAAGTCTGTTGATTGAGACCTGATCTGATGATGGTGATGAAATTAGAGGTGGGTAAGAAAGTGTTTCATCTTAATGCAGGTTGTCTTTGGAAGCTCCAAACAAAAGACTTGTACAGAAGGAGAACAAACTTTGCCAAGGTTGAGGACAAAATATTAAACAGCAGTGGGAATGACACATTTGGTTGGTTCTGCTCCATCCCAGATTGATGTCCTGACCTTCCTATTTTATTAGTCTGGGTTATCTCCATATCTTTCTGGGTTTGACCAGAGTCCTTTCCAGTGTATTGCTGAAGTTGGTCTATTCTCAGCCTTTTGTCTATTGTGGCTAAAAATAGTTTAGTTGAGCTAGTCAAGAATTTGGCTGTTTCAAATACAGACAGACAGGGTGACTTGCCAAACTAGAGAGAGCACAATGAAATGGTTTCAGTTTGAAGTTGAGTTCATCCCTTTGCTCTAAGATAAAAAATTCCTGAACTGAGAAGGCAGCTACAACTTCGACTTTAAGAAAGGACACAAGGAAAGGTCAAAACAATTTAGAAGAGATTTGCCTCTTCAAATAAGGCAAGTAGTTATGTTGTTTTAAAAAAGGAAATGAAATCTTCATTGTGGAGGACTTATTCATGTAAAACAGATTAAAATATGCATTCATAATATGTAAATATAGAGTCAATTAACATGAAGCTTTTTTACAGTATAAGTGATTGTAACCTGCCAGTGTCCTCTGGGACGACTTTGAAACTGAAATGCTTCTTCTCTGTAGTCCCAGTTAACAAAAATCAATAAACAGTAAACAGAGCAGTCTGTTGCCAAGTGAGCAGTGTCTGAATAGGACAGTTTAATTTTCAACAGATGAGCAGAATTCACCAGGAACAGATAGATTCAGGAGCCCTGCCTGCATTCCAGCACCAGTTCCAGTAGGCAACAGAAAGTAAAATCCAGAAAGAGGATTAAAATCCGTGTGTTTGGGCTGACTGCTGTCTGGTTTGCCTCAGATTCCATCAGTTACACCCCTATGAAATCAAGATGAAGGGGGTATAAAAACACTGAGACGTTTATTTCCAGTTCCAGTTTGATCTTTTCTTTGATCCTTGAAAGCTTCTGTCAAAGCAGGACAGCTGGAATCTGTCAGGAGGCCTGTTGGGGAAGAAGGTCGTGGTGTGTCAATTTAGCGAAGGTGACATTTTTTCCCCTGCAAGTGATTCTGCTCTGAGCCTGCGAAAGGGGTGCCAAGGACAGAGGTCAGACTCTTACTAACTCTTACCACTGCCACAATTCACTGTGACTGATGCTGTCAGGGATGCTTAAGTCATAATAAAGACATAACATTGTTTATACATAAAATTGTACAAGGCCATGTCTGATTTTCCCCCTGCCCCCTTTGAACGTGGGGTAATTACTTGATAACTGAGTGATTGGTACTGTTGAACACAGTCTGCTAAGTGGCTGTGCTTTCCTCCCTTATCTAGGATTTAGAATTTTTGAAGTCACAGAATATCCTGAGTTGGAAGGGACGCACAAGGACCATCCAGTCCAACGCCTGGCCCTGCCCAGGACACCCCAACAATCCTACCCTGTCTCTCAGAGCGTTCTCCAAACCCTCCTGGAGCTCTGGCAGCCTTGGGGCTGTGCCCACTGCCCTGGGGAGCCTGTTCAGTGCCAACCACCCTCTGGGGGAAGAACCTTTCCCTGAGATCCAACCTGAGCCTGCCCTGACACAGCTCCAGCCATTCCCTGATGTCCTCTTCCCAGTGACAGGATCTAAGGGAACAGCACAAAGCTGTGTCTCCTTTATAAATTCTCCTTATGTGAACACATGTAACAAGATATTTGAAAATTATTACATGGGATCTGCTTATCTACAATGTTCTCTTCATAGCTCTGAGTTTCATTTTGCACATGATCCTTGATCTTCATCGCCACACCCTTAATTGCATTAATCCAAACTGCAAATAGCCTGCATGTTTCTGGCAGTGCAAAGGTTGGCTCAACCAAGTACAAAACTCGTAATTTTAAGTAGATTGACGAGGGTTTTGAGCATTTGGTATGTTCAGCTTTGGAAAGTAGTTTCTGCTGAAAGTCTGTCTTGCTTAAAATTCAAACACTCTGCAACTAAGGAACTCCAAAAAGAGGTAATGAACCATAAATTATTGCCGTTAGATATTTAATACTCAATCAGTATGTGCTCTCTCATGCATATCTCACTGGCATTGCATTTATTCTGACAGTGTGGTACTGGTTCAATTACTTTGCTCATTTACAATAAAAGATTAATGAAAAGAGGTATATTTTCGTTCACAGAGATTAATTGCATCCCCTACTTTCCCTACTCTAGAAATATTCAACCCATAATCCTGATAGCTTTTTCGTCAACAAGTACATGGAAAATTAATAGAGTTCCTTCTGCTGGAATCCTCAGTAGGCTTGCAGATACAAACATCCAGGGAAAAGCTGACTGAAAGCTGGCTTTCTGGTATGGAGGAATTAATTTACCTCCTCTCTCTCACTCTTTCTCTTTCCTTTGCTCTTTAATCTGTTCTGGTGACACTTTGAATGAGCCAGAAAAAAAACTCCAAAAAAACAAACCAGGTTTTAAGCAGCAAATGTTTGATACCAGAACACCCTTTGTCTTATGTCATCCAACTAAAACTTGTGGTGGCTTCTCCTACTGATGTGTGTCCAAAGAGAGCTGGTCACTGTGAGTGGGGATAGACATTTCAAGAGCTTTCTAGGGTGTTCATGCCTTATAAAATTTATCAGCCTCTAGATTTGCAGAGTACTTGCTAAGGTTACTAGTAACATTTATTTTTAACCTTGACATGAATGGAGTTGATACTTGTTTAAAATTGCAAAGGATCTCATGTAGCTTAAGACTAAATAACCTCTCAGGCATTTCAGTTTGGAGTTGTGGCTCCACTGTGTAAAGATAACTGGGGGAAAAAATCAACAGAAAAGGCATCTTGTGTGCTTTGACATGTAGAGAGAGAAGACATCCTGTTTTGTAGGAGTTCTATCTACATTTAGAGGAAAATGAATCTAAGAAAAAAGACCACAACTACAATATCATGAGAAAACACACCAGGGAAAGTCACTTATAAAAATACCGAGTCGAGGCTTCCATGGAAGCTGCAGAACCTCAAGGCAGATCTTCAGCACTTCACATTTGTAGCAGGGCAGATTTTGAGAGGATTGCTTTATGTTCAGCTTAGATAAACATCCAGAAGTACAGAACTTATCACAAATTGCTAAACCCTTTCAGCTTACAAAACTAGAAGGGAAATCTGATTAAAAGAATAATTCTTGCAATGTTATGGTGCTTGTGGATCTGTTCACTACTGGAAACTACCAGAGGGGGGTAAAAAAAGGATAAAACTCTTCATTATTTTGAACTTTAAACATTGGTATACAAATAGATGTACGCTTTAAATAAGTATCTAGTACATGCACATGTTTTACCTAAATTGTTTGCCCCTCTCTGTGATCATATAGAAAAGGCTCTTGGAACTCCCTTTGAAATGCTTCCTGGATATCCTGCTCTAAATCTGCAGTAAGATATGTAACAGCTCACTTAAAGTCTGTACCCAGCTCAGCCTCAAAATGCAGTTTTATGCATTGTGATTCTTTCTAATCTGCACTATTTCCCATTTTATTAAGGCTCAGCGTTAATTCAGGGCGAGCCTCTCAGGCTCAGGGAGTTGGGTGAAAGCTGTCCTGGTTTATGATGGGATGGCACAGTCTGTGGGCAGGTTAGGCCAAGGTAAAGGAAGAAGCCTGACTTCAGGGAGTCTGCATCCTCTGTGGTCACTGCACAGCCAAATTTGTCTCTTCAGAGGGCTCAACAAAGCTGTAGATAAAATATTCCAGCTTGGGTTGTTGGTGTCTTGCTAATGAGGGCTTTAGAGGGCTGCTTAACCCACCTGCAGTAGGGCCTGTGCCTCTTTCTTCAGCTTTGTCTCACTGCCACTGGACATGAGAAAGGATTCTGAGTTCCCAGCTTGAAAAGGAGGGATTAAATCACACACATGTACAAGTTCTGAGGAACTGAAGTTAGACAATATTGCTTAATCCACTGGGCTCTTACTGTACGATGCTGTTGTTCATTTTCCTCGTCTTGCCAAGCATGGGGCATCTCTCTGGAAATGATTTCACTGGGGGGGAAATGTTCTTTGCTGTTCTTTGGGATGAAATGGGTTTGCTTCTTTGTACTTTCTAATAAGAGCTGGACAGTTTTGCTGGTAGCTACATCTGATTTAGAAAACCGCAGCAAACCATTGCTGCAGCATATAATTCTTTTCTGTGTGAAAACTGTGTTTTAAATCTGAATATTTTAGCTTATTTCATGTCTGTCTATGCCCACTATTTCTTTGAATGCTGGATGATTCCATATTTAATTTCTGATCTTTCGACTAGTGGATTTTTTAATTTAATAATACAATAATGTGCTTTCGAGCTGCCTGTAATTACTCGGAAGATATGACTTGTCTTTGTGTAAGTTATATGTCTGTAATTAAAAGAAGATCTAGCATATATATCTCCAGTTAATAATACTCATGATAATAGAAAACTTGTGTCGATTTTAATAAGAAACAATTTTTAATTTGCTTTTATTGAATCCCGTGTAAATTGACACAAAACTGCTTCCCTCCCATTGCACAGTGTGTCTTAAGGAGGAAATCTGATACAAAGACAGTTTTAAGTTGTGCATGTAGAGCCTGCTCTGAGCACCTTTGCAGAATTCCACGTGGAGCCGTGTCCTGCCATGGGTTTTCCCTGCAGGAACAAGACACAGCAAAACTTGCAATGGTGAAGAATCATTTGTGGCTTAACCCTTGTAGGCACCAAAGCTGTGTACACAGCTCAAATTCTGACCTCAAACCTTCTGTGCAGAGGTGGAATTTTAGATGTTTGTCCTCCGTGTGTCGCTCTCTACAGCCCAAGAGGTGAGCCTGAGAATAAGACCAGAGCTGCTGGGTTTAAAATCGTCAGTAACAGAGAGCAGGCCTGAGGTCAGGATCGAGCTCCAGGGTGACAGGAGACACAGCAAGGGGTAAAGGAGATTGTAAGAGCTTTATTCTACAGTATTGTTTCTTGATAAATACCAGCCATGGGCAGGGACAGCTTCCACCAGCCCAGGTTGCTCCAAGCCCCCTCCAACCTGGCCTTGGACACTTCCAGGGATCCAGGGCAGCCACAGCTTCTCTGGGCAACCTGTGCCAGGGCTGCCCACCCTCACAGCCAACAATTCCTTCCTAAAATCCACTCTAACCCTGCTCTCTGTCAGTGTGAAGCCATTCCCCCTGTCACTCCAGTTCCTGATGAACAGTCCCTCTCCATCTTCCTTGTTGGACCCTTCAGGTATTGGGATGTCACCAAAGGATTTTTCGTCCCAACATGAGAATGAAAGATGTTTTTCATATGTTGAGGCACGTTGATGGTTCTAGACCACAACTCCAGAAGTTATATTAAAAAAAAGGAAAATTTTTAAGTTCTGCTATTTCTTCCTCAGTTTGATTACCCAGCTTATTGTTAATATTCTATGTGAACATTTGTGCCTCTGCCTCTGTTTCATACCAGAGAAGGTCTGTAATTTGAAAATGAAATTATTCTTCAAGCAGAGACACCCCTTAAATTAACATTCACATTTCAGCAAGTCTTACATACTCATACAGAATTCCATCTTATTGCACCCCAAATCCTGAGCCAATTAATTCAGTGTGTATTAAAAATGAGAGCAAAGGATATTTGAGAGGGAAAGGCGTATTTTTAAGCTGGATTTGTGGATCTTGTTTCACTTCTCTCCACTCTGTCTTCTGCCTTATATCACAGACCACATCTTAAATTGTAACATTTTAAATCTCTTTGAGACTCTTAAAAAAAAATCTCTTGTAAAACCGTATATTTTTCTTCATCTTAAGTCTTAACTAACTCTTGATCTAAAATTTTGGACAGATAATTTTCCACAGCCCCTCATTGGATAAATCAGAGCATCTGTTTTTTTTTGGCATTTGATTTTCTTGCTGTTGTAGTCAGGGATGGACCAACCAAGGGAGAAAAGAAGAGCATTGATCTCTTTTTTTTCCACTTGACTGAGTAAGATCTTTGGTGATGTTTGCTTCTAGGATGTAATTCAAAAGTTCAGGGAAATCAAAAGTCTTCCCATTTACTTCAGAAATCTTTGAATATGGCTTATAGTGGATAATTACTTTTTTTTTTACTTGGTGTATGTATATAAATATTAAACCCAGGAAAATCTCTGTATAGACCCAGCTTCTTTAATTAAAAATTGGCTTATACAGGTATTGATTCTTTAGTTCAGCAAAAACACAAGTAAAAACAAGGCAACGAGCCAAATGATGATGTGTCTTGGGGGGAAAATGTCTAGCAAAACACTTTACATCAAGCAAGTAAAGAGTAATATGGAATAAGAAACATGGCCTGATGTGTTGGATTTTTTTCATGAACTAGAATGCTGACTCAGACTGCACAGAATTTGAATTATTTTCTTAGGGAGGAGGAAAATCACCTTCCTACTAAAAAATGCAATCAAATATCCAATGCAATTCTGCTCTTCCTTTAAGAAAAACAAGACAGACTTTAGTTATTTTACTTATAATTAAATTCTACTGAAACTTACTGTCTCAACCTTGTTTATTAATGCAATATTTTAAATCAGAGCAACTCTATGAATGACTTTGTTAGGCAGAATAAGCAGAGATCAATCAGTGTAGATATCAATAGTTGTACATAAGGGTGGGTTTAGTGTATTCTCAGAACTGTTGTCCTTTAACAACATCCTTTTTCCCTGGAGTCAAATAGGGAAGGCAGGGAGGAAGTTGCTTGAATGCATCAAATATATTTTAATATTGTCCTCAGTCTCTCAGATCCTCATTCTGCTGCCTCCCTACCCTGACACTGCTGAGCTCCCTGGCAGTAAATGATTGTGTAAGTTTATAGAAGGGTTTCTAGGATGGAGGTAATTGCTCCTCAGGAAATTCCATCTGCACCCACGTACTGGGGCTCAAGAGAGAAGAGCAGGCACAGTCTGAGCTGTAAAGCTTAAAATTATTTATGCATTATAAGTCATATAAGGGTGAAGAAAAGGTCTAAAAGCTTAAAGGATGATGTAGGTCAAGCTGAGGTATCTTTTTCCAAAATCACACTGCAGTGCTTCCATGATCAGCCCAGAGTTCTCAAAATTGCTCTTAGTTGGATTTTATCCAATTTCTTTTTTTTTTTTTCACTGTTGGTTTTTATCCTCCAAAAGGAATAGTTAAGGATGGTAAAACTGATTAATATTGGGAAAATTCATAGATGCTTCATTAAATGGATTCTCTTTTGTATGTTTACAAACAGTACATCTGAATCTCTGTGAATTCAGAGATTTTTCTTGTGTTCAACTTATTCTTGGTGTGAAAAAAGATGGAGTTTCATTGCCTGACTCATCTGTATCAAAAATTCTACTGGCAAAGTAGAATATCCTGATACTGGCTATTCCACTAGATTTTGTGTATTGTTTCTTAAGAGTAGAACTGTTGGAAAACAGCATTTTTTAGCTGAGAGAGTAAGCATTGTTACTAAACTAAACTACGCTAAACAAGTTGTTACTGGTCACTATCTGTACAAAAAGGTAATTGGTTGAGAAAGTTGGTTAGGGATCAGTATTTTCTGCCTTTTATTACAGGTTATTTTGTATTTAAGTCTAACACTTTAAGCTTAACACTTTTTACGAGCTGAACTTTCTGGAAAGAAAACCAAAACCAGCAGTTGAATTCATACTGTTGGGACAACTTGTTCTGTGCAGCAGCAGTTCTTTGTGAGATGTATTTAATGACATCTAAAGAGCTGTCATTAACTACAGGGGAAAAAATAGTTAATTATGTCTACAAGTAAAGAAACAGCATTCTAAAACATTTTAGAAACTCACCTGTTGCTGAAGGAAAAGCATGTGCTTTCTTCTTCCTTCATCAGGAAGGTAATGGAGCAGTATATTTTTTTAGAGATAGCAATATTGATGGTGACATATGTTTCACTTAAGCAGGCAAAGGAACAAAAGCCTTCAGAGTACTGTTGAGGGTCCAGTGGCAAGAAACAAGTTGAAAGAAAACATTGCACAAGTGCTGTTTGACTAGTTTTTTAACCTTCCCACACAATATAAATCATTCTGAGGAAATGCATCTGTGTTGGAGTTCTGAGGTCTTGTTCTAGAATTACATAATATCCTGAGCTGGAAGGGACCCACAAGGATCATCCAGTCCAACTCCTGGCCCTGCCCAGGACACTGAACAATCCCAACCTGTCCCTCAGAGAATTCTCCAAACCCTCCTGGAGCTCTGGCAGCCTTGGGGCTGTGCCCACTGCCCTGGGGAGCCTGTTCAGTGCCAACCACCCTCTGGGGGAAGAACCTTTCCCTGAGATCCACCCTGAGCCTGCCCTGACACAGCTCCAGCCATTCCCTGGGGGCTGTCCCTGGTCCCCCCAGAGCAGAGCTCAGTCCTGCCCCTCCTCTGCCCCTCCTGAGGAAGCTGCAGACTCCTGGTGAGCTCTGCCTCAGTCTCCTCCATCTGAACAAGTCAAGTGCCCATACATCTAGTATGTCCTGCATCTGCTTCAAAACCACAGTAGTTCAGGTGTGGGATAAAAAGTAAAGGATTAAAATAAAAGTGGAAAGGGGGATGTGATTGAGCCATCTGAGGTAAGGGTGGCAAGTCAAAGTAAGTTGCAGTCACTGCTTTTGTGAGCCAGCTAGATTTAGAGCATGAACCTTCTACATATTTAACTTTTTTAAACAGCCTCAAAGATAAAAAGAGCCAAATTCAGGCATCAATTAATGCAACTCTGCCGCTGACCTTTGAGGCATTACTTGTCTGACAAAGGTATGATGACAATATTTGGATCCTTTGTGTTCTAGAAGCTAATTATTCTACTTCAAAGGGAGAGGTTAGGTGTGCCTGAACATGCCTGGAGCTGAGAAGGAAAAGGAGATTGGTGGCAGCCAGTCTGCACAGATGAAGCTTGGCATAGATCAGTCCCATAGAGAAGGTGAGGTGATGAATTCAAGGATAAGTACATAGACATCCTTACCCTGTGGAGGGGGGATCATATCAGTTTATTTCTTGCAGTAGTGAGAAACACCAAAACACATTAAGACCAAACAGTTTTTGTGACATTCTTTACTCTGCTATTGCTCTTCAGCTATGACATGTGTGAGAGCCCAAACATTGGCTCAAACACTCATTTGGGAGCATTTTTCTCATGAAGGTAACTATCAGTGTGATCAGTAGTTCAGCTGGACTCAATAGTTTGTTGTTCAAATAATGGAAAGGAAAAACCAGTGTGTATGTGTGGGGAACACCTTTATAAAATGCCTCTTTTGTGTATCTGTTTGCAGTTAAGGCAGTGTTGCTGCTGACAAAGTTGACTTGAATGGAACTTAATTTGAAAGTAGTAAGGACTAAATGAGACCAGTTTGCTGTAAATCCATAGATTCTGTGGCATTTGGAAAAAGAAGTGGTTCTTGTGGGTTAACAGGATAATAAAGAGAAATTCTTGGAGCTTATTCTTTTGTTTGGTCTTTGTCAGAACATTCTTTCACTTGATGTCAGTCATTTAAACAGGCATCAGGTCTTTGCACTTAGTCAGCTGCACAGATGTTCTCCCAGTTAGTCTCTGTCACCACTGACTGTCTTGTTGATCTTGCCACGACCCAAGTGTGGAAGTGAATGCTTTAGAAGCCTTATTTCTTCCTCTGCACCATACCTTGCAGTCACTGAGATTACACTTAAAGGGGGAAAAAAATATCTCAAATTGCCAAAGTAAAACTCACATTGATTTGTTTTGTGATTCTGAGTAAGAGTTAACTGCCAAAGATTCAAGAAAACAGTCCTACTTTGAAGGGTGAGAATAAAAGAAGCCAGAAGGTGTTGTGGTTTCTTCCTAAAATAGAAAAGAAATGGCTGGTGGATAAACAAGAGAGCGGGACAGTCTTGACAGGGAAGGATTGGGTCATTGTGGAATGGGTGATGTGCCCCTGACAAAAGGCACCAGTTGGGCAGAGCAGTCAGATTCAGACCAGGAGAGAGGCAAAAAAATTCTATGAAAGCTAATGACATTATTGACAAACTTATCACACGAATTTCAGAATAAGACTTGATGTGAATACAACTGAAATGACCAGCTGGTGCATTTGTAATCCTTGAACTGGTTGGTTTTATCCTCTTCCAAACTCTCTGGTGATTTTTCTTCTGTGGATTGTTTTTTCTTTGCAATCTCTATCTCGCTATAGGGTTCTCTATTCAAAGCAGAAAATGAAAGAGTAGAAAAAGGGAAACTGAACCATTTCACAAGAAATTTATTGCAGATAGCAATTTAGTAGACTCATTATCCCAGCATGAGGAAAATACAGCAGAATCCTAAGAAAACCAACACAATACAAATGCAGTGAATATACCCAGTCATTGAATAGACAATATCATAATTTCTCAGTTCAGGTTAATAAAGATCCCAATTCATTTTGCTGTAATAGAATGTATTAAGTAAATGTTAAGTGCTAATTAGTATCCTGCTATTGAAAAAGCAAGAAATAGATCACATGAGATGAGTTCAAACTGGTAGAAATTCTTAAGTTTCTGGACAATTGAGAATTCTCTAACTAAGGTATGGGCAGAAGCCTCAGTAGCAAAAAGGTTAAAAATGCTTGTAAGAATTTTCCAAGCAAGTCTAGTTACAAAAAGAAAACAGATTCACTGCAGAGCTGGTGGAGAAGGGCAGTTTTAAGTTTTCAATATATATTTTAAGACTGCAGCAAACAAACTAGAAAGGCAGTTTCAGCATTGCCAGTGCCATTAAGTTTTCTTCATTGCAGCAGTTTTAATGTATGCTGTTTCCTGATGGACTCTTTGTTGTATCCCCACTAAACACTTTTTTGAAATGCAAAGGCTCTCTTGTATGTGGATTCAACAGAGCTGGTCGAAACCAGTGAAAAGGCAGTAATTTTGTGGAACATATTCTGACTGTCTATGAAAATCAATAACACTTCAGACACTGCATTTAGATATATGCTCATCTCTGTGGTATATCTCAGCTTTTGGCTCAATGGGAGGTTTTTGTGCCATGGATGTGGAAGTCATGCAGTAAACTCTGCTGCCTTGAAGTGAATTGTATTTGTGAGCCAGCTCTGACAGCCTAACCTGGGCTGTCCCCACCACTGCAGAAACACTGATTCTAATTTAGAAGGTGAAGTGATAAGTAGTGCATCAATTTATCTTTAAAAGACGCATTTCATAGAATCGTAGAAGTGTTTGATCTGGAAAGGACCTTAAAGCTCATCCAGTCCCACCCCCTGCCATGGGCAGGGACACCTTCCACTAGCCCAGGGTACTCCAAGCCCCCTCCAACCTGGCCTTGGACACTTCAGGGATCCAGGGGCAGCCACAGCTTCTTTGGGCAACCAGTCTGTGAACAGTCTGAAAAGTGCCAAATAGATATCTTTGTGACACAGAAAGCAAGCTGGAGAAATGGAGTCTGATGTCTCATAGAACTTGACAGAGTAGGCAAAAAGTGGATGCTCTTACACAGTTCAATATGAAAAAGAATAGATGACCTTAATCCTTTCTCTGTCTAGAAGAAAAATGTGTTCTTATAATTAGTTATGTTAACTACTTACCAGAGTCACTTTGTGCCATCCAAAGACCTTGTAAACCTTTACTAAACTGAGCTATTGAAATACACTTTCAGATAGACTTCCTGTAATGGATTTGTATTTGTGCTGCTGATGCATTCAAGAGAAGTTATTGAGTCCTTCTGTGTCTCTTTACCCATTCATTCAAGTGGGGGAAACAGAAAGTGTTTTCCAGGGCTAATACTGTATTTTCTGTGAATATACTTTTATAAACTCATTAAAACTACTTTTTATGTCAATGCTACTCTTTGGGGATGAGACTTTAAAAAGTCTTGAGAACAGCAGGGAGAAAAATCAAGTCCATTTAGCAGTGCACCAGACTCAGTGTACAATAAAGTATGCATTAAGCACACGAAGAAAACTTGTACCAAATCAGATGCTTCAGCATGTGAGGTGGAGTTCTGTATGTGACATAAATGTGGGGAAACTTACTGTTGTCACTGAGCTGTTGCAGAATTAAGGATCTAATTTTAATTGAGTTTCCATGTAATGATGACTTCAACAGTAATTTACTAACTTTAATTAAAATACTTTCCAGCTAATCTTTGGACATTATCCCTTTAATTATAAAAGGCATCTGTTATATTAATAGCCTTGGAGATGGTCTTATTTGCTTTAAAATGTAGGTGCATGTACAATTAAACTTTTGCCATGTTTCACTGTGTTCTGGGCAGGATCAGTGACCATTACGCATTACAAGGTTTACAGAGCTGTGATAATGAAGCAAATTTGTGCTGAAAACCTGGACTTCAAGGGAGTATTAAAGCTCATTAATTTCATTAGCCGAATGTATCTTCTGCAACATAATTTTAAAGAAATCTTGCCATACCATGTGAGAGTACTGTGGCACTGCAGAATGGACCAATTTGTTTAATAAGTGTGACTTCATAGCAAATAAACATTTTCACATGATTAGTCTAATAGTGTGCTAAGACAGGATTTTCTTTCAAAGTCTGGCATTTTCTCTTTTGCATATTTCTTAACTGCACTCAGCAGTGACACGTTACATTCCGCATCATTAGGAGCTGGTAGAGTCTCCAGAAATGATACTGCTGGTACAGAGCAAGTGAAGCTCAGAGTTGCACAGAACAGGCTCAAGCGTGAGCAAAGCTGTAATCTGGGATGGGAGGACAAATCAAACTGATGTCTGAGGAGGCTGGAGTTGGTTGCTTTCAGCTCAGCTCTTGTCTTATTCTTGCAATTCTTTCAAGCTTCAGTTGTTGCCTTTTCTACGGGTATGAATCGGAAAAATCTGCTCTTTTGGGACTGCTGTTCTAGTTGTACATCTTTCTTCTGAGCTCTTTTATTTAGCTCTTTACTAATTCTTTTTTTTTTTTTTTCAGTAGCTGGGAAGGATACACTGGAGGAGAAAGGAAAGAAAAGCTGTTTCTTTTGCAGAGGGGGTTGGCAAAAGCTTGAAGGTGTGCAGTTTTAGAACAAGAGACATATTGAAGGTGTCAGAGGAGTTTGTGATGAGCAAGGGGAATTTTAGGAGTGAAGTGGGACTGAGCAAGGTTGACTTTGAGCTGTGTCTGTGTCAGTTCAGTGTGGGGTGGTGCAAACAGGACCCAGAGTTCTTGGAGGCAGAAGAACCCTCCTTTCCCGTGTTTGGGTGGGCAGATGATGTCATTCACACCTGTTTGGGTCAGCTTTAAATACCTTCCTGATCACTGTTTTGGGAGACCACCTACCAGGCACCCAACCAAAAGACAAACTCCCCTTCTTCCAATGGACCCATTTCCATACTGATACAATGGAAATCCTAAAATTAGGATTAGAAGGGGCCTCAGGGATCACCCAGTCCAACCTTTCCTGGGAGAAACAAATGTTGGTTTGCATTTTTGAGGGCCCTGTGCTGTGTTCTATAGGGTTGGCTCTGTCCAGGTACCAATTTGTGGTAGATCAGAGCTGACACCTCGTAAAGGCTGTCTCCATATTTAGGTGAGTGTGTGTTAGGCTTTGGTTGCCTTTTCAAGGGTTTCATGTCAACAACAAAAGACAGTTCTCTGCAAAATGTGGTTGTGGTTTCTGCTCTCAAAGAAGCAGCAGCCCAGGCTCCAACACTGGTTTCAGCATGCCACTGAAAGCAGTGTTATTGTCAAGAGGCTGGTAAAGGGTGTCAGAATTTATCCTGAGTCAGTCTCCTGGAGATGATGTAGCCTCAGCCACTTAAGCATTTTGGTTACCTAGCTATTATTCCAAGAAATACTTGATTTTCTACAATAACATGCTGTTGGTGATATCAGTGCTGCACTTAAGAACTGAAAATGTCTAAATATCCCTTCTGTGACAATACACTATTACACAAATATTTCCCCCTTTTCTCTTCTCTAATGTGAGATCTAAGTGTTGTGGGCCCTAAATTTAAAGAACCTCCATAACACAGCTAAATAACTAGAAGTACTTACCAGGAATTGTTGCCTTCATACCTTCCACATCATAATTGATTGTTTTATTTGCATTAAGAGCTAAAAACAAAGAAACACCATTTGCTAAAGTCAGAACACTTTAGTCTGAAAGGGATGTGTCTCACAGTGAGCATAGTCCAAAGGATCAGTGTTTTGCTGTTAGTTGAAGAACTTTACTGCACCCACTCAATAATTTACTAAAAATTCCCCCACAAATAAACATTACTCTTTACTTTTAGAGAAGTCCCATATTTGTTTCTGTGCTGAAGGAAGTAATTTAAATAACGACTTGATCATTATAATGATCATAATTCATCATAAAATTGGTTTAGCTAATATTAACTCTGAGCCTCCTTCCGTAGCTCTTGCTCCTCTGGAGTAAGAACCTTCTGTACAGAACCTTCTGTACAGTCTGAATTATGGTTTTGTTTCTGACAGGTCATTCTCCCTGCTGGTTTGTTCCTGTGGATTTACAGAGGTGTCCCTTTCCTTTTTGCATAGTCACTGTTCTTTCTTAATAGGCAGAAGCTCCAATAAGGAATTTGGGAGAGCCAGAGGTTTCTAAAATAGGGTAAAACTCAGGTTTGCGGTTATGAAAAATAAGTTTAAACGTGATTCCTTAAACATGAAACTTAATCCTTTCAAATAATGGCAGCACGTTTTCTCATAAAAATATAAACCTGTTATTTCTTCTGTCCCAGGAAGGATATTAAGACAGGGAAAGTGCAGCCCATATAATCTTCCTTAGTGTTGGTTATTCCCAAGCTCTCTGCATTCGTTGTACACTCAGCACAGCATCAGCTGTAGAAAAAAGGGCAAAGATCTTGACACACGTGTAAGGAGCAGCCAAACCCGAGATCAGGGAGGAAAACCTTCACCCAAAGCCAGGCTGGTACCTGCAGGGGTTCACTCAGAAGGCTGTTCTGAAATTTAGGTTCTTTCCTTAATCACTATCACGTGACACCAAGGGTTTTGTGTAAATCTTGTCTCCTGGCTGGGAAGGGGTTGCATTTCCATATGTTTTCACTGAACTGTGGTGTTTACCAGGTTTTGTTGGAGAGTAGGTTTTTTGGGTTTTTTTCCCCTCCTTTCCCTGATTTGTCTGCTTTAAGTGGCAAAGTAGCATCTCCCCTGATTTACACAGCCAAGAGAAATCCTCCACCAGAAAGCAATTGTTGTTAATTAGTATCACACTGCCTTAAAGAAGAGTTGTTGAGTCTTTTAATTTTGCATAGTTGATTTTATTTTAATGTCCCTGCAGACTGCTTTCTCCATGAAGTTTAGTGATGTTAATGATAGTAAAGTCATTTGCAATTACTGTGATACAACTTTGGTTAAGACAAGCTAAAAGGAGAATTGAGCTAGAAACTAGTGATCCTCTCCTTATTTAGTGGTTGCTTTTAATAATGTAATTTAGTTGAAGGGTATCTCTGAGATGCCTTGGGGTAGAAAGATAGATGTTTGGCTCAAATTAAATCAGTGGCCTGAACTTTGTGGCACAGACAATATTTCAGCATGGTAAAAACTGTGGGTCTGCTTCAGTTAAGTTGATTTGACCTCACTGGAGTCTTTCTGCTGCTTCCAAAGTGACTTCAAGTCCCATTATCTTCCATGGAAATATTCATCAAAGCCCTGATCTGTTTTGAATAGGAACCACTTGGCAGAAGAGAGAACATGTGCCACCCTCTCCCTCATGTTTTTTTAATTCTGTTTTTGAAGAGCATAACACTGCTTCTATTACAATGGCTCCAGTGCCAATGTTTTCATTATGAATAGTCGATACTCTGAGGGGGGAAAAAGGTGAAAATAGAAGGCAGCACATGCTACATTTGGATTTTTTTAATGTGCAAACCTTTTTCTAACTACAGAATGAAAAGACAGGCTTTCATCACGCTCTAGGTATTTGTAGAAATAATGTTGTCTGCACTTGCTGTGATAGGAGACCAAATAGAAGCCACTGAAAAACAAAAATAGACATTTTTTCAATCTTAATGCAAGGTGTTGTTAATGCCCCTACCCTTGATTATAATGTTTGTCCTACAATGCTGGTATTGAAATTGTAGCTGTGTGGTATCTTGCTAACTTGCTAATTGTTTTATCTCTAATGGAGTGTTACTTACTAGTCCTTGCTCTTGATCTTTTCAAAATTATTTATTTAAACACTCTCAAATGTAGTTCAAAACAGAATTAAGACAGATTTATTCTATTACTGATTAATTGCTCCACACTACTTCCAGTTTGCAACACAACTGTACATTCTATAGTGAGAATAACTTCTCATTCTTTCTGAATGTCTCACTTGCTCTCTGTGCCACCAGGTCCAACTTGTTGGTACTCACCATCATGAGACTGTGGGGTTTTTTTGTTTGTTTTAGTCATGGTCTAATCTGAGATAGCAGATGAAGTAATGTTATTCACGTAAAAAGGGCTCATGCCATTTTAAGTAACCAAGTTTTTGGCTGTTTCTGATATAGAACTGTTCTGTGACAGTTATCTTGCTTTTAGGATTTCCAGAGGTTTCAGTTTTATAAAAAACAGTCATTTAGTAGAGGTTTTTGCAGCAGGTTTAGTTGAATAGTTATTAGTTGCTTTAAAAATCATAGAATCGTGGAATCATAGATGACTTTGGGTTGGAAGGAACCTTAAAGATCATGAAGTTCCACCCCCTGCCATGGGCAGGGACACCTTCCACCAGCCCAGGTTGCTCCAAACCCTGTCCAACCTGGCCTTGGACTCTTCAGGGATACAGGGGCAGCCACAGCTTCTCTGGGCAACCTGTGCCAGCCAAGAAGTTCCTCCAAATATCCCATCTTAACTTACTCAGTCAGTGTGAAGCCATTCCCCTTCTCCTGTCACTCCAGGCCCTTGTTTATATCTTTGTTTGAAAATCTGTCTTGGTCTTGGAGCCTTGGAAAGCTAAAGGCACTGCCTTCTGTCTCTTTAAAAAGCAGAAATGGGACATTTGCCTTTGACTTCCAATTACACAGAGTTTTGAACAAACTGCATTCATATGTTCCTAATTTAGAAATGTCTTACAGTGTATATTTTAGAATGAAACTGTTTTTTGACAAGCAATCCTCCTGCAGGCATTAGCAAAAAAGTAGCAAAGCAGTAATTTTGTCATCTGGGCCACGTTGATAACAGACAGGATCAGCTGGACAACGGGGCATTATGTGCTGTGTTGTGCAGGAGGTGGATGTGGGATGGAGGCCTAAAGCAGAAAAACCAAACACTGACTACTGAAGGGACAGGCCATGAAATGAGAAGGGGACACTGGATGCTTAAAATTACATGGGTTCTTAGGAAGAAAAAACCCCAGAAGATGAAGGCCCTTGATTAAAAAAAATAGTGTGAAGATTTCAAGGTTATCTTGAGACCAAATATCTCTTGAGAATCCTGGGACAATACTCTGGGACAATGTTCTTTTCCTTTGAATTAGCTACCTGATCCCATCACTTTTTCCTTCCAAAGGTCCAGCAAGGCATCTAAAATCATTTGCGCTCCACTATTCTGAGCTGTATAAATATTTGATGACATAAAGTCCTGTGGGCACTGCAATAATTATACAAATTGTAATGCTAATCCTTGGTATCAATAATGCCTTTGGAGAAAATAGCATTATATACTTCACTCCCAGAGAATAATAACAATATTAACGCAGCGCTGACACTTGGCAGAGCTGCTTCCCCAGCCTGTGTTCACTTGGCAATTGGAATTGCAAAGAAGCATAGAAAGCAGACATTCCTGGCTGCAGTTCTGCTTCCAGAGTGGCAGAAAGAATTTGGCATTTAATGATATGCGAAGTGTTGTTCCTGTTTGATTGTAGTATACTATACATGCCTTGGAGCATGACTTAGAGTAATTTAACAACTGAAATAACAGGCATTTGGGAAGAAACTAATCTCATATGAAGGCAGATCACAGACACTAGGCTTGTTCATAAAAATGTTGCCTTGTCATGCTATGTGAAGTTGGATATCAAGCTAGCAAGAAGATGATGTGGGGGGCAACATCACTGAGTTCAGACTGGATGAGATCCACTTGAGAAAATGACATAATTACTGAGGTGTGAACACTGTCCTGACCTGCTCTGCAGCCCTGTATGAAAAGTCAGAGGTCTGTAGTTCTTCTTGATTTTTCTCTGATTTTCAGTTTGGACTCTAGCACAGGTTGCCCAGGGAGGTTGTGGACTCCCCATCCCTGGAAGTGTACAAGGCCAGGTTGGACAGGGCTTGGAGCAACCTGGTCTGCTGGAAGGTGCTCCTGCCCATGGCAGGGGTTTGAAATGAGATGAGCTTCAAGGTCCCTTCCAACCCAAACCATCCTGTGAGATTCTGTGAGATCACAGATTGGAAGGGCCCACAGGGGCTTGTCCACTCATCTGCTCCAGCAGGGCCATCCCAGAGCACATGGCACAGGATTGTGACCAAACAGTTCTGGAATATCCCCAGTGAGGGAGACTCCACACCCTCTCTGGTTTCTGTTCAGAGCTGGGTCACTGCCCAGCCAAGAAGTTCTTCCTCCTGTCCATCTGGAGCTTCCTGGGCATCAGTTCCTGCCTGTTCCTCTTGTGCCATTGCTGGGCCCCCCAGCAGAGCCTGGGCCATCCTCTGCCCCCTCCCTCAGTACTGTTGGGTCCATCCCCCCTGGGTATCCTGAGAACAACTTCGACAGGTTTGGTAGGAAAGACTTAGGCAAAAGTATCTCAGCCTTTTCCTCATGCCCTGACACTGCTGCCCTCTGCATCCAGCAGAAGATGGACACTTACCTGAGCCCTCCTTTTGTTGCCACTCTGTTTACACAAACAGTTTTTGTTGCCTTTAACTGCAGTTTCCAAATTTAGTTCCAGTTTGGCTTTGGCCCTTCCAGTTTTCTCCTTCCACAACCTAAAAACATCCTTGTAGTTCCAAAGTACTTTCTAGTGGTGATAACACCCTCTTTTGTTCCCTGAGATTCAGCCTATGTTCTCTGTTTAACCAGGCAGGTCTTTTTCCCCTGCCAAAATTACATGATGTAGCTCTAAATAATGATCTAAAATACCTACCTGTGAGATGCACATGTATCCTTACTTAATGCATAAGATAACTATATAAAATAGGGTGGAAATAATTTGGAAAAATCCATATAACCCAGCCTTCAATCAGTGGACTTTACAATTTCTTGATATGGATGTCTTGCTTAAAAAAACCCTACATACTTCCTAAATAAATTAAGAAATTGAGAACTAAGACTAAAAGTGGTATATTCTTGCCATTTCTGTGTTACTTTTCAGACTCCAGCATGTCTGATGATGCAATCTGACAAATGGAGTAGGAGATAGGTGTTATATCCTATTCTGAATTTTGTTACACTTGCCATTTTTGGTGAATATTAAGTTCTGTGTGACAGTTCACCTGAAACATTAGAATCCAATGGTATAATGAAATTCATAGTAGAACATGCCAATGCTCATTTGAGAGCTGTTTATCTTATTCCCTTCAGTTAAATGAAAAAGATCACTTAGGAAATGTTTTAGGTGAAATTATAGATTAGTGTTCTATGTGCTCATGCTTAAAATTGGGTTCAATTTCATCAGTGGTGGCCTATAAATCTGATATTTTAGAGGCTTTTTTTTTCCATGTTAGTTCTTCAAGTTCATTGTGTATCAGCAAGTGATCCTTCTTCTGCATTTTTAGCAACTAATCTCTGATCAAAGGAATATAAAAACCTAGACATCAAAAGTGCTTCTTAAGGGTTTACAAATCTCTGCTTTCTTCTGGATCACAGAAGGTGGCAGCTAGTCATGAGGATACTGCATTTTATTTTGGGGGAAGAAGTCTTCAACCACTTAAACAGTAACAGATCTAGTGTTAATTTGTATCCCTATATATTATATTAGCATTTCTATTTCTTCATCAGAGCCATCTGGAAGTTAGATGACAATAAAGACATTGAGTATAATTATAGTAATTCAAACCAAAAAAAACCCTGTTATTTCAGTAAAAATTAACATTGTTAAAAATTCTAGTCTGACTTTCAGTCACTGAAAAACACAGCAAAACTGACTAGTCTGAAAGACCAACAAAGCAAGTACAGCAGAGAAATCCATAAAAAGAAAGAAGACAATAAATGAGTCCACTAAACATCAGTGACTGAATGCTGGTCATCTCCCCCATTCCTAGTTTTTGTAGCAAACTTTTGCAGGACTTATTTCTTTAACTTAGTGTGTGGGTCTTTTATATTCATTATTCCTTTGTTGAGGAACTTTACCACTAGGAAAATATCTGAACATCCACACAGAGTGGTACATTTATCCAAGTTTTAGGCATGAGGGAGTGTGGCAACAGTGTGGGACTGTGTTTGTATGTGCTGCTAGGTGGGGGAAGGCAGTGGGACCCTCCAGAGTGGTGGTGTCCTGTTAATGAAAAAGCAAAGTGGCAGAAGAAAGCAGGAATCAAAAGACTCCCAGAATGGTTTGGGTTGGAAGGGACCTTAAAGATAATCCAATTCCACCCCCTGCCATGAGCAGGGACACCTTCCACTGTCCCAGGTTGCTCCAAGCCCCGTCCAACCTGGCCTTTGACACCTCCAGGGATCCAGGGGCAGCCACAGCTTCTCTGGGCAACCTGTGCCAGGGCCTGCCCACCCTCACAGAAAAGAATTTCTTCTCAATATCCCATCTAAACCTTCCCTCTGTTAGTTTGAAACCATTCCCCCTTGTCCTGTCACTCCAGCCCCTTGTCAATAGTCTCTCTGAATGTTTCTTGCAGGCCCCTTCAGGTAAATCTTAGGTTAATTGTGTGATGTGCACACAAATGTGCTGCCTTTGCTGTTAGAACCTCCAACAGGTCTCAGTGTTTTCAACCAGCTGTGCTTTCTTGAAGTTTTCCAGTGAAAATCCCCTACAATCCTATGTTTTCTGCCAAACTTACTGTGATGTTTTCTTGTGTGCTTTGCCATGGCACTCATCTCTAAAAGCTACCATCCATGTAACCAAAAAGAACACTTATTTCACAGGTCAGGTAAAATCTCAAGGTCTGTAAGACTCTGATCTCATCTCCTTTTAATTTACTCTGGATTTGCCAATTTCAACATTTGGGTACTCTTTTTTTTCCTCCTCCCTGCTCCCTACCATAGTACTATGTGCCAGATCCCTTGACACGAACACAGGGAAGAGTGTCCTGTGGTGCTGGTGGTTTGAAGAGGTTTGGTGGCTGTGTGTTCTCAGCGTGTAGGTGGTGGCACAGTTGAGTTGCCTCCATATGCAGTAGTAAACTTTATCCAAGATAACACTGGTTTAAACCAAACTGTGACAGGTCATCACTTCATACTCAGGGGAGCATAAATAATAAGGGAGACAGTAATGATGTATCTGGGAAGAGGATCTGCAGCCAAAACCTATGACCCCCTGCCATCTACTTGTATGGAGCACTGACAAAGATAACACACCATGTTTCTGTAGGAGACCTTGGGTTGGCCCAGATGTGCCAGGCATAGATATTTGGGAGGTCTGTGGAGTCCCCATAATTATCCAGTGTAATGGCATGGAATCCTGCATGAAGTAGCTATGTGGCTCTTCCCTTCTGATTGCTCATCCTGGACAGTGATGTTAAACTCCACATTGATCCGTATGGGAACTCAGCTGGACTAGCTCCAAATGCTTCTCAAAGTCCTACTGGTTCTCCCTACACTTTGATTTATCCAGGCATTTTCTAAAGGGCATTTTCAATCCCTAATGGATGCCATCAGTATTTTCAAATGAGGCACCTTTTATAACGTGGAAGGAGCTTGGAGAATAATTCCTGGTGAAGCAAACGTTGAGTGTTAGCTTTTTGTCGTTGCTGTGCAGAAAAATACAGTTTTGCTTGGGGTCGATAAGAGATTGAAAAGTGTGGGTAATAATAAAAGCTGAAGTGGGAGTTACTTTAATAATGGGATGTCATGTGTAAGCCTATAAAATAAACAGTAATTATCACATTTGAGAAACGACTCTGTTAGAATTCACATTGCTCTTGACAGCTTCATCTGTACATCAAGCCTTTCTGGAATATGCACTTTCTTGTTCTTAATGAGCAAACAAATGAAACAGGAATTCATACCCTGATAGAAGGTGTTGATTTCAACAAAACCTAAACAGAAAACTAGATAAAAGAGAGCCAGTACAGCAGCCTGCAGTTAGTTCTTCCTGACACATTTTGCTGTTACAGAATAAGATGAAAAAGCAGAGCCATAGTCTTATTATTGATGGTTTCCCTCCATCTTCTATATGGCACGTGTTGAAGGAAATGGGCTTTACCTATTGCATCAGAAAATCAGAAGTTTAAAGAGCAGTAGTGAAAATCAGAATAAAACTGTAGTTGTTGCAAAGACACGGTGATGTCTTATTATTGTGAATCCAAAAACTCAGGTATATAAAATTTGGAGGAAACAGTGAGTATTTGTGGTGGGTTTATTCTCTTCTCTCTGTGTCTCCACTCAGCCAACATTTAGGGAAAATTCCAACTGTATTTGTTCCTTGAGGAAATTTATTTCTTTATCTAATTTAACATAATATTAAAACTATAGATTTTTTCTAAATGCTCACAGCAAATGTGTCCAGGAAAATAATCTGTTTGCCATATCACTTTTATTTAATTATTTTTATTTTTTTTTGTTCAGCATTTATAATCGAATTTCCATATTTTTTGCATTCTTTGGGAAGATTGAAAGTGTAACACTCTTTCCAGCAATGGAAAAAGCTCTTGGTCTTATCAAAATGAACTTCATCAATACCTAATCCATAAGAACACAGTCCAAAGTGGATTCACTTTGGCAGTAAATAACATATTCTGGGTTACAAAGATAAAACTAACTTCAATAGATATTTAGAGATATGTAACTTATCTGCTACACCCTGTTTCTGAATTTAGGCTTTTGAGGCTTGGAGAGCCAGAGTCTGAATTGGGGTGTGTCAAGAAATAGGAAGAGTTCAATGAAGGGAAGTAAGGAGCAGAAAACAAGTTGCTGGATTCTCATTACACTGTCCCTTGGAAAGAGTTTTGTTGTGGTTTTAATTTTCTCCCTTTATTTGGGGCAATAAATTCACTAGTCTGGGAGCTGGAGGTGCTGTGTGTGAGGAGGATGTAGGGCACACACCCCACCCTATGCACGGATTGGCAAATCTGAATCACTGCATCACATGCTTGTTCTTAGTTTTTTTGTTTATTGCTGAAACATATTTTCAGTAAAAGGTGTTCGAATCACCGACTTCATTCCCAGGGAAGTTCACGGCAAAGCTATTGCTCTGGACATTAGCAGGATTAGAGGGTCTGTACAGTTTTATCTGGATGTAGCCTTGTGTCCGGAGGAGAAAGGGCAGACTCGCCGGTCCAACGCGTCAGATCAGAGGCTCGGTTTTCCAAAAGCACTCGAGGGGGTAGCTCCAAAGAGCAGGGGTAGCTCCAAAGAGCAGCGGCAGCACCGCCCCAGCTCTGCACGGTGGTTCGGGAGGAGCTGGGTGGGAGCGGGGCTCCCTCCCGCGAGGTGGCAGGGCGATCCCGGTTTCACCGCGGCGACTGGGGAACTGGAAGCGGCACAGTTTCATTCCAGAACCTGTTTGTCCTCCTGCTTCAGCACAACTTCTAATGCAGAGCTGCAAAGCGAGGGGAGGTTCATTTCAGCAGCCGGAGCTCAAGTGCCAGCGGGCCGGGCTGCAGCCCCAGTCAGCTGCAATCCCTGTGCAGAACCTCAGCCATTCGTTTTTCCCCACGGTACTGGCTGTTGGCACCCAGTTCCAGAGAGTGAGGTGCAGTCAGATGTTCCCACATCTGGGAATGTGGCACTGAGTGTTGATGGTGTGGGGAGAGAAGGGAGCGGGGCCAAGCAGTGCAGATGGAGTGAGGGGCTGTAAAACCCCAGGTGCATATTCCTGGGCGGGGTTTGAGCAATAGGGCTTTGTAGGGAAGAGCCATATCTGAAATCTAAAGAACTGGGGAGTTAATTTTCAGTTGTTCTTGGCTATTCAGCAAGCAGTTAGGGTTTCCTGTTGGCCCTGTTGCAGCTCTCAGGCACTTGAACAAGGTCTGCAGCTTCCTGTCGTGTTCCCCCAGAGAAGTGTTTTAACCAATGTGTCGGTGCCTTTATAAAACATTACTTTTGTTGTGGAGGTTTCCTTTGTGGTGATGATGCAAAAGAAAAACCCGATAAAGCTGGAGCAGGTTACACACAAGGAATAAAGGCTATAGGAGATTGATGTGCTGTGGAAGCCTGGAAGGGGCAATAACACAGGAATAAAAAAATTCCTCCTGAATGTATAGAGCAAATGGAATGATATTTTTTTTGTGGTTTGTGTCATCCCCCACTCCTACTTAAAGCTTTTTAATGTTCCGGAGAGCTAAATACAAAGGCAGAAATCAGAAGAAAATCAAGAGAGCAACTTGGCTGTGTTTTTGAAAGGGTGAAATGAGACAACAGGATGAATGTTAGGCCAGTGTCCCCAGTATGATACACACTGTGCTGTGTCCAAGTTCAACTCTATCAGCTTTAGAAAACGTCATAAGTGCAGAAACCCTTCCTAATTGTGGGGTGGGAGGAGCCTGGGATTTAAGTTCATTTTGTGCTGCTTTATTGTTGCATGAGAGTCTTTGCATTTTAGTCATGGAATAAGATCACTGCAAAAACTAGCTGTGATAAATCAGTGGTGACAGAGGACAGTGCAGCCCCAAACCCTAATGATCAGGAATATCTTGGCTAGTCCACACCATGCTAGGCAGTCAGACCTGGGCTCTGATGATGCATTCTTTTTATAGTTTGGCTTCTGTTCTCACTCCAGTCTAGAGCCAACTGGATCACAAAATGGGGAAACTCTGGTGGTGAGAGGCTGGACATGCCCCATCCCAGGAACTCCCTGGGCTGATCCCATGGCCTGGGCACCTGGGGAGGGGAATTCTGCCCCTCTGCCCCCTCAGGTGAGACCCCACCTGGAGCTCTGTGCTCAGTTCTGGTGCCCCCAGCATAAGAAGGACATGGAAATGTTGAGAAAGTCCAGAGGAGGCCACCAAGTTGATAAAGGGAGCTGGAGCACCTCCCCTGTGGAGACAGGATGGCAGAGTTGGGGCTGTTCAGCCTGGAGAAAGTTGTGTGGAGAATCACAGCACCTTCCACTGTGGGCAGGGGCTATAGAGAAGCTGGAGAGGGGCAGTTCATCAGGAACTGCAGTGACAGGACAAGGGGGAATGGCTTCCCACTGACAGAGAGTAGGGTTAGATGTGATATTGGGAAGAAATTGTTCCCTGTGAGGGTGGTGCAGGCCCTGGCACAGGTTGCCCAGAGAAGCTGTGGCTGCCCCATCCCTGGAAGTGTCCAAGGCCAGGTTGGATGGGCCTTGGAGCAACCTGGGCTAGTGGAAGGTGTCCCTGCCCATGGCAGGGGGTGGGACTGGATGATCTTTAAGGTCTCTTCCAACTCAAACCACTCTGGGATTCTATGGTTTTAATTTCAGTGAAATACACTTATTTTCCAAATGTCTTCTTTTCAGCTCTTCCCAAATAATGAAAACAACTTGCTATGGTGTTAGCATTTATTTTCAGTTAATGCAATGCTACTCTTTGCTTCCCTGTTTATAAAAGCAAGGATCATCCCATATGGGGTAGAGCTATAGCTCTGCAGTAAATTTTACCTGAATTCAGAAACCCCTGGGAGTTAGTTTGCATTTGAAGTAGAGGTGCTAGCTTTTGCTGTTAAAAATTAACATTCAGAGATGTAAGTCTTATTTACCAATGTCCTGCTGTGTTGAGAATAACATTAATATACGACATAGCTTCAACTAAGCTAAGATTTCTATCTTGTAATTATATTTTTTCCACCTGAATTTTTCTGTCCCTCACCGAGAAAATGCTTTGTATTATACAAAGGAGTTTAAAAAGCCACAAACTGATCTGGATTTGTGGTGCATAATTTCTAGTCATTTTTATGTATATTAATGTTAAATCATGTTCTTGATTTCCATAAATGACCCACATAACATGCCAGATTTCTTCCACGCTTTAAACAGCCCTAGGTTTTGATGAACAAAAATTGATAGGTATGAGAGGAACAAAAGAATACTGATGACACATAATGTTAGCCTTGATCTAAAGTTGTGAACTTGTCAGATGGTCTGCCAAAAAATTGATTATTTTCTAAAAGTTTGAAATATGGCTGAGAAGCGTGCTGGCCATTATTCAAAGCCTTTAATTTATTACATTGATGCTGTTAGACAAGTGATAATCATAGGCTTTAATTTCCTGCAGAATTGGGCATAGGTGTAGAATGCTTTATATCACTTAACATGCAAAAAACCCCTCAGAGCAGAGAATGGAATTTATATCCGTGTCACTGTAGGTTGTCTAATCTGACACAGATTGATATTAATACTCTATATAAAATTGGAATTTTCCTAGACCTGTGGTGTTTTGCTGCAGGCCTGATGTTCACACTTCCAGGAAAATGTCTATATGCAATTTTATGTCCATCTTTAGTAATATACAATCTGTAGCATTTTGTTTCATGAGATGTCCTATAATTTTCTTCTGACTTTGTAATACTCTTGCTCTTTATTCTTCCTGGATTGTTGAGATCTCCAGAAGGTTGTGCATAAGTCATAAACTTATTGATTCCATTGTCTCTTTCTGCAGTTAAGCAGCCTGAACCCATAGTACCTGTTAGCAGTGTGACAGTTCTCCAACACACATAACTGTTTTGAGTAAGCACATTTTTGATATAGGTTTTTAGGGGTTTTTACTTGAGTGTTTTTGTTTCCTTTTGCAAGAGATAGAAAGAAGGTACAAATAACTAAAGAACTGCATGAAAAAAGTGTGTTCTGCAGGGCATGGCTCCCCTGGGACCCTGAGCAGGGAGCCTGAGCAGCTCAATGACACTGATATTCTCTGGGACTTCACAATATGGTAATTTTGCTCAGCTACTTATAGGTTTGCAGAAACAAGAGATTTCCAAAGGTTTGGTTTTTTTGAGGTTTTTTTTGTTTGTTGGTTGGTTGGTTGTTTTTTGGGTTTTTTTCAGGCTCTTGTGAAAAATATTTCCTGCAAAATGTTCCCATCATAACTCTGCCTTACCTTAAAGCAGCTGGTTCCGTCTGCAGGTTTACAGGAAACTTTGTATTTCCTTCCTGACGTTTTTTTATTAAACACTCTAAGAATATTTCACAAAAGGTGCCATTTCAGCCTGGAGAATAGAAGGCTTTCCTAATTGCAGCCTTCCAGTGCCTGAAGGGAGCCTGCAAGAAAGATGGAGAGAGATTATTTCCAAGGGCCTGGAGTGACAGGACAAGTGGGAATGGCTTCTCACTGACAGAGGGCTGGGTTAGATCGGATATAGGAAGATATGAAGATGGTTATATGAAGATTGCACAGGTTGCCCAGAGAAGCTGTGGCTGCCCCTGGATCCCTGGAAGTGTCCAAGGCCAGGTTGGAGGGCTTGGAGCAACCTGTGCTGGTGGAAGCTGTCCCTGCCCATGGCAGGGGTGGAATGAGAGGAGCCTTCAAGTCCCTTCCAACCCAAACCACTCTGGGATTCTAATGGTTTCATGGTCTTTAATTTATATTACTCAAGAGTCTGACATAATATTCAGAGGTCTAAATGATCTAAAACATTTTCCTATTTAATATATTTTTTTGTTGAACTAAGAGTATAGAAGGATCTGGCTAACTTCATGTTGTAGAAAAGAAGAGGTTATGTCTATTTGTAAGTAAAAGCTAATGTTTTGCATTTTAACAGGGAAGGAAATGAACAGTGGCACTAAAACCACATCTGCCAGAGCAGAGCCTGGTGGCAAAAGTTACTTCTTGTTACTGCTGTGACAGTATCCAGATGTCACACAGTTAGGGGCGTTTGCTAAAATCTTTTTGAAGTAGCAACACCTGTGACCGTCAAAAGTGATAAATATTAGATAATAAAATGCATTCCTGGTAGGTGTGCCGTGTAGCCTATGCAGTTAATGATAGAGCAGTCAAATTCCACGCACTCCCCTTCAAAACGCTTGCTTGCCTCTTTTTATTCCTATTTATATAGCACTTCTCCCTTGGCTGAATCTTTGACAGTCTCTTACTTTACTTTTTATGCAGCTGTTTTATATATATGTGTATATTATTGCGTGGTTTCCCATTTACTTTTGTGCTTTGAGTAGGTTTTTTTTTGGTGTTTTTTTTTGTTTGTTGTGTGTTTTTGTTTTGTTTTGTTTTATTTTTATTATTTTTAAATTGATATTCTGCTGGACTTAAGTTCGAACGTCTGTAGTTTTAGATCCAATTAACCAAGCAGAATTGAGGGTGCATCTCTCTGTACACCTTAAGACCGTAAGCACATTCCCTTAAGGTCTGCTGGGTGTTGCCCCATTAAAAGTGAAGAAATTGGATACAATGGACACATTGCCATGATCTGCTTTTAAGGAAAAACACCTGAAATATTATTCTCTGGCTTTGAAATATTATTCTGCAGTCTTTGCTTTCCTCAGTTCCAGTGAATCTGGAGTAGAGTTTGAGGCTCTTGTGGAAACAGAACCTCCAGCATGCTTGAGTTCTTTATTCATTTAACTCAGAATATTGCCTCACCTAAAGCAAAAAAGCATTTATTTTGCAATGGACCATAAAAGCTTGACCACTTGTAACCCCTGTGCCTGGAGAGTTGACTGGTGCTATTGCTTTGAAGCCTCTGGCAATTCCCCCTGTTCTCCAAAACAACAAAGAGGAGAGTACAACACTCTCCTATTGCCATGGAAAAGGATGTTGTCTGCTCTGACTGCTTTCAAACGTGCATTTTCAATTCCAAAAGGATATTTAAGGTATCCTCTGAGTATCTGAATTTAGGTGTAAATGCACACAATTCTGCATTTCAGGGGGAAAAATTATGATTACGCTTCTAGTTCTTGAATAAAAATGAAATGACACAACTCCCTGCTGTATCAAAATCCCCTGTTTCTGTTTGATACATCAAGAATGACCTCTGGGGTTGCTGTTCTGCTTCTCAAGGGGATTCTGTCTCTGCTCTTCTGGCGGGACTCCAGGTTTGGATGACAATTTCAAGGTTACAGTTTGTTTATTTTTTTTATCCAGAGACAGGGGAGATCAATCCTAATCTATAGAGAGACTGAATCTCAAATGCCAGAGTGCCAAAGGCTTGACCCTTGGAAGTGCTGAGCACTCCTTGCAGGCTGTTGTGTGGCATTTGGCACCTCAGGGGGTCAGCCTCCCCACTACCATCCCCTCCTGTGCCCTGAGGACTGAATTAGTCTCTTGACTTTGCTTTCACACCAGAGGATTTTCTTCCAGTTTCTATTGATGTCATTGAATTCTGTCTTTCCAAGTAAAGTGGATAGTGGCATTTACTAATTTCGCTCTCAAAGGTATTATTTGAGCCTCACTGGTTGTTTTTCTTTTATTCTCAGACTGTTTTCCAGCAGTCTCCTCTGCTCTTGCACCCTGTGATCCTTTTGTTTCCTGAGTTAGCTCAGAAATGCGAGAAGCCAGGTTCCTGGTTCAGGCAGCAACATCCTTTTTTAGGAACTAACCTTTGGTCTTTGATGGACTTGAGGCAATGCTGTTCTGGTGTTGTTTGCAACAGCAAAGAGAGACACAGGAAAACTGTTTCAATTCTTTTTGCTTCACGTGCATCCTAAAGACATCTCCCTGTGGTCCCTGAAGTGGAAGTATCCCTGCCTGTCCCTGGTGCTCTGTGACCTTTAGCAGTCCCAGAAGGAGGCTCGGGGCTGGTGACAGTAGGGAGATGTCAGCAGACTGCAGAACCTGAGTGAAAAAATCCCAGCGCAGCACTTCTCCAGGATGACTGAAATCCTATTTATGGAGACGATAACATCATAACCTTTTAATTTTCCCTTCTATTTTCTTCCCTGGTGACAGATTGACAAGCCTAGAGGATGAAGGTGTCTATTCATAGCTCAGGTTTGGCGTGGGCAGCAGCGCCGAGCATTTCTCACTCCTGACCTCGGGAGGCTCCTCCTGAGCCCCAGGAGTCGGTCCAGGGTCCTTCTCCTCCCTCAGAGTGCCCACCTGACTGGTGCTCAGAGCCAGTGCACGAGTGTTCCTACAGAGTGAACAGCTCCCCACCAGGCACTGCATTGATCACTAAACCAGCCGAGCTGTTCAGAGCCTGCAGTTCCAAACAACCATCTCATTTCCTGCCCCAGCCAGGTTTTTTTCTTCTGTCTCCAATCTTTTGTGCTCTTAAGCACTGCTCCCACTTCAGATGGCCTAATTAAAATCTAAGAGCAAAACGTGGGTCTCCTCTTATGCAAAATTACTTTTAGTATTACTGGTGTGGTAAAAGAAATGGATAAGATCATATGGAATCGGTTTGCAAGTCGTTTATTTAATGTTTGTTTACAGGTTATAATGCAGGTTAAGAAAAACACATGCCACAAATTAAAATTTTCAGGGTTTTTTTTCTTTTTGATAAATAATTGCCCTTTTCTGAATCCTTATTTCCAGTGCTGATGGTAGTACTGCCTCCATTTGTTGTACGTGAAAGACACCACTTTTTGATAATGAAGATATTAGTCATACAATTACCAGAATTGCTGCTTCTGAGTGTTTTATTTTAAAAGAAGTTGGGGGGCCTTGCAGCAAATATGCAAGAGATTGTGCACAAAGAGAATGATTGTGCTGTCCCTGCTCTTGCTCGTGTGAATTCTCATCCACTGCCTCTGAGAATGAATGGCAATAAAGAATAACCAGAACCAAGATAGGATAATATCTAATAATTTCCTGCATGGACAAAGAAAGTTTTAGGGTGACTTTAATGATATGATACTTTATATTAATTTAAAAATCCTCGACTTCAAAATATTCTCGTGGCCTCCACTCTCAGCCCACACAAACCTGCTAAGACAAAGTTCCTTTCCAGGCTAGAAAGAGCCATCAGTCAGCAGCACACAATAGATATCAAAGACATCACAGTTCTAAAGGTATCATTAATACCAATGCAGAACAAAGTGCACAGCAGCTTTTCATACCTTGCCTGAAAGAAAACCACACAGTAAATCCCACTTTGCCTGGCTGGGAAGGAGGAAGGGATGCGTGCACTCTAAGATTTCTCAGAGATGAGCACAAATTACGTCTGGTCAGACAGCGTTACTTGGCTTTGTAATTTGCTTGTGGATCACTCCAGCTATTCCTTTAGGAAATAAAGCATTATACTGTCAGTCTTCAAAAATATGTATTGTTAACATTAGCTTTGCTTTGCATTAAACATTTAAATTATATATGAGGCAACTCAGGGGAAGGGTGTGCACTGAACTGTGGTGTGGAGACTAAAAGTCTGTCTGGAGGCACTTTACCAGAGCGCTCTGTGTGAAGGCCATCCCCCTGTCCAAGCCTGTCTGGGCTGAACGGGAAAGGAGATGATGAATCCTATCTTACTGCAAATGACAGCAGTCGCTGACTTTTCAGGAGAGATCTTGTGATGTCCTGAAGGTTTGCAGACCTCTGTGGTGAAGGCACACGTGCACATCGGCCCCTCTGTGTGCTGGTTATGAGGCTGTGGGGTCAGAACCCCTGGGCAGGATGGTGGGAGTCACCCACCCACCCTGGAGTGAAAAGGAAAGGCAGAATTGCCATGGGAAGGCATCCTCAGCTGGGTGGTTCCCACTGTCCCTGTCAGCCCAACCAACACAGAAGGAGGGTGTGGCAGGGGGTCCTTTTCGAGCATGGCATGTCACTGAGACATGCACCCAGGGGAAATCCTGGTGGGGACACGGCTGAGAAGTGGTTGCCAGGGAATTTTCAGCATTCCCTTCACTGTGCTTGGTTGTACCTGTGCCTAGGAAGATTGCCTTGCCTCAGTGATCCATTTGGAACCATGATACATATTTTATTTCTTATTTGTCCTACAAATTAAACTTTCTGTTTGTAAGCAAAGTGTCACTTTTCAATAGTCAGTACCTTGCCAGTCAGAAATAGATGCCTTATTTATGGAAACTTTAAAGCAAAGTAAAACATAACAGTAGTGGAAGCTTGAGTGTTATTTCTACTGCCTTTTGAGCCTTAGTTAAATGAAGTGATAGGAGATGACACTGCCTTTTTTTTTTTTTTTTTTTTTTTTTTTTTTTGGCAACTTTTCCAAACAAACAATCTCCTGGAAATAAGGTATGACATTATTAGGAAGGTACTGAAGTGAAAGCTCAGTGCTTGTTTGCTTTGTAGCATTGTTTTACTTGTGCACTGAGAAGAAAAGAATATTGTAGCAGTGTGAGTGGCAGCTTTACATAATGGAATATGTGTTTATCCCTGGTTATATTTGCAGCATCATGAGTGTTAATTAGAAGACTCCAGTGCAGTCCTAGCTGCCACATGTAAATAAAGCTTACCTAGTTCTAGCTGAGTTATCCCCTTGTGTAAACAAGCAAACCAAACTTAGTTCAAGCTTTTTGATAATTCTCAAGAATATTTTTCACTAAGATTTGATTCATATGATTCTTTAATATTCTGCAGTGCATAATGGCAGCACTCCTGCCAGCAACCCTATGCACCTGTCCACCAAAAAATAACATTTCTGTAATTACAGTATGGCTGATGAGGGATAGAAGAGTGGGAAATAGGGAGGGACTGGGAAGAAAATCATAGCAACAAAACACACAATCTACAGAAGACAAAAGAATATTCCAAAAATAAACAGGAACTTGTGGGGATTACATCAGATTAAGTGTTACTCTGGTAAACAGAGAGAATGGCTTAACTACAAAAAGCACAGTAGTTGAATAGAGAGGGCTTTTTATTTTTGTGTGCTTGTAAATCAAGAGGACTTCCACTAAAGCATCATTAAATTGTAGCCTCTGATAGGTGTGAAATGCTGATGAGTTAGACTTGGTTTATTACTGTTGGCCACTTGGTTTTAACCAGTGTTTCTGTGCATGTAACGTAATGTCAGCTTTCACTGCAAAGCTGGGACAGGCAGGTTACCTGGCTGTGGGCTCTGCACCTACAGCCAAGGCACAGAGAAACAAGTGGAGTGCCCTGAAGAGACAGAGATGTTACTTGGAAGAGCCATAAATGTGGGGGCACATTGAAAGTTTTGGGGGTGTGCTAGAAAAAGAAATTTCTTTCTGGCAGGGCTGCAACGTTGTGGGTTAAACTGTTACCTGGCCTTTGGTTTGATTCAGAAGCTTTGGGCTGCAGCCCTTCTACTGTTTGTAGAATAATTAAAACAGGCTAAGAGAGAATAAGCTGAGACAAATTAATGGCAAGGAAAGAGTCTGTGACATCAGTATGTGGATGATGGGGGGGTTGTTTCCCTTTCAAATCCTTTACCCCCCAATTCTTTGCAATCAAACTGACCCTTTCTCTTGTTTGCAAGGTGTGGACTCCCTGAGGATTTCCCGAATTTCCAACTGTTACTGTCACACCTGTGCTCTGCCAGTGACAGCAAGGGGGGGACTCATCCCTGTAGGCCAGAAACTGGTCTTTGAACACCTTTTGATGGGGTTAGATGCTAAATGGAATGCTACAAACACGGGTGGTGACAAGCTTCCTTTGTGCCAGCTTAACTCAGCTCTTCAGCACAGACAGAGCCAAGCTAGGCCTAGAAAATGAGAATAACTGAAGAAAAATGCTTAGCAAAGATGCAGCCCTCACCAGCCCATCCAGGCAGGGAGCTGAGGCTTGTGGAAGTACAGGTTGTTCTGTCCTGAGAGCTGACCTTGAGTTGAAGAGGTAACATATGGTTCCCTTCTCCTTTTTATGTAGTTCCAGGGCTATCCAAAACAAATACCTCTTCTTTTTTCTTTTTCTTTCATATCTTAAAGGCATTTTACTAATGTAATAGATAAAAAAGAAATATGTTAAATAAAAACATTTATTGGAGGGCATAATTTTAAATATTTAATGCTATAATTAAGTCTTATTAATGTAATGGTCTTTATTCTTCAGTTTAAAAATTCACAAGGTTAATTTCCCTTTCATCTTTATTACACAATGTTTGCCACAATTATTTGTTATATAGTCTTATAAATATTTGATGAATATTAGAGATTTTAATTTAAATACAAATATGGGTTGTTTTTTACCACAGTGTTACTCCAGTGTTAGGCTGGAATTAGTGAAATTAGCACAGTAGTGAATCAGGCCCTGATATTCCTTCAGTTATTCCACAGCTGGAATAACTAATTGAGTAATTAATGGAGAACATGCCTTTTACTCCTGTCTCTTTACTTCTAAGGACTTGCAAAGAAGCTGAGGATCAACAAGTAGCAGAACTATTACTCACACCCTTTTCATGCTGTTTCCTCCTGGGGACATTATTTGCACCATCTTAGTCTCAGATACTTCTTCACTTGATTTTACTACATTTGGCAATAAAAACCACCTATCAAAGTTTGTAAATTAATGTTGAATATATTTCAGAAGGTATTTACTTGATTCCCTAAGCTGGGCATTAAAAATATGTAATTTGAGTAAAATGGTCCTTCCTCTATATACTCTGCCATTTTAGCTCCTTACTAAAAAAAAAAAGTCCTTCAGTTCTAAGTCCTGTGGATTTAAATGGTTTATATTCTCCTTCATTACCTATATGCATATGCATATACACCAGAAATATTTTTAGGGGAAATGGATGCTTTCTTTTACCACAGCATGACCTTTTTTTTTTTTAAGATCAGTCTGCCAAACTACAATGTCAGCAGTTGCTGAAAAATCCCTCTATGGGCAATATGTTGACTTACCTTCTTAATTAAATGAAGAAACAAACCAGAAATCTCTGGAGAAAAGTACTTTGAAATAAGCACATACTCCTAATCTGTCACTGCACTCAGAACGGCAAAACAAACAGGACTTGAGCTTGCAGCCAAATTTCAGCTCGTGCTGCCATTAGATTTGGGTTATGAGGTGTGCAAAAATACCTTTTGGGGAGTTTCTTCAGGTGGTATCTGCTGGAACCTGAGACTTGTGCTACTTTTCCTTTTATCAGTAACCACAGGTACCATTGGATTTGTTGTCTGCTGTCACTGTCACCTTCACGTGGACCTGAGTCATGGTATTGCTGCTCTAGTGAAGGAGGGCAGCACGTGGGCTAAAGTGAGATCTGTTTTGTTCAGAACAGAGGTAGCAGAATGCTGTCAGGGTGGAAGTCATCCATTTTATAGCAGGAAGCTCCCCTTGCCACTGAGTGGCTTTTCCCTTTCCCTGTGTGCTGCTGGTATCCAGAGCAGGCTATCAGCTCTGCTGGAACAGCAGCTCTCTCTCATCGCTGTAACGAGGAGGGCTGAACACATCTGGATGGGTTTACTCACATCTGATGGTAATGAATGCAGGTTGTTTTCCCAAATCACTGCCAAGCCCTATCTAGCCCCTAAAAACGTGTACATCAGTTCTGTACTTGCTCTGAAGTGTGAGGGCATTGTTTCTGGAATAAATGTAGTTGTTACATTACTGCCACCACGTTGCCTGGGTGCAGTGTGGCTGTTAAAATAGATCAAAATAGGCCATTAAGTGTTACAAAAGTGTGGATTGGCAAAGTGTGATGCTTAGCTCTCTGTTCTGTAGCCTCCTATGCACGTTTAAGCTGTGCTAGAACAGTATGTTCTCTGCAGAAGGCAGGAGGTACGAAAATTACCCTTCCAAAAAGCCGACCTGCCAAGAAGGGAAGCAAACTGACAAACAGGAAGCAATCCTGTGGGCTTCTCACTTGGAAACCACAGCCCTACGACCACAACCCCAGCTCAGAGACAGCAGTGATGACTCTTTGCACTTATAGGAAGTCCTACTGATTTTACAACTCATAAAAAATTCAGTTCTCTCACCTTGCAGCATATCCCTGTTACAGGCAACCATTTCATCTCTCCTGGGACCCACCCATCCCTCTTACCTCAGCTTTCAGAAGTCCATTAAAACTCTGGTTTATGTAGGGTATGTTTAAGCTCGCTATTACCTTGGAATTTTATGGTAAATCCTGCTTGAAAGTGAGTACTTGGCTCTGAAGTCAGGCCACAATGAAATGAAGGATGGAGGGGAAAACTCCTCAATGGTTCTCCCAGAATTAACTCATTTGTGCAGTGGAGAAAGTCAGGTGGGTAACTCAAGTGTTGCCTTCTTTTTAAAAATGGGGGAGCCCCTTAGAAATAGGATTAAGTTAAACAACCACCCCTTGCAGGTACACGTAGTGATATTTTTTCATTCTTTGTTCCTGGAGCTTCACTTGGTGATTTTACCTCTTCAGTCTTTGATCTCCCAACATCTTCTCTCTTCTCCTCCTCCTGCTGTCCTCTATCTGTCGTCAGGAAGCTGCTCCCACTGACAGACCTGACTCCATTTATCCAGCCAAGGGATGGCAGAATTTTGACCAACAGGGCACATCAGTCCTGCTGGAAAGGACAGATGAGAACACACAGAGCTTGTTACATGTGTGCCTCAGTCATCAGATTCATCTAGAATTGCCTGTTTTCTAAACTGGGGACAAAAAGTCCTGTTAAAAAACTCTGCAAGCATAATCAGGGGGTTTGTTGTTAAATCTCGTTCTAGGGTCATGCTTTGTTGATGAATATGTTAATTTTCTTTATCAGAGGGAAGGCTTGTTTTGATTCTGATAACACTGAAAACTGTTTGTACCTTGACATTTGCAAAATGCCCAGAAGAATTATTGGGCTTTATTTAACTAATACCTCTGAGAATAAAACCTTGACAGCAACAGGGGTGATTTGATTTTCCATAGAGGAGATAATTCATTTATAGCCACACGATTAATGCAGCGAACATTAAATTTCTCTTTCCTCTGGAAGAAAAGCAGAGTTGCACATTACTTTGGGATTTAGAAGAGCGGCTGTTAGGGAAAAAAAAGGGAAAAAATATTTTAACCTGCTTAATTACTGCACACTAGAGGGCACTTGAGGTAGAGCAAACAATATTTGCACAGCTACTGCAACCGATCCCGTTATCGACACTCACAAAGTGCAGTGAAAACTAACAGCAAAAGATTAACTTTCCAAATTGCATCCTGTACAATTTGTACCCTTTTGCACATTAATATGCAAAAAAAAAAAAAAAAAGAGGTTGAACTCCTTGCTGGATATAATTTTCTTTTGTCTTCATCCTAGGGTTTGATGCACAAAAGGACTAATTGTTTTTCTAATAGCCAACCTGACAGCAACTAGTCAAAATTGCAAATAGTGCCCAAGGAGTAACAAAACCTGATAATGTGTTGTTATTTTTATGCTCTCCATAATATCATTGGTGCAAATGGTACACAAAAGAGTAGTTGGGGGTTTTATATTTTACAATCTCTAGAGAGTGAAAGGGGCCCAGAACTACTTATGTTTTATAGTACGAAATGGAGTGATTTGGGGATGGGAAAAGGATGAGTTAAGGCCCCACAAGCCCTGTGCTGCTGTTGGGTTAAACCTTCTGTTTGACTGTCCTTAGGCTGAAAGAGGAATTTCAGTGGTTATGAGGATGTGTCTGTCCTGTCAAAGCTAGAGTAACATAGTCAAAATCAGTACATCTGTTTCTTCTCATGTGTGCAGTAACAAGGGACTGGATTTACATTAGGTGTCTTTCTCAGAGGGCCAGATTGGAAAGCAAGTATTTTTGGGTGGTTGAGAATCACTTTTGTCACTTATGGCTGCTGCTGCTTTGTGGGCTGCTCTTCCTTCAGTGGGGCTTTCCAAGCTTTCTGTTCCAGTGTTGGATATTGGAATTTTAACCTCTGCAAATCCCTCACTTGAGTTTCTCAGTGTCCCTATCCTTCCCTGTTAAAATGTAAACTGGAATTGCTTTCAGAGGGGAAAAAAACCACCCAAACCTACCCCAAACCATATACCTTTGTCTCACAGGCTGCTTGTATCATTTCCTTTGTTTTAATCTACAGCATCAGTTGTAAGCATTATATAATGGATTTTTTTTCAAGTTACAGATGTTTTCAGTGACTTCCCAAACACAGGAGATCATTATTTTTCCTGATAACCAACTTGTGATAACTGTATAGAAGCAGGTTTTAAAGGTTGCAAGACGGTGATAAGAACCCATGTTCTAAAGGTAATTATGTCTCTGTGCTGGCAGAGGGAGCTGATAAAAGCACATATTTTATTCAGAAATGTTCTGGATTTAAGATAAATCTTGTTTCTTCTTAGTTTATGGAATGTGAATTCTAGCATGCAAAGCAAATTAAATTTAGGAATAATCCCTCTCATGATCTGAGCAAAAGGTGCAAACGATGCAGAGTGTTTGGGTATCACCTGAGAAAACAGCTCTGATTTTATTTAAAGCTTTAACAGAATAATAGCAGGTGACACCACTATTCTGTAAACTTCCTTTAGTAACTTTCAGATCAGTTATTAATTTCTTATTAATAATATTGCTTTGAAGTGGCAATGTAGTGGTAATCCCTGTAAGCAAAGGTAGCTTGTAGTAAAGTCATTTATCTTGATCAAGCAAGTCACACTGGACCCATTAATTTTGGATCAGGCCTTATTTTGTGTATTAAAAACTGAAATCAGCTGCTGGTGCTTTGAGGGAAATATCTGAGTGCTAGGTGATCTGATGGAATACAACCTGAACGGGAGGAATTAGAGCAGTGCTTTCTTTTCCCTCCCCACCCCTTTCAAGTCCTGGCGTTGGCATTGTAATTGAAATGAGATGACGCCGAGCACTGACATCAGCAGCAGCCCTGCTAAGGCTGTGCTGTGATTGAGTTACCCCTGAAGAGCTCATTTCAAGTCACTCCTATTGAATATTTTTAAGCACTAAGGTCTAAATTCTCTGTCTTCTCAAAACAGTTCATTGCACTGCTGAGGAACAAAGAATTAGATGATGGTCAACAACTGTTTTCCCAAAAACATAAAAGCGAGAAAAGATGGTTGAATTCCATCGTGCCACATACTTTAGGTGATAGATATTTCCTGTCTTATATGAAAGGGAAGTCACATTGGGGTTTTAATCCTTCTTGCTCATAAAAGCAAAGAAATTTGGAAGAAAATCTCCAGGTTCTTGTCCAAGCAGAGGTTAATTTTTTTCCCCATTGTCAATCACAACCAGTCAAAAAAAACCTAAAAAAACCACAACAATCCCCAAAAGCACCAATAACAACAAAGTAACAACCTGAAACAAACCAAAAGAAGGAACCAAATAAGATGAAAAATAACCCCAAAATAACAAAGCCAACAACCAACTCATCCCACAAACTGATATACTTTTTGAATATTCTGGTTTGTTGGGTTTTTTTCCTGATCAGAAAATTTAATATGAAAATTGCATTCCAGTTTGGTCCAGAATGCATTCAGTCATATGCATTTTGCAGATAACATTTGTTCTTCAGTACAGTTATTAAACTAAAAATCTTCATCCCATTTCAATTGGAGTCTGAGCTGCTTTTTACTTAAAAAATGAAATGGTAGAGGAATAATCTTCCTTTTAATATTTATTTAAGAGGAAACAATTTTTTAGCCAGCATATTCATCAGTGTTATGCAATAGTATGTGTATATATATCTCACTATGGTACATATAATCAAATCATTTCATTTGGATAGGATGCAGAAGGTTGCAAATGTTCCTTTGCTGTTCCAAGATTATTTTTACATTAATTTTAATCCATACACTTCTTGCTGTCAAGATTTACTCCATCATCTGAAAGGGTTTCCAGCAGGGGAATCCATGGATGACATAATCCATTTTAACAAGACACTTACCATCCTCCCCTACAACTTGAGGATGAAAGAGCAGAGCATTTGCCCCAGTAATTTCCAACTGCAAGAAAGGTCACATAGAACAAATGGCACAAGTCAAAGGTTGAAATCAAAACAAAAACCTAAACTTTCAAGCAGTACTTGGAGGTACAACCTCCACCATTAGCTTTCCTCCCATTAGCTTTCACTCCACCGTGCTGCCTGTTTAAAGCAGAGACACAGGAGATCTTATTAGGGAGAACTTTTATTCTTGGTTGCTTCCATCAGGTGTTTTTAATAGAAATTAAAGCAAGGTGTGCCACTACTCTTACTGAAACCTTGAAAAAAGTTTGAAAACTGTCATCAATTACCAGGAGTAAAGCCAGGCTAAGCATCCTCATGCTTTCCTTGTGACAGCATCTATTTTCTAACTGGGTTGCTCAGTTGGTGGAAGGATGGGGGAGAAAAACACCCTTTGCCTCTGCAGAACCCCAGGTAAAGGGAAGCCACATTTCTGACCTTATCTATTGCACTGCAAAGTGTTTTGTATTTCCCTCAAGGCTCTCTGCCTGTTTCAGGTCAGGGTTGTGTATTTTTATATCCATCCTTCTCCAAGGAATCATCCCAGGCTCACAGCTTGGAAAGTGAAGGTTGGGGCTGAGGGAAGTAAGGAGGTAGTTGAATGTTTCTTCATTGTCCTTGAAAAATGTCACGTTCTGGGTACATTTTGCTACATTCCCATGAGTTGGAGGCTTTTCAGAATGAGGATTTGTGCAAGAGGAAATGCACCTGTTATTTGCAGTAACTTGCACTTAGTTCAAGTCAAGCAGGTACAAGCTCCAAATGAAGGGGTCTCATTCACTGTCTTACATGTGTGCAGGCACACATAGTAGTATGAGCATGAAAAATAAGATTAATAATCATGGAACTAAATTATACTGTGTTCTTACTACATAGAAGAATATTAGGGTCCACTTTCTGCCATCCTAGATTGATCTTCAACAAAATAGTCATCTTATTTAGTGCTTAGGGTGAAGAGGCTTCCAGGTGCTCTGAATGAGTTTAAGACGACCAGCCTTTTAAAAATGAAGTTGAGCAATGAACCAGGTTCAGTAATGTAGAACCACACTGAATGTTCATTTTAAACACAACATATTGCTGGTCAAGGAGAGTTGGAGAATGAGGATGGAACTGAGTGCACTTGAGCTTCCTCAACAGCACTAGTTCAGTGTTGAATCAGTCCTCCATTTTAAGTCACTGTCTGTACCTGACCACATCTATACCTTGTGCTCTTACCCCTCCTCTACTAGCAAACGTTAAACTTGGGAAATATTCAGAGCTATGATGTATGTAATTAGCAAGAATAGCATTTAACCTGCTAATGGAAAACCCATGCAACAGAAAAAGGGGTGAAACTCAAACATTGGATAAAGCAGGTGGGCACGGGGGTGGCAGGGTTCCCCCGCAGGGTTCCTCAGCCCGGACCCGCGCGGAGCCCTCGGATGGGATGAGCCACCTTCAGCTCCGTAAGCCAAAGGCAGGTGAAGCATCCCCAGCGCTCGGGATGCCCGAGCCTCTCCCGGGCTGTGCCGGATCCCAGCGCTGTCAGTCACGAAGCGGATTGGGAAGGGGGCGAGGGTCAAGGACTTACTGCGCGGCGCTGCCCTCCAGCCGGCTCCTGCTGCGGGGAGGTCTCGGCGCTGCCTCTCCCCGTCTGGCCGCCACCCGCGGCTCCGGAGCAGCGCCGGAGCACATTCAAACCCGCCTGCAGTTCCCCGGAGCGTCTAGGGAAAAAGGGCTTTGAAAGGATGCCCTCCCTGTCCCCGGGGCGCCCGCCTGCAGCGTCTGTCTCACGGAGATGAACAGCTGCCCGCGGCCCCTCCGGGGGCGGCCGCATCCCCCCGTGTCCCCCTCGCATCCCCCCCGTGCCCGTCTCCCGCTCTCCCCTTCCCGGCGGGCATCGCCCCAAAGGGCGGGGGGCTCCGGGCACGTCCCAGCCCCGGCGGGCGCCTCCCCGGTGGCCCCGCGGCTGCTCAGGGCCCGCCCGGTGCCACCCCCGCCCGTCCTCCCTCCCTCCATCCCTGCCTCCCTCCCTGCCGGGCGCAGGAGATGCCCCGGCGCGGAGTTGGCGGCCGCGGGGAGCCCTGGAAAAGTTGTGTGCCCCCCTCGCCGGGGGGAAGGCGGGGTGCGGGGTGCGCAGGAGAGGGAGGGGGGGGAAAAAAAACCCACCACCCCAAAGTGCTTACACGAATTTCCCAGCGCTAGACCTGCCTCCGAGATCAGCCCAATAAGAGCTGTCAGGGGAGGCTCCCGGCTCACTTTTCCACATCGCTTCACAGTTACATTTGGCAGGCAGGCAGGCACGGTAGCGCGCTCAGCCCCGGAATTAGCGGATTTATTTGGAATATCCCTGCTTTCCTGGAGACGTGCTGCTGCCGCTGGCTCGTGCGAAGGGAGAAATTAATAACTGCACTCCAGCATGCAGGCACAGAGACCCGGGAAGCGCAGCAACCAGCGTCTCCTCCAGCATCAGCAGCCTCGGAAAGCATGAGAAGAAAATCTGGAGAATCTTGCCTGTTCCCAGGGACTGGCTGATGTTTTTTTACCTCACCCTTACAATCCGTGCGTGAAGTGGCTGTGGGCGAGCGGTTCCCTTGCTCCTTCAAAGAGTGAGTATTCATTTTATTAATACAATTTGTGGCTGGCTGGCAGAGGGCTCTCGCTCCGTGGGTTTCTGTCTGACTTGGGCTCTGTGTGCGTGCAAGGTGCGCTGTGCGAGCGCCTTCCTCGTCCATAGGTGCGGTATTAGGCTGAACTGTGGTGCCTCATTCGGTCAGATGTTTTCAATATTCCCGATAATGAAAATGCTTGTTAGGATTATTTAAATTATTCTTATTCCCTCGGGAGGAGAGATGGTGGTAATTGTATTTCTCCTCCCGTTTGGTTTCTTTTTTTTTTTTTTTTTTTTGAGGTGGTTTATTTTTCCTTCCCTTCTTCACCCCCCTGTAAATGATCAGGAGGACTTTGGATCACAGAGGGTTGCTTCCAAGGCTGGAGAACCCGTTTCTTTTCCTTGTTTTCTTATTTAGTACAATAAGTCTCTGGGCTATTTCACTGTGTTGAATAGATGCAGGGCTGCATTCATGCATTGAAATAGATTGCAGTTTTCGTGCTGAGAATAAAAATCACCCACCAGCCAGATATGTAAATGAGGGAGGAGGAGGCTGGAAGAACCATGAGGGGGGGAAATCCCCCTGTTTTATCACCACCCTCCCTCCCCCAAAAGCTTTGCACCCCCTAAATAAGTAAATAAATAGGAATGGCTTCACAGCTTCCTTTCCTACTTTCATAGAGGAAGGCATCCCAGAAATACTGCTCTCCCTCTTTAAAGCTGAGATGGGAATGAATCTTTAGGCACAACTAGCCAGGAGTCATCCTTGTCCCACAAGTTGTTTTGCTTTGGTTGACTAAACAGAGAATGCACCCAGCTGAAACTTGGGAGCGGGGGAAAGCTCCTCAGCTCCAGTCCCTCGCTGCCAAGGCTCCCAGAGAAGAAATGCAGGACTCTGTGGCCCCCTGAATCTGGCTGTGCCACTAAACGCTTCATCTCGCCTTTGAGGGAGGCAGAGGAGTAACACATCCTTCCATTCTGCTTGGCTACAATATCTGCCGGGTAGCAGCATCCCAATCGGGAGCCCCGAGCTGCCAGACAGCATCCCTGCTAGACAGCATCAGACCTGAGCCCGGGCTTGGCTGGGGAGCCTGGGAGGCACTGCAAAGCCTCAGCACAGAAAGCCTGTGGCAGTTTCTAGGAGGGTAATATAAAAGAGATTAACTCAAATCCTTGTTTAGACTCTGCCTACCGCCATGAAGGTGACACTACTTAACACAGGCAGGAATTCCTCTGCGGTTCGTTGCTGTTCAGTCATGCCTTGAATTTGTCTCAATTCAAACAGTTTGCATTTAGTACCAGACTAAATAGGGTGGAATCAATCCAACCTGGCACAGAACGGCTCTACACAAACCTGCTCGTGTTGCCAACAGGTATCAAAGTCTGTACCCTCGCTTCTCCCTCCCTCTTTCTCTCTTTCAGACAGGCACAAACACACACACTCTGTTTCATGCAAACGAGTCTGTCTCCTCTGAAAGCAGGAATAAACACTCATACAAGTTTTATAAAGGCTGACACCTCTAAACAGCCAACTTGATCTCATAAACGGCTCACCATTTGTGGCTCTGGTTGTCGCAGCCAGATGTTTTTTTGGGGGGTGCTGGTTGTAGGAACTCAAATAGCATTAACTGTTTATTGTTTCAAATCTACCACGTTAGTGCTCAATAGAAGGGAAGCTAACAGCTGCTCACTTCAGTTTCAATTAAAGAATAGAGCTGATAACTACCAAAGCTATAGATAAAGAATCCTCTTAACTTCACTCATCCTCTTTTGGAATTTCTTCAAGAGTTTCTCTGCAATGAGGAGAAGGAGAAATATGCAGTGCTCTTGTATGAATGATGATCCTCCTCTGTGTTCCATACTAGACTACTATGAACAAGATGAGATTTCACAATAGACTTCTCAGTAAATACAAGTAAATAACAAATAAACTCAGAAGACTGAAAAATTACCCTCATGCATATTTTACCTCTCTTAAATAAAACGATAAAGCGTCTACAAGGAGTCAGTATTTTGCATACCTGTGAAATTGCCAAATTTCACACCCATAAAATCTGATAACATCAAACCCCAAAAGCTCTCTGTAGTGTCACCTCCCAGCCTAATCTTGTGGATATTTGTGACAGAAGAACCCTAGGAAAGGAAGTGATTATTGCACGATATTTTAATCCATTAAACCTTATTGTTCCACCTTACTGCTTACAGAATGAGCCCAGCTCTCTGGTAGCTTTCTCCTTGGCTATTAACTCCTTTCTTTTCTCCAAAACTTGCATCCTGGCTGTGGAGAACTTTGATTTCTGTGTCTAAGTTGTAAGGTGAGGGCCTTCAGTGTCCTCAGAGATCGAAGCCTTTCGTGTAAGTTGGTTAAATTATCCAGGTGAGCAATTTGTTAACTGGGCATGCTGCTGGCCAAGAAACTAACTTTGGACATTTTCTTCAATATTAACAAATCAATAAGACTTCGTGTGCTTGCTTAACAAATGCAACTGCTTTTAACAAGAAGTATCCCTGTACAGGACAGTGACTCCTTTTACATCTTTCATTGAAAAATAAAGGAAGTTTTCATCCCTGTGAGGTGAAGTAGAATCCTCCTTAGATGAAGTCACTCAGTGCTTTTTCAATATACTGTAGTCATTCCCATCAGCTCCTGCTACTGAGGTCCAAACCACAGTTATAAGGGGGAATTAGTCCCACAATCAGATTTAAATTCACTTTTTGTCATTTGTAATAATCAGGATTTTCCCAGTAATGTTGCACCCTTATCAACTAAACTTAATTGATCCCTGGACACTGTATTTGGATCACTGTTAAAGTATGATGCATTATCTTCTCTGGAAAAAATATACTTGTACTCCTTCCTTCAGGATACACAACCATTCCAAGAACACACAATCAGCCATGGATATAGATTTAAGTCTGTTACCCCTTGAAGTACTTCCTGAATTTTCTATCTCCTCTCGCACAGTTGCAGATTTCATCTCTTTAAACCTTCATTTTGGAATGAAGTTCCTACAGACTTTAGCTGGGACTTCTTCAGGCACTTACTGAAAATCAGGGCCTGGAACCCCCCAGTTGACTCTTGATACTCACAGACCATTTCATTTCCAAAACTTGAGAGTCTTTAAAGGGAAAGAAATACTGACCTTTGAGTTTATGAGAGAGAAGGAGATGTGAACGTGTACTGTAAGCTCTCGGAGCCGTGTATTTCTAGGTGATGGCTGTGTGTGCTCTGTGACAGAAAGCAGCTGCTCATGATACTTAGTAAAGCAGGTATTTTTATAGCATACTCCATAACCATAAAATACCACATATCTTAGCAGTATTCCTTTTCCATTTTAATATTATCAAAGCCTGACCTACTGTTAATACTGACAGCTGTATGCTTACATTATACACTGAAGTGGTGTCATAAGAGTCTTTCAACTATGAGTATAAAATAATAAAACCTAAATTCTTTCAGTGGGAGGCAAATGCTAAGGCAATTTGAGCTTGGAACATTTTAAGCATCATTGCTACCAGAAGATCACATCAATAGAATTAAATTAGATCATGGAAACTCAACATTTTTCTTAGTGTTGTTGCCATAGAAAAGGTGGCTCACTTCATATCTTCCCAAACATAACTATTTGAGCAGTAGACAGACAGAGAACAAGGTAAAGTCCAATTTGAGATTTCAAATATGTGTGTGTATATTTATATATATTTGTTTTCCTCTCAGACAGACCCTTTTGTTCTAGAATCTGTTCGGCACGTTTCTCATTTTGTCAGTCAAGTAAATAATGTCAGCTCAGTGGCATTTCCACTACATTAATAAAATTTTGTTCCCAAAATACATCAGGTACTGATGATATCTGGAGTAGTAAGTGCAAGCTGAAAAGAAAAAAAGTGTTTCTGAACCAGTTCAGTTACCAACAGATGGATTTTAAAGCATCTGACTCCAGACAAAAGACTGATTTCTACCTGCCTTAGTCATGAGCCTTCATCCATGAGCTACAGTGATAGCACTCATAGAATTGATTTTCCAAGGTGCTGATCATGATGTGCCTTGTGAAAATCATTTGAAATTGAGAATGATCAGCAAACCTTGGCTTGGATTGCAAATTAGCAGTGCCTGCCAGTCGGAGAGCTGAGCAAGGGAAACCTTCCATGGGAAGTGCCCACTGTGCCCTGTGGTGCCCAACTCATGGACAAGCTCAGGAAGGACTTTCTCGATGTGTCTTGTTGAGGTCCTTTGCAACAGATTTGGGAGTTCAAAACGTTGTGAACAGAGTCAGTCTTGGCAGTCACAGGTTCATAGTCTCAACCTTCTAATCTGGGTTTGGCTGGAGTGTCTTTCTGCAGGGAGGCAATGCTCCAGTGCTCAGCCCCGTTTGAGGAACTCTGATAAACCCTTTTCCTTTGCAGTCACTGGTTATCATCCTCAGAGGCATGTATATATTCTACAGTTTTATGTTTATATATAATATAAATACAAACATAAGAATATACATTTGTCTTTATATATATTATATCCAAGCCCTTAATACTAATGCAAATGGACTGTATGCACTGAAAAGGGAGTGCAATTCACTAATTGAGTTTTGCAACACTTTGGATGTGAATCTCTCTCATGGATTAAATGTAACAGCTCTGATTGCCTTTTAAGTAACAGATCATCAAAACTTAATGTCACTGAAGCTTAGACTGAGTTCTGTATCCTAGTCTCTGGCCTTTATTTTTTGTGCATTTCCAAAAGTTAGATTAAAAACCCTAAAACAAATAAATGGGGGAAAAAACCCCAAACAAAACCCAAACCCTCAACTTGGCAACTGCCCAAGAAGTAAGTTTAACATTGAAGAACCCTAATTCTTTCCAAAAACCTCATTTTAAATCGATGGTAAAACTGCCATCAAATGAATGATGTAGAATTCAAGACCTTCGCACACACATATTCATTCACATGGCTGGACAGTTTATATAACTTTCACTGAGTCATGGTGTCCAGTCATAATTTTATATTCTTAGTTGAACCCAAGTAAATGCCAGGAAAACTTGTGGATTTTTCCTTAATTACTATGTTTTGTTTAATTCTGTAGAGAACACTTAACATTCTTTAAAGAAACCCAATGAAAACTCAAGTTCTGTTGTACATATATATTAAAAAAAGACTGAAAAAGAAGCCCAGAAAGCAAGATATTTATGTCCTTCATTAATATTTAAATGTTTTTTCGGGAAGTACAGGATAAGCACATCCCAGCTGCTGAAACTCTCCTGATAAACAATGCCGCAGGCAGAGTATGGTTAACACCTCTTTCTCAGTCGCAGCCCAATCTGTTTGCCTTTTTATGAGCTCTCTGTGTTGTGCACAACTCGCCTTTTTTCCCTTCTCTCCTTTAAAAGTGATGTGGGTCTTCAAAATCCGCAATACACCTTCCTAGAGCGGGCATGACTGTGAGAGATGAGTCTGTAAGCAATGCAGTTCTATTTTAGTCCAAGGAAAATCGCTTTAATCAGTGGACTGGAGAGAATAAAAATGACTTCAGATCACTTCTTCCTCTTACTAAAGGATGGAAACAACACTGATGCACCTATTTTTGTTCTGTTTAAGTTTCTGGGCTGCTTTGGTTGTCTGTGTTTCTGTTCTGAGCCTCCCTCGTGGGATTCTCAGCACGATGGCATGAGGTGATGTTCTGACACACATCAGTGGAGTGTCTGACTCCTGTAAATCCCTAAACCTTTCTTTTTTTTTTTTTTCTTTTCTAAGTGCAAGAAGTTGAAAGGGACAGTTTCAAACACCTTTTGTTCTATAGTAAGAGCTAAAATAGCTGTGTTGTCATTTTAATGCCTATTCCTCTTTTATCAGCTGTCACGAAAAAGAAAAACAAAATACACCTAAAAAATTCACACACAGGAAAAGCCACAAACCCCAAATCCAAACCCAACCAACCAACAAAATCCAAAACAACCTTAAAATGTTGTAGATACCCCTTTCACTGGAGAGGAAGCTTCACCTTCAGCTTCGACATGTGGAGCACGTTGTGCCTCTTTGTCCCGTTCCTGTTGGATCCATGACTGGAAATCCTGAGCACTGCACAGTGCAAGGAATCATAAAGAGGAAAAATAGTTTGAAAGTTCTAACAACACACTGGGTGAGGGTTTTTTTTTAATCCATTCTGGTTCTCTAAAATAGTGAACACTTCTGGAAAGACTGACAGCTTTATATACAAAGAGTCTGAGTCTTGGCAGCTTTAAAGTTGGCCCATATTGATTTTACTGCCAAAGAGCAACAAAAATATTCCCGGTAAGAAATTCTACTGATATCAATAGAAGTTAAAAAATAGCATGACATCACAGGTTCAGGATACTCTTTTGGGGTTTGTTTGGTTTGGTTTCTTTAGAAAGTGCTTTCCTGATAGTAAATATTTGCCAAAAATTATCAAAGGAAAAAACAAAAGTCACTTACATAAAATAGTCTGTGTAGATGTTAAGTATGATGTTGAGGAGTCACAGAATAACAGACAATTTGTTATAATAGATTACTTTGATAAAGGGAGATATATTTCAATGTCATGTACGTGTCACTTTTCCTTATCCCAGAGCATTAGTCAAGTTGTGTAATGACCTGTATCTTCATCTCCACTAGTTATGGTGTTTCCCAGTTAAAGCACAAGAGTAAGGAAACTAAGGAAGAGGAATTTTTCTTAGAAAAGCTTTTCTAGACTTTCCTTTTTTCTGCCTCTGAAACAGACCCCTAAAACTGAAGTCCCCACTTTTGCTAATAATAACCTTCTAGATTGATTAATGAATCTCTCAATAAATATTAAAGGTCTGAATGCTGAAGAAGCTGTTACATTTTTGTACCTGAATGTGCATTTCTACGTGCCTGTATTTCCTCAGTGCGAGTGTTTGGATTCCATCAGCTCTATTCCATGCAAGGAGTAACCCTGTGCTTAAAACAGTCCCTCAGCATTTGACACAAGCTCAGGAACTCTCTTAATAACCTCAAGAACTGTTCAGAAGTGTTTAACTATAAAGAGTAGCGGTGCATGACTAAGCTTAAAAAAATAACGTGGGATATCTCTGTTCACTGAACTACTCTGTGTGTGAGGGGTAAAGAAAGAGAGAGATGGTGTCTGTTACCATTGCTGCTGAAATAAATAATACTTTAGATATCTCCTTTTGATTTTCCAAGCAGCCATAAGCAAATTGCCATGAGTAATATATCAAAATAAACTCGGACAATAGATTTGCACTTGTATTGGCAGGATCCTCTGACAGCACAAAGTATAATTCACCCTCCTGCAATCGTGTAACATTTCCCATCTCATTTCCCTTCCTTTGAAATTTCAGGTGCTCGGCCAGAGGAAAGGATGTGTGGATAATGCTTTAATGCTTTTCTCTGTTCCAGCTAACTCCAGGTGACGTAACAGTCCCTTAAAATCACTGTTAGTCGGGGAAATTCAGCGCACTCCCCGGGATAATGATGCCTGGAACGTGCCTGGCCCGGAGTGTGGCTGTTGGCTCGAGGCCACTGCCAGCCCCTCTGCCTGTGCAGTGGGATGTGCTGGATCACAGGAGTTCCCCTGGTCTGAACAGCAGTTTGATGTTGCCTGGCTGCAGCTGGGGCAGGGGGAGAGGTTTCCATCCCTAAAATCTTCCAGCATCAATGAACAGAGGCACACCGGTTTGCCGTGGTTGGATGCTAGGAGTCCATCAGAGATTTAAGTTTGCTGTCCCTAATTGCCTGTTTTCTCCTCTTCTCCAGGAGTTATCCTCCACTCAGTTTTGTTGATTCAACTGTTTCTCTGACTGCTCTCTGAAGTATACAGTCAAACTTCACATGCTTTTTGTCAGCACAGTTGTTTCCAAAACTTCCCATTGTTGTCCTGTAGTTTACGGGCTCTTTAGTAGTGGGTTAAAAACTTGAAGGAAAAGACTGCTTGAAACAGGGTTTTGTTGAAAATTCTTTTGTTAACCCACATTTCACTGATGTGTCTTGCAGTGCTGATTGCAAATAGCACAACTGCAGGGACTGCAATGGAGAAGGGATGGGAATGGAGATGAATTATTTGAAACATGTAGCTCGCATGTTGTGGGGGCTGAGGAAGGGGGGGGACGAGAACCTCTCAAATTAAAATTGCTCTTGGTGGAATAATAGCATGAGCAATGCCCTAACCCAGCTCTGTCAAAATGATTTGGCTTTAAAAACACCTTACTATTAAAGGCGTTTAAGTTAACAAGATCATTTTGACAGAACTGGGTTAGGGAGTGACTGCACACACAGTTCTGCTGGCAGATAAGAGGCAGTAAAGTCTAGCCAGGGCGTGCAAGTGGCACTTTGCAGTGGGCACTGTGAGCAGGATCTGAGCTTCTGCCATGGCAGCGTGTCTGATTACAGCCTCGGTCCCTCTGCTCGCACGGTTAGGCGGAGAATTGCTTCTTAATTTTAATTTTTTGGGAGTACATGAGTGATCTTCGCCCAAATGAGTAATCCACTGAAGAATAAGAGTTGTTATTTATGGCAAGAAGTACTCATTCCTTTGCAGCATGACAATGCTGCCTTATCCAAGGTGATTTCAATCACGTTCAGGTACAATTTAATGGCTATGTCCTGGAAGCAGGGGGAGTGTAGAGCAAAGGTGTGCAGGGAGGGATGACGTGATTATTTGCTGGTCATGGTTCTGGTGGACTTTGGTTTTGTTCCACTTTAATGGCAAATTAAAAACCTTATCACAGTTCTCATAAGTGTGAGGGATGGAGCAGCTCTGCTGTGGGGAAAGGCTCAGAGAATTGGGGTTGGGATTGTTCAGCCTGGAGAGGAGAAGCTTTGGGATGACCCGATCGTGGCCTTGCAGTGCTTGAAGGGAGCCTGAGGAAAGATGGAGAGAGAGTATTGACAAGGACCTGGAGTGACAGGACAAGGGGGAATGGCTTCACACTGACAGAGAGCAGAGTTAGATGGGATATTGGGAAGAAATTGTTGGCTGTGAGGGTGGGCAAGCCCTGGCACAGGTTGCCCAGAGAAGCTGTGGCTGCCCCTGGATCCCTGGAAGTGTCCAAGGCCGGGTTGGAGGGGGCTTGGAGCAACCTGGGCTAGTGGAAGATGTCCCTGCCCATGGCAGGAGGTGGGACTGGATGATCCAACACAAACCACCCTGTGATTCTATGAAGAAGAGCAGAGGAATTCTTACAAGTGGGACTGGAGCACTAAGACACTATTTTTTTTTTTAACTGAAAACTTAAGGCTCTATTGTGCTGCCAAATGGGGATCAGTGAAGGAAATATAATGGTTCTTATTATGGTGGGAAGGCTTTGCCTCCTGTTGCTGCTGTTGTTGGGAAAGGACCCTGTCTGAATCCTTGAGAAATGGGATTAGGAGGCATAAATTGTTGTGGAGCCAATACCTGCAGAGGTAAAAGTAAACCTAAAAATGTTTAAGCAACAAGAAGAACAGTGTAAAATAAATAAAAAAAAAAAAAAAACCAAACCAAAAGATATTCCAGATACTATGGGGACTAAAATTCAGGAAGGTGAGAAATAGCCATAGGCAAAAAAAAAAAAAAAAAAAAAAAAGTAAATTTATCAATAATAAGGAATTTACTTGGATGATGCCAAAGGGAATACTGAATGGAACAACATACCTGTACTTGTGTGCAGATACTCATAATGGATCCCAGTTTTGCTGACCTGTTGACAGGGGAAATACAAACCCTGATCATGAGCTGTGGAAAACCTGTGATAGTGTAAAAAGAAACTCATTGTTGCCTAGAGAATTTCAGATAGAGGAAGCCACAAGATGTAAATTTTTGTGAAGGATACTTGCTTAACCTTCCTGTTTTATTCCTCTAAACTATATGAAAACTTACCCACAACTCTCTTTTGCAGTGTTAAGGATCCTTGTTTCTGGCAGACATTAAGTTAAATTAATTCTTCTGGACAAGAAGCCCATGTGGGTGTCTGGGTGGAATTTCAAGGCTCTAAAGGAATCACACAGAGTGCACTGGAAGTCTCTGGGTGGTCAGTAAATGAACACCTCTCATCAATTATTCGAAGCTGCTTGTATTGCAGTGTGGATTCTCTTATAATGAATTAGCATCAAAGGTAGAAATTATGTATTTAATGTGTAAAATATAATGGATCCTAAAAATTCTACAAAAAACCCTAACTTTAGGTGAAAATCATCAACTTTTTCTGGCATTTCTATTGTAAATTATTTAAAGAAACCAATACTGAAGGAGGGGGTTTACCTTAATAACAGTTGTTTAGGAACTGATAAAATCCACCATAATGAAGAGTGAGGTCAAAGGGCTTAGATGCTGCATATCAACACTGAGAATGAAATAAAGACTTAGTTGCAATTCTTAATACAACTCTCCATGTCTCTTGTGTGAAAAACACACTAGAGTGGCTCTAAAATCTTTTAAACTAAGATTATGGTGTAAATCAATGCACTGGCATTGTAATAAAGTGGTTCATTTGACCAGATGAATATTTTGTGGTTTGAAAACTAAAACAAAAAAAATTGATTTTTTTAGTTAAAGCTTTTTATGATCTTATTTTGCTTCTTTTTCAATAAGTAGTTTATGCCTTCCACCGCTTTTATTAACTTTATTAATCTTTTTAACAAATCTACTGCATTCCAGGGTTCACCTTTTAAAGCTACAAGATGATTTTAAAGTAATTGGGGCGAAATGAGCTCCATCAGAAGTGTTTAAACATCATAAAGCTTTCCACCACTCATGCACAAAATGAGAACTGTGTACCTGTTACAGCTCTCTGCTGCCATACCTGGCTCTAACTGTGCAGGGAATGAACCTGTAACCTGCATAGATTTTAGTTCCAGAAGAGTCTGTAATGTATATTGCATTAATTTCTGAGGTTGGTGTGCGAATACTGTGAGGTTATAAACTTCTGCTTTGTCTAGAGCTTTCTACTTTTGGCCTGGAGTTTTATGAGTAGTGCTCCAAGATTCAAGTCCCTGTGAAGAGAATAATATTTTTCTAAACCTCTATCAGCTCCTGCAGTAAGTAGACAACAAACCACTCAGCTTTATCTGTACTGCTCTATAGGCTGTGCAAGGAGAACAGAATTTATGAATACAGCCTTAAGTTTTTGAAACATAACACAGTTATTTGAATCTCTGCTACATAACATAGTGTCACACTTTCTTTCATCTATTTGCTACATTAAAGAAATTCTTTATATTTTAAATATCACTCTCTCCTCCCAGGGAGGAATGGAGAACTAAAGCTGTTTTGTAAACAGCTTTGCTGGATTAGGGTTTATCTGTAGTTGTATATATTGTACAGGGAAACCACTTAGAACAACAGTGAAGTTTTATTAAAGGAAAGAGCCCAAAGCCATTTGAACATGTGGAAATTCAAAGCAAAAAAGGCACTTTTATCAACACCAGCAAAATCTTGATGAGGATAGAGTAGTAGGAAAGACATGGAGCTGCTGGATGTGAGTCCAGAGGAGGCACCAGGATGGTCAGAGGGATGGAGCAGCTCTGCTGGGAGGAAAGGCTGGGAGAGTTGGGATTGTTCAACCTGGAGAAGAGAAGCTTTGGAGTGACCTGACTGTGGCCTTCCAGGACCTGAAGGGGGCCTGAAAGAATCATGGAGAGAGATTTTGGACAAGGGCCTGGAGGGACAGGAGAAGGTGGAATGTCCTCACACTGACAGAGAGAAGGCTTAGATGGGATTTTGGGAAGAAATTCTTGGCTGTGAGGGTGGGTAGGCCCTGGCACAGGTTGCCCAGAGAAGCTGTGGCTGCCCCTGGATCCCTGGAAGTGTCCAAGGCCAGGTTGGAGCAACCTGGGCTAGTGGAAGATGTCCCTGCCATGGCAGGAGGTGGAATGAGATGAGCTTTAAGGTCTCTTTCAACCCACCTCTTTCTGTGGTTCTATGAAATGCACTCTTTAAGGTCCCTGTGCTTGTCCTCTTTTTGTTGCTTAGCAAAAGGTAGTTCTGGCTTCACTGGAATAATTTTGCTGTCATTCCACAATCACCACTTCTTTAGACCCTGGGATAACATAAGAAGAGAAAGTGCTGCTGTGCCTTACCTGCTCTAGTCCTCCTTGATTGGCAGGTCTGCCTTTACATATGGCTTTTTAATAGCAACCTGATTACACAGCCATATCAGTTTCTCCTTCATATCTAATCCAGAAGATTGCATTTTAGCTGCCAAGCCTTTCTTGATTTTCCTATTAGGAAATGTGAAAATTACATTTCAAGTATTTAATAATGCCTTCCATCAGCTCCCAACCACATACATGATGTTCTGCTCCCAGGAACGGGGAAGAAAAGCAATTTCTGAATTTGGTAAAGAAATCTGGGGTCAGTACTATCTCCATGCATTGCACAGAGTTGATGCCATGATTCACTGACAGAGCTGTGAATCCCAAGGGAGAGTCTGTCTCTCAAATAGCTCTTAAAATGCTCCTGCAGTGCAGGTTGAACCGTAGAGAAGTTTATCCAGTTCTGTTGTTACTCACTGATCACATTCCTCTGCAGAACCAGCATGTGCCAAAGGGCCAGTGGATTTTTTTTCTTTGCCCTGCCCCATCCAACACTTGCCCAACTTTGCTGACAATCTCACAGCTTGGTATTTGGTGAGCTTGTGTAACTGTGCTTCCTTGGGGTCTCACTGAGTGAGGTTTAATGACATGGGATGTGCATCACTAACATTTTTGACGTGGTTTTGCCTTAAGGTATTGCTGAATACAGAGCTCCTGTGAGGACACTCCAGTCACAGTGAATCTGAAGCATTAGTGTGAGTGGATAGGACCTAAATTTGATTGGAGTAAGTAAAGAGTAACAAGCAGGAAGTCTGGGGGAGGAACTGAGGAGGGTTGCACTGAAATGAACTTCATGCTTGCCAAGGATTGGAGAGTGACAGTCTGAAACCTAAATATCCTGTTCTTTCTTCAAACAAAAATGTTTCTGTTAGCATCACATTGTTTTATCTCATTTATTTCATCTCTTTTAGAAGGCAGCCTGTGTAGATTAATTAGGAACTGTTTTCAAAAAGCTTCTTGAATATGAAAAGAAGCGCTTTACTTTCTTTATTAACAAGACCAAATAATAATAATAGAACTATACCAACTTGTACTGGAAGAGTAAGAAAGTCAGTCATGACCCACTTTGGCTCTTTTTAAGGTTTGGACAGAGCAATGTGTAACATACTATTCTGTTTCTGGAGTAACTATTACTGGGTCAAAAATAAAACCTGAAAACTCAGCTACAGAAAGGGACTCTTAAGTTGGGTTTTCAGTTTATGCCTCCAGTTTTGAATTTCATCCTGGATGTTGTTTGAAGATGATGACTCGTACTCTGTTTTAAAGTGGTTCTATTTCTCCTGTATTTTGATTTTTGCTCCACTGAAATCAGAAAAATCTGTCCCCTGGCTGGCACACACCCCCCAAATGTCCAATAGGATATGAACCCCTATGAACAAATTTCACCACCTTCACTGAAAGTCTGGCTTTTTCTCTCTTTTGATAATTTCTACTACCAAATGTACCCCAGGAAATCTCTTTTTAACACTTCCCAGAAAGCAGTAAACTCCATTTAATTCACCTGACTAAAAAGGGTTTTCAGGGGGTGATTTGACCGACCCTTCCCATCAAGCCATGAGACTGTTTGTTGCTCCTCCTTTTCTGGGCTGGAGAGAAGGATTAGAGATCAAAGGCCTCTCTTGCTTCCCTCACATTTTCCCCAAAATTTCCTTGCAGGAGCTTGCTGTGTTCTCTGATTTCTTTGTTTCCACCTCAGCTGGCACTGAGGCCCCTCAGCCTCACAGTTGTGTCTGTAATGGATATTCCCCTCATCCTGGATGCCTTGTCCAGGCACTGCACTATTAGCTCCCTGGTCTTCCGTGCTGCTTGAGATATTGAGTTTTACTTGGGTAGCAGATCTTCTCCCCTCTTAACAAGACAAGTTTCTCACAGTTTCAGACTTTTCGTGCAGCAGATTTCACAGTTGCTTTGGCAATTAACGAACTATAAAAAAGAAAATACTTTTTACATTGCTTGCTTTTAAAATAACAGCTGACTTTTCCTGGTGTTCTACATGCTTACAGGTATTTCCTGCCATGAGTGTGTATGAACCTAAAAAAAAGAACAACAAACCTCCACTATCAGAAAAAAAACACCCTAAACCCTCAGCATTTTCATAGATATGCAACACTAAGAACTCATTTTAAATGGAAAAAACCAGCCTAAGACACAGTGTAAGCAATAAGAATAGACATTTCTACCTCTCTTTTATATAGTGAAAGATAGTTTGGATATGAAGCAGTTAAAGAAAATATATCAGGAATCTTTTGACATAACTCCAGCCTCTTTAAGCAGCTGTAATGCAGCCCTTCCCCTGAGCCACATCCCATCAAGCTTTCCAGGTGATCCATGGCTGCATTTCAGGTTTTGCCATCACTGTGGCATCAGCCCTGCTATGTTGTATTTCAAGGAATATTTACACTGAGATGAAACCTGATGTGACCTTCTGCTACATGAAAGGGTGGGCAGGGAAAGGAAGACAAAATGCTCCCAAATGTCTGTCAAGGAAAATGTCTTTGAAGTAAAACACGACTGTGTGTTTTCTCTGAAAGAGAGACAGGGAGGCCTGCAGTGCAGATGTGCATAATTGAGCTTCCTTAGGGTCTGCTAGTGCTCTGGTTTGGGGAGGGTGGATTGCACAGAGGATTTACCAGTGCTGTTCCTCTGCTGGGCTGGGAAGGTTTTGCTGGGCAGTGTGCTGCTGCAGCGAGGTGATGACTGAATTGCCAGTGGGTTGCTGGAGCCTTATACACTTAGGAGAAGTTTGTTTTATTGGTTTTGGTGGAGCAAAGGAGCCCAAGAACACAAGAACATTATTTTGTTTGACTTATTTGGCGTACTGGGTGTTTATGACTGACCACATTAAGTTGTAAGCTAGCAGGAAGGCTGGGAGCTTCTTCAGACCCTGGGACAAACTGCAGGTAAAATCCCAGAATGGTCTGAGTTGGAGAGGACCTTAAGGATCATCTCATTCCAACCCCCTGCCACGGGGCAGGTTGCTTCAAGACCTGCCCAACCTGGCCTGCAACATTTCCAGTTCCCAGGCCCAAACGTTTTCCTGAGTGTGTGTCATCGTTCATCTGGGTCTTCTCTCACTATTTCAGAATTCACAGAATCATTTAATTAATTTTTTTAACCCATTTAATATGCAATAATATTATCAACCACACATTTAGAACCTAACATGTCTTGTTCATGATGTAAAAGTGAATAAGTTGTTTCAGAATGCTTTCCTAAGCTATTTAGTCACCGAGTTGACCATTTTTTTTTTCCTCCCCACCAGGAATCTTTAATGACTGGAAAACTCAATGGATCATGTTTTTATCATCTAAGCTATTTTTACATTGACTGTGCTGTAAACACATGGAGGAGCTGTAAGTAAATGTTCTGTACTGCATGATGAATTGGATTGCTACAGTCTGGAGGAAAGCAAAATAATAATTTCATTTCTGTGGTGATTTGCGTAGCTCGTGGTACAATGCCAGAAAGACAAACGGAAATGCTTATGGATACATGGACTCCATTAATAATATTATGGATTACTGTCCTTCCTTCCATTTATATGGCTCCAATGAATCAATCTCAAGTACTACCAAGTGGATCCAGTACAGGACTAAAAAGGCTAAATGAAGAACAAAGAGTTTTGAACCGTTCCAAGAGAGGCTGGGTTTGGAACCAAATGTTTGTATTAGAAGAATTTTCTGGACCTGAACCAATACTGGTTGGCCGGGTAAGCAAGATTTGGTTTTTTTCATTCTGAGTATATAACTGTGTGGCATGAGAAGGTCTTCAGCCATTCAGGCTCTTCTAAGGAATTCAAATCTGGGGTGCTTTGTGATTCCAAAATTCTTCTCTATTATCCATACATTTGTGCTTTCAATGTACCTCATTTTAAGGGTGTGGTCTCCTAGTGAGCTAACCTGCTATTTTCAAGGAAATTATGCATATTCCATTTGTCAAAAACCCCCACAAGCGTGTACACATCCCTTCTTTTATACCGTTAGTCACCAGTCCTCACCTCTGCCAGCTGAAGAGTTTTACCAAAACAGCCTTTTGAAATGTGCTCTATGCATTCCATATGGTTGTTACACCTATAGGCTGCTTTCTGTCTCCACTCTGAAGAAACAAGTTATTTATGTTCTATGTTATCAATTTTAAAAACAAAACAAACCCAACAAAAAGGGAAGCTTGGGCTTTACAGCAAATTACAACGTCCTGGTTTGTAAGAAGGTCCTGGTATGCACACATAGGAAATAATAATTGTTGCCACAGGTTTTGTAATTTACTTTCCAAGTCAGGAAGATAACACAGGGGAAATTATCATGTTGTTCTGTGTGTCCTGGCTTGCCTGCTGCCTTAAACCTTTGCTTGTTGCCATGCATTAGTTTATTCTGTAGCTCAGTGAGTTACCTCCAGTCAGTGAATCAGCCTTGCACTTAAAAGAGATTCTGAGCCATCTGTATCCATCAGGGATGAATTATCCATAGATTTATTCTTAGAAAAGAATGATCTGCTCATAAATGCACATTTGGCAGTGAGCAGGTATAACTACCTGAATTGTTTATCACTAAAGTTCAGTTCCCTTTGAACAGCCAGGGATGTTATTGTCATATTAGCTGGCTACTGAAATGGAGTAAATAAATCTAGACAACCCAAATTATGGAAAACTTAAATTAATTTCCTGATAATTTTGGAAATTCTATGGGTAAATGAATAGCATATATTCTAATATAGGGATGTCAATAGTCATATCTGTTATTGAAGAGAACACAGATCAAGTGCATTCCCAAATTTTCCCTACTGTAACCACTTTCTAATAAGAACTTGGGGTCAGAAGGTGTAATGAGCTTTGTATCCAGTGACTTTTGATGCTGTGCCAATTTACATTTATATCAGGTATTATATATCTGTTCTCATTTATTTCTCTGTGGTTAGTAACATATCTCAATTTCAGAGACACAGCAATGTGTTCTCCAGATCTTAAAATGTTTTATTCAACCCATTCTTTTTGGAATTATTTAGTTGAGCTTTTAAAATGATTTTAAGTAGCTGAGGAGAATTCCTGAGTTTGTACTCTGTAACCCTTTGCTTTTCAGGGTATATTCAGGTCTCAATATTTTTACCATACAATGGTTTTTTTTGGTGGTTATAATATCCTAAATTGTGTGAGTTCATTAGTGAATAGAAGTGGGTAGGTTAAACTAAGCCAAACCAATAAAGACATTATCCCATCTTCTGCTGGCATTTTGAGTAGAATTAGCTACTCTAAAATGCTGTGACAATCTATTTGTTGAGGCTGCTGCATAATTAAACCACTGCATGATATAGATAGAAACAAGCAAAAAGTGAACTTGGCTCCCACAGGGAGAAATCCAAGATTTATTCATTAAAATGACCTAAAATATTCTTGCAATTTTTCTCTGCACTTTTTTTCTCGCTCTCCAGAAAAATCATCCCTCTTTCTGACTTGTTGTCTTTGCTGAGACTCAACGAGTCCTGTGAGTGCTTTCAGACTGTGGTGGGAGCAGAGGTGCTCCACAGCTTTCAGAGCTGCTCTTAATCCTTCCTGACTGCAAAGCAGCCACTCCCTCAATTACAGTTCTTGGCAGCCTGGAAAGGTGTACAGAGTGTCACCAGCAAAACGCTTTCCTTCTCCATGAAGTTGGGCTCTGGTTTGTCCTTTGTCACCCTCACGGGTTTGTTATCCATTGCAATTTAAAAATAACCTGCTTTTCAGGTCTCACAGTAGGTTTGCACTTACCTGGTTCCTCCTCATCGCTTTTCCACTTACACTCTTCCTCCAGCCTTTTAGTTTTGGCCCCTGGCAAAGGATTTGCAAACCTGGGGTATCTCCTTCATTGTGTGACTTCCTTTTTTGACTATTTTTTTCTGCTCTGTGACTTCCCTTGATTTTTTTTTATTTTTTTTTTTTTTTGTTCAGACTCTGAATGAAGGACACTCAGTAAAATGTGATAGAGTGAATTAGTGTAGAGAGGCTTAGCACTGAGGAGAGAATGATATCAAACCTGTGCCACCTGTTTGCTGCATTTTCTGGACAGAAATAAGCTTTTGTGCCACTACAGAGGCAGTATTGCTGGCATGTGCTTTTTACATGTTGCAAGTTTTTAGCATAATCTCCAAACAGATTTTTTAATTGACAGCTAATTGCTTCAAAGGAAACATCCTTGAAGCAAATCTAATTATGTAGATTTTGGTTGCATTTTTTTGCTCTACGCTATTGTAGAGCGTGGCTGGTGCTTTTCATAGTCCTGTACGGTTTGTACAAACATGTAATTAGGTGCTTTAGGGACTAAATACAAAGATAAGTTTTGCACAGACAGAAATAACACACACAGAGAGGAAGAATTTGTATGTTTTCAAAAGTACCTTCAAAACCCACTGAAAGTTCAGCTAAGAACTGCTCAGCACAAAATTGATGCTTAAATAATGGTTTTCATGTTAGTGCATGGAAAGGCCTTGAGTAGGAGCATTTGGTTCTAATGGGATTGAATGGAATATATCAGCAAAATAAAACTGAAAATTGAGATTAATCGTAAAGAAAACAGAACACAAATCACTTTGCATATAAAATCCTGAATGTAGAGTCCATGTGGTCCTTCTGTTAGTTAAAAAGGTCTTGTACTAAAGTTTCTGGACTGCAGAGAAAGTTTATCAAGACAGGATTTATATGTAGTATTATTTATTAAGCTGCTCAGTTTTTCCAGGAGAAGCAGTTTCTAGGCATAAAGACCCTTCTTCAGAGCTTTAAGTGTTGCAGTGCAACTGCACACATTTCAGAGGTGCTTTTTCATTGCTATTCTGCATGAATATATAGTAATAAATGCATTCCCAATATATTTGCTCTAATAAATGAATTAATCTGGGAGACTAATGGGGGAATTAATGTAACCACTTACTTAAAGTGAGGTGTTTTTCTTGAGTAACTTGAGTGAAGGACCAGAGCAAATGCTTTGCTTTCATTCTTGAACTTCTTAGAATGGATTTGAGCAATAGGGACTTTTAATGTTAGTTTTAGTCATCATATTCTGTAGGATCAAGCTCAAAATAAGCTACTCTACTTGAGTTCTCACATCTGTAAAGAAGGGTATGAATACTTATCTCTTAGGGTGATTTCTGAATTTATGAGGGTTCTCTATAAAATGCCACAAACATTTTGATTTTGGGGTTTTTTTTATTATTTGCCAGTAATCATATTGCATTTATTTGGTATTTTCATAGAATCATAGAATAGAATACCCTGAGAGGGAAGGGATCCACAGGGATCATCCAGTTCCAACTCCTGGCCCTGCCCAGGACACCCCAGCAATCCACCCTGTCCCTGAGAGCATTCTCCAAACCCTCCTGGAGCTCTGGCAGCCTTGGGGCTGTGCCCACTGCCCTGGGGAGCCTGTTCAGTGCCAACCACCCTCTGGGGAAGAACCTTTCCCTGAGATCCACCCTGAGCCTGCCCTGACACAGGTTCATGCTTCACCATCTTCGTGCCCCTCCTTTGGATGCTCTCTAATAGCTTTATACCTTTCTTATTTTAATAAGTTCCTTATCACTTTGATCTGTACCTGTAGAAATGTACATATACATTTTGAGAAACCTGCAAAGTAACCTTTTTCATGCTCATGCAACAACACACTTCAAACGAGTTTGGTTTTATCCACGGCAACAGAGAAAGGCAGATTTGCAAATACCCTTTTGTACTTGATTTCTTTTTTTTTTTTCCTTCACCCACAGAAACAGGTGCTTTACAAAGCCACTGTGTCTACTTTATAAGGCTCCATATACTGCACATTGCTGTCAGCAGTTTGCAGCCTCCCCATGGCTGACAACCTCATTCAGGTGTAGAGTGATATGTCTTGTGACGCTGCATGCTGTCCCTGTGGACTTGATTAGTTAGACAGAACTTTTACTCGATATCCACTGCTGCATTTTCTCAGTCTCCTCTGCATGCACTTACAGCACCACGGCAGATGTGCTGTGAAATCTGTGCAGTACCAAATGCCACTGTTCCTTCACAGGAGACAGTCACTGAATTCACAATGACACAGATAATAAAGTGAAAAGGCATTAGGAAACCAGATTTGGGGTGTTGTAGCTCCTGTTTTATGGAACATGTGTTATTTGGGATGCTTTAAATGGGTTAGGACCTGGTTTAATAGCAGTTTTTAAGCAAAAATCTGGTGTAGTTAATGTAGTAACTGTTGTTTGTAAGTAGAATCACGGAATCATAGAATATCCTGAGTAGGAAGCACCACAAGGATCATCAAAGTCCAGGACAGTCCCTGAGAGCATTGTCCAAATGCTCCTGGAGCTCTGGCAGCCTTGGGGCTGTGCCCACTGCCCTGGGGAGCCTGTTCAGTGCCAACCACCCTCTGGGGGAAGAACCTTTCGCTGAGATCCACCCTGAGCCTGCCCTGACACAGCTCCAGCCATTCCCTGGGGGCTGTCCCTGGTCCCCCCAGAGCAGAGCTCAGTCCTGCCCCTCCTCTGCCCCTCCTGAGGAGCTGCAGACCCAGTGAGCTCTGCCCTCAGCCCCCTCTTCTCCAGCTGAACAAGCTGAGTGCCCTCAGCCCCTCCTTGTGTGGCCCCTCCAGGCCCTTCATCGTGCTCATGTCCCTCCTTTGGACACTCTCCAATGGCTCAATCTCTCCCTTCCATTGTGTCCCCCCAAAGTGCCCCAATGTTGAGGTGAGGCCGCCCCAGGGCAGAGCAGAGCGGGACAATCCCCTCCCTGCTGCCCCAGGACAGGGATGTCCCTCCTGGCTGCCAGGGCACTGCTGGCTCAGGGACAACTGGCACCACCAGCACCCCCAGGGCCCTTTCCATGCTGCTGCTCTCCAGCCTCATTCCCCATTCCATCCGTCCATCTGGGGTGCCCCATCCCAGGGGCAGAATCTGGCACTTGTTCTTGTTAAACTTGACACAACATTGAGAGAACAAAAGAGGGCATGAAGGCAAACAAAGGTGTTTGTTTGGGGTTTTTTTAAATGTTCTATGACTTACCAATGTCAGCAATGAATCAGCAGTTAGGTCCAGCCATAAAAGAACATCAGTGGTCAGTCAGGTCAGCACTGTCTCTGACACCGCTCCACTGGCAATGCTCCTCAGGTTCTCCCCAGAACCTTCCCAGGACTTCTTTGAATTTCCCTGTTTCTGGACCCAAAATAGTGCCTATTTTATCTCTGTAATGGACAATTTGGAAAATTCGCTGGGCAGGGAAGACCATCCCTTGTGCCACGCAGGGCTGCCGTGGCACGTCTGTGGCTGGTGGTCGGTGCCAGGGCTGTGGGAAGGTGCTCTGCAAAGCCTGCATGGGAGGAAACCAGTAAGACTGCTTTAGTGGGACTCAGAAAGAGCATGGCCAGGTCAGCTCCTCACGGAGAGAGCTCAGGTAGGCGTTTCAGCTGTGACTGTGTTGCTTTTCTGCCTTACGCGGTTTGTTTTTTCACTCTGTTAAACGCCGATTTTTTCCTACGGCTTGTGGGATGCGGGAGTTGGGCAAGTTTCACTCTTTAGAGCAAATAAGATTTTTCCCGTGATTTAAGGGTGCTTGGGTTAGGCCTTTGGAGGAGAAATCGTTTTCCTGTAGGAGGAGCAGTGGAGAGGCATCATGTTTTCACAGTTAAGCGCTTCAGGCTGTGTTACTGTAAAAACCAAACCTGGAAATGCAGGGAGCATTTATAAATAGCTCGGAGCTGTATGTTCTGCATTAGCCATGCTTTGTGCAAGCTCTGATTTCTTCACCAACACACATTTCACCTCTTAACAAGGAAACGGTGAAATGTTACTTGTTTAAACTCGTGACTAGTTCTGTTGAAGTGATACATTCAGGCAAAGTAAACAGGGTTTTAATTAAATAAGTTCCTTCGGTATGTTTTCCTTTTCATTCCTGAATTGAGCTTGTGATTATGATGGCTGCCTGGAAGTGCTGTTGTACTCAAGTGATGCAAACCAGAAATGTATAGAACTAAGGCTATCATTATTTGAAGGGATGAATTATCATCTGCTTCCCTGAGTGGAAAAAAGCCTTGTGACATGTAGGTGTAGCACAGCCCCAGCACAGGTTTCGTAGGGTGCAACACAGTCCTACATTAATCCTTTGTAAAAGTTTTCACAGAATGACATAAATCAGAACCCCATATTAGCTAGATTCTCCTCTTTTCCTTCTAATACACACCATGTTTTGCTATCTATGATTTAAATGCATGCCATGAAATATTCAATATCTGAAATGCTGCAAAGTCAACACTGCCTTCTGAGCCCTCAATTTTTGTTGTTGTTTTGCAACCATAATTATACACTAATTTTCCTACTTATGTTTAATAAACTCCCAGAAGCTGAAATGTATCAATTATTTTGCTACTGTATTCTTTATGGAAAATACTAATTCCCCCTGCCTTTTGTGTGCTTCTGAAGGGGAAGAGATGACTGTAGAGTGCTTAGAATGCTGCAGTTTACATAGTCTAAATCAGCTTTGTAAGCAGGAGTATAACTAGCTCTAAGAAAAACTCTTCTTAATTAAATGGGGCGGCAAAGACAATAAATACAGTATATAACCTTTAATGGAAGTAGGGAGTTTTTAACAAATATTCCTGAGCCTCCACAAATTTCACTTGTTTCTTTCTAACTAATTTCCAAGAAGAAAATTTAATCTAAAATATAAATTTAAACAAGGACATTTTGACTGAGCCAACATTGTCTGCATTTTCTGATACAGTGTAAAAATATTTCACTTACTTCACTTGGAGTTAACAAATAATTCATATCTTTAGGCACTGAAAATCTCATTTCTGGAGATTTCTGGGTGCATCACCGAGTCTGGTTGAACACTTTCATGCTCCCTCATTTTTAGTTTGGGGGATATAACCACAGCTTAAGTAGAGACACAACTTAAAATACTTTTACATCAGCCGCACAAGTGGACAGGCTATAACTTCAAAGAGTCACTTTATCACTTATTTATGAATCCAGGCACTTACTAAGCCGTCTGTATTTTCCTTAATGAAGTGGGAAACAATCTGTGATGTGAAAAATAACTTAAAAGTTGGGTAGGGCTTTTTTGTTTTGTTTTATTTGTTTGGGGTTTTTTTGTTCTTTTGTTTTGTTTTTTTAATCGAAGGGAGTGCTATATGTTACCAGAGCATTATTCACTTAAATTTCTTTGTCATGTTTTTGTAAAGCCACAATGATTTCTAGTCTTCTGAATAAAAATTAAAAAAAAAAAAAGGAGCTAACGCTTAGCATTTTGTTTGTTTGTAAAGAGTTAGAAGTTGTGTACTTTTCAGTAGATCGATCTGAACACTTTCTCTTTCTCACAGCGAATTGAAACGTTGTCCAAGTGTGCATGCAAAATGCTGAAGTGACAGTATGAAAAATTAAGTCAAGCCTTCCACATGATGTTCTGCAGATGCCTTATGATCGTTTAGTCTTTCCAGCATTGCTCCAGTAAATGCTTTTCAATTTCTACCTGTAGGGCCCACCCCCGGTGCTGTCAGGCTGCTTCAGTTCCAGTTGTCAATTTAACTACCAATTAGTGCCAATTGTGATGGTAGTTTTTTTGCTAAAAGTTTGTCCTTGCTGAACTTGACAAATGTATTTCCCATCCACGGATGAGCTTTCAGGTAGTTGTGACTTCCCAAAAGTGCCAGGATGTGCTGTTTCAATCAGTAAAGTAAAAGGGTCTATTTGTTGTTCTCAGGTCCTGATAGGTTGTTCCTCAATTTTCTAGGGATTCGTGTAACAAAGCCCTTAATTTTGCATTAAAATGAGGAATGCTTTGGGATTAATTCCTGTGGTGTCTGTAGGCTTCCAGTCAGAGCTCTGGAGGTGAAGTGGGTGATACCTCATGAGTCACACCTGAGAAAGGCTGGTTTCTTTGGCTGGTGGGCAGCACTGCATATTTAGGATGTAATAAACACCCGTTCACAGGAATCACGAGGAAAATGACTTTGCACGTGAAAATAACGGGAACGAGTTCACACAAACTTTGTTTCTTGGAAGTTCTGTTTTGAAAATTGGGGTTTCTTCCTATTCTAGTAAAGTCAAAGATAAAGAAAGGCATAATATGAGTGGTGTAGCAGATCAAGGACTTCACAGTTGAGGATCTTTTGTCTGGGTTTTGGTGGTCTTTTTTTTGTGTTATTTGACAAAGCCAAGGATGTCAATGCTGTGCAATTTAAGGCGTTTCATTACAGAAATAATTTGCTGCAATAAATATTTCAGGGAGGTTTAAAGGTTTGAAAGCAATGTGTGAGGCACATAGAATTGAAAATAAATGTAGGTAATTTTCCCAGAGATATTTAGGCAAATATTAATGTATTTGAATAGCCTCCTGGTGATCCCCGAGGAACACCTGTAGTGATACAGAGCAATTTATAACTTTCCTTTTTCCCGAGGACTCCCTCTTAGTGTAAAAATTCCCCTTCAAGAATTCCTTTCAAAGCCTTTTATTTTACAGCAGTCATGCCAGCAGCTAAGAAAAAGTAAGTGTAGCTCTCCCCAGAGACTCCCAATGCCATTCCTGAATTAACCGGAGGAATCATTAGGAGCCACAGAAGACATCCCTTATTTTTGCTTCAGGGTCTGAGCTCGGTAACTGTTTCTCACCCGGCCCCTGGTGAATAGAAGCAAAGCTGAGGGTTTGTGTTCCAACCTGATGAGCTGTTGGGTCACGCCTCAACAAGGGGGAATGTGCTGAAATAAAGGACTGGCTCAGGGAGGATCACTGGAGGCAACGAGCAGAGCTGTAGGCACAGCCAGCAAAAGAGATTTCTTAGCACTTCAGAGTGCCCATGTCATTTGCTGCTTTAAATCCAGAAACCTTATTATCTCATTTTCTCTTCCCTGCCTGGGAGAGCTGCTTGTGTACAGTGGGGGTAAGGTGATTTTAGTGTCTGCAGGGCTGGTGGTGGGCATCGAGCCGTGAAGTGCACAGAGGATAAAGGAACTGAACCCAGCCATACCCCTGCCATCCCATTATTTTCTAAGGTCATCGTGCTACAAGCATCATTAGGATCTATGACATGTTGTACACCCAACCTAAGAAGTCAGGATATTAAAGTGAATGGACAAAACCCACCTTATTTTTGAATTAATTTGGGATAATCTGCAGCAGAACTGATGCAACGTGAACCTCTATATGAAAGCAGTATGCAAAAGGCTCAGTCTGATAGCACTCACCTCAAAGAGCTTAATGAAAATCTGCCATATTTTTACAGAATAAGTTTTCTAAATACAATTACTGACACTCTGGATATTCCTTTTTCACTCTTTTTTTTTTTTTTTTTAAATGCCTGTTTTTCAGGCAACCTATTCTCTAATTTTTATGCAGTCTGAAGCATTTATTGTAGACCACTGGCACACACTGCAATTCATGGTGTTGTCCTGCCTTACAGACAAGAAAATACAATGTCCTCAGGCAAAACCAAACTGTGTTTGTTTCTTTGTTCAAAATAATCTGAAACAAGACTTAATGCCAACACAATATTTCCCATTTGTTCATTTATTTCTGCTAATTAATGGGTCTTGATTGTTATAACCCACATGAAATGAGAGCAGGTGCTGATCTAAATATACAAGGACTTTTTACTGAGTTTTCATTTGAATTAGTAGAAGTTATTGAAATAATTTAAATTACTTAAAACATATACCAGGATTTTACTTGGCGTGAGGAGATTTGAATGGAGATTTAAGCCATGGGGTTTTTTAAAGGGAAAGTCAGTGTGAACTCTTTTTTAGGGCAGAGTTTTTAAGCATTTTACACACCCTCAAAGAACACATGGAGGGCAGTTTTGTAAATGAGGAACAGTACACCAAGTAACAGAGAACATGTAAGCTGTTAATGCTGCCATTTATGAAGCCTTGACTGAAATTTTGATCTGTCTTGTTGAGTAGGAGACAACTTCTGCCTCAAATCTATTGCTGTCTAAAAGGGAGATGCAGTTTATTAATAACTTCAATGTGATGTAATAGCAAATATGTGTATACTTCAATATGTTGGACGTAGGGCTTACTGACATAATGGAGAAATAAAGAGAGAAAATGGATAACTCCTAATTAACCAATATTAGGCTTCTCATTCTGTGTAAAGGCAACTGCACTGATCATCCCATTAAGTAATCATTTTGTAATTGATCTAAATTCTGTCCTTCCAGAAGGCCACCTGCTCATTACTGCAATTACTGATAAGGAAAGGGATGCTGAGCAGTGTAAATGCATAAATAAATATTTGGGGTTTTAGGGGAACTTTGGGAGTACATGTTTCTCTCTAAATCAAATGCATTCTGAACACACACTGTAACAGGCAATTCTCTATGGGACAGTCTGATGGACAGGAAAGCAAAATCTTTCCCTGTCAGGCTGGACACCCACTCTGGGCCATGGGCTCAGTGCAGTGCTTTGGGCTGGGAAATGCGTGGGCTTCATACCTGTAGAGTGAGAAAAAAACAGAGCATTGACTGAGTCAGTTATTCCAGCTGATGGCACCTGTGCAGGATCAGGAGCTCATTTGTCAATCCTGGAAATTGCAGAACAACTGGAAAAGGCAGGAGGTGCTTTCCTGCCTCTAAACCAGGCAAATGTGGCTCTGTTTTGTCCCAAGGCTCGGTTTCCATGGCCAGGCTCTTTGTGAGAGGCAAGCTCTGATGTCACTCTCGGGAGGCAGGTTGTCAGCCTGGCAGAATACAAATACTGCCTCACTTTGTATTTAGCTCTGAGAAACTCCACAGCACAGGAGGGTCTGGGCTGCTGTAGGACAAAATCACTGGCCTCAGGACTCTCTTTTTGTTGACCTTCGTGCTGTAATAACCACGATAAAGTCTTCAGGCACTCAGGTCTGTCATTGCCCCCAGGAGACACTATCAAAAGAAGTCTCTCAGGATCATTTCTTTGGGAATTCTCAGGGAAACCAATAATCCAGTAAGAGTTAATGCTTAATTTATTCTTTTCTCAGCCACTTAATTGATAAGTCACTTGTCCTTATTATGCCTCGTGATATGTTCTCTTGCAGAGCCTGGATTTCTGCTTTGTTAAGCTTCCTGCTTTGCAGGGCTGCTTTTAGTTGATAAGAATAATTTTGAGGGGTCCACCCTTCCCAAAACTTTGAATTGCACTGCATCCAATAGGTCAAATTAATTCCATATTTGGTCAGTAAAGTCACTAGGCATTAAGTCTGTCTTAATGCATTTAATGTAAAGCCTTAAATACAGTTTATGCAGGGTCTGGTGGAGCCAGGGAGGTGAAACAAAAAGCAGTGACTACACTGAGATGAAAACTGGTGTGCATGTTGTGTGTACGTGTGTCTGTGAGAATACTAAATGAACTTCTGTTGTGAGGGACAATAATAATCAGTTGGGCACGTGTATCTTTGGGTGAACTGCTGCTCTTTGTGGAATGAACTAAGTGTAGGAGCAGAAGGAGACCACAGCACTTGGGCAGCTTCCTCTGCGTGTAAAATGGCAGCAATCAGGTCACCCCAAAGCTTCTCTTCTCCAGGCTGAACAATCTGAACTCTCCCAGCCTTTCCTCCCAGCAGAGCTGCTCCATCCCTCTGATCCTCTTGGTGCCTCCTCTGGACTCTCTGCAGCAGCTCCATGTCCTTGCTGTGCTGTTCCCAGGGCTGGGGCAGCTCTTCAGGAGGGTCTCACCTGAGGAGCAGAGGGGCAGAATCCCCCCTGCCCTGCTGCCCACGCTGGGGAATCAGCCCAAGATGCAATTGCATGGAATTGTTTGGGTTGGAAGGGACCGTAAAATTCATCTAGTCCCACCCCCTGCCATGGGCAGGACACTTTCCACTTCCAGGTTGCTCCAAGCCCCGTCCAACCTGGCCTTGGACACTTCCAGGGATGGGGCAGCCACAGCTTCTCTGGGCAACCTGTGCCAGGGCCTGCCCGCCCTCACAGGGAACAATTTCTTCCCAATATCCTACCTAACCCTACCCTCTGTCAGTGGGAAGCCATTCCACTTTGTCCTGTCCCTCCAATTCCTTGTCAATAGTCCCTCTCCACATTTCCTGCAGGCTCCCTTCAGGCACTGGAAGTCCTTTAGATTGTTCCTTGTAATGTTCATGGCCTTTCTCACTCCTATGGAAATACAGTTTAACTTTTCTGTAGTGACTGTACCTTCCTCCTTGATGCAGCAGGATTTTGAGCCAAAAGGGAGGGAGGGGGAAAAAAAAAAAAGGGAATGCACTGAAGGTGATTTTCCACATGGCACCAAGTCCTGCTTTGCAGTAGGACAAGAGCTGCAGCCACTCAGAAATCCTTTTTTTTGTAATCACACCTGTATTGAAATACTGTACGTGGAAGCTCAAATGTTCTTTGCTGGGGCTTCTCAGAGGTAATTGAGTTATCATTTATTTCACTGGAGAATCAAAAAGTGATAATGAGACATACTTTAATTTCTAAAAGTCTTTTGTCATTCTGCACCTTACCACTGGTCTGGATTCCTTTGGAAGTGCAGATTGCTCATTAGGAATGCGTGGAATGAAATCATTTGAAAGAGGGAACATTTATCCTCTGTGTTTCTAAATCTCTATTATTTTCAATCGGCTCTTAATATGAAACATTTCTTGTTAAGGCTGTTTTGAGAGGCATAAAGTGTTTTGGGTGCTAAATAACAGCTGATATGGTTTCACTTTTAGGAATTAATGGTGGGCTCAGTAAGTAGGAAAGGTATTCTTGTATGTAACCTGTCAGAGCAAAACTGTGGAAAGGTTTGTCCTTGATACTGTTCTGGCCTTTTATTACAAAGAGCAGGAAGAACAGTCAATAACCACTTATTAATGAGTTTCTCTCTCCTTTATTGTAGCTTTAGGTACATTAGACTCTCGGTAATTATCTCATTCATAATCCTCTATAACAAGTAATATTTTCTGCATCTTGTGAAACATAATTGGAAAATATTTTCTTTGGATGTACACTATTTCTATTCCCTCTTTAATATAACTTTCCCCGAGAGTATCATGCCTAGGAAAAATGAGCAAGCATAATTTTATACAGGTAATCAAATCTCTCAAATTGTTGGCACATTTTCCTTTATCTCCTTGGGACCAAAAGCTAACCTTCAAATAGACCTAGGTATTAAAGGGGAGAATTTCAGCACACAATTAGAACTCAAATAAGCTTGTACAAGGCAACTTGAACAGAAGTGCTATTTTGAGTTATTACTATTGTACTTCTACTACAGAATATTCCATTTGATTAATACAGAACTGCAGGGGAATATATATATATATATTAGTCTAAGTGCATGTGTATATGTCTTTGTGTATATATAGATATGTCTAATACATTATTTAAACACTGGGTTATAGGAGGAGTTTACAGCCTTTCTAAATAGTTCTATTTTTGCCCACTTAGGATTCCAAACCACATCTTGGTTCAGGCTTTATCCTACTAGGCAGAGCAAAATAAATGTGAGGGGGGGAAATAAAGAAAGAAATCAGCATGTCTTTAGAATCATCTCACTTACAATACCCAGTAGAACAGTTAATTTATTGCAGACCTTCCGACATAAATCCTGCTGAAGTGGGAGACAAGGAGGCCACGTGGGACCACAGATACAAGGCTAAGGACTGGTTTCAGGCTGAGCAGACACTTTCAAGCTATGGTAGACCCCCAGTGAAACCTTTCAGTCTCTTCTTTTTGTTGTGGAATTGAACATTCCCATTTCTGTTTTCACCCATTTCGGTATCAAGGGCTCTGGTGAGTACAGAACCCAGGGAAAGATGATACTGAAAGCATATATGACTGCCCAGCTGTAAATAATCTACCAGGATCCTGGTGGTGTGTGACCCAGCTGCCATTTTCACTGTGCTTGACTTAGGGGAGACACTAGATGTCTCAGTGAAGATTTATTTGTTTTTTATTCTAGTTTAGAAGTTTGGCTTGACTTTGGTTGCATATTTAAATACAGCAGTAGGCTTATGCTGGTAATTAAGAACCTTGTGGTGTGAATATGCTCATTCTCCAAGACCAGGTTTTGGATTATTTTAAATTCCATTTTCAGTTAGCTAGGTTATTCCATGGCTATCATATGTAAAGTCTGATAATTGGGGTTGGAATTCATTTCCTTTATGTTCTTGGGCCAAGATTTTTATATTTTGTATTACCATGAAAATATCCACTGAGTTCTTCCAATCATAACAATTGAGTTCTAAGATAATATGCTTAGTGAGGTTTTTTTGTTAATCATTGTCTTAATTTACCGTGAAAACATTGTGCAAAATGGGATATTCAGTAATTGGCTTTTTAAATCTGGTGCAAGTATGATTAAAAAAAACAACACCAAACCCGAAAAAACCAAAAGCTCTCAATACAAAAGTTCCGTTTTTAACCTGAGTTAGTACAACAGTGGAGATGAGGTAATTTGGCTAGTAGTTTTGATAATCTGTTGGGTCTATTTGGTGATGCAACAAGCTCAGATCACCCCTCTCTGCTTGGAATTTCAGCCTGAAAGTGCCTGTAACACAGTGTCAGTATTGATCCCCTCCTGTGGCAGGGTCGTAGCTCAGGCCGATATTCCTTCTCCTTCCCCATCATTCCAGGGGTCCTGGTAGTCTGAGATGGGTCTGTTCTCAAAGTTCTTCCCTTTGCACAAGAGAAATTAAACATCATGAGCAAAAATAATGACCAGGGATGAAGGGGAATGGTATAATTTGAGGGAAGGAGTTAAGAAGGGTGGAAGCTGCTGTTCAGCATTCTGGTCTGGGAGGATTTTCAAACACCTGCCCAATTATGTGAGTAAAACATTGGATTAGGAAGTTGTCAGCGTGTTTCCTGTGCTCTCTGGGTGTTGGCTCTGTGGTTCTGTGCACCAGGCCCTCTGGGAGGGAGGTGTGTCTGTTTTTGCACCCAAGTGACATGGGGGGCTCACATACATCAAACTGATGGCTGGCAGCTTCCACAAACCTGGAAAAAGGCATTTCCTTGATTCAGGGCTAGAGAGGAGTTTACATAGAGTTGCCTGAAGCTGCTGGGAGATTGCTGAGTGCCTCTGTGACTTTAAGAACCCATCTGCCAACGTCCATATCAGAGAACTGTCTGAAATGGACCTAAATGGGCACTAAATGACCTGGGAGTTGCTTAGGAAATCAAATTTTGTCATTCTCTGATGGCACTTCTTCTTTGTAGGTGGATGACCTCTCACATTCCTTATTTCCTCTCAGTATTCTTTGAACTGTACCTCGGTCTATTTTATTTATAGCTGGTTTTAACATTATTTTAACAGTGTTTCTTGTGAAGCTGACATAGACTTTGAGCTTGTCTGCAAATCAAGCCTTGCAGATAAAAGAACTTGTGTTTGCACATTGTGTCAAGTCTTAGGGCTGGAAAATGTATTCGGTTTTTAAAATACCATTTAAAAATAATGAAAAGCCACACACAGTACAGGCACTCTAAAGGCCACAGCAGGGTAGTCAGAGGAGTGGCACGTTCACTTGCATGAGTCAGAGCATGTGCCATGACATCTGTCTGAAGAGCTTCTCCAGGAGCTTGTACAGGCAAACTGTATTACTTGCTGAAGTAGAAATGGTACCTTGTGACTTTTCCAGCTGCATTGTGCCTCACTCCTACTGCAATGAACTTCCACAAACTTCCCTTCAGAGTATTTGACATTTTTATTGTGTTTGGCTCACTTTGTCCTGTAAACGGTGTCCTTTGCACGTTCCATTCATTATTCACAGGCTCATCTTCAAAAGGTTCAAGAACTTAGTGCAGCTCTTCTGCTGTAAGAGAGTGCAACCTTTGTTCCTCTTACTGGTTTTTGTCCTTCTCCGTATTCCTTCATGTTGATAAGGAAATTAAAGCTCGAGAGATATAAAAAAATTTAAAAATCCTTTGCCACTTAACTTCCAGTTTGTCCAAGTGTAGCAAATCTGTGCTGACTCCATGTTCAATATGATCATTAGACAAATTAGGGAGCGGGAAGAGAGGAAGATTTCAAATGAATAAATGTTTATTTTTACTAAAATACATTTTTGAAAAATTGTCCAGCTGTTCATTGTCATTTAAGATATTAGTCAACCTCCTAAATTTACAAGACTTCCTCTGTTGGAATTTTTGTAAATTATAGTTTTTTTCTAAAATTAAGATAATGATATTTGAGACGAATAGCTGCTTTGTGCTGTTTTATTTATTTGCTTAAGAAGTCCATTTTTCTTGGAAAGACTTCTGAGTTCAGTGCATTGCAACACACTTTCCTTACCAAGACTTTTACACAGCCATGCAGGTCTGTAGCGGGGAACTTGCTGCTTCTCTGTTTCTCTTAGTGTTCATCTTAATTCATTACACTGAGTTCATGTGGCATAAAAAAGTGATGCACTTCACTGAAAGACTGTGAATATGTATTCAGAAATATGCAGTTGTATGTACTCTGAGATGAGAGAGTCACTTTTAGTATCTATATTGGCTTTTCAAGCAGCAATAAAGGAAACTCTGCAATAATAACTGAACACTTGTGACTGGCAAACACAATCCTGCAGTTCAGAACTGGAATATGAATGGACACCCCGGGAGGCTGGCCCATTTCTGATGAAAACAGTTTTTAGCAGTGTGAATTTATGAATCTACTCAGTGCAAATGAGAGTTTATTATGCTGAGAGTCCAAAAATGATGCTTCATTTATTAAATTAATACAAAAATTGTATTCAGATACTGTTGGAGCGTTTTCTAAACCTTCCTGAATACCAGAGCTGAGGCTGAAACCACTGACTTGGGTTATGGGAGGTAATGGTGAAAACAGGACAAGCTGCCAGAAACTTCCCATTCTTTGCTTGATTGAAATGAATGTGTATTTGGAACAGCACCTGTCACAGTTTCCCAATCTGTGCACTAGAGAAAATGATACTTGCCTATTTTGAAAATTCCGTGTTTGTTTAATGAAAGCTTTTTAGAATTATTTTGCCCTGTAAAAAAAGATTTTACCCTTTTAAGACCATTCCTGCTGCACAACGTGGGTCAGCTACATCTAATTGCTGCAGGATTGGGAGCAATGGCACCTCCTGTAGTACAGTCTGAAGTAGCTTTGTGATTTACATGGATATGGGAGAATCCATCACATAAAATTCAGGCAGATTTGATACCTAGCCACACATAACTCGAAGGCTTATTGCCAGATTTTGATATCTAGTCTGCCAGCTGCACTGTGCACTGCCCAGCTCGTTCAAACCATATGCCTTGAGCAAACAATCAGCAAAGTGTGTTAAAAGCTCTGAAAAGTACCACATTAGCCATACGTCAAACAGCTGCACGTCCTGCCCTATTAATTTGGATAAAAGCTTACCCCTTCAAAACTGATTTCTTGACTTCTTTGTTCTAAAAATGAGGCTTAAATAAAATCCGTGCATCTGCAGTGAGGTTTTATAGCAACAAATTCCTTCTATCTGCAAAATAATATTGAAATTCTGGCTAGGTTTTAAAAGTTTCCCTAGAGACAGAAGAGTCCATTACCAGCCTTTCTGTAGCTGGGAAGGAAACAGTCACTTATAGAGCACCCCGAAGCCTTTGGTGCACATATTCTTCATACTCTTGAAAGAGCCTTGCTGGGAGTGGAGTGCTCATTCTTGTGCCATGAGCAAAATGAAAAATATATGCATTATTTTTCCTCCTTTTGTTGGATTTGGCCCATGCTCACCCTGGTCAAGTCACTCTCCTGAGGGTATTTGCAAGAATGAGTCAAGAATACACTGTCAATAATAAACATGTAAACTGTGTATTTCTATGACTTCTTACCTCTGTGAAGCAATTCTTTGTCTTCACTTCTGTGCATTGTTTTAAGTGTCCTGATTAAAACGGATTCTGTTGTATTTACATTTATATAGTTATGGATTGTGAGTATCTGCATATTAAAAGAAAGAATGAATATGAAAATAAGGGGATAGCATTGCTATTGTGACTGCTATAAAATCATACTTTCTCAGGAGCCAGAATAGTATTACTTTAGATTCAATTTTGTGGGGTTTTAAAAAAAAAAAGAACAATGAATATATTAATAAAAATGTTCTCAGTGTCTCTGAGCGAGAATGAAATATTTTGCTCCGAGCAGTCTTAGTTAAATAAAAAAGGGTAACAACTATATTGTGAATGAAATATTTTGATTGTTGCTTCTTACCTCCATAGTCTTCTGCTTTGATCCTCTGAAATATTTTATCAAGAGAAACCAATGTTGCAGCTGCTAATACAGAAGAGCAGAGCAGCCTACTGGGGTTAGTTGTCTGTTCTTCATAGTGCTCACAGTTAAACCAAAGCGAGGCATAATTAGGCAGGTAAATTCGATCTACTTTCTATCAGTCAAACAGATTTGTACCATTATTAATATCACCCTGCAATGTTAGGAAAAAAAAGTCTTTGAATATAGAGGTAGTAGAGAACCTGACAGACTTTTATTGTTTCTTTTGACTGGAGCATCTCTGGGAGCAGCAAAGGCTGAGGGAGCTGGGGCTGTTCAGCCTGCAGAGCACACCCTGAGAGGGGCCCTCCCCAGGGTGTGTCAGGGGCTGCAGGGAGGGGGCAGAGGATGGACCAGGCTCTGCTGGGGGACCCAGCAATGGCACAAGAGGAACAGGCAGGAACTGATGCCCAGCAAGTTCCAGCTGGACAGGAGGAAGAACTTCTTGGCTGGGCAGTGACCCAGCTCTGAAGAGAGACCAGAGAGGGTGTGGAGTCTCCCTCACTGGGGATATTCCAGAACTGTTTGGCCACAATCCTGTGCCATGTGCTCTGGGATGGTCCTGCTGGAGCAGGGAGGTGGGAGCAGGTGAGCCACTGTAGGCCCTTCCAGCCTGACCCATTCTCTGATCCTGGGGTTGTGTTTTATTTCTCTGTTGACTCATGAAAGTTCTGACAGCAAATACAAATGACAAGGATAGAGTTTCTCTCTGCAGGGCATAGAGTGTGGGCCACAGATGCAGCACGCCACAGTTAGCCTTTGTTGCTGTTCATGTCATCACGTCACAGACCTGTAACGAGTATTGCACAGTTTATCAACTCAACTTCCAGTTTCATTTTCCCTTCCATTATAGGTCACTGCAGATGGAATGTATTTTGAATTAGCACAAGATATCTCACTGTTCTACATAGCTAAAAAGCACTAAAACTCCTTCTCATTTGTGCAGCAGTCTTGGGTTGTTGCTGTCCTCCAAGTTCTGGTCCCCAGTACTAACAATGTCAAACATGTAGTGTAAGACAGTGGCACGCTCTTGGAGCTTTACACTTTCCACTTGTGGTGGAAGTGGCTGAAAATCCAACAGCATTTTGCCAGGTCTTGACTGTGGCTATGAAGTCTTAGGGCTTTAGGACTGCAGAGGCATAATAACTGATATAAATACATGCTTATAAAGCTTGCTTCAAAACTGGGCATGTGGCTCCCTGCAGAAGAATTCCTCCAGTGTTAAACTGATGCTACACTGGATGGGAGCCAGCAGACTCTAAACTTGCTTTTAAAAAAAACCTGGAGCTGGAAAAGCTTTTCAGAGAATACATCTGTATTTCTAATTTCCACCTTGAAGGATGAAATCAACTGGAGAGTTGGTGAGAATGAATAAATTGATTCACAGTGGGTTGACAACTCCCTGTGTCTCATTTTCTGTGAAACATCTGTGGGTGATGCCACCACAAAATTTGACTGCTGGCTTGCAAGCTGGTCTACCACCACTATGTGATTAAAAACCTGTTATTCAGATATATGCAACTGGATTTGTGGCACTGTTTTCCAGATTACTTTGTGTAACTTTGAATGGGTGATAAGGGGACTGGAGCAGAGCAAGGAAAAACCTGTTTCTTCAAAAAATGCCATCGCTCTGCTGACTTTCTAGATGTGCAAGTGGAATAATGCAGCAGAAACCCAAGCCCAGAACTGAAAGTAATAATTTATTGAGAAAATATTTTTCTTTTTAAAAGTATTTTTTTTTCACTTCCAGAGAAAAAAAATAATGAAGATGACTAAGTTTTAGCAAATATTACAGGGTGAAGTTTCTAGCAGCCAAATCATTAAATGCATTCATTTGTAAACATCAGTGATGGAGATGACAAGTTATAGAGATCACAATTCTTCTCTTCTTGTCGTGAGGAGTAGTAATTTATTATTTGAGTAATCACACAGCGCAACACAGAATTTAGATTCCCAAAGAAAAAGACTTGCTCTGTTTATGAGTGTTTTAGCGTTTTATCATTATAAAATTATGAACTCAGAAAAAAAAAAATCATTACTTTCTACAATGTAATGCATGTACATTGAGTACAGCTGTAATATAAACCAGGCAGGCAGACCTGTGAAGCTCTTGCACACAATATATTAACTAAAGATTTTCCTGATTTATTTCTGTTGTAGACAAAGTACACTCACCTTCGTGCCACTTTAGCCGATGATGAAGGTGCAGAATGTACTCAGAAAAGCATCCTTATGTTGAGCACACTTAATAAGTACAACTGTACTACTCGGCTTTCTTTCATCCTGAGAATTGTCCAATGTCATACAAAGATTAAATGAGACAAGAGACTCAGATGTCCTGCCAGTCTGCACTTGGTGCTGAAGAATGAATGGATTAAAAAGACATGAAATTCTTGCCCAATATCTTTTTACAAAGGAAAACATAACATCATCTAATTATACAACATGGGCATTTAAATTTATTCAGCCCTTGTAGAATCTGCCTGTGGTGCTTCTCCCCCTCCTCTACCCCCCAAACAGACATTATTGTAGCTTTATTGTAAGGAACAATTTGCTGTATCACAGCTGGTCATCAGTGAGGCATTGTAGACTTAATTCCATGGATGGCCTTCAGTGAGGCATTGTGTGATTCACTCAGTGCTGCTCAGTGCCAGGACACACACTTGCTTACTAACACAATGAGGAGCTTTTTATGAGTATTTGTTGTGAGCACAAGCTGTAAGTTTGTTTTTTCAGGCTAAAGAGAAGGACTATTAACCACAAACTCTAGAGCCTCTGGTTTTATAATTAGAAATCAATTGGGCAAAGCTTAGTTTTGCATATGTGACCTCTTCCCATGACTGTATCCCAGAATGGTTCTCCCTTGAAATGGTTTTCTTAACAATTTCACGTTAACAGCTAATCTATTCGCAAAATCAGTTTGAAATAGTAAATTACCTGTGTGCTTTTTGGTGGCCACATAGAAAAAAGGCATAATCAACATGGAATTACCTGACTGGGTGGTTTTTTTTATAACTTACATTTTAATCTCATTGTTTATTTGTTTTAATTAAAAGCCATCACAAAACTTGCTGGCACCGTGGAGTTGCATTGACTTTGGGAAGGGCAAACATCTGGAGTTTATATTGTTCATTTGTGTCCAAGGAGGGTGAAATGGAGCTGGACTGTGTGATGCCAGCCAGATTGCTGAAACACTTTGACTCAACTCATTTGGCCAATGTGGGCCTGTGTGGTGGGGTGGACTCATTCCTGTCCCGATTACCTTGGTATTTGGGAATCCTCAGGCAGCACAGACATGGCAATTGCTATTCCACTTATTTGTCTGGTATTGTGCACAGAGAGCTTTTCAGCTCCCTGAAAAGAAGGTGTCTGGCCAGTGTGTTTAATATCACTGACCTTCAGAGTCAGGGGTGGGGGAGCAGGACCCAGCAGCTGTTTTGTTTAGTGGAAAGTAAACTACAAAGTAAACTCTTACCAGTGACAAGTGTTGTCCCCCAGGGGATGACATTAATATCTTCATTAATGACATAGAAGAATGGATTGAGTGGATGGACTGTATATTGGGAAGAAATATTATTCCCTGTGAGGGTGGGCAGGCCCTGGCACAGGTTGCCCAGAGAAGCTGTGGCTGCCCCATCCCTGGAAGTGTCCAAGGCCAGGTTGGAGGGGGCTTGGAGCAGCCTGGGCTGGTGGAAGGTGTCCCTGCCCATGGCAGGGGGTGGAAAAAGATGGTCTTTAAGGTCCCTTCCAACTCAAATCATTCTATCATTCTATGATAATTTATAGTAGCCCACATTCCATATTTCTGCTGAGTTCATGGTGTGTGAGGGATGAATGCAGGGTAATGCCACTGTTGCTGTTTCCTGTACATGTGGTGCTCGATCTTAACCGAACACAGCCACATGGTACAGATGTTCTGTGTGTGTCTATGGTCTCAGTGTATAAAATATGTGCTGTTCTGGTTAATTTTGTGTTGGAAATGGAAAGCTCTTTCCATGTTAAAGGGGAAATTTCTAATTAATAGCTCAGTAAAATTGCTTGGGATTTTGAATTTGCAGTAATGAATTTATTGTGGTGGTAACAGTTTATATTCTGGGGGAATAGGAATGAAGACATAATCTTTTGGGTTTTTCTCTATTTGTCTGAGATCTCATTATCTGTGCAAGCTTATTATTTACTACCCCACAGTAATGCTGTTATAAAAAGTGCAAGAATATCTGAGATTTGTGGTATGATAGGGCTGAGTTGAATTGAATTGGATCTAAGTAACTGCAGATGTGGCTGGTTTCATCTTTATCAGCTTATCTAAGCTTTTGCACTTAAAGGCTTCTGTCAGTTCAAAGCACAGGCACTGCTTGGTTGAACAGAGCTAAACTATGGTAGCACTTCTTAGCCTTTCAAAAATAATTCTAATTTAATTCAAACATATGTACTACAGAACTTGGAGGAGTTTAGATATATATCAAGTAAAAATTCCTTTCCATTTTTGTAATATAAGGAGGCACCAAAAAAAAAAAAACAAAACCCAAAAACCAAAAACATATCAAAGCTCTTGAAGTTTAATTTTAGTTTTCTGAAAAAATTCTTTTTCTTTCCAAATGAACAAATAGAATTGAGCTATTCCCCCATTCCTTCACTTTAAATAAAGTAGTCACTAAAATATAAATCAAGATTTAGCATCAAAGAGCAACTTTGTCAATCCAGGAATTTGGGGAGGTTCTTAGAATGTTGGAATAATTATAACACTGGATTTCTGCATAGGGATAGACAAAAATTTGCTACTCCAGAGCATAATGAGATATCTAAGGAGATTTGTGCATTTGAAATGATGGCAGAGCCTACGAGTGCAGCATAGATAAAAGGCTTTTTATTTTGCCTTGGGTTTTGGTTTGTTTGTGTCTCCAGTTTTGATAGTTTGTACTTCAGCTGGGCATCATGGCACATTCAGAGGAGAGCTGGCATCCTTCCTTTTGATTGCAGTTTTTTCAAAGGGAAAAAATATGGACCAAATATGGATCACAAACAGATCACTTCAAAAAAGAGCCTCAAAAGTTATGACTGGAGATTTCCAAAAGTCAGAGCCTACTCAGACTCTTTCATTTGCTAGTCAAATATATTCAAAGCAGAAACAGGAAGGGCTGTGTGCAGGAATGATTGGGTTTGTGTGTCAAATCTTGTAATCCCAAATCCTTTGGCCAAGTTAGGATCTGTGAAAGATAAACAGGAAGAAATGATTAGGAAGAGACTGTTGAAGAACTAAGGAGGTATCAGGTCTAATAAATCCTTTTCCTTTCCCCAAACTCAGTGCATCACCTTTCAGACTCTTCTTTGGTATTTGATATTTAAGAAAACTTGACTTGCCTCATAATGAGATCCTCTATAAGGTGAGAGTATGTTTTGAAAACATAATATTCTGATCCCTGCAAAAAACAAACAATTGGATCCCCTGCAGTATTTGTGGATTCAGCCTGGGGTGATGAGAGCAAAGACTAAGTCCAGGAAACTGTCTGTAGTGCCTCTTAGGTCAGTCAGGTGGCATCAGAGGTGACCCTGTCTGAGGGATCATCCATCCAGAATGGCCCTGTCACCCTGCCCTTTGGTGCAGATGGTTCTCGTGTCTAACTCAGCACAGGCCTCAACACAAATTTTGGATGGGTCTCAGACAAAGCAGCAGGATGTTCCTTTATGCACAGCACCCCATGCAATGCAAGGAAAAGGCACAGTAGGAAAAAAGAGGGAGAAGGCAAAGGTTGAGAGTTTGGTTTGACTGAGCATCTGAGGCTTTGACTCTGTGGGATGACCCCGTCACTCCCTGCTCTCCCAATATTTCTGCTGGCAGGAGCAGACTGTGCCCATCCTTTTCCAAGGCAGGCTTCTACAGTGTTCCCCATGTTCTTTTGGAACATGATTTGTAGTGATTGTTTTCCAGGGGAAAATGATTGCCTTCCCAGGTGAGATTTCTCTTTGCTTATTGTGAATTTCTGACTAACTGGAAGGGAATTCTGTCACTGGGAATGAGGAAACTAATTTAGGAGAACATGGTGTGTGGGTGTTTGTCATCCTGTGATATGGTTCAAAGATTTTCATTACAAACTACAAAAAAGTTTAAATAATTTAAAGGTCTTTCTATACAAGTCAAGAAGGGCTCTCAGCAGGTACACAAAAATGTGGATTTTTACTCCAGTCTTAACCCATCCTGCTGGGAATATTTATTCAAGCTGTGCAGGAAGATGCCAAGTCATGGTTGCGACATCCGCCAGCACAGACACACAAGACTTGAGTTTGTTTGTTAAGATATACTAATAAGAGATATCTCAAGCTGGATAACTTCAGAGTACAATCTAAGTTCTGATTTTAGAGATAAATTAGTATGTACTAAATGGATTATTACAATAGTTGCTTGACTTGGGTTTATTTGAAGTCTGGTGGGGAAAAGGCTCAATATGAGTGACCAATGTGCTGCTGCAGCAAAAGCAGTCAACAGGATGCTGGGTCATATCACCAGAAGAGACAGAAAAAGTCATTATCCCACTCTGCTCGGTGCTTGCCAGGACACACCTGGAATATTGTGTTCAGATTTGGTCCCTGCTATACAGAATAGATGTGGGCAGGCTGGAGATGGGCCAGAGAAGGACCACAAAGGAAATCAAAAGGCTGGGAAGCTGCCATGTGGTGGAAAGGCTGACACAATGGGGTTTGTTCAGACTCCGGAGTAGAAGGCTCAGGGGAGGCCTCATCACCATGTTCCTGTGCTGAAAGGGTGGCTGCAAAGATCACAGAATGGTTTGGGTTGGAAGGGACCTTAAAGATTATCTCATTCCACCCCCTGCCATGGGCAGGGACACCTTCCACCAGCCCAGGTTGCTCCAAGCCCCGTCCAACCTGGCCTTGGACACTTCCAGGGATGGGGCAGCCACAGCTTCTCTGGGCAACCTGTGCCAGGGCCTCCCCACCCTCACAGCCAAGAATTCCTCCTAATATCTAATCTCACCCACCCCTCTTTCAGTTTAAGGCCGTTCCCCCTTTTCATAAGGACTCACATAGAAAAAACGAGGGATTATAGGTAAAAGTTACTTGTAGGGAGATTCCAGGTGGATAAAACGGGAAAATTTTCCACAATGAAAACATTAAACTAGTGGAATAATCTCCCCAGGGAATCAGTGAATTCCCCAACATTGGACATTTTTCATCTGGGCAGGGTGCTGGGCCAGTTTGTGTCAGCAATAAAGGTTGGACTAGATGACCTTTGAGGTCCCTTCCATCCTGGTATTCTGTGGTTCCATGAAGTCTTTAAAGCACTCAATAAAATGAATGTTTGCTGTCCACCCCTGAGCCGAATGCCAATTCTTGTTTATAACATTATAAAGTTCAAAAGAAAGTCCAATAATAGTCTCCAGCAGACTCATTTGCATCATTACTTCATAATAATTGCATGAGCAATCGGGACTCTCCATCTAAGAGCAAAATATATGTTGATCTGCGTGTGCTGAAATATAATCACAGCAAATGTGTTTTAATTGTGTTTGTGACAGTGCAAAAGTAAAGGCAGGGCAGAAAGCTGCTCTAATATCTACAGAATGACTCATCACGTAAAAAGACTAAAACATTAAAACAAAGCTGGTTCTAATAAGGAAAATAATGAAATTATGCTAAACAAAGGAAATGAAATGGCTTTATTTTTGTTGGAAGTAAAGGTTTAATTGCAGGGTTTGTGTAGGCAGTAGGAATGGTTTTGCTTTTAAAGCAAATAAGAATTTAATTCTCCTAGAGCTCGAGTGCTGCTTCTGAGATGAGGAACAGATTTTCATTTCATGCACAGTTGAAGTGTTGGGGAGAACAGGTACTTTTGTGTCACTTTTGTTTTGGAATATAAAAAATGTTTGGGGCTAGGCTTAGTATTTTAATTAGATGGAAATAAACCCCCTTATATGATAACAAATGAAATTAATTTGAAAGGAAACATTTTGTTTACATTTTAGAAAGATAAACACTTCACAAAAGTGAAATTAATGCATATACAGGTATAAAAAGTTTTTAAATAAAAAATAACATCGAAGTGTTCTGGTCAGGAAAAGCTCACAAAAAATACTGCCTTGGTTGGTCCTTTCCTAAACTGTTTGTTCCCTAAATCAACTTTCCAGTAATATTCAGCTGAATGGTTGAAATGGGAGACCTTCTCACTCTCTGCAACTGCCTGACAGGAGGGGGGAGCCAGGAGGGGTCAGGCTCTGCTCCCAGGAACCAGCAGTGGGACAGGAGGGCACAGCCTTGAGCTGTGCCAGGGGAGGTTTAGGTCTGATATTAGGAAGAAGTTCTTTACAGAGGCAGTGATCAGACATTGGAATGGGCTGCCCAGGGATGAGGTGGAGTCATCGTCCCTGGAGGTGTTTAAGGACACACTGGATGTGGCATCAGTGCCAATGACAAGGTGGTGTTGGGTCACAGGTTGGACTCGATGGTTTCAGAGGTTTTTTCCAGCCTGGGTGATTCTGTGATTGTGTCACTGAATCATTATTCTTGTCGAAAGAAAAAAAAAAAGAATCACAGGCAAAAAAATAATATACAGCTCCAAGGGTAAGGCTGGTATTTTGGGGGAGGCTTCTTGGTGATCTTTAGGATTTGTAACTACTCAGTTCATCCTGAATATTGAGCCTCTATTTGTGTGAGCGTTTCACCAGCAGCAGAATGGGGAGATAGTGCTGGTTTTGCTCTCGGGGCTGTGGCGCTGCTCCCTCGGTTACTGTGGTGACACATCCAGCGTGTGCAGGGATGTCCCTGACGTCCCTCTATTCACATTCAGATGATGAGAACGTTACCTGATTGCAGGAAGGCAAACACGGGGGGTTTTGTGGCTTGTGGAAAGCTGCGGGTGAGTTGGTGGTGTTGAGGATGTGTGATCACTCTCAGCGCTGCCCCCCGGGGCTGGGTGACACGGCCGGTTTGATGATGAGTCTCTGTGCTCGGGCTATCAATATAAAGTGTCACTTCTAGATGAGAATCAGGCCAGAAGAGAGCTTTAGCCACAGGGAGGGAGAAGAAATGAGCTTGGCAGTAAGATTCAAGGCAGAATAAATAAAGTTTGGGAGTATTCTTAGGAAAAAAATACAGTCACTATTGAATATAATGTGATCCAAATCAGGTATTATTCCTGGAAAAAAAGAAATAAGCTCAGAGGCTCCATATCCATTCCTTTTGCTGTCTTCTGCAGGAAGAGAAGCTTTTGAAATCCATGTTATCTTTGCAAACAACTTGTGACCCACCTTACAGAATGTAATTCTTTGTATTCTCCTTGATTTTAACCAGCTGCTCTTCTAATTTCTTCTCATAAAGATTTCTAGGAAAAGCTTCTTCCCATCAAGCAACTCACCCATCCCTTTGATGGTGAGGGATTGTTTCTCCAGTGTTTCTCCACAAGCTTAAATAATTCAGTTATTGTCAAATCCCTTGTAGACAAGAGCAGGGAAAGGAAAGAAGAAGTACTTATCAAATGTAAAGCTCTCCAGGTAACCCTCAAAGTGAATATTATCACAGGCATTCCTGGATTTGGGGGGAGGGTTCCTCTTTAGGCTGTGGATTGTTAGGCTTTTACAACAACAACAACAACAACAACAACAAAAGACCTGGCCATGTTGTAGTCAATAAACTGGCATCTGGAAGTTAAATATTCTCAGCTTCATTTTCCATGGCAATATTTAAATTGCCTAACGTTAATGTAACTTTTTTCTCCATGTGTTTTAAGAGCCATATGCTTGGTATTTATTTTCTTTTGTTTCTTCCTGCTTTCCTATTTATTTACTCCAGATATTTCTCAGTCATTTTCATCCTCCAAACTGGCTGATATTTGGGCTTTGAGTTTCACTCCCAGTGTCCCTTTGGAACTACATCTCATCAGGCAGAAGAAAGATGAGATATGAGGATTATTTTTTTCTTGTGACAATATAGCATATTTTAGCTGGAGGCTTTTTACATTTTTCTCTATTATCCATCACCTAATCTGCATAACCTCATTCCTTTTTATTGGTAAAGGACAGATGTCAGACTTGTAACTATTTAACTCATATTAAAGTTATTTTTTAAAGGCTGAGGAGTAAGTACAGTGTATATAATACAACTCCACTGCAATCTGCCATTCTGCCTTAGAAATAAATGCACATTCTGTCCAGGTCTAGAGAATTGTTGGAGTCATCTAAACTCTTAGAACTGGACTGAGAAGAGAGTGCCCAAACTGGCAAACAGCATCCAAGGCTTAAAGTTACAGGAGAGCTGGAAAAACTCCAAGGTGTTCACAGATCTATTGGCGCTGAATCTTTAAACAGTGATTGCTCTCAATACTTGTGTATTCTACAAGCTCTACGAATGTGACCCATCAGCGAGGGACTGGTCATGCAACAACTGACAAACCTAGGAAATTTTCAGTCTTTTCTGGATTCTTTCACAGACTTGGACCTGTTTGTTAAAGCTGCATATCAATAATACATGAAACCAAAGCAGAATGTATAACTCACTCAGGAACTCTGCTTTTCTTATGGGTTTCTCTCCTATTATAGGAACTGTCAGTGTTGCAGTCCCCCAGAATTGCTGTGTGTTTCCTCTTGGGTTTTGTGCTGGTTGGAAGGGCAGGGTTTCATTCAGGCTAATTATTTTTTTCTTAAAAAAAATAACGTTTGAGTCTGTTCTACCACCGTGTCATAGCACATCCAGGAAAGAAAAGGAGCCTGCAGAACCCATGGGGTTTCCCTGCTCAGCCACCTTACTAACACTGATCTGTATAATCAGGAGTAGTTTTGTGCCAGACTGGAGGGAATTATGGCTCTGAGCATCCTCATCCTGTGGGCTTGTGCCTTTTCCTGAGAGCAGCCACAGTGCAAAAAAGAGTTAACATTTGGTGAGCCAAGATATGTTTCCTAATTTTATCAGGTTTTGTGTCTGAATATTCATAACAGGACTGACTAACAGTGCATTTATGCTGCTGATATTTTGTTGAAGGACTTCATGCAGCAGATTATCTTTTCAGTTAACTTTGCCATCAATGTCCATTTACATACCCAATAATCCCATCTCCATAGGCAAACAAAATATTCCATCTCCTATATCCTCAGTAAATGTGAAAAGGCAGCTTTACTGACTCGATAAATAATCTCAAATATTTTACTTTACTTCAGGGTCTTGCTGTTTTCAAAGCTTGATTATCTCGCAGTCACATAATTGTTAATCTCATTATGGAAGTCAATTACGATTGATCTATTAGTTATCAAAAAAAGTATAAAAAATAAACTTGCAGGTTAGTGTTAAATTCTGAATATAATTGGACTATAAATTTTGGAGTCATAAATTGTTGTGGGTCTTTTGAGGGGCTGTTTTTGGTTCTGTACCCTCCTTTACAACTCTTTAGAGTTTTGTCCAGTGTCCTTTCAGATTTGAGACAGTGACTCCTACTGAGTTCCTGGGGTTTATGTCAGGTCCTAAAACCATACACATTAAAAAAAGAAAAAATCATCTTATGATTAGAAATATATGAAGGAATTCAGTCCCATTTTTCCCATGAGTTTGGTTCATACTGAATCCCTAGGTGGTAATTTTAGAAATTAGCCAATGCCTTAAAAACTCATTTCTAAAACTCCCTGTTCTGGGTTCATTCTTCCCTGTTTCTTATTCAGAAAAGGGAAAGGGGAAAACCCACCATTTTCCATTTTCCTACTAGCAGAGGAGAGTGAAGTAAACTCAGGGAAGGCTGTAGCACACAATATAAGAGTCCTTGTGTCAACAAGGACCTCTCTGTGTTATTGTAATGCAAGTAATTAATAACCATTATTTACAGCTGAGCACTGACTCTGCCAATGTCACTGCCCAGCTGCCATTTGGTGCTCTCAGTGGAGTTCTTTCAGGGACTCGAGCAGGAATAGCAGGAATGCAGATAAGATATTCAGATTTTGTTTCGTTCTAGTATCTAGGGTACGATTTGGAACATTTAAAAACTCAACTTCTCAATATTGTACCACTTTTTCACCTTTTTAAAGGTGGGTTATTTGCTTTTTCCTCTGGACACTCATTTTATTAGAGAAACCCCAGCAGAGTCCTTGGAGAGCTTTAAAGTTCTCCCTCGCACAGTTGTTTTCCTCCTTTGTTGTTCCTTTTATGGTCTTTATGTCCTCAAGTTGCCAACCTAATGATCAGTTCTTTGAAGGAGGGGTGCACATATCACTTGAAAAAAGGGGCTTAAGAAATCATTATGTGCCTTGGTTGCTGCCCCCAGCCCTGGGGAACAGCACAGCAAGGACAGGGAGCTACTGCAGAGAGTCCAGAGGAGGCACCAAGATGATCAGAGGGATGGAGCAGCTCTGCTGGGAGGAAAGGCTGGGAGAGCTGGGATTGTTCAGCCTGGAGAAGAGAAGCTTTGGGGTGACCTGATTGTGGCCTTGCAGTGCCTGAAGGAGCAACAAGGAAGATGGAGAGAGAGTATTGACAAGGGCCTGGAGTGACAGGACAAGGGGGAATGGCTTCACACTGACAGAGAGCAGGGTTAGATCGGATATCAGGAAGAAATTCTTGGCTATGAGGGTGGACAGGCCCTGGCACAGGTTGCCCAGAGAAGCTGTGGTTGCCTCTGGATCCCTGGGAGTGTCCAAGACCAGGTTGGATGGGGCGTAGAGCAACCTGGGCTAGTGGAAGGTGTCCTTGCCCATGGCAGAGAGTGGAACTGGATGATCAGTTAAGTCCCTTCCAACCCAAACCACTCTGTGATTCCGTGATCCTTTGCCTCTTGCCTTTAGTCTCATGTGTGTCCTGGTCCTTGCAGCCCCAAAGATATGAATGTGGCATAGCTGGTCATCTGTTCTTTCTAAGAAGAACATTAGAGAAAGGCAAGGAACAGCTGAATGGGGACAGGACCATCTGGGGTTTGGGCTGTTCTGTGCTCACAGAGTGATGGGAGCTCTACCCAGCTTGTGTGGGTAGAGAAAACCGACAGTGATTCAACAATCATTAAATTAGTACAGATGTCTCCTGCAGCCTCCCACAGAAGTCTTCTCCATGAGCTCAGACAATTTGGATAAAGGACTAGACTAAATCATTGCGAAGTCTATATGGATTCTGGCTGGTTTGAGATTGACATATGTTCCACACTTACAGCTCTTTTGATACTGATTTGTGTACAACTTGGCTGTATTCATGCTGAGCCAGAGTTTCTCTTTTGATGGGACTCTGACCTCAAGTTTTGGATGTTTTGAATCACAGGTAGGTTTGGTGTTTACAGCAAATGACATAAATACTCCAAACAGTGCCCACACTTACAATCATAGCACTACTATTTTTGCGTCCTTGGGTACAGATCAGATTATCTGATGTGCCAAAAAAAAAAAAAAAAAGTGATAACTGTCCCTGAGACTTTAGTCTGCATGTGCACTGGGAAGGGAACTCAATACAAGTTGCTGGAGAAGCAGAGGCAATACATTACTAGATATCAAACCCTGCTGGAGTGGGCACAGTTGTTTATCCCTGCATATTTAATATTGGTGATGTGTAATGGTTTATGTCTCCTCTCCCCATTCAGTTCTTCCAGAAAAGCATTAACAAAGGCAGGAGCTGTGATCTATCTCTAGTGGTTTCAAAAATATTTCAAATTTATTGGTATTGCAAATTGATCGCATTATGAGAGACATAACCTTTGCAAGTGAGTTTCTAAGAAATTCACAGGAATGCATGACTTAGTGGAAATGCATGGGAAATTACATTAGGAGGCTCTGAAAACCACAGAAGTGATGAAGCAAATAACTTCTTGTGAAAGTGCATGAAATCATAATAACTAGTTTCAACCAGGTTCCTCCGAATAACTTACAATTCTGCATGAGTTATCCCTAATAAACATTTAACTGCAAGAAGAGAGGGAAAAATAATCAAATTATCCTCATGTTACATCTATTTATTCTGATGTATGACACTCTGATGTTACTGTGTAATTGCAAACGTAGCAGCTCTGAAGAACTAATGTTTTGTTTGACATCTCTCAAGGAATTTGTTTTGTAGCCTTTCTTGGCTCTGTTTATTTTCACATTCTAAGTAATTTGAAAAATATTTCAAGTATGAAAAAACTTATACTGCACCCATGTGCCCAGTTCACAGGTTAGTGGAAATGCACTGAAAATAAGTTACATTGTCACCTGTAAGCAGATAGTTTGTAAGAGAAGCAATATGTAAGTACCCACAATTTAATTTTTCAGCTCTCTTTATTTCACTGTTACCTTCTCAACAGTTTTCAATTTTAGCTTGAGCTGGCTGCATAGCTGATGTTTATATTTCTGCACTGTAGCTGTGTTTGACAGCCAATTGCTAGAGAAGAGCTTTCTATTTGCACTGCCAGCTTTACACATTATGTGGTTTTAGACAGTACTTACTTCCTTATGTTCAGACACTGAAGGATGCTAAGCAGTAATCTTAAATTTGAAAAATTACCTACAGAAAAAAAGGTATTTTAATGCTTTCAGGCTGGTTTTATTAAATATTATTAACAAAAGGCATTCTGCGTGGATTTGGAATTCCTTTATTAAGCAGGAAGACAGGTTAAATATATTATTACTGGGACCTTACTAATCATTTTGAGTAAAACATGAAAAGAAACCAGGCTGGTGAAAGCAGCTAAAAGCAGAGCCCTGAAGCATTGTAATATCAGGACAACTTAAATATGCTTAAATAAATAGAAATGTCTTCTCACCTTTGGCCACTCTGGCCTATTGTACGTTTTGTGCCTTGGCTGATCTAGGCTACAGCTTGTCTAGTTTGACAGATTTTCTAAGCAGCCTTCAAATTACTGCTGTGGGTAGGTAGTGATTAACTTCTTTATTCCTCTTCTGCAATCCTAAGAGTATGTATTCTAAGATATTGCTTTGACATTCACTTGAGAAAATCATTTGAACAACACAAAGAGGTCTTAGCACTCAAGTGCAATGTACTCGGGGCCTGAGAATGAAGCCTAGCAAGTTATAATAAGCTTTTAAAGAGGAAAGGAAAAATAAACCTCAAACAACATGGAAGGAAAGCTCAGGACATGGTGAATAAGATGAAGATGATTAAAGGAACAACAGGGTAGGATTTAGGGTGCAGGAACTGCTGGACTTATGGCTAATACATTGAATGGGAAATGCCTATGGTTTATGGCTTTTTCCAACAATCCCCATCTTTGTCTGTATTGAGGAAGGAGCATCAAGTCAGACTCTGCTGGCAGTAGAGTTGACACTCAAAAGGGAACAGTCCCCTGAAGTTGCTGGAGACTTCAATCAGTCTTACAGCAGAAACGACAGCATAGTTTGTGTCCAAGGCTGACGAGCTGGAGGAGGCAGTAAATGGCTTTGCTGCTCTTTCACTGAGTTGGGAAAAGAGTGACAAGTGCAGGAGGGAGGAACTGTTAATTATAATGCCTGAAGCACTGGAATTGTTAATGTAAGTGCTTGACCCCAAACAGTGGGAGATGACAGATACTTTTTTTCCCCCATAAAGACACAAAAGAGGGAATATGTTTTACAAGACTAGAGCCGCGTGCAATTTTTGAGGCTCTCTGTGCCCAGCTTTCAGATCTCCTGTGGTGAGCCACAGTGCACTGCAGATGAAATAATAGAGAAGTAAATGAGATGGGAAAGGATTCCTCTTTGGCAGTGGGGCACAACTTCCTCGCATGTTTCCAAGTGTCAGAAACAGCCGGGTTAAAAAAAATCCAGGCCTTCTTACGGGAGCGGCGTCTGCTGGAACACGGGAAAGGAACAGCAGTCTGGGTTCAGAAATAGTTCCATGAACTCCCAGCTGGGCAGAGAGCCAGCTACAAAAAGGTGCCAGCCATCTGAGGCCACTTGACACAGGACACTTGGGCGTTAAAGAGCTGAGGAAAGCAGGGGCTAAAGGCGGCAGTCCAAGCTGCGGTGGGATGCAGGTCGTGTGTGGTGGTGCTGTTCTCAGGACAGAAGGGAAGACAGATGGTATTCCCAAATGGAAAGGGCCAAGGCCAGAACTAGGAAAACAGAAAGCTTTAGCTATCATCTGGCTTGACATAAGGATTCAGAAGCAGCAAGGTATATGAGAAATACATAGAGGAAAAATCAACCCGAGGGGCTGAGGTTTGGAATGAGGAAAGCAGGGTAGGAGCAAATCACCTCGTCTTTGTTGCCATCACAGCTATGGAAGATGTGTGTGGGATTGTGGAGTTGGGGAGGACTTTGTATCTGGGGGCATGGACACAGCAGTGGAACAACACCAGCAATACATAAATTACAAATCAGTATTGAGTTTAACTGGAGATAAATGTGTAAAGCTGGCTAGGAATGTCTTGAGTGGTCCTATGGTCTGGATGGTTTTTCCTAATATGAATCTTTGTGAGGCTGAATGCAGATTTGATCTCTTCCTTTGTTCCTGCCTTCTATAAAAACAAGTACATCAGTATCTTTTTCTCCCAGGACATCCCACGAAAATAGATATTAAACATTATTAATTCAGCCTGGTGAGGAAGGTGATACATGATACCTACAGAAAGGACCAATGGCACTGTGACCAGGAAGGACTTACTTAGATCAAGATTCATTTTCTTGCATGAGCTGGTCATAATCAGTGAATCAGAGCAAAGAGAGTGTTAGATCCCAGCCTTGTCTCCAGTTTTCAAACAGCAGTTCACTCCAGTGCACCATGAGCTGATACCAAAAGGTAAGCAATGAAAAGCCGTTTGTGCACAGTTGCAGCATGAATATAAACAGAGGCAAAATTAGCAAATCAAATAGAATAAAAAAGCAGTAGCAAAGAATAAACAGAAACATAAAAGAAGCCATCTGGAATCAAAGATCCTCAAATGACATGGTAGGAAACTGAGGCAGACAAAAGCAGAGATTACACTCTTAAATGAAAGCGTTAGGGATATTATTGCTTTAATTCCCTTTGAATATGGTTATGAAAGTGCAGCTGAGAAGTGTGAGCAGTAATGTCTTTTGACAGTTACTCCAGAGGCTTGAAGTTACAGGATTCTGGGATCTTAAATGGAACCTTTGTCATCCATGGACATGTCTGTTTCCCTTCTGAAAGTGTTCCAAGTACTGACATTATGTCAAGTGCATCAAGTCTGTGCCCCAATTTGTCATTACCCTGAATAATAATGTGGAATATTTCTCCTCTTCCCCATTGTGCACTTATAATTCCCATTGCTAAAGATGGGATCAGCCTATCCGTGGAGAAAATGACAGATTCTATTAAACTGAAATTACATTCACTTTATTAATTCTGTGTTGTGTGCAAGTGAATCAAATCTGTTTATAATAGTTTAATTATGAATGATTCTTTAAACCTTGGGTCAACAGTAAACACGCTCATTGTCCGTGATGTGTCAGAGCACATCAGCAAGACACAAAAAAACCTTCTGTAACACTTAATGATGTTCATATTTGTAGAAAAAAAAAAGACCAAAAAAATAAGCCTGCAAAGCCACTTACAGAAAGAAACACATGAAGGTGCATTACAGTCTTTGAAAGCACTGACATATATATAAAAATGATAGTAAAAGTCACTAAAATCCTTCCATACTTTCACAGAATGAGCAAGAGCTTCTTGGAACCCAGCAGTTTAGGAAAAGAGTCATAAAAAGCTGAAAATGCCATCTCTAAGTTCATTAAATGGGGTCTGCCTCATAAATAAGGAATTTTATTGCAAGCCACAGGTAAAAATATAGAAGAACCTGAAGCATTAGGGTAGTGCTGGTGTGTTGTGTGTGTACCTGTGTAACAGCAGGTGAAAATCAGTGATGCACCCTTCAAAAAAAGATTCCAGATTTAGGAAGGAGAAGGATGATGCAAATTTTAAAATGAAGTTTTAAGGGCAGATGATTCCTTTTCCCTTGAAACAAGTACGGGGTAATTCCCTTGTAATTACATGAGGATGAATTAATTACTTTCTAACAAACTCAAATAAAATCTTGACTACATAATGCCACCTTCTCTTTTCTTAATTAAAAATGTCCAGGAGCATTTTCATAATATGCAGATTTCCTCCCCCCTCCAACCCCCCCATTCATGTGACTTATCTCTATATTTATGCTTTTTTTATTAATACAAGGAAATTTGGGTTACAAATCCTTCTTTTGGTGATGCAACTGCTGTGGGCTGGGCTGTGTCACATTGTGCATCAACACTGCACCCACAGAGGACTGGAAGTGTCCAAGCCTCCTAGAGAAGCCAGTCCACATCTTTGTGCTCGCCCTGGGGATGGACCAGCCCCAAGTGCATTATGCACTTTCCTGATGGTGAACACATGGCTTGAACGTGAAATTTGTTGTGCTGAGCAACCTGTTGTTTTGACTGCCATGGGTTTGCCAGGTAACCGACTGAGAGCAGGTGAGACAGCTTCCATCTGCAGAAGAGACTCATAAATCTGCTCAGAACTGCACAAGAGCTCCTGCAGCCTCTGTCCATTCAGAGCCTGTGGCTGCAACCGTAGTTTTGAGCCAAAAAAACGTTGTTTAAAATATAACAATGAAATATAAAAATGAACAAATAGATACAGAATAGGAAAATTTTGTGACAGTACCACGCTCCTGGCTTTGTGTTTTGCTGCAGAGAGGTACTTTTGCATCTGTAGGATATAGAGGCTCTTCGAATAAGTTTCCTCTCTGCAGTTCCTCTGATGTTGGTTGTGATGGTGCATGTTTGTCATGTATGTACATGGGAGACTCTAAATATGTGTTATGGGTTTGAATAGTGTGTTGGCAATACTTTTAGATGGTTATGAGTGAAAATAACACCCCGTGTGTGCTGTTACTGTTAATCCTGGCTTCATTGATTACCATCTGTGTTATAGGATAGAATGGCAAAGGAATTAATGAAGATTAGAAACTGCCGTGGTCCGAGGGTTCATTTGGAATGAAGTTCATTTTTTAGGAAAAAAATGAACTGTGCTGAGGATACGTGGGAGCCATTAGTAGGACATTAATACAGGGCATCTGCATCACCATTAAAACTAGGAGAGGATCCAAAACCTTTCCTGTCGCCATAAATCCAGGCACGAATTGGGTGATGGACTTGCATCTGCTGCTTTGAGGGAGAGAGGTGTTTGGATTTATAGTCCCACAGGCAGGGCAGTGATGGAGGAAGAAGATTTCACTTCCTTTGAAGTCTAATGAACCCAATCTCACATAATGGAAGTGAGTTTGAACGTGCTGTTTTCCAGTAAATACACTTGTCTGTTTGTTTTGGGGTGCTGTCTAATAGTGGGACCCAGGGGCTGGTAAGGATGTTTTCTAAACAGAAATTCTTTTTGCATTGTCAGTGTGGCTCTGAAAAAGAAGAGGTCAGCCTTCAGGCACAGGTGTAACAAATAAAGCTATAGATGTGGAAAGCAGTTTCATATTTACATTTGTGAGGCTTTTTCAGCAGAAACTGATATTCATTTATCATATTCATTATGCCTCTCTATCATTCGCCTCGACCCTATATAATTATGTGTTTAATGATCTTTAACCTTCACATGAACACAGCTTGCTGAAGCTTGACAATTGCAGTAAATTATCATTCATGTCTGGTAGAAGAGAGAAAATATTACTGTGCTATGTGACTCAGAATTTAACTTCAGTTCTGTCATTTACCTTTTAAATAGATGATAATATCTAATCCTAAATCTAAACAATAAAATTATTGTGAAAAAATGACTCTTCCATAGGTCATTTACTATAAAATTTAGAAATTAACATGTAAGAACTTAAAAACCTAGAAAAGCTGTGTTAATCTGTCAGTCTGGATGCTCATCATAGAAAGTACATATGATTTAGTAAATGCCCCATTTATACCTTGGTTTTTTTTATACCTTGTTTTTTATTAAAAAACTAAAAAGAAAAGTATTATCAGTTTTGCCACTATAAATCTTCAGGTAAAAAGTACTGATCTTCCATTCATCACTCAGTTTCAACTTCAACATTATAAAATGCTCCTGTCTCTTCCTCTTTGTTTAATGTCTAGCCCTTCATTTTGTAGTGTTTCAAATAACAATATCAATTTCTTTCTTTTTGATATAAAGGAATTTAATTTATTAGAGGAAACGATTAATAGTAATCATGGGCAATTTTTTTCATTTTAACTGTTGGTATCTCAGTGGCACTGCAAAGGTTTTATAGCTCTGCATTAATAATTCACCAGAACTGATTTATGAGCCATAACTGCTGTTGGATATTACAGGTAAAACCTGAGATTATACTGACAGCCTCTCCTACTTACTAGCAAATAGAAAATGGGAGAATCTTTGAGCATTCTCAGATATCTGTGTGGATATCTAGTTTACCCTGCCAGTGCCTTCTTAGAAATTCAGATTACAGTCTTTCAGTATGTGGCTGGGTGAACTGAGATGTTCCCAGTCCCTTTGCTGAGCTCTGCCTGTCCAGACAGTGCTGTGATATTACATCACTGTAATCCAGCCATGAATATCCTGCCAAAACCTTCATGTGCAATTTTAATAGGATATAGATTTATTCAGGGATCAAACAGATGCTTAAATTATAAACAATCCATTTAAAACACAAATTCTGGATTGATCTTGACGGGCACTGGGGTCATAAGGGTCGTAAAGACAATAATTTTGAAGGCCAAAAAGAGTTGTAATAACTTTCTGAGCGGATAAAACTGTGGTACCAACCAAGAGGAGAGTTCTGTAACTGAGTAAATTATGCTGATTGTTCTCGAGCAGGAATTGACAGCAGGTGCAGAAAGAAAAACAGACTGAATTTTTGGAAAAGGGGCTCAGCTGTCACTTGACATCTCTGTGTACTTTTGCGTGGGCTGGGTAGGAAAAGTCAACTGGGTGGAGTCACACGCACATTCACACCTAAAGTGCTTTAAAAAAGCTGTTAAAACAATGGTGGTGTGAGAAAACGTTTGCCCAGCAAAACACCGGGGATGAGGTTACACCTCGTGCAGTCGGTGGGAGCTGTGCTGTTAGTGCAGAGCGGAGAGTGCTCTGGTGGCCAGGATTTTGTGTGTGCAATAAACCAGATCAAGGGGAAAATCAGCCCTGGCTGCTGGGATCTCATTGCAGCGATCCCAGATTCCAGTTTTCTAAGGTCTTGAGCAGCCGAATTGCTGAGCAGGTAGGTTGCAGAGAGAACAGTGTGTGACCAGCTCTCTACTGAAGAACCTGCAGAGCTACTCGTGGTATGACAGAAGACTCTCCTTGTGGCTTGGCTGTAGCTGCTCTTAGGAGGCTTTTTTTTCCTCACCTACTTTAATATCCTAATGCAAGTTCTTATATCAAATGATGATGCTGCCCGGCCCTGGCAGCCACTGCTGGCAACTGAGGAGTAAAATGCATAACCAGCAACAATTTCTGCTGAGCTGTCTTGACAAAATGAGCAAACAGGAACACGTCTAGGAGTAGTTTGTTATGTCTCAACCTAAAGAGGTTGCACGTATTTCCTTCAGAATAACTTTTGTGAGACAGAGAGAAATAATAATAGATGCAAGTTACATTTGTAATGTCATGTTATTCACTTCTTATTGATCATATTGTGTTAGCCTTACTAGTAAATAGAATTTAAAACATTAATACTGTATATTTAAGTTATTATCCTATATTTTGAATATGTTGACACTAGTACATATGGTCCACCCACTGACACGCTCACCTCACAACTTAAAAATTATCAGAGATAATCTGATATTTATTACTTGGCTCTGAGCCTACCAAAAAAAAAAAAAATGGAAGTCCTTTGTCTCCAGGCTTTTAATGAATAAAAAAAATTGAAAGAAGAAAACCTTTCTTATACTGATTGATATTATTATAATCCTGTCTTTTTTTTTTGAAAAGCCACATACAAATGAAGTACAATTGTTCTTTCTAATGGGGCTTTTATGAGAATGGGAAGATGTGTGTAAGGGTTCTTCTTTCTTTTGAGCACCCACTTTGAGAATAAAGATCTTAGAATCTTTTAGGTTCTGCCAACAGGTGAGTTATGATACATTTCTGAATTCCTGGCTGTTACAACATTCCATAGATGCCAGTGTTCAACCACTTTCAGTCACCTGGAAATAAGCTGAAAGTAATAACCAAAAATAAGGAGCTTGATTAAAGAATATTTTATTGTTAACCCTTCACTCACCCTTTGATATAATAAGTTAAGGACATTTTGTACTTGTTCATTTTGGCTAATAATGGTTCTGAAGGCATTTACATTTTAGAACAGGGATTTAAAATATATATATAACAGCTGCTTTTTAAATAGAAAGTCTAATTATGCCTATGATTGCATTCACTTTTGATTAGTATGCATACAAATCCCTGCTCTCTGTGTGTATTCAAGCTGAGCTGTGGATCACTGGTGCCAGGATTGAAGTACAAAGGAACAGCTTGACAAAATGTATGATTAGCCGAAAGCAAGAAAGGAAAAAAAAAAAAATCCAAAAAATTCTGGGTGTACACTTTTTTGTCTCTAAAATAATTCTTTCTTCCCCTTTTAGTTACACACAGACCTGGACCCTGGCAGCAGCAAAATCAAGTATATTCTGTCAGGAGATGGAGCTGGAACAATCTTTGTGATCAACGACAAGACTGGAGACATTCACGCCATGAAAAGGCTGGACCGCGAGGAGAAGGCTGAGTACACCCTGACAGCCCAGGCAGTGGACAGGGACACAAACCAGCCCCTGGAGCCTCCCTCAGAATTCATTATTAAGGTCCAAGACATCAATGACAATCCCCCCGAGTTTGTGGATGGCCCATACCACGCCACGGTCCCAGAAATGTCTCTTGTAGGTGGGTATGTCTGAACACCAACAGCCCCTGACTGCTCCCATTTAAGCCTTGCCAGGATGCCGTGGAGTTGCTGATGAATAATAAGATATTTATTATGTTGTTAGCATTAATTTGCATGCTTTCAAATCTCCTCTTGGCCAAAGCTTTCATCTGCAGCACAACAGTGGAGTCCCTTAGTAGTAAGCAAATGACTAACAGCTGTATTAATGTGTCTGTCTTTGTCCAACAACACTTTAATGGGCTAAATTTATATTTCCCTTATGACGCTGTAGTTGAGAGTGTTGTTGTTGAGGATTTATCAAGATTTGCTCCGGCGTGACACTCTAATCCTATTGATATTTTGTTGATGTTTAATTATCTGTTTGTGTGTTTCCATACACTTGCAGTGTGTTGATACGAACTTATTTGTTTTCCTCTCAGTGCTACTGTAATCAGCAAAGACATTGAAATGAAAGATGCTGTGTCTGGGAATAAATAGTTAGACTCCAGAGTGGACTTAACCAATTAGCCATAGGATTTGCATGGATGATGGAAGGGGGAAACAGAGAAAGCTGTGCAAAAAAGATGGTGAAAAGGGAAATTAACTGTGTGAAAGCAGAAAAGAGAAAAGAGTAGAACATAATCTTCTTAATACATTTTACTTATATTTATTCATTTTGTCAGATTAGTGTGAATCTATTTCCTCATGGATTAATATATTAGAATTTTTTTTTGCATGGTTTGTCCCTTGTTCTGTGTTTGCAAATGTATAAGTATGTACTTAGAGAGGTAGATATTGAGGTACTCAGGTCCTGACTCCCTACCTACACATATTGAGGCAGGTGATTTTTAGCTCTTGCTGAAGCAAAAGGGAAGCAAACCCATCAAACCAAAAGACTTAATTTCAGGACAAAAGCAAAGACATCAAAATGTGCCCATGAAACACAGAGGAAATTCTAATGTATTTTAGTGTTAGGTTGAGGATAATGTGCTTTTCAGCGATTTGTATACGTCTGTCAAAGCAAGGTAATTGAGGGAGTGCCAAGGTACTTTGTAAAATAAAGCAGCACCCTATCACAAAGTTTCAAAAACACCTTCTGTCTTATTTAGTTAAAAAGAGGAGGAATGTGAGAAACCAGAACCATCCTCACTCACACCCAGCACAGTGAGTTGCAGTCATTTTCAATTACAGGGGTGGTGTGCTGACTAGATGGTGATACCTGAGCCTTCATGTCTTTAATCAACCCTTTTCCAGCACATTTTCATATCTTGCTTGCATTGAATTGCTTGTTTTGAAGCTGATATATGAATTTTCAAGCCTGCACATCAGTTCTTTTACTAAAACAGAGACTTAATTTGTTTAGTTACTTTTAATTATACAGCAGCACAAACATAATATGGCCCTGCTGTCAGAAGATATTTTTACCAAGCTCTAGGTGAGAAAATGACTTAATTAAATAAAATAACACAGAGTAAAAGAAAACAAAAAAAAAAGCAGGGAGTGGGAGAAGGAAGAAGGAAAATTGAATGCTATTATTCTCCATATGAATGGTACTCTAGGAAAAAAGAAAATTAAGATATATGCAGACAAGAAAAGATGGTTTCTGATCACAGAGCCTACTATAAAAATAATTTATATCTGTGCATATGAGCAATATATATAATCTGTAATAAAGATATGGCCCCCATCCAAGAAGTATTCACTGTAAAGAAGAGGAGGGGAAAAGAAAGCCAAAAACTTTGATGGGAAACTAGTCAGGAGATCAGATAACTAAAAATCTAGGGAATTGTTTAACTTGAGGTTTAAAAGGCATAAATGGAATGAGATCAAGAGAGTAAAAGGGAATAAAAGATGAAACATTAGCAAAAGAGAGGGAAAGTGAAACAATTGAGAAAAAAGTGTGAAAGAGGAGGGGAAAAAGTAAAGAAAGGTCATGGGAGATGACTTATAAAATAAAACTTAATCTGGGAAAGCTATAAATAGCTGAAAGGGTTGGCTCCTGGGGGATAATATTTCACCTGTTCCCCTGGCATGTTGGGGGAAAGAGCAGCAGTTCTTCATTGAACTGCCTCTGAAATCACACAGTTCCACAGTATTATGTATTCTTAGGCTGCATGGCAGAGTGTTGTCCAACAGCAAGTTTGTTCTAACAACACAAATGCAGGTAGAAATTTGAAGTAGATTATCTGAGGGGCCTGAGGTTTATTCCTGTAACTATGCAAGTTTTGCTCATTTATCCCTTTCGATCCTTAGACCTTCCATGTGTTTTATGTGCCATTCCTAACTGTAAATGCTTTCAAGCTGTCTCTAAAGAAGCACAAAGATACACTCCTGCTCTTTGGTTGAGAAACAAAACCTAATTCTCTGCTGTTGCTTCAGAACTCAGAGAATGTTTCCCATTGCATTGTATGGGTCATGAATGACTGTAAAATCTGTGCAGTACAGGCAGTGTCTTAATCTCTGATGGAACCAAAATTCAAGGCTGGGAAGTGGAAGATGAGAGTGTTACTGTTGCTATTACTATTTCCTTCTTTCCTCTCTTGACGCACAGGTAGCAACATCAAAAGCTGTACTGAATGATTCTCCATAAATTATTTTAGTCCTCTTAAAATTACTTAACTCCTCCATGACGTTTATAAGAAAACTGTCTCCTTTCAGAGTTCAAGGAATTTTTCTTATTTTTTTCCCCCACCAAGAGTATTTCTCTTCCATTATCCACTTAATTCCCCTTAAAGAGATCTCCACACACTGCCAATTGCAGCCTTGACATTTGTACAACACAGGCATTACTAGGCAGTGTTCTTACTCAGAATAAAACAAAATTCTCCTAAACCTTTTCTTTCCTCAAAATGCTTATATCAATCCTGCTCTGAAACAGAAGAGGAACTCATATGCTATATATATATATAGTACTTATGTAATGAAGATGCAGTACAAGGCATTTTATTTTTGGATGTCTGTGGAAAGCAATTTATAACATACAGATGAAGGCAATAACCTTCCATTGTTCTGTGCCACAGAGCTGAGGCTCTAACACAATGCAGGTTTTCTAATAGTTATGTTAGATCTGGTCTTGTCTTCTTTGCTGCGAGAGATGTATTAGTAAAAGCCAGTGGTATTTTTGCATAAGTATCCAGAACAGGAATGATACACTGTGGGGATGTGAAAATTGGGTTCAAACTGATGGAGGGTAGGTTTAGATTGGTTACTGTGAAGAAATAATTGGCTATGAGGGTGGGCAGGCCCTGGCACAGGTTGCCCAGAGAAGCTGTGGCTGCTCCTGGATCCCTGGAAGTGTCCAAGGTCAGGTTGGATGGGGCTTGGAGCAACCTGGGCTGGTGGAAGGTGTCCCTGCCCACGGCAAGGGGTGGAACTGGATGAGCTTTAAGGTGTCTCCCAACCCAAACTACTCCATGATTCTATGATTCACCTCAATGTCTGTGCCAGCATTCCATGTGTGATGTGTAGGAGTGTGTGTGTGGCAGTGGGTGAGATCAGCACACAGACACGGCCACAATCTGCCCTGTTTGAGTTTCATTCTATATTTTGGTGATATCTGGAAAATCCTGCTTCCCTGCTAAAACAAAAGGATTTGCATGGCTTTCCTCCCACTGCTGGGAGCAAAGATGATTAGTATTACCCTGTGTTATCTGTGGTGGGAATGATGCTCACTTTTCAGCTGCCTTCACAGCACACACACCCACACACGTACCGAGTGCCGCACCGCGTCACTGTGCTCAGAGTTATTTTGAAATAATTTATTTCACTCTTTGAGGAAAGGGAGCAGCACATTCCAGAAAAAAACCCAAAAAACAACACTAACTTTTGAGAACTAACTGAATTTTCCGTTATTTTGTCCTTGTGATCTTTTTTTTTATGTAATTCCTACATAATCTACCATGGTAAACCCTGTTCCCCAACTCCAAAAGTGATGAATTTGCTTGCGAAAGCTAATAGTGTATATGGAGAATATGTTTTTTGCTGAAACTATGCACTTTAATCTTTTAATTCTGATAGTAATTATCTCAAGGAATTAAAGAACAAAAAGTGAAATCTGTGAAATCAATTGTGACAGTATTGCATTTCACGAATAGGAAATAAATTAATTTGTCTGTAAACCTTGTTTAATCACTTTTACATGTAAAAGGCCACACTGGGTTAAAAACTCAGTTTAAACCTTAAAAAAGAAAAAAAAAAAGGGTTCTTTCTGGAAGGAAGAACCTCATGAATCTTTTTTTCTCCCCATTTTTCTGTGAGCTCTGTATCTATGCCTGCATAGATCTATGTATCTATGAAGATAGATAGAATATTATGTAAATGAATAAGATCCAAAAGGGTAATTGGAACTAGTTCTGTAACTTATTTAATGAAAAGAAAAAGAAAGAAAAGAGAAAAAAAGATAAAACCACGCCTTCCCTCGAGTGTGTTCTGTTTCTGTATTACCTTCTCAGCCACACACAGGCACGAGTTCCCCAAAACACTGCTGCAGAGGTGGTAATGGGAGCCAAAGTGGGTATTGTCTCGCAGCAGTTTAGTTTCAGGATCCTTTTTTTCAGGAGAGGGATGAGGAGTGAAATTTCCTGATTTCCTTCTCAGCGAAGCCAAGAGTGTTTAGACAGCGAGTGTCATGTTGAAAGACAGGAGATGACGGAACCAGAGTGACAAACGTGCTGGTGAAATGAAGAGGGACACAGATGGAAAAAGAACAAAAGACATAAGGGAAGAGAATTCTCTCTCACTTTGCCTGAATTAAGGTAAACAGACAAACTTTAATAATCTCCAAATATTAAGGATTCTCCTGACAGTCATAAAAAACCCCTGTCTTAAAACACGTGCAGTGGAATTCAGTCTGTTATTGGTCTAAAAATGCTGTCGCCTTTAACACTTGAAAATAATAACAATGTGAAAAAGCTTACAACAATAATATTTTTGTGCTTAAATGCTTCCATGAAAACTACTTATTGGGGGGAAAAAGTCTTTACTGGAAATGGGTTTAGGCTTTTAGTTGAGTCAGGATATCAGTTTTCAGTTTTGGCACAAGCACATCTACTTAGGAATGTTTTCCTTTGAATCAAGGTTTGCCCTTGATTGCACCACTGCAGATAAGAAATTGTATCATTTTTTTTTTTTTTTCTTCTTTTTCTTTTGCAAAAGTGGAGTTCTTTAGTACATCCAGGTGTGGTAGGAGCTCACTGTGCTTACACAGTGAAGCTTTACTTTCCACTTCTCCCAAAGATATTAGTTGTCTTCTGGTTACAAACCGTTTGCAAAAGGGCAAAATCTGCTGCATATGAAATCAACAATCCATGTCTGATATGAATAGTGATAAAATGACTTGACAAATTAGGAAGTTGTGATAAAAACCTGACCTGAAATGTTATCAAGATCAACCACACTGTCTTACTGGGTGTTTTTTTCCTATGTATTCATTGATTTTTAAGGTGCTGAGCATGACTGTTAAATCAATGATAGTTTGTGACAAAATTGTGGAGTAAAAGGACTGCATTACTGGGGTCAACTACAAATTAGCCCAAAGGGTAAGTGCAAAGGCAGTGCAAAAGCTAAGGGAAAAAAGATAGCAGATGTTGTAAAATATGGCGTCAATGTAACAGCTGTTAAAAAAATGTATATTTTCGTGTTGTCTCGTTCCTCTCCTTGTTCATCCTGTGCATAATCACATTCCCCAGCTGTGGTACCATTGAGCATTTAACATGAGAGATTTATTTAGTGAGCACGTATGTGTTTCACATCTTCGTACACAACCTTGAGGAACTGGGCAGGATGTGTTCAGCACCAAGGCTGTCTGCTCCCTAACCTGACTTGCTGTTGAGCCTTGACAAATTGTATTTCTGAGTATGTGCTGTTGTATTTGCACTTCTCCTTTCTTGCGAGGTCTGATTAAAAATCGTCTTTCTGTATTGCTCTTAAATGAGCATTAATGATCTTAAATGATCATTATGAACTTGAGGGCTATGGAAGAAATTGATATTGGTCTTTATAAGCTGCCCCTTTAGTTGTGCCCACCTATATCATCCAGAGTGTTGATTGACAACACAAAACTGCCCAAATCAGTGGGATTGCTCAAAAGAGTTCATACCAGTGGCAGCAGGTACTTGAATGTTCAGGTTCTGAATGCACTGTCTGGTCCTTAGAAGCAAGTCCTATGGACCCTAGTATGGAGCTGTTGATGTGTGCTGGTTCCTTAGATAAATGCTGCCTTCCTTCCTCCCCATTCCATGGCAGCAGTTTGTCACAGATTTCCCATTTTCTGCACACATGCATTCCCTTTGCACAAGGGGAAGTTGTGCAGGTGACACCTAGTGAAGATAAACTCCACAGGAGAAATCCTCTCTTGGAGTCACAATTCCCTATGGAGTTCCATCCAGAGGAACACATCTGGCTATGATGTTCCTCTTTAAGGACGAGGACAGACAGACACAGCTTATGTTGGTCACGTGATGGCAGAGCAGAGAAAATTCTGGCAGTTTTAGGTGCAGGCTTCTCTAGTCCTACTCTTGTTTTTCCCAGATGATTCCTGCCTCATAGCCACAAACATCTTGTTCTTGTTGCAGATATTCTGCTTCTGAAATCCTTTGGGGTTGCTTCCATTTGTACATATCAAACACATCATTGTCTTTGTGTTCTGTGACTGTGAGAAATTAAGCCTGACTCGGGGTTCTAATATATTCTCTTTTGCTTACAAGTTTAAATCTCCTCTTAGCGTGGAATTTTCACCATTTTGCAGAATTTCAAATTTTGAAGAAAAAAGCTGTTTCAAACAGGGGTAGGGGTTGAAAGTGTGCCATCTCATTTTTTCCAAGCAGCTTGGCTTGTGGCATGGGCCCATTTGCTGGCCAGTGGATGATGCCTAAGTGGAAAACAGACAGATGAGAGCAAGCAGAGCAGCAGAGATTCCTGCCAGGCTGAGGCTCTGTCAGACGCCACACAACTGGTCAGGAGCATATTCTCACTTTTTTCAACCATGGAAAATGCAGACATGCTTTAACCCTGAGGTAGAAACTTCTAGGTCAGAAAATTAAATTCAGTGTGGTTATATTTTCCCAGCAACTTTTATTAATATGACTCCTATTACTCTGTTAGCACAGAGTAGAGAGAGGCTTTAGAGCATGGGGAGCAATATTCCATTTAAAACTCTTAATTCAGGTGGCCTGTGTTAGACGTCTCTCCTTGAGGGACACACTTGATATTTGGCAAAATAAGATTGAGGTGCAATTCAGGCACTGGTCGTTCCCCACCCTGCCCTGAATCGATATCTCTGTTTAGCTGCTGAATCTGCAGCACTTACTGTTTCTCCCTGGAAACAGCCCAGCAGTTGCCCCTGGAGCTGCTGTCTCGGGAATCCCCCCTTCCCTGGGGCCCAGACGGGCTCTGCTCTGCCATACGTTGGTTGGCTCTGCAGCAGCCTGAGGGCACAATATTTCGGATCCTGCTTTCCCACCCTGGATTACAGCTGGTGGCATTGTGGGCTTCCCTCTCCCGAGCAGAGCCAGCAGAGCGTCCCGGCTGGGAGGTGGCACCGGCCGCTCTCTGTTCTCGCTGCTCAAAGTCATAAATGAAAGCAGTTCTGCAGTAAACAGCCAGGGCTGCTTTATTATTTATTTATGGTTTTTTACAATACACCTGAGCATAACCTGAAACTTCCATCGAAATCAACAAGACTTATGGTACCTTTTTTTTTTTTTCCCCTCCTGCTTGGTAATATAGTGTACAGTGATCATCCAATTTTACTGCCTTTGCCTGGGGACCTCGCAGAACGAATGCTGATGAAATAGTCAATTGATTAGAGACAAGCAGTCTTTCAAAAAGTCCTGAAAAGAAGAGTAGCTATTTCCCACTTCTCTCACAAATATCAATTAATATTCTATAGCGAGGTTGATATATAAAGAGAGGATAAAAAAAAACCAGCATGAAAGGAAAACATAATTCTTTAAGCCAAACATAAAATATATTTTACCCTTCTACTGTTGCCTGTGATGTTCCAGACCGTGTACTAATCCTAACAAACAGCCACCCAGGGGAATTTATAAAAGAATACCTGCAGGCTCTCTAATGGCACCATCTCATAAGTTGTAGCAAAAAAAGAACTGCCAGCCTTAAAATGGAAAAGGCAGTGTCCTTTCTTGTTAGACCCACACAAGGTAAACCCAAGTAACATCAGCAAGGATAATTGCCAGAGAGGAGTCTACATCCCTAAATCTGAATATATACCCCTCACGTAAAATACTTTTTGTTTCCAAAACATCACGTTAAAAAGGCAGCATCGCAGTTCCAAAACAATTAGTTTATGCACAAAAAAGCTGTAAGCTATGCAGCTGATTAGATTTCCCAGCCCTCCTTGTGAGGCTGTGAGGTGCTGAGAAATATGCAACATTTGCAAGAAACAATTTGGATACCTCTTCTTTTTCTGGAGATAAACCTCACTAAGTATATCAAAGGTATGAAAAGATTATTTTCCTGATGGAACCAGCAAACAGTTTCTTGCATTTTCCTGTGTGGTACTTTATAATTTATTGTAGATCAAGTTGCTGCTGTGGGATTCTTTCAGATACCTTCCTTAAGTCATGTTTTTCAGGTGTTAAAACATTTGGTCAAGATTATCAATTCTTTTAGGGCAGCACCTGCCATTACCTATAGATCTGTAGAGTACTGGGTTCTCAAATCTCTTTTTCTCTGCATTTTAGTGACTTTACATGCAACTACTTATACAAAACAAACTGGCAAAATAAGCAAGTAGTGATTTGTCTCTCCAGTGTTTTATGTTAGTTTTAAAAGACTGAGTATGAGCTATATCAGTTGCAATTTATTATACAAAGTGCATACAGCTGTTCAGGTAAGTATATAAGTGCACACAGGTGTTTATAGATATATAAACATACAAGAGGAAAGGGCCTCCAGCTGTGCCAGGGGAGGGTCAGATTGAATAGCAGGAGGAATCCCTTCATGGAAAGGGTGGTCAGGCACTTGGCAGGGGCTGCCCAGGGAGGTTTGGAGTCCCCACCCCTGGAGGTGTCCAAGCAAGGACTGGATGTGACACTCAGTGCTCTGGGCTGGGGGCACAAGGTAAGGACTGGTTTTGATGATCTTGGAGGTCTTTTCCAACCTTAACAATTCTGTGATTCTATAAGATAGATATATATATATATATATGAAAGATAACGTGAGCAAACCCAAAAGTCTTGTAAGGTTTCTGCTTGTCCTGTACAGTGGTGTGTCAGCTTTACGTGCTTGAAGTTCCTGGAGGGCTGGTGGAGATTGGGGTGGCCTATTTTGAGCACAGAGCACAAGAGAGGAGTCATTATTGTAATGTAGGCATTCCCATTAGCTGGCTAGTTTAATTTGGATTCGTCTCTGGTCTTCCAAGAAAGGAGGATCCCATGAGAGGATGACTGTCTTCCTCCCTCAGGTGGAGCAGGAAGCTGCTGCAGCAAGGTATCTAATTTAGCCAGTTGTGCCTAAAACTGAGTTGTATGAATAACCTTCTTTTTTTCTTCTTCCTTACCTTAATCATCATAAACAAGATCATGACAGCATCACAGTATTTCACTACTTAGAGTCAAATAAATTACAGCTGGGAAAGACAAATTACCCTATTAGTTAATCTTCCTGTCTTTCTAGGGTTTTCCCTTAGAATACATTATCCAGCATCCTGTGCATGAGAGTGAACTCTTCAGTGAGGAGGATTCTGTTATTTCCCTTGGGGAGCTATTCCTCCTTGTACAATTTCTCATTGCAAGGAAGCTTTTGTTGTTGTTTTTCTCTTGGCAGAAGATTAAGTGAAGGCTTGTATCTGTGTATTTGTATGGTTCTCATCAGCAACATATCAGTATTACATCTGTAACACACACAAATTTTCTTTCTCATTTCTCCCTCTAGAAATGACTGTATATTGGATTCTACCATAGATACAGGAGAATGCATTCTGACCTTCCTGTCTCCCAGCATGTCAAGCACAAGTTGCTCATTTTTCCCTTAGTGGACTATTCTGGCCCATATCTCTACCCTTCACCTCTGCTTCCATTCATTTTCTGTCACTGAAAGGACTCCACTGGACACTTAAAGAGCAAATGTTTTTCTGTTTTTCACATGCTTTCCTTTAAGGGTGGGAAGACCCGAAAAACTCCCCCAAGACCTCTGTCAGCTGTTCTCAAAGCAGACCTTAAAGCCCTTCCCTGATGCTGATGTCCTGTGGGCACTGTGTGTGATAGCTGACAGCAGCACCATGTGCTGGCAGCATTCCTTCCCATGGTGATTTACATCATGGAATCAAAGAATTATGGAATATCCTGAGTTGGGAAGGACCCACAAGGATCATTGAGTCCAACTGGCCACACAGGACAGCCTCCTTGTCTCTCCTCAGTTGTCTGTCTGCACTTCCCATTCCCTTTCCTGTCATTTGACTCTTGGAGTCTTTGGAGAGAGAAATTTCCTGGGCTGTGAGATCCGATCCATGTATTGGGATCTTAAAGCTTTTGCAATAATGCAGTTATTAATAATAATAATAAAAATACACTGAAGTACAGTGTGGAAGGTAGGGGTGAATTAACATATGATCTGCAAAAGAACCCTAAAACTCATGCAACATTCCTACAATGTATGTGTGTGCATATTTGCATGAACACCAAGCTCTGCACTGATATTTTATGTGTGTAATTTGCATATGTTAACAAGTTCTAAAGAGCGTTACACAGATTCCTATTTCATATACATTTTCTTTATTTGGTTAGTGAAGCCTCTAATTCATAGATTCTGTGTTTGGAAATGGTCTGATAGAGAATAATAGAAGATGATAATGCTTAAAACTATGTTTTTGCATTAAAAAACCCAGAAACAATGAAAAACAAATAAGAATAAGTTTCTGCAGCTTTGAGGCAGTAATAATTTACATGTCAAGAAGTTATGCAGGTTTTTATGAGATTATTGCAGTTTTATTCAATAAAAAATTGTTACCATGACAACAACTGTCATGCTACCTGTGAGATTATAGCAAAGAGGGCCAGTGAAGAAAAGGCTTCATTTTGGAGAGAATGCTTGTCTGACCTGCTGGAGACAAACAATGCCTTGCTGTGACCACCCCTGACTGCAGGGCTACTATCAGCCCAACTCCAAACCCAGCTAGAGGTTGGAAGCACAGTGATCCTCTTAGGAAAACAAAAGAGTTGGTAAATAATGGCAGGGCTTTGTCATGCAAATAATCTCTTAATGCCCCGTCAGGTTGGTAATCAGATCTTCTGAATGAAATGGAGATTTCAGCCTGTCAAGATTTGGGAAGATTAGGAGAGGAAGTGTGAATGAGACCAAAAAGGGCATCAGAACAGCAAAAAACCCCCAGAAGTCCCTGGGAAGATGAGAAAACATGGTCCCACTAGGTTGCATTATGGTCACAGTATTTAATTTTACCAGCCATTACAATCTTTCAACAAAATGGTTGCTTCATTGAATATGGATTCATGTAAATTGCTGGCACCGACTATGCATTACCTCCTCTAGAACATTCAAGTTTGATTTTTTGGGGATTTTTTTTTTCCCCCCAGTACGCACATTTCACTGCCACACCAAAAAAAAAAATTTGCTTTCCTACTCCCTGTGGCAGCATGTGCATTTTTCTTTCTGACTAATGTGCAGAATGTGTACCCTGACTTGCACATAAAAACATAGCCAAAACAACAGAAAAGCACTAGCTGAGCACACGCATCTGATTTTTTTATGGTAGTTTTTAATCTTAGTTTGCCAGCAAACACAGCCTTTCTTACCTAGCCATATAAAAATACTTTTTGTGTTAATTGTGTCTCTGATTGCTGGCCTGTTGCAAAAAGAAACTCTGACACTGAAAGAGTAAAACAATCAGCACTGGTTAATGGCTAAAGCACAGTAGAAGTGTTCATTAATTAAAATCTGTTGAATCTCTTTGCAGTCCATATTTATGGCAATTTAATTCATATTTAAGGCTCATTAGCATTGCAAAAGTGCACCTCAGGAAAAAACACAGAAAGTTTTTTACCTCAACATCTTAAAATTTGCCTCTTGTATTGAAAAAAAAAATCGTTTTGGTTTGCATGAGGCAACATTAGGTACATAAAGAAAAGAAAGAAACAGTGATTATGTTGTTGGGCCAGATTATATAAAACTGCAATATTATTGTAATTAGGACAACAGTGACTTGGACTATAATAGTGGCTTTCTTGTAAAAATGGCACCATCTCAAATTTATAGTCTCTGGCTAAATGAGTTTGTTGTAGCATTGACAAAGAAACAAACACAAGCCAAATGCAGTCAAAATTAAACACAAACAGAAACCTTCGCTGTTTATTTGCTGGGCAGAACCCAGACTGTTGTTTTTCCAAGAGCGTTTACGTAATAAATGCTCTCCCCTGCGTTCTTACAGCTTTTTCAATGCAAGATTTTTATCTTTAAAACTTTAAGTGCATTACGCATGTAAAAAAATATTTATGTACATGTAGTTTATAACTGCAGTGGAGTAAAATCCTGCTTAAATATTGATAATCCAAAGCTTGGGAGTTCTGCTGTGAGATTGCCTAAACAAGAGCCATGGTGGCTGCGAGTTCCTCTTCCTCTGCATCGTTTTTCACCCTCAGGAATCTCTCAGTTCTCCAAAGCTTTTGGTGCAGAGGGTTCTGTCACCTGTGGGAGGGGGATCAGTTGCTACATCTGAACCCTTAGTGGAACCAGAGCAGCACTGATGGAGCAACATCACCTGCAGCTGCAGAGGGGACACAGTTTGCTCCTAAAAATACTTCTTATTGCCACTGTGAACAGAATAACGTGGCACATTTCACACCTGCAAAAGATTTGATTCAAGGCATAAAAGAAAAAAAAATATCAAATTAAAGGCGATAAAATTTAAACTGTGCCAAAGCTTAACTAATTTCAATAGTGGAAGCAATTTCTTTAATTTCTGTTTCACGATCGCTTACATCTTTCATAAACAATTTTCATCAGTAAGATTGTTGGGAGCAAATTACTGACTTTGACAGACCTTCTGAGAAGTGTGTGATGCTTGGAAATGAAGTGCTGAGTGGCAGAGACTGGGTGGGTAAGAAGCTGATTTCTAGGAGAAGAGAGAGTGTTTTAGTTTTCCATTCTCTTCGTTAATTCTATTAGGTGAGATTATTGCATTTCAAGTGACCTGTAAGGGAAAGAAAAGGAAGGATGAGCCACTCCCCCCCTTCTGTGTGTATAAACAATGAGTGGGAATACTGACATATTTATGACACGTGTATTTTTTAATATATGTATAAACTTCATTTGAGCTCAGGCCTCAATAAGTGATTAAATTATTTTATGTCAGAAGAAAAAAAATCTTGATAGCTGAGCATCGGGATTTGAAGCAGTGTTAGACACTGATTGCCTCTTTTTATTAGGGTGTATTCAATTTTAATATCTAATGAACACTTGGGATAAAGAATAAGCTTATCAAAGAATCAGCAGACCCATTTAAGTTTGGGAATCTTGAAATAAATATCTATAAAAAGTTCTTCAGAAATTCTCAAGTGAAATAAGATAAGAATAGACATTATATACCAAATCTTTCTAAACAAGCAATGTAATTATTTCTGAAGGCCTTTGAAATGAGAGCCAGCTAAGCAAATCAAACACAATCTCCAAGAAGTCAACAGTCTTACTTCTTTATTTTCCTTTGTGTATAAAGTATATAATGGAAACAAAATGAAACAGCCTAGATAAAATACCCTTACAAAAAATTTTCACTGTTCTGTGATGAGCCTTATCTTATTCCAGCCCTGCCCCATTGCAGGATGTTCTGCACAAACCTCTTGTGTCTTTGAAGGTTACAAACAAAACTTTTAGGGTAGAGCCACAGAAACAGGCACATCACCTGCTGTTTCAGCTTGAATCCAGCTGAAGGAAGCTCTGACCCCCGACATTCCTACCTGGTGTCACACACAGCTGTGAACTGCTGGGAATGTCGTGCTGGGGCTGTAGCCTGGATTTGGTGAGAGAGGAGGCACAGCCTGGCTGAGATTGCTGTCTGTGGGAACAGCAAAGGGCTGCACCTGTAACTGGTGCAGGACTTGGCAAAGGTGAGCCAACAGAACCTAAATACGTGGGACAATCCTGTTAGCTACAGCTTTTCATGCTCTGTAGCTGCTGTGGGCAAGCCCCAATGGGACCTTTTGTTCCTCTGTTCCTGCAACATCCCCACTCAAGCTTCCTGCAGACTTCCTTGCCGTTGTTCCCTATTCTCTTTATTTTCTGTCACCTATGCCATGACCTCTGGGTGCACCCCATGATTGTTCCCCGTTATTGTTTATATTTTCCTGTATGAGAAGGAGGTCAGTCAGGGTATCACCTGTAGGTAGAGGATGCTGTACTAGCCTCAGGGCTGGGGACCACATTTAGGTCACCTGTCCCCTTTACCATTTCCACTCAAAGCCCCCAGGCACTGTCTGTCCTGTGTATGGGTGTACAGCAACATCTCTAGTTGGTCAGACAGCAAATTTCAGACATTAATTCCCCACAAACCAACCATCCTGTTGAGGATAAAGTCCATTTCTCATGCCTGATGGCAGGTTAAAGACTATTATATTAAAGGTTAGGTATAAATTTACCTTTTAACATCAAATTAAGCTTCAAAACATGAACAGTTTACATGTTTGCAAGAACAGGTTCAGCAAGCATCTCTCAAAGACAGATGTAGCATAATATTCCTTTTCCAAGGGGTGCATCAGCTGCAGGACTACTCTGGACCCTGCTGAGCAGAGGAGAGATTTTCCTGCCAGGTGGGGCTGTGGTGGAACTTGCACAGCAAACTGACCTGCCTCCCTTTGCTGATAATGTCCCCTGTAAGAATGGTTAAATTTACACCAAAAATAAAGGACCAGTACAACCCATAGGCTTTTTTTTTTTTTTTTTTTTTCCTCTAGTAAGATGTATTTCTGCAACCCACATTCCCTTCCCTGGGAATTGTGGCATTACTTCCATGCAGCAAACCTGCCACAACTTCAGTCCCAGCAGAACTCGCAGTCCATGAGTGAGGTGTTTTCCATCTTCCCAACCCCTGCCAGCCCCACATCCTCCTCTGATGCTGGAAGTGGCCAGGTGGGAACGCGTGAAATGGCAGCTCCTGGGTGATATGCAGATTATATCTAAATATGCAAACATTCCTCTAAATAATTTGCATGAGCTGTAACCCACAGAAGTGCCCGGAGCCACATCAGCTCTGTGCCCACAGGGAAAGAGGGAGAAGAGCACAGGGCAAGGCTGTGCCAGAGGGATCTCCTTCCCCTTTGCTTTCCTGCTCCTGTCCTGAAGTGACCTGTCCTTTGGATTCAGCAGCACACCAAGTGTGAGAAGGAACAGGAGGCATATCTGGGAAGGGGCACATTTGGGTGGGTGCTGTAATTCTTGTCCTTTCTGGGCATAGGAATCGTAATTCAGCCCTTATCCTCCCTCCTGCTCTTGTTGTCTCTCCTTCTGCACATATTGTCTTTATTGTACACCTAATTAATGCCATTGTACTTTTATTTCAGCCAAAAAAAAGGTCCCTGCAGCAACCTTAATGCAACCAACTGAATTTCATTCCATTTTGCTTCTTACAGAAATGGCAAGTGCTATGTTGCTTAAAAAAATAAAAAGGGCAATTTACCTTAATATTTTTTTCTATTTATTTTTGTCAGAGTATGGAATTTATAACTCTGGCTAGACAATGGCCCCCTGAGTGGCAGAGACTCATTTCAGAGGCAATAGTTGTTGTCCTAACTCTGTCACTGTGGCCACATCAAATCATTATCATGGCTGCAAGCCAAGAGAAGAAAAAAGAATCCTTTTTATTATTGTTTTTCAGTGTGGTCTCTGTAACTTGGCAAGGTTCTTTCAAATGTGAAATTGTGTTTTAAATGCAACATATTATATTTATTATTAACCTTGTATTTTGTATCCCTTTGATATGATTCCTCTGCAAGTGCTTGAAGTCTACACAGATCTATCAGGTAGATTTAAATGCATTCTACAAAGCAACCTTAAATAATACAGATACTAAATGGGTTTTTGTTTTACCCAGAAATTCAGGCTGCTGGCATATATCAGCTCGAAGGAAAAACGTTTTGTTTCTGTTCCACAAGTAATGTTTTAACTTGCTCCTGATGGTTTTTTCTTCTCTTATTATTGTTATACAGCTCACAAGGAAATGAATTTTTGTTTCAAATTAGTTTCTGAGCAAGATATGCAAATTTCTAGTGAGTGCAAACATTAATTGTGTGCATTCTTTCTGTTTAGGCACCTTTGTGACTAAAGTAACAGCTACAGATGCAGATGATCCGGTGTATGGAAATAGTGCCAAGCTGGTTTATAGCATTCTGGAAGGACAGCCTTACTTTTCTATTGAGCCACACACAGGTAGGTGACTCGGAACGTGAATCCCTGGGTTATGAAATGGCCTTGAGCTGCACCAGGAGAGGCTTAGGTTGGGCATTAGGAAAGCTATCTTCGTGGAAAGATGCCTGGGGGATTGAAAGCTGTGTGGATGTGGCATCACCCAGGGGTAACAGGGTCTAACCTGTGTTCCCTCAGAGTCTCATCCTGTGACAAGAGAAAATAAAGCTGTGTGTTACTGAAAATGGCAGTAAGGGCGATGGTAAAGTTGCAGAAGTTACCAAAGCAGAACTGAAGGCAGAGAAAGAGCTGTGTGACTTTATAACTGATCAGGGATTTCAAGGCTTGGCCCAGGGAATTTAATGAGCATAATGTAATTTTCAATACGAGACTATAGCGTTTCCACTTAAAGGAAGTACAGTTTAACTTGGGAATTTCAGTGAATATATTTTGTGTTTCCATTAAAATTATTTCTCTTTCTTGCTCGGATGGATCAATTTGGGGAGAGAAAGAGCATCATACTGAGTGTTGATGTGGAGTTTTATGAGCATGCATTTAGGATGACTTTATTTCTCTGTGGTTTTATAGTCTTGCAAGTCATCTAAAAGAAGTGCCAATAAATCCATTCCCTCTTGTTTTCTGGACATATGTCGTACTTACAGTAAATTCATTTAAGTTATGTCTAAAAAGTGTTTTTTAAAGTGATTTGATATTATTTCTAATATTCTTTCGCTTGTTACTAGAAGCTCTTTTTAATCACTGTGAGTCAAGCAGCTGTGATCTCCTAAGGAGAAGAATTCTAAAACTCATTTTAAAACATACAAAAAACCTCCTGAATTTATACAACTGTAAAGGATTAAAACAGGAATAAAAATTCTTCTTCTCATGCAGATTAAATTTTAAAATAAATGCTAGGAGAAATTATTAAAGGCTGCTTTTAATAGCTCAAGTGTACTAAGTTTTCTCACCAACACTGAACACAGTACTCTTGTGCTCTTTAAAATCTGCAATGTCTTTAAGTCTTTCTGGTGAAATTACATAGAAAAAACTACTTCCCATTCCTGAAAATGCCCTAACTTGTAGGGACTTCGTGTAAATAGTGTATATCAATAATATTAATAGATTATTGGATTAATCCATTAAAGTGTTTTCTTCTGGTTGAAGGACAACTCTCCTAAAAATGAAAGTGGCTTCCCGAATGCAATTCAGTCTTTTCTTTTTATACTGCATGTAAAATAGAGTTTTACTCCAGCACAGTACAATGGGAAAAGAGCAGCTCGTTCCAAAAATAAGTATATCACAAGAGAGTTACTGGTGAGGCCCCTTAGTTCCTGCTGGCAGAGCTGTGACAAGTCGTGTGGAAATATAACTGAACAGACCTTTGACCATCAAGTATCAAAGGATACTGTTTGATTCCTTTAATATTACAAATTATTGCATGCAGTGATGACTTGCATCACCTAATTAGAGGGGAATTGGCTGTAGGATTTTTCTCAGTTTCTGTTAGGAAAAGTTAGTGCCTTAGCACAGGAACACCTCAGCTTTCCTAGAGGAGCTGAGAAATGTATTCTCCACCTACACAGAAGGTTTTTCACTTCTTTCACAGAAAAATTGACTGAAAGAAATATTCCAAATGTTAAAAATTGTTTGATTTTACTCAAGTTTCTTATTTGTATTGCATTAAATCCTCATGCTTAATCCAAAGAAGCAAGTATTCCTCACCTAGGAAAATGATTTCCATTATCGTGAAAGTCAGACAGAACTCCAAAGCTTCCTGGTGAACCTGAAAATCCTGATTTTTCTCCTGTTTCACTAGTTTTAATTCCCCCCTCCTACCTTCATTTCCAGTCACAAATACCCCTTTGCATAGCAGTTCAGTTACCATGAAAACGACGTGGTCGTTTCGGAGGGGAATTTATTCATAAAAATTCAACTGTGGCCACAGTCCCTGAGCAAGTGGCTTCATGTTGAGGAGCTGCTTGTGAATGAATAAATGGTTTAAGATTCCCCATTCTTCTGGATCAAAGGAGGACATCAATTATGGTCTTCTCTAAACCATTACCCCTGGATGAGTTTATGTTCCAAGCCTGTCCTGTGTTTCTTTACCATCTTTATGCACTGGCCTCCACCCATTGTGGAACCACCTTCCTACTCTCAGAGTTAGCACCAAACAGCACACATTTGGTTGTTTAGGCTGTGGAAACAACAAATATGCATAGAATTCTAGTCATTAGGCAAACCAGACACAAGAAACTGCAGCCTCATGTCGCACAGGGTGAAAAAAAAGATTGTTCTAAAACCAAATGTCCAAAGCAAATAGAAAGTGTGTGTTTCATTGGGTTTTTATATTTATCCAACCTTAGCAGTGTGAACCATCCCAACTCTTAGTAACCAAACCAGGAAAATGCATTCTCTTGCACATTTGTATGTAGTACTTGGGACCCTCAGGGTAAGATTTCATGTAGGAAGATGTTTGGAGACCCTTGTGACAGTGTAAAATTGAGGCAGAACAGGTGTAGTAGTGTTTTACCTGACACAAATCAAACCTGAAGCTCGTCCTCCAAGCCTGGTAGATACTGCAGGGTCTGGGCTTGTTTGGGATTTTTTTTTTGGAGGGTAGGAGGGGACGTGGGTGTGTGTATGGCTGTGTTTTGTCTGCGGTTACATTTCGTTAGAGCCCCTGCTGAGTTGAAAACCTATTCAATTAATTTGAAGAATTGTTCCTGAACACAGATCTTGTGTCTTTCCCAAAATGGAATCACTATTTTAAGAAATGGACTATGTGAAAGTCATCCACTCCAGAGTGTAAATATTTTCTGTCATTCATGGGAGCGTATCAAATGTTATCAAAAGTATAGCTGTTTAGAGCTGATTTACTGACTGTTTTTATAAATGACTGGCCTCTTTTTATCTTTGTTTATTAGAAACTAAGAGTAAATTTAGATATGTGAGCTACCAGCACGAGGGCAGCCACGGATAGGCTGTACTGTCTCTCCATTTTTTAATTTCCTGGCTCAGAGTAAGGACTGTCTGACCTTACTGCTCTGTTCCAATGGCACGTGGAGAGCCAACCATCAGGAATAATCCCAGCCATGCCTCCTGACTGCTCTGCCTTCTGTAGCACCTGAACAAAAAGAGGGAGCAACGGTGTAGGATGTGGCTTCATGCCTGTGGTAGAAAGGATTGTCACACCTGAGGAAAGCATTGCTTACTCTTCTGCTCCTTGGTTCTACTACTGACTTGTCAGTAAGTGAGCGTAGTCCTTACCTGAATCACACTCTAGGTTGGAACTCTGACATTGCTCTCAACCTCCTCCCTGAAACAATTCTGTAATGCTGGGCACACAGAAATAAGTACCTGTGAGTGACCCGTGAAACAATAATTTTCCATTACCCAAGATGAAAAATGCATACACTGCTGCAGTCCTGGTTCTCAAGTTCTTCTCTGTGAGTTATAGACACATGAAAGGAGGTAATTCAGAAGTTATTTTTCACTCAGTGCTCTGAGTATGGCTTAGGGTAAATGCTTTTTTGATGGCTTGTTCTGAATATTTTTTGCTTTTCATAGGTGAATTTTAATATGACCACTGGTTTGGTGGGTAGTTATAAATAATACATGACAGTAATAGAGATTTAGATTTTTCTGTGAGGGGCAAAACTTGAGATGACATCAGAATAGTAGCAAAACTTGTGGTGGACTGGAATACATTCCTTGTATCATTATTGTTACATCTCACTAACTGATGTCAGGCCTCCTGCCTACTGTGTTTTATATATAAAGGTATGTGAACTGTGTGGATTCCCTCATAATCCAAATTATGACAATTCCAAATGCTGGTAAAGGGGGTTCTTTAGGGCTGTTAAAAGTAGCTGGAGTACACTTCTCACTTTTAAGCTTTCTCAAGGATATTAAATCATGACTGTCAGCTTTAAAATAAGATTATCATAATGGAACCTAATATGAAGTGACACTGTGTTCTACAATATAGGGATGGCAGAGGAAATACATTTTCAGCTGTGTCTGACTTATTTACATTTCACATGAACTTAAATAATGTCACTCCTACACATACCTGAAATAAAGCTCCATGAACAAGGCAAATTACACCCAATGCCCTCCCTCACTGAGAAGCACATGGGATTAGTCAGGCACAGACCTTTACTACCTGCGAGAAAGAACAGATTTCAAACTGGGCTATGGCCCTTTGGTGCAAAGCCAAGGCTCAGGTTACTGCAGCTGAGATGAATAGAAGAGTCAGGGGACCTAGAAAGCTGAAGACTCTCCTAATAAATGTGAGTATTTCTTTGGAGAGTGAAAAATCAACTTTTTTTTTCCTATACCTAGTTTAACTTGCAGTTGAAAGTGCACATGCTTTAACCAACAGAGCTTTTAATGATTTAGTGTGTGGCCCTCTCTGGTGCACAGTGTTGAACCTTGTAGTTCTGAAATCAGAACATAAATGAATAGGTCTGGGAGGAATGAAAGCTGCAGTCAGCAGAAGCCAGGTTTGAATCTTTTATTTTAATTTGCAGTCCAGCAGAATAAAAAGAAGTAAGGGAACAAGAGGGTAAACAGCAGCAACTTTTCAGTTAGTGACATTTTAACTGTGATGTTACAGGCTGTTTCTTCTACCTGGTTGTTAATGTCCTGTTCATCAGCAATGGCACAGCACAAGGTGCCCCCAGAATATTGTGTGTAGGACTGATAAGACCAGTCATCATAAAAAAAGCCAGCTGAGATAACCTGGAGAGTTCAAAGCAGCGTAGTTAAGGTCAGAAGCATATTACTTATAGTGAAAGATTGATTGAACTTAATTTGTATAAACTGGATAAAAGGTGATTAAAGAAGGATATGAAATCACTACACAAATATTTGAGAGGTGTTATTAAAAGAGAGACATGGGAACTGTTTCTGTAATTACTCATGATAAAATGACAATGTGGCATTTCAAACTGGAGAGAGATGGGAAAACAGTGCTGGTGCAGGAGGGACTCTGCAACTTTTTTGGGAAAGTAATGAGCTGCTGGGGGCAGAACTCACTCGTGTTCTACAGGGCCTTTCTAAACAGTGCAGCTTTTAAATAACGTACATTTAAACCCTCATGGGATTAGTGTAGGGAGAGAACTTGTTTGACATGAGTCAGTGTGGATTGAACTGCTGCTTTCTAGCTCACTTTATTGACTAGTGCTGCTGCCACATCCTTGCCAGTTACTACAGATTTAAAGTAGGTAAACTTCTAGCTGCAAAAAATGAAAAGAGGCATGAACTGGGATGGGTAGGTGTTGTTCTGCCTTAGCAAGAGAATTGTAGGAATTCCTTTTTATAGAATCATAGAGTGATAGAATGGTTGGATTGGAAAAGGTACCTTAAAGATCATCTCATTGCAACCCCCTGCCAGGCACAGGGGTTGTCTTCCACGAGAAGCAGGCAGGTGTTTGCAGCATCACACAGAAGGCAGGTCCATGCAGCCCAGACAGCAACATTCCCAAGGCAGCAGAAAGGTTCCAGCACATTCAGGGATTTCTGGAGTTTATCACTGATCGCTGCTGTTACAGCACCTTCAGCTCCGGCTTGACAGCACGTGATGTGCTCGGGCACGAGGCTGGAATCAGAGCCCGTGTTCAAAGCAGTGGGATTCCTTTCTTGTCTTTGTGCTCTGAGTAGACTGGGCAACCCGAGCAGCTGCATTAAGGTGTTTGTACAGAGAGTCTGTGGTGGCTCTGCGAGTTGCCCTGGTGACAGCCCATTAGGAGAGCGGGACTGACACAGAGCACAGACCTGAGGGTCAGTCCCACCGCTCTCGCTTTCAGCGAGGAGCATAAAGAGCAATTATTATGGATGAGGTACTTGGGATTGGGCCCTTCAGTAGCAGCAAGAGCTGTCTTTCCTGATTAATAAGGGAAGTATAAAATCAGCTGTAGAGATGTTTGAAAGCAGTTATGATGGTCTGGAGCTGCTAAAGCTGAGTGGCCTAAGATCAAGGCAGATTGGCATTTGGGAAAAAAAGTGATACCTGCTTCTAGAGTTTATCAAATAATGGTAGTAGCAAAAAAGCTGATACCACACAAATTCCTTGCATTTCAGAGCAATGCCTCTGTCATTTTAGAGAGCTATGAGGTAGTTTGAACTTGACTGTTCCTCATGCTGAGTTAAGAAAATGGGCAACAGATCTAAATAATGTTGTGCTTCAAGAGCCTGAATTCGAGAGAGGAATTTGAACTACACAGCTGGAGCTAGAAAGCACCTGAAAAAGAATCCAAGGCTACTTTCTGTAAAGTGTCTAGTGTAATCATAGCTATTAGAGGATCGTTACAAATAAAATCCTGAGGAAACAAGGTCATAAATGCAGTGCAAAATGTCTATTTACTGCATTCAGGCTCAGTTGTTGAGAGGGTGATACTTTCACCATGCCACTGAAATGGCCCCAGGGAAAGGGAGATGGCTGGTAAGTAGAGATTATAGCTTTTTACCTATTCAACAAAACCCAGACACAAGTTCACCTGAATTAAAACATTTAATATTCTAGTAGGTGTTATTCATCCTATATTATATACTTCTAGCAGAATGCAGAGTGAAAGGTAGGTTGTGTTAACAAGACCAGAAAACACAAAACTGGCAGTAATATGGGCTGAAAAAGAAAATACAATAGATGGGAGGTTACACAGGAAACAAGAATTAATATAACTATAGAAAACTTCATCTCACAGTTCAAGAAAACCTACCATCTTCCTCATTAAATTTTCAAAAATAAACATTAGAATAAAATATGTACACTGTTAGCTTCTCTATTAAAAATACAAAATGTCACAGAATCACTCTGCAGAAAATGGCATAATACAATATTTGATTCTCCACATAGTCATTATTTTTACTGTGTCTAATGTCTTTGATTTGAAATATATCTCTATCTGAATGGAGTTCAGACAACTCCTGGAGCTGATAACTTTTATAGAAAGTTAGACAACTTTGCCAGAGATTGCAGATAATTTTCTTGTCTTGCTAAAATGAAAATCCTAAGGCAGTAGAACTAAACAAGAAATTGGAATATTTGATGATAATTCTTATTAAAGAGATTATGATGGGGGCAATTAGAATTAAAAACAGAGGATCAGTATTCCTGTATCCCATCATCAAAGTACTACATTTTTTCAAATTTGGAATAAAGTTAGTTGTGATCTATTAATTTTTTAGGAATTATGGTACAAGTTTTCCATAGATCTCCACGTGAACCTTTTTTAAGGACTGCTGAAACATCACTGAGGTCAGTGTGCTTGACAGGAATACAAAGAATGCTTCTCACGGCTCTCTGAAGAGATTGCAAGATTGATTTTTCAGGAGTTTGGGTCCTAAAAGGCTGTTATATTTAATAAGAATCTCCACCAAGATTTTAGCACGGAAGGAAGATCAAAGCAATTACTTAGCTCTTCCAAAATGATGTAGGGAAAGTTCCAAAGTGTGCAAGTCGAAATAGCAGGAAGTCTTCAACAAAACATGTGAGATGAATGAGATGCTTAAGAAAGGCTTTTCAAGGGCCAGATTCCAATTTTGCATAGTGCCTGCTTGGTTTTGTTCCATGTTCTCAATTATTATTATGTATAATTTTATAGCATTACCATAAAGACATCTTTAAAAAATGGAGAGAAGAAAGAAATCCTTATTTCTTTTGCTTCTCTTCTCTTTCTCTTCATGAGCTACAGCCTCTGACACATTGCTTCTTTTCCCCTGGTCTTTTCCAGTGTGAGACAGTGTATATTCTTCCAAACAGGTTTCTGAAAGTAGTCCACAGGGGTGCATTTTAACTGATTCAAGTTGTGAGGCAGATTGTGCAAATTGCTCAGTGTGTGCAGTTAAGGCCACTGCAAAAGTAAATCCCCTTCTGCAGCTGTTTTATTTGCCATCGAGCAGTGTGACACCAATGGCTGTTTAGGAAAAGCAACTCAAACCCCTCCCAAAAAAAAAAAAAAAAAATTAAAAAAAAAAGTACTACAATGTCATTGGGGATTTTCATTCTTGGAAGGAATAAATTGCTTCTTGACTCCTTTACCTTCCAACCTGCTTGAGGCAAAGGATCTGTAGGAAAATTCTGGTGCAGGTTTCTGTTCAGTGGTTGTACTACATGCCTATTGATTGTTTTCAGAGGACAAGGTTTGTGCAGTATTTTAGGGTGCAGAGAGACAAAGCCTTAGCTTAGGCATTATGAAGGGAGGAAACCTCCAGTGAAAACTGAATGCCCTTTCCCCAGAAAGGATCAGGTTTATCCCTTCCCAGTCTTGACAGATGATTGACTGATAGATTCTTGGAAACTTAGGGAATACTACAAACTCTGCAGGCAGCCCCTTCTGTCAGTACTTGCCTTCTCCTTTAGAGATTGTTCCCCTAATGTTTAACTGAAATCTCTCTTGGTGCAGTTGAAACCCATTCTGTGGTATAAATTTTAGGCCCGTGATTTCTTCTCTTATCCCCAGTGCAAAAGGAGAGTAGCTCCCAGTATTTTTTACATATTTCCTCCTTTCCCTGACTGTATAAATCAATACTTTTCAAAACTGGGCACACAGGTCCAGCTGCAGCCTTATTTTTATGAGTGAACTGGAAGGATTGTTCCACAGTTCTTCCATATAACATGTTAACTAACATACCAGGAATGTTTGAGCATTTTTATCAGCACTCAGCTCATTTTGACTCCACGTTCTCTTCTGTCTTGTGAGTCATCTGCTCTATTGTAATTGGGAAGTTAATTGTTTCCCCCATGCAAAATGCTCTTTACTTGGCAACTGGAGTTGCATCCTGCTATTTTAGACTATCCAAATTGTGAAAATTGTTTTGAACTGTTCTTCCTGTACTTGCAATGACTCCCAACTTTGTGTTATCTGAAAGGCTTGATAAGTCCTTCCTGCCTTCCATCATTCAGGAAATATTGAATGATGCTAGAAGCAGAACAAACCCCATGAACTGTGTCATCCATCTCTCCACTTTGACAGTAAGCCATTGATAACTGTTTGGAATACAATCTTCCAACAAGCATCTACCTGCCTTACATTAGTTTATGGTAATTCTCTCTCTTTTAAACTGCTGCTGTTTGGCACATCCCATTTCCATCCATCATTGCATGCTGAAAGTGATTATGTGTTTTATTCTCCATTTGTTTCTGGGTTGAATTGAAGCAGAGCAGGTTGAATGCTCAGTGAGTTAATGTTCTGTGGGCTGGATGTGTGTTAGTATTTGCTAAGCCTGAATTGTGTTCTAAAAATAAACAGAAGGTTTCAGTCCTTCCTGCAAACCCAACCTGAGAGCTGGGGAATAAAGCAAAAGAACAAATAAATATCCTTGAGATACTCTGTGCATAGATCAGTCTGTGTTTGTCTTGATCACAATAGGTGAGGATGGAGCTTTATGGTGTTTATTAATTTGCCTCCTAAGAGGTATCAACACTTCTCCTTTGCTGACCTCAGTTCTGTAGATTCTGAATGTAGGAATACTGGTGGTAACAATCAGCCTGTGTAATTTGGATGGATTTAATGCTTAAAAACCTTCCGTTCCTCTTATAGTCATTTAAACAGTAAACTGCTTTTTAGCTTTTTATTGTGTTTGAAATTGAAACTTGACTTTGTCTTTGACTCAGCTTCTGGCAAGTGGTTTATGGTCTGAGGTAGCAGATATGTATAAAACTATTGAAATAACAGCTTGTGTTAGTATCTTTGTACAGAAAAAGAAACCTCTAAATTTTTACGTCTTAAAACTCAGAAATTTTAGGGGGGTTTAGGCACTTTTAAAGGTTTTTAATCTTCCAAATATCTTTCAAACCATAGGCAAGGGCTAGACTGTTCCATACATTAGGAGACAAATTAAAATACATGTCTAGGAAAAATTATCACTTTAGTGAAATAATTGACTTTTCTCAGAGGAAACTGCAGAATACAAAATATGGCATCTTATACAAGTCATCTGTATAAGGCCAGACGTAACTATGTAAATTAGGCTAAAATACCCAAACAAACAGAGAAACTCTGCCTAAAAAAAAATAATGGAGAAAAAATATAGGAGGCTTAATATAAACCCCATTGAAATAAGGTATATTGATCTTTGGATCAGCTCTATTCCTGAAAAAAAATGAATGTGGAGCAAATTCTGTCACCCTAAGTTTGCATTAACCTGCTTTCTTTGAGCCATCTCATTTATAACAATAGACTTATTTGCTGAGTGCATCATCATTATTCCTAAATAGTAACCCAATCAGTCCAAACTCATCACAACTGTCAAATGCTTTTAGGAATAAGTATCATTTCCTCTCCTTACCCAGCCTGCCATGCAGGAAATGACCCTACTCTTTTACTGAATGTACTTTGCACCTATCACATCTGAGAAACATTTATTGTTGTCCTCTGGGGGTTACTGTTCTGTTTTCCTTCAGCAAATTTAACACAAGCACATTCTTCAGTGTGATGCAGAGATGTTTGGTAGTTATGGAGTGTAGCTCTCTGTGTGGTTCTGTACTCAGCCACTAAGAGAAGGGCTGAGCACACTCTTAGTGTTATAATATCAAAGATAAATGGATAATTAATAAATATGAGCATTCACTTTAGAATTGATAAATGTTAGAATTTACTAAAAGGTGTCTCTATTAATGGTGAAGACCAGGATCATTTCTTTATTCTACATGAATAGATAATCTTAACATTTCAGCCAGAGTGTCATTTCTAAGAAGCTTATTTAATAGAAACTGTGCCACACAAAAGAATAAAAGCTGTATGAAGTCTCCACAGCTATGCCAGTACCAACAGAGAAATCAAAACTAACAGATTTACAACAAGAATTGATTGACATCCAAAAACTCCTGACAATACTTAACAAATAATGGGTATAAAAAGCCAGCTTAGAGCATGAGAGGTAATGAAATGTATGAGTTACAAAGATTTAGTGAGTTACTGTCAATGTCTGCCCAGACAAAGATGTTGTTTTTTGGTTTTTTGTTTGTTTGTTTGTTTGTTTTTTGTTTTGGGGTTTTGTTTTTGTTTTGTTTTTTTTTTGTTTGGGTTTTTTTTCAGATAGAATTAAAATATGGATTAAAAGGGAAAAAAAAAAGTCCATATTCATTTTCACATTTAGAATTGTTTTCCTTAGGCTTAGAGGGACTTCTTTGATATTATTAAACTCTGATGAGAACTAGTTAATTTTACCATTAAACATTTAGTGTTGCACTTTGCATACATATTGGGAACATGTAAGTACATCACAGGTGGAAAAGTTTTGGAAAGAAAAAGAGGCTTTATTATTTCATTGCCCATGAAATCTATTGGAGTTTGCCCTGGATTTAATTGTGGTGTCCATTGCTGATATTTCCTGATATTTGGATATACAACAGATCATTTTACTTCTCTGTATTTAAAATATTTTAACAAACTGACAGATGTTTACAGTTTCAGTTTCCCACGTATTTGTCTTGTTTGGGAATTCTGTGGGGAAACAATGGATTTCTGTGGGTGGTGCCACAGCAACCAAGAAGTTTGTCAGGAATAAAATGTAAAAAATAATGTTTATCACGCAGCTATGCTTTAGTCTTGGGTTTTGAACAGCACTTTCACTGCAGTGTTAGTTAAATAAAGGTAGGTGACCTCTAATATAATTGTTTAAAAATCTCAAATTCTTCTTCATCCTTTGTATCAAGAGATGGACCTTTAGCAGTTTTTTGGATACCAGTATTTACATACATCCATAAAACCATCTGCATACTGAATTTGGGTCTGTACCTGACTGGTTTTCCCTCCCATTATTGTAGCTATAATTAAAACAGCTCTTCCCAACATGGACAGAGAAGCCAAAGAGGAATACTTTGTGGTCATCCAAGCCAAGGACATGGGAGGACATATGGGTGGACTCTCTGGAACTACCACAGTGACAATTACACTCACGGATGTCAATGACAATCCTCCCAAGTTTGCACAGAGTAAGTGCCATTATGTGTATGTGTTCTGTATAAGAAAGTATTATAATGTTGTTTCATTGGGTTTTTTTAATCAAGTTTGGGTTTTTTTTTAATTTAATCTTGATATTGGCTGGGTTTGTAATGTAACTTTAAAAACAAATGTAGCTGTTATTGGAGAAAGTTTAATGGCTCTCTGCTTGATTAAGAGCTAAGGAAAGAGGGAATTATGTCCACACCAGTGTACACAGATTTGAGTCTTCTTTGTTACCCCTCTTTCATCCACCGAAAAGGGGTTGGAGACTTTTAAAAATAAATGTATTTTCTTTCAGTGCAGTTGTTTCTATGTTCTTTGTTGCTTCCATCTCATGCAGACAAGAGACCCCACCAGTAAAAGACATATATAACAGATAAAAGAAATAAAGGTTTGACTAATTAGGTAATAGTGAAGAAAACAAAGAAGATAAGTCTGAGTTTAGATAATTGTTGATCTTTAATTCAAAATCCATATTTACTACTGTGGTTCCAGCGGGTATCTTGCTGAGCTAGGTTAAAATGATTTGGCATCCTGCTGAGATTCTCTGCAAGCTTTGTAGTCTATTTCCAAGATGAAGACAAAAAGAAAAAAGGAGAGGGATGAGAATATTGAATGGATCAATTTTATTCGGAACAGATGCAATCTAATACACTATTAGAAACTTATCATTTTATCCAGCTTGTTCTGGAAAATTAAAGTTTCGAGGTATTAAGAGTCAGTTTGGTTTGAGTTTACATCTAGACTTTGAATCATTTTTGCTTCATTAGAAGGTTGCTTTTTTCTATTAAGGTACTCATGGACTCGATGTAAAATTAATTCTTTTCTATGCATGCATGACTTGAAGTCCACTTTTACCCTGTTCTGAGGACACAAATGTGTTTGTCCTAGTACTCAGCATGTGATAAATAGTCCTGTTTAGTCTAAAAAATGCCCAAGCAAATGGACAGAGGGAGAAATCAAAAATAAATAAGCAGAGGCAAAAGCTTATTTGCACAATATATATTTTATTACCTCATCATAGTGGTTTTTAACAGATAAGCACTCTGCACAGTAAAAGGTTTTATCTCATAAGGTAGGAAATGCATAAATTTTTTACTTTGTATCCCATTGCATTGCTTGTCCCCCTGTGTTAGTGCTTTCCAACAATTTCCCTGATAATGTAAACTCCTACACATGAACCATATCACCAGAATGCAGAGGGACATTTCCTTCGTATACCTGCAGTGCACTGGAGCTGTAACTCAGGGACTACAGATCTGCCTTTGCCAGCTTACCTGGCCTTTATATTTGCATCACTGCTCCTGTCTCAAAAAGCCTTTGGCTGCCAGCGTGACAAAAATCTGACCCTAAAATCAGCAGCACAACTGGTCCAAACTGGTGCCTTCAGGGGAGGTCTCAGCAGGGAGCACAGGGAGATGAAAGGGCCCTTTCCCTGTGCAGTTGGCTCCCATCTGTTCTCCTGCAGTTTGGGAACAGTGACACACTGACTGGGAGCATCAGGAAGATTGCAGCACTATCCCTGGAATATATTTTCTCCCAAGATTAGTTTTCCTCCACCAATGAGCAAGGTGCTGCCCTTGAAGCTGTTTAGTCAGTGCATTCCAGCGTGGGAGTCAAGCTTCCACCTGGGAATAACCACCCTGGTACAACCCTGACCATTATGCAAACTCATTAGGAGAAACAAACCTGGTTATTCTGTTTATACTGCATTTAATTATGAGCCATAGTAATATTATAACTAGATATTGTTACAAACTCTGCCTTTTAAACCCCAGCATTCCCAGCTTGCTGCCCAGCCCTGCAGATTAGCCCCACTCTGGCCTTAGACAGGAGCTGATCAAGCCTAACATTTTTTTATACTGTTGAAGCACGGCTTGCATTTGCCTGGGAAGGAAAATAAGAAAGGATCAAACTTACAATCAGCCTAACCAGAATGAAATCGAAATTCATAAGATGTAATACATGCTGCTTGCACAATAAATGGTAATGAGCTCGGGAAGCAGTGTGTTTTATCGGGTTATTGTTTCCAGGCAGGACAGAAATGTATATTTATGGTTTGATTTCAGAGTGTTAGCCTCCCGGGTTTTAGAAATGAAAAAGATGAACTTTCACTACTTCTGTGATCTCTTTGAAATAATTTTAGAGGCGTTTTATAAGTCACCAAAGTTTTTAACCCGGCAGTTTACCGCGGAATTGTAATGAGGAGAACCGTGCGCTGCTGTGGAAACCAAGGGCTTTCAAAGGTGCATAATGTGGATTTTTGGCCAGCTCTGCACTATGACAGCACAATTGGTAACTCTGGAGAGGGATTTGTGTAAAAAAGCCAGCTGCAGCGTTATTTTTTTCCCTTACAATATTTTGTAAACTGTCTTAATAAATCCGAGAGCAAAATTTCAGCTTAAAAATGCAATTGACCGTGCCTGGAGATTCAAACCACAACGTGTGGACAGCACTATAAATGATGAATACATAATTTAGTCTCCCGAGGCACTTCATTGCTTTGGCTGCTCATTGTTTGTGAGCCCTTATGGATGTTCTGAGGAATCTTGATGATCTCCAAATTATCTCTAATAATTTAGCCTGGAAACGTTAAAAACAAATCACTTTGGGACAGACTCCATGAGTAGCTAATACATGTGTTTGTGAATTCCTCCCAGTTTCTTTTCTGTTTTCAACTGTTGCTGCTGAAATCAGTCTAAAACAGGTAAAACAGCAACTCCAGAACACTGTTCTTAGAAAACTATTACCTGCACATAACAAAAAAATACAGGTTACCATAGAACAGCAGGGGGATAGAGAAGAGCAAGGCCAGAACCCTCCATCAGAAACTATCTTCATGGTCACATACTTGAATTCTTTTTGCCTATTTTAATTACTCAGTAACATTTGATTAGATCATATATTAACTGTAGCCTCAATTAGTTTAAATTATGAGGAAATACAGAGACAGGGACTCCAGAGAGAATTTTGGATGTAAAACATGACATGTGACTTCTGGGTTTTTAAGTACTGTTAGGAACAGGGAGATACAATAATGAAGTGGGTATTTTGAGGTTTGTCTTAATAAAATTCCTACCTAAAATAATGGATTTAAATAGATTTTGGACACTTTTTTGTTTAAAAGGTTTGAAGCAAGTGTTACAAAAAATAAAATACTGACAATTTGAATGGCAATTTATAGTGGATTTTGGTCTAACTCTATAACCAAGTAGTAAATACAGTAGTGATTGCCATTAAAAGTTATTACTGCCAATAAATCATAGATTTTGGGAGGTTCCTCGAATGTTTCTTGATTAGTTTCTTACCACAAGTGGGAGGTGGAAGGGCTTAAACAAACAAAACCAGATCAAATTTTAAAAATTAGTAAATATTTGAAGTTACATAAGTATTTGCACAGTAGTTTTTTTAAAAAATTAGACCCATTTTCTACAGGTTAAAAGCCAGAGTTTCGTGGTTGAATTCTAACTCCATGTAAATAAAAAGGTAAGTTCAACAGTGTCTTCAGGAGAGAACTTCCTGTACTTCTGATGTGGAAAATAGCTTGATATTTGTGTTTGCCAACACTCAGCATCCCTGCAAGGGAGATGCAGGAGACTAATGGAATGAAAAGAACATTCCCATACCGTAATCTGAATATTCCTGTGTAAGGAACACGTTTTGCTGCTTTCAGTATGTAATTTGTGTAAATGTGGGATGTATCAGTTGGGCTTCTCAAGAGTTTGCATTGGGGAAGTAAAAACATTGAAGAGCACACAAGGGACACTGGAACCAGGTGTAATGTTTAGTCTTTTCCTCTTATTTGTAAGGTCTGTATCACTTCTCAGTAATGGAAGATGTTGCTCTTGGTGAACCAATAGGAAGGGTGAAAGCAAATGACCTGGATATTGGAGAGAATGCTAAATCATCCTATGATATTATTGAAGGAGATGGAATGGATATATTTGAAATTACTACAGATGCCCAAACTCAGGACGGCATTATTAGAGTGAGAAAGGTAAATCATATCTCTGTTAAAAAAAATACATGTTTATTGTACATAAAACTACCCAGCCAGGGATTCTTTTCTCTGTGGATGAGGTGTTAAGCCAGTGAAGTGATGAAAAAGGGGTGTATTGGCCATGTCCCTCACATTTTTCATTTAGGTGACAACTGGGGAGACATCCATGGATGCTGGAAATGTGGTAATCTTATCTGGGCTTCCATGAGGTCAAATCACACAGGATTTGCTTCTTGGGTTCCAAAGGAGGAGTAGATTAGATTTGGCTCTGGTGGTGGCGTAAACTTCCATAAAAACTTGGCTGAGTTTTTATCAAATACCTTTTCTCAATTATTTGGTTTTCTGCATAGCTGTTATGGGAAAAAATAAATCATAGGGAATTAATTAAATTACCTGATGTGTGAGAGGCTTAGTCTTCCACCTTTTCTCATGTTGAACTCTCATTACTCAATGAGTAAGGATTTCAATGAACCTTATCAAGGAGATCAGTAGTTTCACATGAGAAGTGTCAAATTTGGGCCCTAAGGAAAACTCTGTGAACTTTTCTGTGTTTGTACAGCCTTGATGTGCTTAAAGGGAGGTATTTGCATGTACACAACAGAAGCACCACCCAATTATATACATAAATATGGGGAGAGACAGCATATCTAGAACAAAACTTGTCCAGCAAAGCCAGCGAAACATTAACTGCAGATTTAGTTGTCATTATTTTCCTGGGAAGGATAAAAAGAACTGTTTCTCATGCTGTGTTCAAAAAAAGCATATGAATAGAACTTACAGCACTGGCAGAGAGGGTTTTAGCTATGTACCACAGAGCACTCTAAATGAATCTTTGTTTTTAAAATCCAAAACTAAACAAAACCCAAACCATGACATCCCAGTGAAAAAAAAAATGAGAGTCCAGTGAGTACAGGTAATTAATATTCCACTTTTACCTGTAATTAAAGAGGTCAGGCAGATTACCTGTCAAAACTTTGCAGTTTCTGTTTCTCAGTGAGTGGGTCAGCACTGTAGATTTATAATAAGCTGATGTATATTTATCTAAATTTAGATTTGTTCCTCTAAAGAGAAAATTATGATATACATCCCAGATCTTCCTTACTGTTATTTATTGTATGCTGTGGCCTCTTTTGTAAGCTAAGGCAATTAGCCTTTTGCCCCAGTTCCCTTGGCTTTATTTCATAACTGAGTCTCCAACATAATGTTGTTTCATATATTCATTTTGACAGCAATAATAATTTTGGTTCTACTACAGTAGATGATGTATAGAGGGGACTGTTCACCAGCAGATTTTCTTCAGCATAAATTCGTGGGCTCCAGACAATGCTGAGTAAATTTTCAATATGATATTCAGATTAAGCACCACTAAATGTATTGGGGTGCTGTCGTTTCTTTTAAGCACATGAAAAGCAATCGTAAAAGTGCTACAGGAGCCATGATTGGGAAATTGTGAATATGCTGATTTGTAAATCACCATTCATAATTACAAAAGCTCGCTAATTTAAGAGCTGCTAAAGAAGCAAGTTTTTCTCATGTTTACTAGGATTTGTGAGAGAGAGCAAATCCCATCAGAGCTTGATTCATACCTGAAAAAAAATCAATAGAATTTGAAAATATACATATTGAAGACTTTGACAGACTTCCTGAAGATTCCTGTTTGTGCTCTTGCTGGTATTTGCATTGCAGATTCAGAGTGTCTATGTCCTCTTCTTTTTATCCCTGGGACATTATAATGCAAATCTTAATATCTTTCCAATGCTTGGCAATTTACATCTTTGAAATTTGAATCGTTGTGAGACACAAGAGAATTATATAGTGAATATACTCATGTGCTTCAAGACACAAACTTGAATCTCCTCTAATGAAAAAGTCTAACACTCAAAAGTGTCACAGATTTGGGGTTTATTTGGTATTTCATTCCTTTAAATCCACTGTGTTTTCATCTTTTATGCTTTAATATGGAACTGTAAAATAGTAAAAACAGTGGTGACATGGCAGGTATATTGATGGAATAAAGTAATTGGTTTTGTGATTCTGTTTCTGAGGGGAAAAAAAAGAAAAAAAAAAGATACAGTAGTAGGAATTGCTACAGTTTTAAGAAATTCCTGAGAGATGTCTACCTCATTTACCCCTATAAACTGAAATACAGAGGTACCTGAAGTGCAATAATATTGAAGTAGTTTCTTATATGATTAGCTCTACATTTTTCCACATAATGCCTCTCATGTCCAAACAATAATAATTGCTAGTTCTTTGAATTTCTCACATAGTTCTGGAAGTAATAAAATATTTATTCTTTGTGGAGCTAGTTTAATTTTTGTTCTTATCTCCAACTACCAAAGCACTGATCAAGTGCATTATTACTGTGCAAGTCATGCCATCACCAACGAATTTGTAGTATTTATCTGATATGTAATTGTAATGGTATAATTCATGAGAGAGAATATTTCAGTAAATTTCTTCTGAAAAGAAAGGAAACAGCCTTGTTTTCTCTGAGGCTGATAAATAAACAGATATCAATACGTGCCTAGAAAATCTGCAGGTTGGTTTTCTGGGAGTGGGAAGTGATTGCATTAAAACTCACTGAACGTGCTTAAACGCACATAACTCCCATCCATCAGCATTATAGTCACTTGTTCTTTCTCTGTGGCCATTAGTAAAAGACATTTATCTTTGTCATTCTTAACAGCCACTGGACTTTGAGACCAAAAAATCCTATACTCTGAAGGTGGAGGCGGCCAACACCCACATCGATCCTCGCTTCATCAGCGGAGGCCCCTTCAAGGATACAGCAACGGTAAAAATTGTAGTAGAGGATGCTGATGAGCCACCAGTCTTTTCCTCACCTACTTACCTTCTGGAAGTGCATGAAAATGCTGCTCTTAACTCTGTGCTTGGTCAGGTGACGGCCCATGACCCCGACGTGTCTTCCAGCCCTATAAGGTAGTGCTGCTTTAAAGTGCTCTTTGGAAAAAACTACTGGCAGAGTCCTAAGTGTGCTTCCCTTACCCATTGTGTGACATTGTTCTGTTTCTCTGAAAATCCTCATATAGGATTTGGTTGATGATGTTAAGTTTTATCAGTTCAGATCATTTTCAAAGTCTCCAAAATGCTCCTTGCCACAGGAGTAGTCTTATGAAACAGAGGAATGCAATGAAAATGAGAAATGTATTTCTTATGAGAAGTATGAGGTTGGATGGGGTTGAATCATCAGTGTGAATCTCTGCAGTGAATTTAAATAATCCTGTAGTGTCTTCACTAACAATACTGAGTTTGAGCCATGCAGTTGTAAGGTTGTCAAAATGTATTATGTATTCCTTTGTCTAAACCCATTCCTGCTTTAAAGATAGAAAGTCAGAGATCATTATGCCCATATGACTTTGAGTCTTCAGTTTACAATATTTTTCTCTTTTTTTTGAACAAAATCTGTTATTCCAGTTTCATCAGATCATTTTTTTCTATCTCATTTGATGAGCACACATTTTTTCCTTCCCCTTTGCAGCTTCCTCAGGAGGGGCATCTCTGATCTCTGTGAGTAGGGACAGGACCTGAGGGAATGGCTGGAGCTGTGTCAGGGCAGGCTCAGATTGGATCTCACTAGAAGGTTCTTCTCCCCAGGGGTGGTTGGCACTGAACAGGCTCCCCAGGGCAGTGGGCACAGCCCCAAGGCTGCCAGAGCTCCAGGAGGGTTTGGAGAACATTCTGAGGGACAAGATGGGATTGTTGAGGTGTCCTGGGCAGGACCAGGAGTTGGACTGGACGATCCTTGTGGGTCCCTTCCAGCTCAGGATATTCTGTGATTCTCATTTGTAAATCAGGCTTTCAAAGCTAGCTAAGCATAGCATTAACTAAGATTTGTAAACAACAGTGACACAGGACAACAACAGTGGACAGTTTGATGTGTCACAGTTGGAGCAGTGACTCCATCCCTTATTTTGTTATTGCTGAGCACTGGTGTGTGGAAAAAGGCCTTGCACTGCTGGTACAAAGCCAGGGGCCTCTGAAAGGTGTGTGAAACCAGATACAGGGACAGCAAGTTGGCTTTCTTCCTTTTATCCCAGCTCAACAGGAATTTCTCTTTCAGTTTAACCTTAATTCCTTCCCTCTACCCTGCTCTGCTTTGCTCTTGGCTTGCTCCTGGGCTCCTGGGCTCCTCATCCTGTCCCATGTGTTCCTCATCTCAGCCTGACTTCACTCCTGCTTCAGTTTTAACTTGGCTGCTTTTCCACTCTTGTTCTGTTGCCTCAGAATTCTTTTCTTGTCCTGCCCCAAATCCCTAATAATTTAGACCAGCTACAAGCCTACCTTGTGTCCTAAAAGTGAACCTCTTTATTCTGTCCAAGCCCTAAGAGGGGACTGAGTTAAAGATTTACTTGATTTCCATTTGTTCATAATTTATAAATCAAGAGACTTTCAAACTCTTAGAAGTAAAAATATTTTGTGTGTTCAAACTGAATTAGAATGTTGTTACTCATCAAGTCATATAGAAACACTTGGCATACATGAAATAGAATTGGCCGAAATTCCTTACATTTAAACAAAAGGGTAATTAATTAGTATGATTTATATATTTTTTTAAAGATTATATGCAGTACTTTAAAAGATTTAATTTTTTCCCCACTGTGTTGGCTTAATAGCTAATTAAGGAATATACAGAGCCCAATTTTCTATGCAACCTTTTTGCTCTTGTCTGCTCACCTGATTAATTTGGCTTTGTCTGAGAGAGCTCTAGAAAGCCCAAATTTTTTTTTTTTTCATGACTTTGTATAAAACATATTTTAAGGCAAAAAAAGTAGATTTCTAGTTAGTAATTCTACTATTAAAGGAGGAAAAATATTCATCAGAGACAAGTAAGGAGCAGAGATGCAATTATTTTCTTTCCAATTTGGAACATATCAGGTTTTAACAAAAATAGAAGCCTTGTTTTCTTTCATTGGAATGTGCATTTCAAGTGTTTATTTTGTTATTGTATCACGTATAGGATGTAAATTTTATGTATATGTTCTATGATACAATTTCAAAAATACAAAACTTTAATTAAGATTTGAAAAAACAGAGTTAAACCAATCTGTTCTAAAAGTGATGGGCTGTTTTAGTGCTCAGCGTTGCCTGGCCTTTTTTAACGTACCTTTTTTTTCTTCAAAACAGAATTTTGGGAGGCAACAACCAATTGTATTTCAAGGAAATTACATTTTTCAATAGCTATCTGTTCTATCAATATTTTGGTTAGACAGAGCTTTTGTGTATATTTGTTATGAAAACCCAGGCAGCACAAACAGAAATGAATCACCTCATGTGCTCCCAATAGCACGTCTGCTTTACAGGAGTCTGATGCACAAAGGCTCTGCAAATTCAGGGTATTGCAGTGCCATAAATGAAATGAAACTTGACTATCTCTGAACGTGGGAATGAATATTAAGTCATGGGACAAAGCATTAAAGAATTCAGAAAAAATGATTATAAACAACAGCCTGGCAAAGAAACTTGTCTTATGGTCCAGTTGGAAGGTGTCCCTGCCCAAGGCAGGGGGTTGGAACAAGATGATCTTTAAGGTCCCTTCCAACCCAGACTATTCTGTGATTCTGTGATTTCCTGGTTTTTTTTAAGATATAAAAAGCATGTTCATCCTCAGTTCTCTTCAATAAACCAGTATTTTTTGTTTTCTATGCTTGCTTAGAAGAGGTGGAACATTGTCTGATCTTTGCATCACTTGATCTAAAGGCATGAAGCCTCTCAGAGGTTCACAAGCAGGTGTATAGCTGGGATTGTTGGGCTGTCCTGTGCAGAGCCAGGAGTCGGAATTAAATGATCCTTGTGGGCCAGGATATTCTATGACTCTCTAATACTCTTCCTAACCTGTTGTTTTTAAAACAAGCAGCAAAATCTCTCCTTTATCCTTAATTGCCATTCTGCAGAGCATGTTGCTTAAAGGGCCTTCTCAATTTTAAGGCTGATGGTGGAAAATATTTACAAATTTGGCTAATAATTGTAAAAAATGGGCTGTAGTTTGTCTTATTCTAGCCTGGTCATTTCAGAAGCATGAGTTGGAACCACATCTGGAGCACATGGCTCTCTCTTGGGATAGGGACCCAGTGGGTTTAGCTAAGCTGGAGGCAGAGCTTTACTGGTGTAGGAAGGATGGTACATTCTGGGTACAGTGTCAGTCTTGGAAGATCATTCTCTGTTAACACACAGCTATAGACTCCAGTAGCACTTATTTCATGTTTCTGCTGCTATTTTCTTGACTATGTTCTATTTATCTGCAGTAAATTATCTTGGATAAAGCATGATCCAAGCACATAGCAAAAACCATGAGTAATAATCTATACTGCATCTGCCCCCCTATAAATCACTGCCCCTCAGTGTCTCTCTCTTTGTGGAGAGATAAGCTTTGCTGTAGCAGCTTTTCCCCATCCATATCAGCAGAGATTTCATCTTTGGCAGCAGCTGATCATTTTCTTAATTCACAGCAGGCCTTAAAAACCCGGAGACAACATTTTGTGCCTCCCCAGTGGGTGCAGGTGTTTATCTGTCACTAAGTAGGATGTCCCATCTGCCTGGCATGAATAAACAATGGGGATTTACCACTGGTGGAGTGTCAGTGCTGGGATTCCAACCTCAGCAGGGGCAGCAAAAAAGGATTTCTGCTCATATTTACATTGGTGCAAATAAAGAGCAGATCAAATCAAGTCATAACAGCAGCAGTGCAGGAGCAGGACCGAGAATCAGTTTAAGGCTTCTGTTAAACCACTGTGGGGTCATTCCTATAATTGCCATAGCAGATACATAAACTAACCCAAACTTCCCAATAACCTGTGCTGGGTTTATGGCAATTTCCAAAGATATTATTTCCCAAGATGTTCTTTTCTCATTTTTAGAGTAATATATGTTTTATGTATGTTTTATGGATGTGACAATGCATTCCCATTAAAGAGAGTTACAACACCATTATCATGAAAAGGAAACTGCAAATGAACTATTAGTTTTCCCAGGTTTATGACAGTACAAATTTAATTTTTTGGTTTTGCACCAAATATTTATCACATAAAACCAGGAGAGAGTTTTACCTCTTTGTTGTCTTGTAAAGACTTGTAACTTATGTCAGAAATGTTTCCTTTTGAATGCTGGGATTTGTGTTGTGAATAAATACTGTTGGGATGAGATGAAATGCTATATAATAAACTCACAAATGTGTCACTCCCTGTTTTATAACTTCAAAATCTCTACAACAGGAACATTTAAAAAAGGTTTGATCCTTAGAGAAAAACTGTGTCTTTTCTTAATAGAATTTATGTCAAGCCCAGGTCAACTAAACATTAAATAGCGTACAAACATTTCACATTTTATTTTGTTTGTGGACTGTAAAAAATTCATAAATTTTTGATATCAGTAGAGTTCTTTCAGCATCATTACATAAAAATCAAGAACTAAAAGATAGTTTTAAGTGATGACTTCTTAAAAAAAGTTGATTTCTATCTTTCCTGTATTTTCTTTAGTGAAACCTTAAACCTGTGAAAAGCTATAAGGTATTTTTTACTAACTTCACTAGTACCAGAATTTTACTTTCAATACTTTAATTGGAGCTAGGGACACATCAAAATAAGGTTAAGATCCATTTTCAAAAATGATTGCCTGAAGTTAGGCACCTACAGCTTTATTCTTCCACACAAGTGACCTGATTTTCAGAAGTGCTGAGTTAAGTACCATTCCCATTAAACCATTGAGCACTGAACACGTGGAGCTCACTACAAAATCAGTTTACTTAAGTGTCCAAATATAGATGCATGTGCCAAGCTGTAGGCACAGATATTTGTAATTTTACATCATTTTTTTTTCTGGTACTCTTCTTACCAAACTAGTAATTTTTAACTGAGTGCAACTAGTTCTTCTCAGAGCTTAAAACCAGAACAAGTAAATATCCAACAAATCCCATTTCCTTGTTAAACTAGGGCTTTCACTCTTAAGCTGTTAAGGACTTTACAGTGTGATCATACTACCCTTAATCTTTAGCAATACATCTTTAAGCATTGTGATGAACTTGCATAATTTAGAGCTCAGGTTTTGGGAGTGAGCTGTGTCACACAGAATGCATTGCACGAGCAATCTAATTGTAATGGAACTTTCATTCTAAATATGAAAATATGTGGCACTGAAGTAAAAAAAAAAAAAAAGATGAACACAATAATCCCAAGCTTTGAAATCAGATCCTAACGTTATGCCTGTTAAAATCAATTGTGTCAGGCTGGAATGAGTCTGAGTTCATCAGAATGTGTTTATTGTGGCATATAAAGGATCCGCCGAATCAGATTTTTTTTTTTTTTTTGAAATTGCTTATGATAAAGCAGAAACCAGAATGGAATAGCTGATTTTTAGATAACTGTACCATTGTCACTGTAGCAAAATATGCTCTTGTTCTTTTATCAGTGAATTTGAACAGCATACTTGCAAAAAGTAGAAATGTGATGAGAAACCGACAGTCTTGAGTCACTTTTCTGACCACTCTATAATGCAATCCAGCCTGATAGCATATCCTAGCTCACTCTATTATGCCTTGATACAATGCAGAACAGATGTAAAAACTGTCAGTGCATGCTGTTAGTTCTGTAATACACAGACACAAAGGCTTTGAAAGGCTTTTATATAAATCCACAATCAGGATTCAGTAAAACCCCTTGAAGTCAATTTTTGTTGAACCGTATCAATAGTTTATCACTAAGCTCTCTCATTCCCTACCTCTCCTGTCAAGAAACTGAAGGCTCAATTTTGTGATTTAGTTTCTTTTTTGCAAATAATTCATTAATAGAATAACTCTGTGAAAATGGACAAACATAAAAGCTTTCCTGGAGATCCAGTTCTGAGCTTTAAATCATCATCCTGCTTAATGCACCGTTGGACCAATCTACCACAGCTCTGTCGCCTTGTCAAGCTGCCTCTGTTTAGGCTGCATAATTTACCTGGACATCCACATTTGCAAACTGTGACTACCTGTCAGATGAAGCTTGTTTGGTTAAAAATCAGTGATGTCAATCCATAAAACAATCAGTCCTTCAGCGTTTGCAGTGTTTTATAGGTAAATGGTGATGCACTGACTGCGTTTTGCTCGTGGAGCTGCTTGAACTGTAACCAACTAATGCGCTTGGGGAATAGTTCATGCTTCATTAATCTGAAATATGTTGGTAAAATAATATTATTCAGCTTTTTTTACAATAACCATGAAGCCCACCACTTTTGTGTGCTTAATGCATTACTGTTGAAATTATCATCATTTACTGTGGAATACCATAGAAACTGTCTAATAAATGTGATGGATTGTGTAATTAACTCTTGATCACCACCGTTTTTCACAGATCTTGCCCAGTGAACCTGAGGGCATTTTATGACCTTCACACTGGGTATACAGCTAATTACTCCTTGGGCAATAATTATTAAGTTTTTTTAGTCTCAGTTTGTCATTTTGTCTTATAAATTATTGTGCTCTTGAGCTTCTCAATCCATTTGGCTACGAAACTGCAGCTCTCAGAGGGCTCCCTAAATTGTCTTGTGACTGTATGGATTACACCAACTTCATTAAGTAGATTACAGGGATGTCTGTTTTGTAGGTTTTCCATTGATCGCCACACTGACCTTGAGAGGCAGTTCAACATCAATGCAGAAGACGGGAAAATAACTTTGGCAACACCACTGGACAGAGAGACGAGTACGTGGCACAACATCACTATTGTAGCTACTGAAACCAGTAAGTATTTGTGTACTCTGGCTGTTGGTTCTGTTGGGTTTAGAATTGATTTTAGCAGGGTGGGCAGTGGAAACCATCTAACTCCGTAAAGTAAAACGTACTGTGTGTTTAAATTGTTGAAAAGAAACTTACTTTCTGTGCAAGTTCCAGTTTTATTTTGGTTTTGTTTTTTCGTGCAGTGAGTATGTTAGTGGAGGTTTTGAGGAGATAGAAGAGTACTTATGTACAGAGTCTATAGGGTAAATGTTAAAAAAAAAAAGTTTAAAAAGCTCAAACCAAAGCCTTATAATTAGTTATATTAAGACAGAAAAAAATTAAAGCCTTGCTGTCGTAGAAGTAGATTGTGGGCTCTACCCAGACGTTCTTAACGCTGAGTGCTATTATGTTTCAGTGGCATAAATGATTAAGCACAGGGGTAATGTTGCATGAAAGTGGTCCTGTTGGATACCTGTGGATAAGTTTACTCATACACAGCTGCAGACAAGAACCTGGATTGTTCAGGCCCACAGATCCACTGTCAGTGCTCTGCCCACCTGAGTCACTGGCAGCCAGCAGTGCCCTGCCTGGGAATAGGGGTCAGAGATCTGAATCAAAGGGAATTCTTAATTAATTTGGAGCTGCAGGCGCTGCTGACAGGATCACATGTGACAGTGTAATTTATTATTAATATTAGCACTGTGTTTTAGCCTGTGCATTTGACACAAGCATATTGCAGCAAACGAACACGTAGGGAATGTCGGGTTCTCATCCCGTGTCATCACCTGGACTGAATCACAAACCCTGGCAAGGTTTCTGCTGATGTGGCTATTCTGCAGTCAGTGGATAGGCACAGCTCCCTTCTGTGCATACACTCTTGACACAGCGTTGTAAGAATGTATGTCTTCAGAGCCTGATGATCAGTGCTGCTCATGTAGAAAATAGGGTGATGGGAACGTTTGCTTTTCCCCTGAGTAGCTTCTTTGAAGGATGTAGCGTTTTGATACAGAATGCTGAATGTTGTTTCGTAGGACTGTGGCTATGAACTTAATAAATTGGGGCAGAAAATATGTTTATTTAACCCATTTTTGTTGTCTAATATTTCTTCCTGTGGTACTTGTTTGCAAAACCAAACATTTTAGGAATCTGTGATATATAAGCAAAATGGCACATATAAGTAGAAAGGTAGGTCAGGGTGTAAACTGAACTCTCAACTTACACCCTTTGTAACCTCTAGTCCTACAACCCCCCTCAGTAATTTGTGTATTTCATTGCCAGTAGTGCAAACAGTGCCCTGCTAATTCCTGTTACGTCTTGAAGGCAAACACTACTTTGATAAATTAGAAGGAATATTTTGTGCTGGCAGGAAAGCCAAGCCAACACTGGGAACTAAACTAAATGAGGAAAGAAAGGAAGGTCTGGTTTCAGAGGACATGTTTTCCCAGTTTAATACCTAACCAGTTAATAATTTTAATGGTTTTTTGAAGGAGAAATATGTAAAATTCCCATACCAATTGCCTCAGATCATGAGATTTACCAAAACTGTGGAAAGCAGAATTATTTATCAGTTTGTGATCCAAACATTGGAATAGGAGGATGTAAAGTGAAGTTGTTTGACATTTTGTTTCCTCCAAAAAGTCAAAAAAGAACAAGATAAAAAGAATAATTTTGCAAGAATCTCCTCCAATTCATTTTTATATCTCCCTTAAACGTGTGTGTCAGAGCAAAGTTACCAGGAGCTTGCTTTACTGAGCCACACAAGAGTGAAGTCTGCCTGTTACATCTTCAGGTTTTTAAAACATAATTGTACTCAAGAATTTTGTAAGAAATCAGCCTCGTCATTAGACTTCGTGGGAGCCTCAGCATCTCTTGCTATTGTAAAATTGCCTCTTATCAGACTGGCTATGAAAATAATAATGCCAATCTTGTTCTAAGCATTCATGTTCCTGCTGATGGCTTTTTTTTTTTGCATTCCTAATATAATTATTTGACATTTACATAAAACAAGGGCTTAATTTCACAGACTACTCTTTTTGCTTATTTAAGTGAAGTTATTTTTAAGCTCCTCATGCAGAAATTAAATTTGTTCGTAGAACTGTCAACCAGGGTAAAATGGGCATTTTTAGCTTTTTTTTTTTTTCCAAGACAGTAATAAGCAAAATCTCTGCTGTAAAATAACAGAAATCTGTTGGAGGCAGACACAAAGAGCAAATGCAAACACAAAGTGTGTCATTACAGTGCTTTCACTGACAGTCATATTAATGGACTGCTGATCTCCCCCATAACAATAAATATGTTGGCATCGTTCATACAGGAACATTTCCCCTTCCTGGGCCTGCTGCTTCCCAGGGCTAATTCAAGGCTCTCCTTTCTATCTGCAAGGCAATGACCAGACCATTTCACTGCCATTAAACTCACTTACTAATCATAAGCCATGACACTGGTTTTCTCCTCTTGATTCCATGGTAGATCCTAAATATACCCTGATTTAGCAACACTTTTATGAGAAACACCAACTTTTGCTGAACCATAATTCACTATTTCAGAACTTCATGCTGGCAAGTTGCCTGCAGCTAGAGCTTGTGCTCTAGGCACAGGTAACTTTGGGCAGTTATTATGAAAAAAGGATCTTTATGTCATCCCTCAACCACTGCCTCAAGTAGGAATCTTCCAAGACAGGGTTGGTCTGGCTCAGTGGAGCATCTCTGCTTCTGTGGTTTTTTTTGGAATTGGGGATGAGGATCCTCGGGTCTAGACTGGCTGATCTTTTTAATAGTGATCAGATTTAAAATGTGTGTGGATAATTTAAACATGCCACTTATTTTTAATCTGGCTGACCCAAAATGTGAATTTAACTTTTTGGTGTCTAGCAAAACTAGGAGGAAACAGAAGAGCATGAGCCAGTGGGGAATGTGACTCTTTTCTACATGTACTGGACAGGCAAAAGACCAGTTAGTTGTGGGGGTTTTGTTTGTTTGTTGGTTTGTTTGTTTAGAAGAAGGAAATTTTCTTTTTCTATTCATAGAAATATGAAATCTGGCCAGTTCTTGTTCAGAACTGTTCATGCTGTTGGTGACAAACTCTGACAATTCAGAGACCTGTGCAACGTGAGACATTTTGGATGGTGCTGTTTCCCTCCTTTACTTTCCCATTATTAGCAGGGTCCTTCCAGCCCCTAGGAAGGAGTTTCTAATTTTCTGCAGCCTTTGTTTTGGGGCAGTTAAGTCATCCGGACAGACCAAGGACCAGCTGCCTTGAGTGGCTTTCCCTCAGATATTTACCCAGCTTTTGCTTTGCCTTTTTATTCTGGTTTCCAAAATCTGTAAACACGGGTCCCAGAGCTTTGTGTCAGTTCTTTAATCACAGAAACGAGGTTGTGCTCTGGTTGTGTTGAGGAACACACCTGGTGCAGGTGGCTCGGGGGCAGCTGCAGGCTGAGCTCTGGGTGGGAGCCTGAGACAAGAGGCTGTGACCTGCCAACCCTTTGCATGACAAAAAGACACTTTCCATTGTTTTCCTTTGCTGCTTTGGTCCTCTCAACTGCTACACTTAAACCTGTCTACTCCTAAATATGCCATGTCATTCACACTTTTTTTTTTTGTATTGTATTGTTTCTTACATTTCTTTCTTATATTATCAGAATAATTTTTGCTTCTTTGTTGTTCAGTGTTTTTTCCGCTCAGGTCATGTGGTGACTCCTCTGTGTTGATGAATTCTGTCACATGGATTTTTTAGAGAAGAGAATATTAGAAAGAATGTTGACATCTTTGGAAGATTCCTCTGAAATACAGGCTTAGGGTGCTGAGAAGAAATACATGTATTAACACTCATGGCAAGGGCGAGATTGAAAGTTATTGAACCTGTGAATTGATTCCTAAATTTTCTTTTTACGTTGCCATTCATCCAATTTTACTCTGGTAAATGGACAGGAGCAGGAACATCCAGGTGATTCCAGGCTAGAGGAAGCAGGTTCACTGGCAAAATGATTTCCTGAGAATGTAGCTTTCTGTGGATACAAAGGGTGATCTTTGTTTTCTGTCACTGACTCTGGACTTTAAACATTGGACTAATGAGATTGTGGTGTAGCTGGGACTTCTGTGAGCCTAAAGTTGCATGCCAAGGTTGGGAGGTTTATTTTATCTAAATGCTTGACAGAACAGGGCTGTCTTGTTAGTCTTGATTTATAAGTCAAGGTTGATTGTGCTGCTCATGTGTTTGGGCTCTCTGGAGCTATACCCTCAACAGGACAGAAACCTCTGGGCATGTGCAAGTATTTTTCGGGAGCCTGAATTGCAGTGCAGTAAGAATGAATGATTAAATTACAGACCTATCTTTTGGTGCATCTCTTTTGTCTGTACAAAGGCTCATCACATCTTTGGTTCTTTGGTACTTGTTTGAAATGAATTTTCTACCATTCAGGAAAATCCAGTGAAGTCAGGATCCTAATAGTCAGGTGTGATCCCCTTCTCCTGAACACAGAAATACATTTTTAGTTGTGTAGATTACAATTATGGCTGTAACTACTGCTCACATTGACATGCTTGTGTTGTTTGCATTAGCTGTTTGGCAATTTTGGTGGGCAGTGAAGCAGAGCAGGGTTCAGGCTGGGTTAACCTCCTCAGCATTCTCCCAGTTTCTTGGACAGGTTTTGCAGTACTTACCATGTTATGTGTTGTCAGTGTTAGTCAGCTAGGAAGAGAAAATCAAATAGCCATGACTTATTTATTAGAACATTTTTGCTGCAGTTCACACAGATTCTGAATGGAGTTCAGAATCACTGATCATCCAAGCAACCAGATTGCCAGACATGTATAAGGCATATAATAATTAAACTCCATCTTCTTTAGGCCTCCAGCTCTGTGGATTTCCATTTCTAGCTTCCATCAGCTGTAACAGCCACATTGCAGATATTTCTCTAGCACACTCACTGTGTGACTCATTAATGCTAAGGAAAGGCCCTGTACTTCAGCCATTGCTGGTTAATTGATATAACAGCAGTGATGAATTGAGAACTGATGGAGTTTGAAACCAAAGGAAAGACTTACCTCAGAGAAACTGGTTTAACTTAGGCAAGAAAGAAGTGTGTTAGCAACATAATTTGACTGCACAACAATCCTCCAGATTAAATATGACTATCCTGATGTTTGCATACTCATCCCTAAGCTGTGGCTGAGGTCTACTTGAGGTACAGGATTCTGGTGAATTCTTTGAAAACAAAAAGTATTCTGTAATGCTTTCACTATAAGTAATACTTCTCTGAAATTCTCTTCTTAAAAAGTGAGGTAATCCTATTCCCAAGAATATGTGTATTACACAGTGGAGCTTCATTGAATGATACCATAGACTGCAACCTTCTAAACATATTCCCACTGACAGTCTCAGGTTTGTGACAAACACTCCAGCAAATAACAGAAAGTCTGGTCATTGTCTTTAAAGACAGATGATCCCTTTAAAGTCCCTGAGCTTTCTTTCACCTGGTGTAACACTGAGTGAGCAGCTCAAGGTTTGTATTTTCCTCCTGGGTGTGACACTGGATTCCTCAGCCTGCCTTCAGGTCGACTCCTGGTGACCCTTTTTAAGGTACTACCATGAGGATATTCAAGCACAGACAGATTCTTTTAAAATGAGTTTAGACTCCAGCCTTTTCAGACATTCTGGGAAATACAGGAATGAAGTATGGATATCTTTGCTGTGTCAGGTTGCAAGAAGGCTCTTCTAAAACTTCTCCCTCTTAGATTAGATATTGGGAAGAATTTGTTGGCTGTGAGGGCAGGGAGGCCCTGGCACAGGTTCCCCAGAGGAGCTGTGGTTGCCCCATCCCTGGAATGTTCAACCCAGGTTGGATGGGGCTTGGAGCACCCTGGGCTAGTGGAAGGTGAACCTGCCATGGCAGGGGTGGGACTGGGTGGTCTCTGAGGTCCCTTCCAACCCAAACCATTCCATGATTCTGTGCTTCTCACTCTCTGCATCACACACAGACACAGCAGAGCAGTGCCTGGGAAATTCCAAAGCCAGGGCAGGACTGCCTGGGAGAGGATATTTCTCTTAACCTAGAGCCATGCTTTTAGCCAATTTTTAAATCTCTGAATGAAGAGTTTTAATGGAATTTCTGTTCTCCTTGTTCTGCAGGCACTGCAGTCACAGAGCTTTTCTTTTCATTGTGATTAACTGCTTTATCAAATGATTCTTGGTGTTCAGGTTCAGGTGCCAAACAAGCAGCATTCCTGTGGCAGGCTCAGCCCCTGCCCAAGGAATGGCAGGACTGCCACAAGTAGTAGAAATTCTCGTGAGTAATTGGTCAAAACGTTAGATGAAAATCTAGACAAGATCTGAGATGTAAATGGCGATCTGACCACAATAAATATTTTGCAGGCACAGAGCAGAGGAGTCTCAAGGACAAAGCTGTGGGCTCTGTCTGACAGAGGTAATTACCCATACCAACGGCATTCTTTAGAAATGAAGAAGTATGAGGCAATTTTGTCACCTAATGGGAAAGGGCATAAAGCCAGAAAGACTCTTTATGGTTTACCAAGAATATAAATACAGTAATTGAATCATCACCCAGCACACGCTCTACTAAAGTTATCTATATTGTGTATTCCTTTAAAAAATGCAAGGACACTAATTAAAAAGGAAGAGAGACATAATTATTCTTCAGAATAATCCAGTGTACTTTTTAATGCCATGTATACCTTTGCTCATGCTTTCATTTATTTAATTTTATTTAGCCTTCTATTGGAAAAATTACCGTAGGCATTATTAGCAATAATTCCAGCATTTTAGGGAGTTGCTTTGGTGCATCATATAAATTATCTCTAATTTAGGGCTGAGTAAATTTCACTAAGTTTGAGGCAGAGAAGGAAATAAGCCTTTCTGGATATTTAAACAGGAGAAGCTCAGGAATATTAACCTTTTCTGCTTGACCCTTTTGGCTCTGGCTTAGTGGGACTCAAACTGGATAATCCATCATTTTTGCACTGAAATGCAGAATTTACTAAGGTAGTTTTTATTCGTTTGCACATAACTACAGGGTTACACAGAACTCCACAGATCCTGATGGGTCACAGAGTGTTTGCCACTGGGCAGTGGAGGGCTGGTGCATCCTGCCAGGCCACTTTGCAGTTCTCAGCTATGAGGGTGTATTCAAACACAGCACAGAGTTTCCAGTTGGTGTTTTTCACAGGTCAGGAACAGCAGGAGAGGCGATCCACGTGGATAACGACGTGGGAGTGGCCATATGAGGAGGGAATAGAATGGGAATGGGGTGTACTTAGTGTATAAAATGACCTCAGTAGTTCAGGATTAAAATTCAGGTATGGGAGGCTGAGTAGAAGTTCCATACCTCTGGTTTCAGAGGGAAGCATGCAAGGCAGCTGTGAATAAAGGACCTGAGTAACTCAGTGCAAAAAAAAAAAAAAAAAAAAAAAAGTCAGAGAAGGGAATAAACATCATTATGGCGAGGAAAAGGAGAGGGATTTGCATGAACAGTCTAAAATATTTCATTTCTGGTTTCCTGGCATTAAAAAGGCAGGCTAGACATCCTGGTTCTAGGCTTGCAAATATTCATTTCATGAAGACAAGCTGGAGTTAGGACACTGCTCAAAGTTTAATACACAGAAGTCAGGGTACTAGGTGGTGTTTTAGAAGGAAATAATGCTTTCTGTGGCATGAAACAGAAGAATTCATGTAAGGAATACAAGGTTCATTAGTGGAAATGTGCACAGATCAGTGACTGATTCATGCACAGCATGTTAAGTTACTTTGAGGCAATCTGGAGGCATGGCTAAGCTGACAATATACATATTATATTAACAAAAGGAGGGCATCTTTACCCTGAACAGCTACCAACTGGCCATCTGCACTTTGAACAGTTGAACCAAAACTTCTAAAGAAAGTAAGATTAATGTTTGAAATACTGGGTAGTATTCCTCTTGTTTGGTGAGCTGAATTCATCAGTTTTAAGTGGAATGTGACTTTTTGTGGAAGGCTCCTGCATGAGAGCAGGTCAGAGTAGAGGTTTGTAACTGAATATAACTTTAGACAATCTTCTTTAGGTGTATTTCTGTCTAGAATAAAGACTCTGCTCACAGTAGCATACTTTGAGCTTCTAGCAAAGGTGCTGGAGAGCAAGAGATGACACAATTTTCTGGCTGAAAAACAAAGGAGGGGATTTTTGTAAGGGTTCATACTGGTGTTTAGGGATATCTTTTTGCTTATTTCCAAAGGTACGCAAGTAAGAAAGGTTTGATGCTACACTTCTAGAACCTGATTCATATCCAGCATATCCAATAATATATTATCTGTGAAGGAAACATAAGACTAATTAAATTGCACTGTTAAAAAAAAATCAGTCTCAGAAAGGAATATGAGCTCTTAAAGCAATGACATTTAAATACTCCTGTAATAAATTCTGCTTTAATAATAATTTTTATTAAAACATTTTGATATTTTGTCTACCGGTAAGGGAGGGATTTCATTTGAGCCATAAATTATTTTACTTCAGTTATGAAATCATTTAAAATTTAAAAAAACCCCAAAATATTCCAGACATCTTGTCCTCAATCAATCTGCTTATTGTTATTATTGTTACTGTTATTCATTAGAAAATTTCAGAGCTAATCATAATTGACAATAAGACCTTGCATATCTGAGTCAATATTTTATGACATTTTAATATACATGAGGTATTAGCATATTAATAATATAATTACTCTAAAGTGTGGGCCAGATTCCTGACTGGTTTATGGCAGCACAACTCCCTTGGTTACGCTGGAATTGAGAAACACAGCAGCAAATCACGCTCTGGTATTTAGTTGTGTCTCAACATTTTTCTTCTTTTCCTGCCTGTTCGCTGGGTAATTTTTTAAGGCAGGTCCTTTTCTGGCACTGAAGGGCACCATATCATTTTCTGGAATTTTGGTCTCATTGTTGTATTTGGATATTAAAACCTGTTAACTTCCTCACAACAATGTAAGGCATTGCTCTGCCTCAGAAAATCTGGACTCCTCATTAGGCTTGTAGTGCTGTGATGCACAAGAAGTGAAGATCCACTGGCATTTCATCCCACTGTTATTATTTCTAGTGTGTAATGAATCAGAAAGATGTGCTTCCTTGTAGTTTTCTGTGCTTCCCTTTTTCCTAACTCTTCCTACTGGTGGCTGCCACAAGGAAGTATTTCCAAAAGCATTTAGTAGACTCTGACTTTTGCTGAAATGATGTGTCTGTAGAGTAAAGCTTCCTACTTTCAGAGGCTTCCACAGACTGCAAATGTTGTTTTGTTATTTCTTATTCTTGAAGTTAGTTATAATTTTTTTCCATTTGTTTTGTTTGGTTGGTTTTAATTTTCATTGCTTTTTTTTTTTGCCAAAAAACAAAATTAACTGTAAAACTTCAAACATTTCTACCTTGCCATTCTTTGGAGTTGATAAGTGCCCTGCTAATAAGTACTAAAACTTTAGCTGTATTTTTAATTTTTACCCTCGTATAATTATTCCCCCCATCAACATGTAACACAGTTAATTTACTGCAGATTTCCTCCTGACTTGTACACTCATTAGGCACAAATAAGGCTCAATAACACGGTGCTTTATCACAGATACAGGTTGTTTTCTGCCAGCATTTGTTTCAGGTTGGTCTCTGGATAGATATGTGAGTGGGAGGATGTTGGCAGTATTCTTTTTTTTTAATCCTTTTCCCTTAAGGACTTACCTAGGATCTGTGAATAAACCAGAATGGTTTCATTGTCATAAACCTGACATGACTGTAGCAGCTTCCAATATAACCCGCTCCAGCAGCTATACTAATACTTTATTTTGAATTATGTATTTGTTTACCCATATTGATGTGCCACATATATCTTGATTAGGTGTCACTATGAACATAAAGCTCGTTGTGGTCAAAATTAGATATGCAGAGCGGTCTCTGAGGACCTACTGTTTGGATCCAGAGCTTCTGTTAAGAGACAAGTACCCAGAGCTGTTACCCAAATGTTGCAAAGATGCTAAAATTTTTGATTAGGATGGCCCTTTAACTCTTTTCAAGGCTCATCCCATCCCTTTGTTCCTCCTGCTTTCATATTCCCATTTTATATTCCATGCATTCTTAGAACCACAGAGTCATTTAGGTTGGAAAAGCCCTCCCAGCCCATGGAGCCCCCCTGTGCCCGACGCCCACCTTGTCCCCAGCCCAGAGCACTGAGTGCCACATCCTGTCCTTCCTTGGACACCTCCATGGATGGAAACTCCACCACCTCCCTGGGCAGCCCCTGCCAGTGCCCTGACCACCCTTTCAATGGAGAAATTCCTCCTGATGTCCAACCTGCCCCTCCCCTGGCACAGCTGAGGCCGTTCCCTCTCCTCCTGTCCCTGTTCCCTGGGAGCAGAGCCTGACCCCCCCCGGCTCCCCCCTCCTGTCAGGGAGCTGCAGAGCCAGAAGGTCCCCCCTGAGCCTCCTTTTCTCCTTTTTTGGACTCCATCCACATGAATAGGAAGTGGTGACAGCAGGGTGGATTTTTCAAAACGTGCACGTTGTGGCTAAAGGCAGACCACCATCCCAAGTGATTTAGGGTAACCAGAAAGCTGCAGTTTCTGGGTTGGGTTTTTGGGTGGCACAAGGGTTTGAGGGTTGCCTTTGCTTCCCATTCCCCTCTAACCCTCAGGTGGATATCAAAGAGTTTCAGCACCCTCTGCTCCCTCCAGGACAAATTTACATCTCACTTACCGTTGGCCCATGTCCTCAGTCACATTGCAGCAGCTGATAACTTATTTTATCTAAATACAAGAAATCCAAATACATTGTGGTCTTTTGATTTTCCCTTATAACCAGGGTTATGGTACAAGAGACCCTTTTCCACCTGTGAACTACATTTGAAGGAATGTTTTGCTTTTCCAATCTATTTTTTTTTTCCCTTTCCAAGCCCCTTTGATCTGTCTGTGCATTCAGACGAGACGATATCATGCAAATACACCAAAGAAAGCAAGATACTTCTGAAAAAAATTACAAACCTTTCCCAGTTTTGCAAATGGATCTCACAATTCAGGGAGTATCAGAAGTAATTACAGAGTAACTTTTTGTGAGACTCCTGAATAACTGCACAGCTTCATGGTATGAAAAAGAACAAAGAGGTTGCATTTGAATGCCAAATTTAACCTGACCTCAGATAAACAAAATGGGGGTTAACTGATTCTATCAGTATGTATTGTGCCGCTGCGAAAGAAATATATTCACATTTTTAAATTTAGTTTTATTATCAAGTTTTAAAAATCAGTATTGATCCTTTGAAGTCAACAAAGTACCCAGTTAAAATCTCTGTTTTAATTTAAATTATATTTAAATTTAATCTCAAGTTACTTCAACTTTTGGAAATAATGCAGTATTGCTGCTACAGTGGCAGATAAAGAACTGACTGCAGAGTTAGGTGGAATGTCACTGATAAAAAAAAAATATCCATTTGTTCTTTTTGCAGGCACGTTTTGCTTTTCTGCAAATTTTAAGTAATTGATTCAAAATCTTATGGGTTCTGGGCTACACGAAACAATTTTAATGTCCTACATGCATTAATGTGCAAACAGTTTTAATGTCCTGCAATCACTAAGGTGCAAATAAAAGAAAACTCCACAGAAAAACAAAGTGAGTGAAAACTTTGCCTGAACAGACCCTGAAGGATATGGTTTATTTATTTAATATTTTCTGCCTTGACTTGTGCACGCACCACAGAAATTTTGCTCTTTGTTTTTTTGTTCTGGCATTATCAGCAGCCTTAAAGTGTAATCTGACCTTTAGTCCCGAGCTTTAGTCCCATCCTATTTATATTGGTTAAAGGTAGGTGCATGTGGCCTACCTGAGCCAGTCTTTACAGATGGAGCTGCTGAACTTTGGGAACCTCTTAACTACAAATTCAGCTTTGAATTCGTGGCCTTGAAAAACCAGTCTGTCCTCAGTTTCCCCTCCTTCTTGTCCTCCTTTTCCAGGATATGCAGTGGAAATGCCCTCCCCGCGCTCCCCCTGGTTGGCGGGTACGTATGGCTCTCCTGGAAGAATGTCTTGGGCAAGAGTCTGACACTGCCCCATGGCCAGCAGAGGTAGAAAAGTGGGCAAAAATGAAAGAGGTGAATGATATTAAGCAGCTCCTTGGTTAAACTTGTGACAGTCGATCAGCGAGGAGATGAAAATAGAACGTAACGTGGCTTTGCTCTTGACTCGTTCATTCTTCTTCTGGAGCCCCAAATAAAATAAACCCAGTGAGCCCCTGAAAGGAGACAAAACTTTTCAAATCTGCTATTGTTTGTCTCCCAAGGAACGACTCAAGGAACAAACCCAAGAAATATGTTTCCCATCTTTTCCTTTCCGCGCCCCTCCCACACACTTGTACACACAGAAATCGCCACAATCTGCTCCTCTGGAGTGTTCCAGGGGGCTGAAATAAATAGAAATGGAATATTAATTTGGAAGCAGTGTTTGTTTCTTGTCTTAGCAACTTTTACAGGAACCTTTCTGCTATGTACTGGTATGCTCATTATATTGCTGTTTAGATATTCCACAACGTAGTATTTTCTCATCCTTTGAAAATACAATAATTTCAAGGGGGGAATCTAAATCTTCGTGGTGAACAATCCTGTCTGGGTTTTTAGTTTGGTGGCTTGAATTTTGTCCTTATTCAACACTAGCTTGTGTTCTGGTATTTTTAACAGGAACACTGGCAGTTGCTGATGTCTCCTGACAATTTTGGAGTCAGTTTGAGGCACTCAGTCTCTCTTGAATCGGATCATTACACAATGCTTCAGACAAATGAGCACAGGATTTGCTGCAGTATCTGATTTCTAGAGTTAAGCTTCAACATAAATAAAACTTCAGTTTCACAATAGCATCTGTGTTTCTCGGGATTCTTGAAGTCAGATTTGTCAGTTTTATATGACAGAAAGATTGTTATAAGCTGTGGTGCTCCAGAGGTAAAGGATTGCCCAATGAAAATAACAGCATAAACTCTAACAGGAGAAATAAACTTGTCTTGCATGTGGATTATCTTAATAAAGTCATCAGATAAAACTTTGATAAAGTCTCAGGGAATGGATCTGTTAAAATACAACTTAATAAGTTTGAAATATAAGGGATCTAAACCAAGCTCTCTTGTTTTTATTAAGTCAGTGATTCAGATTTTGTTTTGATTTCTTTGTTAGAACCAGGACTTCCCCTACTTCTAATTTAAAATATTTTTATAGTAGAAATTTCACTGAATCAGAGAAGCATGAAATAGCCATTTCCAAGCCATGTGGTGATGATAATAATAATAATAAAAATGTGTTATTTTCTAGGAATCTACTTTCTATTCAGGTACTTAATTTTAGTTAAAATGCAAGACCACTAATGACTTTTTAAAGAGAACCTTGAAGTGATTTTGGATGATTTAATTAAATAAAGAAAAAACTGGATTAAACTGAATTCCCTTGGGTTTAACAAATTAAAAACTTCATTTTGGTCTGCAATCATTCTCTTTCTCAAAGACCACTTGTATGTGTATCTGTCAAGGAAAGACGGGGGGAAGTGTTTTGAGCATGTTTATGAAGTGTTTGAGTGTTTATGGGAGTTGAAAAGCTGCACTATGTTCTGTTAGTTATGGCACAAGACCAAAAATTTTATTTATAAGCTCCATTTACTCCTAGTGTGTATGACTTGTTGCCTGCAGTGACAATGTTAACAACACTCAGTGCTTTGCAATACAAATTTCCAGTGAAACAGGAACATCTCAGTTTTGAGGAGTTTTTTTCCAGGAAGAAAGAACAATATTGATGTGGTAAAACATGTGTCTGTAACCTCCAAATGATCAGGTTTAGAGGCACTAAGTGGCTCGATAATATTTTGTTGTTAGTTTCTTTTTAAATTTGACTTTGGTTATCTCATCTGCCTCATCATTTTGGTATCAAACTCAGCAGCCTTTTTAAACCCTGAGTAGGTCTGAAGGGGTTTGTTACTCAGAGGAGTACCAGCAAATTGGGCGTTTCAAACCTTTGTGTTCCAGTAGAGTCTTGAGAACAGGGAAGAAAAGCAGGAGGGTTTTTTTAGGTGCTTGTAATCCTTCGATAACTATTCAATATGCATCTCTAAACTCGGTTGGATTTCCCATTATTTTTGGAAGTTTATTTATTATCACGAGTAAACCCCACTAGTTATTTCTGCCTGGATATTCGTTTCTGTGTGTGCTGTGCTCATCCAGAGCACCCTGCTGGATCTCAGGGCTGTGGGCAGTAATTGAGACCTCAGCAGAGCCGAGGATGAGCTGCACTCTAGGAAAGGATGTACACAATTTGCACATGTGTTTCTTACAGCTCCACGCTGTGCTGGGGCACTGCTGTCCCCAGATGACCAATTGAATGTATTAACTAAGTCCTTCTGTGCAGCTGTGACTCGAAAAGACTTTTGGTTAACCAGACTAGTTGAAGTTTTCTCAGTATTCTTTTTAATTTTGCGCCTCAGGGTGCTAAATTTTCAAAGGAAGCTGGTGATTCTCAAGTGACAGCCCTAATGATACTCTTGTATTGCAAGATTCAAGATAGGTCTTTTTAAACTGCATCACAATAAAGCTTTTAAAAATCCGTTTAGCTCCCTAGAGAGTCTTTAACTTTAAACTGTTCTATGATTTTGCATGAAGGAATCGATTGGAATTTAAATAATCAGTCTTACTGTCTACGTGTAAGAAGGCTCAGTCTCCCTTAATTCTGTTGACTGAGGGGTTTATTGGGGAAAAAAATCGTAAAATAAACAGAAAAAATCACCTCCACCCAGTAATTAAACCTGGGTTTTGTCAGTAGTTTAGAAAGAACTGACTCTCCATTCGTACAAATGAGGAAAAGTTGTGATGGTTGAATACTGTTTAGGGAGACACCCAAAGGTGCAAGGGGCAGCTGACCATGCAATGGGAGCAGTTTGTGCTCTCTGGAGCCACTTCAGACCCTTCCAACTTCCAGTCCAAGGATTTTGGGCATTGCTAACTGAGATGGATTCAAATATCCTCTGAGTAAGTTTTGCCCCTGAGAAGTTTTCAAACATTAAAAGTATGAAAATGAGCAGATGGGACTGTTTTATCTGGACAGTGTTTTGAACTGGATCTGCTTAGTGAGGATTCATTAATGTGTTGGAAAAGGTGTGCTCAGTGAACATTTAGCACAAAGTGAAATTTCCTTGAAAAGTTGGGAATGACAAAATAATTCAACATACTAGTGTGGTGAGCAGTACAAGCTGTAGATAAAATTCCCTCTCCATCTCTCTCTCTCTCTCTCTCTCAACAACAAATTTCATTGCAGTCACAAGAACCCTAAAAGGCAGTGGATATCCCCTTGTTTGGAGATCTCCAAACCAGTTGGGTCCCTCTTGTGTTTAGTAAATTAATTTTTTAAATGAATTCTCATCAAGTTTCTAATTATAATATCTTTAAATTTAATGTTTGTATTTCTGATGAAAGACAAACATTTTGGGGGCAGTCACAAGGGACATGAATAATTTCTTTAGAAGCTTATCTAATTAATTACATTTCTCTGTAATGTCTTTAAAATTTGAACTGCCATCATTTCATTAATTTGGATAAAAGTAAATCTTTAGTGTTTAAATATGACACTAGTGCTGAGAATTCTGATAAGCTCGAGATTCATTGTCTGTATTTTTGTCAAGCGAAGATTAAAAAAATGTGGTTTAAATGTTTGGGATATGATTTGCATATTAGCTTTTATTTGGTTTCAAATACATTACTATTTCATGGCTTGAGTTTCACCTCACATGTTGGTAAGTAAGATCATGTGATGCAAAATGGACATAAATGTTGGTCTTACAATATTTTAGTGGGATTTTCTTTTTCTTCTGTAATGTCTTTCTCTCCAAACAAAAACTTTTGTGTCCTTCAAAAGGGAAACTTTTAGAGTCTGATGTGTGGTAATCTCCATATTCTATAGTGGTGGAATGGTAATATTTGAGGCTATGCAGCAGATATAAAGCCTCTCTTTATAGCACCAGTATATCAGGGCTTGTGTCTTTTGAAATGGTTATTTTTATGCCATTTCAAAGTAAGGTCAGCTGAGCAGTTGAAATTTGCACATTTATGGGTGGAACCCCACAAATTACGTCCACTTTAGCACACCAGGAGAAAACAGGCTGTAAGGTGTAGGGTTGGGTGAGGCCACAACACAATTAACCTTGATGGAAACCACAAAAAAATCCAGCGTACATAGTGATTCTTCCTTTATTCATCTCTGTCTCTTGTAGGGCTGCCACCAGTTGCTCCCTGTGCACTGGTGGAGCCTGATCTTTGTGTATTTTGTAAACTTTTCAAATGAGAAATACACTGAATACCAGGCAGTGGGAGATCTGACATTGTTGGAGGCAGAAACGAGGTGGAACACTGTGGCTGTAAAATAATACTCACTAAGAGATGGACTTTGAAACTAGTACTGAGTTTCTTGTAGGGGTGTGTATGTGCTATGGAACTGTTTCTCATCAGATCAGCTGGTCACCCCACTTTAAACTGAGTTCACGTTTTTGCTCTTTGGGGAAAAATAATCTAAAATATTTATAAAGAGTCTCTAAATCAATGAGCTATACTGAATTTAGGGAAAGACACTAACAGCTGACTCTGAAATCTATTCAAATGCAAACTGATGGTTCAGCTTTTCTTGCCTTACAGCTCGTTCTCCTCTTTACAGGGGTAAGCAATTTTATGCAAAATATCTCTATATTATAAATAATGAGTTGTTACTTTGGGGAAGCAAGAAGTTCACAGGTCATGGTTTTGGTCAGTGGGAGATGATCAAAGTGCTTTAATAGTCCAAATTACTGTCTACTTTTGCCTGTGTCAGTCTACCATCCATCTTCCTCACAATGTGGGTCACCACATTACCCGTGTTTGCAATGAAGAAATAATAGATCTGCAGTCAGAACAATTAATAGAGTGAAATGCTCTGTTCTCTGCCAAAGATAAACAAAGAAATAAATCTCTGCTGTTTACAGCCTTCCCTTTTCCATGTATAATGGACTTTATCAATAAAACAATACAAACTTCATCAAAGAAAAATCTCACCAATTTAGCCCAAGAAAGGTCTTCATTGAGCTAATCTCCAACAAATGCTGTTTGCAGTAGGGATCTATTTATTCTTTTCAGCCACAAAACACTGACCATCCCTCTTTATCTCCCACCCCAGCTCCACGATCTGTTACGGATAAGGCAGCCCAGTTAGGCAAGGGGAGGAGCCAGGAAGAGCACGGTCACTGTGCAAGCATTTCTGGGTGTATTTAACTTCAGATTAAATATGCTTACCTTCCACACTTTGTTCTCTTGCCCTAGGGAACCACAGCCAGGTGTCCCGGGTGCCGGTGGCTATCAAGGTTCTCGATGTGAATGACAACGCTCCCGAGTTCGCCTCAGAGCACGAAGCCTTTCTGTGTGAGAACGGGAAGCCTGGACAAGTAAGCACCTCCATGGTTTTACTTTGTGTGAGACTGGGGCTGAGTTTCTCCCTGTCCCCTTAGGTCACCTTCATTCCCAAAATATACACCTGTATTTAATGCTACCAACCCTTCACATTAACCGAAGATGAACCGCTGATCACGTTCTGTGGTACATCCCTCGTTATATGGGCTTATTTTATTTAAGTAGAGGCTTTAAATTAAAGCTTTAAATAAGAATTCTGTGGTTTTATACTCCCACTGTTTCCACTCTGTGTGATGGAACTCAGCACTTCATAAGTTCACGTGTGTCAGGAGGTAAAAGTATAATCCAACCTGAATTCCAGTCCAGTTATTGAACTATATTGCAGCTGCTCCCAGGTATAATTTAGAAGAAACAGTTAAAACAATAAACCCATTTCTCCTTACCCTTATTTCAGTTATAATCTCTATTTAGTTCTTACTCCCTTTTTTTATGACAGTTGGGAAAAAACAAGACAGCAAACCCGAACTTGATGGGAAATCACGTAAATTGTAATTGTGTTGAAGGTTTCTAAGGAGGAATGGGGGGTTGGAGAAATGGAGTTTTCATTGTATTAAAAAAAAAAAAAAAAGAGAGAGAGAAAAAAAGAATTAACAGGTTATTTCCTCCTTGATTTAATGGGAAAAAAAGGGAATTCACACAACACTCCATAAGATGAGGTAAACATAGCAAAATATGGATTCAAACTTTATAGTCTTTTTCAAAGAAAATGGAGCAGATTTGTCAAAAGACATCCACTTTGAAGGACAAATGTACAGAAATAGGGAAGGATATCTCATATCCCACATAAATGACAAGGTAAAGATTCAAGAATATGTACAGACATTTAGAAAGTAATGCAGTGTAAATGAGATGTAACTTTTGTCCAGCATGAGAAACACTGTGTGTTGCAACAATTCACTGTTTTTAAACTTTGTAATTTATTTCTAGATTGTGACATTTTATTTGAATAAACAGCAGCTGACAGCATGACACTAGGCTTGTTAATCCAACTATTCCTGTGTCTCATGTGGGTGTTAGGCATTAAATTCACTGTTCTCCAAAGAAGGTTACCTGACAATAGAGTTAGAAGTTATTTTCTTTCAGCAGTGTGAAATGACAAGCTATACAGCAGTATGTGACAACCCACCTCTGCCAGGATTGTGCTGTTACAGCAGATGACTTGACTTCTAGCACCCCTTTTTGTTTAGTAAAACGGTGTCAAGAATGTGTCATTTGAGAAATGAGAATTCTCTCTAACCAGTGAAAAGGAGATTATTGAGATGTGCCCTTATGGGCAGACAGTCATGTCACTGCTGGCATTTAAGTTCCTCCAGCTCAGGGTGGATTTCTGTTTAGCTCGGGGTGGATTTCAGATGCTGAGTAGTTAAGTTTTCTAGAATACATTAAATTCTAATGAGGATAACTTCAGCCAGGACTCAGTAAGCTTCCCTAAAATCAGAAAGCTCTGTTGTACACTGTTTTCTGACTGTATTTATTTTGGCATTCCTGTCAAATTTCAGGTGGTTTAAGCGATGGTGAAAAATGTTCACATTTCATTTTGGAATGAAACAAGAAATGAGATGATTAAGAGTCAGCTGGTTAAAGAGGCTTTTGTTTAAGCACTTACAGAAAACTTTTATTAAACCACAATGTTCTTTATCTTACCATTACCTTTACACTCTTGATCTGATGGCAGATGTCACTCTTGAACAGGGATCCTGTGTGAACTTTGCAGATGGTTATTAAATATTTGTCTGCCAGCATGGATGAGGTGGCACTGATCCTGCAATTTGTTCTGTCTTTTAAAATAAAAGACAAATAAAATAAAAGACAAATAAAATTACTGTAACAGTAATCAGTCCAGGATAATCACCAAGGTTAGGTTCTGAATTTAAGTTGTCTGTCAATAAATTATCCACTCCTGCAAAGATTTTAGTATCTCCACACCTTTATTGTTTTTTCTTATTTCGATGCTCAAATTTCAGAATAAATCATATTAATCAGTCAAGATGTAAAATTCAAAAAATTAAGTATGTGTCACCTATGAAATAGATGACATGAGAAAAATACTATTATATAGTAGCAAAAATCTAATTTGGATTGTTCTCCAAAGTTTAAACCCAAATGTTACATGTCTAGGAAAGGTGCAATTGTGCAATTCCAGTCTATTTACACTTGCACTTCAACTTAAATCTAAGTTTAAATCAAATTTGAATTACCATAAGGGAGTTTGCATTTGAACTGTTTATAAAACCTTGTGTGCAGCCAGTAAATATATTGAACAGTCTATTCCAGTTCACTTTCTAAGGGTTCTATTTTGGGTCCTGATATAATTGCAGTGGCAAGTACAGCTGCTGGTGATGTGACAGAATGTATTAAAAACTGTTGATGTATAATGTTGCCAGATGCATTTTCGTTCCTTCAGCTACCTCTGAGAGCAGAGGTGCCACAGCTGAGAGAGAGGAAAGGGAGGGGAGGAGGAAACATATTTGTCTATGTACATTTTTATGTGCTGCTTGCACGTTTTTGCACACCACAGAAAGCTACCAGAAATGTTTCTTGTCAGTTTTAGGGGAAAAACATTAAAATATTTGAATGTACTGTTACAGTAACTCCAGGTTAGCCACAAAGCTCATGCCTTTCCCTGTTACTCCTTTTTTTTTTTTTTTTTTTTTTTTTGGCATAATTCTGCTATTAAAGCCAGAGCATTTGTGGTTTGCTGGCTATAGCTGTGTACTTGCTTATTTTCCAGCACACTGAAACTTTTTTCCTGTGCTCCTAGAACAGAACTTCTGTAATGCTGGGTAAGAAAAGTACCTCACTCGCTGTTCCCCAGCCTACACCCAGACTATTCCAATGAAGTGCTGTTTTCTCAAAACAAAGCTACAGAATTTTCACTTAAGTAGTGCAGACAACGATATATCAGTGCTCGAGTCAGTGTTTCAAACAGAGCAATATAAAACTGAGTACAGTGTTCCTCCAGTCTGGCAATTTGTCTCTATTTTATTGGCTTCTCCTGCTAGAATTGTCTTTTTCTAATGGAAAAAATCTTCACATGGATCTTTGTCTGTCTGGAGAGTCAAATGCAGGTCCTGGCTGTAAAGGGCTCTGGCTCAAAAGGCAAAGTTAAAATTGTGCTGTGAGGAGTCCACTCTTGTGGTGTTTTGAGCCTGCAAAGTCATCCAGAAATAACCATGAAGAGCAGTGGGACTGCAAAAAGGTTTTTCAGAGTTGGAGAATCAGTTTTAATAAAAATAGGAAAGAGTTTACTACTGATAAGAAACCATTGTCAGTGAGGTTAATAAGTTGCACCCCACAAAAAGAGTTTAAACATTACCATGTATTAGAATTGCATGTAGATAATGATGATACATGGATAGGAATTTTATTTTTCTATTTATCCTTATATATATTATTTCAGGTGTATGTGGCTTCATAGAAATGCAATACAAACCTATAAATTATAATGCCAAGTTGTCCTAGGGGTTCATTTAACTATTCACTACAATACAGAGCTGCCTGATAAGCAAAATATGCTAATTTGCTAAGTTTGTGCTAAATGTACGTACAGAATCAAATACATGCATGGAGACTTAATGAAACATCAAAATTGAAATTTTGCATATAAGAATTTCAGAAATTTCAAGACTAAACAGCCAAAGGGTTATTAACTTTCACTGAATACATAGTGCAAAAAAAAAAAAAACAACCAGTTCTTGTTTTGTTTATGACTATTATTGGCCAATTTTATTATATGGAAAACCCTTGGTATAGATCCTATTACCAGGAAAGAAAAAAATCTGTAGTGAGAGGTGAGGCAAGTGAGCCCTGGAGGATGTGTACCCAGGTGGCCAAGAAGGCCAAGGGCACCAGGGCTGTACCAGCAATAGTGTGGCAGCAGCACCAGGGCAGTGACTGTCCCTTTCCCAGGGAAGGGAACGGAGCTGGGAAGGGGCTGGAGCAGCAGGAGCAGCTGAGGGAGCTGGGGGGGCTCAGCCTGGAGAAAAGGAGGCTCAGGGGGGACCTTCTGGCTCTGCAACTCCCTGACAGGAGCGGGGAGCCAGGGGGGAAGTCAGGCTCTGCTCCCAGGGAACAGGGACAGGAGGAGAGGGAACGGCCTCAGCTGTGCCAGGGGAGGGGCAGGTTGGACATCAGGAGGAATTTCTCCATGGAAAGAGTGGTCAGGCACTGGCAGGGGCTGCCCAGGGAGGTTTGGAGTCCCCACCCCTGGAGGTGTCCAAGGAAGGACTGGATGTGGCACTCAGTGCTCTGGGCTGGGGGACAAGGTGGGCATCAGGCACAGGGTGGGCTCGATGGTCTTGGAGGGCTTTTCCAACCTAAACAATTCTGTGATTCATTGTGATTTTGTGATTCTCAACCATGTTGTGAACCACAAATTAAGAGCTGGAGTATTCAGTAGAGTTCCATTCTATCCATGATCACACAACACTGAGCAGTGAAATATGCCCATGAGCACACTAATAAACCCATGAGAATTACTGGACTTCTCCATGGAGCAAAAGGTACCCCAGCTTTTTATCACTGTATATATGTTATGCCTTTTTCTTTTTTTTTTTTAAGAGCTTATTTTAATGCAAAGGCACAAAGAAATAAGGTTGCCATGGGAACACTAACTCTTAATTCCGTGATGGGTGCGTGTAACACAAGTGTAATATTCCACTAAGCTTGGCTTTTGCATAACATTTTGGGTGCCTTTTCAGAGAAAGAAGCATTTGGTAAACAAGGAAGGGAATGGATGGAAAGAACTGAAAGACAAGAAAGAATTCCATAGGACAGATAGAAGTATCTATAAAAAGATATAAAGGTATTGGAAGGAGTCCAGAGCAGGGACATGAAGATGCTGAAGGGCCTGGAGGGGCCACACGAGGAGGGGTTGAGGGCACTTGGTGTGTTCAGAGGAGACTGAGGGGAGACCTCCCTGCAGCTCCAACTGCCTGGGCAGGGCAGAGGAGGGGCAGGACTGAGCTCTGCTCTGTGAGCAGGGACAGCCCCCAGGGAATGGCTGGAGCTGTGTCAGGGCAGGCTCAGGGTGGATCTCAGGGAAAGGTTCTTCCCCCAGAGGGTGGCTGGCACTGAACAGGCTCCCCAGGGCAGTGGGCACAGCCCCAAGGCTGCCAGAGCTCCAGGAGGGTTGGGATGATGCTCTGGGGCACAGGGGGTGACTCTTGGGGATGGGCCTGTGCAGGGCCAGGAGTTGGACTGGATGATCCTTGTGGGTCCCTACCAATTCAGGATATTCTGGGATTCTGTTATCTATAGTTCCTGAAATAAACAAACAAACAAACAAACAAATAAAAGTACAGAGAAGATCCCTTGTTTCTGCTTCTTGAAAATTTCCAGTCTGGATGATATTCTAAGCTTATTTCATTAAATGTCTGTGAGCTGAAAATCCCTGTTACTAATGCTCTTGGCCACTGACTTTCAGGTGTATTAATTGAAAACCTGGAGACAGTGAAGTCAATTTTTACAGCCTTTACATAACACTGGAAAGAATTAACAGTTCTGCAGCCAGGACAGATAAAATTGTACAACAATTTGATAAACTGCACCTGTTATGTGCACTTGACCTTCCAGATTTCACTGTGCCATTATCCTTTTTCCTTCTTGCTTTCCCATTCTAGCAGTGTTTGAAAAATTGAACACTCATAAAATATATCTGTCTAAATATATCTGTCTTGTTCCATTTTAAATTATACTGGTTTTGTTCACCTCTTCTAATACATGTGTTTGAAATCTTTTCAATCACTGTTCCCACCTTGGCTGATTCAGTTATCCAAAAAAAAAAAAAAAAATCTATTTGTGTAGTATTTAAATAATGAAATTTTTCAGTATTTTTTTTTTGTAATATTAATAAGAAATTTGGCCTATCCAGAATATGATTAGACAAGGAATTCATTGCCTACAAACTGTGTTTGGCTATATCAATATCTGCTCAAAAATCTTTTTATATACATGATTTCAAATATTTATTATTGTTTATTATGATTGCTCCTTGTGGTTATTCAGTAAGATTTTATTCTTTCTTAAAGAGCATAGAATGTGATTTTGACAAGTCTCATGTATGTAACACATACAGATTATAGTCCTTGTGGTTAAACTAGTACAAAATGTTAGTTATTGGCATTTTCTTAGGTAAACACCAAGGATTTAAAGTATAAGTCTATGAATTTGGACAGCAAGAGACCCTGCTTCCGTTTTTCACTCTACCCTTTAAAAAATAAAATTTGTAGTGATTCCTAATTTGAATTTAATTGTCCAAGAAATTATTGGTGCATTGCTTTGGGCATTGCAAGAATAAATACATAAGATAAACATGTTATTGAATTCAATGGACATGGGAAAGGTCAATAATTTTAATTAAATTTCTTATCAGCCTCATCTAGTATGAGCTAACTAGCACTGATATTCAGCTCTGAGTGTGGCATCTGGATCCATGGGTGACTTTGTTTCTGTTTCTCTGGCAAATAAATGGAATCAAAAGTCATTGCACCAAATACTAAATTAATAAATAACTTCATTCCTCCTGATTGTTTTAAAATAATGTTTCTTCCTTTCATATTCCTGTGCAACTTTGTATGATTTGAAGACCAACTGCAGTATCTGAGTAATGTGGGAGGTAAATGGAGATAAATACACTACAGACACTGTAGCTGGTCATATGAATCATATGAGATGCTTCATACAAAGTTATTTGATTATTTAAAGTTATTCAAACTATCCAAATGCTCTCTCCTCTTCTAACCTTAGTATCCCCCATTATTTGTTACCAATGACATTTTAAAACAGACAAGAATATTTGTGCTGTTCCCAGTACAGGAACAACTGAGGGTTTATTAACATTAAGAAAAAATATAAAACCCACAAACATAGACTTAGATATTTTCTGTTTTTTAGTCTAATCTAATTTTATAATCTAAAATTTCACACCAAAAGTTAATTAAAAAAAAATATTCATTGAAATGAAAAATAGGGGTGGGGGAAAAGAGAAAGGATAAAGATTATATATCCTGGTCCAGTGAGAAGCATGGCTCTAGAAATGAAAGGCTACCATAGAGCACCATGAGTGTTTCTGAAGGACAATTTTCCTTCTTTTTATTGTTGAATAGTAATTTATTACTTGCTAAAATGAGCAGCAGTTTTTACTGGCCTCTCTCACCTCTCTCTCCTTATTTTCTGGTCCTTGTTCTGGAAACAGTTTTGAGGGGCCAGATACAGTTCCTGTTCCCAAGACTTTCAGTCCAAGGACTATAAAAGCCTTGCAAGGATATAAAATAACTTTTTAAATCTGGAATGCATAGAAATTAAATGTGTCCAATAGAATACAATGGTTTTTTCAATATCATATATAAATATATCAGGAGTTTGAATACTTAATGAGACTGTTTCTCTTGTAGGTAATTCAGATTGTCAGTGCTGTTGACAAGGATGATCCCAAGAATGGACATTATTTCCTGTACAGCCTCCTTCCTGAAATGGTCAACAATCCAAACTTCACCATCAAGAAAAATGAAGGTAAATATAAAACATATACAATGTGCATCTCAACAGCTTAAGTTTTGAATTGGTTTGTTGACTCCCAGTCACTTTACCAGTTTGTCCTTTGGGCAATTGCAGTGTAAATAATCTGCTCAGTGGTACCTTGGTTTGTATCTCTTAAGCTATTTCCAATAACTTTGCAGTAGATAAGAAGAAAGTAGAATGGATATGGAATTGAGATCCAGAAGACAGCTCACTGGCTTAAATAAAATGAAAGGATGGATTTACTGCCTGCATTATTTCTATTAATTCGAAATTGCAGAGATGAAATTGCTGTAAGATGAAAATCTGAAACTGTGATGATAAATAAATGTTGATCCCTGCATTGAGCAGTTACAGATGGGAACATAAAATTAAATATCTACTAAACCTCCCAGAGGAAGCACCTTTTCAGCCTGTTTGTTGTGTGTATAAAGGTTCCAAAGTATTTTGGTGAGGAACTTTTACTGGAAAGAGAAATCTGCTGGGTCAGCAAAGCCCCCAAGGGCACTTTGTATCACTGTGCTTTGGAGCACTTCTGGAAGGGCAAAATGTCATTTTGTAGTGCTATAGAAGGGGACTTTCATGCGTGATGGAAAGAAAAGACCCATTTAATATTGTTGAGCCATAAATTTATACTGATCCTTTTCTTTGGCACACAGATATGTTTGAAGGTCATATGAGAAAGAGCTAGGATTGATCCCAAGAATGCTATAAATAGTGCTTTATGTATTTGTACTGACTGGTATATTCAGCAAAGTTTTTCCATCTTGGCTTTTTTTTTTTTTTTTTTTTTTAATGAAACAAACCCTGCCAAGAATTTTAGTCAAATTCAGTCCCTTATTTTTCTTATTTGAAAGTATAAGAAAGGAAATCCCTATTTAGTTTTTTACTAATAGGAAGATGTATGTGTGAGCTGTATGTGCAGGAGTGTAAAAGTAATACATGAAATATCAAATGAAGAGACAATACTGTTTTCATTTCTTGTTCTATCTGTTCCAACCAAGAAGCATGATGGCACTGTTTTGTTAAATAACGTTATAGGAACCTAAATTCTTAAATCTGCTTGAATATATCCTGTATTTTTCTTTTCTTTAAATATTTTTTTTCTCTTGCAGCATTCACAAAGTGTGTCTGTAGTTATATCTGTACTTTCATGTAGGAAATGAGTGTATGTTTGCTGCACTTATAGGAGAAGATAAAACAAACCTCTTCAAAAATGCATTTCATAATCATCAGTGGTGTAACACAAATTGAATTAAGCATCCTGAATGTGAGGTGGTTTGCTTGGCACAGCATGACAAAGTAAAAAAGATCTCAGCATTTCTCTTCATGTTTAAATACTGAGCTCATGTTGCTAATTACCCTTGTCCTTCCAATCTGTTACTCATTTAAGACCCACTCTTACTCCTTGTCACAGGCGGTGGCAAAATGAGTCCTGATCCAAGTGAGAGTGAGGAAACTTCCTTTATAACGAGGTTTAGAGAACCAAGTCCAGTTTTGTTACAGCATTGCCACTCAGTTTTACACAGTTTTTAATGTGTTTGAATCAGTTAAATGTGAAAATCCTCTTAAAACAACCAACCGAAATCTCTTGAAATTAAAAATCCGCTTGAAGAGACTTTTCTGATTTAATCCTTCGGTGTCCAATAATAAAATTCCAGCTAGGCATGCCATCCTTGTCTATCAAGATTGCTCAGCCAGGGGTGCAGTGCATGGTTGATGTCAGGACATGATCTCCTACAGGAAGCAAATATTCCTGTCAGAGCCAAAATCAGGGTATTATTTGGTTGAGGTGAGTTTTCATGTCCTTTAAACATCCTAAATCTTCAGCAAGTCTTCATTTCGTTTTGCCTCTTCAACAGTGAACTTGGCCATGACTTTGTCCTGCACATATCTGCTAGATAAGCATGAGTGGTTATTCTTGCTGAAAAAACTACAGTCTGCCTAAACTAACTGAATTCAAAAGGCAAATTTCTCCTTTCTTTGTATTCCTGAGGGTCTGGGCTGCCCAAAAGCCAGCTGGGGTGGTTTGTGAGAAGCTCTGTAAGGAAATGCCTGTAACAAGCACTACTCTCGTTTCTGGAGATCAGGTTGGTGCACAACACACCAAAGCTTGGAACAGAAAAGCATTTCCTCACGCTGGTGGCCAAAGTCCTTGACATCTTCCTGGCTGTGTCCTCAGCCTCAACTTCTTCCCACAGCTTTGGCCCTGCCAAACTCTCCAAGGCAGCAGAGACTGAGGTTGGTGGTTGCTGCAGAAATGCTGTCTCCCTGTGGATATCATACAGGGATTGCATTTTCTCAGGAAACCTCCTCTAGAAACCCAATCTTTTACCTGCTGGAATGAGCAATTTCTTTTGTTTCTTTATTTAAGTAGTTTTTCATCGCTTGCCCTTCTCCAAAGTTCTCTTAGGGTGGAGAGAAACAAAAATACCCCTCCTCAAGAGCATCTGTGAAATGACATTGCCCTTTGGGTCCTTGTTTTGTGCTTTAGGTAACTTTGGCATTTGGCCCTCACTCCTCCAGCACATAATGACATCATTTAATCTGGTGGCATTAGTATGCAGACAGTGCAGCTTGGCATCTGCCAGGAGCAGAACGCTGCAATGTTCTCTCTCTGTCCCTCATGCTAAAGAATATATAAGATGCCTGTGGAATTTTGTCTTGCTGTATGGAACAGAAGCCATTAATCAGTTTAGTTTGTTGCACACGGGCTAATTCTGTTGTTTGAAACTTTCCAGATTGCCCTAAGGCAAGTTCACTTGATCCTTCAGTAATTAACTTACACTGCAAATATTATGATTGGTCACCATAAATATGTTTGACTGAGTGACACAACAAGTATCTTCATCAGAAAACACAAATACCCCTCACTTCTCCTAAGATTATCTTATGTTTTATAGAAGTTATCCTGTACTCGCAGCAGAATGTAATTCCATATTTACAATCCTTTCTGTAGACAAGATGCCCGAAACTATAGAGACTTTCTGATGTAAATAATGTTGAAAATGCTAATTTAAATGCCATCATGCATCTCAGTAGATCATCTCTTGGCAATCTTTATTTTTCATGTCTCCTGATCCATTCTCTCTGTTCTTTCCTGAGCTCAGGTGGCTCATGGTGAGCAGTTTTTGTGCCTTGGGTTCATGGGCAGTGAGTGATAATCTGAAGTAAAGCAATGCTGCTCTCTCAAACTGCAGTGCAAGGAACACTGATCACTTAGACTGCCAGGTGCACAAACCTTTATCCCCTCACCAGAGAAATCATAAAATTATACAACAAAAAATATAAGAATTTATTGCAACATGAAAATCATGCAGTGTTTCCTGGTGACTGAACCTCTGACTATGACATAACAAATCCTTGAGTGCACAAACTCCTGCAAACTGACTGGGCACTTTACTTTTCATGTGTCTTTCTGCTGGGTTTGTGCAGAGGAGCAGAAATGGGGGAAAAAAATGAAAATATATATTTTGTGTAGTGTTTCTGACAAAACAGAAAAGCCTAAAACTTCAGATGAAAATATCTGATGTTTAGACAAGTGTTGTTACACTCCAGCAGTGTGTCATAGACTGACTGGAATTAACCCTTCCAAAAAACTGTAGCATCACAATAAATGACAAAAAGCTGACAGGTATTTAGACAGCTGATGGGGGTTTTATACTGTCATGGCATCAGCAAACCAAAATGAGACCTCTGGAAATGGAATTAGCATTTGCTGACAGTCTTTTTTTCAGGTGAGTGGTCTTCACAGAGCAACCTAAAATCTAATGCCAGTACAGGGATCCTCTCCTGCATCCCAAAAAATACCCTCACAGCAGTACCTGTTTTCAGCATTGAATTCTTAAGGTTCCCATAGGTTGTTCAAGTGAGAACAGAATTCTGTGATAAATGCATTTTCACACATGCAAGCATTTTGATAGGCTGCCAATGCAATTTGTACTTTCAAAAACTAGCAAATACATCTTTGCCATGAAGAGGCCTAAAGTTTTCCTCACAAGACGTTTCCATTGCCATTCCATTCTTCTGATGGCAGATTCTGTTTCCTAACAGAATAAACCCCCAATCAAATGTTCCACACTGCCTTTGGATGCAGTAATACCTCTGAGAGAAGAAATGGTGCATCTCTACTGTATAAATGGGATATTCCACACCTCTTACCAGGGCAGAAGCAGTCACAGGGTTTCCTGGACCATGGGCAGGACTCTTAGTGGCACGAGCTAGTATTCCTGCAGAAGTCCAGTAGCCTGATTTGGCTCATAATAGGCTGATTATAAATAATAAGCCTCCCCTCTCCCCAAAAATATTCATCAAAACGTCCATCTGGTGAGTTGAGTTCTGAATTTGGTCCAAATCGATTTCTGGTGGTTCTCTATGACAAACTTCATGTTCATTCTCAGCCATTCTCAGTCTGTTATACCTGTGACACCTATAATGGCTCCAGGAGTGTTCATGTTTAAATGACCATTTCTTCTGTTCTTTCCATGCAACAAGGTAAATCTGTCACTTTTGGCCTCCTTGTGCTGCCTCAAAAGTGTAGGCAGGGGGTGTGTAATGTATTTAATAGCCTGACATAATCACTTCAATCACTTCCTTTGTATACTATTGTTTATTGTAAAATATTTTCTATTTCTCATCGCCTCTTTACCATTCATAAACAAATATTTCTGAACTACTTCACAATAGCTGGAGAAGCCAATTACATGCCAGCTCTCTTTCAGATATCCCAAATAACAAAAGCAAATTATCAGCCTTTTTCTTTTTTTTTTTCCTTTTTTTAAAGTACTTCTGTGTCACTGTGGTTTTAACACAATAAAACCTAGATTTTGCCCACACCTTTTTTCCCTGAAAATATTTTTAGCAGCATCTGTCAAATACACACCTGGAGGGTGAGTCTTTTGTTCCCACCAGAGTAACTCTCGTGTGTTCAGATGAGTCTTTCCCTGAATCAGTGTCTTTTGGCAGTTCTGGATAAGTCTCTCTGCCATTGTCTCAGCTGCCATCTAAAGCTCCTTCTGCGTTTTTGATTGACTTTTCTCTCCAAATATATTCTTCAGACAGCTCAGGGAGGGCGCTGCTGTTTCACTGCCCTCCTTCCACTTTGCCCAAAGTTAACCCACTGTCCTCAGGTACAAATTTACTTTGCAAGGGCATCTTCAAACCCGTCATTTCTTAATGGAAGCACAATGAGCATCCAGAAGAGCAGCACCCATGGATATGAGCAGCCCATCCTCACACATTTTTGTGGTTTCATGCAATTTTCCAAGAGCCTTGGGAAACTTTGTGGCCCAGCTGCCACGGGCCAGAGGGGCTTTCACAATGGCACATGTTTATATATTTCTAATGTGCTTAATTATCGCCCTCATTTCTTTTAGTCTCAGTAATTAAACTTTCAAAGGACAACTCTAAAACATTCCAAATCACAACCTTGTTAGTGGTTTTCTTGGAAAGTGAAATTAAGTGATGTGCTCAAGGATGTGTCTGGCATCTTATAAATAAATATTTTTCTCTCCTGTCTGTCAGTAGTAGTGGTATGGAATAACATCTAGAAGATGCAAAGGAATGTGCTGCATAATCAAGGAAACAGCATTGGTCAACATCTCTCTTCATAGACATAGTTTTGTCACCAGAAATCACAAGGAGTACTTGCATAACAAGGTACAATCAGTGTGAAAGGGGTAGAGTTAAAAATAATACATATTCCAATGTATTAAAAAATAAAAAACCACAAGCTAACCCTTAATCTGACACTTCTGTGTCAGTATCTGCCATCCACAGGCTCACATCATCTTCCTCCAGAAGTGTTCATAGTCTGAAAAATGTATTATAAATATCATACCATCAATCTTTTTCTCAGCATGGCATTTAAACTGGAATTGTTTAAATAGCAAAGTTCAACATTTTTATGACCTGTGCATGCCAGAAGAACCTCAGTTTATTGATTTTTTAAGTGAATGATAGAGTTAATAATGAAATTGCTAATATAAAATTGTTGAAATATTTCCTTTTTAGTGTAATTGAAAGATTTTGTTCAGGAAGTCCTTCTTTGCTTATGTTGGAAATTGTAAGTTATAGAAATTAGAAAAAAGCATAAAGATGTTGATGTTTTGTTGGGTAGGAAGGTCTAACTATTATCAAATGATGTGATAGTTAAGGTAGATGAGCTCCATGAAGCAATGTGGTTCTGTGGATTTAGGCTATTCAGGAAAACACTGATTCCAACTTCTCCTTGATTAATATGCAAAAAGTGGCGTTGAGCCAGTGCAAATACTTTTGCTGGAGCCAGTGGTTGTGTCTTGGGTGGTAAGTGTCAAGTCTCTGAAATAATTCATTTTTATAACAGAGGAAATGCAGTTCCTTATTTATTGTACTCAAATTCCTCCATCCTTGGTCCTCAGACAATTCACCTGATTGAAACTGCTTTGGATCAGAAACTTCGTTAGATCTTCCTCTGTAAGAAAAGTAATCAATTTTCTCATTTACATATCTGACAATTCTAAGATGTAATGTCATCCTGTGAAATAATAGACTGTGTCTAAAGACTCAAAAGGAGGAGCCCTTTCTGCCAGTGACAAAGTGCTAAAGCTATGTGAGGTGGAAATTGGTGCTATAGATCTTCAGACTATTCTCAAATTCCAGAAGACTGGCAGAATTTCAAGTTAATGACAGTATTACCAAGGGACCCCAGTACATTCCAGCAGTGCTCAGAAGTTCTGCCTTGGCAGGCACCGAATGCATTTCCATTTTCACTGTATGAGTTCACACTGCAGTTGGGGTGATATATCTGATTCCTCTCTGCTATTCCTAGCAAGGTTACACTTTTCCATGGTACAGTAGTGTCAGTCCTGTCTCGTCTGAGAATGCTGGTGAAAATATTCTCAGTATATATCTTTCTGCTGATAACTTTCTGCCTCCTTTCCCCCTTCTTTCTTGACTCTCATCACTGTGGACTCTGTTCTGTTATTCCCCGACGTTCTGTTTTGCCTTGATGTTGAATATCAACTGAGTGCTGTTTGAAACAACTTCCCTGGCAGAGGAGGATGTGCTGTTGTTTTCTGAAGTGATTACATTCACATAGATGGAAAGCCAGCATTTTTCCACTCCTGTGTGCCACTTCCTTCACTGACACCTGCTTCTACTCTCTTCCCCATCTATCTTCTTGCATGCAGATCACTGCTCTTTCTGGATTCCTTTCTAATTGGAACCACAAAACAGGTGAAGATTAAGTGCAGTTCCTCTGCAAACAGACTTTTTAGCCCTATCTGGATGATTTACACCTTCTTACAATGGTTATGTGCTTTTCACCGCTTGGATAGGCTAAAGAGGCGAGTCCTTCTTGGTGCACAAAGCTGCTCCAGCTGCAGCAGAAAGCCAGAATCAACTCTTGGAAGGCTGACTCAGCTGCCACACTCCTCCACACTGTGACCACTCTGTCTGTTCTGTCCATCTCAACCTTACTCACTCCTCTCCTGTATTCAGGATGCAGGACTCCAGACAGATTCCCTCCCTCCTCCGCCCTAAGCCAGATGTGACCCATCAAGTCTCCACTCGACTGGACAGGCCAACCTGATGAATGAACCAGCAAGGAGGGGGCCATCTGGTAAGCTCATTGTCCTCTTCCAGGCATCTCCAGGCTCTTCCTCAGCTCTGCTGTGCTCCCCCAGCACGTCTGCACTTCCTATGCTTTTGTAGCTCCAAAGTGTTTCTCTGGGAGCACCTCTGCTCCAAATGCTGTTTAACCTTTCCCTCCAGTTTTAGTTTAGCTCTGGGGTGACAACTCCTTCCCCAGCCTCCCACGTGCAAACTTTCAGACAGGAGAGCTGTGTATGCACGTTGGAAAATAAGACTCATTTCCACAGCATCCCATCCTTTCAGAAAAGCGCCTTTTTTCGGTCCTTCCAATCAACCACAATTACACAGTTATTTCAGAGCGTTAATGTAAACATGACCCAGCCCAAAACACCATCAGATGTGAGTGATGAAACTCAGGATAATCCCCTATACATGCAGCCTGCCGTTATGCATACATGACCAAAGAGCCTGTTACTTCACTCGTTCTTAATTTATTATTTGTGCTGCTGGCAACGTAATGTTGCCAAGGCGTCAATTATGTTTCATTTTATAAATCAAACTAATTGAGAACCAGATGCAATCTGAGTGAAAAAGATCTGAGGTCAGTGTTGTGCACCATATGCATGATAGTGCTTACTCATGATGAGGGAATGGATTGGACAGCTGTGAATTCTCCTGCTGTAGGAGTTTCATCAGGCTCAGCAGTGGAACGTACTCGGTTCTCCTTTTCCAGTTTACTTCATTAATTTCACAATAAAACTGAAGAAAAGTGAGCAAGGCTGCCATGACTTTAAAAGCCTGAGTAAGGGATAAAGGGTTATGAAAACAAATCAGAAGAGGAAAATAATCTGGTCAGCAAATTAGCATGAAAATCTATCTATTTTTGTAGTAATATCGAACATGGGTGAAAGAAATAGCAGAGAAGAACAAATTGAATCTTCAGTGTGACTTAATTTCAGAAACATAACGGGGAAAATAGACATTAAATCAGGGTCTCAAAAGTGAACTGCTCAGCAGGCAGAAAGGTGTTATTCTTAATGAGTACCAAGCTTCCTTTTAATGTTCCAAGGCTCCCTAAGTGCTCTAAAAACATAACTCCTTGAAAACCAGCAGCACCCATGATTATTATATTCTAGGACCTTAAAAGTACTATGTAGCAGTATTTATAGCTAAGTGAGTACATAATATTTGGAGACAAATTTCCAGATTTTTAATCGACTAACTTCTGAAAGTATCTTAAGAGATTTCTGTCAAAGCACCACTTCTGGCTTGATGGGTGCATCTAATTCCTCCATGTTTTCTGCCAGAAAACATTTCTGTAGTTGGAGTGTTCATGGACAATGCCCTGTGTAAATGGATTTAATTTACTTAGGAGGAGGAACGACCTCCTAGAGCTGAAGGTTCTGGGAGGGCCTCTGCCCCATCACCACCTCAATATATTTATTATCTGACAGAGTCATGCTGCATATAAGAAGCCCATCTCTGTTTTCACCTCATTGTTAGGTTTGGTTTTGTTTTGAATATTTGTATTTTCTTCTTAAATACCTAATTAGTAAACATGGCACAGGGTTATTTTTCTTTCTTTTTTTTTTTCCTACACCTTGTAATTGTATTGGTTTCTCTCATTATGGAATATTTGTTTGTTTTGTCTAATCCTAAATACAGACTGTTGAAGGAGAATAACAATTAACTGATTAGTTGCTGTAATTGTACTTTTGTCAATTAATGAGAAACTAGATAGGAGTCTCATTTTAAACTTTCAGTCTTAGCAAAGATTAAAAGAACACTAACACTATTCTACTAGAGAAAAAATCTAAACAAGCTAAAAATGAAAACAATTTAAGCAGGAATCATCACATATTAACTGTTAAATTTTCCTTTGATTATTAAAAATCTCCTTTTGCCATTATATCAGACCATTTGCACATGATTCCTCCATTAAAATAGAAGGTATTAATTTTTCACACTTAGCCTCAAGGCTTATCTGATTAACTATTACACAACTGACATTATAATGTGAATTAAAAAGACTAAGATCATGTTCCAATTTGCATCTTGTTTTGAACCAATTCCACAAGTGGTGTGCACAAGGAGGGAGTTACTATTGGAACCACAGTCCCTCTTCCTATGAGGTGACTGTTGCATTGATTGGGATGTGAACTCTGTGTCTCTACATTTCCCTGAACGTCTCTGCTGTGGTCACACTTATTCCAGACCCTTTTATTTCCTCCTTACTCTTTTTGAGGAGGTGACTCTTCAAGAATGGGCTGTATTTCTCTGTCAGAGCAAATATAACAGTGACACATTGAAGGAAAGATGAAATTTTTAGATGACTTTTACCAGAGCTTCTCACATCGACCTTTAGAGAATAAGTTCTTATTCAGTTGGTTGGGGGTTATTTTGTAGCACTGAGGTTATTTTCCCATCAGCTTCTGATTTTGTAATTCCTACGGGTGACCTCGTTGTAAAATGTGTCACTTTGTTGGTCTTCATTTAATTCTATCTAATTAGGATGTATTTTATCTGGCAAGCATCCAGTAATTAGTGATATATTTATGTAATTATTAGCATGTAATATTTGTATAATAAATATGCCTAGAAGGCAATCCATTCAGAGGGCAGAAAAGAGGGAGAGTACATGATTTCACTGAACGCAGAGATCTTACATTTGGAGCCAAAAGCAGAAAATAAATGAAAGGCATAAGTTGACCTGTCTAGTCTGGGGAGAGAGTTTGCATATCCTCAAATGATAGGATGTGCACACTTGGTAATCAGGGCTGATTAGAGAGGGAGTGAAGATGGGCCCCTGTTTGAAGTGAGATAATAAGCCAGCTTGTTAGGGAGAGATAAATAGAACTTGAAGAAAAGGACCAGATGTCTGCTTGATGGCGTTGAAGAGGAAGAGCTGGTGGGGTCCTCCGAAGGTAACGTGGATGGATGTGGAGCCAGATTCCAGGGAATCAGTAAAGCAGTGGTAGCTGTCTGCCTGTATTGGGAGAGCAGAGTCAGATCATGCCAGCCTGGCCTAACTAACTGTGGGCTTAGCAAGCAAACCTCACTTTTGCTGTAGGCTGAGGACTGTGTACATCCTGGAGCAGTAACTCTAACACCACAGTTTTTTGGCTTGTTTCACACATCTGATTTTATAATAAGAGATAAATCAGGAATAAAGCCCTCTTTGCAGAATTATAATGTCAGTTGTGTTCACCATTGAAGTCATAAACCTTAAAAGGAGCATCACCAGTAATCACTGAATGCTGATGAAAATACTCTGTTGTGCTCTGTCTGAGAATGTTGGACCATCTTGAACAAAAGCACTGAATTTTTTCTTCTCTTTTATTTTTGTAATGTGTTAAATGACAAAAAAGTTTCTCATTGCTTTTGGAAAAACACATAAAACCTTTTGGGGTTGTTTGTGTTTTGTTAGGAAACATTCACTCAGTCTAACCTAAACTTGAAGCTAAAAATCTAGGTTATAGGAAATAATAAAAAATAAAATAGCACTGTTTCATGTAGCCTCTTTGAACTTGTCACTCCCTAACCTTGCTTAGCTCTGTCATGCCACTTTCTATAATGTTTTCATCCGTTATATATGACCCTGCTGTAAACTGCACAGTGTTCCCCCCAACAAAGACTGAGACCTTGTGATCTCAGAGCACTCTCCAGGAGTGATGGCTTTTTGATTGAGGAATTGGTCTGGAGTTCAGAACAGTTTTGTAGAGCTGGGTTATGGGTTTCCTGCATGAATTTGGACAAGTCATTTAATCACCATGCCTGTCAGTGTGCCATGCAAACACTGCAGAGCTATCAGCAGTTCCCTGGGGACTGGGAAAGACTGAGGTTTTCAAGAGGGATTTAAGGGGTCTCTTTGGATTCTTCTGAAACTCCTGTTAGAAAACATTTAAAATTGTTTGTCAGCTCATGGCAGGAAATGTGGAGCCCACTCTAATGGCAGCTCTAGCTAAGGTATTATATGTTTGATACAAGCTGCAATACTGAATACTGAGGAAGGTAGTTTAGACTCAATTCTGCATCATTTATCTCCTTCTATATCATCCTTATCTATTCCACATTGTTACATCTTCTGTCTTTGTACTAATATTTTCTATTTTTAAATAAGAAAAAAAATTGTACCAAATCAACCTTCTCTTTATTTGTGCTTTTCTTCTGCGAACATGCAAGATCAAAAGATGTAGTTGCTTTAAACTTTATAGGCTTCTATGCAGTCTGTCTAGCAGAACCAGTTTCTTCAAAACTTTGTATACAGAACGTAGCTTTTTCTTGGCTAAAACTGCTTTACTTAATTTTTTTTTTTTTTTCTCCCATTAAGGAAATGCAATTTTCTCAAAGTATCTGTTGGGTTATTTTTATGTTCACCTTTTTGACTATATGTGTTTTTTCTTCATGACCATGGCATTATTTTTGGCATATTGAGATGTATTTTCCTTTACCAATAGAGTTGCCATCTCTTGTAATACTTTCACATGATCCTGCTTTGTATTTTTATTGCAGCTTCAGCCTGCACATTTCACTTGTACTTTATCAGTCTTCATCACAAATGGGAAGACAACAAGGAACCATTTCACTGTGATCTGCAGGGTGTTCCCTTAGCACACAGATGCATTATATATTTATACCTCATAACTTCTCTGATTGGCATGAAGAGAAAGAATGAATAAGATGTCTTTGGCTTTGTGGCAGTTATATTCCAGTAGTGATTAACAGATGTTTTACCCTTTGTAGAACCTCCATCCTTGGAGATTTTCAAAAGCCACCTGGACAAGGTCCTGGGCTTGAGCAGGAGGTGGACCAGACGACCTCCAGAGATCCCTTCCAACCTCAATCATTCCACGATTCAGTGAGAACCCTAAAGCACCTCATGAGCTGATGCTGCAGTTGGCAGATATTTACCAGTATCAGCACTGACTTTGCAATATCTCTACAGTGTTGAGGCAGAATTCAAATGTTGACCTCTTTCCCTGGCTCCTTCTTGCTTCCAAGTTATGACTTGAGTCACACAATGGATATAGTAAAATTAGGGTCTAGCAGTAAGTCCCAGTCTTGAAATCTAAATTCGGATGTGTGTGTGTGTGTGTGCCTGCTTTGATTCTCTCAGTGATCCAACTGCATATCCTGCTTTGGAACTTCTGGCTATGCCAGGTTTTCTTCATGTAATGTTTGCATGCTGTGCAGAAACGTTCCCACGAGTATCTGGAATGTTTCGTTTGAAAACTTTATTCCATCTATTCCACCCTATAGATGGGTAATTGTGGGTTGTTTTTTTTTTTTTTTCACTTACTGCAATTCCTTCTCTGGATGCCTTTTGCTCTTTCCTGCATTTCAAATGCCCATTAGTCTTCACCATAGGAGACACATCCTCAGTGAGAGGTGTTCATATAAGACATTATGTGTATACTTTGGGTGTAAGACAGAAGTATAAATTACTACCATTAATGGCCTGATGATAACAAATTGTTATTGTTATACGTAATCTGCATATCAGAATGTCTTCCAAAAGTCATTATCATGCTGCCTGTGTGCCCAGGGGCAATGTTATACCATAGCATTTCAGTCTTTCAAATTACAAAAAGCTAATATAACTCCTGATGACATTTACAAAAATGTATAATGGCACTTCTTTCAGTTCTCTCACAGAAATTATTCTCAGTGAAGTTAAAGGGAGTTCTGCACATATAAGAGCTGCTGGATCTGGCACTTTTTAAAATCAAAGCCACGTTGTGGGTTTTTTTTTTCCTTCAATGGCACCAGCTCAAGAAAATGTTAAGTCAAAATTGTTTTTAATTTGTTTTCAGACTTAAAATGCCCCAGCCAGTGTAAGTCGTATTTAACTTTCAATGTTCTTTGGCGGAGAGGACACATTCTAAATTTCCTCTCATAGTAAGTTGTTATGTCAGAGTTATAAAGCTCTGAAAATTGGCATTTTGTAATGGAAGTGCTGACAAGACCTTTATTACACCAGTACAAATAGGCAGCATTCCAATAAATGCTGGTTGCTGTTTTTATAGTCTGGTGGTTGCTTTCTGCCACTGTATTTCAAAGTGAGCATTATGACAAAAGTAAACAGCATAATAGAAATGCACTAGTATGGCTTGAATTTGGCTCTTACTGTTATAACAAAACTTCAATATGGCTGGTAGGTCTGATTCCAGATTTAGGTTTAAGGTCTACAGGTATGACCTACTGGTAAATTGTTTTAAACTTTTACTGTGGGCATGAATTCATAGACTACTGGAATGGAAAAGACATTTATCATGGCAAGGGAAAATGGTTGTTTTTAAGTCACTGAAAGGCCAAGAACACATCACATTTAAAACCCAAAAGGTTCCTACTTAAGTTTTATGTTTCTTACTGTGACATTCACAGTTTGCATTCCGGAAAGGAAGATTCACTTAAGACATCTCTGATTGTCTTCATAGTCATGTAGATTCTGAACTTTTCCAGACCCTGGAACTAAGTAACTGAATTAAGAATTGGAGGATGTGTGTGAAGTGGGGAAGGTGAAGAACATGGGATGGAATTCTTGGAATTTTTCCATCACCTACCAAAAGGAGTATGAATTTCACTGAATCTGATAGAAATGTAGCTTTACACATAAGAGAACCCGAACCAATGTGATGTGTAAAGCTGTACATCTCTCAGTGACCTAAGGGCCTTAGGCATCTGTCTGTCATCAGCTTCACCTCCCACACTGCATTTGTTAAGTACACATTCCTAGAAAGAGTAAGAATCCATTATCCCTCAAGAGAAAAGCAGATGGCAAAGCCTCGGGGTATTTTGGCTTTCTTAGTTATCTTTGCAGCATTTCTGTTGGAATCTGGTAATACAGTACTGGAAAGTTCTTGGTTCAAATGCAAAATATAGCCATTATTTTATCAAAGCACTGTAAAACACAGTATTACTTTCTGAAACTTTTTGGTTAAAATAACAAGAGAATAGAATTAACTAGAATATGTAGATTTCAAAAATGATCCATCAGTCTATGCAAATTGCTGTGTTAATAATGTATTTTTAATGCTGAGCACATTTGACAGCCATTTCATCTCTCTTTCTAAACCAGAGCTTGGCAACCTGCATTAATTCTTACACTTTACAGATGTAACATTCAATGCACATGCCATGTAGTGATGTGATCCGAATAAAGTAAAGCATGTCAAAGCAATGGGATTATTAGTAAACAAGTTTGTGACTGGCTTGTTGAATACAGGAGAGAAAAATGAGAGGCAAAAGCCATCGCTGTTTTAGCATATCTTACATCTTGCCTGGGCTGCATTTTGCTGCAGATTATGGGAGTGTCAATCAGAAGTGGCACCAGGGGTTTAGAACAGATAACTGGACGTGGCAGGGTGGGTGACGCTCAGTCAGGTGTGTTGGGTGCAGTTCAGCGTGGGAACTGTGGGGCTTAAACACAGCCAGAGCCCAAAGGTCCCTGGTTTGACTTGCCATATATGTCTGTAAATTAAAAAAGAGGGAGAGGTACCATGTCCTAATTATTTCTCAACCCCGTTAACAATAAAACCAGTATCATTTCAGACTCAACCCTTGCTTCTACATCATTATTTCTTCAGCAGGGATTTTCTGTCCTTTCTTCAATGAGTTAAAAAGCCCAGGTACAAAATACAAGAGTTGCTGCTAGACTGCAAGTGACCATATAGTTATGTTTGATTATAGCTCTGCAGGCCTAAAGGTCAAAGGAAAGTTTTAGAATACTTAAGAGACAATTATCTAAAGTTCAGACTTTTCCAAAGGAATAGAACTAGAAATTATACAGACTATTATCTAAAGTTCAGATTTTTCAAAGGAAAAAAGTAGGAGGAAATGCTCATTCATCATCACTTTGCTGTTAATTTGTCTGGCTTTTTTTTTTTTTACAACTTCTGTCAAGAATTTATTTACTACAAGTTCTGTATCACACAGTAGTACTAACATAATTATTCCCCTTTCCAAGAAATTTGAACATATGAGAATGATGTATACATGATTAAATATTACTTTGCTCATGATTCAAAATTCCCAACAGTGCTTTTTATTTCTGCAAAGAAATACATGGAAATATGTTTATGTTTTTCTATTCATTAGTTGATTCAGCCTTTCAATTCTGGCATAAGCTATTATTATTTAGGCCAACTGGTAAAGAGAAAAAAAAATAATCAAAGATACAAAATATGTGATATACTCCAATTATTCTTCTACCAGTTCATTTTCTCCCATGAAATATTTTTTTTCTGTGTTCTTTTTATTGTTTTAAGGGATTATAGAAAGTCCAGATCCCTAGGGAAAAAAAAAATAATTGAAGAGTATAATTTATCATAGGAATGTTTTGTGAGTGGCCATTAAGGATACCAGTATGACATGCAACTTGTTATGGTGCAGGAGAGACAGTTTGATCAGTCAGCTGAATTTTTATAGCACAAAAACTTTTTTTCTTTTGAACCTGATGTCTGCTATCAAATTTGATAGCAGTCATCAATCTGCTTTTTTGAAGACATCACAATTTTTTGACATTCATGAAAAGCAGGTCAGTTTGAAATACCTGTGAATGCTTCAGTGCCCATATGGTTTGGCCATCATAAATCAGAAAAATAAACTATAAAAATGGCCTCTTTTTATTTTCAGATTATTTTGTAAGCCTTGGACTTGAACAGAACATTGATGCCATTACCATACAGATTAGACAAAGGGTGATTTATCATGTAAACTGCTGTTCAACACGATTTTGTTTGGGACAGTCATCAAGGAAGGCCTAACACACATGTAAAATATTACATATGACACACATGTATTTATATTAACACACATAAATATATAACTTCTCATAAAACATATTTGATGTGCGTAAATGCACCCATGTTGAAAACACCAGGTTTAATCATGAAACAAAATTGTAATGCTCATGAACAAACAGATTATTTTTTTCAACTCCTAAAGGCTGACAACTTTATAACATACAAATTCACAATTGTTCCCTTTTAATCAAGTATTCCTTTAAAGAGTGTTTCAGCCTAAGGCAGAAATGAAAAAAAAATACTGCCTTAGACGGGTGTTTCTCATAAAGCATTTTGACAGCATTCTTTTGGAAGCAGGAAACTGATGCTTCCAACTTGTACTAGAGTGGAGCCTGAAACATATAAATCAGCTTTTCAGCCCAGGGCCCATCTGTGAACAGTTTTCCTTCACAAGGGGAACATGGATGAGGGTGTGCTTTGAGTTGCCACTCCTGGTCCTCGTGGTGGAACAGAAATGAGCTCATGGTTATTCTTTCCCAGGGATTTTGTAATTATGAAAAAAAAAAAAATTTTTCAAAACAGTTGAGTTGACAAAGATGTCACATCTGGGACTAAGAGTAGTGGCCTGTTGGGGCTGAATTAATTTTGTTTGGTTCTGCAGCACAATTCTGTGAATATAAATATGTGTTATTTGTAAATTTTTTCATGAGAAAATATGAAAAAGAATAATGATTAGGGTATGGTATGGCTTAGAGCTCATGGAGTGCATAGAGAGACTTTTTTTGAGAGATCTCTGTATTTTGACAACTTGATCAATTCCCAGAATCTAAAATGGGGATTGGAATCTTCCCTATATTCCACTACTTCTCTGTCATTAGGTCTGAATTTTGAAGAAAACCTAAAATGCCAGTATTACTGCAGATCTTTTAAAAAATCTGTGTGTGACATTGTAAGGTCTCCAGCACTGAAGAGTAACAATTACAGAAAGCACTTGAATGAATCAATGGTTATGCAAAGAGCTGAAATGTTACCTTAACATTCTCTGGAATGTTCTCTTCGAGTGCATTTGCAGATTGCTAAATGTTATAGTGCCAATATTTCGTAGAATGTCATATGTTCTGTTTTGCTGCCTGTGATTTTGTAGTTTCCACTGAAACCTTGATGATAACAACTTAATTGCTCAGTTATTTCAAGTTTGGGGTTCTTTTTAATGTAAGAATAGATACCACTTATGAAATGAGAGGAAATGAATGAACTGTCCTTGTCTTTTCATTATCAGAAAAAGCAGGGAGCGTCACAGTAAGGATATTCTTGATGCTCTTCTACTTTTGTAAAGGACTCTGTTTTACAGAGACTCTGTTTTAAGTTAAAAAAAAGTACACAAAAAGATAGCTCTTATAAACATGAAGAAACATGTATTTCTGGTGTTCCCAGCTGTAAAGTGTCCAATTAAAATCCTTTCTTCACATAAGTAATATATCCAGCATAGATAACAACTTATATCACAAAGTCCTTAATACCAGTAGCTGTTTGATCTTTCTGGAAATATTATAAAAGGGATAGGAAAAGAAAGACAGAAAGGGTTATGTAGGTGTAAGGTTACCCAGCAGGGAAGTCCACTGATCTGCACATATTAGAGACCACGAGGGAATTAAAGAATTGCAATAGTGTGTGCAGAGAAAATGACACTTGGATGCAAACTGACTGCTTCTGGGTTTTACTGTTGTTCTGTTATGCTATTGTCTGACTTAAAATTGCAACATGTATTCCTGTACAGAGTGGGAGATGGAGAAGTTGACTCCTTCCTGCTAATTTGACATCCAGATTGGTGTCAGTGCTGTTAAAGTCACTCATGTCCAGCAAATCCAGAAGCAGCTTTGTATTAAAATTACTACATTTACATTTTCTGAAAATCTTGCATCCAGGAGCCTCAAAAGGGATCTGGGAGTCTTGAGAACTCTTGGGGGGATCTGCAGGAAGCACTTGGCCCTGGAGTAATTATAGTTATTCAAACTACCTTTGTCTGGAAATCACACTGGACAGCTCATAAAGACCTTCTGCACTGCCATTCTTTGTTCCAGCTGTGAGGGAGATGATAGTCCCAAAACAGCCTCTTTCACGACTGCTTCAAAAATCTTCTTATGAACTTCTGAGAGTCAGACAATGAACTGAGCCACTGATTTGGGTTTATGCTTAAAAATGGTAAAAATGAGCTTCAGGTGTGAGCTGTAGTTGTGGATTCCTGGAGCTGTGTCACTCTGACCTGACACTGAGGGTAAGGCAATTATTAAGATCCCTCATCTGACACTATTGCTGAAGCCTGCAGGACAGATAGAGCTCCTTGTCCACCCTGGGTAGTTGGAACATCATCCATGAGAGGGCATCTCGTAGGACTCAGGCATTTCCATGACCTTCTTCAGCCCCTTCCTCACATAAAAGGGCACAGAATTCAGGGAGACTCATTTTCATGGAGAACATCAAAGGCTCTCCTGACTGTTCCTCAGTGACTGCAGGTAAACACTTGGTGTCTCTTTGCCTGTGGCAGGTTCACCTCAGAGCTTTATTAACAGGCAGGTTTGGGGGGGTTTTCTGCATGTAATTTTCCTTGTTTTGCTAAAAGTAACATGAATAAATAAATAGCCTGAACAGCACTATAATGAAGGATCAGTGGGTTAATTGGAAAGATGAGTGGAGAGAGACTGTCCCCTCTCCTGCTGAGCACCTGCTGCCAAGATAATTCCTGCAGCAGTGCTGGAGGTTATTCTTGGAGGAGATTCCTGCTGTTTTGTCAGCTACCAGTAAGGGGAATGTCCACAGAGAGAAGGAAGCAAACCAGATAAATTAAGTTTACTGCTAATCAGCTGCTAGGATTTAGTTTCAAGTTCTAGGAGCCAACTAAAACATCATTTAGAGAGTCATTGTTCTTCACTGGAGCCACATCTCCAGCAACACCAAGGTACATTTATTTCAGGATGTAGCAGTGAAGAGGAAGGAATTTATTGCTAAAGAAAATTGCCAAGGCAATGGGAGGGCTTGCCATCCATTGGCAAAACAATTTGGTCATTTCATTTTGCTTTTTCTGTTGATGGCTTGTGATTGCCAGTTTCTTTGCAGGCTCAACATATTCACCTTTAGTCAAACACAGGAGCTTTTAACAAAACAAAAAAATACCAACCAAAACTCCAACAAGCCAAGCCATCTGTAAGAAAAGAAAGGTTATTCTGCGCTCCTTGTTTTGCATCTCTTCTGAACAGTACTGATTGTTCAGCCATTACAACTTCTTTTGCACTTAAATATTTCAACTAACTGTCCTAAATGTCTTGAATATCTTTTACTTGATCTCATTTCTTTTGATCAGGAATTTAGAACCGTTCCTGGTATCAGGTGGCACACAGGATAGCTTCACTAATTGGCAGTGGTGGGCATATATTCTCCATCTCTCCTTCCTCTCATTTTTTCTGCCCCCTCCTATTTGTCTCTTTAGAATCCACACTTCCTTTTTTACTTAGTTTTACTCCCTGATTCTGGCTTATTAGAATTTTCTGTGCCAGGCAGGGTAGCAGAGAGTGTGCCAGGAGGATGGAAGGGATCTGAAGCTGTCACCAGCAAGCACAGCTTCTCTTCATTGTTTCTTCCTAAAGCAGGTGCCTTCCCTCTTTTGCATATCTGTAAAGTGCAGGGCTGCTGGGGCTCAGCTCTCTCTCAATCCTCTCCTCCAGCTTGGACAGAGAAGGACTGTAGCAGGTTCCTAGGAAGGAACAGCCTGTATCAGTACAGATTTCAGAGCACAGGAAGCCACTGTGTAATATAACTGTAGAAGTCTCTGGAGTTCTGAATAAATGACTACAGATGTGACACTTCTGAGTTGGATTTGTCTCAAAGACGGAAAGAGCTGGAAATTGAGCACCACATAGTCTTTTCCTTCTTTGAATAGTTAAAGAAAAAGCATTAAGGATGCAACTTATGCTGAGATATTTTTAATTTTGCAGGAGAAAGTCAGTGGACAGGTGACTTTATTTTGCAGTATTAGAAAACAGGGAGGGGTGCCAAGGAGGAAAAGAATGCTGTCAGATAAAAAAAAACCACTACCTTTTACATATTATAATGTGATGCATTAATGATTCTTGCTTTGGTAAAACTATACACACCCATATCCAGGAAAACTGAGCTACAGGATTATTTCCCCAATATAACCTTTCCCTTTGTTCCCTGCAGTTCAACTAAAGAACAAGTGTGACACTAGAAGTGGTTTAATTTGACATGTAGTTTTTGCTCACTTCTAAATGTCTGCTAATTGTTGACTTAAAAGATACTTGACTTTTCCACTGTAACACAGTGGCACGTGTGACTCTGGGTGTCTTCGGGGAGTTTGGTCCTATTTGAGTTGTCAGGATTCTTAAGAGCTCATACCTGAAATTTGTCTTCAGTAAACACATATGCTCCCTTTAATTTTAAGAAAGGGCACAAGAAAGGACTAGACTATTTATTTAGCTCCAGGGTGCCATCAGTTTTGATGTGACTGTTTCCAAATTAAACAGATAATAACTCAGGATTCTTGAGGGAAAAAAAAAATTGTTAAGAATACTTTTTGTTCTTCAGACTGACTATATTTTTTCTGCTTTATTCAGTGGTTAATTTTTAGATTGATCTTCATGTATTATGTACTCTAAATGTGTGAGAAATGATGAAATGGTTACATCATCTGTAACACATCATTAGCTACATGAGTTATAGAAAGAACCTCTCCAGGTTGAATGAGTGTGATTGGTAGATGGTTCTGCTGTGGAAGGGTTAGAGAATCATAGAATGGTTTGGGTTGGAAGGGACCTTAAACCTCATCCCAGTTCCACCCCCTGCCATGGGCAGGGACACCTTCCACCAGCCCAGGTTGCTCCAAGCCCCATCCATCCTGGCCTTGGACACTTCAGGGATGGGGCAGCCACAACTTCTCTGGGCAACCTGTGCCAGGGCCTGCCCACCCTCACAGGGAACAATTCCTTCCCAATATCCCATCTAACCCTGCCCTCTGGCAGTGTGAATTCCATCCTCCCTGTCCTGTCACTCCAGGCCCTTGTCAATAGTCTCTCTCCATCTTCCTTGTGGGCTCCCTTGAGGTCCTGCAAGGCCACAATTTGGTCACCCTGAAGCTTCTCCTCTCCAGGCTGAAAAATCCCAACTCTCCCAGCCTTTCCTCCCAGCAGAGCTGCTCCATCCTCTGATCAGATACAGCAGGCCTGCAAAATCAGAGGTCCAGATCTTCACAAGGAGCCTACTTGGCTTCATTTTCTTAGTCACTGAGTGGGAAAACAAGCCTTCCCTGATCTCCTGTGTGAGGCAATTACCCCTTTGCTTGAATACCAAATCTCTCTTCTTCTTTTGTTTCATGGTAGTAATGAATTAACTGTAGGAGTTATCTACTGATTGATATCTTGATATAGGTTGAGGCCCTGATATACTTTAGTAATATTTTGTTCTGTAATCATTGTATTCTGTGTCTTTATTCCTTATTAATATGCCTCCTTACTAAGAAGGATATTAAGAATATTAAGAATAAAATACTTAATTTTAATTTTTTTCAATAAGAAGAATATCTTTACATTAGTTGCATCATGACCAATACCAAGATTAAAGCAGATGCAATGCTTTCTTACAGTCACTATATGTATGCAAACACATGTTTTCATGTGCTTCATTGAAACCCTAATTTGGATTTCAGTTCAAGAACTGGGTCTTTGCTGTAGTTGTCACATGAACCTTTCCTGTCTTCTAAGTCTTTCCTTCCATGGAATGACATTTAGTGTTGAAAGTGTCCGTTTTATAGCATAAAATATCCAGCAAAATACACCTTAACTCCTTCTCCCAAACATGATGTGCAGCTTTATTTTAAAATTGTTGTTGGATTCTGCAGTAAAACACACACACACATTCCTGTTCTGTGTGCCTCAGAATCCTTTTATTAAACAAAATATCTTTTTATTAAATATCCTTTTATTAAACACAACCCCAAACTTATGCAAAATGAACTCTGCTAGTATATAACTCATAACACTGAATTATTTCTTTTATTCCACAGAATGAAACAGTTAAAAGTTACAGTGAATATATAAGTATGTAAATAAATCAGAGTTTTTTCCAGACTTGACATGCTTACTAATTATGGTTCATGCCTGAGCATTCTGACATGTACAAGATCATTAATATTTCATAGTAGTGTGCTGTTAACTGGCTAGGATCTATCATTTTTACAGCTATATATGAGAGAACCTATATGATAATCCTAAGTAAAACCAACTTGACTGTGAGAGCTTTAACTGTGTGACTCTGTGTCTGGGTAGGTTGCCATGCAGTCAGATGCCTTTCTATGTTTCTAAAATTACGTTTCTGCATATGTGTGCAGAGGTAAGAATGTCCCAGACTCATTTCCTCCAGCTGCCTCCACAGGAGATACATTCTGGTTTGGTTTGCTCTATTTCCATCACTGAGGCCCAATTAATGTTTAAGTTGCTGAAAATTAGGCCTACAGCTTTTAATGCATTGAGCTTTTCTTTTGTCTTTATATGAAAAGAATCTTTTGTAGCAGGGGAAAATATTGTGCAATTTGTGACTGTAAAGGAGGGAACATTTGTTTTAATTGATGAATGCGCTTTAAGTTTGGGTTACTTTAATATCTCATTTCTTTCTTGCTTTACTGGGTGAATTTTTATGACTGTATGACTTGAGAAACAGTGGTGAACCATGATGGGAAGATATCTATAGGGATGTATGCAGAGGAGAAAGTAGGGGATTGCCTCATGATCATACCAAGACACAAGAAAATGCATATGTTGCACTTCTTCAGGGCAGGGACAGAAAGGAGAGGGATTTCTGTGTCGCTGCTGGTGTGAGGAGATCATAAAACATTTGTGGAGATGTTTCCTGAAAGCTGTGGCGTCAGCAGTCCTTCTGTGCGGTGAAACATTGCCAATTTTCCCTTTTCCAGACAACACCCTCAGCATCCTGGCGAAGCACAGCGGGTTCAGCAGGCAGAAGCAAGAAGTTTATCTGCTGCCAATCATCATCAGTGACAGTGGGAATCCTCCCATGAGCAGCACCAGCACCCTCACCATCCGTGTCTGTGGCTGCAGCAGTGATGGCATTGTCCAGTCCTGTAATGTTGAGGCCTATGTGCTTCCCATCGGACTCAGCATGGGAGCCCTCATTGCAATCCTGGCCTGCATCATTTTGCTGCTGGGTAGGTATTTGTGTCACAGCTCAAACCTTCTCTGCTTCCTGGCTGGCCATAAGGGAGCACAGAAGTCACAGAGAAGGACTGGCAGTCTAGTCCAGTGGAATGTGCAGCAGTACTGAAATCCTGTCAGGGCTGTGTCCCTCCTGTCCTGAGAGCTGAAGCACACGAAGCAAAGTCCCACTCAAAGTTTTTGTACATGAGCTACATAATGAACAGGTTTGGAATGTGAAACCAAAAATCCAACCAAGGGTGTTAGGTAGCAAGGTGAACACAGTATATGCTACACACGATGGAAAATAGATTTGTTCTGTCTTCTAAGGCTTGTATGAATCATAGAATCTCAGAATTACAGGATATCCTGAGGTGGAAGGGACCCACAAGTCCATCCAGTCCAACTCCTGGTCCTGCACAGACATCCCAGCAATCCCACCTTGATCCTAGGAGTGTTGTCCAAACCCTCCTGCAGCTCTGGCAGCCTTGGGGCTGTGCCCACTGCCCTGGGGAGCCTGTTCAGTGCCAGCCACCCTCTGGGGGAAGAACCTTGCCCTGAGATCCACCCTGAGCCTGCCCTGACACAGCTCCAGCCATTCCCTGGGTGCTGTCCCTGCTCACAGAGAGCAGAGATGGAGCTGCCCCTTCACTGCCCCTCGTGAGGAAGCTGCAGACCCTGGTGAGCTCTACCCTGTCTCCTCCAGCTGAACAAGCCAAGTTCCCTCAGCCCCTCCTCGTATGGCCCCTCTAGACCCTTCATCATCCTCACAGCCATGCTTTGGATGCTTTCTCTTTTATATATCTGTATTTATACATTTTTATTATGAGCTTATTCTGGATTGTAATGGCACAAGAGCAACTACAGCTTTACAAGACAAGCAGCATGGTATATTTTAATAAAACATACAGAATTTGTATACAACATCAAACGAGGGAGGGAGCAGTGAAGGAAGAGGCCTATTTCTGCACTTCGCATCTTCACTTTGTAACTGAGATTTACATCAGTAACTGAGATTTCAGCATTAAGCTGCAAAAACAACACTGCAACCCATTTAGAGTTTTTTATACATCTGTCCACAATTCTGAAATTGAGCTGAGCTCTTTCTTTCCCCTTGTTGTTTCATTTTCTTTTCAGTTATATAATGTGAGTCTCTTGCAACAGGTAAAAGAAAGACACTTGTTTCCTTCTGAAATTAGGGCTGTGTTTTCAGAAAAACACTCTCTAATTTTGGAAAACACCATCCATAATGTAGATCCTTATAGACTATGTTCAATGAATAATGATAGCTTTACTTCACTTCCAGAAGGAAAAGTTGTTTACTAAATTTGAAGCTCAAAACCTAGAAGTGTCTGAAATCTTATTGCTTATATAAAATTTGGCTTCAGATGTAAATACGAGCTGATAATAAAAATCTTGAGGACTAATCAGAGCTTCTGATCAGATTTCCATCATCTGAATGGGGTTGAAGTTATAGGTTTTTCAGCTTTTCACCCTTATTACTCTCAATTTCACAAAAGCCACCCTATCACCTTCCTCAACTGCACTTACCGTGTAATGTTTTGATTGGAAATTTCTTACCTAACCAGCCTGTGGTGTTTTCTTTGCAGTCATCGTGGTGCTGTTTGTAACACTGAGAAGACATAAGAACGAGCCTCTAATCATCAAAGATGACGAGGATGTGAGGGAAAATATTATCCGCTATGACGATGAGGGAGGTGGAGAAGAAGATACGGAAGCGTTTGACATTGCGACTCTGCAAAATCCGGATGGAATTAATGGATTTTTGCCTCGTAAGGATATTAAGCCTGATCTTCAATTTATGCCCAGGCAGGGTCTTGCACCTGTTCCTAATGGTGTTGATGTTGATGAATTTATTAATGTAAGGCTTCACGAAGCTGATAATGATCCCACAGCTCCACCATATGACTCTATCCAGATTTATGGCTATGAAGGAAAGGGGTCAGCGGCTGGTTCCCTGAGCTCATTGGAGTCCTCTACATCAGACTCAGACCAGAATTTTGACTACCTCAGTGAATGGGGTCCTCGCTTTAAAAGACTTGGAGAACTTTACTCAGTTGGAGAAAGTGACAAAGAAACTTGACAGTGGATTACAAACTTCTTCCCTGTTGACTTAATGATCATGTAATATTCTAGGGCCACTGCTGGTAGTTAAAACTAATGTGGCTTTTTGTTTTAGAGGCAAGTTTAGCGCCAGTCATCTATAAAATCAACTACATTGTAATGTTGAACCAAAAAAAAAAAGTATATGTTAGGAGGTTAAGTCTTGTGGAGTGTGAAGTAAAGTATGTGGAGTGTCTAGAAGTCTTTGGATATTTGATATTCACTTGACCACTCTGAAGATGGAGATTTGGATCTTTGATTATCTTCAGTGAATTGAAAAGAACAAAAAGAAATTGGTGCTCTCTTAGAAAATGGACTTGCAGGGATTTTGCTGTTGAACAGTAGCTCCTGCCAGTATGTGTAAAGCTAATGGTTTGTTTCTGCATTGCCAACAAAGATCCCGCCACAGAAATGTTTAAAAGCAATATCTTGGTCTTCTTAGCAATGCTGGGCAGAAATAGCATTGCCAATTCCTACTGGCTTCTACTGTGCAGTGACCATCCGTTGTACATACAGTAATTGTTGGCCACGTAACCACAGACTGAATATCATCTTTAAATATTGTGTCAAGCCTTAAAATATTCACATGTTCTTAATCCATTCCAGTGATGGGTAATAAATCCTACTAATGTGTAGAGATTCAGAGGCAGGGCTACAAAACCTTGCTTTCCAAAAGGATCTTTTTTTGTAGAAGAAGGATCAGTCCTGTGCTTCATCTTCTGAAAGAGAAAACTGTGAAATGGGATGGACTTACATAAATGAAAGAATTGATGATTTTATTGCTAAAGATCGAATTTATTTGTTTAATCTTTGAAATAAATATTTTATTGATGTCCATTACTGCTTTTATTTATCAAAACTGATAATCTATAGAGTAAGATTATGAAGAAAACTAAATTATATCCGTTAGATTTTTTTTTCTATATATAATGAATGTTTAATACATGTACATTTTGAAAAGAAAAATGACAAATTGTTGCAGGTTAAAGCAGTTCCCTATCCATTTGCAGTAGCTGAATTTTAAGAGAATGCTGGCAGGAATTAAACTTTCCCAGAGAAAACTTTTGACAGTTTTGTATCTTCATAAATCTAGTACCTGGTGTTTTTAATACAAGCACAAACAGCTGGAAGTAAACTGGTTCATGTGAATATTTAAACTATAGACTTTTAGAAATCCACACATAACACAGTACCGTAAAAAAAAAAAAAACATGCTTATAGTTCTCCACTGTATTAGAGCAGGAACCAGTGTGTACATAATTTTACTGCTTCTGTTATTAGCATTTCTTTTCTATAATATTCATAGTGATGCACCAGGGCTCTTGCACACAGAGAAAGAACACTAGAAGCTGCAAGCATACTCAATTTGTAATGCAAACTTGCCATTTAGAAGTAGCAATTGTATAAGAAAACTACGTATTACATGCAAATCATTTTAATTTTCTACTTTGTTTTGAAGCTATATTATTGTTTGTTTATTTACTCCATGTATTGTATTCAGAGAAACTCCTGTATTGTTTCCTACTTTGTGAAATATATTTTTATAAATACTTCTCTTGTTGCTGCTTTTCTTTCAGGTTTACCTGTGCACTGCAGAAATGAATCTGCCTGAATAACTTCACAGGTTTTTTCTGAGGAATGTAGTTTCTTCAGAATTTATATATTAATTGAATACGGTCAAAATAATAATAAAAATAGGATAATATTTGAAACATTTTTTGACATTGTTTGCAGAACTAGATACACAGCAGCCTGTGACCACAGGAGTTATGAGTCTCTAATTCACTGTGCCTTGCTGAAAACCAAGCTCACAAGTCTTTTGTTAAAGTTTTGTCAATAAAAACAACCCACTGACTTTAAGTTCCTCAGTGACATTGTTCTGCAAACAAAAAAGTCTTAATACATTACCCCCAATTTTACCTGTGTTTCAGATGGAAACATTTACTTTGCTTTAGCTGCAGCATGGCTGGGTTTAATGACTTGTAGTCTGTGGATGACTAATACACTAATACTACTTCTATATGTATTATAAAAATTTTATTGAAATTAATGAAGTCTCCAATAGATTTAAGTTACACTACATTAAAAAAAATTGTTTCTGAATAGCTCTATCTAGCAATTTTGGTCATACTCTGAAGAGTGAAGTCCTCTAAAGACAGAAGAGAAGCAGTTATGAAGATTTCAATGAAATCAAACATACTTATGGAACAAACTGTAAGTAAAGCCAAACACACTCTTACTAATCACTTGCACCAAGGGCCAGGGTGTTGTGGGTTGCCATGCCAGATCTAATAGCAGTGCAGATGGGAAGGGCTGATTCAAAACTGAGCCAGTCTTTAGTCTCCATCCCAATCCTGGGAGCAAAGGAAGGTGCTGTGAGCTATGGATCACATTACTATCCGTGGTCCCATCAGCGTGCAGGGCAAGTCGCTCCGACTATGAGTTATAGTCTACACTGAAGAGTTTTGCAATGCTCTTTTGTAGGAAAAATCACAAATGGATAACCTTCTGATTGCCTTTTTGATTGAAAGTTCCATCTGAGACCACGACAGCGCATTCAGTAATAAGATTTCCAGGGAAAAAAAATCCCATCACTGGCGCTGTAGGAGAGGCAAAGCACGACAGAAATCTCATCATTGTCAGTCAGAAAGAGATGGGAGTTACTACTGCTGGGCAGAGCTCAAAATTGTGCATTTATACAGGTATTAAACATGAATAGCTACAATGCAAAGGGGAGAAAGAAATTAATGAATTTGTGAACCTGTCAATAGACACAGGATGTTTCTTGTGTCGCTTGCTACCCCACCAAAGGGAAATGATTAATTCCACAAACTAGCTCCCTGCAATTTGAATATAAAATTTATACAAATACATATTAGAGGGGTAAATGTTGATCATTCAATTTTCCAGGATTTCTCCTTCTTTGACAATGAAATTAATTCAGTATAAAATTATTTTGGATAACGATGGTATTTAGGGGGATTAGATCATATCGCTCTACATTTCACATCTAGATTTAGATGTATCAGTGACACTCTTTTAAAGCATGTAAAATGGTAATTCATCTTTTCAACAACATTTAATTAGTGATTGACTCATTGTAAGTGACAAGGAAAATGCATTAAATTAGAATTATTAATACTGATAAATCTGAGAATTAAATTCTCCATATCTTTTACAAGTGCCAAGCGCCTCCCAGTCCCATTGATCCTGTGCTTGCCTTCACCTAGCTGTGCCTCATACTCATTTGTCACAACTGCTAAAGTAAATCATTCCACACATCAGAGCTGGAATTCTAAGTTTTTGGCCTGGACGTTGCACAGACACAAAATTCAGCTCAGGCTTTTAAATATGCAAGTCCTGTGAAGTGAATGTGCGTACATGTTCACTAATTATAACTGGGATGACTAAAGGCCTCCGTAATCTCCTGTCCTTTACAGCAACTGAAAGCATGTGCTGTTTGTGTGCTATGACCTTGAAATCAGATCACAAAAAGCTCATTGAAATGCATTTTTTACCTGCTATCATTATACCTTTTTGTCTGTGATGACTTTGAAATGACTGTGAAATATGCAGGAGAGAAAATGGCTCCAGACTTTCATTGAAATCAGCAGTTGCTGATCACAGGAGAAACATTTAACACTATGGCAACTCCAAATCCCATCAGCTCTGTCGCAGCGCAGCAGCAACAATTCTCAGTCTGGAGAACAGACAGAGTGTCTGCAAAATAGTCTGTTTGGAATAACTCTATTTGTACAGCTCTGCTAGAGATGGATCTGCTGCTGATTTTAATATACAGAGAAAAATAAATCAGCTACTCTACACCCATGCAGTTGCATCTACCTAGAGACGTGTGTGGCAGTTTTTTTTTCACAGCCTGCATGGTCATGGAATTCTAGAAATGGATAAATGGGCTTAGGAAGCTTCTCCAGGGTCTGTCCAGCTGGAGGAAGCCTTGGCAGGTAGACTCTTTCTGTATCTGATTTCCTTGGGATATAATTTCAGTCTGAATGGAGCTGTTTGATTGTTTGTCTTCTTTTGCCTGCTCCTCTCTCCACCTGTCCCTCTGTCCTGAGCTGTAATACTGTGAACATCAATTAGGAAGTGGGTTCATTAAGACCACAGAGCTCTTTTTCAGCTGGTGTGTTCAGTGACTGGAAACAAGCAGGATAACGAGGTTCACCAAACTCTCTTCCTCCTCTAAGGAAGACTGAACACTCTGAGTTATTCATACCAAAGGACTGCTTCTGTATTTTAAATTATGCTGAGAAGTCTGAAGCTAATGATGGTGTTTTTTAATTAATAGAGAATAAATAATAGAAAAATTGCTCACTAGCAGGAGACATTCACAAGTGTTTCTGATCTGGAGAAGTGAAAAGTTCATCAAAAGTTCATCAGGAACTGAGTGCCAGGACAGCAGGGAATGGCTTCAAACTGAAACAGAGTAGGTATAGATTAGATGTTGGGTAGAAATTATTTACTCAGAGGCTGGTGAGGCCCTGGCACAGGGTGCCCAGAAGAGCTGTGGCTGTCCTATCCCTGGAGGTTTCCAAGTCCAGGTTGGGCAGGGCTTGGAGCAACCTGGGCTAGTGGAAGGTGTCCCTGCCCTTGGCAAGGGGTGAGTTTTAAGGTCCCTTCCCACTCAAACCATTCTGCAATTCTATGATTCTGTGTAAAGAGATTGCTCGAAAAATCCTTTTTCAGATGTGGAAAGTTTTTACCAGTGGCAGATTGACCTTAGTAAAAAATAAAAATAAAAACAATAAAACCCCAAATAAATTAATTTTAAAACCGAACAAAAACAAAAAACAAAACCGCTAAAAACAACCAACCAAAAATAAAATAAACTAAAAATTGAAAGGAAAAAGAAAAGAAAAGAAAAAAAAAGAAAAAAGTGAGAGTGTTGACCGTTGTTAGAGTTTGCTTTCAGAGCAGAGCACGTGTCATTAGCAGCAAATAGAAAGTACTGATGGAGTGAGCAATGGAAGCTTTCTGTGCTCTATCATTCAGATAAGCTGGACTTGTATTATTCCTACATTTGTACACTATTTGTGCAAGATAATATTCTGGCTTTGCAGAAGGTGGAAACCAATTTAACTTGCTATATAATTCACAGTGATGGGGTTTGTAATCACACTGCAAAATGAGTCTTCCTGCTGTATCACACAATCCTGATACTGGCTTATGTGCTGCAGAACCAGACCCTCTTCGAATAATGTCAGAGCATTCTAAATGAGAAAATATAAAAATCCTGACAATCCTTTTTGTGCAACTGCAACTAAGACATCTTCCAAAATGGCCAAGAAAAGCGAGCTGAAACACAGAGTTTCTGGTAGAGCCTTGTAAATGTGCTCATTAGCACTGCAACACAACTATTCTTTTTTAAATCTCCTACCCCCCCACGTTGCAAAAATTAAACAAGTGAAATAAACAAATTGAAAATTTCAGCCTTCTCTTCACAGTAACAATTTGCGAAATTCCCCTCCTTACCCTTCTGCTGTTTCTGGTGCCTGCTTGAGTAATGTCTGAGTGATGACAGGTACATAGAAGGGATGAGTAGAGATTACCTCTTTTACTTCACGAAAGGAGAAACCATTTCTGGTATGGGAGCAGTAGTGCCCTCACCTGTTATTTTTCTGTGTGCTTCTAAAAAACTAATCAAACTCTAATAGTGACAGCTCAAATTCCTATTTATCAGGCAATCACAGGCCAGGTTTCCTGGGGTAGATATGTACAGGTTCATGGGCTGGGTTGGAAGGGACCTTAAAGCTCACCCAGTCCCACCCCCTGCCATGGGCAGGGACACCTCCCACTCTCCCAGGTTGTTCCAAGCCCGGTCCAGCCTGGCCTTGGACACTGCCAGAGATGCCTATATAGAGTCTATATATAGACTCATTCCATGGGACTTACAAACACAGAGATTTCTTTCTTTCCTCATGTAGAAATGCTCTGATTTGTGAAGTTTGGAAGAAACAGCCAGTAAGACAGCAGGCAGGTAGCACTGATGGCAGAGGGTATGGTGGAACTGGTCCCCATCTTGTATCTTACTTGGGTCTTTCTGTTGACTAAGTCCAGCCTTGATTTTTTCTACCTTTAAAATACTTAACAGCAAAAAAAGCCAATTTACTGCTTTCCATAACAGCTTGTTTTTTGAATTATAAAACAGGTCTTATGGTTGGCAGGAGGTCTTTTTGTCATTTCTTTCTTTGTTAATGGAACATTCACTGATGGCAACATTGACACAGTTCATTCTGCCAAATTTCACAAGCTGGCAGTTTTACAAATGAATATGAAAACAAAAGATGTGCATTTTTTAACTAAAATATTATTTATATAATTGGGAGCAATGCAAAACCAGTTGAATTACCTTTAAAATAAACCCCAACAATCCCACATTTCCAGTGACAGGTGGGTTTGCTTTTGGACTCATTTTTAAGTGCACTGATATGTGTTGGTATGAGTTTTATATGCAAGAGAATAGCTCAGTGTCTTTAGACATTGTTGAGGAATAAGTTTCTTGTTTTTATAAAAAAAATTGTATCATGACTTAAACCTGTGGGCATGGAAAGAATAAGATTTTGTTACTCATGCAGAAATAGAATTCAGAGCTGGCTTCAAAGTCTTGGTCCAGTGTCTCAATTGAGAGATTGGGGCAGATGGATTAGAGGTAAGTAACAGATTATTTTGGCAGTACTCCTCTTTCACACAACCAAGGGGGGCTGTAGCAACTATCAGGCACGTGGTTGTTTTGTAGAGGTTCATCCCAGCCTCCTGCCAGGTAAGTCCCATGGCAAAGTGGCCAAGAGCCTGACATCTCCAGAGGGACAGAGCTACCTTCACAGTCTTTGTATCAAGACAGATTTTGCAGTCTTCCTTTTACAGCCTTCCAGCCAAAATCGGCTTTCTTTCCATTTCTGCAGTTCCAGGTGTGAACTGCTTGAAGCTGGAGCAGCCCAGTAGAACCTGTTATAGCAAATAAAGGCAGGGCATTGTAAGGAAAAATGTCAGTGCAACGCAGAGCTTGAGATACAATTAATCCTTAACAGGAAAAGGTCAAGTATGAATCATGAAAGGCTGTAGGGTTTTAATGGATATTTTCCAGCCCTCTTATATCACATGAAACAACAGCCATTTATTTTATTGTATATAATATTTCTTCCGTAAATAAAAGTGAGAGTCGATGACAAAGAGGCTTTATTTAGACTGTCATAAATGTCTGCTGCTGCTTTTTTAGTATAAATTACAAAACATAGAGGAAATTTTCAGCCCATGATTATACAGACTCAGCCTAATATCTGATCAGAGAAGAAAAATACATCACTTTCTTCTCTCTGTCCCATCCTCATGAATGCTTTTGGCTTAATTAATTAATTAACTAATTTAGTTTAGCATTGTGTCTGCTCTTGTCCATGTGGCAGTTTCTTAGAGAATTTTTTTACTAAGTACATATCCTTTCAGGCAGCATGATTATATCAGAGAGGGAAGAAAAGTGTTATCTTACAAACATGCAATTCCCTTAATAACTATTTTTCAAATTTTCCTACCATTTTTGCTTCTGGATATATTTAATCCTTTAAAAATGCATGAAGGAATTAGGTGAGAGGTGTTATTTTCAAGCCCAATGTGAAACAAACAGAATCTAATAATTTTGAGGATATATTTCCCTTTATGTTACCCTGATGGGCAAATGGGCACATATTGTTGTTAAGAGTTTTCTCAACTCTAGTTGAGAACAAAACCAGAAAAATAAAGAAAATTTCAAAAAAATTTTTTTTTCCTAAATTTTCAGGATTATTCAGTCTATTTTTAATTTTAATTTCCTACATATGGATTCTAATAATCCCCAAAGGTACTTGCACTGAAATCCATGTCTGCCAGTAAGCTTTGCATCACTAAAGGGTTTGGATTTAGCACCAAGAAATGCTACACCAAATGTTTACATTGTGGAACACGGTAAATGGGTAAAATCCGTATTCACCACACAGGACATAATAAAATGACAGTTCAGGTAAGCTTTTTTTGATAGAAAGTTACATTTTACATTGAAAATCATGTTTCTATGCTATTGAACGTTCCTGGATTTTTCCTACATCCTTCAAGCCTGATTATGAGTACCAATACAACATACAACTCTTTTGCAAAGTGAAAATTACTGTTCCTCCTTATGAAATCCTGAAGAGTGGCTGCAGTATTTTATTTCAGTCATATCTTCAGTGTACTTTGGTGAATTTTTTGTGCTAACAAATACACAGGTTTGTGCTAACAGATACCATGACAGTCATAGGAATATAATTTCTCTTAAGAGAACACACATTATTGCTGCAAGTGATCTTTTCATGTGGATCATGGAACTTGATGGCCTGATACCAATTTAGTTCTCAGCAAGCAATTAGGGGAACTGTAGTCCTCTTGAAAAGCTTGGATACAGTAATTTGTTACAAGCTGTGACTTGTAAAACATACAGTGAGAACTTCAGAGTGAACAGGAGTTTACAGGGTGTAAGAAAAGTTGTTGGGAAGACCTTGATTTGCTCCAGGTTTTAGTGTGATGCCACTAAATGATTCCTCATCCCATGTCTTTGTTTTCACGTTGGACTAGAAAATAAATAAGCACTTCCAAGAGTGGAGTCAGCCACAAAACCTCTGGTGGGGACTGAACAACCCTTTTGTTACAGTCACCTAAACTGTGTAAAGTTTAGGAGAAAGTGGGGCAGGTCCATCTGCTCCTTGTGAGCAGGACAGCCCCCAGGGAATGGCTGGAGCTGTGTCAGGGCAGGCTCAGGGTGGATCTCAGGGAAAGGTTCTTCCCCCAGAGGGTGGTTGGCACTGAACAGGCTCCCCAGGGCAGTGGGCACAGCCCCAAGGCTGCCAGAGCTGCAGGAGGGTTTGGATGATGCTCTGGAGCACAGGGTGGGATTGTTGGGTGTCTATGAAAGGCCAGGAGTTGGTCCCTTCCCACTCAGGATAGGCTGTGGTTCTATAATATGCTATTGTGGAGATTCCTGGGAGTAAGGAATGCACTGCTGAGTGATGCAGCAAGGAACTGCCTGGCCCCACCCAGTGCCAGCTGCTCCAGGTGGGAGGGCTGCAGGCTCAGAAGGGTTAATTTCCCTAATTCTGTTTGGCCCTTTTGTTTCTGATTGCTTTTAGGTGGTGGGTGAAGCTCAAAAAAACTCAGCAAGGCACTAAATCAGATGTAATACAATTCGTCCTGATCTAACCTAATTTCTGATCAGGTAAGTGTCTAGCAACAATTTTTAAATTTACCTAATCCTGATCAGGTAAGTGTCTAGCAACAATTTTTAAATTTACCTAATCCTGATCAGGTAAGTGTCTAGCAACAATTTTTATATTTACCTTAAAAAAAAAAATCTTTAAAAGCTGAAGTTCAGTTTATGAATACTTGGAAGTGCTTACAAAATGTTGCTCGTATTCATAGTGCTTGATGCTTCATGTGAAACATTCAAACAGGTTTCCACAAGTGTTCAAGGGCTAATGATGAAAAGGGGGTACAGTTGAAAGCAAAGAAGAAATAAATAAAGTTACTGCTGTGAATAGTTCACCCAGCTCAAAGGGGAGAAACTTCCCCTGTGCAGGGAACCAGACTGAGAACTATTTACCACTTAATTAACACTTAAACCCACAAAATATGGCCCTGTGCACTGCAGTGATTTTCTCTGAGGACACAGGCACGGAGAATGAGCTCCAGACTCGCAGGCTGGTGCCATTGCTCTGGCAGCCTCATACATCACTGCCTGCACCCGGTGGTTTTACAATTGTGCCGTGCAGTGCAAGCTGAAAATGTTCAGAATTGTCCCAGTCAGCTGGTGAGAGTTCAAATAATGCACAGGAGTTGAAAGTGAATGAGCAGCTAAAACATAAGGTGTCACTTATAATCCAATCACTGTGTTGCAGCCTGAGTGTGGGCATAATTGTTTTTAGTGTGTGTGCAGTAAACCCCAGATCAGACCAGGAATGTAGAGATGTCTGGGATGAGTAGCAGAGCAGAAGGTGGTATAAATGAGAACAAAAACCAGAACTTTTTTCCTCCAAAATACACTTTTTAAATATGAGACAGAGTATATGAGAGAGAATGACAAAGAAATTATCAGCATTTTGAAAAAGATTCTGCAAACATGCACATTTAAATCCCTGACATGCAGTTTTTATAAACAGGGCTGATGGGCTGGTTTATACAGTTCTCAAGCATTTCTATTCTTGTGAGATAACTCTTAGAAAACTTAGACATCTACTCATGTTATTTTCTTCACTACTCTTTTCTGCAACACAAACAACTTTATTTTTTCTTGATATAAAGGAAACCATCATCAGAGTCACATGAGCTGAGCAATAATGTATGTCTGACGATCTCACTATGTCCTAAATAGAATTTCATATTTCAGATTGCCTTTCACCCAGAGGTGAAAGACAATCAGACATCTTACAGGAGTTCTTTCTGATGCTGCAGTATTTCATCTCTTTGATTTGATGATATTTATACAGATCCTTTGCCTCTTGCAAACTGAAGGGATGGTATATGATGTACTCTTTTTTTAAAAGAGGAACAATTCTGACTGGTCTACTTCAGAGAAACAGCATTGGGGAAAGAAATTATTTTCATCCAATTTGGTGGAGTTTCACAACAATAAAGGAATGTAATTTCTTTTTCTTGTAGACCATTCTCTAGTGCAGATGGCTTTGTGCATCACCACTGATTTACAAGTATATTAGGGAGAGGACTGCAGTGATCCTGCTGATGTTAGTATTGATGCTAAAAGAGAGCTGGATAACTCCAAGTTTTTCTTGAAGTCACAACTTTAAGGCTGAATTTGATTACCAATGAATCCTCCCTGTGATACAGACAGTGTGGACAACACTGACTGAGCTGGGAATTGCATCCACAGTGCACAGCTGTCTGCAGGCAGGGAACATCACCGAGTCCTGTGCCAGAGAACATTCTCATATTTTCCAAAGAATCTCCCCCTGTGAGTCTGGAATGTCTTTCCATGAAATCCAGGTCTGTACATGGGCTAAACCTTGGTTGTGTTCCTGGAATAATCTTTTTAGATGTAACCTAAAGGAGTTCAGGTATATCAGAAAGTGTTTTTCTGAATCATCAGGGGACCAGAGCAGGACTATTTTGCTCTCTCAAAGTAATACTGAACACATTACTGAGAGTGAGTAAAGAAGGGCATTAGAATCAAAACCACAGCAGGTGAAGATTAGAAGTAAAATATCCAGTCCCTTGCTAAGCCAATTCCTCTTGAGAGTTAAGAAAAAAGGACCTTCAGTTCTTGTTCTGTAAAAATATGCAATAAGCTTAAAGCAGATCTATGAGACTATAAATTACTTGAATTTTTGAGTAGGAATTGTCATTGTAATACATGGATCAATGAAGAGGATTTATATAGTTCCCAAGCAGATACTTCAGAACAATGGTCAATTCCTCATTACCCCTTACTCTGAGCCTGTCTCATTTTATGTGCTATCCTCTCAAAAAACATTCCTGACTGATGCCTGTGTGCTTTGCTGGTGATGTTCCCGTGGAATGTGTTGCATGCCAAACTTTTATAGAGTGTAGTGTGGCCATTAAAAAAAAAAAAGTACCCTCCTGCCAATTCCCCTCTGCCACGTCTGCTTCTGACAAGAAGGTAAATGTAGTTTACTAAGCTAAATACAGGGTTGTTTTTTTTTTTTAATTATCACCTCCTTTGCTATGCTTAGATGAACTGTATGTTCCCCACATGTTTTGAGGTATATTTGAGTCCTGGGTTATAAATAATTTTTGAAGATAATGTCATTCATTTAAATGGCAAAGTAATATGGTAAAATAGTGTCCTTTTCAGGAACCAGCACTGTGTTTACAGATATCTGTACAAAAAGAACAGCAGACAAACTTGTTTTAAATTATGGAGTCTCTGGAAAAAAAAAAAAAAAGTGGCATTCAATCTGGATAATTTCTGAAGTCTATCTCATCAGTAAAGAAAAATATGGACAATTTACCTTCATATTGCCAGAAATCAGTGAAAGGTAAAAAGGAGCAAATGATACTGGATTGGTGAAAGACAAAATGACGGAGATTAAAAAAAAAAAAGTGTTACTATTCACAGGAGGTTCCTCGAGCATTATTTACCTCCCTATTGGAGCAGAGAAACAGCACTTTGATAGTTTAATTAATAGCCAGGCTTTACAGACTCTGGTGTTTCAAGGCACAGTAAGATTTTTTTTCTGGAGAGATTGGTTCCATCAGGAGTCAAAGTGAATTGAAGGGGAGCTCTGTACTTCTGTCTCTTCCATGAACATCACTCGTTTCCACTGCTGTAGTAGCTGGATGCCTCTTTTTTTTCTTTTTTTCCCCAGTTACCTGCACACCTCAGTGGTGTAACAAGATGCTGTTTTAGGACCTTGCACAAGTTAAGGAACTGAAGCTGAGGTGCTGAAGGGCTTGTGTAGGGCCACACAGAAAATGTAATAAGGCAGGAACCTTCACTTAAAAGCTGTGCATGTCCTGTAAGAGCGGGAGAACATTCTACCCTATTTGTAATAAAGCAGACAACAGCAGGGACAAGTTAACAGAACATGGTGTAGGTGAAGAAAGTACAGAAAATACCAGACTTTATGTTTTGGGTTTGGTTGTAACTTCTGTTAACAGAGTTGTGATGTTGTTCAGCTGAAGGGAACAAGAACCTTCCATTGAGTTTTATCAGTGTGACCAACTCCTTAACGATTTCTCAATGTTTAGATGAGTGAGCTGCCTCATTCCTTAGGAATATTTTAAATGAACCAATCTAGAATTTCTTATTCAGTTCAAAATCTGGATATTTTTTGGTCTACAAATTAATTTGCATGTCTCTGCATTCCTGTGAGGGACCTAGGAGTGGAAAGGAAGTGCTATGTGAGGAATGTATTTCTGAGTAGTCCAAATGGGAATGGTAATCTCAAGAGATGAAAAAATTACTCTGGCTTGCTTTTGTACCAAAGGAATGCTCTGGATAATCAGTTAAAAAGCCTTTGAAATGAACCTTCAAAAATTTTAGAATCATCCCTCTCTCATAAAAGGCCTTTTCTGCATCACATCAGTGAGATGAGATGAAATGAAGATGAAGGTTGCTCTATTTAAAATTATTTCTTTCTGACATTAGTTTGAATTTGGCTTTTTTTCCCCCTCTGCAGCAATCTCAGTGGAGATCCTGTGGCACGGGCTGCTGTTCCCCTGCTCAGAAATTTTACATTTCAATGATATGTTTGTATTCCTAGATCTAAGCAGATAGAGATAAGTAGCGACTTGAGCATGCCCTGAATCTGGGATGTGCTGTCCTCGAGCTAGGGAATAAATGTACTTATTATGGGTTACTCATTCATGTTCCCCAGGGAGCTGGGACTAGAGGAGAGGATTCTGAACGTCAGGGATGCTCAGCTTAGCCCGGCACTGCACACACAGGGACTGTGGGGAGTCCTGGGGTGCTTAGGTGTATGTTCTGAAGACAAGTGGCACCCACAGCTCCTTTGAATGAGGTCTTGGACAAATGGCCACTATTATATGTCCTCAGCTGGGCTGTGAAGAGAAAATATAGGGGGTCTTATCTTGGGGAAAAATGGAAGGTGAGCCTTGAGAAAGGAAACAACAGGTTCTCAGTAATAGTGGAAGCAAGTTTGCAGGTTTCTCGTTCAAATCCCTGAAATCCAATATGCTTGACAACCCTGTTACTCTTCCCTGTGGTACAACATAATATTTGTGACAGTGGTGAAAGGTAGTTGGGTCCTCACATGTGTCCTCCCCACACACACATCCCCTCTCCCCTGAGACGGTCTCTGATGGACGGTGTGATTTGTCCTGATGTAAGAACCCCAGGCAGGAATTGTCCTAAGGTGAAAACCACAGGTGGGAATTACAGGAGGAACTCTCTGGATGCTTGAAAAATTAATATATTTCAGAGATGGGGAGCTGTGAGGATGGACATTGGTGCACACTGGCCTGCAGAAGGGTATAAAATGTTTCTGGAGACTGAGACAATAAGAAAAACTGGTCTCCAAAGGTTGCAGGCAGGTTCCAGGTGTATCCCCTCCTGAGCATGGACATCTGCAGGGCATGTCCAGCCTTTCCATGGGGAACACTCACTTTGGGACAGGTGAGTAAAAGCCCTCAGATCCCACCACACATGGAGATAAAACCCTGAAGCAGCTCCACAGGTGCCCTGTGCTCTGTAAGTGTGCATTCTACAAGGCACAAACCTGTGCATTTCCAGCCAAACAACCCTTTAGACCTGCTTTTATTCCATCCTGCATTGGCAATATTTAGTTACTGCATTAGGTTTATTAACTAATCATAATCATCCACTAATCAGTGCCGTATTTCTTATACCTGACCAAGAGCCTTCTCTCTACTCCTCTGCTACCGTGGGTCAGGCTGTGCACCAAATAACAGGGTGGCTTTCTAGGCAGATGAGCTTGTTTTGTAACAGTTATGGTCCAGAAGGCTTTAGAGAATGACATTCCATAAATTATCCATCCAGATTCCTAACCATGTCTTACACCAGTGTGAATCTGCAGTCATTTCAGTGAAGTGAACTTGGAATCCTGAGCCAGGTGAAGCCAGTGAAAAGAGCTGGCACCACTGGGTTTGCTTCACATCCTGCTTTTGATTTCTACTGGAGTAATCATGCCCACATATGGACACTGATCCCTGGTAACACCTCTGTAAGAATCTCCATTAGCAACTCTGCTTTCATCTTGTTTGCCATTTTATTTGCCCTGTGTGATAAGAGGTCCCGGGGATTTTTTCCTTCAGTGTTTTAAGGAAAAACAGTAGGCCTGAAGAGAATGCAAATGTTTTGCTTTTTGTGTTGATTATGGATAAAAGGATGAGATAACAGTAGTTCCGTAAAAGATCAACATTCTTTAAAGGTATGACAGATTATGCATTATTTGTTATCTAAATATTTCCTTCTCCCCATTCTCTGTGCTTCGGAAATAACAAAAGTTATCAATCACCTGGAACTGCGCTGATGTTTCCATGGCAGTTTAGCAATTAGATCTGTTCACCAGGGGCTCCGATTAGTCCAATAAAATCCTTTGTGCAATTCTTTCAGACAGACTATTACCCTCTGTTGCCAGCCCACGAATAAAGTAAAATAATTCCAGCCACAGACACTTATTTTCTCATTGATGCACAATTCTCGGGCTTTAAATGTCCTTATTGTGTTCTTTTCTGTTTCTCGAGACAAGAGGTTGTGACCTGCCCATCCTTTGCATAACAAAGCGTTCAGGGATCTGTGGCACAGCCAGGTGAGGGACACCCAGGGACAGAGCTCGGCGTGGGAGAGGAAAAAAGCCCGGGCTGTCCTTTGTTCGGGGTCCCTCCTCAGAGGCACCAGCTCAAACTGAGATTTTGTTTAGTTATTTCTGTCGTACTTCTGTCCCTATATCCTGCCTACAAGTATTGCCAAGCAAAACATCTCCTAGGAAGGGGTCGGTGCGATTGACACAGGAGAAATTTCACATACATGTTGGACAGTGTGATAAATAAAGTAAGAAAAATATTGCAAGAGTTATAATTTTTTACAGGGATGAGGGTTTTGTGCTTAAAAATTAACTTCTTCTTCAGGGATATTTTAAATCATAAAACTGTTATTTTCTTTAATTTCTTTGAAAAATTCTCCATTTCGTTCAACTGGCAAACAGTAGGGTCTACAGTGGATAAATTGCACTTACTTCATTATTCCTTGGCAGCTTCCCTACACCAGAAATTTGTGTGGTTTGATTCTGTGTTCACTGAGATGGGACAGCTCTGTGCTGTAGGCTAAAAGAACGTGGATCTTATGAACACAAGAAGAACACAAAGAACACAACCAGGTGATGCTATAGTAAATAACCTGACATGCACAGAAAGCTTAATTCTGGAACATAAGTTAATGTTTGCAGAGTGGTATAAGAGAAGTAAGGAAATAGTGTCTTAAGAATGGGACATTAAGCAGGTGCAGGATTCCAAAGCAAAAAGAAACTTTAAGGTATTTGAATATTTCACTATCTTTTAATCAACGATATAACCAAATCTCTTCAGAAAACTCTTGTCATCCTCACTCTTTCTTCTGCCCAAGCAGGCAACCTTTGTTTTTAATTCCTGTCAATTAATATGACCTCTCACCTTCTCCTCTAAGAATAGAGGGAAACATGATGGAGCGTGAAGATCACATAAACAACTAGGCTGTGAATCTACTCAAAGATAATCAATGCCAAGTAGAATCAAAATATGGTCATCACTTTTTATTCAGAGGGAACAGATGCTAAACCCACATCATTTCCATGGAGACCTTGGAATTCCTGAATACCCTGTTGTTGAACCTTTAGAGGTGTAAATGGGACATGCAGAGCACACAGCTCTTATTAAGGCTTGAATATGCATAAATACAAAAATGAGGTGTCATCCACCTATGTGCAACCTGTAATTTTCTTCAGATCGATTTGTGAGTGTTAGTGCTAATTTTAGCCTCTGGGAGGATATGCTTGGTGTGCTATGAACTGAATGGCAGAGGCTGCCCTTTGAAAGTATCTGGAATTTGCAGATGTGTGCCCAGAAGCTGGAGCAATGCCCAAAGTTTCCTGGTGTAAAATCAATATACTTTTGCCAAGGGGTCTATTATTTTGAGCTTTTTATGTAGCCAATATTTTGATAAGAACAATAGATAACCACTGATGGTATTTCTTGTGGAGATGCTTTCCTTGGTAGATATCAGAGGTTTACAAAGGTACTGAGGTGTCTGTCGATATATTTGATGTATCTGAGGCATTATTACAGATCTGTTCATGTGTGTCCTGATCAGATAGCTGGTTATGTAATCACCGTGATTATCCCAAATTAATGTGTTGAAAATTATAATGTATTGCACACTTCATTTACATTATTTAGTCTTACTGGATTAACTCAGATCAGTAATGCATGTTCTCTGCTATATCTGTTAAATATTTCACTTTTGGGGATACTGATAGACATTATACAAGTAAGTCATGATTTGGGATGGACTTTGACACAACAGCTCCAAATAATCCCTATACAGGGAACAATGTTAGACTAATTTGAAGGTTTTTTGAATGAGTGCAGAAGAATGAACTATGAGTACATCTACTCTGGTAGACACTGAGACAGTACAGGGTAACACAGCAGCCTCATACTCAATTCTGTGCTTTTTTTAAGGCTACTGGGTACATAGATTTTTTGAAATTAAATATTTTCACTGCATTAACCATTTTTAAGTTAGGAGTGTTGTCCATAGTCTTTGTCCCCTAGTGCATTAATCTGCCTGGGATTCTTCTATCCATTCAATATTAAAAATGCAGGCAGCAGCAAAAATTTCCTAGCATAAAACAAGCAAAACCTCTATAAAACCTCCTTACCCTGCTCACCTCACCTTGAGATGAGTTTTGGAATTGAGCTTGGTTTTAATGAAATATAAAATTGAATGTTCACGTTCAGACCATGCTCCCTTTTGATACTGTACTTGCTCAGTAGATATTTTCCAGTTTATTCATTTCTTCCCACAGTCCATTTGAGAGCCACATATTCAGCAGCAGCTCAGTCCAAGCTGACACTTTTTTCCTCAAAGATAAAACAATAGCACAGTTTTTCCAGTAAAGCAATATATTTTTGTTTAATTTCTCATTGTGTTATGCTTGAATGTCAGTTTTCAGTCAGATGAAATGAAAATTATATCCTTAAGCAAACAATGGGGGATTCTGCCAGTGTGACCTTTAGGGTCAATCATCTCATTAGCAGTCAGCTTTTACAACTGCATGTTATTTATAAGAGAGGGATTTACAAGCTGTTAAACTAAACAACAAATTAAATTGTCCGTGAGCCATCATCATCTGATATAGAAATTCCCTGTGGGTAACAAGCTGCTGCTTTCTCAATGGGAAGTTTTGGAAAAAAATTAATACAGTTTATTTTTTGCCAGCATAACCTTTATAGGGAACAGTCCCTTTTTTATGATGACAGAAAACTGTGCCATCAGTGCAAACAGCTCCAGATGCACAGTGAAATTCAACAGTCACAAACCACAAGCCTCATTTTAATGAATGCTCACAGGCATCTCTCTCATCTGCTAATTGTTTTCAATCAAATTTAAAATACCACAAATAGAGAGTAGCTCAGTAGTGCATTTGCAGTCTCCATTAACTAACATTTTTTTATTAAATATATTTAAAAAACAATAATCTGCCAAGATAGCTGTAGGAAAGGGTTCCATCTCTGCACTTGGAAAACAGTAGGATTGTTTCAAATAAGCTGTGAGCCTGAGCATAATATGATGTAATGAAGAAATACATTGTGACATCATGCATCCAGTGTTCTTGAAGAGTAGGTAGGGCAGATTTCTAGCAAGTCTAATGATGCTGTTTTGCACTGATAAACTCAACGTACAAGCACTGTAGTTACTCTCACAGGGACTCTTCATTTGACATGTTTTGCTCTTTCTGCTTTAATCTTTCAGGTATTGCAGTTCTCATGCAAAGTCTGTTACTTGTTCTGTTTGCAATCAAATTGCTTATCACTTTCTGAAGTCATTGTGTGTTTCAGTTTACCTCACTTCTGTGCATTCTTTTTTAATAGTGTCCTTATGAAAAAAAAAAACCCACCACAGTCCAGTCCTAATCTATCATTTCCCCTTTTTTTCCTTCACTTTTGACTGGTATCAAAACAACTCCAAAGAAAAGCTCCTTCTGTTACTCCTTGCTTTGTGCTTGTTCTGACCCCTCTTTAAACTGCACATGGATAGGCAGAGGAATAGAGAGCTGCTTCCAAGGCTTCTGAGCTCCTTATGGACAACTGCTTCTGCAAAAGAAGCAGAATCCCAAGCCAGATGCTTACTTAAAAAACAAAACAAGAGACCCACAGAATCCACAAAACCTTTCCATACTTTAATATTTAGTCTATTTGCAGGTAGGGTAGGGGAGAGCCAGCCCTGATACTCTAAGCTCAGGTGAAACAATGCTCATTTTTCATGAGAACTAAATGCAATTTATCAAATCTGCACCTCTCTGTGCCATAGTCCAGCCAAGTCAGCTGACCTTTAATAACTTACTTCCTCTATGACCTTAACCAATGCAAGACTAACTTCTCAAATATAGTCAAAGCCAATGATTTTTAGAAGTCTGGTGACTCTGTAACTAATAACACCACCAACAGCAGACCTCTGTGCTGACCTTATGCTTAAATTCATGGTACACATACCAAAAATGCCCTGCAGGACATACAGGGTTACATAGAACTATTCTAATCCCTCACACAGCGTGAACCTAAACCCAGTTATTTGCAGAGAGAGCTTTTGTCAGAGTAGTGGCTCTACAAAGGTCATGACTTTTTTCCAGGCTTCCATGAAAAGGTGAATCTAAGTTTAGACTGGCAAGAAGCCAAGGAAGACATGGAATTTTCACTGCAAGAAGGGTAAGGTCTGTATCTACCTTCTGATATATTCAGCATGAATTAGACAATGGCACAAATTGCCATGTTCCAAGCTGTGGCTGCCCCATCCCTGGAAGTGTCCAAGGCCAGGCTGGACAGGGCTTGGAACAACCTGGACTAGTGGAAGGTGTCCCTGCCCATGGCAGGGGGTGGAACTGGATGATCTCTAAGGTTCCTTCCAACCCAAAACATTGTATTGTTCTGTGATTGGATGATTCTATGCCTAATTGTGGGTAGCTCTCAGATGGATTAAATTAAATATGCTGTTACTCAGTCAAAATTCACAATTAGATTCACTTTTCCCCCCCTCACATGTCAGAAAAACAGTATTTAAATCCCACAGTGAGAGTCCACATTAAAGAAGGAATTACATTTAAGGACAGCTGAGGGCTTTTGGAGAAAAAAACTCAACAAAAAATAGCAAAATATGTGTCATGACTTTAAACCAGTGAAAACGCTCTAAGAGTAGGTACTCCACATTCTCAAAAGCTACTATTTTATACACCACTCTCAGCTCCAAGAACTGCATCTCAGTGAAAGACTTCTGCTGGGTTTTGGGCATAAGCTGCTGACATCACCCTGTCCCACGTGACTCACACAAGTCACTCACAATCACTTGAGTGGCATTTGGTTTTCAGTTCTGTTGCGACTGCAGAGCCAATGGCACGACGAGCTGGGGTGTATTTTGTTCCCGTGCGTCATCAGCAGAACTGCAGCTGGGTCTCGGTGTAGAACTTTTATTAGAAGGATGATGTATGAAGCAGAAGGAACACAGCTTGACTTTCAGATCCCAGACTGAGTTTGCTGCTCTGGCAGTCGGAGAAGTGGGGGGAGAGGCTTTTGACATGCAAATTTCGCATCGTTTCGGTACAAAGGAGAGTGATGGGTGATAAACATCCCATCACAGACGCTTTGCTCTGTGCAGACAGAACCGCACCTCGAGATGTACAGCCCGGAGAAGGGACTGTGATAGGGGCAGAAATGCCTACAGACAATGAAGCTGCAAGAATCCCAGTTGTGTTAGTGACAGCGGCTGAAAATGGCATCATAAAGAGCAATAGTGTGAAATTACTGCATACAAGGAAACATTTAAATCAGGCATTAGGGAAAAAGAATCCTTAACCACGAGAAAAATTAGGCAGCGGAAGTACCTATTTTTAGAGATATCTGAAACATCACTATGAGCTGTTCCAAAGTGTGATTTCACTTGACAAGTAGTCATAAAAACTGCAGTTTCTTTATCCATTGTATCTGTTCAGCCACATTTACTGATTTTTACTGACAACAACTTGGTTTTATACCATGCAGTTCTTGTCATGGGCACTGACGAGTGAGAGAGGGAGAGAATAAGGTGAAGTTTACCGGGCTTCAGTTGTAACCAAACTTAGAATTGAGAAAATTCCTAAAGAATATCTCTACTTTAGTAGTAATAATTTTGTAAGTAATTTTGTAGTAATAGAAGCAAGTGTGTCACTCAGTGCAAAATTCAGCCACATGGCTTATTCTGAGCAAAGCAAAACTTCTTAAAACTGGAGTATAGAGCTTCTGAGTTGTAAGAGTGTGAAAGAATCAAGGGGTCTTTTTTTGAGAAATAGTATCTCCAATGGAACTGCTGATATTTCCATAGAGGCCCTCTTTGTAATCCAGCATGGCAGTAGCCTTCAGGTCTCAGTCTCATTTTGCAGGTCACAGTAAAAAACTGAGTGAATTCCAAAGTCTGGAGTAGCATGAACGGGCTGAAATGGTGAAAGTTGGCACCACATCATTTCTACAAGAAAAAACAAAGTTTGCACTCAGAGTTTATTTTGTGCAATAAACTGTGATAGTATTTAAAACAAACAGACAAAAAAACCATCCTATGTCACAGGGAACAACTTTTGCTGTGTTTTCATATGAGCTCATAGGGGATGTTTGGGTTTGGGTTTGAGTGTTATTTTGGTTTTGTGTTTTAGCCTTTGGTTGCTGTAGAAACAGTTTGTAACACACTTAGGGTGTGTGAGGGCAAATTGAGGATAGATGGCAAGCTCTCCTACCTTTGCCTATAGGACAGAAGCCACCTGTAAAGCCTTCTCCTGGTAAATGTGCATCTCAAGATGCAAACACAAAGCAAATCCTTATATCAGGGACATTTGCAAAGGATTTACTCTTTTGAAAATTCACAGCATTTTCACACACAGCGTTTGCTGAGACTCCTGTTCATCCCTAATTTGTACTGGATTCGATTATGAGCACTCAGTACTTGACACTCACTCATGAACCACAAGAAATCCATTATATGTGGTATGCTACAGCTTTTAATGTTGTATATTGTATGTGTTTAGCTTAGACTATTTTATTATTTAGCTTAGTTTATTTTAGGGTAGATCAATACCACCTGCTGAACTTGTTAGCTTCCAAGGCATTTGCTAGCACTGTGGCAAAGAAAATGAGTGCCCAACCACGATGTATATTCTTTTTTATCACTTAAGATAATTCCAGTTAAAGCAGCTTATGTACACTTTCAGAAATTGGATGTTAAAAGCATTTTAAGAGGATTCAAGGATAGAATTACTGATGTTCTGAAATCATGGTTAAAGGCCAATTTTATCTACTCTGTATTAAACTTTTCAAGGGTTTTTAACATTGCTCTTAGGTCACCCTTGTGCAGTTGTTCATTAACCCCGGGGATGAACTCCCACACCTTGTCACTTCTGAATCACAAACAGGCTTTCTCTTTCAGTTCACTTTGAAAAGTTATTTGGTAAATATACTATTAAACAGATGTTCCACCTGGATGAGTCATTCCTGAACGTACCTATCCCTCAAGAAGGGGGATCTGGCTGCCAGTCTGGAAAACTCTGCCTGAGTTCAGAGTCAGGCAGATGCTGGTTTGGGTTTTTTCCCATTTCAAACACCACTACTGGTAATAACCAGTCTGTTTTCTGAATTAAGCTGCTGGTGGTGGCTCTGTAGCCCCTCTTGTACATCTATACCTGCCTGCAACCCACCAAACTGTTTCCAGGATGTCCTGGCAGCAATATCCTGAAGTCAACTCCAGACCATTTTGGCTCTGCAGAAGCAATAGGAATAAACTTTTGTCACTAATTAGAAATGACTGGATACATATATAGATCAGATCTGTTGAGAAAGGAGGTGCCATTTTCTCTTGTCACTTCCCAGAGCAGAGCAGGGCCATAAATAAGACCTGACAGAACATTGCTCTGTCTGGTGTCTGAGTGGACAGCGTGGTACATCACTGTGTAACATCCCCACTTGTTTGCAGTTCCTCAGCCAGCTCCCAGGCCAGCTGGCTTCTTTCCAAGTCATTTTGAATTACTCTTGGAAGATTGTGTAAGACATTCTGTCCAACAGTTTATTACCATAGAGATCTTGAGCCAGATCATCCTTTCAGAAGCTTTTTTCCCCCTGTATTATTCTGTATTTCAGTAAGTGGGACCAGCCCCAAAGATAACCTTTAGAGAAGTTCTTCTAAGAGGAAGAGGAAATACTTTTATGGATATGATGGGATTTGTTATGTTTGTTGTTTTCTGCCTTTCTTACACCTTCTAGAAATACCAGTTTCCTTACTTATTTGGTACAATCTTATTTTATAATCCTGTAGAAAGATAAAATGAATGAGGGCAGTGAAATGCATCGTGGAGAACTTGTTTTCTTTTTAAACCTGCCCAGTTTGCAGATGGCACTGAGAGCTGGTGTAGTCTTTTTGGGTTCAGACCTCAATTCCATTTCTTTGTCCCAACTCTTTGACAGGACCTCTCTCCTTGTGCCTCAGTCTTCTCTTTGCTAAAATAAGATTAATGAAACTGACCTTTGTAAATCACTTTATCACTCCTATAAAGAGCATAAGCTGAAATGATTTTTCCTCTGTTGATAAGATTTTTTTTTTTAAAGACCAAACCAGAAAGTAGTACTGAAGCATTTGGGGAGGGTGGGAGGACTGTGACTTTTAAAAGCACTCTTCCCATGCAAGATGCACTAAACAGTGTCTGCCAAGATTGTCCTTTTGGGGCTAATCTTATCCTAAAGATTTGTTAATATTGATATTAAAACTTTAAAATAAATTAAAAAAAAAAAAAAAGAGAGTCTTGTTTCTCTCTTACAAGGCTTCATCTTTCCTTACATCCTTTTTCCTGCAAAAGTGGCAGAAAAGAATTTATAGATCTGTTTGTTATTGAGCAAGTTCTGGTGTTGGAGATGTTTCTTCAGTGCTTGGGTGGGTCATTGTTCAGTAAGGTCACAATGTTTCTTGAGTTGCTGAGAAAAGAAATAACAGACTGGATAATTTTTAGCTTTCTGTTTTTCTAAAAATGTAATGTCATAACTCTTCCATTTCCATGTTTTCTACTTCCTGTTATTTCTAAAAGAATGAGTCAGAGAAATGGAAACAGAGCTGTTGTGAATAATTTAAAAGTGGTCTGAGAATAGCTAACCATTACTTCTGGTGGTGCTGCTTGTGATGGTTACACAATGTTAAGATTATCAAAAGGATTGTGGGAGACAGAAAAATGGAAAGGATGCATTAAGTCATGTAGTCATTTTTGTTATTGCAGAATTATACCTTACATTAGCTTTACTAATGGCTTGTCTGGCTACTTTTAAAAAGTTTGAGAAAATGGATTTCCAGTATTTCTTTAACATTACCCATATATTTTGTGCTTGCACTGAAAGATTTTTTATATTATTATTATTATTTCATCCTCTTATTTCTAGAGATTGTTTGTTCTGCTAAAGGCTCTACAGGTTAAACCGGTGATTGCTCCCCTTCCTCTTCATAGCAGTGATGAAACAATCACACTTCATATTTGTGCATGACAACACATTTTCATGAAAATGGCAGCACATCATAGAAATTATTGAACTCACTGAATAAATGTCTTTACTTCTTTGCTTTCTCATCTCTTCTGCCTTTGCCTCATCTTTCACACTGGTGAGGACCAAGTACGATGAACAGCCCAGAGACTGGAATTGTTGTCCAGCCAAACCATTTCTGGTTTTTAATGAAAGTAGGATGTCCCCATGCTTGTCCCAAGTAGTAAAAACGTAGCATAAATGTAATTTTTTTTTTCATCTTCAGTAGCCCTCAACAAACTGTGTATCCCTGATTCAGTAAATGTTTGATACTGAATCTGAGCATGGGGCAGAATCTCATTTACTCCTTCATGCTTGTTTTAGAAGGCTAATACCACAAAAAGCAATTAAAATTTACTTATTCTAATTTGTTAACTGATTTCACTGTTTGGTGAAAAGAAACTTTGGCTTTGCCATAAGAAACCAGATGCTGAAGAATTGTAAAGATCAAATTTTATCAGGATAGGAGGATAACACTTCCGAGACTGAAATTTCAGAGTTTAACTTCCATCTCAAAACTAAGCTTTCCTATTTGCTTTTCTCCTGTTAACACTGTTTTCATAAGAGATTTTAATCCTTAACTCTGACAGAGAAAAGGTCTGGAATTAGAGATATAAATGGCTTAGGGATATGTAGAAGCATTGGGAAATTTTTTCCTGTGTTGCCTGCCAAAACAGAACACTGGATATTTCCCATTTGGCTTCCCTTTAATTAGTTGATTTCATTGTAACTACACAATTACCTATCTATTAGTATTGCTTAAGCCCTGTTAATTTTCAGGAAAAGTCTACCTGTGAAACTGAGCCCCTTTTTATGGCTCTACACTGGGCTTTTGCTCTGGCTCTGAAGTGCTCCACTGCAGGGATCTGAGCATGAAATGGGTGAGCCCCCAGAGCTCTGCATTTGCAGAGTGGGGGATCTGATTTCATGCGTGTCTGAAGGCTGAGCTAACCCAGAGGAGTCTCCACCTTCTGCTCCTTGGAGTGCTCAGGAGTGGCCTGGCCATTTCCTCGTCCTTGAGCTCCACATTGCCTGACCAGGATCAGTGATATCTTCTGCTCCGGCACATTTGACAACAATAATTCGCTTCACTCGAGCCTTGAAATTCCTCTGGTCTCATCAGTTCCATGTCTCCACCCAAAGCTGTGCTGAGCTTTTATTGCCACTGTTGCTGTTCCAATGGAAAAAGCAGCTGGGCAGCCTCTCTGCTTCCTTTTTTCACAGTCTATTGAGCTTCTGTCTAATGGGCAAATATAAAACTGGGACCAATGCCTTGGAAATCCCTGTAAGTTCCACTTAGAGGTCGAGTAGTTACAATCCCCTGAAGTGGTCTGTAATTTAACCCCAACAGCTGCTGATTTTCAGCTGGCTTCTCTATTTATCCTTCTCTCAACTTTTTTTTTTCCTCATGGATTCAAGTAATAGCTTTAAATCTTGAGGAGAATTGGCCTTTTGTCATTGCTGCTGGATCTTCCAGCAGGATGAAATCTACTTCAGGGAAAGACGTAGTCACCTCTCAAGAAACTTTTCTGACATTGTTCTCTACAAGAAACTACTTCCATTTGGGTCCGACCTCAGCAAGTTTCAATTATGTAAGTTAAAAGGTTTCCAGCTTGGATCTTTCACTGATTTTGGGGGATGAGAGTGGAAGACAAGACTGGACAAACAAGCAACCCCTAAAGTGGGCTCTTGGCTTTGTCTGTGTTAGGGGACAAAAGGCAGTCTTTTCCTTTGGAAGGGCTACCTTGCTTATCTGTGGACTGGACATTTTCCCCTTTCTTGTTTAGGAGATACTATTGGAATCTTAACATTTGTGTGGGTTTTTTTTCTAAATTAATAATTCTTTGCTGCAAAACACCATGGAGAACATTCTCTAAACACAGCTGGTGTAGGTTTATGTACAGGGTGAGGTGCCTGTGCTGCAGCTCCACCTGCACCAGCTCCTCTGCTGATTCCTGTGTGTGCCACATAGTGGTCAAACTGGCGAGAAATTTATGGATTTAGGACTCTTCCTAAGGGAAAAATACAGCAAGGTTTAGTATTTCCTTCTTAAAGGAACAAAATTAAGTGTTTAACAATGAGGAGTGTTAATGGAGAACTCCCAGGCACCTGACTACATTGTCACCAATCACATTAGGTTGGATCTCAGGGAAAGGTTCTTCCCCCAGAGGGTGGTTGGCACTGAACAGGCTCCCCAGGGCAGTGGGCACAGCCCCAAGGCTGCCAGAGCTGCAGGAGGGTTTGGACAACGCTCTGAGGGACAGGGTGGGATTGTTGGGGTGTCTGTGCAGGGCCAGGAGTTGGACCAGATGGTCCTTGTGTGTCCCTTCCAACTCAGGATATTCTGTGGATCAGTCATAGGTTGATTTGCTGAAGAAGAAATTATGTTTAGTTGTCTGTTCTCCTTGGCTCTAACCAGGTGATTGAGAGCAGGGGAGAGATGTTCACTCAAGATGATTTTTAAGTTATACTAAACTAAAGGCAATTCAACTGGGACACATAAAAGCAGGCACTACTTGTTCCCATGCAAGCAGGTTCATTAAATTAAGGTGTATGGGGCCACCTCAGTTTCTATGTTTTTTTTCTACGTGGTGTTTGCCCTTTCAGTTTGAAGCATTTTAAAATAAACTTACTGTATAAACTCCAAGATATCCAAAGTGTAGGGATTGGTACAGAACTGTAAGCCATGTTCAGAGGGTGGAGTGGGTGCAATCCCTGTAGCACAGCATATTAAATATGGGCTATTTGGCAGCTCTGTGCTGGACTTAAGTCTGCCTTTGCTGAATTCATGTTTATGGATAGGCTTCATGTAGGATGAAGTAGAGCTCCCTGAATGACTTACAAAGGCATCTGTGCTCCTTGCTGTGGGCTGGGCTCTATCTTGAGCTACCAGAACACATGGATTGGCCACGATCCTGATGAATACCTTAAAGTTTAAACAGGCTTTTGCACTTTAAGATGCTTTTCTTAGACAATAATTTTGTAATTAAAATTCTGCCCGTCCTGAAATTTCCATATTTGATTTTACCAAGCGCAAAGCTTGTCGTCCTCATTTGAGATTTGTGGGGTCAAAGTTTTAGCCCTTCCAATGACTCATTTTCAGTGCTGTGCTGTCAGATTAATTTTAAGCATTCAACTGATGAAACCATAGATTAAGGGGTCACAGCAAACAAAAATAAATCAATAGCTTCAATATTCTAGTAGGTTTTCATAACTCCTTGCAGCCTCTTTTTGTACTCCTTGCTGCTTCCTCCTTTCTTCTGAAGGATAACAGATTGTTTCTTATTTTAGTTATTGTTACAGATGGCAATTTAAGGAATGCAGAGTTTGGCCAAAACTGACCATCCTGGAGTTCAGACCGTTCACTAGTGGAGGAAAAGGGTTCGTGGCTGTTCATAAAAGCAGCCTCTCAACTTCTTTGGGGATATTTAAGTAATCACTGAGTGGTGGAACCAAGACATTTGGACTTTTACCTCTTGTTAGTGAACATTTACAGAGCAATTACATTTTTAATACATATTGAGCCTGTGTTTTTATTTTGAAACACAAAAGTAGTCTAAACCACTTGTGTTTTAGCTGGAGGGGGTAGGGAGGAATATATTTTTGTTTCATAACCATGGCAACTCCTATTTTTTTATTACTCCTTAACAGGAAAATTTGCTACTCTTTAACCTCTTTTTAAAAAATTATTGAAACAAAGACTTTGTTTTCTGTCAAAAATGTATTCTGCTTATTAAAACATTGAAGTAGCTCTTTCTTTTTAAAATCGGGTAAAAAGAAAAATTAATATAGAAGATGAAACACTTTAAAGCAGTATCTTTCTCATTTCAATTCAACAGCATTAAATATTTCAATGCTGTGTAACTCCCAGTATATTTATTTTTCATGCTAGAGAAGTGAGGCCTATGCCTTTTTAGAGAATCAGTTGTAAATTTTGGTTCACTTCTAACTTCTGATAAAATCCTGCTTTTTCTTTTTTTTTTCTTTTTTTTTTTTAATTTTTTTTTTACCCCTGAGATACATGTCCCAGATATTAACTGCTCTGTATATACATTTTTCATGTTTAATAGGTGACACTTTATGTAGTGGGTTAACCCTAACATGAAGGTTTTGGAAGGAAAGGAATGCTTCATGCTATTTATTTATCATTATTATTTTTGATGGGGAGAGGGGAATTATTATTTATTAGAAAAATAAATAGATCAAACCCTGTCATATATAAGTGCCAAAACAAGGTTCTTTTACATGTAGGCTCAAGAATGTCGAATTAATAACAAAATATTGAATTAATTACAGTAAGGCTTTTCAAGTAAGATTGAATTTTCATGAAATTTAAAAAGAAGAGGAGCTGGAATGGATGAGGTTAGTTGTAGTCTATATTATTCCCAGGAACCACTTCCAGTGGTGTGTATGAATTGGAAATAACCTGGAGCTCTGTGCTGCTCTGCAGCAGTGTCCTCAGGCTAACAAAGCTGCTCTAAGCCTGCTTTACTGGTGACCTCTCTTCAGGTTGGTCTCAGAGGTTTAATTTTCATCAGCCTTGCCACGTTTTCCTTGAAGAGTGAATCTAAAACCACTGGTCAGGCTTGCACTGCTCCACCTAAGAAATGCAGATGGCACCGTCTTAGGACCTGCTGAAGGAATGGCTGTTCTGAAGAGGGACATTTGCTGTGCCACTGCCACCGTGAGAGGGGGGAGTTTAGATTTTTACCTATGGGTGCCCCCAGAAGAGTCCAGACCCTCCTGGTGTCCCACAGTCTGTCAGCACCTCATGGTGAGACCCTTCAGGGAATGATTCACAAGGTCGGGGGCATTTTGGTCACCCTTTTAGGGGGACTCAGCAGAGCCAGGACCCTTGAGAGGGTCCTGCCAAAGTTTTGTCTGCTGCTGGCAACTGCAAGGACTCCCCTGAACAGCTCAGGAAGCAACCCTCTTTATTGATACAAACTATGACAGGTCAGTCAGGTTCGAAGGTTGTTGGTGAGAGTTTCTAACTGCAGAAATAGGATTTAAACCCTTGGCACACAGGTACTGTAGTCTCAGGACCACAATGTTCCCCCTTTTTTCTGGGATTTGAATGCTGGGTACCACTTTGTTCCCCACTCCATTCTGTTCCTCTGAGCAGATGGTTATCATTGTACTGGGGAGCATCCCCACCTCAGTCTGTCCAGGGAGTTGCAGCTGCTTTTTACCCTAGAATTCTGAATCTCCTCTAAATTTTAACCCTATCCATTATCCCACAGCTACACTACTTTTCTGTGAAGGGAAGAGACAGATGTGGGGTCTAACAGATGGTGTAAGAATGTGTGCCCTGAGAAAAGGAAAAAAACCAACCCACTCTTGTTTAATTGCTTCTCCCCTTCTATCAGACAAGGAGTAGCTGAGACGAGCCAGGGTTAAGGAGTTCACCTTAAATGGGATTCTCCTGCAAGATGTTGTAAGCCACACAACAATTTTGCCTTTTTAAAGCTATAAGAAAATGTATTTTTAAAAATGGATGATTGTGACAGAAACGTTTGGGTTTCGTTCAATTTCCCTTTCACTCTGTGTTAGTCTATGTTAGTTTGAAGTGACTGCTGATGAAAACCTCCTGGAGGAAAGGAGAGATCATCTGCCATGGGAGCAGCTGAGCAGGCACTCTCAAAAAACGGGAGGTTCAAGAGGCTGCAGGTGTGGTGGGAATGATGCCACTGGAGCTGGTGATGCAGGGAGGGAAACCCAGGCAGCCTGGCCAAAAACAGCTCAGGAACTGCAGATGGACCCAGAGGGTCAGGAACAAGCTGCAGCTGAGGAAGTCTTCAAATAAGCAGCACTAAGCCAGGGAGTGGGGACTGACCTGGAGGGGTGCAGGAGGTAAGGAAATATCTGTAATATTAATTTAATAGCTAGAAAAGGGTGAAGTCACAATTGCTTTGATGTTTTATGAAAGTGGTCTTGATGTTTCACTGTCCTTTCTATTGTGTCAGTGGTTTTTGTGTCCAAGTTATTACTTTTAGTTTCTAGGCTCATTTTTGAGAGGTGTCTGGGAGAGAGGTCTTGGGACTGTGAGGTATCAAGGATGGTCACATAAATGTTTATACACCTGTTCAATTTTTGGCACCTGAGAGCAGTAGACTAGAATTTACCCACAGTTTAAGTTAAACTTTGGAGCAGATCCGGCCACATGAAGTTCTGTTGACATATTCCATGAGGAGAGGCTGTGTGATCCATACTTTATATCTGTAATTGGTTGTGTGATGCATTTGCATCATTAGCACTCAAAGAGCCACTCTTGAATATTCTTCCCAAATACCTGTGTTTGAGGCAGGAGGAGGGAGGAGAACTATTTGTTTTCAAAACCTCTGAGGTTCTTGAAGTGCAAAATGTTTTCTTCGGGTCAATTGATTATTGACATCAGATATTTCTGTTTCTCACATGGTGAACTGAAACAAGGCCTGCTTGGTGAGAACAAAGGCTCTTTATTACAGTGGATTATTAGGCTTGCAAACCTAATTATCCCCTTTGGGACTCAGCACAGGCCTAATATAGCTTGGATTAGGGAGGCAGGTTCTTACTTTCAACTTTGTTCAATAGATTTCTGACAAGCCTAGTCTTATAGGTGATTAAATTTCAGTACAATGATCAGAGACTTTTCTGCAAAGCAATCCCTGGAATTTTTGGAGGTCGGAACAACTCCTTTCTTTCACTTTGAGGTTTTGTTGGGTTTTTTTTCCTGCTTTTATTTTTATTCAGAGGAAAAAAAGCAGGTTTTTCTTTTCAAGTAGAGTTGTCCTTCAGGTGTGACGTATGAGAAGCGATTGATGGGTAATTTCAAACTGGATAAGGTTATGTTTGCAGAACAAAATTGTCATAAATAAGTGGTAACTCTGGTTAGTGCCATATCTAGAATTAGCCTGGTGAGCTGCTGAATGTCTGCTGAGTGTCTGCCCAAGGCTGTCAGGGAAGGTGTAACAGGTTGTAGGGAGGCTCTGGAGCTTCAGTGATAAAGTCACTTCATCCAGCTTGAGGTGTTTGCATTGTTACTGAAGCTTCTAAAGGATGACAGTGCACTTAATTTCCCAGAAGAGAACAATAAAAGGGGAATTTTATTGAAATCTAAATCCTAAGCCTCAAAAACTTACTTCTGGAGTAATACCAGTCTAAACACAAGTCCTTTTTCCAGGCTCTACTTACTACTAAATGCATATTTTATAGCCCTATCTAAATGTCCATCTCTTTTAATATATTCTGCACTTATGTTCCTCATTCTTGTAATGAAGTTAGGAATGTTTGCAAATAATCCTGCAAACACTAATGCTAGAAAACTTGTAAGGGATTTGTCTTGCAGAATTGCAAGATGCTTAATCATGAGCATCCTTGTACAGAAGCTTTTCTTGTGGGCTTTCTTAGGGAGATTTTCTTGTATCCTTTTGTCCCTTAAGAAGGGTTTTAATAATCTGTCAGCCTATCCTATTTTCTGTGAAATGTAAATTACTGTCATTAATGAGACAGCCATCTCAAAAAGAAAAGGAAAGAAACTTTCCTGTAGATTAAGAACTGATTGGGAGGAAGAGGTGAGTGAGGTGTTTGGATTTTTTTAAGCCTTCTTTCTGCATGAGGCTAGGCTAAAATATTTCCCCCTAAATTTGTGATGTTCTCAATGAGCTACATGTTTTCTACACAGAAAGATAAATGAAGCTCCACAGCCCTACAAACAGCTATTAGACAGACAGTCACAATTTTGTTGCCTGTAAATAAATCATCCAGGTAATAATTTAGTGAACAGTAAGAATGCACTGTACATCAAACTGATTTTAAAAAAATTAAACCAATTGAAATGTCATACATTAATAAGATCATTTTTACTGTAGTTTGGCACTGTCAAGCATCTAATGACTAGTACAGTAATTCTGAAAGTTATAAATATGTAGTCTGGACAAAATTATTGGCAGTCAAGTGTATTATGTTCTATATTGGATTGTATATTGACAAATCTGTGCTGGTAGGGAAAGAAACACCCTACGAGAACAACCTGGAGTTCTTCCTCCACTGTTCTTGGTATCTTATCAGTGGGATGGATTATTGGCAGGGTGGGCTTGTCAGAAGGGAATGACTTGGGAAAGGGTTTTGTGCACAACTGGAAGTAAAGGCTGTTGGATCCTTCAGAGTTATCTGCCTTCTGAAGAAAAGCCAAACATACAAACAATGCAAAAACCCCAACCAAGATCATTTTACTCCTGTGAAAAATCCTGGGTGACTTCTTGTGTGCATCCTCAATCCCTGTTTGGTGTTCATCCACATCAGAATTCTTGAGAATCCTTATCTTTCCACTGCAGCTTCATGTAACTCATCTGGAGGGCAAAAGTATCGCCCACATTCAGGCATCTGAGGTGGTTTAACTCTCCCATGTGTTACACCTCCTTCTAACCCAGTCCTGGTTCTTTTTCCAGCTTCAGCTATTGTAAATTGATACAGAAAACCAGAATTTGCTTAGTTTTAGATATTTTACAATGTTACAGTGGAAGGAAATGAAAGAGAGTTCTAATGGGATGGGGGAGGACCCTTTTGTGTGGTCCACGCTTCCTTCACTGCCTGGGGTTATTTCTGTGTGGTGGTTTTCTAGTTTGTCAGTTTGTACTAATATTTTTGTTATTTCATATAAGAATCATAGTTGTAAACCTGTCTCTTGATCTCTCTGAATCCCTCCACAATTTACCTCTCTGTAGAGGTAAAATGCAGCAGGTCACTTCCTTGTGTGATGTTAAATAACTAATGATTTCTCCTCTGGCATTTCTGAAAGTACTATGCCCTTGTCTCTGTTGATAGGGAAAAGAAAATCCTGTTGAAATAAGAAAAATAAAAACCCAAACATCAAAATCTATCTGAACTTTTGAAATGCTTACTTCTTGGAATCTTCACAGCTTAGTTAATGTTAGTCCCTTCCTTAGAAGACCTTAGTAGTGTAGAATGGTGGCACCTTTAGCAGAATTCAGTTGTTGTACTGCAAAAGAGTCTATTTTATGGGTTCTTCTGTGAAATTAAGATTTGTCTGGAAGAATTTCATGTTTCTGGGCCCGTTTTTGTAGGGTGCACAGCGATATTTAAAGTGATATGTAACAATTCCCATGTCAGCCTTTCTGAAGATTGGACCCTTTTGTAAAACACGAGTAAATTACTACCAATAAGATTGTTAATTTAAGACTGATAGCTGAGGTTACAAATGAGGACAGAGATCTTAAATTCACAGTTTACTCAGATCCACACCTGTAAACAAGAGAAACTTTTCAGCATTACTGCTTTAGAACGTCCATGAAACTTGGATTAAGATTAGGGCTCAGGAGTTTTAGTCTAGGAAAGATTTTGTGTCACATGCACGGCCATTTATTGTGCATTTAGTGGGTTTATATTCTGCAGGAACATAAGTACTAATTAAAAAACTTTTTGTTTTTAAAACAAATAGTTCATTAAAACATATTTGTTGCCTAGTCTGTCATTAGCTTTCTGTTACTAAGGCAACTGACTTTTTCCTGAAGGGCAAAAAATTGATTACCAAGGCTATCTGAGGTGTTTAAAAAAAAAAAAAAATCTTGACTATAGACTTTACAGGTTGTCTTGATTTACTCCCTTGGGAATTTTTAAGCAAGCACTAGCAAAAGAAAGAGAATCCGCTAGTTTTTTAAAACATTGTATAAAATAACTTCAGCTACAGCAAGACTCTCTTATACTGTGAGAGTTTAAGATGACAATTGAGTAAATGATAGCATGAAATCAAAGCAGAAAGTAGTATTTTGATAATGTTTTGGTAATTATTGCCTTGGACATGGGGTTAAATTTTTATTTTAAAATGTTTTGAATAAGAGGGTCATCCTATTGTTGTGTGCCATGTTGCATTGACAGTACCGTTAGACAACTTGTCTTTTTATATATTTAAAATTTCAAAATTTAACATAATTTTATTCGTATGCATCCAAACAATCCACTTCTCCCATGCTGGGAGAGCTTGGCAGAGTATCTTATAGCAACAGCCCTTGGAAAATCCCCATTCAGCCATTCTCTGTGACTTGAATCAGACTTTTTACTGGAAGCAGAAAGAAAATTATATAGAGCAAGAGAGCAACTTAAGCTTCCACAGTATTTATTAGATGGTTTGAGTTCTGAATACCTTTTTTTCAATACCAGTTTCCTATTATACTTTTTAGGCTCCAAGAACACTTGAAGAAAAGAAAGAAAAAGGCTGGTGGGGGAAACATTGACATATAAAATATTTGTAGCCCTGTTATGAATACAGGTGGATGTTTTGGAAGCAGCATTCAGAATTTTTCTTTGCCTCCACTCTTAGATGGAAGTTAAAGGGAGTCCAACAGTGAAATTACTGTGCTAGTCTTTTGAAGTATGTTTGGTTTCCTGTGTTGCTTTGGAAAGTTGATTTCTGCAGCCTTTTTGTGACTTATCATAGAGGTTTATTTTATTAAAAAGAAAAGATGAGAACAGGTTAAAACTTGCCACAGTTTGGGCAGACTTAGGTCTGTTTCAGGCCTGTCTCTTGTTGAGTTGCAAGCATCTGATGTGGTTTAGCAGTGTAAAAACTTCTGTGGTGATTCTTTGGGAGTTTGAGCCTTGGTTTTTTAGTTTTTAGATCCAGTCCTATATGAAAAACCTATTAAACTGAGTGAAGATGTCTCAGGTGAGCACTGTGAGAAACAATTGTTTCATATATTTTCATATATCATCAGAATATTGTAAAGTGCTGCCCAAGTATATTAAATCCAGGTGTCCAACAAGAAGTTGGGATAACTGGCCCCAGCTGCCCCAATATGGAATATTCCACACCATACACTTGCTTATATGCATAGTTCAAGATCCTAGATATGATAAATAAGGCAGGCATTGTGTTTGTGGCTCACTCACACTTTTAAAAAGAACAGGTACCATAAATATACATATATATATATACACATACTAAATATGTACAAATATATTCAATGGTCAATAAAGTCCCAACCATTGTTTTGGTTTTCAAATCTGAGAACATCAAATTAAGAGGTAAATTACCTCAGTCTTCAGCAATTACCAGCATTAGATGTTGTCTTAAGTCTGAGGTGAGAATAGAGCTGATAGTTTCAGTATGAATCCCTTGTAATAGAGTTGAGGAAACCAAAACATTTTTAAAAACCAAACTAAAATACACAGCAAATGATTATTTCTCTGCTATGGCTGTGGAAAGACCATGCAGCATGTGCTCCTCAGGTATCTTATTTCAGCTGAGTATTTCACTTGTGACTGGGGGAAAGGCAGCCAAATTACTACAGATTTCAGGGATATTAGCGAGAAAATCTCCCTATTTCTGTCCGAGATGAAGAAAAATACAAAGTATTTTGCCTTCCACTTACTGGTGAGTGAAATTGCAAGTTGATTCTCTCAGAGAAGGGACATTTTCAAACACATTTTGAAGACCTGTATAGGATGGCACGTTGCTATTGGGGAGATAGTCTGAGGAAGCAGAAGGAGAGCAAGGCTTGTAATAACTTTTATTGGACCAGGTGTTAGAGTTGGTAAAGGCAGATGAGTTTTAAAGCACATAAGCCCTTCTCACAGTCTGAAATAGAAATAAGGGGTTTCAAAGCTAAATGCAAGTGGAGAGATATTTCTGGGTTTGCCTTGGCTTTAGAGAAAATTCTTCCTAGGCAGGATCCCTGGTGGATGGCAGCCTTGATACTCAAGGGCACAGCAAGAGTCTTGACTCCAGAGCTTGTCGCAGTTGCACTTGTTTTGTTGAAAAACACAGAACAGGTTTAATTTTGGTTTTGATGTAGAGCAAGAAAAGTATGTGCAAGGATGTTTTCATGCTCTTCCAGTTAATAATTATGTTATGCTATTTTTCCTCTGAGCATTTGTATAATTCAGACTAAAATAATATGCATTGTATCTGCTCCTGTAAAATTGTTTAATGTTTAGAATTCATCTTGGGTTTTTGTTACTGTTTTTTTGTGTTTGAGATCAGAATGAATGCATTCCTACTGTGGAAAGATTTGTTGTTTTTTTTTTTAAATATAAATCTATTTGGTGAAGTATGTTTCAAATCAGCTCTTAATCATTATTTCATGTTTCTTAATCTATCAATTTATTGCTGTTTAAGTAATGACATGACTTAAAATTCTTTTTTACTTATAAAATAAAGTACTCAGTTGTTTAGACACAGGCTGTTTCCTCTGAAATGCAATGGTAGTGAAAATTGCCATAAATGTAGGGCTATAAGGGAAAATAAAAACTCCAAAACAGTGATTTGCTTGCTAAGTTCACAGCAAAGAGGAAGGTCTGGCCCTGCTGTGTGTCAGGTTGTCATTGTGTTGAACATGCTGTGAGATCAGACTCATGCTTGGCCAGTGTTTTAATCATGGTTTAAGAGAAGGTTGAGAACACTTCCTTCAGTATTTCATCCAAGCATTGCAGTATTTGTCTTTGCTGTGCTGTGGATCACTTGAAAATGTTGCACTTTGTCCGTGCATAGAGTTGTGTTGATGTCAGTTGGGTCTCCTGTGGTGAGCCATGCAGATTTGGGACTGGATTTAGGACAGGTATCTGGCTCAGATTTGAACAGTCTGGCTGTGACCTAAGTCCTCTGTCTCCTGCTAAAGCTCTCTGCTGTTTGTCTTGGGAATCCAGTCAGCTGGAACAGCAGCCTGACTTCGAGTGTATCTGATTGCCTGTCGACAGGTGAAGATGTGGAGACTTCAGGCAAGATGTTCAGCAGTGCCTTTGGATGGATCTGCTTTTTTACATCACCTGAGATTTTCTATGTTCTTTTCAGTGAAGAGAAATTCTCAAAAATCACTAGTGTGGCAGCTGAAGTCTTGATTCTGGGATTTTATTATTTAGGTTGATATCTGTTCCCACTTAGGAAATAATTTTCTACTCGTTCAATTTAATATATGTTTCCATCTAGATAGACTGGTATGAGTCTTGCTAGTTTTTAACCTTTGTGGTTATTTGGTCATTTTTCCAGAGGTGTTCAACAGCTCAGACTATTCAGCTTCTGTTGGAGACACTTTATGCCCAGTTAGAGACTCTTTGTGTCTTTGAAAACTGCTTGGCTGCTTCCTCTTTTAGCTGCATGTAAAACACTCCACAGATGATGTACTGCCTCATTTCAGCTCTTGTGAGCCAGACTGGAACTCACCTGCTTAAAAGGTGGCCCCCTCTTAGGATGTTAGCAATATTTTCTAAATAATTGCAGTTGTTAAAGTGTGAGTACAATGCAATTAAGTAGAAATGTCACTTTATGGCATAGAATTTAACACACAGGCAGAGCTTGCTTTCTGAAAGGAGCAGAGAGCATGAAATGCAGAGCTATTTAATTCAGGAGGAAAGGTTTACAGCCCTCCCATTTTGAAATACAGAACAAAACTGTGTTATTGGAATGGTAATACACAATACTTCTTAAAGCCAGAGGTGCTTAACCTTCTTTAAATATTCTTCAGAAGCAATCAGATGGCAAACACACATTTTCACAAAAGCAGTTTCTTCCACTAAGCAAGCAGGCTTTATAAAGCTGCTAAGCCTTATAAAATCTGTTATTACTTGTGTCCTTTATACTCTAGATGTTTTAGCTTTTAAAGTGATATTATCAGTTTAATTAAAAACTTATCAAAGTCTACCTCTCACGCAGAAGCAATTCAGAAACTCCAAACACAAACATCTTACCGTGTAAATTAGATGCTGGAATCATATCAGACTTCAGGTATGCTAATTATTAAAAAAAAAAAAAAAGAAATCCCCCATGCATTGAATGAACTAGATAACCAGAGTACCTTGTTATTAGAGCTCAAAAGTGGCTTTGACCTCTGAGGGAGTGGAAGCAGGGTAATCCCTTTGGTGCAAGTGAGCTTTGATTTTTGGACTTAAATATGTCTGGTGACCTAAGTCTATTTCACAGAAGGTGTTATTAATTATGACATGACAGAAAAGCCATTGAGAGAAGTATTATACAGAAGTATTCATCATCTGTTAGAAGGCTTTGGATCTGGTTTTCTGTAAGGATCAGGTTTTCCTGAGCTCCTGTAAATGCATCTCGTGAAAGAACATACTTTTTCTCTGAGGATTGTCCACCTGGTTAGATTAAGCACCATAAATAAGAGGTTGTTTTTGTTGGTTTTTTTTTTCCATGAAATATAATGAATGAAGACTAAGATCTTCTTGTATCTATACTACTTATGTTCCTTTAGTAAGAAACTCAGTTATGACTGAACTTTAAATGAAAATTACAATTCTTACTGTGAGTTTTAGTTTCTTTGAAGAGCTTGTGCTGCTTGGATATGGGCTGTAGTAATGTTGTGGCTTAGAAAGCTGTACCTTTCAGATAAGATTGTCACTGTTACGTGATGCTGCCAGGTCTCAGTGGATGCTGGGGCGGAAAGTGCACCTTTATTGTGAATTCTGGCATTCCAAACTGGATGGCAAGCCTTCAGCAAGTGCCTGGGAGTGTCTTTTAGGGTTCTTATGCACCAGGTAGAATTTTGCTGTGTGCTGAAATGGAGTGGGTAAAAACCTTCTGTCTGTAACTCGCTGTACATGAAAATCAGTTTTCAAACTTCACACCTTTAAGTAGGTTATCAGTAATGGGTTAACGGACATACATGTTTATTTCTAGAAATATATTTTTAATAGACTAAAGTTGTCTCAAGTCTTGCTTCAGTTCTTCTACACAAGAGTCCTTATCATTGTTATTCATTGTGACAAATTAGCTAGACAGTCTCATCAGGTACATATTAAGATCTCTTTCCCTCTTTCTTACATGGCTTCAAAGTTTAGAATAAATGGGGCTAATATATGATTTAATAGTTAAAATTCACTCCTCTATGGTTTTTTTTTTTTTAGTTTCAACTGGAGTATTTGTTAAAAACACAGTGTAAATAATATGTATATTTTAGTGTTTAGATATGTTTATGTATCTTTAGATACATACTGTCAGCATGTATATGTTGTTCAGAGACAATCCTTATATTGGTGTAAGTTTCCATAAGTTCAGTAACTCGTATGGAATAATACATTTACCCCAGCTGCAGTTGTCTCTGTTTTGTTTTGTTTTGTTTTTCACTTGTGTGTGGGTTTTCTTAATAGGATTTCTAGGGGAAGCTGGTGGGTGAAACTGTAGCCTTGATGGGTCTAATTTAAGTATGGAGTGTCTAGAAATCTAAACACAGGATGTATGGAATCACTGATCTCTTTTAAATGTTGAATTATTGTGGAAGATTATGGATATTGTTTTTTTTTCTTCTGACATTCAAAGATTATTGATTTCTCAGCACCCACCTATAAACAATTATATTAGCAGTTGGAAACAAAGTAGTGGGTTCCTGTAGTGTTAATGCAGTAATGGATATTGTATGTTATACATCTCTTTGCCTTCAATATATTTCAATTTTTGCTGCATTAGAGTACCTCCAATCCCAGAGTAGACTGAAGGTTTGCTGCTGTGATTTTGAGTTGCGTTGGTTTTAGTACAGTGAGGGAAATTTGTAGTGGCTTTTTTGTTGTTGTTGTTTGGTAGGGGGTTTTTTGTGTTGTGGTTTGGGTTTTTTTTTCCTTTGAAGTGTAACAAATTACTAATTCACTTTCAAAATAATCTTCTGTATTTGGGCAAATCCTATATAACTTTCTGATTAAATATTTCTGTTAATACCAATTTTAGATAAGCAGCTTGGACTGAGCACATCCAAAATCCTCTGGGGTCCACAGTTTCTGCTGGAGATGTGTTGTGAACCCAGAAATATGTTGTTTCCCAGTTTAACTGTCTGGGTTTCAGCTCTTTAACCAAACAAGCTGAGTGGAGCTGAATTTTTTGGAGGTTTGAAGTCTGTAGGTAAGAGCTAGCACAGCTCAGACTTCACAGCAAACTGAGAGGGCAGAAGGAGACTGTTCTCAGAGAATGGGTTGTCAAAGCACAGATTTCCATGGTATAAAAAAAGCAATACTGGCTACATGACAATTAGGATGGAATAATTTTGTCTGAGAGCTAAGATAGAACTGGTTTTCTTCTGTCATTCTTAGGTAATCCTGAGAATTCAGAGGAAAACCATCGATACCAGTGGTGCAGCAATGCCTCTAAAACTATAATTTTTTTTAACATGTGCATTCTCAATATTTTCCACCATCCAGTCCCCTTGCCAACCTAATTATACACTTTCACAAGGTGCATTATTTTGAACAATTTTGTTACTACTGTTGGAAATCCAGACACTTTCGGATTGATAACACAGGATTGTCCCCAGCTGGTATCCTCCCATTGTTTTGTTGCTCTTAAAACAAGCTTTCTTTTGCTATATATTGTTTTTAAATAAGCATGTAGTATTCTCTCGAGTTGAATGGATGGTGGAGGAAGAAGGAAGGATTTTCCTAATGGTTCAACAAGAGCACTTAGTAAATAATTTATCATCATCAAGTGCCAGCTTTATCTGAAACCTGACAGGTCTTTCTCTTACGATGCAGTGGTGTCTGTGATGACCTGCTGTACACCCCGTCCGTCAGTGTTTTAAATCCATTCTGGTGTTACCCAGGCACAGTTACACTAATCCACTCCTTTTTATACTTTATAAAACATCTGCTGGTGGTCATGAAGTATATGTTAGTAAATGGAAGAGTAAGTGTTCTAAGGCTCATTAATGTTTTAAATACAGAAATACAACTTTCATATTCAAATGTGTAGCAGACACCTTGTTTTATGAGAACTGTAAGAAAGTGATTTTGCTTATTGATTGACATTATCAAGCAGCCAGGCAGACACTCTAGCAGGTGGAATCACCTTTTTGTGTTGATGTCTGCCAGAAGTTAACAGCAAATGTGATGTCCTTTCTGCCAGTGAGAGCTAATGTGAACCAAGGTAATGGGTTTTAAAAATGCTGCAAACCTTAATGGTGTGAGATCAATATTCCTGCTACTATGGGTAAAATGCTACTGCATATATTATTGAGACCTTCTTCAAAATTGAATTACTTGAAGCACTTTTGGACTGTTAGAGGATTCAGTATTTATCTTCACAATAAAATACTAATGGACTTGTATTTGGGGAAATAATATTATTTTTCTCCTTGCTCAGAACTATGAAAACTTATTTTAGGAATGTAGAGATGAACGCAACAATGACCCACAAATCTTTGGTTTCATTGCTACTAGGTAATGTTAAATTAGCTGATATAGGAGCTAGACAATTTTCCAAGGATTACATATATGCCTGTGTGTATCTTTGTCTGATGGAGAGAGAATGAGCAAGATAATCCTGTTTTGTTCTATTAACAGTATGTTCATAACCTCGATACCAAGGGTACATGTCCCCAGTGAGGCCTCAGAAACACTGTAGGATATTTTGCAAGCCCCATTGTTTGAATATTAATGTGTGTGTGTGACTCTGAGGTTACATGTGTTAAGTGCAAAGCACACAACAGCTCCTCACAGTGAACCTTTTTTTTTTTTTATTTCTTATCTCAAGATTGTTCTCACATTCTGCAAATTATCCTGTCAAATTTTAACCTGGCTCATAGAATCAACTATCATTGAACCCTTTGTTTGGAGCTGGGGTTCAGACACGTGGTAGGAGAAGAGTTTTTTGCCTTCCTGATTGCTTCCCCACAGCATCCAGGAGAAGCCATTAAAGTAAAAAAATGAATTTTTTTACTAGTTAAAAAAATTAGGTTGCCTCAAATGCTTTAACTGGAAACAAAAAGAACTGGCTTCAACTCAGGTTGAGCTGAGTTCCCCCTGAAAGGCATTACAAATATGTAAGTATTACTTGCAATTAAAAACCTATTTTTTGTTTGGTTTTGTTGTTGTTGTTTTGGGGTTTTTTTGTTTGTTTGTTTGTCTTGTTTTAAAACAATTACATTTACAATGAAATGTATTATTCAGTATCCTTGCTGTGTCTTTTCTCTTAGAGCATACGGTGTTCTCAACAAGCTTGGCAATAAATTACAAGAGGAGCTGTGTGTCAGGATTGCAGCTTTATTGCCTGCTTTCCTGTCCTGTCACTTTGACCTTCTCTGAACAGTGTATGGTTGTTTTCTCTGTGGTGTGTGAGAGATTCAGCTCTAGCACGCTCAGACTAACACATGGAAAATGAAAGACTCTGGCATAAGCACCCAGTCTAGTCTCTACTCCAGGACAGATGGGCAAAATCATAATTCCCTAGAGATTTAGCTCTGTGGCTGGATCTCCTGTGGCAGTGAATAAATCTGGTGTTCCATAACACTGGCACAGTCCAACATGAACAAGTGTCACTGCAGTTCTCAATCCCCCTCAGAAGTTTTCCAACACTTTATTGCAGGGGTGTGTCCAAATACATGACCAAACACGTGTTTGACATGGAATGGCAGGGGCAGAAATAAGGCCTGAGAAAAAATAATGATTAAATATTGTCCTAAGTTGAGAAGCAGGTGAAGTTCATCCTCCTCAAGCCCATGTTTGGCAGAAATCTCCCAGATCATCTGCCAGCTATTTTTTTTATTTTATTTTTCTATGCTTCTCCCTTCAATGCCAGTTGGAAAACATAAAAACTCATTTTCTCAAGAGAAAAGGAAATAAATTTTCTTAGGTTTGTGTATAGGCATTCACCCACATACATATGTGTGTGTGTATATGTGTATATATTTAAACTTGTGTGCAAATCTGTATATATTAACAGTTCTTTATCTGTGTATCACATGGCAGCAATGAGAAAATTTTTATTAAAAATAAGAGACACAAAGAAATGTAAAAAAAAGAATGCAGACTTGGGACACTGAGGTACAGCATGCAAAATAAGACACTTTTATTTTTATTTTTTTAATTCTCGTGGCTATGTCTATGTGCATAAAGTGTCTTCTAAATTATTTGCTAGTTTAAAACAAGATTGTTACAACCTAATTCATAAATAAGTTAGTTCCTGGAGTATTCAGACAGGAGAAGAGATGAGTCATGCTGGAAAATCATGAATTTAATCCAGTTATCCCTGTTTGGCTTTTCTCTAAACACATGTGCTTGTAAATGTATAAAAATGCAGTCAATATTGAAGTATAATGCGTACCTGTGTTTTATTGCTAATAAGTTTAAACCATTGTACTGCAGCAGGAACTCATTGTTCAATGTTCAAGGGGAATGGGCTTTACAGTGATCTTTATTTACTTTCTTTAAAAATTATTACTCTTTTTACCATGGAGCAGTAAGAATGTGAAACCCCAAATCATTGTTGAAGCCCAAAACATTGTCAACATTTCTTTAGATGCAGGACCCTCTGTTCTCCAGTGGAGAATCAGAAGTCATAAAGAACATTCCTACCTTGCATGTAGCCACCTTCCTGCAAAATCAGTCTTTTTTTTTTTTTTTTTAAGAGAAGGTGAGGAACTTGAAATAAAAATGAGCTTCCAGAAAGTACCACTCATCTGATGGGCATGGGAATACATTTGTAATTGTAATGAGTCTAAATCTATGGCTTAAGCCTGGGAGGTATATGGTACAGGTTCTGATAAAGAGGACTGAAGATTGACTGCAGGATTGGTGATGCTGTGATGTAAATGGAATGTAAATGCACTTTATGAATTAAAAAATATTTTGGGGTGTCATTGGCAAGTATATCCAAGTAGGTTCCTCTGGAGTTGCATCCAAGCAGGTTTGACCAGCTGTGTCTCTGTTGGTAACAAGCATTGGTAACCTGGATTACAGTGCAGAAAATGTTGAAACTATGTCTTCAGTTTACATCTTGTAGGATGGCTGCTTTTCATATTTTGAGTGTAAAAAGCAGGGGGACACATCAGTGTGATAATTCATTGTCCTCTTCACAGCTCTAACTTGGCTCCTTGTAGCTCGGATGAGTAAGAGCAGTGAATCTTCCCACCTAAGAACCAGTTTCCCTGCCCTTCAAACTGCATTTGCTTCAAGCTGCTGGCAGTCTGCAAGGTTCTGTAGGGAGGTGAGGCTAAAAGTTCTGAACAATGCAGTGTATTCACCAGTCTGGCTGTGCTTCCAGCAACTATTGTTCTATGTGCACTCACACACAGAAGAGCACTGCACTGCTTTCATGTTCACTTCATTCAAATTTACCCCAAATATTATGGTGTTCTCTGCTATCAGAGTGAGAATCACACGTAGAGACAAGCTGGTCCCAGCACAGGAAGGACGTGGAGCCATTGGAGCGAGTCCAGAGAGGTCACCAAGAGCATCAGAGAGATGGTGCATTATTTACAGGGGCCTGGAGTGACAGGGCAAGGGAGAATGGTTGCAGACTCTCAGAGAGTAGGGTTAGATGGGATATTGGGAAGAAATTCACCCTGGCACAGGTTGCCCAGAGAAGCTGTGGCTGCCCCATCCCTGGAAGTGTCCAAGGCCAGGTTGGATGGGACTTGGAGCAACCTGGGCTAGTGGAAGGTGTCCCTGCCCATGGCAGGGGGTGGAATGGGATGATCTTTGAGGTCTCTTTCCATCTTTCTTGTGAACTCACTTCAGGCACTGCAAGGCCACAGTCAGGTCACCCCAAAGCTTCTCTTCTCCAGGCTGAACAATCCCAACTCTCCCAGCCTTTCCTCCCAGCAGAGCTGCTCCATCCCTCTGATCATCCTGGTGCCTCCTCTGGACTCTCTCCAGAAGTTCCATGTCCTTGCTGTGCTGTTCCCCAGGGCTGGAGCAGCTCTGCAGGGGGGTCTCCCCTGAGGGGCAGAGGGACAGAATACCTTTGAAGTGGTCCTGAAGAACAAGATGTGATGGAAGAGTGCAGGCAGTGATGGACTGTGGGTTTGCATCATTTGGAATTGGGCAATCACTGTTTGCCTGGTGCCTGGAGCTGTCCTGAGGTTAAAGCATAAAAACCTTAAGGCACCTTAAGGCACCTGAAAAACATGGTGCCAGGTTATTTCTGGAAAACTGCAGCATGAGGTTGTGCCATTCCAGGGGAACTGAATGTGACATTCTGAAACCTGAACTGATCAAGTGTATCTTTCAATATAGCAATTTCATCATAGTTTTTAATAATGCTGCTCTTGAGGAATTTTCACTACTCTTTTGTGTTGACTTTAGTCTACCTGGTTTCGAGTTCTTGCTCTGCTTCTTTTGGCTGTAGAACTACTTACAAATGAAAAAACTGCACTCTGCTAAAAGTTTTTCAATGAAATGTGTGGGTTGCAGTTTGTTTTTCTTTGACTTTTTTTTTTTTTTTGTAAAGTTAACCCTCTATTTAACAAGCATTTGTTCACTTGTCTATTTTTCTTTTTTTGAAGATAGATGCTTTTGTTCTTCTTTTTTCTTTTAACATCTACACTTTAAACACACCTTGATATGAGCGTGTGAATAATAGAAAATGTTTCACACATCTGGTGGCACTTTATCTGCGGAAAGGTATTTAGTTTTACTTGAATTTCTAACCCTGCAACAAAGGCAGACAGTGTTTGCTTTTGTTGCAAGTCTGTTTAAGTTGTAAATTCCTGAATCCTGAAAATTACTACTGTTGCCTTGGTTTTGTGTAGCCACACTTTCTTTCTGGAAGTGCTTTCCTGTGAGTGGGCTGTAAAGGCATTTTTGTGCCAGGGTCACTGGCTGATGACAGACTTACACTTAGTTTTTCCATACACTTAGAGATACTTTGTGTATAGTTAAAACTTTCAGAATCTGGGGTTTAATTCTGGCAAATAGGTGTGACCAAAATATTCTTTTACTACAAAGGATAGAACTGCTTTCAGTTCGCTCTCTGTGCTGATCTCACTGCAGCAGGGTCCTGTCTCCTTGTGTTGTTTTGGGAGAGAATTGACATTGTGTGAGTGAGTCCTACAGAAAAGACACTTGTGTGGTTACAAAGTGGTTACAAAGCCCTAACTACTACTTAGTTGAGAGAGAGAGAGAGCAGCATTTGTGTCAGGAATCTGAGGGTTTTATTTGTCGTCCTGAGTGCTGTCTTTGGTTGCTCTAGGCACGAGTAGCTGGGCTGCAGGGAAGGTTCTTGTCTAATTCCAAGATAATAGTTGTAAATCACGTGCTATTGCTTAGAATTAGATTCAGCTCCCTCACAGGACAGTGGGCAGCCATGGATTCTCTGAGAGCGGACTTCATCCCTGTCTGTCAGTGGGCTGCAGGGAGGGGGCAGAGGATGGACCAGGCTCTGCTGGGGGAACCCAGCAATGGCACAGGAGGAACGGGCAGGAACTGATGCCCAGGAAGCTCCAGCTGGACAGGAGGAAGAACTTCTTGGCTGGGCAATGGCAGCACTGAACAGGCTGCCCAGGGAGGGTGTGGAGTCTCCCTTACCAGAAATATTCCAGAACTCTCTGGACACAATCCTGTGCCATGTGCTCTGGGATGGCCCTGCTGCAGCAGGGAGGTAGGAGCAGATGAGCCTTCCAGCCTGACCCATCCTGGGATTCTGTGAAGGAAAGTTCTCACTGAACCTGTGGCTCTGATGTTTGTGAACAGTGTTGCTTATTTGCAGCTGGGATCCAAACTATGGGCAAAAGTTGCCTTACTCCTTTGCAGAGGGAAATCTCTGGCACTGCAGCCAGACTTTTTCTGAAGTTGATGTAACCTTGGTGACTCTCAGAGCCTGAAACTGCACCCAGTGCCAAAAGCTACGTTTAAGTTTAGTTTGAAACGTATTTGGGAGAATTGCTTTTTGGCTTTTTCATAAGTGTTTCACGGCTCTAAACCGGTGAGATAACTGTGCTAACCTAGGAAAAAAATGGATGGAGCTCTGTGTAAACAGGAGGTGGGAGGCAGCTGATTTCACCTTCACTGGATGAGTTATAAATTTTGCAGCAGTTGACACAGAGCAATTCTGCTGTAACTTATTGCTCTCCAGGCATCTTAGGAAGGTGTTCAGGATCTGATTATTCAAAAAATTGCTTGTTACCTGCATAACACGTGGGTTTTAGTCTCTGAATTTTATGTGCAATGCCTAATAAAATGCAACAGTGATTTTGAAAATATACTTTATATTTACTTCAGAAGTTACATTACAATGATCTTTATTTCAGCCATATAAACTAGATATGTATTCTGTGTGTGCAATACCAATATTTGGACTTTCCTAGGGACATCATTATTTGTTTAACTGTGGAATCAAAAACTGCAATGCTCAAGAAACCATAGGGTCAGTGAAACTCATTGGGGTAAATACAAGGCAACTAATTAGTGCGTACTGCTGAATTCATGCAGTGAATTGTTTCAGTGAAGTTTCTTATGATATGTGCAAAAATAAGATTCTCTTCTGCAACAGGAGTTTTGGAACTTATATCCAAAAATTATTACTTGCTATTAAATACTTTTATGCAGATAACTTGAAAGTATAGAATTCATAACAATAAAATGCTGTTCAGGTTTTAATGAAGCGAAGGACCTGATCCTTAGAGGCTTTTGTACACAGAGTACCCTTAAATTTCTTTGCAAGTATGAAGTCTTTAGAGTTTGATGGAACTCAGTATATGAAATGGTAATTATGGGTATCACATTGTTCAGAGGAGTACTTTTGAGTGCTGCTACTCACCTGAGTCCATTGGGACTTACATATCAGGTACTTTTCAAGATACACAGTTGAATTCTTGAGGCCCTGATGTACAGGTTTTATTTATATCTGTACCTGAAGAGTTATATCAGAGAAATATAAACAGTCTGAACCTCCAGGCTACTTCATTTCAGCCCCATAATTCCCTTCCTGTTATAAAATCCTTCAACTGGTGTAACAGGGCAGCTTAAAGCAAGTTTTTACTTTACTTAAAACAGCAATCCTTGATATTAGGCAACCTGGTAAGTGAATAGAGTATCTCTGGAAATTAAACTATTACCCTTAATATTTCAAATAAGAAAGGGAAAAAAGGAAAGAAAAAGAATAAGAAAAAACAAACAAACAAACACCAAAGCCCATGTAAGAGTACTATAGCAGCAGTATTAGTCATCAAGTATGTTCCTGGTTTATTCTAATTATGTGGCTGTCTTGGCTTAATGTTGGCAACTATATATCAACAATTCACTAAATAATTTGGGTTTTTAGCAGCAGTTGGATAGAGGTTGATGCTGGTTTCTGTGTTATTAGTAGTAATAATCAGCATTGTATCCCTTGGCCTTTATCCAACAATATTGCCCCTTAGGTCTAAGAAAGTGTTGTGATTATTCTATTTCGCACAGGTTCATGAGAAACAGAAGTGGAGTGACATGTCAAAGGCATTGAGGTTCTATGTAGAGCCTGATATTTAAATTTGGACCCCCAAGTCTCTGACTGTTCTGATGTCAGTGGTATTTTAATCTTGGTAGAATAGAAATGTTTACATTTTCAGGTTTTGATTTCCACTGTAGCTTTAAGTAGTTTTTGTGTATAAAACAATTATTGTCATATCTTAAGTGTAGTAGCATTGAAAAACTCCTAAACTGTAAAGAAATACAGTTTATATTTTTAGTATATCCAGTTTATTGCTAATTCACTCAAGGATCATAGGAGCCACGGTGAACTAAATCATCAGACTAAAGGATTGTAGTTTGATGGACACAGTCTTAGCATCAGATCTATTACAAGAGAAGAGGATAATGTAGGAAGACAAAAGTAGATCAAAATACTAGCAGATTAAGAGGATTAAATGTGAAGATCAAGAGTGTCCAGAGTGAAGACAACGTCTGTGTACCTGAGAAGTTGGGACCAAACTAAGCACTGTCATTGCATCCCCAAGAGGCAGCAAGAGCTCAGTCTGGAAGAAATCTTTCTGTATTGTTTGTGTGGTTTTTTTGGTCATGTTTGTTGCTTTGCTTGTTTGTTTGCTTGGATGTGGGGTTTTTTTAACTGGTTCTCAATACAGGATTCTGTATTTGGGAGGCACCATGTTTATGATGTGTTTCCAAACAAGGGCAGGCTTTTCTCTGCAGTTAAAAAGTGAGGAGACATAACTCCAGGAGTTGTCACAGCCACCTGCTGAGCTCCTTGGAGATGGAATGGCTGCTGGAAATATCACCTTGGAGGGTCTAGTTAGCTGCATAAGAGTGGGTATTTGGTTAAATGTTTTATTATGTATATCCTATAAGGGTGTGTTTTGGTTTGCTTTTAATCAAAGGACTTTTGTTTTATTTCCATTGCATGCACTGGGTTTCTACTGGGTTGGCAGGATAAGGCTAAAACGATGCCCTGTAATTGGAGGTCAGTCTGGAATTACATGACAATATTCAGGACCCCAGTTCTAGCACAGGGTGGCTCCCAGGTGTGTGGAACAGCCTTTGTAGCATGCACTGATGATGTGGACTCTCATTCTGAAATCAAGTCCCTGTGAAGAGATTCTAGAGCTGGTGTGGAACTTGATTAAAACCAATAGTGCTGATGCAAGGATCCTTTCACATAAATCTGGCTGCAAGCTAAATCTGAAACAGTGGTTGTGTCCAGGCTTGTCCTTTTATCCTATTTCTTATTCATTTTAATCCTTAAACTTAATTTCTTTTCCAATACATAAGCAAGATAAAAATACTCAGCAATTTAAAAAAAGTGTTAGTGTGGGTTGTTCTTTTTCTTTTGTTTGTTTGTTTTTACAGAAATGGTATTATTAGGGAAAATGTATATGAGATTTTAGGTATATATAACTTAATATAGTCTGTCAGTATAATTGACTATATCTTATGATTTACTCTGGATTCAATGAGCAAATCCTTTTTTCAAAGAAGGAAGCATTATTGTAAACCACAGAGAACGCATTTTGTTTTGGTGATTGAAAAGGTGGCATTCTGATTTAGTAATTACAAGCCTTCTGATACTAATTTTATTTTATTTTATTAATTTACTTTTAATGTTCAGTACAAACACGGTGGTGCCTTGCTCTGTAAATTTTCTGGGGTGCACTGATGACCAGTTGCTGATCCACTTGCACAGGAATTCTGTCACTGGATACTGATAATACGCTGCAGCTGCTTCCAGCTACATGTTGCTCTCCCTACAGCTGGGAACAACTGAATTTCTCAGCAAGCAATGATTAGCATTTTGATCTTGACAAGCACTTTGCTGTCTGAATACCAATGTCTGAATGATTGTTTTTGCCAAGCAAGGCATAAACAGCTATTGCATATATGGCTTGTAGTTATCTCCTGCTTACTAGAAACATTTGATCCAATACTTGCACACTTGATTTTAAAAAAAAACTGTATTAGAATTAATCCTCTCTGATTTATAGTTGTATTAAAAAAAATGTAGTTTTATGTGTCTAAATATGCTAAGTCGACTAATTCCAGTATGAAATGCTGGATGTCTGAAAGAGCATGCAGTGTCAGGTGTCGTGATCTCATATGTTAGTGGTTCATGCCAGTGCTCCCAGCTACATGCAAATTACCAGTATTCAAGTGTAACCAGACAGCATTTATAGTCTACAGATTAGCATAGCCTGAGAAAAATCCAATTATCCTTTCCTTGGTTGTTTGCCTTCATTATATTTTTGTTTCAGGGTACCTCTTTTATTAACATTTTAGAATTATTTAGAGAGCCAAAATCAGATTTATAAACAGGAAATGATAATACAAATAACCAGGCAGAAGGATGAGAGAGTGTGTTGTGCCTACCTTTTCAGTAAAGGAAACATCTCACAAAGGAGAAGCCCAAGTACCAGGGAAGAGGGGAACAGAAGTTCAGCTTTGCAATGTGTTCATGCTTTGCTGCAAAACAACTTTAAACGAAGACTAACTTAAGCTCCTGGTGCCATTTTAACTGTTAGAGAAAAGCCAGCTGCCTTGTGGAGAGCTGCAAATAACAGAGGGAATGTCATGGAATTGTAGAACTGGTTTGGGTTGGAGGGGACCTCAGCGATCATCTGGTTCTGGACTGCCAGAGTGGCTCCTGGATGGCTGGACAAGGAACTTTCCTTAACAAAACACTCCATGTCCAGTCAGGGTGTCCAGTGCACCCAGGTGGTGAATGGCAGCTTCTCATGAGCAGATTTGGTAGAAGGCTGGAGGGAGTTTAATTGCAGCTCAGATCCAATTTGCTGTAAAAAATAAGAGCTTGGGCTGGTAGGGCCTCAGCTTCTGGGAAGGGCTTGCAGGCTGTCATATGCTGATGAACCAAGCTGCCTCTCAGACCAATTTCTGACTGGCCTGAAGGATTTGGGATGGTCCAAATACAATAGGAACTGCATGTTTAGGCAGAGAAAATCATAGCACTTCATAGAAGTGTCTAGAGCTGTAAGCAAAGTGTAGCTTTCTGTTCAGAAACTTTGTTGTTTGTGATTTTTCATCTGTATCTGAGCACATAGGAATGGTTTCCAAACGTTTAACCATTCTAAGAGGCCATGATATTAATAGCAGTCATATGAAATTAATTAGTTTGGCAGTTGTTGGAGACAGGCCCCTGAGCAGTGCCCTCCAGCTTCATCAGATAATCAGGAGAGCTGATTGTGACAGAGCCCCTGGGAGACTGAGGGTGAGAAGCAACCATGGCACAATAAAGACACTGCTGAAAACGCTCAGAGATTTCTGTGAGGAATTCAAAATACAATCTGAGAGGAATTCAAAATTTAAGTAGTATCCATCAACAAAGAAGAGGTCTTAGACTGTAAAGGTTACAGAGAGCACTGATGCCTGGTGGGAGAACATTCAGAGATAAGATAGTGGCAATCACAGAGGGACTGTGAGAATACCTTGCAGTATAAAAACCAAAAGGTGGCTTGAAGATTGCATGAAGAACAAAAGGATGTATTTGTGTGATTTAATAGAGGAAATGAAGCAGATTGGAAGTGCAATGGGCGAGTTTTTTTGGGGACCATCAAGAGCAGGGATATTCATCTTTACATTGGCCCATGCCTGAGCTTTTTCTGAAGCAGGAAGGACCTTCACAAGGTCTCAGGCAGCACTGATGTTACCTTGGGGATACTTTGTAGAAGTGTATTGGAGCATAAATGCTTCTGGAGCCCTTGTGAAATGGTGCATTTTCACAGGAGCAGAATTGGATGTTGTGAAGAAATCTTTCATTCAAGTCAGACACGGTAAATGAGGGAGAAGTACTTAGTACTTCAAAATTAACAGGGTGTTAAATTGCTGTCAAAGACCCTTGTGACACAAGTGGACAGGAAATGCATAATTTCCTTGCAAAATAATAATAATAATAAAAAGAAACTCAGAAGGCGTAAAATGCCAGGACTCCTTTGCTCATCTGAAGTTCTTGGACTGTTCAACAAGACTGTAGCCTGTGGGCAAGGTATGTTCCCTGCTTCCACATTCTTCTTTTTTGATAAGATTTTATTTCTGTAATTTGGTTTTTGAATGGAATTTTACATGGAATCATAGAATGGTTTGAGTGGGAAGGAACCTTAAAGATCATCCAGTTCCAAGCCCTTACTATAAACAGGGACACCTTCCACTAAACAGTGTTGTTCAGAGGCCCATCCAACGTGCTCCCCTACATATTATTGGACCCACTTAAAAAAACCCAGCAACAACCACCTCCCACACCTTAAAAAAACCCACCAAACCCCAAATACAAAACAAACACCACCCCACAACACAGAACCATCCTCTAAATCAAAAAAATAATCCCCAAAGACAAACCCAACCCCAAAACCCTACCTCCTACTCGCTTCTTTTATTGCACACCACACCTACCCTCCCCAGGTGGTGAGGGTTCCCTTAGGTGACAATTCTGTTGGTTCACTGGACTGCCAGTAAATTGCTGCTCTATGTAGTGAACAAGAGTCAGATGAACAAAAAAGACAATCTTAGCTGGTAATTTCATGCACAAATTGAAGGGCCTTTAGTAAATTGAAACTTCTGTTTAGTTTCTGTCAATTACTTAACAGTACATTATATAAATACAAATGTAAGTGGTGTTAGTAAAGCTTCCCTTTGTTTGAGAGGAGTGTAAAATACTGGGCTGGTAATTGATGGTGGGATTGAATCCTTGAGGAGCAGGGGATGGAGAGGTATGGATGTGTGAAACAATAAATGAGCTGAGAGTCCAAAATAGTTGCCAAGAATGTAATTATATAAAGTTTGAGGTGGTTGTACACTGAGTTTTAGTGGTGACATGATTAGAAAGCCATTTTCTAGACAACTGAGTTGTTTGTGAGGAACTAGAACGTGATGAAATTCAGAAGGCAGTCAGAATGGGAATGGGACAGGAGGGCACAGCCTTAAGCAGCACCAGGGGAGGTTTAGGTTGGACATTGGGAAGAAGTTCTTTACAGAGAGAGTGCTCAGCCATTGGAAGGGGCTGCCCAGGGAGGGGTTGTAGTCTCCATCTCTGGAGGTGTTTAAGGACACACTGGACGTGGCATCAGTGCCATGGGCTGGGTGACAGGGTAGGATTGGGTCATGGGTTGGGCTCAATGATCTCAGAGATCTTTCCATCCTGGTTGATTCTGCAAATAACAAAGCACCAGCTGTTGTCAACGTTCCAGTTGGGACTCAGGGCAAAAAAAGTCAAGGGATAGTAAATAGCAGTTGTAATGAGTGAAAGATAAGATTTTTTTTTTGCTTGAGAAGAGCTATTTATTCACTCATACAGAAAGCAAAGGGCTGGAACTGATAGAGGCCAAGTGTTGTGTTCACCTCCTCAGTGGAGTCACTGCTGAGTCACTGCTGGGCAGGACATCACCAGTCAGGGGGAAAGGTGACAGCCTGTGCTGCTTCTTGGAGTGGGATAATTCTGGATCTTTCTGTTCTACTTTCCAACTCATTTTTTTTCTCTTCACATCTGAGGTTTTTTTTTTTCTCTTAACTACTACCAACTCTAACTCTTCAGTTTCTGAGCTTGCTTTGCGTTGATTGAGCCATAGCCTTTTTGCTCTGAAGATGAATCAGGGTCATACAGCTGTGCTTGACAGAATGTGACTTATATTGAGAACAGTTGATCCTTATTTTACTGGATCTTGGTTTATAGTCCATCTATCTGCAAAACAAACACACTCTTCCTGCCTACCAAGGATTTTCAGAACAATAGGGCAGCGTTGAGAAATTTTGGTGAAACACAATGATCGAATGAACAAATACAAAAATAGGCTAAATACAAGTAATGGTAATTTTTCAAATATGATAAATTCTGTATTGGTTCATCTAAGTAGCACAGAATTAATGTAATAATTCATATAAGTTTTAAAGGTTCAGTAAATCATGCATCAAGTTAAGATCCTACTTGCTGTTACGTGTTCAGATGTTATGAGTCAGCAGCTTTATAACCATAACCATCTGAATTTCAAATGCTAAATGTATTTTTAACACTGCTCTAGAATGCATAAGAAATTACAAAAGGTCACCCTTTTGAAAAATTTACCTGTGCATGTGTAATTTGATATATGTAACATAATCTATTATGCACATCAGGTTTGTGTTGTGCAATTTTATAATGTTAAACACAACACAAGCTGCATTTTTCTTCACCTTCTGCCAACAAAGTCACTGGTTGAGAATTGCATTTCTAAGGCAAAGATCTTTTTTAGCAACTTGAAACATAGAAATGCCATTTTTACTAGACGTGTACAAGACTGGGGCTCATTTTGGGCACAACTTTGTTTGAAACTGTGCATCAGCTTTAACTGATAAACTTATTTGGTGTTGGTTAAGGATGGTGATCAAGGATCTGGCCTCCTAGCCAGAAAAACAGTTATCAGAAAGCATTCAACCTATAAAATCTGATTATTTTTTTTTTCTTTTCCATTGACCTGTCAATAATGGTAATCAGAATATATCTGTATACAATAATGTTAAGGTGTTTGCATTTACATATTATGCAGTAATATGCCCATAAACACTCTTGAATCCTCCTTAAGGAATAGGAAATTTAAAGCAATATTCTTTTCTTGATAGAGAGGTCTGGTTTCAGTGTTTGCTAAATATGCTAGGCCTAAAGACAGATCCTGTAATACTGTCTTTATATATGATTGTTTCAATTTTGAAATAAAGAATAATCTGAAATTCCTTTAATATTATTTCTTTAAGCAACCACCTAAATTTTGAACTTTGTAATACTTGTGTATTATAGGTATGGAGTTAAAATCTATTTTGAATCATCACTTCATAGAATTGTAGATTAATGGAACCATTAAGTTTGGAAAATGTCTCCAAGCTCCTTGAATCCACCCTGTGCCCCAGCCCAGAGCACTGAGTGTCATGTCCCATCCTTCCTTGGACACCTCCAGGGCTGGGCACTCCAAACCTCCCTGGGCAGCCCCTGCCAGTGCCTGACCACCCTTTCCATGGAGAAATTCCTCCTGATGTCCAACCTGACCCTCCCCTGGCACAGCTGAGGCTGTTCCCTCTCCTCCTGTCCCTGTTCCCTGGGAGCAGAGCCCGATCCCCCCCGGCTCCCCCCTCCTGTCAGGGATTGCAGAGCCAGAAGGTCCCTCCTGAGCCTCCTTTTCTCCAGGCTGAGCCTCCCCAGCTCCCTCAGCTGCTCCTGCTGCTCCAGCCCCTTCCCCAGCTCTGTTCCCTTCCCTGCACAAGGTCCAGCCCCTCAAGGTCTCTCTTGTGATGATGGACCCACAGCTGGACACAGAACTTGAGGTTCCTCAGCAGGGCCCAGCACAGGTGGAGAGTCTCTTCTCTAGTCTTGAAGAAACATGACCAAAGAAAATGATCCAAAGAAAATTAATTTGATGACAAGAAGAAACTTGAATTAAGATACTTGAACAAATAAAATGCTTAGCATTAAAAAGATAATAACCAAACCTCAAAATTAGGGGCTGCTGTGACGGTGGCTTTTCCATGAAGTCTTCCTCTGATGGGTCTGTAAGCAAAACAGAACAGGGACCAAGTGCTGTGCATGGAAATTGTATTCACATCATATGAGAAGTTTAATAAGCACTTCAAAAGTGGGTACTGATTCAGAGCTGGTAAAGTTCCCACATCCATGTATTGAAAAGGATGGAAGACAGCCCATTTCTTGAGAGAGAAATTATTTGGGAATATTTATAGTGACCGAGTGAGCAGGTGAAAGGTACAGTCATTAAAATGCATTTAGATATTGCACTTTGGAATGTGTGGTTTGACACAGGGCAACACAATCAATTTTCCCAGGAACAGCGTGGAGGGGAGATGTCACATTTACTGTTGAGGAGCATCACTGTGCACTAAAATACCTGCATGGCACTAAAAGCACTGCTTGTATTGAGCCAGGTAAATGCTTCTGCTGGTGATGAAGAACAGTCAGTTATGCTCCCTGTAATAAAGTTAGTCTCCATAGGCAGAAATTGGCTTTATAAATCCATAGCAAGCTGCACAGTGTTTCTCACGTTGTCAGACGGTGTTGTAAGGCTGGGCAGGGAAAGGCAAACTGCAAAGCTCTCCAAAAAGCAAAGCTTTGTGACCAGCAGTAAATGGCAAGAGTGGGATAGAGCCAGCTGTTAAAAAGACCTGCTCTCAACCACCAAACTGCATTATTTATGTTGACACTAACTACCAATGACTGCCTGAGAAACTGGAGGGGCTAAGGCAAAGCTACAGAGCTGAGTTTCTCTTCAGAGGGTTTCAAGGAACAGTGGAGTGATGCAGTGTGGGAGAACTAAATAGTCTTGCTACAGGAAAGAGATGAGTCAGGGTTTTTTTTTTTTTTCAAGTGCTGAGACAATTTGGGGTGTACTACAAGTGAAAAATTCAAGCAAAAATTAAGGTTTAAATACTCCTACTATGAATTTTCTACAAGGAAAAAAATGCCCTTATAAGGAAGGAATTGGGGAAATCTAGAGTGGTAGGGTGTGAAAGAGGTTATAAGGATATTTACAGTATTAGGCACAGCATAGAGCCATGAAGTATGACTTAAGTAGGTTAATAAATACCTCTGTACTTTACAGTTGTCACTAGAATATTCTGTTGTATGAATTAGACAACAGGGAAAATTCACATACATTTTAATTGCAATCGCAGTCTGAGTATTAATGAATATCATGGGAGGGGGAGGATATAGTGGTGTTTGACTTCTGAAATGAATCTCAATGTTTTCAGTAATTCAAGTATAACTTGACTGCCTGTGAGTAACTGAATATTCACTGTAACTAAATATTAACCCAGGACAGTGTTGACCTATGATATTTGCCAGTCCTTTTTCAGTCTGATCGATGCCTAGGGATTGATTCATGATTTCATATTTAATTATACATAAAGTCAAAGAATGGAAGGTTTTCTTTAACCCCTGAACATGTACAGTGGTGATTCCCTTCACAAGGTGTACACAGGAATCTTTCTTTTTTTGGGACAGTGTGACATTTATGAACTGACTTGTGGCCAGTTTTGGGACGTGAGGATGGAGTGCTTGGGAACAGAGCTGAGGGCCTCTTTAAAACCAGACAAAAATGATGTGGAGTTCATCTAACTGGAGAGGATTTCAAAACTTTGATTTTTCATTTTCTTGTATTAATAGTGCTGGGTTTAGACGTGGGTTTTTTTGTTTAGTTTGGATAATTACATAAATTAGTGAGCTCAAGGGGTGGTGATACTGCTTTTAATAAACCAAATAGCAATGTTTAGGTAGGAGGTTTATATTATAGCAGTCACTGTTACTGTCACTTGTAGTGCTGACTTACTATATAAAATAACTTACTGTATCAGAAGAGGTAAGGAGTGTTATTCCACTTCTAGTTGTACCTTTTCTTGCCCAAGATGAAAACAGTGTTCAAACTGGTGCCACCTCTCCTACCTCAAATGGATAATTGACCCTGGTCACTAATTATGAAAAATAAAACTGGCTTATGCATCTTGAAATATTTTGTGTGCAGAGATTCCAGTTGGTGCCACTTAAACAGGCAGATTGTGCATTTTGATCTTATCTTCTTAATGCCTAAAACCGTATACTATGGTGATTTAAGTTATTTATCAAAGCAAATATCTCTGGAGCAGAAGAGTTACCTAAGGACAAACTGTTTTGGTCTTCCAAATTTTACTTTATCTATTCTACTTGATGAGTGGGAGGCATGTGAAAATATAGGAAGGGCCCACTCTGGATCAGAGGTGTTACTCAACTTTTCAAAATAAGTGATAATTACTCTGTTAAAGAAGCTGCCTACTTGCAAATATAAGGCCAGTACTTCCCAGTAGTAAGTTCTGGCTGCTTAGAAGCTTTTAATGGGAATTCCCTCAAACAGGTTCCAGAAAACTTGTGAAATTGTTCCTGTAAAATACAGCATTCAGCTGGGTTGATTCTAAACTAGGAGACCAGGCAATGGTTTCCAGGGAATCTTTGTTCATACTCACTAGTGGTGATGAGTAGTTTGCACATGCAAAATTGCTTTGTTTATATGGGTGGAAACTCTTCTTCTCCATCAAGATTTACAGATCCTACAAACCCAGCAAATTCACATGCTTTTGAAAATTTCCAGCAGTCAATGGTAACAAAACCACAATAATGGCTAATAGAGCAAATAGTAAATGGTAATTTAGTAAGATGGTAATAAAGCTCCCAGAGTACTGAGTGAAAGGTGAGAACAGCAAAGGAAGTACTCATGGAAATATTCACTTTGTACCTGAGTGCTGAAGTTCTCTTCCTCTTATTGATATCAAATATTTTTACAATGAAATAAAATATTAAGATCAGAGACCTTTATTATTAAAAAACCCTGGATACACTTTTTAATCTGGTGAAAGGGGAAGAGAGAAGGAAAGAAGCCCTTCCATTGGGCTTGTCAAAGGTATTTTCTGGACAAAGCAGAGGCTGTCATGTATTGCCTTAATCTTGGTGGTATTTGAGTGAAATTTCTGATATTCTCAGGTCTCATGCTACAATGACCACTTTTATACTGTCTTACTTTTGTCTGCTCATTCACTTTGCCCATCTTTCACCTGTTTACTTTAAAATGTTGTAGTTACTGATTGATTTAGCAAATACAGGGAGTTCAGACTTGGAAGCACTGTCTTAATTTTACCACTGATTTCATCTGGCATTTTGCTGTATATAAAAGTAGGCTGGACATGACAATAATTAGATAATTATTTTAGATATTTGAGAAGCTCCTATACCTTTTACTCACTTTTACAGGAAAATGTGATAGGTTTCTTGCTTTTTTGTTAAGTGTTTTGAAAGAGATTAAAGGCACAAAGAGATTTAAGGCACTTCTGAGTGAGATTTATGTCACTTTTTGGTCTGGGTGTTGTCACCCTTCAGACCACCCTGCTCCTTGATAGTATCTTACTGATAGCCAAATATATTTTAACTGGCTTTGTGATATAGAAACCATATTCACTGTTTTCACTGTGCAAGTTGTGACATGGAGAAGCAGAGGTTGTTTGAAAACAAATAAACACGTGTGTGTCCCCAGCTAGAGGTTAACTTAGAGAAATGTTCTTAAAAACTTGTCAATTGATTGAAAGAAAAACAGGCCTAAAGTGTTGGAACTCCATGATCTTTAAGGTCCCTTCCAGCCCAAACCATTCTATGATATATGGAGCAACATTATGAGATGATGTGTTCACTGAGCATTCAAACTCTGCATTGAATTGATGTCCAGCTTGTTAAAGCTCATTATTTAACTGTTAAAACACACATAGTACATACAAGTGGAACAGATTATGTAGAATGCCATTGTTGCTAAAACAATGATGGATTAATCACACAGGAACTCAATTATCTCCCAATATTTCATAGATTTCTGCCTTGTATCATCAGTTCATGAATATTTGATATGCCGAGCATGCTTCATTGAAATAACTAATTGCAAATGCTGTGATTTATTGAACATACTTTACTGGAGATTTAATAGAAATATCCATTCCAAAGTAATTTGAACACAGATTGTGTGTTTGCTTTTTAAAAATTCCACCCAGTATAATAAATTTTCTGCTTTAATTGCATGTTAACCTTTGAGAAATCATACCTCTGGGAAAGCCCCTTACTGGAATATATAGTTTCTGAATTTGGGGCTGATACAGTTGCAGGTAACTATTATGGTAAAAAAAAAAAAAAAGACATAATCTGCAGTTGTGGTCATGCTGGATCCAGACTTTTTGGTCTGTAGGGGTTTACATAAGGCCTTCAACTCCTAATAAAGGTGCTTCTAGGCTGAGTTATGTGACATTTATCATCTGTTTCTGTGCTGGGAGAAGAAGGTCTTGACCTACACCTGGGACATAAAGAAGCTTGTAGATTTTCTTTGCTAAGAGCTCTTTCCTTCAGGCTTCTTTGCTAAGATTTTAAGAGACAAACCTCTGTTTCAAATGGAGAAAAAACCTATTACATTTAAAATCAACCTCCCTGAGCCCTGCACAAAGTCTAACGAGGAGAACTCTGAAGTCTCGAGAGCAACACGTGGGACTGTGCTGCTGTCTGGCAGCGGGTTTGTGTAATAACGTGAAAGATAAGCCCCAGCAGCAGGAATTTGAAGGAGGCTTTCTGGAGGAAGACCGTGGGTTGTAGCTCTGGCTTTGAACTGTGTGGAGAGTTCATCCCTTTTTGGCCTCTATCAAAAGCAGTGTCAGTTGAAATCTGATGCTTTATTTATGCTGTACTTGCCCTCAAAGGTCTGAAAGGTCCCTGACTTCTGTAATCCCGAGGAACTCGGGGTTTAAGTTGCTGGAAGATCATTTCATTAAGTCTCGACATTGTGTTTGAACAAAGTCCTATTTTTTCCCATCTGGATAGAGAGATGCTCAAATACTGCTTTTCATGAAATTTAATGGTGAAACTGCTGTTAATTGCAATAACATACAGATTATGACAAAACTTACCATCACTGTCAGCAGGCTTAACTACTTTATTTCTTCCTCCAAATAATTGAACTGAGATACTGCTGACATGCAGCACAACACTCTGATTTGGGATGGCAAAGAATGACTCTCCCAGAAGCAGATTTTCTTTGTTATCGTAGAAAGAGAAAATATGTTCAATTCATAAGGTAGTTTGTTTGTTTTTTCAAAATTTTTACTGTAATTCTAATAATGTACAAAGGTTTTTTTTGAGATAGTCCTCCAGATGGACTGTCAGACTTGTTTCTGGTTGTAGGTGGTAAGGTGTGTACTGCTTAATTTTGTTTCAGTTTGAAAATGCTGCTGAAAGTTTGAGGTTTTTACTCTGCTATTCTCACCTTCTATTTTATTTTTTTTTTTTTTACTGTTTTGACAAAACTGACAATGGTGAACTCATTTACTGGTGAACTAATTAGTGGTGGCAAGTGTCTGCTAAATGTTTTATCATCTATGTGGAATAATTTTGTCCCATATTTAAGCTGTGAGATCTATAATATATTTAGCTACTTGTTATGATCCTGGATATTATTGCTCAGAAGTACTGTGAGTTGTGTTTGGCTGCATCAGTTCAATAACCTGTGACCATCTGAAGTAATTTGCACTGAGAAAGAGAAGGTATCAATGATAATAAGGAAATCATAGCTGGACTTACTCTTTTTTGGGGGTGTAAAAAAAGGTAAAAATAAGTGCAGCTGATGCAACCAAATAAAGTGACAGTCATGTTCCTTAAAGTGCAATCACTGATTAATACATGTAGATAAGAGATTTAATGGATTTGAACATTTTTACAGCTAATAAAATAGAGAGAAACCAAATGGTCTTGAAAAATTATTTAATGCATCCTAAATTATAGGTTTAAATAGGTTAAATGATGTAAGCCCTGAGCAGAGTGAGTTATAAGACTTAGTTGTATGAGCAAGTTACCATTAGATAATGAATAACTGTCACTCCACTGATCCATAGTAACTGTTCAGGTATTTATTGTTTATCCAGAGCAAATACAGGAAAACTTACCTATGTAGCAGATTCTCAATATTTGGTTATAATGGGGTGAATTGGAGAAATAGGAAAGAAAAGTTAAGAGACTACATCAACTAGAGTTCAAATTAGGGATTAGAGATTCTGGAATAAAGTAAAATACAAAGTTGGGATTGGAACCAAGACTCTTAACTCTTCATCCTGGACCATGAATAAGAGACCTGCTTTAGTTAACTCAGTGGCTGTTGGTGCATTTTCTGTAACAGTGTAATTGTGAATGTTGTAATGGTTGTGGCTTGTTCCCAGTGGGACAAAACAAATGGGAAAATCCTCATAGTGAGAGTGGTCTACTTTTCTCTTAGTGGTCTACAGTAGCCTGTATCTGGGCAGTTAAAGATTGCTTGTAAGAACTAAGAAACACAGGGATTTTTTTTTTCTCCTTTTGAAGGAGACTTTCATGCGTGTCACGTGTGTGAAGGTACTGAAGACACAAAGGAGTCACTGTTTTTGTCACTGTGGTTGAAATAGTGTGAGAGCAGAACATCCCAAACATGAAGGTACTTCTGGGTAGGAGAGTTTGGGTTTGGCAAAATGAGGCAGTTCATCGTGCCCATTATGGCACAGTCATTGCTGACTGCAGGGAACCTCTGATGGTGCCAGTTTACCACCTCTAAAATCTGTTTATGTAATGAAATGAGGAGTTATCAAGGAAGTTTGTCAACAGTCAAGTGACTCCAGTATTTTGTAGATCATGTAACACACAACTGACACTAAAGGGAGAGGGAAGAGAAAATTGAACTCTTGTTTTTACAGTAAAAAATAAAGGGTTTCTTGCCAAATCATTTTATTGTTCCTGGAAGAGACCTAAATTGACAAATATCAGCAGATCAAAGCCTGATATTGGGTTATTCTGTCAGAAATAATCTAGCTGTGTGCCCTGTCCCCTGGGAAAGGGGAATTTCCATTGGTGTGGAGTGCTTTGTGCCTTCACCAGGAAGTTTTCCAGGCTGTTACAGCCTGCTGAGGTTCAATCAATAACCTGGTCACTCAGGTGGTGGAACTACACGCTGTGCTCTGTCGAGATCTGATCACCACACTTTGGGCTGGCCTGGAAGGTGAGGGGAACAAATGGATTTTAGATTTTGTTTTCATGACTATTCCGTCAGTGTTATTCAAAGTGGAATTGCTTGAGCAGCAGAGATCAGTGCATGCCAGAAGGTGACACAGCCTAACCAGCACACTTGTCCAAGACTTGGAAACCTAATTTGAAGGCTTGCCTCTGAATTAGGCAGAGAGAAGGCTTAAACTTGAAGTGGTTTGGTCCAAAGATGAACTAAATCCACTCATCCATCCCCAAAACTTATTGCAAAGATTATATCCTATGATTCATTATATCCTACCCAGCAAGAAATTCAATTTATAGATCCTGTATTGACTTCTGCAGCAGTTGAGAAGTTCAATTATTTAGCTAATTGAAACATCTCTGTTTTGCCATTTTGTGATAGTGTCAGAACAATAAAGTTCATTAAAGCAACAAAGAAAGTCTTTTGAAATGGGAACATGAGAATAAATGAAAAAGATCTGGCAGACTGTGCATGATTGGGTTTAAAGGTCAGATTCTCTTGATAATAAGGGTTTTTTTAAGCACTGGATTGTGTTTTCCCTCTTTGCCCTTTCCCACTTTTTTACTTGATAGCTGGCAGTAGCCCCTTCCTTACATGCTTTTGCAGCTTCATGGGTATTAACTTCCTAGATCCAAAATCTACAAATCTTTCTGCTTGCAGTTATCTCAGAAATGGAGTTTGTGATTCCAGTTTGAGTTTCCTTTGCAATGGTTTTTAGCTTATTGTCAGCTGCTTGAATAAATGCTGGGCAAGTTTAAGGTGAAAACAGTAACATTACAACTGAGGCAAGATTAATTTTTCATCAGAAAATTGTAAAAACAACCAGCTGAGCAACAGAGCTCAGATGTAGAGTATCTGTCTGTATTTCTGCATTAAAATCATTGCTTAAAGGTTTTTTTGAGAAATTTTTGTTGTACAGGTCACCAGGGATCCTGGTCAGGGGAACTCCATCACTGTCTTCCAGAGCAGGACTCTATTCCAGAATTGCTCTCTGCTTTTAAAACCTGGAAATTATCCAGTTGCAACTCACTGCTAGCAGAGATTCAAGGCAGAAAGTCACAAGAAATTTCTATATTTTTTTTCCTAAAATTTCTGGGTTTTTTGGTTTTTTTTCTATGATGAGCAACAGCTTTGTGTTTTGGCTTTGGTTTTTGTGGACTTTTTTTAGATGAGACTGGTAACAAAACACTTCTAAAACTTGAGAAATGTCTTTGACTAGAGAAGGATATTGGTGTGTGAAATGCCTTTAGAAGTGGTGTGTTTATTTCCTGCCTCAGGCAGTCAGTGGAATTGCAGCTCTGTGTTTATTTCTCTGATGGTTTGCATGCCACATGCTGGAAAAGCTCTCTTAACCGGGAGAAGTGGGAAGAGGGAGTTGGCATCCTAGAGCAGCTTCTTTCCTCTTGCTGGTATTTCAGGAAACTTCTGGTTGCACAGTAACATGTTCTGGGCCCCTGTGTCACAGTAAAATTCCAACTGTAATGTTCCATAGTTGTTCTGTCCTTTGGTGGGTTTTTTGGGGGATTTTGGCTGTTTGTTTTTTTTTTCCCCCTGGGCTGTTGGTGTGTCCTTGGTGCATTTGAGAAGTGCATTTCCCCTTCTTTAAGATACCTTTTTTTGCATCAAGGTGTGTGATGCCTGTGGCTTGTTGCACCATATCTAATTTTATTCTGGAGGAGGAAGAAATGAGTGCAGTGACAGCTTATTATCAAGAGCTTATTTTTGTGTTCATACAGTAACTTTTGTTTTCCTCATTTTAGAGGAAATATAGAACCATAGAATAGTCTGGTTTGGAAGAGACTTTAAAGACCATCTTGTTTCACCCACTGCCGTAGTCAGGGACGCTTTTAAGTAAACCAGGTTGCTCCAAACCCTGTCCAACCTGGAAATGAAAATCTTAACTTTAGTGGAAAGACTGAAAGTATGTTATAGTTCAATAGCAGCACTTCAACATTTTACTTGCAGGATTCTGGACTATTGTAAATTTTCTCTTAAAGACTCAGTTGTTACATGTAGTAGTATTGGAAAGGAAGAAATACAATCTTATTTATAATACAATTATGATGTGATTAATTATTTGCAGTGAAATTTTTTTTGCAAGTTAGGAGCACAGTGAAGATTTCTGTGTGAAAGCTCAAGTCTCATTAGCAAAAATCACTACTGTGTTCTATAGACTTCAATAAAGATCTAATTTATGTTCTCATCTATACATATTTTAAATCACCGTAAATACAGATTTTCTTTAATACTTTACCTCACTTTTTTCTGTTCCCAAGGGTTGCCATTTTTTTACCCTTCCCAGTTTCTTTTGTCCCATGTTCAACCCCTTCTCTCTTTTGATTGCTGTATTTGATATTGTCTACTTCCCAAACTACTGTAATGCTTCTGTATTCTTACTGCCATGGGAGCTCTTAAATACACTGAAGCAATATAGAGATGATGGAATAAATATATGAATAATATTTAGTGTTTCCCAGATAAGGGCTGATGAAATTGCACTGGTGAAAGCTGCAAAAATGGAGAATAGTTGATGTTTGGATTGCTGTCAGTGACTGTCGGTGGTAAATAAGTACTGGTATCAAGGCTTATTTTCAATCAGAAGACTTTCATCTTGTTGTGTTATGGCTTTTTCTGGCTCCAGCAGGTTGGGTAGACATAGTTCTTGTGAGATCTGTAAAGCAGAAGAAGATGCTTATTGTAAACAATAGACAAAAACCTGATGCTGTACTTGGTGAAAATGAGAGAAAGCCTTTCTGTGTGTATTTGCCAGTTCTTCCCCAGAAGGCTGTAACCTAATCTCACACTGCAAAAATAGCCAGCTTTTGTCCAGATGTAAAAGTACTGTACTTTACAATTAGTTCTGCATGTTGGGCTGTGATTGTGTAGGAAAATTAGCCAGCTCTGAAAGTAATTTGGCATCTTCTGGGGATTGTGTCTCTAAAGATGCAGGAGTCAGGATCACTGGGTAAGTCTAATGCCATGCATGTAATCTGTTCCTACCTGGGATATGTGATCCTAATATCAGCTCCAGAGCTTTCCTGAGCATGGCTGGTTCTTTTTCCTTAATTCAGTTTCTATGTACCATGCTGACAATTTACTGCTTCTTTCTTTATTTTAGTGTGATTTAAAACTGCAGAGGTTAATGTTGCCTAAAATTCTAGATGGAACCAACGAGGATTCTGACTGTCAGTTCTTTTTCATTCTTAATTCAGTGCCATGTAAATTCAAGGTAACCAGGGAAACCAAGAGCTTGCTATCCCTATATACTTTGCAGAGTACTTTCTGGAAATAGCGTTCTCCAATCTGTCATGATCGGTATTCTTTGAGAACACAATAAATGAATCTTAACACAGGTAAAAAGGAAGAGAGCAGGATCACCTTAATGTGACAGTAATCATACAGTCCTCAAAATTTATCATTTTGCAGCAAATTTATGGGGAAACCAGAAATTACTGGGTTGCAAAAAAAAAATGTTAAATACATGGTAAAATATGGTGTGTCACAATTCAGCCTTTTTGAGTAGCAGCACAAGTGCCTGTGGATGGAGGCTCAAATAAGAATGTTGTTCATTAGGAATCAGATTTATCTCTAAATTTAGGTTCACTGATAAACATGCCCTCCCTGCGTGTTTCCTCACGTGTGTGGTTGCAGACTTTGCACATGTGATCCCACAGGGGCAGATAATTTACTTTTCTCCTGGTACATGAAACTGAAGAGAAAAAACTTTCCTGTCTTTTCTCATTCTCTCCTGAATTTAGTCAGGTAGAAACTTAGGGACCAGGATGACCATGTGAGATCTTGTTGTGGAAGGCACGATAGATGATAAATCCACAGCACAGTAACCCTGTACAAAGTGGTGTTGCTGACTTCACATCCCTGCCGTGCTTTGTGGTTGCAGCAGCCAGCAGGTCCTCCTGGGGGAAGTGTGTGTTCTCCATGGAGGCACACTCTTCTGTACAATAAATTTAAATATTGACTACATCAGAATCACGGACATGAAGGCAGTGCTTAAATATGGGTCTAAATTTAGATTCCACCCAATCAGTAATGCCAAACCAGTGGTAACTTTGTTTTCTTTTAAGGCTGTGGTGTGTGGTTTACAAGCAGAAGACTAAATCTTTCACTACTTTTAGAAATAAGCTGTTTGTTTTATATAATATTATTCCTGAAGGGCCAGAGGGCTTTTTTCATGGTGGACTTCAGAAACGTCCTTCACTGCCACTGTACTGGAAGCAATATTACCTGTACAAGCAGACTTCTGAAATTTGACATTTAGATTTCCATCTCACTGCTATTAACAGATATGTGCTGTACTGTCCCTAAAACTAATTGTGAATCCTATGGAGAGATGCAGAAAATGTTTCAAAACAAATTAAAAATTAATGACACAGTCAATTTTTTTACTTGTGGCTTGTATTTTCACCTGCAGAAAACTAAAGAAACCATCAAAGAAAACAAGCATTAGATTCTAATTTGGAGTGACTTATTGAAGGAAAATAATCAGTAAACCTCTAATGATAATAATATTTTTTGACAACTCCCTAATTCTTACAAGTTGTTGGTAAGAGCTGCATCAAGCTTGCTGAGAACCCTGGCTCTCACCTGGATAATTCAAAGAATTGTGTGGCCTGTGATCATTTAGAAGAAATGATAACTTTAAAAGCATAACTGGAGATGTTTTTGGTTTTGTTTTTTTCTTTCCTTGCAGCATGTGGTAGCATCACAGCTGCTGTTCTGCCATTCATATTCTGCTGCATCCATTCCCCAACAGCCATAAAGAACAAGTAGGCAAAAATAGCAGTGAGTCTTATTCAGGCTGCATTTGGAAAAAACAGACCCAATACAATCAAGTGATGCAGTTCATTGTTTGTGTCTTTACATGCCAATCAATGTCTTATATATACCAAACATGGGGGTTTTAATATTTCCCTTTAAAATGCCTTCACTTTATATAAAAAGAAAATTAAAAAAATAAGGGGTTGAAAAGGGTCTCTGGAGTTAATTTCCCATGTAGAATTGCTATAAATTATGACAGCAGTAAGTATGAAACACATTTTTTCATTAATCTAATATTAATGAAAGGCCACCTTCTCTCACCTTCCAGAGTCTTGCTAACTTTGTTCATGTTTAATAGATATGTTTGCAGTGTTTGAAGTCTTCATTTGCATCTGGAGATGCAAAGGGGGAGCACCCTTCAGTGGTATGTAATGATCTTCTGTTTTGACCAACAAATCAGGGACCAAAGGAAAGATTTGAGAACTAAAATCACGACTATCTGGTCAGGGAGATATAAGATTTAACTTTTGAGAGGATCCTGTTCTCCAGTCGAGATTAACTGGGATAAACTGAGCAGGACAAGGTAGCCCAGGACATATTGCACCACCACAACTGAGAGGGAGCTCCAAAGCTCCAACCTGTGTTCAGAGTGGGAGCTGTGTGGGATGAGGCTGCACATTTGAACCCATCCCATCACTTCTAAGTAGGTTTGGGCAACAGAACTGGGGAAGGGTCTGGAGAGTCAGCCCTGTGAGGAGCAGCTGGGGGGGCTCAACCTGCAGAAAAGGAGGCTCAGGGGGCACCTTCTGGCTCTGCAACTCCCTGACAGGAGGGGGGAGCCGGGAGGAGGGGTCAGGCTCTGCTCCCAGGGAACAAGGGACAAAAGAGACTGGATGTGGCACTCAGTGCTCTGGAAAAAGGTTTTACAGGAGCATCGTGTGTGTGTTCACCTGCATGCAAATAATGCAGAGGAGATTTAAGGAAAATAGTGTACAGAACAGCAACAGCAGAAATTATTAAAATAATGCTGGTAAGAAGAAATTTAGTTACATGTCAGAAGCCACAGAACATGGGCAACTACCTTCTCTCAGATCGTGGCTGCTCTCTCACCCTCAGCCTGCGTTCCAGGTGCCTGTCTCTGCCAGTCAGTAAAAGTCCCTCTCCTGTGTCACAGCTCCGACTCTTTTACTGCATTTGTTTTGTAACATAAAGTTTTATGTTGCTCACTTCATCATAAACATGAGAGTTGGAGCACACAGGTACCCAATAAATCCTTGTGAGTAGAATCCTACATCTCACCATTCCAGATATCCTTTGCTACTTGAGTCTGCCCTGGATGCTTTGTGGTTGCCTCCACATGCTGGCAAGAAAAAGTAGCCAAGAAAAAGCCCAGTGATGGCTATTGCACAGCTGCAATCTTCTTTCTTGTTCTAGCATTTTTCTGCCAGGCTTGGTGCCTGCATGAGTGCTTGCTGTGCCTAGGACAGGGAGGTAAAAGGTGGGGAAAGGTTTTAACAAAGAATTGAAATGTGGAAGGACGGGCACATCCCAAGGATGAGATGCCTCATTTGAGAGGAGGAAAAGGTTCTAAAGCATGTAAAAGAAAAAGAAAAAGAACTTTTGGTTGAAAACTGTTTTCAGTGACTAGAAAAGTGGGTTGTATTTCTGTGTGTTGAGAATTAAAAGCAGTATATAGGAAGAGGGAGAGGAGGTGCTGCGTTGTACCCTGGCACCGACATAGAAACAACCACTGGAAGCCACAATGAGGAACCAGAGCTCCAATAGCAGGAGATAAACTGTAAAGTGGGATATTAACTTCCAGGGATTTGAATAGAATCAGACTGAGTGAATAATGAGGCATTTAAGTAACAAGTGAATGGCTTGTGTTTGAGCCAAGCCTTCTGAGTTCCAATAAAATGTCTATTTAAATTTGATCTCTCCCTGGTTAAAAAAGAGGGAGTAAGGAAAAGGGGAAAAAACCAAAACAACAACTAAAACCACCAAACATTAGACAAGCAAAACAGCAAAAGTTCTTTCTGGAGGTGAAGGAAAACAACCATTTTCATTTCTCTGTCTACCATCCTTCTTAGGAGAGGAAGCATAAAATTGCAGCTGGATCTCATATTTTTATATGCAGCAGCTAAACATACCCATATTCATTTGAAGATTGAAAACCAACCAACTAACCAACTTTCTTTAGCTGTTAGCTTCTCATTCCTATAAAGTTACCCTTAGGTTTTCCCTGTTTTGTTGGTTAATTTGCACTGGGTTAAACTCTCCTGTGGATTTCCTTGGTCTGTGGTTTGTCACAGCAGACCACTGTGCTTCCTTTGGAGCCATTTCACCATCCTAATTAAATTTATGGTCAGGCTTATTTAGCTATTATTTGCTTCATAGAATCAAACATTTGAGAGTTTGGTGTCGGCTCTTGAGCATGCTGAAAGTAACTGCTTTAATTAAGCAAAAAATGAAGTTAGTCCTGTGGTTTGAAGTGCAAACATTATTACCAACTTCACCAGTAACTACTTTTTTAATAGAGAGGTACAACTGCTACAGTAAATTCTACATTGCTAAGTGTTATAAAGGATTCAGTGGGAGCTCTTTGTTTCAGGGAAAAGATTGCTAGGTTTTTAAAAAATTGTAAAAGCCAAGTCAATTTTATTTTTTTTTCTTTATTTGAATTGAAGTTCATTTTGCTTTGAAAGAAAATGTCTCATCTGTTTTCTTTTGTGCTTTTGGGGAGTTTTGGAATTTCATTTCAGCAAAGTTTGTGGTTGGTTTTTGTGTTTGTGTTTTTTTTGCTATACTAACACAGCTTTCATACCTGTCTGAAATTTTCTGAAGAGATATTTTAAAAAACTTGTTGTCTTAAAACACTTCGATTATTTGAGAGACGTTTCACAGATATGCCTTGAGGCTCACCTGTGTGCTGCAGGTGATTGTATTGTGAGCAGCTTGCAGTTGGAATAATCGGGGTTTTTTATGGAAACAACAAAGAAATCCATATTCTTAAGGAGTAGAAAACCATACTAATGTTCATTTGGTTCAAGGCATGGAAAGAAACAGGCTGTGCAGTTACTGAAAAGAGCTGTTTAGTCATAAAGTTACAATCCTAGTAAGATTCCTCCAAGTGAGAGATTCTGTAGTGTTTATCTATCACTAGTGTATGATTTATCTTTTTCTTGTACTTAATTTTAAGTGTGCAGAGAACTGGAATTTGAATTAATGGTGAGCACAGTCCTTAGTCAGAATTGTAGAATGAAGCAAAGGCAGAAACCTCAAAGAAGGGCTCTAAATAAAGCAATAAAGGAGTCTGGATAAAATGACTGACAAAGTGTTGGCTGGCAAACTGAAGAGCAAGATGTCTGAGGTGTATCAAGGGCAAATAGGGTCTGTAACAGATACTTGAGACAGAGCAAATCACACAGATTAGGAAACGTTTAAACAGAATTTAAATAAGAATTAAACATAGAATTTAAATGAGTGATTCACCCACTGAACACGAACTGCTGTTGTTACCTGAGCGCAGGTTTGTTCAGCTTAAAACACCCCAGAGTTGTGATTAACCAGTGCAGCCAAGAGCAGATAATACACTGTGTCCCTGGAAGGTGAGGGTTTACCAGCATGTCCTGCCCTGGGTCAGGATCCCTGGAACCCTACGGATAAGGACCTGTGGCTAAAAGGGGCAGAGGGCCTTGACAAGAGTCCTTCTGGTTTTCATTTTCCCAGGAACTTGGCAAACCATGAGAGGTTGGACTCCCTGCTCTGCTGCCCCAGCCCCAGTCTAAGCTGTTGGCCTGGAGGGTGTTTTGCAGTCCTTGATGTCTGGCTTTTATCAGAAATGCCACGTTCAACAGGGATGTTTTAGCAGTGGAAATGAATCATGGTACTTGTTTAATTTTGATAAATTGATATTCTCTGAAGAATAATTCCATGGAATTTCTATTGAAATTACTGGCAACCCAAGTACATGCATAAATAAAAGACCTCTGTATCACTTGAACCTCCTTCAAGATTTACTTGGAGAGGAGACTCTTTCCCCTTCTAATGAAAACAGCACCTTGGGTGGACTAAGGGGTCTGTTTGGTCCTCGAAAAGGGTTTCTACAAAGGACTCCCTATATTTTAAAGTGCAGTGACATGATCTGTAGAAGCAGCTGGAGTGAAAAAAGTTCTAGGAATTGAAGCAGCACTGCAGGTAAATATTTTAGCCAACAGGAATAAAATGCAGAAATAAAACCAAATACTTTTTTGTACACTTGGTGCTGTTTATAAATCCAGAGTTTTCCATGTGTTGCCAGCTGTTTAATTTATCATGTCAGCTCTTGACATTTTTTCTGATAAGTATGAAAGATAAATCTATCACATTTTTTTTGCTTTTTAACTGCAATTGCATTTTCAGCATAGGATGCACTGAAATAATAGATTGCTTAGCAAAGTAAATATATGAAAATGGTGTTTAGGATTTCCATGTAAGCAGTAATTAGAGTACTGCTTGTCAGTTTTAGAGCATTGTGAAATATTATGGCATATTGTGACTTTATTTTTACAGAATCTGTTACATACCTGTCACGTTAATTCAGCTAGAAAGCATTCTTTATGACAATTCATATAATATCATAAAGGCAGCCAGTCATGTTTGTTACTGAATCATTGCATGTCTCAATGTTGGAATTAAATTGGAAAAGAAAAAGACAGTGCAAGAAGATTAAGCTCGGTATAAAATGCATTTTAAAGGATCTAGATCTTATTTTGCCATTCCTCTTGCAACCATAAAATCCTTAAGATGTGAACTTGCTTAAATTAGATATATCTACAGGAATTAATATTTTGTGTAGTGTTGACAGAAGTGATCACATAAACAGCAACAAAATCCCCAGCACTGATGAAGAAGTGTAAAACTTTTATTGTTGTTCAGTTGCCACAGGGCAAGATGGATTTTTCCATTTATTCAGTGACTCTGGCTCTCTATTAATTTTTTCTTTATTGGTCCACATTTACCATTGACCAAAGTGGACCCTTGGGTGTTCTGTCATGTTGGGTTTTTATGTCACAAGCTTTAACTTTTTTTCCTAAGCAATTGGATGGACCCCTGCAATTCCTGTGCTACTGTAAATGATTTAACAAGGTTTGAAACATAAACTTCACTTACTGTCCACATGAACTGCAGGCTACACGTATGGGAAGGAATGATCCTTTACTTCTTGGCTTGGTCAGCCTTGGCATGTTGAACTTGTGGATTTTGGTGATTTAATTCAGTTTTTGGTTTTGTTGGGTGGTTGTTTTTTTTTGTTCTTTGTTTGTTTGGGTTTTTTTGATGACAGCTTTCCCAGGCACTCCTTGGAAGGAATGCAGTTTGTGTGTGATTGGTGTGTCAAGTCTATCCCTTAATGCTAACTATGATTGGGTCTTAACTGTGCATCTTATTTCTTTTCATAATTTACAGTTGTTTTTAGCAGTCTGTACACTGTTTGAATAGCATCAGATTTTAGCTCAAACATTTTTTTTCTTGGGTATATCTATGTCGCCTTATCTCCTGGGGCAGGGACAATAAAAGGTTGTACAACATTTCTTTAAACTGAATATTTTGAAAAAGTGGCCTTGAAATCTCTTACGCTGCTTTAAATAAGTTATTTGACTTTGTTGTGTCACCCTGGAGTTGAATTACTTGGAGTTACATAAAACTGGAGCTGCTGGGCAACCTTATCACAGTTACTGGATGGTTATTTCACTGTAAATAGCAGTTATAATTAACACTGTTTAGTGAAGCATCCCTCTACTGACTTGTTTTTATTAACACGGCCTAGAACAGGGATAGTCAATACCATTAAATATTTTTATCCTTCTTGGATAAAAGTAACAGAGTAGGTATTAATTGACCAAATAAAAAGGTTTTATGAAACATTGGTATATAGATATCTATATAGTTGTCTGGCTTTATTCCTCTCTGAAATGGGGAGGATTTTTTCCAATAATGTTTACCACTACCTGAAGTGTTTTATACGCCAGTTCAAAACAGAAGTTGTTAATAATCGTGATAGGATCTACTAAAAGGAACTATAGCTCACCCAAAGGTGGTTTAGTATTCAAGATTGCTTTTTTTTTTCTTTGATTTCCATCTCAAAAAGTGTTGAGCAGGTTGGTGATTCTCAGTTTTACTTCAGACTTTCATATTGCAGCGTTGAAAAGTCTTGGCAACCGAACACAGAGGGCTTAGACTTGTAGTCCTCATTCTGTGTCCATTATCAAGGGACATGAGCTGATTTAAATGATGTATTAATTAACAGGAGGAGCACTTGGGAAATGGGAGGGGGAGGATATTATTTTCTAAAATAAAACAGTATATGTGCTTCTATTTATATTTCATTGGAATGTGCTCGTTGCTGTGCTCGGGATGGTGAGCACGTGCACCAGGCCTCAACTGGGCAGGATACAACCTCAATTAAAAGATTGTGGAAAAGGACTCAAAAGCTGTAGTTTTGGATTCCAATATTCTGATTTTTCTTTCTGATTTATATATTGGAGTCAGGTTTTTTTGTTGGCCAGTGGGAAATTGTATGAGATAATGACTTTGAATATCCCAATCCTGTAACAACAGATTTTGATGGCTCCTCAATACTAATTACTACTTAACACTTTGATCTCATTTATGAATTATTAAATAATAAGAAAAGATGATTAAAAGTAGTGTGGCACTGAATAAAAGTGCTGGGTCAGGTGAAAAACACTGAGAGTGATTCTGTTTGATGGTGTCTATTGATGAGGAAGGGGGAGAAACCAGATGGCACAAAATTTGCTTGGTCTTTGCTCACTGGATGCTGTTCATCTGAATTTTACTTTGCCATTTGTGTTCAAATGTTACAATCCCTTTGAGTTGTGAAAAGCCAAGAGAGCCACACAAAGTATAAAAGGATGGAGGCTTTTAAGTAGAGTGGACTACGAGTATTCATCATTCATTTTTTATAGTTTGGGGGTCCCTCTCTGAAGTGACAGTGCAGACAAAGCTTTCTTAGAGAAGAAATGTCCCCACAGTGGTGGGGTAGAAAAAAGCACGGGGTTTTGTGTGCTTGCCAATTGGTGTGGAGGGACAGAGCTCCTGATGTGACTTGGCATACCAGGGCTGGAAATGATACCATTGGAGTCATTCTTTGGAGGGGAAAAAATAAATAACTCAGCATCCTAGGCGATATTTCTTCCCCTGCTCTGAAATAAAGGATTTAAGCTTGATGGAAAAAAAATTGCATGGCAATACTCACTATTTTCAGTACTTGACAGTTCTCGTTGTTGCCAGGGGTCCCATTTCATGTCTTTTATAAATATTTCAAATCAAGGTCCCTTAGATGAAGATATTAAGATGCCATCATTTCAAAGCAGAATGTCATTGGTGACAGGTAATTTTAAAATGTTCCAAACAGACTTTCTTTATATTTTTCTTGGTTTTCGGTATTCCTAAATCCTCTCTGATTTCTTTCACTCTTCTGTCTTCCCTGTCGGATTTCATAAAGAATGGGGCAATGGAAATGCATATTAAAAGCTCCTGAAGTATAAGTATTAAATAAAATGAAGTGCTTGAGTACTTTACTGTGATTTTTTTATGTAATCTACTACTTTTCTCTAGTTTATGATGGTTTTTTTTTCCAGTTGAAGATAAATTCTTGGTATATTAAGTGAATAGGGAAAATAAATTCCCTGGCCATAAGAATGTTAAGGCAAAGTGTCTTAATTTAAATTAAGGTCTCGCTAGATGGATATATTGTAATGAAAAGTAAACAGGTTCAAAGTAAGAGGCTTTAATTTATCTTTTAATTTTCCAGGAGATTTGAATTGTGACAAATGGAATATTCTCATTTTTCATAAGTTAAGTATGTAATTAGAACAATTTCACACATCTTTATTTTTGATTTTCAAGAAGCTCTGATTTTGTTGTGTAACTAATGGCAGAATGTAGAAGGATGATGGTGGCTTAATTTCCAACAGCTGTTGTAACAACTTCCTAATAGTTCCTAAGTATAAAGGTAGGACCTGTTTATCTCTTTTTAATTGTGTAAAGTACATATCAGCTGAATCTATGATGCCTGGCTATGTGTGCAAGATGCTTTAGATATAAATTACCTTTTATAATTAACTAGCTCTGGGCTGCAGATGGTTTTGACCCACCTTCTACAGAAAATAAATTGATTATCCATTTTCTACAATGATTTTCTTTCACACTGGAATACAAATTTTGGTAAAAGTTTGATGCCATAATTTTCCAATGCACTTCCTGAATGTGTATTTAGTTAGAGGGAATGAAGAACAAGTTCTGTATTGATGTGTGGAAGTAAGCAGTTATTGGGGTTGAAAGGTGGGATTATTGGACTTGAAGCAATCACAGTCATAGAATGGACTGGCTTGGAAGGGACCTTAAAGATCATCTCATTCCACCCCCTGCCATGGGCAGGGACACCTTCCACCAGCCCAGGTTGCTCCAAGCCCCATCCAACCTGGCCTTGGACGCTTCCAGGGATGGGGCAGCCACAGCTTCTCTGGGCAACCTGTGCCAGGGCCTGCCCACCCTCCCAGGGAAGGATTTCCCCCCAATATCCCCTCTAACCCTGCCCTCTGGCAGTGTGAAGCCATTCCCCCTTGTCCTGGCACTCCAGGCCCTTGCCAACAGTCTCTCTCCATCTTTGTTGTGGTTCCCTTCAGGAACTGGAAAGCCCCAGTTTCGTCACCCCCCAGCCTTCTTTGCTCCAGATTGAACAATCCCAATTCTCTCAGCATTTTATCTGAGAAGATCACTGGGTCTGGTGCCATCAGTCACTCACCACATGAAATATTCCTTTCTTCATTTTATGAAGATGCATTTCGAAACATAAATTATTTTGTCCTTAGGATTTTTCACCTGAAACTCTGTTCAAAAAGGAGTTCCAGACTTTGATAGCTCTAATGGTAGAAAACTGCTATAATTTCCAGCTTAAATCCAGGAAGACTAATTTTTGTTGCTCTTTAAGGAAAACCATTCTTTTAATTCCCTCATTTGCTCCTTCCCTCTCCTTCTCTCTCCCCTACAACGTGTCAAGGCTATCTATGTATCACACCAGAGTTTTGACAGCATCCTCTGCAGATGCTCTCACAGAGCCTGGGGGACCAGACACCTTTCCCTGGTGTTTGGGGAGGATCTCTTTGTGCTGGTTTTTGTTGGGGCAGCCCAAGGGAAAGGATGGGAATGGGTGATGTGAGGGAACTACCAGGAAACAGCTCAAGGAGGCTGAGCTCTGCCTGCTTGCTGGTTTTGTCAGCTGCCCTGGCAACAACAACAACAAGAAAAGATGCCACCAAAGACATAATATTTAATAATACCAAACATCATCTCCTCTGACTGGCAGAGCCCTGACATGATGTGTACATACCTGTCAGTCAGTCATTTCCATTTAACATTCCTGTTGAGGCAGGAACGAATCAAGGTCATGTTCTATTTGCCATAGCCTGTTTGAAATATTGTTCTGGCAGTTCACATTTCCATAGGATTACTTCCAATACCTATAGTGAACATACACTGCTTTCAGCATTACAGCACTGTGTTTGACTTGTGCAAACATGGTTTGCAGCAATAAAGGTGTGCTGCAGGGAGGGCTTGTAGTGCATCCATATCCCTGTTCTCTGCAGTCATTTCAGTCCATTCTGATTGATGAGATATTCGGTGTAGCAGGGGATTTTTCTTCTTGGTTACTGCCTGAATCATCCTGACCTTGATACTTAGGCCTTTCATTCCCACTCAGTAAGTCCAGTCATTGAGATAATCCAGTTCATTTGGCCTGATATGTCCTCCCTACTCTTTATTGACAGTGGTCCTAACTTTGTTTTAGCAGTGCCTGTTCCTTGTGTCAAAGTAATGCTAAGGAAATACTAAAAACATTGCTTTCAGAATAAAGATAATTCTTTCCTTTCAGAGGATGGTTATGAATTAATTTAACACTTTTCATCCTGAATTTCTTTTTAATCTGAGAGTTTTTATCTAAAATGTAAAACAGTGCAATATGTAATGCACACAGCTTTCAAATCCTAAGTCAGAAGAAGAGAACCCTTATTTTCTTGTGTCACTACTGTAAAGTGTGTGAATATAGACGTAACAGAGAAGCTTATCTTCCTTTCAACTTGAAATGTCTTAAAAACTGTTAATGCTCCAATTGGAATAAGAATGCAGAAAAGCAGTCACCTACTTAAACAACAGTGTCTTGCCAGCACTAAAAGTGAAATTCAAAGAAACCAGTTCATTCACACTAGTTTTGTTCATCCTGAATATGTATTTTACCCATTTGTCACTGTGGTCAACACACTATTCACTATCACATTAAGACAGTCAGAATTAGATATTGAGACACAGCTGATGGAAAAGACTAAGGAAAAATGGAAACTGATGAAAAAAAGAAAGGATTTTTGGCTGCAGGGCTGTCTTTCATGACAGCTTTATCTGTTGGCTCAACCTTTCCCCTTTTGGGGAGGGTATGGTGTGGGCTGCTGATTCTGAGAGTAAGCAATGCAATATTGTCAGCAGGTATTAAACCTTCGTGGTGGTGACTATATGATCTCATTTCCTGCATGAGGTAAAGTTACTTCTGAGTGTTTGGGGCTCTTGGGAAATACTTACTCTGCAATGTGACGGTGGTTTTCTGTTTCCGTGGGGATCGGAGGTTGTATTTTGTTTCTTTTTTGTTTGTTTGTTGTAAAGCTCAGTTCCAGGTTTGTCATTATCTCGTCTCCCCTAAACAAATTCATTGTGTCTTTCAAAAAAAATGCAGCTTTGGGATCTGTAACTGCGGGAAACTTTGAGAATGGCTGTTTAAATACACAAAATTTGTGCAAACTTCCCTTGCTGGAAACAGTTGTGTGATACCTCTCGAAGCTCTGCTGTCCTCTGTAATTGACTGCAGTGTAGGTTACAGAGTAAATATTAGCCAGTGACCCAGCTGAAATAGTGTGATTGCAAAGTTGGGAGCAATGGCAAGTGGCTTTTTCTCATCTTGTACAGTATTTGGTAACCTCAACTCGTAGCTTTTGATTGGATTTTCTGTGAAAACACTCTTAATGCAGCAAAGGGGCAAGAGGTTCTGCAAGCAGTTTTCCTTCAGTTGGGTGGGGTGTCTAAATCAAATAACCCTTTAGAATTGACAACTGATCAATCGACTTATTAATTCGATTCTAAAACTTCATTGCTTTATAACTCCACTTGTTTATGATGTAAATATCATTAGCTTTTCACTGAATGAACAATTGACCTTCAATACAGCATTGTAATTCCAGATAATATTTTCAAGTTCATGGCAACCTCTATTCATCACCATTTCAACCTACAGCTAAACGATTTCCCCTCCAGTCATGTTATTAATGTGGTTTTCTGCTTAAATGTCCCACTGTAACCTTCTACTAATTAATACATGCACGTGAAATTGTGTTCTGTGTTTTCAGTGCTCACACCTCTTGCTCTCAGCTATCTTTATGAAAATGCCTTACAGCCAGTAGAGGACTTTTGTGTGCTGGGTGTCTTTGGGGTTTGGTTTGGTTTAATTCTATCTTGACAGTACCCAAACTTCGCTCTACGCTTCCAGCTTTGCAATACAGGTTATTATGTAAGTTGGAAGCTGGGTTTAGAGACTTTATGTGCTCAGTGCTGATCCTCTCCCTGACAATTTGCAGTTATTTCAGAACTAAAGATTGCAGGTTTGCTGGCTGTAATCCAGCTAATTTAGTCAGTACTGAAGCGGGTAATGCAACTGCTTGTTTTCTGTGTGCGCTTTTGCAAGATGTGAAAATGGGTCTATGATTAATCATTCAAATAAATAAGATGTAACGATGAATTACCTTATTTAAAACGAAGGAGTGATGTGGTGTCTGTGTCACAAGGGTTGTGAGAGAATGTTGAATGGTCTGTGCACTGACTGAGCTATTTGCTCATGTCAGGCAGTGCAGAGCCCACACCAACCAGTTTGAAGGTGAGATGAAGAATCTTAGTGATTCAGTTCTGTAATAATACCTAACTTGCCTCAAAAGGCATGTTGGATCTTGATAAACAAAATGAAAAATGTGTAAGTGGAAATTAAATCAGGCAAATTCCAGCCAATTTTCCCTTCTCCATACCTGAGAAAACCCATCTATCTTTCTTGAGAGAGTCTTTATCACTTTATAAGACTTCTGATGAGGAATGTAGGTAGTATGTTGGTAGCTGGGCCTTTCTGCTTATGAGGAACATTGTCATGGGCTTTGGAGAAATTTAGGTAATTAATGAGAGAAGGAAGGAAAATTATTTGAAGTGTAATTAAATGAAGATCCACCTTGTAAAAAACACATCTGATTTTTTTTGTCCTGAGGATTGGATCCTCAGGCTTTAGTTCACCCCCAATTTCGAAGATTTTCTGATTTCCTGTGACTTTTGCTGACTTCATAAGGTGTCATGGATCTTAAAGTATGTGAATTTGGGAGATTTATGCAAGTAATAAGCTCATAATGTGTGGTAGGTATAAGATAAATTAAAACAAAAAGAAAGAAAAGTGAACACAATTACACAGTAAAAATTTAATCCTGGATATAAATCTTTTGAAAGGTATTAAAGTGGGGGGAGTTACTCAGATGCATTTGGTATTGCTGGTTGTGGAAGAGTCTGCCAGGTCAGTGTTTCCCATGTCACTGTGGAAATGTATTATTTCTTGATTCAAGGAAGCAATGCAGAATCACATCAGTTGCTGTAAAAGTTGTTGTGTTCATGCTGTTTATGAAAAATTTATCAGACTTACTTTCTCCAAAGCTGAGATTTGAAACTTCTACCCCTGGCAGATGAGAGTTTCTTTGTTTACATGGACTTTTACCTCAGTCTAGAGAGATACAGCAAAGCCAAACTGCATCTGGTTGTTCCTCACCCTCACCAAATCACATGGAGCATTTCAGCAACAAATACGGGTTGATAGATCAGGAACTGGAGTGATATGACAGGGCAATGGCTTCAAACTGACCTGAAGTAGGGTTAGATGGGATACTGGGAAGGAATTCTTGCCTGTGAGGGTGGGCAGGCCCTGGCACAGGTTGCCCAGAGAAGCTGTGGCTGCCCCTGGATCCCTGGAAATGTCCAAGGCCAGGTTGGACGGGGCTTGGAGCAACCTGGGCTGGTGGAAGGTGTCCCTGCCCATGGCAGGGGGTGGGACTGGGTGATCTTAAGGTCCCTTCCCACCCAAACCATTCCATGATTCTATAAATGGGAAGTTCTAAAAGTGCTGATGTGTAGCAAGTCTTCAGAGATGATTCAAAGAAAGAAGAAGCTAAATCACCCCTAATCTTGGGATGAGTGCTAAAAAATTAATAGTAGATTTCTGAAGGAATCTTATTAACTGTGGGAGAAAGCTTATGGTTTTAAGTTTCAGTCTTACAGGAGTTTGTGATTCTGAGCAGCCCAGATTTTGTGTCTGACTGTCCCTGAGACATTATTTTTCAGGCAGTCAAACCTTTTCTTTTGGAAGGCTCTGAAGCACCTGACTGTCTATCCAAGATCTTTTTGTGTGGCTGGGCTTGGAGGAATTGCACTTGCAAAGAGTTTTTTTGGAAAACCTGAGCCATCTTGAAGCTTCTGGTAGCTTACTGGTTGTGACATTAGGATTGTGTCCTCATTAACTCTATATGTACACCAACGAAAGCATTTAATTCTTTGGAGTCTATGAAAGTTTTTATCAGCACAGATTACATGTCAGAAGGGAGTAAATTGCTGTGCAAGGCAGGCAAGAACAAAAAAAAAAAAAGGAGGTGGGAAACGGTTAAGAAAATTACAATAAATTCTAGGAATTTCTAAAGCCACGTAGTTTCTTTCAACAAGAAGAACTTTAAGGTCCTTTTTTTTTCCCCCCCCCCCCCTTAATTTCTACTTCAATTAATATAATAAGGCCTTACAGTTTAATTTATAACAGCCAGCTAAACTCCCTGGGAGGTACTCTAGTGGTAATTAGTCATCTGAGAAAATGTAGCAAAGTCCAAATAACTGGCAGATTCATAAACACAGCACACATACAGTGCTGTTAAATTTTTAATGTTTTTTTCTTAGAGAAATATGTACATTATGCAGAGTGCAGCGATGCACATGAACACATACCTAATGTTGTGGGGGAAGAGTTTAGCTCACGTGTTTGCTCTTAATGGAGGATGGGGGAATGATGTTTTACTTGTCAGTGGAAGTGCTGGGTGTTATGTCATTACTCATTTGTAAAATAATGTCTGAAACTTCATCCAGAAAAACTGAATTTTACTTCTTCGCTGCTTGTAAAAGACAGGGAATGTGCAGCTGTGGCTGGGCTGACACCCAGGCAGGCACAGCTCAGTGTCTGCTTTGCTTTGCTACAGGGAAATATGGGAATCCTTCCTGCCTTTGGATTGTCCAACCAGGAGTGGGGCCTTGCTGTGAGGAAGAAGGGATGTTTAATTAAAAAGTGTCAGGGTTAGAGAAAGAGCGTGGAAATGAATCTGCTTTCCTAAATTTAATAAGTTATTACAGGTTTACATTTTGGCCTCTAGGCCTTCTGCTCTTTGGGTGTCAGACCGTTCACCACACAAACATTGTATATTTAAGCCAAGTTTTCCTGCCTTACAATGTAGTTCATTGCAATATACTATAACTGCATATTATTCTTATTACACAAAGCCCCATTAAACTCAATGGTGCATGGATCTTTCACTTCAATGTGACTTTGGGTTGTAAAAGTTTATATAGTGAGAGGAATTCTTAATGAAGTAGCTGCCAAGGCTTCTCAAAGAAAACTAAGAGACTGAGAAAATAAAAATTTATTATCACATGTTATCACATAATTTATCTGATAGTCATAGCTATATTTTTTTCTGGAGCCTCCAAAATTATACAACATACCTCTTATCCTGGCTTTTTTTGTCCTAATAAAGTGTAATTATTTTAATACTTTAAGACTAGACCTGATGTTGGTGCCAGTTCTCTACAAAGGAGAGAATTGGGACAGGAACAGGTGCTTTTCTTGTGGCATGAAGTTAAGAAAGGAAGGAATCAGGGCTTGTAGGTCAATGAGTCCAAAAGGAAAGCAAAAAACCAACACCTTCTACGGATAATACGTAATACACTTATCTTTAAAAAGAATCAGATAGCTTGAATCAAATTCAGTAGCCTAAATGATCTCTAAGTTTACATTGGCAGTACATGAATTCTCAGGTGAAGTTTTAAGATGTTCTTTTTTGACATTTCAAAGCACTAAATGTAAAAGAAAATAGGATAAAGCAAGAGGAACCCTTCCACTCCTCATGTTTTGGTGAAGAGCTGAGACAATGAGGTGTCTCAGCAGGAGGTGCTGCTACCTCTCTGTTCTCTACAGAATGTTCCCCAGTTTTGTTCACTTTGGTTTGAAAAGCCTAAGTCTGATTATTTGTTTCAGGCCTCATTCCATTGCTCTACAGTCAGAAATCATAATTAAATCATGGAATCACAGAACGGTTTGGGTTGGAAGGGACCTTAAGATCACACCATTCCACCCCTGCCATGGGCAGGGACACCTTCCACCAGCCCAGGTTGCTCCAAGATCCATCAAACCTGGCCTTGGACACTTCCAGGGCTGGGGCAGCCACAGCTTCTCTGGGCAGCCTGTGCCAGGGCCTGCCCACCCTCACAGGGGGGAATTAAGTTTGAAGGAACAGACCAGCTGTTTAAAATTACTGTAGCTGGGGTAAGTTTTTGAGATGAACTGCAACCTTTGAATTTTCTGTGAAACAGGCAGGCAAATTAATGTCATGAAATGTGTGTCTTATTTTCAGTAAGAATCGTATTCTGCACAAACCACAACATGGATTGTAGTTCATGTCTCTCACTTGAACTTGAAACTGGAGCCCTGAAGCTATAAATACGGTTGTACAGAAATCAGACCCTCAGTTGTGTTCATTCCCTCAGTCCCCTTTTCTGTGGAATCTCTTTTTATCCAAAGAGCCTGCATAGTGAATGAAATTCAATGAGCTCGTTTTCAAACTTAAACTAATATGACACTTCTGTGGAAAAAAAAAATAAAAGGCACTCCTTGTGCCTGTACTGCAGTGATAGATCTGTGAAGCAGATCAGTTTGGCTTTTGTTAGGAGGTGGTTTTGATACTGAGATAAGTTACTAGATCTTTAGCACTCTAGGTGAAGGATTCATATCATTTAGTAGACAAAGACAACTATTTGTAGTTCGCTCGTTAAGGCACAATTCTGAAAATTTAATGTTACAATGAAGGAGGTTTCAATTCTGTTCAAGAGCATCCTTAACTTTCATTTTTTTTTGAGGGAAAACCATCTTTTTTCTCAAAAAATGATGGAACTCCATACTGTTTCTCCCTTTTTGACTGATCTGCTTTAAAATAAACAGTAACTGTTTTAAAATCATGGAATGTCATTAATTTTGTATTATATGAGTTTATGATATCTTATTAAAAAGAAAAATTAGCAGTTACTTAAAGCATCTAAAAGGGATGAATGGCTCCACTAAGTTCACTGTGCCGATGGAAAAAGTTGTATCACAAATCCATTGATGTAAGATATATTAAAGTTTTCTGTATAGAGTGAATGTAGAGATATGCAAGTAAATCTTGAGACAGGAATCTTATAACTAAAATAATCTCATTCATTATGGGATAGTAAGTAAATTTGTACACGTTTATTTTGCTCTTCTTTTGGGTATGAGAAAGAGGAGTTCAAAGGTGACAAAACTTTATAAAACTAAGCCAACCTCTGAACATGAATTAGAAATACCATGTGCCAATTCTCTGGTGAAATTTCTGATCTTTAGAGTACCTTACATTTTACATATGAAATTATCTGGATTCTTAGAAAGTGGAGAGAACAAGAAAATACTTTATTACACAGTTTTCTGTTAAATCCTTATGTACCTGCACGGTGTGCTGAGAGTTCTTTGAAGGCAGGTTCTTTTGATTAGAGTTGTTTCTAGGCCAACAATTTAATGGCTTTCCAATACCTAAGAGTTGGTCTTTTTCAAAAGTCCATTCTAAATTTTGGTTTCAGTCGTATCATATAAGCCTGGAGCATACTGGAAAGGCAAGTATTTATTCCTTTGACAAATCAGGCATTAACATGTTCTGGAGTGAGACTTGCAGGAATGGGGAGAAGGTTCAAGATTATGTTGAGGATTTAAGGCTGTTGGAACAACTACAAGGGAAAAGCTTAAAAACTGACAGAGAGTAGGTTTAGATGGGATACTGGGAAGAAATTGTTGCCTGTGAGGGTGTGGAGGCCCTGGCACAGGTTGCCCAGAGAAGCTGTGGCTGCCCCAGCCCTGGAAGTGTCCAAGGCCAGGTTGGATGGGGCTTGGAGCAACCTGGGCTGGTGGAAGGTGTCCCTGCCCATGGCAGGGGGTGGAACAAGATGGGCTTTCAGGTCCCTTCCATCCCAAACCAGTCTGTGATTCTGTGCTTCTATGAAAATGAGTTCAATATTTTCTGCACTTGATCCCAATGTTCATAGTTTCAGGGGTACTAGGAGTGAAGAGATGTGCTAAAACATGTTCAGTATTATTCAAAGTCATGTTAAATTCTGTACATAAAGCCAATGAGAGGTTTTCAAGATCTAGACTGGTAGAAATTGTGGGCTAGTGAAGTGACCATGCAAATGGTGTCAGTAAATAACAAAAAAAGCAAACAAAAAATCAGTAAGAAATTAATCTGTACCCTGACTGAGCATATCCTCTCATTTTCCATCATTATTTTCCAATATATAATTTGGTTCAGTTATTCCACTGGAAACTTGAAATAATGTAATTATTGTTAATGGTGCTATTCACATATAACTAGAGAAGAATTTGGATTAGAATTTTGAAGAGCAAATCTTAATAGCACCTGCACAGTATATTAACTGCTAATAAAAGTAGGTCTTGCTAGAAGGCCTTTGTAAGGAAAATTTAATCCCAGCACCTTTTGAATATTAAATAGTAATGAAATTTCTTCCATCAATTGGGTGTGCTAATGGAATTGATTGCCACACTGTTCATGTTAGCACACACAGAGCATAATAGGGATCAGTGAAAAAGAAAGCCTAGTGAATGCAACTTTAAAAATCAGAATTTTTCTTTCCACTCAAATCAGAACATTTGCATCTCAGAATAAAACCTTAATTTTGGGCATTCTAGTTCAAAGTAGTTAATAGAATAGAACTTTTACTTGGTAAAAGGAGTAGTCCAAAGCTGTTCCACACTTTATTGTATTGTTTTCTCTTGCAAATCATGTGTGTAGTTTCCTCAGTCTCTATTCTGAATGCAGTTTGGCAAGATTAATATAAATAAATATGTAATCAAATACCACTCCTCAGTCGTCATTTTCCCTGCAATTTCATAACATAAAAACCCTGAAAAAAAGAGATCAGCAGCACTGACATCCAGTTCCAACATGTAACCAGTTGGGATTTGTAGCAGTTGGATACAGCAGTTAGTTGGATAGGCAGTATGAGGAAAATCACTCCTCTCCTAGCTATAGGAAGAATTATATTAGTCAACCCTTTCAGATAGCAGTTTTCTTAATATAGCTTACACTGATAATTAAATAAATAGATATATAAATATATATTTATAAAATAATTAAAATTTTAAGAACAGTAGATACATAAGTAATGGTTCATCACTCAGGAAATGGCAGTTCCATGGAAATACAGATTACCAAAGGATGTATGTGATTGTACACAGATTCAGAACGTTAAGGTATTTACTAACTAGCAGATCATCAAGGGTCAAGCTGCACATGAGTTTTATGGATATTAAGAAAAAATTTCTTCACCAAAAGGTTGTTCAAGCACTGGCACAGGCTGCCCAGGCAGTGATGGAGTCACCATTCCTGGAGGAATTTAAGGATCAACCATCCTTTGGTCTTACCAGTTTGAAAGCAAGAAGTTTCAAACTCCTAGAAGGGAGAGAAGCTTCCTTATAGGCAGCTGCATCCTGTTTGCTTTTCTGGTTTCATTACAAGTGTACCTGTCAGTGTCCTTTATAGATTGAGAGTTCTCTGATATATTTATATATGTGTGTGTGTGCACAAGCACACAGTTATTAGAACATACTTGGTTGTACAGCTCACCACCTTCTGTCTCTTTGAAGTGTGTTTTCCCACTTCTCTTCCCATATTTTTTACTTGTCCAGACCTTCATTTCTAATTTCAGATGGGCTGTTTTTGACTGAGAGCTCTCTGGGCAGATGCTGCCAGTCCTGCAGCCACAGGCCACGTGCTGGGGCTGTTTCAGTGCTCCCAATTCCACCAGTTACCCATTTGTTACTCTCTGTCTCTGCATCTCTCATGTGTTGCATTTTAATTCCCTTCTGCTTGTGGAACTCGTGCAGACCACACTACCAGTTTCAATCTGCTTGGCTTCCAGGGATCTTTCAGAACTATTTTAACACCTACTGCTTTTGGGAACCGTCTGGCTATTAAAGTTCCCTTTCTGTTTAGAAGTCTTGATTATGTTCACAGTATGATGGGCTGTTAGTTTTCCCCCTCCTTTTCACCTTCTCTTTGGCTGATAAACAGAGCAGGAATATTTCTTCTTAATTTTTTAAGTGCTGTTATAATTATAGGTAAGGCAAAATTGAGGCAGAAAATAATGATCATAATTTTATAAAACAAACTATGCTACACATGAATTAAACATGACATTGCCATGGTGCTGTTTGACTTCGGTGAGTTGAACTTGTCCTTTCTGTGTAGGAATCGGTGCTCTGTGTTCTGACATAGGAAGTTAATTGCTAAATCTATGGTAAAATCTTAGTAGGAAATTCTAAATATCTTACTGAATTTGAATGACAGGAGAGATTGAGGCAGGTAGGATGTGATTATCTACACTGAGATTTTTCCAGGGCACTCCTATAATTGGAGAATTGTAAAACTTAGTTATGAGTTTAGAATCATGGAATCATTCAGGTTGGAACAGACCTTCAAGGTGGAGTCCAACCATTCCTCCAGCACTGCCAAGCCCATCACTAAAATATATCCCCAAGTGCCACATCCATATAACTTGTAAATTCCTCCAGGGCTGGGGACTCCACCATTGCCCTGGGCAGCCTGTGCCAGTTTTTGATGAAGACAACATTTTTGGTGAAGAAGTGTTTTCCTAATATCCACAAAACTCATGTGTAACTTGACCCTTGATGATCTGCTAGTTAATAAATACCTTAAAGTTCTGAATCTGTGTACAATCACAATCACATACATCCTTTAGTAATCTGTATTTCCATGGAACTGTCATTTCCTGAGTGATGAGCCATTACTTATGTATCTACTGTTCTTAATATTTAAAGTATCTGCGTAAGCTATATTAAGAAAATTGCTATCTGAAATATCTATGTGGAACACCTGGCATGAGAGCACAAATTATTTAATGTGACTTAGTACCTGATTTAAATAGTCTCCTCTCGAGCAATCTGCACATCATAAACTTAATCCACACAGAAAGTGTAAAATGGAGAGATAATGCACTTGCTGTGAGTTTAAGTAAACTGTTATGGTATTTCTGAGTAAAACATTGGAATATTGGCAGGCCTGTGGCTTGGAAGGACAGTGACCAAATCTCACTGATCTCAAACAACTCACTGCAGTGTCTGGAGAGTGCTGGTGGGGAGAGGCTGGACATGAACCAGCCCAGAAACCCCTGTGCCCTTGGCTGATCCCCCAGCGTGGGCAGCAGGGCAGAGGGGATTCTGCCCCTCTGCCCCTCAGGGGAGACCCCCCTGTAGAGCTGCCCCCAGCCCTGGGAACAGCACAGCAAGGACATGGAGCTGCTGCAGAGAGTCCAGAGGAGGCACCAAGAGGATCAGAGGATGGAGCAGCTCTGCTGGGAGGAAAGGCTGGGAGAGTTGGGATTGTTCAACCTGGAGAGGAGAAGCTTTGGGGTGACCTGACTGTGGCTTTTCAGGACCTGAAGGGGCTGAGAGGAAAGATGGAGAGAGACTATTCACAAGGGCCTGGAGTGACAGGACAAGAGGGAATAGCTTCCCACTGACAGACCAGCAGGGTTAGATGGGATATTGGGAAGAAATTGTTCCCTGTGAGGATGGGGAGACTCTGGCATCCCTGGAATTGTCCAAGGCCAGGTTGGACAGGGCTTGGAGCAACCTGGGCTAGTGGAAGATGTCCAGGCCCATGGTAGGGGGTGGGAATGGATGATCTTTAAGGTCCCTTCCAACCAAACCATTCTATGACACTGTGATATTCTTCTCGTGATGACCAGTGTACTGTGAGATTTTGGCCATCAGTTGGTTTTCCAGATACTACTACTGCAGTATTCCTAATATCAGCAGTAACTAATGTATTGAGTACTTGGTTAAATAGTATTGTCTTTGAGGAAATGGAAACAAATTATTCATAATTGATGATATTTAGAATACCATCTATATTCAGTGTAGCTTTTAGGATGTAACTCAATTATATTTACAGTGTAGAAAAATTATGGCATTTCTATATAGAAATAAATGGGTATTTTATGAATGTTTATTTTTGTGTTGTTTGGAATATGAGAATGAGAGCTGGAACAAAAACTGAACCAAGTTATTTAAGTTTAAAAAAAAAAAAATCACCTGCATATAGGGGACACTTGTATCCATCATTCTACTTTAATTGCAAACTCAGCCAATATAAATGTTCAGCTTTTGGCTTAAGAATCTTCAGTTTTGGTAAGATCAGCAGCTGTAACACACCACTACTCCCAACCCCAAGTCAGAGCTGTCATTTCTAGGGATATAAAAAGTCATCTCATTTTCAGAATGGGGAAATAGTACATGAATTAGTATAATTGCAAGCAATATATGCAAATTGTGTTTAAAATTAAATGACACCTCATATACATATAATCATAACACATTTATTTATATCTGATATATATAAAGTGAAGTATTCCATCTATTTGGTTTAGCTGATGTCACATTCACACTGCACAGTCAGGCACTTTATGTTATCCAGTGATTTTGGCAACAAAATTTATGCCCAGTTCATTACCTTCTGCAACTTGAAATTCATTATAGGGATAAATAATTTAGGCCAGTTCTCTGGTGTTATATCAGGAACAGAAGATTTGTTCCCTTACTTTTCCATGCTCGCTGCCCAGGAAGGCCCTTCTGCTTGCTTGCTAAGTCAACACAAATCAAACCTAATCATACAAGTTTGTCCTTCATGTTTGGTTGCACATGCTTCACCCTGTTCCCCAACGTCCTTCTCTTGGTGCTGGGAGCTCTTTATCTTGGCAACTAAGATGTCTTTCGGTTCTGTACTTGATATTAAAGTCCAAACTAATCACAGTGATGCACAGATTTAAGGTCATTCTAGCTTTTAAATGCTAATTGTTCTGCCAGCAATTCTCATTTACAAGGATTTTTAAAGGCCACGTGCACATTCTACAGGATTCAATAGTCAGGCATCTTCTGAAACCAATTAAGAAATGTAACTGGTCTTAAAAAAGAAACCATATGCATATTGTCCCAGGCTGCTTCTTTCACTGTAAGCAGATTTCTTTAAAAGCCATTTTAATGAAGTTGTGAAAGTTTGGAATCCATATAAGCTTGTACTTTTTTTTTTTTTTTAATAATTTTATTTAGCAGAAGGAACCACAGAAACTGTGGTTTGTTATTTCCTTCCCCACCTTATTCTGTTACTGAAGGAGGTACAAAATACTGAAATTGACGTGAAAAGATTTATTTCTTCTTTTTATTGTTGATTTTATTTGATCTGTTTATTAGACATCTAAAATTTGAGTTTATAAAGTATATTTTTTTAAAAAGAAGAAGTAGATTTCAAAGTCCCTCCAAGCCTTCAGAGTAGGAAGGCTTTTCTCACTGAACATGCAGGATATGAATTTAAGTTCTTGGAGATAAAATATAGTACCTGTTTGATTGATGTTCAGTCAAGAGTCCATGGAGATCTGTGGAGATCCACAAATACTTGCCAAGACCAGTTTTCAACTGAGATTTTCTGTGTGTGTTTATTTTTTGGTGTTCAGAAGGGCATAAACAGAACTTTAAAACAGCATGTTAGGAGCACACTCCTAGAAACATTAACATAAAAACGGGGAGTAGAAAAGGACCCCCTTAGTGACTCCATTCCTGCAGCCAAAACCAACTGGATTACCACTAAATTATTTATAAATACATTTGCATATGTTTAATATCAGCATCATACTCCCTGTGTTAATGTTATGCAAAACTAAGTAAGGTGATGGTATTTTTATAAGAAAATTATTAATGCAAACAACCAACCTGGGGCTGAAAATGAAAGGACAGAGAACAGTCCTCTCAATCTGTGAGCTGAACACTGAGAGTGAGACTGTGTAGGGATGATTTACTTGAGTTCATCTGAACTGGATGCCAAGGTTAGGCTGATTCTTGACTTGCTAATAGTTGCCTCCATGGTACTTTGCTTCCCCTTCTACTTAAGTCATAAACCTTATGTTCTGATATTTAGTAGTGATAGTTTCTTCCTTCTTTTGTCATGCTGAATATGATTCTGTGCTACCCTGTGCTACATTGCTACACAGGCACTATTCTTCTGTGATCACCACGTTATGACACTCTTTTTTTGGTGCAATAGAGTCAGCACCTCAAACTGTTTAAGTAGAAAGTGTTTAAGTGAGAAAAAACTGTATAAGTAGAACTGTTTAAGTGAGAAAATGAAGTTCTTCACCATACCAAAGTATTAAGGTTTAGGTATGTGGTAAAGCAGTGATGCTTCAAAGCTGTGGTTTAACACCAGATGACAGTGTGAAGGCTGAATGGATTTGAAAACCAAAACACTTTACTTGCAGATATGTGCTGTTTTACTAATGAAATTACTTCCCTTTCCCATAGGAAACAGTCCACCTGGAAGTTGGGCAGGTTAACATAGTGGTTCCCTATGCTGTTTCCCTGTTCTGTGGGAAAGATGATCCAATCCAGGAGATATATTGGGTGGATTGATGTGGTAGATCCAGCTGTGCTATGTGTACTCCTCACTCAGGGACCCTGGCTACTCAAAGGGTCACAGAAGTGGCCCCAGATCCCAGGATATTTAAACAGATGGTCCCAGCTCCCAGTAGTGCTTCCATCCCTGTGATGAGTAGTCATGTTGCAGTGTTGGGTTGTGGATGCCTTCTCCCTCCTCCCCCCACCCCAGCCTTCTCGTCATTTCACTGTTCTTGCTGCCCTCAGCGTCCCTTGGCTGTTGAACAGGTAGGGAATGTCTCATGGGTCACTAGTCTGTTCCAGCTCTGGAGTCATCTTCTGAATTGCTGGTGCTCCGTGTTCTGGGCACTTCTAGTCATGTTTGCATGGCTCTACAGTCAACATGTGTCTTGTATACGTGTTGTCTTGTCATTTTCTTGAGCACGTCAGAACTATTCTGTAATTTGGGGCAGGTGATGGATCATATTTTATCCACTTCTGCAGCAAATACTCCTGTAAAGTTCACAGGCTTGTTCTAATATTTATGCTGAAACCTCAGACCTGGTTAAGTTCTACATTTGAGAATGTTACAGGGTGTCATGAGCACACATGGCTGGCCATGGTCTCTGCTTTTCTACCTCTCTCCCTTTATTTTGTTATCCCCCTGCCCTCCTCTTTGCTCCCTCCCTTACATGAGTCAGTCACAGCCGAGTGTGGGCTGGGACTGACGTGGAACTTCTGCAAATCTCTTCTTTGCACTTTCTCTCTGCAGTGCAATGGCACAGATTTCTGATGCATTCCATAATTTTATGTGGTTTTATATAAATTTCTATATTCCTAGTGCTTTCCTGGCCATCCTAAAATCCCTTCATAGGAGCTGGCCCAAGTGTTTGCCCTGGCTTTGCTCCAGCCTGTCACAAATCTGGTTATAGTGCAGAGCTGGCCACGAGTGCTGCCCAGCACAGGAGCTGTTCTGGTGCTGCTTTGGCACAGCTGAGCCCCACGGCACAGACATTGATAGGGCATTATTTGTCACAGCTCTGCTGTAAATTATCCTTTCATGACCCTGCAAGTGAGTACAGCGCTGACAAGTCAGAATAACAGTGTTATTCTTCTCAGGTGCAAATGACTCCAGAATGTTGGAAGTCACTGGAGAGTAAGACCCTCTATGAATAGCAAAGGAATTGTATTTTATGCTAACTCTGACTCATGACTTAGAAGTTAATGAAACCATTCAAGTTGAGTACTTTAATCTCACAAATTGGTTATCACAGCCTTGTGGCCACTTCTTGTTTTATAATAAAGCATAACACAAAATATCTATGAAGGCTTACAAAATTAAACTAAGGGAAATATGTGCAATTTTGAGCTCATTAGGAGCAATTCATATTTTCATCTGTCTCATTAGAGATGTTTTCATGAACTAGGAAAGTACTTTTGAATCTGTGATTTTTAATTTCCCTGCCAACTGGCGTGAGCTTTTTGGGATTGTTATTTTCTTTTCATTTATTTCAAAATGTTAAAAGGAGAAAGAAGAAAAAAAAAATAAAAAAACACCCAACACCACAGGAGAAATGAGGGAAAAAAAGCAAGGCATTAAGAAACAAGTGAACTGCATGAACGTGATAAGAAATACTATTTTAGAGTAAGATTGTTTTATATATATATTTATAGATGTATCTGTATCCTTTTTTGGTACTTTGGTGGCAGTGTATGGAAATAGAGCATACTGGTAATGGACTCAAGATGCAGTTCAGAACTGAAGATGCACAGGTGAAGCACTTCATCTTCAAGAGTGATACTTGGCTGTTACATAGACTTTTTGGGGAAAATTGGCACATTGACTTAAGTCAGATATAACTTTAGTCTAACTGCACCTCTGCTGTACAAAATGGAGCTGTTTGGCCTTTAGCAGTGTTGGCAACAAACCATTTACAGGCTTTTTCTTTGAAGAATGGAGGGGGAAGTGACTACTCACAGGATACTCGTGGTACTGCTACACACACAGTACTACAGATAACTTGGTGGGGCTTAGGGCTTCAAGGTTGATTTCTTTTGAAATGTAAATATTCAGAAACATATGGTTGCATTCATTCCTTTGGAAGTCTAATGCAATGTCTGAGAGAACCCTGGAGAAGAACTAAAATGGTCTTTCATTTGTTTGCATGATGCTGCTGTCCATGCAGTGACGAGTCTCTCAGTCATTGTATTTGCTTTAACCTTTATGTTGTGTTCTTCCCCCAGAGGGTGCTTGGACACTGAACAGGCTCCCCAGGGCAGTGGGCACAGCACCAGAGCTCTAGGAGGGTTTGGATGGCACTCTCAGAGAAAGGTTGGGGTTTTTGGGGTGTCTTTGCAGGGCCAGGAGTTGGACTGGATGATCCTTGTGGGTGCCTTCCAGCTCAGGGTATTCCATAATTCTATGGTGATTTGTGTGATGACACAGTCTGCAGTTTCACTTTCTGCATTTTAACACAGTTTTGCCTAAACAAATTGTTGCAATTTCTTCAGCCTTAATTTGTGCAATTTTAAAGGTTTTGAGTTTAGCATTTTTTGTCCAATATTGAACATTAATTTTCATTTTCTGTGGCTTTGTAACTGAGAAAGCATTTCCAATATTAATTAAAAGTCACTTTTTAAGATCCAAATTAGCCCCTATACCTTCCAAAATGGTTGAACATGGAAATTACTTTTATACAACCTCACACAGCTCCTTGGCAGCCAGGCCTTCAGGACTTTATTTCCACTGATCATGTCCCATACCTGCAGTATAATATCACCAAACAGAACTAGATGATTACTTTTAAGTCCCTCTCAACCCAAACCATTCTATGATTCTATGATTTTGCCACCATCCTCATAGATGCTGATGATGTGCATGCACTTATTTCAGGGACACAGTGGTTCCCACATATTTCCTACATAATCAAACTCACAGTCTTTAAAATGAACTGCAGAACCTTTTCGTAGAATAAATAAAAAGAAAATTTAAAAAAAAAAGGTGATTTGAAACTGATGTCAGAAGGGACCCTCTTAAATCTAAATTTTTTCTCAGATATTTCACTGAACATAATCTGAATGTGAAGATTGGATTGCCTTTTCTAAATCATAGAATGGCTTGGGTTGGAAGGGAACTTTAAAGAACATCCAGTCCAAATCTACTGCCAGGGACAGGGATATCTTCCACTAGACCAGGTTTCCCAGAGACCTGTCCAGGCTGACCTTGAACACCTCTAATGATGCAAATCTCTTGCTCGTGGTGGTGCCAAAGGAAGTTTCAAACCAGGGGCTCTTCCTCAGACTCTGATCCATAGAAAATCTTCTCCAGAGAATCCTTAAAATATCATTTTCTTTTTAGCCTCCAGTTTTCTGCTTAGATTGCCAGAAAGGTTGTTCACTGCTGGTTGTGATGCTGGACCCCACTAAACATTACACAGCAATACAGGAGTTGGATTGAAAAAATTTACTTCTTTATAATTTCCAAAGTCTGTGTGGTAACCGTAGGCTGGAAACACCGAAATATGTGGCAATTCATTGTCAGTGGCAGCTTTTTCACAGCAACAAACCAACCATTTATGTTGTCACAAGTGTCTTCACAGTAAATCTGTCCCTGTTTTGCTTTAATTTACCCTGAGCTGCAGTTAGGCCTCATGCAGCAGGTATTTGCTTGTCAGAAGAAAACACAGTGGATTTTGTGTTGTATCTTAAAATTGTTGCAGGAAATCTGTATGTGGTGCTTAGACAAGGCTTAGAAGAAGTTGAATCCTCCTCTGTGTTGTAACCTATCGAGTTTCTTAAACTATTTTTGAGGTCTTGCCATACAGTGTAGATTGAAACGCCTCCTATTTCCTGAATTTCCGAAGCACATAGACATAAATCTGTCATAGACTGCAACTCAGTTTGGCATTATAGACTGAGAAAATGAATTCAATAGCAACATAATCTTACTTTGCAGTATAACTGAACTGCAGAAAACATTTCTGCAAGTACATAGATTTAGGGATCAAATAAAATTTAAGTGTCCTGATATGTAGGAGTTTATGAAGGTACAACTTCTTTGTTGAGAGGCATTTTTCCTTTTATTAATTCACGTAAAACTAGTCTTTCATTTTAACTTCATTGAAGTTTATTTCAGCTTCCCCTTTGCATAGAATAGGAGTTTGTTTTTTTTTTTGTTTCATTTGGATTTTTTTTCCCCCATCATATTCTTGTTAGGATTATGGTTTAATTGGAAATGTGGTTATGATTAATTTAATAGCCATTTATTTTACTTTCTGTAAACCTGAGATTTGTTATTTTTCTTAATTGGAAAAAGGTATGCTCTGCCTCAAAATATGGCAATCTATTTAGGTATTAGAACTTGTGGTATTTTAAAAACTGAAATTATAGTAGTATTGTCTTTGCATTTATTCAGCAAGTCCAAAATACAAGTATATATTCTACTGCCTGAAAGGGCAGGTGGGAGAGGCATATTGGGGAGTTCTTATCGTTCTACAGGAGAGCTTTAATTTTATGGAGACACAAGTTATTAATAGTTTTAATATTTTTAACACGTTTGAGTTTGGTCTCCAAATTTTGTATCTATAGATGCAGACACCTTGTACTTGCAGTGAGGAGTCATGTGAAGGAATAAATTTTCTTTTCTAAAGTCTGTCCTGGTGCAGAGCAACCAGTTTGAAATATGTCTTTTAGGTAAGCCTAAGAGTTCTGAAATTCAGATCAAAGATCGTGTAGTACTATAGAAGTGGTAATAGTAAATAAAAATGCTAAATAGAAATCTTATTTCCAAAAATTTTCCTCCTGCCAGGCTCTAGTCCTAGAATTTGGGCTAATTATGTACAGGGATTAGGATGGTGTTCCAGGTTCACAAGACACCCCTCCAAGGAGTGGATAAGACCTGAAGCTGCTTTAAGAAATGGTGTTTTCTTTTCCAGTGAGTGTGCCCTTGGTTTTCATGGCAGCCCAGACTAAATCACCACAGCATGGAGTTCACACAGTGCTGTGTGTTTTACATGACCTCAGTTGGTGAGCAATAACTCATTAATTTCTGTAACTGGAGCCCTTGTGATACTCTAAGCAGAATTCTAGATTAGTCTGAGAATTTTATAGGTAAAAAATCCCCAAATCTCTACCTGTGGCTATTTAAACATTAGGAAGCAATCAGTGTGTATCTTGTGCTTTTAATGAGGAACATGTGAAGAGGTAAATTAAATTTTAGAGCTGTCTTCAACATTCCAGTAGATATCAAGGGATAAAGTCACACTGAGTGCTTTGCAGACATTAACAAGGAACACAAAATAGAATGAGTTGCATTCATCTTAGTGCAATTAAACATAAAACCAGTTTGAGCTATGAGTACTCTTTGAATTGTTGAGAGCAACTGAGATCCAAACACTTGGCAGTAAAAGATCTGAAATAATCCTTGCTAGATTTTCTTTTTTCTTATTGTAACTCAACATCATTGTCAACTTAGTTTCTCCTCACTAAATACAAACACTGGCAAATAAAATCTACATTAAAATTTTTGTTAATAGAAAAGATAATGGTCAATTGGAGCCTAATCATCTTCTCTGTCCTACTTAGGATTTTGTATCATAACACTGCCATATTTTTTCAGGCTGAGGAGAACCAGGCAGTTGAATAATTTCTTGTATAAAACCACTTTGTCACAGTGACTTTGTTGCCTTTCCAGAGGCTTGCCTACCCCATACCTTACTCTTGTAAGTCATCTCAGGAGTCCAATTGTGTACACACACAAAATGTGTCATTGTTTCATTCCGGTGTGAGTTGCCTTCTCCCTTCTTTTGGTGCAGTGGGGGTGTTGTTTGCTTCTTTATTGAGGTTTTTATTTTACACTGCATTGAACAGATAAGTCAGAATTGTTTAAGGCATTCATTAGGCTCACCAAAACTTTCACTGCAACATCTTTGTTTTATTTTCTGGTATTTTATTCGTACCTCCAGTTGTCCACTCCTTGAAGACTTGTTTGCAGCCATTGTCTATGTATGTTATGGCAATACTTATGTACTGGCAGTGCTGTGCAAAAGGGAAACAATACCAGATGTAGGAATGACTTTATGAAAACAATACACCTCACAGTAGAAGCAATGCCTCTAGAAACTTCAAATTTGTTTTTGTGGTAGCCAAGAGCAGGTCTCTGACTTCAGTGCACACATTGCTTACTTTCCTGTGTTTCCATATATTATGATTTTGCTTTCTCCTTTTTTATAATTATATTTACATGGTTTGATACAGTAAAAGTGGTATAGCTGTACTGAGGAACAGTGGTCAAGGAAATAGATATGAACTCATAAAAAAAGCCCAACAACTTAGTGAACAAAGTAGTTATTGTAGCATTATATGCTGCAGGAAGTCATCCTAAAGATGTATTTGCATTAGAAGGCCTTAGGATCTAGGCTGGGGATGCATCCTGGATAACCTATGGAGTTATTATCCCATATATCACAAGGCAAAGGCTTCCAAATTCTTCAGAATCCTGTGAAAGGGTTTATAGCACAGAGCAGCATCCCCACTTGAATTTTAAGAATACACAATCGTTGTCTGTCAAGAAAAGGATTTATTCCTCCAAAGTGGTACTTCATTGAATTCAGGCTGTGGAAGCTAGAATCCTAAACTCTTGTAAAGTCTAATCCTGAAGGCATCCTGGTAGTTCTGTGCATGTCTTTTTTACACTAAAGCTCTTTGGGTACATTATATTTTGGAATATTTCAACTTTGACAGACCAGAGCAGATCAGGATTTATCCTCCATATCCTCTGGGATCCAAAAACTAGGTATTACTTTCCATATTGCCGAAACAAGTACTTTTATCCCTTAAGAAATATGAGACTTTGCTTGCAGTTGACTTTAAGGCACAGTTATAGAAGTGTAGAAGAGCTGGTACTTTGTTATAATTTAGGGCAGCTGGCTCCAAAAGACAAACCGTGAGTGGTACCAATGTGTAGTTGATAGATAAAAGGTAATGAACAATGTTTTCTCTCCTAATTTATTCAGTATATTTCTAGCTTCTGTGAAGAGGTTGAATTCAAAAGCTTCCTGAATTCCTTGTTAGGGCTGAAAGTTGTCAATATTAGCCTCTTCGATACCACCTCCTGGCTGCACGAGGAGTTCTGTGAAGTCCTCTGTTTAAGTTTTAAGTGAAAAGGAGGAAAATAAACTAAAAAAATACTGGTTTGAAGCAAAACTTGATGTTTCTTTACACACACAGAGTATATTTGTGTCACAAAATGCAATTGTGTGTTTTCATAAGTGATGTGCAGCTGATGTCTTCTCATCCTTGCTCTTGATCCTTAATCAGGGGGTTTAGCTGTTACTGTAATGTTCATAAATTAAGTAATAAGAATAAATTGCTTAGAAATGCAATTTACAAAATGGTAGGGGATTGTCCCCTGTCAGCATAGGCCATTAGAGATCTCAACTATTTTAAAATACATGGTTTCTTGAGTGTTCCTACCAGACTTTGTTAGAGTGAGATGTAATTATTGAAAGGATTTCTACATTCTCACAGACATTGCTTTCCTTAATTTGAATTCCATGACACACTAGTCCTGGTTCCCAACTTGTCTTTTTTTACTGTTAGTATTGTTTATACACAGTGCACACTTTGGGTTTTGTCTTATTGCTGGAAATTATGTGAACCTTCCTAGGCTTTTGGATATAATTATGAGAAAGTTGGGGTTTTTTGAGCCACAAAAGGATATTTCTTAGTGCAAATAAATGGAAGTCATTACATGGGTATCTGAAGCTCAGCTGTAATATGTAACCACACTCATAGTACATGTTCAAATCCCTGTTGGTCTGGTCTACTCTGTGAGCAGTGGTTGTGTTCCTTTAAGTGCTTGGTGTGATCTCATCAGCATTGCTGGACTGAGAGTCTAACAAAGTTTGCCTCTGCTTTTAATGGACACTGCACAGGAGTTTGGCATGATTTTACATCCTTAATTAAATTGCTGCCACAGGTCTTCCCATGGGCATGTCTATCTAGCCACTATGGAATTTTCTAATCTTTTCATAGAACAAATGATGGACATTTTTTTTTAAAAAATATTTTAGCTGAGATCAGGAATTGGTAAAATGACTGTGCTTCTAGTTTGTTAGAATTTTATGGCTATGAATTATCCAATAATTGATTTTAATCTAAATGGGACAAGATGAATTTTTTTAAAAGCACTCAGGGACCTAGAAGTTCAGAACTCTGAAGTTCAATGTGCAGGAGCATGAAGAGCTGATCACAGGCAGGACCTGCAGATATTGTCATAACATACATAATTCATAAAATGTGAAACACGGATAGAAGAAAAACTTTTAAAAAGGATGATGGTCTTGCAGAGAAAAAGCAGCAGACTTCTGTGGTCTTTGGATCCTTTTATGAAATCTCAGACTGCCTAATGCAGTGAAAGATCTTTAGAATATGGTTATTTGACTTTGTCCTTTGTGTTAGAGCTGAACTGGTATTTTGTTCAAATTTCATGTCTGTCTGGGCAGTCTGTGTACACACAGACATGGACACAGAAACCAGGGGTCTGCTTCAGCTTGTCTTCTGGAGAGAAAGTATGTTCAAAATTACTCTTGGAACACAGGAGCACATTCAAACAAAATAAGTATTATTTAGCACCACCCTATTTCTATTGTGCTCCTATTAGCCTTTAGCTGATTAGCTACCAGTTTGAATCGGGGAAGAATATATTAAACACTTAAAAAGTGAAAAGAGGAAATAGGCACACTGTGAGAGCAGTGAAGGACAATGCACTGGGGGGCTACAGACACCAACTGAAGAGGTAAAAGCTTTGCTCGGGGGGGCCCAGCAATGGGATAAGGGACAAAGGGCACAAACTGATACCCAGGATGTTCCACCTGAACATGAGAAAGAACTTCTTCCCTGTGCACTGACCCAGCACTGAACAGAGACCAGAGAGAGGGAGTGGAGTCTCCTACTGGAGATATTCCTGAACATTTGGACACAATTCTGAGCCATGTGCTCTGGGATGGCCCTGTTTGAACAGGGAGGTGGGATCTGATGACCCACGGTGGGCCCTTCACACCCGACCCATCCTGGGACTCTGTTCTGTCTCAGAGGGCAAAGATGTTTTCCAATAAAAACAGAACTTCTAAGCAATTTTCTTTGTTATTTTTGATCTGTCTTGCCCTAAAACCTTTAAAGCACCATCTACTCCAGAGTCAGATGTCTTTGTTAGAGTAACATATGACATTTTGACATGCTCGCATTATGGTTCCTCATGTCCCTTGTCTGGTTTTTTTCCCCCTAGTCACCTTAGGATAATAGAACAGGAGAAAAGAGAAAGAGAGAAGTCCGTAAATATTCCTTATTCACGACCTTTGTAGCTTTCTTCCCCTCTTCTACTTGCCCTCACCTTCATTGCTCATGTTTACTGAGGGGAGACAAAAGAAGGGAAGAAGAGACAGGGAATAGAATATTTTCTTTAGTTGAAGGTTGAAATTCTTGCTGAACACAGGCAGTGTGTGCCATTCCCTTCTGCTGAATTTCAAGAGAACCTTGACAAATTTCTAAGAATATCGTCTTGGAGTCCAAGTAGAGTTTCCTGGGGAGCATTTGGAGTCATGGGATTTGCTGATAGATGTGGGAATGGCATTGGGGTGAGGCTGTCACATGGATGGAGCTTTTAGAACTAAGTTTGTAAATCATACCTTCCAAAAGCAGCAGTAGTGCCTGAAGAGTAAGACAACCTATGCAGCATCCACCATTAACAAAGCTGATTTATTTACACAGTATTGATGATTTATCTTTTCCAGGAGATATAGAGAGAAACGGGGAAAGAGAAAAACCAAGTAAGAATAGGGAAAATGCAAAAAAACTTGATACAAATTGAGTAAAGGTTAATAATGCTGAACTAAGCATCAAAAAACGTTAGATTGATAGAAAGGCTCAGTGGCATTCTGATGAAATTAGGTGTGAAAATAATTTTCCCCAGGAAAAGAAAAATGAAAAGATAAAAACAAAACAACAACAAAAAAGTAACATCTGACACTTTGAGATGAGAAATTAAGTTGTGTAAGACATGGGTGTTTACATTCATGACAGCCAGCTCTGTAAAGTTGTAAATATGACAATCATGTTACTGTTGATTTGCATTGTAAATATTAGGAATTATTTATATTTAAACTGTCTTCCACCTACAGATATCTGACTATTTGAGGTCATAAACTATTAAACATCACTTGTTGCACTTTTGCTTAAACTTGAAATCACCATCCAGTTCTGATTTACTTCTACTTGAACTTCAACATTGATTATTTCTTTTTTTAATAAAATTTTTCATTTTTTTCAATGTAAAACAATAAAAATCAGGCAAAAAATATTAAGTAAAAAGAGCTACTCTAACTAGCAACTCTGATGGAGATAAAAAGACCAGAATGGAGTCATTAAGTACCATTACAGGATTGAGCAATGAAGTGGTTACAATGTGCATGTTAATTACTTCTAATTGATAACCTTTCATAATTCTTCCATGTTTACTACTAGTGAGTAATAAGGCCATTAGAAATATACAGAAATATAACCCCCAAGCAATCCATTAGATACATTTCCAAGTGTTACTCAATGAGGGAACAAGCTGTCTTGCTGCAACAGTTTGCTTTGAGCATCTTGCATCTGGATTGTTCAGATCTTCTGAGCCTTTTAAAACTGAGAGGGTTCCTCCAGGCTGGGTTTCTGTTTTATCATTTGGCATCGATGAAAGGCAGTAAGAGAAGGTTTACTTGGATACAAAATAGGGGTTTGGTTTCCAGATAAGCAGTAGGGAGAATGAGTCAGCCAATATTTATTCTCCCTGTTTACATGAGTGTTGTATAATGCTTATAAGGTGTTGTGGAACGTCTGATAAATCTTTTGACTTTTCCTTTTCAATACTTCCTCATTAAAAGTAGAGAATATAGGAAAAAAATTCTGTCTTTAACTTGTTGTCCTGAAACTCTAAGGAACAAAAGATTTAGGCTGGTAAATTGTCAGAAACAAGGATGTATTTCCTCATAAGTCTTTTAGGATTAAGTGAGCATGGGGATCTTTTCCATGAAGACAGAGACTGTATCCCACACCTGAGGTTCTTGGGTAAGGCCTTTTTCAAATGTTATGAAAAATAGATCGTTGCTGAGACAACAAAGCCTGACCATGTCATCTTGGAACATGAACCTACAAGGCTTGTTCAGGACTGCTCTCCATGGAATGGTAGAAACTCTCCAGGCATGAAGGGATCAAGGGATGGACTTATTTCCCAGGGAGATTGGCTTATGCCTGATTAAATGGGCCTGAAACTTCCAACTGTTTTGTTAGGAAGTAGATCCCTAATCGATTTATGTGCTTGGTGTTATTTTCAGCTTTGTGATAAATCATAGTATCACAGAATGTCCTGAGCTGGCAGGGACGCCCAGGGATCATCCAGTCCAACTCTTGGCCCTGCACAGACACCCCAGCAATCCCACCCTGTCCCTTAGAGCGTTGTCCAAACCCTCCTGCAGCTCTGGCAGCCTTGGGGCTGTGCCCACTGCCCTGGGGAGCCTGTTCAGTGCCAACCACCCTCTGGGGGAAGGACCTTTTGCTGAGATCCACCCTGAGCCTGCCCTGGCACAGCTCCAGCCATTCCCTGGGTTCTGTCACTCTTCCCCTCCCCAGGAAGGTGTGACTGCAATGAAGTCTCCCTCCAGTCTCCTCTTCTTCAGCTGAACACAGCAAGTGACATCAGCTGCTCCCCGTAGGTGTTTAGGTGTTCATTGTTTTCTTACACTACAGAGCATGAAGATTTATAGAAGACTTTAAAGATGCCCACATTGGTATGAGAATCTTGGGAGGGAGGGTGAGAAGCTATTGCTGGAAATCTGAGACAATTTCTCTGCTCTGTGGAAAATTAACTTGTCATTCCAGATCTTGTGAATTTAAACCAGTTCAGACAGGAGCTGTGTCCTGCTTTCTAGGACAGGATTTTTTTTTTTTTTTGTAGTTGCTGATACAATTTCCCAGGAATTCAAAGTAACTGTAGTATTTTATGGGCTCAAATGGAAGCACTCTGTAAGTCACCGGGCAAACTTGTAACAGGATTTAGTGCTGATGTTTGATTCAATATTTAAGAAGAAAAACGCATAAGAAATTATTGATGGACTGTTAAAATTATTTAAATTTGCATAATTGTCAGCTTTGCCTAAGTCTTAATTGATCTACATGATAAACCTCAAATTCTGTCAGGGAGAGTTCATTTATAATATATTAGATATTACACTTGTTCTATGAGAACAGCCTGAGAACAAGAAACAGAAAAACATCTCTATGTCAGTAATATTTGTAAATCAAAATTAATTTGAAATTTAAAAAAATTATAAATACCTCTTGATTCGAAATCTATCTGAAAATAATGCAGATTTTCAGCCTGGTGAAGGTAGACTCTTAAACTTTGTCTGGAAATGTTCCACAGGTTTTTATTTTAAGTGTCAGATAATTAATTTTCCTTTGCTTTTTCTCCCCAAAAAATATTTGCACTCTTTCTTCTAGTTGTAGGTACATAGTGAGTCAATGTGAGGCATCACTGTCAGTCACAGAGGCTCAGTCCTGCTTTCTTTCTCCTTAAAGTGATCGTGGAGTGTTCAGGAATGGCAGGTCTGAGGTATCATTTACAAAAGCACATAAATGATTAGTGTTCCTTGACTCTATTTTAAAAGGTAATTCAGGAATTTGGATGCATTCTCAGGTGCTACAATAAATGCTTTTATTCTTTTTTATGAAATGGACCAGCAGTGTGGACAGTGTCATTGAGAATTAGACAATATTACCAGGATTACAATGTCAGCTTCCTAATTGTCAATTAGTTGTATTATAGTTTGCCTGAGGCCAAAAATGCTGTGTAGAACATCAGAGCAGAGTTTTCCCCAGTATTTCTGTGGTATGTTGATAAGTAAAAATTTAATTTTCCAGTGCAAATAAGTGTGAAATTAACTACATATGAAACACTTTTTTTTTTTTACAGCAGAAGTATCTTTATTGGCTACTTTAAAGTTTACTCAGCAATCTGTTTTAAAAGTCACTTTGGTTAGGTGCTTACAGGAAATACAGTGCAGGGGATTAATCCAGTTTGTAGGCTGTTTTCCAAAGAAATGCTTAATAAAAAGAATTTCATGCAATATGCTATTAGAGCTTCATTTACATTAATAAGACTATGTTCTCAAACTATTAAGCCACCTTCTAGATAAAAAAAAAGCAGAGGGACTCACTGTATTCTGCATGTAGAACCACAGTGATTAGTTTCTGCTGCTCTTGTACCCTTCTGAGCCCATTGTAGAGAAGGGAGAACACGTTGTTCTTCTCACAGCTGAAGAGAAATCTTGCTGCCATAAAGTTCCCTCAGACAAAGCAGGACAATCCCAAAGAAAAAGTAGTAGTTTGGTTTGCTGTGGTTTCGCTGCAGTGGCACCAGGTGCTGTGGAATTCAGCCCTGGGGTTCAGAGGTTGAGTTGAGTGAATTCCAGGCTGTGGAGTGGCCATGGTAATTCTGGGGGTGTGGGCTGATGTCACGCAGATTGTTCATGGAGCAACCTGGGAAAAACAAGGAAAGTGGCAGATGGGACTTAGCAGAAGGGTTGGGTCATAAATTGCTTCAGGAATAATGTGGAGCTGCTGGAGTGAGACCAGAGGAGGCACCAGGATGATCAGAGGGATGGAGCAGCTCTGCTGGGAGGAAAGGCTGGGAGAGTTGGGATTGTTCAGCCTGGAGAAGTTTGGGGTGACCTGACTGTGGCCTTGCAGTGCCTGAAGGGGCTGAGAGGAAAGATGGAAAGAGACTATTGACAAGGGTCTGGAGTGATGGGACAAGGGGGAATGGCTTTGCACTGACAGAGAGTGGGTTTAGACAGGATATTAGGGAAAAATTCTTGACTGTGAGGGTGGGCAGGCCCTGGCACAGGTTGCCCAGAGAAGCTGTGGCTGCCCCATCCCTGGAAGTGTCCAAGGCCAGGTTGGACGGGACTTGGAGCAACCTGGGCTGGTGGAAGGTGTCCCTGCCCATGGCAGGGGGTGGGAATGGATGATCTTTAAGGTCCCTTCCCACCCAAACCATTCAGGGATTTTCTCGTTCTGTTAAATATTCCTTGTTATGGTGAATACTCCTGAACACCATAGAGTATAAATTTGAGATTAAAATATATGTAAATTAAAAATACTGGAGTTTAGCTTTTATAATGCAAAAGAGATGAAAAGTGCACAAAAGTGTTAAGTAAACTGCATGGACATTTAAATACTTATTTTGTATGAAGGATTAATATGACTCGTAGACAGAAGTTATTTTCTTGAGCTGTTAATGATCTGCCATTTTCCTCCATAAATTAGTTCTCAAAGGTCAAAATGCAATCAATTATCCAGTAATTTGGATCTCTTAATTGGCTTGATTGTGCTTGAAAAGCAAAGCCTCTATTTTATTTCTGTACTCTGAGAAAAAAAAGCAGGGGAAAAAATTCAAGTTATGTTTTGAAGGATATTATGGAATGATATACAAAATGAAAATATGTATAGATACATTATTGGAGTCTTTTCAGTGAGAATTAGACATTGAGAATTCAGGAATACCAAAATTTAGTGTTCTTTTTAAGACACTTTCTGAAGGAAAAAGAGAATTTAAACAGATTTCCCTAATTTTAGGGGACTGTGAAGGAAAGGAGTGGGTGAAAAGCAGAAGAGGAACAAGAATAAATGTAGAGGATTTTTTGATTAATACAGTGATCTAATGTGTGCAGAAGATTGCCACTGACTTGAACAGGAATTGCATCAAACCACAGTGGCTGTTTATAGCACTCCTGGGTCTGAAATGTGGTGGTGATTTCAGTAAGTAATTAGAAAAAAGAAAGCGCGAGTTGTTATTCCTCTTTACATTCCCTACTGTCACAGATTTAGTTGAAATTTGGATTATATAAACTGATATTTCAGTATTTTTTGTTAAAAATGAAAAGAATACAATTTACTGAAGTCAGAGGAATATTAGAAGGCTTATATTATATTTTTATTCAAATTTTCAGTGAAATTTTCATTAGTAGACTCATCATTTCCAATTATGTTCTTTGTATGTGCTTATGTATTTTATTTACAGTTTAAATTCACATAGATAATTAAGTTCTTATTCTATTCTTTATCTTCATTGTAAAGAATGTAGAAGAGTTTAAACTTTAAAATCATTTTGTATTCATAATTAGTCGTTACAATAATTCTACTAAAAATTTAAAGATCTGCATTTCATGTTAAACGAAAAATCAGCATTTGCTATTACAGGTTGAAAAACTGTTTTTTGGCAAGTGGACAAGAATATAGAGCAATAGAACTGTCACTGACTCTATTACATTTGAGATGGCCACAATATTGTTCATATTTTCTGGGGTATGGTATTTGCATTTCTTTCTCTGGCATTTTTATGGGAAAAAAAGCCTTTGTAAATGACTTGGAGAAATGAGAGCAATTTCTTATTTAAAAGACTACTTTGCTTGCTAAACTTATGGACTGATTTTATTAAGTGGGATTGCAATGTGAAAGTCAAGTCTTTAACGTGTCTGTGCCAAAATATGCTTGTATTTCTAAACTGACCCTTTTAATCCTCAGAGTTTTATGGAATAGTCCTTTTTTTAAAACCTGCAGCTTCATCTTTTAGTCTTCCTCAACCTCTGGCACGTTTATGGTTATCCTCATGAAGTGGATATTTCTGCCTCATTACCACAAGCCATCTGATTTTATTGCAGTATCAAAGAAAATTATTATTTTCCCCCCTATATCAAGGTGTTTATGAGTTCCTTAAATGATATCTAGAAAATATGAATACTCCATTACTCACAGGTTGTGTTTCTGCAGCATGTAATGAAGAACTTGAGCGATGTTTGATCACTGGATAGGCTGACACAGTGCTGGTGGTGTAAAGGTTGTATTATTGTTCTCTTCACTTATCCAGCTATTCCACTGGGAGATTATTCAGGTGCACGGAAAAAAGAAAAATCATGTTTTCAATTTATTTTTTTTTAATTATTATTAAGAGCTTCAGGTTATTTTCATCTTAAAATTGTACTGATTCAGGAAATGATTACAGAAAGTTTGGAGTTGCACTTTTAACAGTAGTTAGACTGGACTGGATTCTTTATTTTGTAGTTCGTTAGAAAAGATGTTTTCTGGAAGAATAACTATAAATACTTAAGTTTGTGGAATTAAAAATAAACACTGGAGTAACTTTTTATCCCAAATGTATGTCACGTTCTTTATGTGTTTCCAAAAGAATTATCAGTGATGCTTACAGTGCTGTTAAAGAACAGCTACAGGGATTACTTTCAGCACTTAAAAAAATACATGCTCTCTAATCCAAGATTTATTTACTTCTTGCTTTTTAGAGTTAGAAGGCAAAATATTTTGTTTAAAGGGACCTGCTTCTTTGATGCATTTGAGGCTGGTTTAAAATGACTGAAATACTGAAAAACCCCTTGACCTTCATTGACAAAAGCACATTTTGCTTGATGGTAAAGATGACCCTCTGAATTCCTTCATGTATTATTTATGTCAATGTATGTCTGTGGGAATGTACTCCTTTTTAAGATAAAATTTATTGTTAAAAAGGAAAAATTAATATGTTATAGCCATAGTCTGTAGTACATTTAATTTGCATGTCGGCACATTTGCCAAATGTTTTCAAACAGCAAAGCATATTAAAATTTCTGAGAATCGCAAAAAGAATCTGGTTAAAACTAACTCACAGAAACACCCCCAAAATTCATATATCATTGAAAGGACTACAGCAGTCTTATGTTCTCCATACAGTTAATTGCTTTTTGTATTCAGGAATTTTGCTCAATTCTAAGTTATGAAGTGCAGTACACTAAATACAAAATTTTAATGAATATTTGTTTTCATTTACAAGTCTTGAATATGCTCCTTGGAAGAGAAGTTTGTCCCACTGTTGTGTGCTGAAATTTAATATCTTTTGCTTTTAATCCTTTGTTTTGATCCATCAATCACTATGGATTTAAAATACTCTACTTTGTGTAGCATAAGTTTTCTTCACCTTTGTTTTGTTTTATGAATATGCCCTGTTGTTTTGCTGTGGGAATTCTTTAACCTCAAAGGAAACACATGTTATTTTTCTGAACTGCAGATCCATTTAAGGGTGGGTGAATTATAGCTCATGCTAAGTTACATGTGTATTTGACTCGACTACAGATGTACTTATAGAATCACAGAATCAATTAAATTGGAAGAGACCTTTGAGATCATCGAGTCCAACCTTTGATCCAATACCACCTTGTCCCCCAGTCCAGAGCACTGAGGGCCACCTCTAGTCCTTCCTTGGACACCTCCAGGGGTGGGGACTCCACCATCTCTCTGGGCAGCCCCTTCCAGTCCCTGACCACTCCCTGGGTCCTACCTGAAAACCTCCCCTGGTGCAGATTAAAACTATATCCTCCCATCCTGCCGCTCTCAAATATGCTCTATACAACACTGGAGAAGATTTTAATCCTTTTGTTAGTCTTAATGCTAGTTGTTGTTGTTTAGTTTGGGTCTTTTTAAATACTATTGATGAAAATTGTTGTTTGTTTGTTTGGATAAGACAGATACATACACAAGAATGACTTTTGTCTAAGTTTCCAGGCACGTGCTAAAGTCAGGTTTTTTACTGGTATTTCCTCTCAAATATTGCTCTGCACAGATGTATTTGCCTGACAAAATGATCTTCTCAGCCTCCTCAGCAGGAGGAGGAGGAGGAGGGGCAGATGTTTGGGAGGCAGCAGGCGCTGCCCTGACCTTAGTGCGACCCCCATCCCTGCAGGCAGGTGAATAGAACTCCAAACCCATCTCCTGAGGGCTGCTGAGGCTGCACACCGAGTGCAGGGCTGGTCCTCCTCAGTGAGGGGGATCTGGGCAATGGGGATGGGGCTTCAAATGCAAATCAATCTTCTTTATATGCAGATAACAATTTTCATCCTTGGTGGCCGCTTCCTGAGAGGAAGGAACATCTGTCAGTGCTGATGGAATCGTGTCTTATCTACTAAGGCCACAGTCAAGGGCTCTCTGACAGAATTCTTCATGGCCTGAGCAGTTACCTCTGTGGAGAATCTTGCAGGTTTAGGAACAAGAGCAAAGTTAATCCCAGGTATTGGAGAGGTTTTTAAGATGTTGACGTTTGTCCCAGGGGGAAGTAAATGGAACCTTTACACTTGAGGTGCGTGGCCAAAACTCCGGCTGAATACAAAATTTGTGCAATTTGAGTCTTGATTTATGTCATAAATATCGTAACTATTTAAAAAATAGACACATTTTAACATATATCTTATATAATAGATATTTTATATTTTCTTTTTTTTTATTTTATTGGCATGCTGAGAAAAAGGTTCAAAAAGTGTTATTTTCAGGCTTAGAGTTTCAATTTTACATAACTGTAGTTTTTAAATATTTCCTTAAAACACTTCCTTTCATACACTCTGGGCATTATATCAAAAATTAAGGATACATTATCTAAATTACATACTCTATTTCTATATATAGTGTACAACTTAGTATTAACAGGATTTATCATAGGTCATGGAAAAAGAATGGAAGCCCTGTGGAATTTGAAATGACAGCTTGTTCAAAATTTTTAAAGCCTTGAACACTTGAAAATATGATGGTATAATTATGACAGTGTAATTGCTAGCAGACATAACTATATTATTGTTAAAATGTGAATATATGAAGCTAAATAGCAGCAAGATTTCAGACCCTGAGTTTTGCAGTGTATAATGGGTATAAGAGAAGACAGCAACCAATGGAGCCCTCAGCTAAATGGAAGAGAAATACCTAAAAATTACCTTAATGGCTTTGGATGCCAAATAAATTCCATATTTTTCTTACTTAAACAAAGAGACACAAACTCTTCCACTCTGAGAAAAGCTGTGCATTCAGTCTTCTGCACGTGTTGTAGCACAACTGTTTGATATTAAGGTAAGCACAGCATTTAGGATTGACTTGAAAGTGTTCAGCAAGGATAAAAGCTTAGTGAGCTAATTCAGGGAAAATCATACTTATCTGAGCCAATTCTTCTAGCTTGACATTTTATGATTTACTTCTAAGCTGCTAAAAGAGCTTAAGAAACCTCTTCCTTCTGGTTCCTCTGATTTTATTTTTTTTTTATTTTTTTATGTGCTGCTTAATCCTGCCTGAAATTTGTGTAATTAATATCGAGACAAACATAGGTACTGACTATGAGAAACCTGAAGATGTGCAAGATTAGAAATGATTATGTACTTCATGGAACTGTTTAATAAATGATAACATTGGTACACCACCCAAAGAATGGAAAGATATTGTGCAGTTTTCTGCAAAATAGAGCTGACAATGTGCAGCAGTGTTGAAGTGAGTGCTGAGGATTTCTAGTATTTTGGTAGCTTTAAAAACGTTCCAAGTCAATTACACACCCAAAATAATAATAAAAAAAATTCAATCTTTTTACTATGGTATTAGCAGTGGAGGTGGTTAAGTTGTGCTGAAGCTTGAACTGTGGCTGAATCCCTTATGAAACCTCTATGGAAAAAAACCAAACAACATCTGAAGCAGTAAATAAACCAGCAGCAATGGGTTTACCCTGCATGTAGCCTGATACCTGGAAACCTGGAGCAAGGCCTTGTGCTGAAGTAACGTGTTGAAATGTAAAAGTGCACAGTCACAATTAGGGGAATGGCTTCTCACTGCCAGAGGGCAGGGTGAGATGGGATCTTGGGAAGGAATCCTTCCCTATGAGGGTGGGCAGGCCCTGGCACAGGTTGCCCAGAGAAGCTGTGGCTGCCCCTGGATCCCTGGAAGTGTCCAAGGCCAGGTTGGACAGGGCTTGGAGCAACCTGGGCTGGTGGAAGGTGTCCCTGCCCATGGCAGGGGGTGGGACTGGATGAGCTTTAGGGTCACTTCCAACCCAAACCATTCTGTGTTTCTAGTAAATCATCTGTTAAATGCATACATTTATCTTCCAATGATTAGTTTTTTCCTCATCATCCTGAAGATGATGCTTCCACACCATTCAAAATTTCCCCTTATGGAAGAGTTGTGATGGTGCCCAGCAGGCCATCTAATAATTTATATTAATTTTCACCGAGTAGCTTCTGTCATCCTAAAATATTGTTACTCAGTATCAGTGTGCTGCTTTATATAGAACCTGGCCTTTTTTTTTCCTTTTTTTTTTTTATTTTTTTTTTAATTTATTTATTTAAAAACTAACAGATGGAAATGTTGAAATGTCACCTTTCCAAAGCAGGGTGTCATGTTTGTAGATGGCAAAATTCTCTAGAAGCTTTGCAGGGTGTTGTCTGCTCTTTTCCAGAACTGTTTCCGATATCTCAGCTAATAACACACGGCTTGCAAAGATAATACTTGCAGTTTGTGCTACTGAACGTTGTTTGAGAATGCCCTGAAGATTTGTCCCATAAAAATAAATAAATAAAATGCCAGTTTTCTGGAATCCCATCACAGACTTTTTTTTGTAATTATCAGCACTTGAGATTTTAGCTAAAGCTGTACAAAGATTACATTAGCATAAAATGTTGTGTTCTTTTGATTGAATATATTATTTGGGAGAAAATATTCAGCAGTACTAAAGGTAGGAATAAGAAATTATTACCTGCCAGGTGATAAATAGTGCTCTGTTGATGAGAAATATTTTTTAAAAATGCTAATTGCTCAGTTGAAGTTGACACTTAATCCAGTTAAAAATATGCCACAAATCCAGCTTTGAAAATTCAGTATATAAGTAATGGGGCTGTTTGAATTGTAGCAATTACTGGTGCCAAATTAGTGGGTTCTCCTTTAAAATTTACTTGTCACATCATATTTTGTCACATCATGTAGTTCCACTTCATTACACATTGGCATCTGCACCTGATTGGGAACTGCAGCGAGATGATCAGAGCCCCCCTTTGACTTTGGTGCTTGTGATTGAAAGGAAACCCAAACACTGCAATGCAAATACAACGTTTGACTGATTACACAGCTACATTTTGTAGCTTTTATTGCAGGACCTCTCTGCACAGAACTCCTGTCACCTTCTTAGCTCTTCAGATGCTCCTCATAAATTATTCTACTTTGTTTTAAAAGCCTACTGTAGTTGCTGCATGATGAAAGCAAAGTGGTGCCTGTTTGGGTGTGACTCTTCCTTGCCAGCTTTGGTTGGTCTCTGCTACTGCTGGGATTAAATTCAAATGGGTTTATCAGGTTTCCCCAAAGATGAAAGTACCAAACTTCCAACAAGATCACAACTCACAGTGATGTCTGTCAGTGCTCAGCTCCTTCTGAAATTAGTGATGCTGTGTCTGTAGGATTGGACCTCTGAGAAATTTTCTGGTTATCTCTAAACCTGAGAAACATCTTCCTGCACAAAGCAAGCAGAAATCCTTTCATTTGATGAAGTCTCCTTTGCTGATCTAGAGTAGAGAGCATTCTACTGGATGCAAAACAGAGGACTTCAGCTGTAGCAAAGTATATGTTTTTTGTTCCTAGAAAGAGCCCAGAAGGGAAAATATTGATGGAAAACCTTTATTTCCTCCTCTTTTCAGACCACTCAAAACTCCTGTTCTCAGTTATGGAAGTGAAGCCAGCACAGAAACCTTCAGGGCATATCATGGTGTACAGCTAATTGTTAGAAGTGTTTGCATTTTTCACTGCTCTTATATTTTCTCAGTGAATCTGCTTTTTAGAGATTCTTTAGAGAAGAGTCTCTATAGAGTAATTTAATAGGAAAATTATCACTTACTGTTGCTCCTCTGCTGCAGTTTTCAGGGCTGGAATGCAAAATTATAACCCTTTCCCTGAGAAATGGTTTGTGACAGTGTCTTCATTTGGATGCAGAGAATTTGGAGGAAGAAATGGGGGTCTTGTGTCTCATGAAAAAAATATTTTGGGGCTTGGTTTTCCTACTGTTTTGTTGCTCTTGAGTTTCTCCACAAGTTTTCTTCCTCTCACAAAGGTAGTTAATTGCTGGGCTTTAATCTTTCAGGTGGTAATTCTTCCACAGGTCACTGATGTGAGGAAACTGTGCTCAGTCTCTGGATTCTCTGCCATGGAGAGAATCATGGATCATAGAACCATACAGTGCCTTGGGTTTGGAAGGACCTTAAAGATCATCTTGTTCCAACCCTCTGCCATGGGCAGGGACACCTCCCACTAGGCAGGAGGTGGAAGGAGATGGGCTTTAAGGTCCCTTCCAACCCAAACTATTCTGTGATTCCAGGAGAAAATACTGGGGGTTTCCTCCTTGAACTCGTGTGTGTGCATTGTGGTTTTGTTTGTTTCTAACTGCAAACCCTCATCTGATTACCTTATCGAGATAATTTAGCTTCTTTCATCAATGTTTATGAACCACATGATACAATGATTATAGAGAAATAAGAAATTATAATAGCTTATGTTCCATAAACACAACTAGTGATTTATGCCATGTACGATCATAGGACTACTGACTGTTCACTGTCTCTCTATCCTCCTTTCCCTCTCGTTCTCTCTTTCTTTTCCCCTGCTTTTTGGTTTGGTGGTTTGTTTGTTTTTTGTTGCAGGATTTGTGGTGTGATTTTGTTTTGGGTTTTTTTTGGTGTTTGTTTGTTTGGTGTTTTATTTGTTTGTTCATTAAGGAATGTGTTCCTGAACCGAGTAAAGCCTCCTTATGCTGTAATTTAGATACAGGCACTTTTGGTGATGAAGTTTTAAATAAGAACATTTACTCTGGCAAAAAAAACAATGTAAAGGAAACAAAGACATTGCCCCATGTGTGCTGTATAATGAGTTGCTGTCCTCATTTTTCACTTGAAGCCAATCGTTATGGTACTGAAGTGAACAGTGCCTCATCTATACATATATATCATTTTTCCAAAGGATGCTCTAGAGAGGATGAAGATCAATATAAATTCATTTTTTCTGGTAATGGAAAATATTTGAACTGTTCAGCTATCAGGCACAAAGACGACTTCTGGGGGTATTATGCTTGTGTTTCTAGCCACTGCCCTGACAGTTCCAGGCATGTGTAAACCTACAGCTTTTTGTGTGCCTTGACAAGTATTCTGAAGAGAGAAGGTGGAATGATACGTGATGAGCAGAAAAACAATTTTCCTTAAGTAGACTGTATCCTCAAAATTTGAGTGTTTTGTTAATTATAGTGCTACAATATTTGGGAAAATTCAAGCAGTTTAAAAATCCATGTATGAAGTTCAAGATGCTTTCACAGACATGTGCAGACTGTAAAACATAAGCACTGTGATGGTGACAGGATAAAACTATATCTGAATATAGGAAGAGTTATTGAGTTTGGAAGTAACATGCATCAGCCCTAAAAAATTGGCTTTAATTACAAGATATGTGCTCTGCTAGTTGCCTGTAATATTGTCTGAGTCATAAACATTCAAAAATGGACATATTTATCCAAAGATATTTCTGCTGGGAAGACACTTTCAAGCTACTTAGAAACCTCAAAGTAGGACATGAAAGAATAATGCAACATTTAAGTGGAAATGCTGACAAAACCTGAAGTACATTGCAGTGGGGATAGAACAAGTAATTGCTGTGTTATCATTATGAGGTTTGGACGAGGAGGAAAAGGGAGGCAAAGAATAGAGACTGGAATCTGAATTCCTCTATTAAGCTTAGTGCCTTTTAGAGGAGGAAAACACTGTATGGCTGTTACAGGCAGTGTAAGTGTACTTTTTTTGATATCCTTGGCATATGTGATTTCTCTGCCAAATAGCTTGTGAGAGATGCTAATTTTATCAAAAATGTTCCATTTTGAAGTTGCATCTCATTTAAACCTGAACTCTATTTAGAGCCTGTATCTGGTAGGGAAGGTGGGAAACAGCTTATTCATATTGTAAGTCCTTTGAGGAGGGGCTGAGGGAGCTGGGGGGCTCAGCCTGGAGAAAAGGAGGCTCAGGGGGGACCTTCTGGCTCTGCAATCCCTGACAGGAGGGGGGAACCGAGGGGGGTCAGGCTCTGCTCCCAGGGAACAGGGACAGGAGGAGAGGGAACGACCTCAGCTGTGCCAGGGGAGGGGCAGGTTGGACATCAGGAGGAATTTCTCATGGAAAGGGTGGTCAGGCACTGGAAAGGGCTGCCCAGGGAGGTTTGGAGTCCCCAGCCCTGGAGGTGTCCAAGGAAGGACAGGATGTGGCACTCAGCGCTCTGGGCTGGGGCACAAGGTGAGGATCAGGCACAGGGTGGGCTGTGTGATCCTGGAGGGCTTTTCCAACCCTAATGGTTCCTAATGATTCTGTGATTCTATTTATTTATTGTCTGACATGTGTTGTCCACTTGAAGTTCTCATTTAAGGGACTTTTAGGTCTTAAATTATAGTGAGAATAAGCTATTATTATTCAAGAAGTTTCTTGTGCAGGTTAGTGATTATTCTGTGGAATTTCCAAAAGTCTGTGTTGTTATATCTCTTCTCTACTTCTCAGGGGAAGTTTAAAATAGAAAAATATGTTACTGAAATGACAGTTTATCAGCTGTAGGTTATTGGAGCTGAAAATTTACTTGTGCCTCCTTCAGAAGATCATCAAACAGCGGAGGGGAGAACTGGCGAAAAGTTCAAGTTTCAGTTTAGGTTTCAGAAGTCTGATTTTTCTTTTTTTCAATAAAATACTTTTAGTTTGGTTACAAGTATTTCATAAATTAGACTGCAAATAACTGCCTGGGGAAAGTCCTAGTTAGATCTTTGGTGGAGAAAAGAGCTGAATATTACACAAAAATATGCTCAAAATCTGAGGAATGTTTTCGGTCCAGAATTTTTTTACTGGTTTGGTTTTTTAGTGTTTCTTTTCCTTTTTCCCCTCTTTTTTTGTTTTTGTTTGACTGAGGAAAATCTGTAAAATGAAGAAAGTAAAATACTGTATTGAATAAATTTATTTATTTATTTATCTTCTGGTTCAGAATGTTTTTAGTCAGATTATCATTCTACACTAAACCCTTGGAAGTTTGAAAGAAACCAAACCCAATTCTCACTTTGGAAAAAAAAAAAAAATCTTTAAAAATTGTTTTAAAGAAACAAAACCAGCCCAGATTTGTTTCCCTTGCCTCCATTCAATAAGGAGTTTGGCCTTAGGGCACTGAGGTCCTGATCCAAACCAGTGTGGAAAGAATCCCTCATGGTCTAATTATCAGCAGCTTTAGGTGGAGGGAATGCTTATCCAATGCTCTTTAATGAAGGGGAATCAGGGAGATTATTACAGGAATGACCTTAAAACATACACATTTTCTCTGAAAATTCACACCTTTTCCTTTAAATTCAATGTATTTATTTTTCTGTTATTTCTCTGTAATAGGAATGTAAATTTTTCTGAGCACTTGATATATTTCTGCATATCTCAAAGGCTCTTTCAGGCATTTAAAAGAAATAGTTGGATTGGGAGGGGAACTTGACACTGGCACAGCAAAATAGGGATTCAAAGTGTATTTCCTGAAAGAAAAATACTTTTATGGATATTGGTTTACTTTGCTTTCTAGAGTTGTATGTGTATATTTTCCTCAATGACTCAAAGGTTATATAAAAACAACACTTTCATGAGGACTTTCTGCAACATTTACTAAGAAACAGTATCTTTTCTGGCAGATTAGGGTGGTTTTCATGGGATTATGTAAAATTCAGCAGCAAGATCCGCTGCCTGGTGAAAGCTGGGAATGTAACCTATGGGATGTTGGAATATTGATGTTCTCCCTTGAACTGCAGCTTGGCTGATGCAGTAGGAAGGAAGTGACTCCCCTGTGGAATGTGCTTGATCTTTTTGAGGTGGGAGCTTTAACAAAGTGTTGTCTAGTTGGTGTTTGAGGATTGGCTTGGCTGGAGCTGCTTCTGGAGTTAAGGCAAAGCAAAGTGTAAACTGGGTAACTTGGATCTTTAAAAAGCTTCAGGGAGAGAGGAAGAATGGGAGGCTCAGAAACAACCACCCACAACACTCACCTAGTTGGGAAACCTGGTTTTGAAGGGACTTAGCTGATGGTCATCACGAAGTGTTTTGTGTCTTGTGCTTCATAGGTAAGTCCTGGCTAAGGAGGAATAAAGATGCAAGTTGAGTTTGGGAAAGCATAATGACCTGTTCCAACTTAAAGGGGGATCATAACCAGGGGTGACTCAGTGATATCAGAGCAGCTGTGCTTCCCTGGAAGTTCCTGCTGCTTCCCTGTGCCCTTCCTTCAGACCCAGAGGAGGTGGATAAACCTCTGCTCTGAATTCTGACACCTGGTAGGTTTTGGAGCTTCTTTCTCAACAGGGATCTCTAAGTCCAGTCCCTCGAGGGGAGTTTACAATCAGCAGAGGAGCCCCTGGAAAGGACAGCACATCCCAGGGCAGCTCTGAGAAAACACTGACCCCTACATGTCCCTAAACAGATGGAAAAGCCAAGAGTTTTCAGTTTCGTCAGAGTATTCCCAATTAAATTCCATAGGCAATTGGAAAATTGTCAAATTTATATAAATCTTCCAATTCATTAATATCTACCAAAATATATACACTTTTTGTTACTTTTTCTATGAGTTGATATATACATATGATGTGTCAGGAGAAAAATCTGTCAGATATTGTATCTCTGGGATTGGTTTTAAAACCATCAAGTGAATTAAGGGGAAACAAATTTATGGAAATGAATTAGAGGTAAAAGGATTTAATTGAAGGTTTATTGAAAGTAATTGAAATTAACAAAGGCTATTGATAGAGATCAGAAGTAATTAAATTAATGGGAAGAAATTGGGTTTAATTGAGATTTAGTTGAGAATTATTAAAATTGAATGCAATTCAGTGAGAAAATTGATAAGCTGTCTGCTGATTTTTAGGATTGATATTAATGATTTCCTATAATGGAAACTGTTCTCTAGGAAAATATATAACAAAGATATATGAATATGACAATTTCTTTTTTTTCCTTAATGGAAAAATTGGTATTGTAGTGCTGTCACAAATACTATAAAATATTCAAACTATCTGAATACAAAATATAAGTTTGATGAATATAGATTTGTGAGCTGTACACTGAGAATAAAGAAATGTTCTATCCTTTTTCAATTTCTGTTATAATTGGTGCTGAAAGAAATGAAGTATTGCTGGGCATAGATCTAACAGAGTAGTAATAATTCTCAGTATCATCTTTTAAACAAAATAATCTATCATGCTTTTGGTAAGACATTTTCCAGTGGTGTTGCTTGCAAGGGTTATAAATTCTTCTTCCAAAGTGACCCTAGTTTTACATGGCAAATAGGAACACAAATAAGTAATTTTTGTTATTACAGAGTACAAATACACGGATTTTGAAAAATACAGGGTCTGTTTTCTTGGTAACTGCGGTTCTGAAAGGGGAAGAGAGCTTATTGTTACCTTTGTAAGAATCCATCCCAAAGATAGAGGGGATTGGGGATAGCAAGGGTAGGGATGTGAGCATAAAGTTAATTGATATTATTAATATTTGTCTGAAAAAGTCATAGGAACTGAACTGCAGTCTCTAATACTCTCTAATACCTCTGACCCCAGGGATTTGGATGGTGGTGCCATAAACTCCACAGGGAGAAAAAAGGGATTTTTTTGCACTGGCACTGGAGGGCTGATGGCAACTCTGATCAGTAACATCACTTATTCAAATAAATTCTTGCTGTTTCTGATTTAACATAGTAGATTTCTCTGTGTAACAGGTGGCAGCCTTTGAAATTATTTAATATGTTAAAAAATAAAATATCTGAAACTGGAAACTCAACCATGTGTCACACGTGACAAGTGTACCAAATATTTAAAGTTATATTGTTTGCTTCTCATTTCTGAAAAGCAGCAACTACAGGCATTCAGAAGTTACCCTAATGTTAATCTTGAAGAGATTTAGCCTATCTCTTCAATTTTTATAATTTTTTATTTAAAATAATATGTTTCTACCTCCTATGCATTTGATAATATTACCCCTTTCAAATATTTTTAGAAAATTGTAACTGGTAGTGCTTCCAGCAAAAGAGACAGCCATCAAAAAAGCCTTTAGGGGAGGTGATTGCATAAAAAAGATTCTAAATCTGCTTATATAAATTGGATTTTCCTAAGCTAATTCTCAAAATTAAGGTAACTGTGCACACTTCAGGATGAAATACAGCTCAGATTTTGAAAAATATGCTTTTATTCCCCTTCCAGATATTTTAATGTATGTATAATACATATGCATAGGTATGTAAAATATAGAGAACATAAATAAACGCAGGAGACTGTAAGGATTTAATCTTTCCAGTAGGATTTTAATTTCCTCTTGCACCTTGGAGAATGTACATAAAAGAAGAGCATTTGGGGGAGAGGAAGTGTTGCCATGCATGTCATTCACATGCTTTAACATAAGAAGGAAATGCATAAAAAGCATTGTTTTTGGTTTTTTGGATTTTTTTTTTGTGCTGTCATATTATAAATTTTTGAATTTTAAAATAGCTTTTCTTTTAAAATATTTTAAAATATTTAAATATGTTATAATACTTTATACCTTGAATCAAAAATCATCATGTCTACTGTGGAAGGGTTTTTCTGGTCTAGCTGATGTGTTGATTCCCTGCCTATTTTTATTTACCTAGAGGAGGGAGATCATGAAAGGAGTTTTAATCTTGCCTGGAAAAGCCTATGTGATGTCAGTCAGTCAATCAGGAACACAGAAGCTATTGGCTCACAGTTTTGCTCAGTGGTAGGTGATCAGACAGCTTTTTTTTGGTAGATCTGACCACGAATATTTCGGGCAGTTTCAGGACTCCTGAACAGAGGAGGTGCTGTGGGTCTGGGGTTTTTTAGGTCTGGTTCAGGGGCCAAATGCTTTGTCACAAATGGCAGATTCAGGGTTCTGCATTTGATTTCTCCTGTGAAAACAGGGCTTTCTCATTTCTCTTTGTTTCTGGGACATATATATGAAATTGTGGCTCCCTGAATGCAGCAGTCCCTGCCTGTACTTCAAATCCTAGTTTGATTAACTAACTTAAAAGGTCTCTATGGACTTTGCTGCTTCTCAGTGTTGTTCAGACCATATTAGGTGCTTCCTTGCTGTTTTCCTTTGTCAGCTTCTCTCTTTGCTACCTCTAATTCAGATATGAACCTTCAGGAAAAAGAGTGCAGTTAGTTTTCTCTAGCGTAAATGGGACTTTTTTAAAAAATAAAGTTAATCTGCATCCTACCTTGACTCTTTATTAATACCCTCCGAAGTGAACCTGTCATGTATAAAGATGTTTTTATATATTTCTGCCAATTAAAATATCCTGTTGCATGTTGAAGAACACTGGGCCACTCTGAGATGTGTTTGGGTCTCACCTCTTTTTCAAACTTATTTAATTTTTGTGTATGTGTGGTCACTGCATGATGATGATGTTTCATGGCAGCCTCTGGTCAGAAGAATGTGCCTGTTCCTGGTGTTCTACTATCTTAGAACTCTTATTTAAACTCTAGAATATTTTAAGAAGAACTCCATGAACAGTATATCTCCTAATTTAGCTTCCTCAAGTAGTAAATATTGTGCTTCTGGTTTCATGTGTGTTTTTCTAGGATTTGAGCTGAGAAGGAATTGCTTTGCAATTCCTACAGATAATTCTTTCTCCCTAAGAGATTATATTGGTTATTCTTAGAAAATTCCAGAAAAGGCTGAACTGCTTTGCTGTTGTTAGAGGGTTTGCTGGTGTAATACTGAAAAGTAAAACTTCAATGATCCATCAGCTACTAGTTGTCATGTCTTATTATAGCACCTAGTCACTGTTTTTCTGGCTAGCAGGTCCATTCATAAAGTACATTCATTTTTACAGAGAGATACATTCATCTGTGTTTACCTTTCTAAGGTAAAGCTTTGCAATTTCACAAGTGCATCACCACTTCCTCTGAACTCTGCCATATGAAATTGCTGCATGGTTTTGGAATAATTACAGCTCAGTTCTGACTTTATTTGTCATTCACCGACAGAAAGTGATAGAGGTCTTCATTTCCCAGCCAAGTCATACCTTAGTTTCTGCTGATTGCAATGTTTCTGTTCTGGTTTTACCGGCAAAGGCTTTGAAAATAAGTCGCCATTTTTGAATAATAAATAAGCAGATTTTCCCAAACCAAAATGTGGGTGAGTTAGGTGGGAACTGCAAAACCTGCTTTCACTGTCCCTCACATCTTACATGTGGGTCTTTTCTAGAGGCAGGGAAAGCATTTGAACGGGAACACAAGGGCAGGCTGTGCTCTTACTCTTGCTCTGATCAGTCATTTCTAGACGTGCTGCTTCCTCTGTCATGTTCACAGATTACATTTGGAAACTTGATTCTGAAGCTCACAAATGAGTAAATGTTTATATTTTTAGATTTACTAAGCTGTGAGAGTTTCATGGAAGATAACAGTGGATTTAGAAATATAGTTCAGAGCCAGCAGCCAACTGAAAGAAGTTCTGGAGTAGGCAGCTTTAGCATATTTCTCTCACATTTTGTGCAATTTAAATCCAAATCTCAGTGAGTTATGTGGAGGTGTTATCTGTGAGTTACACTCAGGGTTATCCTAAGCAAATAATTGTTAGATATTATTTCTCATATCTAAGCTCTATACTTTCTGTAATTTAATTTCCTTTTGTTCATATAAAGCAAACAAATAATCACCATCTTTTTTATTAGTACAGCCCTCAGTGCCCTGTATCCATCTCCCTTGGTTGTGTGTGCATATCAGATTATGATCAAAATAAAGTTGTAATTCTTGCAGCAGTGCAGGAATTATTTCTTTCTCTCTTTAAACCCTTTGCTCTGTGCACGTGCAAGTTTATTTTTGTGTGTCCTTACGAATTTCCCTCCTGTGAGGTGGTGAATCCTCTCATATTCCGAAATGCAGCTGAGTTCATGAGTAAATTCCTAACTTCCAGCTCTGCTGTGCTTTCTTTTCAGGTTTTAGGTGTTCAGACTAATCAGGGGTGTTCTCCAGGTGTGCATCACACACCAGTAATAAACACAAGAAGAACCAACACATGAACTTCTCATCTTGCAGCAGGATTTCATGGCTTGCATGCTTGTTCCTCTTATATGCTTTGATGCTCCATCTTTATTTACTGTTCTGAGGGGGTTTTAACATTATTTAATATAATTCTTTCTCTACTATGTGGCCCCCTCTCAGCACAGATGTTTGATATTTTACGAACTCATTGAAGGTGGCACTGGCTTTTTGGAGCAGGTGTTGTTATGGAGAAGGGGAGTATCTTAACCTTCTGCATTGGGTAAAATTGGGAATCCTTTTTAGCTTTTGTACATAGTAAAATACGAAGAAACTTTCTGTAGGTTTTTTTTGTGGTTTGCCTTTTTTTTTTTTTAATCAATATCCTCTAAAAAAACAATGTTGTCAGAAAACAGTAAAAGATGGCATGTTCGTATGTTGATAATGAGTGAGTTATAATTCAACTGTGTGATATCAACTGAAATCCAACAGTGATAAAATCATGTCTGGGTGGCTGTTTGATGGTCTTAAGGACATATAAAGTTCTTACTGTGTTTCTCATAGATAAATAATTACTCTGTAGAAGTCCCTTCCATCACACTTCACACTGACACACTTTCTGTGGCAGCTGGAAAACAGAACCTGGAAAAGTGAAACCATCTTTGTGCTTCTTAAACTACTTCTGTGGGTCTTCAGTCCTTACAGCTAAAGGGGAACTTGAACTGGTAGCAAGTAGATGAAGACCTACAGAAATTGTTTAAGAATATAATTGGCAGTTGCAGCCACCAGATTGATTTGGAAGAATTCAAAGCAACAAACCCTACCATTCTGACTTTATTCAGTCTGCAGCAAAATGGTTCTGATGTATTTACTCTTGTTTCATAATTCTGTTACATTTACGTGATTAAACATTTAAGTCAATGAAAAAGGGTAAATAATTATTGAGCCTAACAAATGCACACAGGAAAGATCAGCTGACCTTCAGTTCCAACACTTCAGTTTCTCTTGACATTTCCTTCATTTTGAGCTGCTACATCTGCCCTAGCAAACACATTTATAAGTCATTTCACAAGCTATTCAACATTTAGCCAGGCAAAATAAAGTTAACAATGGAATGACTGTTTGGGAAATGAAAATTCTTTGGGTTAGAAGAGACCAAACACACTGTATGAACAGTAAGGATGGTAGAGCTTATCACATTGCCCACTGTATTTTATCTTTTATGGAAACTTAGGAGTAGATATTTTATCTAGTGTAGAATGTAGTGGAATGTATGGAATACCCAGGAAACAAATAGATTTATAGGGAGGTGGTGGAGGGAAAGATTATGTGGTGTCTTCTGGAATATGTGTTGTAGTTCAGCAGAATGTCTGGAGAAGGAATCTTTAAAAATTAAAGTATCATATAGTGGTATGTTTCACACTTCTGTAATTAACTTGATTAACTCCAAGGCAGCAAGTAATTACCTACCTTTTATTTCAGATCAGTCAATGTCCAGATAACTAATAAAATACTCGAGTATTTTTCAGAAATATGTTGCCCTGCATATTTTGTCCTGCAAAACAGGACAGAAGGGTTGGTTGTTTGCTGGTTTTTTCCCAAAGAAATATTACCTCTCATTTGAAAAAGTAGGGATTCCATTCAAATTTGTTGTCCTGCAGCTGATTCTCTGCATTTAATCTTTTTTTTTTTGTTTTTGTTAAAGGGTAGTGAAATAGTCTGTGAACTTCCTGCCTGTCTTAAAAGCAAGGTAAATAACAGTGGGTTTTGTGGTGTACAACACTTTTATGTGCAGAATTCCACCTCACCTTATCTGCCAGAAGTTTAAAATGAAGTTTACTCACTTTCCTGTTACACTTACTAGCAACTGATAGTAGAAACACTGGGGTTTTGTTAGTCTCAAGGTAATTTTTAGAGTGCAGTGACAGAATTTGAACTTCAGGAATTTAAAATTTTGAGTTTATTTATCCATATACCAAAACCTGCATTTCCAGAGAGCCAATACATCAATTAGCTAGGTCAGTATATAGAATAACAATACAGATCACTACATGATGGCACCAAGAGTTTTAAATTAGAGAATGTAGCCAGTAAGTTTATCACAGAGGACACTCTTCGTAGACACAGCCTTTGATTTCATTAATACCGTTGCATTTGCTGAAAATGAAGTTACAAAGTGAACTAAAAGTATGAAGCAAGAGAACTTCAGCTATTACTGTTTTCCTGGTTACATCAAAAGTTATCACAGGTTGATGAAACACAGAACAGAACAAAATTCTCCATGATCTTTTAGAAAGACACACTTGGAAGCCCTAATTCCATTGACGTCAGTGTCAGAAAAGTTTGGAATCTGGTGCTTGTTATCTTGCACAGGATAGCAGGTGTTCAATCAAAGTTGTTAATGTATTTTCTGTGGATCTCATATACTTTAAAAGCAAGTAATTAGAATTATCCACAGATACTTTGTAACTATGAATAATTCATTTCCTGTGCATCAATAAAATAATTATTGCATATTATCATTCTTAGCTTTCTACTTCAATAAAATTGCTCACATCATGTCACTGTCATAGTAATGTGCCTTTTTATTTTTCATATTAATGAAAATTACCAGTAGAATGAGGAAAATTGTAATAAGATTTAATGTCACCTATAAGCCTTTTCTGCTGTATTGCACTGAAGTGATACAATATCTGGATTCTGGTTGCCCACCTTAGCCAATTTTAATACTTTCTAAAATAATTGTTAAGTAGTTTAGAGCTCTTGCTTCAGCTTAACTAACTCAATTACCGACTCACTTTGTAAAATTCAGACAATTTCCTTACACTTGTAAAGCTCTTTTTTCTAGTATTATTCCTGTGTTTGTTTAAAATTTCACTACAGTCTTGATCCAGAATGATTTCATACATGAGGAATGTAGTATCCTCTTTAAAAACGTGTCTGTAAGTTATACCAAGCAATCATTTATATCTGTGCTGGCTTAAGACCAACTTCTACATGAATTTATTTTTAAGACATATCTTTCAGATGCTGCTCATTAGAAATTTTTATTTCAGCTGAAAATTATTAATTTTTTAAAGAAAAACCTGAAAAAGAAAGCAAATATTTTTTGGGGGAAAAAAAAAGGACAAAGAGAAAAACCAACTGAACAAATCTAATAGGCTCAAATAAATTCTTTGTTGGAGTACTTTAAATCATATTGACTATAAAATACTAAGATTTTTGAAACTCTACACTGTTTTGTTAAGAGTATTTTGTTCCTTTCAGGAGCAAAATGTCTACAGCATTGTGACTTCACTGCTTTTACAAGATTTAAGAGGATCATTTTCAGGTCCATGTAGTCATGGAAGTTGCAATGCATTGTTTAATGTGGTGATCAGAGACTTTGGAGAGGCTGGAACTTGGGACTTGTATCAGCAAACCAAATGCTTTAGATATTGTTATTTTGATTTTCAAAAATCTAGCAGGGCTTTCTTAGCTGCGTTCTGCCCAAAACCTGCTGTGGTTCAGGTGTCCAATTATAGACAAAGTGAGTTTGTGTGCGTGAGTTGGAAGAGTCACTGCAGAGTGAGCTCCAAGCAGGCAGATATTTGGCCAGCCTGTGTTGCCTTATCCATCATGTCATTCCAGTTCTTCTTCCATTTGTGACGTGAGGTGAGGAGTTTGCTGCAACATTTATGGAAAACGGTGTGGGCTGGAAGTTGGCAAGAGCAGCGTGGGGGCCTTCAGCGAGGGGTATCGAAAGGCTCTGCTTTGCACAGGGAGTGCTGAAAAAACTCCTGCAGTGCTCCAGTGTCTCCTGGCTCCAGGAAACTCTGCTTTCTGTGCTGAACAAAGGGCTCCCACCAGGGGTGGGGTGTGTGTGGTGGGGGAGAATGTGTGTGGAGCAGGAGCTGCCTGATGGATTTGGAGCTGCACCTTCTGTGTCTGATGGGGATAAGCAGAGCAGGTACAATTCTCATGAGAGATGGAACTCCTCCAACCCAACCTGAGGTCACCATCCTCAGAAAGGGACTCAGAAAGGTAGTTTCATTCCAAAGAAAGGAGTTTAGCATATTGATTTTTATTTTTTCCTTATTCTGTTGTTCATCTCGATTGTTAATTGTTCTTTAATACTTTCCAACCATTTAAATGAGGGGGCTGAACCTTGATCTTATTGAGCCCTTAGAGCTTTTCCCTTTGGTACTAAATTACTGCACCAATCACTATTTGCTGGATCAGATATGAAGGTACAGGGATACTTTTCAATTTTGGGGCCAGGACAGCATCCTAAGCCTCTGCTACAGTTTCATTTTCAAAACAACACTGAGATTATGAAGCCTCAAAGTCAGTTTTGTGTTTAGCCTGAACTTTAATTTGGAATGAATGACATAAAGTGAAAAAAGATAATGGAGCTTCCTTGAGTATTATTTGGGTTTAACAAAATAGGGAGGAAAAGAAATCCAAATATGCTATATTTTCTAGGAAAAGAAAATATCCAGAAGTTTCTCATAGCCCTTCATGTCTTAGATCTTTCCTGGTTTTATTTTCCAGACCACATAGGTAATTACAGATCAAGTCTATATTCATCAAACAGCTGATGATCAGACTTTTTAAAAATGAGAGTGGCACTGAGATATCCATTAGGAGAGAGAGGGGGGAATAATGTCCATTTGAATAAATATGCAAATTGGGGCTACAATTATCTATACCAGTAACTAGCTGATGTACTTTTATTTTCTGTATTAGAACAGTTATTTGCCTTCAAGATTTTAGTGTTTTTTGTAAACCAAGAAGAAATGTATTCTGCTTAGAAAAGGGAAAATGTGTTCTGAGTTTTCTGAGGTGCTTTAGGAATATTTTTTATTTCTGCAATTCACAAGCTCATGAAACTTCTACTTTTGGTTTGAATTTTAACTTTGTTTTCCCCCAACCTTTGCTTAATTTAGAGGGTAAGTACAACAATATTATTTTTTATCTCAATATATGCTGCCTATAGCATAGTCCAAGTACTTTGTTGCATGTAAATAACTTTTAAGAATATGGAGCAGAACTTAAATTAGTTAATAAACCACAGAAATGCAGGCTGTAAACAGAGATCTAAAAACTTCTCCAAATTAGGTTGGCTGTTCTTAAGAAGTGAAAAACAATTTAAAAAGACTATTCTATGGTCAGATTAGGGATTTAGACGTAGCAGAATATCAAGTAAAATCTTTTATTTTTTCCCATCACTGCAGGGTGAATGAACTTTTTATTTACGATCAAAAAAATTTAAATATTTTTTTATATTAGGAAATGTAAATAGTCAACTTGAAGTAATTATGTGGTGTGCACAGAACGCTTTGTGCCTTATCTATAATACCATGGCTCGGCACACATGTGCTACCTTCTGTTATTTATTATTGTCTTCATTTCAGATTTGCTGTCAGGAAAATATCTTCCCTTTCCATCCTTCAGTTTGCTGTAACATGAAACTCAATTCTCAGGGCTTGTTTGACGTACAGAGCTATGATTGTGCTCTTTGTTAACATCCAATTGAATGTGGAAATAATATTAAAAATATACTATGGAAAATCCCAAGGATGAGACAGAAAATGCTGTACTCAGGGTTAAATAATATCACTGCCTGGTAGTACTTTCTCTTCTCTTTATTTTCTCAGGTCTGTGCTATGGATCCATTCATTTTGCACTCATATGTCAAAACTGACTAATTCTGAATTCTACTGCTACTTAACCATCTTTCCAGGGATGACCTCATCAGTGATGTAGTGACAGTGATGTCCTCCTAAGTGAATCCTTTTAAAATACATTTTCATTTAGCCTTGATCCAATCATACCATCAGACTATTAAATAGTGTGTAATGTCCATGAAATGGGGAGTGTGTGTATATTGGACTAATCAAATTGTGTGTTTCAGTGTTGTAAGACTTGCCAAGTCACGTAACTTTGGTGTAAGATTTACTTCTTTGTGCTCCTCTTGCTTGCCATTGTCATAGAATCATGGAATGGTTTGGGTTGGAAGGCACCCTAAAGCTCATCCAGTCCCACCCTCTGCCATGGGCAGGGACACCTTCCACCAGCCCAGGTTGCTCCAAGCCCCGTCCAACCTGGCCTTGGGCACTTCCAGGGATCCAGGGGCAGCCACAGCTTCTCTGGGCAACCTGTGCCAGGGCCTGCCCACCCTCACAGACAAGAATTTCCCCCCAGTATCCCATCTAACCCTGCTCTCTGTCAGTTTGAAGCCATTCCCCCTTGTCCTGGCACTCCAGGCCCTTGTCAATAGTGTCTCTCCATGTTTCCTGCAGACCCCTTCAGGTCCTGGAAGGCCACAATTTGGTCACCCCAAAGCTTTTCTTCTCCAGGTTGAACAATCCCAGTTCTCTCCCCCTTCCTCCCAGCAGAGCTGCTCCATCCCTCTGATCATCTTGGTGCCTCCTCTGGACTCTCTGCAGCAGCTCCATGTCCTTGCTGTGCTGTTCCCCAGGGCTGGGGCAGCTCTGCAGGGGGGTCTCACCTGAGCAGAACACGGTGCCTGCTCTGCTGCTGGAACCTGGTATGGGTCAGGCTTTTCCTGCACTGAGAATCCACACACCCTGTGCCTTTGTTTCTGTTCCTTTAGAGCATGACAGTTCTGTCAGCCCAGGAGACAACACAGAGCAGGGAGGGGGTCAGTCCTCTGACAGTTCTTTTTCTGGATGCTTGCATAGCTTATCCTGACTCCTGTGATTGACACTAGGAAAGGAATGTTTTCCTAAGTTAGACTGGGATGAATCTGGCGATCTTTTCAGCCTTTTTCTCCTGGAAGCTTTTAAAGTATTTGCTTCGCTGCTCTTGCAGAGGCTTCAGATTTTATCAGCTTCTTAATCTCGTGTCTTGTCTGTTTTAATTTAAAAAAATACCGTGGGTTTTTTCCTTGCTTAAGTGGTTTTGTGTATCGGGTGTCAGAAGTGTCCAGGTGAGGTAGGATAGTTGGTGTTCAGGTGCTCTGAATTTGCTCTGATGTTCAAGCCTATAAAACAATGAAACTAAATGAAGAAACTGTGTATGCTGTAATGTTCATTCAAACAGAAAGGAATTGAAAAACAGCTGCACCTGGGGAAAAAGATTTGGAAAGACACCTGGATATGTTCCAAATGTGTGCTTTCCTAATAATTAGCACATCATACACCTAGTTAGCATCTCATAAATAACCATAAAGTAGTCATTTAATGAATCATTTTACTTTGTGCTGTCAGAGGTTACAGAAAAAGCAAAATACTTCGTTTATTTTAAGAACAAGGTGCGACTCTTCTTTCAGCATCACTTAAAAAAATTGCAGTAGGAAAAGTGGTGTCATCTCATAGACCAGCTGGGGTATTTTTAATGCTGCATAGCGTGAGTTATGTGGCATCAAGTGCATCAGTGGCATCAGATGCACTGTACATATGTTATGGGGTTTGGCACTTTGCAGAGGATGGCATTGGTTAAGCTGTGGGGCATTTTCTAACTGCAGTCATCACTTGGTTTGTGTGCCTGAGACCCTGTGTGGGAATCTGTGTTTAGGCACAGAAATATTTTAGGGTTTTTCAGCTCTCTTCTACTCAAGTAGGCTCAGCTAATGAAGTGCTCACAAAAGCATCAGTACCTTGTGTCGTGTAGGGTGTATCTGGTCTTGGGAGCTGCAAGGATGGGCTGTGGCTCTGCTGCCCTCTCTGAGGGCTGATAGAGCCAAACCCAGCCATGGAAGAGGGCTCTGCCTCTTCTTGAGGCACCAGGCTGGGCTTAGGGTGGGGGAGCAGAGAGTCAGGATGCTGCCCCATGGATGTTCCATGGTGGGGAATCCCACACTTACAGAATCACCTCCTTCCCAAAGAAACGTGACCCCTGTTTGGGAAACCAGACTTTGGCCTTTTCAGGAATCTTCTCCCAGGGAATGTGGATTGCCAGAGCAAAAAAGGGGTAGGGCCTTAGAGGAAACAGGGTTGCAGAAAGCTGGTTGATATTCCAGATAACACCCTCCAAGACAAAAAAACAGTCTATCTCAGTGAACAGGAGAGCCAGCCAGGAGGCCTGCAGGGATGAACATGTTGGTCCTGGCACGGCTCAGACGTGAAAAGGGAATGTATGGAAGTAGAAGGAATCCAGAGAAGCTGTGTGAGCATCTAGAGATAAGGGGTTAGGAAAGCCTTGAAGTCAAACCTGGTGAGGGTTGTCAAAGCCAACAAGAAGGGCTTCCATAAATATGTGAGCAGCCAAAGGCAGACCAGGGAAAATGTGGGCCAGCTGCTGAACTGGGGCAGGACTCAGGTGGCACAGGGGGTGGAAGAGGCTGAGCTACCCAATGACTTCTTCATCTCAGTCTTTACCAGCAAGACTGGCCTTCAGAAATCCCAGGGCCCAGAAAACCAGGGAAATCTTTCCTGGGGTGGAATGGGACCGAGTTTGGGAACACTTGAACAAGTGGACATACAAAAGGCCATGGACCCTGGTGGGGTTCATGCACCAGTGCTGAGGGAAGCTGCTACTGATGTCCTTGTGAGGCCATTCTTCATAACCTTGGGACGATCACGGAGATTGGGAGAGGTGCCCAAGGACTGGAGGAGAACAAATGTCATTTCTCTGTTCATAAAGAACAGGAAGGAGGACCCAGGGAGCTACAGGCCACTCATCCTGTCCTTTGTAACCATCTATGGGGAAGATCCTCAAGTGCCTTTCATGAAGAACGTTCATGAAAAAGTTATTATTGTAACTTTATTGTGTAAAAAATGCGCTTATGGAGGGATTTTTTTCTGCAGGAAAAAGGTGTTCAAACTTTGGCTTCTTCGTACGGGTTTTTGGGAACTAAAAATAGCCTGAGTTTTAAGTCCTTAGCCCTGTTGGTGTTTCCTGAAGATGCTGTGAACAAATAGGAACTCAGCTTCCATGGAAATAAAATATTTCTTAACAAATCCACGAAAAAGTAAGTCTTAAAGCTTTTATCTAGTAACTGGTTTGTTCTATTGCTATGCTGTATTTGTACAGACTAAAAGTCCTAAATTATGCATAACTTAAAGCAAATTTCTCATTGGGATTATCAATAGCATTCCCAGAGAAATACCAAAGTTGTTAGACAGCTTTGAAAATATTTTTTTTTTACCTTTCCTTCATAAGGTTCTGCAGACCAGGAAGAAAAATAAAGAAGAGGAAATTTAGACAAAATATTATATTCCATTTTTTTGGCTATTCAAAATTAATTACCATGTTTATGATCACTCAGTCACACAAAATACAAATAATTAAGTGCAACAAAGGCACCTGTATTTGAAATTAATTAAAAATTAGATACATAGAGCACATCACTAAGGAGCTTTTCTTGTTTGCCTAAAGTTAAGTAAATATGCTCAGTGTTGTAGGATCAAAGTATATAAACACTGGTAAGAGAAGCAAAAAGAAGAAGATTTGGGAGCTGGGGTCTGTGTCCCAGTTTTGGGCTGGCTGCAAGTCTTCAGTGAGGCTGTTAGAGGTGTGAGGAGTGACATTGTAAATAAGATTTTGAACCTAATGCATGAATACTGAATTCTCTTGCATGAAGCTGCCTCCATTTTTGTCTTCTGGTTTTGGCCTCTTTGATATCTCTGTAGGGGTTTGGGTTTTATTCTGTAGCACAAACAAGTAAAGATACTTTTTCATGTACTAACAGTTTATTGTAATCAAGGTTTGAGTTTAAATGCTGCACACAGTAATTCTGTTTCTTATTTAGAAACAGATAAAAATTGATGACATTCCAAAGTAGTTTGGCTGGTGCTGTGAAGCTTCCTGACTCTTATTTGTTGGGCCTGCAGAATAGGAGGAAAAAACCAACCAACACACAAAAATCTTTTGAAGAAACTTTTGAATAAATGATCTGAAAAGCACCCTTAGAGAGCCTTTGCCATCCATCAGCCTTCTTTCAGTGGTAAGTGCCAATAAACGCCTGTGGAAAGAAAAACTTAAAATGGTCTAAGGTGGTGGGTACAGAGGAGGTATTTTTGGATTTCTTAATGCAGCTTTCCATTCTGCTGTGCATCATTAGGTGTTATCAGCAGCAAGGAAAACTGCCAATCATCCTAACAACTAACTACTTTTAAAAAGCCATCCAGCGACTTTAATTATGATTAGGTATTTATGAAATTAAGTAACACCAAATACACAAATTCCTGCTGGTAATGATCAAGGTGGTTATTTTCTCCATACTGTTAGATTGTGCTTTTGCAGAGCACTTTGAGCATATGCAGACTTCTGCAGTCAGGAGAAGCCTCTTACATAACCAACAGATTTTAATTACCTTGAAAAAGAAACCCCAAAAGACCTCCAAGCCCCATTTTTTTTTCTCCAGTAAGCAGCTGTATTCCTCACCCTCTATTTTTATTCAATGTTCTTTCTGTAATATACCTTCCCTTGAACTTGAAATGAGATGATCTTTAGGTCCTTTCCAACCCAAACCATTCAATGATTCCGTGATTTATTTTTTTCCCCTAACAACTGGTTTATTGGTTTACAGTCTGAAATAACTGAAATAGGAAGAATTGGGCTGAGAGTAGCCCTAAAATGTTCCATACCCTGGAAGTGAGGGTTTGGGATAACGTGTCCAACATGCTGCTCTCAATAAGTTGGAGCAGGGACTTATTTTCCCATCCTACCTCAACTCCTCTATGTGCTTTACCTCAATTGTTCCAAGTAATTGTTCCTTTCACTTTCTTTTTTTAATCAACAGAAAATAAAATCAAATAATAAACTTAAATGTAGAGTGGATGAAACCAGGAGGGCTGTAAGATTTTTTTTCAGTCAGTGCTGGCTGAGGCTTTTATTGATTTACAAAGGACAGTTTCTAAGTAGACATTTCTAAATCTAAGTGTTGCAGCATTTAGGAAAATTTGAGTCTGGTCAGGACTAGATGGATATTACCAAAACCTGTAGACGAATTTAGGTGGAAAGTAGCTGAAAAACATGTGTGACTGAAAATACCCTGTTAGGTGCCTGAGGAGTTTAGAGACTTAACTACTGTATAGCTTTCTAATCAATGAGAGTAATCAGCTGTTACCATGTCTTGCAGCTAAACACTCAGTAGCATTTGTTAGGTACTGAAGTATCTTCAAAAATCTGGCTCTACATCCTTCTGGCATATGGAATCCTCCTCCTCTTCCTTGATTGTGCTGTTGCTTTTGGCAGCACTGGTGGTACTGCCCTTTTTACTATTATTCCTCCTCCCCGTGCAGAAACTCCTGTTTTATGTGCTGCGACCTTCTGCTCCCTGATGGTCAAAGGCCAGAACCACACCAGGTTAGAGCACATCCATCTTTTGTCTGGACCCAGTGATTCTCACTGTCTGCTTTTCTCCCTCCCCTGCCATATTTCCATTTTCCAGTGTGCCCAGCAGGCACCATTTTTATGTTTGGAAGCACTTAAATACTCTGATTTTTTTTTTTTTATTTTCCTGGCTTGTCTCGGAAGATATTTTGCTGACATTCAGAGATAAATTCTCGACTATTGTAACTCTGGGAGGGTGGGAACAAAGAACTAAATCAATGGTCCTTACTATCCTTACTTGAACTTTTTTTGATCGACTGTTTCACAGTATACACACACACACAAAGAAGAAAAACAACCTTCTAGTTTTCATTCTGTTATAAGAAATTAATTGACCTACCTTAGCCATCAGAAGTTTTAGATGTTACAATTTTATATAGCCAGTGAGCAATCTGACATAATCAAAATTTCCTTAGACCTCACCTTTACAGGTCAAGTTAGAAAGCTTAAAAAAAAGAACTCAAAGTCAGTTTTTAAATTTAATATTCCAAAATAAATGGATGATTCCACAATTAGGCAACATGCTTTAGTGAAGTTATTTGTGTTTTCATTTTCAGAAGAGCCTTCAGTGCATATTTATAAGGAAGTAAGATTTCTGTTAATACGTTTTTGTACTTGTGCTCTTTCATGGGCACTTTGTTGCCCTCTCACTTATTTTCAGATGGTCTATAATGTTTATGTTACCCTTGCTTTATACTAATGATTACCCTCATGTTTTGAGCTTTTATTTGAAGAACTATCCCAGAAGGGAGCATATGCCAAATTGTGTTTTGGTAATTAAAAACATGCATTTCCATCATTCAGTAACCAGACAAGACACTAACCAATAAGTCTAGTGTGCTTATTTTCATTTCCTTGCACTTGCCAGGCAAGAAAACTTATATCATCTTCTCATAACATCCAACTCCAGTGGCAGTAGCAAACCAAACTCAAAAGAACACTATGTGTTGCTTCTTTGCAAGGAATAGTTGCTAAAGAACTCGCTAATGTACATAGGTTTTCTTCAAGTAAATGACCTCAGATGGAGAGCATAATAGAATGATTTAACAAACAAGTCTTGGCTCTGAAACAAATGGACAAGAGAAATAGAAGGTAGATTTCAAATGTTATTTGTCTCTCCGTAAATTATGCATTTGTATTTTAAATGACTTTGCTCTTTTAATAATTAAATAAACAGTGGGTTAAAGCCACTCATTTATGTGTCATAAGACTGTTCAGTGTTAAATGAGATTAAACGAGTCTTTCATTTTTGGTTAATAGTTGAATTATTAATTGTGCTTGTATGCCTCTATAGGGATTATTTGGAGAACAGAACTTAGACTGTGTTATCCTAAGGAATACAGAGTGTCTGTTTTTAATTCACTGCTGAATTAACTGTACTGGAGTCTGAGGAAAAGGCTTCTGGCCATCAGCCAACAGCAATTGCCACAAGTCAAAAGAGCTGCAAGCAGCAGGTCACATTTAAAAAGTACAGAATGCTAAAGCTCAATTATTTAAATCAAAAAACCTAGTGTAGATGATCAAATAAGCAGTTGAGAGTATTTGATTGGGAGCACATGGAAACCATCTGTTCCTCTATAAGCTAAACCCTGGTAATAAATACAGGCAATCATATGTAGTCAACTGGCTACATTTAGTTAGGACACTATAATGCCATTCTCCAACAATTTATTAAGAACATTCCAGATTATTGCTGTGGCACAACATGTGTATATGTCCCACAAAAGTGTGAAGGGTTTTTCGTGGTTACCCTTCAGTACAAATAAATTCTGTGTAAGTATAGATAATTCAAGTCTTTCTTTTTATTTTATTTTTTTCTTTAAACAAATCATCTCAGGCTACAAAACCTCTACAGAGAAGAGGCTTCTTGAGGATCTGTCCTTTTCAAATACATTTCTAATGGAATGTCCTGAACAATATTATTTTACATATACTGCTGTTGAATGGTCAAGAAATGTCTTTTACATTTATTTTATCTCCTTTTGAAAAAATGTTTGTTCTTTGGAGCTGGAAATGATTGAAAGTGAAGCTGAATTTTTATTCTGGTTGGATAGCAAAACTTTTTAACTGTGGTCATGATTAACCAGTATGAATTATTCTACATTTCTGCATCATGTCTGCATTTTCTATTGTTGTTTGTTATAGGAGAGATTTACAGGAGATGAATTTTTTACCACTAAGCAAGATAATTAAATAAAGGCAAGTGCATAAGGGGTTTGTCCTGCAGTCACCTTTCCAATCTGTAGTGAATATTTACTGCATTTCAACCCCATGTCAATGTGTCTCCAGAAATATGAGTGTATGTGGGGCCCATATGAAGTACTACTGTGAAATTTTATGGCAAGTTTCTTCCAAATGCATGGGACTTGTCTTCTCTTTGTGGAATGATTGCAGTGAACAAGTGCACTGATCAGGCACATGGAACTACACAGCAGTGGTCTAGAGGGGCCAATTGTACAAACAAGGAATGTATTTCTTACCTCCAAAATTCTTCAGCCTGCACAATTACTTTTAAAATATGAATTTGCACTGACAGAAGGTGTCAGTGGAAGCTCTACAATACCTAGGCTTAATTGCCATAGGGGAACACACCTATGTGTGTTAAAATAAGAGATTAATCACCTCTACATCCATTTCAAGTATGAATTTACCTGTCAAAGTCTTCTTTTCCTCCCCTTCCTTACATGCAATATCTGGCTTTTTATTCAGTAATTCCATGTGCCAGAGCTCTGTTTTGGAGCTCTGCTCAGCCTCCTGATGTCCAGGAACTTGGGATAAGCAGCTCTTACATAAACAGTCTACACAAATCCAGTGTCTTGAGGCATCCCTGAAGCTGATTTTGATAACTTTGTCCTGTCCAGAGCATGTGCCTAAATTAATATCCAGTAGTTCTGCTGTGGGTTGAGTTTAATTGCTGCCACTCACTTCAGAACCTTAGAAGTATTTTAGATGCATCACAGGAGCAAAGGGTTGAAACTGCAGAAGTCTTTAGGTCAAGAGAAGGCACAAGAGTGTCAGTACCTTAAGAAATGGTTTCTTTTGATGCTTTTCATGCTTGTGAAAGCAAGATACAAGAGATACAGGATCCTTAGTGAAGGAGGCTGGTGTGAAACCTCAGCCCCACCTAAACAACCTCAAAGTACAAAGTAAAGCTTAGAAGGGGAATTTTAGCATCAGGAGCTTCTGGAGGAGAAGGTTGGAGAGGTGAACAAAGATGTCAAGTCTCACCATTCGTTTCCTGCTCCGAGAGGGGAATTTAGTTTTAAAAGTTAAAGCGAGCGTGTCCAGAGTAACAAACTCCTTCAAACAGTCCTTCTAACAGGAACAATTGGCAATGTTCCAGCTGGCTGAGAGATGGAATCATTGCTTGATACCTCTGCAAGTGAGAGATGAAAAGAATCAGGCAAAGAAGATACTAAAGATTCTCTGAATACATGTACTAAAAACCAGTTACCTCACTTGGAAAATTAGGACATCTAAATTTGTAAAATAAAGCAAGGGAAATATTAAACGATTTGCATAAATATGGAACTTCTTCTTTATATATTAAAAATCATGGTAAGAAGATCCCCATAATATCTTTTTTTTTTTCTTCCTAGGTTTCCCTGGTACACACTGCTTCGCTGTACTGGAAGGATTTGGACTGAAGAAAGCTGGTGAAGGGTAAGATAATGTCCTTTATGTCTTCTAGTTTTGGCTGGTAAAGTTAAAGTTTTGAGCAGTCCTGCCACTTGGAAAGCAAGAAACTGCTTTGTGATAGTGGATAAATTTCTGAAGTAGCAAAAAAAGTACGCATTTCTTACTTTTTTCTTTTGTTTTTTTTTGGGGGGGGCTTTTTTTGGTGACTGTAGCACGTGTCCTCTGTACTCACTTTGAGTTTCACGGGCAGGAGAAAGGCTAGACTGCAGTTTAAGTCAAGCAGTATAATCAAAATGTAAGTCAAAAGTCAAAAAGCACATTCATAGCCTTGTTTTTTGAGTTTTGTACTGTTTTGTTTCTGTTCACTTCGGTGCTCGCTCATTTTCCTCCACCTTTGCAGCTGTGAAGTTGCACTGAGGGGGAGACCTCGTACAAACCTCGGTTCTTTGAAGTAAAAAAATGTTCACTAAATAAGAACAGCTCTAGAATAGCTTAAAGGCAAAAAACATCGTGTACTTGGTGGAAAATAAAATCACTTTTAAAGCATTCTTTAAATAGCCCTTCGGAGTGTTTTTACACAAGCCAAAGTTACTGAAAACATGAAATTTCAAACGATACTGAATATTTTGAATAACGTTCTTTGAATAACACTTTGTTTTACTTCAATACATTTCAGATTTCTTTGTTCGGTTACATAAAGCCATGAATCAATTAATTACAAGTACAGATGGCCAAACCAAAGCACTCAGTGTTGACAGGTCTAGAAATAATGCTCAACATAAGCACTTCTTTGGAATTTCTGTAGATGTGGCAGTGCACTGCACAATTTTTTCTGTAACAACAGTTAGGTAACTAATTACAGTGTACTGTATTTTTGCTGTCACTAAATGGCTTCACAGTGTGTTGTCACATCAGTTCTGTTCTTGAATTTGGCAACTTCAATTATTGCTGATAAAAGCTGACTTGTTCAGAAACTCTAAACTATGGGAAGTATGCTATTAAATTCTCCAGGGATCCTGTTTTCATTCAAAACTGAGTTATTTAGTACCCAAAACTGGAGTTTTCAATGAACAACTGAATAGAAAATGTCCATTATTAAGCAGAACTCAAATCTTAGAATGTAGAGTACCCTTCTGGCTTATGTAAGAACTGTTTTATTTGAGAATAAAAATGCTGTACGGTTCTCTAAAGGCAGTCAAACACTTCTAAGATAAATTTTCTTTTTTTTACATGCATGAGTGATGTATAACTTTTCCTTTTTGTGAGGTGCATGAGTGTGAGGTGTTCTTACAAACAATGCCCATAAAAATCAGGTAGGTAGGACAGTTAAGTTAATGAAAAGCTTTTAAAACTAAACTCTACGTTTTTGGTGCATGAGGAAAATAATTACATCTCCTAGGGTGAATCACATGTGAGAGTCTAATTCTGGACTTGTGGGTCAGACTGAAATCCTGTGGAACTTATTATTGCTGCCTGGAGTTCTAATGTCAAGGAAACAGCTCTTAGTGCACACCCAGTACAGAAGACATGGTGGAGAGATCAACAGGCAATCCCTTTATAGAGGAGTTTGCAATGAAAATTGATAACACAGTGAAAAATAATGTATCTAGGAGGTAGTAATATGAGGGTAAAATACTGTATTTTTTTTTCTAGAACTACTTTGTTTTTAAGGAAGAGGAATAAAAATTTGCTGTGTGAAGGATAACTTGACAAAGAGGAGCAGAGTGAAGTGGATAAGGGAGGACAAGAATGGAGGAGTGAAATAAAGGCCAAGGGGCTTTAAAGACAACAGAAGGAAAATTTGGGGCTAATGAAAGAGTTCCACAGGGGAGGGAGATAGAGAGCTGGCTGATAGCCTTGGAGAGGCAGCCTCTTCATGGAGAAGCAGCAGCACAGATTCTGGAGAGGTTCAGGAGTGTGTCAGCAATGAAAACAACAAAGAAAATTTCCCCTTTCTCCTTGTGGGACCCGGGTGGTGCTGCTGCACCTTGCTGAGCATCTTACACAGGATGTGGGGATGTATTGTGTTTCAGGCCATTTCACCAGCCTAATCTCCTGATAAGCTTTCTAACATCTGTTCTGAACCTGACATTTATTTTCTTTTCTATGCTATCCTCGAGGCAAGATTCTTTTCTGCAGTCCCCACTGTAGCTCTCTTATCTACACTGCAGATCTTTTAAGGAGTTGACATCCATCGAGGAGGAGTTTTGCATACCAGTCAAGCACAGAATGTACTTAACAACTGCTTCTTCACTTTCTCACTTCAAATCTTAGAGAAAAGAGAATTAAGGGGCTTGGTGATGATTTTTGTTGTTGCTGCTCTTCTTGATTTTTTTTTTTTCTCTTCACAACCTTTTCAACGGCTTCAACATTCCACTTTGAAGAAATCAATGACCAACCATTGACAGATAACATACACAACAAGTGCCATTTGTGACTGGCTGCACCTTACCAAATCTAGAATTTAGCAAGCATCTGATTAGAAAGTAAAAAGCTGTACATCATTTTGAATTTAAATTTTTCTCTTGCTCCTGGGGAGTGGAGTTATCACATTTCCTTGCCAAGTGTATCAATCCTAGAGGACTGTGGGGTTTTGTTGTCAGTCAGTAGAAATAGAAATTCATTCATAATTTTTATTATGACTGAAGTATATCACATTGGTATTTTTTTTTTCATCATTATGAACATAAGGTTGATTAGTAGCAAGGCCACATTTTTCTATGGCAAATAAAAAATAAAATAGAATGGTATCCATCTTCTGAGGAACACAAATTAATAGACAAAATAGGTTGTAGAAAACATAAGAACAGATCCAAACTATGGAATACTATTGGTATCAATTAGAAATTTAAATAGCAATCAGTAAAAGCATTTCTTCAAAATATTTTTAGCAGCAGGGAGATTTTTCCTGCCAGTGGTGCATCCTAGACAGAAAAAAGTAGCGCAAAATGTGAGCTGAGAGAAAACAAGTGGTTGAACAGGTGTATAAACCCACCTGGTTAACTTTCCAGACAGTGTTTTATTTAACTGTGCCCAACCCTAAATGGAGATCTCATTCAGACTTTTAATAGGGCAATAATATATGGTTTTAAGACCAGAGATTGCTATGTTTAGTGATGGCTTCTCCAACTACTTCAAGGTTTTTATTTCAGTAGGTGAACTCCTGTTATGCAGTGAGTCAGCTGCATTCTGCATTGTCAGGGTGGGTGCAAAGGCTGATGGCCATTCTCTGCTCAAGGGAGCACATCAGAGCTGCAAACTTCTATTTTTGTGATATGACATCTCCTCAATCTGGAGCAGTGTTGGGTTGCTACAGACAGAAACTCCACGTGGAAATGGCAGGACCACGTTAGCTCAGAGTTGCTGTTGTCACAGATTGAATCAGTTCGTGGTTGTCTCTTTCCTTCAGAGCAACATTTCAGTTACAGAGGCATTTGCAACTTCTAAAGTAAGTGAAAGTGTTTTCAAGGAGCTTCTGATCCTGGGATCAAAGGACTATCTCAGTGCTTCAGTTCTTTAGGCATTCAGGGCTCCTTTCCTTGACACTCCTGTAATTTAAATACGGCTCAACAGATTATATTTTATTTCAAATGTTGTAAGTGAGAAATAATTCATGGCAGAGATCTACCTTTGGATTTCCACAGCCAAATGCCTTTGGAACACTGGACTATTACTGGAATCTTAGCTGATGCCATAAAGTTTCCATAAGAGTGTAACTGGTGGGGTTGGAGCAGCAGGAGCTGTGGATCTTTGCAGTCCTTCACTCTCAAGGCCAGTAGCACTCAAGGGCAGTGTTCTCCTGTGGATTGTTCCACAGCTGTTGCTCATGAGATCACTGCATACATGGTAAATTAGCACAGGATTTTATGCATATTTGGAGAGTACTCTGTAAACCATCATGTTCTAGATAGTTCTGCTCTATCACCTTTGAGCTTGAGCACAGCGTGCAGAAAGTATGTCGTTTTTACACAGATTTTTGCACTTTTTTTTCTCACTGCCCATGATTTTATACAACTTTTTAGTATTCTAATGCCTCTCTCTTAAACTGAATAGTCTTAGTCAATCCTTTTATGGTGTTGTCTTCCCTAATCTTATTTCCTTTCTCTGTGCTCTGTGGCCAGAATAGCTGCAGTATGAGATACCATTCTTCCATGGACTTAAATCAAGGAGAATTCCTGAATATAATGTAATAATTACGTGGGTTATATTTTTTTTTCCAGTGAGTTGCCTACAATGAGCTAAAGATTTCTTTTCTAAACACTGATTGTTTGCTTCAGTGAGCATCTCTGAATGACTCATTTTCTTTGGTGAGAGTTATTTTGTACTTACCTGACATTTATCCCCAAACTGGTTAGTATCAAAAGCTCTTTATCCAAGTCCTAATCTAGTTAATATGAAAAAAAGTGCATGTTGAGTGTGTAATGCAATAACAACCTCCTTGGCAGCAGTAATTGCTGATGGATTATTTTATTCTCTCCAACTCATATATATGGAGCAAATACAGTGTTGGAAACTCAACTAAGAGAAAATAGAACTTCTAACATGCCTGCCAGTGCTGTGAATGATCTACCTGTCAGTGCATAGTCTGCTCATGAAGATGAACATGTGCTCTCCTGCAATGAATTACATGGTTTGGTATGTTTGGAACATTATTTGCCTCAGTGAAGATGTCACTTCCCCTGCTTTTCCTAGATTTGTGTAGACAGATGACCTGATGGCTAGAATTCTTTGTGCTGAATTGCTGCAATAGTTTTGCTGTCTCTGTGGCTTATTATGGAGTGCCTGCCGTGCCAACACTTATCAGCAGCACTGTACAGTTTGCACTTCACATGCAGAACTGTTTCAAAAAACTGTAGAGGACCAATTGTTTGATGGACTTAGGGGGAGACACTTTTACTGCTGTGTTGGTTTAAAATGGGCAACAGCTGAATGAGTCCAGAGGAGGCACCAAGATGATCAGAGGGATGGAGCAGCTCTGCTGGGAGGAAAGGCTGGGAGAGCTGGGATTGTTCAGCCTGGAGAGGAGAAGCTTTGGGGTGACCTGACTGTGGCCTTGCAGTGCCTGAAGGGAACCTGCAGCAAAGATGGAGAGAGAGTATTGACAAGGGTCTGGAGTGACAGGACAAGAGAGAATGACTTCACTCTGACAGAGAGTGGGTTTAGATTGCATAAACTCTAAAATTTAGAGAAAAATTCTTGGCTGTGAGGGTGGGCAGGCCCTGGCACAGGTTGCCCAGAGAAGCTGTGGCTGCCCCATCCCTGGAAGTGTCCAAGGCCAGGTTGGACGGGGCTTGGAGCAACCTGGGCTGGTGGAAGGTGTCCCTGCCCATGGCAGGGAGTGGAATGAGATGATTTTTAAAGTCCCTTCAACCCCAACCATTCCATGATTCTATGAACAAAGCCAGCACAGACCTTTGTTCTGAAGAGCACAGAAGTGTGTAGTGACTTCAGCCAGTTCCTGAAACTATCCTTGAGATACCAGATTACCAAAATTCAAGCATTTTGTTAGCAGGTTATCTCACAGAGTTTTGTTTTGTCCTGGTTATTTCTCCTGATCTTTACTCAATATTTTTGAAGCTTCTTACTTTAGACAAGATTTATGAAAAAACATAAAATACCTGTGTTATATAACATAGCTGGTGTTATGTTATAATATATAACATAAAACACTAGTGTTATTTTATTTAGCATTTACATTTTCCTGGAGAGGAGTTAGAGTTGTGCAACAAACCAAGTTATGTTGGTACTTGTAGCAAAATTTAATAATAAATGCAACACTTGAGCTAAAGGGGTTTTATTTAAAATCCAACCCTACCTTTATTTCTTTTATACCAGTATTTGAACTGTCTCCTGATGGTTAAAATGGAACTTGTCATCAGAAATGTGCCCTGTGTGCCCCTCACCCCTGCCTTGGGAGCTGTGTCAACCACCTGGAAAAGAGGTATGTTCTGATTTAAAATACTGTTTGTGATCATTTTGATAGGACTTGTCAGTAACTCCCTTTATTTTTTTCTCTAGAGTGATATTACTGTCATAAGCTACCATGATAAAATAAACAAGCAGATCTTGAATAACAGTGATGTGATTTTTGGGGTTTCCAAAACATAAATTTGTATTTCAAAAGAGTCTTCCTTTACAGTAGGTCAGAGAAGTGTGCTTTGCTCACACATTCCTGTATCCACAAAGTTTCTTAACAAGTGACTTAACAAGTGACTGTAGTCAGCTAAAATATGCCCTTTGTACATTTTATGTAATTTTGATGTTACCAGGATTGTACAGCTTCTTAAAATGTAGCTCATGCTTACATGCCGTGTTTGACTGAGACAATAGTAAACTTCCACTATTCTCCTGGTCCCTTTACAAAAACAGATGGTTATTTGCCTTGAGACAGCATTGCAGTCTTTAAACAGAATGGGTGATATTTGTTTGTTCTTATGAGGGTTATGTATCATGTCTATCTTCTTGTTACCAACACTAATTTTTCTTTCATTTCTGGTCTCTCTCGTCTACTTGCTGCTTGCAAATGGAAACCATTCAAAAGACACCCCCCTGTGATTAAATTCCTTGGGGAGCACGTGCATCACAAGAATGAAGTCATTCCTGACTCTCTCGTGTTCAGCAGTGGACAGTGCTGGTGTCCCAGAGGGAAATGTGCACAGCAGAGGAAATAATTGGCAGCTGTCAATTGTGTATCTTTGTTCCAAGGTCAGGGCCACCTGAGCAGTGGTGTTTGTTGTTTGGTGTCCTCCTGGTGAGGATTAGGGGCACGTGAACACAGTGACAGAGGGTCAGATGGCTTGCCAAGGCAGAGTTCACTCAGGAGCTGGAAAAACGTATGGGAAAGGGAAACTCTGACAAACTTAGGTGCCTGATGGACTGACACAAATTTCCTGTGGGTAAACTATTTGTAAATACTCACCAAACAACTTGGATACTTTTTTTGTTCAGGTTCTGGATGTAGTTCTACCTCTCCTCAGTCTTTCAAGGAGTTTATCCACCACAAAACCAGCAGAAAGGGAGGTAAAGCACTCTTATAATGACTAATGTATAAAGATTTCATTTCATTACTTGTACTGGGGGATTAGCCAGTCTTCTGTTACCATTCCTGACCTTTGAGTCTGATCCAATTTACCATGGAGACATTGGAATAATCTGGGTGCATTTTTGAATGGGAGAACCACAGTCATAGAATCACAACATCATAGAATCTTTCAGGTTGGAAAACACCTTTCAGATCAAGTCCAGCTATTAACCTAGTGCTGCTAGGCCCACCACTAATCCATGTCCCTAAGTGCCACATCTACACAGTCTTTAAATACCTCCTGGGATAGGAAACAAGTATTTCACAAAATATTAGTGAAAGAAGTTTGGGGCTTTTTTTTCCATACAGTAAATATTAGGCCTGTAATCTGCCAGTGGCAGATTGTTATGAATGCAATAGAAAGCATTGCATGGGATGTTTACCAAAGGAAAGGAAATAGTTTTAAATAAAGTGCATTTTCATTAATTTCTTTCATACCAAGAAACGTGGGGTTTTTTTAACAGATGCAATGTGTGTGTTTAGATCCTCCCTCACATGCAGGGGTCACATTTTTTGAGGTGGTCTTTAACCGCTCTCTTCTCCTTTCTCCTCAAGCCGTTCATTTGGTGGCCATCCCCGTTTGACTAGGCATCATCTTGGAGACATTTTTGCTTTGAGCCTTCCACTAGAAGACTTTTTATCACCTAAAAGTTCAAACTATATGAAGACTGATGGAGGAAAGGAAAGATAGCACTATGGATTTTTTCAGAGTGTTTGTTAATGCTCCTGGTCTGGGTTCTCTTTGACGATTTCCACCTCTCTTTTTGTTTTGTCACTTGGCTGTAAATAACACACTTCCCTGGCCGCTTAGGAAGGTAATGCTCTCCTCACTTGTCTTGTACAATAGACTTATCATTGAGCAGAGTATTCGTGGCAGCCTGTTGAAGAGCTTTAAATTGAAACATCCTTTTAGTGCAGAGTGGTAATCAAAACGCTTGTGTGTTATATGGGAAAGGAGAAATAAGCGTTTTTCAGGTTTATGGCACAGAGCTTTTCCCATTGTTGTAAGAATTCCATCATTGAAGAAGCCACCTTAAATTGCCACAAAGATCCCAGAGCAGTTCTAAAAAACGTTTGCCTTTGGAGAGAAGTCTTTGGATCAGTGGTAATTGTAATTGTATCCTGGTGTCACAAGTTTTCTGTGTGGCTTTGCCCTGTGTGTTCTTCTTCATCCAGAAAGTACATTGGATTTGAAGCATTTATTCCTAGGTCCTAGTGTGAAATATATTTCCTCTATCAACTCCAACAACTGTGCATTGTTAGAGGGTCAGGTTTGCTTCTCAAAATCCACTTTCTGTGTGATTTTAAAAGCTGTAACACCAATGCCATATGCATTGCAGGAGTGTGCTCTGTATGCATTGTGTGGCGTGGTAGTAAACCATAAATTGTAGTAAGTGCTGTCATTACAATACAGAGTGTTTTCCCAGAGGAGGGAACTGATGCTTGTATTCCTTTGAGAAGAGTTTTCAGGAATTTATGAGGATATGACCTAGAGATGGAGGAGTACATGAAAATGAGACTTTTTCTTGCATTTATTTACCAGAATGTTGTACTAGCCATAGGTCTTGTATTTTGTGACTTTTTCCCTTGTTCAGTTTTTCCAATTATCTGATTGGAAGCATTTCACATAAGTGGTTTCCATTTTTATGAGCTCATAATGAAACTTCATTTTCCCTTAAATTGCTCATCTGGCTCTAGATGAATGCAGATGGCTTGCCAAGCACCCTACACTTCTTGAGGTCATGTATTTGGAATCTCTTGCCATGTGCTTTCATAATCCATGGCTTCTAGACTAGATCTCTAGGCAGGCCAACTTGCTTGGCATCTGGTCTCCAGATTTCCTGACTGTGGGGGATCCCTAATGAGCTGTGATAGGAGCTGTGGCAGGTGCTGACTGAAATTAAATTCCATAGCCAGAATAAAAATCTATTGTACTAGTCAGAGGTGAATAGCCATGGAAATGACAGATATTTCATCCATATCCATCCAGAACTGCCAAGCTGCTTGGATGTCCCGCCTTAGTGTGAGCAGTGTTCAGTTTAGCAAGTAACTTGGTACTTGGTAAGTGGGTATTTCATTCTAGAAATGTCATATTTTGGCAGTAGGTACCCACTTTCAAGTTTTGGCTCATTGTCCTCCTTTGGTCTTATTTTTCCTGAAAATAAAAATTTCCCAGAAATGGAAGTTCCATTTTTGCACCTGCTCTCAGCACGTGTGTTCCACCAAACATGTACAAGATAAAAATGAAACTAAATTACTCCTATCTTTTCTTGCACATACATGATGATTACATGCTGTCCCCCACCATGAATTTTCTGACTGAAAAAACCTGAGCTGCTTTAATCACCTCCTCATTAGTTCTGCCCTCCCAGCTCTTTATCCTTTATAAATCCTGACTAATCCTGTGTTTCTTCCCGACCCTCAGCTTCCCCTCCTTTTGACAGCTCAGCTTTTTGCCACTTTCTTTGCACCTTCAGACTGCTCCTTTTCTTTCTTTCTTTAGCTCGTGATTCAGTGGTGCCAGGATGCCAGCAGAGTGCAAGGAGACAAAAGATCTCAGCTTATTGCATCTTGTAACAGCAATTAGCATTAAAACCCATCTCCACTACCAAAAAGCAGGGCTTGCTTATTCATTCCGTGGCACTGGAACACGGACTGTACAGTCACAAACAGAATTTAATATCCACTTTCCTCCAGAGACACAATTCTTGTAAAGTTTGGTCAGCAAAACCCAACAGTTTGAGCTGTGAGAGGCTTCAGTTCAGTCACTGAGAACAGATTCTTTTGCTTGTTATTCTTTGAGTGCCTGCTTACATGTGTGGGAAGTGTGGAAATGCAGGCAGGCTTCAAAACAAAAAAGTCTGGGAACTGTTTTACATGTGCAAAATTCTCCTCTCCCACTGCCAGTCTCAGAAATGGCTGAGCAGGATGAAAGTAACAAAAATTAAACAGAAAAGCTCAACCAGAGAGAGAGAGAGACCCCATGAAGGAAATGCCAACAAAGTTGGCTAAAGTTGGAGCCAGAAAAAGTAGGATCTTGAAGAAAGAGCAGCCATGCAGTGTCAGTGTTAAGTGCTACCTGGAGTTCACCAATATCAGCACCATTTCTTCTTGTTTTATTTTGCATGTTTAACTAGTAGGGAGAATAAAGCTCTCTGCTATCAATTCACATCCCGTAATTTCCTCCAGGTTTTGGAACCCAGCAACAGGACAAGTGAAGTGGAATTGCTCATCTCTTTTTCCTTCATCATGAACTGTTTTGTATTGCCAGGGTTCAGAGGAGGTTTAAGAGTTATGCCATCTGAAAATCAATTTATTTTATTGCTTGATTTACTTTGCTCCTTTACCTGTCAGGAGTCAATTATGTCTACGATTTCACATTTTTAAACCAGCATGTAAATTAGCTATAGTGGTATGTAGATTCGTTTTGGAACAGATCCAAACTTACTTATTTGTCAGATATTATTATAATGTATCTTAACAAGTCTAATAAACTGTCCTGAAGTGATGTCACTATAAAAGTATTCCCAGAGATGTCTGCACTGATGTGAAACAGTTCCCTGACTATTTTGATTTGATCAGAGCTATGCAGCCAGCTTCACATCAGGATTTTCCAGGCTTGATCACTCAGATTTCCATTAATTTTTCAAACCTTTCTCTAAAATCTGCTTTATTATTTATTTAGCTGTTTCTTTGCTACAAAGAAATCCAGTGGAGAAGGAATGTCTAAGCTGCTTAACCATTTGGCTGGGTCAGGTCACTCACTGTAGAACTGAGGGCTGAAGTTCTGCTAGGTTTTTTGGCTGTCTGCCACATGCCAACCCACAGAGGTGAATCCACAGTTAACCCAGGGATGAAAGTGGGCCTGTGAGTGATAAATACCTCCATAATCATTCTCATGAACAAGACTGAGGTTGCCTCTTCTTTCCTCAGGCCTGAGAAGTGGACAGGAAAACCCAGAATGGTTCACTAATAGCTGCTGCTTGGAGGTGCATAAGATATGTTATCAGCTGTCAGGCTTTCAAATTAGCTCTGAAGGAAGACAGTGCTAGTTAATTCTTTTTATGCCATAGAACTGGTCATCCAAATCAGGTTTCTACACCAGGAATTGTGTGATATCCCAGCAGAGTGCATTGCTGGGGTCGTGGAGGGAGGTTGGCTTTGGCAGTTCCTGGCCCCCCCCAGTGCAGAAACCCCTGGTGACAGTGGTTGGCAGGGCTGAGCTGCACAAATGCAGTGTGGAAGAGCTTCCAGCCTTTCCTGGCCAAGTCTACATCCAGACCTTGCCTTTTTGCTCCCTCCATTCCTGTGCTGTTCGTGCCCTGACGTGAAAAGGGAGAAGAGAACCCAGAGTGGAAAAGACAATGAACTCCTTGGCTGGAGCAGTTCATGGACCTCTGTGGATGTGGGCAGATCTAGAGCCAGTTGGGCAGGTCTGAATGCAAATGGGATGCCTCCAGAAAGCTCCATTAGGCACAAGAAATGCAAGACTGCAAACAGCAAGAGAATATGAACGTTGGCACACCAGGTTAGTAAAACTTTGACTGTGCTTTTTGTTAGTTCTCCTCTTACGTGGTAAGTTCACCTTAGGGAGAATGAAACAATCTCTCCTGAATCCAGTACCTGCAGAAATCTCTGGTGTTTGTAAATTCAGTGAACTATTTCTTCTTCAACAGACTTCTGACCTGAGGTCTGTGTTTTTCTTGTACATTTGTGTTCTGCAGTTGTGAATCACAATATTTCAGTTTCATTCCAATTCAATAGAGGAATGAGAAACTAACTCTCCAAAAGTCAGTCTCTGTGTTTACAGCATTATATTTTATTTATATCCCTCAGTGCAAAAATTATCATAGACTTAGCTTGTTTTCCTATATTTGAACTCCTGTTCTGGAGCATATATACACTGCATTTTGAGGCATGCAATGTTTCTAATGCATTTCACATAGTCTTACAGATTTTAGCAAATTTATGTCATCCTGACAGCCTTCGAAGGAATTATAATTTCAGATTCACTCATGTACTGCAGCAAGGAACCTCAGACCAATGCCACGTGGGATATGTGTCCATAAATCTTATAGCTCTGATGATTTGCATTGTGACTTTTGAATATGTTAATCAAAAGAGAAGAGTGATAAGGAAGGTGTATGGATATTATTTGGAATACTTTTTACACACAGAGTGCAAAGTGGAGAACCTGATTGGAAATACATAGGAGTATCTCAAAGTAGGTTATGAAGTAATAGGATGATCCTGTTGTGAATAAGAAGTGTTGGGAATCTAAGGGCAAACACTGTGGCATTTCTTTTGCCCCATTTCTGTGGCTGTGGTGGGTCAGCATGGATTCCAAACAAACATCCACCCAGATGCTCACCCACCCCTGCTCCTTGGCTGGGCAGGGAGAGAAAATGGGATGAGAAAACTTTGGGTTGAGATCAAGAGAGCAAAAATCTTTGCCAATTACTGTCACAAGCAAGACAGACTCAACTTGGGGAAAAAAAATATATTTCCCAATTAAAGGAACTGAGAGGGGAAGCAGAGAGGCAGCTCTGATCTCTGCTCTGGGGGGACCAGGGACAGCCCCCAGGGAATGGCTGGAGCTGTGTCAGGGCAGGCTCAGGGTGGATCTCAGGAAAGGTTCTTCCCCCAGAGGGTGGTTGGCACTGAACAGGCTCCCCAGGGCAGTGGGCACAGCCCCAAGGCTGCCAGAGCTCCAGGAGGGTTTGGAGAACACTCTGAGGGACAAGGTGGGATTGCTGGGGTGTCTGTGCAGGGCCAGGAGTTGGACTGGATGGTCCTTGTGGGTCCCTTTCAACTCAGGGTATTCTGTGATCCTATGGTTCTAAAATAGTAAGAAACAAAAAGTCTATTTTAAATTGATAGGCATGTTGGGAGAGCTCCTTGTATGAATCTGGCTTGGGAACCTTTAGCAGTGAAATTATGCAGACAAATTGTATGATAAATTGAGCCTGTAAGAAAACACCTACGGTCCAAAGGGACTGCCCCAGGCAGGCTGGAGAAGGAGAAGTCTACAATGTTGAATTTATGGGAGACAGTCAGATCTTGAAGAGGGATTTATTTTACCTTCCTTTATCTTGTATTTCTGCCATGTGCCTGGTGCAAGCTTATCTTCTGCTTACTCTGTACGGAGAGTTTTATGTGCAGTTAATTCTGTGGACCAGCAGCCAGGATATTTTTGCAGTGTGCATGTATTTCCCAGAAGTGCTGGTATATGAAGATCTGGGAATAAGCCATTAAGATTTTGTGAGAGCTTTGTTCTTTCCTACAGGGTGTTGTAAATAACTTGCAATAATTTGGACTTAAGCAAAAAGGAATTAAGAAGTTGACTGCTGTTAATGAATACTAATGATTGCTGGAAACATGATCAATGTGAGGCACATATTATTAGTGAAGGTGCCCTTCTTAAACTTCATTAATCACCAAGATACCTAGGAAGCAGCAAATAATTCCTAGTTATTTGGCAACAGCTAAAGGAAGAGCCAGTTTGTAATTGGTGTTAAATTCTGTATTCCTGTCTCATGCTGATGCAAAGCAAGATTGCTGTAAGTTTGTGCTGGCACAAGTAAAAGATGTTTAGTGCCCAACTGGTGCAAATGTGTCTGAATAAATTACTAATCCTGGTCGAATCAAGCAGATAAAGTGTGACTTTATAGTCAATCATTTCAGTACCAGTGTGGAAGAGGTCCTCTATGGGCAGAGTGGATGTGTAGAGTCAAAGAGCTTGTCCTGCCTTCTGAAATCCCATATCCTACAAAGATACAGCCTTCCACTTTTCCCTAATTAAACACTATCATCCCAACAAAAAACTTTCAAGCACCCTTTTAGTGAATCACTAAATGTGTTTAGCTTACCAGGTAGAGGCCTGGGCTTTGTCTTCATCCATCTGTTATTCTTCAGATTGCAAAACCTTTAAAGTTTTTACTTTGCATCAGGTATTCTTTCCTTGGCTCAACTAATTTTTTTTTTTTTTTGATAGAAAGGTTTTGGTTACTTTTGATATTGAAGTTTTTTTCAATATGTATTTTTAACCTGTTATTTTATTTATTTGCTTTGTCAGTCTTGTTAGTGGTATTAATTTTAAGGTATGAATTTATAGAGGAGGATTTAGCTATCTCAAGCTTATTGCTGTCTAGGAATATTTAGACTTAGCTAAGCTAGGAATGTTTTCTTCCTTTCTAAGAATCTCCACAGGAAAGTTTTCTGTTGATCAATTAGTTCAGAATGCCATTCAATTTAATTTTTTGATATCCAGGTTCACAGGAACCCTTCTAGCACAGTCAAATTGATCCATTTGACAGTGTCTGTGACTTGCAGTTAGCCCAGACTTGATTTTATTTTCTCGATTTACTTTGTTGTCCTCTGTTTCATGTCAAGAAAATACTTTTTCACTTCTTTGTCCTCCTTATTGACTTGAAGTTTCCTGTCTAGCTCTTTCATTTAAGTAACAAGCAGGCCAACTGTGTCAGGAACTTCAGACCTCTTCAACACTGTGTGCTGTAATTTTACTCTTCAGTAATTAGTTCCTTCAGCAATTTACTCAGCAACTGCTCTTCCTAGGAAGTTGCATTAGATTCCATTGATAACCTGCTGTGGAGAGTTCTTTGAAGAAGTTTACCTTTCCCAAGTGTGATTTTTCTTTCTTCTGAGATTTTCTTGTGCTCATTTGCACTCTCACAGTAAAATATCTCGCAGGAATGCAAAGATTCTCGGATTGGAAACTCAAATGCTGTAAAAGAATTGGTTTTTGTTATTCTGAAGGGGTGAAATCAGAGCTATTTTGATAATTTCCTACAATTTCCCAAGTAAATTAGATTTGGTACTGATAAAAGGAAGGGGAGAGTTGGCAAGGCAAAGGTTTGCATGGGCCTTCTGCATCCAGTGGAGAGCTCCCCAGCAGAAATTCTCTGGGAATGTCTTTGTCACCAGGTTTAGAGAACAAAACAGACCAGTGGCATCTCTTCTCCTCCTCTGTGCCACCAGCAGTGCTATCAATCCTTGTAAAAAACCAAAAACCAGCTCCTGCTTAACCTTCAGATCAAACTCTGAGGACCATGGCTTTGCTTTGGGTGAGATGCAGTGAGAGTTCAAGGGAAGCTGGTTTTTTATCAGTGAAGTAACACACTTGCCTTCTTCTCATGTTTGCTTTTGCCTGTGTTTCCAAAAGAAGGAGCTGCTGGGAGAAAACTTCCTTGTGCAAACTTTCATGTTCCTTCCTACCGTGTGGTGCAGAGCACTGATCTCTGAGCCCAGATTTTTAGGTCAAAGGGAGTGTTCTGTGCATGGAAATGTTTGTGCCTGAGGTTGGGAGAGAGAATTAGTCAGTCAGTGCAGCTGGGAGTGTTTCCGTGGCACTGATTTCACTGTAAATTTAGAATATAAAAAGTGGGTTAGGCTGAACCCATTACATTTATGTAATGTATCACCTGACCATAGAGGAGTTTTTGTCTCTCTCCCTTCAATAAGCCTCAGAAGTTTCCAGGCGTTAAGTTTTCCTCTGTTTTTACAAACCTACATCAGGAAAAGAAAACATTTGTAAAACATAATATTCCTAATGAACAGTTATAAAAAGTAGCTCAGTTACTCTGAGTGAATAATATAATTTTGTATTAATAATTACGTATTTATTGACATGGGTTAATATATCTGAGTAAAAACCCCACGGTTACTCTCACAAAAAGGTGATAAAGCCTGACTAATTAATGTGAGTGGAAAAGATAAGGAGAGAAGCTGATTGTGGTTCACAGTAGTTTACTCTGGACAAAATTCATCTCAGCACATTATGGTCACAAATTGTCACTCAGATGTTTCAATGATAAATATTTAATTATCCTGTAGTAATTCTGAAATTTGTTTTTACCCTTTATATTGCACGGCAATTATTTTATAATTAAATATTCATTTAATAACATGATTACGTTTGTGTTGTAGCACAGAATTAACATTAAGTTAATTATGAAATATTTCAGATGAAACAGTTTGAAGTAGTAACTTCTCCCTTTTCCCAGAAGAAATGAAACAAGAATTGTACTCAGAACATATTCCAGGGTAGTAAAACTGGATAATCTCATGCATGAATTATAACAGACCCATGGGAACTAAGGTAGTTTATTGGCATTTATAAACGTGCAGAGGAATAGGGCTGGTTTTCACACAGTTAAGGCCTGATGATCCCTGAACTGGTGGTGATTTTCAGTAGGAATTAGCATTTGGATTCTGTTATGTGTTTAAGATGCTGATCTTCATACACAAAGACTTTGCAACTACACTGGAAACATTTTGTAATGGAATTATGGAGCTAAAAAATGTGCACCCCAAGGCTTGCAGGGAATATTTATAGGTTACTAAATAGATCAGGTGTTTTGGTTGCTAAATGAGTCTTGTCAGTGTCTAATAAATTCTGAAAAAGGAAAACATTGGTGATTAGGTCAATATTTAAAAAGGTCCTACTTGTTTGATTTTGAGGTGTTAATTCTTGGGGCAATATTATGAATACTGAAATGCTGTGGAAAGGCTTTACCTCACTAACAGTGGTGTTTATAGCATGCTTTTTGCATCATTAATACATCCAACAGAGAGAAAATAGTTGCCTTTAACAAATAAACCCTCTTCCTATACTGGTCTTGATGTGGAACTATGAATTACGTGGGTTTTTTTCCAATGAGAGGAAATAAACTCGTTCTGAAGATGCATTTACTTTGGAAAGGATTGTTTCATAGCAATGTGGAACAGTGTTTTTTGAGAGAGTGAAATTCTTCTTAAAACATCATTCCACCCTCTCCTCTTTTTTTATCGTATTTCCCCTTGACAAAGGGTTGGTTGGGCTGAAACCTGTGTTACTGAAGGCATTCCCTAAAGTCACCTAATGCAGAACCACAGGCTATTTAGGCAATTATTAAAACAAACAAGTTATTTCAAAACAAATTCAACTTGCTCTGACAGAATTAAGAGTCGTTTTTCCTCCTTGTTTATCTTGGTGCATTTCTGATACGTCCTTATCAGTAGCTCATCACATGACTGAATTCAGCCACATAACCGTGGTATTCACAGCATGATAACAAGTGTTTTATATTGTAGTATCTGGAAGAGGGGATAGTGTTTCATAACCTGTTTTCCTCCCTCCACGTTGCTGTTTTCCTTATCAATCTGTTGCAGTTTGCAGAGTGCAAGTCACAGTATTGGAAGCTATTTATAGTGAGCTTTGTGAAAGGTCAAGTACCTGGGGCTGTTTAGATGTTTTCATTAAGAATATTATTTCCTGTTTTCATACTGTTTGAAAATATGCCAAATCAATATCTTTTTAAAGAACAATATTTAGATTTTTTTTTTTTTAAAGAGGACTGTTTTTTGATCTTAGGTTGATAAATTCTTTCCTCACAGGAAAACAGGTACTAAAATTAATTATTGTTCCTTTTTATGCATTTATCTGATTTTGGATTGAAGAGTCCATACATTATAAATATAGTCAGTGTTATTCATAAATGCTGATTTGATTAGTTGAGTTTGGAACTCTAGATATGAAATGAAGGTGTTCAGATAAAGAAGAAACCTGGAAAGCTAGTGTAAAAAGCTTGAGGAATGAATAAAAAGGAACCTCATATTACATATTTGATATCATCAGCAGAAATATCAAAATATTCCCTTTCAGGTGAGATCACAGCTCTCTGTGTCTCACAGAGCTGTTCTGCCCCAGCTGCACAGTCAGTTGTGTCTGTCTGGAGTCTGGTGCTTTGCTGACCATTCAGCTCCAGAAAACACAACCCCAGTCCCCATCTCCTGCTCCAGAAAAGTCATTATTTTAGGTTATATGTTGAGTTACCTCAAGAAGGGATCAGACAAGCTGCAGCCTGTCCACATGAAGACTGTGGCCAGGGGAAAGGTTGGATGGGAAAATGGGATATGGTGGATGGAAGAGGGAGCAGAAGGTGAGCTCCACAGCAGCATTTAAACTCTTAGGGTATTTAGGTCCCCTCTACTTGGAATTGAAGAATATGAGGTTGAAGTCACTTGGTGTGTTCAGCTGGAGCAGAGGAGACTGAGGGGAGACCTCCCTGCAGCTCCAACTGCCTGGGCAGGGGCAGAGGAGGGGCAGGACTGAGCTCTGCTCTGGGGGGACCAGGGACAGCCCCCAGGGAATGGCTGGAGCTGTGTCAGGGCAGGCTCAGGGTGGATCTCAGCGAAAGGTTCTTCCCCCAGAGGGTGGTTGGCACTGAACAGGCTCCCCAGGGCAGTGGGCACAGCCCCAAGGCTGCCAGAGCTGCAGGAGGGTTTGGATGATCCTCTGGGGCACAGGGGGTGACTCCTGGGGATGGGTCTGTGCAGGGCCAGGAGTTGGACTCGAGGATCCCTCTAGGTCCCTTCCAACTCAGCATATTCTGGGATTCTGTGCAGTGATCTGGGCCAGGAGGAGGGTGAGAACCCTTTCTCTAGTTCAGTGGTGAAGAGAAATGCAGCTGAGGTAGGGACCAGACAACGACACACTTGCTCTAACTTTGGTCTCACCAGTTCAGGGCTAAATGTGGAATGGTGTCCCTTCCCTCTCCAAGCTGTGTTTCTGAATGGAAGCAGTGCCTGGTTCTGTGTTTTGTGCTGTCATACCTTCCCAGTGTTCCCTTTGGGAACATTGGAGAGCATCTACACTGAAGATTCTACAGGGAGTCTGTGTGAGATGATACCAACCTGCTGAGCTCTGATAAGACTGTGATCCTTGTGGGCATGTGCAAAAAAGATTGTCTGTAACACCTGAAATATTGCTGGTGAAAAAGTATTTGCTTGTAGGGGGTAGATGAGAATTTTGAGCGTCGCTCTCGCGGATCAAAGCACATAAATTTCATTTAAATCTTAATTCTGGTGCACATGTCTAATTTTGAATCTGCATGGTCTCTTGTCTACTGGGATGAGATTTAGAAAGGCACATTTGGTGTTTCCAATTAAGGTTTCTCACGTCTGAAAATTCAGAGTGTGTTCCCAGTAGGATTTAAAGAAGCGGTGGATCTTGGAGGATGAGGCACTAAATTGTAAATAATGACAGACAAACCACTTAGAGCTGGTTGGAACAGCGGGAAATACTGACTGCAGGTGCATGTCCTGTCTGGACTGTCACCAGACTCATGAGCATGAGATGAGGCTCTGAATTTCCTGAGAAATTGTCTTTCCAAGGATTCTTGTTCTTCAGTAGGTTTTAGTAGTTTTCTCCTATAGAGAGAGAAGAATTGCAATAGACTCTCAACTGGAAGAATAAACTCTCCTATTATCCAAATCCAAAGGCCCTAGTGAAGCAGCAGTTTTCACCTGGAGAAGTGTGCAAGGCAGCATCATTTGTAACTGGTGGAGAGCTTGTTCTCCTCAGAACCAGACAGAATTATGTTCTGTTTGGGCAAGTTGACCAGATGGTTTTGGTTCATTGTTATCTCTTTGTTTAACTCTTGAAAAATAGATCCTACTTCAACCAATTCGGTGAAGAAGTATCTGTCATCCAAAGAGTACAGAAAGGTCACACACAAAAATGAACCCACCAATCTGAGTTTTACCTGGGCTTCCTGGAGGTTTTACACAGTTTTTCCAGGTACAAGAGTGGCAGTCTGGAATCTTGAAGCAGCTGATTGGAGTTGTCTTAAAAATGTTCTGCTGCAAACGTTTTCCTAAAGAAGGAAATAGCAAAGCGAGTTGCTGTGGTTTAGCACAGAGTTGAAAACTTGCATACATATTTTATTGAGTCACTGTGAACAAGAACAGCCTGAGTCATACAGATGTGCACTCTATAAAAGACTCTGAGGCTTCCTCTGGCCAGCTTAACTCCTGAGGTCTTATTTAACACTGAAACCATCTTCTGCCACTTTGATGTGGGTTAAGCTCTTACCATCGTGCCTGTTAAGGAGCTGTTTATTTTTCACTTAACCTTTCCCTTTGCATTTGTTTAATTAAAAGATTTCTCGAGGAGGCACATTGCTACAGTGCCACATTCCACAGCCTTTGTCAAGATTATATAGAAGAGTTTCTCTAATAATTGTCCTGGGATTTAGGAGAATTCTGCAAACAGGTCACCTCCCTGCCTCTGAGTCTGTTTCCCATATTAAATAGATTGCCCTTCAGCCTGTAGTACCTGAAGAGTCTGGTTTATCACACCACAAACAGGAAAATAACTGAAGGAAATCTTGCTCAGATTGCTGTTTACATCAATTGTTTCTGCTAATTTATGATCACTATATTAAATCCATTTAGTTTTATGAAAGGACTGTAAATTAATTCTGTGATTTGGGAACACACTGAAGTTATTACTGCACAGCACCTTATTAAAACATTTGAACACTTCCTGACTGTACAAATGCACTGTGATGCTCTGATAGTCTCAGTGGCTTTCAACTGTGCTACTGCAACATTATAAAAAATTTCTTTAATATAAGAGAAAATTGTGGTGATGATTACACATTTTTTGTTCAATTATATGCTATATTTGATTGCACAGATTTTTTTGAGCCTCTTTTAGGTATAATTCATAGCACTTAAGAGAATCCCTTCTTGACAGTCTCAAGGCATTTATACATTGCATCCAATAATTTTTGACGTTGCTCTTCAAAGACATCAATGTCTATAGACAGTTAGTGCAAAAGTTATCTTTGTTTCATCATGTCATATTGCAGGGAGCAACAAGAAAAGCACTAAATTCAGCATTGATTTCCTTCCAAAATTCCTTTTTTCGAATCCGTTCTGTGAAACCATTAAATTTGTAATAAACCTCTTAGTATTATATTCGAAAAGGCTTCAGTTTTACACTGTTATATATTAAAATGTCATCACTGGTGTAAAACACAGGATGTTAGTGAAGTGGGAGCAGATATCCTGTGCAGGAGAGACATGAAAAGGTAAATTTAACACCTAACAGGTGTTAAGAGCCACAAATAACAAATGGCTCAGCAGTAATTTAATCCTTTGTCAATCAAAGTATTCACTATTGAGAAAACATCTCACTGAGAATGCTATGTTTAATGGAAATGCTTGTTAGTTTGAGAGGTAAAGTATAATTTTGCTAGCATAACATGGGAACATGGTGCATTTTGAAACAGTTTGTGAACTCTCAAATATCAAAAAAGAGGAGTTTTATTGCTGGTAGTCATGTTTTCTTGTTATTCAAGAATTCTGTTTAAATAACACAATGGCAAATAGACAAAGCACTTCCCTCTTCAGTATCTACATAATATTTAGTGGTGTTCTGGGTTGACCTTACCATACAATAAATGGATGAATAATTCAAAGGATTCTCAGAGAAGTACTTTAAAATTGTATGGGCACTAAAATCATTAAAATCTGGGTGAAAAGACTAGTAAAAATATTTAGCAACTCCTTGACTTGGGTTTATTGCAGTCTGTTTTCCGCTCAGTGAGAAGGGAATGGTGGTCGGGGTCGGTGTGGGCGAGGAAGGGACGCGTGAGTCACTCTGTGTGTCTGTCAGGTACGTGGAGGGACGGTGGCAATTGCATCCTTCAGTCAGCTGTGCATGTGCTTAGCCCAGAGCTCATCAACAGGCAGAGGCTGGCAGCAGATGTCCTGGGCTGCATCTCCTTTTGCCCGTGGAAGCAATTATCGTCTGTAAGTGATGCCCTCCTCCCTGCTGTTCTCCCCTGTAGGGTCTTCCCCCCTACCAGCACAACTGCTCTTTTGGAAGCTCCCTGACCCATTTCAGTCAGAAAGCTGGATGGAGAGAGACTCGCTCTAGAAAATTGGCTGAGGCCACTCTGCTGGTTCTGCCTGAGAGCAAGTGAGAATGGCACTCACAGGCAGAGCTGTGAGAGGAGAGAGCAGGAACAGTCGCAGGAAACTTGGCAGCAGCTCTTTGTCTGGCACATCTGGGTCTGGAAGGAAGCTGTGTCCTCAGCTGTTCCCCAGAGCAGCCTCTGTTGTGGCTGACGACCTGGGGAGCTCTGCCTTTGCCTGTCTCCTGCAGCAGCACCCCCGTGGCTCTGAGGTTGTCCCAGCCCATCTAGAATTAGCTCAGGCCCCCACCAGGGCTCTCACACAGGGCTGCTGTTTGTGTGAAATAAGAATCTGATCTCGAGGACAGGCTCCAAATCATCTCCTTCTGCCATAGATACAATTTTTTATGGTTTGGTAGATTAATTCCCCTGCTTAAGCACATTTATATTGAAGGATTAGGATGAAATAGATGCAGGCACATAGTTTTACCATAACTGACTGCAGTGAGGTGAGCTATATTGATGACTACAGTAATCATGAGCATATAGAAAGTAGAAATTAAGCTTCAGAAAGCTCCAAGCAAAGTTAAGTCTTCTGTTTTGATAAGGACAATCACTTGTTTGTACTGACTTAAATGCTCAGCACCCCAAAAGGAAACAAAATAATAACAAAAGAGCACAATATAGGTATTTCCTTTTTAAAGTTGAGGAACAAAGTGTTTAAATTTGTCAGAACTGGTGTCCATAACAAAGAATGCACATGCAAAGATGGGGTTTTGTCAGCCACTCTTAGTATTCCAGAGAACAGCATAAATAGGAATTGTATACTCTATATACATCTTTTTAAACTTTCAAAAAGTGAGTTACGTTTTTGGGTCATAATTTTGCCAGGGAAGATCTATTTATTATCCAAGTGTGATGTCACTCAGCAGATACCCTGCTGCCTTCATTTGCTGTAAGCAGTTTCGCAAAAGCAGAGACAACTTTTTTCCTTTCCATCTGCTGTTCAGTTAAATCCCTATTACATTGGGTTGGTATTTATATAAATTGCTGGTAGGTTCTTTGTCACTGCTTCAGATGGAAACTGTTCAGTTTTTGAGATCCCTTTGCCCAGATTAACAGTGAGGGCTCACGCTGCTTTCAATTATTGCAATTCATTCTATTTGCTTTGTAAAGAATGTTTTTCTGCATTCCAGTGAGGCACCAAAAATAAGTTTTCTTTAAAATCAGTGGAATCCCGGTGGAAGAGTATTTGCATGTACTGTGGGTACCTTTGGGCTCACCCTTACTTTGAAAGCCAGCACTTACTGAGTTCACAGGGAGCAGGGGCAGAGCCTTGGTGAACACAAACAGCCTCCCTAGCACAGCCTGTCCTGGCAGGCTCTGCCTTGGAGTTATCATAGCACAGGCTAACCAAGTGGATTTTAGCACATCTGGCATCATTTAGCCAAAGGTGCACAAAGGAGTGACTGGGGATAGTCCTGGTGGCTCGTTCTGATTGCAGGATTTCATTGCCTGAGCTGCTCACTTTGCATCTCTTGACCAGGGGAATAGGTAATCTGTGGTGGTCTCAGAGGAAGGCGGTTTGAGAACTGGCTTATGGTATTTAACATCCTAATTAATGCAACAGATTTTGAGTCCCAGGGACAGGAGTGTGGGATTGGGGTTTCTTTCTGTTTATTTTGTTTGTGGGGGGTTTTTTTGACTGTAGAGGCTGCTTTGGCCCACTTGTGCTGCTTGCAGGGAATTGAAATAGTACTCTGAGTGCTGGGCAACAGCACAGCGCCCGCAGTCAGAAAATAGAAGTGGGTCCAGAGCCGCACTCACTATTTACGTCTGCGTGGGAGGTGTGTGCAGGCCCAGCACTGTGGTCAGTAACTTGCACTTATTGTGGTTCAGATTATACACATGCAGCCTGTCAGGGGTGACACATTCATCCAACGCCTCCTGACAGATTCAGCGCAGTTCTGAGCTGGCAGACGCACTGCCTGGACCAAATGTTCCAACGCCAACGCGTCGGGCAGAGAGCCAGGCACTGTTTGTCATGCAAATATAAATAACTGATACCACAGCAGTGGTGTCTTGCTGCAGAAAAGTCTGCTTTCTGCTAGAGACTGGCTGTATTTGAAGCACAGGGGGTGAAGTAATATGTGTATTTTTAAATTGTGTGTTCAAGTTCAAGAGAACAATTGTTAATATTGTTATAAATTCTGTAATATTCGAAAGCTCCTGCTGTGTATTCTTGGAATCTTTTCCGGTGTCTTTCTGTGTGTATCTGAACAGTGTGTGCCAGAGTTTGTCCCTCTCTCAGTGCCAGTGTGTAGGTTCCACTGCAGTTTTGATACTCCTGCCTGTCCAGCACACCTGTGATCACATAGGCAGGGAGAAGGTGACCCTGGAGTGAACCCTGGAATCATGGATGAGATCCTTTCCCACTTTATTTCCCACATTTTTGTTACAATAATTTAAAAAGGTATTTTGAATTCCCCCCTTGATTAAGATAGGTCCTCTGTATTTGCCTTCCTCCTGCTTTAGTGGAAGACCTAACGATCTGAATGCCTAGACTCCACGTTTATTTGGTTTGAAACACTGTTAGCAACTTATTGAACCAAGGAAAAACATTTTAGTGCTATATCTCTGCTTGTGATAAAAGTTAATAAAGTTACAGCCTCTCACTTTGAATCAACTCTTCTATTCCTAATCCATTTGTGCTCGTGTCCTGATCAATATAGGCACTACTGCACTGAAGTTCAGCAGCTGTTAAAAACCAAACCTGTTCAGGACAAAACTGGAAATGCAAAACGAGGTCTTTCTGGGAAGACAAATTGTCATGACTGCCTGAAATTGAATTTGGATTTGTGAATTGTAACGGGATCTTTTCTTACCAGAAAGAGTCCATTTCTTGACTTTCACAGAAGCATAAACAGATCACCTTCTCTCTTTCTCAGGATCTGTTTGGAATGGAAAAGATGCAACCACTTATTCAAATACTGCTGCTTAAACACCTCAGTTTGTGTGTGGTACAATCAGTGTTACTGTTAGACTGTCGTGCTTTTGGAGGTGAGTAGTTGTGGATCTCCTGTATTAGTTTCTCAGAGTATCTTTTCCAGTCTTGTCTGGTTTTGTTTGTTTGTTTGTTTCCAAAATACTCGTGTTGCAGTTTCTGGGAAAACTGTTTCTGGTAATGAAAGCTCTGCCTTTGCTATCACAGAACAGTTCCTTATCCCTCTCTTTTGCTGTAAACAAGGATAAATGGTTATGCTCCCTTAAAGCTGAAGTGTTATGTCAGTCACATCATATAAACACGTTCTCTTTTTCTCTTGCATTTGTGTCAGGGAAAAAAAATGACAGCGCTAGCGATTTCCTCCATCCCTTTACTTGTTTCAAACCTTGGAGTCATGAGACATAAGCATAACCAGGACTTATTTAAGCAACCCAAAGCTGATGTGCAAAATGTAATTAATTTGGACAGTGACATCTCTCCGTAACCTTCCTACTCAACACGTCAGGTCTTTGTTCTCTGGCAGTGTTAAAGCTGGTGTCTCATTCCACTTTATCTCTGGTATTGCTCTACACCTTTCACTCCACCTCCAGTGTTTTGTTTCTGCACAAAAATGTAAAAGCACTGGAAACACGTAGAAGTGTCTAAACAAATTGCTCTTTGGCATCCCTCTCAAAAGTTGTTTTCTCCCTGTCTTGGCTGTTCATTAAGACAGATGCATAAAACATCTGTATTAGTCATCTTTCACTGCCAGAATCCTGGCTACTCCAAAAGAGCTGAAAAACCCATTTCACTAATGGAGGAGAGAGTTACCAGCAATCATTTTGACAATAATGGTTTCATGGACATCAGTCACTGCAGGAGGGAAGGGGGTGTGTAGCTGCATGTTTGCTTTGCACATATGCTAAATAATATCACACAGGATTTCACAGCATACAAGCTAGAAGACACTCAGAAACATTAGTCCTTTTATAAAGCTAATTATTGCATGGGAATCTAGTTCAATATTCAGTACTATTGCCGATTTAAAGGCTGAAAGTTTAATTGCAGGACAGCTCTGAAAATTGGAGTCCTGCTAGGTACCTCCCCAGGTACAGATTTTATTGCTGTGCACAGTAAATTTGCTGTGCTTACAAGACATGTAGATATTTATCAAAAAGACCTCAGAATGTTTTGTGCAACAGAGATTGTAGGCATACACACAATATTTAACCCAATGAGTAAAATCTATTTTTTATTCCCTTTTATGGCCTGTCACTCATGTTTTCAGAAAAGTGTGAATCTCCTTCAAATCTCCTCACTAAATTTACAAAATGAGAACTTAAACAAAAATTTCCATTAAGCTTTGAAACTTAACAGTATGTTGGAACTCATGTATCTGTTTTATAATGGAGATACTTGAATGAATTTACTTTAAAAATTGATTACTTTTCATGAAAGCAAAAGCTGAATTTTTTTTTTTAATCCCTGACAAATTTTATGGGGGGGGTGACAGGAAGAATGTCGTCAGTATTCTTTGGAAGTACAATTACTTTTCCACAAATACACTTAATTTTGATATTATTTTTAAAAATGTTATTAAAGTTTTTAACTATTTTTTTTAAAGTCTCATACTGAAGAAAGACTTAGGGTTTTACAAAGCCATAAGAAAAATATCTGAATTTTAGAGAAAGAAATAGTTTAGTCTTGAAGAACATCCCTAAAAAATACAGTGACATTTTCTCATGGAAAAACTTTGTTTTGAATGAATGGCTTACAAGTTTCAGTGTTGATTATTTGAGCATCCTAAAATGAATATGAATAAGTGGATTAAGCTTTACTGGACATGTTAAAAACAGGGAATAAAACTGCTACCATCCTACCTAGGCAATATTTACTTCTTGCATTTTTTTATGGATTCAAACTTACAGAGAGCAGGGTTAGATGGGATATTGGGAAGAAATTCTTGGCTGTGAGGGTGGGCAGGCCCTGGCACAGGTTGCCCAGAGAAGCTGTGGCTGCCTCTGGATCCCTGGAAGTGTCCAAGGCCAGGTTGAAGCAACCTGGGTTGGTGGAAGGTGTCCCTGCCATGGCAGGGGGTGGGAATGGATGAGCTTTAAGGTCCCTTCCAATCAAACCATTCTGAGATTCCATGGTTGTAATTTCTGTGAATTTGCTGAACTATCTATTCCATGTGGCACAGTAAAACTGGTGCTTAAGAAAAATGCTGCATCTTCAACTCTGTTGCCTGGTATCTGTCCTTTGCCTTACAGATGTGTTGAACAACAAAATTGGCAGCTACCATGGACTTTGTTCCGTAGGAGAGAAGTGGATTTCCTATGGGGATGTGTTCATGGAAAAACAAAGATACACAAACTTACTGGTGAAATGGTTCTGCCTGGCAGGAGGATATGGAAGAAGCACAGATGTTTACATAGTCCCTCACTTGCTGCTTGTGGCAGTATCAGCAGATGTTTCTTGTGAAATATTTCTAAGGGAAATGTGCAAAGATTTATGGCAGTCCTCAGTTAGCTGAAAGATTTATTCTTCACTCCTGAGGTGTCCCAGGAAAATCTCATCTCTTGGGTAAAACATTTTCAGTGCTTTCCCATTGATTTCTAAAGTATTTCCTGATTAGAGGAGAAACATTTACAGTAAATAAGTTATTTGTGAATTCAAGTAGGGGTTTTGTCTTTAAACAGCTTGTGCTTTTAACACATTTCTTCTCAAGCCATAATTATTCAGTAAGTCATTTTATGATTCTTATTCCCAAGACAAACAGGGCACTGTAACATTTCATGTTCAAGGAGTCAAGAGCGTGCCTGTGATTCCTCTTTGAGCTCTGATTGTTGTCAGGTCACAAGGAGGGAACTCTCTACACTGGAGTGATTGACATGACTGTGATGGGCAGCTGAAGCTCTGGGAATGTCTTCATCCTTTTCAAACAGGGTAGGAACTAAAGAGCTGATGCTCTCTGGGCTATTCCTCATCTCCATGTATTAGTTTGAGAAGAGGTCAGAGACTGGTGAAATTATCTAACAATTATAACTGTAGTACTTTGTGCCTTTGGGGAGAGGGAACTCCTTTTATATTCAATATTCCTTGTGCACTGAAACAAGCTAGAAAATTGGAAGTGCCTATTGAGGGAAGCCATTCTTATCCCTTCTGTTTTACACTGAGGAAACATTGGAATTGGGAATAAAAACCCCCTGTATTGCAAAGCTCGATGCAGTCCCACAAGATGTGGGGAAATCAGGAAATGGTTACCTGAAATAATTTCCCCAGTGTAAACAATGTGTAAAAAGTTGCAGATAATGGTATTGTTTGAGCAAGCACAATGTTGGTTTGTTTTTTTTTAAACTTTAATGAGAAATACAGCAAAAAATTGAATAGTGCACAATCTAAGAGTATTTGGCTTCTTTTGCATATCAATATGCTATAAATATATATATACACATGTGCAAAATACATAAAAAAATAAGTGTGTGGATTGGTTTAATTAGATTTCAGTGATAGGTAGGTGTCATTAGAGGGTAGAAGTTCCATGAAGAAAATGTCATTACTCCCCTAACTGGCTGCACTTTCCATAAATTTTCTTAATTTATCTTCCTGCTCATAGCAGTTAAAACTCAGCACCATAGAACTTTAAAGACAGAACATCAGATGTTTGAAGTGACCTACCTTTCTGTAGCTGTTTCTACATTTATTTTTTATGCAGTGCATGTGCTCAGAATTAAGTTTGTTACAAGATTCTGCCTCAGCAAATGTTTTGCCTTTAAATAATGAAGGGCAGAAATGTTTCCTTTTTGCTGTTGCCCACAGACCAGTTGCTGGTTAGGTTAATTTGGACACCAAAGCTTCTCTTTACTAAACACCACAATTTAAAAAGAAAAATATTGCACTTTTGATAAGTGGAATCAAATATATTTAATGTTGTTTGTACCTCAATGCAAAGTTTAAAAGTAGACTATGAATCTGGGTCCGTTGTTTAAGACAAGGGATAAACACAAACCTGATATTGGAATGAAACAACTGCCAGGAGCAGTGAAATCTTGCACTTCCAGGTGAAGTTGTTTCTGTGCAGAGGATCCCACTCTCATCCATTTTATTCAGGAAGAATTTCCCCATATGCAACACAACTCAGCCACTGAAGACAGAAGGGACTTTTTCAAAATAAACCCTATATTGGAGTTCACTACTGGTAGTTAAGGAGGGAGCACAATATTGTGTGGAAACCCAGAAACAAATAAGAATGCTTTATTTTATTGCAGATTCCTTTGGCAATTTTTTTTCACTCCCAGTAGAAGCTTTTTTTGATCGACTCTCTGGCTGAGCTCAGGTTTGGTTTGATGCATTTTCATCTCTGTCATTAATACAGGCCACATGTGATAGTTATGAGATATTTGCTATATCCTGTACACTTCTGTAGTAATTCAGAGAAATGACTGTGCTGCTTTCTGCCTCAATCTGACTGCAGCCTCGTGTGCCCAAAATAAAAGAACACTGATGGCATGGTAATAACTAGAGGTTGGAATACTTGCTTCTCATAACTGAAACAGGTTTTTCTGTCCACTTCTTGCAGAGAACTGAAGTTAAATACATTAAGGGGTTTTTTTGCTTGGTTTTTTTTTTTTAAATGTATTGTGTTAGATTTAGAGTCCTCTGATCCCAGTGGAGAAATTCCCATTTTGCTTAGTGGATTTTAGATATAACCTCTTGAAAGAAAGTTCCCTGTAAATTTTCCTCCTCTAAATTATTGTATTTGAGCATTATTACTTGGGGAAAATGCATGAAGAAATGTCTCTTGCTTCTGTCACACAAATGTAAGACAGGCTTTCTTTACCTCTGGGTCTGCTTAGCAAATATTTAACCTGACATTTTTCAGAGTAGAAAAAGAATATTTTTTTTGTTTTTATGGCAATTAGGATTGTTCAACTCAGATGCATTAAATATATCTAGTGGGACTTGTTTAGACTTAAATACAAAATGTCTCTATCACAGTTTCTAGTGATAAAAAAATCGTATTTTCTGTTACAGCTTCCTGTGTACATGTACAAATTGCAATTCTGCTTCTAGTAAATGGAACATAATGGTTAGTTACTTGGTAGGATTAAAACATAAAGATAAATATAGAAGACACTCAGTGCTATTTTATCATTTTCCACTTGTTTTGGGTTTTTTTTCACAGTCCCTCTCTGCCTGAGAAGTATGTCAACCCTCTCATATTTTGTCATAATTATGACTGTAGATCAAATGGTTGTGGGACTGTGATGTTGCAGAGGCTTGAGGAATGTGCCCAGTCGATAACAATGGTGCTTGAACATAAAAAGACAATAAAACAGGTGATAAACTACAATCTGTTTTCTCAGTGTTGTTGATACCTTGATGGGGATGTGAAGGGAAACATTTCATACTGGTTTAGATTCCTGTTCAATAGAATTTAGAACAAATCTTTCCTCAAAAAGGAAAGGCTTATCTTTCTCATTCCATCATGTTTGATGTGTGTTCTAAGGCAATTAAACAAGGAAGATCCACATAGCCTGAAAATATATAAAACTGCAAATGTTCATGTTTGAACAATAGAGAAAGTGATGCCAGTTTGATGTTCAGAGCACCTGAACATGAATGTGAAACAAAAAGGTTTTATTTAAAAAAAAAAAAATCTGCTCAGTTGTTCAGAACCTGCAAGGAATCTGGCTTTGCTAATAGGGCAGCTGTGGCTTTTTAAGAGACAAAAATGGTAAATAGGCTCAGTGTACTTTAAAGACATATTTTGTCGTAGTCGATGGCTCATTATGTGTGGACTTGGTATAATTCAATTATCTTTGTAAATTGTGCTGTGTGCTGGGAACTGCATCCTGCTTGATGACAGTCGGGAGGAGGCACCAGGGGGGATTGCTTTATCATAAATCTTTAGACAGTACATGGATAGAAGGTGCTGTGCTGGCTCTGGTTGCATCCTGTGTGCTGGCACATGTCGATGCAGCCTGGCTGAACTTTATGTACTGCCTGAGCAATTCTCCACCTCAGTTCTGTGGGCAACTGAAGCTAAATCCTAAGTCTAAACACTAAAATCTTCATCAAGAAGCAGCCTTGAATGTTGGTTGGAATGTACACGCTGTGCTGGGAGCTAATGCAGCGCAAGAAGTATATTAAAGTTCCTTCCTCCAGAGAGCTACAGGGTCAGCCAAGCATGGTAGCAGCAGCTTTGCACCATGGATGTCCTCTTCATCATTATTAGACACAATTGCAAGTCTGAAACCACTGCCATTAGACTGATCCCAGACCTGAGCAAGAGAACAGCAAGATGGAGAGAGGAAGGACTCAGGTTCCCCGTTGATGGGTTGCTCCTCTTCTTTCCTCTGGTGTGGCAAAGGACTCTTTCTTGCTTTAGGCAGAGAAAAGGAGGGAAGCAGTTTGGAAAGATTATGAGAATCATGTTTCACAGCTTCCAAGAGAACAAAAAGGCTTTAGAGTACCTGAACTGTGCCAGTGAACACGGGTTTGGGGACAGGTACAAACAGGGAAGCAGTGAGGAGTGTTGCTGCTGCAGATCCCCACGGACCCAGGATGGGCAGGAGGAAAGGGGTGATCGACACAGACATCTCAGGGCTGCTGCAGCTTCCATGGTGGGAAGGCACACTGCCTGGGGGAGCTTACACTGGGGCTAGGGTGTGAGAACAGCCTCTGGAGCTTCTAGGTAGGCAATGACTCCTGTGGATCATAAGCAATTATAATACATCTCTTTCTGAACGAGATTTTGGGACAAGCAGGCGCTTTCCCTTTCCTCTGGATGGAAAAAAATCACAGCTTGAGGTACATTGTGTGGTAACACTTTGTTCATGCAAACCTTCAGTTTGTGTACCTGCATTAATTTTGAATTTTTTGATAGGAGATATATCCTACATTGTGAATCTTGTCCTGCAAAAGGGGTCCTCAACCTGATTTTCTCTATGTAATTAATATTACAGAGATTCCCTTTGCAGAAATCATTGTGAACTAGAAATTATTTTTTTAAGTAATGTATCTTATTCAATTAGAAACATTCAGCTAATCTCTATCTTGTAGGTTCTTAATATTACTTAGCCTCTTTTTAATGTGTGTTTATAGGATTAATTTATGTCTGTAGGAGACCAGAAACTCTTCTGGAGAACCTAAACATAGAGTTTGTGTCCAAGACAGATGAAAGATTAAAAAGCTGATGTATTGTGTGTGTACACACAATCATATATGCGGACTGATATTAAAATTTCTTCTTTTTTTGTGTGTGTTCAAGGAAAAATCCCACTTCTCCCTTCAATAATCTACCTGCATCAGAGGGAAGAAGGTCTTGTTGGAATGATCCTGTTAAAAAGGTCCCACCTTTGTGTGCACAGCATGGACACCACACAAAAAATCAGGTTATGTGCTTTTCCATTAAAATATGGCCACTGTAACCTGGTGCTTGAAAGCTTCTTGCATAAGACTATAATTTATAGTGACAAGTATATAAACCTCCACTTTGGTTTCTTCCTCTCATATCAGTCTGTCCCTCATCTATTCCTCATTTGTAATGTTTTTTTTTAAATAAGTGTGAAATGTTTTTGTAAACATTTTCTCTCTCAAAAATGCCAGATTTTTACACGACAAAGCTGTGTTATTGGTGGTCTAGACAGGTCAAAATGTTTGGGGGAGGGATGGAGAAAAGATTATATGATATTTTAATCTTTATTAGCTAATAACTCCTAAGGAGTCGATTAGAAAATTCTGCCAGGTTGACAAAACAATGACCCCTGAAGGTGCTTTCATTAGAACTGCCACTACAAGGAGAGTCTGTTAAAAAATCTGTATCAAGAGGGTCCTTTCCCAAAAGACAAAAATATATTGTGTGGGCTGAGCTTTGAGGCCATGCTTCTTAGAGTATTCTTCATAAAACTCAGTTTTGCTCATGAGCAAAGATAATAATTCAAACAGAGTTTGTTCCAGACCTCGTCTTTGTTCTAGGATAATATGGTATGTTGAATATGGGAACAGTTTTCTTGCACCTTTTTTCACCTTTTTATATGAATGATTTTAGAATAGGATCTCCTGACAAGAGATGTAAACTATAGCTACCTGAATAGACTTTATTGTTGATGTCAGCACTGTAAATCAGATGTACAGTTGTTGTAAATGTGGACCAGATGATCTGAGATGCTGATAGACTGTGTGACAACAAGAAAGCAATGTAATAGCAAAAAAACTTTAAAAAATATTTTATAGATACGTAAGACAGAGATCAGCACAGACTGTACTCTTTGCTATTGCCTGCTGATCTTGTTTGCAAACAAAATTCCAGAGGAGCTAGGGGGATTTGTTTTGTTTTAGCTGGACCCCTGGGTTGATCTACTTCATCTTTTAAACTCATCCTGTTCTTCTCCAGAGTGCTCAAGAAATTCTGGTTTATTTAGGTCCAAGGTAATAGTGAAATGTTGGTTCAGGGATGGTGGTTTCTATTCAGTTCACAAAACAAGTTTTTGGTCTCTGATCTGTTAAAACACTGGAAATAGTGCAGGAAAAGAACAGGAGAGAGTGGAAAACTCTAAAGAAAAAATAATCAAGCCACTGATGACAGGCATAATTTTGTTATTCCATTCAAGAGCCTCACCACTGAATTGATGGTGTTTGGATGTACATCTCCATTATTCTTCTGTGCCATACCAGGCCCTCTATCACACTTTTTCTTTTCCTCTCTAAAGCTGTATTTTTTTTCACCAGTTCCCTCTTATGCCAAGGAGCTGCTATCACTCAGTGTTAATGAGAACAAAACCCAGCAAAAATTCAGTTTGAAAGCCCTTATACCCCAAACAAGTGATTGGATATTTAGCTTGAGAGCTGTGTGTGCTCAGCCTTTATAACTAGGGCATCTTTTTGGATACTTATTATTGTTTTAGGTTTAATACATGTTTGAAAAGCCCTTGTGACTAAGTGTATCATTAAAGGAATAAACACAATCTTCACTTGTAGAAAATATTTTTCCCAAGTTTTATAGCTACTCCAGCACTTGACTTCTATGATAGCTTTGTTTTCTCTGAGATGAAAGGTTGACAAGAGCCCTGTGAAGGAAAAGAAACAAATTTCTGGCCCTTGCCCCCGTGCTCTTTCCTGATATTTTTGCAAATGTGCAAACCGTGGTGGGCGAAAAAGGAAAACGTAAGAGAGAAAAGTAAATAGCCTTGTCTGAAAGCAACTTCTCATCTCCTGCTCTTACAGACCTGTCAGGATGATTAGCTCTTCAGGGGCTTGTGGTGAAGCACAGGAGCCCTTGAAGTCCCCGAGTTAAGAGCAGTTGCTGTTGGACTCTGTGTGCAGCCACCTCCCAGCACGAGATGCTGTTCCAGCTGTAACACCAGAAGGAAAGCAGCCAGGAAGGGAGCCTGGCACTGTGTCATTGTTCTTTGGACTGCTGAGTCTGTCTTTCCAACTAAAAGCTCCAGCTTAGGACCAGCTTCCTCCTGGGATGCTCCAGGATGAGCAGTGTTCTCTCAGGTTAGGTCACCTGTTCCGTGGCAGTCCTCCAGTGCTGCCGCATCAGGCTGTGCACTCCCAGACATCCATGGATGGATCCCTACAGCACTTCCCTCAGCCCACCTTCCTAACAGCACCATTCCCATGGGCTGTGACAGACCCATCATGCCATTTTGGGTTGCTTGCACCCAATAAAGCACACAAAGCACTGATGTTTTACCCTGCGTGGCCCAGGGGGGATCCCATGGCAGGGCCTCTAAAACATTCCCTATTCCAGACAGTGATTTGTGTCACAACCCTGGTGTGAACTGTGACTGACATGCTGAAGATGAAAGCTCTACTGCAAAACAAACCCTAGAAAGTGAAGAGCTACTCTCCTGCTTGATCTTGGTGCTCAGCCACAGCTCTAAATACCCTTTCTATTGACAGTGGCAGTTTGCCTGCATTGCTTCCAGCTTTTTAACTTTAGCACAGTAGTGGCTACCACTGTTGTCAGCAGCAATCTTTCCACCTCTTCAGATGAAACTTCTGTTTTTCATATATAAAAGTGAATATCCAGATAAAAACTATGCCTGTATATGTGAATTTGGTTTAAACATATATATGTGTGTGTATAAAAATGCAAAGAGGTGAGAACCAGAGAGAAACCCAAGTGGTGAAGTGAAGGTTAAGATCATTATTCATGTTTACCTCTACATTTATGCTCCCATAGCATAAGGCAGGTTTAAATTTGATTTCTCCCTGTAGCTGGTAAATCCTACAGCACACAGTAAGTGAAATACAACTAACACTTGAGCCTGACTAAGCACAACCCTCCCCTGCAAACAAACTGCAACTTGAGCAGTTGAACATAGGGGCAGTTTTCTTTAATTTCTTTCCTCCTTTGTGTGCCTTGGGAGCATAAACACATTTAGTTGCTAACATTTTAATGTTGAAGCTCTGTCAAACTTCAAATTATAATGTATTACTAATTTTCTATGTCTTGCTTTTGAAAAGCTGTGCATACCAACATGTGAATGTAAGTATGAATCTTAATTATGCAATTAGATTATATGGCATTTAGGATATTGGGGATTCTGTAAGGATACTGTCCATCCTGGATAGATGTGAAATATCTCTGGAATGCTTTTGGGATGTGCAACTTGATATTGTAACTTCAGATTTAGAGGCAGAGCAGTCGGTTTGTGAGTGGATTTGTAAGTAGAGGATTTCTAAAAGGTGCCTCCTTCATCTTTAAACTTGAAGTATAAAGTAGATTTTTAAATCAGAGGGAATTATTTGAATGTGGGCATTCTGAGGTAAAAGGGGAAAATGTATTTTCAAAATATGTATTATCTACACTGTCTTTATTTTCTTTAGAAAAGAGCTGTCAGTAAGAACACTATTGCCTAGCAATGAGATCCTCATTTTCCTTTCTCTCATCAGCCTGCTGTCCTTTCACCTTTCTTGGCTTTCTAACAATTGATTTTCCTACAGGAACAAACTTTGTATTGCTCAGCTTGTCAACTTTAAGGTATTTTTTCCTTTTATTACTGTTTTTACCTGGGCTCCTCCAGGATGGTTTTTTAAGACAGAAAGTTAGCAGGCCTTCAGTTATTTAGAAAAACAGCCAGAAAGTGAATGGCTTTTTGTTATTTCTTTTTCTGCAGTGTATATTCTTCAGTAGTGTTTAAGAGCATCTTACATTTTCCTGACAATGCCTCATCAAAGATACTGGGAAAAGGAAGTTTTCACATATGATCTCAAACCTGTGTTTTTATACCTGGACTGAAGCTAAAATATCTTCTAAAGTGGTGATTGCCATTACACTCAGTCTTAATAAAAGAAGGTAAGTGCAATTTATTAACATTTCCTCAATACAGGATCATTGCTTGAGAATGAAGAGCATCAGTTTATCCTCTAACTAGAAGAATAAAGGTAGAGGGATGTTGTGTATGTTCCTGCAAGAGGTAAAAGGGAGGTCTGGCAAAAAAAATCAAGTGCCCAAGGCATTAGAGAAAAGTGTGGCCTCAGAATCAGACAGAAAGAGATGTGTTGTTAAAAAAATAATTGTATTATGACCATACTGAGAAATAATCATCTATGGGAGGCAATGCTTGGAATTAAAACCAAACATATCAAACTAATTTAGGATGAGGGGACATATTTAAAATCAAGTTTTGACTGAAGTTGCAGTAGAAGAAAGTTCAATTTCATGAGAAAGGGAAGGAAAGTCTTTAATGTGCATTCCAGGCTAGAGCTGCACTTAAAACTGCTGTCCATGGCAATTGGTGTCTATAGATTAGATATTATAATAATTTGTTAAACTACTTAGTGTATGCATTTCACAGAAAAGGCAGTAAAACTGGTAGAAGGGCACACAGTAATTGAATTGCAATTTTCTTGTACTTGAACAAACCACTGACCAAATTTTCAAATGCCAGTGACTGAAGGGGAATGGCAGAGAATTCCAAACACTGAAATCCAGACAGTCCTGCTGTAAAAATTTAACTGCAGTAATAATACAGAAGTCAAGTTGTTAAATGATGTGGAAGTGCTTCAAGACAGACAGTGAAACACTGAGAAATTTGATTATCAGTCCTGCTTCAGCTCTTCATTTTCAATTGTGCCTCTTTTTATAAAATAATACTTAAGGCTTCTTTTTGATTGGTTGGGTTTTCTGGTTTTGTTCTTTTATTTGGTAAATTATTAATATTTTTAAAATCTGATTCAGGTGTTGGGGTTCTTAAAAACCCTTACAAATAAGGAAAAAAAAACAAACCACCTGATTTTAGTACTTGGAAAGAGGAGGGGAAGAAAAGGGGATTTGTAAATACCAGAGGGGATGAGGCAAATAAACCTCCAAAAACACAACAAAGCAATAAGAGACCTTTCCTTTGCTACTTTGAGTGGGATTACAGGGTCACAGAATACAGTTTGCAAACACAGGATAGTACATGAGCTTCTTGCTTAATTTCAGAAGACAAATATTGAGACATTTTCTCATTTGACAAAAACATGCCTTTTTCAGTGACTTGGCCTCCAATTTTTATCTACAAAAAGCCACCTTTGACCCATCTGAAAGCTGTGCTACCACTCAGTCCATTTTATGCCAGTCAATATCCACAGGTTTGAGGCAAAAAGCACCAGATCATTGTTTGCAGGTAGCTATTCTTTGCCAGGTTCTTTGCCATTACTCTTCCCAGTATGTCTTGTTTGTGTATTTGACTTATGCTTTATTAATTTTGGGACACAAGATGCTGCTCAGTCTGTTCCATCCTGTTCCATGGAAGTCTGGAACTTCTCCCTGTGTTTAATTCTACTACAAAACAGAACTTCAGGCCACAGCAGTGACAAGTAAAAGGATGGAAACTGCACCTCATGTGTTTAGGAGCCAGAGCATCTGAAATAAGACCTTTAAAGAAGCAGCAGTTCATCAATGAGCAGTTTTTAAAAGCTTGCAAATATTCCATAGAAATACACACCAAGACACTGGAGGCTGTCTTCTTTAGCAGTCAAAAGCATCTCTTCAGTCTTATTGATTCCAGAGACTTTCCAGGTATTACAGAAAATGCATTTGGGTGTTTTTTTAAGTTTCTACACCTTTTATTAATGTTCTGCTGTCCCTTCAGTGCAGGGCAAACAATGTTATAAAAGTTTGTGATCTTTCTCTTGTAAATGCTGCCCTGTTACTGTTTCACCTTTTCCAGAAATGGAACTACCACCTGTTTGGGTCTGTGTGCTGACTTGGTGATAGCAACAAACCCAGTGAAGCTTTTTCAAGACTTTGCCAGACTCATTTGGCTTTTATGAGCCGAAGTAACAATATGAAAAAACCCTACATAGTGTTTAACTCAATATTCCCTCTCTCTGGAAGAGTGATGTTGTTGGATATATCAGGGAACAGGGCCTTGAGCAGCTTCTCCATATTTCCCATCAGTTTGTCTGCCTTTGTTTAGTCTCACATCACCTCATGGGCAGTGCTTTTGTTTTCTGGGGGCTTCACTGCAGAGTCAATGGAAATGTCTTCTGATCTGAACTCAGACCCCACTAATGTCAATTATTATTCTTCCATGTTCCAAATAGCCTGTATTGTATGATTCAATATGTGCTTTTCTCTTAGGGTATGCATTCAGGCTTTGGGATATGAGTGAGCTCTAGTAAACCAGGAAATACCTTGGCTTTTTTTCTTCTTAATTAAGAAAATACAGTTTGAATTAAGACAAACTGCCATGATCCCCCGAGGGGAAGTTCTCAGAAGCAGGTAAGAGGTCATTGTGCACTTAGGAAATTAGGTCAGAACAAAAATGCATTTTTCCTGTTTTTAATCCAGATTTGAGTGGCATTAAATGATAATGGACAGATGGAGGAATCCCAAGCAAGAGGTCACCTAGTAATTTATAAATTTTTTTGGTCCAGGTTGACTGCAAATCCATCAAAATCTACAGTTGTTAGAACTGCTAATGGGTTCCTAATTAGAAATTAGCCAGCCATATTAATAATATATAATGTTTCTCAACTCTGTCAACCAAGAGGATTAAACTGTTAACAGCCTAACTGCCAGGTTGGTTCATGCTTATTTAAGAATATGATTTTATATACTCTATAGCCTTTTCTTTCATCATGACCAAATAGTTTTAAGGAGAGTTTTACCATTTTTTTCTAATTAATTCTGCACCAACCTGTTTTAATGACCTAATTTGACTATTTAAAAATGTCACAGTATTAGTACTGACATTGTTTGTATGGCTGTGATTATTTCAGTGCAGAAAGATTTGTTTGCTTATTTGACATTTATGCAGTAGAGAAATAAGTTGCATTCATCAGGAGATGTGAAATCAGTAGACCTACTGATTTGGTTGGGTGTGATCAATATAAAATAGAGACAATAATGTTTTGTTGGGAAAAGTTTAAATTAATTCTGATAAAGTATTGCCAGGATTAAAAAATAGGTATTTCTTGCTCTATTTACTTCTTGAAAACTCTGCAGATTAAATTGTACTCTGTACTCCGCTTGAGACAGCAGAAATGGACACAGCCAAAATTAAGAAATTGTCTTAGGTTGGAAGGTCACTTAATTATTTACTTACACTCCCTTCTTTGGAGCAGTGTGTTTTTATCATTGACATAAGTGAAATTAGAGATAATAATAATGTTGAGATACTAATATAACTCAAAGGAATAAAGGTTTAGTATCAGCCAGGCTGGATGCAAATTCAGAGGTGGGAGAGCCAGGGAAACATCAATGCCTTGTTTGGCTCTTCAAATGTCAAACTGCAAAGGATCTAAACTTGTGATACAAATTTGGCCTCACTATTTATGCTCAAGATGATCTCGGGATCTTGCTGTGTCCCATGACACACAGAAATCCAAAAACATGCTATTAAATACTTCAGAGTTTTCCAGTCAGTTCAAGCAGATTCCCTTTGTACATTTGAAGTAATCCCGTTGAAAATTGGGGATGGTCAGTTTGGGGAAGTTGTCATCAATATTACAAGACTTTTTAGGCAGGAAATTTCAAAATACAGAGTTAGAACCAAACTCTCTCTTTGCTAATGAGCAGCATGTATAAATGTGTTGAAGTTGGATATGATCCTGCAGAATACTTTTGCAAATAAGTGTCCCTGAATTTCACAGTATTGAACCCTCATATATATGAAAGGCTTTTTCAAAGCAGTGATCTGTTAAACCTGTGTGTGCTATGGAACCTTAGCTGATGAGGATGTTTTGAAGAACTTTTTCTGGTTTTTTTCCTCCTTAAAAAAGTGTTGTGAATCAAAGTAATGGTTGGACTCGGTGATCCGAGAGATCTTTTCCAACCTAAACAATTCTGTATTTCTGAGAAAGGGCAAAAGAGGGAAATGCTTTCATTCAAGGGATTGATGCTCGTAGTTTCTTTATATCCTGATATTTTGAAAAAACCACTTGCTTCAAAGTATCAGACAACTGAGGCATTGATTTAGACTTGTAGGTGAGCTCAGGAGAAGAAATGTGTGTGCTGTGGTCAATATTTTAGCTTTAATAGGAATTTGAGTATTCCAAAGTTCACTCAGACCTTTAATGGACATTTTAGACTTCACTAAAGCCAAAAGTAATGTTCTCTAATTCTTGCAGATAAATATTTTAGGATTTCTCTTTTCTAATGTGAGTGCTCAGATAATTGAGGCAAAGTGTTGGTGTTTAATCATTGCAATTAATTTTAATTGTAAATGTACATCTCCAGAAGAAGAATTATCCAGAGCACCTTTGCAGTTTTTTTTATACAAATGTGAACAGTAAATCCTGATAGTGCCTAAAGCATTAAAAGCAAAGAGCAACAGAGATCCCATAATTGTTGATTTAGGCTACATTAAAGTTGAATAAACTGTTAATAAGTAAAAAAATAAGCTAAAGCAAGTACCTCATTAATCTTATTTTAAGTAACTAAAAGCAATGTAAGAGTTTGTTGAGTTTCAGCAGAGGTGCTGGTAAGTTTTTTGTTGGCAGGGAAATGTTCACACTGTGGTGGAATATTGCCTGAAAACTGCAGGAGTTTCTCATACAGTGGTGCTGATTCATCCAGTACAGGCACACTGCTTATTGAGAGTTATTAAGAGTGGTTGGAGTGTCCTAATTAGTGTTCTGTGTTCTGTGCTTGTTCCTGGGATGGCACTTGAAGGTCAGAAAAAAAAAAAAAAAAGGAAAACAAATTAAGTGAAAGATGCAGAGACACTTCTGGATATTTCTTTTCAGCAAGTAGATCTTTTAGTGCAGTTATTTCTCTGATCCAAGGTTTTGATCTTTCTGTGAAAATGATTTTATACAACTTCACCATTTGGGAGTTGGCAAGGTGATAATAATTTAAGCTTTTTTTCCTGTAAAATTCACTGGGAAACAAATGCTGCCCTTTGGGTTGTGAGGGCATGAACCAAAGATCTCCAGCCCTGCTGGAAACAACTGGATTTAGTCTGAAGAGGCCAAGTAGGAAGGACTCGTTGCTATGGCTTAGAGGTACCCACCAATTAATGTTGTGGAGTGAGGGGGAGGAATGATTTCAGTATTTGAAAATATCGAGCTGTGTCTGTGGGTAGTTGTGCTAAAGTGTTTCTCAGCAAATTTGAAGAAAAAAAGAAACATGGTTAATTTTGCACTTTGTTTTCAGGACTTTATGGTAAAGCATAATGAAAACTCCCAGTATATAATAACTACTCTCTTCACTTTTTTTTTTTTATTAGTATAGATGCATTTATGACTATACTGACCATTCTTAGATGCTCTAAGTATGGGTTTTGTTGGGGAATGTTCAAAAGTCTATCCCTGATTTGACTAAAATTTAGGCTGTTGCAGCATAAGGCTTGTCTTGTTTACTAAGGAAACAAGTAAAATTTGTGCAATATTTTTTCACTGCCTACAGGCAGAGCTTTGGTCAGACAATTTCTGCTTGGCTTATTCTATGGTTAATTCAACTGGAATTCCAAACTTCAATGGAATTTCCAGAAATTTTTCCAGTGGCTTTGGTATCAGAAGCAACATTAACCATGAGAAGAACCCCACCAAAGCCAACCAACCAACCAAGCAAAAAAACCCCCAAAACCCTAGAGGGAAAAAAAAAAAAAAAAAAAAAAGGCAAAAAAAAAGCTGGAATATACAATATATTCTTGACTTACTGAAGAAACTGTTTTTCAGTTTCCAGGATACAGCTCTCACTATGTAAACATAAACTCTGCTGCATTGTTAACCCAACCTTGCAGAAGCTCTCTGTAGCCAAACGATGCCATCAGCAAAGGTGTGAACGAGACGAGCTGGTACTTCCCATGATCTGTTTGTTTTCAGGATTTTACAGCGCTAAAGAAAACAGTGCTAATTCTTATCTTACAAATTGAGGAGGCCTTCAGCTGCACTTGATCCCCGCTGAAGCTTGCATATTAGTTCATAAGAAGTGGAGCTAAATCATGCAAATACAGCTCAGTTTAAATGAATGCAACAAAAAGCAGAATCAAACTTGGGATTTTATTACTCATCCCTTTTAAATTTCTGCATAATCTGAGACAATTCTGAAAACTGCTAAAGGATCTGGAAGGAAGAGATGAACAGGTTTGTGTCTGGCACTTTTAGCTGCTAGTCCTGAAGAGAAGTTAATCCCAGAAAATAAATTTTAATTAAAAGAAAAAAAACCATAGTCAAATTTGACCTGTACCGTTGACTTTGGAAAACTCTGACTGGGAAACTTTGTTGAAGTTCTTTGTTGGCCTGATGATTAAAACAATTCACTGGCAAGAGACAGAGTCTTGATGCAGCAGAAAACAGCAACTAAAAGAAGAATGAAAGGAATGATGGAGTGTTACTTTGTTCTTATATAGAACAAAGGAGTTTTTTCTCTGAGAGAGCCATATTTCCATCCCCCATAAACACCTGATTCAACAAACTCTTCAGACAGCACAAAGTCATTTTAAGTAGTCTGTGCTCCCTGTAATCTTGGAATGGGTTCTGCCACTTCCCAAAACAACACAGGAGCAGCTGGTCACGCAACTGTGCTCAAGAAGTTTGTCTGGAGGAAATAATACCATTTGTTTTAGGCACTAATACCATTTCAGAAGGTTTGAGCCCAAGGTTTGAATTGCAGTTGCAATAACAGCTACTGCTGATCCCACGCTGTGCAGTGAGATATTTACCCACAGGCTTATCTGCTCTTCTGAGGTGGCAGAGCACCAGAATGCCCAAAAAAATTATGGGCACTGAGAAATGTATTCACTGTCCAGGCTTCTGTGTTTCTCAGCTTTTCCAGGGAGGGGCAGAGGCCAAGATGGGGAGATGCTGGATGGTCAGATCCAGCTCCTGGACCATAACATGTTAGAGTACGAATCAACCAATCTGTAGATGTCCATTTTGGATGCAGGAAGAAGCTACATTTTAGTTTGATTTCTGTAATTTTTCTTTATTAGCTGAACTCTATATGCCCTGGTCCATTCTTCAACGTCTCCAACGTTCACAAAAACATATTGCCAATCTTTTGCATGGCAGCACTGTGGGTTTGTGAGGTTCACTCCATCTCACCCTTTACATCCCCTTGCAGTGCTGTTTGTTGCTCCCTGGTGTGTGGAAGAAATGCCATTAGAAGCTTGCAAAGTCTTTTTATTTTTTTTTTATGAGTCTTTCAAACCTTTCACCTTTCTCTTGACCTAATAACTTGGCAGCTGCACTTCAGCTTCTTTTTCTTTTATAGAATCTTTATCATCATTCCTTTTGAAAGAATAAGTAAGTTCCTGGAGGTACAAACCTGTCAGAAGGGTAAGAAATCTGCCTCCACTGATAAAAACCCATGTTAGCATAGCTCTCAGCTTGGTGGCTCACTAAATATCCTCAAAGGGGATGAAGTGGGAAGCAAGAAGGGCAACCCCCCCATATATTGCACAGAGATATGTTACAATATGAAGAGATAATTTTGTGTTTTTATTTATTATTCTATGTACTATGGACCTGAGGAAATAGATCTTCCACAGTCAAGCTTAATATAAATAAACTCAGAAAATGAGAGGGAATGTTTCCCAAGTGCAGTGGATGCCCGTGAAACAAAGAGAGATAGGAAGGAGTTAAGAACCTTCAGGAATATATTGCTTATTTCTTACCATTGCAGAACTATTGGGAGGCATATTATTCCCAGAAAATTGTCTTGTCCTATTTAAAACTCTTCCCCAGGTCTGTGTACAAGACATACCCCAGGCACAGCTCTGCAGGAAGGGCATTGCTGTGCTTCTCACCAGCTCAGAGTTCGGCAGTGATGGTGTGGGAAGGGTGTGGAGACCCTGTGAAACTCCCTTGTTCTGTGTGGGTAGGAAGCCTCAAAAAGCTGGAAACAGTGATGGAGTCAAGAATGCATGTAATGTGTGATCTATGAGCAAGAGAGCTCAAAAAAACATCATTTCAGTGATGTATGAATATGTTTGAAACATGTACTTTAACTAGGTAAGAGGAATACGAATTTGAGCTGCAGTAAAATCCTGAGTGTCATGTTCACAGTGAATATAAACACTCTTGGGAGCAGTAGAATTCATCCTTCCATCAAAAGTGACTCAGTGCCATCCCAGCTGGATACGTGTTCTGAGGATCTCGAGGTGTTCCATAGGGGAAAACCTCATAAAATATCTTGTCTTCAAGAAAGCTGCAGTCAAGCTTGAAACAAAGATACTTCCCTGTCATCTTAAACAGATTCTCTTCAGTAAGTTAATCCTTACCAGCAACTCTGTTATGCATGCCATCATTTGTTCTGGCAAATGAATGAAATCTCTGGTCAGAATGAGCTCCAAAGGCAGTTGTCTCATTGCATGCAAGTGTGAAAGGTTCCAGAGAGTGCCCTTCCTAATCTTCTGTTCTTTCAGTGAAGGCTCAAGTCTTTTCAGAAAGATCTATATATGCCTGAAATATCATACCTGTAACACCTCATGTGATGCTTTTACAGCCAGTACAGGATCTAGGTCTTTAAAATAATGATGCCTTTTTTTGGAAACCAGTCTAAGGGTTTTTTTTAGCACAGTATTTTTTATTGTGCCTGTTGTTCATTATTAGAATTATGCAGCTACTTCAGGGAAGTGGGGTTGGTTTAGGCTGGGTATAAGGGAAAGGTTCTTCCCCCAGAGGGTGGTCAGGCACTGAACAGGCTCCCCAGGGCAGTGGTCATGACTCCAAACCTGCTAGAACTCAAGGAGCATTTGGACAATGCTCTCAGGTACATGCTGGGATTGTTGGGGTGTCTGTGCAGGGCCAGAGGTTGGACTTGGTGATTCTGGGAATTTCCTTTCAACTCCAGATATTCTGTGACTCTGTGGTTCTATTATAAATTACGTGTTTAACTTGCAGGTCCTGAGAGTTTGTACCCTTTACTGTTCACTTTTGTTACTCACCTGTCAGTACTGGGGGTGTGCAACCTGCCACTCACGTGCACAACCACAGGCACTTGATATACATTCAGATGAGATGATCTCCTTTCTTCTAACTCAATTTTAAGAAATAATCACAGGAGGAAATGCTATTTTTTCATAATTTTATTTGAAAAGTTGCAGGTGTGAATATCAGGTGCAAAGTTAAGCTACATGTCACTTAAAGAAACACGAGGAATTCAGATTTGAATTGTTTGCTATCATTGCTGTTCTTAAAAATATGATAATAGAATTATTTTAGTGAGAGTGATCCTTGAGTTTATTATGAAGATGTCAGTCCAGAATAGATGTAGCTAGGAGGAAGTTAAATCCTGAAGGAGTTACCTGAAGTACCAATGCACGGAATCTTATGGCAGGTTGGTTGTCACAGTGTACATTTGTGTGTTTAATCAATACCAGGAGAGTTGTGTGGTGCCAATGGGGTGTGTGTGATCAATGCACACAAAATCAGGCCACACTGTAGCTGTAGGGCACATTCTGTTGTCTGTCATGCTGCAGACATATCATGGGCAAATGCATGAGAATTTCAACTCAGAATGTTTTTTATACACTCTCCTGTTACATATCTAGTGGCAAAGCTCTCTTTTGTTCCTCTGTGAGCTCTTAACAACACTGACAGGCTCTTCTTTTGGAGTCTTCAGGCAAACTGAAATCCTGTAATAAGGTTAGCTGTGAGCTGTCCATCAGCTCATTGACTCTGTTGGAATAATGCATCAAAACCCACCAAGGGAAGCATGAGCTGCTCTCTCCACCTTTTGCCAAAGCCACATTGTACATTTAAGCTTCCTAAGTGGGGAACTGATCCATTCAAGTGGGCTGTATGCGAGGGAGAGCCAGGATGTTGATATCCTGAGTTCAGCATTATAACTTAATTGCGGAGTCAGGAAGGAAGAAAGAAGAGATGGAGGAGGCAATGATGAGGAAAAGCATTGATTTAAAAGGCCTACTGCAGAAATTATTGGAAAAGGATGTGAGTTCTCATTAGGATGCACGGTGAATAAGGAGTTTGCCTTATTTTTACTGGGACTCAAACCTTTGCTATTTAAGTATGAGGCATGTGACTAAAATAGTAAATTTTCTCCTTCCCTGTCTGTACCCAGACTGGAATGGCTGAACTGGAGCAGGAGTCTTTCACTAGTTTCTGTTTGAGAACAGCCTCTCTGGTCTTCCATTACCTCAGTAGATTTATTCCTTAGGACATCTGAGGGATCTGTCCCCTTCTCTCCAGCTGGGGCTCTTCAGGTGAACACCGAAGGCTCAGAGATGCTTCCTTATCCTGTTCTAGGAATCCCTGTGCTGGCCAGAGCAGACATTATAGAAATAGAAAACATACAGAGCAGAATACAACAGAATTTTCTTTGCAGGAAACTGCCCTAGAAAACACCTCCCCAAAAGGCTTTGGGGGTTTCTGCAGGAAGATGTAAACAAACTTTCATGTTCTTCCCAGAAGTCCAGCTGGACCCAGGTCAATATGCAAATTCCTTTTGCCCTGTTGGTCCAGATGTCTTGAGCTGGAAGTAGAATATGGATTTGGGCTCTATGGAGAACCTTGGGATGAAGGCACAGCCCCAGTTCTTAGAGTTTTCTTCAGCATTCTTTCATCATTATATGTCCTGTTAAATGGTAACATAGTCAGGCATGAAAAACACCTTAAATACTGCAGCTTTCTGGCTTTACAAACTGCAGTTTTAAACACTCTATCTTATATTTTGATTTTTTTAATACCTTTAAATAGAATGGGTCTATTGTCTGGAAGGACCTAGAACTATTCCAATATTTTTTTTTTTTTAGTTAAAATTCACATACTTGTTTTAAAAAAAGCATCTGAATATTGGAAGTCTGGTTAAAGTGAAATTTCTTGTTTAAAAAAGTGACAGGAGAGCAACCTGATGCTTATTCAGCTTATTTCAAGAAAATGGGATGGCTGAAGTAAAGATAAGGGACAGAGAAGTGTTCTTGCTAACAATGAATTTATTTTTATATGTAGCATTATCTACAGTCTCCTGTACTGCAAAGAAAGAAAGAACTCCTAAATTCTGCTCTTAGCTCTTGCTAATCCCTTTGCAGAAGTTAAACTTAGTTTCATTGTGGTCTCTCCTCTTCCTGCTGCCCCAGAAGCTCCTGTCTCCTGTTTTCCAGTGCTCCAGTTCCACTCCTGTCCCTTGGAACAGTCCACCCTCTCCACCTGAAGTCAGTGGAACAGTGCCTCCTGATTTTAATGGAATCTGAATCAGAAACTTTGTATCTTCTGTGTTTAGATTCCACATTTTTACAGCATCCATGCCAGCAGGATATCACCTGTGGAAAATTCCCCACTGTGTTTTTTTAAAAATCCTAAAGTTCGTTTTGCAGAACCCAGTTATATCTGGAGATTTATAAAACCTTGAATTCCTTTCAATCCTTTGTTGAAATGCTGTGAAATCAGTCACTGCAACTATTTGCAGAACTTGAGATAATGGAGCAGGCTGAAGTGATTAGGTGAGGGGTTAATCTGTGTTAAATATGCTGTGGGATAAAGAAAAATGTGAACACAACTTGCCAGATCTCATGGTGTCCCTGGCAGTTATTCCCACTACTTGGTGCTGTTTAAGGCAGGTTCTTGATTATGATGTGACACAGAGATACTTGGGGGAGATAACTTGGACTGTAAAACCAGCCTTGCTAAGCCAAATAGATCTTATTTTAATAAACTCACCTCCATAACAGAAAAGGTGTTGTTGCAGCTGCAGTAAGAAAAAAAAATGCAGTACCTAAAATTGTATTATATGTAAAACAACTTGGATATTTGTCATACTTTAGTCTGCAGACTTGCCTGAAGCAGCAGAAATTCTACAGGAAAGCTCCAAGGCATAACATTGCACAAGGCCCCTGCAATTGTGATGCTCTTATTTGTGTTAATTTTTCTAAGGTAACTGTTGGTGAGTGTGTGTTCCCAGGTAGACACCCTGTATTTGTACTGGGCTCTGGATGCAAATTTTGGGCCTGGAATGAGAGTTTTCTTTGGATTTCCTCTCTTTGTCCAGAGGGGTCTCTTGAGGCAGCATTGCTCCTCTTGGAGTGATTCCTGCATTGAGCTGTAATAACAACTGGTGTGTAATTCAACAGCTGACATTCCAGTGCTAGTTAGAGATCTGTAAATAAAACAAGTTTTGCTGTCAGTCTATTGCTCATTCAGACCGAGGTTCTGCCTGGAATGCACTTGAATTTCCTCCCTGTCTGAATCCCTGATTTTCTCCCTTGGAGGTGGAGACAAAGTGCCTCTGGTCCTGACAAGAAATGCCATGTTTCTCCTACAGCCTACAAATTAAACACAAACCTGGCTTTATCAGACTTCCTGCAGGAGTTCCTGGGGAGAGATGAGTTTCTCCAGAAAGAAATTGAGACCCAGTAATTCCCAGACATGGCTGGTCTCCATTGCTTTGGCTGCAGATGTACATGGGAGCTGTGTAACATGAATACATTCAGCTCCACAGTGCTGTGCTAGAGGATGAGGTCACTGAAAAGGCAGCAGAATGGGAAATCAGCTGTTAAATTTCATGGTCTGATGTTCTCAAATGTTTTACGGCATTCCTATAAAAAGTTACGTCTTGGGAAAATTTAGGAAGTATTTCAAGTGAGAGCATTTGGCATTTGAGTAGGACAAACTCAATTTCTACAAGATAAAATGTAGCCAGGATCTTCCAGTTTTAATAGGAAGACACCTCTTTTATTGTACACGTGGTGAACAGTCAGAAAATAAATATTTCTTTAAGTGACCTAGTAATTATCTAGAAAACATCTGCTAAATTTCATGTGGTTCAAAATCTTTCATGAGACTTCATGACCTGGTAACTAGCTACAAAACATCTGCTAAATTTGATCCAGTTTGAAATTTTTCATGAGATACTGGTTTAAGGAAAATTTCCTTTTTTTTTTTTTTTATGCTGTTTTTATCATATTCCAATATGATGGCTTGAAATTCAGCACCGTCTGCAACAAAATGGGTTATAAAAATGTTTTTAAAGGATTTAATTTGTAATTATTACAAAGACTTATCTGAAATGTTTCATGCTGTGATAGATCCTTTAAATATTGTGATATCAGAGGCAGGTGAGTGATGTACTGAGAGCACAAATTTGTTAGCTGCTGCCTGTTATTATGTTATAATCTAGTCTGAGTGAGGGTGAGCCTGAATGATGAAAGAAAGCAAAGGGAAGACTAAATAAACCTGAAGTCTCAGCTTTTTCTAGGCTATCTCCAACAACACAGACATACTGCAGTCAACTTGCCTCAGCTTTTCTTATTTATTCAAAATGCAGCTTCACTGAGATGGTCAAATGCAGGCATGTTTTAGAATCTACTTCACTTACCTTTTAGATGGAGCATGAGCTTTTGAAACAATGAATTCTGCTCTGAACTTGGAACTGGTGACTACTAAAGGTCATAAATCTTTCCTTCTAAAGTGTTTTCTGGAATATTTTGATTGCTCCTAATAAGCTTCAGGATTAGCACTGAAGGAAGTGAAGTGCACCTTTAGGTCATTTTAAAGCAGTTCAAGAGTATTTTTATGTCAAGGGAGGAATTCAGATATTTTTTTTCTTTCTAAGATAAAGGATTTGTGTCTGAAGTTAGATGAATTAATTTTTACCATAAAGATATCTCTCATTTTTCACTTTTTTCACTTAACATCCTAGGTGTTGTCTCCTTTGTGGCTAATCCTGTTGGGCTGAGTTCTCTCCCCATCCTAAGAGTAATAACCTGGTGACTTCAGTGGCACAGACTCCGAATTCCCTGCCTAAATAGCAGCAGAAAAAAATCCCTCATGCAACTGAACACAGTATAAAGGTTCTGTCTTACTGGAGAATCTTTCACTTGTTTGGTTTGTGGTTGTTTGTTCTTTTTCTTTGTTTTCATTTCATCTTCATTCTTTCACATCTTGGTACAGCAAGTTGATAGAAATGCATCGCATGACATCAAATGTGGCCACTGAAAACCCTAAAGCCACCAGTGGGTTTAGCAGTCCCCAGTGTCAGTGGGGACTGCTAACCCAAATAAGCGTTGCACTGTTGGGTCATTGGTGTTTTCTGTGTCCTATGTAATCCTTCCATGGCTTGTTGGAGGTTCTGACAATGCTCTCACTGATGTTCAATCCTAGAGATTCTGATAAAGTCAACCTATTCAGTCATATCCAAAGTGAATTAGAGGGTGGAACCGCTTGCAAAGATGTTAACTGTGCTGGAGCCTAATTAGTAGGTTCTAAAGATGTCCAAGAATTAAAGTGGAACAGTGGGAAGTCTCAGGGGGCTATTACTGTGATGGTCTTCCTGTGACACAAATTATACACTGTGCAGGCTGAGGGTGGATTGAGCACCGTGGCTGAAAAATAGAAACCCAGAGAGAGCAAAGGGAGCTCACTGGAAAAGTTTTGATTTTGAAAAGAAAACAATGAAGAAGAGCAATTAGCATTAATAATTAAGGGAGAAAGGTGTTTGACAAGATTACCTTTTGCTTTGAAAGAAATAAAATACTGATGCAAATCGAATCTTCTTAAACGTTTAATCATCTTGTTAATTCCCTTCTATTAGAAAGTCCCCAGTCAGAAGTTTCTCTCAAAGCCCAGCCAGAGAGATCTTTAAAGTCGGCCTTTATTGCATATTTATTTCTCTTTTGTGTGGATTTTCCAGTGAGCAGACACAGAGAATGGCCAAATGCAGAGAAAGGATTAGAAGAATTCCCATTAGCATTGTGCACTTTTAGAGCAGGTTCAAAATTCCCAGACTACTGATGTCAGGATCTCATCAGCTTCCATGTGGAACATCTAGATGGGAGAGAAAGGTGGGGGAAGAAAGCAAGTGTTGGGAGATCTCTGTCGTGTTGAAATAAAGCTTGGAATTTTCATGATTTTTTTTTTTCCCGGGAAAAAAATAATTCCACAAAGACCTGCACCTTGTTTGGAGGAATTAGTTCTGCTGACCCACAGGTCATCCCTGTTATTCTGATGAACAGCAAAGGCTGAAGGGAAATGTTAGGGTGTGATTTGCAGGGAACATCCTGTGTACATTGTAAAAGCATAAAGAAAAGCAATTTAATATCTTTCACGTTGAATTGGTAATGTGAAAAAATATTATAAATTGGGATGGAATGTTAAAGAATTATAATGGGGGAAAATGTGCCAGAGGTAAAAAAAATATTTCTTCCCGAAAACAGAAATAAAATTTTAATTTCTTGAATTTTACATAAAGTGACAATTATAATATTTACAATGAAAAAATACGGGGGAAGAAAAAAACCTACAAGCACTATGTTGGTAATTTGCACTTGCTGAAAACATGCACTCTGCATTTTTTAAGTTCCCTAATTAAATCCTAATTAGCATGTGCACTAGAGTGTTAATTCTTGCTTTTATTCCTCTAGGGTATCCCTACACCTTCAGGAACATAAGCTTACTCAGATATGTAAAAGATAATTATCAATAAGTAGGACTACCACATAGTCTGTTCATTATGTTACTTATTTGTTATGTGCCTGCTGGTCTATCAGCCAGAAAAGCGGGAAAATTTGTTTTGTTTCTGTTTTTGTATAAAAGCTTTCAGCTTTATCAACGGGATATCACAGCAGCCCCAAAATTGGTCAGCATTTTGTCAGGTAATAACAACACTGGAGCAATTTTTTGACTGCAAAATCCAAGTTTAACTGCTCTTGTGTTCCCAAAGCCCAGAAATTTCTGTTGATAGGCTGAAAAATAGAAAAGGAAAATAAGTACCAGCTTAAAACAAGCAGTCAATTCTCTGTCACACAGCTCTTTAGGTTATTTCTATTCTCCTGCTAAATTCCAACTTTCACACTACTTGAACTTCATATTGACTGCTTTGTGGTTTATTCACGTTTCCAAAGGCACTAATTTTCTTAATAAACAAAAGGAATTAATTAAACTGCCATATTTAAACCCAACAGGTGGAAATCCAGGATTGAAAATAGATGAGCTGCGTGATTTCTTGGCCATCAGGAATAAATCAACCAGTGGAGCTGTGTCAGGGAAAGGGATGAGTTTCCTGTGTAAGGTGTGTTCATCCTCCTCCTGGGGCTGAAAATCCTCCTGAGACTGGGCCCAATCCAGCTCATTAATATTTGGGAAAGGACAGGATTTGGATGGGTTGGTAAGTACAAAACAATCGCTAGCACTCTTTTCTTTGTTGATCAAGACAGGTGTAAATGATCATGAGGGGAAAATTTCCCCTTCTGAGGTTGGCACTTTGATTGGATTTGGTTTTTTAATTAGAGTGATTCCATAAAGTGACTGAAAATAAGTGGTTTCCTTCCATGCGTTTTTCTGTCCCGCTCCACTCCCTCCTACAGCAGGGATGCTGTCACCATATGTGAGGGTTTACAGTTCATTAAGTTCTTGTTCTGAATGTCAGAGGGGCTCATCTGATCCTTCTGAAGGAGCTGTTTGAGAAGTACTTTGCCAAAAGCACAAAGTTCTCACATTTTTCTTAGTTGCAATTAGTCTTTGAAGGCAAGGGTTGAACCTCAGTGAACAACATCAGCTCACCTGACCTTGCCATTACATAACCTGATCTTTAGCAAATTATTATGGGAAAAAAGTTTTCTCTAAATAAAACAAAATCAATAGAAATATGCAAAGTATTAGTTTTGGCCACCTCTAATGACTTTCAATCACGTTTAGAATTGAATATCTATTTTATTGTACGCATTTTAATGACTTTCACTAAAAATTGCTAAGACTAGTTTTCCTTAAGCAATTAAAAATAATTTCTTCAGTTTGCTTAGATTTTGTTAGTCTAGAGTTGCTTGGTTGCAACAGAATAATCCAGTAACTATAGAAAGTTAGGGCTAGGAGGTCTGTAAGAAATCATCTTATGCATTGTTTTTGCACCAAAATAGCTGTTTGTCTAATGTGTTTATAGCAACAACAAATCAAAAGGCTTTCTGCAACCTTTCTAGAAATCTCTGAAGACTTAGTACTTCCTTTAGTCAGAAAACTTTTCCTAATATCTAAAGTAAATCTTTGAACCAAATTATAATGCCTGTCATTTGTTTTTTCCTGCCCTGCATATGATGACTGTCATTTTGCAGATTTTTGCATTGTACGTCTCTCGTGAACCTCGCTTTAATGTTTTCTTTTGTAAATCAAATACATCAAGTTCCTTCAGCTCTTCTTTATCTGCCATATTCTAAAATCTATTGTCTTTATTGTTTTCCTCACATAGAGCCTGCAATTTGGCATTATCTATTTTGGGATCTCAGAACCTGGCTCATACTAAGTGTCAGGAATACTCGTCCTGATGGTGCCTCAACAATGAGTTTGGGGATTATTTTTTACTATTTATATGCCAAGCCCTCTATTCTCTTCACTTTTGGTGTCTGGCCCTTTACTCGTTACTTTTGTCTTGATGTATCTCATGACTTACTCCCACATGCAATGATTTGAATCTGCCTTTACCAAATTTCATTCTAGAGGTGTTTATCGACTTTGTTTCCAATTTCCAAAGATCCTTTTGGATCACAAAGATCCAGAGCTCTTGCATGTCCTCCTACCTTCTTTCACCTGTATTTTTCCCCGACCCTCTTCCCTGTAGGATAATTTAGATATTGCCTGGGTGGACCCCTGTGAATTTCCATCTAAATGCCTTTTGCAGTTCAAAGTCAGCATATTGATAATTGCTCCTTGAACATATCTTTTAAATTAATTAAGGATTTAGCTCCAGGGCTTTTTTCATCCAGGTAATATTTCCCTGGCTTGTCAATGGAGATTCCATGTCTAGCAGTATTTAAAGCTTCATAGAAGTGAGGCTGTACTACATCTACTGCTTCTACCTTATCAATTACACCAGTTACCTGTAAAGGAAGGAAATTTAATTGGTTGCTCTTGACAAATCCGTGTTGCCTATTTCCATCACTTTATTATCCTGTAGGTGATTATTAATTGATTATTTAATCATTTTTTCCAGACTCTGTTGAGCAATTGAAGTTGGGTTGGCTGCTAATTACAATTCTCTCTTTTTACTTGGATGGGAAATGAATCTGTACAATATTTGCAATCCTTTTTGACTTCCTTATTCCATATATACTATTTGTATATAGTACTGCACCAACATTTACTTGCACTATTCCTTTATATGCATCTTCACTCATATACCTTTTTATTGAGTTTGCAGATTTCCTTTTGAGTTTTAATTCTCTAAAGAATATCTTCAATTCTCCTTATCTTTCATCAGTGCTCCTCCAGCCCTCCATCCTCCCTCCTTTCCTATTCATCCCCCTTCCCAAGCTCAGGAGATGGAGTGTCATGATAAGGATCTGCTCTCTTCCTCACAGAGCAACTGTTTTGGTTTTGAACCAAAGTGCTACTTCATCTTCTTAAGCTTTTTAATGTGTGCTTTGTCTGGGGGCTTCCCGGTGCCTTGGACATACCTACAGTCAGTTCTCCCTGGCAAGCAACACCTTCCTACAGGTTGTGGATTCCCTGCCTGGCTGGAAACTGCTTCAGTGTTTGGGAAGGGTTAGACTGGAGGGCACATGCCTGGGCAGGCACATCACAAGCACTGCCTTGTGTGAGAGTTAACAGCACTTTTGGCAGCGTGGTGTTTTCTGTGCTTAACAGCTCAAAGAGCTCTGGTTGCTCCTCTCCTTTGCTGAACTGGCCCCGGTGCTGCTCCCAGTTAGAGAGTGATTTCTTTTGGTTTGCTTATTCCAGTTCTGAAGTCTTTAGTCTTAAGATTAGTGAATGTTTAAGAAAGAGCTGGTCTAGATAAAGCCTCTCATTTCTAATAATAGACCAGCTCTTAGGTCGGTGTCTAATTCATTTACTGCTTTTTAAATGTGGAAGTCTTGTTTAGGCTGTCCCTGCTCATGGCAGGGGGGGTGGGAGTAGATGATCTTCAAGATTCCCTTCCAACCCAAACCATTATAGGATTCTATGATTAGAAAGTCTACATAAAGGAGTTATTTTTGCCCCAGAGGTTAAAAAAATAGTGTTTAAATTATTTCTGCTGAGGGCCCATGATTTGGTCGGGTTGGATTTGAGACAGAAACAGGATCCTGCAGTGGTGTTTTCACTGTTTCCCAAGAATACCTTCTGTAACCACTCCACATTAGTACCTGCTGATGTCTGTGGCTATAGAAGTCATCCACATTGTTCCGAGTCCATCCTGGCTCCTGAGAGTGACTGGGGCTTTAATGAGGTCAAGGCTGGTGGAATTCCATCATTCCACCAGGACACACCTACCAATTTATTAAAATTCCTTGAATTCTCATCCTTATCAGCGTATCCTGACTGAGGGCACCCTTCATGAAATCATTTAGAAAGATTCCCACTATGTCTCTGTGAGGAACAAGCATTTTGGTTAGGTGATTTTGGGGATTGAACTGGAGGCTTTCCAGGATTAAATCACATAGCACTGTATTGTTGATTTCTTTTGTTTCACTCTATTTCTTTGCAGTGATTTTTTCACTTTTCATAGTAAAGGCAAACTAAAAATCACTCCTTCCACAAACCCTGGCCTACCTAGGACTTGATATTCCCACTTAGGCAATTGCATTCATGTTTGCCTTCTAGATTTAATCTTTTCTTCTTAATATATGGTCCTTATTCAGACAAACTTTGTGATTCAGATAGAGAAAATAACTGAAACCTTTCCTTGTACAGAGAGCTTTCCAGTGAGATTCGTGCCTCACAGTTTCTGTGCTGTCACCTTGACACACTCTGGGTGTTTTTTTCTCAAGCCTGATCGATCATTTAGGCTGGCCTGAGTGTCAGTAAAGTGGTCTCTTACCAGGTAATTTCCGGGGAACTACTGAAAAGCTGGAAAGGGAAGGATCACCACCACAAGGGTCACATACCCACATGTGACAGAGATACAGCTCTGCCATGGCAAGTGATCATCTCACTGCACCATCATTTACAAATGTCCCTTGGTCAATTCAGGGTTGTCTCACCTCTGTCATGATTTTCAAGAAATCAACACTTACCTATAATTTAATGCTTTTTAATTAATGTTTCTTATTACTGCTGAAAAATGCAACAATATAGAAACTGCTGAATGTTTAAAGAACTATAAAGTGAAAGCCATTGTGCCATTGGAGTCCTTTCACGTTGGAGTCCTTCACAAGGCAATTGGCCTAGAACAATGTGGAATAATGGATATTCTGTGTCTGAGTGCTGCATCCCAGTTATCTCAGAGATCCAGTTTTAGTGGTTACTTTGTGCTCCACATGCAGCAGAGGCTTTGAGGGAATATATGGATCACCTGCCAACTGTGAAAATACTAGTGTAGAAAAAGCAGTGATGTGAACATTGCCCAAAGCATCCTCATCAAAAAAAATTCGTGTCATGGCCTTATTAGGGAAGGTGCAGTCTTGACACCTTCCCTAAACTGTCCTGGCAGTTTAATTGCAGAATGAGAAGGTAACAAATGTTAAATAATGGAAACATATTTTGGGCTACAGAAAATGGTGTATTTCATAACAAACAGTTTATATACACATAATATATGTGCCAGATCAGTAAAATTGCCTGATAATGCTGTTCTCCTATCCAGATATTGATGTCTAAGTGTGTCTGAGCCTAAACTATGAGTTATGTGCACATGGTGGTAAAGTCCTGCATGCAAAGGGAGTCTTGCAGGCTTGCTCTAAAATTGGGCACTGAAGATCCAAAGAGGACTGGAGCTGGGAGATACTTATTCTAAAACAACAATGAGCATCACTCTCTGTAGCTTGAGATTCTCTAATTTTGAACACTTTCATTTATTGTTGAATTATGATTTGGAGTTTGATGTTCACCAGTCTGTGCATTCCGTAAGAGATTGCATTCATCAAGTGTTTCTCCTCACTTCCAGGAATGTTTGCACATCACAGAATACTGTGAACACAAACTGAAAAAAAAATCCGCTGCTGTTCCGCACTGAACATTGAAAAGGTTGCACAGCGGGGAAACATGTAATTCCTGGCTGTTTAGTGAATAGGACTGACACATCAGGCATGCAGGAAGAGTGCAGTGAGGGGAGGGCAAACCTGTGGGAATGTGTGTGGGCTGTGCTGGGAGCAGCTGACTTAGTCCCGGGCTCTCTCTCAGAATTCAGGTTGGAGCAAACTCTTTGGCTTCTTAATCCCTTTCTGGAAATGGCAATGAGAACATTGCAGTGGGTGCTGATCGAGAATTTCTGAAAGAACGTCTGCCAGAAAAAAAAGAAGAAAATTATGCCAGTGCTTTATAGCATTGCATTTTAAAAGACTTTGAATGAAGCACTGGATTCTTCCCTGTGAGGGTGGGCAGGCCCTGGCACAGGTTGCCCAGAGAAGCTGTGGCTGCCCCATCCCTGGAAGTGTCCCAGGCCAGGTTGGAGGGGGCTTGGAGCAATCTGGGCTAGTGGAAGGTGTCCCTGCCCATGGCAGAAGGTGGGACTGGAAGGGCTTTAAAGTCCCTTGCAACACAAACCATTCTCTGATTCTGTGATTCTATGATTTTTCATTTGAAATCACTTTTTATGCTGAATGTATAATATCATATGTTAAGTTTAAATTTACAATACAAATCATAGAATTATAGAATATCCTGGGTTGGAAGGGACCCATAAGTATTATCAAAATCCAACTCCTGGCCTTAGAATATTAAAGAAAAAAAAAAAAAGGAGACAAAACCAATACAAACCCCAAAGCAGTTGATTGATGCAAAGGTGTCTCCAAGCCTTCTGGAGAAGCAGGTTGTACACAGAGGTGGTGATACCGAAGTGCTAAAACTGCAGTTGCAACCTGGTTTTGTCCTAACTGACCTCTACACTGCAGTCTTTTACTGAGTCTCCCCATAAACATATGAGTGTTCAGAGTTTTTTAAAAAAATAGCACATTGCAAGCAATCCTGTAATAACTCACAATTTAGGCTGTTCATGCAGAAATGGAATAGATGACATTGTAATCATTGCAGTAGGATGCATGCTTTATTACAGTGTGTTTTTAAAGCATCCCCAGGAAGGTTATTCATGCTACACTGGCCAGGGATCGTTTTTGTTAAACAAGAAAAATAAAACTGTTGAGTGCTAGATCAAGAAAAATAAAACTGTTGAGTGGTAGATCATTTCCCTGGCTGAGGAGTTTGAGCCTGTGTGTGTTCTGCAGTCTCTCCTGGAGAACACGGGAGCTTTACAAGGCTTACAAGTGCGATCTGGCTCGTGGGCTTGTCGTGTCGACAGCTACAAATCAAATAATGGCTGTGAGAAAAAACATGTGTCGGTGGGTAGGAGGCCGTGGGGGTCAACAATTGGCATTTACACAGATCTTTGCTTTGAAAAATAGTATTAGCAGCTTTTTGCTGCCTCCTTTCAACAGCAGTGTGTGAGGGCCGGAGTTGTGAAAAACAATGATCCAGTGATGCAAGTCAGATTGCTGAGGTTTCATGTAAAGCCTGTCATTCTGAGTTCCTACCAGCTGGATTTAAAAAAAAAACCAAAACAAACTGAGAGGCAGAATCCACAGATTTTCTTTTTAATAAGAGTAACAGATATAGATTTACTACCTGGGAAGAAAAGTCCTTTTCTTACCCGTAAGATAGGAATAAAAAAATTATTAAAAAGTATTTCTTTGATTTTTAATTTGATATTTTACTTACACATCTTAATTTATTGGAAGACATCATTTCAGTATAAAAAATCACAAATAAAAATCAGCAGTCGCAATACTCTAAATTTATCTTTTTGTTTAAACAAGTCTTGCTCAATATAATTCTCAGATTTCTGTGTATGAGGAAATATTATCTTATGAAGTAAATGCACTTTACACAGAATTTCTATCTTGGAGGATTTTGATATTTTAGTAAGTGAAAGGAAATTGAACATTAACACTTATAAATCAGTTTTATTTATAAAATGTTCAAATGGGCAAAATAGGATTATGTCAATTTTTTTCATACATTAGATATTTTCTTCTATATTAGATATATATCATTAGGTCTGAGCATCTTATTTGTTATGTTTTTCATACAACTAATGTGGAGGGGTTTAATTAACCTAGTCTCCTTTATACTTTGAAACATTCCTCTGATTTTGAGAAGTTGTCTTTTTCTAGTGGGAGGCTACCAGTAGTCTTGGTGCTATGTAAGATGAGTTATATTTGTACAGTTTTATTAATATAAATTATGAAATGAAAGTAGAATGGGAAAAGAGGTCATTTTTTATTGCAGTTTTTTACTTGGATTATAAGGGATTATGTGGCAAACAAAATCACACATAATGACAAGTAATGTAGTATTAATAGTGAAAGCCCACATATAGAAGGACATGCACAAAGCTGATAAAGCTACTGGGAAATTGCATGGAATTCTTAGAATTCACATTGTGTAAAATTCCTGTGTCGTTTGAACCAAAAGATCCGTATTTGCCACGCTCAGGGAGTGTCTCACTAGGATGCACTTAGGACTGAGTGGCATACAGGGAATTTCTGATGCAGACACCGGCGTTCATGTCTTTTGAAGTGCTCACAATTCTCCAGGGGCAGTTTAGCTGCTCGCTTTCATCCGGCTCTGTTTCTGGGCCACAGGGTGAGGAACTGCCCTGCCTTCCTTGCGAGCTGCACCGCTCTCACTGAGGTGCAGAAAACTTGTCTTTAACAAGTAAAATGATTTCATTTGAATGGGTAGCAAGGCAAGCAGAGACAGCAAGCAGCAGTGTGTCCTTGGAGAGCAGGCCTCAAGCAGCAGGTGAAGCATATAATTATAATAATAATGTGCCTGTGGCAGTGGCAGTGTGACCACAGCGGGGATGGTCAGAGGTGTGTCTGCTCTGATGGACGTGGGCTGGTCTGCACACAGCTGCTCCAGCTGCAGCCCCTCTCTCAGCCACACTGGTTCACTAAAGGAAAGCTGGGTTTAATATGCCTGTCCATGTTCCTGTCACGCCTCTGACTTCCAAACTGAAGACCTGTGAGTAGGTGTTGTGCCACACCTGCATGAATCACTGCCAGGAACTTGGAGACTTCTGCTGAAGTCTTTCCCTGTTCTATTCTTGCCTATTGGTTAAGCAGGACCAGGGCAGTGACTGTCCCTGTGCTGGCACTGCTGAGGTCACACCTTGACTCTGGGATCAGTTCTGGACCCCTCATTACAAGAAAGACATTGAGGGGCTGGAGTGTGTCCAGGGAAGGGAATGGAGCTGGGAAAGGGGCTGGAGCAGCAGGAGAAGATGAGGAATCTGGAGGGGCTCAGCCTGGAGAAAAGGAGGTTCAGGGGGTACCTTCTGGCTCTGCAATCCCTGACAGGAGGGGGGAGCCAGGTGGGGGTCGGGCTCTGCTCCCAGGGAACAAGGGACAGGAGGAGAGGGAATGGCCTCAAGCTGTGCCAAGAGAGCTCTAGATTGGATATTATGAAAAATTTCTTCACTGAAAGGGTTGTCAAGCATAGGTTGTCCATGGAGTCCCATCCCTGGAAGTGTTCAGAAAGAGTATAGATGTGGCACTTGGGAACATTGTTTAGTAGTGAACATTCAGGGCCTGGGTTGATGGCTGGAACTGATGATGTTAGAGGTCTTTTCCAATCCAAGTGATTCTATAATGCTACTCATGTTGAAGTTTACAGGATTAGAGGTGACTTGAGCCTGTGTTCTCCTGCTGCAGTTAAGCCCCCAGTAGCTCTGGAGAGGCAGCCAGGCTTCCCTGAACAGAGTCTGCTCAGTGCACAAAGCCAGGGCACATCACAAGGCACCAAACCACAGGGAGTTTCTAAGGGCTCAGTCTTGGACACAGAATTTCCTGATTGTGGTTGAGTAAAATATTCAAGCAAGGTTCTTGCCTTTCAGTGACCGTGAGAGCCTTTCCATTGGCTTTAGTAACTTGGAGCACTTGCTTCCTTCTCAGGGCTTTACAGCAAGAGAGTGTAGAGTGTAAGAAGGCTTTCTAGGCTTTCTAAAGGGTAAACCCCTAAAAGTGTGTTTTGCCCTGGGATATGACCCCTGTGCCTCTTCTCCTGTAAAGCTGCTAAGGGATGTGTTGTATGGAGAGAGGTACTATGGATGTGGGAATTGCTTGGGAATCCAAGCTGGATAGTGGGCCTCACTTACCACCCAAGGAACCTGGGCCACTGTGCAGTGATAGTATTGCTGGTGTTGCTGGGAAAAGTCCCAGGAAATCCAGAGTTTTGTGATCCTTTGCCATGTTTCACGTTCTATTTATAACGAGGAAAAATCATTGAAGTTACTGTATTATTTCTGGACTCAGAGTCAGAGTAGTACTAATAGTACATTTGTTCTATCTATATATAACTTGTCTTTGAGTAAGAGAAACTATTTTTGATCTTTACTTATTTATATTTACCTTTTGGGTTACAAATCAATGACCACATTGCTGACTGGGTACGTGAAGCCACTGTATTTTCCAGTGGTTTTTTTCTCCTTCCTGACTTTCTGTTTGATTTATTGCACCTCCTGGCCTGCATCCAAAGAGTGATGGTGGGGATATGCATCCTAGAACAAGGCTTGGTGGAGGAAAGGATATCAACTATTTCTTGAATATTTTGACTTTAGTTTCTTCGCTGCCTTATTTTCTTTCTTCTCTGCTGCTTGTTCTATGGTAGCTACTTGATTTAGTTACGCTTTTCCTTTCAATGCTCTTCTCAAAGGCCTTCCTGTCAAATCATTCTGCTTTGTTTTTCTTCATAAATACTCACTGAGCAGTACTATTACTGCATTCTGGTATTTCATGAGTAAATTGCTCATAATTCCTTTAGATCACTTTTAAGACTCTTAACAAGAACAGTGGAATCATCTGTTCTCTTTCAGATCCCTTTCCTGTTAAGTACTAATTTCCATGGACAAGCTGAGCATACTCTCATTGACATCAGTGGTTTTTAGGATGAGGCACATAAATACATTTCCTTTACACAAACATACTATTCATTATCTGTTAATCTGCAGAGCAGTATCTGTGCCCCACCTGATTGCTTTTCTTTTAAGAAGCAGTGCTCTGGTTCTTAAAAAAAAAAAAAAAAAAAGAGAATCTAAAGAAAAAAACCCTAAAACAGAGTAAACACAATAATGAGAAAGTAAACGTGCCGGAAACAGTGGGGGATTGTTATTCCTACGCTTTGCAAACCCAGTAAGGAATAAAATAAATACAACTAAAGCTGTGGCCCAGAATACTAATCCGGAGCAATTTTTTTTTCTTGGAATACTTTGTGGCAAACACATCCCCTCAATCCACAAAGCAGTTTAGAACAACCCCCTAAACAGCAAGGCTAAACATGAGCAATGCAAATTGAGTTAACATAAGACACGATCGGCAAGCAGAAATGTTAACTTTAAAAATGGCTCTTGCAGTCACCAGCAGGGGTTTTCTGATGGGCTTTTGGCAAAGGGCACCCACGATAGTCCTGAGCTGGACAGTTGGGTGGGGCAAAAGAGGGTTTGAAGTCTCCATGAAATAGAAAAAAAATCTACTTGGAAAAAAGACAAAAAAATTGCAATACATTTTTGAAGAAGATGTGGCTGGTTTTGCCTACATTACTTTTCAAAAGGCCTAAGAAAGAAAGTGCCCTCAGTGTTTTCAGGAATGTATTAGTACTGCAGAGATTAATATTGCATAGCTTCTCACATGATTAGAAAAAACCTCAAGAGGACATTATTTCTGTCCCTGGTGAAAATCAGGATGAACTCTCTGTCATTTCTGAAAGTTGCTTGTCTAACTGCTAAAGATCTACTGACAGAAGGTAAACTCCTTCAGTTTACTTCTTCAGTACCTTGGTAGCTTGAATATTTTTCTTCGTGTCTAACCCAGATCTTCTTTCTGTAGCTTAATCCTCTTGCTGTGCTATTGACCAGAGACATAAATAATCACTGTTCTTGTATGCAGCAGCATGCTAAATTTGAAGACTGCTGTCATGTCAATCTTATCTCCCTTTCCTCCAGTATTTCCTTCTCCAGCTTGAACCACACTGGTACAACCTTCTTTCTCCCTTTCTCCTCCCCTTCTTTGCTTGAGCAGCAAAGACTTTGCACTGTTTGAAACTCTGCCTCGTTACTGTTTTCTCATCAGCATTTTGGAAGAAAATAAACATTTTGGAAAAGAAAATAAACATTTTTGAATAAAAATGCTCAAACAGAAAACTCATCTTCAGCAGAAGACCTTGATGAGCTGGAAGGATGGCTGTGAGTCTTACAAAGTGCTTCTGTTAACATGTCCAACTGTATTTAGTGTTTGCTTTTGTCTAATTACGCCACTGGTGACTTAAATCCCATTATAGCTGATCTTCATCAAGTTCCTTTCCTGTAGCTTGTTATTTCCCCCATCATGTTTATGGGGAACTCAACTTGTGAGCATTTGGCCATGTTGGAGAGTTGACTTCAAGTGTAAATCTAACTGCTAAGGCAGCTAATGTCCAAACACTTACTAAATAAGTAGAAATCAATTGACTGCAAAATTGAATAGGTCACACAGCAGAAACACCTTAATCCCTGTATAATTTGCAATCTAATTGAAATTAAGTAAATGAAAACAATGCAGATGAGGTAAGCACAGTGTAACTACGTGTCTCGACTCTGCTATTAGTAAGTCTGTATCACAGCTCCTGCTTTCTTCTGTTTTTCCCAAGCAAAGTAAATTGCACTTTTCAATTATCTGACCTTTCAGGAAAAAATAAGCATGGGGAGCTGAAGACTCAGCTCACCATTAAGCTTTTATTTCATTTTATTTCATTTTCTTTCAATCCCTCTGTGGATGAGGGGTCTATTTAAAAGACTGATTTCAGTCATGCTTCCAAATAGATTCCCATGATTTGAATGCTCAGGTCAGCCCAATGGAGCAGTGCCCAACATGTGACTTTTCACCAGACACAAGCAGGGTTCAGACGCTTAAATCTGAAATTACAATTTAAGTTTAATTTCTTTACTTTGAAATTTGCATCTTGTTGACAGCCTTCCTTTTTAACATAAAGATTTTGAAACTGTTCTGCTTTTTCAGTGTAGCCATGTACCTGGCCTGAGCAGCTGTAGTCCTGTGCCCATCTGGGACAGTAAAGTTGGAGGAAGCATCATGCAAGTCCCTGAAAGGTTCTGTTGAGCAAGGCAGCCTTTTGGACTGTAACTGTGGGATCATTATCGAGCACCTCTCCACTGTGGTTTATGTACTTCATTTTTAAAGCACCACTCTCACAGCTGCGGAGCTTAACAGCTGTGATATGTCATTTATTTCTGTGCTTAGCTGGTAGGATTTATCTTCTACACAGCTTGTGATAGCAGTGGCTTGGCATTCAGGGTGGGCTAAAGAGCCTGCTTTGTGTTCTGGAAAACTTGAAGGAAGTCATACCATGCCACTCTGAGCACATTCCCATTTGTTCTGTCTGGGCTGTTGTGACTTCCCTGCTGCCCACATCCAAATCATTTGGCTTAAAATAGCTCGGGTCTACTTTAAGGTGCATTCAGTTGACAGATATACCACTGTCCCAAAGATTTTATGCAGTAATGTGCGTTCAAAGCTTTTTCCCAAGAAGCACATCAGGGATAATCAAATAAGGGACTGATTCTCTATGTGGAACATTAAATTGAACAGGATTTTTCAGCCTGGAAAAGAGATGACCCTAAAATGTGTAGCAGAGATCAACTGTGAGTGACATGTAGAAAGTGAATTTGGAATGTTTATTTTTTGTGGCTTTTCTAATTAAATTAAATTAATTAAAATTTAAATTAAACCAGTAGGTATGGAGGGGAAAAAGCCGTAAAAAAGCCACACCAAAACCCCACTCAACCCCCCAAAAAACCCTCAAATCCAAAAATAACCAAATAAACAAAACCCCATATTCAAACCCATGTGATTAAGGCTCTAGTTTACACTTGCCAGAACAAATGTTCAACAGATTATTGTGGGGTTTTAGAGTATTTGAACCTCACCCTGTTGGCCTCAGCCCATGGATCCAGGCTGTCCTGATCCCTCTGCTGAGCCTTCCTGCCCTCCAGCAGATCCACATCCCACCCAAGCAGGTGTCACCAGTGAACTGAGGGAGCCCTTGATCCTCTTACTCACATTGTCAGTAAAGACATTCAACAGGACCAGCCCCAGTACTGAGCCCTGGGGAACACCCTGGTGATGGAGGGTTTGGAAATCCAGAGGAATCACTCAGGCTGGAATGGTACTGGAAGGACAGACTGTATGGGGTGAGGAATGTTCTGAGAAAGCATCATTATGTGCTTGTCTTTCTGCTGTATCCCTGATGGTGCCTGCTGGCAAACACAGTTGGGGGAATTAGGCTGAAGGGATCTTTGGTTGGGGACTGCTGAACCTTTCCTAGGTTCCTAAGACCTTTTATTTTTATTTATTTCCCCTATTTTCCTGGTGCGTGATTTTATTTTTCCCCAATTTTCATTTCTGGCATGATTTTAACTTCGCTTCTCTATTTGTCTCTAAAGCAAACAGTTAGTCTTAAACTTCCTTTTCTTTGCCTAATAACACCTTTCTTTTTTAGATTTAAACTGCTTGCACTCTTTTCTTACACTCTTTTGTTCTAGACTTTGGGAGCTCTGCCTTGCCCCCCATCCCCATCCTGCCCCCAGGAAATCCCAACATGCCCCTGTGCTTTCATTTCTTATTCACCCATTTATTCCTGTAGGAGGCTCTAAACCAACACGTTCAGCCAATAAACAAAATACCAAGGTGGCAGCTTGATGGGCCAATTACAGAAAGGTAATTGTAGAACTGTGCTTTTATTTCCCCCAGACACTGTGTGCAGAAGCCATAAAGTGGACTGCACATTACTGCAGTCAAATTATGACTGATGAGAATTCATGCCAACATTTAGGCATGGCTTTGGCAACTCGTAGATTTATCAGCTGATAAGAAATAAAAGATGAAGACACACTGCCCATTGGTTCATTGAAAAGCTGTTCAAATGCTGATATAATGGAACTATTATTCCTAAGAAATTTGATTAAATGTAATATTATTCTCCTACAGCATCACTTTTCTGTCTGCAGTCTCGCTGGAAAGAATAATCTGTTGTAATAATATCAATCTTGGTAGATAATACCATCAAACTTTAAAGCAATGGAATATTTCACTTAACAAAGTGGTATGATTATGTGCATTTTAAATTATTTCTCTGTTTTCATTGATTTGGCTTAAATCAAGAAGTCTTGGAATGGAATAAAACCACAACCTTTCTATTTTCCAGTGGTTTCCAAGTGTGACACTGAAGTAACCGGATTGTTATCTATTACTTGTTTACCTGGGATTTATAAAATTCTTCTTCTGCAAGGTCCTCCTTCTTTTGTCAACATTAGTTTCTGCAGGTCAACATTCATCTCTCCCGAGGATTTTATGCTTGCACAACTTGTACCATTTTTTTTCAGTGTAGATTATACTTGTACAAACCTGATTTTATCAGGACTTTTTTGATTGCAAAATAATACTGTGCTGTGAGGAGTTAGATATTGTAGGATTTTCTGTAATTACATTTATTGAGCTTATTGCAATTGATTTGCAGATAAATAGTCATGTGATGATGATTTAGTATGTCCTCTGGTGTAATGTCAGTCCTTCCTAAGCCTCTGTTTATCTTGGGGGCTGCTGCAAGGGCATGGGTGGGAATGACAGAATTGAATCTTAATGGTAAAACTTTCTAGATGCATATAGGATGCAATAAAATACATAATCAAATGTGAAAGTTACCATTCTGCCAATTTTTCCTGACTCATCTTGTGTCCAACTTGTGTGCCTCAGAGATTGTCTCTTGTTATATTTTCTACAGTAGCTCATATTTAGTTTTTTCATAGAAATTCCAGATAGTTATTCAGCATTTAGTAAAGGGCTGAGTGAATAGAAAGAATTAATTGCAGAAAAATAATGATCTATGCAGTAGTTTACTATGTTGGTTTTATTAGTGATATAAGACAAAATCCAGCTAAATATTTGCCTCATACAAGGGGAGAGAGAGTCAGGCTACAACAGAAAATGTTTGTATTAGCACCATAGTGGGTATAACTGGAAAAGCAAAAGTGAGCTTTGTGCCTGGTATTATTTTAAATCTTATCAGTCTGTTTGTTTCAATAGATTTTGAGGCTTGAAAAATTAACTGTAGGTAATTTTTAAAACTGCCTTTAAATTTCCTGCCTTTTAGTCACCTGGAAATTTCTGTTGTTCTGGTAATTTAGGTCAAAGTAAATAAAAGTTCCCAACTAGCTTTAACTGTGCTATTCATTTTTATATATACCAATAGGCCAGACAGACAGATCATTATCACTCAGCACATCAGCAGGAACAGGATCAAAAGGCAAAGCAGCATTTAACCAAGAAAATATCCCCATGTTGCACATATGAAAGAGAGCTGAGGATTTCTGCCAGCAATTAGAGTCCCAGTGAGGGTCCTGCTGCTCTTACTCTGCAGCCAAGACATTACTAAGCCTGACCTATGCACTGCGTGTAGTTCTAGAATGCATAAATATGAATATAATAAAATAACCCACATAAGATTGCCTGTAGATAAGTTGGCTTTTTTTTTTTTTTTTCCTGAGTTAAGATGTAATAACTACAGTGTGTTTTCATGGGAAGCTATGTGTGCCTGAAGAGAAGAGCAGTACAGAATGCAGTCAGGAATGTTCTCCACAACCCATGACTTGGTATTTTGTAGGGAAGAACCTATTTGTCCTGTTCTTTTGCACGTTTTTTAGGAGTCTGCTCAGAGTGAATGAACTTGCTTGGTTGAGTAAGTGCTTTATTGCTTTGTTGCCCTGAACACAGGGCAGAAGGGAAGGAGAGCAACAGGCTGGTAGGATAGGGGTGGGTGATAGTTGTGACCATTACACTGATCCTTGATCTACACCATCAGTCTGACAGAAGAGCTCACCCAGGATACACCCACTGTGTAGGCACGTGTTTGCCTTTCACCAGGGAAATGCAGTCTGTGCTCAGCTCTGGCCTGCAAGACGTTGGCTGGGAACAGCAATGGTGCCCACAGTACTGTAGGGAGCTATGGAAAAGGTGGAGATATACACAGGGACTGGAGAGACAGGACAAGGGGGAATGGCTTCACACTGACAGAGAACAGGGTTGGATGGAATACAGGGAAAAGCTTCTCTGTGAGGGTGGGGAGGCCCTGGCACAGGTTGCCCAGAGAAGCTGTGGCTGCCCCATCCCTGGAAGTGTCCCAGGCCAGGTTGGACAGGGCTTGGAGCAATCTGGCCTAGTGGAAGGTGTCCCTGCCCATGGCATGGCGTGGAATGAGATGATGTTTAAGGTCCCTTCTAAACCAAATCAGTCTATGATTTTATGATTATTTATCATGCTATTCTGCTTCTCAAGATATTATATATTTATACATCTTTAATTATATTACTGATAGGAGGAGCCTTTCTGCATTACTAGTATTTTTTTACTTCCCTAGGGAGTGTGGTTAACATGCATATTTCTCTATTATTAAAATAACTGACATTTTCCTCTTTGTGCTAAATGAAAGGTCTGTTATTTGCTATCCTGATTTCATTTTTGCAGTGCACAGTGAATTATTCCTGTTGGCTCTACATTTGACTTTAAAGTATTTCTTGTTGATTTGAGTTTTCTGTGTGATTTCTGTGTGGAGAAAAGATTTTAATTTTTAAAGAGATTTGTCACCTGCAGTACCTTGTTCAGAGGAGGGAATGCCTTTGTCTTGGTGAGTTTATGCATACCAGGAATATATTTTATAAACACACTGTCTGCTCGTTCCTATCTTTAATGGATGTAATGGCTGCCAAAGTAAAGTTTCGAATGTCATCAAAACAGCAAGAGAATGAAACTCAATTTCTGGGTTGTCTCAGGAGAGGACAGATCCCACTAGAGGTGTTAGAAGGCATGGTTGACACGTCCCCAGCAGTGCTTAGAGACACAGTGCCAGGGACTGAGTCCTTGAGAAAAGGGAGGGCAGTGGCAGTGGGGAGTAGGAAGACCTGCTGGAAGCAGGTTTCAATACCTACTACCATGACACCTCCTTCCTCAGAGGCCCAGGTGATGCAGGTCTCAGGTGAAGTGGTTATGGCATGAATAAGCCAAACCCTTCTTGTGGATCATAATAAAGGAGGAGCCAGAGCAAAAAGTCTGACCAAGCAGATCGTGGCATCCAGTAGGTTGCTATATCATAATATACAATAATTACTATAATTATTCAAAGTTACAACGACGACCAAAACCATGTGTTTCAGAGAAGAAATTCTTCAGAAGGAATGCATGTGATGGTGGATATTCCACGTGCAGGGAGAAAGTCACAACTATAGAGAATAACTCTCAGTGGATGATGCAGGTGTGGATAACTGCACAGGCTGGAGATAAAGAGTAAAGAGAAAAAGGTGTTCTATGGAGCTGATGAAGCCAGCTCAGTATGGCCCTTGCTGTCACCAGCATCATAGAATGGTTTAGGTTGGAAGGGACCTTAAAGCTCACCCCATTCCACACCCTACAGGGGGCAGGGACACCTTCCACCAGTCCCAGGTTGCTCCAAGCCCCCTCCAACCTGGCCTGGGTCACTTCCAGGGATGGGGCAGCCACAGCTTCTCTGGGCAACCTGTGCCAGGGCCTGCCCACCCTCACAGGAAACAATTTCTTCCAAATATCCCATCTAACCCTGTTGTCTGGCAGGGTGAAGCCATTCCCTCCTGTCCTGTCATTCCAGACCTTTATAAATCCCTCTCCAGCTTTTTTTAAATAATAATAGTATAGTAATAATTATCCTCCAAAGCAACATAGTTTCAACAGAGTAATAGGATTTGTTAAATGTGTTATGTAGCTTTTAGAATGTGTCTTGTCCAAGCTGGAAAATGTCCAAACATCCACTTTTAATGCAATCACAATCAAAACTGTTATATATCCTGTTAAGGGCCAAAACTGACAAAGGTGGAGGCTAGGAAGTCAGTCTGGCATCCAGAGTCATAAAGCAGAGTGGAGGATATGAGAGCTTGGTTCAGATGAATAATGTTACTGTTTTCAGGTTTTATATCTATTGTTCTGCCTGAATTTGCTTTCTGTTCTTTTACTTTCCTTTCCTCCATCTGAGACTCCTTGTTTCATAAATCATCCATTTCAAATGAGCTAGAGAAATGCAAAACTGTAAATCTAGGAAGAAGGAGATAAAGCAATATATAATTAAAATTTATATTCTTTTAATAAATATTACAATATTGATTACATAAGATAGCAGGTTTTTTCCCTCCTGCTGCTGTAGTTGTGCTAATTCTTTTGCACTTGTAGCAGTTGCAAGGCCAGTACAGTCAATGTTTCTTTATCTCTAATGTAGGCATCACATTTCTCTCAAGAAATTGAGGATCTAACAGCAGGTGTTACCTTTGTTTTATCTGCAGTTAAATCTGCTTTTATTTCTGTTCCTTAGAACACAACAGGCTGAAGTTCATAATTTCCAGAACTAAAAGCTAAAAATACTTCTCTCCACCGAAATGCTTCATGATGACATTTTCTGATATCATTTACTATTTACATTTTCCTGTGTGGCTCCAACAGAGATTTGCTGTTTGTATGTGCAGTGCTCCCTCAGAGATTTACTGAGACCTGCACTGAAAATCCGAGCTCTCGGGTGTGGTGTAGGATTGGGACTGTTTTGGCCTGGGTGATTCAGACTCCACTGTGTGCCTTTGCTCTCACACCTCCTGCAGGGACTCAGCCCCCATCTCCCTGAGACAGTGACATCCGTTCAGGCCACGGCCACAATTTGCTCCTCTCTTCAGATTGATTTCTCCTCTGAAGCAATAGATCTGGAGCTGCTCTGTAAGCACAAGGCCCTCAGAGCGCTGCATTTCCATCTCCCGGTGGCAGTGGCCCGAAGAGCAGCAGAGCCAGCGCAGGCATTTTATCAAGGCCACCAAAAACAGTGTTTTACTGGATTTGTTTCGAGAAGGCAGGATTTTTTCAACTGTAGAACAGCTGTAGGGGCTAAGGTCTCTCTTTTTTTTTAACTGTCAGCTGGCAAAGCTGAGGTGGAGCTGTGTTTGCCAAGGGTACCGGTTTCATGGCGATGAAAGGAAGAACAGCAGAACCTCTTTTAGAGCTTTGTGACCTCACTCCTGCTCTTATTCTTGATGTGCTTTGGTTTCCCATGAAGTTTTCTCAAAAGTCTTTCTCTGAGGTAAGGTAGAGACTGCATCTGCAGTAATAAACTGAAAAGTGTTGTGCAACACTCCCAGGCACTGTCACTTGATCTCAGAACCTGTTAAGCTGCTACGACAGTCACTGTCTCCATGGGACAGAAACAGAACCATCCTGGTGTGGGATAACACAGGGGCTGTTGAACAGAGCATCCTCTCACTGAATTTCCTGTCTGACTGTTTGAAGATTTAAGTTTGAAGTTCTGTGTCTTCTAATGATTTCTTTAGTGTTAAATATTCTGGTTCTAGATACACCTGTGCTCAAAGGTGCCCATCACCTGGAATCTCTGCACTGCTCCCCTCAGCAACGTACCATGCACTGACACACTAGAATTAGCAAGATATTTATATCATTTATTTCAGCACAGAGGTTTTAAATTAAACCCCAAGTGTCTAGAGTGTGTTTTGGAAATGCTTGCACTTTTTTTCTAAAATTTTTGGCAGGTAAATTCACCTTCTGTATTTCTAAACGTAGTGTCAAATATTGAAGTCTAACAAAAAAAGAAACAGGAATGTTACTTCTTAAGTAGGATTTGTCTCAGGGGATTAGTAAGCACTGAACCAAACCCCTAAACAGGAGGTCACCTGTCTCCTTTACGCTTTCCCACTAGGCAAAAGTTAGGAGATAAAATGGGAATATGACAATAAATCTCTTTTATCTTCTGATAGAAGAATTTGTAGTTAGGTAGGAAGGAATACCCTAAATAGCATCCTGTGTAGATTTGTGTCAGAGAGGATATAATGTTCGTGCATATTAATTTTAATTTGAAAAATGCCTTTTATTTCAATGAAATAAGGAAACTTTGCCTTTTTATATTATAGGAGTAATTTTGGCACGTACTGGTCATACTCCATGTCAAATCAGGAGATAAAAAATCATACATAATGCTCTTAAAGGGCAGAAATATTAATACTGTCATGCTTTGTACTTAGCTCTTGAGCACATTACTGTTAGTCTGAGATGGTTATGATAAATAGCTTTGAATAAGAAAGCTCAGACTCAAAGAACAAAGAAATATACAGGAGGTCTATGAAATGTGTGTTCTGTCAGAGCCATGGTGGCAGGATGTAAGTCACAAAGATGCTACAGCTCTTTTTTATTTGATGCCATTATAAGACAATGTGTTAAGTATGAAGTTTCCTGTTGATTTTTGTGGTTCATTATTTCCAGGACTGGGAGGATTAAATAAAGAGCTGGAATGTGTAGAATACTAGAGGGAGAGTAGAAGAGGACATGACAACTAGCAGATAAAAAATAAAGGCAGAATTGTTGTAATTTCTCTTTCTACTGCTTGGCTTCATGAACTTCATAATTTGATATTTGCTTTTAGTAAAACAGGAATGGATTTTCACATTTCTGCCCCCTTTTGCCTATGCAGCCATGCAAAGGGAATTTCCAGGCACTGACACTGCCTGCCTTGCTACCCCCTTTGCTTGTGCAAATGCAGTAGTTGTGAACATATTCCTGTTTCCTTTTTGTCTAAATGTATGTTTTGATCATAGTTCTGTTTGAAGGACAAAATTTCCCCCTTAGATCTGCACATCGAAGCTCAGCTCTGATAATCAGCTCTCGCTTTGAGTGGATCCCCCAGTGAGATCAATGGGACTTCTGCATGCAGGGCAAGAACAGCTATTAGAGGTGAGCTTTGCTCTGCAGATTTCAGGGGACATCTCTGTCCTAGTTATGAATTATTTATTTATGTATTTGTTTATTGTTAAGTGTAAGCTATATCTTTACATGCAGCTTCTGCATGTGATGCTCGTGCTCGTACAAGGTTATTTCTTATATATGTTATTTCCTATCCTTCTGATACCAAAGAAGTAATGCCACGCAGGAAGGTATAGCTTAAACTGTAGGCAAAAAATATATACAAATCATATAATCACAGAATGGCTTGGGTTGGAAGGGAGCATAAAGATCTTCTCGTTCCACCCCCTGCCATGGGCAGGGACAACTTCCACCAGCCCAGGTTGCTCCAAGCCCCTTCCAACGTGGCCTTGGACACTTCCAGGGATGGGGCAGCCACAGCTTTTCTGGCCCAACCTGTGCCAGGGCCTCCCCATCCTCACAACCGAGAATTTCTTTCCAATATCCCATCTAACCCTGTTCTCTGTCAGTGTGAAGCCATTACCTCTGTCCTGGCACTCCAGGCCAAGAGTCAATACTCTCTCCATCTTTCCTGCAGGCCCCTTCAGGCACTGCAAGGCCACAGTCAGCTCACCCCAAAGCTTCTCTTCTCCAGGCTGAACAATCCCAGCTGTCCCAGCCTTTCCTCCCAGCAGAGCTGCTCCATCCCTCTGATCATCTTGGTGCCTCCTCTGGATTTAGTCCAACAGCTCCATGTCCTTCCTGGGCCAGAACTGGAACAGCTCTGCAGGTGGGGTCTCACCTGAGTGGGCAGAGGGGCAGAATCACCTCCCTTGACTGGTGAATGAATCCTTACAGAGTCCACTGTGTAGACACATGGACACTGATGTCTTCAGAGAATCCTAAAGGGAACAAAGGAAAAGACCTTCAGGTCTCTCTGTGACTGGGGTGTCTGACTGGCACAGCCAAGTCTGGTTCCAGTGTAGGAAGGCAGAAATGAGCTGTTGGCACCTGTGTGGTGAGGTCAAATCCAGCCACAGGGACTGGACAGAAGCAATCCAGGAGCAATCTCAGAGAGCAGGTCCTAAAAGAGGATTGCACAATGTTATTTGTGCCACCTTCTTTTTCCTGAATCACAGCAACCACCACATTTAGCTGTGATGTACAATATTCCTGATAAATAGAACGACCTGGAAAAGGGTTGGCTATCCTTTAATGTAGACATAAAAATATGTAGTTTCTAGAATAAGGGAAGAAAAGTAGAAAATAATAAGTTTACAATAGTATACTGTTTATGTGTCTGAGATGATACTTCTGCATTTTTGTACCACATTTGGGTCAATATAAAGGAAGGGAGTCTGTTCTTGACATTCTGCAGCTGCAGCATAGTTTAACTTGCACTCACTCAGGAAACAGGTGTTTAAGTTGTTCACTGCCTTGGGCTGTCTCTCATTACCTTTCTGTGGGAGATCCCTGTCCGTGTGAGAGGGTCAGTGGGACAGGGCCGACCCCAGGTCCTCTGCACCGGGGGGTTCAGCTAATCTGTCTGCTGGTAAACACACTTGAGTCAAGGCAATGCTGTTTCCTCTTGTCTGTGCTGCAGGGGTGACAGCCCGTGGCACAAAGGCAGGTGACAGCCCGAGGGGAGTAGCTGCTGAATCACTTTCCCTTCTCCACGGAAAGCAAGGAGTGAAGTGTTTCATACGGACCCAGTTCACTGGGTGTGGCTTCTAGTTCAGGTTAATTCTGGCTTAAATTTCCCCTTCAGAACACAAGCATGACCTCAATAGAATTGCAAGGTCTCTTTTAATCAGATATCGAGGAATTTTGAAATCCTCCCAAGAAAGCACAAAGGACAGCATTTTTGTAATTAATCACTATTATAAAACATCAGTGTTCTCTATAGTAATTTTATATATGCTGGAAACTTAATGAAATCTATATGGATTTAATATTTCAGGGGTTTCAGGTGATATCACCTGCCTATATGACATGCTATAAATTTCTTAATTAGCTGGCAGATAAGAAATACCAAATGGACTCTCTTACTTTGTGCACTAAAGCTGTCATGGTACAATTTGCTGTACAGTTGGATTACTGGGAATTCATTCTTAGTTGTACCCTGTGCTAGCAACATGAATGGAACTGAAGAAAGAACACTTTTGAACGGGCCAGACATCATTAATCTTACTAATTAGCAATTGATATCAAATGTATCTTTAAAAAATAGATGAAAATGTGCTTTCTTGGGAACTGGACCTCTCTTTAGTACTGGACAAATGTTTCAGCTGATTTTCATTTCGAGTTGGTTTTGTCTCTTTATATTTTTTTTGTTCTTTCAATCTAAATATTTTAACTTTTTTTTCTCAAGGCTGTATGAGGTCCACAGGAGGAAGTCTATAGCTTTCATCTTGATTTATGGAGCCGATGATAAAAGTTTAGTCTCACAGCTTGTCGCCCATTTCTCTGCTAGATTGCTGCCTACAGCATATGTTCAAAGACAGGTTGCCCATAGTTGAATGTAGCTTTATTTCAGTAAACATAGCCTACAGTAGAAACATATTGAATTTAGGCTAAACTTGCAGAGGGACTGAAAGAAAAACACTATGTATGGTGTTGGGTTGCAATTAACCCCGTCCTAACTTTATAAGCCTGTGTGGCCGAGCTGGAGGGGCAGAAGGGGAGGGGGCTTATCCCTGGTTTGGGTGTCAGGGTGTGCAGAAACAAGATATTGTCACTGTTGTTGTATGAATGTATCTTGTGAATCAATTTTCTGTGTCTCGAGAACCTTTCCATCTCAGATATCACAAAGAATTATTTCTGTGCAAGGTTTTCAAGCTGTAGAGGAGAAACAATATGAAACTGCAGGTGAATAAGAGGAGAATTATTCAACCCCAGGTGGGGAAGAAGACTGCTTCTGCTTCCTCAGAAACCCAGGATGCAACATAATGGAGTCATCACCTTGAAATAACCTTCATTGTTATATATATTCTTTTTTATATATATATATATTAAACCCCAATTTTTAATGTATAACAACTATACACACAAATACATGTACACAATTTTTAGTATACAAACTATACACATTATGTTAATAACAGCAAAGCAACTCCTTACCTTTACTGACCAATGCCCTCAACGATAATTAGCTCAATATTAATTTAGTAATAAAATTAATACAGTTAATGTGTTCTTGCCATAGAAGATTGTTCTCAGTTTTACCAAAAGAGGATGTATATTTATCTTTTTCTTGAAGTAAGCATTCACTACCACTAAAATATAGCAACACCTCACCAAAGTGTTTAAGTAAAACTATATATATATATATATGTACATGTATGTTTTAGGCTCACTCAGTATTCTCTGGATTTGTTGGCAGGAATTACTGCAGGAAATCTCTGCTACAACAGAAAGGTGATTCTTTGTACTCCCTGTCCATGGATTGCAGCCCACTCCAAACTATTCCACTGCAGAAATCCAAGATTACAGAACTCTTTCAGTGTTAAATATTTGGCAATGAAGGGACAGTGTTTGTTTGTTCTTGGTGTTGCACAAAGTGCCACACAAAGCTGCATTTCTATCACCAGTGATGGAAACATCTATCACTGACCAAAGGGACAGACAGCAAACAGATTTACACTGAAAGAGAGGAAATATTCAGCTTAAATGCATGAGATTGAAGGGAAATTTTTGTTACTAAAGTTAGTTGGAGCAGAATAAAGTGGAGGATGTCACTAGAACTGCATGGTGAATAGTGGTTCATTAAGATCATCATCCATAACCTGCCTGTCACACACCCCTGGTCGAGAGCAGATTGTCTGCTCTGGGAAAGTCCAGATTAATGTATCCCTCATGTTGTTGTACTTGCTGGAGTGGCAGATTAAGTTCTATTTTTGGTGGCTAATTTCTAAATTAGCAGTTTCCATCAAGCCATGTTTACTGCTGTCACAGAAGAACAAGCTGGGATGTGCAGCCTCGCTGAGTGACGTGTAATTACAAAAAGCTGAGGATGTGTCCTTGTGCTTGCTGAATGAGATGGTGGCAGTTCTCTCTCAATATACTGATGAGGGTGTTTTGCTGTATATATTTAGTTGGCACATCCTTTAATAGATAAAGTACTGGGAGTTTTTTCCTATCACCAACTGGTAATTGGTCTAAATTAAATCAGGCTTTTTCCTTAGTTTAATAATTTTCTTTTCATGAATCTTTTGTGCTTTTCCAGCCCCTGTTAATTGGGTAGGCTTGCTTCATATATTATAGTTGTTTGAATACAATTTTAGTTGTTGAAAAGTAAAAGAAAATGGGTATCTCAGCTCCTATGAATAAATATGTCAACCCTCATAACGTTAAAGCATGTCTGTGACAGGAGGTTCAGGAACAGTAGTAAAATTCCAAAAAAGTTCTAACAACTCCATCAGACTGGAGTGATGATGTAAATTTGCTTCTTGAAATTTTGTTCATTGTGGATATACACTCTCAGTTCTCGAGGGAGCGAGCTTGGTTTAACTCCCCATTCCCAAAATCAGCCTTTCTGAAAACTGACTCTCTTGAAACAACTCATCAAACTTAAGGACTTACAAGATGTGAAGCTTCTGGGGAAAATTCTCATATCACCTGGGAAATAAATGTCACGGGGAATAAAAGGTGACACTGGGGCTTCAAAACTTACAAATCTTATGATTTGTAAGTGGGTTCTGAGAAGGAATTATTTGTAGAAGGGAGGATATGCTGAATGTGGAGGGAGAAGTCAGGATGTTGACAATGATCAGGGCACTTTTGTTCTCTCTCTTGAGTAGTAACTGAGTGAAACAGAGTGGTGCTCACTCAGCATGCAAGCCAGGAGTCACAGCACACAGCCTGTCCATGTGTAGTGGGAACTCAGTTTCAGTTTTAGAACAAAAAGCATCAGAAATGTGTCAGGTGACAGCACTCAGTGGTTTTGGGGTGTCTCCATGCTGTGCTAATTAACACTAGTTAAGCAAAACCAATTCAGGTGGTACTTAATCTAAGGGAGAATGAGAGAGGTTTTGTATAGCTCATCTATATCTCTTAGAGATCCTCAGATTAGGGATGGTTTAAGAATTCCATACAGTTATATGAATTTAAAAACATTTAGATTTATCTTGGTAGAGGAATCTTAATGTCAAAGTACTCATTTGATTTACATTTTCTTACTTACATTTTCATCTGCCTGGGTGATGAAGGAGCACTCATATTCTTAAATGTATACATGAAACAGTTAAGCATTTAACAAACTGCTATATATTCAAATATTAATTAGAAATGGAAATATTATCACAGATTAGACAGGATTGTTTTTAACTTCAACGTCTTTTATTTCTTATTCTGCTTTTCATTGTTATCAGGAAGGGCATTCAGGATGAGCAAGGGACTTTATTGAGACTGCAGTTTTTTATAGAAGGGTCTACTCATTTTGAAAAGGATTTGTGGTCACTCCTTTGGATTCCTTTAGATAAGTTTGCTGAACTCCTCAGGGAGGAGTTGATTTCCTGACACTTCATGTTAGTGCAGTGTGTTTGCCAAACATTCTTTGTCAGAGAGGTTGCAAAGCCTTTTTCCCTTTGCCTCTTGAAGTTGTGTGGAACACAGACGCCTACGGTGAGAAAACGGAGTAAAGAAATTGGTGTAAATGTCATTACTGTCAGCTCTTGGTTGAAACAACTTGAAAACAGTTTTTCAAGTTCATTCTGAGTAAAATGGTAAACATTAGGGTTTGATTAAAACCTCTGGAATCTGTTCTATGGAGTTCCTTGAAGAAACTCCACCCAGACATGTCTCCAGTACCCCTGGGAAGAAGAAGTTATTTCGGTTTGGAGTGACTCGCTGAGCCCTGTGTAGGGAAGTTATGCCAACATAAGTTTAGCAGTATGTATGGGACTCTTTCAGTCCCAGCAGTCCACTGTTATCTCCACATAACAGCAGATCTGCAAGCAGTATTTTAGTCCTGGAAATGCTGACACACTCAGGTTGTATTTTCCTTTTCTCTGGTACAGACTTCTTACCTGTAGCTTGCAGAAATATAGAGAACAGCACTAGAATAAATCATAGTGATTTCATTCCACTCTTATAAATTGTTGCCTAAATTGTCAACACCTCTTCACTATTAGTATTAAGTAAACTAGCTTTTATAAAATATGAGCAGCTCTATCATTTATCTCAAGCCCCAATCTATCTTCTTGGTTTTTTTAAAGGTAAGATATAACAGTAAGTGAAAGCAGGAATTGCTTCCCTGAGGAAATTTTACTGTGATCAAAGCAACCTGACTGTTCAGGAGTGAAAGCAATGCCTGGCTTAATGAAATCTAAAAGAAATTAGATAAATAAACGAAATGGGGGATTCCAAACAAATTTTATAGTAACTTTGGAGAGTCAATGCAAATTCCTGAGCCTTCAGGCTGAATGTGGAGGGGACAATGGTAGGAAAAAAATGAGCTCAGGAATGTGTTTTTTTGAAGAAGGGGAAGGTAAGAGCGTGGGCAGGGGTCAGGAGAGCTGGACACTTGATAATGTTAAATTGCTTTTGGGGTTATATAGGTAGAGGGTGATGAGAGAAGAGACTAAATTAAAGGAGAAGTGAAGAGTAGAGTTCTGTAGAGTCTCAAAGGTGAGGGAAGGAAGATTGAAGTTTAATTTTAAATCTAAATTTTTTGGAAAATTAAATTTAAAATGAATCTATATTACTTAATAAATGGAAGATTATTACACAAGCAATAGTCTGGTTTGAATGCCTTTTTCCCCATCTTCAGGCCTGGCACAGGAACAAACATGAAGTGGACCAGACTGAAGTGTCTGCCACTTCCAAACACAGCTTGAAATTAAAATAATTCCAGTTCTAGTTTAGAAGTCACAGGTCTCAAGGGATTTGCTGTTGATCAACTTAATAGCCTTTCTACTTGTACTATCTCATTTCTGAGAGGTCTGGTTTGTATCTTCTGCTCTCAATCTCAGGATTATATTGTTTGCCAGATTTGGGGCTGGGAAATCATCTTCCCAGAAGAGATTAGTGATGTAATAGACCATTCATAAGGGTCATTTAAGCATAATTGCAGCGTTTGATTTGTGCAAATTTTGTCAGTAAAAGTGTTTCAAAATACAGGGACGACTCTTATTGTTTGCTTTTATCATCCAGTCTGTGGGGACAGAAATCACGGTATTCATTCAGGAGTGTCTGATGGTTTTCTTTGCTCCTCCTCTCCAGCGAGCCTTGCTTGCCACGTGGAGAACCAGAGAAAGGTAAGGAAGATATTTTCTTAATTCCTGTCTACCTAAGCATCTGTATCTGGGGGAGAAATACAGCTTTCCTCAAAATACCACTTGCAAGGAGCCTTGAAACAATATGTCACTAATGAGAGTCTTTTGCAGGTAAGCACCAGGGTATTCCAGGGCACGACAGGAATGCAGATGTAGCTGAATTATTGCCAAATTGCTCTGCACGTATTCAGCCAAGGTTAGGAACTGTTGGGTTCTGCCTGTTTTATATAACCTTCAGTTTAACCTTAGACTCTCCTCTCTTCCTCTGCCCCACTAAACCTGGGTGGACACAGTTGCTTTGTTTTGAATGCATTTCAACTTCTGCAGTCAGTGTTTTTGGCAGAAAAAAAAATAATCAAGTGTTATATTGGCTTAAAAGTCTCCCTTTTTTTTTTTTTTCCTCTCTGTCTTCTTCAGAGGAGGGTGAGAACAGGCTTTTGGATCTGACACTGGCATCTTACAGCACTCACTCTTTTGTGTCCTATATGATGGCCAGCAAAATACTCATGCTATTGCAATTGTGTTTTCATTTTTTAAGCCTAGTTGTTTAACCATAGGGTAGTGATACCAAGACAAACATTGTCTGCTTATTTTTGTGTAGATCTCCATCTCTGTCTATATCCATCTGTTGCATTTTTTCCTTAGGCAGATGTCCAAACTAATAGTCTGGGAAGCAAATACAATAGAGTTAGGGTCAGATACCATTTATGATGTGTGCTATCTGTGTTCCCATATTTGGCAAAGTCTTTTCTGTACAGGTCTATATATTATAATTTAAAATATACAGGTGGGAATCATTAATAAGAGTTGTGCTTGTGTGTTGGGCACAAAATCCATCCTGCCTGGTGTCACCTTTCTTAAAGGTGGGATAACCTCCACTGGAGTCTGTCAGTAGCTTTTGGATCTGTTTCTCTTGACAGAAGAAAGAAGTTGTGTTGGTCCCAGTCTTGTTCTATAGTAGTCCATGGGTAACAGGGTAGGCCTTTCTTGACCACAGATTGGACAGAACAAATGGGTTTTGGAGGGGTGCTTGGGAAAGAGTGGGGAATAAGGATATTGCAGTAGTATGGGGTCTGTGAGTGTCTGTGGAGCTCAGCCCTACAGCTTCTCTCACACTAGAACATGGCCTTCATGAAAGCATCATCAGAGAGGGCAGCAATATAAGAATATAATATAATTAATATAATATAATAGAATCTGTTGCCATGCAGCAAAGTTGGGCTGAGTTTGTTTTTATTGCAAGTATGTCTTTGATCTGGATGGATTTTCATTCCATCACTATTTCAATACCTTAAACCCATATAATTTTCTCCTACATTACTGTTTTGAAATGTTCAGCTTCTAAACATCTACGTTTAGGGCCACCATTTGTATAGCACTTCATTAGGAAACCACTGGAAAGTTGGAGAAACTCCTAATTTAAATCAATTCCAAGGAAAGCTGTCAGTTGTATTTCCACTGTCCACCTGCAACTTTGCACTGCGTGATAGGACGGGGGTTTCTGTTTTACTCAATCCAGGAATTTCTCAGACCTGGTCAGGTCTTCAGATTCAGGAAGTAAAGCTGGGACTTAGGAGCAGATAATTCTGTGAAGCACAGAAAGGAAAGCTGCAGTATAAATGTGGGCAGTTAACTGAGATCATTACCTGATAAACTGTTTTAACATATTAAATAGAAATATATTTACATCTAGTGGATGGAAGCAGTTAAGTATCTTTCTGTAAGCTCAGACACATTCCCTCATCACCCACTGGTTTTGCCACTCCCATGTGGTTATTTTATTTTTGTGATAATATTTTGTTTTGGATGGAGCAGGTTGGTAAACAACTGAGCTGTGTTAATTGCTTCAGTAGTTTGTTTGGTTTTATTTCCTCTTTGGGATAGTCTGTGTAGCTGTGTTTGTACTGCCTGCTCCTCAGGCAAATGTTTTTGTATGAGGATATTATCTCCTAGACAAGTTTGTATTAACTTTTTGTATATTTAGTTCTTCATAGTTCTATATTTTTTTCTACTGCTTCTTCTTTTCACTCCTTCTTGTTTCTGTTAATAGAAATTATTTACAATAGCTCTTTATTATTAAGAGAAATGGCATGCCATTAAAATGCATCATTACAAGAATTTTATTGCATGTGTATGAACTTTAGAACAGATTTCTGTGCTCAGACAAGCCTTAACACCTTCCTCAGCCCCCTTTCTATCTCAAAAGCATGATATATTTTCATTAAGATACAAAGCAGTTATGTGGAACTCTGTACTGGTATTTTTAGTCTTAGAGGTCACCTCAGTCAGTATTATCTGAGGACAGAGTCAGTTTATTCAAAATACATTGTTTCTGCTTTTATCTAATTCTACTGAATACAGAAGAGATGTTTTCACACAAACAGGGAGGGTCTCCTAAAAGGAATAAAGAAAAATTCCCAATTTTATCATCTTTGTTTCCTCAGTGAGATGGGCTCAGCTGTACAACAGAGTCAGTGTGTCCCCATTTTATTGTTCACTGAGGGGCAAATGCAAAATTGGACTTTTCTGGACCAATTCTGCCCATTACCATTTCCCTGTGTAGGTGCAGTTTGGAATGTGATTTAGAGGAAAACAGGCTATAGTCTCTTCTTGCTTGCTCTACTTTTAATAATTGTTACTCTTCCAAGTTTTAACACATTCCTTTGTCATCCCACATACGTATGGTAATGATGAGAGGCACTTCCTTCAGTGCTATTCTGTTCTTTTAACAATCCACATGAGTGACACAGATTAATAAAATGTGACATTTCAGGATCCAGAGTAAAATATGAAATAAAAAATGACTGTTTGAGGAAAAATTAGTCATATGCAGAGGGACCTATTAAAGTTGCCTCACATTTCAAGCCTTTGTTCTGAGCATGTGTGACTGGAAGTGCAAAGCCAGGCTGTCAGAATTTGTTTAGCTAATGACTCTAACTTGTTAAAATTTTAACCATGAATCCTTTTGTTGTGCTTCAAAGGATCCGTAATGCTCTTTATATTAATTTGTCTTATATTCTTGAAAAATATAACATGTTTCAGTTATTATTTGGGTATTGATTTGACTGCTTGGCAAGCACTGTTTATATGTAATTTTTGATTTGGAATATGGGGTTCAGTGTAAAAAAGAATGTGCATAAAACTCATAGCTCATGTACAAGTGCTTTTTTGTTATCCACTAAGACATGAGATACAAATCAAGTGTGAGAAGAGCTGGAAGCCAGGCTGCAAGATGTGAATGCTAAAATCTATCACAATTCATACTGTCAGAGAAAGGCACATCTAAAATCCTTGGTCATGTATAATAATAGACTGAAACACAAATAGGATGCTCGAACATCAAACTTTAAGAACACTTTTTGTCTTGAAGAGAACTTGAAAACAGTCATAAAAGTGTGAAGGAACTCATGCTGATGTTTTCAGCATGACACTACCAGGCCTTTTAACTTTATTCTGTCTCTGTGTGGTGAGCAATAATAAGAAAGGATTTTGCTTTCTGTGTTAAGCTGCTGGGTAACCATCTGGTTACAGAAATGCACAACATTTTTGGATTATGTCTGGCACAGTTCTGTCCTCCCATCAGTCTCTGCCCACACTACAGACATTTTCCTCCCTGAGCTGGTTCCAGAGCCCAGTAGAATGAATGGAGATGATGCTGTGGTTTTCCATAGGCTTTGGAGTAACTTAATTTTCATAACCTGTTTCTTACACAAACGTTCAAAGCACACAAGCTGCTTCTCCCAATGTGCAGAGGGAGGTGGACTTTCAGATTCCAGGGTCAAGAGAAATGTTTTTAAACAGAAACATCCGAGTGCAGTTGTTTGCCTGTGCTTGCCCTCTTGTCATCAGAAAAAATGGCCTCCTGAAACGTTTGTTGGAAGGGAAGGACAGCTTGAGAAATGCCTTGAGAAGATGGGTTCAAACCCAAACCAGACGCAGGGAACAGTTGTATAAGGTGGGTCTCAGTAAAGCAAAGACTGAACATTTTGCTTCTTACCTAGAGAGATGTGACTGATCAGGAAGACCTTCTTTCACAAGGAATATAATTTCTGTTTTATCTGTTTCTGGTGGGGTTGAGCTCTTGAACACATTGCACAAGGAAAAAACCAGTCCTACCCTCCCCTTAATCTGCAAGTCTTAGTTCTGCTACTCTCTTCTAGGATAGTTTCATATCCACCTGTCCTTTAGTTCCCTGGGTAGTGAATTCTTCCTTATAAAAAACCAGCTTGTTTGAATTTCTCATATCATAAAAAGTCATATAATTATTATTAAATTATTATTAATTTAAATTATTTACCTGGTCTGTGAGGTGAAAATCACACACAGTAACAACTCCTGTTAGTACTGGCACAACCAAGTGATTATTGTTTGGATCTGCTGTCATATTGAGAAGCACCTAAAGAAAGGTGTGATTGGGCACAAGTCAGGTCATAGAGTCACATGGGAGGCATTGGCATGTGAAATGCACTGTGCTCACAACTAAACTGTGTTAATAATTGTAGTTTTATACCACTTTGATTGGCCCAGGTAGATTGCATTGGTTAACTGTAAGTATAGAAAAATATGTCTATATGAATATATGAGTCTGTGCAATTCAATTGGTTTAAAAGATGTGTGAATCCTACAGCACATGTGTATACATTCAGGATATATGCTTTGTAATTTCCTTCTGATATAATGAAGAAAGTAAGTGCAGGGGGAATTACACATTGCATTTGAAAATACTATGTACAGAATAGAATGCCACCGAATGTGTCCCCAACCTGTGTATTATGTGCACCTTTAGAAAACCCATTATATTTACCAGAGCCAAAGATTGATTGACAGCGTCAACTAGTGACCTTTCAAACCAGTTTTTCCATCCTTTACTCAGTGACAAGTTTGTTCCTCTTCAAGTGTGAAGCTTGGAATTGTGCTCCCCTTCTGTCTCTTCCTAGCAGAGGTTTTGTCACAGGAGTTGCAAGTGAGCATATGGAGGCAACAGCCTTTTGGGCATCAGAAGCCACAGCACCAGAACAAGCCACATTAGTAGACTAGATGAAGGATGCTTCCTTGGTGATAAATATCATGTTAAAGTGTTCTATCTGCATGAAAATGTGTGTAGTTTTCTGTGCAAAGCCAGGGGGATTCCAAACTCTCTGCCCAGATTGGCAAAGCACACCCAAGTACGTGGATGGCCTGAGATGCCCGTATGCTGCAGCTTATTTTTGGATTTCTCTTTGATTAATACCATGCTTCAGTGCACCCATCTGTCTGTGTACTGAGTGCAAGTTGCAAAGGAAGATGAGTGATATACATCAATTAAAAATGCAGGCAAAGTTTAGGATTTCAGCAAATTTCAGTAACATTTTGATAGTACGGTGTTGCCAGATTGAAATGTTAAACAAGTTCGTACAGTTTTACAAATAAGCTAAATCCATTTCATAAATGAAATTAATACAAACCTGTGAGAATGAATGATGCTTCCACCCTCCTTTTTCTAAGAGATCAGGAAAACACACAAGAGAGGCAGAAGGCATCTTTGTGTCATAATAGCCTGGGATGGAGCTGGTGACATAACTGCAGTGATTTCCCAGAGACTAATTTCGAGGTAGTTCGGCAGGTCTGTGGTTTGCAGAGCAAAAGCTCTGCCTGCATTTTACCACAGACACATTTTAACCTCCTCTGCAAGCTCTGCTTCAAAAGTCAAGGCACAGCTTTCCTAAAGCTGTGCCTTCAAATCCATTTGGAGCAGTGGATGCATTGTCTGTGTCAGGCTTGGAAACTCAAGCTATTAGCCCAGAAGTTACTGAGTGAAATCAAAAAAGCCTATAAGAAACTTAACCCACAGAGTTTAGCAGTCACTAAACCAGCTCACAAATAGAGATGATTTAAATTGCTTCACAATGCCACTCGCTTGCAGAATACCTGCCATCCCCTTGATAGGTTAAAAAATAATCTATTTGCAGCTCTAAGGCTGAAGAATGCAATGAATTTAGCAAGCTCAAGCCTCACTGCACTTGTCTTTCATGCTACCAAATGTGTCCTTTTAAGATATTATACTGTTTCACAGCTGATTGAATAAAGAATTTAAAAAGATATCTTCTCACAGTATATCTGTTCTTAAGTCTCTTATCATTTCTTAATGTTGGAACACATGCATGCCAAAATCCATGGGGCAGTTGGAAAAATATTTATACAAAATGTCATGGCCGATGCTTTTAAAGTTTTGTTTGAATATCTAAGGAAAGCTTAGATTTCATACCTTACAGAAAAAAATAAACTCCTTATCCACAGACGAATACTTTACACCCTAATATGCTCCTTTGAAAGCAGTGGTTAATGACATAAAAAGGGTCAGTAAATTGCAACTTCGGAGCAATAGATTAACAATGACCAAATTTGTCACTATAAATCCATTACAGTTAAACAAATTAGAGATTAAGTGGTTTGCCCCAGGGAATCTGCAGGTGATGTTTTCTGTGAGAGTGAAGGACCTGTGGTTTATTTAAGCACTGTGCTGGTGGTGGTGTTGCATTCAGCCAACTTTCAGTGCATTTGTATGTCCACCAAGGTGCTGATGGATATTTAGACCTACACTTGTAGGTATGGGTGTTGCAGATGTACCAAGCATTTGTAACGCTTTTGCTCTCTAAATAATTCAGTGTGTTTGGAGGTATTTGAGACAAAAACTGCCTTGGGATAGCAGAGGGTCATACATTCAGTGAGAATCGGCTTCTCCATTAACTAGCACTGGCACTGAATCAATATAGTGTGAGTTATGCTGTCAGCTCCTTCATTTCAGCTTCATAAAAATGGGAGAGAAACATCCAAATTTCACAATGGTTTATCCGAAGCTGAAAGAATCTCAGCGAGTTCTTTTGCATACGAAACTGCTGAAAGGCTGCGAACAACAGAGCTCAGGGCCTTGCACAGTTCTGTGAGGATAAGGTTTTTGTGTAGAGAAGGAGATAAGCATTATAGTTTTCCTGGTTTCTCATCACAGCTTTTTATTTTTCTGTTTGGATGTTGTGGGGTTTTTCTTTTTTTAGAATCAAGGTTAATGCTAAGAGTCCATGTCATGCTTGCAAAATTCACTGAAAAATCTGTAAATCACCGACTGAGGTAAGTGTGTAAGAACATGCAGATGTTGGGGAGTGGAAAAATTTCTACTTAAAAAGACTGATAAAGATGTTGCTCAAGGGCAGTGAAGAGAAGGCTAAATTAAATTCTTTTAATGATACATGTCTGAGGTTGTAAAATCTCACACAACACAAGATCAGCTTTCATGTACTTCAAAATACCCGTGTTTCTGTTTAGTTCAAGTGTGTGCAAAATACTCCTGGTCAGATCAAAAGCATTCAGGATCAGTATATGTGAGGTTCTTTTCCACTTATAAACTGCCTTCTACAGCAAACTGACCTTTCTCTGAATAGGTCAACATCTCACAGAGCCCAGGGACCAGTGCCTGACCTATGATACAGTGATGAATTTCTCGAGTACCCTCACTGATGTCAGAACAGCTACTCCATTATATACTGGAGTGAGAGCAGGGCTTTCACTGGGAGCTGCCTTCAAGCGTCCATGTAATCAGTTTAAAAACTTTAAATCCGCTTCTTTGCAGTGGCAATTAATTAAACAAAGGCTTTAAATTTCATACTTGCACTCAGCCAGGAACAGCAAAGGAGCAGGTCAGGGGGGATGGAATTGTAGGTGAGGAAATCTTCTAACCTTTAACCCCAGAGGTTGCAGTTTGTGTTCTTACTGGAGACAGGTGTCTGCAGAGACTCTGATCAGCTTTGCACAGCTGTGATTGCCTATGGATAAACTTGTTTCCTCTGCTACCTACTTTATAAACCCTGCAAGCACCAAAACTGAGATGGGTGCTCTGGTTTAGAAAATGCAAAAATAAAATTAGTTTGCTTTGAACTAAGAATGGGTATTACTGACAGACTCCATCACAGATGATCAGTGAAAAATTGATGTTGCATATTACTTGACAATTTTTCTCTCATTGAAATTAAAGAAATTTAGGCCGCTTTCAAACAAAGCTGTGTCTAATTCTCTAGAAGTGCACTTGTCTGCCTTGAGGGACCTTCAGAAATGTCTATTTATGATAAACCACTTCAAGCAGAAAGTTTTCAGCCATGTAGAATGTTAGCAACTATAAAGAAAAACCATGTCTGTTTAATTCAGATCATTTTCCAATTTATGTAAATGAAAGGCTTGCAATCTATTTTTTTCTTTTGCACAATTTTCCAATTTTCAGTGTTTTATTGCATCAAAACAGGCAAACAAAGCCAGATGCATTTACTGGGATGTGTGTTTAACACCAAACTCAGGGCAACACGTGCAACTTTGCAACATGTCTTTGGGGTTGGTTTTGCATGACACTGCCATCTGTAGGTCCTTACAAGTGGATAAATTCACTGGGTCTCCAGGGTTATATATTGTCCCACATCCATTTAGGGTGGGTTTGTTGTGTTGATTTGAACCTTCTGCCAGGCTGATTTCTGGTGTGAGAACATTGAGAAGTGGTGGCTACATGGGATTTATGTATTCCATCAGTGCTGGTGCCACTTCAGCAAACCAAATAATGATTCCACTGTGCCTCTCATCACCTATAGATGTTATGGCTCTTCTGTGGTGAGGAAAACATGTTAGTGCCTTCCTATATATAGGGAGAGGAAGCAATTTCTTCTCAGGCTCTGTCACTGCCCTGTGCATAGTTGGGAGTGGTCACGTTCAAAGCATGTGGGATGAGTGGGAGTTTAAACTAGTCTGTATAAGTAAGTGATATTTAATTTTTTTGTGGGGAAGATGTAAAGATTGTTATTGGATAATACTGCAGGCAGTGGATTAATGAAGTTTCTCTAAGCACTCAGGGAATTGATTTGTGTTTAAGGTGAGGGTCAGTCTGTGAAGGAAGACATCTGAAGCAATGGTCATAACGAACAGCATCACCCTTTCGCTCTCTGAGTCCCGTGTGCTTCCATCAGAGACTCAGCCATGGAATTTTCTCACAGGTCTGATTCTGTCTGTGGCAAATCAGGTGCTTTAGTGAAGGTTCTTGATCTGTAATCCCAGAGTCCCTGAGAAACTCATTTAATATCAGTCAGCTCTGACTCCACCAGGGTCAGGGTGTTTAATGTGCTCTCTATAAAACAGAATAACCATATTGGGATAGTATTGTGCTGTGTTGTGTGCCTAATTGGTCACATCCATGAGCTGAAGGATGAAGGCAAGGAAGTACAAGGCTGGAATGCCTGTACCCACAAGGATCACATTCATTTCAATAAAAATCTCTGTTGGATATTTTCAGATAGAATATTCTTTGTGATTCTCACATAGGAAGCACAGACATGAAACTACACCCTGTAGTGTTTTGGTCATTTAAATTTAGAATTCAGCATTGAATCTTCATGGGTACAATTCACTGCCTAAGGTTTCCCAGCTACTACAGAATGTACCAATAAAACAGGGAACATTCCCAGGCCTTGTGCAGCACTGGGTTTAGCTGTGCAGTTTACAAGTGAGATTGTAGAGCTACAGACAGAGAGTATCTGTGAACAAAAATAGTATAGAGTGAATCCTGAAGTAAAGAATATCAGTGAGATTATATGCTAGAAACTGATTTATTATTTTCTTGCATAGTGTTTGGATATTGGTGAGAGAGCTTGAAAGCTCAAAGGTAGAGACAAAAGACAGTGGTAGATAAATTCAGGAGAAATACATTCTGTGTATATGAAGCATAGGTTTAACACATAATGTGTCTAAAAGTAGACAAAAACAAAAGAAAAAAATCAAATGACATGGCATTTCTTGGTAAATGACTTCCATTCCTTGGCATCACATATATAATAGCCTCATAGTGCTCTAGCAGAAAACTTATACAATTATAATCCAATAAAGCAAAATGATAAACTAAAGAGCCAGTAAACTTGAGATAAAAGCTCTTAATCCTGTGACCCTTTAATAGGAAAAAAGGGTCAGAGATTACCAAGGTTCAGCTGATGTTTCTGGATTGTTAAACACCCAGTTTTCTTAATTTGGCACAAATTTGTGTAGTACTTGTTTGTGGAGAGTTGCAGTAAGAACTAGAACTAAGTAATCAGAATATGGTGCTTATACATAAATAGTGCTTACATATAAATTAAAGGATGTGGGTCATGGGCTTTTAGCTCTGATAATTTTCTTCAAACAGGTAAGTCTGCCTGCTTTTCTTCTTCTTTTGCCCCATTTTTTTCCTCAGTATGGTGATCATTTTGAAGAGTTTTCTATGTGAGTGCAATATTTTGTGTGGGAATGTTCTGCTCAATTACTGTGTCATGGTAGTTTACAGTCCTGGTTGTCATAAAAGGGGGTACAGAAGTGCCTTGCCCTCTTCCAAAGTAGTGCATGCAAGGAAGAAACTTTCCATCTGGTTTTATGTAACCTCCTGTCCCACGACCATGCCTTGCTTTTCAGCTACCAAGTTCATGTTTGGGTTTATTTATGTGACACAAGGCTGGTTTATGTTGTTTTGTTGTCTTGGAGCATAGGCTAAAGACTTTGGATCTTGTTATGCATGTCCATGCTGACAGCCTTCCATTAAATAATGTGATTCCTATTTATACACCCCTTTAAAACCTAGCAGTGTCTCTGAAATTTTATTGACATCCTCAGCAACTCACCAGCATCCAGACAGTGTCCTTCTGTTTAAGTATAGATCCATCCTTGATTTTCATGGATGTTGTACCCCTGGGTTGGGTTGGTTTCCTTTATTCGGATGAAAATGTATAAATATTTGTCACAAAACAGAAATATTTTCTACCCTCTGCAGTGTTACAAGAATAAATTCTTAGTTTTATCTCTGGGGAACAACCAAGCAGGGGAACATACTGTTATCAGTTTTTTAATGCTGGCAATCTGGAAAGGTGGATATTGTGCTCTGCTGCTGCAATTTGTCAGCACAAATATGGTATAGGCTTTAGTAACATTTACATCAGAAACCTTAATTTACTTACTTGCAATTACTACAGAGGTTTTTGAGGGCAACCAACTGAAATATAGGTTTTGCATTGTTGCTTCAGATATGACTAATTCGTCCCTGAAAACCAAAAAGTGTTATTTGTAAGTCTCTTTGTTGGTATTTTAGTTGTACATTATCAAACACGCACCAGTTGGTCCAGTTTCAATTCTGTGCTGGATTCAAGGAATATTTGAGAGATGATGTTTATTAGGGAGAAGATAAACTGGTATAATGCAATATGAAAAAATACAGGATTCTGCTGAAGGCTGTCCCATAGCAAAGGCTAGTGAGCAGCAAGGGAGCAATGAGAGATTATACATATATATATATATATATACACATATATATATCTATGTACACACACACATATATATATGTATATGTATTCTTAGAATATACATTTGTTACAGATCAATGCAATGTCTTACAAAGTAACTTCCACTAAAAGGGAGATTTTCCTCACCAGTGTGGTTCAAAAAGATGAGGTCATAGTTGCAGTGAACATTTTGACTTTGTTTGATTTTAGGGAGTGAACTTGAACTAAAACCTGAACTTTTGACCAGTGCTGTTCCTTTCTGCCAATGACAATTATGGGCTTGTTCCTGTTTGTTTTGCTCTGATAAGAGCTCCAGAAGGAGAACATATATCAGAGGATAACCAAGTGATGAAATCCATGTTTTACTCCCTGCTATAGAATGACCTTTTTAAAGTGCATCATTTGATGCTGTAGTATCCATTGATTTCTACTAATGTCTTTTTATCCTTTAGAGCACCATGAAAACTCTGTGGAATTCAATCCTGCAACTCACACAGGTGTGCTAATAATTCCTGCTTAATAAGGGCAAAATGTCTTTCCTTACCCAGAAATTATGCTGATTACTGTGGAACCAAAAGAAATGCAGAAGGTGAGTAGAGTTTATTAATTGTGTTGATTTTTTGATTAAAATGTGATAAATTTTAGAAGATTCTGTTTTATAATTAATTAGTATTTCCTACAGATAAGTTACAACCAATGTCTGAAATTAATGCTGCAGTTTAAAAAAAATAAGCTCAAGGAAAGGCAAAAAGAAAAGAACAAAATGTGAGGCAGACAAGCAAATGATGTCCACATATACTCTTTGTTACAGTGATGTTTCATTACTTAACTTGTGAAAGGCAACTTCTTCTCTTAGGCTGCCTCCATCCAAGAATAAGAATTGTGGCAGACTGTGGTTTTTAACCTCCAGGCTGATAAATTCAGCAGCTCAGTGAGTGGGTGGCAGGAAGGTCATCCTCCTGACAAACTCCTGACTGCTGGAATAGCTATGAGTTGGGATGGGATCCATACGTGTTCTGACTCACTCCAGGCTGTGGATTCCTCAGGTACAGGTGACGTGTCTGTAGTGTTGTGAGCCCACAGATGAAGTGGCTGAATGAAGTAAGACTTTGGAATGTGGGGGACGTACCTAAAGGTCCAAGAGTTGGTTGAGTTGAGCATGAAGAGCTGTATCTCCTGCCTGAAACTCATACAAGTGAGAGAGATATCCCAGGCTTGAAAAAGAGGGTTGTAGTATTCATTTTGACAAATGTCCTCCTTTGATATTTCTGATGTGTTGTTTTCTAAGTAATCCAGTAATAGTAGATAGAAAGGAGTTCCTTGGAACACTTCTGCATGGTTGTTTTCAGATATTGTACCAGCATTGCAAAGAAAGATATTTTGAGACTGCCTGTCCCACTGAGCTGTGAAGAAAATGAAGTTGTTGGTAGTCATTTCCCTTCCATCTCATAACTTCCTATGAAATTCCTGGCTTGTGTCTCAACTCAAGTGCTGAGACTGTGGAAATTTTCTTGCAAGGTCTTTAAAAAACCTTTTTTCCACTGGTTGAATCTCCTCTTTGTTTCAAGAGAAAAATCTTCAGTGTATTCTTGCTGCAAATCAAGCACTTAAAGAATCATCTTCTCTTTTCATTTCAATTATTAAAGGAGGCTGCTTTAGTTCTTATCCTGTCAAAGTACAGCCCTCACTTTCAGATGCTTATGCAATAGAAGAAAACAAGTCTCTAAATTTTGAGATTCACCCAGCAATTGTTACTGTGAACGTTCTTTCCTTTTTTTCCCACAAAACACTGGCAGCCATTTGAATTTTTCCAATAAAGTGGAGGTGCTATGAAATGTCATAATAAACCTCACCGAGTTCCCCGAATGAATTGTCAACAGTTAAGAATCTTGTTGTCAAGGGAAAATAAAACATTAATGTGTTTGCCATCCATAATGACTAATTTTGCTGCAGCCATCACTATGGAAGTGCTTTTACTCTTCACTCACTCTGGTTGGATTGTTGTGCCTGAGCTGCTTGAAATACAGAAATATGTTACATTTGGGTTACCAACTGCAAAGAGTTTCTATCATTTCAGTCCAGTACCAGTTCAATGCTGGCAATAATTTCAGTTCTGTCTTGTCTTTCTCTCTCCACCACATTCAGATAGTTCTTTTAAAACTGAATGTGGCTGAGAATAAGGACATTGAAAACGTGGCATGTGCCTTTTATTTTAAACACACACGAGTGATATTAAGTACGGTCTTCCCGGCCATTCATCAGTATTAATGCTGTTTGGAGCTGGACTGCTCTCCTTCTTTATTTTTAGTGCCTTTCCTTCTTGTGAAAGATGCCAGATTGACAGCCTTGAAAGCTGAAATCCCTCTGTTTATCCTGGGGCTGCGATGGTACAGTCAGCGACAGCACAAACATCCCCCCCGCCTCATCTATATGCCTCGAGTGTGAGCAGAGGTAGTTCAGTCTCCATGGCCATTAAATCCTGTTGATTCCATCAATAAGAATGCCAGTTGCTGAGAGATGTCATAGTGACTTTGTGATCCGAATGACTGCTCCAAACACACTGGATTGAGACACCAAATTCAGCTCACACACCTCAGCGCAAATACGATGGTAATGGTTTTCACTCACGGTGAATTTGGGATGGATTCAGGAGGTGTCTTAGCTTTAAACCTTTCTGAAATTCAATCACCTTCCCCTGAGCCAGACAGTCCCTCCACTTACTTGAGAAACTTGTTCATGTTTTTTAACAGGTTCCTTTTCATGTATGAGGTCTGTCTTGTTTTCAGTGCCTATCAGGAGGAAAGAGTTTCCAGGATCTGGGAGGCATGGGGATAAGAATACTTAAAGATTTACTTGAATGTAAAAAACTGTCCTGTCTGATGTTACTGCAGGTGTTTGAGGCTGTTAAATGAGGTGCAGGTGCCTGTCTTTAATTTGAGTTTTGCCCCTACTAATCTCACCAAAAGGGGTTGCAAAGTCTTTAAGTGTAAAGGATGAGGTCCCAACAAAATCATCTTCCTTCCTGCCTCAGTTTCCCCAGGTAGAAACAGAAGATAACAAAGATGAAGATAGGATTTTTAAAACGGATTAATTTCTGCTTCAGTATTTTATCTGGCATGTAAAATTCCATGTATTATTGCCACCTAGTTAAACTATCCATTAGTACATTAAAAAAAAGGGATATCTTTCAGATTTTGACTGTAATAAGATTTCAGGCCACTGAAATGTGGAGTAGATAACTTGTTATTTTCTTATTAATTTCAGAATGTTTCCCTGGAAAAATTCTAAATATTCTTGGAAAATTCCAATATAAGCAGCAGAAAAGTTTACTTCAAGAAAAGTCTGTAGAAAACATATGAACTTCATTAGTTATCAGGCAATGTTTAACTGAACTAGTATGTTGAACAGATGCTGCTCACCAAAGGGTGCTTTTGTCTAAAAGTCATTTTGAACATAAAGAAAAAGAAAATGAAGAAAGAACTGTAAAAAACTTAGCTTTGAAAAAGAAGTCCATATTTGGCCTAAAATAAGGAACTTTTTCCCTGGCACCCCAGAACTTCCATGTCAAGGAGGAGTGTTAATGGTATGCACAGTCTTTGTCCAGGAAAGGCTTTGTGTGCTCAACAGAATGAGAAAGTTCTTAATCAACACCTCAAATTCACATGTCTAAGGTGGCTTCATTTGCTTCAACAGCTCCACAGGCACTCCAGGCAGGCTCTCCTGGACTGCAGGGGGTGGGGGGAGAATGTAATATTACTAAATTAATTAATTAAAATACTGCTGATGGTAATTTGGTGCTGTTTCACAGAATAACAGGATCATAGAATATCCTGAGCTGAAAAGGATCCACAAAGATCATCCAGTCCAACTCCTGGCCCTGCACAGACACCCCAACAATCCCACCCTGTCCCTCAGAGCGTTCTCCAAACCCTCCTGCAGCTCTGGCAGCCTTGGGGCTGTGCCCACTGCCCTGGGGAGCCTGTTCAGTGCCAACCATCCTCTGGAGGAAGAACCTTTTGCTGAGATCCACCCTGAGCCTGCCCTGGCACAGCTCCAGCCATTCCCTGGGTCCTGTCCATGGTAGAGATGGAGCTGCCCCTCTGGAGGAGCTGCAAACCCTGGTGAGCTCTGCCCAATATTGCAGGTGAGGCCGTCCCAGTGCAGAGCAGGGTGGAACAATCCCCTCCCTCACCTGTCCCTGATGCTGTCCCTGATCTTTCTCCAAATTGCTGCTGTAAACACAAATTGTTTTCAAAAATCCAAGTCTACAAACCCCAAACTTACATCAGCATCCTGTTATTCCACAGGGACGACCTGTTTCATAGACAGAAGGCAGGACTGTAATTCCCTGGTTGCAGGTTTTTCCGTACCAGGAGCACAGGGAGGTTGTGGGGCAACTCTTAACCAGGTTTCTGATTTGACTGTGCAGCAACAGATATACAACTTTCAGCTCATAGCATGTAGGTAAATCAGAGGTGAACCAGTGTCCCTGTCATTCCTCAGATAAGCTCTGCATTTTACCTGTCATTAGAGATGGTCCCAAACCATTCTGGATATCTTGAAAACTGCAGCATGCCTAATCTATCTCCCAGTCCTATTGACATGCCTGACATTTATATCTTTGCTAACATATTTTATTCCTGTGTATATCTTCAGCAAGAATAGAGAGGACATTTCTGCACTGAATATGGGTTTGCTCCTATCAAATGTCCCAATCAGCTGTGACTTAAGTAATTTGAAACTTTTTTTCCATTGATTTTAATGGTGTCTGTTGTTTGGACATGGGAGCAAACCCAACTATGGGAGAAAAGTAAGGTGTTACCTCTGGTATTGAATACCACAATATGTTATGTAGGGCATTTGTTTTAATATATATGATTTTTACAAGGTTCTCCAGCATTCTTAACATTGAACTACATATGAATTTTGTTAAATGTATAAATATATAGAATTTACATTAAGTTCATTGTGCCTGTGCCTTAAGGAACATATTTTCATTTTTAAAATATCACATTTTTTTTGGTTTACGGCCCCTTAAAAATAATGTACTGGTAATCAGTAAATGATTAACACATAGTTTTCCCCTTAGTTATTTAGGGCAGTGTTGAGTAGGACAGTAAGAACTAATGCACATTATAATGTGTAAGTGCTATGAAATAATGGATAGCACTCTGTAATAACGTATTTTAATATTATTTATACATGCCTCTCTCATATCTTACATAGTGGAGCTGCTTGCAATGAATCAGCTTGGGAAAGCAATGCCTAAACTCGTTATTCACTTGTCCAAAATTGTCATCTTAGTTTACAGCGATACTGATATCTGCTGTTTACCTTTTTAAAACATTAATGTTGTTTACTGCATCGCTGTCTGGGGCAGAGTAACAGGGGAAGGGACTGAAATCCCTGTGGGAGCTCTGCCCTAGTCCTGCAGGGTGGGCAGGGGAGGGCTCCCTGCACCCATGGGGACCCTGCCAGGTCAGTGGGACAGCACAGATGTGACACACACTCGGGGGCTGATGGCTCTGCTGGAGCTTGGCCTGGAGAGAACTACAAAGATGGAGTGTGACTAATCCCATAGGGACTCAAATCCAAAAGCTTAACATTTAGTATTTCACAGGGAACGCAAGGAACAGTGAGCTCTGCTTTGTGAACCTGTTTGCTGCGCTCCTTTCTCTTTTTTTTGGTCACAAAATGCATGGATCTTGATGTATTAAGAGGGGTAAAATCTCAGAGTTCAAAGCTTCCTCAGAGTATTTGCCAATTTATTGTAGGTTCGGAACAGTTTGGGCACACCAAATTACTTAAGCTATGCTCTAGTAGTAAACATCAATTTTGTTTTTGTTAAATACCAAAGTAACACAAAAGCATTTGGCTTCCTTTAAATATGCATTAAAAGCCACTGATAGATTATTCACGTTGATAACTCATTAGTATCAATGTGGCAGGTTCCTAGTAAGGAAAGGTAAATAATTTCAGTGCAAAGGCAGTGACAGGAAAATAAGCAAACAGAATTGAACAAAGGGGTTTTTAATGGCTGGCTCTTCTCATGGCAGTTCATGGACTCTTTTAAATGGACTTCACATGGAATATGGTCTGATAGCTGCTCTGTACTGATGTTCTCTGTACAATTGCACATAAATTTGGTAGACCTGGGACTGATTCTGAGCAGCATCCCAGGACTGCTGTGCTGGATTTGGTGCTGATGCATAATGAGGCTTCTCTGCCCTCATTTCAGGTCTGGGATGTGGCTTGTAAGGAGTATGAAACCTAAAAACACACCTTTAAATGCTTTCCATATATTTCTCCAAATGATGCCATCTTAAAATAGCCCTTTTTAAACTCATTATGAGTGGCAAGGTGACACAGGGAGCTCAGGAGTCTGCACTTGTAAAGCTTTCTCTGTGCTGGGCCACGTGGCAGGGTGTTGCTAGTTTGAGGACTAACAAACCTACATGACATTTTGAGTGGAAATGATGGGAATTCATAAAGCTGGGAGATGGCAGAGAAAACTTGTGTTTGTCTGTACCTATCCATGTAGACATACCCTAGATTTTCAGCTTAGATCTTAGGAAAGAAATAAAGGATCCCATTATTCATGGGGTCCTGTAAAATACTCTGCTGAGCTCAGTTTAATTTCCCAGGGAGAGCCATCCACCACTGGGAGAACAGTAGATACAAACATATCAAATTACACCACTAAAATACAAAATTTGGTGTATTTCCTTAGTAAATGCATGTATCTGAGTAAACTGAAGAGAGAATATGATTAAAAATCTGCATTCTTGCAAGACCCATCTGCTGTCTGAAGTTTAGATATTTGAGATTTGTGAGGCACTAGAAGATTTTAAGATTAGAAGACTTAAAGAAAGCAGATGGCTTCATCCTATTTAATTTAATTAAATTTATTTAGTATGAAAAAGGGAGAAAGCTAACTGTCTCCAGCGTAAAAGCTCTTTAAATGCATTAGTTCCTGAGAGGCCTGCAATCTGAATGCTGCCACTGTGCTTTTTAGAGGAATTAGATATTGTCTTCCTTCATTCCTCATAAATGGTGAGGCAGAATAGCTTCTGAAGTTCCTTTTAATACAGGAGGATGCTCAGGCATCCAGTCTTGAATTGCAAGTGCATTACTATGGAACAGTGGAAGTGTAATTCAGAGATATTTTTCATTATCTATTTATGTCCCAGACCACGCAGAAGGTCCACTTAGCAATTAAATCATCAGCAAAGATCTCCACACCAGTGGTAGCATCTCCTTCATTTCACATGCACCATGGAAAGCGTGACACAATCTTGGGCTGTGAGATTGGGCTCAGAGCATGCAGAACTGGGAGACTCGTTATGCAAGTCAACACCTGCATGGTGACATGTTTTCCGATGGCACCCCAGGGAAGGTCCTTTCCTGGAGACACAGCCCAGAACTGCAGTTTTCTATTCCTTGCTTCCTGATCTGCTTGAGATACATTTCCCACTGTTCTCAGCAATGAGCTGGGCACCCTCCAGTGCAAGGCTCTGCTCTGCAGCCTTTTCACATCAGTTTTAATCCAAGAGGACTCTGTGAATACACAGATCCTGTGCTTTAGAAATGTTTTCCCCTGCTTATCCCCGGATCCACCAGTGTTGCTAAGATTTACAGAACACGCAAAATCTTGCATGTGGACCACAGGCAGGTGGTAATAAAGCAGATATTTTCAAAGATACTGTATTCTAAAGCTCTTCAAGCAATGATGAGTTTCACACTTTCCACGGTAGTCTGTTACAGTGTTTAATTACCCTGAACAATTCAGAACAAAAATCAGTACACTTGGCCTCATTAATGTAAGCCAAAGCAGAGCTCTTTTAAAGCAACCTCTAGACAGGATTTGTAAACATCAACTTCATTTTTATTTGGTACAAAGCACATTAACAGCAGCAGCAGAGGGAGAGCTAAAATTTTACAAGTAGAGAATTAATCACAGCGGGTGATGACAGGCTGGTAAAATGTCTCATTAGTAAAAGAATAACAAGGAGTTTAATAGAGAGCCAGTGTTTTGTAAGTATAATGGCCGGGGTTTTCAGAAGGTATTGGTGATTTGGGAATGCCTTAGTTCTGATATCAGTTCAAACCACCTAATTTTCAGAAGGTATTTAAAACCTTTTCCTTCAATTGCTTTAAAGCATTTTGAGGGTGAGCAGCACAAAGCCAGTAGACTGTTTAATCAGTCTGAGACAAAATTCTTCACTAAAAACACCTGGATTCCCAATTTTTAGGAAGCAGCAGCATGGTTTATGAGGCAGATTTGCAGCTGATGTAAAATATCACAGACCCAGGCAGTGCAGACAGAGCAGTGCCAGTTTAGAGTAGTGGAGATCCTACCCCTACCACGAACTCCCTGCTCTAGGAAAAGGATAAATCAGTGTAAGGAAAAGCTTTGTGTTATGGGGAAAGTTAACACACACACACACCCCCACCCCCTGCCTCATTCATGCAACCCACCACTTACCACAAGACAGCATTTTGGAAATGTTTGATTTCTTGCTTGCAACAGACGTAACTAAAGCAAGATCTCATCTGGAAAAGGGCATAATAAACCCAGCTGGCAGAAGCAGGAGAAATAACCATAAAAGACAAGAACAAGCCATAACTTGAGTGGACAGATTGGAAAATGGAAGATGTGAGGAAGAAATTCGGAAATTATTTCAGCTATTTTGGGGACGAGCCAGGGGTTTTACAGCAGGCGTGCTGGGTAGTTTACTCTTGTGAAGTATAACTAATCTCTTCAAACAGATTATCTGTAAAAGTGGTGGTGGTGGGGGTGTCTCTTTTTAAGCTTTTGAGATGCATTTAAATGTATTATTTTGATTGGGCTTTGCTCTCATGAGTGCCTTTTCCTCAACTACTAAGCATATAATTTATATAACCTTGTAACACCATATATTGCAGGTGGGTGTTTTATAGCAATTTTATTTATATCTTACTATTGTTCTGGGCAATACTGATGTTTTTGCTGCTTCCAATCTCATTCATTAGAGCAGGCAGGACAGTAAACAAAGCATCTTGTAGTAACGAGGGGCTACATGCACTGTTGGAATTTCAGCAATGCCTAATTCTTAGAGGCCCTCACCTGGTGTAACATGAACCTACACGTATTGGACTTTATAAATGACATGGGAAGGAGCATTCACCAAAAAAACAACTGCTGAAATGCAATATGTGATGCAACAAGACCAAAAGGCTTAGAAAAGAAGTGAAGGTTTGTCTGTTAGTGCAAAAAACCACTTTTTCCTCCTGTTGCTTCCCCTCTTCACTAAATCCATTGACATCACAGGGAGAATTTTAATGTTCCCTCTTCCATCTATTGAAGTCACACTGAGAAGATTTTTAGTGTTAGTTATGTAGCAAAATTATTTCTAGATATTCAGTGCACAATAAATCTACTTAGGGTGCTTTGTTCTGATGAACTCATTTAAATGTATTATATTGAAAAATTACATTTTCTGAGGCTTCTCTAGACATTTCTTAATCGGTTGTCATGGTGATGTCACTGATTACAGTTTTTAATGTCCCATTTGAAGATTATGCACTACTTAATGATTCAAAAAGTAGGTCTAGTTTCTTTAGAGAAAAAAAATATCTTTTCATGCAATGAATTACACAGGTTACTCATAGTAAAAAATAATGACAAAATTCAAATAACACAATGTAAAGAAAGACTTAGTTAAGATTATAGGCCTAGAAGATGTTCTACATAAAACAGCTTTTTAATAAACATAGCAATAGAATAAAAAAAGTTGCAATCATGAAAAATGTGGCTATGGATAGAAGTAAAGAACACCTGAAATATCCTTGTGCAGTCTTCATCTCTCTTTACAATTACAAAATGGCAATGGTCTGGAGAGCAGGTGAAATTATTTTGTATTTTAAAGGAATTTGTTGTGACATTTTTCTCGGCTCCTGGTTGCACTGTCACTTTGATTTAGGTGGTTTTGCAAACTGCAGCAGAGTTCTAGCTGGGAATTCACTTTCAGCTTCACCTGAGCTTGTTCCACATTTGGAGGGGGAAAAACCCAACTTCTTGCTCCTTTTCAGTTTCAGAATATTTTCCTCATCCTTAAAGGATTAAATGTCACCGGTGGTTGCTCTGAAAAGTTTAAACGAGGCTTTCATAGGCAGTAATTTAAATTTCAAGAGGTATTATTGTAGGGTTTGTTAACCCTTACATTTATTGGTGTCCTATCCTGTAACATCCTTTCTGTACGGGTTCCTCCTGTCCATGCAGGCAGTCTGGAACAAATCCACATGAACCTGCCTAAGGCTAGCCCAGAATAAATCCTCCTAAATGTGTGTGACGTGGGCACCGAGTCCTCAGCAGGAGCTGGTTCTGTTTGTCCACTCTCTACTTCACAGCTGTAAAACTATTGGGCTGATTTGGACCACACTGAAGTCAAGGAAATAGAGGAGTGAACTGGTTGCTTACTAGCAAAGGGATTGTAAAAATAGTGGAGGGAATAAAGGAGGGAGAGAACAAGGTATAACCAGGAAAAATGAAATTATAGGGAAAAAAATACAGCTTAATTCACATTATGTGATCATTCCTCTTTGTCTGAGGTAGAAATATTTAGACACTTATATGTGTTTGTAGAAATATTTAGACACTTAAATCTCATTCCTCTAGAAGAGAATTAGATACCTCTATGCCTTGACTTTTGGTTAATAAAATACTACTTTACTTTCCTGAAACAGCAAATCTTTCGTAACATCCATTGAGAAAAGACTTTTCATCAAGATTTCAGGTTCTTGCTTTTAACTTTTTGGCAGATCCTAAATTTCTGTACCTATTAAAACAACTAAGTGGGCCAAGGGTGAGAAGACAAGGAATAATGAAGGCTTGCAGATTCAAAAAGGTAATAGAAGGAAAACAAAATATTTTGTGCATAAGGAGAGTTGAAGCTTTTCTTAGACATGAAGAAAGTTCTGTGGGTCAAGAACTTCATACACAGTGTAATGAAAACAATTTTTGTTGTTTTCTGTTGTGTTTGCTTTTTTTTTCCTGAACAATAACAGTCAGAGAAAAGATGGAAAAAAATAAAATAAATCTTTCAGAATAAATATGCTTTGTTCATTGGCAGAGGGGAAGCTCTTGAGTGGAAAAAAATAATGGAAAAGTGTTTTTTTATGTTCGAACTAACCCTATCTGATCCCTGCTCTAGCAGGCCTAGAGAAGCGATTCCTCTGTCAAATACCACAAACTGATTCCGTTTTTAGTGTTTTTATTCTCAGAAGGTACAAAGGCATAGAAGAAACAAAAAAAAGCTTGATTCTTAGAAGCTCAATGACTTTTCAGGCACTGGAAGATGGACTTTCCCCCTGAGGATACAGCCTTCTGGTTGTTCTGTTACCATTCTTTTCCTGGGAGAGGAACAGGAGGATGAATATCATGTTTTGCAACTGGCAACAACATAACGTGTGTATTACTGAAAACTAACCAAGTCTTCATGCAGATAAATGGTTCTGATAACCTTTGCAAGTTGTATTAATCCAAAATAGGCGTGAACACCGCATAAAAGAAGTAAAGAATGATACTACAAATGTCTTTAAATATCTATGAGGGAATCAGCAGAGGAAATCTGAAGGTTGCATGATCTGTAGATTATTATGCACGTGCTAAAACAGCCAGAACATTAAATATGTGGTGCTTCATTGCAGCCACAAATACTGTGTTTGGCATGTAATGAAGTCAGGACTATAGAAAGAAAGTAGGTTTATTCAGTATGAGACTTAAACCCTTCAGAACTGAACCTAATTTTCTTCTGAGGTATGTGTTAGGGTCAAAGCTGTACTTGATGGTGGTCACAGCTCCCTTCTCCTAAAATCTTTGCAATTGTACTAAAAGCAGTAACAAAACCTCCTGAGCTTTTACTGGCTTTGTTGCAGAGAGAAATAATGCTTTCTCTTTCCTTTCAGTAAATAATGCTGATTTAAAAGGTCATTGTATTTTAGTTTTCCTGTGGTGGTTGTGACTGCAATTAAATCAATATCAGTCAAAATAATTATTATTATATTTTATATATATTTATATACATCAAGTACATTACTTAATTTTATATATTATATATTATAAAGAAGTTTAAAAGGAAAAAGTGAGAAGTTTTATAAAAACAAATTACTATTTTGAACAGGTGAACAACCTATTTAGAATCTCAGATAAGAAATGAACCACTACTTTCCTTACAAAAGGCAGACATCTTTTGTTAACTTTTACCTCCCTCCTAAAATATTTCCTTCACTCCTTAGCAGTGAGAAAAAGTTTCACGCACCTTTATGGGCTCCTGCAAAAACCTTTGGGTTTTGTAGTGCAGGATCTGGGACTTCCAGGCCCTGGCAGGTAATCCACCAGGTTTTTAAGACCTCAGCTCTGCTGCTTTGCTTTCAACTTAAAAATTTCCATAAATTCACACACCATCTCTGTCTTTTTTTTTTTTTTTTTCCCTTCTCAGCCTTGTTCTCCAAAGCCACGTTGCTGTGACTCCCTGTGCCTCATCCCAGCCCCTGTCGAGGTGAGTCTCGGTGTTGTCAGCGCTTTCCTGGCTGGAAATCCCTCCTGACCTCCCTCAGTCCATCATTTACCTGTCCTTTGGCACCCCACCGTGCTCCCCCAGGCTTCCTCAGGATGTGTCCTTCCATTCTGTGGTCTGTGCTCTTCTAATTGTCCTGTAGGAGGGACTGAAGGTATTTGTTTGAGTAGTTTTGGGAGAAGAAGGTTTTTGAATGAGTTTTTTGAATGTTTCTGTACACACCTCAACACTCTTAAAAAATATGAATACCTGTAAGATTCATCAATAGCTGAGTTTTAAGTCATCTCTCTTCCTCAGCCTTAGCTGACTTGATGCTTTTTCTTATTTTAGCTTTTATTTGTATTTGTGACTGAGAAATTGCAGTTTTTCAATTGGCCTCTCTGGGAAATATTCACAAATTCTCTCTTTTCTTGGCCAGACTTAAAACATTTCTTCTGAGGAAACGCTCAGTTTGAATATCTGCATAGTCAGACCTTGGGAAATTCGTAAAAAAGACTCTGGTTTAGCTTCAGTTCTTTCAGTAGCTGGATTTTTCTTGAGGAAGGACAAGTCCTCTAAGAATAAGGGAAATTTTGAAGGGTGGATAACATAAAAAGTGTTATTAAAGTGCACAGGAGCACTGTAATTTGAATGCTTTCCCTGTCCATGACAACAGTTGTATGTTATATATTTATTACCATTTTCATGCTATAACTGCAGTCTCTCATTTGTTCACAATGATGGAACATTTGTGCTTGTTTAGGCCAAATATAGGTCATTACATTCATATGAAATATTCAGCACTTTGTGGCATTATATGCTGACCTCTTCTTTCCCAGATTAAATAATTTCATACTAATTTATGCAAATTTTTCCTCCATCTTTTTTATTCCTTCAGTCAAGGGATGGAAATTTAAGTCACAATTTTAAACTGAATGGTGTGCATTCACAATAATGGTGAAGTGATTAGCTCTTCAAGGTGGTGTAAAATACGTTAAAACAAGTATATTTTTTTACCACTGAATATTCATAAAACCTCATGGTCTTTAAGTACAGTTCAACAGTAAGATACAAGGTAGAAAAGTAATTTTGCCTCTAAACTTGATACCTTTTCCATACTGGCATTCAGTGTGAATAATGTTTACATTAACAGCAATTTATTGGTCACTTGCTCAGCAGAAGCTTTCCAAAGAGACATTATATATGTTAATATGTTACTACTTACATCCCCCTAAAACATACACAGACTACAAATTGTAAAATATAGGACTAATTAACACTGATCAGCAGATGTGTATGCTGATGTGATATATTAAGAAAATCTGATTTTCAGCTTCATTTAGTCAGAATCAACATGCTGGCCATCATTTTGAAGAATGCCTGAGTAAACTTTAAAAGACATCAATAGAGGGCCTTTTTATACATTAATCTTTGTTTTTCTAGAAATCTAAACCAGATAATAATGGAGTTAAATTTAAGATCTATCTCTATTTTGCACTGGATTTGAAAATCAAATCGCAGTCATAGAATGACAGAATAGTTTGGGTTGGAAGGGACCTTAAAGATCACCCAGTTCCACCCCCTGCCATGGGCAGGGACAACTTCCACTAGTCCAGGTTTCTCCAAGCCTCATCCAACCTGGCCTTGGACAGTTTCAGGGATGGGGCAGCCACAGCTTCCCTGGGCAACCTGTGCCAGGACCTGCCCTCCCTTCCAAGGAGGAATTCTTCCTTATGTCTAATCTAAACCAATTACAGACCGTGTAAGCAAAGATCCACTGGAAGAGCAATCCAAGGATATTCACACAGCCCCCAAAAATACATTTCTGTATAGATGAAAACTGAAACCTCCCTTTTTTTATGCTTTGTTCTTAGATATTTTCATTGTAATAAGAATAGGAGATACGATAAGAAAGAAATCACAGTAGAGCTAAAATCAAGGAAGAACTTTAAGGCAATTAGTGTGTTTAGAGACCATTATCTGCCTAGTACAATACAGCTGCCACTTCTGCTAAAGGGAATGTATCAAATAAAGACCCACTGGGCTCTTGCTTTGCACGAGTTCATTCCCCCACAAGAGCACCATTTGCAGCAAGACTCAGGCACACGCGAAGGGTTGTGAGAGGAGCCCCCAGAACAGAGAGATCAGCACTAAAAACCCAACTGATCTCACAGCCCATCATCAGAAAGGAATGTGTCAGCCCTGTTTACTCCTAGGCAGTGCTGGGAAATGAATTGCATTAAACATTCAGCAACATTATTCCTTTTCTATGTCTGCATAAATTTTTAACAGTTGCGGTGTCCAAAATAATTTGTATAAGTTTTAGGGCTTGGAAATATATTCAATCATATTATGCCTTTGCCAGTCAGGCCAATAAATTTAATTTCAGAGGACTGCTCTTAAAGTCTGAATTGGACTGGTTTTGAATCAATTTGATATTAAATTTTAAATTGTTGCCAGCTTCCTTCCCATTACATGAGGAGAAGTTTTAGCCCACTAGGAAGTACCCCAGAAACTCCTGCCTGTTGTGTCACACACAGCCTTGCCACTGTGCAAGTGCTCACATACAGGAGTGCCTATTGTCCTGTCGTCACTGGGGATACCACATACCTTTTAATTATATTTTAATATGAAACTTATTTTAAATTGCTGTTCTTATGGAGTGCCATTTCCACTGTGTCTATACAGCAAGTCCCATTCTCAGTGTTTTTATGATCTCTTAGACCCACCCCCTGCCCAGCTTTCAGTCTTCCTATTATCCTTGATATTCCCTCTCCACCAGCTTTGAAAATCTTTCAGATATTTGAGCAATATGTCATGTTTGCTCATCTGTTGTGGACAAGGTTCAGACCATCCATGCAGCCTTTTTCCCTTGCCATAATCGCTTCCTTTGGGCTCTGCCAGAGTGTAACAGTAAGGAAAGGAGATCAGGGACATGAAGAGCTTTTCTCTGCCTAGTCAAATCTCTAAGAATTTAAAATTTTATTAACTTCTACTCATCTGATTTAGTTTTCCAGTGCATTGTGGTTTGCAATCAATGTGGGTGGACCTTCAATAAGTGACTTTGCTGTTGGAGACAGGACTGATGTAAGAAAAGAAGGATCTGACTTTCTTCTTTGGTCAGGAGGACAAACTAAGGTAAACTTTACTACCAGAATCTCCTTCTACATATTCCTGACTGTAGCCCCTTGATTTTGATGAATATTTAACCCTCAAGAAAACTTTTAGCTTTAAAATGACATTGTTTCTTAAAAACAAACAAGAAACATAGATTAACTATGGAAATTATTGCATTTGTTCACAGAAGAGAAAATCTTACTCAGCTATTTATTAGCACTGTATTCAACCATGTGAATATAACACCTTCTTCTCCTTCTTTTGTACTTCATCAACAACAAAACCACAAAGTTTTTTTATACCTTTGCATTTTTTCAGCTTAGCCAGCAAAAAGAGGGGCAGTTTCTGGGTATTTTTTTAGGAGGAAGAAAATCATCCATTGTCCTAACTGAAAGAATAAATAGTTTTCCTGATTTATCCAATGTAGGTTTTGAGAGTCAAGGAATTGAATTTTGAGTCATGTCAATATAATAATAATTTAACAAGCTTCCAAACTTTTTGTCTTGTTGACTCTCATATGAATAGGAAGCATCTACCTTCACTGAGGACAGAACAGCTGTCTGCACATCACTGAAAGTTTGTTGATTTCTTCAGTTGAGGAGATTAAATTTATTTTCCTGTGAATGAAATGAAACTCAAATGAAAAAATCTTCTATATTATATTATCATGTTACTGTGATGGAGTAGAGGCAAATTCCGGGTAGAAGTGCAAAAAAGTGCTCATGATAGCAAAAAAACCCCAACCTTGTACTGTGTTGGTGCTAATATTTGAATGCAGGAATCTGGGATTAAAGAATACACAAGCTGGCAATGAACTCTGCTTTTACTCAGTCGGATGCATTGCAGTGTTTTGGACCTTTAACATACTTTTATTTCAGTTTTTTAAACTGTCATTATTCAAACATTTGTGAATTTCCCTGTCCTTTTCTATTTACACTCACTGGTAATTGAATGTGTAAAAGCAACCAGGCAGCTCTTTCCAGTCCCATTTTGTGAATGTGCATCCTCTTGGGGCTGGGCATTATCTGTAAGATGCAGAAATAGGTGTTGAATTTAACTTTGACAAAAATGAGTGCTGTATGCTTATGTTTGTGTGTATCCACAGAGCACCTCTAGATAGATATAGATATATATACATGTATGTGTGTGTATATATATATATATACATTTATATACCCTCTATCCTGTCCTCATGCTCTGGAAACCTCCTAAGTCTTTTATCTGTTTTTCTTTCAAAACAAGATCCCTGCTTGCAGTCCTCGTACCAGATCAATTTGGAAGTGGTAGAAACTTAAAAAAAGCCAGTAAATCTTCCAGTGGTAAGTGAAAGGTCATATTTTGGGAACAAACAGAAAGAACATCAATTCTATGCAGCAAATGCTGTTTATCTTTTTCATTCATCTGTCAGTTTTGAAAAATCATGTGTTATCTAAGAGTTAAAAATAGAAGGATGCTAATATTGTACAGAAATGCTTGTTCTAGATCTTAAATTCCAATTATTGCCTACATTGATAACTTAATTTAGTGCAACTTTTATCAGCTGCATGCCTACAGCTTCACCCTGGACGGCTTCAATACTTGCTCTAATCCGATGTGTAAGTTAGTGTTCCATGAGGAATAGGGAGCCTTCCAATTTATTAACTGAAGTATCTTACATCTTTCTATGCTAGAAAAAATTTTATATTGACATATCCGGAGTTTTTGTTGAAGTTATATTAGTGCTATCTATCAGGGATATGCTAGAAAATCTATAACTTCCACCAAAATGTTGCCCATGTGAGCAATTCAGTTTATGAAGTACAATCTTCCCGGGCTGGCTCGGTGCCTCCTGGTTCATTTTTCAAGCGGTGTGATGTTTAATGAATTTGTCAAAATAAAAACTAATACACAGTTTCGCGTCTATCATCAAATTATGCTTTGCAATATACGGCCAAGGGTATGAAAAAAGACACCTATATGAAGGTCTGCAAATGGAAAACATCTCAGCTCCGTGCTGTTCTATTTCTTGTTTTGACACCTCTTCGCAGCCTCAGCGATGTTTCACTTGGGCCGCAGTTGCTCTGGGAGTTTGTCCCGATGAAGCAACAGACACAGTTTCATTATGTGAAGCATGTAGATATTTGTCTGCAGTGCACCATCAAGCCAGTCAATAGATTTGCAAAAAAAAAATAAATAAACAAAAAGAAAGGTTGAAAGGTCTTTATGACCTCGTTTAAAGCAATCCCAGATCCCATTTTCTAAACTACTAAACAGATTTTCAGACTCATTTGTTTTCTCTTACATATTAAGTCAGAACCTTGCAGCAAGTAGCAGACTGACATTTTTAAAACAGCTTGACATACTGGTTGCCCTGTTTATGTGTGCTGCATCATTTTCCCAGGGCCTTAAGTTTCTTTGAACAAAGAAAAGAGCAGTAAACCTTTAGGAATACTAAAAAGGGAAACAATTCCTCTGTGCCTTGCTCTGCAGGCATGAGTAATACATGCAGTGCTGGCCACCAATTTTCATAATCGCTGGCAGCTGTCAATCATCATGAATCAGTCAGTGCTGTGACCTCTGAGGGATCTCACAGGTCACTGCAGAGTGCTCCACATGTTTTATTTTCCAGTTTTGATGAAGTAATGACACAACGGTGAGAGGAGAGAGACGGGACCTGTAACTTCTGGAACATGAGTCCTACTGAGGGAGCTGGGGTTGTTTAGCCTGGAGAAAGGGAGGCTCAGGGGGGACCTGATCATTGTCTACAACTCCCTGGCAGGAGGCTGGAGTCGGGTGGGAGTCAGCCCCTTCTCCCAGGGAACAAGCAACAGGACAAGGGGAAATGGCCTCGAGTTGTGCCAAGGGAGGCTGAGTTTGGATATTAGGAAAATTTTCTTCACAGAAGGAGTGGTTGAGCATCAGAATGGGCTGCCCAGGGAAGTGGTGTAGTCACTTTTTGAACACACAGGAGGTGTTCAAAGAACGAGTAGACTTGGCAGTTTGTGATGGTATTGAGCCAAAGGTGGAACTTGCTGTCCTTGGAGGCCTTTCCCAACCTTAGTAACTCAATGATTCTCTGACTCTCGGGCCATTAGCCCAGTCAGATGTCATGTGTGCACACCCTAAATAACAGGGGGTCAGGGCTGCAGAGCTCTGTTCTCACTGCAGCTGAGCCTGGGCTGGCACTGCCCCAGCCTTCCTGCACACAAGTGCAATGTTCAGCCACGTTAGGCTGATAGAGCACATTAAAAACCCACTGGTGGGGCACTGCTGATGACACGATGTGAACAAGCCTAACCTCACAGCAGAGACACCTTTTGTGGAGAACACAGAACCATCAACAAATATATTCCTGTATTTCATCATTATAAAAGTTTATTTTAGGTGTAGCTTTTTAAAATCCTGCATCTCCAGCTGCCAAACTGAAATGATTTGGCCTTGAATTTACTGGCATGATGATATTTTATATCCACTGGTATAAATTTTATGCATGTAGATGCTACTAATAGCAACAAATGGATGGAATAATACCTAAATATTAAATAATATTATATAAAGGCACGTGGCCTTTAAAAACTTGTGGTTTGTGCATGGCATGAGTGTGACTTAGTGCACTGGAGTGTCAGCTTAACCTTAGGAATTGGTACCATCTGCAGCAATTACTCCTTTTACTATGGAATAAAGGTCAGGATAGTGCCAGTCCTTGGCTAATCCCTGCATAGTTCACACTACTCCAGTCCTGTGCAGGCAGACTGACACCATTTTTGCTTTCTTGTTCAGGAGATGCTTCCTCTGGGATGGTCAGCAGAACAAATACCACCAGTCAATGAACAAAGACATTTGTTCTTGCAAAGAAACACAGAGGGCTTCCAAAATAAAACATGATTATGAGGTTTATCTCTGGGTGGATGGTTTGTTTTGGGGTTTTGTGGGTTTTTTATGGTTTGTTTGTTTGTTGGTTGGTTGGGGTTTTGTTGGGTTTTTGGTTGGTTGGTTGGTTGGTTTCTGGGTTTTGTTTGTTTGTCTTTCATTTTGTTTTCCATTTGTTTGTGGTTTTTTGATTTTTTTTCCCCATTAGGGATGAAGTCCCTGTCAGAAAGAAAAGTAAGAACCTGAAAAGGAAGAGAGCTCCCAGTGAAATGAGTTCCAAGTCTGGGAATACATGGGAAAGGTAGTATAGAAAACCAATCTGTTGAGGTCTGGGATTGCCTCAAAGTTGGGTCTTTCTAATTGAGTCTTTCAAAACATTTTCCATTGGTTTCAGATGATACTATCTGAGTAATGAATCAAGAATGAAGATTCCTTGAAGGAATGTTCATTAGCATAATTATTCTCATTGACATAATATGTTCATCACTTCATATTTATGGGTTTGGCTTATTTGGGATTAAAAGTCTGAAGCTGCAAAACTGAAGATGACCTTTGCCATGAGCTCCAGGACTTTACTGCTCAAAAGGTTTGTGATCATAAAGTCCAGGATCCTGTGCTCACACCGGTACCTCAGGTATATTTTTGCTTGTAATTATAGTATCACAATTCTTATTCTGAAATAACAAAGACTCTCAGACCTTTTTTTTTTTTTCATTGCCAGAATACCTAATATTTACCAGACAGACACATTCCTGTGAGACACTATTGTACATAGAAGCATATTCTGGAAACAGTTAATACAGAACCTCTGTGTAACTTGAGTTCATTTATTCTTGATAATAACGGAACGCTAGGTTGGCATCCTAATGTCCTATTTTTCTGCTTAGTTGGAACCTGTCATGTGCATGTTGACATTAACAGGAAAGCTGAATATGAAACTTGACTTCACTACCTAGAACATTAAAATTTCAGTAAGTTCAAAAAAGAAAAATGCAAACATTTGAGAGGTCATTTTGCTTGTTCGTTTTTTTTACAGTAAATTGCATGCAGCTCTCATTATATCATTTATCTCTCATAATAGCTTAATTTGGACTCCTTCCAAATTAAAATGGAGACAAAGTCATTGTTTTGCTGTTTTCAAAAGAGATGCTGAATTTCATATGAATAAGGCAATAGAGCAATGTCTTGAATACTAAAAGGAATACACAATTTCCTTCTGTGCTGGCAATTGAGTTACTTTGTTTCCCTTGCTTGAATGGCTAAAGAAAATAATGGGTTTGTCCCTTCAAATGGCACTGTTGAATCCAAGAGTTGATTTCAGCAATGTGACTCATACATCATGCTGTCGTAGTTCACATATGGTCTCTTCTCCTAGAAGAGTTTCTTGATGGCTTCCCGTGTGATGAAACACATCTCTCTGCAGCTCATATTGCTTCCACTGCACCCTCCACCCTGCAAGGGGAGAGTGAGCAGGTAAATCCTGCTTATCTCTGAACATTCCCCTTTAAAGGCAGTTATGGTGTTATTACTGAAATCGTAGTTTTCAAAGGTGATCAGACAATAGTTATTTTTTCAAGAAGAGTCATTATATGATGTTATCCACACAAGTACTGCCTGTTGTCCCTGCCAACGTGAGCTAAACTGTCAGCATGTTCAGGTTAGTTTAGTAAGGCTGGTTCTTAGGCTGCAGTGAGACTGGTCCAATACTTAACTACAGGCTGGGGGCAGAGGTGCTGGAAAGATGCCTGTTGGGAAAAGACCTGGAGTGCTGGTCAACAGCAGTAGAACATGAGCCCTGCTGTGCCCAGGTGGGCAACAAGGCCAAGGGCACCAGGGCTGTCCCAGGAATAGTGTGGCAGCAGGACCAGGGCAGTGACTGTCCCTGTGCTGGCACTGCTGAGGCACCTCCAATCCTGGGGGCAGTTCTGGGCCCTTCATGATAAGAGAGACCTTGAGGGGCTGGAGCGTGTCCAGGGAAGGGAACGGAGCTGGGAAGGGGCTGGAGCAGCAGGAGGGGCTGAGGGAGCTGGGGGGGCTCAGCCTGGAGAAAAGGAGGCTCAGGGGGGACCTTCTGGCTCTGCAACTCCCTGACAGGAGGGGGGAGCCGGGGGGGTCGGGCTCTACTCCCAGGGAACAGGGACAGGAGGAGAGGGAACGGCCTCAGCTGTGCCAGGGGAGGCTCAGGTTGCATATTAGGGACAAATTCTTCACAGAAAGGGTGGTCAAGCTTTGGAACAGGCTGCCCAGGGAGATGATGGAATCACAATGTCTGGAAGTGTTTGGCACTTGAGGACATGGTTTAGTGGTGAACACGGTGGTGGTGCTGGATTGATGGTTGGACTTGATGATCTTGGAGGTCTTTTCCAACCTTTATAATCCTATTCTTTGAAACAAGAAGCTCCAGAACAAGCCCTCATCACTATGTGGGCAGGAGCAGGATACATGTAGGACTGTTGTCATACACCTGAGGGCCCTGTATGGTCACCTGGCCTTCAGTAGGTGTGTTTGGTCGCTCTTCCAGTCTGTGTTCCCTTCCTCCTTTTATGCTTGTTTGTTCATCTGAGAAGATCATAGAATTCAATTTCAATTTAAAAATCATGTCTTAGATTACAACCAGGAGACTCCACTTCTTTTCCTGTGAATGTTCCTGGAGTTGTGTGGGCACTGAGAACAGAACTGACCACACACCACTATCAAATGTGAATAACAGATATCAAGAACAGCAACTGTAATTTTGAAAAACATCTCACAATGGTATGGAGCGTTTACTGATGAATGATATAATTCACTGAATTTTAAGGAGGTAAAATGCAAGTGTTTATACTGGAAAATGTCCAAGACACAACTATTATCTGCCACATATTATTTGAAATAATCTCCTCCATAACAAGTGATGACAGCAGGTCAAAGACACCCTTTAACTCATGCCCTGGAGATAAACACAATTCATGCTGCCTTTTAAATATTAACCAGTGGCTCTTCTCAGATTTTTTATGAGTTAACTAACAATAGTAATCGTTAATTTCAAATGCTCTTACAGACTTTTCAAGGCCTGGATTTCAAAGAACTCTGCAAAAATCTGGAAGTGTCTTTATTTCCCAGTTTTGCAAATGAGGAGAGTGACGTGGTTGGGCTTTGTGATTTGCCTAAAAGCACACACTGCCACAATGCATTTCTAAGAACAGCACTTGGAAGGTTTTGGCTCTCAGCCAAAGGATCACTTCACTGAACCACTTTGCTTCCCATACCTGTGTCAAGAGGCTGATTTGGAGATGAATGAAAAGGAAGAGCACCACTTCACGTACCAGCAGCTCTGTGCATTGCAGAACCTCACATTGCTTTATCAGTCATTCCTCTGATTTCACCTGACACATTTGACAGGTAGGGCCACGGTCCCCATTTCTTGGATGGTTGTGTCCAGGAACACTCTCAGCATGCTTTGCTCTGTGTAATTCTCACTGTTGTGCCCACCCTTCTTGAAGATTTTTATTTCACTGGCAGTGAAGTCCTGATGGGGCATTAAAACTCAGAGTCTTGGCTCAAAGTGGAATAGAATTAAATTCAGAATGCATGGTGGAATATACAGCAGTGGTTGGGGGACCTACTTGAGAACAGAAAACCCTGCAAATATTTTGCTTATAGAGCAAGTTTGGTATCACTGTTATTACTTATTTTTTATTTTGTTGACGTTAGGAACATTATCAACCGTATGCCAAACCACCTGAGGATTGTGTGAATCTGATGAAGGACAGACCCCACAACTTAAGTACTGTCAGGCTTATTTTCTTAACCAAAAAAAAAAGGGACTTCACTGTGATGCACAGGTTTGGTCACCTATAATTCAGGAGTAGAATTCATAGCTGAATTCAGGTGATTAAATTCTGTGGCAAGGGATGAAGGTTTGATGCCTGGGAATGTGTTTCCAACATGCAGCACACTGAGGCAAAGAAAAGCTCTGAAAATTAGATGAGTGGGGTTGTAATTCTCGTGCTGCTTCTCTTCTGCACTCTTTCTATCCCCTGCTCCTGCTCTTTGAAGATCTAGTTCTAAGGTCTAAGGACTTAGTTGTGCTCTCAGGAGCATCAGGGAAAGGTTGCAGTAGGGAGATGGGGGAAGGAGGGAGTGAAAGAGAAAAGGAAGTAGCAGATACCTTGGAGACTCCAACCAACAGAATCTTAAATATTCTTTTAGAAATGGGACCACTGTGCAGCCAGAAAGTCAAAGGATGTTAAGCTAGTCACTAGTATGAGCATTTGAATCTATTATAATGAATGAAGCACTGAAAAACAGAATATCAATATTTTTTCAGTTCTTTGGCCAACAAACAGTAAAGTAAGGCTTTTAGTGGGTTCTTCTGTTTGTTTTTTTTTTTCAGTTCTGGCTGCTCAGTGTCTCCCTTGATCAGGAAGCACATATACTGTGCTTAATTCCTTGGGGTTTCCAAAAACACAGATAGAAATGAAACTCGAAGTCGCAAAGTTGCTTAGGCTGAGTTAGGTACTCCTTTCTCATACCAGGACATTTTGGTCTGTCCATTTTCCACCTTGAAGGTTTTGGGCCAGGGAGTTACCTACCACGTTTTATATATCTCTAAGTTCTTATCCAATCCAAATCAGGCCACTTGCAACAAATAAATTCCTTCACTTCAGGCTCTCCATTGTGTGTGATTAAAGTTTATGGTAAATCAAACACTATTTCTATTCATTTCATTCTGATTTCTGATATAGCAAATGTCATAATTAGGGACGAAGGTTCAGTGTTTGGCGCCATTTCTGATTCCCTTGAATCCATGGCTTCCAAATGTTAAGTCTTGGAGGGAAATTGTGGTTTGTTGGGGTTTTTTCCCCAGTAACAATAGGACTGTGCCCAGATTGGCACATACAACCTCATGTTTCCTGACAGTCTGTATGCCCTGAGGGTTTGACTGTATTTTTTTGTGTGTAAGAGGTTGATAAACCATGTTCTTAAAACAAAGTAATTTTAATTAAAATTTTGAAAAAAGAATAAAGATTTTGCATGGCTGCTTTAGAAACTTATTATTGTCATCTGGCACTTGACTGAGTTCTCAAGAATTATGTTTGGCTAAACTGCAGTGAGAGAAAAGAGTTATGTTACATACTCCATATTTTACTATATTATTTTGCCACCTACAGCAACCACAGTTTACCCTGCCAGTCCTCTTCTCTCTTCTTGTCTAGCTCTGTGCAGAAGCTGAGTTTCAGACAGCTCTGACTATCTCTGCCTAGGATCTGAGCCTAAAAAACAGAATGGTTTCTTTGCTTTCTAAGGACCAAGATGAAAATTTTCCAGTGCTTTTGCAGGTTTGTCTGTCTTTCCAGCAAGAGAATTCTTTGTGCATGGTGCTCTGTTGTTTAGGAAGGGAAAACTGGGTTAGTTTCTCTGTCTTGAAGTACTTGGTCTTCTACCTGTCACTCCATCTTGGACATCAAAAATTAATTTTTATCTACTTGCACTCTCTTCTGCAGGAGGATTTCTTTGCCCTTTTTGTTTCAGCTGGTAAACTTTCTCTGCAGGACCTTAATTTAGTGTGGCTCATTTATATAATGCAATCATACAAGGTTTCATTCAGCATGTTTTTAGTTATACCACTGTGAAGGTGCCTCAGACCAGCTGAACATGTTAAATATTTGAGAGTATATTATAGCAGCAAAGGAGCATTTTTATCCACACAGTTTATGATATAATTAAAGAAATTGAACTGTTGTGGGTAGACAAAGCCTTAACTTAGTAACACTGGCTTTATTCAGGCCTATGAGCTAGTCCTTCTAACAAAGGTTTACTGCAATATATTTTAGTAGAGCTGTAGAGGGGAGCAATAAATCAGTGCTCTTATCATGTCCTCTGTCAGTACCTGGGAAAACTGATAATTAAACCAGCAGACAGAATTCACTGAATCCCAGTCTTTCAGCCATTCACCAAAAGGACAGGCTGCTCTCCCTGAAAATGCTCCTGGTCTGGATGCAACTTTTAGCAGTAAAAGAGTGTTTGTGTCAGAATTGCTTATGCCACTTCCCCAGATGAAATAAGCTGTTCTCTCTCAGTGTGACCGTGTCTACCCCAGGGCTTTTGCTGCTACAGAAATACTCCTAGCTGACATTGTTCAGTGGAAAATGTCTATATCCACCTGTAGTCTAACCAGGACTTCAGAAATACGAGCTCTCCCTGTAGATCCAGGTGGAAGTGGGGCAGGAGCACGGCTGTACATGTCCCCAGGGCCACAGCAACAGTGAGTATTTGCATTTGATGATATTTTCCTGTAACAGGCTGGCAATCTAAACACGTGCTGAAGAGCTTGTCACACACTCACCTGCTATCATTTACCATACATTTATTTAATCATGGGGAGTGCGATGCGTATTTTAGGTGAGGTGCAACTTTAGTAATTGCAGGAGATGAACTTGACTCTGCATTTTCTTGACTTACTGATGGCATGTAATAAAATGCAAATGCCTACCTTGTGTGAGGGAAATAGTAATTAATGATAAATACTACTAGTTATCTATTTCTTAATTGGATAAATACACATTTCAGAAAGGAACTGGTCATATTTTACAACCTAATTAAAAGAATGTATAAAGGGATTATTGCAGGCAGTGGTCTGTGATAATTGAGAAAGACAAATAAACCCGAGCTTTGCTACAGGCTATTTGAAGACAGAAATTCTGCACCAGAAAAGGAAAGTCTAGGCATTGCTCTGCATGGAGACGTGGCTGATCCACACGTGGAAGGAGCTGTTCCTGCTGCTCCAACAGCTCTGAGATAATACTGCATCACATGGTATGAAAAGAACAGCTTGTGTTATCAAATTCCATTACCCAGGAGCTGTTCTTCAGAGCCTCTGGTTCGGGTAATTATCATGGTCCTTAATTTGGCAGCTTGCAAAGAACCTTTTCATCGTAGTGCTGCAGTGAGGACTCCAAAATACTGCTGCAGAACTGGCCCAGGGTTCTTTCCCTTGGTACTGGAAGCTGCAGAGAAAGAAGATTTAACTAAGAAACCATTCTTACATGGAAGACCTGTGCTTAGTGCTCTGCTACCCACTTCCTAGGTTTTTTTTGTTGGCAGTTTCTTCTCACTTTTATTGTTTCTATTTTGAAAGAAGTATGTGAGTATCTCCAAGATACAAAAAAACACCCAAAACAAATCAAACAAAAAACTAAGCAAGCAAAAAACCCTTAAAAAACCCCAACAAAACCAAACCCAACAAAATCAAACCCAACAAAATAAACAAGAAAAAGACCAAAACGCAGCAAAACAAACAAACAAAACCCTAAACCAACAAACAAAAAAATCAAGGGAAAAAGATAAACAGAACTGCTAAAGAAATTTGCTTGTCTGACCATCCAGGAGCCACTCCAGCAGTCACACTCTCCCCACAGTGCAAACCAAGCTACCTGCATTAAATCTATCCCTCAACAAAACGACTTGTAAAGTGTAGAGGTGAACAGTTTCCAATGGGAAGGTTTATGTAGGAAGATAATTAAGCAAAATGTCACATGGGACATGGTGCTTTCATTGGGATTTTCACTGAGATTGTATAGAAATATTCAGTAAGATCAATAGGTTGATTGTGTTCTATAAGAGTAAAATGCAGCACATTTTGTCTGAAACATTTTGATGATCAAAATCAAATATTTCACAGCTTTGTTTTTATTTTGATTTGAGATGATGGAAAAAAACCCCAAACATTATCTCAGGTTTCCTGACAGTATAGAAAAGAGTCTCTTTTCCTCATCTTCACAAAATCACAAAATAGTTGAAGCTGAAAGAGAGCTTGGGAGATCTAAATGAGCACACATTCACTTCTCTGAGACTGTATTTCTTTGGTAAATAATCAAAGATTTGTCCCATTTTTAACAGGAATATATCTAATCTGAAGTCATAGCAATGCACACTCAGTTTTTAGTAATACCTCTTGTATCTTTATTTATGGATGGAAAATGCCTTTTCTGAAGAGAAAGAGAAGTATCTGACAGCTCTTTGAAACATTTACTATGTGTAAACAGATTATTAGTATTCTGCAATAAATATTTGCTTCCAATTTTAAGATCCTTAAGAGAAGTGACTCGTACTCCAATACTGCATTTTTAAAATCCTTCAGGAGTCAGAAGAGTCTCCTTAATGCTAATTTGTATACGTGAATTTTAGTATAAAACAGCTATATTTTTATTCACATTAAATATTGGTGATGCTTGTTCCACATAATGCATGTTTTACAATTTCACCAAAAAAAAAATTGATTGAAATAATGATCTCCTCCTGGTCATGTCAAAAATCTCCTCTGAGCCTCTAGCTAAAATTTAGCAATTGGCTAATTCTATATGAAAATAGACTTTTGTTCTAGTACAAAACCAAACAGGCTATGATTTGTTTCCTGAGCATCACAGGGAAAACTCAGCTGCAGTCCTCAAATAGAAAAATGAGCATATAGGATTGGTGCTGGTGTCCTGCCACAACAGTGAAGAATCCCTGCAGCCCTCCAGTGATCCTTAGAAAATGGTTTGGATTGCCTGGACATGTTGTGTGGGCAGGCTGTTCAGGGACTCCAAACCTTGCTAAATCCAGTCCTGCCTAAAACACAAACTACAGAGTTTTAGCAGTGACTGGACCAGTGAAGTTACAAACTAAAATTCATTATTTTCCTACACAACCAATTTCTGCTTAGGACAGAGGCTGCTGCAGTTCATTTAACTACGCTCTGGACAAATTCCCCCAAGCTCCCCAAGAAGAAATTCAAAGCCCTGCATAATGTAGAGCAATGCCCAAAGTGTCACGTTCCTCTGCACATATGAAACCATGAGTTGTCACAGTGCATAGTGTTGATTTTGTCTGGGCTAAAATAATTCTGAGAGGAGCAGGCTGAGTTCATAAAATCAGCTGGGCTACAAGGCAGAGTTCTGTTGCTTAATGGGGATGGTGCTTTTGTCACTCTCCAGTTCTTTGCTGGGACACCAGTGCAATCCAGTTGTGTTCCTACATATTTAAAATGGACTTTGCTTGCTTTGGACATGTGGTTTAAATACTCTTTAAATGCAAAACCCCTTGGTTTGTGAAGCCTTCAACACCTAAACCATTGAGATGGGATTCAAATCACAAGGGAACACAAAAATTAAGCTCAGGAGCTTTTGTAGCATAGATGAGATGTATTGTTTGAGGCAGTTCCTTGCCATTAATGGGTTTTGCTGAAGACGTTGCTGTGTGCTATAAAAAACAACCAACCAAAAAAATCCAGCTGGCAACAAAGGAAAAACCTACATTTGTCCATAAACTGCAAAGCTGCATCACCATAACCCTCTGCCTGGAGCTGAACTGGTGTGTCTGCATGGGCTTCATCAGAGGTAGGTGGCACTGCATGTGCCCTGGATCCATCCATCTGATGCCATACCTGATGCTTTAAAACCATTCTTTTATATTGAAATTTGTTATTACATTTTCTGTACCACAAGGTATTTAACCCCTGACGTTTGGAACAGGTGCTCAGGGAAGCAGTGGAGTCACCATCCCTAAAATTTTCAAAAGGTACATGGATGTGGCACTTGGGAACACGGTGGTACTGGGTTAATGATTGTACTCAATGATCTTAAAGGTCTTTTGCAGCCTTAATGACTCTGGGATTTGCAGTTCCTGGGTTGCCTGGTGGGTTGGTGGTGTTTTTTTCCCCATCTGATATACAGAACAGAGTTATTTGTGGTTTGTCTCCCTTGATGGGAAAAGCTGCTCTCACTGCTCAGTCAGGCTGCTCTGTTGCTCTGGTGTCCATGTTTTGCTAACAAATAACATGTGGTGGGAAAGACTAAAGTTCAAGATATGGTGGTGACATTAGCAGGAGCTCTTTTCTCCCTAAGATTCCCCCAGACCATCTGCCATCAACTGATAAGACAGTATAAGTGGAAAAATGTAAGCAGCAGACTTCTTATTTCATTGTCTCCATGACCACAGGAGAGAAGGAAAAAATGATAGTACAGTTCTGCCAGGAGGTATGAGCATCAGGGGAGTACCCTTAATAAACTAACACAAGAGATGCTGTGTGCAGGAGAGTCACTTTAAGAAATGCTTGAACGAATGAGAACAAATTCTTTGTCAAGGTACATAGGTATTATATCCTGTGAGAGCAGAGACCAGAAGCAGTTCTGTAAAATACACACCTGTGGCCTTTAGGTCTAATATTTATGACAGACAGACTGAGCTCTGATTGCCCACCCAGTGTATAATCATTCTGTAACTACCCAGAGCACACCATGCAATGGCACTGACCCAGTGGGGGCAGTTTTATTGGAGGCTTCATGCCTGCCTTCACATTATTATGCTGCTGTGGCCTTTTGAGCATAACATTTAAAATGAATGGACTCCACACTGGGTAGGATTTACCTATAAACTGTCATTTCTATTTATGCAAACAGTCATGACTCTTAATGAGAATTGACTCAATTGCTGGGAGAATGCTGCTGCCTCTCCAGCCAGAAATCACAGGCTTCTGAGTCTCATTTTAGGAATCCAACCGTTTTTTAAAGGTAGATTAAAAGAGATTGAATTTTGACACGTGAAACCAGGTTTTCAAAAGGCTCTCTGTATTTGGCATATCATTCCAGTATACCTAGTCCTTACTACATGCATTTTTAATGCATCTGCCTCATTGCACAGACCTTTGGGAGCCTGCCACCCGGGGCTTTGATTTTCATAACACAAGTGTTTTCCCATGCAGGCGCTTGAGTGAAAATCACCTCGTGCGGTCTGTGGCAGCGGCTCTCCTGTACATGAATTCCACTAACGTGGCAGCTTGTAAGTCAGCAGAGTCCATTTCCATCTCACATTCTGAAATTCTCATTTTAAATCGTGCTGTGCCATCAGAAGTGAAGTTTGTGCCAGAGACAGGGAGCAGCATCAGGCAGAGGGATGCTCTGAGAGAGGCACGATATCTCCCGACTCAGCACGTGGGGAGAAAGTGGGCACAAAAAGCCCTCTTTATTCCCTAAATCCTGCTATTCTTGAGATATTGGCCTTTAGTAAGGTGATAACAATTCCCCATTGGTCTTGTGATGGCTGAATTTTTGTGGTTTGGGGTTTTTTTTTAAATGTTTTAATATTTCTATGAATACAAGAAATGAATGAGCCACAGCCATGGTTTGCTTGCCTTTTCCACAGTGCTGGTTTTATTCTGATTAGAGTTGGAACAATTCTAAGAATTATTAGGAGAGATTACTTTCCCAGGTCTTTAAGCCTTCCGAGTTTGGCAAGCCAAAATTACAGGCTTCAGTTGCTGTGCAGCCAACTATATTTACTTAGCATGTGATAATTCAAATCCCAAGTTCTTTGTGCGAGGCAGGAGATCTTCTCCTTGTTTTGAAAACTCTGGATTATAAAACCCTTTTGTTTTTGCTCATGTAGGTTTATGCATTCCAGGCCTGGTTTTCACCTGGTGTAAATCAGCATCATTTCACCAAGCCCAGTGAAGCTGAGCTATACTGTTTTCTACAAGCTGACAATCTAATACCTGGAGTTACAAATCACAAAGCCCTGAAAATCACCACAGTAATTTCTCCTGATATTATTTGGTTTCCATGTAAAAAACTGATCTAAGCTTCAATGAGAGGTCTGGCCTAAGTGTCAGAATTGTGACAAAATTAGAAACCAGAGAGTTTAACCAGATAATGATTTTTTCCTAGTGAATTTTCACACAGCCATGGCTCTGGGCTAATTGGAGTTATGTATTTGCTGAGCTTATGCAGTGTTATTTTTGTCTCAGGACCTGCAGGGTCATGAAGCCAGATGTTTAACTGCTGCTTACTCAGAGTGGTCCCCACATTTTAAGGTATGAGTTGACAAATGGTCTCAAAACATTTCCATGCTGTAATTTCAAAGCATCACTCAAGAGGTGCTAAGTACTTAATTATTCAAGACCTCTTCTCTTTCACATATATTCTCATCTTAACTCCCATCTTTTTGTTCCTCTCTACTCCCTCTCCTGGCCTTTTCCTTCTTGAGTACCTTTCACCAGCACAGTGATATTATGATATTACACCTGGAGATCGTGAGCCTCTGCCCCTGGAAATCACTGAAAATGCACTGGTTCTCTTGTTACATGGGTTCTGTTAGACGAGAACCTGGAGCTCAGAATCACAGAACCACAGAGTCACTTAGGTTGGAAAATCCCTCCAAGACCATGGAGTCCACCCTGTGCCCGATGCCCACCTTGTCCCCAGCCCAGAGCACTGAGTGTCACATCCCGTCCTTCCTTGGACATCTCCAGGGCTGGGGACTCCAAACCTCCCTGGGCAGCCCCTTCCAAGACCTGACCACCCTTTCCATGAAGAAATTCCTCTTGATGTCCAACCTGCCCCTCCCCTGGCACAGCTGGAGGCCGTTCCCTCTCCTCCTGTCCCTGTTCCCTGGGAGCAGAGCCCGACCCCCCTGGCTCCCCCCTTGAGCCTCCTTTTCTCCAGGCTGAGCCCCTCCAGCTCCCTCAGCTGTTTCTGGTGCTCCAGCCCCTTCCCCAGCTCCGTTCCCTTCCCTGGACAATCTCCAGCCCCTCAAGGTCTCTCCTGCTGTGAGGGCTCAGAACTGGACACAACTCAGACAGTCAGGTCTGACAGAAGCAGTTGCTGAACTCCTGTCACCCATTCTTTAAATCTGCAAACCTGCTTTTTCACTATGCTAAGAGGTCAGTGACATCCTGGGGTAAGGAGCATCTCTCCTCCTTCCTGGCTGGTAATCAGTGTGTGGTTACTACATTAGGACTTTCAGTCCCTTTCTGGTCTTTGAACGGCCTGACCCACAGCCTCCCAAAAACAACAAAAGTCATTTCATTAACTTCCTGGCCTTTGCATCAAGCTGTGTCAGCCTGCATAGGATGGTGCTGAAAGAGACCTTTTGAGAATTCTTTGAGAATTTCCATTGGAAAATGTTAACACTTAGAGGGAAAAAACCAACCAACCAAACAAAAACCCAAACAAAACCAAACCAAACAAAACAAACAAACAAAAACCCAAACAAAACAAAGAAAACCCACCCACATTGTGAACTTCTTCCATCAGGAAAAATACTGAAAAAGTGATTTCAAGCTGCTGATGTGCCAGCTTTTTCTAATGCAAACAAAATGTACTGTGGTTTGAAATATAAATAACATATAGGTGCAATGGTTAAAAGACAAAACAACCCAACACATTCTTGAAATATTTGAAACAATGCTTCAGTTTTCCTCTTCTGGGAACACAATATTGCCTTTTCATCCCAATTTTTGGGAAGAATACTTTGCACATCAAAAGTGCCGTTGCATGCATGATGACTGTTTTGGACACAATTTTACTACACAAAATCACCCCTCCAGAACTTTTGCCACTGTGCCATTTGCCCAGAGTGGCATTATTTAATGTGGTAATAAAAGGAATGAGAAAAGCAACGCAGGAAAAATGACTGAGAGACATAATTCTAATTCCTAAATCTCTTGCAATCTGAAGAGAAATTTATCATCTTTATTTTTATCAGCCTGGCTACGCATTAACATTTCCCAATCCTTCTTCACATTTTAAATCTTTGATGTTCGGCGTCATTTAAGCTACTCAGTTCTACATTCCTTCCAGAGAAATTATATCTTATCTGAGGAAGGATGACAAACACTGGATATCCCCCCTACGTGAGGTCTGAGCATCGCCTGGCAGAGCAGTAACACCTGCTTTGATTCACACTGTATCCCCCAGCTCACCTCCCACCAGCCTGGTTATCTCAGTCACTCCCAGCCAAAGAGAAGGCTGAGAAAGCTTTTGAGGATTGTTTCTGTAACAAGTGCTAAATTTTCTCTTCTGATCAGACGGTGGACTGTGTTGTTTGCACTTCCTCGTGCTCACTCTTTTTCTCTCTGGGGCTTTTGGTGTTTTAAACATTCCCTGGTTGTACCACATTTCTCTGTCCACTTATCTGGGCCCAGGTACACTAATAATGTAATGAAAAAGGATTTCTTCTCTATAGGAGCTGTTAAAAACTGATGTAAAGAGCTGCACAGAGGAAACCATTTGCAGTTCACAATAACAGCAAGTTTTATTGGTCAATAAATCCCAGGAACTATACTGCTTTGTTTTCCTGTAGCATCTGCTGGCCCCTTATTTATTAACTAGTGATTTCACAAATATAAAGCACTTTTAATACCAGGGCCTGATCCAAAACCTCTGGGTAATTCAGCAGGTTTTGTGTTGGCCATTAATACAGATGAGTGCTGCTGCTGAGCCTTTATGGGTGCCAAGGAAGGCAGAAGTAGCTCTTCCCTGCCTTACCACCATTTCACACCCACTAATAAATATGACACAAAAGCAGGGTTTTCAGGTAGCTCATAGGCAGGTCTCCTGAATTCTGTGCTCAGCATTCACCTGTGGCCCAGCCTCCCATTTCAGCATTATAGTGGTTTCCTCTGCTGTTGCATTGTAACTGCTAATTCCCTGGCTCCATATACTTTCCATCCACATCTGCAGTGCTTTTCTGCATGCTTCAGCACTGAGAAAATGGACATTAGAGGCAGCAGACTGATTGGGAATTTCTTGGTAAAATTTATTTAACTAGGAAAAGCGAGAAACAAAAAGAAGAAGTCAAAATCCATCAATATCAAAGCATTATCTGAGGAGCCGTGGCTCTTAACAAATTTCTTGTTTAAGAAACCAAATTGAAGTTTTCAGATCTCCCATTTCAAAAGGCTGATGCTATCATGCAGTATTTTGATGGATGTGATGAAGAATTGGTGAGGCAAGTAGCTTCAGCATTTAAATTTGTTGATTTAGATTGCCACACACACGGCAAGTCTGATGCAATTTCACTGAGACCCCAGGCAGAATGTAGATATAAATCCACACTGCATTACTGCAGTAGAGCTCTGAGAATATTTTAATTAAATTAGTGTTTCAGCAATAAACTATTAAACCAATCTCAGAGTTATTATTCAGGTAAAATATCACGCAGCAGAAAGACTCCAGGATGTTATGACTAGTGTAGCTTATAATGATTTACTGGGCAATAGTAATATCATTCAGTTCTGCTGCTTGTTTGGGGTTTTTTAATGCTGTTGCCCTTGTGGCTGCAGTGAAAGCTGGCTTTGTATTTATAGGCAATATATTTAATTCTGGTATCCTGCTTAACTTCTCACCTGTGTTTTGTCCCTCATTCTTTTGCTTTAACCTGTATGATTGATACATGAAAAATGAGATAAATAATCCTTGTCACATTGTAAGCTCATAGTCTTCTTCAGGTGTGATTGTCTTTCCCAGAAAGGAGATGAATTCCTAATTGGTTTAGGTTTAATTATTTTAGGTTGACATGTCCTTTTTTCTGAAGAGAATGGAACATATGGAATGATAGCAAATTATGAGGGGGTAGAGATGGAGGAATATCACCTTGGACTTCTTAATTCATCCAGCTCAGACAGAATCACTGCAGGATACCAACAGTTACTTATGGAACCAATTTGCTGTTGGTGTCCTGTGTGCCCCTTTTACCATCTGAGTGTCTATTAGGGAATAAAAAAGACATTCCTTAGCACAGGGAAGGTTTAAAGTGCAGGCCAAAGTGGCTGTGCCAGCTCTATGTCACCGGGAGAAAAGTGGAAGGAAGTGTAGAAAATAGGATGTCAAAAAGAACAGATGTTGCTAATGAAACATTCACTCTGACGGGGTCTGTGTCCTGGCAGAGCTTTACAGGAGCTGAGTGATCTCAGAAATGCTTTCACTGGTTTGCACTTGTGTTCAGAATTGTGTTATGAGGGTGATGATACTTAACTCCCATTGACAAGCACTTTTGGCTGAAGTGTTGCAGTAACATTAAATATTAGGTGGATGAGGACTGTCGGCAAGCTGTTCTGCTCCACAGCCCCTCGGGGCGTGTCCTGACTTCTGAGGGGCTGAAATCCTTCCTGGAGAACTCCCCAACTCCCTAAAATCTACTGGGGAGTAGTTTGGGTTCGGAACTGAGATCCAACCTGGAGGGAGGTGTGTCACCAGCTCAGTGTCTGTGCTGGTTTGCAGTGACTCAGAAAAGAGCTCCCCTAAGACAGCACAACCATTTCAACTCCTGTAACATGATGTGGGATCCCAGTTTGGCTGCTGAGATCCAGAGTTCAGCTGCCCCTAGTGTGGCTTCCTGATTTCTCTGGCTTATTCCTCAGGATGGATTTGTTTGAAGGGGTTTGTCTTTTCGAAAATGAACACTCTGAAATACAAACAAGTCCCAAAACCTTGAGGCTGTCCCAAAATGGGGTTGGTATCATCTGATCAGCATTGCCCACAACTGTTCCCCACTCCCTGCTATTTCTCTGCTTTGGAACAGATGATTCAAAAAGAGAAGAGGAAAGGATTTAATTGCTGTTTTGCAATTTTAATGAATTAATGCCATTTCTGCTCGTCTTCTATTTACTTTCACAATGTAAGGCAGAGTTCTAACGCCAGGAATTAATTTCATTACGAGCAGAAAAAAAGACACTTCATTAATACTGAACTGTTATTGCTGGCATATGGGCTGTTGGTTAATGCCTGCCATTCTCAGCAGAAATCCTCACAGCTTTTCACACACAGGAGCAAGGCTGCCATTTCAGAAGTAACTCATTCTCATGGAATTTCTGTAATTTTGATGTGGGTACTTGAAGAAAAGTTAATTTTTGGAGCATCAAGGTTTGGAATTCTCCATAATTCAGGTTTTCAATGATCTAGGTAACAGACTAAAAGTAAGCCCCATGGCTTCTTGTAATTGCTACTCATTTTCCAGATGAGAAGGGGTGGAGGATCAAGATACTTGAAGAGTATCTGCATTAAGGACATTATATCCATAATTCAATATAATTGAAACAATGAGATTGTCATAAAATCAAAGATTCTGAATTGCTGAAAGGTGGTCATGTTCCTATCTGAAACATTTGGAATAGTAATTCTTTCCAGTGAGGGCTGTCTTTGCCTTAAAAACCTTAAGTTTTGCTTGAAAGGAACCAAATAAGGGAAATGCTGAGGAATATTTTCATGTTTCTTTTCCCAATTTAGAAATATGATTAAATGGTTGAAGATGACAATTATTTGATAGCTCATTGGAGACCAAAATGAACTTTTGACAAAAATGTTTGTCTCTTTTTTGCCTGTTTCTTCCAAACAAAAAGTCTCTAAACATGGAAAAATATGTCAGAGAGTATTTCATAGTAAAATCAGAACTAACACTATGAATTGTCTCATATAGTAACACGCTGATATATACACACATCATTGATCAACACATATATAAGTATTTAAGCATAACTGCCTTGGCTGCATTAACTGTAATCTCTCTGTAAATACTCCTAGATCCATTGATACCAATTTAGCAAAACCTGTCAATAATCTGATATAAGATAAGCAATTAAATCTGAGGGTGTTTTCATAGGGATTTGCACAGAATTACATGTTTATACACTGCTTTTAATTAAAACAGTGCAATGGCACAGGTAGGCCATTTGTGTGGCTTTGAAAACACAAGTATGTATAAATTGACTGGTGTAAAATAGACATTTGCATCATGGAATTATGACTAATTTTAGCCTTTTTTCCCCATTGTGTTGTCCTACTGTGTGCAAATGTTATCCCCAACTCTTTTTTTACTCTGGCTATGGATATAAGATGCAGCTTGGCTACCTGATGTTATTCTCCTTAATAATTTTTTCTACATCATTTAACCTACCAAAAATCATATTGCCACCAACCTATCTTTCCAGTTGTTCATGAATCTGTTCTTATTTTTTGATTATTAATAATCAAAATAGTTTCAGGTTTATTACAGGAATTCACATTTTTCTTTGTTGATATTTCTTTACAACCTGCCCTCTAAATATCTTACTCCTCCACAATAATTTTCCTGCATAATGTCTGATTCCAGTCCTTAATACCTGGCTTTTTAAGAATCTAATGTCCTTGTACTTGTGCTATGGCACTTGGAAACCCTTCAGATGCATCTCTGATCTGGGGGCATCAGGTTATCTGTAGATGTGCACAGCTGGTTATCCTGATTCCCCACATTGGTCAGCACAAACCAGACATCCCACAGGACTATTTGGCCCTTCATGTCGCTGCAGGGACATTGTACATTTCCTCTATATTAATATTTTTTCCTTATATCTTGACCTCTAACTGTTTTAATTTTACGCTTCTACTTTAATAGTTTATTTTAAATCCCTTCAGGAGAGATTCCTTTTTTTTTTTTCAATGAAACAGGGTTCTAGGGACTGTATATCCTCAGCCAGGCAGGAATGGGAGCAGGATTCCCTATTTTCTCTGACTTTTCTCCAGGGGAGGTTCGAGTTGGACATCAGGAGGAATTTCTTGCTGGAAAGGGTGGTCAGGCACTGGCAGGGGCTGCCCAGGGAGGTTTGGAGTGCCCAGCCCTGGAGGTGTCCAAGGAAGGACTGGATGTGGCACTCAGTGCTCTGGGCTGGGGACAAGGTAGGGATGTGGCACAGGGTGGATCCATGGGCTGGAAGAGCTTTTCCAACCTGAGTGATTCTGTGACTTTCAGGAAAACCACTTCAACAAATAAAAACATTGAAGAGGAAGTCCTGAGGTTGGTAACAGGAGAAGTACTACAAGTACTAGGTAGCTTTAGTCAATTGACAGAGGTAAAGGAGAAGGGAATATGCACCTTTAGTAAACAAAATGGCCCAGCTCAGCTCAATATTTAGATTTATCAGCATTACACTTCCTTGAAGTGCAGGCAGTGAGGAGCATCACTTGCTTTGTTCCTTACACTGGCAGGTTCTTTAGGCACTCTCAGCTTGTGGTGTTTTTCCTCTGGTCACATACATGCTGAAGCACATTTGGTGTAACAGGATGAAAGAAAAGTCTCTGAGTCTGAAGTAATGCCATTGATTTCTAATGACATCAAAATCTAGTCTGCTTTCATCTAAAAGCAGAACAATGAGTTTGGCACAGCAGAGAAATACAGCAGTCAACATAATTTAGGAGGGTATGTTAATTTTAACAATGTTTACCAGAAATTAAGAAGGAGTCACAGATGGAGGAATCAGAATCTCTAAAACATCAAGAATTCCTCAGTCTTTTCAGGAGCCAAAACACTGAGCTGCATATAACAGTGACCTACTACTAAATCAAACCCCACAGTGGTGGTAAAATGAGGCTAGTTCTGGGTGGAATAAAAGGCAGAGATATTTTGTTGCCAGCACTGATAAAACACACTAAAATTTTATGCAGCATTTAACTTTAACATGTAACAGCACTAAACAGATATATTTTTACCCATTTCTATTGTTCTACATTAATATTTCAAGGAAAATCTATTATTTTCTCACATAAACATTAACAAAGCAATAAACAAGTATTTGACATAGACTGAGTAATTCCAGAGCATTGCAAATGATTATACTTGACTTACTCCTCCATGTAAATCTTTCATAACAGGGTCAGATGTTTAACCAGAATAAATCCATACTGAACCCATAAAGGATTTACATCCCTTGTGGCCTGCAGACCATTTTTGCCCTGTATTTTCTCATATGTAGTTTGCTCAGAACTTGAAAAACGTGCAGGCATTGCTATGCATGGGAAAGATAAGAACAAATGCTTAAAAGAAATAAGATAACATGGCATTATTTATTAATACTTAATGTGAGGTACAGTGGTGGTCTCTGACTCAAGTAGGCCATAGGACTTCTTTAAGTTCACATGCTTGAGAAATTCTTGGCTGAGTCAGGGCTTGGTGCTAAATGCCTTTATAAACTCCTAAAACTGTTGCTAGGGATTAATGGGCAAAACTCTCTGCACTACTCATATTTATTGTGAAAAGCATAAGTTGCATTTTCTAGTTGCATTTGCCCCTTTGCCTGCTTTTCCCTGTGGAAAAAAAAAAGAAGCAGATTTATTGTGAGCTGAAGGCCCCAGCAGGCTGCAGTTCCCCTGGCGGGCTGCACCAGCCCCGTCTCACTGAGCAGTCCCAGCACCCCTTTCCAAGCTGCTCAGATAGTTTTCTGGCTGTAGCATCTGCCTGCAGATTGATCAAGCAGTTGTGTCACAGTCAGTTCTGTGGCTGCAGGGATAATGGACTGTCTGTGCTGCCGGGCTCTCCAGAGTGCCAGTTCCTTTCCACAATTCCGCAGGGATTTACCCACCTCCAGCACTCTGCTCTGAAGGCTTCACTGCAGCCCACCCTCACTCTGCAGCTCTGAACCCACCCTGTCCACAGCTGGACAGTGTCTGTACCCGTGATCGTGGGTTGCTGTATTTTTTTGCCCCATTCTCTGGTTAAATAACAGTAACACAGTCACACCAGACCCTTTGTAATCATCCTGTCACACGTTTGCTCATCATTCAGGGCCACAGCAATTTAGCCACCTTCCTAATATGAATATTTCAATGTTTGTAGCTCTGAATAACATACAGACTGGGGGAAAACAAAACAAAACAAAACATCCCTTTCTTCCTCCCATTTCTTTTTTATGGTTTTAGCTGTAAGAAGAATATGAATTAGGGACTAGAAGCTGAGATTTTTTTCCCTCTGACTCACCAGGACTGGGGACGTAATAAATATGATGAATTTATTGCATGTGAGGTATGGGTTCTGATTTTTATCTTCTCTCTGCGTGAAACCAATCTTCTCTGAAAGGACATTTGAATTGAAGAAATAGAGGACAAATATAAATATGGATGGAGGTTAAAACTCTCAGTGTAGGTGTGAAGTCATAAACCATTTGACCAAAAAAAGTCATTATGTTGTTTCTGCTGCCAGCTTGCTGAGCTGATACACCAGAGTTTCCCAAAAGATAAAGGAAACAGTATGTGAAACAGTGAAAAATTCAGAAAAATGACATTCATGTAGTGCTAATTTTATTGCATTCTTTTGTAGTGAAGTCACTCTTCAGTGCTTTCATTTTTCCCTCCCAGATTTACGGATAAAAGGACTATTTTCAGACAAAGGAAATTGCTATGAGAGTACATGTTGTATTTCTGATTCCACAAGATGTGCACATGTACATGTTTTCAAGGATCACGTTGGTTTAATAGCAACAAAGCCTTAGGGGCTCATAGAATGCACATCCTATTTATTCTGAGGTTAAACATTTTCCTATCAAGCTGCACATAATGGTTAATATAATGCAGTAAGTGCAATCTCATTATACATTCCTCTGATTTCAATTATTAACATCCTAATATTTTCTATTAATTTTTAAATATTCAGGGTTTGAATGTAAATCATTGTATGCTTCTGAATAGATTTTTCATATTAATTATTTAACCTTTGTTACTGTACCAGTTTTTTATTATGTGCAGTTCAGTCTTCCTTGCTAAAAAAAAAAAAAAACACAACAAAACCCCAAAAACCCCATAGACAAGGAAGCTTTGAATTTAGACCACCTCTGGATTGAACATGCATCCATCTGTTTATCCACAACTCATGCACAGAGTCTCGTATACATGTTGCTGATTTTGTAAATAATAGCAAATTTTATAATCTGTATTTATTACCAATGAACCAGGAACTGACATCAAGGTTTGGATGATTAGTGTGTGACAGTGTGTGAGTGAGAGACTGATGTTTAAAAACATTTAATGTCTCATTGACTTAATGACCAAGAAAGAGACCAAAAGGTGTAGATCTACAGAAAGATGAGAGCAGGGGAAATTAAAAGTCTGAAGTGTAGTATCCCAGATTACATCTTGAAACATGGCATGAGCTGGGAGTGGGAAAAGGCTGTAGTAGCTCATGGATACTCTAGTTCTGCTAACCACAGGCTTCCACAGAACATTCAGGTTTGATTTTGCATGTGGATCTGATTCTGAATATATATTTTTGAATACTAATTAGAGACAGTCATATGATCTATCATAAACCATAGTAGCCTCTTCAATCAGTGGAAAGAACAGGTGTCTTCATCTAAGATAAATAGATCATAGATCACAGAATAATTGTTCTATTCTATTCTATTTTAAGATAAATGTCTGAAGCAGAGGGACCACAGAAAGAAGTTAGGCATTTGGCCAAAAACAGACCCATAATTTGTTTAAGGATCAAATTTGAAATAGTCAGAATAAATTCCATATGAAATGTAAAAGGACTTGGGCTTTTGCAAAAGAGTGTGGTATCACTGCCAGGGTCCTTGCACCATGGACACAGTTGCTATCATTTGTGATTTGCATGATGTTGCTCTAGCAGAGATCAGAGGACTCTTTTTGTCCTCTTTGGTGTCTTAGGGTGTCCTTTCTGCTAGACTCTTGTCCCATTGTCTGCCCCATTGACCATGACATTCTCTTCTCCCTTAAACTCCCTTTTTTTGCCTTCTCTGATGTCCTATTTGCACAGATTCCTTTTGTTCTTGTTTTGTTTCCTCTGTGACTACTAATGACGGGTAAGAAATTGTATTTATCTGGTTTTGCTGTGTGGATGTACTCCAGAAATCTGACTGAAGCCAATGAGATTACTTACATGCCTGAAATACAACACACACCTAACAGCTTTAATGAGCTTTGAGTCTGTCTCTCTCTGCCTTTCCTTTCATAGTGTGTTTCTTTCTTTTCATGCAGCTTCAGGAGACATATTTGTGGCATTACAGATGCTTGATGGTGATTACAGAAGTAGTAAGAATAAGTAACAATAATGTGGGTTTCTAGGCTGTGCATTTTATGCTCATTTAAATTGACATTTCTGTTTAATAAATCTCTGCACATGAATCTCTGAAAAGCTGTAGTGAGAGTCCTTAAGCAAGGAAGTTACCTGCCACAAACCCCAGGCAATCAGTGCCATCACAGCACTTCAAGTGAATCCAGTGCCAGTGTTCCAAAGTCTTCAGCTTAGTGTTGATGCAACTGATATTTGGATAAAACCCTGCATTGACCCTCTTTAATTATGCCATAGATGAACTACAATTAATATGTAAATACAGACATAAAACTAGATTTATCACATGTGGCTATCTGTGCTAGCAATCAGGCTTCACCAACCCCTCCCTTCCGAAAGTCCCTCAAGTTACCTTCGTCATGTTTTATTTTCTCTCCAACCTCAGCTCCCAGGCAGGCAGCAGATTTCTCTGGCCCCTCTGGAATTCACACCATTAGGAGGCATGGCAAATTATGATCCACTTAGATAATCAGTAGACAGCATATTGGTGGTTTGCTTACAAATGTCTTCCTTCCACTGTTTTTAATATATCTAAGTTTAATGGTTTATGTATTACATATTATATAAACATTATATATTTATGCAAGTTTATAGTTTTATGTAACCAAATTATTACACCATTAGTAACAAAGATTCATAATAAACTTTTTTCAGTCTCCTGTGACAGAAGCACCTGCCTAGAACTTGTAGAATGTGCCAGGTGAAGTGATTGCTATTTTTGCTAGACTTCCTTGCCCAATTCTGCAACTGCTCATCAGGCAGATTTTCTTTTTCACAGAAGAAATGATCAATCCCAAAATAACCCACACAAAACCCAGAATTTTCATTGAGCAATTGCAACTTATAGAAATCTGAAAACTGCAACTCTGTTCTTCACCCATCTCTGTAAGTTGCAATATTTATATGCCATGGAGATCAAGGTGGGCATGGTTTGAACCAATTAAGAGGGTAAATGTCACAATTAAAAATGGGGACAGGCCCTTTCTGGCACTGAAAGGAGGCTGCACCCCAACCCTGCCCTACTGAGCCTCAACTGAAAATCAGATCAGCAGCTTTATCCAATTGTTGTTGTTATTAAGGATGCAGTAAAAGCAATGAAAAGTAGGAGTCAAAGTGAGAATTTAAATATAGTCTGTCTGAAAGGTTCCTGCATCTACAGAGGTAAAACTCCTAAAAGAGTAAACATGAGGGTAGCTGGGATATACAGGAACTTTAAACATTACTTATTTATTTATCTGTCACGGTGATAACTCACCTGAGTTGTTTTTTCTCTGCTTGGAGCTGGGCTAAATCAACCAGGCAGTGTTACTGTGAGGCTGCTCAGCCACCACCACCATCACGTGTATGAAGTGGTACCCAGTTCCTCCAGAGTTCTGATCTGCATTTATTGCTACCTTACAGTTCCCTGAGAATGAGAGACACTCAGGTCTAGATCTGTGATGCCCAGGCCGTTTTCCACTTCTGAAGTGTAATTCCCACAAGGCCTGGCTGTAATTCTGTAGGAATGGGTCAGGAGCAGGTGAAGCAGCAGCAGTGAGAGCCAGTCCTTTGCAGGCTCCCTCTGAACTGGCTGAGGATGCTCCTGTGCTGGGCTCACCCTGTGCTGATGTTTCCTGGGATGTCCCTGCACTCCAGCCTGACTAGTGGACCTGGGAGGCTGCAGGTTGGCATTGGAAATATCCTTGTCCATTCATGGCACATCCAGTGGCAGGGGAGGAAGCTCAGTCTGTGCCAAGCCATGGAACTCCTTGTTCCTGCAGGATACACGGCAAGCAGAGCTGTGCCAAGGGGATTGTTGGGTGGCTGCTTGGATGCTGTAACATCAAAGACAGAGTCTGGCCTTTTTGTTTTAACCTTGGAGAATTATTCCAATAATGATTAAATTAATTAAGCTTTCATGGCTCAAGCTCTTAAGTTATGAACTTGTTTCCAACCTGCAGCCCCATAGATCAGAAAGGTTGAAGTATTCTAGTAACTCTGCAGATCCTATCAGTAATTTTCAAAATTTATTACATTTGGAAAGAATCTATTAAAAATACAGTTAAAATCATTCACATCAATGCCTTTTTATACCATCAACCTACTGTTTTTCTGCTGCATTAGAAAAATGGATCATTTCTGTGACAAAATGAGAAGCTGAATTATTGTGCTCAGCGTAAAGATGTTGGCAGGTCTGATGTGTGCTGGATTTGAAATATTTATTGTCCTGCCAGAGCAATCCAAAACCAAACAGTTTTACAGATAATTATGCCCCCTAATTATATGCAAAAAGCACCCATTTCTCCTTCAGTGATACTATACACATATGGATCTTCTGCTAAGAATAATCAAGTTTACAGTCATCCATTAAGGAGAGCCAGAGCAACAAGCTCCTCTCATCTCCTTTACAAGCTGGACAAGTCCTTTCTCAGATCAAGCTGTTATAAATTAAAGCACTTCTCTGAAATCACAGTACTTTCTATAACATATGTGAGAATGCAGAAAGCAGTTTGGAAAAGAGAGAGAAACCTAGAGGGGCTGGAAGAAAGCCAAAATGATAAAGAACAATGAGTGGGCTTGCTGGTCTGTTGATCTTGGATTCTTCCCAAGTATCATTTTTTTTATGAGCTGCTGGGGTTTTTTGTTGTGTTTTGGTTTTCTTTTTGGTTTTTTTTTTTTCTTTTTTTCTCCTTCTTTCTCCCCATCTTTTTCCATTTTACAAGGCAAGGACAAGAGAAAGACAGCAAGGCAGAGCAGTAATTTTAAAAGGAGGATAAATAGGAACGAAAACAGAGGTGTTTATTAGTAGAGGAAATTGGTTTACAGCTTCATAAATTTAAAACAGGCAGATCATATTGCACAGATTATGAAGTGTTAGACTGTGCTGTTTGGGAACCTGGACAACCTACTTTGCAATGCAAAATGTACTTATACAAGCAGGGGGTGGATTTAATAGAAAGTTAGGGAGAGCTTAAATAAACTGGACATACACAATCACAGAATAGTTGAGGTTGGAGGGAGCCCCTGGAGCTTCTAGTCTGGCCTCTGCCCCTCAAAGCAGCATCAGCAAAAGCAGGTGCTCAGAACCTTGTCCAGTCTCATTCTGAAGTCCACGGTGCTGGACAAGATGCATGCAAAGACAGTGATGTCAGTGGAAGGTTGATCTCTGAAAAGTTGTGGCCATCAGGGACTAGGAAAAGTCACACCCATCTTCCAAAGAGATGAGGAGAGTCTGCTGTCCCTCAGATCTCAGTCCAGCCCTGGGCAAGGCTTCTGGAAAACACTTCCAGGCACAGGAAGGACAAGAAGGTTGTTGGTATCGGTCAGCAGGGATTTCCCAGAGCCAAACTGTGCATGACCAACCCGACTGCTTCCTGTAGGGAAACCACTGCCTTGTGGCTCCAGGCAGAGCAGTGGATGGCTCTGATCCTGGACTTCAGCCAGGCTTTCAGAAGAAATCCTTTAGTATCTCTGTGGGCAAACTGAGAAGGTATGAACTGGACAGGACAGCTCCAAGGACAAGGACGGGGCTGGACAAAGCCCTGATGTAACATTCAAGCTGACCCTGCTCTGATGCATCATATGGAGTTCCACTGGAGTTCCAGTCCGGTATTCTGGGTGTTTCCCTTGGCATTTTGAAGACCCAAAAAACACTAGACTTTGAAGGACTTGTCAGCTAAATTCTTTCCCTGAAGTTTTGCTGCATTATATATCTGATTTCCATGCATCCAACTTTTGAACTTTATTGTTTTCATCTTTCCAGAATATAGAAGCAATATTAAAGTGTCTCTAAAGCCCAATGGATTTAACAAAAGTAAGTTATGATGATTAATGAAGACAATTAGCTCTCTATTAAAAAGTTACAGAAATGAACTAAAAAGTTATTATTTCACTTCAATTTTTTACTTCTCCTTTCACTTAATGCACCTGCTGCTTCTGTGACAGGAGCTAAAACAATGAACAAGGCTAAAGAAAGACATATTGCAGAGCACTTCATCAGGGAAATATATTTCAAGTTCTCTCATTGTTGAAGCTTTAGATTCAGTTAATTCTTGTGAGTACCTTTGCTTTTTCAAACGTAGAGACTTGGTATCTAATGATACTAAATGAAAATTCTTATGTTTGGGGGTTTTGCAAGCAAGATAACTGACTAAATCTTAAAAGGAGAACTACTTTGGTGTGTCTGCAGGGTAAGGTTGGAGAAGCTGTTTAGAAGTGATAATCAGACTGGTCTTGTCCCCAAAAGGAATGCCTGCTAAGCTCAGGTACATATCTGGCTCCCTATCAGGTGTTTGAGTGATTCACTAACAGCACCAAACTAATCTTCTCTATTGTGGAATAGGGAGCTACTATTGTCTCCATTTTACAGGTAGAAACCAAAGCAGAGGAAATACTAGAAACAAAAAAAAAAAACTATGGCAAGAACAAAAAGCTGAATAACAACCTCCTCAATTTCAGATTACTTTTTTGTGCTTTAGTGTCTTTTCATAGTTTTTTTTTGCTAGACCATAGCCTCAGCCAGAAGGGTAATCCCTGTATGTCTTGTGAATGAACAACGTACCTTTTAATAACATTATTAAAGTATTAGAGCTGCTTTAATCTTATTCCCATTTCAATCAGAACTGGTACTTGGCGTGGTAAAACACTCCCTCAAAACTTTTATATAGCTGATAGAAGTTTAACTTTGCAGCACAGTTAAAAAAAAAAAAAAAAAAAAAGGCAATTAGCTGCTTATTATTTAATGGGTTACTGTCAGTGCGAGAATTAGAGCCCAGATCGGTGTCTGCAGGAAGCACAACAAGTTTGCAGCTTCCAGCCAGTGAACTTGGAGATACTGCCATTTTCTGCTACTTCTCAACTGCAATCAGGTACTAAATACAACATCACTGGGTTTTACAATGCAAATGCAGTCGTCACTACACAGCGTGCTCAGTGCAAATGTCCTCGAATGCATAAAACCAAGCACAGGGAACAAAAAAATATGCACAATTTGTTACACAGAGCATGGAAGGGGTGTTTGCTCAGACAGACTCTGAGCACCATCTGGGAGACAAGTGTTTAGTTTTGCAACAGATTGCATAATTTCCATGTAGAATCTGGAGAAAAGCTCTAAATGCTTTAATAGATAGTTGATTTAACATGCGTTTAATCTTTGTTTTGTGTTGTCTTAAAGGCTATGCATATGTTTTGAATGACAGAAGTAGTCATTAACTTATTACAGTGCTCATCCCTTTGCACAATTTGCTTTCTTTTCTACTCTTCTCGTTGTGTGTGTCTGTGTTCATGCAATATTTCACCTTACAGAGTTCGTTTTCCCAGCACATGGTAATTAATCTTAGTAAAAGCCAAGCATCTACTGCATATGCATGCCACTTGATTGATTAGATTAAAAATTTAATGTTACAGTTCATACATTAGCAATATTTCAATATAACATATACCAAGGGCTCCACTATCAATAATAAGAATACTTCAAGAACAACACGAATTAACACCTGAAGCATAAAGAATGACCTTGAGAGAGTGAAATGCTTTACCTGAAACACGGGGCTTGGAATGTATTTAAACTGAGCACAATGTTTGTGTGCTAAAGCAGCTGTAGCAAGCACTGCCCTTCAGCACAGGAACATTTCTGATAAAGAATTTCTCACTTGGAGAATTTCAGAAGTGGTGTAATGTCGAGACACACCGCATTTGTTTTAAGGCTCTTTTTTTCTTGTACCCAGCTAAATACATCATCTGCTACACAACAGGAAAAAGCTGTACATTGAAGCTTTTTTCAATTTTCTTCTTGCACAAGTTAATAAAAACATTGGGAGGCATAAACTTGAGAATTCACTTTATTAGGACTAGGAGCATAGAGAAAGAAATATAATAAAATGAGTCTAAAAAAGGCACGCTGTCTTATGTGACATTGTTATGACAAAATGAAATACCAGCTTTCATTTGGATATCTGTTCTTCTGTATCCAAAATCAAAATTACATCAAAATCCTTCTGCACTGATTGACTTGTAATGCAATACATCTGCAGCATCTTTGAACCCTAAGCAATGGTAATGCTTCCAAACCTGCTATAAACTGGGTCAACTGTAGGAAGAAATTGTAAAAAATGACGCAGTAATTCAATTTAGCACTGTGTGAAAACTGCACAATAGCAGGATTAAAGGATCTGGAAATGAAGACAAGTGGTTCATTATTAACTCCTTAAATGTTGTTCCTTCTGCTTTTTCTGGAATGTCATTTATTTCTAGCTTAGCACTGTAATTTCTGTGCCATGATGCAGTGGATACCTTCTATATTGCCTCTCTGTATGAGCACATTGAAGTTCTCCCAAAGGCTTAATAAAGTTTATGAAATAAGTCAGCATTCACTATTCATTTTATCCACATAGGTAACAAAATAAATTAGAAAGAGAAAGCATTATACCACCATATACAAGCTGTGGCATATATAAACCATAGTCAAATTGAAGGAAAATAAAAAGGAAATAACAAGCTGTTTAAGTGGCCAAAACAGCATTAAAAGAATAATAACAAAGAAATAATGCCAAGGCTGCAAATGAAAAGTGTTTGTATGTGGAAGAGATACCATTTGTACTTTGTCTAATACAGTCATTCAAACATCTGGCATCTTGTGCAAAGTGATAATTTTATAGACATAATTTCTTTATGTGCTTAAAGAGGCCTTTTTTTTTTTTTTTTTTTTAATTTCCCTTGGGCTGTTGTGTGCTGTGTGTGCGTGTGACTGTGTTTGGGATCAGCATGTGTAAATGCCATGGCCATTCTGGCAGTGGGAAGCCCAGCCTCTGCCCTGCTGTATAACAATAGCACTCCATGCTGATGATCCCCAGAATCCAGTGCTCAATTCAGAGGCAGCGTCCAAACGAGTAACAATTGAAGAGAAACCAGCCTGGGATGGATGATTTAAAGAGCTGAGTAAAGCCTAAAGATGAAAAAAAATAATAATAAACTAAAGAAATCCTGCTCCAGGGGAGCAATTGTACTTTAGTGTCTGAATCTATAAAAAAAACTCCTCTGAATTCTTTACCTTGAGAGCTTAGACAGCTTCAATTAAATTCAGTCTGGACATCTTAAAATGAAGTTGATAATAGACAGAAGTGTGGTCTTGCTTCTGCTACAGAAAATTGCCTTTCTTCCAAACTGTTACATGTTTGATAACACTCATTTTTTTAACTTAATCTTATTCTTAATTGCCAGAGGTTTGATGCAAAATTCTATTTGGCACTTAGTATTTTTGCCTAAATTGTAGGTCAGTGTGGTCCAAAATGCATGTTGTGATGGTTGCCAGTCACCCAAACCAAGGGATGTGCTGGATCTTCATGTTCTGCTCCGCACCTGCCTGAGGTTTTCCTGCCCTGATCTGGTGGCACAAGGGATGTGGCCTGAATCATCTCCTCGTTTCACCCTGCACCATAATTCACAGTGAAGCCTTTGGTCAATGAGCTCAACTGAAATATTAGTGTTGGGGTGATTAAGCCAGCATGAGATGAAAAACAGTAACCTGAGCATAGAGAAAAGTATTCATACAAGGAGAGTTCACTCAATGTCACAACAGATATCATAAGCAGAAAATATTTTCAGTGTTGTGAAAGAACAGTTTGTTTTGAGAATAAAGACAGAGAAGAGGGATACATTCATTTAACTGTAAATCATTAGGCAATTAATGCTTTCTCCATCTGGGGTCCAAAGCATAAGTTCTTTTCCTTCAGAAGTGGTTGTACATTATGACTGGAGATTTACTTTTATGTCCAGGAAAAAGCAAGGATGTGCAACTTACCAGGTTATTTTTTTAAAAAGCCTAAATATTTAATTCTGTAACACAACACGGACTGAGAGAGCAAGGTAAACTTTAAAATCAGAGCAGGAGCAACATTCTTTTTTCCTCTAAGCACAATAATAATAATAATGTAGATTATATTTGTGAGATAAATTTATAAATCCCTCATGCTGTTTGTTTTCTCATTTTCTGCAGTTGTCTCAGCTTGGATGATGACAATGATTCAACCTTTATGTTTGTTTATTGTCAATCTCATGTTTAAGTTACGGGAATTTGCAAGCAGAGGTTTCATCCTCTGGTAGAGTGCTCCATTTGTGGAGGACAAAAATCAATGATCCCCTTGCTCTCAGATTTTTTCAAAAGGTTTTTTTTTTGGTGAGTGGTTTTTTTCTGTGTTGATGCACAGCTGCACTTTTGGAACTCCCATAATTCCATAGTGACTTCATGGTAATTTTCAAAGCATCCTGAAACTCAGTTTCATACCTGCAGCATTTAACTGGCTCTGTACAAAATCAGCATGCACAGGTAATTGCATGAAACTTGGATTAGCTAAAGCTCGAGGTACAATGTCTACCAGAGCATCAGATTTCTATCGTGACCATGCAGCAAGGAAAACTTCCAGATTTCAAGTTCACAGCGTGAAAAGGATGTTTGTGTTAAGTCAGATACTGCAGCAGAGAGCAGTTCTGCATGGACTGGACCATGTGAGCACTGAAGTATGTGGGGATTAATTTGGAAAGGTAATCCATGGCCTGATCAGCAAAAGATTAAAATATTTGGAGTAAAATCCTACCGGGCCACAGCAAAATGAGGAATGGAAATTACAGCAATATACTCCCACTTTTCATAGTTTATTCATTTATTCATTTGCTCATCTTGACCATCATGCTGGTGAAAGCAAAATGCAGTTTGCTTTTATGCCTACCTTGCTGTACCTCAGTGCCTGTTTCTCAGTAGGAATAATATGCATTTTAGGGATAGGATCCAATATCTGCTGAAATCAAAAGAGAAGTTTGTATTGATCTCCAGCTTATTTGAACCAGGTCCAGATCAGGCAAATAAGTGATACGTTCAGTGTTTGTGAGTGAAGTAACACACGTCAATTAACTGTGCCACAGCTGGCTCCTGGCAGAGCCTCTGCTGAGTGATTGCTAGTTGCTTTTGGGAGGCATGAACAAAATTAAGGCCTTTGGGGTGGAAAAATATGTGCAATGCTTAGCTGGTTTATGTGGAAAACCTTATTTTTCATATGGAGCACAACAGCAAAGAATCAAGGGGTTAGAAAGGGACGTTTCTGTGCCAGAGCTCCTGCCAAGCACCTGTATATGGGTGCCACCAGCACAGCCAGCTGAAAGAGCCATTATTTGGATGAATCCCTTGGCAAAGCAGGAAGGAGGAGAAAGTTCACTCTCTTGGTGTGAAGCTGGGGTGGGCAAAGTCTCACAGTGTAGGTGAGAGATGGCAGCAGAACCCTTAATGTGCAGAGGGTTGCAGCATGAGGTGATACAGGAGAATAAATGTGGACTTCTAGATGTGTTTGGTAGGACAGATAAGCAATTAGAGGATGCAGGAATTTAGGAGCCAATAAACTCTAAATAGAAGGCAGACCTGTCTGCTGTGATGGGGTAGTCATTTAGGCCCACAACAAGTGTCACTATAATAATTAGAATATACTGAGGAAACTGATTGGAATTTCTGCATGAGGAGAGCCTTGCCAACTGCTTTTGATGCTGGCTGATAGCACCAGTAACAGGCTGACAACACCTGCTCTGCATTCTTTACCAACAAGAAGGGAAGAGGTTTTTGTGGGGGTTTATACTTTGGCCTCTCCCCTTTTATTTCCAGCCTCCTCTCAGAGCGTCCCCTCTGTTTTATATTTGCAGTCAAGTTTTGGATTCACTTTGCAAGTTTTCAAAGCAGTGTTACTCTGTTCTGGAGTTTTTCATAAGCACTGGCAGAGGGTTTTGCTGTCCTCTCTCCTCTGGAGTTTCAGCTCGCTCGAAACAAAAAAAGATTATTTGCAGTAGATCAATATTCCCTGAAGATGTAAACTCAGCAGCTCTTATAAGTGAAGCAAGATTTGGCCTGGCCAGTACTCTAATACTGGATCTTGAAGGACATCTCAGGGGCTGCAGAAATTGTGATGAAGAATCAATAACTAGACCCAATCTCTCAGAGCCCTGCTGCAGCCGCTCACTGTCTGCTTTTGTCTGGCTGGAAATGGAGGTAGTTTCCTGCAAACGAGATGCAAAAGGAGGCATTCAGGAAATTCATGTGGCAGTTTCAGTGCTGGGCAGGACTGTGAGTTTGATCCCAGAGGTGGGATTTTGCTGTCAGTAATATTCTTCTTGCCTAAATTGCCAATGGAGGAAGCATTCACTGACTGCCCCCTCTTAGCTGGTGTGTGTTCTTTCTGACTGTTTAAGCAGAGGCTGTGTGTCACCCTAGGTATGCCTGAGTTACAGCTTGGATTAAAAAGAACTACTATTATACAGCATTTTGGGGTGAAATGAGCAGTTTCAAGTCCTGCAAATGTATGCTGAATATTTTACTCTCTCCTATGCTGAACAAGTTGAGCTTTCTTGTGTCCACTTGACACCTTTACAAGAAAATGAGTCAGGATTATGCTGCTGGACATGAACAACCAGCTTGCTGTCTCACAGGGCATGAGGGACTCCATCAATATATGCAAAGATATATGTGTGTAATAGATCTGGGGCTATTTCTGTCCCACCTTCAATCGAACTGTTTTACCAGGCTGAAGATCCAGAGCAAGTTGAACTTCTCTGCAGCCAAATACTGGGAGTGTGTATTTATAAGACAAGCAGGAATCCTGTTGTGTTTATTAATAACCTGAGATGCACAGAAAGTCTGCAAGTGGCTTGCTATTCATAAAACATAAGAAAAGTCCAGCTACTGCACGCTGGGATGTTACAATTCCATTACAGTAAAGGACCTTTTGCCTTTGTGTGGTGAATGACCTTCTCATTTATAGAATCCCTCTCCTTTCTTCTCTCCAAGCCATTGTTCTTTACTGTTAATTAAAACCCAGACAATTAAGTATACAAAAGTGCACTCAAGCTGCTGTGCACATCCAGCTGAAAACAGGGCCAAATGGCTAGAAACATGTTAGTGGAGATGTGAGCTTTGTCACTGGAGTAGAATGACTGGATATGAAACTCATTATAGGGAAGCAAAGCAACATTTAAATTATGCTGATACTTTCTTCCTACCGTTTTTTGGTGTGTTTTTTTTTTTTTTTTTAAGGAATAAAATTAAATTCACTTAAATTCAATGCTTGAAAATAATATCTTAATGTGCTTGATTCTGAAATGAAATGTGAATCCTGGGTGTCTCTACAATTTCGCCGTGACTGTGACATGTAAAGTTGACACTGCATCTCCTCAGATCTTCAGTGCACTAACTTGCATCTTTAAACACTGGCCTTGTGCCATTTCACAAAACCCACACAAAAGAATTAGTCATGTGGAGAGGGGAACAGCTGGCAATAAAACAAACAAACAAACAAACAACAAAACTGAAAAAAGACATGAGCAGCCAACTTAGCATTGTCACAGGTAAAAGACAGCAACGAATCACAGGCAAGAGAAGAACTATTGGGGGCAGGGGGAAGACAGTAATAAAGGTAATTCAGATGTAATGTCACTCTCCTGAGGAAGTGATCCACAGATGGATTGAGAAGTGGAGAAGAAATGGCTTCAAACAGGTAATGGCTAATTTTTGATGTTGAAAAGAAAGAGTTATCCTGCTTTTCTCAGGCCCCAGTTTAAAAAGGGTATTTATCCATGGGGTTAACTTCATCTGCTCTACTAACTGCACTCCAGTGAGAGATAAGGAGATAATTAAAATTACCACCATGCTTAATCAACTTGCCAGCATAGGGATACTCTCTTGAATTGGGGCACAATTAAATTAAGCTTAGCTTCTTCCAAATATATGCAAGAAGTAGACATCTGGCAAAGTCTAGCTGAAAATGCACAGAGCTGCATTATGACACTCTCCAAGGACACAGGAAATGGAAAGTGAGAGGAGATGGGAGAGCAAGACTTCTGCCAACTGCCTTAATCTTCGTTCTGCAATGCAGACTACCAATCACAAAAAGAAATTACTAGTGGTTTCACTAATTTATTGCTAAATTGATAACCTAGTGATTTCACTTGTTTGCCCATACATACATGAGTACATAAGAAAATGTATGCATGTATGCTAATGTAGGTTACTTTACAATATTTCCATAAGCACCTCCAACCGTTGTGTTTCACAGCAATTTATAACTGCAATTAAAAGGTCTGAAAATGGTATTAAAGGAAGCAGACTAATTGAGCTAATCAGAGACAAGATCAAGGCCCTCCTGGCCTTGAAATCTATAGCTCCATGAAAGGGAGTCTGTGAATATTTGCTGAATATAAGGATGTTAGTAATCAGCAGCTACAGCTCTGTCCATCTACAAGGGCATCAAGGAATTAATGATCACAATATGCCCAGAAGGTAAACAGCAGAATCTCTGTTAATTTTGCTGAATCAAGAAAGTTGAGAAGCCCAGCTAAAGCCAGGGCTGGAACTACTCATAGCCAGATTTTATGTTGCAAATTCCTGAGTCCTCATCTCTGGGCATCTGCTACAACCCCACTGAACACAAAAAGGCTTCCATTCAGACTGGGGCTGATAAAACTTGTTTGGCTGCCAGTGCTGCTCTCATTCTCTGAAAAGTCAGAATACTTTAAAAATACTTGAGAGTGGAAGGAAATGATTGTCTTTTCTTACTTTTCTCTGCAGTAGGAACATTGAAGAACCTTTCCAAAAGTGAAACCTGCATTTCAAAAGTCCTTTAAAAATGGACAGTCACTCACCAAGAGCTGAAACCTAGAACCCAGTGAGCACTTTCTATTTTAAATAATGTTTATCTTTACCTTGCAAAAGTATCAGCCCAGTCCTTTCACTTAACTATGTGAAGTCCCTTAGACTGTAGAAATAGTTCATCAGCTGTGTTTTCTGCTTTTCTGTGCTTCTATATGTAATTTGCTGTTTCATACATGGGGAGAAGGTTGTAGAGGAGGTTGTGGATGTTGAAGAAATGACTTGTTAATTTATTCCTTGGGGAGATATCATTTGAATGCTTCGGAACTGCACTAAGTCTCCTGAATTTCCAAGTTTTCCAATATGGCTCGTTCTATCTTGAGCAGTAAAATATAATTAGAGAGCTCTACTTTCAGGACACCATCCTGCTTTTATGAAAAGTCCTTCCTCTTGCTGGGATCTCATTGTTGACCTTGTTTTTATTCATCCTGGCAAGTGTAAGGAGGATCACTGGCAAATGGAACACTGAAACCCTCTCCCAGTTTCTATAAGAGGAGACACCAATTCAACCCTGAAGCTTCTACTCGGGCAGAACTTGCCACTATTGCCAGTTCTTACCCCAGATCTCATCAGGCTTATTTGAAGGAAGTTGTTGGCTTGAAGCCATAAAAATCAGTATTAGAAAGGTAAGTCCTGTGTGGGAAAAGAAACAAAAAGCAAAAATCAAATTGTTGCCTGAAATTTTATTATTTGAGTCATGAACACATTTTTCTGAAAAGTTAAAGAAGTGATTAGCATGTTATCAAGACTGCCCATGCTGGACTACCTCCCCACAGGGAAAAAAAAAAAAAAAAGGATGCTTTCATTAATAATAATTCCAGAAAACCATTCTGACATGCTGATTTTTATTTTCTTCCATCAAAGAACTGAGCTTGTGAGGGAAAGAACATTCTAATATCCCCATCATCTTTTCCTCTTTCCTTTCAAACTGAGCAGGTACATCTCTTCATTTTCCTGTTGTGTTGAGCCACTCTTTTACAAGAGTGGGTTGTGAAACCAGAACTCCCACTGATATAGGATCAGAGACAGGCTTAAGATTTTAGAGGTGGTTCTGAAGTCCTGAGAAGCCCTTCAAAAGCTGTGTGCTTTTAGCCAGGCTGAATCACTACTGTCTTCAGATCTAATCTTTCCAGCAATTGATTTTCCCTTTATCCTCTGTGACCAAACTTCTCCCACGGGAGGAATTATGGTTCCAGCCTTCCTAAAATTCTGTAATTCTTATTCCCACAGTGGCACAAAAATGGGTCACACTTTGAATCCTGTTTACAATAGCTTCAATAACCCACTCATTGCTTTTCTCATGCAGATGGTTGTATGTAAGAAAACATATTTGTTAGATGTAAATTTTAGCTGCTTGGGGTCTCTATCTCTGTGTAATATCAAGCCTAATGTCAGCACAGGACAACATTTATGTTTTCATTTAAATATAAAGTAAGCAGATGGGACTTCTCTCATCCATAGAGTAGTGAATTAAAACCAAAAGTAACAATTTTTTTAATGCTGTACTCTGCTGGGATGAGAGCTCAGCGTTACGACATCTGCTCTGGTTTGAATATTCCAGGAGCTGCTGCACAGCATTTACTGTAACACTGAGAGGAATTCTAATATTATTTTTGCATAATCCCTGTTAACATGCACACAGAAAGTCTGTGCTGCTTACCCACCTCTCCAAGCACAAAGCCCTGTACAGACTTGGAGACTTTCATGGCATATGTCACTAATAATCACTGTGGCTGAAATGCTATCATCCAAAATCATACAGAGGTTATCTGTCCATGAAGACAAAGGAAGAAGAAATGAGATTCCAAGCTGTCTCCCAAACTGTATGTTTGTATCCCAAATAAACAGCTTTTCCTCAGTAATCTTTAGAAATTACATTTTCTGTGAATCTTCCAAACGTTATGGCAAGTTATTGAGATTCCACTGAATATTCACAGAATCACTCAGGTTGGAAAGCACCTGCAAGACCATGGAGTCCACCCTGTGCCCCATCCCCACCTTGTCCCTAGCCCAGAGCACTGGGTGTCATGTCCCGTCCTTCCTTGGACACCTCCAAGGGTGGGGACTCCAAACCTCCCTGGGCAGCCCCTGCCAAGTCCTGACCACCCTTTCCATGGAGAAATTCCTCCTGATGTCCAACCTGCCCCTCCCCTGGCACAGCTGGAGGCTGCTCCCTCTCCTGTCCCTTTTTCCCTGGAGCAGACCCCGATCCCCCCCGGCTCCCCCTCCTGTCAGGGATTGCAGAGCCAGAAGGTCCCCCCTGAGCCTCCTTTTCTCCAGGCTGAGCCCCCCCAGCTCCCTCATCCCCTCCTCACAGGACTGACTCTCCAGAGAACATTCTCTAGTAGGTAGAGAACTTATGGTGCCAAGAAACCATCAATATTAACTTAATTTTTGTCCTTTAATTATAAACTATTAAACCCTGTCATCTTTAACCAGGCACAAAACATGACTAGCAAAGGGCTAAATCATTTTTTGAGAGTTCAGCCACAGATATGTCATAAAATTGAAACACCTCTTTTATCTGAGTCCAAAATCCAAGTAAACACAATAAATGCATGAACAGGTAGATTTCACTAAGGGTGCTCAGAATGGAGACATTCTCTTGGATCTTTTGGGAAAACACTTTTGGCAAATCCAGGCAAAATACAAGTTCTTTTTGTAGATTTACTCAACTTTTTTTTTTTTTTTTTTTTTTTGAAAATGAACTCTGTCAACCTGACAGGAAGTGCTTTTTTTTCGGTAGGATTGTGTCAGACCTTCACAAGCATTTCCCTTCTAGCTGAGGAGAATGAACAGTTGGTAACACTAAATGACATGAGAAAACACCAAGTTTTGTGTTTATTTCAAGGCTATGCAATTACTTTAGTTGATATTTTTCTTCTGTGACAACAATGATACAATCTTTCACACAAATATAATAAATAGCTAATATTGTGAATGATGATATTTTAAGGAATTATATTGAGAGAAGAAAAAAAATCTTATTTAGTCTCGAGTGTCATATGAATTTGCTGTGCAAGAAGAAATATGATGAATAAATAAATCACATAGACTTCTGTGGGCAATTTCATATACATAAAGACCCTGGGACTGGGGCTCTGTGCAGGTGCAGAGCAAAGCTAAAATTTATGCAATTTTAGAATTTAATCCCTTGTATGGAAAATGAACTTTCTTCCTGAATCAGTCAGCATGTCTGTGCTTCTCTTGGTGGTAGCTAATACATCATGTACACAGGTCGCTGAACTGCCTTCCTTCCAGACACCATCCCATATTCCCTGTGAGTATTGGTTAATCCCAAATTTTTTTTCATGAAGAATTTTGAACAAGGAGATCTTGAGAATTTTTCCAGAATAAAGAACTGGAGTGCACAAACAAGCATGGGCAGAGGGCCATTTAACATACTCATTTGGAAACCTGAAGGATCAAGTATGTCTTAAATATCACCTTTCTGTGGACTTAAGGTAGGGGAAAATGCTCACCTTCCTTCATGGTTTCTTTTGAAAAAATAGGGAACGTTTCCTTCTTAGATGGCTAAAACATGGATGTTTCCTCTTCTACCTTCATTTATCTCAGGAGCTAAAGCACTCACTGAAGAGGTAGGGTACTTCAGATCACAGCTTCTTCTACCCAGGGAACTGAAATTCAGATTTAAATCCTTATCTGTCTTTCTGGAGAGTGTCTCATCATCACTCTATGGGGAACTCTGTGTCTCTCTGTAAGTATGGGGTAGAGAATTTTTCTCAGGCTTTTTTGGAGGAAGCAGTTTATTTTGCATGATATACTAATTAGGGAGCAGGTGCACTCCTTTACAGCCTAACATCATGGTTAGGAGGGAGGAAAAATGTAGTTTCAGATTCCCTAAAACACAGGAAGTAATTCCAAGCAAACCTCCTGCACTCCACTGTTCTGAGAACTGGATGCAAAGAGTTACCACTGATTATCACTCCTGCACTCTTCTGATACCACATTTTAAAGTTCTCATGAAATTTTAAAGTTCCCATGAAATTAAAAGTGAGCATTTTGTGCTGGAGCAGTTTTGTTCTTTAGTAGTAATGGAGAAAATAGCATCTGATCTTTGCAAGCAGCAATTCCATGTGGACTCCAGAAATATATTTTATTGTCTTTAGGGCAAGAACTAATTCAGGGAAAGGCTCTTTTTATTTGACACCTGTGAGTCTCGACCTTGACCTAGAAAGTCTATCCTCACTGCTGAATGAGGGGCAATTAAACTTCTGTGAAGCAAAACCTCGCTATCATAGCAAAGTATGTCAAGTGTATCAGAGCTCGAACCTCCAACCTCATTTTATTCCCTTTAAGTGTGCCAAGCTGCCTCACATTAATTTGTCTAAACTGAGAACAACAGCATTTAATAGGTTTGAGAAACTTTAAAATTTCTTTTATTTGTTTTGGGCTGCTTGGATTTATTTTTGTTGAGGAGGGAGCTGGTTTCCAAAATAAGTAAGACAGATTTCCAACACGAGGCATGGGGATCAGACATAATACTGGGACCAGGGTTATCAGTATCTTCAGCAATGACACAGATAAAAGGGTCGAGTGCACCCTCAGCACATTTGCAGGTGACCCCAGGCTGAGGGTACAGTGACACACCTGAAGGATGGGACCATCCAGAGGGACCTGGACAAGCTCCAGAAGTGTCCCATGGGAAGCTCATGAGATTTAAAAAGGCCAAGTGCTGGTGCTGCACTTGGACTGGGGCATCCCTGGGGTCAATCCAGATGGAGCAGTGCTGTGAGAAGGACTTGAGGGGCTGGTGGGGGAGAGGCTGGACATGACCCAGCCCAGAAACCCAGAACCCAGAACATGCCCTGGGCTGATCCCCCAGCGTGGGCAGCAGGGCTGGGGGGGATTCTGCCCCTCTGCCCATCAGGTGAGACTCCTCTGAAGAGCTGCCCCAGCCCTGGGAACAGCACAGCAAGGACAGGGAGCTGCTGCAGAGAGTCCAGAGGAGGCACCAAGAGGATCAGAGGGATGGAGCAGCTCTGCTGGGAGGAAAGGCTGGGAGAGTTCAGATTGTTCAGCATGGAGAAGAGAAAGATCTGGAGTGAGCTAATTGTGGCCTTCCAGGAACTGAAGGGAGCCTGAAGGAAAGATGGAGAGAGAGTATTGACAAAAGCCTGGAGTGACAGGATAAGGGGGAATGGCTTTACACTGACAGAGGGCAGGGTTAGATGGGATATTGGAAGAAATTCTTGGCTGTGAGGGTGGGCAGGCCCTGGCACAGGTTGCCCAGAGAAGCTGTGGCTGCCCCTGGATCCCTGGAAGTGTCCAAGACCAGGTTGGAGTGGGCTTGGAGCAACCTGGGATAGTGGAATGTGTTCCTGTCCATGGCAGGGAGTGGAATGAGATGAGCTTTAAGGTCCCTCCCAACCCAAACCATACTATGATTCTATGATTAAACTGAGCTACACTGGTCTAAGAAGTTCTGTGCCTCTGAGCTAACACAGCTTGGGGAAAGCTCAGAGTAACTGGCTGATGCATTTTCCAAAGGAGGAGGATGGGCTGGTGCACACACACACAGAGTGATCTGCTCTATTATGGCAGCACAGCTGATGGGAAGTAATTTATTAAGCTCTAATACCTAGTGATTAATTCAGTGATCACTACTGTCCTTTCACAGACTCACAGAAGGTGGGAAGTGTACCCAAACAGAACACATGCTGTTGAACTAATCAGAACACTGATTTTTTACATAAATCAAAGGTGCTTCTAAAATTCCAGTGGATCCATGGACCCTCAGATTCCTGCTGTGCATGAAGGAGCACAGCACAAGATCTCTGATCTTCTGTTTTTTGTCAGTAGTGCCTGACCAGTATAATGATGTCTCCAAGAAATGCAGGTAACAATTGTTTTGCTGGGGTCTGTGGCTCAATCATAGAATCAACTAGGATGGAAAAGATTGAGTCCAATCCTCGCTCCAATCCCACCATGTTTCCCAGCCCATGGCACTGATGCCACATCCAGTCTCACCTTGAACACCTCCAGGGATGGTGACTCCACCCCCTCCCTGGGCAGCCCATTCCAATGGCTGAGCACTCTCTCTGTAAAAATTTTCTTCCTAATATCCAGCCTAAACCTCCCTTGACACAGCTTTAGACCGTGCCCTCTTGTCCTACTGCTGGTCGCCTTGTTTTCTGTTATATGAAATGCATTCAGAACCCCTTTTAATCTTACATTCTTGACAATGAAAAAGAGGATCCTTGATGCTGAAATGTAACTCAGCTTACAGTTTTCCTGGCAAAATCAATGCTTCTGGAATGCTGGATCCCAGGGTTTGCAATTTTGCAGTGATCCCCTTCACCCCATTTCCCAGGAGAGCCTTTCTGAAATGCTGCTGTTGAGTCACACACACTGGTGTGGAGGGAATAGAGAAGGAGTAACCTTTGCTGCTTGAGTAAAACACAGAATGACATAAAGCATCCAACTCAGGTGCCTTTAGGGTGTTTAAGACACAGAACTCATTTTTCTGGATGAAAAGCAGACAGTGACACTGCCAGCAGCAACTGTGTCAGCTCAGGTTCTCCCAGCAGGAGGGACAGACAGGGTGGCTGGAGAGGGAGACACGACAGATGCCACAAATGGAAGTTTAGAGCCCAAATTTAACTACACAAAATGAGATGTGGGGCCTGTGAAAGTTAACAGAGACTGCTCAAATCATGACAAATGGCACTGACCGATAATGACAAGTACAGAACAAATAGGATCTGTTTAAACTGGAGGTCTCAACCTGCATCCAGAGCATCCATGTCTCAGGGGGGATGAATAATGAATGGTTTGGTTTTCTGTCTTAATCACAAAAACATCCCAGTTTTAAGTAGAAAAGAAGTGTGTTTTGAGCAGAAAAACCTTTACCTTCCTCCCAGAATACCTTAATACATAATAATTACATTATATATCATGTACTTCAGTCAAAATGTTTTATATCCTAGTTTATATCCATCCCCATGAAAACAGTGTTGTGTCTATTTTTAAAGGAAAAAATATACTTAGCAAGTTTAGGAATCTAAATATCCGAATGAGCTAGGTATACTAGAAGAAAAGAAAAAGTAATTTTGAAGAGACACACAACAAAAAATGTATTAGTTCAAAGTAGACTATTAACATTTCCTGCTGCTTAGCACTGAGGTGATCATTAAAGGATAGGACTTACTTCATACTATATCCATTGATAAATTAGAAATTAGTGAAAGAAAAATATTAATAAACAATCTTTATTATATTTATTTATTTTATTTGGAGCATGACTGCCTTACAATGGTTAAGAGCAACTAAAATAAAATTCATCACATTTTTCAGAGTAATTTCAATATATTTTGATTTTACTCAAGCCATTAAAATAAAAGTGGAAGCTCTAAAGAAGTTTAGTATTTTCCCAACACTTATTATTATTTGAATGGTTCTGTGAACAGAGCTGGTTTTGTTAACTTGGGACAAATTAATAAAGCATTGCCTGCTATGATCTGTAGATCATCAAAACACTGATTAGGAGGGCTGTAGCAACTTTGTTTTCTGCATAAAGAAGTGATCATTTTCAGTGCCTACTAGAGAAATAAAAATTTACCTGCAAACATTACCTACTGTTCGAAGGAAGGGGAAAAAATGTGAATTGCTAACTACTGTTAGGGGGAAGGGTTGGGGTTTTTTCTCTTAATTTTTTTAATTATTACATTTAACCCATCTACTTATAAAAGTGGCACATACTTCATGGGTTTATAGACCATCATTATGTATTATCGCATAATAGCTTTTAGTTGAAGTCCGGTGTGACCTCCAGGTTGTGACTCAGTTGGAAATGTGGCATCTCTACTTACCTGTACTGAAAAATTGGAGAAACCTAAATCCAGCCACAGGCAAAAAGACAGGGGAAGGTGCCCAGCCTGGCGCTGTTGATGGCAGACTTTGTAGTGCTCCCTCTCCACCCTTTAATGGGACCCGAACTGGGAAGGTGCAATTCAGCCCGCGGGCAGATGGAGAGCTGCAGTTAAACTCCTTTTTTTTCAGTTTTTCCTCAGTTTTCTCAGGACTGCTATTTCTGCACTCGAGCCTCCTCCTTTACTTTGAACTCCTACTTGAATCCAACCTCTTAGGTCCCTCGGATGTTTTTCCCGTAAAGCCTGATCGCCCTCCCATCATCTCGGTGTGAGCCTCGGATGTGCCTTGAATAGCTCCGCACAGGGGGAGTCTCACTTGGTTGAGAGCCAGAAGAGAGATGCAAATAGCCTGAGATGGCCCACCATGAAGATTACGAGCAGCACTTAAATGCCATTGTTTCCATGACCTGTTTCATTTCCTGAGAGCACTGGGGTTAAAAATCCTGTTCCGTCTGCTGCACAACGTGTTTGTGATCGGGGCAGAGTCATCTGCCAGGGAGAGAGAGAACTGCAGGCACACACAGCGAGATGAGATGTGCCAAGGCTGATTTGCACCCTGTGCAGCCTCCCTGCTCTGAGCTCACCTGGTGGAGCGGTTGTTCCCAGACCAGCAGTCCCAGGCTGAGCCTCAGCTGCGGCGTGTTTAGGATTCATGCACAGCTATTCCGGGTCCTGCATGGGAAATCCCGCTAATTGGGTAAACCCACTCTAGTGTACAGGCACCAACTGGCAGACACGACTTTCACAATGAGAGAGATCCATAATTTTCAAATGTAACTAACAATTTGTGACAATAAAGCAGCAACAGGAGCCAAGATGCTGGCACTTCTCCTTGTCACCTCTTTCAAGCACAGTAACTACAATTTGCATTTGCTTCTATTCCAAAGGCAGTTACTTGTTTTATAAAGTAGGCATTTAATGCTTGCAGCTTCCTTGACATGGTTTTATTTCTAGGCCAAGTCTCTGAAGAGTTTAGTGTTATCTCTCCTAAGAAAAGCACCTGAATAGTAATTAATACTGCATCAAAACAAAATGGTCACACAACAGAGATCAGAACTGTCTCAAAAAGGGTAAATAGCAACTGTGAAAAATTAAAGTGAAGATGATAGAAGTGTACAAAATCATGGGTGACATAGACACAGTAAATCAAAAATTCTTGTGGAAATTTCCTTAGGATGACAAGGATGATGCACTTCAAACCCATAGAAGCCAACACTTTATCATTGCACATTGTAACTGTCCATTGTCATTCACAATCTTGGTTAAACAGCTGCATCTGTGCCTCCCTTGTCCAGCACATATTCCTGGCTTGTAGGGCTCCTTCGAGGGGAATTTGCAAACTTTTCATTTTTAGACCAGGCCCAGGGCTACAATACCCAGGATATCAATCACTCTTCCCCTGGAGGTTAAACTCCCCCAAAAAGTCCGTGCATGGGGGAAGGTCAGTGCCAGAATAACATTTTCAGAAGAAAAGTATTCTTTTACTTGGCATTTGACTGTGGGCATAAATCTTTAGAGACAAGAAGAAAACAAAAAAAGGACTGAAATTTGGAGGGGAAGTTTTAAACGTTGGCTTAAGCATCTTGAAGCAGTAGATAGGCTACGTAGGGGTGGCTTTTTAGGTGGGTTATGTTCATTATGCTGACTCCCCTGGGGCAGAGTTCACCAGGAGAGCCAAGAGGGGGGTGAAGACACACAACCCCGAGCTGGTGCTTTCACAGAGCCCTGTGTTGTCTGTGGAGGGTCCCAGTCCGAGCTCCAGATGCTCGTTGTGGTGGTAGCACAGCATTAACTCGGAGCCACCATCTGCCTCTCAGCAGCACACAGGAGGCAGCCCAGCACCATCCCCTTGTAAACACACTGCTCTAAGGCCTGGAAGCTGCTCCTCTGCTGTTGCTCAGCGCTCCACTGTGCAGCAAACCTGGCCTTCTCTGCTAAAAAACTCCTGCTTCAAATCTTGCCTTTGTTGTTGATGTCGGGTTTTTTGTGATTTTTTCCTGTTTTTTTTTTTTTTTTTTTTTCCTGTGTATGTTTGTTGGGGTTTTTTTAGGGTTGAGTCCTTAATCATTCCTTGTCAGAACAAGTTTGGTAGGCTGTCTGGAAAAGGAGGTTAGAGTCATTAAATCTAACAGTTCTGACATTGTTTCTTAACAGCACTTAAGTATCACTTGATGGATGGCTGTCTGGAACGATCTCCTGCTTCCTGTTGATATTCCCGACCAAATCCAAGCGATACAAAATGTCTCAGAGTCCCAGCAACCACCTATTACAATAAATTATTACATGGCCACTGCAGATCTCTTACAATCATCTACAATACACTAACCCCATATGGCATTTGGAAAGGATTAGGCATCGTATGGGTAATGTGCACATTTGCAGATTTGTTGGATGTGAGAGAGAGGGAAAGGAACCCTGAAGCCAAGATTCACTGTTGAGGGTGGAATGAAATTTCCCCTCTCAGTGGATTATTGGGGCAGGATATGGACTAGGTGACCTCTTAAGGTCCTTTCAGGTTTAGGGTTTTGCCTATGCCCTTCATGTCCATTCCATCCCCATCGTCCCTACCCTGGTTTCTGCAGTAAAGGGGTTTTTGAAATGCCTGTGAAGCATCTGTTAGAGCCCACTGCCAAAGGAAGCTGAACTGCATGTCCAACCAGCTTAGACAATTCCTGTGGTTTTTTGGCCATTTAATAAAACAAAGAAATGGAGAACTCATTGGGAAATTTCCTGTAAACCAAGGAAATGCTTAATTTTCAAAACATCATTTGAATTTTATAAAGATAAGTCATATCAAATATTATAGAGGCAGAAGCTGCTCCATTTCATTCAGCTTCTGGAGGAAAATAATTATGCTCTTTACAATTTGAAGTGCATTTGTATTCCTTCCAAATAGTCCTATTACAACAAATGAAGTACTTACTATACATCTTTTTCCTGCTGCTTTTCAACTTAAATTTAATTTTCACATAGATTTATTTAAAACAATTCTCAACGTGACTCAGCCAAATGATGAATTTATTGAGAGCTTAGTGAATGTGCAATCTAGTTGAAGTTAAAAATGGCTGCTTTGTAATTCTGTGCCTAAATGAAATTACACATTGTAGCCAGCTATTGTGCATCCATTTAAAGTCTATTTCTTGAGGCACATATTTAATCTTTAACAGAAAGAAAATATAGTGAAAATATGTTGCTAACAGAAAAATGTATATATACATATATAGCATTAATATTAAGGATATGTTTTAATTTATTTTTTGTGTTTTCTGAGCCTGCTCGAGCAGTTTTCACATAAATGTGTGTATACACTTTGTACATGCAGAGAATACACTGTACATAGAGATGATCGCACTTTTTGTTGCTCATAATACATGACTGTCTCTGTCCAAGTGTACATATTTTAAACTTAAGAAGGAAAGTTTAATCAAACGAATGTTGGAGAGCATAAAATTATTTGTAATGAGATCTCAGTGCAAAAGAGGTTTGTGATTTGTATTGATGATAGAACAGGCTGCGCGAGAACTTTGCCTCTGGCAAGGTGTGATTCTGTTTTCTGTTCCATTGTTGGCACAAAATCAGCAGTTACATTGGAGATAAGTGTAAAATCAGCCTGTATCTCCTAAGGAATGCTCGGGTTCAGCAGGAGAAGTTTACAAACTCACCAGTTTTAAGACTGGGCCCCAAAATTTTCTGAAAGGATGTGGTCCTGAGGTTTCAGGTGGCTGCCCAGCATGGAGGTGCACTACACCCACTTCATTTTTGGGGGCTTTGACCAAGTTATCCATACTCAGTCTGATCAGAATAAAGTTCATTTCTCCTACCCAAATATATAAAAATCAAGGTACTAAATTCTCTGTCCTTATCTCCATGACTATGTACTAAGTACAGCCTTGGTGTCTAATCCAAAACCCACTGTATACACTTTGTGGAAGAACTCCCACCCTCCTCACCATCCTGGGTGAGATCCTACTCCAGGAGTGTTTTATGCTGTTTATTCAGTAATATCCTGATTCGTACAAATACTAATCTTTTGCAGGAATTAGTAGATCCAGAGAAAGATGCAATTCCACATCCTCACACATACCCAGGCTCCCAAAGTCAGGCTGCATCCCGTAGTTTGCACAGCAGCCCATCCTGCATGCAAATGAGACCTCAGTTTTCTAAATTACTGAGAGTGAGACTGCTTTATTCTTCCTTTAAACAAGACCAACAGAAAAAATATCTCAAACAGTTTCATCCTCTTTCCCCAGTATTTCCATTTGTGATGTTAACAGGTTGCCAGCTGCACGCTGAGGAGATAGGCTTGCTGTGGAATTCCAAGGATTTGAGGCAGTGAACGTGCCAGCCAGCTCTTGAAAGGGAGATGGGCCTTTAACCCCAGCACCTCGAGGGAGAGGCAGCAGAGCTAATCCAGCTGCTGGAGGGGTTACCTGAGTTTCAGAGAAGATGCTGAACCCTGCCTGTTATCACAGGCTGTTCAACTCAGTGTGAGATCATACTCTGTTTTACCCTACAATAACTTCTTCATGACTGCAGCATTACTTTTGATACTGGATTAATGGAGTGCAGCAAATACTCAGATATTGATTATAAGGATTTGTTTTTCATTGTGGATGTCTGCTGTCTACCATTAAGCTATATAAGCAAAGCCTGGAATTTAAAACACCAGGACTCAGAACTTTCTTGCTTCTTGTTTCTTTACTTACTTTAATTCAGAGAGTGTACCAAGGAAAAGCTAAAAGCTTTCGGTTTCTTATTAAGCCATGGATTTTAACCAGATCCTAGTTTGAAATCCTTTAACCTGTGTATAAGAAGTTTCCAACCAATATATTTTATTGCCACAATGGTCCCTCAAAGAAGAGCTTTATGTCACACAACCACCATTTCCTGACAATGGCACAAAGGGCTATGGAGCTTCTTATAACTACTGATGTTCTAAGATTTAGGTTGATTCCCCACATGGAAGCACAAGGGGCTGGTTTCTTTGGGGAATTTTATACTCATGAAGTACAGTTCCAAAATAATACTGAAGCCTGGACTTATCTGAAAGCTTCCAGAGTTCCTGGATTCTTCAAAAACCTCATCAAATGTTTGAAGTTTTGTCTTCTGTACTCAGTGACATGGGAGGTAGGGAAGGCATTTGGGTTTTATTTTGAAATGAGCCACTGAAAAGGGACTGCCATAAACAAAGCTTATGAATAAATTAATGCATCTGACAAAGAAGTTAATGATCACATGGACTGGGCCCAAATTCATGATCAATGAATCATGTAGGCTGCTTTGTTTAGGCTTTGGCAAATCAATACTCCATTTTGTTAAACAAGTAAAATAGATTTTTTGTGGGGGTGCTCTGGATTAATTTTTAAATATAAAGTGTCAGACAAAGAAAATCTGAAGGGGTGCTTGAGAGTAATGCTTGGAGCTTTCCAAATTATTCGCTTCTTTGGATTTATTATCTTGTTATGCTTCTTACCAGGCAAAAACACACAGCAGATAAACAGTTATGGAAAAGAAGTAGTAAAATTCAGAAGGCTCTGTTGTAGCTACAAAGCTGTGAGAGAGCTCATGAAGTAGCAGACTTATTAGTATGGTCTAATTATAGAATCATAGAATTACTTACGTTGGAGAAGACCTTTAAGACCATCAAGTCCAACCATTAAGTCTGTCACAGCATTAGATTGCTGTTAATTGAAGAGGGACTGGTAAACAGGAAGACTCTTTCCATTTCATTCCCATTCCCTGGGTTTGGAACACTCAGCACATGAATGGTTTTTCTTGTTTCCTTTATCATACCCTGTCAGAGTTCTATTTGAAGCAGGTGGTTAAACTGTCCCTCAGTGTCCTGCCACACCTGTAGTAGGCTGAGCAACCCCAGCATGCAGTCTGCTGATTTTTTATGATAGAAAGCACAAAAGTCAAAATTCCTAGAGGGACTGAGGTATATAATGATGCAGATAGACCCTTCTCAAGTGCTAAGGAATAAATGTAGGCTGGATGGTAGAAAATTTCTATCTAGCGGTAAGATGATGCCAATTCTACAGGAAGAAATTTCTTTAAGGGACTAATGTGGGTTCCTGAGAGTGAATAAACTGGTGCTCAGTTTTCAAGAGAACTTGATAGGTCTTTGAAAATTACTCCTGCAATGTCAGATTCAAAGATATAAATATCAGATTCCCTTCTGGTTCTTGCCCCCACGGTATTTTCAAAATGGATAAAGCAGACTAGGTGATTCAGTCCTGCAGAGTGAAATCCTACTCCCCAGTTTACATTCTGCTCAGGTGATTCTGTAGATCACACCAGACATCTACATGGACTTTGAATGCCATCACAGATCCCTAATTCTGGGCCCAAAATGTTGGGTCAAACCTGGTGCCACGAAGAGTGTTAGAACTGCTGAGTTTGACCCTGTCCTCTGGATCCAGCAAACTGCTGAAATTCCTGGCTCTAGGGTTCAGTGAATGAAGAAAACTGACTTGGGAAGAGAACAGAAAGTTTTTAACCTCATCAAGAGAATGACAGTGTCCTGCACTTGATATTGCCTGAGAGAGAGTCCTGGAACGTCGCTCCTGGATAGATGTGAGGAGAGACAGAATGCCAAATCTGATTACAGAGATCAAAAGGGTCTGCTGCTACAAAGCTCTGAGAACTCACAGCTCACGCGTCAGAATTAGGTTTGTGGCTAAGTGGAATTTTTCATCATCACAGCAATTTGTTTTGGTGCTTAACAGTGAATGTAGGGCTTGACTTTAAGTAGTCAACAGTGAAAGCTTTGGTTTTCTAAGACAAGCTATTGCTGCCCAGCTTCCCAGAGTTATTTATTACTTTCAGCAGCACATCTTGTTACAGAGGCTGTTCAGAACCTCTTGGCAGCAGGAAAACAATCAGTATTGAGATAGGAATAAGGAATGACCCCTTCCCCTAGCCCTGCTGGCCTCTGGTCTTTCACTGAGTTTATAAATGCAAACATTGCTCTGTCAGAAAATGACTCTGTGATTGTGATAGGGAAGCTGAACAAGGAGCTGCTGCTGAACTATGAATTAGGCATTCTGGGTCGTCACTGCATTGAGTCACCAAAAGAAAAGAAACCAACTGTTCTGCTAAAGATAAATTATTATGCCCTAAAAAATGGTTTATGTTCCCTTGGCTATTTGTAGCAAGTGATTGAAAGTCAGGTAGAGGACACAAGATATTGAACAGATCACTGGGGACTCTTCCAGCTTTGAGCTGGCAAACATCTTCACAAATGTATCAGAAAACTCTGTAGAGGATAGGACAGAATGGAGCAAAACAGAACAAATCCAAATCGAGGATTACACCTTACAAGAATATAAGCTGAAAGACTGTTTAGAGAGGCTGAAATCTGGTGGTTTGTTATTTAAAAGCCTGAGCTGGTTTATTGGAATGCTTACAATTACTCATTCAGAGAAGAGAAAACAAAGCAAGGAACTGCCAGCAAGTAAAAAATAACCTCACTCACAATTATGTATTTTACAAAGCTGCTGGCCTGATATTCTCAGGTTGAGACCACCCAGAGGCAAACATTGTCCATTAAAGCAGAAACTAAGGCCTCCAAACACTTCATACAATCAGGCCTTTTTGCCTATTCTACCATTCTCCTTGATTGCAGATTCACATGTTGTTGAAGGTGTTTTTCAAATCCAAGCAGAACTCGATATTAATAGTGGCAGAGTTAGTTACTGTCCTTTATCAGCTTGGGATCAAATGCTCTAATGAAAATCAATAGAGTGTTTCCCCACTGTGCTTCTGAAAGCAAGAGCAAATACCTGCCGCAGATAAAATGATTATGTTTTCCCAAGCTATTAGCATGATTCGAGTGATACACCACTAAAATAACTTTATGCAGAATCAGTGATTTTTTTTCTACAGATATTTCCATTTTGGCATATCTTTTATGCAGCAGCATCAAATGACAACCCTGACTCAGAGGGATCCAGGCCATTCACATCACCTCCAGAATTAGAGGATGTCTCCTACTACAATACTGCTTAGTAGACTCAAGCCCAGTGTGTTGTGGTAGCTGAACGTGCAGAAGATAAATTGTGATTAGTATGTAGAAAAATGTATTGTGTTTAAGGGCAAAATGATATATCAGAGATTCCTCAGCATCCCAGGATGGGTCAGACTGGAAGGGCACACAGTGACTCACCTGGTCCCATCTCCTGCTCCAGCAGGGCCATCCCAGAGCACATGGCACAGGATTGTGGCCAAACAGTTCTGGAATATCTCCAGGGAGGGACACTCCACACCCCCTCTGTCTCTCTTCAGTGCTTGGTTACTGCCCAGCCAAGAAGTTCTTCCTCCTGTCCAGCTGGAGCTTCCTGGGCATCAGTTCCTGCCCATTCCTCCTGTGCCATTGCTGGGCCCCCCCAGCAGAGCCTGGTCCATCCTCTGCCCCCTCCCTGCAGCCCCTGACACACCCTGGGGAGGGCCCCTCTCAGGGGGTGCTCTGCAGGCTCAACAGCCCCAGCTCCCTCAGCCTTTGCTGCTCCCAGAGATGCTCCAGCCCTTGGGCATCTCCGCAGCTGGCGCTGGAGCCGCTCCAGGAGCTCCCTGTCCCTGCTGTGCTGAGGAGCCAGAGCTGGGCCAGCCCTGCAATACTTCCATAAATAAAAGACTAAAAGTCCTACACAGAACGTAGCAATTAACATGTTAAATCTATAGAAAAACTATGGATCTTAAGCAATTAGAAGCCTGGATTTGGTTGGCAAATTTGGAATGTGTCACATATTTTAATTTGTTTGATGTAAGCTTAATGTATCGCTGTGACTTGTTTTACTTACAAGTGCTTACAAAAAATGACCCTCCTTTTACATGAGTTGGTGAAAATCCTGCCCATTGCACAGCTCTCAACAGCAACTTGTGCATGTCCATGAGCAGGACTTCTACAGTCTATTGTCTTCTACAAACAGTAAAAATGGGCAGTGCATGCTGTGAGGGAGATCTAGAGAAAGGTGAGAAAACTGTGAGAGAAATAACAATATACACAGCACTTATTAAGGAAACTAAAAAGGCTTTCAGATCAGATATACTGACGCTGTGATTTAGTCAAGCAGTGGTTGTGACAATGTGGAGGAAGAGCTGGGCTGGCCATAGCAAGAGAAAAGACATGGAATCTCCAGTTCAGAGAAAGCTCCAAGTGTAATAGAAAGCAAGTTGGCTGCATCTATCCCCAAGACAGAGATTTCACTCATCATTGTTACAGAATGAAAAATTTAAGAAAGCCCCAAGAGAAGAATTTTCTTATTTTATTCAAACGAAGCTTCCATCTGAAGGCACATATGCCACCATATGGGATACATTTCAGGCATTCATTAGGAGAAGAATAATTAGTCTAGCATCATACCAGGAAGAAAGGAAGAGGCCCAGAGGATAATTACTTTAGAAACAGAAATAAAAGACCTTGAAACTAAATTTGCTAGGGACAAGTCTATGAAAAATGAAAAAAAAAAAAAAAACAACCTTATTTATGGGAATTTGAATTCAGTTATCAAGGCAAAGAGGAAAAGGGACATGACCACGACAGGATTATTTTTAGCTTGGGGAGAAGCTGCTACATTATTGTTTTAATGATTATGGAAAATATGTAGTCTCATATTTCAGCCATTCACCACAAGCAAGGAGCCTCCTCTGTAGTACAAAAGAGATGAAACACTTCCACATTACATTGGGAAGAACTGCACTGTGTGTCCTCTCTTTGCAAATACACCGCTAATAGTGCTACTGGTCATGGGCTTAAAATACAACTGCGACCCTTTAAAGGTTGTCAAAAAGGATTATTCCTTTGTAGAGCTTACTATGAAACGACCTGCAAGAAAGAGAAATGTCTGTATTATGTAAATAAAGCACAGATTCAATAACAGGGGAATAAAGAACACTCAAAAGTATGTCAGGTGGGGATTTTTTCTGTGAGCAATTAAACATACTGAGATAGCGCTCTCTATACATCAACTTAATCCTAACCATGCATTTAGCCAACACATCTGTACTTCACCTTCTGGAAGGGAACAGATAGACACATTATACTGAATAAAAGCCATGCATTGTATAGTGCACCACAGTCTGTCTCTCAAGCCTCAGGCCCTAAGTAACTAACCCTAATTAACTGCTGAGTTTGGAGTTTCTGTGCTACTCAAAAGGCCCATGGGAAGTGAACAGTGACAAGATTTGGCCCTTAAAAAAAAGCCCCAGTGACTGGATTCCTCCTCTTCATGCCAGGGAACACCTGATATTCTGCAGCACTGAAATCGTAATGGGAAGTAAGGACTTGTCTGGGTAAAATCCTTTGATTGAGACAGCGGTCAAAGGGACAGTTCTTTGATGTCTGGAGCTCTTTGCAGCAAAGACTAAAATGAGATCTCGCATTGCTGTGTGTGTGGAGCAGATGGTGTGGGTTATGACAGTGGCTCATTCATATTGGGAACACTTGTTACAATGCATTATCTTTTAAAGGTACAGAGAAAGCCATCTAACATTTTGTGACTCACCTACAGTATAAACAAGATAATTACCTAGTTCACCTGCTAGAGCAGGGAGATCGATTATGGAAGCTAATTAGAGACCTGCTTTAAGTAGATATGAACTCGTGAGTTTTTGTTATGGGTTCTTCTCCTCTTAACACACCACAGAGAAAACCATAGAACAACAGTGATTAGCCTTATTTCATTTTTATTGCTTCTCCCATTCAGAGTGAAACCACAGAAAGTCAAAAGTGTAGCTAATTTACTTTAGCAAGCTAGAAAATGTAAGTTAATTTCCTTGCTTTACTACTTAGAAAGCTCTGCCAGAGCATTAATGTCAAAGGAAAACAAAGAAAAAATACGTATCCATATGGAATATGAACGTAGCTCATGGTAGCTTGACAAACACTGGCACAGTTGCAAGGAGGTTACAGATATGGGTAGTGAGCTTTTGAGCTCTTGGTTACTTGTACATGTCAATAGGGCAGCAGAGATACACCAGGTTGTGGTGTGGGAGTGTGTTTTTTTTCTTTTTTTACTTTTCTGGCACTGGAGGATGCTCCTGTTCCCTTTAAGAAGCAGTATTCCTGTGATTGTTCCCAAAACAAAACATCTCTAGCAGTGCCCATGAATCCCTGATTGCTCATATTTGAATGTGACACGTCTGTGATCTGCAGTCATTCCCCAGATCCATGTGCTCTGTCACACTCCAGCAGGGATTACTTCGGGATCTGCTGAGTCTGCAAATTTCACACTGCATCTCTACCCACACGTGGGATGAAAAGACAAATTACTTTAGGAAGGCAGAAAGACTTTAATAATTAGTACTTAATTCCTGAGGGACCTGCTGTCTAGTCCAAGCTCCACATCTGAGCAGGGCACTCAGGCTTCCAGCTCACTGGAATGAAGAAGGTATGACAGATCTAAGTCCCTGGAACCTGGGTGTGAACTGGCACTGTCACTTGGAAGTCCCAAGGAGTGAAATGTGACCTGAACAGGACCCCTGTTAAACACCTGCAGCAAGGCTATAAAAACGCCTTGTCATTTTAGCCACAAAATTGTAAATTAAAACCTGCGCTCATCAGGAAGAATCCAAATTGTTTAGGCTTTCACAAAGTCCTTAACAGACTGTTTTTGAGAATGTTTGCCTAAATATTGCAAATATGAAGCAATGAGCACACATTTCTGGGAGCTGGAAGGCACAAGCTGGGAATTATAAGCTGGATATTTCATGTCTCACGTGCAGAACCAAGGGAGGCATCATTCTAAGATCATGTCTGCTGTTATCAGGTTGTACACAAAACAAAGCTTCCCCTGCCTCCCCTGCTCTTCTCCTGAGTGCTGACTAGAGCACCAAACTGTGTCTCCGTGGCTCCTGTCAAAGCTGGTTCATTTAGCACTTACCTGATCACTGAATCAGTGGAAGGAACACAAGGAGTGACTGACTCTAATGAGCAGAGCACTAACTTGAGTAAGGGAAATGTTAGCTCACATTTGCTGCCTCAGTTAATTTTTCAATGCTTTATAGCTTATGTAAATGTAACAAGGTAAGTATGGTTAATATAGCTTAAACAGCTTGGGATGAGGTCCTGTCCCAAAACAAGCTATACCTGATGTTTCAGGCAATCTGGTAGGTGACATTCTCCCTCTAATCTTTATCCTACTCCTAGAAACTGTCTCCAAAACAACAAATGTTCTAGGCTGGATGACAAGAGCTGCTTCTCCCTTGAACAGCCAGCCTGCCTCTGTTGGGTCAGCCCACTACACTGCTCGAGGTTCCTTCCAGGAACTGTCGTCCAGTGAAGCCCACACAAGTGAGGTACATCAGGCAATGGAAACTGTTAACAGGGTTAAACAATGGCAAAATCCCCAGAAATTTTGCACTGTCAGGTATGAATTGTCTCTGGATGTGCCCAGCAACAGAAACAGATATGAGGAGGGTGTAAGGGGTGGAGACTCTGTAGCTGTGCAGTGATGACCTTGCTCAGGGATAAGCTTCCTCTGCCCTCACTCAAAGAATTTCAGTGCCTGCAGAATTCATCAGCAGCCAAGAAAGATCTTTACAGTCTCAAAAGTACATAAATACTGTCCAGCATGATATTTTCCTGTATTTATGGCTATTGCACATGAGATGAGCTCATCAGTGATGTTAATACTTCTGCAAAAGCTGGACAATAACAGGCACTAAATGAGTGTAACTGCTTCTTCTTCTCACTCATGGAGTCATATTTACACTATTTGTTTTCCAAACCCATTTACTCCATGGAAACCAACAAAGCCTGGGTTACAAAAGCAGCTAATCCTGGTTGAGTGCTGAACTCCATGGCAGGGTTTAGCACTGATAACCCTGGAGCACTAGGTGAGATCCCTCTCTGACCACAGAGCTGCACTTCCCCTTGCCTGCCTCCTCAGTTCACACTAGGCTGGCATAGAAACTCCAAACCACCTCCTGAACAGGCCTTTCCTGGGCACTGGGAGTTCACACATTTTTGGGAACATGATACCTGCACTGGGGGGTGAAAACTGTGCTCTCAGACAAGAATCCAGATTTAGGAGTGGATAGTGATTAGAAGATCTTAGCATGAACTTCTATTCATTATTAAAAATAACATCAAATATTTGACTAAATGCTGGCATTTATGCTGCCAGAGTGGTGCAGTGTAAGAAGCTACCCTGCAGTCACACAAAGACACACCTGATTTGTAATTTCAATAACATCACAGTGCATCTGCTCCCCATCCTCCTTGAGCTACTTGGTGCTGCCCCTTCAGAAGGGCCTCTGGAGCTTGCAAAGATAGGAAGGGAAGAACTGCCTGAAGTTCAAAGGCAAATGTAGGTCTTGCACCTGGGCAGGAACAATCCCAGGCTGGGGGGACTTGCTGGGGAGCAGCTCTGGGAGAAGGACCTGGGGGCAACGAGCTGTCCCTGACCAGCAGTGTGTCCTGGGGACAAGGAGGGCAGTGGTGCCCCAGGGGCATCAGAGAGAGCATTGGAGCAGGGCAGGGAGGGGATCCTGCCCCTCTGGCCAGCCCTGGGCAGGCACATCTGCAGGGCTGGCCCAGCTCTGGCTCCTCAGCACAGCAGGCACAGGGAGCTCCTGGAGCGGCTCCAGCGCCGGCTGCGGAGATGCCCAAGGGCTGGAGCATCTCTGGGAGCAGCAAAGGCTGAGGGAGCTGGGGCTGTTCAGCCTGCAGAGCACACCCTGAGAGGGGCCCTCCCCAGGGTGTGTCAGGGGCTGCAGGGAGGGGGCAGAGGATGGACCAGGCTCTGCTGGGGGGACCCAGCAATGGCACAAGAGGAACGGGCAGGAACTGATGCCCAGGAAGCTCCAGCTGGACAGGAGGAAGAACTTCTTGGCTGGGCAGTGACCCAGCACTGAAGAGAGACCAGAGAGGGTGGGGAGTGTCCCTCCCTGGAGATATTCCAGAAGTGCTTGGCCACAATCCTGTGCCATGTGCTCTGGGATGGCAGGGAGGTGGGACCAGGTGAGCCACTGTGGGCCTTTCCAGCCTGACCCATCCCATGAGTCCGTGATCTCCTGTAGCAAAGTCAACACCTCTCAGAGAAAGACAGAAAGTGCCAAGGAAGAGGCCAGGAAATGAGAAGGACACACAGTGTCTCAGGCTCTGAGAGGACAATGTAGTTGATGAATTGAGGAGTAATGATTCTTTTTCCACTGAACACAGTAATGGCAAAAGATCTATCAGTAAAACCAATATTACACTTTAAAGCAGGCCTGAGAGTAAGACCAAACTTTGCTTGTATTTTATGGTCATTCATCTCTGCTCAAAAAGAACTGATAGTTTTGGGTTTTTTTAACCTAAAGATCCAAGGAAAGTGTTCACAAGAGCCAAAAGCAGGTTATCAGCATAGCAGTGCAAGATGCCAAGCAAAAATCTTATTGAAATCAAAGGAAGGATGGGAAGAAAAAAAAAAAAGCCCCTCCAAAATGTCACACAACAATATAGATTTAAGGGCTGGGGGGAGGAATATTATATTTAAGAGACTGGAGTTACATTAATGAGAAAGTTTTATGTAGTGGGTCTTTATCAATGAGACAGAGGCTGGCTTTTCACCTCAGCTCCTTAAATACCCCATCCAATAATTAATTTAACTGATATGGGACAGCTATATTATCCCTGAAAAAAGTGATTTGTATAGATCTAAGAGCAAATGCCTCTGCAAAAAGACAGGGGTGATCATTATTTCAAAGCTCTTATTTTTCCCCTAGTCTTAAGACTTGTGAAATTATTTATTTGACAATCTGAAAATAAAACTTGAGCTGTATTAGCATGTAGGCTGCTCAATAAAAGGGAAAAAAAGTGAGAGAGAGGATTAATAAATTACATGCTAGAAATGGGAAACAAGATTAGAGGTGACATTTTGGCAACGTCTTCTTCCCAGTAAAGAAAAAAAAATGAAACAAGATTAGTTGGAGGGGAAAGAGGGAGTCAATCAGCAGGAAAAATGAAATTTAGAAAATGTGAGAAAGCCTGTGAAAAATGGAGGAGTTGATTAGGATAAAGGGTGTGATAAGAGTGACTCCTTAGCAAAGAGAGGGACATCACTGCTCTCAGAAGGTAAACAGCACTCAATAAATCAGGAGGTTGGAAGGTAGGCTGGGGAATGATGGGCTGCCAGCAGAGAGAAGCAAGGATGGAGAGGACAAAAACAGGTGGAAAATGTGTCTGTTACTGGTGCTGCAAAGGCAAGAGGAGTGAGCTGCCCCAAGGTCAGTGCCCATGACCCTCCTACTTTCTTACCTCTCCTCTGAGAAAGGGTCAGGCAGACACAACCACACACCAGTCCCTGTGGATTCACAGGCTGAGACAAGACTGGATTTCCAGCCAGTTTGTTTGTTTTGATGGCTCCACGTTGATAGATTATATCCTACAGCAAATCTCAAATATGCATATCAGCTGCTTCCTCCAGCACATTACTATAGCAACACCACTTGAATCCCTGATATTTGACATCACTGGGGCTGCTGGTTCTTTCTGTTTTCAGCAGAAAGCCAAAAGAGTGCTCCAGTTTGGGCTACCTCCTCTGCCAGGCCCTCTCCCTCAGTCTCCCCCCAAACACGAAGGCTTGGCTCCTTCACCTCCTTCACTGCTAAGATCTCCATTCTTTCTTTCCTCTTTCCCCTCTCTTTTTTTCCTTGCAGTGGCTGCTTGAAGCCTGTCCTGAGGATGAACACATTGGTAGTTTAAGAAGCTGTCCCTCAGTGCCAGACCCAGATTGTCATCTGAATCTGATACCTGGTGGTGATTGTGTGTGCTCATGGCAGAAGATGCCCAGCTGCTGCCGTGAGAGGAAAGTTTGCACGCCAGGTGTGCTGGGAGAAGCTTGGAATTAAGAGTAAAAAAAAAAAATGCATAGCATCAAACCTTTCTGGGACAAATGTTGCAAGAGTGACTGCTTGGTCACTATTCAGTGGCAGTCTTAGTCCCTGACTGTCCTGAGCCTCCAGCCTGTCATCCAAGGGATCCTAGGGGGGGAAAAAAAAAAAACAAGCAGAAAAGAAGAGAAACCCGAAAAGCCCTTTGGGTTGACCCCATGAAAATTTCCAGGAGTCATTCCATTACCACTCATATGAAAGTGGGCTCAGCCCAGGACACAGATGGAATACCTGCTGTAATCCATCTCCAGGTGAGCCATCATCTGAAAGAGACGATTCCCCCAGACAATAGCACATGTTACTTCCTTGGCAGGTATCAGTAAAATGCCCACAATGTTTTCTTGCAGTCTTCTCCAAGATGCAGGGTGCAGGCAGATGCATTCTGTGTGCAGTAGCAATTACTATCCCCTAAAATGCTCATGTTCCAACAGCAATTATTCCAAAGCACCTAAGTCTAAGAAAACAAGGTTTTCCCTCTGTATTTAAAAGGAGGATTTAACCAGTAACTGGCTGCCATACCTTACAAATGTTGACTTTTTTAATTATAGTTTTTGTAACTATGAGTGCATTGAAAAGTTAAATCACTTTGTCAATGAAATAGAGAGTAGTGAATGTATAAAAGGTAACTTTATATGTTCTAAGTCAGCAGGAATATTATACTGCTGAAATTTTTATTAATCAGTAGAATTTGAAATGAATGCATGGTTTGCTTATGATCTTAATGGGACATCATTTCACATATACACAAAACTCAGGTAGATGTATTGTATTTCCTTTTGAATTTATTAAATGCCTATTAATATGATTTTACTTTTCAGAAGTATTTTATTTTTAACGATAATTTTTCTAGATTGTATCACAGCCTCCTTTTAATTAGAATGACAAATTTAAATTTGCCTTTATTTTCCTTTCTCACAAAGTGTTCTTTATTCCCTATTAGTTTCCCACAGAGAATTTTTTAATGAAGAAGCTTTGTTTTAGAATCTGTAGTCTCCTGAACAGACTCTATAATGATGAAATATAAGTGTCTTTCCCACAATAACCTGCTGTTTTTCTTAGCTGTGTTTGGAAAGCTTCAGATAAGGCGAGGGGTTAAGTAAATCTCCAACTCCCTTGGGGTCAGTTTGCAGAACATGCAGGTACATACCTTGTATAATCTCTTAAAACTCTGTAAATGTGGCTTATGCTCTTGGCCTACTCGCTCTTTAAAGTGGTGGTAAAAACTTAAGTAAAATAAGAACAATATTACAGCAGGAGAGAAGTCAGGCAGTCCCTCACCAAATGCAAAATGCAGCGTGCGCTTGGGACTGTTTATGAGATGATTGAATACCAGAATGGTTTGTGTTGGAAGGGACATTAAAGCTCATCTCATTCCACCCCCTGCCACGGGTAGGGACACCTTCCACTGTCCCAGGTTGCTCCACCCTGACCTTGAACATCCCGAGCTTCCAGATCCCTGCCCTGCCATCAAAGGCTCCGTTGCACACATACAAACTTACCCCTGGTTAAAGAGATTCTCCAGAGGATCATTCCTAGGTTTTTAATCCATCTTGATCAAAGACCTTAAGGCAAGATTCAGCAGTCAGAGCTGACAAGGCATTTGTTATAGAACACATAGGAAATACGTTTTAGTCTCGACATCACCACTTGAAAATTTTAAGTTACCAAAACAAAGCAGAGTTAACACTCACAGTTTCAACCTGCGTGACTGGACATTTCACCATGCACTGAGTGCACGTGCAAAACTTGAATAACAATTAGACTTGTACCTATAACTCTTCAAGATAGTGGGCCAATTTTTTTCATAATTTTATCTTTTACTGACCTTAAGAAACATTATTACTTACAATGATCCAGCCAAAAATACACCTGGTGTAACATTGCCTTCACACTTGGAATGAAGAGCCCACTTCTGCAGATAATCCAGATGTTAAATGCAAATCCTGCAAGATGCAAAGTAGAAGGTTTGCTTTGGAAATGTACATTTTGTGCACTGTGGAAGTACAAATATAATACAGAATTAAAGGCGATGAAGGAAAAAAATGGCAGGAAGAACTGATGATTTGAAAAAGATATTGGACTGAATACAAAACTATAGTTAGTGATCAGAGTTTTCACTCCCTTTGATATAAGTTCTGAAGAGGAGGGAATCATCACTAAAGGATGGCACAGTATTATAAGTGCAATTTGCACACAATGTAATAAAAAAGAAAAATTAAAAGAGAATCAATGAAATTTGACACAGAACCAGATGTCATGAAGTGGCTAGTTAAAAAATAGCCCCATTATTTTCATTTTTTATCTCAAAAGTGGAAGATTTCTAAGTGAGGACATTGAACTGGGGATTTAGAAAAGTCATGTAAGTGTTGGATCAAAGGAAATGGGATAAAGAAATGGAGGAAGAAGATGTAGAAGAAAACTTGTTTCTGAACATTAATGCTATGTCTGAGGGTGCAGTGCATATCAGGACATCCAGAAGTAAATGCTATAATAAAATGTCTAAATGCAAAAAGCAATCAAAGGTTAAGGAGCTAAAACACTCACAAACACCAGGGTACGTAAGAGTAAATGAAGTTAAAAGACTATAATAATGATGAGAAAAAAGGGGATGGGTTGAAATTGTATTTGAGGTGGCTTTTAGAATATATATAAGAAAAGAAAAAAGGTTTTCAAGGGCTGGAAGGATTGCTATATTGGTGAAAAGAGATACAGAACATAAAATATTTTTTTGCCAGGGAATGACACCAAAAGAAAATAAAACTGTATGAAAAAAATGCCATATGGGTATAAAAGGGAATCAGTTTCATATAAAAGAGGATCAAGAAATAACAGTACCTGAAGATTGAATCAGCTTTAGAGTGAGCTGAGAGCTGTCCCAGAATTCCAAATAAAAAGGCAGTGGGTCAAGGAACCCTCTCAGAGAGATGCACAGATGAAACTGCTTTAGGAAATAATTACAAGGAAGCCAACGTCAATATTCTAAGAGAGAGTCTGTGAAGTTCACTCCTGAATGGAGGATCTTTGCAAGCTCCTAGCAGTATTTAAGATTTCCAGTTTAACACTGAGAGTTCCAAATTGTCATAATAATAATAATAAACTCAGGAAAAACTGGTAAATAACATTATCAGTCAGGAGACAAAATTTGCAGAGACAACACAATTTCTTAGAATATATAAGGTGACAGGACAATTTCTGGGAGGGTGATTACCCAAAGCTGAACACAACACAAAGTTCAATGACACAGTATTGGAAAGAATTAGTCAGCTATCTGCTATTCATTGCTAATTTCTAAATAAACTTCTTACAACAAAGTGCAAATAAGAGTCTCATTATTTCTGGACTCTTCAATGGAACCTTAGTACAAAGGAGAGAGAAGAATGATTCTATAATCTCTCCAAATTGCTTCGTGTTGAGAGACAGCAAAGAGTTGTAAAGATGTGTGGCAAGGTGTGTGCATGTATTTGTGATTATTGTCAGTCTTCCTTCCAAAAGTTATTTTGTAACAAGATTAATAAGACATGGCCAGGTGAACTTTGTATCCAGCTGTGTGTTATAAAGCCTGGAAAAAGGGAAGAGCAGGTGATGCAGTAAAACCAAGAACCTGGGCAGATAAGCCATCTCCCTGATTTCTTACTCTTCATTCTCTGAACATGAAATAGCCTTGAGGGTTCCTCAGGTGTGACAAACTAAATCATAAGAGCCATGAAAACCAGAGAGGACACAGTAAGTCACAACAACTACAGCGTGAAACCAGCTCTGTAATTACACAACAGGACTTCAATCAAAGTTCAGAAACCTCTTAGAAGGTGAGGTACTTGGAAGCCAAAAAATCTGCCATGGGAGCAATATGCAGTGTTCTGAAAGCATAATTGTCCAAATGCACTTGGGGTGCAAATTTCTGTGCCTCAGTTGGGCCCTTGAAGAGAAATCCCAGCTCTCTGTTGCAGCTGAACACGACACTGCACACAGACAGTGCCCGTGGGTGGTGCTAAAAAAAAAAGTCTAAGGAGAGCAAACAGAGATACCCATAGTATTGAAACAGTTGTATTTTTAAAATGAAAAATTAATGGGAAAAAGGTCTGTGCTCATTACAGTGATGGCTCCTTGGCTTGTGTCCAGGCTATAAAAGAACTTGCCTTCCCCTCCTGTGGTGTGTGAGGGCACTGTCATAGGAAATTTTTGCATCTGATATTTAATTTATTGCGTGGCAGAATGCTTTGGAAAACAAAATGAAGCCTTTGCTTCCCCAAATAATCCTCCCTCCCCCACTGCAGTTATTGTCTTTGTAATATTTTATGACTTGTCATATAACACTCTGGGATATTGTCCTACAGAGGATGTGACTATACTGCTGAAATGAAAGAGCTGGATGGTGTTCCTTACTCACAGAACCACTTCAGCAGTGGCAGAAATAGGCTCTATGCATATCTTAATATTTTATGTTGAATTTTTCCATCTTTGTAATAAAGAGGGGGAAAATAAAAAAAAAGAAGCAAAGAAGAAAACAGGCTTCACATTGATTTAGGACTTCAGGGAGAAGAATAAAGCTATTCCATCTATTTTACAAATGCAAATATGCTTATAACATTGATCTCAACAGTGTAAATCAATAATACCCAGAGCTTCCCTGTCCCCCACAGATTGTCTGCAAATTATAAATGGTGGTTACAAAAGTATAATCAGGATAAAATATTATCAAATCTCATATTCTACACATGTTGTAACTCAAAAAAAAGGAGCAGATATCTTGGAACTTAGAGTTTTGATATTTTAATGAGTGCACTATTTTTTCTAGTGAAGTACAACCAATTAAATTGAGAATCCAGTCTTTGAAAGAAACTGAAAGATGCTGAAAGAACAGTCTGCAGCTTCCAAATGACTGCAATTCTCTCTTTTACCATTATAGGCAAATCTTTTTATCCTCTCACCAAGCTCAGGGAACTCAAACAATACCAGAGCAGCTGACAGATAACATAAGTGGTATTCAATAGTCAGATTGGGTGGAACATTCAACACAAGGAGCCATTGGGAAACACAAGGGAACACTAAAACATATTTAGAAATTACGTCTTTTACTCTGGGGTAAAAAGCAGTGCTTCTTAGCTCTTCCAGAACTTCACTCCTTATCAAAATTAGCCCTTTGGAAGTGTTTCCAGATTCTTAACTTAGTGTTAAAAACTTTAAAGTCCCTAGAGAAACCACTGCTAGAAAATCTGACACACTGGATGTCAGGTGCTTCCAAACTTAGACTTTAGCTAAAAATTCCAAGTTTCTAAAGTTTGGACTTTATTGCATTTAGCCCTGATTTGTCTGGACTCCTACAGAAAGGCTGGAAGACCATGAACCCACACCTCTCCATGCTCCAGCTTCTTTATCCAGCTGTCAGTTTTACCACCCAGTTAAAGCTTTTTTTATCAGAACCATCCAGGTAAATCAGCTCTAAAAATATCAGACTCTGTTGGGAGGAGAGAGTAACACTTGTTCCACTTCCCCTACCATATATTTCTCAGATTCTGTAGAGAAAGAAAGATGAGGGTGACTTCTTCTGTGCTCTTTAGGGAACTCTGTGTCTGGCTTCAGCAATGGGTAAGCAATACCTCCAGATAACTAAAATCATAGAATCATAGAATTATAAAATGGTTTGGGTTGGAAGGGACCTTAAAGACCATCCAATTCCCCCCCTCCCTGCCATGGGCAGGGACACCTTCCACTAGCCCAGGTTGCTCCAAGCCCACTCCAACCTGGCCTAGGACACTTCCAAGGATGGGGCAGCCACAGCTTCTCTGGGCAACCTGTGCCAGGGCCTGCCCACCCTCACAGGGAACAATTCCTTCCTGATCTCTGATCCAGATCTGCTCTCTGTCAGTGTGAAGCCATTCCCCCTTGCCCTGTCCCTCCAGGCCCTTGTCAATAGTCTCTCTCCATCTTTCCTCAGGCTTCCTTCAGGCACTGCAAGGACACAATTAGGTCACCCAAAAGCTTCTCTTTTCCAGGCTGAACAATCCCAACTCTCCCAGCCTTTCCTCCCAGCAGAGCTGCTCCATCCCTCTGATCCTCTTGGTGCCTCCTCTGGACTCTCTGCAGCAGCTCCATGTCCTTGCTGTGCTGGGTCCACAGAGCTGGAGGCAGCTCTGCAGGGGGGTCTCACCTGAGCAGAGTAGAAAATAATAACATTTTGAGATGTTGTCAGTCAAGTTGCTCTGCAATCTCAGAGACAGACACACTTTAGGAAGTGATAGGCAGATATTATAAAGATCAATGTAAATAAAATAAGTCTTAGTGAGAAGCATAACTAGTTAATGTGTTTGTACCAGACCACAAGCAGTAAGTGTCAGTGCCTGCTTATTCAGAGGCAATAATGCTGAAAGCACTGAACTCTTATTTCTCCATTGTTAAATCTCAGTCTCTACCATTTAAAAGAACAGTATTTTGAAATCTTCCTTGTGCTGTAGGGAATGGAGGTATGGAAAGGTTGTTGCTGGTGCTAATAAACAAGACAAGTAATGTCACCACTTGGTTTAGCAGCACTGGAACATTATCAAACACCTTCCTTATTTTCTACTTTACAGTTATGCCACATTCAAGTTTCAGCTTACAAGATATACTTTTAGTTTTCCAGAAGGACAAGTAGCCAGTTCTCTTCTGATTTGAGAAACCACCCAGAACAGAGAAAGTTTTGGAAGATGTTGAAAGGCAGACATGAGCCTGATGACAGACCCCATCAATAAGTCAGGAAACAGATGTTACAGTGTTTGTTTAGGCTTTCCAAACTGGTCTGGTATTTTTTTCTTTACTATGGTTTGAGAATTTATTTTCCATGTTCGTGTGTTTATTTTTGTTCACGAGTTTCACATTTCTGCAGGGGAAAAAGAAAACAAGCAGAAACCCACACCTGAAACACTTGTGTGTTTGCTTTGCCGAGCCCAGAGGTGACCCCAGCTTTATGCTGTTGGACTTCGTGCATCTATTGCAATAGTTTGTGAGTCACTGGCACTTTTTAATGAAGCTGTTCTCACAGTAAGCCCCTGGGTAGGTAATTGCTTTTATAGCCCTTTTACAGACAGAGAGCTGAAGCACATGGGGACACAGGGTATAGCAGAGCAGGGACTTGAAATCACCGTTCAAATTACAGGGCTTGAACTTCTGTCTGAGGTACTGTAAGTCCTTTCTCTTCCTCTGCCACCCCCGTGCCCCCTTCCCACATTCCCACAGCCACCTGCCCACCACCACAGGCTCTGCCCCACCATGTTCTCCATCCCACTTCCTTCTGGGCATGAGGGCACTAAATCATTTAAACCCCCTGGGACCCCACACGAAGTTAAATGGAAGGAGGCACGTAATGCACACAACTGTTCCTGACACACTCAGCCTCTTAGGAGGGAACTGGAATGGAAAGGAAAAAAACCTTGAAATTCCAGAAGTGGATTTCAGAAAAGTCACAGAGATGGTTTTCCACTCTTTTTGGACTCTTCACAAAGCTATACAAAGGATTCCTGGGAATAGGGTGGATGTTTTCAGCTGTGTCTCCTGGAACCAGGACACTTCATTCACTGTGCCAGCTGGAGAAATTTTTTCAGTGTAAAGACACTTACTAATGTTCTAAACTTGGGTAAATATCTATGAATATGGTACTATATATTCAATATAGTATTAAGTTATATATAATATGTATCATAGAACATTATAGAAATGCACTTACTACCTAAAAGTAGAAGAGAATCTCAGCCCCTAAGTATATGGGTATGGCTTGAAATTTATCTATCTGGGAGAAAAATAATAGTTGGTTTTTGTTTGTTTTTTTTTAAATCATGATAAAGCATGTAGTGGGACTGTTGGGATGTCCTGGGCAGGGACAGGAGCTGGAATTCAATAATCCTTGTGGGTCCCTTCCATGTCAGATATTCAATGATTCTATGATTTAATTGTAAGCTGGCTCTGTGTAATTCTCTTTCAAACTAGGTCCTCTGAAAACTTCCCTTGTGTTTCATATGAAAAGCCAATAATTGGCCTTATTTAGTTTAGATGAAATAAATAATTTCACAGCCACTTCTTATTTAATAAGGTTGGCTACAGCCTGTCTTTTTTTCTCCTCAGTTTGTATATTTTTGTTTGGAGTGAACATAAAAGCATGTTTTCTTGCCTGCTGAGTGTTCATTAAAACCACTTCCAAATCTTTGCAACCATTGGAGTCCTCACTATGTTCTGATCTTACCAGCATATGGATTTAACTGTAAAAACATTCCTTTCTTCAAGTAATAATAGTAAAGTTATTAACTGAAAGTTCTAAAGGACAGCTCTTCATCTAAAGGCCTAAATTACTTGCAAAGGTTTCAAAAGGAAAAAAAATAACCAACCAAAAACCAGAAGGCCTCTGAGGAATCGAGAGTAAACACTTATGTAAATTATACTCCCTCATCCAAAAGCCTGTTTCAAACTGGATATTACCTACCTGGGAATTCTTAACTGTTCCTTATGGTGGTATGGATCTCCTCCCTGAGCTGGGAGAAAGGGATGCTTTATAAGAACAACCCTGATAATGGCATTGACAATGAGTAAAAATACCTCATAGACAAGTGGGGAGCTCCAGAGCTCTGGTGTCTCCAAAGAGGAACTATCAGAAGTAGGTAAGGAAATTATGTCGCTAAACATGAACAGGTTTTCCAAATTTCCACTGAAAACTATGAAGTATTTACTTTGTAAAATTATAATTTGATATTCTTTTAGGTTGAGAGTCTGAAGAAAACTACTGATCAGCTTTCCAGTACACAGACTGAGAAGGTCTTCCTCTGGCTGAGGTGACACGTGGCATGTGATACAGTAGGTAGCAGAGATGTATTAAAAGCCTAGTTAAGCTTTTCATTACAACAAAATTCTGTAAATAACTTTGCTCTTTAATTACCTGAGTTTTTCTGTGCATAAAAACTCAACATTTATAGAGACAGAATGACGACGCTCTGCAACAGCAACGAGGAGCACAGCTCGTGTTATTTCAAAATCCCAATTTTCAGGCAGTGTTACAGTGACACTAAGCCAGAGCACTGACAAAAGAACACACCTGATTAAAGCCACTTAACAGGGAACTATTGAGCACAGGAAGGCACAGATTGCTCACTGTCTACCTGTCCCACACACCGCTGTTCTAACTGCAATTACTTGTTGCAGCCATGCTGCTGAGGGATATGAACATGATAAAGTCACAGAAGAAAGAAATAGTTTATTATTGCTACTGATCGGATAAGCTGATAAAAATTTTCTCTCCCTTCCTCACTTCAGCTCTGTTTGGGCAGTGCTGATTACTTCTCAGAGAGAGAGTTAAGAACAATTATGGTGAAATTACGGAAGTCATAACTTTACTGTCAAGACAGAAATATTGCGGCGCAGACCACTGTAATAAATGTTAAACTGTTGTCAAGAAAGAACTAGATAAATGATACAATCCATTCTCCACATCTTACTGAACATACAGAGCTGTAACTGTTCTTCTATTAGGTCTGTCTGGGCTGACAAATTGTGTGCTAATGGATAAAATCTTAATCACAGATATAAAGGCGTGAAAATCCCTCAGTTTAGCTAAGATGCTTCGTAATTTTCAGGTACTCTTCCACTTGTCCTAATTCATATTGGTAGTTCAGTCACACACCTCATCATTTGCTGAAAACTCGGCAACTCCTCTGTAAAATTTTCCTTTTAACTCCAGTTTACTGTTGATGTCTCTAAAGGATTTTGTGTTACTGTACATTAAGGCCATCCTATAAAAACAAAATTTATTTTACAACATTATAAAAGAATGCCAGTTATCCTGACACGTCCGTGTTATCTGCACAGCCCTGTGGGAAATACTGCTGCAATAGCAGGGAATATGTTACAATTTGTTTGGAAGCATTTTTACAATCGCCAGGTGAGCGAGCAATTGCTCACATGAAAATGGGGATCTCGGCGCATTATCTCAGAGACGGGGATGGCTCTGTGTGGTCAGAGTGTTAGTGACTGCTGCTGAATTCCTGTGGCCTAATCGAGCTAAAGATTGAGCCAAAGAAGTAGTGGGAACGGGAGGTTTGAAGGAAGCTGGGAAGTTTTCCCTGGAAGTGCCGCTGTGAGCAGCTGGATCCCAGCGGTTTAGTTCCGCTATCCCACGTTGACCAGGCTTTGCACACAGGGCAGGCAGGAGGGATTTGTGCTCAGCCTTGTCTCAGCTGGGCTCTGCCACAGCCTGGCCGTGCCAGCTGCACAGTCAGGGCTCCTCACACCCAAGGAGATTCCTCGAGGTTGCGATCTAAATTACCATAATCTGCTCGTGAAGGCTGGGATTTAACGGGAGAGATGGAGGGAAGCCGAGTGTCCCTTAACTGAGGGCAGGCAAGGGAGCAGGAAACCGGGGAAGAGTTTTTCCTGTTGAAAGCAAGATTCATGTCTTCGGGGAAAAAAGTGGATAGTACAATGTAGGCAAATACTCTTTAGACTCCGAGGAGCTTTCTCTACCCCCTGCTGATCTGCCTAGTGGGGTTTTGCTCTCTCAGTCTTACTCTCTGAACTGAACAGTCTTCTTTTGGCTCCCAGCTACGAACTAGGAGAAGGACTTAACTTACTCTTTTCTTACATGTTAACGTTACATGCACACAGACTATTAGTGCCTGGCTTCAAGCTCTGCCCAAGGTTTTACTGCCTCAGCTCATAGACATGGAGGATCACAGCTCTACTCATAAGACTGACTAAATTTCCCCAGTGAAAATATTCTAAACCTAAAAGTAAAAAAATATCAAACAAAATTGGCTTTTTGCTAAAACATTTTGGAAAAAAAGAATATATATAAGGCTTTTTGGTGTTCTTTCTCCACTGAAGCAAAATACAAAAGCTGTTTTGAAAAATACTTTCACAACTAAAAGTGCAACAGCTCAAACATCCCCCTGAAGAAGAGGTTCTATTGGAAAATGCCAGCTATCTCTAGGTAGAATCAAAAGTGTTTAGTTCACTCTCTCCCCCATATGCATAGACAATGCTCTAAAAAACAACTTACAATGTTATCTTCTGCTCACACATTAGTTTTAGTGGCTCTTCTTTGGTTGGTTGATTTTATTTCTTGTTTTAGGCAATTTTCAAGAAATCTTAAGCTTTCCTCCCATTTCCCAGGTCTAATTATTCTGCATACACTTGTGATATATCAAGAAGTGCATTTGCACAATCCCGTGTTTCCAAGGATATGCTGCTCACAACCGGTGATCATCCTAAGGTTTGTAATGCTATAAATAGAAGTTGAGAAGCAAAGCACATCCCTATTGTTATGATGTGCTGAACAAACAAAATGCATTCCTTTGTATGCAGTAAATGGACTGTTATCTTGTCCTTCAATACTCAGATGGTTTCCCTTAGTAAAAAAAATTTAATAGATAATTTTACAGCTGAATAACATTTGACCTTGGAACTGCTCATTGAAATCAATGAGGCAAGTTGATTTTTATGCAGCATCCACGCACTAAAAAGGCACTTTAGGCAATTCCAAACATGAGACAGCATAGCAACAGGAAACACTAGTTTCTTGAAACATGAAAGAGCTTGGATGCTCTACAAGGTTTGTAGTTACTACTTTGTAAACTTCTAAACAAATATTACACATTTTATCATAGTGAGACTCGTATAAAAAACATCCACTATTGCTGCACTAATAAGGAGATGTAGTGATCCTAAGAGTTTCATCACAGCAGAGTGTTTCTAGCAGTTTTGGTGTTTTTTTAATTGAAAAATCTCTCCAAGGGCTATCAGCATGGTTTTTTTCTAAAGCAAACACCTACTGCTAAATGGACTTGTTTTCATAAGAGCACAGCTGAAGCTATGATAGGCTCGTATTATTAAACTTAAATCTCAAAATTTTGAGCTTAGAAATCCAAATCCAGACCACACTATCAATATGGCAGCACATCTTTTAAACATCGTGAGTTTTATCTGTAGGTTGATTCTTCTTTGTCACTTGAAGCCACTCCTCACCAAAAAGCAAAGTCACTGATACAGTAATTGAACTTGTACCGTTTCTGGTGATCACCTATTCATGGACTTAAACCCCATATAAAAATATGTTAGTGTATTTAACAGACAGATTAATATTTCTGGACACTCTAATCTGCAGATCTAAACTGGTCTGATCTGACTTAATGGCTCGTGAAGGTATAAAATCCAGGGTGAAACTGAATTCAAACCTGCGTGTGGGTCTGATACCAACAAGGAAATCCATGGCTGGGGCAAACCAAACAGCTGGTCCTGGTCAGCTGTTCACGCTCCTTTCCAGGCACATTTAGTATAAAGAACTCCAACAATCTTTTTTTTTGCTTTATTTTTACTTTTCCTCAGATATTTATGGATCCTCCCACCACCCAATATGCGGTAGTCTCACATTTGCATTTATTATGTGTTGTGTCACCACAACCCCACAACCATGTAATTATCTGACACCAGTGACCATCCAGATAACAACTCCTGCAGAGTTCACAGCAATATGCTCAAAGACAGAAGAAAATTTGAATGATCAGGGCTAAAAAGCCAGATGCCCCTTCCTCAGGACATGAAAGAGGCAATGCAGAACATCCCTGAATTTTGCTTATGCTGACAGAAGGACTGGAAAGCAAAGATCTCAGTATTTTTCTAAAACCTGTAATAACATGTAAAAAAGTGTTTTCCCCAAGGAAAGCAAATACACACTTGATCCCTGCTACCCCAGGGCTGCTGAAAGGTCACTAAAGAGCACATTTCAGTTTTGAAACACCAAGTTCTATAACATGGAACCATTACACCCTACAAGATATAAATTACAAATTAATTTTTGCTGATTATTATACACTTAATTCATTTTTGAGAACAACTCACTAGAGCATAAATGTCAATTTCATTATTATATTTTTAAAACCAAGATTCAATTTTGCATTTCTATCATATTAAAAAAAAATAATTTTCTATGTAACTCAGTGGGATATTCATGTGTGCTCAGAAGCTAATGAGGTATGGGAAATAGACAGGCTATCATAAAAGGAAAATTACTAAATGAGAAAAGAAAGATTTTAAAAGGATCTCTTAGAGTGAAAAAGAACAATTTCATCACCAGATGGGACTGCTCCTGCACTGTATCTCTGTTTTTTGCCATCCCAAGTGGTCTGTTCATTTGTGTAACTATTTTGGAACATTCTCATGCTTTTACTGACTGAAAGAATCCTGTTCATTAAACATCTTTGTAAAGAAATGTAAAGAAAAAAGGCAAGGTAACGAATTTTACTGAGACCATTTTAAAAATAAAACTGTGCTCATTCTCTTGATAATCCTGTTTTGACTTTAACACATAAAGGGCTCTCTAAACCACAAACAAAATCAGAGGAGCAAACAGCTGTGCTGCTAAGGAACATTCCCTCATTATTGTTAAGTGAGCTGAGTAATACTTTTCTCATCCTGCACCCTGAGTGCCCCTTTTCACTTCAGATAGACTGGCTGGCCACTGCTTTCCCAACTCCTTGTCATATTCCAGTTCTTCACGAAATCCATCTCCGTTTGGTTTAATTTGCCTGCTTGCAAACCAAATTTTGGCAATTGCACAAAGATCAAATTATATGTGTGAGCTGATTCAAAGGCTGAGATATTCCAAGTTAACGTGTGCCCTGGTGTGGTGACAGTATGTGATGAAAGTCTGGACTCTAATTTAAGGTGTGACCCTCCAACAAACTGGCAAGAGTTACTGGGAAAGTACTGTTACAGATGAATTAAAAATTCTCTTTAATTAAGAGCTACATGTTCAGAGAAAGTTAGTGAAAGATGTCTCCAAGCAGAGTAAGAAAAATACATATTCATATTCTGATAAGGCAATCAAGATGTTGATGTTAATATTAGAGCAATAACTTTAATTGTATTTCAGCAAACGAATGGCAATTAGAAAACAAATTATCTCAGAGAAGCATATCTGCTGCACAGCTTAGCCCCCAAGGCAAGCCAAAAGCTAAACCTTTTTCTTGAATTTTAATGCAGAAGATAAATAGACACACCTCTGGAATTATTCTAAATAGAAATACCATAAACGGTTTAAAGTTACTCTGAGACACAAGTGTAAAAATTGCTTTTCCTCTTGAAGTGGGGTCTTTGTTGCCACAAGAAACATTGGAATGCAAGAGTGAAATATTTACTCTGTGCTTTAAAGATTGGGGGAAATGTTAACAGATGTTGGCCATGTTAATTAAAGAGCATATGTGGTTTAAGTGTCCTGGTTTATCCTCAGCTGGAAACCAAACCCCACGTGGGCACACACGGGATGGGGGGAGAGGCAGCAGAGCCAGAGTGAGAAACCTCGTGGGTTGAGTTAAAGACAGTTTAACAGCAAAGCAAAAGCTGTGCATGCAAGCACAGCAAAACACAGAATTCATTCCCCATTGCCCGTGGCTGGGCAGATGTTCAGCCGTCTCCAGGAGAGCAGGGCCCCCGTCACACAGAGGGGGTTTGTCAGGAAGACAAACTCCATCACTCCAAATGTCTCCCCCTTCCTCCTTCTTCCCCCACTTCATCCTGAGCATGATGTCATAACGTGGAATACCCCTTTGGTCAGCTGGGATCACCTCTCCTGGCTGTGTCTCCTCCCAGCTTCTTTGTGCTGCCCACCCTTCTCCCTGCTGGGATGAGGAGCTGAAAAGTCCCTGGCTCTGTGAACCCTGCTCAGCAACAACAAAACATCTCTGTGCTATCAACATTCTGATCCTGAATGCAAAACACAACACTGTAACAGCTACTATGAAGAAAATTAACTATATCCCAGCCACATCCAGCACAGTGTAGTAAATGATATGCAAAGTTATCTGCTGTGATACAAAAGCCTCCCTCCAACAAAAACATACCCATGTTTCAAGCCATCAAAATGTTTTTCCTTCTCCCTGGTCTGTTCCCGTGGGACAATATGTCCCATCTGCCCAGAAGTCTGTTCTTATGATCTGTTCACCTCACTGCTGTAGACTTTTTTGGTCTCTATGATTTGGCATGGACTGTATTTTGCTAGAACAGTGGTAGCACAAAATGCTCAGGCATTACTCAGCCCTCTGGGGTTTCAGTCATGCTATTTAGAAAATTTATTAAATCTTTTGATCAAGCTTGAATGGTTTTAATGATGCTGTGACTGAATCCACCCAGATTGCAACAGAACATTACAGTTTTCAACCATCAAATTATGCAGAAATGGTAAAAAGGTGGCCTGCAACTGAGATCTTGATCCTCAAAAATCTTCCTACTCAGAAAGGAAATCAGGGACAATTTTTCGTTGTACCTGCAATGCAACAGTCCATCTTGGTTCTACAAAGCAATTAAGTACCTCATTAACTTTAAGCACCTGCTTAATTCCCATGGCTTTGAAACCAGTGGGAGTTAACCACTTGCTCCTGAATTTGTGCAGGAAAAACATGCTTGTTTAAACTTGAAGGAAAAAAAAAAAAAAAAACCCAGAGAATTATGTCTGCTAAACTTCTTATAATCTGGTTTAATAAACTTTATGATATTCAAACTTCATCTTTGTTACATAAAGAATAAGACTGGGGCCCAAATGCATGCTGACATTTAGGTAATGTCATCAAGCAATGCATCAGAAATTAGGTGGCCACAGCAGTCTATTTAGAATCTGAAATTATAATAATCTATATTCATCTCATTGCTACTACAAAAGCCGGGGGGGGGAGGAAATGCAGTTTTCTTGATGAAGTCTGTGCTCTTAGGAAACTAATCAAAATATTTTTACTCAACAGGATGTTCTTTCTTTTTGAGTTTTACACTGAGGGCTCCAAAGATTTGCTTGAAAAACCTGAGGTTTATGTCAAGAATGCCAAGCTGGTGGTGGCCAGGTGTTTTACAGTTTTCTAAACACACTCTCATCCAATGTGTCAGCCTCAAATTATCTGTGTTCTCACTGCAGAAACAGCTGATGAAAGACAGATTTAGGCTACAAAGGTGTAACAGAGACTCTTCCAAACTGCACCAGGTAAATCATGTGCTGAACTAAACGTGCCTGTCACACATGGGTTGCAAACAACTCCATGGCATTCCCTGCCAACCCTAACCAAGGGGAGATGGAGGGGTTTCAGCTGGAGACATCCTTAGGAATTTCCATCAGTGAGACAATGATGAGGGAGGGGAGAACATATAAGAGCAACCATGACCTGTGAACTCCTGCCTGCAGAGACAGGAAACAGCACTATGATGTATTTAGCAGAAAATAAAATCTACAGTGCTAAATTTCCAAGAAATACTTCCTGATGAGTTGTCAAGGAACAGAATGATGAAGCCACTAAACTACCCACAGCCACCCTTACACTGACACCCATATCAAGGGCTTTCATTTTACATTGTGAGCTTCATTGTGATGCAGCAATATATATATAACAATAAATAAAAGATGTCCTCTAGGCTGCTGAACACTTCAAAGGACATGTCTGAAAGTTTTCTCCCTTCTATTTTTTATTGTCTTGGATATCTGAACAGGTATTTTTTTGCACAACACACTGATCATAGTGCTTCCCTCATATAATATATTCACCTTCACAGGTGATTAGAGGACTTTTTAGGAACCTTTTTTGATCTGAACAGTGAGATAAAAACTCAATTCTCAGACAGTGCTGCTTTCAGCTGTGAAATCAATGGTGCAGCGTGTGACATCTAGTTTGCTTGACTATATGAGTAGTCACATAAGCCCCAGTATCTCACCCACAGCACTAAACCCTTTTCTACTAGCCAGGAATTCAGTCTTAGGCATAAAACATTGAAAATCTGGCTTATTGTTAATTTTTACCAGCATTATCACTTAAATTAATCAGTAGTGGATCAATAAGTCTTCCACCAAGAGTGAGGCATTTTCATGTCATGTACCATTTGCAACATGTTCTTTGTTTAGCTTTCCAAATGTAAATTAACTTTCCCAGTAAACTTTTCGAGCAGTACACTCTCTTAAAATGTATTGTGAACACTGCCTCTCAAATGTGTCTGCACTGCCTTAACAACAAAAGACAGAGAAAAGCTGCTGAGGAGAATCCAAAGGGCTACTGGATTAAAATTCATGAAGGGCAGTTTCTCCCCTCAGTGTCAGAAGTAATTGCATATACACTGAACATTAGAGCAGTTCCAGAAGTTGCAAACACATTATAAGCAGGAATTCAAATGCGTTGCAATCCTTCACATCTGCTTCCATCTTTCTGCATTTGTCCACTTATTTCTATCCTTAAAACTGTTATGGAAGTGTTCATATGATTTGGGTAACAGTCTAGATCAGAAGAACTTAATTATTTCCAGTGCTGGAGATGCAGTAAGAAATATGTTTCATAAAATCAGTGTGGATTATTTACCTGCTGATGTCATGTGGGAACAGACCGACTGGAAAAAAGTCCTGTAGTGATTCCTAAGCCACAGACTGAACAGTAAAATATAATAAATACTCACATAATTCACATTTTTCTATCTATCTTCATAGGGGCTTTTTGCTGTTTAGTGAAAACAACCTATATTGAGCACATATAGCTTCTATTTAGACTCTTGGTACAAAAGCTTATTACATTTACATCACAGTGTGTTAAACATTCACAGGGAAGCTTCCATGTAGAGCACACTCCACCTCTTCCTTACTTTTTAAAATGTTTTGAAAACAAATCCATCATATTTAGCATTTGTACACAGTGCTCAGCCGACAGGCTTAAATGTTACTGAGGGACAGAGGTGGAACAAGCCAGACTGCAGCCCTGCCTGTTGCATCAATCTGAAAGTCAAGGGCACCATTTCTAGTGTGGGAGAAAATAAAGTATTTTTTTTCCTAAAAGAGAGAAGCAAATTTTTTTTTCCCTGAGTTTTCCAACAAGGAGAACAGCACAGGACAAACACCATGGGCCTACTTTTGATATAAGGACCCTATATGGTACAACTACAACCTACACGTGTGTGCACATACACATGTGCCAGATTAAAGTATAACACACAAACATTGGTTTTACAGAAATATAAATACAGATTTACATCTTCCAGGTAGAAGCCATTCCTACTTTTTTTGGAAGGGAAAGGTGGCCACTGACACCAGTTTCATGCTGGTATTTCGCAGTAGAAGAGAAGGCACCTCTTGCCTACCTATTTGAATTAGGTACTTTTCTCAACTTTAATTAAATTAAATGATCTTTGAGGAGTTTACTACGAAAAGAACAAAAGAGGGGGAAAAATAAATGAGGAAGTGGAATTTAACACTATTTTATTGCATGTACCATCATGTCCTTTGCCTTCATAATATCTACCAGTAAAAAGCTTTCTAAAAGGGAAAATTAATTATTTTCTTCAAAGTTTATTAATTAATCATATCAGTTTTTATGAGAGACTGATTATTTAATTTTAGTCATCAATGGAAATGTTGAGCTTCTTAATATCAGACTGAAGCCATTTAAGAAAAGAACATTAATTGGTTTCATTCCAAAAAGCAGGTGGAAAAGGCAATTTAATGATCTACCACAGGCAGCTATAGGCCCTGATCTCATGTGAAATACCATTAGTGCCTTTCTTTTGCATGACTGTGAGTTAGAATTCAACTGTTCTGAAAGTTACTTTGTGGCCTACCTGAAACGAGCTGATGGTCTCACTCGACTTCCCAATGTTCAGGTTCCACCAACACGAGGGTACTGTCAGACTGACAGTTCTGACATCACTGAGAGCAGGTTTATCAGGTAACAACAATTTGATGGGCATGGAAACCAAACGCTCCTCTTGACCCCATGGGTGCCTCTCCTTGAGGCACCCACGGGAAACTTTATGGGACAACTGAATTTGCAATAACACCCCGTGGTCTTGTTCTGTGGAGAAGCCAGATGACTTTAGTTGTCCTTCCTTGTTATTTTCTTCCCATCTGTTACACATGCATTCTGCAAAGCCCCCTTGGTTGCCTGGGAAGGTTAAGATGAGAACTAGAGCTGTGTGGGGGTGTGGATGTCTGAGAGGACAGAGATGTGCTGGCATGGACATGTACATGAATGTAGCATGTAAAATATGAGTGCTTTGACAGAATGCAGCACAGATTAGATGTCTGAGTGTGCAGAGAACTGCCAGGACAAGTTAAATGTACAGCAGAATAAATTATGTGCCCCAGGGCACAGGACTGGAAGAAGGGTTTGCTCTGATGTCTATCCCTTTTTTAAATGTTAGGAAAAACAAAGAGAGCCATGCAAAGACAGGGACACACGTTATTAATGAGCACGATACTTTTAAATAATCAAGCAAAAGCATCAGTAAATGTATCTGAGGCAGTTGAAGAGAAATTATGTCCCTGAGTGTTATTTTCCTGAACATCTACAGTGACAAAACTCGCCAATTAGTTATCCTGAGAAAGCGTTTAGCACCTTCTCAGGTCACTTAAAAGTGAATGTAGTGACTCTGATGTACTATAATTAAGGAAGATAACAGTGTCAAAGTTGGAGATATTGAAGGCAAAATATTGAGTCTGTTTTCAAGTAGCTGAGTTATAGAACTCAGAAAATTTGGTTCTTTTAGTAGGACAAATTCTACCTTCTGGTACTGCTCCTCCACAGAATGTTCCTGCATTATACCCCCTGAAAAAAAAATATTCCAGCAGCTAGGAGCTGAAATGTTTTACACCTTTCAAACTCCACTAAAGAACATGAAGATCAAAGAAAAGGTAGGGAAAAGCTGTTCCCTGGACAGCACAGGGGTAATCAGAGTCCTGCAGTGCCTGGTTGAGAAATGTCTCCAGGTGACATTACCCCACCCCATCCGTGGAAGGCAGCCATGCAGGCAGATGTTGATGTTGACTGGCTGCATTTATTCTAAAGAGTGACATCCGTCTTCTGCCAAGCATGAGATGTGTGTCTGCATCTGTTCATCCACTCAGGGAGTAAGGGTAGGACAGAAGAAAGGGCTGCCACGAAATGAAATGTTAATTAGTATTTCACAAGGCTCAGCCTATCATAATTCCCCCTGAAGGCGATGAGGGCTGTGCACTTACCAAAAACAGATCAAAATTAGGACTAAGGTCTGATTGTTATCTGTGGGCCCTCAAATAGCTGATGACAATAAGCATCCACTCTGCAAGGCCACAGATATTTATGCTCAATATCCACACACACAGACACATTACACATGCTCATCACTGTGTCTGTAGTGTACACACACCTTCTGCCTCCAGATCCTGCTCTTCTTACAAAACACAAGGAAAACAGAACGTTAAACTCTCATGTTCAACTTACATGTTAAACTTCCTGTATCAGTTAAATGCAAAGATTAAAGGAACATGAGCTTAAACAACCGTGGACCTGGAATGAATATATTCTCATGGCACAGTTCATGGGGAATATCAAGCTGATTTCCAGTATTATCATTAAATAATGTGATGCTTGTAGAGTTCACTCAAGGGTCTGAGACATACAAAACTAATTTATTAACATACCCCTCATTTTGTAGCTTAGAAGTTGACTTTACGTTGTATCATTGCTTTCATTTAGGTTTTAAGGGGCTTCAGGGCACCCAGAACAACTGCCAACAATTTGTATATTTGCACATTTATATGGTCAAATGTGAATACAGCTTCAAGTGCTACTTTACTGTTATGGATAGATGTATATAATGCACTTATATAAATAAGTGCATCATTTCTCTGACCAGTTTGGTTAACAATTGTCTGTCCTTTTTCTAATGTGTTTCTAATCCTGTGTTATGTTCTCTTCTCCTTACTGGGCCCTGTAGCCCTGCTGAAGGTGGAAAGAAAATTGCCCAAATCTCAAAGATGCTTAAAAAATAATTTAAAATACTTTAAATTTACAGTATTTAATTCCCTTCCCCCCAAAAAAATAAATTAAGCTGTATCCTAAAACAAGGCAGTGAAACATGACCATATTGATTAACTTCTTTCCATACCTTAGCTACAGATGTTCTGCTCTTTCACCAGTTTTTGGACTCCATCCATGTAACATTTCTACTCTTCAAACCATCCAGCTCCAACAGATGCAAGTGTGGCTGATTCTTGACCACGTATTTTGAGGATCTGAAAGGATATTCTGTAAGATCATGCATTTGCCTTGATGTACATACAAACCATGTAAACAAAACACCTTATTTTAAGATTTCATGGTGTATACCTCGAAGTTGTAAAAGGAAGTAGGCCATTTTTAAGTTTCATGGGTAGACAAAAAGCTCACGTCTGTGTTTTGAAGGCAATTTCCTGGCTAAGATAATGCCCAGCTATTGGCAAGAGGTAACAGGTTTGATGACCCACTGAATTCACAACAGGGGCACTGATGAATGTGGCTCCAAGACACAATAAATTAGTAATAACCTCCATTATTATACCCCCAAACTAAAAGTAAGAATAACTTTTCTGCCAGAAGGGGATACACAGTGAGTGTAACACTGTATGTTTGTTCTGATAAATCAACGTTTTAATGGCATCTTCTGTACATTTTGTCTTCATTGCATGAACTGCCAGTTACCTACAAAGTCTTTGCTTCAGTATTTCATGTCTTTTATGTAAATATTTGATTTAATAGATGCATGGTTTTTATTGGTTTGCTTTGTATAGTTTTGCTGAGTTGCATTGTGCAGTCATTAAAAATGAATAGCCAAAATAAAAATATTTCATATTGGAAACCATACTTAAAAATTAATGGTGTTTTAGCAAAAAACTGTTTCCCACAATTTCACAGACACAGCAGAAGCTTCATCAGGGAATGGTTAATCAGCTGAAGACAGCATTTATCTGTGCCCTTTCTACATTGGGTAAAAATCCCTACAGTTGCTTAAGGTATAGAGGATTTCACACACAGACCAGACAGTGCAAAGGTGGATTAAAACTCCCTTGTCCTCTGCAATGTGCTGCCAGCTGGAGGCCCAGCACGTAATTCCCTTCCCCTCACAGTTCTCAAGAGAATCGAAAATAACTTTCTACAAATTCCTGTGCTTTGGACAAATTACAGTTTCACTTCGTATGTGGATGACAACAGTAACTCCATTAGACAAACTATTCAGGATATCCAACAGAGAGCAGAAGATGAGTCTTGGTTCAAGAAAACTAAAGAAATGTGCCACAGATTGTGCAAACTGGATTTACATGAGGCACAGAGCCCCAGTAGCCTGATTCCTCACTGGATTCCTTTATGGATGCACTGCAAGCCAGAGAATCCCTTAGTCACAACAGGACTTCCTCACTGGTGAAGTTACTGAAGGGATTCACTGTGTATTTTAACTGGTGTATGTGGGGGAAAAAAAGTATTTTGAAGGGTACAAACTGTTATTTAGCACACTGGAAAATAAAGAGTGAAATAATATGGGCAGTGATTATCCCGCTGCTGATTATATATTCTTAATTGCTCACAGGCATTTGTAGGCCAGTATGTGAAAGTCTTCATAGGGACAGGGAGATAAAGGGAGAGGAAAAAAGAAAAAAAAAAACACACAAAATAACCTAAAATAAAGGCAGATAAATAACCATGAGAAGAATTGGATGTCCAGATATGACAAAAGCAATTGGAGATGGCAGTCCTGGAGTCAGATTCCATGCTTAGGGTAGGAAAGGTTGATTCTCTCCTGAACTCCCTGCCACCACCATTGCCTGTCTTTTTTATCCCCTTAAATTATACTGAGCTAAGCAGAGAAAATGGCAGCTGAGATTCTTCTCATGAACAGGTTTAGATGAGGCAAATCATACATCCCCTTATTTTCACAAGGGATCAGCTTCAAATTCAATGTACTGTATGATTTTCAGTGAGTTTAACATATGATTAGGAAAGTTCAGCTATTCCATTTGGAAACAGTCCAATTCACATTCCTCATCCTTGCACAGAGTCCTGCTTTGCAGTCTCAGACCTTTCACTGGGGTGGACTTCTCTGCATCTGCAAGTCAGAAGGGCAGTGATTGATTACTGAAATTCTCGAAGTACATAGTGAACATCAAACAAAAGTGTGTGCCCTGTTGGTATTGATTTAGAACTGATGATCTCATTAGAAAGCCCTAATTCTCAACATTGCTTTGGTTTACACAATCTTTAATTTATTTTAAAAAAGCTGATTGGTCAACTATTTCAGCCTCATGGCTGTCTTCTCATCTTACCAGACAACCCGCTTTAGTCTTTGAGCATTTAAAAGGTCATTAATCCAAATGCTAATGCAATCAATACTATGTTAAACAAATTATAAAAAGTAAATTAATATTAGGTAACCCAGTGCATTGTGCCATAAGGTTTTAAAATGTGCTTATTGTCAGCACACATGAAGTGATAAATTAAAACAGTGCAATTTAAAAAAAAAAAATTCCAAGAAGCTATTAAAATTACTTTCTCTGTTATCTAAACCCTGATTCATGGTGAAAACCCTAAGGAAAATATATATAATTTACTTATTGGTTGAGCTAGCTTTTACCCTGATGCTATTTTTCACAAAATCATATGTATGTAAAATTGAATTTTAAACACAACTTTAAGTGGAATTAATTTGACCTTAGAACACTTGGGTCTAATGTTCTGTGGGTGGAGGGTGGTGCCCTGTTAAATGGAAATGGAGAAGGAGACCAGACTTGGCACACACCTCTATTTCAGACTGGAAAATCCCATAGTTTATATACAAATACATAATATTTTCTATTCTGAGAACATAAACCTCCCCTCAGCTATCTTATCTAAGCTGGCCCAGTTAGCCTGCATATTAATATAGAATCATGGTGTTCCCATATTCATAAATAGTGGTTTTGTTGATGGTGTACTTGTAACCAGCCCTGTTCCATAGGTCCTGAATCTGAGCAGCCAGGAAGCAGTGCTGTAATAATTTACACCTCACAGAGATGGTGGCACGAAACCAGCATTTGCTGAAAGGTTTGGAAAAAATATCCACATTTCGAAATGCATTTATTTTACAGGCTTTCAAAGAAAAAGCTAGTTGAGAAATCAGTGTATATCCACCCTCCAGCATCTATCCATCTTGCATCCTGTGGATTTTAAGTCTGAGGCACGAGGAAAAGTTTATTCATTTTGTTAAAACTTGGATAATAAACACTGAGCTCTTGCAGCTACACTCGTAAAAGCTTTTTGTCTTTTATCATCACTGGAAAATCCTGTATATTTCCAGGGCTTGCCTTTGCAGCCTCTGTGCTATTTACCTTCCTTCTCGGATTTTCTGGCTGTGTCCATGTCATTGTCTGAATTGCTCCTCTCTGCACCTTTGTCTTGAATGTTAAAACAGTCAATGTGGACTGTCAGTATACTGTGATTCCTTTAAAATGCCTCCAGTAGCTGATACTGATCATTCCTATTGAACAGTTGCTAAAAACCACCCTTTTGGCAAAGATAGGTATCTTATTATCACTGACATTAATTTCCCAGTTACTGGCTGGACCAGCTTTTTAGGGTTTCTGTGCTCACCTTCCAGGCCCATCATTAGCCTGGCTTTCTCCTGCTCTGCCTTCTGCTAACAAATCTGTCAACACAAACTGCCAGCTGAAGGGTTCTGATGAAGGATTTGGGGGAAAAAACACCCTAAAATCAAAAAAACCCAAAAGGCTCACAAATTTTAACCACTAAAAAATAGAAAGGGTCATAATTTGTATCCACGAAATAAACACTGCTTTTGCTTCTGTAAAAATGGAGTGTGCAGACTTCAATATTTGGCTCTTCAACTACTGACTTCACACCAACAGCTACAGTTGTACCAAAATGCAGCTGTGAGAGTATTATTTGGGATAGACTGCTAAGGAAAGAAAACTGTGTTTGATAAAGGTGAAAATTCCCTGTAGAAAACAATGTTGCACAGATTATTGCTATATAATGATGGCAATCTCAAAAAATCAGAGCCAGCAATACAACTGAAGTGAGTGACCCCTGTTAAGTCCAAAGAAAGAACAAAATACGGACTGATGAGAAAATCTCTTGTTAGAGAAAAATAGTGTTTGTTTACAGAATCCTCACCTTATGTACTGTATCAATTTCCTTGTAGTTGCTCTTTCCCTTGTAATCATTAGTAAAACACCTTTTTAGCAGGCCAGAAGCGTGGAAAAGGCCTGTGGAATGAATGGAAAAGTGTGTGCCAAGTTTGGTTTGGGTTTATAAACAAAAACAGCCCAATGTAAGCTGCTCTAGTTTCAGGACAGTTTGGCTGAAGAAAGAATATTTTAGTGGATCCACGCTGGGCTGCAGTGGATTAGCTTTTGACCAGCTGGCAGCTGACATGAAGGCTGTGACCTGTATGGGTGCAGGTGAGTATTTATGGCTCAGCAATGATTGCTTGTTCTACCTCATCATAGAATCATTAAGGTTGGAAAAGACCTCCAAGACCATCAACTCCATCCTTTGGCTGAATCCCACCAGACCCACTAAACCACACCACAAAGTGCCACATCCACCTGTTTTTTGAACACCTCCAGGGATGGTGACTCTACTGCTTCTCTGGGCAGCTCCTTCCAATGTCTGATCAATCTTTCAGTGAGGAAATTTTTCTTAATATCCAACCTGAACCTCCCTGGAGCAACTTGAGGCTGTTGCCTCTTGTCCTGTCACTGGTGGTCTGAGAGAGGAGACCAATACCCATCTCACTGTAACATCCTGTTGGGGAGTTGCAGAGCCAGAAGGTCCCCCCTGAGCCTCCTTTTCTCCAGGCTGAGCCCCCCCAGCTCCCTCAGCTGCTCCTGCTGCTCCAGCCCCTTCCCCAGCTCCATTCCCTTCCCTGGACACGTTCCAGTCCCTCAATGTCTTTCATGTGATGAAGGGCCCAAAACTCACCCCAGTATTCAAGGAGGGGTCTCAGCAGTTCCAGCACAGAGGGACAGTCACTGCCCTGGTGCTTGCTACCACACTATTGCTGGTACAGGACAGGTGGCCCTGGCCTTGTTGCCCACCTGGGCACACCCAGCTCATGTTCAGCCAGTGATGATGATGACCAGCACCCCCAGGGCTTTTCCAGATTTCCAGTCACTCCAATTGGCCTCAGCCCTTGGATCCAGCCCGCCCAGATCCAGATGACGCACTGGGTGCTTTGTTTCGTGGAGTAGGCCTAGGACATTTTTTTTTAATTTAGAAAAGAAAAGGAATAATGGAACAGCCCTGTGTTCTTTCCAGGAGGGTTGAGAAGCGATTCACTGTCAGTGCATTGTTCAGTAACGAGACTCTGAGAGAAGCAAGACTCGTGCTCGGGGCGAAGCCTCCGGGAGCGGCACCGCCGAGCGCGGCACGCAGAGCTCACAGCGTGCAGTGGGGAAATGGTTCCTGCTGCTCAGAGGCAATAAACCCACAGCAATAACCCTTTATGTGGCACAACTCAGCTTGGGAGTTTTCTCACTAAACTGATAAATTATGATAAACAGGGGGCTTTAAAGATAATTTTCCTTAATGGAAAAGAAAACCCCGATCAAAATCTAATCATACTTGGATATGAAAACGTTTGCTTTCACTTCATTTTACTTTTTTTTTTTCCCCCCACTGAATTTTTATGTTCCCAAGTGTCTTGTTTCAAATATCTTGGGTATTTTGCAACGCTACCCACAAGGGGGAATATAATGAGTACAGGGAGAACGTAACTAAGTGATGTGTAACAAAGTAGTGCTCATTTGTAGGTTGAATCATAAAAAGAAGTTTTTAGAAGATTATTGCACAAAGCAGAGAGGATTGGAAATTGCAGTGCAGAGCAGAGTGGTAGTGGTGAGAATATTAAGAAATTACAAGGTGCAGGTATCTCAATTTTGAAGAGGGTAATTTCAGAGCACTCAGGTATTGCCAGTCCTACTGGGCTGAGCATTGGGGTAAACAGTAAATGCAAATCACCATGGAAACATCCTTTGGTCACCCAGAGGAAACGCTGGGGCTGAGCTACCGTGTGCTGCAGTATGTGGTGTGTATGATAAGAGCACAGAGCTGTGTCAGGGCAGGCTCAGGTTGGATCTCAGGGAAAGGTTCTTCCCCAGAGGGTGGTTGGCACTGAACAGGCTCCCCAGGGAATGGTCATGGCCCCAGGGCTGCCAGAGCTCCAGGAGTGTTTGGACAACGCTCTTAGGGATAGAGTGGGATTCTTGGGGTGTCTGTGAAGAGCCAAGAGACTGGATAGTCCTTATGGGTTCTTCCAACACAGGATATTCTATGATTCTCTTTCAAAGGCTGCTCCTTTTGCAAGTTGCAAGAGGATGCTACTTGCTTCAGAAACAAAATATTCAATTTGCTTTTCTAAGTTAGCACCATCTTGCACTATATTTTTATGCAGAGTAATACCAAATTACTAAGAAAATTATTTCTTATCATTATTTAAAACATAGGTTGTTACACAGTTGTAGCAACAACTTCCCTAATTGATGGAAGTTTGAAGTGCTGAAGGCTTCAAACAGTCAACAGATTTGCAGCATTTTTTCAGTGGAGTCACTCAAACTGGAGGAGGAACAATCCCAAACCCTTTCATTAGGCAGAAGGCAAGTTTCTCTGGGACAACAGTGCATCCATTTGCAGGGCTACAGAAGCATATTTGCTAACAATTGTAAAGGCTGTTATGCACGAGGGCATCCTCACATGCTGCAAGCTTCTTGTGTTTCTTATTTCTGGTGTAAATCACTGACACATCAAAAATTTAGACTACTCTGATTTGAATTAAATTATTTCTCTTTTTCCATCTACAATAAAACTACCACAAATTAAGAATGGATGTTTTTTGATTTTTTTTTTTAAAGGATAAAAAATGTGGGTAAAGCATGAAATCTCTTCCCCAGAGTGTTTCGGACACAAGGCTTTTCCTGGCTAATCAGTACCAGAACAAAAACAGTTGAGAGAATATTTTCAATTTGCTCTTTCATGAGAATCAACTGACATCTAAAAAGGTAAAAAAAAAGGCCTTAACACTGTCTAAGAGATGATAAACATCAAAGAAACATAGACAGAGCTTTGTTCTCTGTCCTCAAGAAGTGCTTATTGTTCACCTGATATCTGAGTCAACTGCCCTGGTCTCAGAAACAGGAGGATCAGAGCAGAAGGAACATGTCAAATGAAACCAGTTGTTCCCTGGCTTCAAGTAAACACCAGACCAAACATCTTTTCCCATGACCACCCTTCATAAAACACCGAAGGCTGATAGACAGAATGTGTAACTTCTGCTTTTCAAGGACACAATTTAAATCTATGAGATAAAATTGCCCCAACTAACTTATTTGGATTTCTGATTCTTATCTACCATGGGCAAAATTTTAGAAGTATAACAAAACACATTAATTTCAAATTTTTAATATTAGTTTTAAATACTGTGGTTTAGTAAAAATTGACTAAATTCTTTCAATCCCAAATATAACTTATTAATGCACCATCTTGTGTATAAAAAGAGAGCAATGAACCAGGATAATTGGAATGGGAGATATAATAACAGATGTCAGGAGACAGTGATATGGGCATTGCCTGATTTTAAGAATGGTAATACTGGTGGGCAAGTCTGTTTAATAAAGACTTTTTTTCTCTTTTTTCTTTTTAATTTTATTGTATTATTATTATAAGGAGAACAACACTGTAATGAAATGGAAAGAACCTTGTATTCCTCCTTAGTCTCCTCTGTGTGTCCTGTGTTCTCAGAGGAACACATCTCATATTTAGCTGGTGGCAGGAACAGGGTGTTCTCTCTGATTACAGAAGCCCCACAAATGTACCAAGGGGTGTGTTTGCATCCTTCACATCTACACACAAGCACAACAACTAGAGGGAATATGACCCTAAGTGGTTTTTAACCCCATTCATCAAATGCCAGTTTAACATCAAAGTTTCACGCTCCCTTAACATCCACACTGACAAATTAAAGAGACAGCTTTTGCCATGAGTTTGTTTCAAAAGCAATGCAAGGAAGGATTAGCTTTGTCATTCTTAAGAAGAAAGAGAATATGATTTCTAACACACTCTTGGTGAGCTGGGGAGGAAGGCAAGCATAGCACACATTACAACGACTTGAATGACTTGACAGCTGTTAGCTAAACAATACAACATTAATTTTCAACATTTTTGCACATGGCTGGGTGAGAGATCCCTTAATCCCAGTTCCTATTCTACTTCTGCCTCATTGTTGCTGTCTCCTTTTGTATCACTTATTATAATCAGTTCCTGCTGTATACTCCCTTTCACCTTATTATTGTTACAAAACTAAGGTACTGGGTTAATTCAGACTCGCTTCCCCGGGGTACATTAAGATGGATTTAAGTACTTTATTGAGACAGTCTGACTTCAAAAGCTGCTTTATCAGTTACTACCAGAGAGAGAGAGACCCATCCATGACAGCAGTAAACTAACCATAAATTCTCATATTCTATATGCCGAGTGACTTTCAAAAGGAGAACTATTGATTTTGTCATTTATGAATGGATTTAGTCAAATTAGTCTTTTCATTGTGCACAATAAGGCAGCATTGTGATTAGGAATTAGAGGATAAACCTGTGTGGAACAAATGAAACTGCCATTTTTGGGATCCTCAGCACAAATTCAATAAGCTTTAGTTATGCCACCCTGATCATTTTGCTCACGACCAGCTACTCTCCATATTTTGATTATCTTCAAAGGAAAGGAAAAGTGGCCTCTGCCTTCAAGAGGCACTTCCACAAGACTTAACCTTTCAAAGAGCTCTCATGTCTTTACCTTTGAAAGAGCTAATAACTTGTTTGCTGAAATGGCAGCAGTGTTTAGAGGCACTCTTGAAATCAGGCAAAGATTACACAGGGAAACAAACAGAGAGACTGTCACTGTCAACAATAAATTAAGTTTGCTCTGAAAATGTAAAATGTTTAGAGTGGAGCAGACATCACTGAGCATTACACTACTCAAGCCTCTGAACTTTTCCAAACACAATAAGCACTGATGGGCCCTAGATACCTTTCCCTGAAGAGCCTCTCCAGATGGTTATTTCAGTGTCTGGGCTGTATTGCTGGAAACAAGAAGGCTGATACTTGTGTCCTGATTTTCATCCCTCTGTGTGGTGTCTGGCAGGAATATACCAGCTCACAACTATCCAGAGAACAGAGACTCAAAGGAAAAGCCACCGGGGAGGGGGAGCTGTGTGCCAATTTTGTGTAGCCTGTGTATTTAGCTGTTTGTGCATCCAAATGCAAGCAGGAATGGGTGTGCATAGAAATTCTTGGATGAAAAAATGAAATGCGTTAACCAGTCCAGCATTTGGCACTTCTTAATTATTTAATCGAAAGGTTTCTGCGTCTAAACTTGACTTTTTGATTTAGGGATGCAGAAAAGCCAAGACTTTTAGTTTCCTTCATGATGGCAACATTATTTTCTAATGACTCCTATGTCCAGGGTTTTTTTCATATTTTACATGCTACAACAGAAACGACAAGGCACATGTTACAGCTGCACTCTGCAGAGGGCTCCTATGCGTTCATGTGTTTGCTTGGAAATAAGGATTGGTTACATTTTGAAAACCTTAAAACTATTTTTGAATTTATTATACTCCTAAATGTCTTTGTCTTGAGAGTGATACCCGAAACAAAGTGAAAACAAGTGAATTTCTAAATATAAAGTATTTCAGTCTCTAATCCCCTTCACTTTCAGAAGGAAATGGTGCATATCTTACATAACTGATGCCTGGGAAGCAAGTCCAGTGCTTCTGGCCAGTTCTCTAGGAACAGCTCTGCCAGCAATCCAAGATGCAAGAAAATCTTTGGTAGCTGTAGGTTATCCAGTGTTTAATGAACCCACTGTGTCCCAAAAGCATCAGTCAGTGCAGGTAGAAAGCACCTTTACGTTATATACACAAAGCCACACATTTGTCAAAAGCTTTGCTCTTACTGCACGTGCAACATACAGCAGCACATCTTTCAGAGGAGGAAAATATCATCAGGGCTTTGTAGGTATGTTGCAGTTTCAAAAAATGTAGTTCAAAGGACCTTTATTAGAAAACTCCAACACAAAACCGAATCCAGATACAAATCCCCTAAAGACTTTAGTGCTTTTTCATTTTGCAGCCCACACTTAGGTGCAGATATTGTCTCTGCTCCAGAGATGGCAAAGTGGAAACTGAAGTTTGTGCCAACACATTCGAGGTTAACCAGTGACTGTTAAATGGAATTAATTGATTCTGGGACAGAGACAAAAGACTTGAAGCTTGGCTAGCTGTGGCTGCTGGGGGTTTAGACGTTCCACAGCACCATTTAATCAGGTTCCTGACTTCAGTTATGAAGTTTTAGTGCTGCTAACATGACTTGTGCAAGTTCATACAGTACAGAGCCAGGTATGGGAAGCAGAAAGGTCCCTCAGCTCAGACTTTGCAGAACCAGTAACTGCAATGTCCTAAGTGCACTGCAAACTTGCCTCACCATTCAGTGGGGACAACAAGCCTGACTAGGAGAACACACAGTGGATATTTCATGGCTAAGTAAGCAATAGGTTGACTATAAAATTTATGATCTGCTAAACACAGCAATTATTGAATATTAATGTCTTTATATTTCTCAAACAAACCGTGTTAAAATGAATGAAGTTTAGCCATTCCCACCAAAAGGATAATGTGATTAAGTTACTCAAATATCTCAAATAAATAGATGGGTATGGGAAATGGGGGGAAAAAAATCGATATGGGGGTAGGAACCTGTATGAAGTCACTAGGAGGTTTACTGTTTACTATTAATTATCACAAGAATAGAGTAAGGTCCAATATCTCAATCTCAAACTGAAGATGAGCAAACTTCTGCAAGAAATGAATAGAAAACTTTCCTGGAGACAATACCAAATATAATATCAATTAAAGAAAAAAGAAAACCCACTGATGCACAGCCCTGCTTATGCAAAACATATAGTTCAGGCTTAATTATAATGATATCCTTGGGCACTGACTGAAGCAGATGCAAAGAATTAAATGCATTGATGTGCTTCACTAAATAAGAATAAAAGGGAAGAGAGCAGCTCAGGTAGCAAGCAAAGGTGAGAAACCCTCAGTGATTTCAGCTTTAAGTATAGCACAATACAGGTGCTTATTGGGCTCTCTGCTATTTACAGTGTATGAATTGTTTAATGTGAGCAGAGTAAAACCCATCCTGTCTTTGTCTTCCAACTTCACACACCATTAGTCAGAACAGGTGCTTTAAAATAGGCCATTAATGACTTTAGAGACATAAAGTAATTATACAAAATAATAACAGCTACCACTATTCTGAAGTTTGTGTAATTTAAGCAGAGATATATAAAGACACGACTTAAGCTGCTCATCAGAACAATATTTAATTGTAGCACTCATTTGGAAAGAGAGCAACTGCTTCAGTAGCCACTGCACTTTCAGTTGTACCACGTTATTTATACCACATTATCCGTATAAGAAGGAAGTGTATAATGTTCTCAAACCCCATTGTAGGTTAGGATATACCAGGAACATACACTGAGACCATTTTTAAAAAGATATTTTTTCAGTCTTCTAACAGAAATTCTTATTGGAAGAGAGCATTTCTTTTGTTGCTGAAAAAAAAAAAATGTAGCTTTTTAGCCACAGAGCACAAACCTCTGACAGTCCAGGACTTACTGTGCAAATGTTTAACCCAAGAGGGTTTTAATCATCAACTTTAACTTGTTTAAGAACTGAGCCCTAAATAATTCTGCCATTTCTACAGCTGGTAAACTGTGAAAGCTCAATTGATATGTTATTCAAAAGTGACCCTGTACTACAAAAAAATAAATAGATCACACAATCTCTAGCACTGTTATTTGGAATGTTGAAGGCATTTGTGTAACAGGTTTGTTTATGCAGCAGTAATTTTGCTCTCCATTTTCCCTTGCTATTAACTAATAATGCAAAGCAAAATGTTCTCAGAGAGAAAAAGAGCCAGCTGTAAACAAATGTTACACCCTCGGAGGCTTATGTTTTCCCTTATGAAATGCAAGGCTTTGGATAACAGGATATGATAAAAGATGCCCTAAAATAATACTGCATATGACTTTATTTAGGAGGAAGAGAAGAGTTAGACAGTGTGATAAATGTGCATGTGTGTTAAAAAAAGGCACCCTGGAAACTGAGGAGTTGCTGAACTTTAAAATCCACGATGAGTTAGGCAACCAAATGACAGGTATAGAGGTATAGAATATTATCCATAGTATTATTTTAAGAGTGGAGTCTAAATTCTAGTTTCTTTGTATTGCTAACTTGAGTCTTTGTAAGGCTCTATTTACAGCCTGACACCTGAAAACCGATACAGTGAAAATGAAACCTTTTCTTCAACTTTTATGGTAATTTCCACATTTTTCTTACGTGCTGTCCTTCCCCCCAAAATGATTCACTCACTGACAAAAAGCTATTTGAATAATCTTTATATATACAAGTTTCTGCAGAATGGAAGTTAAGAATAAAGGAGAGAGCTGAATTCCTAAGTGCAGGCTGAAACATTAGGATGCAGGAAGATGATGTGATGCACTGCACAGGTTTGCACTGTTAGAAAGCAGTCCTCATCAGGAAGAATCGACCCTGAGCCTGGAATGCTATACATTGAGTACAAGACATTTATCATCAGAGGTCTATTTGGCCTTATTCTTGGTTACCAAAGGAAACAAAAGCAGTCATTGCATCTTAATTAAGGGTAAACACTGGTAGGCATATGTTATCTACAAGAAGAGATATGTGTCTGAATATGACTAGATCTAATCTAAAATGAGTGCTGAGATTAGCCAAAATTCTGTAGACATTATCTCTGTGTAGGGCTGTTTTTATAATCTTGTTCTAAGGCTAAGATCAATGAAAGCTTAAAGCAGGGTTTAGTGATGCTGATAGGATTTTCTCTTTTGGATAGATTGTTAGGTGAATAAAAAAAGCCATATTAATAGCAATACATTTAAAGGTTACACTCACACTACATGCAATATTTGTACTGTAGAAATGAGCTGTAAAACAATCTTTTACTAAAGGACAAAGCCCACTTTTCATATTGGTAATGTTACTTCCCATGCTCACAAAATGGGAATTTTTCTGAGCATAAGGTGCCAAATTTAAATTGCAAAAAAGGAGATTTGGGCAAAGATTAAAGCTAATGAATATAGTGAGATTTCTCTCAGCTAGATGGGTTTTATCTGAAGATAATATCTAGCTTTGTATGTCAAACACCACAATTCGGTAGTGACATTTCAATCTCTGGGTGGGTTATTTTCTTTAGCTGCAAATGAGTTCTGTACAATCACAGTCCACACACACAACCCTCTGCTGAAACACCCTCAACCCAGTCATGTGAGAGAATAAAGGCATTTTTTTCAAGGTCTTTTAATCCCAAATTTTCCAGGAATAAACCAGAATCTGCAGATAATCTATCAATCATTGTTATAAAATAAAATCCCAAGCTCCCCCCTTTTTCCTGGAATATCTAAACCACTGTTTACAGCAGCACTTTTGTGTGACAGTCATGTCTGAACTACTTTTTTTATTGTTAATTTCAGTAATACCAAATAATTATTATGCATTAATACTGCAGATAATTGCTGCTGTCAAAACAAACTGTCCACCTGCATTTAAAATTAGATTTATTTCTTTTCCTAAATAGTAACTAGAGTGAGACAGAGTTCTCTTTCTAGGAATTGCTGTATGGTGTCTAAATGCAGAGGAGAAGAAGGATGGGTTCAAGGACAGACACATGTACAGCAAGAGCTGGAGTGAAAAAAAGAGACAGAGGTGTGGATGGGAATGACAGATAAATAATGCAGGTAAGAAAGGAACCAGGCAGAGGAGGATGAGGGGGAAGAAACAGCAAACTGGCAGTTGGTTATGAGGCCTATTAAGAGTACTTTAGAGTGTGGTTCAATAAAAAAAAGGTCTAGAAAAAGGGCAAGATGGGTGGGTTGATATATGTTCAGGACTAGAAAGTAGTTTTAGAACAGTGGAAATGGGAAAAATAATATGCAGGAACTAAATTTTATATAAAACTTGTATGCTTTTATGTGCATTTAGCAGTTATTTTACTGGAAAGGCAGTTTTACAGTGAATCACCAGCTCTTGCCTTTGAAGCACTTCAGCCCTAGGGTTACAGCCACCCCACCATTCCAGAATTCCTATGTTGGGATAATCATGGAATGACCAGAATTCAAGGGGACCTGAAAGCCCACCCAGTTCCACCCTCTGCCACGGGCAGGGACACCTTCCACCAGCCCAGGTTGCTCCAAGCCCCATCCAACCTGGCCTGGGACACTTCCAGGGATCCAGGGGCAGCCACAGCCTCTCTGGGCAACCTGTGCCAGGGCCTGCCCACCCTCACAGGGAACAATTTCTTCCTAAATAGTAATATTAAGCTACCTGAAAGAAGCCATCAAGGATATCTCATGCAGTAACTAAAAAGCTGGTTATTTTTGGGTGAACAGATTTCCCAATTCAACAGCTCATGTACAGTGGTGCCACCAGGGAAAGGAGAAGAAAAATTCAGTGGTTTGCAAGATGCTGAAGATACTGTGGTGCTCAGATTGCACACATCTAGATTGTTCTGACAATGCAGAGCTGCAGTGAACTGAAAACTCCATGGATGCAAACTCAAGTAAGAGACGCTGCACACAGAGAGATAATTTAGAGCTAATCAGTACCAATTGCCTGAAAATAATTTGCTAGGCTTTTTACCAGGATAATTCCATGAGTCAAAAGCATTCTTGTTTTTTTATCCTCATCCCAGGGCATTTACCTCTCACCAGCCACAGCTGGCAGTTTAAAATCCCACAGAAGATGTGAGCCACATCCTCAGTTCAACTGATCTGGAGTGTTTCACGTCTGAGGCATCTCAAAAGGTGATTCAAGTGAGGAAACACCACTAGAAACAGATTTGAAAGGAAAATATATTTTAGTGGCCCACAGAGCACTGAGATTTCAAAATCCTTCCCCTGAAACAGCAATCTTGGGAAACCAAGAGCAGGAAACCATTAAAAAGGGGAAAAAAGAAAAGTGTCCACTTGCAGTTTGCTTATCCCAGCACTGGTCTGGAATGAGAAAGAGCTGGGATCAAATCCCTACTCTGATTTTCACACAGCAATTCAAATCTGGAAAATGCTTTCTCAATCCAAAAGAGTTGCTTTCAAAGCTCTGTTTTTGAGAAGCCAATATTCCTGATGACAAAAAGCTTGTCAGAAATTCCTGGAGTATCTCTGCATATATAACACAGTCAGAAAAGCAGTCACTCACAGAATATGGAGAGTATTAAAGTAATGGTTAACGCTTCCTATCTCCTAAAAATAGTCTTCAGTGTTTTTAAAAGTGAGGGTATTAACTCTATGAGAAAGATTGTAAAATTCCCTGTCTGTAACAGAAGGGCTGGGCTCAACAATTCATAAACTGACAATGTGGGTGTACCAGCAGTCACAGAAATGTGTGCAAAACATTTTCAACATTGACTGTAAAATATTGAAGTATATTAATGTCTTGGAAGAATTTGCTTTCATATTTGTCTAGAGATTTTGATGCAAGAAAATACATGTCATGGGTAACTGCAGAACTGGGTGAGCATAGAGTTAATTTTTATTTTATCTCTCATATATTCCCATTTCCCTTCAAAGAAAATACAGTAACAGTGTTGATGCCACAACTTTCAACACATGAGAATTTGACTAAGGTTTAATTGCAGGTCTAAAATCTCTCAGGCAGAAATGAGTAATATTTTAACAGCTCTTTTTAGGAAAATGATATGTTTGTATATAGAAGAAACAACTTTCTGTCTCCCCCAGTAAACAATGCTTTAAAGAGAAGTCCTATAAATGTATACTATGTGCAGACTGTTTCTGAGGGAACAGTTCTAGTCTGATAGCTAAATACCTACTTATAAATGCTTTAAAATACATATAGTAGATGTAATGGTTCTTTCTGGAGTGGTTTTAGGCTCTTGTGCAAATATGATGTATTGGATTTATACTATTTAGATAAAACAGGCAGGCACATAAAAACATCAACAACAAAAACACAAACAAACAAACAAACAAAAACAAAACACAGCCTTTGGGAAAGACAGGTATCATGTCCCAGACTTTGTCTGAAATGCACCAGAGTCTTTGCCCTAAATTATTGCTTTCTCTTCACTTTGATTTGAAAGCACTCAGCATCTTGTAGGAAATCCTCAGCATCCATCAGAACAACAGGACAGAAAAAGACTACAAGGAGTCCAAAAGACAGGTTATGTAAAATACTGTTGCTTAAGGATAGGAACCTGGGCCTGCATACAGCTCTCTATATGCAGATAAAAATGCCATACAAGTTTTTTTTACTCTAATAAGGAAGTCAGGATGAGAGCTCTTAAATGTGCACAGTCCCTTACAGAATTAATCTAATTCCCATTTCCAGTTGGCTTTGCTGTTACAGACATAAAACCACAAGGGCAAATGTCATGTTCTAACATATACCTGTGCTTTCAGTAAGCAGGGAAGGTCTGGTCCTTCCTGTTTACACAATTGCATATGCACAATATTAATTCTTCCTGGTTTTAAAATGGAAAATATGAGGTCTGGACTAGGATCTGGAAGGCTCCTTTTCCACTCAGAACAGCTCAAGTTGTCTCACTCATAAACCCCATGGAAAATGGAGTATATATTGCTAAGTCCTTTTTAACCTCAGCTATAGCAGCACACAAGACACCCTAAAGTATTATTTTGTGCTAATTGTATGACCCAAAGCCAGGTTTTGAGGTGCTTTTTATTGCTGTGCTTCAGATGAGGATGATCCTGAATTCACCAGTCACATTCTGTGCCTGTCCTATGTAGTTCCAGGGAGAGACCATGCCTGAATGCAATCAACAGTTACTGCACAAACACCTTCTCCCCTGACCTGCTGCCCTTACTGTTTAGACTGAGACTCAGAGGCAGTAGTTCACATAATCTGAACATAATCTTTACCATTTTCTGAGGAGCAAATTAGACTTTAGTACTGTGTTGATACAAAACTTATAATAAATTTAATTAAAAATCTGGATTTCACACAGGTTCCTTTAGTAATATGAAAACCAGAAAAACTCAAACCCAAAGAGCTGCCACATCTGCCTGGCTCTAAACATAACCAAGTCCTTGGAGCTGAACCATGCACTTCAGGACAATGAAGTAAAATGCCTATCTACACTTCTGACCTTGTGTAAAGAGAAGCTTCCTTAACTCCATTCCCAATTTAATCTCACAGGACTAAGCTCTCAAGGCAGCATGAACCCTACTTCAAAAGATGCCTTGAAGAAGGAATTCAGAATTAAAGGAACACAAGTCCTATTTATGTATACTGGACTAGAGACAGAATAACATCTAAGAGTGGCTTTAAACTCTGCTTAATCTCTAAATAGGCTCATTTGATATTCTTCCAATTCTCATTCAGTCAGAAGCTGAGAGGTGTTTAGTAACTGCTACTCTCAATGGATTTCAAGAGGATTTTCAAGTAATCTTGATTCTATTAAAGGGCAATGCCCTGTTTACTTTAATGGGCCAGACCTTGGTCAGACACACACAAAACACCTGGGTAAAGATTAGAAAATTAGCTCATCAGCTTTCAAGCCTTTTGGGAGTGGAGAAAGAGGGGCACTCCTCAGTGCCACTGAATCGAGGTATAAATAATGGCCCTTAAGACAGATGGGCTCTATAGGGAAATTTTTAAGCTACAAAGAGACTCCAGTGTTTGCCTTTGTGTTTGAGTGAAGTGGTTGGTCCTGAAAGCAATTTGACACATTTTATTCAGAGTTATCAGCTGCTGCTAGCATAAACACTTTTGAAAATCTCACTAAAATACATCTGTGGTCGTTGGGGCTGGCTAAGGCAGAGCAGTATGTGGCTATTTGGGAAAACAATGAGCCATGAGCACTCACTGGAGTTCAGAATTTCACATTGTTCAGAAGCATCAGTGAAAACATCGGGTGTACTGCTATTTCAGACTGATCAGCTGCAGTGAAAGCACATTCTTCTTCTCATCCCTATTAGCAAAGTGCAGTTCTTTTCCCACATTATACGAGACCTCCTGTTTTCTCTTTGATTTTTTCTGTGTATATTGTGCATTTTATAGTTTTACAGTTCATATAAGGGGTCAAAGCCTGAGAGATGATGAGCAATTGCTATGCATACTGGCTTAAATAGGTGTTCCAGAAAACCTGCCTCTGTTTGAGATTCACTTGTCTTTTCATATTGTTTACATCGGCCTCATTGCCAGGTTTTTGAAACAAGGGGAAGGCAATTGCCTTGAATAACATATTATTTCCTACTGTGTACATAAGCTGGAAAGCACTCTGTTTCCTTTATGCTGCAAAACAATTTGTCTGCATTCAGTTAATATATTTTTACCTACTAAGCCTCATACATCTAACACAGAAAACAGACTTGAGGAGGTTGATTCTTTTTCAGACAGGGATGAAAACCTGTAAATTTAATTCTAAAAAATTACCAAGTGAAATAAAAGACAGAGATAAAGTCAGGACCCACAGCTACTGCTGGGTTTGTAATAACTATAAGATTCTAGAATTGCCTGCAAGGTATTCATGAAACTTGGGATTCCAAAAGCATAAAATGATAAACTCCAACTTCCTTGAAATTTCATGTGCTTCATTGAGTTTAGATGTTTGAATCTATGTAAGCTGACTATAGAGTTTATGCTTTTATTGTGTTGATTTGATGTAACAAGAGGTGTAAATAGTCAAGCAGAGCAGCAAGAAAATTTTGTGAAAAGAGTGGACTCTTACAAGGCCATGCAGTAAGAACTGTTGTTGGGAAATCACCTTTCCTGACGAAACCACCTTATCCCTCAATATTTTTCCATTCTTGTTTAGACTGCATGAAATACTGAGGGAGACCATTCTCTCTCATTCATGTTTTGCCCAGCAATTCTCTATTATTTGCAGGAAGGCTGTCTTTGGGTGTTTAGCTTGGATAATTTCTGAGCTGTGCGTGCCTGGCTGTTATCCACCTGGAACCTCAGCATTATTTGTGTCTTATCTCTATCCTCTACATCTGTCATTAAAGTATTTTGCATGTTACCTGCTCTTAGAGATATATTATCACATGCTCTTATCTTGAGCCATATTATAAACATCCTTAGAAGTTGTGGTTTGGCCAAGAGGCTTCCTGAGGCCTTAATCCTGCCTTGGGAAAGGAACTGACTTTCTTAGTGAAAATTTTCAGTGGTGCATATGGAAAAGAACGATAAATAATGCCACTCCACATTCACGAGATTTTCCATTGTGGTTTTTTGAGTGATAGAATAATATTCTCCAGGAATATTAGAAGTGTTAGCAATTGGCTCAGATTTTGCTGCCATAAATTAAAATGAGGATTAAATTCAGTGACAGAAACATTTTGATAAGTAAGTGTTTTCAGCTTAATAGCAAGGAAAATTCAGCATTAGATTCTTGAACTGGATGAGAAATAGTTACTACTGCACTATCCACACTGTGAGATGGTGAAAAGCTTTTCAGGGGAAACTTTCATTTCTCACAAATTTCCTTCAATTATCACTTTTCATTAGCTCACTTGCACAAGTGTGTGTAATAGACATTAAAAGTATGTTTTAACATCAAGCTTTAATTGCTGTCATAAAAACGGTGCTGAAACCATCCATGGCACATGCTTCTGTGGAGTTCTCTAAGACCTCTTTGCTAGATGGATAAAACAGCTTGGATAAGGGGCAATTAATTAGTTTCTACTCTACAGATGAACTTTGTTATACAACCAGTGTACAAGGCAACACTTACCATGGTACAAACCCTGCAGTTCAAAGAGGCACTTCCACCTCCCAGAAAGCACCTCCTGTCCAGAGGATTGGCTGAGCATCCTCAGCACACAAACATTTAATGGACTGGATTGGAAGGGACCTTAAAGCTCATCCAGTCCACCCTGCCATGGGCAGGGACACCTTCCACTAGCCCAGGTTGCTCCAAGCCCCATCCAACCTGACCTTGGACACTTCCAGGGATCCAGGGGCAGCCACAGCTTCTCTGGGCAACCTGTGCCAGGGCCTGCCCACCCTCACAGGGAAGGATTTCTTCCTAATATCCCATCTAACCCTGCCCTCTCTCAGGGTGAAGCCATTCCCCTTTGTCTTGTCACTCCAGTTCCTGATGAACATTCCCTCTCCATCTTCCCTATAGTCCCTTTAGGCACTGGAAGATGCTGTGAGGTCTCCACACAACCTTCTCTTCTCCAGGTTAGAACAGCCCCAGTTCTCTCAGCCTGTCTCCATAGGGGAGATGCTCCAATCCCCTTATCAACTCTGTGTGTTCCCCAAAGCTTTTATCAGCACCCCTGGCAATGACCACTGGGTACCTTTGAACACATGGGAAAAAAATTGCTTTCCCTGACAAAAAATAACCAGCCAAACAACCACCTCAGGCAACTGCAAACCTGATAACAGAACAGTGCCTGCCTTCATGCCCATCTTCCTCCTCTGTTCTCACTTCCCTGTGTTTCTATATCATTTGAGAAATTTTGTTAAATTGGAACATCTTATTTATTAATTTACCTCTCAATTCCTTGTGGGACATATAATAAACTGAATTTCAGGAGTGCACACTTATTTCCATAGTTATCAGCCTTACACTCAATGAGAAGGTGACACTCTTGCAGCAGTGTTGGGAAGCCAGTGTGGCAGGATTTGGCTCTGAGAATGGTCTGACCTTTAATGGTCTCATCACCATTTGGGGCATCTCTGTGTGCTCTCCAAACACAAATATCTCCTTCAAGTTTGGGAAGTTTAGTGCTACCAAGCCAGAGGCATTCATCAGCTGGAACACACTGCAGGGCTGCAGCTGGATGGAGTCACAGACAGGCAGCTGGGCCTCTGCTTGGTGCTCCCCTGTGCCTGGGAATCCTGCAAACTTCACAGAGATTTCCTAACAGTTCAGCTGCCCAATATATCCAGTGATGCTCTGCAAACTGGCACCACACAGCTTGGTTTGGATGAATGGTTAGTATTTCAAACACATTCCAAGACAAGGTCCTTGGCAAGCTACAAGGAAAGATCTGAGAAAGATTTTTGTTTTTTAACTACCTCCTCCCCTTGTTTTCCTACTACAGCTCAAGTTTCACAAGGCAGGGAGTTCATTGGTTATTCATCACCAATGTTTCCCAGCTGCCCCAGACTCTGCCTTCTTCACACAGCCTAAGTCCAGCATGACTTAAGTCAAGAAATTGATGTTTATTAGTGAAATACTGAGCAATACACTTCCTCTTAAAAGACATCACCTTATACAAGCAGGACCAAAAAAACATCCCCACCTCTGTATGATGAAATAGGTAATCAGATGTGCAAAACCCTGCTGTCTGTAATCCTGTGTGGATATATCTGTGTTAATCATAATGCATCTACAAGCCCCTTTAAACAAATAAGAACAAGAATATAGGAAGGTACAGATGTATTTTCCATTAAGAGTCAGGGGTCAGGTGAGGAGTTCAATACCAACAGAATGTTATTGTGGGTGATGGACACAGGTTCTCTTTTGTACAGCTTTTTAATCTTTCCTCAGAGAGAAGTTCAGCAGAGAGGTTTTGGTCTGGGGCTCATGGCTACACAAAGAGTGCAGCCACCCAAGGTCATGCAGCAAGTCAGTAGTTTAATTAGGATTTGATCTCAGAATTTTCCTAGTTCTTGGCTATTTGCTCTAACAAGCAGCTGGTATGACCTTCTCAAGATATTTATATAGATGGTCTGTGGCCAAGAATGAAACCTATTCCAGGCAGCTGTGGTTACCACTCTGCTATTCTGTTATTCAGAAATCTGGATAAATCACCACATAATGAAGTGGCTGAACAGCAGTTTTATATGAAGGGATTTGGGAGTTACACTGGATTGCAAGATGGACACGAATCACCACTTAGGTGTTGCACAAAGGGAAACACCATACTGGGATTATAAGCAAAACTATGACCTGCAGGATACAGAGAAATCTCTGAGCTCAGCTCAGCACTCACAAGTCCTCAGTTAATTTAAGTCCACTTGTGGGCAACACACTTGGAGAGACACGAATCAATTTGAGAGAACCCAGAAGTGAGAAGGGGGAAAAAAAAAAAATTATCAGAGACTGAGAAACACAGCTGACAAGAACAAACATCAAATGGAGAATTCAATCTGCTCTCCAAGCTGTGGTGAACAGGGCAACAAGCCGAGGGATTACATCACAACAAATAAGATACTGCTTAGACAGCAGAGAAAACTTACAGAAAGGGTAACAATAGAGGGGTGAAACTAATTCATTTGTGATCCATCCTGTGGCAATGAACACAGAAGACATTGGAATAACACAGTTGCTCTTGATTTTTTGGTTCTTTCTGGAACTGCAGTGTGCTGGAAATTACTGGTGTGATGAAACATTAATGATCATTTATGTGTTTCAAACACCAACCTATAGTTAATGTGACCTCGCAGTGGCCACCAATGCTCACAAAGTACTAAAAATCAGTACCCATCTCTCTGCCACACAGTTGAGATTGTGCTACCAAAGTATCCATGCAGACCTGTTCACCTGTTAGACAACCCACCTCCTGTAGCACATCTTTTACACAGGCACAGAATGGTGCTTTTGTCCTTACTGAACCCCATGGAAGTTTTTGTCAGCCCATTTCTTCATCCTAGTGAGGTCTTTTTGAGTGGCAGCCCTGCTCTGCTACGAAGCAGATCAACTATTCCTACCCCCATTTGGTGTCATCCACCAAGTTGCTGAGCATTTCATCTCAACAAACAGAACTGAACAAATCTGAACACTTCAAACAATAGTAGCCCACTATTAGTGTCGACTGCTAAGGAACATAACTCCTGACCGGTCACCAGCTGCACTTTGGACCAGTTGCTGTTAGTTACTGGTTGCCACAGATCCATATTTCCTTTAGGTACCAGCATAAGAACAAGCACAGGAGAACCACACGGATTTAGGCACACTTGCTGCCATGGATTTCCCCAAGTCCTGTCCCCACACACAGATGCCCTTTGTGGGTGAAGAGACTGAGCCAAGCTTTAGTAACATGAACAGTTTGAGAGTAGGAAGAAAAGATATACAATATTTCCTTCAGAAGCAACCAAATCAGATGTCCATAAACAAGAGGAATTAGGCTTCAAGTGATATTCTGCAAAGGTGTTGACACACAGTACGCCTTGACAGCCCATCTGGTAAATGCGGACGTCATTCAATACTCCGAATTTCCCAGTGAATGGCATGCCAAAATCTCACTAGAATAAGAAATTGTACACCAAATGCCAATCATTCATTATTTTCTAATTCTCTGAGGAGTATTTTTCATTCAGTTTGGCATTTATAAAGGAAAAAGATGCCGTGTCTCTATGAATGAAAATTCTGTGCTTTCATATCAAACGGAGGCTGACATGGTGTGTGCAGCCAGGCTGCTCTGAGGGATGACCATGTGCAGGGTATGGAAATGGGGATGCTACCAAGGAAAACAAAAGCCTCATTAATGTGCCACTGAATTTAACAAAGAAATGAAAATGAAATCAAGACTATGCTCTTATTTTTCTCTGTTCATTTTCATTTTCTAGATTATCAGTCTAGGAGGGAGAAGGAAAAAAAAGCAAGCACTGAAATACCTCAAAATGCCATAATCAATAACTCAAACTGACTGGAATGAATAATGCAGTATCTTGCCTAGATTTTACATCTGTTATAAGCTGCTTAAGTAATGTATTCTGAAGTATAGAAGGACAATAACAATGTCTGTGTGCATGTTAGTGAGGGTATGTCAAAAAATATACAGTACACATAAGAGTTGCAGGGAAAATATATTTCCTAAAAATAGCAGGGTCTCCAATTTTCATAGTTTGAGGTCTATTGTTTAAAGTAATTGAAGTGACTTTTGGTATCAATTTATTTGACTCCTTCAGTTCTTGTTGACCTGCTACAGCACGTACACACAATCTTCCTGCCACCCACAACAAAGTCAGCCCACCCAAGCAAGCACAGATTCAACTCCACTGAAGTTATGGGAAAGATGTTCAAGAAAATAAACTTTATCTGAAAATATTTTAAATATTTTTCAACAACTTTATCCATTTTAATATTATGCTTTAAATCAGATTTTGTTTAAAACTGAAGTTCAGCTATCAACGTTATTATTACCAAGAACTCAGAGTGGAACAAACGTCTTGTTTGACCTATTTTTTTGTCCTTTTTTAAACTGTGGACACCAGACAGTCACTTGTACTCCACAGATGAACATTAGTCACCCAAACCTTTTTGTGAAGTGCATTCTAGCTTACATGTTTGTGTTGTGGTTTGTGCGTTTCCCTTCCACAAACGCTGAGATTTAAAATAATTCCAACTGATGGGAAACAAGAGAAGAGAATGCGCAGGCCAGGACAAGAGAAGAGAAGATCCACGTAAAAAGTACCTGACTTTTTTGGGCCATGGGTTTCCCTGAGCTTTCAGCCTCCTCTCAGACCGCAGTGCAGAGCATGTGACAGAACCAAGGCAGAGAAGAGAGTTGTGTGTTGTCCTGAAAGAAGTGCTAAGGACATCTGATGCCCCAGGCAGGAACAGAACACAACGTATGCCTTGAAAAATGTCAGAAGATAAGGGATGAATGAAGGTGCATGTGACCTTCATGGTGCAAGGGCTTCACGCAGTCAAAAACTCAGACAAAGGCATTTATTTTTTCTCCCCTGGTTGTATGTTAAACTGTGCTGCTCAGAGGGGCGAGATGAAGAGACATTAATTCTGCCATGGATGTTCTTTAGAAAAATAAAACATTATGGATGTGATTAATTACACTGGTACACTATTTTCACCCAAATCAATGGTTATCTCAACATAATACAATACCAAAATCAACTCTAGCCTGTTCTGCTCAGTTTAGTGAGATACTTAAATATGCAAATAATGCCAGTAAAGTCAGTCTTTGTATAGACATAAGGATTAATCACATTCTTGAATTTTTAACAGCAACTATTTGACTATTTCCATTGTCACTGTGCCCAAGAATGAACAGAACTATAAAAATATTTTCAGGTCAACAAACAAATAAAAAAAATTTTTAAAAACCCAAACAAACAAACAAACAAACAAATTAAAAACCCTATGCATTCTTTTGGATCAAATGGATCCACATTAAATAATGTGCCTTTTTCTCATGGACATAGAAAAATAATTCAACAAATCATTTTTACCCTGTGTGCAACATTCTGTTCCTAAAATAAATTAGTGGAGTAATAGCTTAAGAAAATAAAGTATTGGAGCAATGGCTTAAGGAAAGTTTAAAAAAAAAAGGGGAAAAAAAAAAGGAAAAGAAGACTAAGATTCACAGTATTTCCAGAGAAGCTACTTATCCAATTATATATATAATCATGCATGGCTAAGGCACACAGAAGCACAGGAAACCCAAAGCTATCTCAACTTCCAGGAGAAAATGGTCTACTTAAGGAAAGACTTTCAGTTAGTCTTCCCAAATACCCATTAATACCAAAACCAACAGTGAGAACCAGAAAATCAGAAAGCTCACCTGGAGCTGGTTCTGCTTCTGCACTACCAGAACGTCCTGGGTAGGTCATTTCCCTGGAAGGTTAGAAACTGGAACTGAAATTCTTCCAGGCTTGTCATATTCCTGATGAATTCTGTGGCAGCTGAGCTCCTGGACACCAGGAAAAAGGCTATTCCCTCCCATCTCCATCCAGGACACCGAGAACTTACAGCCATTTTTCCTTTTCTTCAAAATTATCAGTCAATGTGACCAAATCTGTGAGCAGGGAAGCTACATAGTTTATGCTTCACAAAGAAGTAATCTGGGGTGACTAAAATAAATAAATAAATAAAATAAATAAACAGCAAGCTTAGTTCTCAGTTTGGTGACCTATTTTTGTACCACTCATTTAAGACATAACCTCCTGTAGCAACAAATCCAATTTTCCCTCGTCAGCTAACCCGCAGAACAAAGCAGATGGATTCACAGTCATGCACAAGAACTTGTCATTACAGAACATAAGATGCCCTTCACAGAATTAACTTGTGAAAAATCCTGCAATGAGCTGTTCATAGAGAGCTTTCTGAAAGTGTTCTTCTCTTCCTCCCCGTCTGCAAGACCTGTAGTGATTGAACACAACTCACATGTCTCTGTGCCCCCATCATTGTGGTATCAGCATCACGCCCAAACGTTAATGCAGAGATTTATGGATTGCAAGGCCAGAATGAGCCATTGGGACAGTCCAGACTGACCTTCTTCATGATGCAGACCCATAATTTTTGCATCAAGTCTGTCACTTCTGCTGAGCTATAAAATCCCTTTCAGAACATTGTTTAGGCTTCATTAAAAGATTACAGATGATAGAAATTCTGGTCTGTCTACAATGATTGCCTTGCTGGCCTTTTTAAAACAGTCCCTCTATTTCCACTCTGAGAGGCTCTGGTTTTGGTTTCCACTCACTGTATCTCCCTATCCCTTTTTTACAAATTAAAGAGCAATCAGAAAATCCTTGGACATCAAGACAAGGTAAAGTTACGTCTCCTTTTTTCAAAAGTTAAAAAATTTGGCATTTTCTTGCCTTCCCTGCTATGATCTGTTTTATCCGCTTTCTGAACAGGCTTCTCCTTCAACCATTTGCTGAGCTTTTACACTTTTTATTTCATCTTTCCAATTTTATTTCTTTTATAATATTGGCCAATATTCAAAAAACTTTGTCTCCCCAGTTCCACATACAGTAAAAATAAAACTGCTTTTCTCCAAAATGTTCACTAGAAAATTAGCGTAAGATACAATATTTGCTCATGTGAGGGAAGGAACTGTTATGTCCAATTTTCAAATACAAATAAATAAATAAATAAATAAATAAATAAGAGATAAAAGCATTCTGAGTAACATCGTAAAGGAAGCAGAACCAGGACTTGAATACCTACCCAGCTCCAGCATAGCCATAAAGACAAGATTATTCTACCCCTTAATTAGGCACAGAGCAACTTCCAGAATTTAGAAAGGCAGATTAACGCAAGTTCTTAGATCTGTTTGTGTTTTTTAATATTAATTATGATCAGCAGTTATGCTATTTATGACTTTTAATATACTATGTGCCACGTATACAAATTTTCCCTATCAAAATGAGGCTGCTCAGATTCTTAGATATTCTGTATCATTTTTTTTTTAAAAAGAAATTGTGCTTTCATTTCTTTGCTGTTTTACAAACCCATCCGTGCCATTTTTCCACTTCTATAGTAGCACCATAACACATTTTCTTTCGTATGTTCCACCTTCACAATCTGGCACCTCCAGACTGAGATGGCACATGAATTTTCCAGGTGCACTGCCATCCTCATGGCTCCACCACCTGAAGTGCACAGGTACTTCTTTCCTGTTTGTGTCTGCTGGGGCTTTTTTAAAAAACTACAAAAAGGACTTACTATCAAATTCTGATTTGGTAAATAACAGACACCTACTTTTTAAAAAGATGATCCTGCATATTTCATTTTTTTATTTTATTATTTCATTTTGTATTGAATAAAATCCTTTTTTTTTTTTTCCTCTTTTCAGCAATTTGCTCTTTGCCAGAAATAGAAACGTTCGGTGCCCTGCACTAAAACACAGGGATCGTGTTTGCTGTGACAATGAGCACTTCTAAAACACGATGTGCTCATGATCAGAAACACTTCCAGGGTGATGCCGAGACACTGGAAATGGCAGAGCAGAGCAATTTTGTTCTCATTGTTCTTGGGTCACACTATTCTCTCACAAAACAGGGAGGTGCACTGTGGCAGAAATGATGGATGGATCATCTTTCCCCCCCTCTCCTGACCTTCTGCAGACTCTCCACCTTTCCAGTTTCTCATCCCTCTGTACATTTTATCTCTGGCAATGCAACGTTTGCTTCTGTTACACCCTGATAATGAGCATTTTAGAAAGGAGCTTTTCTTAGGAAAACTGACTGGTACTCACTCTTTCCAATTATTCTGATGCTTAAGACCGAATTTTTACTTATTTTGAAAGGTTTATCTACAATGTGTTGAAGTGATTTTAATTATTCTATTTTATTATCATCCAGTGTGCTCAGACAGTGTATTAATCCTTCTTATACTGCCACAAAGGCAAACTATCATAACGAGTTCGGTTTTATTCCAAATACACTGGCTGAAACTTCAGCTTTAACAGAAATGCATTTTTATTATTTTTCTTTTAAACTGAGATAGAAAAAGGGTTGGTTCTGTGACAGTTCAGGCAATTTTTTTTATGCACAAGTTAAAAACTGCTGTATCACAGAATGGGCCACCCTGTGTAGGACTGGGTAAGTCCCAGGGGAAAGACAATGGGACATTAAACCTCAGGGCTCTTTCTTAGCCACAGATTTAGGGGAAAAAATTGATTGAACACTAAGGAAAACAGTCCAGTATAAGGTGTGGTAAAGAAGGTTCTCCAGAGACAGAACAAATATTATTTATTATGAATTATTAATATTGTCTGATTTTCACTACTATCTGTAAGTTAAATGATATTTGGGGCAATTTCAAGGGATTTAAAGTCTTACAACAATGTAGACAGGATGAATAAAGAGAGAGGAAGGTTTTAGGGCCAGAAGGAAACTGAATGGACAAAATGGGGGAGCAAAAGAGACTCCAGGAGGTGGAGAGGGAGCAGGTCAATTGAGACTCCCCTTACACCTCAGCTCCCTTTCTAAATAAGATTTCATGATCAACCCCTTCCAAAAACCCAAATCCTCTATTTTTTGGGAGTTAAACTTTGCTTTTAAAGTGCTTGGTTGAGATTTTTTTTGAGGTTTGATTTGGGGTTTTTTTGTTGGGCTGGTTGATTGTGAGGTTTTTTTGTGTTTGTTTTTTTTTTTTTCTTGTTTTGGTTTTGTTTTGTTTTTTATGCTGTCACTAAATACCTTCTAGTCAACATAAGAAGTTTTTCTTCTATTTTCTCTTAAGTATTTGTACAGAACCTGCTAACAAATTTTAAATGGCTGCACTGGAGAAGAGATGACATTATATTATTCCCATTCTAAACTTTATATTGAGGAAATTAGTAACCCTTCAAAATTCAGATAATGTAGGAAAAATGCCTTAAGTCCTCATTATGTGCCTCTTTCTGTGCACTGATGGTGGTTTTAATTTATTTCAGAAGACATACTTCTAAATTACAGAAACAGACTTCCATCCTTAAAAGGAAATGTTAAAATTAAAGATTTTCTTACTGGGATAATTAAATTCAAATAAAGGCTGAAAGGTTGTTTGATTTTTTTTCTTAATTGCAAAAGGAATATTTTTAAATCTTCAAAATTCAATAACTAAATCTTTAAGAAATAAAAGAAGTTCTTATCAAATCGAAATACTTTTAAAAACTGAATAAAATCAGAGGTATGATGAGGTGAAACTCATTTTCTGATCAATATTTAGTCTGAAAATTATAGAAATGGATTTCTTGAAAACAAACAAACAAAACCCCTGCTGTTCCAAACAACCTCATTCAAAGCCTGAATTAAACTTCCACAGGTTTGTGCATGACAGTTCATGGTGAAATGACCAGCAAAGTAAAATCAAGCAGCATTTTTAGGTCAATAAAACATTGAACATGATAAATATGTGAGAAATATAACTAATCTAAGCCATGAAATATTTTATATCATCCAAAAAAAGTCATGTGTAGAAATCAAACTATTTTATGGGAGCTTCAATGCATTAAAACTAATTTTACACAAAATGTTGTAATAACTCAAAACAGGAGGGTCAGAGATACCATAACTGATTATATCCACACACCAATGCAAGGGATACTGGTACTGAATTAAAATTCATATTGTATTTTGCATCTCAACATATATTTACCCTATTCCACTTTTAAACTATGCAAATCAGACTTACAATTAGTACTTACCCTCAATTAGCTTTGATATTGCCAGTTTAGTGCTGAATAAGATGTACATTTATATGCAAATAAAATTTCCTGCCCAAAATTTGCCTGAAAATAACTTTACTGTGCGATAATTGTAGGGGATAAGACCCTGTTTGTTTTTCTATTGCTTTGAGGCTTATGGCAAACTTCCTAAAAATAAAGTTGTTTTATTGTTCTCACTGTCATTTGAGGGGTTATTTCGTATAAACTAAACATTTTTATTGCGTGTCTGATAGTGGCCCATCAGAGATTTCACCCTCTGAAGGTTGCAAGAACACCTTTCTTACACAGCTTTAGGTGGAAAGGTAAATTATTCTATGGCACACAACATTTTTTCCCGTTTCTGAGCCCTCCTCTCACCTCTTGGTTTGAACTCCTTGGAGCGTTTGTCCTTGCAGTGCTGTCAGTGAGGGGCACTCAGGAGGTGCTGAAGACCCTTTTGAGGGGAAATGTAACGTTGTTCTGAGGTGAGAAAGTGAAGGAAGAGAGCTCAGAAGGGACTGTTCTGCTCTTCTGAGAGCAGCAATCCAGAAGGAAGTCCCTTCCACAGCCCATTCCTCTGTAAGGGATCACTACAAGTCCACCCCATTGCCCAAAGATTTGAAAGGAATTGAAGTTTGGACCCCAAGACCTGAATGTTTAAACTGGAACGTCTCCATTGCAGCTGGGTGAGCTACAATTTACACCAGTTTGAGCCAAATCACAGACTGAAACTTAAATATTTGCCTTTCAGGTGATTGATTTCTATACCTTCCCTTTCTTCATCCTTCTTCTCCAAGTTACATAAGAAATGGAAGTGGTTTCCTCATGAAAACTTGAGTCTTGCTGTACAATGAGACAAATCTGAGGTTGTTCATTCCTGTGTGGATGTGTGTGTGTGTTTAAATACATGTCTGTGTATCTAAAACAAGCAGATTAAGTTAAAACTTCCAGATTAAGTTAATTGGTAGTAGTCAGACATAAAATATGAAAGCCTGATTTTAATCACACCCAATTCAGGCAAAACACCTGAACTTTGATCTGCCACAGCCCACTTAATTGACAACGTCATTATTATTCTCTGCTGCTCCTCTTACCTCAACTGGAAATTTTCTTCTTTACTTTTCATCAAAACTTTTGTCAAGACTGTCAAACCCAAATAGTTTAAAGGAGAGCTTATCAATCACCATGGATTTGATGAGAAAATTCTTGATCAGACCTAGTTACAATTTTTTTTTTCCTCTGCCATCTGCCTTTATCCATCTGTTATCTGTTTAAAAGTGATTTAGGACAGGGAGTGTCTTGTTAATTTTTGTTTGTAAAATACCTAACACAGGATGGTGATGGTCCAAGCCAAAAAGATGCTGCTGTTACTTCTCAATTCAAGTGATAAATACAATAATTGACACCAAGAAGTTCTCTGGCAGGGAGGTTCAGAACGAATTCAGTATGGTAAGATTTCCTATAGTCTCTTCCCTGTAAACTCAGTATTCTAGTCCTGGGCATTAAGTAAAATTCTGATAATTAATAGTTTGGCCCTGGATCTGAATGATCAGGTAAATTTTATTTCTTTTCTGTAAAAGCATCTAACAACATTTTCATTTGGGGCAAAAGATATCATGGAGCTGTGCATGCCCCTGGTTGCATCCTTCATTCAGGAAAGCCTGTAATTTTGAGAGAGGCATTTTTGTGAGGGGGAGGCTGACAGTAATTTTCTGTTTGTTTTGTCACTTTCCTCAAGGAGCTTCATCTTTCCTTCCAGTCACAGCAGCTGAACACAGGATAAATCTTTTTCAGGAGGTTCACTGTTGCTTCTGAGCAGCTGCAGGGAGTGTGAGGCTCCACATCCCCCACTCGAAGGGACTATATTGCTTTGGTGACACTGGTGGCCCATTCAGCTATACTGGCTAATTCCAGCTCCACAGTCCTTTATTAAGTGTTTTGTTTTGTTTGACCTCACATCCCAGGATCATCTTGTCTACCTCTGACTTTTTCATTACCTTCCATTACCTCTCATTTCGGCTTTCCCTGCATGGCACTGTCATCTTCAGAGACTTGCACTCATAACACTCGGAATAATTAAGTGATCTGCATAGCAGCAGTACTGTTGCCCTCTGCAAAAATGCCATGGCACCAGCTTTTAACTAAGAGTGACAGAAATCCAGCCCCGGAGGCAGCAAAGCGAGCAGCTCAAATTCAAAAAAAGTTTCTCCTGGAATATCAAAAGGTTTCAGCCAGAAACGAGAGAGGTGATAGTGACAGATGGTAAGTTAGTGTTCTCACTGAATGTACATGAGCAAGTACCTTCCCAGAAGATGGGCATTTAATGTTGTAGTCCTGCAAAAAGATGGAAGGGAATTAGGCCTTGTGTTTTCTTCATCTTTGCTACGTCTTGGCATCCAAGTCAAGATTTCCTGCTTTTCACGCTCATATTTGTTTTTCCTACTGTTCGAGGGTTGCTCTCAGTCTCTTCCCAAAAGAATCACTCAGCACTGGCATTTATGACTTTAAAACAAAGGGAAACTAAGGCAAAGAAGTTCTCATCATGTCTGCAGACAGTAGCTGTTACTCTTCAGCCTTTCTACTGGAGGGTTCTTTAGGTGCCCCTCAAACAGAGCTGACACATGGAACAGTGACCACCTTCCAAACAGTCCCCAAATCCAGGGGCAGCCATCACCTCTCCCCAGTTCAGGGTCGGGCTCCTGAAAGGACCAGCTGACCATGGCTCCTGCTTGTCAGATAAAGTCCTCTGGGCTCTGGCCCTGCACATCACACCAGGACACACATCTGAGACATTAGAGCAGTGAGGACTCTGATTACCTGGTGGGCACTAGTGCAAAATGCTTCATTACCCTATTTTTTTAATGTGGGTTTTTTTTTTTTTTTGTAAAGGCAGTTAAATTGAAATACAAGAAAATACCCTCGAGAAAACAAACAACTTTTTACAGTTGCTTGTGGGGTGAAACTGAAATCTTTCACACTATATACAAGTTTTATTCTTCAAAACTCTTTTCTCAGGGGATTTTTTTTTTTTTTTAACCTTTCTGTCCTTCACAAGATGCACTATTAATTTCACTACAGCAGGATGGAGTGTTCAAAACTATTTCTGGGTTTTACATAGTCTGTACTGCAACTCAACCTTTCCCCATAATCCTCCCTCCCCCCAGACAATCCCTGAGCACGCCAAGTTACTGTTGTGCTCTTCATCTGTTTAACACACACGCAGTTCAGACGACAGTGGCTCGTGTCAAACCTTCCTGATGTCATTACAAATTAAGGAGGCTATAATTCAGACATTTTCTTGCAGCTTCTCCGTTTGTCACTGAAATATTTTCCACAGTCTTGCAGTTAACTTGAGCTGTTTAGAGTAGAAACTGTGACCATTCTAAACATTTTAGTTGATATAAGAAACCCTGAATCTCAGGTAGACATGAAGAATGTGATTTCCTACGCTGAGTCACAGAATTACAGAATTGTTAGGATTTGAAGGGACCTCCAGGGATCATCCAGTTCAACCTCCTGCCCAGGCAGGGTCACCTGGAGCAGGTGACATCAGAATGTGTCCAGGTGGGTTTGGAATGTCTCCGGAGAGGAAGACTCCACAGCCTCCCTGGGCAGCTGTTCCAGTGCTCTGCCATCCTCCATGGAAAGAAGTTCTTCCTCATTTAGACTCATGGAACTTCTTATGTTTTAGTTTATGGCCATTGGTCCTCATCCTGTTGCTGGGCACCACTGAAAAGAGTCAGGCAGCATTCTCTGACACCCACCTTTGAGATATTTATATGGTTTAATGAGATCCACTCTCAGTCTTCTCTTCTCCAAACTAACCAGGCCCAGCTCCCTCAGTCTCTCCTCATCAGACGGATGCTCCAGACCCCTCATCAACTCTGTGGGCTCCACTGGACCTGTTCCAGTAGCTCCTTGTCTTTCTTGATCTGTGGAGACCAGAACTGAGCACAGCACTCCAGATGTGGCCTCATTAGGGCTGAGTAGAGGGGCAGGATCTCCTCTCTGACCTGCTGGCCACACTCTTCCCAATGCACCCAGCTATTTTCTCTTCTTGGTGTGTATCACCCTCCTATCCTTACAAAAGCCTGATTTCCAGCACCATACCTGTTTTCCCTCTCCCTTGTTTGCCTGTGTATTTCAGACATATAATCCTAATTTCTTAGTGTCTTTGAAGCTGGCCCTGTTTATTTAACTGTTTTGTTAAAGCACTGCAGGCTTATAAGTTATACAAATTGTCCTGTCTGGGGCTTTGCTGCTCTGCTTGTACTTTCTTGAATTTTCAGGCCCCTGAGTGCTTGGTTTATAATACAGTCAATGTTTGAACTCTAATAAGATTACGCTGATACAAACAAACAAAAAACTAACTAAACAGCAAGAAAACTGAATTCCTTCATCCAAATAATCAAAGTATGTTATCTAACTCTTCCCAGGGCAATGAACATTTTGGTCATGGGAGCTTATTTTTAGTTACAGATGAATCTTCAGGGATCATAATGTTGTATGTTTTAAATAAAGCCATAAAGCAGGGCAGAAAGGTCACTGTGGTAGTGACAATGTCTCATGCTCACTGGAATGCACCAAGAACTGTTCCTCCAGGCTTGCTTTGGACCAAGTGATCCTGTCTTCTTGTCTCAACTTAATATTAGGAAGAGCTTGGAATTTTTTGTTTGTTTGGATTTTCTGAAGAGATTTCAAGGATGTGCTTGGTCCTTACTTACAAACTATTCTGTCACACAACTGGGAATTTCAGTATTAAAGAAAAAGCACTAAAACTTTCACAAAATACCATGATTTTAGCAGCTGATATTCTGAGAAGGATAAACAAACAGAAATCAAAGTTGTAAGAATCCTAATAACACTCCAGGAGACAGCAACAATGCCAGCACATGGAAATCATTCAAAGACAGCAGTATAGGATTTATCTCAAAGTCAACAGAAGCTCATCACAGTCCATAAAAACAAGTAAACAGCTATATTAACACTGAACAGTAACATTTCCAACAGGAAATTCAATTCTGTAATCAATGAACACTTAAAAATTGCCATAATATTTTAATGTGTATTTTCTTAGGAGTTTGATTCCAGAAATTAGGGGCAGGAAGGGCACCCGATACAAATGGTTCTGGAAAGGAATAATGACCAAATGGTTCCACTGTATGGTTTAGGGGAAAAAAATCCTTACACATCTGTAAATAACTCTAAACCAAGCTGGGGTTTATTTATTTTTTTTTCACAGCTGGAATACTAGCTTTTATTACAGCTCAACTGGCACTGCAAATTAAAATCCATCTCCGTTTTCCAAACTGCTACTTAAAATGGCTTCCACCAACTGTTACAGTTGGATGTTATGTTGTCATTTATGCATTAAGTGGGAATGGTTCAATAGCATGAATATTTAAAAACAAGTACAAGGAAAGTATTTTAATTGGGTCTCCACCGTTAACTGCTGAGTTACATTCCCAAGGTTTGGTCAAAGCTTGCTTAATTTTTCATTACCTATGGAATCAAGATCCTTTGTAGGTGCATCTCAGGATGTCTGGTTGGAGCAGAACAGCTTTGCACTTTTAATGGATGCCAATTAAAGTGCTCAGCAGATTCCTACCATGCTGAACAATTTATTTGGTGAACTCTTCCTCAGAGACGGTGAAGGGTGGAAAACCCCACGTGATCATGAGCAACGATACAACAGAATGACTGTGAGAACACTGGAACTTCTGGCAGAGACTCTCAATGGTTCCTAGTGAAGCTATGAATGAAACACTATATTTTCCCTGCCCACTGCATCTGTAAAGCCCCAACATCCATGGAAGCTGAGATGAACATTGCAAAAAAGTTAATTGTATGAGAATTTAGGTCTAATTTAGTTTAAAATATTTATCTGAGAATGTAGCAGACAACTGCCAGAGGCAACTAGATTATTCATAAAGAAATTAGGTAGTTCTGAAGAATTACAGAAAGTCTTCACCATCAGGCTTCTAAGCAGCTCCTAATGACTGACTGCAACTTCTTCAGACCTTGTTATGAGTTTTTTCTCTTTAACCTATAAATCACTTTCTGCAAGTGACACAAGTATCAGTCTTCTCTGTTACTCAGAGACAGTCACATCCAAGTTATTCTTGTTCAGTTTGTTCATGAACATTCCCCCAGACCATCTCACTTTACAGAAATCCCCAGGATCCATGTACTGAAGTTAATAGTTTTAGGAGAGCTGAGTTATGAGATACACTGTTAAGGTCCTACCTGAAGAGCTATCAATTGCTCAACAATTACGAAAAAATCAACACATTTATTTAGAAACCAAATAAGTTTCATAAACATCAAACAAATCCTAAATATCATTAAAGTTTCACAGGACATGGACACCTGAAATATGTTGAATCAATTTTTAAAAATTCATGCTATTTCAGTAAAAAGCAATCATCTCTAGTTCGGGGATCCTAAAATGTTTGATTTTCAATGAAAGTGTCAAAATTGCACTTATTTCAGAATATTTATACCTCATAAAATACAAATTTCTCTTTCTATTTCCAAGCAAAAAGAAATGTTGATAATGTCCAGGCTACACTAAGATCCAATTCTTAACTATATAGTATTTAGGGAACCTGTATTAAGAGTAAAAAGAGTAACCCCTACTGTCAAACAACTGTTTCTCTTGGCACAGAGAACTGTCAACGTTAAATCTTTACTGTACACAGCTAAATACCTTCAAATCTCTTTTCCTGGGGACATGGAACACATAGAGACATATTTGGATGCAGGTTGTACTCTCATTGTTTTGAGCACGTGTCAAAGATGGGAATTAGCTTGCAGGGATAAGCCTGTTTTGAAGGACCTGATATTTATGGAAAAGAATAAGATGTTGTATGAAGACATGATGTATCATGAGGTACATACACTATATATATCATGATTAGCAGCACTAGGGAAGTGATTGTCCCTCTGAACTTGGCACTGCTGAGGCCACACCTTGAATTCTCATAATCAGTTGGATTCTCTCACCCAGTGGGGAAGACAGGAATTCCTTCATCTGCATCAGACATGGGCAAGTGATAAAACATAACAAAAGCAGGAATGTCAGGGAAAAAAAAAAAGAAACCAGCAAGATTTAATAGTAAATGCACACCTATGAGGAGATGAATCAAAGATATTTTGAATGCTCTTCATCAGACTCATTATTTTAGAAGAGCAATAGGACAAGCCATAGTACTGACACCACTGCTTTACAAAACCTGGCAAAGGGAGACTCTGAATCTTTCTACTTCACGTGCACTCTTCCCTATATGATAACTTTAAGCAGCAGAGTCATATGTTATTATATTTTCTTGCTTAAACGCAAAATTTCCCAGCTAACTCAGGCCTTGGGAAGCTCTTCAGATGCAAACCTAACCAGGGAACTTGCATCACTCCAGCCTGCACCTGATGAAACACAGTGCTCTCCAGCTGACCTTCAGGAAGCGCAGCACCGCTTGGAATCGTGCCTCACTCCAGGTCTATGACTCAGAATTTAATTACATTAGAGAAGGGTATGATCTGAAAAGCTGATGCTGTTTTTATTCCAACCACTGAGCCTCTTGCCAGCTTAGTTATCTCAGCCTTCATTCAGCTGAATAGTCCCTGGGGATGTGTGGTGGCAGTGTTAATGCAGAGCTTGTGGTGCTGGTTTTCCTGTGGTGGCTGCTCTCCTGGAGGAAAACATGACAGGGCAGGGTAAGGGAGAAGCCCAGTAATGCAATTCAGCCGGGCAGGAACTACTTTGTAAACTGATTTACAAATTCTAAAATATTGCTGAGACAAAACTGCTTGATCTATACCTAAAAACCAGAACTGATCCTATACTTTTCACATACTGTTACGCCTAAATCAGTATCACCTCTGTGCCTGGTTAGGTTAGAGATGGCAAGAATCCTGCCCTGTGAGGGTGGGGAGAGAAGCTGTGGCTGCCCCTGGATCCCTGGAAGTGTCCAAGGCCAGGCTGGACAGGGCTTGGAGCAACCTGGCCTGGTGGAAGGTGTCCCTGCCCATAGCAAGGGTTGGAATGGGATGATCTTTGAAGTCCCTTCCACCCAAACCACTCTGTGATTCTTACTACAAGTTAGTGATTGTTGAAGACATTCAGAATTATTATTGCCAACATTTCTGACTATTGGGAAAATAACACTCAGAAAGAGACCTGTGTTCACTGAAATTTTTTTTTGTTTGAATGTTTGGTTTTGAGTCTCATAAAGCGGATTTGCTACAAATTAATCTATGAACAGGCAGGTTTCTGTGTTAGAGGACAGCATCACTACAGAATGTTCAATATTCCCTTTCCAGAAAGGAAGGCTGAAAAGTTGAACTTACTTCCAAAATGCACCAGTTTCTATTCAGCTGCACATATGACAACAACTTTCAGCAACAGTATTTCCCAGTTATGCCCCAAACCAAAGTTAACATTTCTATTATTCCAGTTACTCCCAAGAGCAAGGAAAAGGCTATTGTTTTGCTGTTTTATAAACACCATTTTAACCTGACAATTTCTTACAAAAAGTATATAATTTTCCTAACAAGTAAAAGTGTTACTACCAAAGCAAAACTCATAGATATAAAAGCAAAAACTAAATCATCTAATGCAAGCCTTCTTCTGAATATGTTCCCTGACAGATGTGCTGAACTGAACACTGTGTCACACTCAGACCAAGGTCCATCTGGTCCAGACGTCCCTCTCGCACAGCAACCAACACGATGCTTCAGGGAGAACATTTTAATAAACAGCTACAGGTTAATTTTCACCAAGTTGATACTGACACTCTCTTACACACACACCAAGTTCCATCTCAACAGTATTAATTGTTACAAATACATGCAGATAAACAACTTAATCCCAGGCGTTGAGGTTCATGTACCCATACACTTTAAAAGGTTGGGGCCTTAAAAGTCAGTTCTTCAGCCACTAACATGAATGGTACTTATAAATTCAGAAATGACAAAGCCCAGACATGATGTAGTAACATCTGATTGAGAGATCATAGGATTGCTTCAGTGAATCCCTTTCAAAGTCCTTAAAACTGTTAAATCTGAAAAAAAACCCTAACAAACAAAAAAACCACAAACAAACAAAAAACCCACCACAACCCAAAACCAAAACAAGAGAAAACCCAAATTGAAACTGACATGGAATGCACTAAACTATTGGTAAATTAATTCAGTTGTTACTTAACTTCTCTGAAAAACAAAAATCACCTTGTTTCTCAACTAAATTTCCTGAGTTTTGACACAGAGCCATTGAATCTCATATCATCTTTTGTCTCCTAAAGAAGCCAAAACATCCCGTCCTAGACAGTTACTGAGTCTGACCAAGTCCCTTAATATGTTGATTTAATTAAGTGAAAATATTCAGACCTCAGAGAAGCACAAGGGATTCCAGTAATGTACAATGACAGAAATAAGGGGGCCAAAATTTGAAAGTATTTAGCAGCTGATATGAGAATGAAATAAAATGTAGGCATCTAAATAGTGGTAAAATCTTAACTGTTAATACACAAATCCCTTACTGCACAGAAACCTTAACTATTTACTTCCACTGACACCCAGAGTGAACCTGTGTGTATTTCTGGAATTAAACAATTTGATTCCTAGCTAACTTGAAAGTCTAATCTGGGCACAAAAGTGAGGTACTCCTTCATCTAGATTGACAGTGGGCCTTGCTTTGGAAGGGTTCATAAATCATTCCTTACCAAAAAACCCAGGATAAATCCCACAGAGAACGCTGTGACAGATGCCATTCTTTAAAAGTGCAGGAGGAGCTGAGAAAGGAGGGGGGAGCAGTGCTCCTGCCTCCCTTTCATGTGTCTGAACACACACCCAGAGGCAGCACAGGAAGGTCCCCTTTGTCTGCCCAAGTGGTTTCAAAACCCCATTTCCACCTTCCAGAAAACAAAGACACCACCATAACTTAAATCTTACCAGCAAGGAATATACAAATCCTGCTTCACCCCCCTGTTTTCCCAGTGCTCTGACAGCTCTCCACTTGGAGAGCTGTCCACACAGCACTTGGATGCTGTGAAACTCTCTGAAAAAGCAACACTGGGGGAAATCAGCATCAAGAGTAGAACAAAAGATTCCATTAGAAAAACAGGTGCTAAGAAGCAGGTTATAACCTCACGTTATTTATCCTGCAGCATTGTTTATTCTGATCAAGAATTCCCTGGCCATTGTACCCCCCAGCTGCACACAACAACATCACAGTGGGAGCACACACGGTGTTGATTTTGCGCCACGATCTCCAAGACATTCAGAACCCCTTTTTACACCTTGGAAGTCTCTCATACCAAAAGCATATTGAAATGCTTCTGATCAGAAGTAAAAAACAAACTGTTTTCACCTGTTTTGCCAAGTGTCCTAAGTTGCTTTGGAATTAGGCCCATCTCAATTGCTCATCTTTTTCAGCATGTCCAAACTTTTTCATTACGGATTTTATGCATTTTCAAATTGATCAGTTTTATTGTTTGCTTTTTACTTTTTCTTTTTTTTTTTAATTATTTTAAAAAACGTAAAAAGTGACGTAGAAGCCAGAATCTGCATTTTCAAGGCTCCGGGAAGATTCGACTTTGTAGCAATTCCCCCGCTGTAATTGCCTTACCAGACAGTTTAAATCCATTTAGAAAGTTCCATGTTAACTCTGTAGCCTCAAGAGCCTTGTCTCCAGAAATAGCTCCCGTTTGAACTGTAGCTGTGGTGTCTGCTTTAAATCAAGTCTGTGGCTGTTTTTCACCTGGGGAGCCTGTGCATTGAGACAGGCATTTCAGGGACATGTGACAGGGCAGACACGAGTGCACACACCTGAAGGAATGCCAGCTGGTGCCAGGGCTCAGCTGGAAGGCCAGGGGAGCTGCCTGAAGACACCCCAAAGGTGACACTCCCACTCAGTGTGCTGTGGCACAAAGCAAGCTACACACAAACCCTGTTGCACTAAAACTGAAGGAGTGAATTATTTTTTTTTCCTGTGTAACTAAACCACACATGGAATTTTTTTTTAACTGTCCTTTGATTTGAAACTGTTGGTAATTAAATCCCAGTACAGGTCTAATAATTCAGTGTGCTCCCTCTAATCATAATTATCACATTTGCAAAGAGCTACAGGGACCAGGCTGTTAGAAAAAGAGTGGGTTTTGGTTTTTCGTGTTTTTTTAATATAACTTCACAAGATAATTATTTGTAAATGAGCTTGGGAGCTACAATTGGTGAACAAGTTCATGGCCCACTTTGAAGTCAATGGGAGAAGCAACAGGCCAGCCCCATGTGCTGGGAAGGTTCATATTCCACACAGCCTGGCCTTTATCATCACACTCCCAAAGCTTCACTCATACCCCTCCATATGTCACCCCTGACTCCAGGGTTTTCATCATTTTGATGAGGAGTATGTAAAGGGCACCCTCCACTCATGATCAGTGAACACTCAGAGCAAATCCAAACGATTTTAAAATAAACCTCTGGGGTGTGCAAATACACTCAAGCTCTAGAGCCCTGTTCAGTCCCCTGGATCTTGTTAACTAGTCATAAACCTGAGAATTCCTGTTCAGTTGTCAAGACATTATATACACCCCTCAATGGTTTGACATGGAAGGCTGCACAGTTTGCAGTGACATTTGCTGCAGCACAGCAATTCTGCCTGCAGAGATCCAAGTTTAAATGTAGCATGAACTACACCCAGAGAAGAGGGAGTGGGCTCAGGGTCAGCCCAATATTGAGGTGAATTGATATCAAAACCCCATTATGAAGTGATCTGTTGCAAGCTTTGAATTATTCTCACAAAAGCTCCACCTCAGGCTATCTGGGCTCCTCCACAATAGAATTCAGTCAAATCACTCTTCCACAGCGCTTGCCCACAGCCCATTCAACTCTCAGCAGTGCTTCCACTGATTAAAACACCATAATCAATGGCCAAAACAAATTAAAGAGGGGGATAAAGAGTCATCTGCCATCATTTGTATGTCCTTTATCTTTCAAAGGCTTCTAGCAATTAATTTGTTGGAAGTTTTATTGTCATCAAGTGAACACTTTATTTTGTAATGCAAACAAACAATGGCTGTTATGTTATAAATCTGCTTCCAATTCTGACTCGTGCACTGAGGGTTTAGGATATTTCTAAAGTAACAGATTTGTTTGGTGCTAAGAGGAAAAGGTCCTTCTGTATGAGATTTAAAATTTAATCAGAATAAAAATGGTAAAATATCACTAAGAATAGAGGGATCTGTGGTTGCATAATTAAGGGTGAATCATTTAAACATCAATTGATAAATGAATACAGAAATTCTAGAAACCATCAGCACATCCTTCATGCTCAAAAAATGATATAAAGTGCAATAAGGTGCAGTGCAGACAGTAAGGATCCTCTTCCACAGATCTCATGCATTAATCACAAAGTTGGAGATCACCCATCAAACCAGTTTGTTTATCTTTTTTTTTTTTTCTTTTGATTAATTTCTTTGAGAGGTCTCCACTGGCCTTCATCCAGAACTGTCAAAAGTCACTGGGTATTTCAAATCATAGAATATCCTGAGCTGGAAGGGGCTCACAAGGATCATGAAGTCCAGCTCCTGGGTTAGGTGTCACTTCAGTTTTCTTACAACACTGCTCAGGGCAATCCCACTTCTTGCTCCTCTCCATACTTGGATATGTGTGGATACTTGCACAGGCATAACGTTTGCCTGTAGGTATATCCACCACTAAATAAATAGAGCAACACAAAAATCTAATGGGATATTCATATATTACAGCCATATATTGATTTGAAAATGAGAGACAGAAGGAGAGGTGCTACTGAGAGGGTGTTGCTAGAATTGCTACATCAAACAATCAAAAGCTGGGGGAAAAAAAGGAGTGCAAAAATTTCCTCTGTCTCGGGATGTGACAATGAGAAATGAATGCTAATCAGTTGGTATAATCACACCTGCTTTAAACTCTCTCTTCCCTTTTAGGGGAAATTATTAACTTCCCAGGGTAAGGCAGAGTAAAGCAGGGAATGGAGCAGTGAGGTTTGTCCCAGCACCTGTAAGCAGGTTTGTATTGCCTCAGTAATTATGATTTGAATGGGTATTGCAGAGATGTTATCATCTTCGATTACAGCTGCCATTTCCATAATGCCATTTCCATGTGAATGAAGAGCAAAGGCTGTCAGAAAAGTGTTGACCCTCCTAGGTAATAATACACTACTGATTGTGATAACAGCAGAAATCCTGTGCTCTGTAAAAAAACCACAACTTAGTAACAAAAGAAAACCCTGAAAAAAACTCCACCTTTCTGTAGCCAGGGGTGCTTGTGTAAAGAAAATGCTGATCACTTGCTGCAGTTCAGCCACAAGGATGGTTGTCCACAGAGCATTAAAGCCAAACCAGCAACTTCACTTGATGCTTCAGCATCCTACCTGAGGCCTGTTAAGAATGACTGTTTCAAATATATTTAAAATAAAGAAACCCTCCAAAAGAGGGTTTGCATCTGGTAAAAATTCATCAATGAATTTGGCATCGATGTCCATATTTTAAGACAAATTACCAGTAACATCCTTTAAAGACAAGTTTACAACCTTTCTGAACTAAAATGGTCAAGCGTTCTGCTTCTTTTATGTCAATAGAAACAAAATAAACTCCAGTCTTTCCTTCAAGAACACTCTAAGTGCATATTAAAATGGATTCTTTTTCAAAGCTACTGTGATATTGCAACTTCAATCCTTGAAAATTGTTTACTAATCAGCATACCCCGTAATTATCACTTAAAGGGTGCAATTTCTTTTCAGACCTAGCACAGAATTAATAACAAGGGCCTAATGCATAAATTTTCTTACAAAAAATAATAGATTTAGTCATTTTTCCATTAAAGATTGTGGCAAAACTCCAATAATGATGAGCAAACTCCTAATAATATTTAACTGTCATATGATTACTATGTAGCAATTCCATTAGTAATTAAAACTAAATGACACTTAAGTAATGTATTACCTCCTACCTTCCTTCATACCTGTCCTTTCAAACTAAGGGTCAAATTAATGTCAGTGTATTTGAAAAATACTTATTAGGGTGACAAAAGGTGCTTTCGGTCTATTTATCCCTATAAAAAGTCAGCCAAAGCCCTTGAATTCCCTTAAGCACAACACATCATCCAGGGGAGAACCAGCATAACCTCGAGCCTCGAGAAAATTGATTTAGTGAAAATGAAAGTTCCTGATACTCTTCTTTTTCTGCATCTGCTCTTACAGCTGAATTTCTAACCAGCAGGCATGGGTGGTGTCCTGATATACCCACTCTGGGAAGCCCAGTTTAGGGAGGGTCACTCCTGACTTCATTTCTATTCAGCATCCCCACTGGCTCTGAGTCCTAGGGAGCAGCACAAATCCAGCCCCTGGATCACCCAGGATAATCCATAAGCAAAGCAGGGTATGTGCATTTCAACCTGCTCAGATTCCATCTGCCTCAGCTTCTTAAACATGTTGCTCTTCTGATTGAAATTCCTCTGCAGGGAAGCACTGGCAGTGCAATGGGGAGAATGTCAGCGTCCAAAGAGTGGTTCTGCTGTAGTTAATACATAATTACAGCATTTTCTAATGAACACCACCCTAAAGTATCCCATTCTGGAAATGAGACCTGCTGCTGGTTCCAAATCTTCCCTTTTTTTTTCTGAAAAATTTTCTTCTTTTTTTTTTTTTTTTTTAAGAAATCAATAGATGTCTCTCAATCTCAATATTGCCCTACTAAAAGTAGTATAAATAAGTATCAAACTTCTAATATGAATGCATTAATACAGTGTGAAGTGACAAGCTGAATTTTAATACATGTTGGGCACAGCTCTAGCACCTCTCTAACCAAGCCACTGCCAGTAATTTGGTATTGCCCCACCCCCAAATTATCAGGAGAAGCAACAAAAGTTGAGTCCCTTGTGAAATTTGATGCTGTTGTTAACATTGAACATTTTTTCTCCTTTTTTATTTTCAAAAGGCCTTGTAGGAAAACAGATAGTTTGCCAGTGTTTGTTGACAATTTCTCTTTCAGGACACTTCAAAAGAAAGATGGGAATCCAGGAAAAATTCTGACCTCACCTATGCATTGTGGTTCTTGTGTAGGATCTTCTGTTCTGCTGTCTCAACAATCCTAAGAAAATGCCAAGTTTTGGCTGCCAGTGCACCACTAAAATTAGTCCAGTTCAACTGTGCCATGAGGTACTCCCTGAGTTTGGATATTTAAAATGTGTATCAATGTTAATAATCATCACAAGGATGTGAGATCACAACTAGGTAACAGCCAAGGGTTTAATCTTTTAAGTACTATTTAAAGCACTTTTAAAAGATATTATTATAGATCTTTTTGAACAAACTAAGCTTCTGTGCAATATATGCTAGAAATAAAAATGCACATTCTGATGGAGAGCTTTGATTATGTATTATGGTAAAAAGTATATAACAGACACATATACATACAAAATATAACTGAAGATCAAAATCTGTTGAGAATGGAACTGAATCAGTGGTATTTTGATCAGAGCAGGATGGTCCTACCAGGCTGTACTTTCTCTCATGACAACAGTAGCCCATTTAGCCCTACAGTGGTGGAGACTATTCCTTAACCACTCAGGGTAGTGGAGTTTCAAAAATATGCTCAGAAGAGTATATGATTAAACTCTATTTGTTATGCACTCAGCAGATCTTTATCTTCCATGGATCTTCATCTCTCCACAGATAAAGAGACAGGACCATGGCTGAGCTAAATTGACTTAACTCTCATTTTAAACTTTTACTAATTAAAGACATTTGCAAAAGTGGAGGGTTTTAACTTAATTTTTAAAAATAATAACTTTGTCATAGTATATAACATATTTTGTATGTTTGTGTCTAGTGTTCCCCTTTGATTTTATTCTCCCAGCAAATCAAGGAGAACAAATTATAAGCCCACTGATGTCTCATTACTTTGCTTTCTTCATTTTTTCCCAATTTTATTTAACATCCTGAAATTTGATATGGGACAAAGTATTACAAGAAAATCTAAAAACCCAATACAACTAGAAGGGGAACAGAACTTCTATAATTTCTTTGGTTACTTCCACACAAATGAGCAAAAAATAAACACAGAGTCCTGTATAGATTAGACCTGACAAAAGGCTTTCCTCAGTCATTTGATGTTATTGTTATTGATGTTATTGTTCCATTCAAAATATTTTAAAAGTTTGACTGAAAGAAGAAGCAATTCTACTTCTGCCAGAAGTGCTCTCCTCCCACTTGGCCTCTACTGTTATTACCGTGCTCCTGGTAGATTATAAATTATGAATTGTATTTAGATATTTGCAGACATGTATTTTCTTTGTAAAGAGGGAAGAAAGCACCTATTTTTTGTACTTTGATGTATGCCCATACAGTAAAATGGAATCATTGCTTTTATAACACCCTATACATTCCAAGCACTTGACCCAAATGTATTTAAGCCAGGCAGTATTATTTGTGTGTGTGAAAAATATCTCCCCCCCACACACCTCACACCTCTTCTCTTTTCTTGGGGTCTTTTATAGCTCAAAATAGCCGAGCTTATCTCTCTGCCAGCGTCCTCAGCTCATCTCAGTGTTCGGGGAGATAAGATTAGAGGCCTTGATCCTCCTGCTGTTAGAACAAGACCTCAATCTCTCACTGTCTCTATTTAATCAGGTTCCTATTTTAGCTGCCACAAAGCTGTCAACAAAAGAAAATAAACTATACCCCATCAAGGGGTTAAATTGGATTTCACAATGTGCAAATGCTCGTCTGAGCAAAATTCCACCTGCACCCTCCATCAGGCAAATTACTTCTGACTTTTAATTTATTTCTCTCGGAAATGGAAAGGTATGGCATACCCAAAGTCAATAGGGAATAAGGCACGAGGTGTAATCAGCCTGCTCACCAATTCAGAGCCCTCTTCTCTGTCAGCTTTAATAGATTTCAGACCACAGAGTTTATAGAATGTAAGATGTATCTTTTCTGGTCTGTGTTTTATTTTGGACTTGTCTAGTTAATGGTCCTAACAAGTGACAACTGATGTTTGCTTGATGTAACAGTGACTGTAAGACATACACGCTACTCAGGCAGATTTTGGACAGTCTGTTTGCTTCTCTGGACTGGAACTGGTTTTCATCTGTGCTCATCTGCAGTCCCAGAATTCAGTTGTGATTTCTGTCAGGAGAAAACCCGACCAAATTTTTATTCAGATCTACTATGTAGGCCTAAAAAAACCCTAGTGATTAATCACTCATAACTTAAATATTTTTACTTCTATGTTTAAAATCATAAGTTAGCAGTATGACACCAAAAAAAAGTTTCATTTCCTTGGACACTGATTGTCTTGTGGATAACAAATAAATGTTTCAGATTAATTCAAAATATTTTTCCTGGTTTTCTCTCTCATTAATATTTCAATATTCTTAATTTCACCAGGTCAAATCCAAAACTTACTGAAATTGGTAACTCTCACAGCTCCCTTCTCCCAGGGGAAGGAGCAACACCCATTAAGGTGAAATATCTCAAGGGTAACAAAATCAGGCTTTGGATAATGCTCATCTACTATGAAAACCTTACTGGCATTGCTTATCTACTTTATTTTTTGTCAGCCCTATAGCAAGGCAGAATTTGATCTGCAACAGGGGCTCCATTAAAACTTAATCATAAAACACAAATTAAAAATAAAATTCACATCTGAAGAAAATTCTTCAATCTCATTACTTCTCTGAACAGCATTCGAAAACCTGCACCATCCGTGATCCTCACACAAAGGATAAAGGTCATTTTTTTTTGCCATACCAAAAGTAGAAATACCTTCTGCATCTTCCACTTATTTTCCAATCCCATGTTATGAAACGTGCACTTGCCTTCAGTGTGTTTATTGCTGTCTAGTAGGACATCTGGCACCTTGCTGCTAACATCTGTCTACCTATGATCACGTAGTGTTAGGCATAATTTTGCCCTTAATAGCTTTCCTCAGGTTTCTCTCTTTACCTCTGATAGCCTGTATTCTGTGATCTGCTTTATTTTTGCTCTAATTAAGATACTCAAATCCTCACAACTGCAAAAGGAATAGATTTAGATTTCCGGATGAAAATGGGTTTTTTTGTTTTGCTTCAGGGTCCTTCTTCAGCTGTACAACAAGAATTAATCATGATGATATTAAAGGTCTGGGGAACATATCATAAAATCAGGGAAAGGAAAAGCAAATACTCTGAAGGAAAGAAACCAGTAGTGGGATTAGAAGGTAGATTACACCCTGCTAACAAATTCCCACAGAAGTTCTTCTTTTTATCCTCTTATAATGGCACAGGTTCATGTTTTTCAACTGAATCATTATCTGAAAATCAAATGCAAGTGCCTGAAGTAAATAAGGACAAACAAACTCCATGTAGTCAGGACAAGAAGGATAAACCAAACAGGCAAAGATGCAAGCACAGAACACAAAGGTGGGTTACAAAGAGCTGCCAACCCTGCTGACAGACCCTTCTGGAAAGGGACATCTCACTTCAGCAATCCCCAAACCCAAACCCGCAGGCAGAGCTGCCTTTTACCTCTCTCAGAATGAAGATGTGATTTTTCAGCCCAAACAAATGAGCATTACTGGAACATGGTGGAGCAACAGCTTGGAAAAAACAAATGCTAGAGTTTGCTACTGCTTATTCATCAGCTAAAAGATTTGGGGCATTTTGCTGTGGAAGTCTTCATATCAAACAAGAGTTTTAAAATTACTTAACAGCACCCAGATCCTCGGACATGTAACATATCCCATACTGAAAGCTCATCTGAAGATTCCATGCAACTGTCCTGAATTGGTTTCCATTTGAAGATATAGTGATACACTGAGGAGATCATCTCAGTTATCTCACTATAGTTTATTTTGGTTAGCTGAGAAAATGTGAAGTGTTTGGCCACAAGCCAATTCACATCAAGTCCCATAACCTTTAATAAATAAGAAAAAAATATAAAATAAAATTTGCAGATATAGCTTTTGGCCACAGTATTTTATTTTACCTGAAAAAAATTCAGATGTTTGAAATGCAGCAAATTCAGATGAGGTTGCATGTTTGCAATGTACATTAAGTTAAATTTAGCTTAGAGATATTTCTTTTTAAAAAAGAAAAATTTACTGATCTGTTAAAACAATGTTTTACATCTGCAAGCAGTGGTTTTGGCTTTTCAAAGGACCAGGTTTCATAAAAAAATTGTAAATGTTTTCCCAGCTCCACTACTAATACAAACACTCCACACTACTAATTTATTCCTGATTTCAGGTTATGTTGGAAATATCTCTGTGTAGAGTATGAATTACTGTGATTTTATGTGATGGAAACATCATACTAGGGAAAAATTATTATTTGTGTAGCCAAATGCAAGCGTTGGTGTTCTCAGGCTCTGAGATCTACAAATCACACTGCAGCCCAGGCTGTTTTTCACTGTGCTGCAAAGCTCAAGTACCCTCAGAGGTTCAGAAAAGAAGCAATCTGACAGGTACTGCCTAGTTAAATATGAGTTATCATTACCATTACCACAACATATTATTAGAAGCTCCATAAGCAGTCATGTATTTTGGAGAGGCACCAACTCCAGACACAGAATCTATCGGGCAAATATAAATTAACAGATTGTCTTTTGCTTTATAAATTCAAAATATTGTGGAAAACAAAAAACCTATTCCACCTCAATGGAACAGCTGAGAGGTAAACCTCTGAAAAGATGAGATTTTAGTTTTGCTTGTGTTAAAAATACATACATATTCACCAGAACCCTGAAGGACTCACCAGCACCCTAACTACTGACAATTACTGAGGTATTAAGGTACTGCCTGTTCACTCTGAATCAGCAATGATATTAAAAGTGGTAGGACTTCCCACCCACGCTGCAGAAAGCTCCACTCTTCCACTGCAACAGGAGAAAAACACAATTTGCCTGCATACAAGGATGACCCAGAAAACTAAATCTTTTCCCCAGGAAAAATAGATAAACTCGTGCTTAAGTTCCTATAATAGCAGAGCACTCAGCTGTTACCTAATAGAGAATGATGTTGGATCACTGAGTTTTCCCAGGAATTTAACATCTCTGCATGAAGTTCTTTCAGTTAATAACCCAGCCCAGGTGGTGGAATAAAGAAGTCTGATGCAAAAATCAAACAAACAAACAAACCAACCAAGCCTTTGATCTCAGTAATAACTAGAAAGTCAATCAAACTTCCCCAATGCTTTGTCTCATACATCAAGGCTTGAAATTCCGAGTTTGAAGCCAAATACTGGTCAGTGAGTGGAGCCAGCTGCAAATGCCTGGCACTTATGACAGTGCCTCTGTTTCCAGGACAGTGGGATAAACGTCTGTGGTGCTCTGCTAATTACAAACCCAGCAGTCACAAAGCATCAGCCTCAACCCCTGTCAAAAAAGGGCTGTTCTATAAAGGGAACAGCACACCATTAGCACTTCACTCCCAATTGGTCCAGACACATGGAGGAACAATACATTTCGTTTTCCAAAGGTGTCAGTGGATGCCAGGGAAAACAGAACACCAAAAAAAAGTTCGACATCCTGTTGTTCCAGCTGAAAGTGACTCTAAGATCAGACCCTCAGCTCACCCCACCTCAAGGTAGCTCTGAATTTAAATTAAATTCCCAGGTTTACACCACAGGAAAACCTGGCCCGAGGTATTTAAGGGATTTGAAAACCAGAAATGTAACGAGCAAACCCCAGTCCTGCAGCTGTAAATGTGGACTAAATCCTCAGCACCTCCGTATGTTGCATTGAATCAAACAGGCTTTTTAGAGCTTGGCTGTCCATACTCCCACATACACATTTCCAGGATACTTGTTCTGCTTCACTGAGTTTGGAATCAGCATCACCATCAAGAAGTGCCTCCTCCTCCCCACCAATAAGTGACTCTTCAGCACCACGTCCAAAGGGTACAAAACTTTCCTTTCCCTGGTCTTACAGAGCACATCTCCCCCAAATTAGAGTCCTTGCACTGTCACATACAATACTAAGATTAATTCAGTATCTCCTTCCCTTTCAAAGCTTTTTCTGGCTGTTTAGCACACTAACTTTTAGCAGTTTGACACCCCCCGTGTTTAATCTCTGCACCGCTGTTCGTTCAATGGACTGGTGTAATTTCTTCACAATTCTAAAGGGCAGCACAAAGAAAAGTAATTTTCCCTAGTAATAAGATATACACACACAGAAGCCAAGAAGGGAAGGCACAAATAAAGCCAGATTATCTTGCAGAGTCTGTGGCTGCTCCCTAATGCTAATTTAAGTTCCCATCAATAGGCAGCTCCTACGACATGACACTTCAATACTGATTCACAGCAAATGTAGAAGTGGTAAGCTGAATCATCCAAATGAAATCCCCACTATCAGGCAGAACAAAATAGGAGAACTCAAGCTCTTTCTCTTTACCACAGCTGAGCTTTGCCTTTTATCTGACATGTGCAATGCAATTCCAACAAGGACACACAGTGAGCAAGGCCCACCTGCCTGCACTTGCTGCTCCTCTGGCCTAGAGCTGTAAAGACAGCAACTAACTGATCAGGGTTTGCTTCCACGGGCAATAGTCAGGGATTTTACTTTTTGGTGGGTTTTCTGCATTTTTTGGTGTGTTTTCAGAAGTTTTCATCCCATTTGTTCAGTTCTCTGACTGGCCCAGAAAATCTGCGCCTTCTTGATTGGGTGACACCTACACAGAGAGCTGATGGAGACCTGGGAGCAGAATCACTCAGGTTAGAAAAGACCTCCAGGACCATGGATCCCCCCTGTGCCCGATGCCCTCTGTGTCCCCCAGCCCAGAGCACTGAGTGCCACAGCCAGTACTTCCTTGGACACCTCCAGGGGTGGGGACTCAGCACCCAGTTCTCATAAGTTTATAGGCACTTTACACCCTCCCTTGTATTTTATTTTATTTAATTATAGGAAAGGATGGAATAATTATGTTCTCAGATAAAAGGAAATAATCCCACATAAAGCCCAGATTTTTGTTTAGGTCCAGACATTCGAAAGTGCTTAAGACCCAAAGCAAATCAAAGCCAGACTTAGCAGATCTTGAGGAGTGTAAAGTCCCCAGCAGCGCTTGTTGTGACATGGCCAGTGTTTCCAAAGCTCGCAGCACACAAGGTTCTTCTGAGCTCTTTTGAGAACCCAGATCTAAGTGTGGCATTAGGAGCTGCTGTGTGCTGAGCATACTTAAGGATCAGACCTCTATTATGGGCTCTTCTGAGCCCTTTTCAAAATCTGGTCTGCACTTTAAGCATCCAGCTTCACGCATTGTTTCAGTCCTTGGAGGATTCGAGAGGTTTATAATGAATTTTTAAAATTGTGCAACTTGAATGAAAAGTACCTTTTAACAGCTGTATAAAGTAGGTTATCTCAGGCAACACATTTGTTATTGTTGCTACAGGAGGTATATGCCAAGTATAAATACCATTTATTAGCAGTGAATGATAAAGCTTCAGTGTAACTGAAGGCTTAATAGCAGAATGAATTAACTCCTGCTCAGGCTACTGCAACTTTAATTCTAACTTGAGGCGTTGTGGGGAAAAAATCTTGGGCTCCTCAAGCATTTCACCAGCAAAAAGCAAAAGGTAAAAAACAAAAATAGCCAGTGGCTATTTGTCATTACTGTTTAGAAGTGAGTAGCTGCTCTAGCCCTTTATAGAGATGTTATTAGTTCTGAAATTGTAGAGACCTGCTGTTAATATTTCACTTTTCTTAGCTGCCTCACCTCCACATTTGGATTAGCTAAGCCAACACCATGACCCTCTTTTTCAAACTTGAGAAACTGAAAGAAGTTATGCAGCTTAAATGTCTTTATACGCCACAGGAGAAGAAAATACTTTTTATAAGAACACAAATTTTATGGGAAAGTGGGGAGGGGAGATGAAAACTGCAAGAAAAACCTAAAAAAAACGTTTACCTTTCCTATTTACTCTAAGTTCTGAAAGCCACAACTCCCCCTTCTCCTGGTAGCCAGGAGGACATGCAGACAGGCTAGTAAGGTGTCAGAAGAAATCATAATGGGTCTTTAAAAACCCCAATCTACGTGTCACGATTCAAGCCAGTCTCTGTGGTGTACCAGAGACTGACATGGGATATCTTTATATTATGGACCAGGAGCAGGAAATATGTAAGGATGAGATTCTCAACTGAAACTCATCACAGAGGTGGTGGACCTACTGTTAAGATGGAGATACCATTATATAAATTATACCTTGAAAATTAAATCACAATTTGCATGTCACTGTAACATGAATTCATTGTCTTATAATTAAATTTAGAGCTTCCAAACAAATTCCGAGGTTATTAAGGACCCCAATTTGTCTCACACATTAACTTGGCAAAAAAATAAATCCTCTCCATTTTTCTAATAGTTACCTGCAAACCCCAAAAAGCCACAGCCTATTTCTTGTCCCTTGCCACCAGCATGTTCACACCCCTTCCAGTGGGGTTTCCTCTCTGTATCCCTCAAAAGTGTGACTTTGAATGTAGCAAAGACTCTACAGTTTGGAAAAATTTTGGCTGAAGGTACAGGAAAGAAACAACAGAAGGTTTGTTGAATCAAGAAGCACTTCAGTATTTTGCAATATAGAGGGTTCCATATAAAGTTATTCTGTTCACATTCTACTCATGATAAGTTAGGAATTGTGAAAATAATAAAGATGGAGACCAGTAGGATAACAACAAACTTTTTACAGGGGTATGTAGTGACAGGACAAGGGGGAAGGGTTTTAACTGAAGGAGAGTAGGGTTAGAGCAGATGTTGGGAGGAAATCCTGCCCTGTGAGGGTAGAGAGGCCCTGGCACAGGTTGCCCAGAGAAGCTGTGGCTGCCCCTGGATCCCTGGAAGTGTCCAAGGCCAGGTTGGAGGGGGCTTGGAGCAACCTGGGCTGGTGGAAGGTGTCCCTGCCCATGGCAGGGGGTGGAATGAGATGAGCTTTAAGGTCCCTTACAACCCAAACCACCCTGTGGAATTCTGTGAACACCCACACCCATCTGACCACCTGCTTGTCTCTCCCATAAGTAAATTTTGGAGCTCAGCAGTTGCTCTTAGACTCTGTCTAAAATCTGAAAACATCTGAGAAAATAGGCCTGAATTTTTCCCATTTCTCTCCATGGAAGCCCGTGTTGCAAAGGAAATGCCACCTTCCAGAGCCAGGGGTGGCCCAGCCTCCCTGCACGCCCTGCAGCATCCACAGAGGCGAAGATGAACCACGTTTGTAAATCAGATCCCTTGCATTCACCAGGGCTCTGATTTATGGCTTTGTAATCTTCATAGCCCAAATTGCAGGGAAGGAAAAATGGATATTGGAAGAAGTCATAGCAGATGTGTTCACTTCTAAAAAAGAATGCACAACATGTGCTGCAAAATAAAAGCACCATTTGGCAACATAAAATATCTTGGCATCTGTGTGAATTTGTAACTGCAGTAAAATATTGATATGGCTGATAAAGCTGAAGTTCCATTTCCCTCTGCCTTTGCATGTGTGTACCTTCAGAGGAAGTGTCCTTTTCATACTGTGGGATTGTCTTTGTATATTCTAGAGTTTTTAAATAGCCTCATATACTTTGCCTGATGGGAAGGTGAAAAAATAAAAATAAGAAGTTCTGGTAACTAAACAGATGACTTTTCCTTGTTCTCACTCCTTTGGGAATATACTTAACCTATTTTTTTCCTAAATCTAGTAATTTTAATCTTAAAAATAACATTAAATAGTGGACGATTTTCTCTTAATTAAGAGTAAACATATCTTTTTTTTTAATTACACTGAGAATCTTCAAGAGATTGTAAATGGTCAGAAATGTCCAAATCTCCTTTGCACAGATAAATTTTCTTTGGGAGTGAGATAAAAACGTACCAAAAAGAAATGGTGTGCTTACATGCACAGGTCCAACTCTGTGTTTTAGGTCATTATTTACAGAAAGCATTTGTGAAGCTCACATCTGTTCCTGTTCCTTCCCAGGTTTGAGGCTAATCCTTCACACTTTGCAAGCAGTTCAAGATAATAGGCTGTTGAGTTTTGAAGCTGACTACAAAGATCCATGAATCCCTGAATTTTGTTCATACTTAAAGAGAAACTTTCTGTTCTGAGATAGACTAAGCATGAAAACAAAATTCTTCAGAAAATATGCCTGAGAGTATTTGACCTCTGATGTACCTGGCTGGAACAGAGCAAGCACATAAAAATGAAGATAAATGAGCATTACTGAGTTAAATATTTCTTCTATTAAAGAAAACTGTCATTTCCCCCTCCACAAGGCCTTAATCTCCATTTCAAAATCAGCTTTATCACTTCTGGATCTGTGACAAACCAATTTTGCCTCCTCCACACAACCAATCACTGTGCCCCATTAAAATAACACTGTACCCAGGGTTTGAGAGAGTCTAAGATATCATGAATATTGAGAGCACTTCAAATGCAATTTCCTTCTCATAAAAAACTTTGCTGTCTCTTCTGATATAATATGTGGAGGCTGCAAGCTTGTTCCTTTAATCCATAGCAATTAGTTTCCATCAGGATACACTCCCACTCTGGAGAAGTTTTATAAATGGCCTAGTGGTGGTGTGTGTTTGAAGAAATTATAGCTTCTTAAGCCAGAATGAAACCAGCCATGAGCCTCTCATGGGTCTGTAATGGACTGCAATATCTACTGCAATATCTGATGTCACAAATACCTACTCTGAGCAAAAGGATTTTTTTCCTATTCAAGGTCTTTTTTTATACATATACATCCCTCTTAGACCTCTGAAATTCCTACACATCACCCTTCCCATCACTGAAACTATGGAGGTGGGAGGAAGACTGGCAATAGATATATGCATGTAATACAAGTTTACAGTCAGGACTGGGAAAAAGTCAAAAGTTAAAGAGGAAGTGGCATCAGGTATGGACTAAAGGCTTTCACTTGCAACAGTAATTTCATTCCTGTAACACACACTGTCCCATTCAGCATTTCCTGCCCACTCCTGGGTTATTGGAATGAGATCATTCCAATTCCAAGTGAGAACATTCCTTGTTGTTTTTTTAGTTGTCATTTCTATGACTGTGAATTAACAAATTAGTTACTCCCAGGCCTTCACAAGAGACCTTCAGCACCTGCCCAGGTGGTTTTTCTGGGAAACCTGATCAGAGCCATAGTAGAAAAAGCCCAAATTCTAGAAAAGAAAACGAGTTCTAGCAAACAAGTTTGCTTTCTGCACAGCAGACATTTATTGTGGTAAGCACTACTCAGCCACAAGAAAGAAATCCTGCCCATGAAATATTAAAAATATTTCATTTAAGAATCAACCAATTTTCACATTCAGAATTCATACCCTTTTTGATATAAGGGTTGGATGCCTTGCTCAGATAACTGGTTAACAGCAAGCAAGCTACTGATACCTTCCCTGTTGTTTCAGATAAAAACTAAGTCCATAATAAATCTATCTGGCCATAAGCATTACATTACAAACATGAGCCCTGCAGCAAATTATTGAATTTGTTCTGTTAAAGGAGTTTCCCAGCTAAAATCTTTTTGGGATCCACTATTATTACTGAAATTTTATTTAAATAACATCAATTGTAAAAAAGAAAATCAGCTGTTTGTACCTGCGTGTACAGCTGTCTACATAATACTTAAATCCTGGACAGAATATACATTTTACTCTCAAAGAAACTGAACAGTTATATTATGAGTACGATTTAAAATACACACAGTCTCTTTCCCATCCTCTTTTTTCTTATAAGAGAGCTTTTCATTTGGTAGTGGGTTAACAGGATCTCTTACTCTAAATAAAGCTGAAATGCTATGTCTTGTCTTCCCACAGGACAGGCAACTGCCAGCTACCACAAAGCATGAACAATATGGATAATCACCATTACTGTACGACAAAAGCTAAAAGCAGGAGGGAAACAGGCACATAAACGTGCCAGAAGTAGTGAGGGTGTGTCTGTTCCACAGGACCCTCTGCAAGGCAATACAAATACTCTGCTACACAGTCCAGCGCCACGAGATTGGTTTGATCCTTTCCCCCCTTCAGGTCTGTGTGTCTGGTGAAGAGAAACAGCAAAAGCTTCTGAAAATCTTCACTGAGTAAATGACTCATCCTCTGGTTAAAAGTATCTACACACTGACGCCCCAACAAGAGCATGTGGCTGTTGCCTCGATGGGCAGTGAAGCAATGCAGGCTTGACAGGTGGAGTAGATGTCAGTTTAGAGGCAAAATAAAGCCCTCATCAAGCTTTCCAAGCCTTTGTTGCCGGGGTTTTAGCTCCTTTTTTTTGTTTACCTCCTGTATTTCAGCCCGTGGCCGAACAAAAGAGCAGCTGCTGGATCTGATAATATTGTTCATCTCCAGCATTGCTTAGCAAATCAGAATGGTGTTAAGTGGTTTGACTTTATTAGGCTGCAGATCTGCGTTGCTGTGCCTGCATTTCACTGTGTGGCTCTGCAGATGCCCATACATTTCTGTTCTAATATACACGCTTTTATTGAAATACCTACACCCTTTGGAGCAAAGAATTAGTGGCTACTAAAGCCAGAAGAAAGCACTGGGATCTACTGGCTGCAAAGGGGTTATGAAATTGGGATGAGAAGGTTTAGATTCCAGTTCTGCTACTGACTGAGTATAAGAACTTTGTTACTTCATATATGACAATACTAAATAAATGAGAATTCAGTATCCAACTGCAGAGTAAAGGTTCTGCACCAATTATCCAGGTCTTACTAGGAATTCCACCATTCTAAGGTACTATCTACTTATTAATTGTATTTGTATTACATAAGGGATTAAAATCATCTGACTTCAGTTTCTAGAGGTACAGAACCTTGGTTAACTATTTTTAATTTTTATGAGTCTCCAAATATAAAGTCCAGAGGTTGATTAGAATGTCCCCACATAAATCTATACCTGCCACATCACTGAGTCCCCTAGAGAGTCAATCAGGAGACAATCCTGACCACTCAGGTATTTTGAAAGAGCAGACTGGAAAAAGAGAAACCACCACCAAGGAGAAACAAAATAAAATTAAAAATAAAAAAATAACAAGGCCAGCCCTGAAAATTGATTGGTATATCATGGCCAAAATGATGAGAGAAACAACCAGAATGTATAAAAGACCTCACAAATATGTCTTAAGTAAACAAACCTATTAACTCAGGTTTACAGTCAATAGAAGAAAAGAAGATAAATTGAAGGAAAACATTTTCAAGTGTATTATTAGTAACATTAGCAGAGCTTTATCTTCATTTTGGTTGCTTTCCCTGAGTGTCTGTAGAAAGCAGAGTAATCATTATAGCTGCTTTCTCTCCCGTTGCCTCAACAGTACATTAATGCTCTTAAATAAGTGACTTCTCTAAAACCCAAAAAGCAGCAAAACCCCCTTATCAACTGAGTGTGCTTTCAAGCGGGGCTTCCTGCCCGGTATTGGGGGTTGGGAGGCCAACAGGTGAGGTGGCACTGGGGGTTCTCCAGGTGTGCCCACATTTTGGAGTCCCCGAGGCTGCAGGAGGAGCGATGAGGAGCGGGAACAGCCGCAGCTCGCCCTGCCCTGACCATTTGGGGGCTAACCAGCCATATCACCTCCTCACTGGAACTTGAGTGTTAAACAACACCGTGGCCTGCGGCCAGAAAAGGGCACTTAACCAGAAACCCAGCTGAAACTCCGCAGGTGAAAACTGCGGCACAAACTGGCGGCGACAGCGAGGGGCGCGGGGAGCGGCACATGGGAGAGCATCTCAGAGCAGAGCATCATCTCAGAGCAGAGCATCATCTCAGAGCAGAGCAGCTCCCCGCAGGTCACACGGACACGGCAGAGCAAATAACCACGAGCACCGGTAACAAATTGCCTCGGCATGCAGGGACAATGGAGCGCGCAGTCAAAAGTCGGTGCTAACCTGCCACAAGGCAGGAAAAAACCCAAAACAACGCAGCGCAGCTCTTACCTACAGAGGAGCTGCTTAAAGGATGTCTGGATTTGCTGCAAAAGTGACAATGATGTCCCATCCCGGAGTCCCCAAGAGGCTGTGATTAGGAAAACTTGAACAACAAGTACAGATGAAGCTGTGAGCCTGCTGAACTGCTTTGATGCCTGGGCTTAGGTTCAGTTCTCAGCATCACACTGATAAAACAGCTCTGTCATTATAAGTGCCTTAATTTTCCTGTGAATTATCAGACATTTCTGGCATTTAAATGACATACACATTTTAAGCTATATTCCCTATGTCAGCCAAAAGTGATGGCATTTTTAGCTTGGGTAAGCCTGAGCATTTTATTCACTGCAGTTCCAAGAACATTCCAATGACTCAGAGGTACTGCATTACAGTCATATTTTAATTTTTGACCCTAATTAATTCATCAAGTTCATAACTATTTTTCTCATCTGAAACTTGTGCTTAGCACTTCAACCTCTGCCTTATAGCTTTAATTTTAAAGACAAAATGAAAATCTCATCTCTCTTTGCTCTTTCATTAAGATGATTTAAATTATCCAGAATTTTTCCCACTCCCACAAATAGCTTTCTTTCACCTTTCCCTAACATAAATGAGTTGAAAGAAAGCTGGCTTTCAGCAGCAACTAAACTGAAAGAAGGCCAACCCTGAACAAATTAACAGCACACATTTTGTCTTGAACTAAATTAATATGACTCCTAGCACAGGAAGAGCCAGGGGACCAGTGCTTCTCAGTGCAAAAGTACTTACTTTTAAATATTAAAAATACAAAGTGCAGCGTGAACACTTCACTTGACAACATCCCAAAGAGATTAGCTGAAACCAGTCTAACAAAGGCCAGGCACAGCAGAAAAACCCTCCAGGTCAAAGGGTTTCAGCTGAGCTGAGTGGATGCTCTGATGCTGCTCCCTTACTCCTTGTAACTGTGCAGGTCTCCAAAGTATAATGAAAAACAACCCAAAAAGTGAGAAAACAGCACTCTCTCTTTTCATGCCACTGCTAGTGATGCTCTCACTTTTTTTTTTTTTTTTTTTTTAAGTTCCCTGGTCCTGTGTTTGTGTTGTCATTGCAGATTCTCAGGAAGTGGGTCAGAGAGCACACAGAGAACCCACTGCAGTGCTGATGTGAGGTAAATAATCCCCCACTCGCCCAGGGCACAACCGCTGGTGCAGGAGATAATTAAACACCGACTATTGCCTTTTCCTCAATGCGCTCAGAAAGGAGATTAAAAGAACAAGGCTTGGAACTAAATCGAGGGTTGCATTATTGCCTTGATACAGGTATAATGGACAGAAGGGAATTCAAGTATCAGTGGAGACTGGGATTTTGGGATGTCTTGAGAGCAATAAGAATTATTCTTATGTGTTTTGAGAGCAATAAGAATTTTTCAGTTTGTATCGATAATGCTTGTCAGAAATTAACTGAGCAGGTAATTACAGCAGAGCAGTTTCACTCCAGCACCAAGAGACTGAAATGTCAGATCAGTATTGCCTGGCTTGTGTTTCACCACCAGCAAGATTTTTCTAAATTAAGCATCTCCCCAAAGAGCATTTTCTTTGCAAGGTAAATATTTCACAAATCTTTCATTCTGACACTTCCATTTTGATAGCACAGCACAGATGAGGAAAAAAAATTCAATTTTAGGTTACAAATTTCACGCTAGTAATTGTCTCTTTCTTACCAGGTTAAAAAAAAAAAAAAAAACTAATTTTGAAATTTCAACAGGTTACTTGCTGGTTTTGTTCTTTGGTACACTTTTATCCAGCTCTGTTTCACTTCTAGATAGTATGCAAGAAAGATGTCAATATTTCCGCCACGTGGATAATATGAAATAAAAATTTTATTCCAAGTATATCAAAGAGATGATGAAAATTATACATATGAGTAGTAAATTATTAGTTAGGGAAAGAATAGTTGAATCACTATATATAATAAACCTAAGCAGAGTAGGTTAGTCCCATGTTTGCAGGTTTGGGATTTTTCATTTGTTTGGTGGGGTTTTTTGTTTTGAAAGTTAGATCTTATAAGGAAGGAAAAAAAAAAAAAAAAAAAAAAGAAGAGATGTAACAGCCAGTGTTTTAAAATCATGAATCATATTCTTTGGAGTATTGATGAGTAAATGAAGGCAGAAAGCCTTAGATCAAGACTGCTGAGAGGTAAAAAAATCCTCTTCAGCTCCAAATCACTGGGAGCTATTAGGTAAGACAGCCTGTAAAGTCCTGTACAAAATATTAGTCTCTTCTGCTGTTAACAAATGTGAGTAGGTATAAAGCCTCCAAAAAGGACAACAAAAAACTCCAACAAGATGAAAGGTGAATGTGGACCTTCTGTGAGAGTCAGAGCTGCTGGCCAACATGTTTTAGCTGCTTGTTCACTTCAGTGTCTAATTCTTAGAGAAGAGAAGGTGTCTGCCCTGTCTTGTAAGGTATGTTACCCTAAGAGCATCTTCTTTTTAATTCTGATTCTGAACCAATGGAAAACAGAAGGCAGAGTGAGAGAAGTAAAGCCCCAGGATAATTACTGTGAGTGAAGGATAAATCAGAGTAATTCTGATGTCATCGTCTCATTTCCAGTTAAAAAATTGCAAAACACAAACCCCATTTTCCTCTGGACCAGGTCAAAACAAACCTCAGTGTAGTTAATACTCCTTATGGATAACTTTTTTTTTTGCTCCAATGTATTGTGCATCTCTGCTCTGACATCCTCTGACATCGCCGAACACGAAGCACGGGGACTTTTTTTTGGTGCTGCTGTGAAAGGCCACTGAGCAAAATGATTTTGTTACATTGTCCCAGCAACGACCTCAACCCTGACTGAGGAGCTAATTCAATTCCAAGGACTCTCACTATCAGATGCTGTCAATTTGTCCCCTTTTTTTATATAGTAATATCTAATATGGAATAGAGTTACTAGGAAGTGAGCTGAGACCAGCAAAATTCACTTCAATTAGGGAATAAGACAGCCCTGAAATTTCTCCCCTAGAGGAAAAGAGACCATGGCTTTCCATACACAGACCTGAAAGGTTGTCAGTAAATGAATACCATTATATAAGCTGGATTTCTGCTTGCACTTGGGAGTAAAATATTTTATGTACCTCTACTTCTTCTGCTGGTGAAGGAATCCAAATCAAATGAAAATTCTGAATTTTAAATTCATGCATTATGAAGTCAACCTCCCTCCCAATTCCTTATTTCTCTTGACATGTCAGTTCCAAATGTCCACACACAATAGAACCACGAAGTGGTTTAGGTTGAAAGGGACCACAAAGCTCCTCTCATTCCATCCCCTGCCATGGACAGGGACACTTCCACCAGCCCAGGTTGCTCCAAGCCCTGTCCAACCTGGCCTTGGACACCTCCAAAGATCCAGGGGCAGCCACAGCTTCTCTGGGCAACCTGTGCCAGAGCCTCCCCACCCCACAGCCAAGAATTCCTCCCTCTAAACTCAACATTGTTCACTTTAAAGCCCTTTTCCTTTGTCCTAATGTCACATACCCTTGTCAAAAGTCCCTGTCCAACCTTTTTAGAAGCCCCTTTCATATATAATACACTTTGACAACTCCAAATTGCACCATACTCTGTGTTTCAGGAACCACCAGGGACTGCAATAAGTCATACCAAGCTCACTGAGCACAGGTGGGGAGGAGGCAGCCCAGCACTCAGAGCTGTTGATGCCTGTGCTTCAAAATAGTCCTATTATCTCGTTTGCACTGTCACACAAATTGTTGTGAGAGTTAAGGCAAAATTAAACACATTCACAAGGAGCCAAATTCCGTTGAGTGACTGGAAAAGCGGAGAAATGAAAGACACTGTGTAAAATCAGGCGGTGCAAGGCAAAGGGGCTGAAAGGTTTTTGAAACTGGGATAGAGGCTCATAATAAAAGCACTGAAATGAATTCTGATTGGCCAACTGGGGGAAAATGTGAAGCTTTTGGGAGGTATTGTTTATCTGAAAAGCACAACATACAACAAGAAATACAAAGAGTGAGCTCAGGCAAGCATTGCAGCGTGGAGTCCTGACACTGCAGTCTTGTTTCCCATCAGTGTATTTTGAACTCACCTGATGTTTCCAGATTCAGTCATTCCTCAAATTTGAAATATGAGATATTAACTCCTGTCAGCCTCTCCTTTATGCCATTTTCCTTCATTATTCCTTCTTTTTTCCAGTCTAGCTTGGTTTTCCTTCCACTTAGCAATGCCAGCCTAGCTGCAATCTCGCTTGGCTTTTACTGCAGCTCAGGGACTAACAGAGCTCCACCAATATTAACAACAGTGACAGTACAAGTTTGCCTGGGCCCAGAGTATGAGCTGAGCTTGTGTTCTACTACTTATCACAGACAGAAAGGGCAGCTTTGGTCTGAATCATTTATCTTTGTTTATCTCGATTTGCCTTTTAGTAGGTGAGACCGAATTTACACACCAAAACCTCAACACTGTGTTATTCTTATGCTTCTTCCAAGATAATAGTTAAGGCTTCTGAGGGATTGTCAAGCAGCAACAAAGCACAGTTCTGTTAAAAGAAATAACAAAGATGGCTAAAATAATTTAAAAAATATTTTCAGAGCTTTATAAAATTTTTTGTTGTCACTATACAAATGAGTCAAACTTTATTAAAAACCCAAGAGGCACAAGTGCTTCAGTGACGAAACATGAGTGTGAATTCCTCTGAATATTTGTACTTATTTCATCTCCACTAAACCCAAACAAATCTCAGATACTGCAGAAAGACCTTGGCACCAATGATGTGATTCCAAAACGAGAGGGAAAATAATGAAACCCCTGCCTTATTATTTGCCAGAGTCTCCTTCAAAATGGAGAGGATGAGGCCATTTATTGTGTATTTTGTACCAATCCTCTGCGATACAGAGACAGTACATTTTGCTATGATGAGACAGGAGTCTTTTGGCTCCCTGTGCATTACAGTAAATAGCAACATTAGTCCAGCAGGCTGAAGATTGAAGGCTCCTCAAGCAGAAAGCTTAAAAATGCCATGCCAAGACTGAGGCTCCCAGACAAGAAGATCTGTCTCTGTGTATGGGAAGCAGTGAGGGATAATCTTCAAAAAGTTCCCAGCAGCACAAAGAAAGATCAGATGAGTATTCCTTTGCACTAACCAAGCTGAAATCCCTGCTATCCTTCTCCTGTTCTTTATGCTCAGACAGAGAAAAGTTGGAACAAGCTAAATGCTGTTGCCTTCATTTTCTTTACTTTTTTTTTAGCCTCCAATATTCAAGTATTTAGATAAATAAAAAGAAAGACATGGGTAGAGATTCACGTTTCACATACTGATACTGTCAGAACGTGTCTCTTCAGGTCTTCTGGACTCCTTTGATGCCTCAGACTACATGAAGAGCCCAGCCTGGTGCACAGATTGCTGCTCTGAAGGACTCATCCCCCATCTCAGCTGAGAACAACAGACAAGGGCCCTCCCACACACCAGCAATGCCGTAGTGGTGGGCTCAAAGAATTCCCTTCTGCTCTGTAAATAGCATATGGACTGAAATAAAGAAGTGTTATGAAACATAAGTGCCATGTGAATTCTGCCCTGGGCACGGGCTGGACAGACGGTTTTGCTGTGGCAGAGGTCACACGTGGCCAAAACCACCACTGAGTTATCACAGGCACTGCTGACAGGGCTGACCCAACAGAGACCAAGCTTGTGCAAGGGCTGAGAATAACCTGAGAGACAAACCCCACTTTCCAGAATTTCCAACTCAAACAGGGAGGCCCAGAGAGGGTTTGCCTGGGTTCACAGGTCTGCACAAATGTTGACTCTCTGACAGACTGACTCCAGCTTGGTCCTCCCAGCATTTTCCAGCCTAGCAGCTCCCAAGATCTTGTCAGTGCATTGCCATCAACACCAAATGTTAGAGTTTTCATCACAGCCTAGGATTTATCTGCTCCTATTTACTTAGCATTTGCTGTGGGCTACTGCACTATATTCATTTGTTGATACCCATTTTCCAGTGCCCTTTTATTATTCTCCAGCAGAATAGACTCCTGGCAACCTGAAAAATAATGGCCTATTCACAGTCTTAGTCCTAATTAGGAGACATGTTTGTGTTCTCTGCAGAAATCAGAATCCCATAATAAGGGCTGCATCAACCATTAAAGGCTCCCTTTTGTCTCCCTGAAACACCTAAACTGGTGTAGCAAAGTTTAAAGTATTTATGACAAGGCTGCCTGCAGTTCTCAGGCTGGCACAAAGACATTACACATCGTTTGCATAGTGTGGGAAGGGAATATCCCTGACCTACAGCACGAGCTCCTGCTCACGTGCACATAAGGGAAAGGGAAGTGTGGGCATTGGAAGGGACCTGGGAACAACACTCACTAACCTAAGGAAAATATTACAGGAGTAAAGAACCTATAACAGGGGCCAGGAAAGCAGAAAATTGTGGATTAAAAGCTACTAATTTAAAAAACTAGTAGCCCTAATTTATTCATTAGCATTTTTGTTGAAACTCTGTTTAGAAACCATCCCAAATCAGATTAGGATTGTTGTTCCAGGTATCTCACAAACTCCTAAGGTGAATTGTGGCACAAAGACAGACAATATATTTTACCTACTAGTAATACAGGCTGCAAGACTTTGCTCCTCACTAATGTCTAGCCAGGAATTCCCAAGAAGGAGAGCATACCACCTTCAGCAAAATTTTGGTGTATAGACTAGCCTTAAATAAGGGAAAAAAGCATCTAAGCAAGCCACAGAAAAAGAAAAAATATTTTCCATTTAACTGATTTTAAAATTTGCCTGTGACCTGCAGGAAACCTGTCCATGTCCAGGGAAAGTCTGCAGGCATCCTAAGAGAAGGAAAACCAGTTACAGGTTCATAACAGTAGGTCTGAAGATGCCAGTGAGAAGTTCTCAGTAACAGTAACAGAGCAGACTGGGGAGACAGGATTTGGGTGCCTGAGTTTTATATCCCTCTATCATTGGCAAATTTCCATTGTAATCCTGACGGTAAGAAAGTCCCCTAGAGTTTCTTGACAAAGTTTTTAAACGCCCTGACAGCTGAGCTTGTTCTTTTGCTTGCTCCATTTTTGCTTGGGCAGAGCACTTCACCAGGGCAGATACTCTGGCTCTGGTGCCTCAGCTCCCTGAATCTACAGAACTGCACTCTGTCACAGAAACAAATTTCAAGTTTCTGCTGGGGAAAAGTAAAATGTTTTTATTGATGTGCACAGGCATGAACCCCTAAACTCTGGCCTTGCACTGCTCCTAGAACCTTCCTACACTACTCATATTCAGCCTTGTCATCAGATGGGTTCCAGCCAGTTGGTAAACTGAGTGTACCTGACCCCTCACTGGAAGGCTAAGAAAGCTTAATATTTGTGGGACAGCACCTAAACTCTTAGCTGTGGAATATCTGTGTGCATCCACCTTCTGAAGGGAGGAACTGTTGGTTCACAACTTCCCATGAAAATATTCCAGGTCCTAATGAAGTGTGTGGGAGTCACATTCTCCCCTAGTGCCAGATTTCTATTTTGCTTTAAATAATAATAAACCAGAGCAGACAGTGGCTCCAGCAACAACAGGTGTCACACTGCTTCAGTACACAGGCTCCCTGCTAAATGTGGCCCAAATTGTACATATTCATCTCAGATCCTCCCTGAATAATGCAGCAAAATGCCTCCATTTATGGTTGTTCATTTTGCTGGCCACCAGAATTCCTAAATTGCTCTCAATCGAACAGCCATTTCACAATGCCTGAGTCTCCAGTCCAAAACTGTTTCTGCAACAGTTGGAAGCAATCAATAAACTAATGAAAGTCAAAGTGGCTGTGAGGCAGCAAGACTTCTGTGTACCTGGAGCTGAAACTGTTCTTTTGGCACACAACTCCTCTTTGAACTAATAGGAACGGTTTTGTCTTTTTCTGCAGTTCTCTGATTCTCTACATCAAAACCCACTGCCTTTGTGAGGGACTTCGTTACAGGACGTCTTTCAAGGGGAGCAACACAAGAACACAAAAACTACATCGTGTCAAAAGATCAAGTGGGGCTGGAGCCTCTCAAAAGAGCATAAAAAAAGGGACAAGGACCTGTGGTGCTTTCCCCAGACCTTCCTTCAGCCTGCAACCATTTATACACTTCCTGGAGCTTCTGGAGACAGAAGAGGCTTCTGTACACGCAGTAATACACACCAGGAATTTATCTGTCATTAATCTGCCCAGCTTTGGTGTCGTATTTTCTGTAGGACACATTTAACACCGGCTAAGTTATGCGGTTTAAGCGCTGGGATTTGAAGCTCTCTGGGCACAGCCCATCCATTTGTTCCTGATTGCTCATTGTTTCACACATTGATCCGTGACTGAGGTTACCAGGTACTGCAGCAACACAGCACAGCCTGTGAACAAATGAGACTAACCCCAACAGACAACGTGGAAATGGAACAGATGAGAAAACTCCAGCAAGCTCAATAACTTTGGAATCAACCCAGTAATGGCTCAGCAGAGTATTTCCAGTTCCTTCTAGTTTGGGGAAGTTAGGGTGGCATCACAAGGTAACTGCTGCTTTTACAGCCACAGTAGAAATGAGGATAGAACAAGCTGCACTCATTTAGATTCCCAGCCAAACTCTAGTTTACCCATTCCAAACCATTTCCTAGAAAAAAAATACTCCCACCTTAATAGAAAATACAATAATTCATTTGAAAATGAGAAGCAAGGGAGAAATAAGCTTTATGTCATGATTCCATGATTTCTAAAGCTGTTAATAGCATGATTTAAAGCTGTTAATAGCCTGAAAATTTAATTTCAATCATTCTTCAGAGTTTTCCCTTACTTTTTTTTTTTCAGAAGGTGAAATGAATACTTTAGAATGATGAATCTTTTGATCACTGCAGAGGTGGATTAAGTCTCATTTTGTTTCTCTTGAACTACTTTTCAGTTATAAGAAGTCTATTCTGCAATTGCTAAAACAAAACAAAACAAAAAAAACACCCCACACTGTATTTGAAAGATCTCCTTTAGTAGCAGGAGCTCTCTCTTTTAGCACCTATATCATCACAAGCCATTACTGTAACTGTTTTGATGCTCTGCTGCATCATTTCAAAGTCCATGTAGCCTTTCCTCAAAGTAATACTCACTTCTGAGTTAATTTTGAACTAATAATACAAGAAATCTTTGAACAAAAAGTTATTCTGGAATGACATGTTGCAGTCTCCAGTTACTTTCATCTTCCCCTTGAGATATTCTGATTTCCATAATATTTTATCTAGGTTTTTACTAAATGTATATATATATTTATATCCATAGAATTCATTTCAAAAGAAAACCTTACATCTTAAGAGCTCTGAATATGCAGCAATATAGGAGCCTGGATGAAAAAAGGCCACTGACTGTGAAGATTTAAGAAACAGACTGACATCTGCCACCTCAATATTTCCCCTAGAAATGGAGCAGAATATTGTACACTTGGGAATTCATTCCTACTGGCAAAATACAGAACTCCTCAGGAGTCTGAAACTGAAAATATCTCAGTATACATTTTTATACATACACATACAAACATGTTTGTTCCTTTGTTTGTTTTTTAAGGCTTCTGTTTGACCCCACGAAGGTGATATTCACTATTTTAGTTGTCAGGTTTAACACTTCCACAGCAATTGGTCTAAGGTACAAGTCATTTAAAGATATTTCCCTTAACCATTCAGAGCTCCCTTATGAAGTCTTAAATTCTAAGCACAAAGGGAAGACTGACAGACAATACCACAGACTGAAAACTTGCTGCTGCTGCTAAATATTATTTTGTAAAATAAGAAATTCTACCTTCAGGTCAGTTGTTGACTTCTCAGTTTAATGCTGTGCCCAAATGCCAGGTTATAAAGGAATTACTTACTAGCACTATTTATTTCTACCTTTAAAGCAGAATTTAATCAATATTAGGCTCTCTGTGTTAGGTGATATGTATATTTGTGCAGGACTTAAAGGTTTAAGAACTTACTGGAAGAGGATGCACAGATACAGAATATAATGATTGTTCTTAATTTGTGTTTCAGTAGCACTTAGAAGTTCCAAACAAAATCAATGATAGTCAGATAGGAACAGCATCAATTCATTACAGGACCTTCTCTGCCACAAAATTTTACATGATACACAAAAAACAGAAGACCAAGAAAGAGGGGAAAAAACCAGAAACCAACCTACCAAAAAACCCCCACTATCTCTATTCAAAGTGGAAAAGATCAAGTTTTTAAGCTAAATAAGGGACTTTGGTCTTGCAAAAGTGAATTCATTTCCTATCAATCAAAAAATCCCAAAGTATATAAATTTTTTAAACTTTCTTCAAAAGGAGCAATATTTTTTGCTAGTTCATGGGTTTTTCCAAGCCTTAACAGAAGCTTTTTTCCTTCTAACACCTGCTCAGTTATGAAGCCACAAGAATTATTTTGTGCATATCCTCCTCTGGAATATGAATTCTCTACATGTGTTTGACATGCACGTATGGACTTCCTATATAATGATCTGCAAAGCTGCAGCCTGGTAGTGATTTATGTCAGTAGTGACCTCTCAGTTGTCCATGTTTGGAATGGTTTCTCGAGTTCACCTGCTGTTCAACAGTTATAAGCACATACTTTATTTAAATATCCTTCTGAACTCCCCCTTTTTGGTCAGGGAAAGGATAAGTTTAAGTCAAGGGACAGGAGGAGAGGGAACGGCCTCAGGCTGTGCCAGGGGAGGGTCAGGTTGGACATCAGGAGGAATTTCTCCATGGAAAGGGTGGTCAGGCACTGGCAGGGGCTGCCCAGGGAGGTTTGGAGTGCCCAGCCCTGGAGGTGTCCAAGGAAGGACTGGATGTGGCACTCAGTGCTCTGGGCTGGGGACAAGGTGGGGATGGGGCACAGGGGCTGGATGGGCTGGGAGGGCTTTTCCAACCTTAATAATTCTGTGACAAGAGAACAAACAGGTCTCAGTGATTGAGACAGTGCACAGTAGAGCAGCTAAACATGCATGAAATTCAGCCCTACAGCCACACATCCTCAGTGACACCATTCTGCTCCTTTCACCAGGTTCCCATCCAACCTCTGTGAGGGGGCCAGGGCCTACTGAAATCAGGGGCAAGCCTTCAGCTGAATGTTTAAAAACTCCTGAAGACTCAAAGAAAACTCCTCACTTTGGGTCACTTTACTTTGGGTCAGAAATACTTCATGACATCAACAGAAAATCTGAAAATCAACTTTTTCAAAAGCCATGAAAGCTTCACATGCTTCATTTTAAGTGCAAATCCTGTCTAAATATTTAAATACTTCCATTAATCCTATATGATAACAATTTATGGATTACACACAGCAATACCTACAGTAGTCCTTGAAATCTGAGATTCCTTTAAAAATTCCAGAACTAATTTGTTCTTAGCAGCATAAACACTCTGGTAATAATCTTATTCTAAACACCCAGAGTTTGCCAAACCTCATTTACTTTTAATGAGATGGCAGATATTTTACAGTGTATAACATTTTTATACATTTTGTGATATAAGGGCTAATTACAGATTTGTGTTCCTTCTGTTCAGCTGGGACTGCACACGCTCCTTGTAACATCATATTTGGAGGACTAAGATTACCCAATCCCCAAGGAGGTTTGCTCCAAAACAGCAAATTATCCTTATTTAACTGTTTCAGAAAACTAAGGAAATTAGAATTCTCATAGCAGCTTAATGATTTTTTCCCTTCAGTGTAGGGCAAATGACAGCTTGGCTCTATCACCTTTCTTTCTTTTTTTCTTTAATATATTCTCCTTTAATATCTACCACAAAAGGCTCAGACATCACGTTCCTGAAAAGACTGGTTATAACAAAAATATTGTCTTGAATGTTAACGTCAGATCATTGCCTCCAGACATCTTATTTAGCTTTGGCCATTTTAGATCTCTAAATCAAGGAATTCCATTTAAATTCCTGGGAGAATAGGATCTATTGCTTTCATCACCAGCATCAAAGACTTGCTTCCAGAATCTGGCAGTGCATGTAATCTGTTAGACTTCTTGAAGTGTTTATTTTTCCTTTAATAAGCTTCCATTGCCTACTCAAAAAAGAAGTTTTGATTCTAGGGCCAGACAAGGAATTTTCCCATAATCATTAATAAATCTTTAAAATCATCCCAAATTATCACAAAATCAATGACTTAAATGTTATTTACTAAGTGAATATTTCCTTTTCACCAAGTCCAAGGAAATTATACAGTAATGGAGCATTTGCCACAGCAACATTTTCATCATAACTAACACAGGCTAATATTCTGTGTAAAATTACTACCATGAATTAACTTTATGTCTGTAGAAAATGAGATTGTATGTAATTACTGATTTCCATTCACAATAAACTAAGCAAATTATCTTCACAAACACAAATGCTCCATAAATTTGTTTTGAGGCATAATGAAGAAATAAATTTGTGAAAGAAATATGGACTGAATCTGCCAAATTATTGTAAATGATAGCTTCTTTAAAATTAAAGCATGTAATTGCAATTGGAAAATGTTATCCTCTTAATGGTTGTATTATTATTTAGGTAGACCAATAATCCTCTTTGCTGATGCTTCATTTCTAAACTATTGGCAGATTTTATGCATTTTAATATCAAAATGCCACACAATCTATAAATAGAATGATTTACCATTTGCAGGATTAGGTTCGTCCTAATGAATTTTAGAGGATTTTAAAAATGGGGATAAAAATACTTAGTGGAAAGTCTCACATTCTTTCTGCTCATATTATTTAACTGAGTGTACCCATCGAATAGACAAGATTGTTTTAACATATGGTTCCCCGAGTTTAATGCTAACGAGTGAAAATCACTGTACTGAATATGACATTTTAAATCAAATAAAGCAATCAGTTTGATGATGTTTTAACAATTGCACATTACACCCGGCAATAAAACTTCAAAGTTAACTTCTTGAAAATGCCACAGAAATTAAAACACTCGTATTGTTTTAAGGCCTGGGTGTTATTTGACATTTCAAAAGCATTCAATCCTGTTTGATATGCCCTCTACTTTGTTGATGACCAGGCATTTTAAGGCATCATTAAAAACTTCAACTGCTTTTAAATGGCCACAAAGGTTTGAGGATATTTACTAATGTTCACAACCCCACAGAATTCATCGCTGTACTGCTACTAAAACCGTGAATTACTTTTCTCTCCAAAAATACATTTTTGCTCGTAGCTATTTTGTTGCTTTGTTGGGGTTTTTTTTTCCCCTTAGAGTAGATAAATATAGCACAACAAAAAAATCCACATCCAAGCTGCCATTTGAAGCAACTGACGATGGAATCGGAAGAAACTGCTGCAGAGATCTGTGCGAGCTGGCTGTGAGCGCTGCCAGGATGCCCAGCAGCTTCCCAAAGCAGCCAAACAAGTCCTGCACAGAGTGAGAACTCAAAAAGGTGCCTCAAAATACACCACGGCCACTGTGTCGTGCTGCTGCACGTTAGGCAACCAGGAATCACATCCCAAACGTTCTCATCCTTGCACTTACCTCGTCACCTCCCTGCAGGACCCTCCACCTCTTCTTCCCTTCTTCTGCACCCACCACAGCTTTGTCTTTGGGAAAGGGAACTTAGTGAAGCCAAACTGCAAAAGAGGCATAGAAACAAAGAATTGGAAGGCTTGCCTTTCTCTGGCAAACTCGTGTTGGAATGATCTTAACAGAAAATAGATCCTTTTACAGAATTTCTACACTTTAACGGAGCTCGGGGAAGGACTTGGTAATCTTTGTCTGCTTTCCCCAGCCACCTAAACCAGTTAGACCAAAGCAACTACTTCACTGCTCAATTGTGAGAGTTCTATTCCTTTCCAGGTCCATTAACACCACACCTGGGAGGTGGGAGAAGCCTTTCTTCCTCACTGCCCATCCCAGGAAAATAAAACTACAGTCAAGTAGGTGCTCGGTTGCACTTGGCATTTACTCATTTCCATGCAGGCTAAGGCAGCCCCACCACATTCTCCATACAAAATAAAATGGAGCTAAGCTGTGGTTGGGAAGAATTAGCTTTGCTTTGCTACTATATTTTTATAGGAATATAAGTTTTTCAAAGAGGCAGAGTTGTAGTAACCAAAAGATCACTACAGTTCTGTTGGAAATAGTTTTCAAGCTGAAGAATAAGCCATTTCCTAGGCCAATCACAAACCCTTGTCAGCTGTTATGATGATGATCTAAAACATTTTAAAAACCCAATTTTATTTATTTATGCAGTAGGCTCTAAATCAATGGCAAAGTTGCCTTCCCTTGTCTGAAAGAAGACTCAATATTCTTTTTGTTCATTATTTTCCTTAAAGAATTACAGATGCCCAAGTTTGTGCCTCACACTAAGACTTTGGGTAGTGAAAGTACAGAGTAGAAAACAGTGGCCTTGAATTTTTTACCTGAATAAAACTAAACACACTACACAACAGGCTTTTTTATTCTAAAAACTGGAAATGCTATTTCAGCAATAGAAAATATATCAGAAGTCAGCTGAAATTCCTAACATTTAAAAAAAAAAATGCTAAAAAGAAATTTAATGCTACATACTGGGAAATTTAAATTAAGGCTTTTTTTCAGAGATAGTTCATGAGTAGCACAAAAAAACCTGTGGGTTCCGTACCCAGCTGTTTGTCCTCCCTCTCTTCAGTGCAGGACCATCAGCAGATGTTTCCTGCACGACAGTGCAGACACACAGAAGGCTCCTCACAGCCCACTCCTGGTGCTGCAGCATCCCAGGACACCAAGCTGAGCTCTGCTCCCAGCCCTGAATTACTGCCTTTATCAATGAGGCAAACACTCCAAGTGGCAACAGCTGAGTTAATGCTCCTGCCAACTACTACATAAAGCAGTGGTAGTAAAACAGAGTGTACTGAGATTCCAGCATAGTAAATTAGGCTGTAATGAGAAAGTGATTCTCAGTCATCCAGATAATCCAGAGAGATCTAGTTCTTTGCTGACTGCCCTAGGCAAAAAAAAAAAAAAAAAAGAGTTTGAATTCTAATATGAAATCACTAAGTCAGTTTGGGTTTGAATTTTGTTGGATAGTGCTGGAAGAGCACAAGAAGAAACTGGAGATAATCAGTAACTGAGTAATAACAAATAGTAACTGCAAATCACCTGCAAAGGAAGGGAGAAGGACAACTGTGAACCACTGAGCAGAATCCACACATTTCAAATCTATTTTATTTTTCACAGGAAGCTCACTAAACTTGGAAAAAAGAGCAATTTAACTTGTAAATTCCTATTCATCCCATATTAATAATGTGGTTTCCCATGATATACAAACCACTGGGTGCTGACTGACACTCCCGGTTTGGCCTCTCCCACCATACCCACTCAAATCAGGCTTAGCTGTTCCTGCTGCTCTGACATGGGAATTACCCTCTTCTACCAAGAGAATGAGGTGAAAACTCTTTAGGTGGGGCACCTTGCTTTACCTTTTGTGAATAAACTGCTCCAATGACAATTTCTAACTCTTTTTAATACAAACCAAATCCAGATGTTTTAAACACTGAAACCAAGCTGTGATTCAGTCTCAAAATCCCTGAGTAGTGGACTGAAAATTAAAAGGTTAAAGACAGACTAATGCCTGAAGTGTTATCAGAGAGGAAAGGGCACTTACTATTCAATTTCTTACCACCTAGCTCTAATAAAGGTACTTAAGGGCTCATTCTGCACAGAAAAAAACCTTTTATTTTACCAAATATTTTAAGAGGATTGTCACTGAATTAATAAATTAATATTTTCATGGGCTTTGGATTCTGGAATGAAGGTAAGTACTTTAAAATAGAGCTACTCCTCATAAATGTGGGTATCTCCCCAAGTAGTTTAGTCCCAGGCCCGATATTTTCTCTTCCATATGCAGGAAACATGAGAGATATCTTTGGGAGCTTGTAGATAATCTCAGTCCTAGAGGGCTTCTCTGCAGACCACCATAAATTACCACAGACCTGAAGTTATATTTTAAGCAGCACAGAACCACAAAGACTCCCATAATGTAGAAGAGAAGTAGAGACAAACAATTACTTTCAATGAGGTTATAGCTTAGCTAAATTGATTTATGAGGCAATAGCTTCTTTTTCTCCTTTTTCTCCATGTCTAAAGTGTAGAAATGTATTTTGTCTGATATGTGAGAATGTTGCAGGACTGATTAATTCATTAGAGCTCAGAGAGACCATTCTGAGCATCAGAAGTACCCCAAGAACCAGCTATTGCTCTGCAGTTGTTCAGGGCAGGGATGAAGGGAATGTGCTGCTGGATGGACCAGAGCACCTCGACCCAGGTAATTCAGAGGCTACTGCTCTTATTCCAGGCTGCTCCAAAACAAGACAGCCAGGGACAAAGTAAGTGGAAAATTGTATTACTCAAAGAAATTTAAATGCTTTCTCAGAAGCTCAAGAGTTGCAGTATTGAATGAAGTAATTGTAGAGAAAAGGCTGGAGAGGAGGAGAAAAAAATAAGTTACAAGAAACAGTTCCTAGGCACAAAATGCATCTCTTCCATGAAACACTGAACAATGTGACACGAGATGAAGAGCATCACTATGGTAAGATATGTTGAGCACTCAGGTACATTTTTTCTAGAGAACACCAAAGAAAAGCTGAGAATTTACTGAGATTTATTAAAACAAAACAAAACAAAACAAACCCCAATAAAACCAAACAAACTAAAATTGCAAATCACAACTAAACAAACAAACAAAACCATCACAAAAATATACACATGCACAGAGTCTGAGAAGACACAAGCAATGTCAGGAAAATCAGCAGCATCTGCCAACAATGAGTACTTATTTCTCTCTTTGTTACACAGCAATCATTGTAGTTTAGACAGATCAGCCACAGACTGATAGTGAAGAATTGTGGTTCAAAAATGCTCTATATTAGGAAGAACATTCCCAGGGTAACAACATCTCATCTGAGGACTGCACCACAAATGTTTAAGAGTTACTCCTGGTGGTATTAACAGTGTTTTTCCTACAAAAGCCAGTGTAAATAAGTGTAGTAGAAAATAAACAGCATCTGTCTGTGTCTGTTAAAGAATTTTCTCAAGAAAATTTACCTCATTGAATGCAAAGCTGGACTTTTATCTATACAGTTCATAATTACAGTCAAATTTTTATCTGCTTGGCCTTCTCTACAACACATATAAAATTCAATTTTAAAAGTGAAAAAAATGCAAAAAAGGTTGGAGGGAGAGATCTCAGAAAATTAATCCCAGAACATTATCTCATCTCTTGTTCATGATGCAGACTCTGATTACATGATCACATATTTATGTCCTCAGCATCTAAGATTTACTATCCTGATCAAAAAAGTTCACAAATACCTCAAAGGCAGAGCTGAAAAACCTCCCAACTTCTCTGAAAGAATTGACAGTATCAAGTAAATGAGGCAGGAGCATTAAAATGAAAAAGGTTTTGCAGATCATCACCTCTGCTTCAAATTATAGCCCAAATCTGGCAAAAGAAAGCCCACTAGACAGACATGTGTTGACTCACCTCCACAGGCATTCTGGCTCTAACAGGAATCCTGAAAAGCTGGAGTCCTCTGATTTGGAAGCTTGGGAATGATACATGGAATGACACAGCTCTGACCCAAAGAGCATTCAGGGTATAAAATAGTTGAGGGATGTTGAAGGAGCCAGGCATGGCTTTGAGTCACACGTCTGGCTCATTTCATATTGGATTCTATGTAGTGAATGGATTAGGGGTCTGATAATAGAGATGGAGAATAAAAATAATGAAACAAACAAGAAAAAAATGAGTAAAGTTCTCAGCTGGTTGGTGGAGTACAAAACTTGACGGATTCTCACTCAGGAAAACATCTGGACCAAATGCACACATGCACTCCAATGTTTTAAATTGCTCCATCTCATGCAGGAAGGAGAAATTTTTTTTTTTTTCCTGATGGGAATTATAAACTTCCCATTTTAACAGGGATACTAGAGGGCAAACAACTCATTTTGATGCAGAAGACACGTTAGGGAGAACTGAATACGATAACAAGGAGTATTTCAAAATTTAGAAACTGTGTTCAATCATTACAATGTTGAATGAAAGCTGAGAGAGAGAACAACTCCTCCACTTAATACCTACATGGAATTATTATTTCCCTCCAGCTCCATATAGACACTAGAGTCACACAACAAAACAAGTTTTAAGAATGAGACAGTTTATACACACAAAAAAATTCCTTTGTGGTAAGTGCCAGCAAAGAACACACTGTACATTAATTGCCGGTCTCTGAGTCCAGACCATCTGTCTCTGGATGTAATGAAGGCTGGCAGCACTGCTGCTATTTGCTCAATAACTAAAATTGGGTCTGAACTAAACCCTCCTCACTGTCTCGTTACACTACTGCGAGCAGAGGTACAAAAGCAGTGCACAGCCACCTCTTACAGCGCTGCCTGAGCCTGCTGGAATGTGCCTGAAGTGGAGAACAGAGGGTATTAGCAGGGATAATGAGGAAGCAGCAAACCCCCCAACCACACCTGAAAGCAGAGTGCTTCATAACTGCTGTGCTTGCACACGGTGAGGATGTTCAGTGCATATGGCAGGAGCTGCCTTGGAGCATTGCTGAGCCACTGGGGGGGTGCAGCCCTACCCAGTACCACAGCCTGGAAATACATCTGTACTTGTGTACAGGGCATACATGACAACTCTTACTGGGCTAGTGTTTGTAAGCAGCTATGAAAGTTTACCTAATCTCAGTTTAGATACAAAGATAATGAACCACCAGAAAGCTGGGCAGCAGCATCTGATATTGAAACAGCCATCAGTCATATGCTGTGCTCTGCAGGAACAGAAGCGTCAGCAAGGGAGGGATTGCATTTGCCTCTTAATGTCGATAGGCAAGAGCACAACACTGCAGGCAGCTCGTGGCACTGACACTCCACCATCCAAGGAAGTGACATGGCCTGTCCACGGAACTCAGGAGAAATGTCCTTGCTTGGGGTTTCTGAGGAGACAGTGAAAACATGGAGTTTCCTCCTGCTTCGTGGTGTCCCCCCAGCCCTGCAGAGCAGTGTGTGAGTGATGATTTCATGATTCCCAAGCTCGCTCTCTGTGGCCAAGATATCTCTGGGCTCATGCTCAGCTGGTCTGCTGCCCAAGAGGGAGATGTGAGTTGTCCCTGAATGCGTGCCTTCCCTCCAGAGAAAACATGGATTGCCTAAAAGGCAACAAGATATAGGGAGCATCTCTGCAGCTGGCTATTGAAGACAGATCTGGCCACACTTCTTTGGCAGCCCTGGTTACTCCCCCTGCTAACACCAGCAGTGTTAGGACGTGGGTGGCAAAAAAAAGAATAAGCCATTTTCCTCTATGTGTAACTCACACAACTCTCTGAAAGGATGGGGCCATGTTGCTGCAAAGCTGCTCTTTGGAAAGCTGGATTCATCAGTTCCTGGCCTGCTGAGGAAGACTGATGACTTGTCATTATTTTCTGGCTTCAAGATCAACTAGGAGAAGATAGAGGTTCTGCTGCTTTCCAGATCTTTTCCCAGGCCTGTTCTGGTGCCTGACCACCCTCTGGGGGAATAACCTTTTCCTAATATCCAACCCAACCCTCAGCTGACACAGCTCCAGCCATTCCCTTGGGTCCTGTAACTGGTCACCAGGGACAAGAAATCAGTGCCTGTTCTTTATTTATAAAATCCACTGCTCAAGCTAAAATCAGTTTGGGCTTTTGTTTCCAAACCACCATTAACAAAACCTGTATGTTTTTCATGGAGAACACTGGGCTCACTGACCATTTTCCATGGGGATATTTACAGTTTTTCCAGAAAACAATATCTGTATGTGTGCCTGAGGGGGGAAGATTTAAAAAAATGTGTTCATAACAAAAGTTTTTAAAATGGGAATTAAGCATGGGAATTCAGTATCCAGTTCTGGGCTCCACAGTAGAAGAGAGATACAGAGCTACTGGAGAGAGGCCAGTGGAGAGCAACTAAGGGGATTCAGGGACTGGAGTCTCTCTCATACAAGGAAAGGTTGAGAGAGCTGGGCTGGGAGATCCCTTCAATGTATATATAGATCAAAAGGAGGGGCATGAAGGAGATGGAACCAGGATCTTCCCAAAGGTGCTCAGTGACAAGAGGCAAGGGACACAAACTGAAACACAGGAGCTTCTACTAGAACATAAAGAACCACTTTTTCACTGTGAGAGTGACCAAGCACTGGCGCAGGTTGCCCAGGGAAGTTGTGGAGTCTCCATCCTTGCAGGTACTCAAAGGCCATCTGGTCCTGGCAGCCTGCTCTGAGTGACCCTGCTTGAGCACTGGGGTGGGACAAAATAACCTCCAGAGGTGCCCTCTTACCTCAGCCATTCAATGAGTCTGTGACCTTGTTCTAAAGAAAACAGTTTAGAACAAGTGTTTTCAAACACTGCAGCCAATCCAGACAGGGCTTCTCATTCCCTGTAAATACCAGGGAGCTGAAGCAATGGACACTGAGTGTGTGTTTGTTCTCAGGGTGAGCTTCCCCCCTGTGATTCACCTCAGCAGTGTGCACCTGCATCTTTCACAGTCTCTATATATTAAAGAACAGCCCGTCCCTGTTCTTTAATATATAAAAAATGTGGATTATTTACCTTTCAGGCATATCACAGAGTCTAGTGAAAATAGGACTCAGGAGAAATCCAGTGCTCCACTTCGAGTATCTAAATGTTCTTTCCAAGTAGCCAGTGCAGACGCTGAGGGTCAGACCTCACTCTGGTGAACATCCCTCTATAAGTGGATTCTCACCCTCAACCACTGCAACAACACAAATGTTGTCCTGCCCCCTAAAAACAACTCTTGAGTTTGAAAACTCTGGTCTGAATCATCCACTTTATTCCAATGGGAAAGCAGGATTTATTCCTCCCCACATTTCTCTTGACTTTTGCTGTAATGGTCTAGAAAAATAACAACACAAGAGCACTCACCCTCTTTTGGCAAGAGGAGCAGGAACAGTGGGTCAAAAGTTCCCAGAGAAATCCACAGAATTGCAACTAGCCAAGGGACAAAACAAACCCTTTTTTTCCAATCTGCCTGTTCTTCCGTGGTGTGATTTAAATGAAATCCTACAGTATCCAACATTTTAAGATGTCTGCATGAGCAAAAAGATGTGGCCTCCTTTTCCCACCCTGGGACTGTAACAGCTGATAATGGAGCGAACAGTATAATACTGAGTCCAGATATATTTGAGCACTGTCTGCAACCTGATTGTGCATGACTTTAGGAGAGCATAAGCCATGAAAAGTACGTTTGATGCAGCCTAAAACTCCCAATCTTTTTCATTTTTATAGTTTCATAGTCTTGCAAGCTTGACAATTCCTGACAGAGCATGTGGTAAAAAAAAAAAAAAAAAAAAAAAGAAAAAAGAGTGTAAGTAACATATTCTTGCAATTGGTGCCAGCCCAGTGGGACTGAAAATGTGTTGTGCAAAGATATAGTAAGAAACAGTAGTAGGAGAATGCCCTTCTTTTAGAAAGTTGGAAGTTCAACATCTCTGCGTGAGGCAATGAAAATACAAGATGAGAAATACGAAGCTGTGTAATGTATCTCACTGAAATCTTCAGCCTGGCCCAAAGACTGGAGTCTCATTTACTTTATGACACTTTTAGCCTTCCACTACAAAGCAGAAATAGACAAGAAGGATGTGAATTTGCACCCAGAGCTCCTCTAAAATGTTCTGGCAGAATAAAGTGACGTATTTCATTGTTTCTTGATCTTCTACAAGCGTGACCTGCTGCCAAAGGGGCAGTCCAGAACTATGATTCCCATCTCTAACTGACAACTAGCCCTAAACCAAAAGTTCTTCCAGTTTCATGCCCTTTTACCTGATTCCACAGACTGGGAATTCACCTGGTCATAATGATGTGGTTTAAAGGTGAGGCTGAAGGACAGATAATCACCCTTTTGGTGGCACCTTGCAGCAAGGTCAGTCACTCAAAGCTGAATTTAATCTCGAGTTGAGACTGTATAGGTACAGCAGCAGAGAAGGACTTTGATCCCCCATAAAACAGGAGTCCCACAGACAGATGATTCTTTACTGCAAAGAAAGTTAACTTGTGAAAAGAGAACATATCAAAACTTTTGGTAGTCCAAGTGAATATATACAGGACTTTAATTTTGAGTTTGGGGGTTGTGGCATTTTCAGTCTAGCCTGAAACTCTAAACCACATTTTTATTTTATCTTAATTACTTATCTAATTAATTTATGTCATTAAAAGATGGATTCAGTGGTTGTAAATATTTTCCAAACTTTAAAAATTAAGAAAGTGAATGACATTTTTAAAGAAAAAAGGTTCTACCTATAAAAAAAACCCCTAACCCCTAAATTCACAACCTCCTTCCTTGTAACAGGACAAAAGCAGTATTACAGAAGCCATATCAACATAGCTGCCTGAATATGTTGTTGAAATAAAACAAACTGACCTTGTTTCCTGAACAATCCATTCTACATATTACTTTTGAATGAGTTCTTAACGTAGAAAGGCAGAATAATAGTCAAACATACCCCTGCAAAAGCAAAGATTGAAATCATTTTCCTATTATCTCCATTACATTCAAATTACTTAAAAGCAGTATCTCTTAAGGATGATAGAAATGCATATTTTGATAGATTTCAAGCCCTCTCTAGCAAGGTCACTTCTAAATGGAATGAAATACACCCATTACAGTTTTCTGGTAGTCAGTGCACGATTTTTACATGAGGCAAAAGCTCAGCTGGTCCTGACTTGAACAACAGTGGGGGCAATAAAGACAAAGAAACATTTCACCCTCGCTTGTGCTCCCTGCTAAGCGGGTTTGGGGAACCCTGAAAAGCCTCTCTCTGTGACTGTGAGGAGAAAATTATGTGGCAGCCAAAACACTCTGCAGACATGCAGGACCAGCCAAAAAATGTCTCTCACTTCCAGCAAGGAAGGGATTCTTCCTGGTTTTAAGGAAGGATGCGATGGATGTGCTCCCTTGGCACGCCAGATTGTCCGTCCAGGCAGCGCCTCCAGAGCAACGTCTCCAGTGCTCAGTGGAGCAGGGAATTCTGTGCTGGGGGGGAACAATTAGCAATTACAATATGGCTCAGAGTAAAAACTCGGCAAAGCTGATGCAAGGAGGAGGGAATAAAATTTCCTTCAAATTCATTTTCAGCTCTGCTCTGTTACGTGTACCATTTTGGTTCAGCGATTCTGCCACCATCCCCCAAATGTGTGTGGGCAGCATTTTTATGTGAAGTACCAAATCTCGACCACCCCTACCTTGGGAAGGTAAAGAACTTGTTGCCTTGTATCACAAAGTACCCAAAGCTGTGAAAAACACCTGTGTTAGGTGCAACTTAAACCCAAAGAAGTGTACATATTTCCACAACTGTATACAGTTGATTCCAATCAAACTGGAAGGATCTTAGTCATATTTACAGTTTCACACATATTCATGAAAATACCTAAATGTTGGCATATTTAACATTAATATTAAGTCATTAATATATCAGTGAGCACCTGAAATAAATATATTTTGTTTCCAAAGTTGTGAGTACCAGCAAAAACATGAGAGAAGTTCAGTACAAATGCTAGTTTGGAAATAATTCTGTGACTATTATGTACTCAAAGACAAGAATAAATATTCTCACGCAAATGAGGATCTCTTCACCATGTTTGTTCATGCAAAAATAGCCTTTTTAAAAAAAATGAGGTTTCAAAAAGTTCTCTTTTTTCCATTTCATAATGAAGGAAAGCTTATTTATGTAAGTAGCTTATTGGGCTATTTGTATGATCATCCTTATTGACATCCCTGAGGATTCAAAAACTGACCTGGAGTTCACACCAACACACTCTGGATATCAGGGCCACCTGAGAGATGCAGATAGTCCAGTTCTAGCTCTACCTTCATTTCTGACCAAGCAGGGTGGAAGCCTGTTCATCCCAAAAAACCCACCCAAACCACCAGTGAGACACATTAGCAATGACTGTGCCAATACATTCTGCTTAATCTGCATCATACCGATCTACTGATGTCTCTCGGGGACCAGAACTGTGCTGTGTTCTGCTCAGAGGAGAGGCAGGGCTGGAATACAACTTCTGACAGATAATTCACCCCAGAACACTCCTTGTGCTCCCTCAAACAAAGCTCAGCCTACACACCAATTGCAGTTATGCCGTGCACACTTTTCCCTGTTTCACACAAGCTGCCCGTCCGCGTTGTCAAGTAACCTCAAATACAAGCTCTTAGGAAAGCTGCTCGGCAGTGTGATGGATAATCCAGCATTTCTGTCCTGTCTGTTAATGAATAAATCCTGAGCCTGTGGCTGGCATTTCAGGGGCTGTTTTCAGCCTGGCTGTGGCCAACACCAGCCTGTGGTTGCAGTCGGTCCAAGTGCAGCTGTTTAACTACCCCACAGCGAACAACTGGCACAGAGGTGCACGAGAAGAATGATTGCACAGGGCATGCATCAATCACCGGGCACAACAGAAATATAGTCATTGTAATAGAACAATATCACATGATAAATACCTTCCCCCTTGAAATCCTCGTGCCTCAGCGTTTAGAGATGATGTATGGCCAGACTTCACCTCGACATTTTCCTCCTTGCAGCAGACCATTGTCCTGTGACATTTTTCTTTGAAGACATAGCAAACAAAATGTTTTTCAGGAAGAATCTGAATGAACTTCTACACTTGATGATCCTTGTGGGTCCCTTCCAACCCAGAAGATTCTGGGATTCTCTGACTCATGAAAGGAAAGAAACAACTACTATATAAAAGAAGAAGTTCAGACCAGGCATAGCTTTGTCTACTAAGTATTTTAATAGCAAAGTGGGTATGACTCCTTTCCCTCATCTAACATTTACCAATGTATTCTCAGATCTTGCTTTAACATAGTTTTCCCCCATCTTTCTCTGCAGATCCTTCCCCACGATCTCTTCTGCTAGTTCCTCTTGGTGGAAATAATTATACCTAGGACAGGGGAAATAGTTCTTTGTAGAACTCAACAATTGGTTGTTTCTCGTGGGCAAAAAAAGCTGCTTATTGTCTTACACCTTCTTTGGACTCTTCACTTCAGCAGTGGTGGTTGTGAGGGAGGGGAAAAGCTCCTGGTGTAGCTTCAGCAGCTTACAGAAGGCACAGCCTGAAGGAACCTCAGAATTTATGCCTGTAGAATCATCCTTCCCAAAAATTATGACTCCAACACCTGCCTACCACTTTCTGATCTACAGTACACAAAATGTCAGTGAAAACCATGATACTGTGAGATGAGGCTGTGAATTTTGCTCTTTTTATGAGGTTTGGGGAAACTGTGAAGAAGTCCCATCACAGTGTATTTCTTACATGTTTATGGGCTGGAGACACATTACTGTGGTGACATGGCATAAAAGCTTTAGGCATTTATATGCTGGAAGCAGTAAAGAGGAGACTAATGAGGTCCCCTCAGAAGTATAGCAGTGAAACTTTCATATGGCTTCACAACTTCATGAAGTTTTTGGGACTCACTTCCCAGAGAAACTGGAGAGAGGAATTTTAAAAGAAATTGCATTAATGCTATTTTTCATTTCTCACCACCTGCAAAGCTGTGCTGACTTACTGTTCAAGGTTCAAAAGCTTGTGGATTGGTAAGGAGGCAAACAATAAACACCTTTTAGCAGCCTTGAAAAGAAAGTAGCACAGCTTAAAAGTTCCCTCACTTTTGTCAGCCCACAGAGTTGCTTTTCTGAATTATAACACAAACCCTGGGTTTGAGCTGGAGTTGAAGTGATCAAGTGTGCACGGTAAAAGCAGGTTATGGCAAGGCACTCTATTTTGTGGCATGAACTTCATCACTAAATGAAAGGTAATTCTGAAATGTGTAGTATATATGAACATATTTTTAAATTCAGAAGGGCTTAAAATAGGAAGAAAGGCACTGAAGCATTTTAAAGATGTTGAAAAAAAACCCTATTACACGCTGAAGTTCATTACCACTGGTAATACAATTGGATCTCACAAAACCAGTTTGTAAATAATTGCATATGAACTGCACATGGTTGCTCACAGTTTACACATGATTACAGTTTGATTGCAGAGACAACCATACAAACAATGAGCTCAATTTCCCCAATAGTTGTCGACGTTTTGCAAATGGGTTCTGTTTACTTAAATCCATTTGGTTAAATGTCCTCAGTAAACATTTTTCAGTTGTGAGCCCATGAAGGATAGTCGGGAAGGGTTTTCTACAGTTCAGTGCTCAGACCTAAGCAGAGACTCTTCTGCTACCTTTAGACCCCCTTGCTTCTAATGTTTGGTTCTTTTCTCTCATCTCTCTGTCTTTCTTTTTTTGGGGACTGATCAAAAATCCATTACAGTCAGAGGAGAGGCTCCCAGCAATGGGTTATGTATCAGGCTATTATGTTATAAACTGGTACCACGGACAATTACATTGAATTCACATCTATTTACAGTGACAGCTCCATGTACTTTATCGTGTCCTGCTGCAGCACTGCGAGGGGAGACTGCCTGTACAGCAGGTTGAATACTGATGCTGGGAGACCTGCCAGGGGTTTGAATAAAGTTAGGTTCAAGTAACCACTCAGACTGATAATTCTCAGAAAGATTTGCTCAAAATGCGTCAGTCTTTTCATACCTCTTAAGCCTGTCACATTAGGCTGGAAACCACTCAATTACAGCCTCTTTCAGGGCTACTGAAGCTGCCATTTCAGGGCTCTGCTGACAGTATCACAGAGAGAAGCTTTCCAGAACACTTAGTGCTTTCCCATCTGTGGTTGCCGCGTGGTGAATGCACAGCCCCGAGAGACCAGAGGGAGCCTGGCCAGCCCTGCCAGGAGATTTCTGCAAGCCCAGGGTGGTGCCAGAACTTTAGACAGTCATTAAACACAACAACACCTGTAACACCTCAGGCACACGGGACAGAAAACATTCAATACCGAGGAGTTTAAGGGGGGAGGAAAAAAAAAAGCAGTAATAAGTTTCCTTTTAAATAGGAATTGGAACAGGGCAAGACAAAGATTTTATTTCTCTCCTCAACAAATTGTTTCAGCCGACTTTTTATCCCCTCCCCTCACACAAAGAACAAATTTGAAAAGTAAAGCCACCCCAATCAAGGACAGTTGGGTATCCAGTTCTTGCTTTGTACACAGACAGTGTAAATCGACCCCCTTAAATGGGGATGGGACAGGGGCAAAGGGAAGGGGTCTCCCTTAGCGGGTAAGGTTTTGCTTTTGTCTTGCATTGCTTTTCAAATCATCAGTGGGAACAAACAGTTCTTTCTAAAGCGCTGAGAGAACCACAATCCTGAAAGAACACTCTAGCGATAGATTTAAATGAAAGAGAAACAGTCTTTTGTCTCCCCCACCGTAGTTTCTTTATTCACATAATTAGCAAAATGAATCTCTGCTTTAGCTGGACCATCTCACTCAGCAAATGCAACCGATGGCTCCAGAGTTTCTTCATTCTTTGTGTTGCTTAATAACACGCCCTGGGTGAAATGGTGCCATTAGACAATTTTAAATTGACATTGTACCCCATTCTTGTTTACAGTACATCCAAAAGGTATTAAACACTCTTGGAAAGCAAGAAAGTCAGTGACTTACTGCTGTACTTAGTATCTCAAATGATAATAAAGGCCATCTCAAGACTACAGCAGGCAAACATTATTCCCCTGAACTTAATGAAGTTATGCCTGTTTATACCAGCTTAGAATTTCATTCAGCATTGTGTTTTTGAGATATGACTTCACAGTATTCTTAGCTGCTGCCTTCCAGTCATGCAAGGAACGTGGTCATTATTATAACTGGATATTATTTCTTTTAAACAGAGAGAATTTTTAATTAGAAAAAATGCCCTCACTTTCAGGGGCACTAGAAAATATTCTTGTTAAAAATGAAAAACAACTTCACCATTAATTATGTCCACTGAGACCAACACTGTAGCAAAACACCAACCATAACTTATTAGTTCAAAATAGCTTGTAGAATTATGAAAGATCATTCTTGCAATAATTTTCAGGTATTCTGAAGTTCATGCCTTTTATCTGGTAAAGTCATTACTTGTGTGTCTCATACAAACAAAGAAATCTTGTCATTAAAACAGAACTATCAATTAATATTTTCCTTTATTTTTGCCTTGTGGTCTCTAACTGATTAATTGAAAATGAAGGTTTATTTTGAAAAATCTGAATAAATAGGAAATACTGAAAATAACAAAGTGCACTCAGATTTCTTTCGAAAACAGTTACAGAGTCTGGGTAGTCCTGAATTTGGATGCCCAGTTTAACTGGCCTAATTAATCTTCTGAACTGGGTACCTCTTCCAGGTTTTCTACACTGAGTACCCAGATACCACCTGGAATCCAAAAAGAACCTGACTGCTTTCCTTGACTGGTAGTTTGGGGCATGAATATTTCTCTTGGCCAAATGACACCAGTATGTACAGTTTATACTTTTTCTTCTTCACCATCCCTTAAAGGCAAAATTCAGCTGACAAAGTTGAAGGGACACTTTATGACCCGTGTCCATGCCTGCATTTCCTACCACATGTGATCACTGAAATCAGATATTATCTTTATTGGGCTGTACTGCTTAATCCAGCAGCAAAATGCTTGTTTATTTCATGGATTTATTTTGCACTTTTTTTTTTTTTTTTTTTTTTTTTACAGAAAAGGAATTTTGCATTCTAGAAGAAGGGGATAAAGACAGAGCAGGAGCACTAACCAAGCTGATTCAACAGGTAACAAAGAATACAGAGAAGGGAATAGACAATGGAATATCTGACACTAACCAGATACTGGAAGACTGAGAGACTAAAAACCTCCATTCAGGACCATCTGAGCAATGGGAAAAGTTAAAAAAAAATAAATAAAGACAAAAACCCCAAAGAAACCTCAACTGAACAGGGTAATGGAGGGAGTGGAATCCTGTCATTGCAAGCTTGCAGGGAGATTCTTGATAATATATATCTTGATAATTCTATCTAGATTTAGTTGGTTACAAACACAATAGCTGGTACATATTGCAAGAATTCCACATGCACAGCTACAGCACTCCCATTTTCCAAGGAGTTTATGCCCAGGTCCTGAGCAGAGCAGAGCTTTGTCCTGTCTCCAGCTGCCCCACAGAACTCAGCTGGCAAGACCCTGGTACCTCAGGTGTCTGGCTCAATCTCCCAAGCTCACTGCCCAAGTTATCCCAGAACACATAAATCCTTTCACCCAAACACCCAACATGAACTTTTAAGAATTAGGGGATGTTTAAACCAACCAGTTTCCACTTCAAAAAAGTGCTAAAACATGGTAAGCCACAGTTTAGCCCTGAGCAGGTGGAAAACACAGCATTAAGTGGAGGTTCCAGTCACTTGGGAGCAGTGTGAGTCAAAGAAATGAGCACATTTTCCCCAAGAATCCTGCCAGATACATGGTTTCATAACACACCAATTCATTACTTGAGGAGATGGTGTTCTTCCTCTCATCAAATATTAACGATCATTTCAGGAAGTTTAAAAAATTGTCTCAGAGCAACTTCTCACAGCCATTAATTAAAATAATGAGCACTATAATATTAAAAGTGTAATTCTCTTACATGTCCTGAAGTGTTTGCCTAAAAGTCTCTGTCTGTGAGAGACAAAAAAAAAGGAAAATCTGGAAACACAGAAAATTAAAAGTTGATACTTGTATTACTCCTGGCCAAGCCTGGAATTCTCAGCTGGCAAACATGAAATTGCTTTGTTATCTTCTTGAGACCAGATGCCACAAAACCAGTGTTATTCTCAGCACCCCAACTCACACAGGATGTTTTTCCATCTCTGTACTTATCAGAGAAGATACCAAGTCACAACCCACCTATGCTGATGCAGAAGAGCTTCATGTAAGGAGAGGTTTTCAGCGTTTAAAGATGGTATTGAGCTGCTTGCAAGGGAAATGGACAAGAACTCTGCATGCACCGACATTTGGATACCTCAAGAAATTTGTCTCTGCTGCCATTTTATTCCTCTGGGTTTTAAATCCCGTGACAGTGGGAGTCTGAGGACAGTTTACATAAAGGCACACGGCTTTAAGTAGCAATTCAGTTTTAAGTCAGCAAAAGGACTCGGAGAGTCATCAAGGATGAAAAGGTAACATTGTGTGTCTACTTGTAATGTTCATAACTTGTTGTTTGTTTTTTTTTTTTGTTTAACAAACACACAAAATGTATCTTTTCGGCCGTCTGTACTCTTGATATGATTTTGAGATTTGTACATAGCATTTGAAAAGACACTTGGGAATGAATATAGGAGCCCTGCTCTCGTTTCCTTCCTCTTTCAAGGGTATCTTTCATCAAGATACTTGTGCAGGGATCCCCAGAAGCTTATTTAACAAAACTCCATTTAGCACAACTAGTGCTCACTGCAAACCTCTCCCCCAGTTCTGTCAGCACTGTTAAAAAGGAGCCTGTGACAACACCTGGGAGAGCTTCTCCTTCCCCACTGTCTCCTTGCACACAACTTTGGGGGAAATCAGCTCCACATGGGTGCAGTAACCAGGTGGACAAACAAAAGAGTTATAATCTACAGGGGTTTGAAGCAGGATGAGCTTTCAAACTCTTCCTTAACAGAGGTCAACTTTCATCTCACGTATTCACTGCAACCACTCAGGTGAGCAGCTAAACTACACCACACTTGCACTGTTAATTCAAATTAAAACATTCAGAATGGAATATCTTCAAAAGACGGACTGAGAGAAACAGCACAACGAGCTGCTCAGTGCTACCCCTGTAGCTCTCAAAAGTATTGCTTCATTTAAATTACATTTTCACTGGTGTTTTTTCCCTGCCTTAATAATACTGTGAAATATTTTTGACTAAAAAAAGAAAACAAAACCAAGTAACCAGCTGCACTGGCATCACCTAGAGCATCTGTAATTATCTCTATTATTCCAAGGAGAAAATTAAAATGAAGAGAAAATTCTATGGATTTGGGAGGGGCATTGGGTTTTTGTGGGCTTGCTTTATAAACCTGATATGAAAATGACTGAATTATCATGATAAGGCATCATCTAACAAACCAAAGGTGATCTTTTCAGGAGGGCAAAGACAGGCAGAGGTCCCAAGCCTCAGCTAAAAGATAACTTTCAAGAAAAAGTGAAAGGGAAAAGCCAAGTCACAATGTAATGATACATATGAGGGCATTTTAGGTAGAATTGATAGCAGTTATTAAAAACAAAAAAAAGTAGATGGTTCAGCCCACGGCTAAATTGAACACACGAGCTGTGAACGAACCTTAGACTCAGGAGACAAATTAAGGTATGATGAAAAGGTCTGTGCCATCAGATAAGAAAACACAGTTTTATTTTCACTTCTACTCATAATAGTGAAAAGCCACCAAATGGCTAAAAAGAAGAAATAATTCCCATTCAAGCATAAGCAAAACTGTAGTGTTTGAATACGTTTTGTACACTGACAAATATATATATCTGATGTAAAGTCTCCACCAAATGGAAGACCCAAGTGATCTGTCAGTGGTTTCTTTGCTACAAAGTCAACATACTTAGCTTCAAAAATTGTGTGGTTGAGAAAAAAAGTTTCAGTGGGGTTTGTTTTGGGTTTGTTTGCTTGTTTGTTTTGGTGTTTTTATATTTAACCCAGTCATACGTTAAGAGACTGTCTATATAAGGGACACACCAATGAGATTTTGACAAAACCATACAATGTTCTATACTGGATTTTACATGGAAATGTCTCAATTGCTTCACAGATTGATCCTGGAGCAGATATGGAATGTAATGAGGCAGTTCAGTAACAGCACACTCACAGTGTTACTTCAGCTCGACTCACCTGAGACCAAGGAGCCAATAACATCCCAAAGCAGAATAAAAGCAATACTGAAAGGGCTAAAAAAGAATAAATAAATAAATAAACCTTGCAGTTATTGGTAGGTTAAAACAGGACTCCAGGCGTGAAGAGGGCAGTTTATGAGTAAAGATACAGCCACTTGAGAAGCACAGAACATCCCCTGGAAAATGAATGACTGGCACAGGCAGAGAAAATTGCTTGTTTTGACACAGAAAGCAAATGGGTGGAATTACTCACAAGTCTGAGGATAATGTTTAGACATTGAAATATTAAGCTATATTATCCCAGATAAGCCCATCCTCCTGGTAAAATTTCCAACAAGGGAGAAGAAGAAATCATTAAATAAATCCTAATCTACCTGGACTGTCCTTCCTTTTGCTTAAATGAGTGATACATGGTTGCCTGGGTATCACTGTCTGAGAACATGTAAATCCACCTTCCTTTTGCTGATCTGATGCTCAGCCTGTGGATACTCATTGTGCTCAAGGTCTTTTTGTTCTTCCCTGACTATGCCATCTCAGCCAAAACTGCCAGATGGGGACATGCCTATAGAAATATACCCCAGTGTGTGTATTTATATTGCATAAAGGATTTCATAACACACTATTTCCCAGTGAAATCAGAGACCATTTGATAAATCTGCAAGGGCATGTTTGGTGTTGCAAGGTCAGTAACATCCTCAACCACCTCACTAATGCAACATGGTAACCCACATCTCTTTGGGTTTACAGTCATAATCTTATTTATCACAGAAATCACTGAGCAGGATTTGTTTTAATGAATATCAATATTTGCAGAAAATTGAACTTTCTTTTTATTTAGAGAATAAAAAAAGGTCATTTTGGTAACCTTTTCTAGAATATATCTCTTTCCCAATTTAGTTACTAAATCCTAGAATTCTTTGTCTCCAGAACATTGCCTCTAATGACATTTTTAAGGCAGCAAACAATTCCTAGGCAATGTTCATTGTTGTGATCCATTGCTTGCCTGGAATTTTATTTTTATGACAAATGTAGTCTCAAACTAAGGGAGAAATGAGACCTACAGTTGGTTTTCATGGGTTTTGTTTGTCATTTTATTTTTTTTAACTTTAAAAAAATCATAATGCAGACCCAGGTACAGATGATTCAAATAAATGCTGCTGTACTAAGCTAGGAAGGCTTTTTCCATAACAGTTCCTCATGACTTGCAATTTTTAACATTTACAGAAATATATTTTAGGAGTTTGTATTTCAGATTTCTCTGATAAAGTCCAATGAAATTTATCTGCAATTTAACACACATTTTCAAGCTATATAAACAATTAAACACATTATTTCCCATAACAGGCTGATTTGATGACTAACACACCAGTTCTGATCACTACTAATTCAGAAATACTGTTCTGCTTAAAAAATGTTTGAAAAGCAGTGTCATAAACAGCAGAGTATATCCATTATCCTCACATTTCACCCAGAAAATCCATTCTTCATTTATTTGGTTTCTCCAAATCCATATTTTTCTTCTGCCATTTAGACTACTGGAAAAAACCCTCCCATAAATAGTGTGTTGGTTTGACACATTCCAAGCATGGCTGAGAACATTTGGCCACTGCTGTGGATCTCCCCCACTATTAGTCTCCCTAAACAACCTCAGACAATAAATAGTTTGTGAAAATAAGAATTGGCTGTATTGATTCAGCCCCAACATCCATCTGGCTCAGTTTTCTTTCTCCAGCAGGGACCACAAGCGGATATCTAGGAAAAAAGTAAGAACAATCATATGACACCTTCCTTAATACTCCTCTTCCTTACAGTCTCTGACCCTTCTTTGACTCCAGAAGTCTTCTGGGGCTGTTGTGGTTTGCTCATTTGGTAACCCACAACAAATCTCCTTCAATTCCTATCTGGTGTCCCGAGCCCACACAAGGTTGTGCCTCCACAACATTCAATAAGCATTTCCACACATCTCCAGGCTGTGGTGGGAAGAATTATTTTATTCTGTCTCTTTTGAATCTGGCTGCCAATAACTTTCTTCCATAAGAAGAAACTTCACCCTAGTTCTAATATTCAAAAAGAAAGCAAATATGGGTCCTTATTCTTGTTTTCCATCTCAGTCACGACTCTGTAGTCCTTCACGCCCCTCAAGTCATGGATTTTTTTATCTGGTTTGAAAAGCCTCAGCTTGCTCAGCAGTAGCATGGAGGGAATCCAGTCCATAACTCTGACCACACTTTCTTCCCTGAAATCTTTTCAGTTTTAACAAATCCTTCTGCAGGAAGGAATCACAGCAGTGCAGTCACTCAAGACTGCATGGATGACCCATACACTTATCCAGTCAGGATCTGCTGTGTTTTGTTCTTAGACTCAGAGCCAGTTTTAAGAAGTCCCTGATATTTGTTGCACTCTTTTGACTGCTGCCAAACACTAAGCTGATGGTTTCACTGTACTATTTAGCATAACCTCAATTTGTCATGGCAATTCTCTTTATTTCATCTGATTTGTTTTAAGAGTCAGGTATTTGGGAACTTGCCATGTGGAAAAATTCTGTATTTTTCACTCTTTTGTTCACTTTTAGCTTTCCTTTCACATGTTTCCATTGATTTATCCCATGATTGAAATTAAATCCAGATGTATTTTCTTCTTATAAATAAAAGAAGAATGGACACAAACGAAGGCAAGAAATTCTAGGCTTACTTTTGGCACTCCTTGTTTCTAAAGGCATTTCAGAGTTGTCCACCCTGGTGTCAGCCCCACTGTCACAGATGGAAATATGCATTTAAGGATCATTAAGCAACACATTTATTGAAAATGTATTGTAATTACAGAGACACCTGTGCAAAGCAGCTCTGAAAAGACACACTGTGGAGCTCAGCAGCTCTGACATTTCCACGGTGAGATAGGACAGAGAGGACTAGAACATGATGGGAATACAACTCCAAATTTTCCAAAGATAGAACTTTCTTTGGCTGCTTTTTAATGATGTGTTTATGGTTTTTTACAATGTTAACCTTGATACAGTTTAAAATCCTTCTTTCAGGAAGAATTTATTGCTGGAAAGGGTGGTCAGGCACTGGAAGGGGCTGCACAGGGAGGTGGTGGAGTCCTCAGCCCTGGAGGTGTCCAAGCAACTCAGTGCTCTGGGCTGGGTAACAAAGCGTGGTCACAGGTTGGAGGGTGATCCTAGAGGTCTTTTCCAACCTCAATGAGTGAGTGATCAGGAGAATTAAAATCAAATTTTCAACTACGAAACTGCACCCTGGAGAAGTGAAGCAATGAAACATCACAACTAAAAGCTCTCTGTAAAAAAAAAAATAAAAAATCTTTACAGTGATTACTTGGAGATTGCAAAGTCATAAACCAGGAATCCTCAACTAAACCAGAAAAACTGGTTAGCATGGATTTCCTATGGATGTGCAATTCTGTGGCTGCTAAGGCCAATACAATTTGATGCCTTGTTGCCCCTTTCTCTAATTCATGTCCAACGATTCCAGGTCCACATTCTGCTCCAGCAGAGACAGACAGAGCTCTGCCCAGGAACAGATTGCACACAGTGCTTAGAACGGCTCCAGCCCTCAGTGGGTCCTAAATAAACTCTCCAGAGTGCATCCCAAGCTACACTGCTTCCTGGAGGGAACCTGAGCTCAGCCGCAGCAAGGATGTGACTCCACCTGCCCACAAGACCAGGAAATGTCTCTCTTTGCATCCCACACCTTACAGTGAATCCTCTCCAACACGAGAGGCTTTTGGTGTTAGTGCCAAGAGACATGACACACTTTACCAGGAGCTTGAGAAAGGATAGATTTCAGTAAGAAAAAGATTCCAGGTACACTTTAAAAAATGAAAAAAAAAAAAAAAAAGCAGATATCAATTTAAAAAGCAAAGAGTAATTAATTTAGTAAATAAGCAAGCAACAAAAGTCCCATTCTGTAACAAACAGAAAGAACATGTGGATATGTTTGAGAAGCTTGTGAGCTTCCCCTAATGCTAAGGACAACTATAAGCACTTTCAATTAATAGCATTTAGAGATTCACTTCAGTTGATTTCAGAAGAATGGACCCACTTTCCACAAGTGACTAATGGAGCTGACATTTGTAAACCATTATAGACCCCAAATTCTAATCACCATTTCTTTCACAAAAAGCTTTTTCATCCAGCTAAACTAGGCTGACTCCAAAAGTACATTTTAGAATGATAATTAATTCAATGCCAAATGTGCCTGCAGTAAAAATACCTTTAGGGAATGAACACATAATAGTGTGTGTAGCTTTTAAATAAGCTGTCCACAGGGCTATGCCAATTTAAACAAATTAAAATAATTGTCAGTGTGCTAGGTATGGAAATATTCTTTTTGTAAAGCTGCTGTGAAATGCCCTGGAGGCTTGGGTGGCATAGCAAGGCTGGGGGATAGATCCAGGCACTTACATCGCCTCTGTCCAGCTTGATAGGAGTATCCTCAGGTGCTGTGCTGCATTCAGTGGTGTTGATATAATGGCATAATCCTGTTTTTTCCAGGCAGATGTATGCTGAGCCAAACAAACCCCTTGAAGGGGAGGGAGTCCACATCAGAGTACTCAAACACAGATTTCCTCCACTGCTCTCTCTGGTTATTTCCCCCACATATTCATGTTCAACATTTCTCCCCCCGCCCCCCCTTGAAAAGTGCACTCTAAAAGGAAAAGGGCAGAAGTAACCCTTCAAATGTCTGTAAGTGACAACAGATCAGAACCTGGGCTGCATCTGAACTTCCCCTGCCTCTGTGTAATTGGATCAATGTGTCTGAGGTGGCACTGACACACTTTGCTCACCCACCACTGCTCTCGGGGCCGGCTGGGACAGTTCCAATTTCAGAGCCTCAGGCACTCAGTGCCTGTTGATGCCCTGAGAGTTTTTCTAATAAGCAGCAATTTTTTGGCCATTGCAATACTGTGATCTTATGCTGGTGTTTTTTTTGAGCTCCAGCATTTAGACTGTTGTTACCACCTTAGATCAATACCCACAGCTGGACCCACACACCCTTGTGAAGGGGAAAACTGAATTCCTTGCAGCCTTTTGTACAGCAGACAAGGAAGGAATCAGGATGTGGCCCAGCGTGGTCCGGGTCAGCTTTTCAAAGACTAAAACACCACACAGAGGAGGATTGTCCTCCTGCAATTTTGATTCCTAAAAATACCTAGGAGAATGTGTGGCTCTGTGCAGACCTTACACAGATTCACGTAAAACAAACAGCTGGACAAAGAAGAAAAAAAAATTCTGCAGGTTTCCAGCACAACCACAGACCATCAGTGTCATCCTTAATTTACTTCAGCAGATTCAGGGGTACCAACAGAATAATATGAGCATTTTCCACCCACTACTGGTGGAAGCAATACCATTTAAATGATCTAGACAGCTTCAAGAAAATAACAGCTGTAAGAAGTGAAATCCTTTGGGGAGGGGAGCAAAACACTTTTCTATTCTAATCTAACGTGTTTTGCTACATACCATGTTATATAATGGCCTCTAACCCAGACTAAGATTTCATACCCCAGCTGGAATACCATTAGTCATATTTTTAATTTCTAAGCTTACAACAGAAAAGAAAGGGGTTTTATTCTATTGTATACTAAGACTGTGTATATAAGGGCTTATTAGAAAAAAAGAAACTAAAAACTAATCACAACTCTATCAAACAAGGACATTTGGAACTGCTTTCCAGAGCCTAAGAAAACCAAAAATATTTCCTAATCAAACCTCATGGAGAAAGAATATCTACAAAGTTAGTATTTATATCACAGATACACTGCAGAAGTTACTATATTTAGCAGGTCAAGGTATCCTGAAGGGAAGAAAGGGATGATCTAAAAAGTAGGAACAGGCCTGGCCATCAGCTCCCGAGCTCTCTAATGTTTGTGTTTCACTGTCTGCCCCAGCTCACAACTCCAGATATAAACCCAGTCACCACTGTATTGAGCCAAATTCTGGTCTTCTGTATCTCAGAATGTGTCTGGTCACATATTCCAGTTTAAATCCATTTTCACTTAGAATACATCTAGACATTACCTTTGACTAAGTGCTGAACTAATATCAAGTATTCCAATACAGAGCAATGTTCACAATGCATTGCACATCCAGGATTCTTTCCTTCGTGCTCACGTAGATGTGCTGCTTCATTTCATAAAGTTATTTTCATAGCACATCAGCGCCACAATGTTTTAAACTCTATAAAAATCTGAAGGAAAAAAATGTGATAGACATTTGCTTCACGTTTGGTTACTGAAAAAAATATATATGGATTTACCATAAGCTGGTCTCAGAACATGAAAAACACCTTGATACTGATATGTGAAAGCCTTTAGATATAGCTTTGACCTGCTAATTACAAAAATATATTGGAAAATCAAAAATGTTTGGGCCAAAAAATCCTGGAACTGGAGGTACTAGAACTTTGTTCTCCTTTCTCATAGAAAGATGTAGGGCAACTTTCAATAAAAACACTAAAAGATTTCCTTTCCTGCCCTCCCCCCCCTCCACCCCGAAACTTTCCTACATCTCCTCATCATGAAGTTCCCGTCATGAGACCATATTCACCAGGTGATGGGGAGAAAAAAGTTGAGAAAGAGCCTGAAAACATTTCAGGAGCCTTTGCATTTATCCAGCCTAAAGCACAGACTCTCACCACCTTTACCTAATGCAGCAAAGCTAAAGTATGAGAGCTTTTTCTTGTGGTTATTCCCTGTGTTCCTGTGCAGGGCTGTGTGCGTCGTCTGGGGTTATTTCTGCCAGCATTATTTAATTTTAGAAGTACAGACAGCAGTGTGCATTTACCAAATGGGAGCTTGTTAGAGGGAACACTTTTTGTTTAATATTAGGACCACCACTTTTGATGGGCATGGGGGATTAGACATTTAGCATTTCCTCTGAAGCAGAGTCTTTGAAAAAAGTATAAGGCCTGGCAAAAAGAATAGACAGCTGGGAATTATTTTTTAAGAGAACATTAAAATTTGCCACGTGGCATCTTTTTGTTTTACAAGCATATGCTTAAATGCAAAAGTAAAGTGGAAAGATCAGAAGAGATACAAAACCTGATAGCTTTAATTCAGCTTGCTGTTCTTTGAAAGCTGGCAGGCAAGTTGACTTCTGTGACAAAGAACTCTGCAGGTGTTTCACATCAGACTTCACAGAGCAACGCCCTGTCTGTCCCACTTACAGTCAAATGGGACCCACAGGATGTCCTTCTCCAAGTGCACCGTGGCCATCCCAGTGTCCTGGCAGGGAGGGAAGGAATTTCATTAGCTGAGAGCCCAATTCTTCACCATCTGGTAAATAGATCCTAATAAAGGAAAGAGACAGTCATTGTCTTTCTTCTTCCATCATGTCAAAACATTTAGGGGAGAAATCCCACTTGAATGAGATGCTGAAATCCCTGTTTAGAATGGGATGGAATCGTCATCTCAGTAACAATGGGAATTTTGCTTTTCACTTCAGGAGGTTGAGAATTCCACACAACTTGTTTTTTAGAACCATATTTTAACACTTTTTTAAAAACCCTCTATTTATATTGCATTTAATATATTGCATTAAAGTTTATGATCTCGGAGAATTTACACAGCCATGCCCTGATGAAATGGTTTCCTTTAATGCAAGTGAGCGCATGAATTTTATGCAGATCATTAATGTCTGTCATTTTCAAAATGGTTAATAAATTCAACTAAAAAATAACCCCCAAACCGACCCCTAACTAAAAATGAAGTGTTAGTGCCAATAAATATTCTGTGAATTCCAGGAGATTGAGTTTCCACAGTATAGAAAACATTTTCTACAGCATTTCTTTCATTAATAATATTTTTTTTTTTAAAAAAAGCAAGCATTCAGGCTCTTTGGTGCTGTGGAAACATCCTTCCCCATCTTCTCCAAGCATTACCATTCATGCTGAAAAAGGTCAAAGCTAATCCTCTCCCATGGATTGTTCTCTTTACTATGGAGGTGGCCATCTGTGCAAAAAGCTCTAACTTCTGCTCCAGCTTTGCTTTTTCCTCGAGTTCTTCCTCAAGGACTATTCTGCCTCTTCCATCTGCAACTGTGAACGAAACTACAGTGCCTGCAGGTTCAAAGGAGACTTCTGCAAGGCTTTACCTTAAAGCTGTCCTGAAGGGGTAGGGCTTCTTGGCCCTAGGACTGTGCCACATTAGAATAGGTTTGAGCACCTTTGCCCTCTGACCAACCTCCAGATTCATGCAAGCTGATCTGCAGAATTAGCCTAATAAGAGTTCAGCGTTCTCAGAACCTCACACTTTCATCCCCGTGCTGTCCACTTTATTTTGACTGGCTTGCAAGGATAGTAGGAAGATTCCCCTTGCTCATCTGTGGTAAACAGAAGTGATCTCCTCTGCCTGATTGCTGGGATGCAGTTTTTCCTCAATATGATACAATTTTAATGGTGTGCTAAAAAATTAGATTTTCCCTCTCATAGACACGGTTCTACATTTGTCACCTCTGGTGATCCTCAAAATGCATTAAAAAAGGCTTAGAAAAAATGGCTTCTTCTGGAGAATACACAAGTCTGAGTAAATGTCTATGTATACAAAGTATTTCTGGAAATGAAAGTGGATGAATAAAATACACTATAAAGAAAGAGAAATAGAAAGAGGATTAGCAGCAACCTTTTAGCTCTGAAGCTTTGGGATGCAGGAAAATTAAGGTTAGAGCAAAAATCCTGCTGGGTTAATATGTATGGAAAGATGAAAGAGAGAGGAGAAAGGGAGTGTGGCAAATGGGAGGGGGGAGGCAAACTGCAAAAGGTCAAGTTGCATGCAGAAGAGGTGAGCACGGAATCAAAGGGTAGGAACCATATGAGCTGAATCAAAGCAGAAAGGAACCAAGGCTTGAAATAAGAACACTGATCATTTTGGAGATAGGTTATTGGATTAAACTGGAACAGTGTTATCACCTTGTCCAAGGAAGAAGAAATGAATTAAAAACACCTCGTACGGGAGACTGCGGGGCTGTGTATTTCTTTTTACCTTTTTTCATTAGTTGAGGTGCCAGCTTCTTTTGAGTCTAATTTCTTTAGCTTTGTTTGATAGAACAATAGGGCTTTTCTTTTCCATTTATGTTGATTTCCAGGACTCTTCAATTTATTCAGTGAATCATCACCTCTGCTGTTAATCACAAAAGGAAGTCACGTTACTTTGACTATCTGAATCTGACAGATATTGTGGCTAAATTTTTCAGAGGGACATGTGTGCTGAAGGAAGAAATTGATTAGTGCAGCAACTAGTTCTCCAAGGAGAATTTGTGGCAGATGTCCTATTTTAGAAGTCTCCTCAGTGCAGAGGAAGCAATACTAAATTGACATGGGAATGAGTAAAGATTAACTAATCTTTTAGCTTTTTAGCAGTGCGGCCACACTTGAGAATTATGTTGCTTATTCCCTCAAAATACTTATTGCACTTAGAAAACCCTTCTGGACACGGTACAAAACATTTCTAATTGCTTCCTTTTAAAGCCCACTCCCTCATCCCTGTTTTCACTTTCATTAAAGACTCACTTTGGTGATGGAAAAGAAGAAAGAAACACTGAAGAGTCCTCAGATGCTTAAAAGATTTTAAAAAATAATAATTGATGTTGGGGAAATCAATGTTCCAAGGAGGACTTACCTAGATGGTAAGTGATTTTGAAGTCTTACTGTCACTTAAATTCAGACTGCGAGCAAAGGACTTCAAAAGGAATTGGTTCAGGCTATGGATATGTGATCTCCATTTTGTGCAAGTTATACCAGCTGTATTTGTAAGAACAAAAAAAAAAACAGAACAGGTCTATAATACCTAGACTTTATTGTCTGAAAAACACTATTGGCCCTTTCATCTCTGTAGGTTTATGTGCAGCAATACCTTTCTTTAAGCCATGTAAAAAAAAGCAAATACATTATTAAATATTCAGTTCTGACTTTAGCTCCACTGAAAGGGACGAATATTTTATGTACTGTAATAGCTACAATTGCTCATTAGGGCTTAGGGAAGGAGAGCAGAGCTGCTCTTGATACTTCTTTTAAAATTTTGATCAGACAGTCCCTGCCACGTTATGCATCTCTGGATGTTGGCTGTCAACGTGCTCCTCTGGTCACTGCACGGGCGTGTTGAAATGCCTGGGAAAGCGTGGCAGGATGATTCCCACAAACACTGAGCTTTAATCACCACTTGTGTTCCCACTGATTACAGCCAAGTGTATGAAGCCCATTAGTCAGCAGCCCTTCAAGCAATTGCTTTTGATTCCAAACTGAGAAAGCTTTATAAAATCTGCCTTTAAAAGCAGGCCCATCTGACTCAGAATACTCCTCATGTCTAAAAAATGTCCCCCTAGTCCCTTCCTTCTACGTGACTCTTGAGAGCTTTAAAGCCTGAGGAACATCAAAAAAAGTAGGTGTACAAGCTGTGTTTTTAGTGCTTGCCAACAATGCATCCTAAATCAGATTGTTATCCTTATTCCACTTAAACACAGAGTTAATTGGACAAAAATAAGGAAAAAAAAAAAAGTCTTTAACAGGCTGTCATATTAACAGAGGATTTACACAGCAGACCTAAGCCTTTAGGAATCGCTTCTATTTATAAGGCCAGACATACATTCATTTTTAACTGCTTAAATCTTGTACATCACTGTCAGTTCACACAAATGGAATCAGGTTTTGGTTTTTACGTTCCCTGCAGGGACAGTTCAAGATGAAGACTTGATAACTTCAACTTCTTGTGGTCCTCCATCCAACTGGGCTTCACAAAATGTCTCCTAAGCACCAGCCCTTGGCTCAGTGGATGCAGGAGAAACCAGGCCATGTCATCTGGGGATGGTTTTGGTGCTGCCATGACACATCACAGTGACATCACACAGTCCAGAGGCTCAGGGTGATGCCAGGACACAGGACAACCCTTGCACTCCAAGGTCAGGAAGGCACCACCCCACCAGAGTAACAGTGGCCCAAATAATTAAATAACTTCTCCAGAAAATAGAACCATTCTTTTGCTCAATAACACTGCCTCCATCTCTTCCAAAAGCTAAATAAACTAATTCCTTCTGTTTATTTGGTGGAGTGGTAAATGGTTGTTGCTGAATTACCTTGGTTAAGCTGGATTGATTTGGATGCTTCAGGAAATGTTCCTGTGGAGCTGATCCATGCTGGTGTATGGAGACCTTGGAGTGCTGCACATCAGCAGTTTTCCTTCTGGAAGATACTGTTTTGTTTTGCTTACAAAATTGTGCATTCATGATATATATCTAAGCCATTAAGTAGTAAAAAAACAATACCAAAGTTCCACTGCATCTTGTAATAAATTACAGTGATAGCAATTCCTTTGATGGCTTTAGCTTAGCACTAATGCATAATTTGCCTATCAATAAAAGTCCTATCCAAATAATGAGGCATCAATGAATTTTAGACTCTGATTTTGATCTCTAGATTAAAAAAATCTCAGATACCTGTAGGCCAGGGCAGGACTGTATCTGAAGTAAAAAATCACTGGTTAATGAGACATAGAAAATGTATGTCCAGACTCCATTGCATGGTGTCATTCTGGGTTGTTCTGTTTCTTTTTCCAGTGATCGTCTTGAATTATTGTTTCTGTTCTGCAAAAAACTTCAGAATTACAAAGCCCAACAAAACCTGGCCTGATTTTTGTCTTTGTGTGACAAAACACTTAAAAGCATTTCTAGGAGCACCTCTGCTCTAGAGACAGGCTGGGAAGGCTGGGATTGTTCAACTGGAGAAAAGAGGGCTCCAGGGAGACCTGAGAGCCCTTCCCAGTGCCAAGACAGCTGGAGAGCAACTTGGGACAAGGGGTGGAGTGACAGGACAAGGGGGAATTGCCTTAAGCTGAAAGACAGCAGAGTTAGGTTGGATATATGGAAGAAGCTGTTCCCTGTGAGGGTGGGCAGGTCCTGGCACAGGATTGCCCAGAGAAGCTGTGGCTGCCCCATCCCTGGAAGTGTCCAAGGCCAGGCTGGGCAGGGCTTGGACCAACCTGGGCTGGTGGAAGGTGTCCCTGCCCATGGCAGGGGTGGAACTGGGTGGGCTTCAAAATCCCTTCCAAGCCAAAATATTCCAAAACATGATTCTATGAAGTGTGAGTTAGCTTTTCAATGTTTTTCTGCCTTGCATTGCCAAAGAAAACAACAACCTCCAATATGAAGGTTTTTCTTGTTGTTAAAGACTTGGTACTTGTATAATCAAATTCCTTAAGCTTACTGGGTGGCATCATGGTTTGTAGTCCATCGAGACAAATGGAAGGCAAATACATTCCTAAATTCTTTTAAACTTTGTGGTGAAAGGCAACATTTTTCCCTCTATAGTCAGGCACTGGCATTGATAGAATGTATTCTCTGTTGTTTACTATAAAAGGGAAAACATATTTAGAAAAGGTTTTGAAATGCCATCTTTCTGAGTGTAAGCACACATGTAAAATCAATACAAATTCAACACCCTGCTTTTTTGCAATTCAATAATAATAATATTAAAACCGTCTTTAAATGTCAAGGATGTTGGAAAAATTAAAGATAAAATTACAGCAGCACTTCCTCCCATGTGAAATAGTAATTCTTCCACTAATCCTGTAAACAAAAGCACTTATTTAATTGTGCTCATCTGTTCTAGAAGTACTTTATGACAAAGATGTCTCTGTAATAAGAATTAATTAAAATAAACCATCTGTTTGGAAAAAAAAATATTAAAAAACCCCACAACAAAATAAAAAGCATATATAGCAAACCCACAGGGTAAAAGGCTTTTCTCAGTAAAACCATCACAATTTCATTTGAACAAGATCTTGGTTTAGTGATTCCTAGAGTGTACTGGGGTATAATAAAGTGTACTGACACGGTCATTGAAAGTGCTGAAGGTGCTGGTGGTAACATCCTTGTTTGGTTTAGATTTTAGGCCAAAAATCACCTCTGAGGAAAATAAAAGTCAAAAGTGCAAATGAACTCTGGGCATGCAGGTGAGGAGGAGCCTGTGCAGAGTCAGGGGAGGAGGAAGGGGGTTCTGCTGAAGGTCACCTCGAGTCACCTACAAGGAGGTCCTGGAAGGTCCATCAGCACCAGGAGAGATCTGCCCCTCCTGCTCCTGGCACTGAGCCTGGGAAAGCTCGAAATAAGATGATGTGAGCTCCAGCTCTGCTTGTGACTGAAGGTAAATGTCAGTCTGGACAAAGGAAGTGAACAGACCAAAATGAAAATTCAGAATTATCAGTCCATACTCAATTAACATCAGAAAATATATGCTCATTTTTTTTCCCTGGGTGAACATCAGGAACCCACTCCCAACCAAAAGACCTGCTCTTAAAGTTCACCTTAACCTTTACATTACATATCTATGAGAATATTGCATTTATATTTTATGTACTGTCCTAGAGATAAAGGAAGGGTGGTCCCTGTTTGAATGAGATAGCACACACATCATGTTATTGCACAAATATCATGTTAAGTAACAACACTGAAAGGATCTCACTGGCACCTGCATAAAGACTTATTTTATTTATTTTTTTATTTATTTTTACTTTACATCTTTGTTGCAAAATAGTGACTGCTATTTTGCACTGCTTCCACATGTATTAGGAAAATTCTGTTTCCTCTGCTGTTTGTCCTCCCTTTCTGAGCTTTAGGCTGAAGGCAGATGAGCAACCTTTTTTCAGCTAGCACTTAGAATTTCAGATTTCTCTTTGTCTTCATAAACTTTGGTCATCTGCCACAAGGGTAGCTATCACAAATAAAAGACAAAATAACCAAATTCTAATCACCCCCAATATGTATTATGGTACAAGCACATAGGTTAGATATGAAATACTTTTAACATTAAAACTAAATAGTGCAATGTTTCTGCAATTTTTGGTGGCAACACTGCATTTTTACAGCATTTTCAGCATCAGGTTCTGAACAAATATTGAAACAGAGGAACAATACTTTTTAAATTATAGGATATGTATCACTACCAGCCCAGTATACATAAATATATAAGAGAAATAACATCTGTATGATTCCTCCTGTATTAAAAAAGGGGGGAATCTCACAGGGTTGAGTTGGATCCACTGCCCCCTTCTCATTGCTGCCCATACTCTGGTGTTTACTTTCCATCAGGCCATTTCTGACAGACTCAATACTTTTGGTTTTCAGAAAGGATTTTGACAGAGAACAACATGAGTTCCGTACCTGGAGTAGCTGATTTGGGCCATCAGTGTATTGCTCACAAGGGGAAATGAATCATTACAAGAGAACACTCTACCAGAATGTTCTCTCAGCCATAAAGCTGCTCTACTGGAGATAGGTTGGCATTTTCCAAGTCCTCATTAATACCAGTCGTAATGGAAATGCTTTTCAGGTTCTCCTATTTCATATATATTTATTCTGAAATTATGAAAAGTACCTTTGAAGCAGCAATTGTATGAAGTGAGTGACCAGAACAACTTAAATGGAGAAGTATCATCATTTTGATATATTACATTTCAAAACAGCGTACCTTGGGCAATACCTCACATGAGGATGTTACTGCACATTAATTTTGAGAATGTTAGGATCTGCCCACCACTATTTCAGCAGTAAATGCCATGGCAATAAAGAATAATCGCTGCAGTAGTCACACTATTACAGTTAGAGCTCTGTTGGAATTTCCATTATAAGTTGTAAATGCTCTTTTTGAAGGATTTGCAACTTGGTGCTTTTGAATTCACATTGGGCTGCAACTTCACATGGGGAAGGATTAGTGTATATAATTGCTTAGGTTTTGTTTGATGTTTGGGTATACTGGCTGACAGAAAAATAGACCAGCTCCCTGAAATGCCAGCCTTGTCTGCACACTGCTTTTTGTCCTAACTTTTTGATTACAGTGCAATTTTATACAAGGATAATTACACTGGAGCAACCTCTCACATAGCTCCAGTGTAAAGGTGTCATACCAGTATAGCTGATTACTTTAAATTTAGTGGAATGAACTATTTTTTATTTCATACTATTACATTCTTAAATCCTAATTATAGGTCTTTTCCTACAGTATTTTAGCTGTGTTGGCTTCCACATCAGCAGGATTAGAGCAAAGTAAACCTATGGAGAAAAGCCCTGAGATGCTGCATTTAATTGTTTACAGGAAGTGAGCAAACTGATATCTTTTCTCACGTTGTTCCATCATGAAAAAAATCCATGCTTTTATACCCTCACGCTTTGATTGGTTTATTTTAGAGGGATATTTGGGAAAAGCAGCTTTTCATACTCTGACTTTTCTCCATTTTCCATTGGCAACCCTGTAGTCCTTTAAGCTTTAAAATGTTCTGCTAAGAATTACTTATGCCTTAACAGAACTTCACCACTTTGAGTAGCACATTAAATTGTTGGCTATTTACAAATCACACAGGGTCCTGGAATGTGAAAGAACTCAATATCATATTTGACAACAAGGATCAACATGCACTGGTAAAAATGAAAAAAACCCACAGTAATTGCTCTGGGAAATCACATTTGACTTAATGGTCAAACTGTTAATATTTCCAAGTGAAGTAAAAATCATTACTAGAGGGTTCTCCTGCAGAATTGCTGTGAAACGAAAAGGATTCAGAAGCACACTGCAACTACAAAAAGAAAGTCCAGACATACCAACAAATAATGAGACAAAGGTTGAAAAGGCTCTAAATTTTGGCAAATTGCACCAAAACCAGGAGAGGAGCAGTATCATTATTGTGTGAACAAAACTGTAGCTTCAGTGCAAAGCTTGTCACATCTGATACAATCAACTCGAAACCTCATACAGGGAATCATGACCCTACATCTCCACTGCCACACTAGACTTCTCCCACCCAAAAGAACATAATTAATTAATTTCAGCTGGAGGATGTTCTCCAGTTTTATAATTAATAACATGTACATCCACCACATTAACCTGCTGTAGTTGAAGCAGTATGTAAAGTGATTAGTAAAGGTAAATTAAGGCTGATTTCCTTCCAAAAATAGGCTGATACCAGTTGTAGTCAACACCTAAAAGATCAAAACCATGTCAAAACTTATTTATGACCACTGAAAAACAAAGAGGAGTGCATAGACTGCCACTAGATATGAGGTATTTGAAAATAACTAGGTAAAATTTTTTTAGAATAAGAAAAAAACCTATAGTATTAATGTGTTATACTGCATTCTGTATCTAGTACAGCTGAAGCAGATGGTGTGATTTTCTATAGAATTTAATGTACTAAGATTTATACACTAAGACGACTTGACAAAAAATGTAAAAAAAAAAAAACACACCCAAAACCAAAACCACAAAAAAACAACCAGAAAAAAAAATCCCAGACCAAGCAACACCAGTGAATTTTGTTGTGACTTCAGGTGGGCCACAGTTTATTGGTTCATTACCTTTCTCATGTACAAGAGTAGAGTGAATGGAAAGCTTTGACATTTCTCAGCAAGGCTATAATTGCTTTTGCAGGAGAATTTGAAGACAGTGCCAATTTTCCTGTTGAACTCACTGGGAACAGGCACAGGGATCATCAGCCTTGAACTGGCAGAGGAGATGAGCATCTTCTCTGGAGCTGCTTTGCCTAAGAGACCTGATTCACAAGTCCCCATGATCCCACAGCCCTATTTACCTCCTCATAACTCCCCCCCCCCCCCAGATTATATTAGTACATAGGAACATATAAAAGTTTCAGAGCCAAACCTTCATTAAATTGCTGGTATAGTTGAAAATTAAAGAAAAATAAATAAAAGAGGTTTTAGAGACTGAAGTGTTAAGAAAAAGCAAAATCATTATAAAGCTGAGAGAACCACAAGATCCTACTCTGCTAATAAAAGTTACCAGATGAGTCTGCTTGGAATATTGCAGGACTGCAGGAGAAAAATTGGTGTATTAGCAGTGGGGAGTAGAAAGAAGACAAAAATAAGAAACAATCATTTTTACCCAGAGGTGAGAAAGTATAGGATGTATGAGATGATTTTATTGAGTTCCATTATTCTGACTAAAATATTAATTTGGGGACCTACAGTGCTAGAGAAGCACTGTGTTGGAAAATGCCCGTCTATTACTTTTCAAAGTTCATCCTCAAGGAGAAAACTGATTTTCTGTGCATCATTCTTGGGAAATGAAGCTGCCTAAAGCATTTTACATTCCCACCATTAACACCCCATATGCTGAGACTGGCACGTGTTCAAACTGCCATTCTCTGTTGTGCATTCTGGTCACAGAAGAAAAATTATTAAAAACACACTTAATATATTTTAGCTTCGAATATATTTCAGCAGGTGTATTAAAAATTATGAGAAAGTTGCAGGTATCATAATGTTCCTAAAACTTAGCAAATATTCTGCTTAAGAACTGCTGCTCTACAGTATTTCTAGGATAATTCGGTTTTGAAAATCAACCTATAATATATGGAGTGTGTCACACTGTGTATACTGACCCAACTGTGAGTATGACTGGCTGTTCTGGTGCTCTTTTGGAAATATCAAAACATATCACAGGGAAGAAATATGAACAGAGTAGACTTCCTCTTAGAGGTCAAATATTAAAAAAAAACCAAACAAAACAAAACAAAAACTCTCTTTTCTTTTTCTTTTCTTTTCTTCTTTTTTCTTTCTTTTCTTTTCTTTTCTTTTCTTTTCTTTTCTTTTCTTTTCTTTTCTTTTCTTTTCTTTTCTTTTCTTTTCTTTTCTTTTCTCTTTTCTTTTTTCTTTTCTCTTTTCTTCTTCTCTTCTCTTCTCTTCTCTTCTCTTCTCTTCTCTTCTCTTCTCTTCTCTTCTCTTCTCTTCTCTTCTCTTCTCTTCTCTTCTCTTCTCTTCTCTTCTCTTCTCTTCTCTTCTCTTCTCTTCTCTTCTCTTCTCTTCTCTTCTCTTCTCTTCTCTTCTCTTCTCTTCTCTTCTTCTCCTTTCATTCAGAACCCAAAATGTATGATTTTCCATCAAACACATATAAGTTATTCAATCCATCTAAAAACTTCTAAAGATTTTTTTTCAAAGCAGAAATTTTTCAACACTAAAAGTAATTTTTAAAGTGTTAAACATTTTTTATCATATGCCTCCAAATTCTTCTCCTCATTACCATCAACATTGTTATCTAATGCAACCTACTGCCACTGTTCTTTCCTCCCCAAACCCCATGAATATTTACCCACAGCTTCATTTAGATTCATACCCAAAAATCTTTGTTTTCTCATGCTGTCACAGTTTATCATTTACCATATATTGCATATGTACCATGTGTCTGTATCTGTACATATAATAACTCTATAATACCTTAAATAAGGTTTGACTGTGTCTGCTGCAACCAATATCTAAAGATTTAACTACATGGTGTAGTATTGCATTTCCTACCTGAAGAAAGAATAAGGGAAGGACTTGTGCTTGCAGAGCTACACAGAACAATTCCAAGGAAAGGAAAATTAGAATGAAAGGTACTGAAAGCACTGGGATAATCCAAAACGTCTCTTGCTTTCTACAAAGCAGGTGGTGTTTTACCAGTTCTCATATTCCCCACGAGTGTGTTTTCCATATAGAGCTTCCAATGATAAATGGCATTTCATTGGCCGAGGTATTTCCCAAAGCACAGCACCAAAGGAGGATTTCTGAGCAAGATGAGCCCGGGTAAACAGTCTGCCTTCATGGCATTTGTGTGAGAGCCTCTGCTCAGCACTGTGTTTATACACATTCTGTACATGGCAATCCATCAGCGAGTGTTACATATGATCACTTCAAAACAGAAGCAGCAGTGCACTGTTTACTACAGATTCAAACTTTGGCAAATAAGCCCCACCAGGCATCTCTTGGAAAAGCTATCAGAATTACTTCTGTTTTCTTGCCTGAGATGAAAAGCCCCCTATTGGCTGCCAATATTTGTATATTTTTACATTTGGATTATCCGGGCGGGATTCACCAGGCAGAGTTGGTCCAGGAGAAATAACAGATTTGTGTGCCCAGAAACACACATTTGGAGCACTGATAGCCTTTTTCTACCCTGCTGTGAGAACTTTCCTGAGGAAGGAGGCCCTGAAAATGCTGTAAAGGTTTCACAAGTACAATGCTCCCTCTGGAAGGGTGGAAGCTATGAGGATTGGAAAGGTCTGCATATCCGTATTCCATGATTTCAAAGGATCCAGCTGTACCCTGCTGTGTCTGAGACTATGTTCATTGTCTGCCTTTCGAGATGGCATTGCAGGGGCTTTCCAGCAAACATCCCCTGCATCACACCAGTACTGCTGCCTACCCTTAAATCAGCCCCGGAGGAAAAGATGCTGCTGGAGATACAAGTGCTTTACGGGAGCTTTAACTCTCAGCACTACTCTGCTAAGCCATCATCTGACAGACTGTGGGGCACAGACTGTGGGGCACGGACAGTGGGAAGCTGGGGCTGAGTAGGAGGACAGTTGATGCTCTTGTGATCTCTGTTTGTGTCCCTGCTTCAGCCAGGTTTGCTTTTCTACAACAGTGCTGCACTCAGAGGCTGAGCAGCTCTCTGGCTCACGCTGCTGGAAAGGCCCAGGAGGCAAGTGGGAAAAAATTACCAATAAAAATCCAGCTCAAAAGCTGAATTTTCATTCTGATTTGACATTAATTAACTCTGGTCTTACAATATTAGGCTAACTAGACAGGTGCATGAGAAAATTACCCCATGCTCATTTGAAGGATCAGGCCATCAAAGTCCTTGCTGTGAGGGACAGTCTTCCCTTATGTAAATTGTCACACTGGCTTTGAAAGGCCAGCTCATGTCAGTGAGAATTGATAGGTCTGGTCCTAAATTGATATTCTCAGAATGCATTCACCATGATTAAGATTTTCACGTTATCATTTGATCAATTGATTGATGCATACACACATATTTTCTCTCCCAAGAGAAAATGAGATAATAAAGAATTACTGATGAATGAGTGATTACACATCTTTTTTACACCAGGAATTTTTATCAAGTACTTAGAGATGAATATAAGCCAATGTAAGTAATAAACAATCTTCATAAAACGTGTATTGCTGGGAATGCACTTAACTTATCAACACTATCATATCTAATTTTAGCAATGCTATTTAGATTATTACACATACTCTGGACAACATATTACGTTGGATAAGATTCTCAGAGAGATTTTTATAATAAATGGATGGCAGCAGAATTTCCATCTTAACATAAAGACTTACTGCTTGGCATTCAGATGGATTCTGTAATCCCAAGCTAATTGTTATACATTGAGTTACCACATTTAATCATTAATGCTGCAGGGAGGCAGACATAAACAGATCATTGAAACTGGAATATGACTGGGGATTATTAACACTACAATCCATTTTATTTTTCTGGATGGGTCTTTCAGTATTGGTGCAGTGTATGCTATACAAATATAGCATTTTATTTTATTTCCATGCTGCTGCAGTACAAGATATCACAGAATCCCAGGATGGGTCAGGCTGGAAGGATCCACAGTGACTCATCTGCTCCCACCTCCCTGCTCCAGCAGGGCCATCCCAGAGCACATGGCACAGGATTGTGTCCAGAGGGTCCAGACTGTGTCCACAGGTTGTGTCCAGAACATCCCCAGTGAGGGAGACTCCACACCCTCTCTGGTCTCTCTTCAGTGCTGGGTCACTGCCCAGCCAAGAAGTTCTTTCTCCTGTCCAACTGGAGCTTCCTGGGCATCAGTTCCTGCCCGTGCCTCTTGTGCCATTGCTGGGCCCCCCGAGCAGAGCCTGGGCCATCCTCTGCCCCCTCCCTGCAGCCCCTGACACACCCTGGGGAGGGCCCCTCTCAGGGGGTGCTCTGCAGGCTCAACAGCCCCAGCTCCCTCAGCCTTTGCTGCTCCCAGAGATGCTCCAGCCCTTGGGCATCTCCGCAGCCGGCGCTGGAGCCGCTCCAGGAGCTCCCTGTGCCTGCTGTGCTGAGGAGCCAGAGCTGGGCCAGCCCTGCAGATGTGCCTGCCCAGGGCTGGCCAGAGGGGCAGGATCCCCTCCCTGCCCTGCTCCAATGCTCTCCCTGATGCCCCTGGGGCACCACTGCCCTCCTTGTCCCCAGGACACACTGCTGGTCAGGGACAGCTCGTTGTCCCTCCAGGTCCTTCTCCCAGAGCTGCTCCCCAGCAGGTCCCCCCAGCCTGTGCTGGTGCCTGGGATTGTTCCTGCCCAGGTGCAGGACCTGCCTTTGCCTTTGTTGAACGTCAGGCAGTTCTTCCCTGCCCATCTCTCCAAGCTCCAGAGGCCCTTCTGAAGGGCTGCACAGCCCTTGGGATCAGCCACTCCTTCCAGATTTGTCCAGTCAGGCTATTGTTTGTCACATCATAGTATCAGAGCTTGACATAATTTTACATTCTGAAGATGAATGGAAATTATTCTTTATTTCTTTTTATTAAAATAAATATTTTTACATCTGTATTTTTACTGTATTTTTTTATATCACCTCAGTCACTTTCAAAATTCCAAGTAAGAAAAAACCCTTCCCTTGAAACTACAAAAATCCCACTCACCTACATGCCTTGTTTTTTCCTAGTTCTTGTTTCTCATGTCTTCATACACCCAAATGCTGTAGTGAATTCCAAGCGCTCCCTGCCTACTTTGGTAGTCAAAATACTTTGGTTTTCCGAACAATTTATGAACTAAATTTAGGCTGTTAAAATTACTCTGTCTTCCTGAGAGGGATGTCTCTGCTCCTTTGTCCCTTACAAGATTTCTGTCACCTCTTCTCTCTTCTGTGCCAGGTGGGACATAAACCTGCCTGGTCCCTTTATCCATGACAGCATCATAAACTGCTGAAAGCTTTTCAAACCTCCCTACTTGTGGTGAATCTGCAGCTTATGCCTAAATCACAATATACATGGGGCTGTAGGACTGCCCATTTTATTAAAGTTTTGAGATGATTCCCAGTTCCAGTTGATCTGAAGATTTTTCCATTCATCTGTGCACTCAGTTTTTGTCACAACAGGATAATTTTCCTCATACCTGTTCACTGGATTCAGGTGCCTGTTCAATATATTTATCTCACTTCAGTAGAATTGAGACACCTCACTCTTTTGAGGAAATACTGGGCTTTTCTTATAAATCTGTAATTTTCAGTTTGAAGAAACACTTGTATCTTGAGGGAGCATTGTATTCTCTTTTCCCAGTGCCTTTTAATTTTGTTTATTTTCTCAAGTACCAAAAAAATATGCTGTAGTACTGTAAGAGTCTCTTGTCAAATCCAAAGAATGCATTTTTACCAAGCAAGAGCTTTAGTTTGCCATGGAAATGTAATATGATATCATTTATCTAGTACTCAAAATCTCTGTAATGTTATAGTAATAATTTCCCTTAGAAAAAAAAAAGAAAGAAAACTAAAGTAGAGTTGCAATAAACTCTTCTTTATACATTTGAACTCTGAGAAGCCTCTTTTAAATCACCTAATAAACCCAGGACCAACCATATCTTCATTTGCTCATTAGGTACTCAGTTTAAAAGAAGGGAAAAAATCAATACTTGTTCCTGTCTCATTTCTGAAGAATGGCACTGAGCCATTCGAGGGCTGGAATGCCTTCAAGTGAGTGACATGCTCAGATAAAGTTCAAAACCTCAATATCACCTCAGCTCATTTTGAACATCAGTCACAGGATTCTGATTTTTGATGGAATCAGAATTAAAGCAGAGGGAGAGAGGGAAGCACACACTGTGCTGGCTGAAGAATGGATACAGCCTGGAGAAGGGAAAAACATTCTTGCCATTCTTTAGAAAAATTCTATCACAAACCAAAAGTCTTGATTGTTCTTAGAGTTCATTTCTACTCCTATAGCTGCTTGGGCTGTGAGATTATAGATATAAGGCAGATGTTAAGATTGTACTTATGTGAAATAAATAAGATCTATAAAAGATGCAAATCAGCTTAAAGTTTTAGATAAGGTATCTTAAACAATATTCTGAGGATTTATTTTTACTGCTTTCAGCTGCACATATCTAAGAGTGCAGAGGAAGAAGGCAATACTGCTGTTACAGAATCAGTGCTTTTTGAAACAGTGTCTGAAAAGAAAAAAAAAAAGATATTGACAAACTGAAAGGGCATTCAGGACTGAGGCCTTGGGAGGGCTGATCAATGAGAAAAGGCTTAAATAAATAAATATGTATGGCTTGTCTTAAAGGTGACTTTTACAAAACTTTGAATCACATTACTGTTAAATCCTCTTCTTAGGACGATTCTGGGAGAAAACATAGACAAACCAGACAAAGCTACTTAAAGAAATTAAAAATTAATTGCCTAAGTGTATAACTGCATTCATTACCGAAGAATTTTTCCCATTCAAGATGATCATAGAAGTATAAACTTGTTGTAAACAAATCATATAATTATATTATTACTAGTGCAAATGATATGTAACGGATGATTTAATAGAATTTCTAGCATCTGAATTGATACAAGTATCAAACAAATGGACTTAATTGGACTTTGCTGTTCCTTGGGTGGGAGTATGAGTGTGGACCCAAGTGTCACCCTTTGCTCTCACCAACAGCATGGCTTGGCACGACTTTACCCTTGACAAGATGTCTGGAGGGGCTGGCAGGGGAGATGTTGCCTGTGAACTACAATCTGGGGCAAAATGACTCAAACTCTGCCCTCTCAGCCCAGGCTTTAAAAACGGGAGCTCAGATTTACCCTGCCTATGCTCACTGCACTTTCCCCCTATAAATTCCTTTGTTGTCTGCAGAATTTGCTTTCTGCTGCAAATGAACCCTGGGGGAAGAAACAGCCTTTTCTATACATCCTGCTTTGACTAATGCCACCTTTGGTCCCAAATTCTAACTTGTCACCACCCTGCCTGCTAATGCAGGTGCTCAGCAGACAGACACATGATGCCTCTTAGAGAGGATTAAAATGCCTATCTCTGAGAGACAAAAAGGGAATACTTTAATGCTTAATATTAAATCATTCTCCTAACTGGAGCAAAGCTATAAAAACAACAATAATAACAGACTCCTAGAGGAGCTGAGATTCAGTCTTTATCTGACAGAGGAGAATACGCAATTATGAAGCTATCAAAGCTTTGAAACTATAAATATAATTAAGAATAAAGATATGCAGAGAAAAATAGTGATGTAAACTCTTCACAGCTTTAAAATGACTGGAGAGTGTTCTAATATCAGAGAATAATACAAAGGAAAACACTCTGCCATGGTAATAATATGATCCCCACAACTCCCAGTTTGCATACAAGAACATCCAGAATGTCAGATGTTTCATCTCTGTTGTGCCTCTCTCTCTCCAGTCAACATCCATCTAAGGAAGAGGCTTCACTAAGATTCACACAGAATTTTAACACCCATGTTTGCAACAGGGGCTCAGACTGGAGGGCTGAGAAAAGGAGCATTTGCAAGGCTGATGTAAGGAGGTACAGCTAGAAATCCTCTCTCTCAGCAGTCTGATGTGCTATTAATAAGTCACGAGGTAAAGCATATTAGGAGGTGAAAAATGCTGCTGTGAAAATTGTAAAAGCAGTTCTGTGAAAATAATGAATTTATCTAAAGGTGCACTGCTACATCAGTCCTAAGGACACAGGACAGCAGGATGGGAGAAGGCCAGCATAAATTAGCTGATGTTGTTTTATTTATCAGGGAGTGTTACCTTTTTTTCCTCACTTCTCTCTCTTTCACAGAATTCTCTGTTAATTCCTCTCGGGTACAGCCTTTCTTCAGTGTCAATTCATGTTCTCTTAAGTGCTGTGACACTGAATCAAGTCACTTTTCTCCAGCCATCCCTTTATTCTTCCCACAATTGTGCATCCTGCACTGCAATGCAGTAAAGTCTTGATCTCCTGCTTTGCAATCTTTCCAGATCTCTAATGACCGAACCTTTGTTTTTGGTGTCATTTCCAGGGCCCTGTGCCTTCAAGATTAAATCCAGAAGTTCCTTTCCTTATCTAGCCTCTGATTTGTTCTACTCTTCCTTAATTTATCAGTAGTAGTAACATTTTCACATATTTTCTTCTCTATGTTTATTGCTTTGAGTATTTACAGCATCTCTTTCCAGACTGACTCTGTCAGTATCCTATGCCTCAACAAATGTTCTTGACCAACAAAAAATGACAAAAAATGGTGCCCTGCTCTCTTTATCCATCACTTTTACACTCTCATCACTTGTCTTTGTTGTTGATTCTCAAATTATTTTTTTTTCCTTTTCCAACATAGCAATAATTACCATCTAATTCTCTTTTAGCCATCTTCTAAGTTTTTATTTTCTACTAAAGTTTCCTCCCTTCCCTCTCCTCCACCTTTTAAAACTTTAAAAATAATTCTTTAAAATTTGTCTCTAATACATCTTTGCAGTGGAGTTGTGATATCCACATTTAAAAATAAAAATTTCCTTTATAGGCTGCTACAATCTCACTTAATTGTACCCAACATTCAGGCTTTCCATATTTGCTGCTCAGAACTTCAAACCCTTGGCCTCAGATATATTTTATTCTACTTCCAGTAGATCTGAGTATATTTAAAATCATAAGCTATGACTTGGATTCTACCTTTTGGAATCTTTTGGAACCATTTAAAGCTGGTTTTCAATTCTTGTTTTAAATTTAAAACCATGCTGGTTTTAAATTCCAAAGGCAGTGTCCTGCAAATAATAGGTGCGAGATTTTCAAATAGCACTGCTGTTTCTCAGTGTGATAAAACACCTTTCCATTTTGAAGGAAAAATTTATGACCAGTTGTGGCCATGACTACTTTATGTTGAACACTAAAGCTGTGCCTCACCATAAGCTTGGACTCCTCATGCTGATGATGTAGAAGGGACAGTTTTAGGATATCAGCCTCCTGTGTGAGGTCTGTGCCAGCCTGGGGTGAGTGTCCTGTGGTCACAGCTCAGCAGTGCCAACTGGCTCATCTCCATTCCACACAGTTTGACTGGGAAGTGAGTATTTAAGGAGCATTTAAGGTTAAATTAATACGTTTTTTCCCCCCCATTTCAGTTCGAGTCACCTGTTCAGCTCAACTCAGAAGCTTGGAAGGGAACTGAAAAAGAAAGATCCTCCAGTCAGACACAGGCTCAGGTGAGTAGGAAATTTTAGGTGTAACCCATAGGAAAACCCATTGCTCTTATTGGCAGAAATGACCATGGGAAAGGCATTTGTACTATAGTAGCCAAATAGCTATGCAATTTGGTCCTGAAAGTGATTTTGGGGGTGTATTTTGGATGGTATTTTGGATGTACTTGGCATGTATTTGGGATGTACATAGGATGTATTCAGGATATCATGAAACTGATACCTGTGAACATGACTTGGTATAAGACCTTAGTCCTCAAGATTTTGGGGATGCAAGACCTTGAGAGGGTAGAACTTTAGTAATTCCAAAAGAAAACCTGTATCCAAAGAAGAAGTGAAAAACTCATCCTTAATTATTCTTATCAGCTGATTTTATGGGCTCAGTTCTATGACTTTCAGCTTTTTCACCTCCAGGCTCATAAGGCATCACACAATACCTATTCTCTGTGCATGAACTCATTTTAGAGCCTCCATCAGCTTTTTGAAAATCAAACATTAATATCATGATTATAATCTTGGCTGATGCTTCAAACACCAGGGTATTTCTCTAATTATTTGAAGTTATCTGGAAGCATTCCTTGGTTTATTGTAATAACCATCTTGGTACACAATATTGGATATACCAACAGTAATACATTCACCAGGGTTTGTGAATGCAGGTTAGCTAAATAACATTTTTACTGAACAAAACAGGAGGGAAATGATTTATTTTGCCAGCTATCCATATGAGAGAAGTTGATAGCAGCTGAATGGGTGGTATGAGAGTTTGCCATATTCAAAACCTTCAGGGATTTTAGGAGAGAAAAGATTAATATTTTGATGGAAGAAAATGCAACAGAGGGAGATGAGGAATCAAGATAATTTCATGGTAAAAGCCATCATTTTATGTAGCACAGAACACCTGATCCACCTCCCCTTCCTCCTTCACTCTTCAAACGACACTTTTGAAGGGAAATGCTGGTTCAAAATGGTACCAAATGCACTTTTTCAGTAAAATTCCAGCTGACAAGGTTTCGGAAGGACAACAGCAAGCTGTCAGTAAAAGGATGGGACAATTAGGTGGAAATGCTACTTCATGTCAGCCTCTGGTACAACTAATGACATTTTGCACTTTAAAAAGATGCAACTGAATTCTGAGTGACACTGGCTGTGGATACAAGCTGGCATCACTCCACAGACTTTGGGAGAGCTACAGCACCTGAACCCAGCAGGCAGCGAGGCAACTGGACATAAATTGCCAATGAGACTTTTTTCATGGCTTTTAAAGAAAGGTTATGCTGCTTGGGCTAATATTTAGTCAAGGTCTGTGTGAGGGCAGTATTAGAAATTCAGTTCAGCTCTTGCTAGCAATCAGACTTAGGGCTTTGATCAGGCTGCTGCTTAAAGTGCCTGCAAACCAGTTGTGATCTGGAGACTAGGAAGGGCATCACACATAAAGAGAAAAACAACAGTTGGCTCTGAAATTGCTGTCCAGAAATCTGTCACTTAAATCACAGAATCCTAAATTTCAGGGAGATCTTATTGTTTGACCTTAAAACTTTATAGTCCCCCCTGAATAAGCCCCCAAATGGCATCACTCTTGATGGCTCAACTCAGTTGAGATCCATAGTCTGGATGTTACTCCATATTTCTTCCTTTCTCAGATTATTTTTTTTAACTTGCCTATGATCCCCAAACAGGAAACTGCTTCTAACCAGTGTCTTTTTCCTTGAAAACCTGGCTGCTGTTGTCCAAGCCACTAGCTGCTTTTTCTAGCACACATTAGTTTAATTATTAGCCTGTTTAGCCTAAGTATGATCCCTGGCTGGAAGGCTGGGGAGTTCTTCCAGCTCAGAGTTAAAGTACTCATTTGGAAGTAGGTCTGTACTTACTTTCCTCCTCTGTAGAAAATGTAACTGAATTTTATATTCCACAGAAATTGCATTCAAAACCAGAAAGGAGAAACAGGCCTTGGAGCAGGGACCAAACATAATGAGCACCTTGAACACTGAACTGCAGAGTTATCCATCCTTTCTGACCTTGTGAGTTTGGAGCTTTTTTTCCTGCACAAAGGTACAGCTCTAAGAGAACAGCAACATTCCCCACCTCCTGAGTAGCCTTGTTTCTTGCAAGCCTTGTGTTTTGGGTACTCATCTGGAAGATAAAAGGTTAGGTTTGAAGTTCAGACAGGAGGGAATTCAATCTGTACTTGCCTTTTATGGGGCAAGCATTCTTACCACTTGGCTATTTTACAGAAAAGAAAGACTCAGTGTCTCCTTCTTCAGCTGTGTTTTAAAAGAAAAATAGGAATACTGCTCAAAGAGACTGTGCTCCTGCTTTCAGCAAGGGGAGCTTGCCAAAGATCTGAGGCTCTTGGAGAGGACTAAGACCCAGAGTAGATTAATATTTAGTCATTTAACTTGCTGTTGAGTACCTGTTGCTGACTAGAAGAGGAGTCCTGTTCAGCCTTTTGGCTTCTTCAGCCCCAGTGTGCAAGAGTCAACCCTCCCTCAGGCTGCAGAGAACACCTGATGGAGAAGGTAAGACCCTCTTCCATAAGAGAAGATTGTGGATTCCACTCGATGGACCAGGAGCTTGGAAAACAGGCACTGCAGCCCCAAGCCCTCAGACCCCACACTGTCACTGCTCATATTTATAAGAGCACAGTTCAGAGTTGGGACTTTCTGCATTTCTCGCTTGGTTTTGTTTGGTCTGTGTTTTTTGGTTGTTGTTTTGCTTTTTATAGTCCTTGCAATATAATGGGAAATTTCTTTTTCTTTCCTAAAATAATATGATTTAGGCTTACAAAAGGGTGGAGGGGTTCATCTGCTGCAGTTCAACACAGACAAGACCCACAAGACTATTGCATAAAAACCCTGACTATGTCCAGAGATGTAGGAAATGGTACAGGCACCTGTGAGACAGAAACAGGAGTTATTTTTAGAAAATGTGAAATGGTGTCTTTACTGAAAAGCACCTCCACCTCATGAATATTCCAGGAAGTTTTGACCCTTTCAAAATTTCCTGTAACGATGAAAAAATGCCACTTTTTTATGGGTTACTTTGTTTTGACATGTGATGCTTAGATGACTGCTAGAGGAGCAGAGCAACACACACAGTATTAACTGCTGATGGCACTGATGACATAAATAGGCAAGTGCCTGACTTATTCATTTATTTTTCAACCTTTTTTCTATTCTAAGGTATCCAAACATATTCAAATGTTCTCAGCACTTACGAAATAGAGCAAAGAGATAATATGAAGTAATGAGTAGTGCCTAAAGAGTTGAAAAATACTTCTGATACTTCTTTTAACTGCAGGAAAGGTTCAGATTATGCTGTTAGAGTGAAAAAGATCTTATTGGGACAACCATGAAGAATTTAGAGCTGAAATAAATGTTTGAATTAAGTGAAGAAACTTCATATTTAATTATGGCACGAAGGGGATACACTTTGAATGGCTGAGATTTATGGTCTCAGACAAAAAGGGAAAATGTTTACTCAGTTTCCCTAGAATCTTACAATAGAAATACAAATATTCTGGCAAGATGGAACTTATCTTTTGCTTGAAGTCTTCCCAAAATAAAAAAAAAAGAAGAAAAAAATTCTGAAGTGTCTTCCTTGCAATGAGGATAACAATGTGCAAAAATACCTGAACACTCAGCTCAGACATGGACCCTTGGTACTTTCTACAAAATCCTGGCCAGACTTTGTAATACATAAGCATCAGTTCCAAGAGAACATCAGAAAAGCAAAAGCTTTATGTGCTGTTCTAGAATTCAGGAAAAAATGCATAGCCTTAGGCATTGTATTTAAATGAGCCTTCCAAGATCCTTATGAATGTTCACTCAGACACAGTTTATCTACCAGGGGGAAACCAGAGATTCAGTTTCTCTGCCAACTTTCTTAATAAACATGAGCCACTGGCATTGTCCAAAATAGAGCAGATAAGCAGAAGTTGCACATCCCACTCATTACTATGCTATATTAAAGCTTAGCACAGTTGAGGGAACAACATTTCAGAAGTTATTTACAATGATGGGAACAATTTAGTTTACAAACAAATGAGCAATAAATGTCCTCAACCAGGAGATTAAAAAAAAATATTAAAATTAGCTTTTACAAAAAAGTCAAAACACATTTATTTCAAGCATTGGTTATCAAAGAAATGTTAGTGCTTTGGGTGTGTTTAGTAGGGTTATTTATTTTTTTGTATTTTAAGTAGCTAGTGCTCTGTGTGAAAGACTGCTGCTCTTTCATGATACAATACCTGACCAGTATTCCAGCTGATGTGAGCTCCTAAAAGCACTTGGATGCAATAGAAATGTTGAAATTTGCTTGTTTTTTACCCTTTCCACAGCACCAGTTAACCCCATTCTCATCTCATGGTAGCACAAGGTTATCAGTATTCATTGCAATCTTTTCCTAAAGCAGCTTTTTTAGTATCAGACACTCTGAGCTCAGAGTGCAGACCTTTGATAGACACTCAGAACCTCAAAGTCTTGTTGGGTTCCCCAGCAGAGTGTCTGCTCACAGCCTGGGCTTTTAAACCAGCTGTGGGTCTCGGTGGAAATGTGCAGTCAGATTCACCACAAGGACCCACATCCTCCCCACTGACACCAGTGGGAGGAGAGCACCTCCAGCATCCCTCAGGAGGGGTTCAGAAACATTTTTTTTGGTGACAACTGTTTTATAACAATTATAAAATTAAAGGCTGTGGTATTGTTGTCCTAGACATTTGTTCTACAATGCTTTTTACTTATTTTACACTACTGTATATTACTTTAATATGTATCTTCAAATTCGTGAGTTACACTGCAAAGCCTTTAAAAGGCTCTGAGAACCTGAGAGAAACAACAGGACTGAGCTGATTTAAGGTTGTTTTAGTAAACACAAGATTCTGTGGGAAGGAATTCTCCCTGTGTAACAGTGGGTGATCAAGACATCTGGATTTTATGACATATGACTCCAATTCTTTCCTCAGGCACAGCCCTCCCTCACTGACTGTCAGGCATGGTCTCCATGCTTCCAGCTCCTTGGAGGAAACTCAAGAAAAAAAATAAAAAAAAAAACAACACAAGGAAAACCCACAAGAAATCAACCAAATAACGATGCAGAGCATTTACAGAGCCCAGCCCTTTGTGGTTCTCCAGATTTCAGGTCACATCTCACAGCTCTGTTCTTCAGTGCCACACCCAATTCATCACTTGCTGCCTCAAACACCTCCTCCATCAGTTCATTCACTTCCTTTTCTGCAGGTAATATTAAAATATTAACTCTCAGGTGTCTGTGAAACACCTGTGTGATTTGTAAACTCTGACTTTAGGTCTGCTACACCCCAAAGATCAGCTTTCATGGAATCAAAGAATCACTGAAGTTGGGAAAGACCTCCAAGATCATCAAGTCCAACCTTTGACCAAAGACCACCATCTCCTCTCTTGACAGCCTGAAACAAAGGAATTCTCAGGGCTGGGAGGCCCTGCTTAGCCTGCAGAGGGTAATGAGGCCCTTTCCCCTCCTGATCTCCTGTACTCCCACCAGCTGGATATATTTTGGAAGAGACAGGCATTTTAAACCTGCCTTAATTACCTTTAATGAGCATGATTGCCCGTGCAGCCATGCCAATGGCACAAATAAATCACCTCTTAAATTTCCTCTTAGACCCAGAAACTTGGGTTGTAATAAACATCAGCATTTAAAAAAACCTGTTATGGGTACATCACCCCCTTCCTGCTCGGAATATTCTGTGCCTCTGTGATCAGCTCAGTGTTTGCACCTCACCCAGTTTGTGACAGATGCTACCAACCCTGCAGTTTCCTATAGAGTTTAAAGAAGAGTATAGGGGTGCATTTTCAAATATATTATTGCTTCTTGTCCATGCAAACTTCCAGGAAAACAACACTTCTTTGATTTATATGTTTATACACATCAAAATAAACCTGCAGTGTTTATTTTTGCACAGAAAGCTGAGTGGGTAGAGTTTCAGGAGGCAGTTATTTAGCAGACCTGAAACACCTTGATGTAATGCTAAGAAAGTGATATATTTTGGCAGCAAAAGCATATTTGTGACTTTGTGAAAATCCTGAAAATAGTAACAGAAAGAATACCATTTTTCTGATCTTTACTCCTACAGAGTCTCTTAATTTTTCATGTAAAATATATTTGGCTTCTTTAAAACCATCAAGATATTTATTTTTCTTAGAGGGGACTCCCAACACGAATCCTCTGATCACTGCTAATTCTATTTTTTTTTCCCTAAATGAGAAAACAAATGACAAAAGGAAATGAGACAAATCTGAAATTTTGTGAAAATCCAATAGGCATTACTATTTTCCTATTTCTTAGCTTTGCTGGATATCTTTTTCATCTACCCACTAATCTAACTTTCTTTACATTTTGTTTTTACTTAAATAAACATTAAACATACTTGCCTACAGTAAGCTCTCTTGTTTTATTCTCTTTGCTCTCCTTTCCTGTACAATAAGCCCATTAATTTTTAATACTTTATTTTCTGAGTTTCTCTTTTGTTATTTGATTCTTAATGAATTCTCTCTTAAGCTTACAATATCAATGCTTATTTATTATGGATGTATTGTACAGAAACATTTTTACTGTGATTTGATTTTTCATCAGAAGACCTTGAAGTTCACTTTATACAGAAGAAATGACAAAAAAAATCCTTGGGAAATAATCCACTCAAAATAAATATTGATAATGCAGGAGAGGGGAAAGAAACTCCAAACAAAAACCTAAGAGCAACAATGGGAGTAAACTGGGAAAATAATGTTGTAAATAAAAGAAATCTATTGTGAAAGGCAACCAGACATTCTTACATTTTCTTTTTCTCCTGTTGGATTCCAAGACAAGTGGTTTCAACTTTTTTAAGCCAAAGTTTCGGAGTAGTTTTCACGGAGATCATGTCAATCAAATGAAAGTAATTATCTACATTTATAGTTACACCAGTAAAACAGACAAGATGTCTTGGTCAATAGGACTACAGAGCATCACCCCCAGTATCTGTTTCATTTATATTCAGTTAGGAATGTAATTAATAAAAAATATAAAGAATATAAGACAGTGATCTCTGCCTATCCAGGAAACAAAGTGCTGTTTTGAGACACAGATGAGTAAGTCAAAAGTCTAGAGTGCTCCTTTAGTGCCTGGTCTCAATAATCCTGCTCTTTTTCCATGTTTTCTGGCTGTGTGTGGTAAAGTGGATATGAAAAGAGATGCAATTTTCCTCCTGGTAATCAGCCAGGTATTTTGATCAGATGATTATTCTTTGGGAAATTTTAATGTTGATATGCTTTTAAGCTTCTATAATTGTTGCTAAATCATTAATATTAAATACAACAGTTATTCCAGGTGCTGCCTGGCAGAAAGAGTTTCTTAAATAACTATTTACTCCTGGTTTTTAAATGAAATTCCTTTGGCTTATCCAAGCAACAATTCCAGCCTAGGCAGTGTAGGTATGATTTTATATGATCTTGAACAAGTTTCTTAGCTATTCTTAGCTCCTGTTCTCTCCCAGCTAATTGGGGGATTGTCAGGATGAATTCATTGGTTAGGATCATTAAAAGGAGGCTATAGAGCTAGATTTTAAACAGATTTATCGGCTACAGTAGTTTTCAGAACAGTAACATTAAAACACGTCAGAGATGTTTCGTGGCATAACTGGACCATGACATAAACAGAGTGAATAAAGACAGAGTTGGAAAACACTTGAAGAAGCTTAAAGTTTTTAATCAGAAAATTACCTGCTGTTCTATAGGAAGATAAGATTACAGATTTTCATAGAATCATGGAATGTTTGGGGTTAGAAGCAACCTTAAACCCAGTTCCACCCCCTACCATGGGCAGGGACACTTTCCACTATCTCAGGTTGCTCCAAGCCCCATCCAACCTGGTCTTGGACACTTCCACGGATGGGGCAGCCACACTTCTTGTTTTTGCTGCACTTTATAAATCAACCAGGTTCCCCTCTATTAGCTTTCCTCCACTGTCTCTCTTCCACAACTCTGACTCAAAATCTTCCTTTACGTTTTCTGAATAATGGTGTAGAACAAACCCATGCTGTAAGCAATTAATATAATGATTTTTAATTATTTACAGGATCAGCATATTTTAAAATACCAGTATGAATAACTGCTTGCCTGATTTTCTAAAACAGTGTTTAGTATTTCAGAGATGCTCTGATGCAAACAAACCTTCTATTCCTTTCTTACTAGAAGTCAGGAAAGCGTAGATGTTTTCATGTGGTGAAGCTGCTATTTTACCTGGAATGGATTCAAATTCTCCTGAGTATCAGCCTGAGCTCTGGATGCAGAAAGCTCAAGAGAGAACTCAGCTAGAAGTACTCCAGCCCTTTTATAGCTCCAGCTAGAAATTCACCCTGGGTCACAGTCACACCTTGCTCAGAACACAAAGCCAGCACATCTGTGCTGTTTGTGCCCCTTCACCAGCCTGCCACTGGATTTTCAGTTTGCAACACAATTCCACAAGAGAGGAATTCCATTTGGATTTGAGCATCCATGTGACAGCCCAGTTGAGCACTAGCCAATAATTAGTGTGAGTAATTTTACCAGTGAAGCAGGAGATAGCTGTGCATCCTTTGGATCTTATTTATAACACACTATTTGTGTTCTTTGTACTCACTCTGGAGAGTCAGGATAAAAATTGGGTTATTTATACAAACCTGCCCTGAAGGAAGAAAATTTGAAGAGGCCTTTCCATTCCTCTGTCTCAGCAGTCACTCTTTGTCACTTCTCCTTAATTTCTGGGAGATAATTGTAACCAATACAGTCTAGATACGAGAGAGACAAGAATCTGGACTGAGTAAATAAAACTCTTTTTTTTAAACTTAGGTTTCTCTAGCATATTGATTTTGTTGTTTCATAAAAAAAGCCTCTCAAAGTATACACTTGTGTTAAATTTTGTATAAAGACAGAGATACTTCTGTGTAAATACGTCTGATTGTTCTGTTGCACAAGTGTGATTTTTCACATTTAATGTGTGTCTTGTTTGTTCTCTCATGAAGGCAACTGAGAGGGGAGAAAGGATGTCCTAGAAATTAAAGAATTTGTTTGAAACCTGAGTGAGCTGAGCACTAATCTCAGCCTGGCTCAAACTTTCCATGTAGCTGGAAGTCACATCAGGGCTGCTGTGCCACAACTGCAGGTTTGTCAGCCTGTTCTTGTTCCTTCTCCCCTGTGACTCACAGGATAATTTTTAGATGACGATTTCCAGCTGCCTTTGCAAACCCTTTGTGCCAAATTGTACTTTCAGTAAAAGCCTTCCTGTGCCATAACTTCTCATTCATACATACACACACCTACTCTCGCTGCAGATTTTTACAAGGATGGAGTCAATACACAGTCAGAAATTATCAAAATTATTCTTCATGCTTTGTGAGCACCAATAAAGACGTTCCCCATTCAGAATCTGCTCTTTGTTAATGCAAGAGTATGGAATCTAGTGGCTGTGTAGGCTGACATTTTATACAGTTTACATTCAATTGCTGAAAATGTTTCTTACCTCTTGGGTAAACATTATCAAGGATATACCGTGTTTTTCCTGCAGACAAGGTCATTGATGAGAAATGAACAGAAATGCTGTCAGCCCCTGAATCCATGTAACAGTTTTGACTAGTTGTTTTATAACATGCTGCTTTGCCACACAACAAGACAACTCCTTTGCCAAATAGGAGAGAGAGTAACAGTTGTTACCTTTCAACAACTCTTCATTTCTGATCAAAAGATAAGGAGGTAATTTTTTGAAATCTGTTAATCCGAAGAAGCTTAGCTGCTAATAGTTCCCAGAATCCTTTCGATGTGCATGCCATGTTCAGTCTTTGCAATGATCAAAAGTGAGGGAACTCTGCTGATCAAAAATAAAGGAACACGTTATTTTGACACTTCCAGATAAACTTTGCTTTCCCCGCTGATGAGAATTCAGAAATTGTGCATCACCCTACAACAATTCAGAAAGTCTGTTAAAGAATGCAAATCTTCCACCTCGTAAAACATCCTGGGGAGAGAGGACTTGGCATTCTCCTTCAGGAGGAGAACAGGATTTCAGTGCTGTGTATTACATATAGCCAGACAGGATGTAAGAAAAATATTTAATGTTTAGACTTAATGTGAAAAAAGTAGAAATGTGAATCTTGCCTCTGGTAAATGGTAGCTCTCGACAGAATAAATTTCCCAGGCACACGTAGAGTTCATGTTTGCCTTTTCAGTTTTGGTGGGGAGTGAGGTAAATTGAAATAATCACTGAAGAATGACTACATGTTTGCAGAAAAGAGGATTTCCCTTCAGCCACTTCAAGAAGAGCAGCAGGTCTATGCCTACTGTGGTTGGGATTTGTACTACATAAGCCAAAGACACCCTCAGTAACACCTCTGCTCACACGTGGCTTTGCAGTAAGATTTTTCTGCTCATACCTACACAGTCCGGCCAAAAGCACTACACTTACATGGTTCCCTTCATACACAACATAGCGGATATTAAATTCATTTTTTTTAATTCCCACAAACCCATTAGAAATATCTGACAGAAAATGCCTGTGTGAGAAAGGCCTGTGACATTCCAGGGATATGAGGAAACCGGCCCTGACCTTTCCCTTCGCGTTGGTCGATCAAGGCAAAAAGCAGCTCCATTTATATCAGATCTCCCACAGATACCAAGTGTATGTTATCCTATGGAGCTTCTGTGCTAAAAGACCAGTCAATATGGTCAAATTTCTGAAGTTAGCCTGGCACCAGCTTCTGTCCACCTTTGGATTTATTTATCTGTCTTGGAGGAGAGAATAAAGATCCCTCACAACATGATGATTACTATCATAGCTTGGTGGAGGACCTTTTGCTTCTAATCACTGGAGGGGGCTCTTCTCATCTGCTCTGGTAGATATATGGATCTGACAGAGCACAAAAAGGGTTTTTTCTTCTTAGGGTATATTTTTTTTCCAAATCAGCAAGTAGAACTGGCAAAATGTTTATGTCAGAGTTCATATTTCTAGAAAAACTGCAGGTGTGGGCTGACCAGAGCTGTTCATGAAATTACAGCCATTTCATGCCTCCTTTTCTGAAAATATTTAAAAAAATAATCACTTATGCCCTCTTCTTTATGTTTGAAACATCTATCACTTACTTCATCGTGGAAACACTTCTAAATTAAACTCTCCTCATTTCTGCTCTTAGGAATTGCTGTTGTGGATATTTTGTTGATATCCAGCAGAGCAACACTTAGGAGTGACTGCAGAGCTGTGTGTAATTTTGCCTCTAGTAGCTCGGCACTATCATGTTCTCTCCTGCCTCTTGTCCCTCTGCTCTTTCCAAACCTGTAATCACATTCTCTTGATTTTCAGCTCTGTGTGCCTGGAACTGTGCTTCTGATCTCGCATGCAGGCACCCTCTCTCTTCCTTTGAATTTCTTGCTGAAACATTTCTTCAGACAATTATTTCTACCCTTTATTTATAATCAGTGATCTCTCCTGAACTGTTGCCTCTTGTCTTGTCTTGTTTTTATCTCGTATCAGATTATAAGATCTTTGAGTAAGGGAATATGTCTTGCTATGTCTTTGTAAAACGCTTTATAAACTTACAGTGACAGCCACGATAATTCATGGTGTATTTCCACTCACATCAAGGAATCCCTGCTTACTGATTCTGGGCAGCACACGCTCCCATGGGCTAGTGAATTCAGGTTTATCAGGGCACTAGACTATCCTGATAATTAGAATTTGCTATTGTGATGATCAGGAGTGGTGTGACTCCTCCTTGCATTAATTCACCGACGTTCCTCCTGACCTGAATCCGTCTGTCAGCGGCAGTGATTCAGCAGGGCGGTGCTGGGGGAAGGAGACAAGAGGAAAGAGAGGAGGCTACTGCCTCTGCATGATTGTTAAACTTGCCTTTTCTTTCCTTTTTTTTTTTTCCTCTGCTTTTTCATTGTACTTGAAAAATAATTCCTGTCAGATGTTAAGAAAGGCAAGGCTGGAGCTCTTGCCTTCCATCTCCAGCTCCGTGGCGAGGGAGCTGCATGGAAGCAACCAGAACTTCCTCCTAAGGCATCATTTTCTTTAGGAAAATGCAGAAAGGCCAATTGTTCTCTGGGAATGAAAAGTTGAAGAGATATCCTGCTGCACAGTTTTAATGGCTGTGTATGCTGCTTGTTTTATACTATTTATCAGAAATTCCAGCCTCATGCAAAGACATTTCAGTGCCTTGCCAGAGCGCATTCAAGTCACACTTTCACTACAGTTCCAAAGAGGGAGGCTAATAAATTACAATAAAACATTATATTGTACCTCCAAGTTGTCAGTGACTGAATGTTTAAATTGTACTAACTAGCAAGTGATATTTTTCTTGGTGGAAAACAACGGAATTTTTCTCCCCAGTATTGCAGTTTGAGGTTTATAGCAAATCACGGGATACATTCAGCACTATAAATATAATCTGCTAGTAATACATATTACAGTCCTCATTAAACTTTTAAGAATAGCTACAATATTTGCTGTGGAAACAGTTCTCTCCCCTCTACCAGTTTCACCTTATATCCATCAGCAGAAAACAGAGCTGACTCTCTTTATAAAATGAATTTACTCCTTCCCCTCTCCCTCCCTTGTCCCCATTTTTTGTTTGCTGTTCAGAAATGGAGCTGGGTCACTAATTTAAGAAACTCTGCATGTATTACTGATTTTCAAAAGGCTTTCTAAAGTGCAGTAGAGACAAGGGTACCTTCTGAGCCACTTTTGGCCCAATAAAAACTCATATCAAGTATTTCCTTGCAAACCCATTAGTAGTGATTTGCAATAGTCCAATTTAGAGGTCACTTAAGCATGAAAACAGTGTACAAGAAAATGTATAATGAAACAATATCAGTAATAGCATATTTAAATGAACAATATCAGTAATAGCATTTTTAAAATGTTTCATTAAGTCTGAATTGTTATACTGTAGTACTGCTGTGAAATAGCTGCTACTTTCTCTAAGATTTCTTTTACATCCATATTATTGAGGCACAGAAACCGAAAGATGATAAAAGTCACAATATTTTTATTAATCATGTGTTTCAGAACATTTGTATACCGGATGACTTGTTTTATATGTCTTTATATAGTCCATAATCCTAGATTAGATCCAATTAATATAAATTCAGTGTCTTTTTTATGGAGGCAGTGTGAGACTGAACATTTTGTAGTCTTGCATATTAAATTAAAACAATTAAAATACTTCTTTATTGCTTTCAGAAAACTATTATCCCAGCAACATAGATTTGCAGTGTCCTCATTGGAAGGCATGAAATAAACAAAAATATCCCATTATAATGTATCTATTAATTTTTTTCTTGCTAAGCAAAGCTGTCCAATTTAGTGGGGCTGTGCTTTCAGTGTTGCTGAATGATCATCTCCAGGTCAGTTGCTCCATGGAGAAAACTTGGCACTGGGACGTGGTGAAGACACATTGTTCTCCTTGATGCACATGTGGTGGTTAAAGTGAGGATTGATTTGGGACAGTTCTTCCAAACTCATTACATGAAGGCCTTCAGTTCTTTCCAACCTATCTTTAGATGAAATAAGCTAGTAAGAAAACACTAAGCCCATAGTTATAACCAAAATATTCCTGGCCTAGGTGACGCTCCCTCTTTTATAGCAATACCCAAGTTAGTAATTAGCTGGATTTAATTGTTGAACAGGATAAATGGATCTAATTCCATTAATACAATATAGCCAGGTATGATCCTACTGGTTGAGGATCGAGTCTAATAAGTCTTTCAGTCTGCAAATACAATCAGAGGGTTATTAGGGAACTCTATAGTACTGTGACCTGGTTTAAAATTGTGTGGGTGGTTGATTTTGGTTTTGAGGGGTTTTTTCCTTTTTTTTGCCAGCAAAATCCAGTGCAACAAAACCCCTGAAAACTGATTTGGCTTTTGGAAGCAGCAGTTTTTAATCTGGGAGCTTCTGAAAACTGGAGTGGTTTTGGCTGAAAGCTGCTTCAAAGGAAAAAAAAAGTGTCCAAAGCTCTGGACTACATATGTTTCCATTTTTATCTTATAAGTAATAAATCCAGGGTAGCTGGGAAGATGTGCACACTCAGAACTAGCAGAGAGGCTGAACCTTGTCCTGGCTACCTGGAACGGCTCCAGCCCCACAGCAATGTTTGTGTGGCTCCTCATCAGCTGAGTTCCCAGCTGAGGTCAGTGGTGGCTCAGGCAGTTCTGTCCTCACTCCATCACGAGATGACACAGCTTTATGAAGAGAACAGAAACCTGCATGAAGTAATGGAGATTTTACTATCTCACCTAATAAAAACACGTGTCACTGTACTGTCAGTTTACCCTTTGCTGGCTCCAGATTCCACATCATCAGATCAATTTTGCTTTCAGCTTCCAGGACAGAGTAATCTCATAAGCACTGTCTCGACCGCACGACAAGTGCATGCTGAGCTTTCTTGTCTTCTGATCATCTATTGCAGGCAATCAATCAATTCAATCTGCCTGAATTGCTCTGATTTTATTTAGGTCTGGAGCTCTGCATTTCCTTCCCGAGGGAACCATTGGGATGAAATGCCAGGAGGTTTTGTGTGTGAAGTCACAGTGTTCCTGCTCAGGCTTTAGTCTCACCAGTTAGAGATCTTTAGTAGAGATCTGTAGTTGATCTTTGCTTCTTATGTAGTCAATTAAGCTATAAAATACTAGCATGAAAAAGAAATAATTAAATCAGCTGATGCCTATCAATATACATTTCAACAGTCATTTCAGATTGTAAGACTCATTTTATCCTTATATCAATATTTATGTGAGATGTGAGCTTTTTAGAGGGTCTAAATCAAATAGGAGGATCACCCACCCAGTGCCTTCAATTTTTAAAGAATTAACTTTTGTGATTATGTGTCTGAAATGTAAAGATAAAAAACACTCATATGGATATTTCTTGTGGTTCTTAGCCCACGACATTGACTGGCATGGGAGAGAAAAAAAAAATCAAACAATATAGCATTTTGGAGCTGTTTGCTTCGTTGGACATATCTTTTATTGTGCATCTCTGACAAGCAAGGTTAAAAAAAGCAATATTGAAACTGTAAAACATCTCTGCTCTTATTCACACCTGATTATACTATCTGTTCATTGTACTCAGTACCTCAAAGGACCATGGATATTATTGGTCATTTTTCATCACCCCATTGACAGTGCCATGGCATTGCTGCAGAAAATTCAACCTTCAGGTTATACCTCCTGAAATTGTGTGCCGGTTAGAATCAGTCTAATGGACCTGTTTATGACACAATAATTCCTTTCCATTTGGGCTGCATCTGTTCGACTTATCAAATATTTTTTGAGGACTTAGTGCTTTATGTGGTTTAGTCCCCAGGAGCAGAAGCACAGAATAGCACTGCCAACTCAAGATTACTGTAGGGAGATACTAAAAAAATAGGATGTTTTTCTCTTCTGAGGGCGAAAGGAAATAATGTCAGTGACAGGCTGGAAGAGGATGGATATATTTGTAAACTGTGACAATAAAAGTTAACACTGTGGCAGGAATAAATCAAGCATTCAAGCAGCAACTCTGGCAAATACACACTCTAGCAGTGCTGCACCAGAAGAGTGCACTTCATATGGCAATATCCAGTGCCAAATCTAGAGGCTAAGGATCCTTTTGTTCCACCTGTCTGTACAAGACTAAGACATAATATTTATTGCTTGTATTGAACTGTTTCTACACAACTCGAGTAGGAAACTTCCCAATCCCCTTTTTTAAACAATAGATTGTCTAAAGAGGCACAACAGAGGTCGAAGGCATGATATGAATATGTATACTTCAGAAATGGATAAATCAAGTTAACATTTTACGGGAAGCTGGCATAAAATAAGTGCCACAGACTGGAACTAAAATAAACCTTGTGGGTTTTTTCGAGAATATTTGTTTTCTGTATCCAGAAATTTTGTTTGGGTGAAGTTTGAAGATTTTTGTGCAATTTTCTAAGATTTCAGAGCACCAGGCCCGGCCGCTACCGGAGCAGAAATCCCAGACGTGCTTCCAGGGACTCCGTGCAGCACAGCTCTGTGGCAAGTCTGAAAGTTCAGCAAGCAAGCATCATATTTTTGTGTACACACTGCACAGATGGTTCTGCCTCTCTCTGCTCAGCCTGACGGATCCTGAGAGCAGCAGGCCGGGCGCGCATGCCCAGCCCATCTGTGCGGAGCATCCCGAGCGCAGCCGGCGCTTTCCAGGAACACTGGGCTCGATATTCCTGCACGTGCACAGCACAAGGGCACGTTTCTCTTAGGAAAATCCTGGACAGAAAGATGCTTTGAGTATGTCTAAGTGAGGTAATGAGCTTTACTAGAAGTTGGAGGCAGAGGAATGAACTCCAAGTCTTGGTCCACCACGGTCACCACACAGATGCACAGTTTTCTAACAGGCTGATTCCCAAGGTCAGAACGGATTTATCTTTTTCTCCCTTACATCGCACCTTTCTCTTATCATTTTTATGGCTCCTGCTCTTCTACTGCACAGTTACAAAATCCTATTTGTTTCTTTCCTTCTTTTTCTTTGTCACCTGCCATGCTTTGATCTGGTTCCTCCTGAGCAGCCTCCATGGGTGTCCTTACAAAGGACCTTACAAAGCCTTTGCAGCTTGGTTGAGACTTCACACTCAAGGCCCTTCACCTCAAAATGCTTGATAGGACTAAACAGCAATGAGGCAACACTTGCTAGATATGTATGTCCTACCACTAATGATGGTGGGGAGCTATTATGTGGAGGGTCCTCTCTCTGATGCCCTTGATACATATATGGCAGGAGTCATTTTCACTGCCAGCTTATCTTTACAGTGTCAGACTTTCAGCTTTAATAGGCTCATTAATCATCTGTGTCACTCACTTTCCATTCCTTCCCTGAAGCTGCTCAGCAAAAGTTCTGCTGCTGTATTTTGCCAGTGCCTCTGTGTTTTGACAAGGGAATGTAAATGCCACTGTCTGGCGGCCGCTGAACCAGGGAAAGGTTTAATTGGGTTCAATAAGCATCACAGTCTTTGGATGCTTATGAAGAGCAGTAATGTGTTTGCCTCAAAGATGGACCCAGGGGAGAGCAGGGTCTGTTTATCATCTGAACTCCCCCATTCTGAACATGCAGCGCTGGATCAGGCCTTGTCTTGGCCTGTCTGCTGGGGATATTTCACCCTGAGCACCTTTCATTTCCCCCTGAGTCAGCTGCCTGCACTATTTCATCCCAGTCTGACTAGACTCATATATGGTAGGGTCTGACTCTCTCAAGATTGATGTTCATAGATTTCTACCTTTAATTTTCATTCCTGTCTTCACATTTGACCTAATAAAAATATATTTACTGGTTCTCAGTTTTCTTTTCACATTTGTAATCAATCATACTTGATGTATTACTTAATCCTGAGTCTAGTCTTACTGACTCACTTTTGTTGGAGCCATATACTAATAGTCTTATGTTAGAGCAGAAATCAAATCAGCAATGTTAGCATTTCCAGCTTACTTTAATCAACATTTTTAGGAGATTTTAAGAATACCAATACTTTTACCCTGTTGTTGAACTATTTTAATCTCATTTATCTTGTTTTACATCCTATTTACAGTTCCATTGATTGTTGTTTTTTTGTTAATATTCTATTGCACCTTTATTTTTTAATATGTGTCTTAAACATCTGATGAAGAATGAAAACTATCTTTTAAGCTTCAGAGCCACCTTCTTCTCCTCCTAATCCTTCTTCTGAGCTCTTACAGACAAAGACTCAAAATAAAGAGAATAGTACATTGAAAAATATCCCACTAGAAATCACTGGTGGATTTTACAGCATCAGGACTCTTGAATTGGTGCTCAGAGCTACTAAAATCTGAATGAGGACTGAAGATCCTTAAAGCTCGGCCTTGCAGTATTTTTATTATCATTTGAATTTTAGTTACTGATCCCAGGACTGGAGTACAGATTTAAGTGCCTCAGTTCACAGCCACATCCTCACATAGGACACAGGGTGACAGAAAACTTTGGGTGCTATCCAAGACAGCCAGAACAAACTTCAGATACCCAGAGACACCTACAGGATAACTCTGAGCACAGGGAGTCTGTGAAAGGCTTTAGGGAGGCGCCTTAATCTGGGTGGGATCTGGAGCCCAGAAACTGCTCCTGAACAAAGATATCTGTATCTCTTTCCTTCCCTGTATTCCTCCTCCCTTCCCAGAGATGTAAGAGCACCCACATAGTTCCAAAGGCAGCCAGACAAACGTGGAGCTTCCCCAGGAGAGGTCACTCAGGGTCCTGCTCTTAGCAGAGTGCCCCATCTGCCAACTAACGTTACTCAGGGTAGTGACAGCCTGTAAAAATACATATCTGAGTAGAAAATACTTCAAAATGCAGCATCTTAAGGACAAAGGAAATGAATATTTGAGTGTGTATCACAGCTTTTAGGGCATTTCTTTAGAAGACAGAAATCCCCATTAAATCTTTAGTTAAGGCTAAGCCTCGAATGAACTAGTGAAGAGAACTGGAGCAACCAAAATCAATCCCAAGTAGCTCTTAGATCCTTGTACCAAACAAAGATCTGGGTCTTGCAGGTTCTGAGTTTAAGCTCTGATTACAGCAAGATCAGCAGGAAAAAAACCCCAAAACTCTAGCTTAGCTAATTGATCTGTTCTACCCAGACAACCAGGTAATAAGCCTTTGGAAAACACCAATCTACTCCACTTGGTCTTGAGAGAAGAGCTGAATTCTCTGCTATATCAGCTCATTCATCTTCCACAGGATTTCTAATTCATGCCTTCTAAAGATGTCATTTGGTTCTGTCAAAAACATCCTAAACTCACTGCATTTTGAGTGGGTTGAAGTTTCTGCTGAAGCTGATGAATTTTTAAGCAATGCACACTGTCTCTACATGCATTCAAAGAAGTGTTAGTAGCAGTGTAAAACTGAACTGTCAAACACTTCTAAGCAGTGAATGCTTCATTTCAGCCATAAATATATGTTGTCAAAGGTCATTAACTTTACTATTGTAATAGATTAGGCAGTTTTTCCTATACTCTGTCAGCTGGCAGCATCTTTTTAATCTCTGTGGGGCACTGAAGTCCTCACAGGGATTCAAGGAACTACTGAACAACCAGGGTGGTCCACAGGCACCTCAATCTGTAGTCCAGGATTTCCATACTTCATTTTAAAACAAGGGCTTTGACACCATGACATGGAAGAGCTGTGGACTGACTGTTTCTTGGTAGTTCTCTAATTTTCAAACACTTAAAATCTCCCTTCCCATTCATCTTTCTTTTCATGACTGTTGACAGGATTAAGAACTATCCCTTTTCCTAAAAGTTGAAAGATAAGTGACTTTGTTCAGTGCCCAGAAGTCATCTCACTGTGGATATGGGTTTGCTAAGGAAATGTGTGACAACAGAGGCCCAGAGATAAGCAAGACCCCTGAACAAGAATGATAAATTTCCACAGATCTGTTAAAGAAAAAAGAGTAACACACACACAACACCATGTTGATTATGGGCATTTGTAATAAACATGAGTTATAATGTCCTTGGTTCCATACACAAGAAAGCAAATATAAAGTAAAAGCTAACTAAAAAAAACAAACAAAAAAAAAGATAATTAAAACCAAACCAGTCAGATCCAGTTTGTTCTCATCAGCCTTTAGTCTTTTTCCAAACCAGCACTAATTCAAGGATTCCTTGGGGAGAGCTGGGAGTTTAGAGTATTCAAGACAAATTCCCTCTCCTAATGCTTTCCTCTGTGTTCAGAAAGAATTGGGACCCTCAAGATGTAAAGCTCACAGAATGTATTTTTCACTACTGAGAAAATTTAGAGGCATGAGAGAAAGACACAGTGACTGTTCAATGGACAGTTAAAAAAGGGAAAAGAGTAGTCAGGGGAAAAAATTCCAGGTTGGGTCAGGTTTTGAATCATTGTTAAAGAGCTGGCAAAGGAGCAGCAGGAAGACTGAGATGAATATGTGCTAGAATGTGTTCTAATAAATATTCTTTTGATTTATTTTTTAATTCAAGCTCAGTCTTTTACAGCTGCATGAGCTATTTTGTTTGACTGAGCTTGACATGGCCTGTGTGGTTAATGATGCATATTTTCATCAAAGGTGTGTCTTAATATGTGCTGTGATTGAAAGAATTGAGAAAGTTGTTTTATGTTTTCTCAAATTCTTAAGCAGGAGGGATGTGAGCTTCCCTTAAGTGACTCCAAATTCATTCTATAAGTTTTACAAGCCATTTACAATAGCTAATAAATATCTGCCATGGTGGGAATGTAACATCTGGCCAGCTTTTTACTCCAAAAGGCCCTATAGCATATAAATATCCTCAGTGAGGGGTAGTAAGACTGTGCAGCATCTAGACATAATAATTCACCTTACTTAATTACTCTGACAGCAGAAACTTAAGTTGAAATGAAAGCTGGTGTCTTAAGTTTGTCAGGACAAACTTAAAAGACCCAGCAGATGCTGGTATCAGGGTAAATTTCTAGTAAATTAAAACCAATCCTTAGAGTAGCTGGAACTTGGTATAGCAAAAAGAAAAAAAAAAAAAAAAAAAAAGTCCTCCCTTTTTTATTATCACTTGAATTCCAAATGAAAGGGTTAGTGAGGCAAGTGGCATACCAGTTGCCCATTCTGAAATGGCAAATATTTAGATTTCTCTTAAAGGTAGTGTTTAAAAAATAAAAAAAAAATAAATAAAATAAAAAAATAGAGGCATTCTTTCAACTGCCCATTCCTGCTAGGCTCCTCCCCTGAAAAGCAGAGCTGTGGTGTTAATCAGATAATCCTGGGGAATAACTGGAGCAATGTGTCAGCCATGAGAGGAAATAAAATGAACAGCTGCAATTGGATTATGCATTCTTCTCATTATCCAGATTCAAATGCCTGATGAACGCTGTGTGTGCAATGAAAGGAATGTCAGTGTTGCATATAAAGTAGCAAATCAAAGTGTCTGCAATTCAGATAATGCTAGACTGTGCCTGGAGGCACAGCCCCGAGCCAGGGGTGCTCAGGAAGCTGCCTCGTTCCTCCAGAAGCCCAGGGAGCCCTCGTGTCTCCGAGCCTCGCTCCCCCCAGGCCGGCTCTGCTCCTCTGCTGCTCCGGGGAAGGGAATAAATGATTGCAGCTGACATCCCTCTTCATGCCTGGCCAGCTATTCTGATCATTAGTAAGCAGTGGTGTGGAGCCAATTCTATGCCCATTCTCTGCCAACTCCTTCACAGGGGGAAATATCTGGGAAGCGGAGCCGGAATGTTACACCACTGCTGAATCCAAGAGCGGGCAGGCATCAGCCAGGGGAGGAGAAACTCTGCTTGACTGGAGAAAGGAATAATATCTAGAGTAGCTGATAGTAGAGGGCATGTCATTGCCATCTGAATTGCCATTTGTATCTCAGAGCTGCAGATCTCTGTGAGGTGAGGCAATAACAGGATAGTGCTTCTGCCTGGGATGTGTACCAGAATATTCTAATTTATGTGCCCAGATTATCATCTGTGTGTCAACGCGGCTAATCCAGACGTCTAAGAAGGATTTTACCCAGTCTGCCTTCCCTTAGGGTGCAGCTCTGAACTTGAATCTCTTGGTGCTTGACAGAGAGATGTCATTACAACATTCTTGTCACTGAGAAGATTCTTGATGAGTATTTACTAGGACTGGAAAGCACTCCTGAGAAAGGAGCAAATTCTGTTCTTACATTAGGACTAAAGGCAAGCTGCTGTTGCTGCAAAACTCAACTTTATTTCTATTAAGAAATTAATACAAAAGACCTCAGCAATGATGATGGGCAAAGAATAAACCCTCTTTGCTCTGCTTTATTAATTTAATGTAGAGAAAGACAGCATGTGCTATAAAGCAACTTTCTGCTATGGTAGCATGTAATTTCTAGAACTGTTTTTATCTACCTGAATATATTGTCACATATAGAAACAAATAGCTGTTTTCTCTCCCTTATTCTGCAGGTGAGTGCTGAAGCTTCAGGAGTGTTTTGAAACTGGAAGTAATACACACTAAAATACTGCAGCCAACAGAAGTCTTTTATATTAGAAGACACGAGGTTGAGAGTCTAACAATGTGTGCACAGAGAAAAACAAAAGCCCTAAACATTAAGACATAAAAATTAAGTAACGTTAACTGGCCTTACCACAATAGCATCTCAGACTTGTGCACATGCACATGGTGCACAAGCTCATCAGGTCACATGAAAAACGTCATCTAGTTAGCAAAAATCTGCCTCTCCTTCAGGAAAAGTCAGGAAAGTGACCTCACCTGGTGAGCAAGGAATAAATAGACATTTCCTAATAAATACAGCTATTTTCTATTGTGAGATAATAAGAGAATCTGGGGTAATTACCAACCCTTACTGGCACATATTTATGATATTGAAGGCTACAACCCCATCAGTTTACTTATTATTAATTTCTATTGGTAATCTCTCAAGAAATAGTGAATTTATGTATTTTATTTATGTATTTCAGTGGAATAACTGCCAGATTTTCTGAAATTGAGACTATAACGTGTGCTCCCACATGCCATGGAAGCTAGCTGAAGTGGAGCTCTTTTTATGAAACACTGTACTTCTGTTCAACCTTGTTTACTATTTTCTGACACTCAGTAGAAAAAGGCAGCCAGCCTGGAAATACCTGTTTGTTGTTTGTCTGTAAAACGGTGCCATTGGACCTTCTATATCCTTCTCGATATGCAGATCAATATACAGATAATGCTGTCTGGCTTGGGCTGGGTTATAAAGCCAACAAAAACAGCTTAAAACTTTGCTGCCAGGTGGCTCATTACTACAGAGAAACAACATGCAGGAGCAGGAAATCACGCTGAGAATGGTGTAGTTTGACTAAAAAGTGAATGTTTAAGAATACATCTCTTACAGAGTTTGTTCTTGCTAAGATGTACAGTACTTATAGTACTTCTTCATTTTAATTCTTTTCCTCACTGAATGATGCCCAAATCTTCCAGCTACAGACATAAATCACTGCAGTCAGCAGTGCTGAGCCTGTCTCAAACTTTTTGGACTGATTAAACATTTGGTAACTTAAGTGAACAATGAAGAACATGTGCTGGATTAGAGTTTAGTGTCAAACACATGGGTATGGCCAGGGAGAAGTTTCTCCACAGGATGAAAGGAGAAGAAAAACCTTTGTGTGCTGGTGCTGGTTATAATCCTGATGTACTTAGGAAGCAGTAGAAGTGAATAAACTTTCAAAACTTGCAGAGAAATATCCACATGGAAAAAGAATTCTCTTTATGAGGCCCAAGAGACTTGCTTTTATGGGCAAGCATTTGCTAAGCAAATTGCCAGCTACTTTATACAGGTGCACAGAGCAGCCACATAAAGGAAGAGAATTGTTTTATGGAAGTAAAAGAGATGCTGAAATCATGCCAAACAAGGAAGGGGCAACCCCATCCAGCAGAGTAAGCAAGTGATGCTATGGATCCATAAGCAAGTAACTTAGCCACCCACACTGCTGCAGAGTCTGCCAAGAAGACAGATGGTGCTGCTTGTGAAATATCTTCAGATGTTCCTCATAGTTTACAGCATATATTTTATGGTGGAAATAAATGGGGAAAAAAAGTAGTCTTTTATTCCTTACATTTTATTGGCTACAAATGTTTCGTTATATCCTTTTAAATCAGCCTACAGAAGGATCTGCTCTTAATTAAAGTCTTTAAATAATTGGTAGATTTTAACTTGCCTGTGGAGTTTTGATCTCCATACTCACAATTCAATCACAAAGGCTCAATCCACATTTAGTTTAGTTCATCGTTTGTGTAGGCAAATGCCCAGTTAGGAACTCTCCATATCTTTTGGGCCTGTTCAGGCTCAAAATACCTGTGCTGAATAAAAACACTTTTACAAAAACTGGTCAGGGGGTTTAACTGTATTAATGGTGTTTGACATCCTGCCTCTAAACGGTGATATTCTGGCATTTATATTATAGATTTCACTGGAAGAGCTACCTGTGTTTATCTTCACAGTTTGGGGATAAAAGGAAGTAGGGTAGTGGGTTCTGCAGATCACTTTGAACTCGGAAGATTTAGAATATTATCATCTCAACTGTAATGAACTGAGTTTCTCTACTACCAATAATTGCTTGTGCTGTGCATTTATTTTTAAAATAATTTAGTTTAAATATCAGGTCACTGTCATCCATGTGACTAAGCTTTATAAGCACAAAAGAAAGCATGTGACTCTTTTATATTATCTTGTTGGGGTTTTTTTCCCAAGAAAATGTAATATTTATCAAGTATACAATTATCAAGTGTACAATACAAGAGAGGATTTCACACAAACAGGCTCTCAGATTCAACAGAAGTGCTCACTTTGCTTACAAAACAATTAGTAGAAACTTAAAGGAACCCGTAACCCAATAAGCACCAAAAGGCAGTGAAACATTGCTCATGTCCTGTCTCCCAGCCTGGATGCAAGTGATGCCCACACTTCTCTCCAGGGAGGGCAGGCAGAGCTGGGATCAGGGTGCAGGGCAGCAGTTCAGTCCAGTGGGAAGGGCAGTGTAAGCCACAGCTCAGTCACAGAACTGCAGAGTCCTGAGTTCTCCACCACCAGGACACACACAGGGCTGTGCTGGAGCTCTCACAGCACAGACCAGTTTCTGTAGGTGATGTGAAGGACTGGTCAGACCTGACAATAAACCATTACTGATCCAAAAACGCCTTAAAGATTGTTTTCCTTGTTTTCATTCACATTTTTTCACATTATAATCTCTTCCCATCTCTTCTTTTGTCAGCACTGAATCCAAGTCATTAGCAGCATTCAGCAGAGGAAAAAGGGGTATGTGGCTCATCACTTAACTTCATCCTGGCATTATCATTATATACGAGTTATTTTGTTTTAGAAACCCATACACATTCATCACAATCACACTCATTTTTCAAAAAAAAGATGAGGTATGCAGGTAGCTACTATTTTTCAACCTATGTGCACTAAACCTGTGTGTACTGTGTACTAAAGTAATGGGTTTTAATCTCATAATCACTGATGAACAGCCTAAAAGCTTTATATCAACAGACTTTGATGAAAATACGTATATAGAAAAAGATACTCTTATTTCAGGGCTTTTTGTTCCTATTAGTTTTTAAATCGGCTCAGGATCTCTCACATGCCCCATATTGAACTGTTATGGATATATTTAAGGGCTGAAAACAGACATTTCAAAGTTCAGCTTAGTCAGCTTTTAAGCCATCCAAGTACACACCATTTTCTCTGGTTCCCATTTTGGGGAGGCTGCTGTTTTTTAAAACAGTTAAAAAATAAGACAAATCAAACAAATTAAAATGCAGTCATCCAGCAAATATTTTTAAAAGACAAGTCCCAAGGCCCAATTTCTATTCAATGGTTCTTTAGTCTGTCTCCCCAGAGCTCATGGAACCATCCAGCTGTTTCCAGTCCCCAGCTACCACGGGGACTTTTTTCTTTGTCCTCCTTTCCAGCAGGCAGCTGAGCTAAACTCTCACCAGGCTTGATGCCTGTAGCAAGACAGGGTTAATTGGTCCTCGTTAACCTGCTCTGAGCCCACGTGGCATTTGGAGGACTCTGTCTCCATGGGCCTTTATCTGCCTCACCACCAAAAAGTCTGTGCAAGCTTCACCTTTACAAATCTCTTGGCAGTGCCTGCACCTCCCCTACCACAGTCAGCCAGCCATAAAAGTGCTAATCAGGTGTTACAACACGACTCATTAGAATCTTGGGCGCTGGTTTTATCTACTTCCAAGGGGGGTAAAGACGCTGGAGGTTCAGGATTCATATCGAGCCCCTGCTTAATAATTTCTCTTCATGAAAGACACGTATTATGAAGTACTTCCTCTGCTGGGATACAAATCCACTGTCCTGAGCACTTGTGGGCATCCACTCTGTTATTTCACTTTCAGAAGAGAAGATATTCAAACCACAAGGCAGATTTCAACTTACTTTCGTTCTCTGCCCTCCCACTGCAATTCAGTCAGTTATATCTTGTATATCCATCTATATCTTCTTTTCTAAATAGCATATGGAACTTTAACCACCAGTATGTGCATGATCCTACTTTGTTTGCCACGTTCTTCAGTTTAAACTAGCCTTGAAAAATCCCTTATACTTTAGGTGCACTGATAACCCTGCCAAATAGTGTAACACAAAGGCAGGGTCCCTCTCTCCCTGTGCAAGATCACAAATGTGCACCCAGGGACTGACACAATTTGCCCCTGGGAATTCTTCAATATGTTAACTAAGCAAACATTTAAGCTAATTAATTCAGACATTATAGCTTGGAAAAATCAAATATTCCTTATTGCAGAAGAGTGGATCTTGGAGCTATAGATGTTGGCAAACTCAAATAATAATGTATCTTTAAATGGCACTGGAAAGGGCAAATTGACAGCCTGGAGATGTCCCTTCATCTGCAGAAAGAGATAGGAAAGATTCCCTGTGATCTGACTGACACCAGAGCCAGTGTAAGAGGACACTGAGGCATTTTTCAAGGTAGGAAAAAATCAGCTGTGTTCTGCTTAGATTTACTACCTCCCTGAACATATCCAGGCCTTCTCAGAACTGGCCTTGCTTTTTGCTCTCTACTGCCCAGGCCATTTGCTTACAGATGTTCCCCCTCACATTTTAGATTCTTTCTCCCACTTCCTTAGAAAAATTTTTGGTTAATTACTGCCCAAATTACTCTATTGATTTCAACAACTGCCTAAGCAAAAACACAACAAGCAGCCTCAGGAACGTGGAATCTCCTCAATGCCCTGATTGTCCAGACAGTATTTCCTCAGCCTTTTTTCCTCCTGACAGTCTTGATGAAATTGTTCCCTCTGATTTATTTGGAGGTATGAGCAATATCACCTGTTTTCAGGGCAGCTTCTACAAGGCAAAATGCAGGAAGTTTTTCGCAGTAATAACCACTCTAATGTCTCATCTCTTTACCCAAAACCAAAAGAGTAAATTCAGGAAAAGGCTGTTAAATGCAGACCCTACCAAGGGCTGCATTCTCATGTCTACTGTGCCTTCATGAATCCAGGGCAGAACTGGCAGGAGGAATAGTGAAAACCATCCAAAAATCTGCAAAAGAAATGAGTACTTTAAAGAAGTAAAAAATAAACCATATATCCTAAAAGGCCAAATGCTGTTTCCATGAAGAATCTCGGTTAATTTTCACATAAACCAGCCCTAAATCTTTAAAAGTAGGGAAGGGAATATCTGTTTCAACAGACACACACTTTCACTAGACTACTTCTATCTGTCTCAGAGATATAACTTTTATTTTGCCAAAGTCTTGTAACACATGGTGATGCAAAATAATTTCACCTTTCAATTTTAGTCACAGAGCATTATAACTGTGTCTTGAGATAATTTGGAAACATCATGTCTTTTTTTCAGGCCTTTGGTAACACAAGTTGCAAAGATTCGGATTTGGAATTTATTTTTATTATATTTTGTAATTATGCAAATGAGGTACCACATCAGCATTAATCACACTAAATGAAGCTATCTGTTTCAGTTTGAAATACTGAATAATTATTCATTAACAATGACGGGAGAAGAAGCTTAAATCAAATAAACTTGCACTTTAGAGAAGCAGCTTGCAAAAATATTCTTTGGGAGGGCTGATTTTATTTATTTTGGGGAAGTGTGTAGGCACAAATATTTAAAACCAGATATTATTGGTGAGAAGTAATAATGTCTTTCAAATGCATTCATATTTTAAAAGCCAGTATCTGGAGTTATGAGGAGGAAGCTCAAGTGTAAATATCACTTATTTTCTATATATTTAAAAAAAGCAGATGAATTGGCATCTGTCTCCTTCCCTAGTAAATAAGCTACTTCTAATTAATTCATCTGTGAAGGAAATCTCTAAACAAGCATTCTGCAAAGCAGACAGGCTACAAAAGGAGGTTGCTCCTGCGAGTGCAGCGCTCAGTGTCTTGCAGGCTCAGAGCTGCACTCTCTCAGCACACAGCTCATCAGGTCACTGGGATCTGAGGCACTCGCTGTGCCAGCTTTGGTTGGTGTGTCTTTCTCAAAATGAACTCTGTGGCTCAGTTCAAATGGTTCAGCAGCAAATTGATCTCTCCAAGTTCACACAAACCCAAACTCCTGGAAGAATTTCCTCCTTTCCTTAAACCCTGTGCCTTCTTCATTAACTTTGATATAGGCTCCCTGCCTCACTTCTGCTGTTTCTTGTGCTTATCTTTTTACAGGGTAGTCAGCAGCTTCACCCTTTTAGCAGGCTTATCCAAGCTTACACTGTAAAAGCTGTTCTCATCCCCAACTAGGAAGAATCGCTCTGTATCAAAGGTGAGGAATGATGCAGTCAACTTCCACTGGCCAGTCAAGCTCAGGGAGCTGGGAATTAGTGCTGCTAGTGGGGATGTGGATCTGGTCTGGGCTGCAAAGTCCCTGCAAGGCTCACCCAGTCAACACGTATTTTGTGTTGACAAATGAAGTAGGGTTTGGCACTAAGACTCCTTAACGCTCCCTTGTTCCCTAAATAAGGAACATTTTCATTTCCCTATTCCCTGAACAGGGAAATTAAAGGTTGGATACTATGAAAAGCTTCTTCCCCCAGAGGGTGGTTGGCACTGAACAGGCTCCCCAGGGCAATGGGCACAGCCCCAAGGCTGCCAGAGCTCCAGGAGGGTTTTGACAACACTCTCAGGCACAGAGTGGGATTGTTGGGGTGTCTGTGCAAGGCCAGGAGTTGGACTGGATGATCCTTGAGGGTCTCTTCCAACCCAGGATATTCTATGATGCTATGAATAAAACAAGCTTCATCAGCAGTGGGATGGGGTCCCTTTGCCCCTTCAGAGGTCATCTTCTTCAGGAAGGAATTCCCTGTTTTGCCAGGTTGGTAATCACTTCCCATAACAGTTACAGGTCTAACAGAACAAACCTTTTGTAGTCACTAAAAAATGAGAAGACCCTCCCAAATCAGGTTCATCTCATTCAAACACCGATGGCTAGTTCTGAAGTGAGTGAATTCCTGTCTGGAATGCCACTCCCTCCCCCAGACAGAAGGGCACAGACATATAATCTTGGATAGACGGGTTAAGTTGGCTCAGGCGTTTATTCTGCAGGTACTGTGAGAGGCACAGCTATGCTCACCCCTTTCTGAGCGTGCCACCCTCCCTGATCAAGCCTCAGCAGGCTGCTCCTCGTGTCCCTCGGCACGGCAGCCGGAGAGCTCCGATGAGAGCCGGGTTTAGACCCACATCAAAAGCCCTCTGTGATTCAAGCCGGCTGCTTTGACTTTGCACTCAAATGGAGCAGAGGAGAAGGGCTTAAACTGCTCTGAGCAGGGAAGCAGCAAGGAGCAGCACAGGCTTTGTGCTGCTCACTAGAGCAGCTTTTCCCTGGCACGTTGTTCCTCTGGCGTTTTCCAGGCTCGGTTGGAGCAGCCCGAGGAAACTTCCACGTCCTGTTATTTCATACCTGTGTCACAAACTGTGGGTCGGGGCCAAGTTCTCCCACATGCTGTACAAACAGCCACAAAAGGCATCACTAACCGGGATTCTGCCGAGGAAGTAAAGTGAGGGAATGTCAGTGGCTGAGAAACACAGGAGGGATGAAAGCTGGGGACCAAAGGAAGCACCAGAGCTGAGAAATGATCAGAGTCCGAGGTACAAACATCCCGTGAACTCTGTTTCTCTTCTAATCATCGGGCTTAGTTTCTTTTCTTCTCCCTCTGCCCACATTAGCCCTTCCTTGTGGGCAGGACTCTTTCTGGTTTATTTTTCTTGGTTTGTTTTGGTTTGGGGTTTCTTATTATTTGCAATTGTCTTTCCTTCTTGCAGACTTTGGGAGCTCAACCCATTTATCTTTGCTAAATGATTGAGGACCCTACAGGATCCAACTTCAGTTATTTGACTTCTATTTTAATACTGGAAATAAATGTTGTTAAATAATAAATTTGATTGTCTTCTTAGAAGTGTTTGTCTCCTCGAGTCTAATGCTAATTGCTTGTTTTCTTAAATCTTTCTTGCTAATAATATGACATGTATCATGGGAAATTGCTCACTAAACCAGAAGCAGATTTAATAAAAATGTTTCCACACTCTCAACACCAACTGCTTTAAATCTATGCAAGCAAAAATTAGGAGCCATCATTCAGACTTGTGTTTTCAAACACATAAGGGAGTTTTCTTTAAAAAGTTTCCTGATTTTAAACATACACAGACTGTATTTCTCTGTTTCACTGCTTGGATTTCAGAAGTAATAGAATTTTGATACAGCTAAGTTAGTACAAGGATTAAAAAACATTTTCAGTGGTAAGACAAGGAGTTTACTTCTGGTATGCTGTGAAAAAAAAATGGGATCAATAAAAGCCTTTACAATGCATTACTGGGAAGAAAAAATAATTTGTATAGAAGTTACAGTGAGCTTTAGACTAATGGTCATAACTGTAAATTATATTGAAAACAGATAAAATTAAATAAAGACTTGCAAAGTATAAATTTGCTGCTGGCAATCTGAAAAGGATTTTCTTGTTACTCACCCATGGGATTTGGGGTTCTATCAGGAAGCTTTCCTACTTGTCATACATCATTTCAAAGAGACATATATAGCCTGGAAACTGCTTTAAGGCAGCTGCAAGCAAGTGTCACTTTGAGTTAAATGCATTATTAAACTGTTGGGAAATTTCACATCATGGGTCATTTATCTATGCTAAATGGGTCAAAAGCCTCTACACATGCCTAGATAAATGAGGGAGAAGAGCAAAATTCTCCCTTGGGAAGTAATACGTTGACAAGCTCTTAGAGTTCATGTTGTTATTTTTAGTAGATAAGAGGGAAAACTACTTGCTAAGTATACTAATTCATAAAACCGGGTGCCAAACGCTCGGGAGGAAAGGTTACCAGACGTCCCCATAGTCTGGTGCTGCTTTGTGTAAGATGTCAGCAAAATGAAGTATGATATGCTCGGGGTCTCTGTCTTTAATGGCTGGTTACAAAGTCTCTAAAGATGCCCACTCAATAATGTTTACATATCAAAGAATCTCAGAATGGTTCGTTTTGGCAGGGACCTTAAAGATTACCCAGTTCCAGCCCCTGCCATGGGCAGGGACACCTTCCACTAGCCCAGGTTGCTCAGAGCTCCATCGAAGCTCCCTAGTTTAGGTGCTTGTTGTGTTCACTTTGATCAGGGCTTGCAGGTACCGAAAAGAAAGCGAGGCAAACTTTCTAAAACTTCGACATGTTGCTGATAAGTGATTTAATTCAGCCACAGAAAAGCCTTTGGTTTAGTAAACCCTGCCCCTGGCATTTTGCTGGGCGTTCCCAGGCACCGGGATATGCATCATCAAACAAATTGGAAGCCAACCTGGTAGTCAATTTTAGGAAATTAGCAGCAATGTAAGCCCACATGAGAGGAGAAGTGAGCTAGAAGCAGTTCTTCACAGTGCATTGGCATTCTTTCATGTTGAAAGATTATGTTTTCCATTTCCTTGCACATTTGCCCATCAAGCAGACCAGTCAGAAAAATAGTTGAGCAAACAATTGCAAAGGGAGGGCTGTGCTTTTGATTAGAAGCAATTTCACTTTCTCAGTAGCTGATAGAGGGGAAAAAATATTTGGTGTTGGTATCAGTTGATAGCTCCAAACCAGCTGGGTTTAGATGGAGCTCAGCATGTGCTCCTGGCTCAGAGACACTGAGAACACAGCCCCCTCTTCTGCCAGGAGACCTCTGCAGATGGAGGTGTCAGAAAAGTCTCCTTCTCAGGCAGATCATGGGGTCATTTATTAAATACGTTCTAGGTGTTGGGGAGGGATTCTTCATTGTAACACAAGAAGCTGATTTACACAACTGCTGATGTTAATGACTAGATCTTTAGGTATCCAATATATGAAATTTTAAAAAAACCTTTCATTTTCATTGAAAAAAAGTTTTCTTGTTTTAAAGTTTTGTTGATTTATGAGTTAAAAACACTGGAAAAATGAAAAGGCTGAAAAACATAAAGGATCTGTGTTTAGCTAAAATCATTACTTCTTTTAGTTGATGCAACATGTAAAAGGGATCTTAGCCTCTCAAAGGCACTGAGAATTTCAGCTTTTACTAATCAATATTGACTCAGGACAAAGATGGACTATGTTTTTGCACTGCTCACCTAGAAAATGTTCAGTCTATAGCATCTATTGCAACTGTAAAATCCAAATGCAATTTAAAGTTACATCCGTGTAAGTTTTCCTTGAACTGGTTTTCGTATTTAGAGTTTTAAAAATTCTTTTCATACAAGGCAGACTTATTAAAACTTCAGTACATTAAAAAACTGATGAATCAAAGAAAGCAAAATGTAGCAAGATGTTTGGCTGATGAACCAAGCAAAGCAAAGCTGATCTGCTGAAGCCAGCTGACACTGCTGGCATTATCCCAAAATGTACAAACACATAGCCTGACCTATCAGTGCTTTTTATTAAGATGTCACTGAGAACAAAATTAAAACATCTCATTAAAAATTTTCTCAGACACAAAATTAATGTATATATCAAAGCCATGACACGGGTTCTCAATTAATTAATTAACCTACTTTAAAGTACAAAATCTCTGTGCTCAGGTATTCTGTCTATTGAAAGTTTCTGACATGGTCCCCAGCTATCCTGATGGGCTTTTAAGCTAAATTGTCTTAATACTGTAAGAATAACTTATATCACCATTCATTCCTTGCTTTACTCCTCTTAATAAATTTACCATGATGAGATTAGAAACAGATATTATAAAACAGCTTCATAGATCAGAAAATATTCCTGATGGTCATCATCATGCAATGTGAATGAGGTTTCTTTGCAGAGAATTTAGCTATTTTTGTTTGTGTACAATGTTTGTTGTCACAACCTACATCAGGCCATTTGCAGTATCAACAATGGCTCTAAATTAAATAAGCCAGATTTACTTAATTTGTTCCATAATAACAATATTACATTATTTTAGCCAAACGTCGATGTCAAACTGAACAGAAATAAGAGGAAAGCAGTAATTAGTCTAGGTTAAAATATATCCTCAAAGGATATTAAATATGCAAGAGCTCATCCATGAAAATTAGACTGCAAGAGGTTACACCATGTATTGGCTTATTTTGTTACATATCAAATTATCTCTCATGAATAAATATATCTAATAATGTTTAACTCTATAATTTAATAGTGCCCCATTAAAAATACTTTCTGAATCAACCAAGCTGTGTATTTGATTTTCTATGATTATCAGATTTTAAGTACACAATAATTAAATGTGCAATTTGTACTGACTTCTGCAAGTACATTTAGAGAGACTGCCCTTCTAACCCTATAATGGTTAACTTCAATAAATATGAATACCAGGACAAGATACTTCAGCTGGAGAATATTATAAGTTAAAAACCACAACAAGATGTGAAGTTTCCTAACAGAAAAAATAGTTTAAAAATGTTTGTGTATTTAAAGCAAAAGAAACAATCCCTGAACTAGGAAAGGTATGTTTGATGTGCTTTGCAACGTGAGCACTGCTGTGTTCCCTTTCCCACATGTATCACAGGTTCCTTAAAGGACTTGAAACCACATCTCATCTGGTGTAAAATGCTCACCTTGCTCGTCATCAGGCAGTGACACAATTCCCTGTCAAACAGCTCTGAACTCACTGATCCTCCAAACCCTCTCAGAGTCACCTGCAGCTGCAGCTGAGGTAACCCCAGTGCCATTTGCTGCCACGGGGCACCCAGGGATGCTTTGAAAAATGAGCCTGGTTAACAGGTGCTGAGGAGAACAGGTGAGTTACAAGTCTCCCTGTGCAGCATTAACCCAGAACCACCCCTGCTTCCTTAGAGGAGCAAGGATTGCAAGGACTGCCTGAGTTGCCATGGTGAACTCTTCTCAAAGACTGGCTCTCTTGCTCCCCTCTTTCCCTGAGAGGATGAAGATTTCATAGAATTTTTGTTCTCTTTCTCAGTGGTCCCTGCCCAGCACCAAGCCCAAACCACTGAACGATGCTGGGCTGAACAGAGATTTGGTGCTATTTGCTAATTCTGAAAACTCATGAAGATAAATTAATCTCCTTCCTACCATGTTCCCTCCACCTTAAGAAATGAAGATGAAGAGTGGAGCAATCAGCTAATTAACCCTCTTCTCCAGGCACAAAGAGCCGCATTACAATGTGACATTGCTCTGCCCTTTTCTTTTTGAGATGTTTTCATGGCCTATCAGAGTCTGCTCTATGAAAAGACCCTCTGCATCTGCTCTTTGCAACCTGCTAATTACAATACCATAATTAAACGCACACAGAAGCAATTACCATCATATATCACTGTGTCTGACAAGCAGAGAGCAACTTCCAGTTGCAACGTGCTCAGCTCCCCTCTCAGAAAGGTGGTGATTTGGGTTTGGCTCACCTGGTTTGACTGCTGCCTGAGGATACTGAAAATCCTAAATATTGTCTGTCCTGCAGTTCTGGGAAAAATCTGACCACACATCCATGCACACAAACAGGCCCAGGGCTCCAGGAGTAGGTGGTGAAGCCCCAATGAAGTTACTGGATTTGGATGGTTTATAGAGGCCAAAGAGACTCCAGTGTTGTGGTTGCTCCATCTTTTCTTTGAAAAAACTTGGTTGTTTCCCAACTGCTGTTGCTGGTTCCTGAGTCTCTGAAAAGACTCAGAGTTACAAGAGTATCCTGGTTTTTCCCTCATGTTGTTTGATTCTTCATCCCTTTTGTGGTTTCAGCATTCCCAGCATCCCTTTCTCTATAACAACAATAGAGCTTAGTTGTGGGTTTTTGTTGTTTTTTTTCTAGTAGCACTTCAGCCTCAAGGAGAGCAGAGTTTAAGATTTTATTTTGCTTGGTAAGAAACAAATAAATAGATTTTTTGAATGATTCAGACTTTGCTGTTTGCTCTACAGTACACTTTGAGCCTGCGGCTGAGCTGCACTCGCTTGAGCTCCACACCCAGGGTACTCAGACCTGTGCTCAGCTGTCGGATACAGAGAAAGTTCTGCAAATCACAGGCTGGCACAGTAAGAAACCACACAGAAAAAGGCCAGACAGTGAGGGGAACACCACCTGACCATTGTCAGCAGGTATCTGTAGGAAAGCAAGGGGCACTGAAGAGAAAGCAGAGGACTTGACAGTCCCCCCAGACACTGCCCCACTCTGCCTCTGTACTCTGCCCTGATGGTGTCACATCATTATCTGAGGGGAGAATAAGAAAAAGAGCTGCTGTAAAATGTCAGTGCTTTTGAATTATAGACAAAATGCAGACACATCAAAATGTATTTTCCTTTTCTACACCTTTTCTTAAATGAAATATAATGGTCAGCTCTAGGCTAGGTGCTGCCACGGGTTGCCAATGGGAAGTGAGAAACAACAGCAACAAATCCATCTTTCTTCCTGAAGTACTGCTTGCAGCATGAGGCAGTACTAATCAAAGACAAATCACAAAGGTTTGGAATTCTTCTGTTCAGGACTAATACCTAGGGGCCAGGTGGAGAACAGAACTGTTTGATACTGAGCAGCCATACTCCCTACACTCTTTACCGCCCAATTTAATGAAAACTCAGAAGGTTTATTCTGAAAGAAATTAGGACTAGTATTAAATCATAGCAAGCCCTATTATTTGATGGCAGTTCTGTAGCAGCATAGAAGAGCTGAGAGAGTTTATAACCAACACTACCCATATGCATAAAAAGTGATGTTTTTTTCCTCACTGAAACAAAGAGTTACACGTGTGAGTAAGTATCTACAGGACCTATGAGGCTAAGAACAAAATAAGAGGAAACAAACAGCAGGGATACCCTAAGAATGGAGCAGCCTGTGCACAGCCTTTCTTTGAAGTATAATTACAGCCCCACTGAAGCATGACTGGAGCCTCACGTATTTGCAACCACTGTAATCAGTGTAATCATGCTGCCATTTCATTTCCCCTCACACATTCTGTTAAGGCATTAGGACTGCTGTGGAGACTGCTGGAATGATACAGTTAATACTGTCCATTTATTTCACTCATGCTGATAAATCGTGTTGTTATTCTGCTGTATTCATACTTCTTTTCTATGACTTTAAGGCTAAAGAAGCCCATTTCATAGCAGCACAAGAATACTGTTTGTAAAATAAGAATAAAAGGTGAAACCAGATTTTGTTAGATTTTTTAAAACCTTTTCACAGGACCTTTCATAGCTGCTGTTAATTAGCAGTATTGGGACCAAATAAAAGTAACAGATAACTCCCCCTTGTAAAATTATTCCTTCCAGTTGTTATTATTTAGTCACAGTGGAGGGAATGGAGAAAAGGAAACAGAAAAAGACACCATGAAGCGTAATCTCACTGCCATTTTACCCTTTCCTGAGTTCCCTGCTTACAGTTTTCTTTCTTTAAGCAGGTGCATTAGCAAAATAAAATAATAAATGGAAACTGCCTTCAAGGTATAGAAGGTAATTAAAATAATATACATAGCTAAGTGAAGCAAGGCTAGGTGAAAGTAATGGGCAAGGTGTAACATCTGCTCCAGCACACAAAGCCCTTGGAAAGAAGACACAAACTGACTTAGAATAGATTATGTTGCTGATATTTCTTATTAATTATAACCCTCCTTTCTTTCAGATGGTCCTTCAATACAGTTTGCACAAACAGTGGCCTGAAGTAAAATCACACTAGAGAAAGGGCAGCGCCTGCTGATAAAGGTGCTGATGTCATTGTTGCTTTTCGTTTACTTAACTATTTCTGAATGTTGTATTTGCCTAATTTTTAAGGAAACATTTTCTGTGGTTCTTCCTGTATCAAGTAATTTTAAAAAGGTCATGGAGAACGGTAGAGTGCATGTTTAATGACAATTCTGCACCTTGACATCTATCTAGGAATTTAAACAACTATTTAATAATCAGACTCATAAGAATGAAATCTATATAACAATTAAACTAATAATGCTTTTCTAATCACTTAAGTACCTAGAGTACGTATCAAGGTAATCACAGTCATTTTGAATTTATATGCTATGCATATCCTTGTAAGCATTTTGAAAGAAAGTGGTGCAGAAGACACAGGTGCCTAAATTAATAAACATTAGAAAATCAGCAAGAGATTTAACTACACTGGTTATTGTTTTCAATTATTAAATAATTAGTTTGAACATCTTTGTACACCTGGTCCCAAATCCTGGGATTCAATTACCTTGAATGGCTCTGGGCTGCTATTTGATCATTTAATACTCAATCTGCAAAGTGCTGGGCATTAGGAAGAATATCTGGTGGAAGACATGGAGATTTCCCAGAAGTTTTGTGAAAAAGTTCACTAATCAGAACATTTTAGTTTGCAGAGTCAAGTCTATAATTAATAATGGAAAAGCTTTATTAAGATTTTTTTTTGAAGAAGAAGACTTATAAAAACAGGTGGCAGACAAAAGACTGAACCAGAGCATTTCAGTGTTCTCACAAAGAACTGTGTATTTTTCCAGGACAGGCACATTTGATAAAATAATTTAAGAAATGTCATGTGCTCCTACAACTTCCATACCCTTTTTACTCTGCATTCTGACCAGCCCAAGTACCCTGTCTTGTTCAGTGTCAAGAGCACTGAATTTATCTTTTACCCCAGCTCCAATAGCTGCCTTCTGAGAATTTCTATCCATTTCAGAAAAGCTTTATTGGAATTAAAGTCCTCCAAGAGGCTCTTAAGCGATACACCCAGCCTCTAGTTGTGTGTCTTGAATTCTCTTACTCATTTAAGGAACACACTGAAACAGTTTGATATAAAATTTCAGATTAAATAAAGCATTTCATTAAAAGTTTTAGGAAAAGTTTCTCATTAAATGTCAATATGTTTTGCACGATGTTCATAACGTAACCATTTTCCTGTAGAAATTGAGGAATGAAAAAAATACTCCTATAACATCCTCTTTTAATGGCTCCAGTAGGATAAATAGGAAGTAAATAAATATAGACTTAGGAGGAATCCAGTATAGCCCTTATTTTTTCAGAAAAACATGAAATAGCCAAATGCCATTTCTGCACACATCCCTAAATAATGAATATAATTCCAACAGAAGTTACAATGGGTCAAAGCATCCTTTTCCTTTCCAGTTTTTGAGCATTCATTGATTGCAAAACCCTGTAATTTCACTAGCAAAATATAGAGCAAGATTTTTTTTTTCTCTGTCTAAAAGCTCGCTTTTACAGAACTGTAAATTTTATCTGCAGCACTAAATGATTTCAGTTAGGAAAGTCTGCAAGCATGGCTGAGCCTCTTTGTCACGATAAATGTGACACTGAAAAACTCATCGGAGATTGCCGTTGCTACTGACTGTGAGTTTTCAGCTTTCCTCAGATCTCCAGCCCTCGGCCTTGGGATGTCCCAGGTCAGTCACCCAAGCACAGCCAACCTACTTTGTGACCTGCTGATTTATAACAACACCCAAGGAAATACCAGGGTGTTCATACCAAAACAATGTTAGTCCTACTTCCCAGCATCACTGCTCATTTAATGCAGAATAATTGTCCAGGTAACCATCCTCTGCAGTCACACACTGGGATTACAGTGCCCATGAAAGGGAGATTCCTCGGGTCTGTCTGGGCTTTAATTAGGACGATGAAGGTGATGGGGTATTTTCTGCAGGCAGTAGACATTGCTTTTGCTAGGCCCCAGACTTGTCCTTTACAAGCAGAATTAAGGTGCTTGGGTTTTTAAAATGCCTTCTTTGGAATGTCTTTTGGGACATTTAAATGGAGGTCACACGTGTGCAAAGACAGGCCTTGGTGAAGAGGCGTTTGCTGCCAAACTGAGAAGCACATGGTGGCATGAAACTTCCATCAAAATTAGGTCAGGCTCTATTCAGGTGGCATTTCCTTCCTCTGAAGTTTATTCCAAGTGCCCAAAAGTCACTTGTCTTTTGATAAGAATGGAAGAGGAAGGGGTAAGGACTGGTTAACCCCAATGTCCTCACAGGGTTAATCTGATGCTGTAGCAACCCCACTCCTTTGAGGCTGACACCAGAAACCCCAAGCTGACCTGGTTTTATATGGAACTCTACACCAACCTAATTAAAATGTGTGTGAGGAGATGCCAGAGAAAACCCAAGACTTAATATTTTAATGTAGAGAATGTGATATAAAGATTAAATGTTGTTAAGGTCAAGATGAAATACAACTACAATCTAGTACTGAGCCTTTTTTATTCCTGAAATTTTCATTTTGCAGGTTATTCCTTTTATTCCTGTTCTTTTTGATCCTTTGAATTTAGGATACAACACCATCTTATGAGATCTCCCACTTAAAGGGCTCCTTCTGTAGTTATAATCATCCCGAAGATGCTTCGATAAATGACTCCATCTCTTAAAATGCTTTGAGATACAATAACTCTCTCAGAATAGGCAGACATAACTAAATATCTGTCAGCTGTGCTGACTACATGCCATAAATTTTGTATCAAACCTTGATCATCAGGGAAGATTTGAGGGAACAAACTGGAATCCTGTCTGTTTTCATGTGGAAGTCCTGAGAGTGAATCTGAACACCATGGAAGTTTACAGTATGTGCAAATTCAGATGGCCAGAGTCAAATACCAAGATAAGGGTGTAAGAAGTAAATTGATTCATTCTTGGGGGTTACAGGTTTGGTTAATGTAGTCCGGTCTCTTTTGGGATTAATAAGCGAGGCCACTTCTTTTTTTTCCCATCTTCTATCACAAATTGACTTGCTGTTTTGGTTTGCTACATCAGCAGAATCAAATACAAACCAATTTTCTCAGTACAAGGGGGGCTGTACCAGCCAGAGAGTGGGGCTGGTATATTAGCATTCTCCTCTATCACCTCTCTCCAGTACTTTCCTGAGTGAGATTTTGCCTCCTCCATTTCCAGAGCACCCTTCCCGTGCCAGGTTAGCAACGAGAGCGAGGAAAAGAGAGGATCTTTAGGATTTCTCTGTGTTGATTTTGCTCCACCTGCCTTAAGCTGCACCTTAGGTATAAGAAAGGCAGATGTGAAATGAGAGCTGTTATGGTAAATGCTGGAGAAATGGGTGATACCTGTGTGTCACAACGTGTCCCAGAGGTAACAGGCTGGGAAAGCTGCATCTGAAGCCAGTCATGACTCCTTCAGTAGGTTGCTGTCAGCATCCACTGGCAGAAAGTGAAAGATGCAGAAAGGAAACAGCAGTCCCTCTTCTTTATATACAGTTCTGCTGGATGTTTGAGGTTTCTGATAGATTCAGGGGAAGAGTAAAAGCGTGGGAATCTGTGGCGCTTCCTATGACTTAAATAAGCTCTCTGTGTGCCTCTGCACTTGTGAAACGAGGGTAGTGGCTCTGCCACTTTGAACTTTCAAGTCAAAGAAACAGCGAGCATTGGCCAGAAAAGCAGGGAATCTGCAAGTCACTGGAATAAAACAAAAGGATCAGGGATGGCTCGTCACCCCATCACGGGAAGAGTCACCTCACCAGGACAAAAATTCTTTTTGCTGGGAGAGAGCAGTAACAGTGGGCATTAATATCACTGGGAGCTCTTGTGTAGCTGCTGACAATAACATCCTCAGAAGGATTTCCTGCCTTTGAAGTGCCTGCCTCTCCTGCACAGCAGACAGCTTGCTTTCTGACTGTCTTGTCTGTCTGCTCCCCTACGTGCTGCTCTGCTGAAACACCCTGTGTCATTGCAGTCACTCTCAGCACCTGGCTGCAGCACTGAATCAAAGTGTTGTGAAGGCAGCACATCAATTTAGGTTTATGCCATGGTAATAGTTACCTGACACTTAAGTGGGATCCTTTCAAAGGCACTTTTTCTATCTTTCCCCTATTTCTCTGTGCCCACATCACTGCTGGAGCTGCCTTCCCCCTAAACACTACGTGCTCACCTTTTGTGGCTGTCTAAAATAGGAAAACCTCTGCTCTTGTCAAAAGGGTAAACTGAAACAGTCACTTAACGTGGCTGAGGAATTGCACCAGTGCTCCATCAGCACTCCCCAGCTGCCCACAGCCCCTCTCCCAGCTGGGCCAGGCACAGCCAGCAGTGACACCCTGCACACCCACCCGGGCCATCACTCTGCAGAGGGTAAGCTCACCTCTCAGCTGTCACAATGCAGAAGAAACAGGTGAACACAAATAATCAAATAATCCATTTTTTAATAGATTTTGAACCAGTAGTACTCACAGAATCACCTTAAATAAAGAAAAAAGTGGATTTTATGACTGGTCGATTTCATGCTGCTGCACAGAGAGTTGTTTTCATAGAATAGAATGGTCAGGGTTGGAAGGGACCTTGAGGATCATGTAGTTCCCTTCTCACTTTCTCTTTCCAGTAGGTATTTACAGGTGTGCACACCTGAGAAGGGAAATCTGCACGTTCTCACAGTCCATGATGTCTGCATGGAGAATACACAGAACTCACAAGGGCAGCTGTGCAGGTTTGCCTGCAAGTTAATAAGATTTTAGTAAATTCAGAAGGTTGGAATGTCCCCAAATACAAGCCAAATTAATTCATATTTAAAAAGGTTTCTGGCTACAATAACAGGAGTAAATGCCACATAAACCCCAGTCCTGCTCCCATCAGAGACAATGGGAATTAAGCCACTAACTTCAAAGAGCAGGGCTCTCCCTGTAGAGTGTATTTCATGCTTCTGCAGTCTTGGCTAGATTAGTGCAAATTAAACATTGGGTTAAGTTGCCAGAACCCATAAGCACTCCATTAGGCTCTGGAGGATTTGGCTAATTTTAGTCAAATACTTACCTATTTTACAGAACACATGCAAAATCCATCCATGGGCTAAGCCCTCTGAGCTCCAGAGAATGCCACTAGTGAATTTGGCCTTCCAGCTCTGCTGTCTCTGCATTTATGCAGCTCTTGAAATGCGTTGCAGGCGTATGCACCTTATCAAATCTTAAGAAACAACTCTTTTATACCAGAGCACACACAATAATTTAATAAGAGTTGTAAACAAGTGCCTTTCATGAGTGCTAAAGGATCTAATCATCAAATCACATTCTGAGTGCACACGAGGCTCTCCCTGCCTGCAGGGCCATCGTGGATAGGGCTGCTGCAGCCTCCTTGCAGAGCTGCTCACTGTCCTATATCTTGTGAGTGGCAAACTGCCCCAGGGAGCTACAAGCTACATTTTTCAATCATCTCTGCTTTATGTTAAATACACTTACAAGCAGCCAAGTAGCATCCCCAGAGGGTCTTACTACGACAGAGGGATGTTAACAATATACTTCTGCCTTTTTTTTTCTTCTTTCTTCTTTTTTTTTTTTTTTTTCAAATATGCTTCAGTTATAGCCATCCCTGAATAATCTCCTAATTAGTGAGGAGGCCCTGAGTTTAGATTCATGGACTGCAGAGATAAAGACCCGAGGTGTCTTTTGCAAGCTTCATGCTGTAGGATTTTAGGGCCAGTATGGACAAAGCCTTGCCTGATTTTCAAGCCTCATTTCTTCCCTGGCTGAGCCCAATCTGCTGGCTGAGTCCAGGGAATCCCATCACTGCCATGTGCCTCAGTTCCCACCTATCCAAGATGGACCTGTACCTGCAGTAAAACATTCTGACATCTGCTGAAAAGCACTAGAGGAGCTCATTGCCAGGTGTTTGCACCATGGCTGGAACCACTGCCTTTGCAATCCCCGTCAGGGCTTTTGGGTGTTAACACAAGCATCATACTAATTAGTCATTTTTAAACTTAAGAATCAGGCATCTAATAAAAGGATATAGGTAATAAGTGCAAAAAATAACACAGCAACACCCTCTGGGAAGGAAGAAAAGGTCAGGTACAGTGCTGCTCTTTGCTGGAGTAACACACAGAATTTGTATGTGGGAACTTGACCACTCAAGCAGCTAATTGCCAGTGGGAAGTCTTGCTGTACACATCTTCTGAGGTACTTTAATTATGCAAAGACACCTTGTTGTCACACAGATATAAATAATGTTTCAGGCTCAGGTTTGTTTGAAGTAAGTGCTGTGGGGATTATGTGGGTTTTTTTTTTTCATTACAATTCCCCTTTGGGGAGAATACCATGTAATAAACAACACAGCACATCAGCATAGGGGTTTTTTTTGCAGTTTGGTCCCCCCCCTCTCCCTCATATTATTTAAAAAAGCTTCTGGCTCTGTTTCTGACTCTTCTTGCAAAATTGGGTACTTCAGCAAATTGTTCAGTTGACAAAAGGGGAAAAAATTGTTGCTTCAAAACAAACAATTATGATGACTTTGAAGCATAACATGGAATGTCTCATTGATTTTGTCCCAGAGGACTGGTGTAAAGAATGAATAACCAAAGATGCGACGAAGCATGTAATATTAGTGCATGCACCATTACTTGTGCAGCATTGTTTTAAATCCATTTGCCCACCTTTGCCCTCTGTGATCACCTGCTATCAACAGGGGAAACACACACGAGCAATCTAAATACTTGATTGCTTGTAAGAGAAGAAATTTCTTCCTATTCAACGATAAAGTGGCTAAGTAGTGGCAGGGAAAAATGTACTATTCCTTTCCCACAGTCTTTTTAAGTGGAGCATTAGAGACAGAGATTATAATTTCAACCTGTGGTGCTTGGATTCCTGGCCACTAGAATTCAGCATTTGTTTTCTCCTGGAGAATAAACTTTACATTTATAAACTCTGATTACACCACAGAACTGGTGTAATCAGAAGAAGCATTTTTCCCTTTTCTGCTCTCTATATTCATGATGTTAAGTGCACTCTGATGGGACATTGTGCAAAAGGCACTGGCAAAGCCCAGTTCTGGAGACAGCCACGCACTCAGGAGCTTTCTTTTTTCACACAACCCAGCATTCAAGAACCAGGATTTTTGAGTGTTAAAGGCAGAAAAGGGAGCAGTACATGATCAATTGTAGCAAATGTTCTGCAGTCATTTCTTCAAACACGAGTGATGCAGTATTTTGTCCCTGGGCTGAAATATCAATTCCCTATTAAGCTAGAAAAAAGTCAGTACAGCTGTTCTGCTACCTTTGGATACGGCTCTTCTCTAGCAGATCAACTTATCTTCAGCCAAGGTATTTGATTCTCTGACGGAGAATCTGTGTCCTCTAAGCTTCCTTTCAGCTAGGCAAATTTAAATTGCTTTAAAAACGACATTAATCAGGTGGTTAAAAATAACTGAAAACAATCAAACAGGTGCTGTCAGTCTGAAAGTTTGATTCCTAACAGATTTGGAACTGCAATTCTGTTAATCATATTTATCTCTCTAGATATGTCTGAAATCAGTTTCCATCACTGAAGTGGAACAGATAATTTATTGTCATGGGTTTCTCAGCATCTTTTCAGTGCTCAAATAATTCTACATGTATTTCCACTCAGCTTCACTGGTTTGGGATCATCACCCCGCTGTGAGTCAAACCCCAGTCTTTTGGATGTGGTGTTCAGATTCATTTTTAGAGAAGAAAGATCCTGTTTAGAAGCTGCAGCTATTCCTTTACTCCAAAGATTCAGCCACACTGTGCCATCACCCCTGCCAGACACAGTGGGAAACAGTATTTTTGTATCACAACACATACAAATGTAACAGAGACAAGACCATCCTATTAGGGAATCCACCATCTATGGGATTTCATTGCCCAAATACGTTGGAAGATTTCAGCCTCTGCATTTTTTTTGTCTCTGGATTCCTAGTTGCTCTCTACAGCTTCATTAACTGTGCAGGGAAAATAACCATTTACTGGGGGAGTGACTTGACAATTTTGTTTTCAGGGTTGCAGACTGACAGCAGATGGATCTATCCAGCTCTGCTGGGCAGCAGGGCTCAGCAGTGAGCTAAATTAGCCCACAACATGTTATTCTACCCAGACTTTCCAGCAACCAAAGCAGTTTGCGTAAGGCTAACACACACAGTTATGTGGAGCACTCAAAGGAGAAAGATAAAATATCAGCATGTTTTTCTTCTTGGGTTGGTTATTCCTCCAATATTCCAGGTTCTGCTCTATGGCAATTAAAATACAGCACCTCATTCCATGCCCAAATCTACCTGTCCTCACCTCCACAGGTTTACTTTAGCTTCTATAATGAATAAGAATGAAAAATAAGTAATAAATAAGACTGTAGAGCTCAGGAATATGCAAGAGTGATATTCAAAATATCTGTAATAAGTATTTGTAAAAATGTAATAAGTCAAGTGTATAAATGGAGGGAATTAAATGCCATGGTAAATTTACATAAAACAATGTTTAAGGCAGGAAGTGGAATAAATATAATATAGATAAGTAGTAATCCTCTCTCTGCTTAACTGGGCCATTAATAACAATTTTTAAGGACAGACTGCAAAACATCTTTAAAAATGGAAGGTCACGTTCAAGACTAGAAGGGACTGATCCAGGAAGAGCAAAGAGTTGGGGCTATTCTTGCCTCCAGCTCTTCTTCCTAGGTACAATGGTTCCTCCTGAAAGCCCACTTTTCCTATTAGTCACTATATACTGAGACATAATGGTGATCCCCATTTAATCTGGTCTTTTTTTCTTACAGCATTTTCAAGTTTGTTTTTTTTTAAACGTTCACTGTGGAACAGCATAAAATCTTTGACCATTTTTTTTTTTTTTTTCCAGGAGTGGAACAGAAAAGGCTTTAGAAATAGGAAGAAAATAAGCTATTCAGTTTGGTCCTTTGAAATTAAGCCACTTGCAATTCATAAAGAAGCTATTGGAGATGACATTCCTGACATTTTTTTGCCTTGTATAAAGCTGCAAAGATAGCTGCTTTACAAAGACAATCATTCCTAAGAGTGTGAGCATTATTAGGTTTTCTCTGCTGATCTTCAAGGTGTAAATGACAGGTAACTTAAATACCCTGCCAAATGCAAAATTTCTTTGCAAAACATCTCAAAAAATACAATTTCCTGTTTAACATAAGACTTCACAATCCATATTATGGCTAATCCTCTAACACATATTCTTCTGTTTTCTCTATACCTGCAGGATTTCTTGTGAGCATTGCACATGGCTTTAAGTATTAAAAAAAAAGTAAATGGTGTCTTGAATAGCAGAATTAAATTCAGAAGCATCCTGCACTGATAGGAAATCACCTCTAAAATATATTCCTGCAGGCAGTTGCTCTGCTAATTCCCAGGTACAGGCAAATATCCATCTAATCCCAAAAGTAACAACTGTCAGTAGAGTGAGTTTTTATGACCCATATCTTGTCTCTGTAACTCTGACAAGATAGGAGAAGAGTTCTCCAGCAGGGAACAGAATCATGCTACTGTTTGCTGACATTCTCTCTGATTTCTTTTTCCTGCCAGCCTCGTTGATCAGTAGGTGAGTATTAATATAAACCACCCAGCAGAAACAGGTTCAGAATCTGAGCACTGTGAAGAGAGATGGGGGAAGAAAGAGCAGGTCAGATCAACTTCAGTGGGCTTTTTTTTCCTCATGGGAAATCTCCTCAGGCATAAAGGATGACTCCACGTTCTCTCCTTGTGTGACACTGGCCCCAGTGACAGATTTCAGGCAACACCAAACACACATTTACCAAGCGAGCCCTTTGCCAGTGCACTAATCTGGGTTGGATTAGGGTGCTCACACAGAGGTAGGACAAACAGCAAGAAAAACCACCTGGCACTTCCATCTTGGCTAAGCAGGGTTTGGATCAGCTTCCCACAGCAAACAACACAGGCTGGAGAGTCGTAAGATACTGTCCCAAGGATATAGTCTGAATATAGGACTTTTATTAGGCAGCTGAGGCATCCCAAGCCTGGAGAATTAGCCATTTGGAGCCTCTGGAAACAGAGAATTCCAGACAGAATCTGTCTGAATCTGAATTTCAGATTTGAATCTGTCTGAAAAGAAAAAATCTTCCCAAATGAAAACAAGATGAGGAGGACAGGATGTTCCACTCCCTCTAACTTTGTGCACCTCATACTGCAGCCAGCAAAGACTCCAGAAGAAGCTGTGCTGGAAGCTCAGCTACTTTGGTCAGGCAACCTCAGAAGCCAACCTGGCACCTGCAAGCCCAAACTGAGCTGTGTAAATCTGCCTCTTGCCCCCACTGTGCCTGCAGAACAGAGCCCAGGCATCTGCTTTGGGGTCAAATCCCTGGAAGTTTCCCGTGCCCTTTGGAGTTCCCCAGCCAGATGTGAGTCCAAACAGAGTCAAGCACCCAGTGATACCACCTCATTTGGGATGTAAGTATGAGGTGAGATTGAATCTTACACACAGCAACACCTTTAATCAGACCAGAAGCCATGCCTGTGGGCTGCAGCGCTGCTGGCACAGCAGGTCAGCAGCGCTGGGCCCTGGGCAGGGGTCTGCTGTGTTTTCAGAAAAGCTGCTCGATCCAGGCTTTCTTATTATTTTCCTGTGCTTCACTCGATGAAATGTACTGATTTACAAGGAGGTTTAGGACTTGAGGGAGAGAAATCAATAGCTTTTTAGTGAACACTAAGTGCTATGTGTGACAATTCTGAATACAAAAGAGCCCCATGCTGTCCAGCTCTCACAGCCAGAGCGAGAGCAGCAAGGCTCAGAGCCTTGAAGGGTGAGAAACGGATGGCAGAATTCCATTTTCCCTCAGTGCTTGGACTGGGTGATTGTGACCACTGGACAAAATGCAGAGCACAGGGAGGCTGGAGAAGTCACAGCTTTATTTAGGTCTGACTTGTGTGTTCTTAGGACTTACCCAGGCAGGCTCAGTGAGCATTACTGAGCCACACCCGGTACGCTGGGACACGCACCATCAGCCTGAAGCTTCTGGGAAGAGGTTTATTGCACAGCACAGCCAGGTTGTGTGCAAAAAGGGATTTTTGAGGTGCACCAGATTTAGTGTGTGCACACGAATAGGCTGTTGCAGCCTGGCTGCACAATTGCACAGTTTCTAGACAAAAATGAGGGTTTCTGCAGCCATACTGCATATTTCAATCACGCACTGGGTCGGTCTGATGCTCTCCAGAAGTATATGGCCTGCTTTGCAAGCACTTCATGCTATATAGGAAATCCTTGGTAGTCCAACACACTTTGGGCTAAATGATTAGATTTATGAATGAGTTGTTAGAAATGCTGTACCAAATGCCTGCTATGAATACAATACAGACCTGTCTGAAAACAGGTTTTTCTGTTCAAAAGGACTAAATACTCCTTACATACACAGAATTCACAGTCCCCAGAGGAACAAAGGAAGGAAACAAACTCTGGTTTTCACTACTTGGGTGCAGAGATATTAATTAAAAGAGATCAATTTAATTAACAAGAGCCACATCTTTCTTGGAAGAATTTGAACAGCATTCCCAAGTACTTTGCAATTCACTGAAAACATGTTCAGCAAATAAAAAAAATTGTATTGCAGTGATAGATATTAAAAAGGGAAAAATAACTTCTTATAAAAAAGAGAATTATTTGCACTTACGACCATCTGTTTCTTGTGCTCATGTAGTTTAGATTAAAGTAATTTATTTCTGTCTACTAATTAGGACTATTTATTACTGACTTCATACAATTTTGAGTCACAATTCTTACAATACCTATTTTAATATGGTATCAGCACAAATAAAGGATGACTCTTGAGAATCCCTGGAAAACAGCGAATAACATCAAATCCTAATGAAAGTGATGGCAGTTATCATGCTTGGGAGAAACTCTCTGCAAGTTGCAGAATCAGACTGTGCCAGCTGAATTCTTGTTCCTCAGAAAGTTGCCAAGCACAGTGCACTGGGGAGAGCTAATCCAGCAATCACAACTGGGAGATCAGCTGAACAGGAAACCTGAGAATTCTTGTAAAGTTTGTTCCAAAAGTAATAACAGTGAGTATAGAAATATTTATCCCTGAAATTAGCAATTAATTGTAGAAGTGAAAAAGATGCTCAAATATTCACCAAGTTTCGGGACAGAGCAATAATAGACAAGGGTTTCTTTGTGGTGGCTTTCAAACCCACAACATCTTATGTAGGGAAAGCAGAGAGGAAGATAAATACTTAACTGGCAGAAATCTTTTAGCAGCATTAGAGGTGTTTCAGCTCTGTTTGTGCTGTGGTGCTTCCCATAGTTGTGACATGCTAATTGGTGGATAAGGATAATTGTCTCAAGACTCACACTCCTATGACTGTGGGTGGAAGTGACATCACCAGATGGAGGTACACAAACAGAACAATTATAAAATAATCTTGGGCCTTCAAAGTACTTTTTCCCAACTCTCTCTGACTCCTGATGCTCAACAAAAAGGTGTCCAGGCTTGCTGAGCGGAGGCATACCAAGGAAAGCCAAGAAGTTTCAAAGTGGAGCATGAATCATGGTCTGAGAAAAATAGAGACATGAAGTTAAAAAAAACAAACAAAAAAATCCAAACAAAAACCACAAAAAAAAAAGAAAACCAACCAAACAAAAAACAACCAAACAAAACCCACCAAACCAAACCAACAAACAAAAAAACCCAAACAAACCCCAAACAATAACATTAAATGAGCTGAGATATAGAAAATTGTCACAAAAAATACATGAGAACAAAATATTTGTGAACCCAAGTGTTACTATATTACTATGCATTACATCCTGTGACTAGTACTAACTGTCTGGTCTTCAAATGAGGATCAATTTTCCTAATATCTGTTAGGTTTAAGGTGAAGAAAAATCTTTAAGCTTTTAAAAAAATAAGTAAAGGAGCAGTAAGTAATGCAGATTAGAATATTTTTTGTCAATACATGTGTTTTGAAAAAATTCTAATTCTGTTAATTGGACCTTTTTCCATATGGGACTTAAATGAGCCATTTACTATTGGCAATATGTCATTAACATCATCCTAATCATTCTCATCTAATTCTCTAAGGACTTTTTCCTCTGGAGTAATTGCAAGTCTCATTCCACCAAGTGGAAATACTGAATCAGGATAGACTGTTACCCTACAGCCCTTCAAATAACTCTTGCACCATTTCTTTTTTAATTAGGCTTAACCTGAACAAATATCCCTGTTTATAGAAATGCATGTACACAACCTCTGCAAATTACTAAACAAGATGCTTATTAGAAGCACAATTACCATTATTAAAATAAACAGCTATTTTCTGTGGTGTCCTTCAAAGAGAGAGCTGGGGGCATTTACCACCAAATATGTTATATCCTTAAAAGAATTTTTAACCAGTTTTTTGTCTCAAATATAATTGGTAATCTTCAGCTATTAATCCCAGTGCTGAAGAGCATCACTCTGCAAGATAAGCAATGAACAGAAAAATGCATTTTGGTCGGATGACAAGTGTGTGAAAGCTCTCTGGTGGCTGTTACCCAGTGTTCTTTGTCACCTGGAGAGTAAGGATCCATAACTGGTCATGCAGAGCGGACATCAGCATTTACAAATGCATGATAATGCCACAGGAATTGAGGGAGTAAGGAGCAGAGTGGGCTAGATTAGAATCTGGAGGAAATCTCAGAGCAACCCCAAGGAAAATTTAGATCTGAAAGCTGCCTTGGTGAGGGACCCTTCAGAAAGTGTAACAACATCACCAGGGTAAGCAGAGCACTCAGATTCCACACATTAGCACTTCATATGCATCTTATTTACCTTGTGCTGAGCGTGGTTTTGGGATCCCTGAAGAAACCGAGGCATTTCAGATTTGTGGTTGTAGCAATCCCCAGAACAGGTGTCATGAAACACTTACCAGAAATGATCTTCCTAATACAAAGCTTGTATTGTATTAGGAATAATGCATGTTTTGGCTCACACAGTTACTCCTGATGTGTCCCCACTGAGCAGTGCAGGCGAAGTGGGAGGATGGCAGTGCAGGGTTCCTGCAGAACTGGGGTCTTCTGCTGCAAAGCATGAGACAGGTGCTCCCTGTTAGCAAATTAGTCAGGAAAAGTGTGAGATTTTACGGTAAAAAACCTCACTCCTAACCATATGTAAGGACACACTAGCATGAAAAGCATTCTCGTACAAGGTTAACTGAGAACTTTGTTAGAAGGATTTCAGTGTAGCTTAAGTCAACCACAACTAGCAGTAAGAGCTCCCAAGCATTTACTCAAGCACACTTCCAACCAATCTGCACACAGGAGAGCTTTTCTGATTCAAGCAGTGAGCAAGTCACTTTGTAGATGAGGTACAATACCAAAAATCAGTTGATCAGCTTTGCCAAGAGTCCCACGTGCTTTTAAAGAGCTTCTCATTGCAGTGACTGGTTCCCTCTCCCCCCCGCCCCCCATGAAGGTGGCTGGAGCTCTGATCATAAGACAACCTTCCCTCACTGTAACCCAGAGACTTGGTTTGAACTCTGTGTGTGTAAATCATGAAAATGAGCATGTGAGTTTTCTGACTGCAGGTTGCCCTGGTCTGCACACTGAATTTCTCCAAAACACTTCCTAACTATAAAATTAGCAATCCCTTCTCTCCTGACATCCTGTTCAACATCTGTTCTCAGGTCTGGACAGAGACTGCCAAATCCCAGTTCGTTTGCTTTAGGGCTGTTTTTGTCTAGTCTCTCCACAAAGGATGAATAACCTTCACTCAACTACTTCAGCTGTGAAACATGTGCCAGAGACCCCTTTGATTTCACAGTGTATCTGAAAATTTCCACTTTATGCATAAGACTCCTCGAATTTATAACATAATCTTCTTGCCTTAGGAAGATCTTGTTCTGCCATGGCTTTGACCATCAGACAAGTCCTGTTACCAGAGAAGATGGATTTTCCAGGCAGTTGCTTTATGAGAGGCAGAGACAACACCCCTGTGGTTAACTCGAGTGATCTGGCACTTGTTCCATGACAAGAATGCAAGAAGGGTTAGTGGGCACAATTCTTGGCAAGTCTGCACCTGATGGCACTTTTATCCAAAGCTTCAGATATTTCTATGCATGTGAGCTGATGTGGCAAAGTGCAGGAAGTGTTGAAATCGAGTCTAAGTAAAACCAGAGGGTTTAAACTCCTCTCTCATTCAGGGACAAAGCTTTCAGCTGACTCATGGTGTAACTTGCCAAAGGCCATACAATGATTCAGCTGCAGAACCTGCCAGTGCAACAGCAAGGCCAGTCTTTATACTCTGCTTCAAATTGTAAGGGCTGCATGTTAACTGCAAATGCTGATATATCCAGAGGAGACATGCAGGGAGCCTTCCTATAATTAAAATCCAAGATAGATATGAATCACTCATTAGTCTTTAAAGCTATGACCTCCTACTTATGCAATAAATTTTTTTCCCCTACAATATGACATTCGAGGGAAACTACATAAGAATATTGGCAGTACTCAGCATAAATACACAAGACATAAAATCATAGGATGGTTTGGGTTGAAAGGGACCTTAAAGATCATCCAGTCCCACCCCCTGCCATGGGCAGGGACACCTTCCACCAGCCCAGGTTGTTCCAAGCTCCGTCCAACCTGGCCTTGGACACTTCCAGGGATGGGGCAGCCACAGCTTCTCTGGGCAACCTGTGGCCTGCCCACCCTCACAGCCAAGAATTTCTGAACCATTCACAGCTGAATCAAATCACTTCTGTAAATGCTATAATGGGAAGGATTCAAACATATAAAAATCTGATGGCACAACAGTAATACATTTTTGCATGTGGAGGTAGGAGTGCTGATGCTCCCAACTTTTAGTGGCCATCAGTGGTTTTAACATCATCATTTTCTCTGCTCCTTTTTGCAACGGCATTCCAGACAGGTTGCAAAGCAACACTTGATGTCCATTTTCTTCCTTGGAACATAACAGTGGCTGTACTGAGTCAAAAATACATCTGACTCTGGATTCCAGCTTTGATGGATATATAAGAGAACCCTACACTAATATTCCTCCAATACACTTTCCCAGCTGCAGGAAATTAGAACTTGTATCAATAGTCCTAACAGATCTTCCATCAAGGACTTTGTCTAGATACTCTTTTAATCATCTTACAACACTGATCTTTCCACTGTCTTGCAGCAATGAGCTCCAGAGTTTAATTAATCTGCTTTTCTGACAAGGGTTTTGCTGTTGTTGTTGTTTTGCTTTGGGTTGTTTTAATTCCTATGACTGGACAATTCCATTTGATATTGACTTCTTTTATCATGATAAAGTGAATATCAGTTTCCTGTTTCCTCCCAATATCCACTCACACTTTTATCATAGGCTTTATTGTGTTCTTGTGTCCATGTGTTTTTTCTGTGTTGAAATTATTAATCTATTCCATCTCTCCTAGGACATGTGGCATTTAGTGCTATGTCACCCATCTCTGTACCTGTGGGACTATTTTAGTCCTCCTGAGATGGGTAAACAAAGTGTACTGAAGGTGGAAACAGACCTTTCCTCTTAATCAACCAGAGGGGGCTTTTTCCTTAACTGAACACTTGTAAAGGTAGGATAGAAGTCAATCTGGCCATATCATTTCAATACCTTCAAAGGGAGGGATTTGATCAACATTTTGAAAATGTGTTTCCTAAGCTTTGAGAAATCTGCTAAGAACCCCTGAACTGCATTACCTTGAGAAAAGCCAGCATTTCACAGGATCAGGCTGTAAAACCTTATCTACACCCAGTTCCAATGACCCTTTTATTACACTGCCTTTAGATTTAGAAGAAAACAAAATAGAACCCTGGAGAGTTAATATTTTCAAAACCAGCCCTAGTTGAAGACAATCAGTGCAGCTTTTGATAAAAGTGATCAAAGGACTACTCTTGACAGCTTGGAAACATGAAATGCTATTGCTTGCCCTCTTTTAGTTTTGCTCTTTCTTCTCAGAAGACCAGTGTTTGTTTTGCATAGTACCAAACATTATTCCTGTGGTGTTTAACTTTTGCACATGAGCCCTTCTTTCATTACACCAGAGTAAAAGCAGTGTGAGATTAGCAAGAGGTTCTCTGTCTTCTGCTGTAGTAAAACCCTTTTTTGTAATTTATCTCTCTTTTCTTTCACTCTCTTTTACCTCTTGGCCACAATTTACACGTCGGCTTCTTCTTCTATTGTCTTTATATTGGATGAGAATCCCCTTAAAATATTCCCACAGAGTTGCTGTTTCTTGTCTTTTCATTACTTAAAATTGAAAGTGTTTAAGATAATGTATTTGGCATCAGATTTACAAAGAGAGTAAGAAAAAAAGGAACTGTAAAAAAGGCAGGAGGTGAATTCCTGTGATCATCTCAAGGACAGTTTGTGTTGGGGCACCAAGGCCAGGGAAGAGGGCAAATTCATGATCCCTTTTAAATCATGGTACTAATCAAGGGATATAGAAGTCCCCACAGACAAGTAACTAGGAGCAACTTAAAACTGCTTTCCTTTAGGCTTAGTACAAAAGCTGCAGGACATGTGCCTCAACTCCCTGCCCTCTCACAGGAGAGGATGTGTCATTTGGCCATTTAACCCTGTAGAAAGGCCCACAGGATTTTAATCTCTCTTTCATAATCTCTAATTAGTCCCCTCTCTCAGCACTTCCACGGCTCTCTCTCATGCCATTTGAAATCAGGACTCTTTGCAGATACTGGCACGGAGACTAAACCAAGGATTCAGTTGGTAGCAGTCCACAGGCAGTGCAAAAAGCTTTTTGGGCACAGTTTCTGCTCTCTTACACCGGTAAAAAGCTACAGGAAGTCTGAAGATCTCAGTGTCAAACCTTCCTCCATACTCAGGGATGCTGAGGCTGCAAAGCACAGTGCAGCTCTTGTAACTCCTGTAAACCAAAAGTTGACATAACCAATACAACAGAAATGCTTAACTGAGGGACCAGCTAACAGAGATAATTTCTAGTCTACCAGATCCTTATGTCAGTTATTACCATCAGTTTAGTTTAGAATTGCTTTTTAAGTTTCTCTATTTAAGCTTTAAAATGCAAGTCTCTGCATTCTCAATTCACTGCTTCTTATTGAGCATTTGGGGCATTAAAATAAAGCAACATTATCTCCTCATTTTAGTTTAGAATAGGGAGCAAAAATACCTTACAGATTCTCCAAAGGTATTCACAGTGAGGACCTGAAAAAGCCACCAAGGTCTCTCTTCTCCTCAGTTTCCCCATTCATACAAGAGAGTTGAAAGACTTACCCACCTGGGTTACTGTGCATGAACCAGCTGGTGTTTGGTGTTTAGTTTCAAGAGGAAAAATATTTTCCAAATGCCAAACATAATCATTTGTGAACATCAATTCCCTGGGCAACACATCTGTGAAAGCTCTTTAGGTAACACCCTGCCTCTGAACACATTTACAGAGGACCTGACTGGGCACATTTCCTATCCAAATGCTGTTTATTTGTTTGGTTTTGGCAAGTAGCTGCTCCTGCTCACACCCCAAAGGGATGCGAGTCACAGTTCTGACTGACTGGGGGAAAACCACCAGTGTCAGTGGCATTCCTAAAAAAAAAAGTCTTCCCTTTCACAGGAAAAGGGCAAGTCTACCTAGGAGGCAGTGTGTTCTCCCCAGAGCCAAGGACGTGGATAACTGTGCAAGACTTCATTTTCATTTTTCATTTCCATTTTTCTTAAAAACTGAACCAAAAGGAAAAAAAAAAAAGAAGAATCTTGCAACGTTTTTTAAATGATTGATTTTTTTTTTTTTCTACTGGAACCAACATTTTTCATTAAAAATGCTTTTTGGCAGCACTGTATCTTTCAATTGGAAAGCTTTCCACATGAAAAATCTCAGACAACTAAAACGTAACAAATGTTGCACTGGTGCCTTTCCTGTGAGATGCTGGGTGATTTCATGACTAGCAACACAGGGAGCTTGCTCTTCTAACAGGGTATTCAGGTACATGTAATGTTCATGATTAAGCTGTGTGCTTGAGCACGTCACTCCCTCTGCGTAATGCCCAAAGAAACAACATGTTTAGGGGGAAACAAGGAATGAGTCTCTTTGGGTGACCTGTCAGGAATATCGAAAAAGGGCTGTTACAAATTAGGATCAAGCTTGGAGTTGGGTTTAGTCCTGCTCAGGTATCTTTTGAACGTTTGTGACATCTGAAAAATATGAGCCAAGGAAGATGCTCCCGACCCAAAAAGGACTTGAATTCATACAAATGACAGTAGGTCCAGGTTCTGTGCCCATATGCTGGAAAAGCATAGCAGGGCATCAGGGAACTTCTCTGATTACAAGCTTTGAAAGAAAAAGGCAAAAAAAAGGAAAGGACCTTTTATACCATTTCTACAACATCTTTGCCACCAAGTCTGTGGAATCACTGAAGAGCTTCCCACTGACATTGGTGGGACCAGACTCTGGAGGTTATTCCTTTTCAAGAAGGTTGTCATTTCAAGGCAATTAATTTCCAAAATGAATGGATTCAGATGTGATTCCCTCACACTTAAAACAGAATAATCCTATGGACCTATGTGGTTTTATTTCCTACCAGAATCACCAAAATGGATTAGACTTTATTTGCCTTCTACTATACCTGGCATTTGAACAAATCCCATCTAAATTCCTTGCTTACTTTAATAGTGGCTTTGGCAATTAGATTTATAGACTATCTCCATTCTGGCATTTAAAGTCTCTTAGTATGAAAAACAATGAAATAAAACTCCTTAGAAACAAATCTTTCATCCTTCCTTCCTTCCTTCTTCTTTACCATTCAATAAACTTAATGACATAATGCAGAAATGTATATCCAAAAAGTAACATTTCATTCTGCAGCAACCAAATAAAAACACAGCGAGTGAGAAAGCAATTTAATTACATGGAAGTCAACATGCTCCTAATGTTGGTCTTAAAAACTAGTGGTGTCTTCATTTTTCATGCACATATTTATCCATACTGTAGGCCATACATTACTGTAATTATTCTGTTTACCATAAACACTGCCTGTACATCACATTGTGTTCTCTGATGACGAAGCTAAGGAAGCAAGAACTTAAATTTACCTGCTACAATTTTCAAGGAGGCTCCAGATACTTTCAATTTATCTTTATGGGCAAGGAGCAAATAGCTGCTCCATTTTTTACCCCTTCCACCCACATCCTCCTACCATTATCTCTGTCTTTCCAGCTGTCAGCCTCATTCCAAACTCTTCACATGTAGCAGTCTCTTGCTGGCATAAAAAACCCACCCTCCTCTCCAGCTTCCCAGGGGTTTCTGCCCTTTACCATGAGCTTTCTTCGTGCTTGCTCCTCTTGCCCTTCCTTCAACCTCCATGATTTAGAAGTCTGTTTCTCAGTGGAAGTGCCATTTTCGTGTAATCATTGGTTTAATCCCTTTAAGAGTCTCCAATCTCTTCACTGGATAGGTATTGAACATCTCTGTGAAAAAGTCAGATTTTCAGATCCACTTTTCCTCTCTAATCTATAGCTGTTAAAGACATTCTCTGCTTGGCTTTTCAGCCCCGTGCTTTTCTCGGACCAGAAATTGATGGAGGTGGCCTCTTCTATTTTTTACTTCTCCCGAGCATTGACTTTTCCTGATAAGGCCAGCTCTCATCACTAAACCAGGAGGTTGCATAGTCCTGTCACCCAGTAAAGCCTAATCCTCCCCTTTTTGTGCAGACTATTGGATTTTTAGCTGACTTAAACCTGCATAGTTCCATCTGTGGAGGTGAGTCCCTGCACTGGAGAGGTGTTTGCTTCACTGCTGTCAAGAGGAGTTTGGGTGGATGGGGCTTAGGGGAAAAAAGGTATAGAGACCCATCTTTTAGGTGCTTTAGTATTCAGGCAAAGAATTCACTTGCTGAAATGCTTGAGACAGGAAAAGGTATGTTAAGATTAACTTTCAGAGGTCATTTTTGTTTCAACCAGCATTAATTTTTTTTGGACTCACTTTAAATGAACACCACAAGTGCATGAGCTTTATATAACAGTGGTACTAATAAAATGTGATATTAAGTTACAATGTTCACATTCCCCCCAAAAGAGACTGGGCTGCACATCTGATGACAGTCCATACAATACTAAATGATTTGTTAAATCACCAGTCTAGAAGCAGAACTCGAACCCTGTGCTTAATGTAATCAGAGCCACACTGTCCAATTGTACTCACATTTAATTCTGTCCTAAAATACCAGGACTATGTATTTATTTTGTATTCATGTGAAATATTTGCAAAATATGATACAGTAAATAGAAGCACAACCTCACAAGGCAACACTATTTGGCTTTTCCAGAAGAATTCCTTTGTGGACAGTGGCCAGTGCAGTTTTCTGCCAGGAGGGCTGCAATGGCTCTCTGAAGTATTAGAATTATACCAAAGTTAGACCAAGACTGATCTGTCTGGAACTGCCATTTGATAGATTGGCCCAGTCATTTCATAAAAGTTCTTCAAATCTAGGAAAGGTGGTGGTGAGGGTGTTCCCTGCAAGTCTTCCATTTTTTAAATGACTTTAATTAAGCTGCTTTAGTTCCAATAACCCTCAAGTTCCTCCTCTGTTTAGTGTTGGTGAGAGCCCAGTGAATCTCATGAGCCATTTAACGCCCCATAAGAACCTGCTTGCCAGTGATGTCTTCATTCACCATCATAAATTCAAAAGCTTTATGAAAGTTACTTCCAATACAGATCCGTGAGACTAAAGTCAGGTTAGAAGGATGTAATTAATCAATCCTTCATAGGTCCTGTTTTGGACACTCACAGCAAGCTATTTATAGAAAGCAAAGCACAAAAGATGATGAAAAAGACACTGGCACTTCCACGGGGTGCTCATAGAGGTTTCACGCAAAATAGGGGGGAAAGTGATTATGGCAATGACTTATTTGATAGCTAATTTTGGTTCAATTCTTCTCATAAATCATAAAGATTTTGCTGGATAATTTTTCTAAGGAGAATGAACTACTGACATGACATAGTCCTTCCATGACATTTGCTAATGCTCTTCTCTGTCAAACTGTGAAGTTAAGTGTTTTTATTGTTGAGCTAAAGAGGCTTAACATTAAAAACTTATGGAAATGGTTTTAATACTGAGATTTACTTCTAGAATACTTTTGAAATGCAATATCCCCAGGTACTTTACAAAAAAGCTAGACTCCATTTTCAATAGCTTTTGCTGAGTTTTTATCTGTATTCATCCTCCAGAATGTGCCATTATAAATAATTAATCAATCAGCATCTGCTATGCTCACAGAACACTTATATCTCAAAATTGACTGTTGGCCTGATTCTGCAATTCTAAAGTGGCTGAGAACTTTGTTTCTAGCTTCTATCAGAAGAGGATAAAGCACAGAGCATCAATCCCCACCACAGCCTTTGGGGCTGCAGGTACATCAGCAGTCTGACTCAAGCCAATGGAATCACTCTGATGGCTGGTACCTCAATGAAAATCTCAGTTTAAAAGCTGCATTTTTAAACTGGCTTTACTCTTTGCACAAGTGCAAATATAGATTTGTATTTATATGTATCAGGGAAAGGTTTGGGGAGTATTTCAGATTAGTTTCAGTTATAACCTCACGTTATAACCTCAAGATGTCCTTTCTCTGTCTCGGCCACACACAGGGCAAAACAGTATTTTCCATGTGGCACTGCAGGTCCTGTCATTCCTAGGGGTGCCATCCCTCTACTCAACTCTTTGTTGAGGGCCATTGTGCTTGGATGAACACTGATCACTTATCTGCTTTGCCCTGACCCCTTTGCCATTGATGGAATGTAGCTGAAGTTGGCAAAGCAGGGTTATCAAACTACCCTGAGCCAATAAACACCAATAAAATGTCCTGTATCAGATCTTCCCTCTTGCCTCTCTGCCTCTGATGCTTTTTCAGCCTCATCCATTCATTTAGACATTCTGTCTACACTCTGGATGAAGTTAAACATCCCATAAAACACAGATGGTTTTTACATTCTGTTGTAGGGGAAAAAAAAACTCCAGGAGAAATGCTGAATTAGCTGATACAGTAGGAAACAGCAGAAAACAGCAGTGCCCTTGGACAGATTAGCTACCCTGGACATGTATAGGCCAGAAAACCAGTCGTGTTTACATTAGTTTATCTTCAAAGTGGCTGTATCTGCTTGTGTAACAGTGTACATGGGAATGGCAGTGCCTAAACCAACCTTGAAAGAGTTTTCTACAAAGAAGATAACCAAACATGATAAATATGAGAGTGGCCAGCAGCTATCTCCTTGTCTTATTACCATTTTACCCACAGTTATGCAGTTTTCTTTAACTAGGTTTTGTTACCTTTACTGCCATCACACTTAGGCAAATGTTTTTTACCTGGCTTTGCAGAGTTCATATTATTTCCTTTCAAGAAAACCCTCGCACTGCATTGACCTTATTATAAGATGTACTGCATAAGTCAAAAGGCATAGGATTTTTAGATTCTTAAACTAACAGATTCTTAAATTCATAGGATTCCTCAATGCAGAGTATGGAAGTGGAAGTCTAAGATTTTGAGTAGATGATTTTTCTTTTCCAGACTGAAGTTGCTGGGGCTGGTTTAACATAAATAAGAAGAAACAAAGATTTCTGCTTTAAATCCTTGTGTAATACAGCCAAGTTTGGGAAATTAAAGCCACAGCTCTCATGCAGTCCTTTCTCTCTCACTTTGTCAGCTGCCAAAACCTTGTTTTGGGTTACATTGTGAACTAATACTTAGCTTGATTCACATTCTCTTTTATCACTGTTTAATCTTGCCACTTCTCTACTGTTCATTTTTGTCCAAAAACCTCTCTTTGACAGCCAACACAAGGAATCTTATGTTTTAAACGGTCCCACTTTCAAAAAACCCTGCTCCTTTCATCACTTACTCAGCAACAGCTAATACACAAATTTGGAATTTATACAGGCAAGAGCTTTGGAACCAAGACTGCTGCAAAGGCATTGCACATTTCTTCTCGTTATGCCCCTCATTTTGCTAGTTAGTCACATATTTAATGGCAGCAGGGATCTCTTCAGAACTGGCTTTGCTTATTTTGCTTTGTGCAAGATACTGCATGATCGTTATTCAGGGTTGTAAATAATTCCTAATTACATCTCAAGGGGTCCATTTTGCCTACCTAATTCCTAAAGAAACGACTCTCTTCTGTTTGTACAAGCTTGGGCCATATATTTAAGCTGTGGTGGTACAAATGTTTACCTGTGTAGGAACATCTCATAGGGGGACTGCTCCCATTTCTGCACAGCTCACCTGCACAAGAATACAAGGAATGAAGGTATGGCTATGAGGGTTTCTATCCTTTACCAAAAAAAGGAGCTTAAAAATGATTTTGCCTTCAGCACATAATGCTCACAATGAAGAACATGTGGTTAATGAACAAAAAAGCCTTTTACTTTTTCGCTTTAACTCAGGCTGTCAGTATTTTCATGTTTATTTGCCAGATGCATCCCAGCTGCTAATTAAGCTTGAACAAATTAAGGTGAATTGAATCTTGCCTGAGCATCTGCTGTTCTCCTATTAGTATGGCAGACAATGAAAGGAAGATGATGCTACATCTTTAAAAAGGCCATTTATACTTAAAATTACTTCTTACAACACACTAATATAGAATGTTTTTTCATGAAGTGTCCGTAACAATAAAATAAAATGTGCCGTAGAATATGCCAGTGAGGAGACCTGTGTTATAATTCTAGGAGTTTTCTTGGTAGATTCTCATAACATGCAAAATAAAGACTAAAGTTTTAAATTATATTCAGAGGTGAAGAAAGAGACAGGTATCAAACAATTCACCAGCTGAGTGGCTTGATCAGGAGTGATGAAGGTGTAGCTTCAATTTCTCCCTGGTTTTGGCAAATCCAGCAAATAAAAAATACAAGGTAGAGCCAGGCACTGTTCTGTGGGGCTTCTTTCCTAGAGAAAGGAAATGGCATTTTTGTCAAAACAGTCCCCTGTGTAGACCTCAGAATGGGAGGTAGAACAAGAGGTTTGATGAGCTCTGCCTGTGCCAAACACACAGGTACTGCTTAAAGAGTACAAGAGTCTTGGTTCCTGTAAAACTGCAGTTACTATGGTATTAAAAAAAACCAAAACAGAACACAATATTAAAAATAGTTATGAAAGGAAAGCAAAAAGTAAGTCATTTTGATCCTGGAGACACTTTTAGGTTATTTTAGATGCAAAGAAAATCTCTTCATAAAAGAAATGTAAAAATGATTAAAACTCCGTGCCTTGAGAAGGTGCAGAGTTTGCTTTTACACAATTTTCAGCAAGTCTTTAAAGTGATAAAATCTTGAATATTAGATGTGCATCCCTTAGGGCTTTCATTTCATTTTTATACTGAAAAAAGGCTAATACAAGTTCATAGTAATCAAAAATTGTGATAATTGCCACTACAAAATTTCTCTGTAAAAAGCTGGTGCTGTCTTACAGAAAAGTCACGGAGAATTCATCAGAGTTAATAAATTTACTTATTGCACAAGGGACAGTTGGAAAGTGAAGTTTATGAATGTAGATGTCTAGAATTTGGAAGCACAGGTAAGCATGATACATGTAAGTTCAGTAAATGGTGGATTGTGGCAATTAAAACTAAGGATTCACAGCGGTAAAGCTGCTGAAATAATGTTTCTTGCTCCTTGCTCTCCCATGGGAATATACTGTTGAAGGAAAATCTAACAGACTTTATATCCCATAATGAATGTTATTTTGCTTAACACCAAATGAGAGAGTTATGGAACCATTTCCTGTCTAAAGATGATTAAGTGTTAATGTCCACTGAGCTAAAGAACAAAACAAGAGATATTGATCCAAAACGGGACAAATGTGGTGGTTTTATTCAGCCCACCTGAATTTTGGCAGTTCCTAATGGTAAACTCAGCACCATGAGAAGGGGAGTTAATGATGAGGCTCTGGAGATCTTAATGATGCTTGGTTTGCTCTGAGCATTACCTGAAACACATTTATGTACTTGGATGAATTAATCTTCATCACTAAATTCTGTCTAAGCAAAATAAGCCAGGGAAATGGTTTTAATATGCACAACGAGGGAGTCTTAAATATAGGCTGCAGGACTTAAATATATCATCTGTACTTGAATAAAATCTGACTATTCCATCACATTAGAATCCTCCATTTTCCCCACCAGACAAAAAACAGTAAAAAGCTGATTGTTTTTCCTCTTCCATGAGGGTATTCTGACTTGAAATAAGCACAGGAGAGAATATCAAGTGGAACCTCCACCCTTTTTTTTGAGTCAAGGTTCATGAACTCTTTTTCATAATTTATTTTAAAAGTTTGTCCCGAGTGAATCTGACCCTTTTTAACCACACCATGCAGAATTCCCAAAGAAGCCTTCTGGATCCTTTCTTGGGACTATTTGTGTTGAACCACACAAATGACACACATGACAAATGACAAGAGCAGCGAGACACGAGTGTGACAAAGAGGAGACAAAGGAGAGTACAGAATCTGGAGGACTAGCTGCAAATGAGCAACACAGAATGCATTTTGGATGTTAAATTTCAAATTTTAAGCTATTCATTAATTCATGAATAATTCATAATTCACACTTAATAACTATGATGAATAATAATTACACATAAAATGGAAAGTGCAGGAAAAGAGATAACAATTGATACTGAAGAGATAACAATTGATATTGAGCTGATGAGAGATGAGAAATATTCAACATCTTCCTTACTGAACAGCTAATCTCTAAATTAAAACTTTTTTATGGCTTTCTCAAAAACAAAGCACATTTTCCACTAACACTTCAACGTTTTAATAAGACATAGATTCTTCATACCTGCCTTCTTCCTGGACCAGTCCTGCTTAAAAGGAGGCATTTGTGAAATCAAAGCTAGAAAAGAAAGAATTTAAATTCACAACAGAATAAAAGACATTGTTATTGTAGAAGCTTTATTGTCAGATGAAAGAAAGAAGATAGGACAGTGTAGGAGAGGAAAAGCCTTGTGCAGTTGAAGTTATATATATGGGATGATATCAAGGCAAAGATACCTGGAAGAGCTGCACAATGGAGTTCTGCAGAGAAATCTGCATGAGACTTCAATAAGTGAAGGATGGTTTGTCATACTCCTTTTCAGAGTTATACAATACAAGAGGGGATGTCTTAGCCCCCTGCCAAGGTAAAGCCAGACTAAAGCCATGCCTAACTTGCCTATCTTGTTTTAAAAGTCTGCAGGAATGCAGGTTTTACCACCTCAGCCCATTCCTGTGCTCAACCGCCCTTATCATAAGTCTAACTAAAATTTTACTCTTTGTTGAAATTTGAGTGTTTTTTATTTGTCTGCCATAAGCACAGGGAATAGTTTAGAGTGATCTGTTGAGAGCATTTGGAAAGGAGACTTCAGAGGAAGTCCAGCTGAGATAGAATAATTACTCTTGGGGGGAAAAAATTGTTAGAAAATTACTGTGTGTTAGAAAAATTACGGAAAAAGTAAAAAGTGGTAACTCCAGGGATTAATTTAGTAATGGGGACCTCAGCCAGACTGAGGCATTTGCCTGCTATTCTGGATTACAGGTAAAGATGGGATCTTTGGAGCTACCAGCACCTCTTGGATGCCTTCAGGCCAAGCTCTGAGCCTCAGAGAGGAGATCTGGGCATGACAGCAATCCATACAAATGTCAAAGTGGCAATTATTTTGCAACGCTTCTAGAGATATCATAACAGACACGAGAAGGGGCAAAATGTAGGACTAAAGAGTTAAAGAATTAAAGCTGCTAATTTAAGCAGGACAAACTTTAGAATAATGTGTGAAGTGTTGAGAGAAATGGAACAGGATACAAACAGAGAGAGATGGAGATGAGGAGGCAGAAAATGGAAGTGTTCACAGATAATTTAATTTATCCCCAAGAGGTATACATGTCATCTCATAAAAAAGTATATAAAAGATTAGGTCTGACATCCCAGAAAGACTGTAGGTAGAGCTAAAAAGGGCAGCCAATATGGATGACATGCAGGAGGTAACCCTGGGAAAGAAGCAAACAAGATCCCTTGACACATGCTGTCCCTTCTATCAGCTTACAGAAGTCTTGTGGCCCCTCTGGCTTTTCCTGTAACAATTCATTTAGAAATAAAGATATTGTTCTTTACTATTATTTCTCAGTGGCCTCATTTGTATCTTACTCTTAAATTCTCTGTCAGTTTTGATAATATGCATTTAGCAGTTCAAGCCTTATATCCCACTGATTTACTCTTTTATTTTGCCCAGATTTTACTGTTCTACAAAATAAGCCAGCAAATAAAAATAAGTAATGTGAAGTAAGGTAAAGTTAAGACCAGCACTAACTTGTAAGAACAAAATAATATTTATTCTACCTTTTTTTTTCATCACAGTGACAACGTGTGTTTCAGTAATCACAGATGAAGGAGATTCAGGTCTTTACACATTCAGTGTCCGAGCCTGTCACTGATCCACTCGTGACTCTGGAGCTGCTACTGGTGAGCTGTAAAATGGGAAAATAATGTTCCTTAACAAATTTTGAGACATGGTAAAATTTTGTAAAGCATCTTGATATCTTTGATGAAGGATGACATATTAAGGTGACTAATTACTCTTAAATATCATCACTGAGTCCAAGACTCCAAACAATGGGATTTGGTTGTGTCCACTTCTTTGTTAACTCTTGACTCCTTATGCTACTGAGTGAAACACAAGTGTGGACCTCCCAAACTTCCTCCCAGTGGCATCCCAGAGACCTCAGCTGTCAAATATTGTCATTGCTGGAGCTGTCCAACCTTGCTGGATAAAAGACATGGAAGACAACTAAGGAGGAAAGGGAATCACTGGGGGTGGGTAAGGACAGGAAGGAGGAGCCACGTCTTTCATTCCTCTCATACACTGGGTCTCTCAACTGCTATTTCATTTAGTTTACCTGGGAATTCTTTTTTCCTTAGCTTTCCGAAAGGCCAAGTAAATGTTGTGTTCGCTTTGCCTTGAAATTGGCTTGAAGTGTAGTCAAAGTTGCAGTTTAGTTTAAGAAATTCGTGCATGGCTAAACTAAAATACTCATAAACTTAAAATAAACATAACTACCATTGCCAAGGATGCCTTCATAGTGGTTATGTTGCAATAGTTCAAAGAGGTACCTCCCAATCAGCTGTTTCCCAAACTGATGCTGATTTTCATTGAATATGAAATCAATTTTAAAATGTCTGCTCAGATAGAAGTGTCAGTGAGGGGAAAGGTATTGGTTTGAAGCCCAATTCCCATAGGCCCTGCAATGATAGATAATCTAATTTTTATCCTCTTTCTGCTTTTAAACATGTGGATTTTTCAGGTGAGTGAAAACACAGAGGAAGCACAGCATTCATGGAGCAATTTACTGTGTGGATTTGCAAATAAACTGTTAATTGAGGTCTCTACAAATAAGTTAGTCTAAAAATGAAGGTCTGTGAGTGTTTTGTTATTTAACTAATAGTAACAACATCTTGGAAAACAATTAAGTAGTCAGCTCCAAATCATACAAGCAGTTACTTTTTGTTTTGCCATGCAGTAACTAAAATGATATTGATTTCTGTATTACTAAAGAACTGAAAGCCAATAGCAATCAAAAATATGTATGAGCATGAATAGGCATTTTATTTAGACATGAGAAGTTTTTATTTAATTTTTTTTTTTCTGGTTAAATTTCAATGTATCTTCGAATATGTCAGGATGACAGAATCTCATTTAAAAGCTGTGAAGACAGCTGACAGAAAGTGCATTAAAAATTAGATTTTGAATTCAAAGAATGAAAGCTTTAAATCACTACAGGCATGTCTGTAGGACAAGATTGATACCAGATGCTATTTAGTACATGTTATTAACAAACCATTCAAGCCTTGAAGGGACCTTGTCACTACATAACTTCTGTCTATGTAAATAAGATTGAAGCAAGGATTTATATTGCCAGTGATATCGAGCATCCAGTACATCAAAGAAACAGGACAGAAAGTATTGCTCAAGTTAAAGAAAGTACCAGAGAATACTAAAACCTGTGACTTTCTCCTGACTTTGCCTGCACACATAAATCACCCCAGAGTGCCACACAAAATCTATCTCATGGAAGCACTGGCTGGCAGAGCAAGAACAAACACCTACAGTTGTCTCTGTGCTGAGGAAAAAGCATTGCATTAACCAAATGTTGTTGGATTATTACAAAGCAGACATTAATGCAAACTGAGTTAAGTTTTAAACTGAAAATAGACCCATCAAAAAGCCTTTCTCTTCTGTCTCTCTCTTTCAAAGGTCTCCTGTTCTTGTTATGCATTCACTAATAATTGTGGTATCAAACACTCAGTGCTCTGGGGAATATTGTGATGGAAGTCTGAACAGCTCAATCCTGCTCTTCCCTGAACTTCTGGCCCACCACCTCCACTGACATTTGGACACTCTTGCCTTTTCCTGTGGCCTTTCTAATTTACCAAAACCAATTTTTCCTTGCTTTTCACCTTATTACATGCACACTTATGCACGAGTCTCTTCAAAGGGATTGCACGTGTTACCAAAGGACAATAATATCTGATACCAAGTCTACAAATATTTTCTCAAACTCATAAGTTTTCATACTGAGGAAACCACTGGGAGATCACTCTGACCTTCTTTCTCAACCCTTCTGGTTGAACTAAAAAAGTTTTCAGAAACATCCAGTCTGGATTTTAAGACTTAGTGAAAGAGAACACATCTTATCTCTATAAAAATTTCTGAAAACATAGGTATGCACAATACTGCTGGTTTTCCCTTTGTTTTCTTGGCTTGGTTTGTCTGAAATAAAATTTTAAACACCAAATAAATAACTATTGGCTACAAGAGCCCAAGGAATGCCAGTCATCAGGATTTTTAAAAGTAGAATTTTGATGGTTGGTATTTGATCCTCAAAGCCTTATGTGATTTTTTTTTTTTTTTGGTCTGTGATACTGTTTTCTTTGTACTGACCTACATCCCTGATAACTACAGTAAAATATCTGAGCTGCAATCCCACTTTTACAAGGTGAAACGGCAGGTGGCAGGTCATTCTCTGTATGAGAAAATTTTGGAAATTACTTGTCCAGAAAAAAAATTATATTTATCTCCATTCATTGCCAGGATCCCTTACTGGGGTTTTTTGTATTCCATAAGTAAAATTGCATCAGGAAAATGATGTGTTTTGGAGCCCATGAAGCTGATGGAAACCTTGAAAACAGATATTCTGACTCCAGGCTATTCTGCATTTTCAGAGCACTTCTCACCTGTCTCAGTAAGCAAGAGGCACAGGAGTCATCCTGACCCAACAGGTGGGGCCTGTTTCAGCGAGAGCAGCGACAGAGGGAGTGCACCCTCATCATTTTGCACCAAGCTGAGGGTGCAGTGACACACTTGATGGATGGGACATCCAGAGGGACCTGGACAAGCTCCAGAAGTGTCCCATGGGAAGCTCATGAGATTTAAAAAGGCCAAGTGATGGTGCTGCACCTGAGTTGGGGCAGCCCCTGGGATCAATCCATAATGTTTCCCTTTTAAAATTATTGTTCTTATTTTATTTTAGCCTCCCACTGATCTGTCAATTTGGAATTACAATGCTACTGGATTTACACATGCTATTGAAATACAGTGATTTATTCAGTGCTGTGTTAGAAAGGGTGTCAAAACACAAGAAACAAACTTTCCCCTGTAGATGTGGGTATATCCATAATGTGTCTTTCTCTTAAATCACCTTCTCTTTGTAAGTCTATTCACTGTTAGATCATCCCCTTATGTGAATATTACGGTCTCATCCCAGGCTTTGCTGAAATCTGTAATAAATGCCCTTGATTTGAACAACATACAGTAGGTTTAAATTCTGCAATAAATTTCAAATGGCAGAATTAGCACTTCAAGTTCTTGTGAGTGACTGAGATTGCAAAGAGCAGCTGTGTTTGATCTAGTCAGCCCACAGGCCGTATTCTGAGACTGTTGATAACTGCGTGGAGGGGGAGAGGATCCTCCTGTTTGTTTTCCAAGCACTGAAAATAATTTAGCTTTATTTTACTACGGATGGAGAGCTTTGGTTTGATGTTTAGGACTGTCATAAAACAAAGATGACCTTTGTAGGAGCGTTGATGCTATAAAACCTTAACCCCTGAGTGCTCATGCAGCAGTGCTTCCTCTGCCCTCCCCTGCTTATGGAATGGCTAATGGGTGTATGGCTGCTTGGAAAAAGCTTTCCCAGCTGCTGGCAAGGCCAGTGGGCTGGTGCTGCAACCAGCTGTGGGCAGATTGCAGATTCATCCCCACCTCATTGGCATTCCACACGTGGCACTGCTGCCTTGAGACAACACAACAGCCTGAACTTTTTCTCCTCATCGCAGGAGGTGAGCCTTGTCCTGGGTAATTCACACACTGCCTTCTACTGCTGGAGCATGAAGTGGCTCCTGTACACCGCTGGCTTAATGAAAACCTGACAATTTGTAGCATTTCCTGGCCCTCTGATCAGATGCCCTGCCTGGTTGAATTACTGCTGCAACAAACAATGAATTTAAAGCATCAACTTAAAGCTTACAAGCTTAAACGGCCTGCCATGATTTCATGCAAAAATTAGAATCAATGAAATGAAAATATATAAACCCAGACCTCCTCCCTTCAGTGACTGTTATTAACAAGAGATTTGCAACCAAAGCCCAGTCGTGTTAAGGTTGGATGCACTTTTCAACTAACAAATATTTCAGCCATTAAATGATATACTTTACAACACATTGAAAGATTGCTCTAATATGCTGCTAATATATATTTCACTGAAAAAGAATAAATTCCTTTTTTGACAGAAGTAATAAATTCTAACCTGATGAAATGGAAGTTTGATCTTTGAATACTGTGGTCTCCCATTTATTGATGGCAGGCTTTTTGATAAGACAGTATAGTTATTATTATTTTCTATAAAACAGTGAGAATCTCATTGCTTCTGAAACTTTCCAAACAAAGTTGGCTCTAAATTATGTAACATCAACTTGAAATTGGCACACAGTCTTTTCTATATGATAGGGGACAATTAAATCAGAGATAATGGAAGGAATAAAATAATCCAAGCACAAATCACTAGAGAAATTACTGAAGAAATGTAGCATACCAAAACAGGTGAGAATGAGCAAATAAATATTATAACTTCAATTAAAAAATAGAGTATTTAATGGACTGGAAAGGGATGTGGGAATTAACACTGGCTGATATATTTCAAACCACTGAATTAAATCCATAAGATCAGGTTTTGTTGCTATATTTTAATGTCTGTGGTTGCCTGGAAGTCATCTTCTAGGAAACAACAACAAAAAAAGATATCTGTCAGTATGATTAAAACAGTGCTATTTGCTGCCACCAGAATCTAATTGTAACCATTTTGTGCAGCCACACGTCAGAAAGAACACTTGTGCTTTTAGAACAATAATACTGGTGAAAAAAATCCTGCTGGTGTTGGGAGCAGAGCTTTTACACTCCGGATTTTGCACGTGGGGAGGGACAAACAGACTTGGAGAAGTTCACAGGTTTCTCCAGCAACGCTGCAGCTCCAGAAGGAGGTGTTCGAAAAAGCTGCTAAAGAGCCCAGCTGAACCTGGGAGGGGGCTGTGCATGGACCTGCTCTTCCAGGAGCTGCTGCAGTGGGGATTAGAGTGGCTTTGTGAGCTGCCAGCTCTTTCCTTGAATTTACTTCAACAACAAGAAATATCTTTGCATCTAAACAGCAAACATCCGCAGGAACGTTTGACTGGCAAAGGGATTTTGACTCCGCGGCAAACCGATAGAAAATATTCACTGATGATTCACTCACAGGTGGAGAAGAGTATTTGTTTTGTCTCATTTATTCAGATTGCTAAAATATTCCCTGGGTGCTCACATCCAATGCACTGGGTGCCTTTTCCAATGCTTGAAGAGAAAACAGAGCAATATGGCATAAATGACTGTGCCTCTACTCTTCAGGCTATCGCTGAAACAATGTTAATTTTCCCCCCTGGGAACGATAATACTGAGCCCAGTGGAGAGAAATAACAAACTCTGGGAGTTGTTGTATTCCATCATGTGGGCTTAAATTCCATATTTCAAATACATTCTGTAGTTAGTATTTTGTAGCTCTATTTGATGCTTTTCTTCAAAAGAGACGAATTCAGTCTCTGTCTCAGGGTTTCATACACTAATGGAAGAGTCATAAAACTGGTCTTTCAGTGTCTCCATATTTTGTGCATCAGTGAAAATCTGAAGTTTTCTTTTCCTGATTTATAAGTGTCTCCCAGACCTTACTGGCTGTTCCTGACTGTTCAGTCTGCAGGAGCAATTAGCACTGATTTAACAACATGATGGAATGCAATCTGTGGGAAATGAGGAATTTTGGTATTATTTGAATGCCACTTCTTCTTCTCTAAGGCACCTCATACATATAAGGAAAACAAACTACTCAAAAAGAGAACAAGACCATTCAAGAAGAGATCATTTGGAACCATATTTGCCCTGGTTGCATTTTTTAGAAAATAAAGGAAAAAATTCATCCCCTCTCACCAGGGAAAACCTTTGTAACACACAATTTTCCCTTAGATTAATGTTAGATTAATACTGATCATCAAGCCTGGAAAATATATATTGCCTTGCATATTCAGCACTCTTCTCTTTTTACAGATAAGTACCTTTTCTGGCTCTTCTTTTTGTTTCTTTTCAGACTTGCTTATTAAACTCAAACAATGTATTCTTGTGCTGCATTTTTTATATTTTGACTTGTCTTGGGAAAAAAACCAAAACAACACCACCACCAAAACAAAAACAACAACAACAACAACAAAACACACAAAAAAGCCCAAAAAAAAAAAAACAAAAACAAAAAAACCCAGCAGTTGAGTACAACTTAAATATTCACTTTCCAAAGCTTGACCAAATCACATTTTACATTCAATTTCTTTTACCTTCCAGAAGTGAATGGGATGTGCTGTGCTGTAAGAGGAAAATCGTAGTACTTTTATAAACTTCAGTATTTTTCTGTTACCAGACCACCAGCTTGTTAATTAGAGAATGATGGGATCATATGGACTGGAGCAATGTAGAGAAGTTCAACTATTTGTACATGACCTGGTCTGGAGTTAAAACTGCAGCAGAGGAAAAGGAGCCAGAGGGGAAGAACATAGTTCACAATTACATTTTTATATTACATGTATAATTGGAAAAGCCCCCTGACACTTTATTTTGGAGGATGGAAATTAATTTGTTTCATTTTTTAATTCCTTACTGATAGCAAACATGCAGAATGGGTTTTGGGAGCCCTGACACCTTTGAATGAACAGCATTGCATGGGTGTCCAAACTGAATCTCCAGCTCCTGTGATGGAACAGAGCTGAATTCTCACCACCTGTCCAAAAACCCTGCAGAGTTAAAACAGATATATTAAAGGGTGTTCTGCTCTGGATGTACCTCCCCACCTTAGGCACTTCTTTGACCCCTATTTCTGTACTATCAAAGCAGCTCCCAATCTTGTGGCTTTATCTTGACAACCCCCTGTGAGGGTTCACTATTATCTCTGCACTCACGCTGACACTTTATGTTTCAAGGAAGTACAAAATCAAACTGATTCAAATGTAATAGTTTCCCTTTGGCCTTGGAGGCCCAAGGCAGCCCTTTCTAAACATGGTTTCAATCATGTTCCACAGATTAAATGAATTATTCAGGTCTGTAAATCTACATTTTGCAGAAGATTTTGCTCAGCTTGAAGATCAAGTTATAAAAAGTCATCATTTCTCTAAACTGCCTCTTAATGGTAGTTTTGATTAAAAAATCGTGTAGGAAGTATACAGCTTTTTAAATACATGGTAGTTTTACAACGAGTAAAACTGCTTTTCTTATGCTTTTTAGTGAAAACATCACCACTTCAAAGGAGAATTTGTAATTATAATTGAAAGGGGGGGACAAACTTGTACATCTGATGGTAAAAAGGAGGTTACAGGTAGGATTGGTTATTCCCAGGTTTTCATACGTCTTTTATGGATCCATTTTATCCAGAGTTTGAACACACATTTCATGCAGTGCTTGGTAAACTTGAAAAGAGTACAATATTGTGGGACAGAAAAGAGAGAAGAGCAGAGCAGAGGAGACAAATGATTAAAGGGTTAAATTCCAGTCAGTGAGATTTACTTGCTGCTGTTTTGTTTTCCAAATAAACCGTTGCTTACAGTTTAACTTTTCATTGTTCTGGATGCAAAGGAAAGAAAGTAAGAAAAATTTACTGTGGTATCCAAGATGGGAATATTTGGAGACAGCAATTTTTTCAGGAGGCACTGGAATAGACAAAGGAGATGGGTTTTTTTTTTCTCCCCCCATCAAAGTTAATGCATTTTCAGTGGAGTAAACCTTTAACCAATCTGTAAAATGACAGAGCAGTTGAAAAACAAATCAGTTGGAAATTTAAACTCCTCAATATTAACAGTGGTTGCTGGATTCTCCTTTTCAGGCTGAAGATTGATGAGCATTTTCCTCAGGGGAAACGCTGACTTTGAATGTCCCTCCTGCTCTTACCCATGGACTCCTGGCCCCATGTTGTGTCCTCAGATGAGCTGGGACAACTGTTTTGGGACTAAACAGGCAACTGGATCAGGGAGGTGACAAGGTCAATAATAATGATAATAATAATAATTATTACAAGTCTCCATTTCCCTTGACTATATACGTTAAGTATTTCCTAAGCTGGCCTGTCACTGTCTGTGGGGGCTGCTGCTTGACTCTCAAGGATGGCATCCCATTTAATTGTGTACCATGGCCTTTGTTTTGATAAACAGCTTCCAAGGAGAGGCTCAATCCCCAGTTTTCCTGCAGCAATCAGCTGGCTGGTGGCTTCAGCAATCACTTTAAACAGCTTGATTTGGAAGGATCTTTTAACTGACAACAAACCTGACAGCTCACAGTTTCACTTGCTGTTCGGTGTTTAGCAGCTGGTAGGAAAAAACATAAACATTTAATCAACATTATTAATTGTAAAAGCTTTTTTTTAGGGATAGGTCTGATTTAATGTCCTACTAAATAGAGTCTGATGGGGTTATTCTTCACCTGCAGAACTTGGGATGGGGCATGTCCCAAGCAGCACCAGGCAAGAACTTCTTCCTATGATTTCTTACTGCATAGGGAGAGTCAGAACTGCTCATTGTCCTAAGCCTGCTCTTGCAACTCAGTTTGTCACTTCCTATTTCTCTGTGTTCTACCTAAAAAATGCCCCAAGATATAATTTTTCCATGAACAAGTGTAGTTTGAATATACTGGTAGAAAAAACACCAAGCAAACCGATATTACGCCTGTTTCTTCTTGCCCTGTTTATGTTGTTACCATTTATCCTGAGAGGCAATGAAAGTGTTTGTTTCAAATTACAGTCACAAATGTGACTCTTTTTTGGGTAGTGACTTTGTGATTAGCCTGTCAGTCCAGATTATCATTAAGCAAACTGTTAATTTCATGTGTTCATTGCTGCTCGTGTTGCCCATCCCTGGTCCCCGAAGGAACAGGGAACTGCTGCTGCTGCTCCCCGAGAGGAGATGGGAAAGTTCTGCAGTGAGAGGCCATCCAACAACTGGCTCTAATTATCAAATTAATTATACTGAATGTCACACAAATATTAGGATTCAGGATCATTTTCATGAACATGCAGTAGTTATCTGAGCACTCCTGAAGAACACGGGCAAAACACGGTGCTTTGCTCGCCCGCTGATTCATGTCAGTCCTCTGGCACTTCGTTAATTGTGTTTGCTCAAAAATCAAAACAGCTCTGCTCTGTTCTTATTATTGAAACCTTTGTACTGGAGTCTGATGGACACCACATTTGGGATCCTTTTCATTACTGCACTGCAAAGCAATCACACGGTATATTTGAGGGATCTCCTTTTTCCATTTAATTCTTTTTCTGTTTAGTTTTTTAAAAGCTATTTTTGCTCTATTAATAGCGACAATTAAAATTAAGAAAAAATAACAGAACATAGAAAATTTATCCACTCAAATAAAACTGAAAATTGGAAATATTTTCTTTAAAGATACTGATTTTTAAGGAAGTTTGCTGCATTGTTCTCCACATGGCTGTAAGACAAGGTTATTAACAACTGCTGGTTCAGATGAGATGTTTTGCACCCAACTGCTTACAATCAGTTAGTTGACTATGAAACTGCCCAATTTCTGTGTGTAATCAAAGTAACTGTGTACACATTTGGCATGTAATTACGTTTCTAAATTGATTAAAATCCAGCCCTGAAACGATTGCGAGCTAAAGCTTGGCTCCAATGATTAGTTCTTAAAACTTCTTTCACAAGCTTGAGCAAATAACACATTTGCCAAAAAATGCTGCCAACTGTGAAAGTTAATTATGATAAATGTAACACAGTTCTCTCATCACCAGTATACAGAGAAAGGCTTTTACCTCCTCTGACTTTATTGTCCATCAAGACAAAGATGGCGCTTCAGGATTTCTTCCCTTTAACAAGCACAGATATGCCATGAGTGACAGTTAAATTTGTTGGAGGTATTAAATTGCTAATGCTAATGCATTTTGCAATCTTCTGAACTGATTTAATATATTAGACTGTCACTCAAAGTCTTAATAAACAATTCCACACTCTTAGTTTAAAATCAGCCTGTCAGACCTGGAGGTTTCCTCAATTGGCCTCCATTGTTAATATGATAGCAGTTTACAAACAAATGATTTTTTTTCTTCATAGGTTTTATCATATGAGGCTTTAATGGGTGTTCCTCTTGTTTCTCTTTTTTATTTATTATGAAACAGCTGTGCCAGAGCTTAATGGTGTGGATTTGTGCTTTAAAGCACCTGTGCCTGTATCTTGACTTCTCTCTCTCTTGCAGATAATCTCTCACTTATTCATATTAGAATAGATATTTCTTCTCATTTTAGGGTATTGCAAACCCAGCCTTGTGCAACTTAATACACTTTTGAAGAATGATTTCATTATGTTTATTCTAATATAGTGTAATTCCTCCACGGAGTGAAGGAATCTTTTGCTTCAGAGACCCATCAGAAACTCAACAAGTATTGGAGTTTCATGTTTGCAGATGTGAAAAACAGAGGTACTCATTACAGCTAATAGACTTTGAGAGGAAAGTCATTAAAAATAAAATATTTTCTCAAATTTTGTAGAAAATAAAATAAGAGAAATGAGGAGTTCATTTTGCTGAAGTTCAATTATGAAGAAAACAACCAGGATATTTTGATTTTGAGGCTCTCAAATATAGAAGCAGCACTGGCATCAAAGGGCTTAGATTATTGTTTGGATAAGTATCCAGATTTTGATACTTTAGTTGTCTGAATGTTCAATCAATATATTAGATTGCTGCCAAAGAAAAATTTGTAGAGAATTCTACCTTAAACTGGTATTAGTAAAACCTCCTTAGGTTTCATTTGTTTTTCCTTATCTGTGTAATGGTGGTAGATTCCTTCTGTGAATAGATGCATAAATTATTTGTAGTAGAATCTAAAATCACTGCAACAAATACAAATTGTTCTGACAGCTCATTCCATAATGTGCTGCTACTCATTTAAGAAACCTTCATCTTCAACCCTCACAATTTTCATTATAGACTTTCTTAACTTAGTTATCCTGAGAGTATTTCCCAAGGCAGTTATCTCTTTTTTCACAGCCAGCCTTCAGGATTAGGATGAAGGCTGTGAGAGGATCATAGAAGAAACAAGACCAGTCAAGACTAGCAAGTCTAAGACTAATGAAACATCAGTCAGTGAAAACACCTGAGGATGTGTGTTTTCACTTTATGGACATGATGAAACCTATTCTGCTTATGCATAAAAATAATTCAAATGTTGAAATGTGAAATGACCTGGTAATTAGCAGGTCATTCATGCAGAGGAGTAAAACTCTGATATTTAAACTGAGTTTCTACCTGGCCTGGAATCCTTAATTTTGCCAGGGCTTGCCCTACACCTGTCCCACATCCTGACTTGCAAGGCTTTTGACAGAGGCAGAAAGCAGCTCATCTTAATTTAGTGAATTGCTGCTCAGTAACAAAGTTAAACATTCCCTTTATCTTATTGTTGACTTGTTTAGAAATCCAGTGAAAGAAATAATAAAAATATAAAAGAGCAGAAAAAGTGAGGATATCAGGGTGGTTCAGTATTTGGTTGTGATAATTCTACATCACGGTATGTGCAGTACAGTATTACTAATTTTTGTCTAATTTTCACAATAAAAACATTGTAATGAAAAAAATGTCATCTCTTCTACAAACCCTGAGATTTTTCTCCATCTTCAGATCATCATGGCTGTAATCTTTATAAAATATTTAGATTGAATATTGAGGACTGTCTCTTCAAGCTTGTATTAGAGACACAACATCACTGGAGCTGCATCAGATTTTGCAAACTGATGATCTGTTTTCCTGATTAAATATATTATTTAATATATATTATTTAAATATATTATTTAACATAATTAAATTTGTGAAGCACAACACAGCATTACTGATGTTACCAGACAAGTTGTTTTTGTAAGTGTTGTGATGCTGGAAGTTGGAGGGATTTTTAGGAAGTGCACCAGTCTATGGATATTACATAATTATAAAAATTTCAAGGTTTCTTTCAAATGCATGGTATAAGCAGTAAAGAGTCTGATGCCTGGTATGTGGGAAATTGTGTGATCCTGGATGCAGGAATAGATGGTTAGGACAAGCAGATCAGATTTTCTTTGAAAGTCTGGCCTGGTTTAGCTAGGACTGACTTTTGCCTTTACCACTTAGAGACCTGAGAAGCTGTGAGTGATTTTATCCCTGTCTGTCATCCCTGTGATCAGATCCAGTGCACAGAGATTAGTTCTTACCACAGACCTGCTCCACTGACAGTCCCTAAGCCTTGATATGAAGTGTGGGAGATCTTACATGCTGTAGAGATCAAGATAATTATATGTTGAAAGATGAAATGCCATAAATGTACTTGAGAAAACTCATGAACTTCATGCCAGAGTGTGTTTTTGATGAAATAGGTATTTGTCTAATGAATATTATTCAAGGAGCAGTTACAGAAAAGATAGTGACAGGCACAAATGTAAGAAATGGGCAGAAGCTGGCTGAGACAGAATAGGAAAAATTCAATCTAGATAATACTTCTCTATTTTTTAATGCCGGTTTCCATTTTTACAGTTCCCATTTCCTTCATTTCAGCATTACAAACCAACTGAATTTTGATTTTAAAAAGAGGATGCCAAGTGTTTCTCCTGTTGGATTTGCAGTACCATGAACTCCACACGGTGTCTGCAGCAATAAAAGATAACAATTATGAACTGGGTTATCATTTTCATTACCCGGCTGAGCTTGCAGGAATTCCAAGTGTGGCAGCACTGGCCTGCCATTAGTGTGGGGTGTGGGAGAAGCTGCTGGAAAGGAGCTCCCCAAACTATTGGTTTGTTGGGACAGGAGCTGTAAGAGCTTTTTCTGTCTCTTTATTCCTTGTGGAAACCATTGCACAGCCCTTCTCTGTGTAGAGACTCCACAGAAATCCTTTAGCAAGAGCATCATTGGGCCCTGGTGCCCACTTGGACGTGTTTATTTTCATTATCATGTTTATTCTCTGTTCTGGAGGTGTCAGTCCTGTCGTGCTACGTGGCTCTAAACCCACAGTGCCACAGGAATAATTTGTATTTCCTTTTGAAATAATCATTTAGCCATTATTTTCCCCCTTCTGTGTATGTTTTTAGGGAGCAACTCTGCACAGTCCAGAGCAGAATGCAATGTCAGCACTTTCATAGATGCATTTAGAGCCTCTGATACTTGTAAACCTGTATGAAGTAGTAAAGATTGGATTCTCCTTTCAGACTTTGCAGGCAGTTAAAAATAAGAAACACGCCTTTTTTTATACAAAATCTATTGCTAAATTTACTAGAAATTATGGTTGGCAGTTCAGTAGGCTTTTCTGGTTTCAAACATGACAACTTTTATCTTGTATTTTTCTTTTAAAGAGAGTGGATACTAAAAATTACATATAGTGGTTCTTCATATGCATTCTGTGTGAAAATTTAAAATAAAGGCTTTGAAAATCTCACTACTGAGTGTTAAAGGGAAGGGATTTATGCCATCTCTTTCTGTCACTAAAGAATAACTCATATATTATTATTATTATTTTTGATTGAATCAGTGGTTAATGAGAAATATTTGCAGGCAGCACACAGCAAATCAATATCTTTGTTTCTCCTGCTAATCTTCACTCCACAGATAATCAGCCTTTAGAAGACTGAGAATCTGAGACTATTAGAAGATAAGGATGAAGCTCTGACAGCTCACTCATTTCCTCATGCAAAAATATGTTAGGTCATTTTTTTTTTTTTTCCCATGTGAAGTCTGATAGGGATATATCATCAACATGTGATAAATAGAGAGGTTTTTTAAGAATTGCATCCGAAATACTTGACATTCGGCAGAGTTTTTGAAAATGATAAAATCATAATTGTAAAAAAGACCCGCAGCCTTGCCAATCAGATCCTTGCTGTTATGTGCACCCTGGCACATACATCTTACTGTCCCCCTGCAGAAGGAGGAATGAGCATAAAGAAAAGAGCAATTTTCCTGCCGTAAATTGGAAAGTCTGCCAACCAGCTAAGTGATCTACCATCAATCAGTGTTAAATTCTCCTTAGCTGCAGAAAACTCAAGAACTAACTATTACTGAGAGATTTCACACAGTGACTAATGGTATATGACAAACACATTTAAAATCTGCATAGACCAGCGTCAGTTTAAAATATAACATGAATAATAAACAATCCTAAAGACACCCCGGTGTGCAGAATAAGACATAATCTGCTCAGACACATATTGTACATAGGAGATTACCGTTCTGCAAGTGCATTCGATATCAATTCAGAACAAAGTCAAGTACACAGTGTGACTTTATTTGCAATAGCATCTTTCATACAATACATGGTGCAATGTTGCAAGACTGTGCAGCGAGATAGGTAGGTTATAGCAGCAAGGGAAGATGACAGCTGAACAAAACACTGGGCTGAATGTACAAATGTCTTGCTCACACGAGGAACCCCATTAGGTAATATTGAAATCTTGAGGTGAGGAAGGTCCTGTCCTCCACTGTGTCATTACTGAAACCACAACTCATGCTTCTGTTCCAGATGGCAAGTGTTCAGATGAATCGGAGACCGTGCTGTTGCTTGCATACTAAGCTGGCCATTTCTCAGAGCAAAGATTCCATTCATGGCTGTTTAGCTTTCCATTAAAAACATATTCTTTAGCTGCATAATATGGAAAAATATTAAAAAGAAAGGAATACATTAGGCATTAAAAGCCGCCTGAACTTCTAGCTGAAGAATAGTGCATAAAATGAGACATTTGCCCTGGATTTGCATTTTTGAGCAATTAGACCTTTTAATTTATTTCCATTCCAGATTTATATTTTTCATTTAAAACATGAAGTCCATCATTTTGGCAATGGTCTTTTTTGACCATTCTGTGGTGGCTTCCTTTCCCTTTCCCTTTCCCTTTCCCTTTCCCTTTCCCTTTCCCTTTCCCTTTCCCTTTCCCTTCCCTTCCCTTTCCCTTTCCCTTTCCTTTTCCCTTTCCCTTTCCCTTTCCCTTTCCCTTTCCCTTTTTCTTGTTGGCCCAGGACTCAGAGGGACTATTGTTTTTTATTTTGTTGGGAATAGGGTCTCTGTGTTGGCCTTGGTCAAACTATGCAGGAGTCATAACAATTTAGGGCAAAGGTGTCTTCCCTTTCAATTGACACATACTCTGAAAGAAATAGAAAGTGGTTAAGCCAAAGCACCCAGGGCAAAGTGTGCTGTCCTGAGAATACAAGAGGCTCTAACGATGAGCAAAGTGAGATGGAAAACCCTGAATAAACCTAATCATACCAAATAGCTTCAGGCTGAAGTACAGCTCCTCTAGTCCCAGCAGGAATAAAAGAACCAAGAGGGAAGTAAAACCAAATAGTTTAAATGTGGTTAGGTGCAAGGTTTGTAAGTTATGGTGTGATCTTTCAAATATTAGTCTGGCAGTATGTCTCCCCATCCATCTTTTTGCCCTTCTAAGTGTAAGTATTCACAGCTAGTTTGCTTAAAAACTTTAAATGCTGAGATTATCCACTGCTGAATTGTGACTTGCTGAAATTTTCAGGGATCATTTTATCTAATTTTGTCTTCTCTGAGCTCAGATGTCTCATACTTAAGTGGTAAAAAGCGGTATATATGCTAAAGACAGAACAGTACAAACACAAGTTGGGAAGTAAAAATCACAAATGATACAATAAACAGAGAAATACCTTGTCCTGGAGCAGTCCCTCTATGAACAAAAGCACACCATTCCTTGACCTTAATTCTACAAGAGCACACAGCCTACACATAGGACTCAGAAAGCAGGGACTAGGTCAGTCAGAGCAAATCAGAACACTTAAATAATCATCCCATTATCTGAATTATAGTAATGACTCAGTGATTTGACCCTACAGCAGAGCATCATTTCCACTTACAGAATTGCTAAAAAGAAATCAGAACCTGGACAAAAAAGGATTTGGGGCCATTCTAACTCTGTGCAAGCACGTGCCTGTTTGAGATGGAAGGAAGACACAAGGAGAAGGTAACTTGAAAATGGCATTGTCAGAAAATTTTCCAGGTTTCCTAAATGCCATTAAAGACCTACCTGTGTTATTCTAACACCTTGAGGAACTGCTCTGAAGGTTATGGAACTTCTTGTAGGGAAAGTAGGGGCAAGCACAGAAAAAACTTAGCCAGAATCCATTTATGATAGCACACAAACTCAATGCTGAAAGTGTATCAGATAAATTGTATTTCCAATTATTGACTTTTCCCAAAGGAAAAAAGCAAAAAAGAGTATTTTAAAAACCTTAAACTAAAGTAAGAGTATAGGAAGAGATGAGTAGGCAGAAGGATATTTGCCATCTCTCCTTTGTGCTCTCCACTGTTAGCAAAAGCCTCTGATGTATTATCATCATATTATCTTCCATTGTTTTTAATAGGGTTTTTTATGAGTAAGGAATTTATGGCTGTATGCAAATATTCTGGGAAGCTAGCAGCAAAAGAAAGTGCTATTTACACTGGAATTCATGTACTGACTAAAAAGCATTAACAATAGCAATTAACAACACTGGAGATTGTGCTGTTTCCATCTGTATTTTGCAATATACAGCAAATTATAGTCACTCAACAATACATTAATTTGCTAATGTTCTTCAGTTAAAATATAGAAGTTCTATTTGTTTTAAAGCATTTCTATCAAAGTAGTCCAAATCCCAAAATCCTGACTGCTAAACAATTAGAAATCGTTAAGAGTATGAGAATTCACTCCCAGCCCCAGGCAAGATGTTACATCTCCAGGAGGAGTTCCAAAAACCACTCAAGAGAGGCATTTTGGATTCTCTGTTATTCCAGATGGGATAGAAAGGAGCATCATTTTATACCAAGGCCAGCAGTAGATTCAGGTGTTCCTCTCTCGTGCTGTCCAGATCTACACAGGACCCAGTGCCTGGGTACCACCTTTTTTTTTTTTGTAGGACAGAGGGAGAAAGAGAGAGAAAGGGATGATGATGGAAACAGAGAAACAGAACTAGAGAGAGGACCTGCCCCTCTCACCCTGCTTTCTCTATAAACACAAGATACAGGTGAGTGCAAGAAGGTCTTATATGTCTTTTCTCTCCAGCTCAAATACACTCATCAGCTGCACACATTTTTCAGCAACAGTGAAACTCTGCACTCTAGAATTTCTAGGGAGAAAAATCACACTGTACAAACATATTTTTCTTATTTTTAAATCATCAATCCTGAGGAAGGTTTCTGCAATTCTAAAGAACAATCAGAGTAATCTATAAACCAGTGAGAATCATGACATCTCTCTCTCCAACAGTTTATGTACCTGCCTCATCTCACCCATAGAGCAGTATCCAGGTGGATTATAGTATCTTCATATCCTTTCCCAAGTGACCCTGCAGATTGCATTAACCTAAATGGGATTAGTCACTGGAGCTGTGCACACTTGCTTTTAGCAGATGCAGCCCCAGCAGCAGCACTTATCAGTACAAAGAGCTTGTTGAAAACAGCGAGCCTGGATCTGGGAGTTTTGAAGAAGATCATAAGGACATATGGTATCTGAATTTCTGAATATGCCAGAGACAGAGTGGCATAAGGACACATATCAAAACCAAGAAAAAGCCTCTGTGAAGAACACACAGCTTCATGTTCATTTTTATAATACACTGCAAGTGTTTACACAGAAGCCTCTCATCCACAAAAGTGAAGTTTATTACTATCAATCACAGAAACAGCAAAAACAAAAATGCTGAGATTTTATGTGCAGTGCTTCAGTCTGAGGGTTTTACCACTTCTGTAGGCAGCAGTAGTTATTTCACTGGCAAATGGTGTCATTGGGAATATGTTGATCATTTGGCTATGTCATAACATTCATAAAATATCAACATCCCAGCTGAGAAACAGCCAGAACAACACAGTGGGGCAGATCTTCTTTTGCAGGTATTTAAACATTTATGTTGGGGTATCATTTGCCATATTTTGTGTGGAACAGGACAATCATCCATGAATGAAGTTCCAAGGTTACTGTTAATGCAAAATCCAGCTATTAGGAAGAACAGATTTTATTGAACAAATTTTATTTTCCCAGTACTTTTTCCAGATCAAGAAGGTACTATGGACACAATTTTACTTTGTGTTCTTTGAATGAATTTGAAAAAAATCTTATATTACTGTCTTACTAAAATAAATTGCAAAGGACAGCGGTTACCCAAACCTGTCCTGTGATGAGTGAAGAGACACCAGAAAGCAGTGGAACTACCTAAGGCTTGAATTATGCTTTGAAGATGCCTTGCTCTTTGTGTACAAGAAGAGTCCTTACTGAAACATCCCTGGTAGGTATAGAAGGTTGGGATTAATCTAGAACTTTGCTCATGAAACAACTTCACAAACAAGGTCTCGCAGAAATGCCAGGATGTGAGTTGATATGACAGCTGGTGTCACATTAGTCTGGGGTTTAAAGCACCACCTGCAAGTGGAAATGCTGGATTAAAGGCTTTCCTTTAAAGAACAGTAGGCACAAGTAGCTGTGATGACAGCTTATAGCAGAAGGCACTAATCATGGGGCTGCAGGGTAATATGCACTCTTGTTCTCTTTCTCTGTGGCTTACAGAGTATTTAATTATTCTATGTAAAGTGAAATAGCTTCAGCAGAATGGAGAATAAGATGAAAATCAATCCTGTAAGTCCTTAATGGTAGGGTAGGTTCAAATGTTGTCAGGCAGAGGAAGAAACTGAAATTAGAACCGCTAGAAATGGATCAGTTATCTGATCAGCTCAATTAGGTGGGAGCTATGCAGAGCTGCCCCCTCCTTTTCTGAAAACATTTGTGGGATCTCTTCAAAGAAGAGGACACTTCTTTGGGAATTCAAATAGGTCCTGGCTTTCCTGTTAACTGTGGAGAAATGTGTTGGAAATATCTTTTACGATCCATACAAGTTTGCAAACATAAAACACAGAAAAGGGCCACACAGTGTACAAATAACTGACATCTCTAACAGATTTGGTTATCTCTGAGGGCAATGCTTGGGCTGCCAAATGTTTGATGAGCACCGATGCATCTCCAGCTTGTGCTGCAGAGCTGTGCATGGCAGCACTGGGCTCTGCAGGGGATGATCCCTCTTTCAGAATGAAGTTCCATTTTGTGTTGGCCACAAGCAGGTGGGGACTGCTTGGTGGTGTATCTACAAAAACCAGTAACAGCATATTCAAAGCTCTCTTGATCATCAGCTGTTACCGCATAGGTATGGAAGGGAGAAGAACAGACATCTCTGAGCTGCCAGCAGGATATCTAGCTAGGCTGGCTGTTCTCCTGGTCTCTCCTCACAGTTCTGAGAGGTGCCTGCTGGCACTGCTGGGGAGGTATCCCCTTCCCAATTCATCTGACAGGTGGTAAGCTATTAACATGAATAAAAGTTGTGACCTGTCTGCCACTTTCAATAACTCAAGTGCTATATCCCCAATCTGTCATGTCCTTGGCAGCCCTTTTGTTTATTAGGAAATGCATTATTCATTAGGAAAATTTGTTAGAAAAATGTGCCTTAATTTTCATCCTTTTAACTGTAATGCACTGTTATCACTGTTTAATGGCATTTTCCTTTGCTGCACCCTGGCTGTTTCAAGAACTAGATGGGGACTTGGCTGATACATCAGGACATGGCAGCACGAGGGAGGAGGGCACTTGGTCACTGGTGTGTGCAAGTTCTTCAAGATGTGCAGAGATAAAACAGGTTGTACAACTGACTCCTTTCACAATTGTGAGTAGAAAAGGGGAGGAGAGAAATAACTGTGCACTGTGGCCAAATTAATCCTGTCTGTTTAAACCTGAAGGAAAAATAACACCTTTGGGAGTTTAGAGACACACTGTGAGCCACACACAGGTCTTTGCTTACTCACTGCTCCTTGCTTAAAATGGTACCTTCTCCCTTCTTCCACCCTCCACTGCAAAGGTTGATTTATTCCTAACAAGGTACAAGGACTTCCAGAGTTTCACACAACAAAAATAAAAACCCCTGTGTTTATACTCTATTTGCTATACAAAATTTAGTCTTAGAATTTTGAAAGACTTAATAAAGGCACTGGTTGTTATAAGAGCAGCAGTCCCTGAACCAGATTCTAGCCCTTCATCCTTTCTGGTACCAATGAAAGCTCCTGAAGAAATATACTGAGCACAGAACAGGTTTCCATGAATTAGCATTGGGGCAGCCACACTATCCTCATGTTAGCTTGGAAATTTCTAATGTAAATTGCATTGCAATGCCTATAACACCTGTTATTATAGCAGGATTTATCCAGGTTAATAAAACAGTAAAGTCCCTAATAAGATATCATACTATAATGCTGGAAAAGGAAATTACCATTATAAAATTTCATCAAACGGACGTGATAGAAATTAGGAAGCAACTCTTACATACTGGAGGTAGGAGGATAAACAAGGATATGCATGCAAGAGTGATCCTGCTGTGTGTGGGATCAGATGAGGTGGAACGGCCTGGTGGCTAAAGTTATTTCCACCAAAGTTTCCTTCCCACCCAGCTATCCATCTTCCATGCAGCTTGGATCACGTTATTTTAACCTCAAAGTTCACCCTTTAGATTGATAAGTCTGGCTACCTGGAGCTTTTGGAAGGGTAGTAATTTGTTGTAACCATCTTCCAGAACAGTTTTTGAAATAGTCTTTTATCCAGGTGAACTCTGTACACTGGACATTTTTCACTCCTGTGCTTCTCCATTTGTTTGCTCCCGTTTTCCAAGCTCTGTGTGGCTTTGCAAAGGGAGTGTCAGAGACTAATGGCAAAACTCCTTGATAATTACTGCTAAAACTCCCATGTCTAAAGTCACTTAGGCACACAAAACTCGTGGGACATGAGTCAAATTAAAAGGTAAATCTGCCAGATCTTAATTGAGGGGGCTATTTTTTTCTACAGGCTTTGCTGTGCCTTTAGCTGAACTCTGGAGGACAGAATTTCCAGTGGCTGTGCAAACTGTCACACTGAGAAAGATCATCTGTTGCACTCCAGTCTTCAGCTCCACAAAATAGCAGCCCATTTTTCATGATTGCAGCTTTGTGTTGGCTGCACCGGGGAGATGTTCCTCTGGCACATTATTCAGGAAGATGTTACTGGACAGGTGCTTAAAGAATTTTGAGGTTAAATTCAGAGTTAAAGGGAGAGAGAGAGAGGCAGAAACTTTCTCATGCCAGTTGCATAAAGAACCCAAAATCTCATTTGACATTAGATGAATGGAAAAAGAAGAAAGTTAAAAGGATGTAGGATAGAAATGCAGTCCTCGAGTATTGTTCCTGCTCTGCTTAAGCACTCTAAATGCATGTCAATTGTCAATTAACCTTGCCGGTTTAAATACAGAGATGGGCAGATGACTCTCCTTTAATTTCTGCTTTTTTTTTTTCTAGTTCAATTTCAGAAGCTGATTTTCAATGCCTGAACATAATGGGAACTACATCAGGACAAACCAAAGGTCTTCCTAACCCAGTATCCCATCTCCAGCAGCAGCTGACACAGAGCAGGCACACAGCAAAGCTTGCCCAGATATTTTTCAGCCTCCAATGATTTTAGCTCAGAAGTGTCTTGTCACAGTTGTCCACTGCATTTAATAAGCTTGCATAATTTTTTCCTCCACATTTTTTTGGCTGTTGCCTTTAAACATCCATTCAAATGTTTAGTTTTCCTTTGGATGCTGTAGTTTCCCACCCTGTGCAGTGACTGGGACAGTTTCCTGGCAAGGAGGAAGCAGGAGCATGGCTTCAACCTCACTTTTATTTGAGAGCAGAGAATCTGCAGAGAATTACTGCAGCTATTTCTTCAGGGGGGAAGAAGCTGCACCTTCTCCTCAAGTCAGACCTGGCCACATTTGAAGAAATGAGCCTTTAACAGAGGGACAAACGAAGACAACAGCAGAAAGGTGACTGTATCTGCTATGAAACCAAAGATCAGCTTACAGGTATAGATAGAGCAAACAAAGAATTATTAAACACCAAAAACACGTGAAGGAAATTGCTCCAAAAGTTACCAGATGGCACCAGCTGTAACTTACTTTTCAGCAGTCCTGCCAAGAGCTGAACTGAATGCAGCACGGTACAATACCATTTGTAGAAAAACACGAAAGCAGAGAATTCCTGCCATAATTGCTCCATGATTCAGCAATTCACCCAGCTAAGTGCTCCCAGTCACACATAAACTCCAATAAATCTGAGCAGAGATTCACACACATGCCATATGTTAGGAATGGATGCAAAACCCCAAAGATCTCTGGAAAGCTCACAACGCCTATGCAGAATTCAAGGAGGAAAAGAGTGAATACAAATGTGCAATATCTGTTTTTAAGAGGCAGGGCGTGGGGAGCAGGTTTTTTAAGTTCACGATTAACTTGCAGAGAGCAAATGCATCTCTCTTCCTCCCCAGGACTGCCATAAAGTCAGTGGAGCAGCTGCCTAATCCATGGGCAGAGACAAAATAGGAAACTTTGAAAGCCAGACAGGTTAATCCTTCAGATTTGTGTAACCAATACCTGGGGGCCAGCAGGGCACTTGAGGGAACACTTTCTTCTCAACACACAATACTCTGCACTTGCTCGTGGTGTAGCTCACAGAGCCTGAGGCCAAGCCCAAACCTGAGTTACATTTTGGGGAAATCAGGACTCACCACTCTGGGCTCCTTTGAATCACTCTATTTACAGTGGCATCCTCGCTGTTTAATACCTGCTTGGATTCAGACAGTAGATGGGTTTTGGCTTAAGACAAGAGCTATTAATTCACATCTTTGTTCACACATAAAGGCTGATATAAAGTGCTGATATAAAGTGCATTTATGTACAAGATAAAGCAGTTAAAAAGTGTTCAGAATGTGCATAAAACTGCAGAGAGGGATAGCAGATGATTTTAAATTCCTTCTAATAATTACAATTAAGCATACAACTATATTATGATATACATTGTATTATTTCCCTGTTTTTCTCTTTCCTCAGTTTTTTACAAAAGCTTAAGGGGATAATTGTTCTTCAGTGCATGTATTAAATGTTACCAGCAGTTTGTTTTTGAGACTATTCATTCCCTACAGAATCTTCAACACCAGATTTTTTTTTAAAGCAATATAAAATAATTATAAATTCCCCATGTAATTGAGTTCATTATAGCAATAGTCTCAGCTGAGCTAGTCCACTGTTAACCATCTTGCTTTTCATGTTTCAGGTTCTAAATTCTGTTTAAATTCTTTTTTGAGGGAAGGGGCAGCTTCTTTTTTCTCAGAGCACTGCATGGAATAAAAGATGAAGAAAGCACATTCATCATTAACAACTGGTTTCAGAGGAAACATTTTAACTGCAAACCTGGGATGGTAATTCACACCCTCATATAGTAAATGTAACTGCTAAAAACCAGTTTTATTTTTTTAACTCTCCTTTTCTCATCCCTTTGCAAGTGGCCATGAGGCTCCCTGAGGATGCTGACCAACAATTTGAAAATCACTGCTGGTCCAAATACCTGTTCTTGTTTTTTGGACTCCTCACTACTTTCCCTATTTTTTTCCAGACCCAAGCTCTGGTTGCATCCTTAATTTCACTGACAACAGGAAAAAGGAGTATTCATTGCTGCCTTTGAAGTACCAGCATTTTTAAAGCTCTGTTGAAAGTGCAACAACTTTCTTTTATTAATTACTAAACCCAGCTACCAAATAAATAAAAGGAAGAACGTTCTGACTTAAAAATTGCCAACCGTGCAACCCTCTCAGTGGGAATTTTAGCAAAGACACACACAGTGAAGCCCAGGAAAATAAGAGGTGCTACATAATGAGGACACTCTCAGTGGCCTTCAGATTGCAAGGTAAGACATTGGACTCTTGGCTATTTAGAGGCAATTAACCTTTTTTTGTGAATACTGCATTGGTGTGACCTGTTCTTGCCGTGCTTCACACGGCTCTGAGGGGCACAGAGGATGGGCAGTGACCTGTCTTTAACAGGATGTGGTCTCTAATACAACCTCTGCAAATATTATGCATTACCCTTTGTCCGTATTTTCTTTTGTGAGAAATGGAAATGCATATAAACACGAGACAGGGGCTGTAAGCACCACAAGAGCACCAGAGCAGGGTCAGGAAAGGGAGTCAGCCTGCTGGGCCCACATCTCTGCCTCATTTAAATAAAGCAGCTGATCCTTCCAGCTATTTTGACCTGATCTTATTCAGAAACTGCCAAAACAAAAAGAGGGAAATAATCCAAACTGGAAATAAAAGCCTAGATATAACCAGGCACCAAAACAACTCTGATTTTTACCAAAAAACCACCTTTTAAGTCATGCTCTGGACATAATCTAACTGCCACTCATCAATCTACTGCTTCTTTGAATTCCCTACACAGAGAGAATATTGTGAGATGGGGACAAAAAAAAAAAAAAAGGAATGTAGAGAAATAAAACAAAATCTGGGCTTTCATTCAAAGAGCTGCAGTTTAGGCAAACCACTGGCCAGAGACATGATTTAATTCTGACATTGTCATCCTGCCAGAATGAAAGAGAAGCTAAAGGGCATAATATGGAGCCAGAGATTACCACTAAACTGACATTTCCTTGAATTAAGATGGATTAAATTTTTAAGCAGAAGAACTATTATTGCAGTAGAACTGATAGAAAATATAACTCTCGAATTAGGCAGAGATTCCAGAACGATGGGACTGCTTGAACCAAATTTCAGGTGCAGGATTAAAACTATATTTGTGGAAATTTAGGCCATTTATGAAAACATCAGTTGATATTCTGATATATATGCAAGTAATGTATCACTTGCTTTATCTACTAACCACTGCCTTGTCACCCTGTCCATTTTCAATCAGAGGTGGAGTACCTGTCAGGAATCAAATTTTTTATTATATATAGCTCTGAAAACAAAAGAATATGAGGGAGTATTTTTACCTCAGAAGACCCTAAAAGACAAGGGGAAAATGGCATTTAGGGGCATCATTAAGCACAAACATTTTGCCATCAGTGCTGAACAGGCCATCACTGACACAGCACGCAGAATCAGTCTGTCTTTCTACCTGTTGAAGAACAGTCACAGTGATCAGGGAACAAATAAATTCACTTTAGCTGCATGTTCAGAGAGTTGTCTGGGTACAAGTTCTAAGATAAATGCAGATTATAGTGTCCCATGCACACAGAGCAGTATTATGGTATATTGCAGGCTGAAGGACTATTAGAACAGGTGGTGTGCAGCATCTTGCTTCCTTCAAAGTAAAAGATCCTCTTGACAACAGATATCCACCCCACGAGCTTACTTTCAAGAGGAGAGTTCACTGAAGGCTGAGTTCTCTGGGTCAGATTTAAAATTGGATGTGGAACTGGTGCATCTAAATGTAAAATTCCAAGCCAGGAGTTTTTCATCCCGCTGCTGCCTGACCCTGGAAATGTCTGATTTCTCCAGGTGAATCTCCTCCTAAACTTTCCTTCCTTTCTTTGAATGCCCAGAACTGCTGTGATTTGAGTTCTGCACCTACATCCAACAGCACCCCCATCAAAACACAAAACCAGGCTTTTTGCTTTGGCAGAGTCGCACAGGGGAGTCAAAATTCAGAAGCACCTCAAGAAACACTCAAAAAGGCCAACAGTGACTATTTTCTCCTAAAATGTGGTGACACATATGGCATGGCCATATTTTCATGGATGAGGGCACCACCACTCTTCAGTTCCCAGGGCAAAACGAAATGCCAAAGAAAATGGTTCAGGCAGCTGGGGTGCCAGTGGCGTTCTAAAAAGAAAATAATCAAAATGGTTTGTTATAATCAGAAAAAAAAAATGAGGTTTTAGATTTTTACAGTTAACAGTTGAAAGCTTTTTATTCAACATAACTGAAACTAAAGTGTTTCTCCTTTTACATATATATATGTATATATATATATGTATACTATAGGGAATATAGTATTTCAGTAACCTGGAATAAAATGCTTCAGAATGTTTCTCTTGGAAATAATATGATTTATGTTCAGAAGTTATTCAAAATAAAACCAGTTTTTTCAGTACTGAGCCAATACTGAGTTGGGGTTTTTTCCTGCCATTCACATTATCTGGTCCTAAAAGAACTGTAGAAATGTTATAGATGTGAGAAGTGCCTTTAATTTATATTAGTGGGAAGAGTTTACTGCAGCAAATATGATTTGAGTGTCTCAGACACTTTTAATGATCAGCTGTTTAGCTCAGAAGATTGACTGTGGCTGCTGGAGATTGCTCCTGCTCAACATTAATACCTCCTTCCTCTGCTCCTTCCCTGAATTCTCCACACACCCATCCATCTTTCACTTGCAGGGGAGCCTTATACTAATTACACTTCTCAGAGCATTAAGAAGATAGAGATGGATTTATCGAGTGAACAGGCTCCAGGAAGAAATGGTTGGGAATGTCTCAGACTTGTCGATTTTTTTCCAATTATTAAGAGTGTGGGATCAATTTGTTTCTCAGAATGTGCACGTTAGAATTCTCCAAAATATTGTACAGGATGTTGCAATGTCGTTGCCATCCTCTGAAAAAAAAAAAAAAAAAAAGGGAAAAAAATAATTTAATAAAATAAAAATGTTTTTTAAAATGTAAATTAAAAATGTCAAAACATAAACTAAAATTGTGATAATAAAAAAGCATAAAAAAGCAATATCATAATTAAAAAAACTTATCAAAACACATCTGACTGCCTTCAGCAAAGCACAAATGCAGAAAAAATGGAATTTTCCCATCTTAATTATACAGATTTTGAATTCGATTTGTTTCTTATGCCCACTGAGCAGAGAACCATCATTGATTTATCTACCAGTCTACCACTGTTTATAATACTTGCACCACAATGTCTAAGTCCCATAAGCTTCCTAAAAACTCCTGGTAAAAAGACATCTTTATAAAAATTAAGTTATTAATCTCTTGGAAAATAAGCAACTTTTGTGATAGTGCTCTTTAAAACTTATCATATCACAAGTGTGGGAATTATTTTATCCCTTGTGGGAAAATTATCCTCAGAAGTAGAACAATACCTTGAAAACTCTTTGACTATTTGACATTTTTCTTTTTTTTTTTTTTAATTTTACTTCAAAGCAGCCAAGTTTGGCACAGTTTGTGCTATAAACCTTAACACCCAGGCCGTGGAGCTGAGGTGACCAGAAGAGAGGATTCTACCAGATATGTAAAATAAAAAAGATATTTGAAATGAAAAGTCTTGATCCCTTCTCCAAAAGCAAAGCAAATGCAGCTGTAATCACATATGTAATCATACACTTGTATGTGTATAAATAGTAATATCTGGGTATCTGAACAGCAGTCCATCTGCTTGGGTATTGATAAGTTCACCTGATGTTTAATATGGAAAGGGAAATGGAAAAGAAAAAAAAAAGCTTCTGCATTTACTAATGGTATTTGTAAACATCATCCCAACACATCAGAAATATAAAGTTAATTCAGAGGTATTCAAAATCCCGTTTAATCATTTTGAATCAGTTCATACTATTTGTTGTTTTATTGCCTAAAGTTGAATATGTCACTTGTGTCCTATTTACAGTCACCAGAAACTTGTCATATTTAGAAATCTTAAAGTGTCCTGGAGCACATCTCTAATTGAATATTCTTTCTGATACTCATGAATGATTAATGGGAGGCCCCCAGCCACTTATTGCTGACTTGTAGATTTCTAAAAGAACAAGAGGTTATGTTATCATTATTTACAAGATCAGGTTTTGTGTGGCAATCAAAATTTGATCTGAGGAATGGTCATTCTCTGGAGACAGGGCTGCTTAACACCAGCAACAGAATGGTCAGTGGCCTGTCTGGGCAGCAAAATCATTAAAAGCACATGAAAGCAAACCTGCATGCTGTTAAAAGGTATATTTTACACTGCCAGCATAGCACAGCTTTGATATACCAAGCTGAGGAAAATGCTGAAAAATTCAAGGGAATCTTTGATAACAAGGCATCATCTGGAGAATAAGGAAAGGTACCAAGATTAAAATATGGTGTATCCTGTGTATATTTAGGCACCTCATTTCATCTTTGCCTCGTCCTCCCTTTGGGAGGGACAGCTGGTGTGACCTTCAGGTTTCTTCATCACTTGCACTGGGCTCATTTCCTGAGTTCTGCTGACAAAATATGGGCTTTCTCAGTGGAGATTTCATACAGAAATGACTCACAGTTAAATGTCACAGATAAAATGTTCTCTCTCCATTTCCTAGCACAACACAAACATGGAAACACTGTGGCTGGCACAGATCTTCCTGGACCTCAATATCTGTGCTTTTCTTCCTTGCACTTTTATATCTTCATTTATAAGCTGCTGGGCAGGATGATGAACAAGGCAGCAGAGAGTCAGATCTGATGTACTCTGGACTCTGTAAGTCACAGCTTAACGTGTTCTTCAAAAAAAGAGTGTTTTGTACTCCTGCTTCTGTACTCAGGTAGGACATTTATATCCTTTCTGTCACCCCTTTCTGCAAAACATATCTAAGCAAGACCCTCCTGGAATTAAAAGGGACCTGTAGGATGGGGATACTGAGCTGTGCACACAGGATGATTCTGATATTATAGAATCCCAGAATGGTTTGGGTTGGAAGGGACCTTAAAGCCCATCCAGTTCCACCCCCTGCCATGGGCAGGGACAGCATCCACCAGCCCAGGTTGCTCCAAACTCCATCCAACCTGGCCTTGGACACTTCCAGGGATGGGGCAGCCACAGCTTCTCTGGGCAACCTGTGCCAGGGCATGCCCACCCTCACAGGGTTCCTTCCTAATATCCCATCTAACCCTGCTCTCTGTCAATGTGAAACCATTCCCCCTTGTCCTGTCCCTCCAGGCCCTTGTCAATAGTCTCTCTCCACTTTAGAGATTAAAGATAGTGAAAGGTTTGGTGCATTTTAGGAGTTCATAGAGAGACTCCAGAAATCTTAATAACAGACATCATTGTGGGAATCCTTCATACAACTGAGTGTCCAAACAATAAGAAGCCTTCAAAAATGCCAGTTTTTAAAAATAGTTTGCCACTGAGCTTAATTCGTTTTGGTTTAAACCTTTCAGGTTCTCCTCAAGTACTATAAAGTGTTCCTGGTTACTTTTCTTGTCATAAATGAGAAAGAAAGGACACTTAGATACTGAGTTTCTAAGAACATTTTCCATCTGTAAATGCATTACTGAGGTTATCAAATAAATGTTTAAATCTATGCTCTTTCTCCTCAGAAGTTTACTCAGATCCTGGAAAGGAATTACTGTTTATGAACATCATTAAATGTGTGGAAAAAAAATTGAGACTTTTCCATTTGGTGAAGTCAAAGATAACAGCACTGTTAAGAGCCTTAAGGAGGGTAAGCAGTCCTCAAGCCTCACAGCATTAAGATTTTAGGGAGGAATATGCTTTTGACTGCAATGTATTTACAAAAATGTATAGCCAGCTGCATTTGGTTTGTATAAATATCTCTGAACTCAAACTTTTCATTTTGCTGGGGAAATACCACAAAATGTGGTGGATTTGTTTAGATTTTTGAGGGTTTTGTGTTGTCTTTCTTGTTTTGGTTTGGTTTGGGGAGGGTTTTTTGGATTTTTTTTTTTTGGTTTTGGTTTGTTTTGGGTTTTTTTCTGAATTCTGATACTTTCCACTCCTGACAAGTTCAAGTACAAGGTGACATTGTTTGCAACTGCACAGTAAGCAATGCTTTTTGCTGACAGAGTAGGTGAAAAAGTTTATTTTTTCATTTATGGCATTCTGAAATTCTCTAGTAAATTGCTGGTTAAAAAATTAGAGTAAAAAAAATGCTGGGGAACCATCAAGGGCTGATAGGAAATTCCTGAAAACGCTGAGGAAGAAGTCCACTCCTTGCAAGATGAACTCAAACATCCTGCATTCCCACACTTTTTTATTCTCATCCCCTTAACAAGGTACAGCAGGTAAATCTAGAATTCTAATTCCATAAGCAATCCTGTTATTTTTTAGCCTGAAAAAGTATTTAATCAAATCTAATTTAAACAATATTAGATATGTGTGGTAGCAAGTTCTGAAAATTAATCTCCTCTCAAGATACATTCTGCTCAGGTAGTGGCTTAAAGGTGTCAGATTAAAAAATGCTCTGCTAAAGCATTCGGAAATCTTCTTTTAATTTAGATGTGTATTTGTTCCATTTCCCCATTTTTGATCTAGGCTAGAATTGATACATAAATACAATAAAAATCTGCACTTCATCTTGTTATGATCAGGGAATGTGTGTGGGTAAGAGACACAGAGAGAATGGTCTTGATCCCCTTAGGCTAAAGTACATACTGCGGCCCTAACATTTATTAGGCCTTTATAATGTACTTTGCTGGATTTATTATCTCCACCTCCATCTACTTCTGCTTGAAGAGAACAGTCCTAAAATTGCCCTTAAAAGAAGACAATCATGATTCTTAAAATAGAGCATCCTTTCACAGCAAATCAAAAGTGGAGAACAATAGTGAGGGGGCTGTCTTTCCAACCTTGCTGTGTGAAGTTCTCCTGCTGGAAGCTTTAAATGAAATAAAAATCAGCCTTTACAATGAGCCTTTGCAGATAATAGCATTGGACAAGGACTTTGTTGGGTTGCCTCCTTTTAACTCGTCTCTTACTAGGCTAAATGAAGAAATAGCCTGATTGAGGGAGAACTAACTTTATCCAGGTTACAAGGCAGAGAACCACATCTGACAGCCACAGCAGAAGAAGGCAGTGACACAGAGCCTGAATTATTTTCTCAGCTCTCCATGTGGTCTCTTCTGGCTGAAGTGAATGTGTTCCCTTTCTGGCACCCCTGTATAACTGAGCTGACCAGTAGGGAAAGAAGTGTGGGGCACTTTGTGACTTACTTGTTGTCATCACTGGGTTTTGTCCTCCAAGATTTCTCAGGGCTTAGCTGCAGATTCCCAAATTCAGTCATGAAGTGGTGAACAAGAGGTCTGAGACACTCTGAAGGAATTAAAAAATAGATGCTCACACGCAAATCTAGTATTTACATCTAGGAATGTCAATCTAACAATAGTTCTGGAAAATGAAGTAAAAAAAATATTATGCTCATCCCTCCCATGGATGCTGCTCATCCACGAACTTACACATGATGTTACAGAATATCATCTTTTGATTAACAAAACCAAACAAACTAAGGTCTTTAAGGGGAGTGGAGGGGCCTTGACTGTCACAGAATCTTCACTTGCCACAGCCCATCAGAAAAATCAAAGGCTCGACTGTTATTAAAGCTGGCTTGGAACTGGCAATTTTGTTGATTTAAGAAAAGATTCAACAGCTGAACTGACCTTTGAAGTCAAGCCTGCTCCTCTCTCTCTGAGTTGAGCAGCCAGAGAGTCAACAAAGAACAAGAGGAAGGGCACAAAAAGGTGAGGAAATGAGCAGAGGTGTAACATGCACAAGGGTGGCCCCACAAAACAAGTGCTTTTCTCTAAGGCACAGTTCTAGTTCCAGCAGTAAAGTAATGGAGGGGCTGCAAACCAGCATCCAAACACTTCCATGATATTATTCAGGAAAACTGGTGTATTTTTAGGCAGAAACACATTTGGAAGGAGTAACTGCCATTGAGCCTTGACTTGCATATTGAAAACGTATGAGGGTCCTCTGGAGAGTTCTGAGAGCTTTGCACAACAAGACTAAATGACATCTGGAGTCCCCACAAGATGGTTTCTAGTGATTCAGATGCTGGCAAATTGTTCCCCTTAGAATTAGCAGCAGAAGCTCTAGAATTTACAGTCATTTTCCTTTCAGGCTACAGACAAATTGAAAATCTGAAAACTTTTCTTCTCTCAAGAATTTCTCTTCAGAAATTCAAATGTCATAGGAGAGGGTGAGGTTAACAGCAGGATGGACCTATACCTGTGTGTGACATTCCTGGTGACAAATTCAGAGACAGGAAAGGAAAAGGTAACGATGGAGAGTGGGATTCAGACATTTAGGGGATCAAGATGGGGACAGAAATCCTGGCTGTGCAGAGGAGCCAATATAAATTTAATCATCTATTCCGAAGGCCATGGCTTTTATCCAATGTCTGTATCCCACCTAATTCCCAGATAAACACTCAGAGGGAATCAAATGCTTCATAAACCTCAAAACCTGTCTCAGAACAGGAAATTCATTTGGAGGAAGCATGTCTTGGTGCAGAGTGGCAGATGTGGTAGAAGACTGTTTTGTTAGCACAGGAAATTTCTAGAGCTTTACTACTTCCCTTCCCTGCAGCACATATCTTTTGGTTCAATATAATGACCAAATTTGCATCCAAACAAGTTTGCATATTCTTGAATTTTCCATTTTGTCCTCAGTATTCCACTGAGGTCTCATCTTGCACTGTGACACATTTATTACCAGATGATAATTGAAAAATAGAAGAAATGGCTTGGAGAGTAAATGGAAGAGAGGCAGATAATTTTAGGATTCAATTTTCTCTGCATTTTTTACTGGTAGGCATAGCATAATACTGCAATAGAATCCAATCAGAAGTTCTCTTCTGCACTTGTCACATTTCAGTGAGCTAACAGTGGCATGTCAAAACAGCTACAAATCTGGAAGACTTGTTTTTCTGGAATTAACAATAGGACAACCAAAACTATGAAGAACAAATATAAAGAGAATGTAAAAAAATAATTGTTAAACAAGTAAAGGATTTCAATTATGCTTATTGCCACCTTAATTTGCTTTTCTTCCTGTGTAGCAAAACTCCTAATATCATATTATAGACAATTAATTCAACTGCCATAATGAAATTAAATAGATTTCTATAATTTGTATGTTGGCATAAAACAGTAGCATTAATATTGCCTGTCATTTGGCAAAGAGATAATAAAGACCAAATCTAGTTAAGGAAACTCAATAAAATCTTTATATGGTAACAGTGAGCTATGTGAGCAAGATGCTGTTTGGATGGACCAGGGTGAGCTCAGAGGAGCAGAACCCTACAGACAAGCAGAACCCCACAATGTGGGGTTGTCCTACAATTTCCCAAAGATAACAGATGAGAAAATCCCTTTGCTCATTTCTGTGACAGTGAATTTCACAGCAACCTCCATTTCACTACCTCTTTATCAAGCTTTTGAAAGAAATTTGCCTTAACTCTGCGTGCTACAGCAGAAGAATGTGTGCTCAGAGGGAGATGTGCAGCCCTGGAGGACGGGAGACTCTCAGCAAGGATTTACCTGGGCCAGCCTGGGCTACTCTGGGAATAAGTCACACAGTGTGCAAGGGCTCTTTAAATCCTCTGCACCATGAAACAGAATTGTATGATGGGACACTAAGCCTGTCCTTCCACTTCTCTGCTCTGCTCTGCTCTCAGCATGTCCTTGCTCTGTTCTAGTCCTCTGTGTGCTCCCTCTACCAGCCAAACCAGAACAAAATAGAGCTGCTGAATAATTCCTTCCACTTGTTGGAGAGAGTCCAGAGGAGGCACCATGATCAGAGGGATGGAGCAGCTTTGCTGAGAGGAAAGGCTGAGGCAACTGGGATTGTTCAGCCTGGAGAATTACGGGATGACCTAGTTGTGAAGGGAACCTGCAAGAAAGATGGAGAGAGACTGTTGACAAAGACCTGGAGGAACAGGAGAAGGGGGAATGGTTCACACTGACAGAGGGTTGAGTTAGATTGGATTTTAGGAAGAAATTCTTCCCTGTGAGGGTGGTCAAGCCCTGGCACAGGTTGCCAGAGAAGCTGTGGCTGCCCCATCCCTGGAATGTTCAAGGCCAGGTTGGTCAGGGCTTGGAGCAACCTGGGACAGTGGAAGGTGTCCCTGCCCATGGCAGGGGGTGGGACTGGATGAGCTTTAAGGTCTCTTCAAACCCAGACTATTCTCTGATTACTGATTTTATGTATTTCACTGTGCATATCCACTTCACATATGGACTCAAGGTACAGGCACTTTGATCGTGGGATTATGTGGCTTAGAAATGCAAAAATATTGTGATTTCAAGGAAGAAAAGGTCATCATTTAGAAATCCAGCTTGGGCTGCCTGCCAACCATGTCTCATCCCAGAGTTCCCAAGGCTCATCTATTCTTCATTTGCCTTGCCTATAATTCTACATATAATCTCTCTTGTAAACATTTAGGAGCAGACATTTCAGAAGCTTCACATTTTCTTTAACAAATGGTTTATATCATCTTTGTGAAGAGTGCTACATAACGATGCAACATCATACATTAATATTTAAAACTGAATGAAATAACACCTCAACAGGGATAATTTTTTCTCAGTTTGCTAGCTGTCTTAAATTTATTTGTGAAATGAATTAGAACAAGGAAACCATAGAGATAAAGTTTCCTTGCATTTTTATGAAGAGACAGCAAATTCATTTTTAGAAGAAATATTTGCATCAATGTCATTTTTTTTCCTTCTGAAAGGGCACCTGTTTCCACAAATTATAATCTGAAGCTCATTAGATGATTAGATGTTCTGGAAATATGATTTATAGGCCAGATCTCCCAATCAAGAGAGAAAAACAACACTGTATGAAATATATTCTTGAACAAAATTCAGCCGGATTGTAAAACACAGAAATTGAATATTCCATAATTGCTGTTACAAGCAAACACCACTTTCAAAGGCAGCGTTGCAGAAGCAATGAACAGAAATAAAATTCAACAAATGGCAGAAAATGCAAATTGAGAACTGCAGGAGGTTTGGAGTTCACACCCTGCACCAGGCTATGACAAGTTGTACATCCCAGAGCCTCTGGCAGCATGTTGCTGGAGCTGCCTTACTGTGGATTTGCTTTGGAGCCATAGGGATTGTGTAAGGAATAATCCCATAAGGAATAATTCAGGTGTTGTAGGAGATATTCCCATGGCCGGCAGAGCCAAGCCCAGACCCTGCCTTGCAGCACTGGCTGTTCCTGTGCTTTCCCTCCGCTGAGCCGGCACAAACACGGAGCTTTTTCCCTGCGCTCACACCTGCGTTTGCTTTCACTCCATGTCCAAGAGGAGGGGCACACTCGTGCTCTGCCTTCTGTCACCTCCTAATTCCATCACATCCCGTTTTCTTGTTGTGCTGTCACAGCTCCCCCTGTTCCAGGACCTTTCCCGTGAAGGGTCTGACACTGTTTGCAGAGGTGCTGAGAGCACTTACAGTGATGGACACTTATTTTCAGACCGCAGACCTTCCAGAAATTTCTTGTCACCTTGTCACCCTTAACCCGTTCCCCTCAACCATTTGGAATTTTTTCCCTCTGATTATTTTTTAACACCAATTTCTCTTTTCATTTCCCTGAGGTTCCGGCAGGATCACTAAACCACAATTTACAGTTTCTGCAAACGCGAGGTACTTTCCTCCACTCTCACTCAGCTGCTTTGGGATTTGCAACTTATTGCCTCCTTTTTTATTTCCTTACAAAAAGCAATGCGTCCCTCAGATGATGGCCTACATAAACCAGATTTTTATAGACCTGGGGTCAGCATACAGCTTTTTAGAAGGCATTCAAATTTGTCTTGGAAACTGAAATATTTGTATGTTTGATTTTTTTGAAAAAAAGATTTTAAAAAATCAGACCTTATTTTAAAAAGAAAATCAGCTCAAGTCAATAAGTACAGCCTAGGAAGTTCAGACACAGCTTTGGGGGGGGAAAAAAAAAAAAAATTGAAAAATCTCATCTAACTTCTTTACTTTTGAAGAACTAAGCAAAGATCCTATATGGAATTTGGCAAGATCTGCATGGATTGGAGGGTCTTAAAGTCTGTAATATATATTTTATACTGTTGCTTGCCCTTATCTATACAATTTTATATTCCAGAAGTCTCAGCTACAGTCCTAGCCGTGGTCAAACCAATGGGACAGCCCCTGTCCCTCTGAAGCCACAATCTCACTGAACAAGCCAGATAAATCACAGAAAGGGATACACAGCATTAGGGTGATGAAATGGCTCATGCAGTATCAGGCGACACTACAGCCACAGAATCAAGGAGAAAACTGAGCTTACCTGAGTCCCACCTGGGTCAGTGCCCTGTTTGGTGGTCAATCCCATCCTCACACTTTGTCCAGCCCCTCTGGATTCACCACTGCTTCACACACAGCTGTAACACACTGGGGACTGCAACTTCCATGCTCACTCCTCCTGGATATAACCGATAATAAAGTAGGTCCCTTACCTTAACATCATGTTTAATGAGAGTTACACTTTAATGGGTCTGATATTAAGTGCCAAATGACAGCAATAAGATGTGACAAATATATTTTGAGTCTGAGGGACAAGACTGTTCTATATGTCACCTGCATTACTGTTATGCATAAGGATGCAAATACTTGCTGACACGAGGTAACACACGGGTGATGCTTAGTAAAATCATGTCAAGGTAAATTTGATTAAGTGAGGGTGACAAAACCTGATTTATGGATTCCATTGACACTCTATTTCTTTCCTGGCAGTGGCAATAATATTATTTATTTCTGTCAAATATAACTTTCCACATTTACCACATCCTGACTCTTGTATTAAATGGGATCCATTATAATATTATTTATATGACATCAGTACCAAGAAGGCCAAGTTGGGTCTTCTCTGTGAGATGAATAGTAAAATACTCCTGCCAAGAATTGTTTGTTGCTAAAATAGTCAAGTCAGGCAAAGGGAGGTTAAAACAAATGGATTTTCATGTTCTACAGTCAAAGACACACTGACATCTTCATGCATGATTTCTTCATCTGCTCAAGTAACTCTGGAGGACTTTTTCATCATGACTGACATGCAAGGTTCAATCTGTAGCTGGTCTTGCTCTCTTTATTTTCCCACTCTTTGTATCAGCACTGATTTATCTCTCCTGCAGCCTCCTGATGTTTGCTCCACACAGTGTGGCACAGCCTGGCACTAATGATGCCCAGCCTGGCAAAAACTCAGCTGGGCACATTTTCCTACTACCAAATAAACCTGCTTCCAGATCCTGTTCCACTCTACAATTTTTAATGAGACCAAGCTGGGTTGTAATGTATTTTATGTTTAAAATTACAAGCGTGGGGAATAAATAATTAGTAGTGAACAGAATATTGAACACAGTGATAGAAGATTTCCACACGAAGGGGACTCTGGAGGTCTCTAGTCCTTCCACTCAAAGCAGGGCCAATGAGGTCATGTAGCTCAGGTCATTGTACAGCCAAGTTCTGAATATCTCCAAGGATAAATATTCCTCCTGAAACCTATGACAGAGATCATCGTTTTGACCCATATTTGGCTGTCCTCATGATGATAAAATTTTACCTTGTGTAATTGGAGTGTTCTGTACTACAGCTTGTGCCCACTGTTTGTGAATCAGTGGAAGGAGAAAAGAAAACTGGAATGTCAGTTCTATTCCATAGGGAGCCTATATCACATAACACCACCTGGAAAGCAGACACAGGGCTAAAGAACATTGCATCAGTCAAAAAGATGAAACAGATTTCAAAGTTCTAGAAAAAAAAAAAAAGGATCTGGAGTTAAAGAAGACGAAAGTAAAGGGGATTGAGTGCCTCACTTTGCTGTGAAAACATTGAGATAGTTAAAAATAAGAACCTCCATCGTTTGCCAAAAAATTCTTACAGCCAGATTAGTTTCGTGCAGCAATAATATTAATAAAAATCTGGTTTAACCCTTTCTATATGGCATGGGGTAAACTAGTCATTTGTGTAGACAGAATGATAGAATCATGCAGTGACTGAATCATTTGGGTTGGAAAAGACCCCTGAGATCATCAAGTCCAAATTTTAACCCCACACTGCCAAGTCCAGTACTAAACCACAACTGCACCCCTTTTAAACATCTCCAGGGATGGAGACTCCACCACTGCCCTGGGCAGCCTGTGCCAATGCCTGACCAGCCTTATAGAGAAGGAACTTTCCCAAGTATCCAACCTGACCCTCCCCTGGCACAGCTTGAGGCCGTTCCCTCTCCTCCTGTCCCTGTTCCCTGGGAGCAGAGCCCGACCCTCCTGACTCCCCCTCCTGTCAGGGAGTTGCAGAGAGCGAGAAGGTTCCCCCTGAGCCTCATTTTCTCCAGGCTGAGCCCCCTCAGCTTCCTCAGGCTCTCCTGGTGCTCCAGACCCTTCCCCAGCTCTGTTCCCTTCCCTGGACACACTCCAGCCCCTCAGTGTCTTTGATGTCTTGATGGGCCCAAAACTGAACACAGAGCTCAAGGGACCTCAGCAGTGCCAGGACAGGGACAGTCACTATTCCTGGTACAGACCAGGTGCCCTTGGCCTTCTTGCCCTCCTGGGCACATCTGGGCTCATGTTCAGCCACTGTCAACCAACACCCCCAGGCCCTTTTCCAGCTTTCCAGCCCCTCTGCCCCATCCTGGAGCTGCAGAGGTTGGTGATTGTGGTGATTCAAGGGCAGGACCCGACACTTGGACATGTTGGACCTCACCCCGTTGGCCTCAGCCCATGGATCCAGCCTGCCCAGATTCCTCTGTGGAGCCTGTAGAGATGGGGCACAGGTAATCAAGTACAAGAGTACTTAATTAGCCAAGTTCATTAAGGAGGAGAGGAAACTGAGAGATGACTAAATGCTGCTACAGCTCTGTCTAGCACCTCATTCCTGGGGATAAATAATGTAAGTAAGTTAGTTCAGTTCAGGCTGTTAACATAACAGCTGACATTCTCGAGCTGGTGCACACCCTCAAATGAGCAGCAGTTTCCTCTTTTGGGTGGAAGTTGACAGTACAGAACAGACCAGAGCTTTCAGATGTTCTCTCCATCTAGACCATGATCTAAAGAGTGACCTGCTGAAGAGGGGTAACTGCAGTTTACCACCCTAGCAACTCTGCTTGTTTTCAGAGTGTGTGGTGGGGCTCAGGAGTAATCATTATCAGGAACCTCCAGAACAAAATTACAAAAATTACATGCCTTATATGTTCCCATGACAGCCTGTGAGTGACACACACGGAGCAAAGAGGAGCAGTAAATCTGTCCCATCACATTCATTGGAGACCTTTGCCCTTTTAAAAATAATGGATTTGGCAGCAAAGGCTGGCCACTGCTGCTCCACTTGCCATCAATATACTGTTAATAGAAATGAGTAAACCAGCAGCTGAGCCCATCCCTGCCACCACAGAGAACTGTGCAGCACACCACCAATGAAAACCTGCTGTAAAAAATTTGGCAATACATATTGCAAATAGGAGGTTTAGTGGCAGCTGTCAGATTACCTCTGTTGTAAAGTTGCTCCTTTATATTTACAGCACTGCAATCACAAAAACTGTAATTAAAAGCCACGTAAATTACTGTTTGCATTTCTAATGCAACAGCAATTTCAAAACAATGTATCAATATGGAGCAACAAAGAAATTGTCTGTTTTCAAAACCGAGGAGAAGAGATTTTATTCTATGATACATGTGTGTTTCCCAGCATGATTTTTCTTTTAATGACGCCTCATAGCAAAATAGTCCACTCTACTTACTGATCATGTTAAGCTGTTGCCATGGAAATATAAAGACCCTACTATACTCAGATGTTAACTCTTAAAGCACAGCTTTACACTTCTTTAATAGCAATTTTTGTTTAAAAAGAGAGCTCTTGGCAATGCAGAATTCGTTTATTTTCCAGCTGTCTTGCACAATAGCTTTGTAAGGAAGACAATGATTAGGGCTTGTTCCAGGGGTGTTGCAAAGAGCAGAACAGCCAGCCACACAAAAATATCCCCCCACATCATTTCCCTATGAATAGAGAATTATGAGAAAAGTGACAAACAGCTCCACAGACAATGAAAGGAGTACTTAATTAGCCAAGTTCATTAAGGAGGAGAGGAAATTGAGAGATGACTGAATACTGCTACAGCTTTGTCTAGCATCTTATTGCTAGGGGTAAAAAAAAGATTACATTTTCTCCTCTCCCCTCTACTTCTGTAGTTTCTTCTAGAAACAAAGTTCAAAGACATAAGGAAGCAACCATGTTAAAACCACTGCTTGTATTGTCTCTCTTGCTTTTGTTGTTGTTGTTGTTTTGTTATTTGTTAGGTTTTATTGTTTGTGGGGGTTTTTTTGTTTTTAATAGTTTTTTGGTCATCAGGGCTTTGAAACAAGAGCAGTGAATTTGAGAACTGGGTGCAGATCAGTTGTAAATGGCTGCTTTCAGTTTAGGGAAATCAGAGGCAAGCTGGTTGTGATTGCAGCCACATCTGCTGCTGCCACACTGCTGGCTACAGAGGTTGTGCAGCTCTGGCCCAGCTGACTGACACAGCCAAGACAGATATTTGGTGGTGAGTCAGCATGGCAAGGGATTTTGGATGGCAGCTAAAGAAATTCCACCATTCAGACAACTTTTCTATTTAAATAACCAAAAATGACATAGCACTTCTATTTTTTTCTGTAGCCTTCTTATATCCAGATGAGTATTTCTGAAGAAAAAAATTCTTGTGCATGTAAATGCAACTAAAATGAGTTGTGGGGAATTTAATTCGAGATGTCCAGTTGCAGTCAGCTGGAGAACGATCTGACTCTCAAACACAGCCTTGTAAAGGTACAGCAAATGCATTCTGTTCTTGATAGGACATCCTGATCTATAAATGTAATATCATTATTATGAACAATGCTTCATCAGGCATTTTTCTAAGCATTGCCAACATAAGAAAAATAGCCTTGTATTCCTGGCACCTTTAATCATTTTTAACACTTTTGATTGCCTGTGGTTCTTTCTTGCCTTACAAAAAGCAAACACAATGCTCATATTGCTTCATTTAAACTTGCACTAACCAAAAACCCAGATAATTCTGAAAAAAAAGCATCAGCTTTATGATTTATAAGAGTGAATTACATGCTTACTGTACAGGTATAAATCAACATGGTAGGCCTCCTGATGTTCAGATAACTTGTTTTACAATCTTTATCTTCCTAAAGCTGAAGAAGTTGATTTAGGTGGCTCTAAAAGCTTAAATGAAATACAGCCTATGTGTGTAGTTTCTAATAACATACATCAAATCTTTATACGTTGTAAGAAGACTAAATCTTGAGTCTACACCTTTTTCCTGTGGTAAATGCATTGCATTTCTCTTCATCAGTGACAGACTGCAGGCCAGACCTCTTGCTTCCTGCAAGGAACCTCAAGTACTTGTGATTTGGTGTTGGATATCTCTAAAAAACAGCAGTACAGAGCAGGGTTGGCAGCTGCACTGTGCCTTCACTGTGATTGATGCCATCAATAGCCCAAACACAGCACTGGGGGCCAGGAACCCTCCTGTGCACTGTAAACCTGGATTTGTCCCTAATTCTCTTTGAAGACAGAGGCAAGTGATGTGTGTGTCTTTACAGCCCCCTGAGTAAGAGAAGGGTCGATTACCTTGCACAAGTGCATAGATGTTTTGATGACTAAATAATTGCCTCAATAAATGTCAAGTATCCTTAGAACACATCCCTACCTAGTGTATATCAGCTGAAGATGACAGGCTTTAAAGTCACTCCCTGAAGAGGCATCTAAATATGTCAGTGACTGTTGGCCCCATGCAAGCCCAGTGGAAAAACTGGTGATGGATTTTTTTTATTATTTTTATCAGTTTATTCCTTTACTGTGTTTCAGATGCATCTTCCTTCCTCTCTCCAAGACAGAAGAATGTTCTTGCTTCCATTAAAGGTGAGTGACAGAAGCCCAGAAAGGCTGAATTACCTGTACAGTCATTATGAAGTCTTGCAAATCAGGGGCAGGAACTCAGATATTTAAAAATTAGTCCAATTTATCAATCAATTGTTAAATGTCATTCCTTTCCTGTGCTGTCATCTCCTGAAACCATCACAGAAGTACTTGATAAATATAAGAAGGCTACCACAGGAAGGAAGAGACTGCATTTTAATATCCACCTTTACATCAAACTGATACCCACTGGAGCCAAGGATCAGAGCAATAGCAGGAGCTGGAAGATGCAGTTAAGTTTCTCAGCTGCTTTGCAACATTGTCAAAACTCATAAATTTGGCTCCTTAAACATATATGTGAAAAAAAACCTGATTTCTGCACTGTGAACTTTCATGATCACTTAAGAATAAATCCAAATCACCTCTCAGGTCACTCAATAATATCTTAGATTTATCTAAAAAATCCCATCCCAGTTAGATTTTATTTTAGCCTTCACCCCAGGGATGCCCAGCCCAGCTCTGCAGTGTTTGGCTACGTCTGCAGCTCCTGCTTGACCCAGGAGGGCTCTCTCCCTTCCCTTTGCCTGGGACAAAAGCCAAAATCAGGATGTATCTGGGCAAAGACACACAGTCCATCAGCTGCAGCCTCGGGAGCCCACGTGGCAGAGCCGAGAGGTCACCCCAGTGATCGACTCCATGGGACACAAGTGGCTCCAACAGCAGGGGGTTATCCGTGGCTCCCACCTGGGCTGCAGGAGGGACCAGGAGAAGTTGGGATGGACAACAATCAAGCAGTGATAAGAAGAAGGGGTGATGATATTCAGGCCACCCCTCAGTGAAATCTGTGTAATTTTTACTCAAAAAAGTCCCTCGTAAAAGCAGAAATGTGATTACTTAACAAAAGGCCAAAATTATGACCTCAACTCAAAAGACGCGGTGTCCTTAAAATGTCATTAAAACAACAGGATCCCAAGTAATAACCGCAATATTTGATTCTGTCTGGGAGAAATAATAGAAAAATAAGGAATTATCAGGCTCTTGTACTATCTTACAAAAAGGGTTATTTGTCACAGAGGATCCCCAAACATTTTAGTAGAAGTCATTGAAAATTCAGTGTGTATGAACAAGAAGATAACATAAATCCTTTTAAATATATTTAATTAACAAAAAAATAACCTACCCCCAAATCTCATTTTGAAAATAAACCCTGCAGGAACTCCAGCATACAAATCAATTACTACATATATTCCTTAAGAGACAGTCTAGATACCAAGTGAAAATCAATGTGATTATTTGACTTTACTATAGGACAACACCAGCTTTATGAAAGTGTTTGTTTTGTGTTCAACTGAAATTTTGATATTATTTGTACTTTCAGACTCAAAAGAGACAAACCAAATATATTTGAATAGAATCCCATTATCAAAAATTAAACCAAAACTCAATGTAAATAAATGAAATTAAAGATACACAATGTCACATAATCCCAGAATAATGCACGTAGGAAGGGAAGGGACCTCAGGTAGTGCAAATGAAAACTCACTGCATTATTTTCTCCCTGCATGACTGAAAAATGAACAATATCTCTGTGAAAAAGTGTGAGAATTTCCCAGCACATTTCCAAATTTTACCTCCTCATGTACAGCTCTCACTCAGCTAGTGTTTGTTTTGACTCGAAGGTCCTTTGGGTCAACTTTTTCAGAAAAAGAAAATACAGATATCGTGATGTAAGGACAAGACTTTGCATAATCTTGGAGTACAGAGGTAAAACATTTTCATTTACATTTTCAGCACAAATGCAGGTCTCTCAAGCTGAAGGTCTGGAGAGATATTTAGGACATTTTATTTTAGGGAGAAGTTGTAGAATATATTTCCAAGGAATATTAAAATTGAGGATTTTGTGGATAGGATATAATTAAGCACACTAGCAGCAAGATAATGTGGAATGAAAAGCAGAAGGGTGCGTATATCTGCAGGATTTTCCAACAAAGAAAAATATATTCCAAATGTAATGCAAGTGACTGATGCAGACATGCCTTTATCCTCACCTGCACTTATCAGCTGCCAACATTTCAAATTGCATTGCTCTCACTGGAGTGAAACTTCCCCTGCTCTTATGCTGACGGGAGCTTATCTGCAGCACCAGGACACAATGGGTCTGCTTGAAAGATGCAGATCCTCCTTTAGCACTTCTTAATTCTGTTGGATTTAAGTCAAACACCTAGGGCGAGCCCCTGTTTTTAACAGGCTCATCAGAGGATGAAACACACTCCTTTTAGCATCAGCAGCCCGATACGTGAACGGTGCAAAAGGCTGGATTTCCAGGTGGCTTTTGGGGAGAATTGACCATGGCAGGTAACTTCTGAACGGAGGGGGAATGTGCTCTGCACTTGTCAGGGCTCAGTGCAATCTGCAGGCTCCCAACACCTCAGGCAAAAGTGGAGGGGAAATTAGCTCCTGAGCAGCTTCCCCTTCAGCGGGAGATCCACTCCAAAGCCCTCTCCCATTAAACGTCCTTCCAGGTCAGGAGAGCAAGGAGCTGGTTAAGAACCAGCCCCCTGTTGCCTGAACTGTGCTTTACCGGGATTCTGCTTTTAGTCTTTCATGCTGTGATTATTGAGAGGCCGTGTGAGATGGCAGTGTCGCTGCTTAAAAATCCAGCCACTTTTTGTGATGCCCAGGCTGCAGCCTGCAGGCAGGTCCACAGGGGTCATAAGTGGCAGAAGCACTCATCCTATCCCAAAGAGCTGAGTTCCCTGGGAAAGGCATCAGGTGCTGCCTGTCTTTTGTACTTGGAAGTAGAGGAAGCAGTTTGAATACGTAGCTTGGGCTCAGGATTTCATAGCCAGTTTACACAGAGCTTCCAAAGTACAGCAGGGCTCAGTTTGTTCATCATTCCCTCATCTCCTTGGCATTTGGAAGATGCAAATCCAGGCAATGCATCTGTGGCACTGACCTCAGTTTAAGTGTACCTGGGGTAAATTTCCCAGAGCTGATATCATAATCCAGCAAGCAATAGCTGTGTTGTTGCTTCACAGAGAGGTAATGGCTGTGCTTTGACACAATTACAAATCAGAATTATTTAGAGAGATAAAATACAGTGGATTTTACTGGCATACAGCCTTTTCTCTGCTTGCTCTCTACAGCACTCCAGCTAGAACTGTATAACACTGGAACTGAAGGCAGCACTTCAGCACTGGAACACAGCAAACCTGTCTCAAACAACAGGAGTAATGGTTTATTTTATATGGCAAACACATAATGGGTACAATGACTCACCTTCCTCCCTCCTTTTAACTTGGGCAAGAACTGTACCTGCAGAATGAACTGACATTTCCCATGTATTTGCCTTTTTGCCCTGTTAATTTGATTGATGTAATGCAATCCCTCTCTTTCCTTCTGTTGCAGTAAAATGTTGCAAGAATACATCAAGGCTGATGCACTCTCAGTCAATCAGAGCAGATTTCTGCATAAAACTTCCCTGACAATACCTTGTTTGCCCTCTCTGCAAACTTGCAGTGTTGGAAATGTCAGCACAGGCAATTAAAGTTTAATTATTCACTTAATCTATTAGGATGAAATTCAGATTAGTGCAGAGGATCTGCACAAGACTCCCTGTGCCATTTCAGCACATCACAAGGGAGCCTGCACAGGTAGGAGTGGATTTGACCAGGTAAAACTACACAGTCTGGTCAAGAGAAGCTACAACTGTTTTGGCTGCATTCCTATTTATTCTAGAACAGATGATCCAGTGCATGAAATGGGACATCACTGACCACGAGGACTATGCCAGAAACCTCCATGTAAGTCAAATGGTCAAAAGCTCACACTGCTGGGAACTCAGATTGCTGAGAGAAAATGTCTGTCCCTGCCCTCAAAAATATCCTTCCTGCCCTCAAGATATTCTTTTTCCTTCCACAGTCTCTTAAAAGCAACTTCCACAACCTCTTCCTCACCATCAAACTTCAGTCAGACTTGATTTCACAACACTGATGGGAATACCTTTATTTCAACAACAATAGTAAAAAACCTCTGATGTTTTGATAAAAGCAGACATGTTTCTTCTCCCGAGGTTCTCACCAATCTCTAGCTGGTCTTTTGGAGAGCTCCTCCTTCCTTACAGCTGATTTTTGACAGCTTGCTCTGCTGTCCTCTCGATTTCCAGACAGAGCTGCAGAGTGGACTGAGGGCCTGTTACCAATCTCCTAAAATAGAAATATTTCCCCAGTCATGTTGCTCTCAGAAACCTCTGACAGATAATGTAACAGTGGGCTGAGCACTGTTTGTGTGACTTCAGGCCTGATGGCCATTTTATTTCGGGAGCCTGAAGCTGTTGCATTTCTGTGAAACTCAGTGGAATTACAACAGCACCAAACCAGTGCAATGGAGTGGTGAATTGGGCCCTTACAGTTAAATTCATTATGTAAGAGATGGAGAGTGACTACAGCAACTTCTTATAGTCTTGTAAGGCCATTTGAACATCTTCCCTTATTATTTCTTGGACTTTGTCATCTCCCCTCAGGTACATTTGCCATGATATTCTCTAAAGCTATTGACCAACTGTGACAGTATTAAATTCTACAGAAACATTGTGGTAGGAACATGGGATCCAATAGATGGGCTGGGATAGATCAGCTCACTGGATGGAGCAAGCAGATGGTTCTACCACGATGCACAGAGGTTTCATTTTATGAGTCTACACTCATCCACATAAATTTAATAACCTTTCAGACTTGAATGGCAAAATACCTTTGTTGTAGCAAAGCTGATTATCAGCAAAACATACAAGAGGTGTCTCAGTTAGAACTGATCAGCAGTGCCCCTCAGTAATCTCTGTTTCTAACTCTGGCTTCATGTGCTGCAATTGCTGCAGTATAAGGGCAGTGGGAAAGGCAGTAAAAATAACACTGTAGATTTCAAATGACATGTGCTGCAGGTAATATCTCAGATCATTAGAGCTGAAAAAATGTTTTGAAATTAAATATATTTCATGATTGACCTTTTACTGTCATAAATGGCTTTGCTTTGACTCTGTGTTGTATAAGTATTTCATATGTTGTTTGTCTTTCCCATATAATATCTGTAGATTTTTTGTTCTATTACAGTGTTTTCCTATGTGGTTGTATAAAACAATAATTATTTTGTGGGAACTGATAACACTGAAGCAAAGAACTAAGAAGTGGTTTAGACCTATGCCCAACAATTCTGAAACAATTCTTGGCTATTCATAAAATAACAGGCACATTTTGCCTGAGTGCTGAACCCAAAGCAAGACATGAGAAAAATAATTTCTGGTCTTGATCCTGTTTGACCACATCAGAGTGGATTTCAACATAATACGCTAAAAATGAAGCATACAGTATGTTCAGCTTAGAAATACATGCACACATAAACAAGGAAATGCAGTTTCTTGTGTGCCCAGTAGCTGGTGGGCCTGGCTTTACCTTGGTGAGCTTGTAAAAATCATTAAGGACTGAATCTGAAAAACACCCACTAAATCTTACTTTCTGTCGTGGAAGTTTGAAACCTTCAACACCCTGACAGTTTGACTTACGTGCTCCTGATAATTAAGAGTTAAAGGTCTCAAGCTGAGCATCAGAAATAACAGTGCTTAACCTGAAGCAGGTACTTGAAAATGTACCTGTTGGCCTCCTGGATTCAGCAGACCTTTAAGTGAGAGGTATGAAAATTACCCCAAGGCTTCCTGTACAAGTCTTCAGAACATGCCAGGACATTTCTAGTTGTAAGCAACAAACTCATACAATGTAATTTTGCTGGCACACCAGGGTGCCTTGTATCCTTTCCTGATAATATTGCTCCTTTCCTTTAAAAATAAACAGAAAACAAATATAAAAGTGTTGAATAAACATGAAAACAAAGATTAATTTTAGGATTCTCTGACTTTCTGTCAAAACCATATTCACATGTATTCAAATATCCTCTGATAAATAACTGGAAATTAACAACAACAAAAAACAAAAGGAATGGGGAAAATAAAGATACCTGGAAAGATTTCAGCAAAGATCTAACTCTTGGAGTGTTTCCAAGCAGCAGCCTTGATTTTGATTAATATTATAATACAGCCTGCTAAAACAGCACCTCATAAATATCCATGAAGCAGTTTATTAGAGATGGTTGTAAATACTTAAAATCTTGTCTTGCAACACATCAGATTTCAGGAAAAAAAAGGCAGTTGAGAACATCAAAAGGTGAAAATAAGAAGAATTCATAGAAGAAGTTTTCTTCCTCTTAAATATTACAATATATTGGTCCAAAAAAATCATCATCCTGGAGAGTGGAAGTACTATTGGAAAATGTGTGGGTTACACAAATAGTGGAGATTTTGAGTGAGAGAGAGGCTGCTGGGGACAAAGAAAATCAGAAAAATATGAGCTGGAGAATACATGAAAATTACTCTTATTACAGCCTTCTATTTTCTTATTTCAAAACCAAAACAAAATAACTACTTGCAAGAAAATAAAGTTGGTATACACATAAGAAAAGGGTGGAAAACCAGAGAGCTGAGAAAGAAACCAGTGAAATATTGGGGATAAGCAATTTCCTTTTGCAATCTCTTAATCTTGTAAGTCTGTACACACAACACCTTGCAATTGCAGAGTAAAACAACCTTAATTTAAGCTCTGTTATATCTGAAGTTTTAGTCACCTATCCTCCAAGTTCTTGTCTTACATCAAGGGTTGATGTTCATAGTGAAGGCCATTCCAGGTAGCACTTTTGCTGGTTTCCAACATTCTCCTTCCTCTACAATGGATTTTGGCTCACAGGGTCTGTGAGGCAGAAAACTGAGGGTGAGGAGCAACAGGGAGGAGAACAACAGTCTAAAATGTGGCACTGATGTGGTGTCACAGTCATATCATCCTTTGAGGGTTTGAGATCATTGATCTGCTTGATTCTTCATCCTCCCTGGGCAGGATCACAACAGCGATGCTCAGGATAGAGCAATCCTACAGGAAATGAGCTCTGAGCACAGACTGAAACCTCTGTCTTGAGGGAATTGTTATAAATGAGAAATGGAACAAGCCATGACTGACCACAGACAAGATCCTACAGGAAGGGCAAGATGTGATTGCTGTTCAAGGTCAGCTCCTGTCCGAACTGCTCCCTGCGGATGGGCTGGAGTCACAGTGCACACTCAGCAGTGACAGCCCAACAGTTTGCTTTCAGTTCCCACTCCCTTTGCTGTGATGAGAGTTTCACATGCAACCAGCCCAGTGCTGCAAGTCCCCTGTTTTCCTGACTCTGTGTGGCAGATCCAGGCCCCCAGACAGTGCCTGGTTCTCCCTGCCTGCAGCCACGAGACATGGGAACATGATGTGACACGGTGGGGCTGCATATGCCCCTGGGAAGGAGTGAAATAAAGGAATGCTAGAGGAAAATGATATCGTGCTTACTCTGCCTTCCTTCTCACTTTCCAGTTTAGCAAGTCCCTGTGAAACCATTTGTCATATGGTACCAACTCCCAGCGCTGCCAGGGCAGAGCTGCTGTTATGAAGGAAAGATTGCACAAAGAAGGATGCTCTCTCCTCACACAGAAAGTTCTGACTTGGAAACAGTGCCAATTTTGATCATGGCATTGCAGCTCAGAAGGCAGATGCTATCATTCTTCACTCTGTGCTGCATGCTACACAGCACACTCCCATCTCCCTTCCTCTGTGCAAACCTGTAGCAGTTTGGAAGACTTTTTTCTGCTTTGTTGTCATCTAGAACACGTTTGTGTCCAACATTCAGCCTTAAAGGCAAAAGGCACAAGTTTATAAGGTAGTCTTCTGCAAAACAAGAATTTCAGTGAGAGTTAGGAGGTGGGTCAGTCATAGAAAGCAAGAGGCTAAAGACAGACAACAGACAACAGGAAGATGAAACAGAGACATGGAAAGGAATAGCACATACTACCACAGAAACACTTTATTATCTTTTAGAAAGATTATAAACTCTAGCAACATCCTCACTGCTGGGTCATCACTGGGATCTGTGATGCTTCTGGGAGCGACTTTGTGCCCACTGAATTGCTGAAATCAATGTTAGACACAGCGTTTTTGTGAAATCACTAGTGAGTCATAGTGTAGTTGGCTGGAACCTGTTTTTGTGCCTCAACATCATGCACACCTTAGATTCAACTATAAACTTTGACTTTTAAACCATGAGTCTTCAGGCCCAAAGGTACATACCCACCTTCTTGGAAAGCCAGAACCCCTCATTTCTGGTCACTGGGCAGCACCTTGGCAGTCTCTCATAGCATAAATGATCACAAACTGAAAGAACATTATTTACTCACTTTCAGATTCTGTGGGTACAAATAGATTAATGGACTATTTACAGTATGATTCCCCATATGAGAATAATGAATACCTCTGTAATTAACTAATTAATTATGTGTCATAATTACACTGTTTTTCATAAATGGCAAAGTAACCATTTGAGAGTGTTGCAATACATGTTTGCTTCCCCCTCCTCTGCCCTTTTTTTTAATGCTACACTTTTTCCATTCAGATAAAAATGTAAGTATTTTTTCCAACTTGTCAAATTTCAGGCTACTCCATTTCCAGGTGAAGTCTCCTTCAATACTAATAAAAATCCCTCAGGGAGATGAGCAGTAACTGAACACACCAGCTAAAGAGAAATGATGCACTACAAAAATGTACTTGCTCAGTGTGGATGTGCAAGGAAATCATATGCTGCTCTCCTGCTTCCCCACAAACGTTATTTCCTATTGAATTGTATGATGCAGTTCTTCTCCCACCCTACTCTCTTCCCCCAGGAGTAATCACTCATTTTCAGCAGTACAGCTCCTTTGATTGAGGTTTTTTTTTCCTGCTCATCACTGAACATGCCTCCTATAAGCTGGTAGACTCTCTCTCTGTTAAAAAGGGAAAATAAGGAAGAGGTAATTTCTTACCTGGATAGATGACACACGCTTCTAACAGAATATTTAATATAGAAACATAACATGAACTATCATTTATTGCAGAAGGAAATCCCAGAAGAATAAATTCCAAGCAACCACAGCAACCCCTTTTTTTTTTTTTTTTTTAATTAAAGGACCAAAACTACAGAAATGATACTACTAACTCTTTATGGTCCTAATCCTACTTGTACCCCCAAGACCTAATAAGTGCCATTTCACTGAACCCAAAAGATTTAAATTTTCAGAGTATGTAAATTTAGAACATGTTACCAGAGCTGGCACAAACTCTATTTTGGCAAGCTCTGGAGCTCTGTGATGGTTTGAACATTTCATTGAAAAATTACTTTGAAGATACTGGGGTTGTAAAGAGTCAACACTTGCAAAATTCCAGCCACTTATTCAACTTTTAAACAAAAAAAATTTAACTGAAGTCTTAAAGCACTAAAGTTTGACAGTTCTGTCCTGGGAGACAGAAGCCCATTATAGCTTATCCTTAAGGTCAAGAAATTCAGACTCAGAGGCAGCAAGTTAGGAAATGGCTTGTAAAGCTGGGTCCCCTTGGGGAATTGTTCTGCTACCATCTACTTCCCATTTGACTCAGAGATTGCAAATTCAAGCCCTTTCATTCATAAACCTGTGGTACAACTACATATAAAAAGAGATATTTTTTTCTCCAGCAGCCCCTATGAGTCAGAAACACAGTGCTTTTTAAAAAATGTCAACGCTACTTGAAGATATTTGGTGTGATATGAAGTAGAGATGAACAATTTTAAGATGCACACCACAAAAATGCACTCCTGCCATAGAAGCTCCAGTTTAGATCTTGGCACATGACTTGAGAGGCATTCATGGCTCTGTACTGAGAACATTCAACAATGTGAGAGGTTTTCCTTTTCCCTATCTCTGAAAAGTAGGACTGGGCACTTAATAAGTGTCTCTTCCAAAGTTACACACCAGGTTTACTTCCCAGAAGTAGAGCATCATTCCTGCAGCATAGGTAGGAAGATCCCAGATTTTCTGTGGTAAAACACACAGGACTGGACATGATTAACAAAGTAATATTTATCTAAAAGCCACTCAAACCATTCTACCTTTAAAAGTTTTCCCTTTCCACAAACACGTCTCATTCACAGCTTTACAAGACTGTGGGATATTTATTTAGACATTGCTCAGTATAACAACCAAATCGTGGTCTGTTGTGATGGAAATCAGCTCCTAAATCCATTGTGCTTTTTCTGTGGTTACACAGGAAGCCCAGCCAAGGGCAGGATGACCATTTTTGCTATGGCTTGTGTACCTACATAAGGCCCTGTGAGAATGTCCAGGTATCCATTATTTATACAATACTACTCTACTTTTTAGTGATCAAAAAGTTTCTGTGTTTTTATTTTGCCTAAATGAGGAATTTGCATCTTTTAGAATCGTTAAAGAGTAGACATTTGCAGGCTGGTACAAATTCTTGTAATAAATATTTCTCTTAAAATATTTCTCTTAAAATAAATCCACATCCAGGAGATTCCATCTGAAATTCATGCCAAGTATTTGAGTAGAAAGACTGTAACACTGTAAGGTTTATTACATTAATGAGAAGTCCTAATAATTTTAATCTCTATGAGCAGTTATATAGCCTGACCTTTATAACACACAACCTCTTGTGTTCTGGCAGTTTTGCAGGAGGTACACCTAAAACCCAGCATCTTTTCCCTTACTTAAAGCAAAGTAAAACTGCTCCCAGCTAGAGAACTGTGCCTTAGAAAAGAGAGAAGGGCAAGAGTCCTCCCTGCCATGCAGAACAGTTTACTAGAAGCAGGATTAAAACATTTTAATCAGGTTTAGATTGGTCCCAACCTGGTCAGGGCAGTAGTGGCAATATCTTCAGAGGGAGCTCAAGCAAGGAGCATGGTTAAATTTTCAGCACAGTAACTGTATGTCCTGCAGATACAGCAAGAACTTCTCTTTCACATGTGCTTGCTCAATATTCATTTCAAGGAATTAAAATTAGAGCTGGCATAATAGCTGAAAATACGTCCTCTTTTCCTAAGAAAATATATTCAAGGCAAGAGTTTTGGACACTGCAGCTGGTTCCTCAGGATGTGAGGGAACCTTTCAGAAAAACATCTCTGCTGGAGAACAGAAACAACTCAGCAAATCTTGGTATAGGAGGAGTTAACTGGGGCTTTTAGAGCATTGTAATCTAACAGACTGTTAAACAGTGAGAGGGAATTAAGTGACCTGAAAATGGCATAACTAATTGCAGAGTCTTGAAAAAATAACGGTAACGTGGAGGTTCATGAAATGTGTATGAACTGTATCACATATTCATGCCCTATTACTGTGAATTCTGAAGTGTCTTACTGTTCAAGATAATAGGCCTTGATTCAATTCAGTCTGATGTAGGATGAATTTCATGTGCTAATTAGTAAAGCATTTCTTAATGATTAGGAAAAAGTAGATAACATCTGATTGAAAACCCAACTGTCAGAGATAAAACAACGATACAACTCGGGGTGGAAGGAATGCCAGTCAGGCTGAATTCAGGTGTCTTAATTATGATAATTAATGATTGTATTCCCTATATAAATGAATTCAACCAACATGAAAAGCATATTGTAATTAAAGTGCTTTTGAAAAGCAACATTTAAACAAATGCCATTGGTAATATTAATTACTTTTCTCATTTTCCATTTCATATTTGATTGCATTGGTTCACTAAGGAGCTAATAAGGGAAGACTTTGAGCTACTACAGTTCCTACTAAGTAAGAACTGTATCCATCTGCAGAAAAAGGGCTTAAAAGACACTGCACCTTTATCACTGCACATAATCAGTGATCTTTCTCACATAATGAAAATATACTCTCTGTTATCAAATTGCTGCATCATGTTTTCCACCCCCAATATGCTCTATTAATGGATTTTCTCTCAGACAAAAGCCAAACTATAAGTGAATGTGGTTTTGGAGTCACCAACAGCTGAAAGAAAATGATTTTTAGGGCTAGATCTGTTCAGGAAATGGAATTTGTTTCCTAAAAGAGATTAGAGTTTTGCTTTCATTTTTTAACTATTAAGTTACTAGCACTGAAATGAAAATAGAGTTTGCCTGTGGTTTGGTTTTGTTTGTTATTTGTTTGTGTTTTTTTCCAAAGAACCTAAACCTTCCCAGAGAAAGCTTGATTTCATTCCAAATAATGGAAGAGGTCTTTAAAAAAACCCAACAACCATGTATGTTTTGGGTGCCCTAGGCTTGTTTATCATCAGCTCTCTGAAAATAGGATTCTTGCTGCTGTGAAACACAGGGTGCATTTAGACATCCCTGTATGATGTTTATACTGATCTTACCATGTAGAGACCCTGCCAAATCCACACATGAAAACATATATGCCATATCAAAATTACATTTTTAGGTAGGTAAGAGGTATATCAACACGATCTTGTCATCTGCATTCTCTATATTGGGAAAAATGCTTTGTAACAGGACTTCTCAAAGAAGTGGAAAGTCAGTGTACTAAGAGTAATTTCGCCTGATAATAATATGGTAAGCACAGAATAGCTTCCCTGGAAGCCAATCCTGCACTGATTACAATTCTACATAGGAGATAAAACATAACTTAGCAAAAGTTTCACAGCTGCAGACCAAAGTGACAAAACAGAAGAACAAAGAGATCAGTGATAATGGGTAAAATCATGGCCTCAGTAGGGTCAAGAGCAAACTCCCATTGATTTTAATGATGCTTGATATTTCTAATTCATCACCTTTGAAGTGACAAATATACAAACACCAGTCAGTACAGAGAAGTGGCCTGCAAAATCACACCTCCACAAATGGGAGGGGGGTGTGCTGTGTGTAGTCAGCCACCCGAGAAATTTGCCAGCAGGCTTTGAATGTATACTTTGAAGTGATTCAATTCCATTAAAGTGTAGCTTGCTCATTTCATATTTTTGAGCTTCTTAAAAAAGCCATCTGTAGTTATTCTTCCAGTCAGAATAACCATTTGCAGTAATGGAAAAATGAATTATCTAGGGAAAGCCTGGAAATGTCACTGTTATGGATAAATACTATGTGTTCCTTCTCCCTTCCTCTTCTCTCTACTGCCCTTTGCCATTCTGCTTTTTAAAACCTGCTTCAGTGACTGGACCTCACCCTATTTTCACTCTAACACTGAGTCATAAGAACCCATGAGCTGATACCACCAGCAAGAGTAGCCCAGCAAAGTTTAGACTCGTTGATGTAACTGCTGGCTCTGCATTAACCTGTATGTTTTTATAAAAGGACTCCAAAGGAGCAGTGTATTCTCCAACATGAAGAGACAGCTTGAAAAGTCCCATTTTGCCTATCAAGCTCTCTGTTTCTCATTACTCAAACTCCCATGCAACTTCTCCTGTGCTCATCTGGACAGTTTGCATCCCCACTGGTACCCACAGTACTGTTTCTAACTCACCCTCCTCTACTTTTCCAGCACAATGGATGAAAATTCTATTCCATTAATAGCTAGGGTAGTGCTCCACAAGGCTGAAGTTGTGCTTAATAGGCACAAGCAGAGTATGAGTCTTTCCTGGAACCACTTGTGCCAGTGATTTCAGGTAAAGGATTTGCAGAGCTTTTAGCTCTGAGGAACTCCAAGTACTTATTTGCCTTCTGACCACAAGCCCAGACTCTGACAAAGGAGCAGCACACCATTGTGGGGGACAGGATGGCCATCACAAGAAATGCTCACCTGGTGTTCAGAGGCATCTGAGACCAGAACTCCACAGCACCACGTTGTTGTCATGAATCATATGTGCTTCTCACTCCGACAAATCCTTCTATAACTTATCACTGAGGTGGTGAAAACCAAACCAAACCAAACCAAACACAAATGCACACATGGGTTAGAAGTAAATCCTTTCAGAGAAATTTGCTTTCTATATAGGATTTTTTTAACTTGTTTTTTAATTCAGTTTTTTTCTTTCTTTTTTTTTTTTGTTCTCAAGATTCATTTGTGAGGAGAGTTATACAAAGATTTAAATGAAGACAATCAAGGGCAAACTAAAGTTACTCATAGCACCACAGAGCAGGTTGTGAACTCCTAAATGAGACAGTTTTAACCATGACCTGAGGCCACTGTGTCGTCCCAGCTGCCTTCACTGCAGGGAACACCTTTCCTCACCTCTGTTTTGAGGAGGCTTTTATATTTAGCACAAATATAACAAGAGTTTTACATGGGGACACTGCACAGCTCATAACAAAGGGGCAGACAAGAAAACATTTCTAACAAAGATTCATTTTCACTTTTAGCTTCATGCCTTTGAAGAGATCTTTTCCCTCCAAGCAGGCTGCTGTTGCCCACACATTGAGTGCTCATTGAGGGTTATTAGCATTCCTTGTTTGCAGCCTGTATCCCATTTGTATGGTGCAAACTATTGTAAGTCTATTTCCTAATCCAATGGTTACCAATTAAATACCACCCAAGACTCAACATTTAATCAACCTTTGCCTTTTTTTCATAAATGCTATAAAATAATTTAAGTTCGTCAAGGATTTGAATTTTAGAAGTGCTTCAGTGCCTGCAAAAGCACAAATGCCAATCTTACTGTTCACACCAACTTCCAGAGTTCAAAACAATTAAAAAGACAATTAATCATGCTGAATGCATTGAAAAGAAAAAAAAGAGAGAAAAAAAAAGAGATAAAGAAAGAAACTGGAGGAGCTTTTGCAGCTTATTATCTTGATTTACAGATTTAGCATGCTCTGTCTTTGAAAGTGGAGTGTTCTCTGCCCTTTCCTTCTACCCTTGTCCAAGGTGAATCATTTTGAGAAGTGAGCAGATACAAGGAGAGGAAAGAATCTGAGCTCTGGCAGTCTGGTGTGCAACTGAGACTACCTCTGTATATCCCTTCTTTCCTGTTATTATACGAAAACTGGGATAAATCTGTTGAATTTTTTGACTTGTAAAACAGAAGGAGCACAAGAAGGTGCTTGTGGTATGCATGAGTTGCACACAGTGACTAATAACAGTGAGCACACACCTTCTGGAAGGTGGTATTTACTGTCCAATACCAGTACCCACACACCTTCTGGAAGGTGGCATTTACTGTCCAATACCAGTACCCACACACCTTCTGGAAGGTGGCATTAAGGCACAGCACTGAGCCGTGCTTGGCTCTCACCATGATCACTGCACCTCTTGAAACCTTGCAGTTTGTAATAACATTTTAACTCTTCCAGACTGGACCCCTTCAAAGCAATCAGTTCCACTTCCATCCGAGCTCCCATGTCGAGTGTGACTGTCCCTGAGCAGCACTCCATGCCCTCCATCCCCAGAGCTCCTGGGAGCCCCCAGTGCGGGGCTGTGACCCCGTGAGCAGCTCCCTGCCCCGTGGCACGTGCCCAGCTCTGAGAGCAGAAGGCTTTGAGCTGAGCTGCTGGAGCCCACCCTGCTCACAGCACAGTCAGGCCCCATGTCTGAGGCCCCATCTGTTGTTGTGCCAGCTCAAGTCTGGGCTCTCTCAGAGGGAGCCACGAGGGTGGCTTGGCACGTACGGGAGGGTGCCATGGAAACAGAGTGGGTGCACAGAGTCTGTTCCAGCACCCGCACGGTCACATGCAGATTTGGGTCCATGCAGACAATCAGGGTGGACACAAGATCCTTCCTACCCTGCAGGCACATCCTGGGGTCTTGCTGAAGGTCGTATTTCAGCACAGTTTCCATTTACAGAGATGCAGTGATTTGACACTGAGGGGTAACAGCCTCCCTGTGAGGGGTTTCAGCTGAGTTCTCTCCCTGAACATGATCTTATTGAAGGATTACTTTGTGAGCCTCGATAACTTGTCTGTACAAAGACAGACTGTTTTATGCTACAGTGTTAAAAGATGATTTGTGTGTTTAGGAGATGTATGCATTCATTGAAAGTCATTCTAGGCAGAGTAGAGAACTGACTGAAATGAATTAATATACCTGGCAAACCTTTTTTAAAAAGCCCACACTTCTGAGAATATGAAATAATCTCTTTTTTTGTGTGTAGATGTCACTCCAATAATAAAAGAGTCACAGTCCCTCTAAATAGAAATCAAAGATATATGGGCATGCAACTTCAAAAATAACTAAGCCTGAAGGATTACAGAATACATGCTCCTAAGGAGATCTTCTCTACTTATAATATCTTATTTCCCAGGGCCAATATAAGATTAGTTACTGACTGGCACACAAAGAAAATGTAGAATGAAATTACAGTGATAAACTTTGTCATTTTTGAGATGATGTCTTCATTGTAATGAAGACCTTGTTTTAAAGCAATCATGGCAGAATGACTAGTATGTGCTAGAAGATCTACCTGAGCAGCCTTTGGGATCCTACATTAAAAAAACCCCAAAGCTTAATATTTTAAAATGAAAACATGGTCACCTCTGTTTCTAATTACTGCTGTGAATGTCTTAAGGATACCAAATTAGACTGCACAGCAAATCTTAACAAGATGATATTTAGAATGTCAAAAGATGCACTCAGAAAGATAACTGGGACTCAATAAGCCCTATCAATCAGCTCCTAACAGCTGAAAACCCAGGTGATATCACAAAGTTATGAAGAAGCTAACAAAGGTTTGGATTTCATTTGTCTTGCATTTTATTAATTGTCTCTTCTTTTATTAATTGTCTTGTCTTTTCTTTTATTAATTTAGGAGAAGTCCTCCTGTTTGAAAACATTTTTGCATACAAACTTAGGTATAACCCTAGACTACATAACAGCATCTCTTAAAAAATCCTGTCACTTGAAATTGTGCAGGAATTTAATGATGAGGACTTCTCTGATCCCCGGAGTCTCCCCTGCAGCTTTGAACTGGGATTTTCCTTCTTCTTTTTTTTTTTTTTTTTTAACACTATGATTTTGCTTCCTATAGAAATGCTTTCAACTACTAGAGTTTTATAATTAAAAAATGTGTTTATGTACCCCCATCCTCCCACTATAGCCTCTGATAATGGAACCTGGGAGTGGGAAATGGCCCATCCACCACTTCAATTGCGCTGAATGGGAGAGCAGGGCTGAGCAGCACAGCGAGAGGGATATTGCTTTGGTGTTTATGTTTGCAATCTAAGGCCCTGATCCTGCAGACGTTTAGGCAGTTGAGCAATTTTACACAAGTGAATAATCTGATTTAGTTCAAAGGGAGTGCTCACATATGTTAAATGTCTCACCTGCTGTGGTGGTTTAACCCCAGCTGACAACTAAGCACCAGAGTCACCACCACCCCCTGCAGTGGGATGGGGAGGGGAGCTGGGAAACAAAGGTAAAAACTGTGGGTTGAGGCAAGAACAGTTTAAGAACTGAAATAAAATAAAATATAATCATCATTACAATAAAATATAAAATAAGAATTTTAATGGGAAGGGATAAAACAACAACAACAAAGAGAGAGAAATAAAACCCCAGAAAGGCAAATAATGCACAATACATGCAGACCTCCTGATTGAGGGTCTGGAACAGCCCTATGGCCAGTTTGGGTCAGCTGTCCTGGCTGTGATTCCTCCTGCATTCTTGTACCCCTCCTTGCTGGCAGAACATGAAAAAAAGGGAAGTCCTTGACTTGGGGTGAACACCACTCACAAGAGCCAAACCCTCAGCTTTATTCTCGTGTTAGACCAAAACCACACCAAGGTGGCAGCTACCAGGAAGACAATTAAGTCTCTCCCAGGCCAAAGCAGGACACCTGGATACAAGTTCAGAAGCTGGAGAGTCTCACACTGCACCCAGGCTGTCGCTTTCCGAGGAGGGAATTCACCACAGAAAATCGGTTTGTCATTTCTCTTAATTGTTGCCAAAGGAACAGTATCACATTCCCTGATCTACCTTTATGAAATACAAGAATTTGCATTGCTGGAGTGCTCATGAAGCTAAATTGAAAAGGGTAGCTGGGCTTAAACTTCAGGAGAATGAAACAGGGTTTGTAAGAGTGGGAGGTGGTTTATATTTCATTAAAAAGTGGCACTGAATATGTAGGTTTCAACAGCAAAATCTCTCCCTGTTATTTACTACTCTTGCCATCTATTAATGTATATATATGGCATCACAGAACTGTGATTGCATGGGAATTTCCATAGCAGAAATTCCATAAGCAGGTAAGATAACAGACAAAAACTTTACCATAATTAGCAAATATTAAGGGAAGGCATAACATTTCTGACTGTATTCAAAAGGCAGACTGAGCATTTGCTTTCTAGATTACCTCTTATAATTGCCTCTGAATTCTTGATAGTAATACTTGGAGGAGTTAAATACTTCAAGGAGAATGCTGCAGAAAAACAGTAGAGATCCTCTTGTCTCCTAATATTAATAAAAAAGCCCACACAATACTGTATATGAAATTTTAATATGCTTCTGTTTCACTCTTCCAACAAGAATCAGCTTTTCCTTTTCATAGAGTATCAAAGTGCTCTGATATAACCAAAACTAAATCACCATAATTCAGGTGTTTCCCTTTTAAAACACAGCAGTGAGATTTTTTTTTCCTTCTGCTGCAATTTGCATTCTCTGCACTGTGGGAAAAACTTCACTTATGAACTGCAGTCTCTCAGACACAAAAAATCCTCTTTAGTGCTGTCAACATTTTGTCCACAGAACGTCAGCTTGTACTCTGGCCAGACACCACTGAGAAAACTACTGGTCAGATGGAATGGCACCAAGAAACTCCACATCTCCTTGCAGCTCCAGTGGCATAAAACAGGAGTGAGCCTTGTGCATTAAAGGGAATTATCTTTGCTTGAGAAGGGGTTAAGCAAAGAAAAACCGTATACTATAACAGGGAATAATTAAATGTGGCTAAATAAATATTGGAAAAAAAAAGATTCTGAAGTCAAGAGCAGTGTAATAAAAATATTAATGATGATTAAATTACAAATATTTTAAAAATATTTATGTTTTCTTTTGAATGGATGCTGATAGGTAAAAGCCAGAGTGATTCTGGGTGGAAGGTGTTGCTCCCAGAAGAACAGTGATGCCTTATATTAATATGTTTTGGCTAGAGGACTGGTCCTCTGTCCTGACATTTAGCCTAAAAAGCAATTTTGTCCTAGTACACTCTTCAGTAGCCATTTACCTCTGTGCCAACTGGATATGGAATCATAGAACTGTTTAGGTTGGAAAAGACCTTTGAGATCATCCAGTCCAACCAGTCCCCAGCACTGCCAAGGCCACCACTAACCCATGTCCCCAAGTGCCACATCTACACGTCTTGTAAATCCCTCCAGGGATGGGGACTCTGCCACTGCCCTGGGCAGCTGTGCCAGGCTGGACAGCCCTTCCAGTGAAGAAATGTTCCTGAGTGTCCAATCTAAAGATCTCCTGGTACAACCTGAGGCCAGTCCCTTTTGTCCTGTCGCTGGTTCCTTGGGATCAGAGCCCCACTGCCCCTGGCTGCCCACTCCTGTCAGGGAGTTGCAGAGCCAGGAGGTCCCCCCTGAGCCTCCTTTTCTCCAGGCTGAGCCCCCCCAGATCCCTCAGCTGCTCCAGACCCTTCTCCAGCTCCATTGTCTTTGGGAGCTGGGATCCCCAAGAGCAATAAAAACCACTGCCATACAAAACACTGTCATAACAATTTCATAATAACTTAAACCCAGTTCCTATGAGCAGACTTGACTGCACAAAGACAGAAAAACTGGAAATTCAGATCCCAGCTAAGGAGATTATGATCAAAGCAGGATGAAAACATCTCCTGCTGCCCTTGATTAGCAACAGACTCTTCCACACATGGGACCCTTTGAATAATTTACTGAAAGGAAACAGATCAGATGGGTAAAGGTCTAATTTCGTACCGTGGAGAGGACACCAAGAATGTGGCCTTCAGTGTGCAAACATCTTTCACAATACATTTGAGAAAACTTTTTTTGCTCAAATGGAGAGTTGTGTCTGTGGAGTGTTGAGACTGAAGGCTTTCTCATCACTGTCACCACGATGTCATCCCTAATTACTGTGGGGGGCTGTTGCTTGGGAACTCCTCCCTACCCCACCATGGGATAGTATTTTCTCAGGCTACGGGAAGCCCAGCAGAAGGGGAAGGCCAGGAGATCAGGATTGCTCTTTCCAGTAACAGCCCTCCAGACACATCAGCTTAAGCAGACCGTGAAACTGGACCCTGAGGTAGACAGCTTTGAATTCTGCTGAGGGAAACTATCATATCTTTTCTCCCAAGTAGTTTTTTATGTTTATAAAATTATGTTAAAAAAAATAATTCAATGTGTCTGCCAAAATTTCCTGAAGTTAAGTGTTGATCCAGAGTTTTAAAGAGGCATTCACCTCAGACCATTAGGTTTTTAACAAAATCTGAATGTTAATTGACAGGTTGAGTAAAAAAGCTAAAATATATGCAATCAATTAATATTAGGGTCATAATATTCTTTCCCTCAGAAATGCTGTTCACTATCATATATCTCTCATTATTTTTTCCTTATATCTGTCTCTTAAGGAGAATTGCACTTATTTGGGGTTGTTGTTTTTGTTAAGCCCATTGTAGCAGCTTTGAAAGTAAGAGTGGTAAAACATAACACACACTTGGATAGCATAAAGTTAAACAAAATAAATGTTACTACCTCAGTAATTTTGGACTTCAGTAAGTAATACAGAAGGAAAGAACTCCATGTCCTTCCTTCGTTCCTTCTGTCCTTCCATCCTTCCTTCTGTCCTTCCTTCTTTCCTCATTTGCTGGGCATTATTCACAAGGTAAAAGTTCTGTTCAGATAGTTCTCCCTATACTTTGAAAAATTCAGATTTTAGTCCAAACTCAAATGATAGGTTCCCAGCTTAGGTCATATCACTTTATTTTGTATTATCAGGGACATATCTTCAAAAGGAAGCCTGAAATGTATGAAAGAACATTTTGGCTTTTTTTCCCCCCCTTCATCCTCATGAAAGGGAATTTTCTACTCATCTCTAGGTTTCTTAATACTAGAACTATACCTAGGATAGATTCTACTGTGGGTTTTATATGCAACCAATTAAATACTTTTTCTAATTATACACAACATTGGTAGATTATAATAATGATCTTCCAAGACCAATAATCTTTCCTTTCAATGAAAGTTTTCTCCTTCCATAGGCTTTTTTTTTCCCACCACAAAGTTCTCCGAAGTTTCTAAATCCAGCTCCTACATTTCCAATTTACAATATGAGATGGTGACAAAAGGCATGTGGAGCCTGTAAAGAAAGAGGCCCCCATTCACATGCAGTTGTCCAGCTGCTTCATTTAGCCAACCTCTTCTTCCCACAGGGTATGTAGGTCAGAGTTCCAGCGTGAATGTTCGAATTTCTAACTTATCATACACTATTTTAGTTTAAACATGGAGCCAACTTCCATCAGAATTTCAAATATTATTAAAAACTAAACCAATAAAAAGAATTGTCTCCCCCATGCTCTGTGAAGAGGGATGCTCAGCACCGTTTCATCCTATAGAACCACCAAGAAATTAAGGAATATGGACAGGTAGAAACTAAAGTTGTTTCATGAAGCTTAATGGACTGATTTAATGTGCTTGGTTACTTACTCAAATCTCAACACAATCAGCACAGGCAAGGGATTTTGTAGATCAAACACAGTTCTGGATGCCAATCTGGAGCAGGAAAGGTAAGAAAAGATCTAGGATCTGCAACTGGTTTACTAATTGCACATATGATTATTGGTGGTGGGAAAGACTAGACTTAACTGGGGAGTTGCTGTGTTCCAACATTTTTCATCAGTAACACACAAATACACATTTCAAACATCCCTGAAAATTCAAGGGCTGATTCACTCTTCAGTCTCAGAAACATCTGTGATTACAAGCACATCATGTTTGTTCTTAACCCCAGCCAGAGCAGAGCACAGAATGCAGTTTTTCTTCATAGTGAAAGCACAGGAGCAAATTTCACCTGCAGGGAGACTGGTGAAAGAACAGCAACACTAAATATGAATAATTCAATCCATCTATCTTCAGTTTAAAAAAAAAAAAAAGAAAAAAGAAAGAAAAGTCACATTTAAGAAAATATAACTACAATGCTCCAAGTTGTGGTAAGGAGCTGTTGTACTCCCTTTGTACACAGAGGATTAAAAACATAGAGTTAGTAATAAAAAGCCTTCACCAATGAGTTTTTTATTGGTTGTTGCTTTGTGAGTCTGGTTTCTCCCTAGGAAGAGTCTGTGTCATGTATGTCAGAAGAATTTCAGTTTCTATCATAGCCCTTAAAATCAGGTCTGATCTGGCTGAGAATTTCTCACACATGACTTCTTCTGTCTGACAGAAAGGCTCGCTGCTCTCAGGCTAACAGAAAACTCAACTCACTCCCTAAAAGCTTATTCCCAGCTCCAGGCTTCTGCCCTGCTCTGGAGTTCATTAGTTCTTGGTTTTTTTGCCTCCAGGACCATCACTTCATATTAAACTGAAGAGAGAAAACCAGGAAGCTCATGCCCATCTCCTTCTGCCACACAGGGAGTGAAATATTGTGGCCTTGCCTGGCACTGTGTTCTGTCCCTGTCCCCCCTTCATTTCTCTTCCAACGTCTCTGGATGGACTTTTCTACTTAACATTCTTTTATCACAGGTTCATTCTGCAGAGTTACAACCCGTGACCACCCACCTGACTCACCAAAATCTTTTATAGCCCTTGTTTTTAGTGGACTCCTGCCACCACAGCTGGGGGAGGAAAGGAAGTGCTTCCTAAATACTGCTCTGATTTCTATTACTTTTTTTATTTTTTTCTGTTTACCAAATGAGATTTACAGCCACAGAGCACTTCAAAAGACTTGAAACCCATGCTATGATGTTCCTTTTGTAATGGTAAAGGGGACAGGTAACAGAACAACTGGATTGTCACGGTAGAGCTGTCTGGGAATATTCTCAGATAAAACTAGGGATTGGTGTCTGTCTTGCTTTTCCCTTACATCCTTATTTATTTCAGCCAAAAGATGGTATTGCAGATGGAAATTAGGGGGGGAAATCCACTTCCTAACAGCCTGGGAATTAGGACAGTGAATAAGGGAATGGACATGGATGTAAATTATTGTTCAAAATAAGAAATAACAAAGTCTTGAAGCTGGGTCTTCTGTAGTTCCTAAGAGTAGCCTTGACTTTAGATTATCTTAGTGCTTTTTATCATATTTCTAATTAATTATTTAAACAGACCTTGGTTTTATCTTCAAGGAGAATAAGAACATGCCTGATTTTTTAAATAAATTTTGCAAGATGTAAAATCTACTTCACACCAACATTGTGGTGATTATCAGTACTGAACTATGCATGTTCTAAAGGTATTAACCTAAGGTCACCTTTAGGCTCTGTGTTTTACCTTTGTTATGTCAATAAGTACAGTGTGTGGCAATAATTGACTTCAGACACAGGTGTCTTCTTTTAAAAAAGATAGGAAAGATATGAACTGTCCCTGTGTTTTAATTACAAAACATTTGATTTCCAGAAAGTTATTTATATTGTTTCATAGTTTTGTATTTTTTTCCCAACACAATGTCATACTTGTGTTCACTGACAGTAATAAAGGACAGTTCTGGTTTTTAGGTTGTTTGTTTGTTTGTTTGTTTGTGGGTTATTTTGGTTTTGCTTTTGCTTTTGGTGGGGGGTTTTGTTTTGTTAATTATTATTATTTTTATTTTTACTTCTTTTAATTTTATTTTTATTTTTAATATTATCATTTCTATTGACTCTTAGCTCCACAAATGAACTTGGAATAATAGTTTGATGTAGAAAACAAAAAACTGAGCTAACCTTTTTTTTGTTTCTATTTATGCTTTTGCATTCCTCTGAGTCCCAGACTGAATTATAAAACTTCTGACTGTCTCATCACCCTGCTGCCATTTCATCCTGGAGGAAATTCTCTGAGAACACAGGAACTATGTTTTTCCTTGGAAAGCCTAGAGGTATAATGATGTTCTTGTTGACTCTGACCTTGCCTCCACATCTGGCTGAAACCCTCAGCACTGTGAGAAGAATCCTGAAACCACAAGTATCAGCCTCAACTACTGAAAATATTTTTTTCCTTTAACTTCAGGGAAAGAATCCTTTTTCCCACCAAATTTATATTTTCAACTCTCAGTATAAGAATAGTGCCACAGAAGGAAGATTTTTTTGAAATTCAGTGATTGACAAAAGCGATATCCTTTTAGATAGTTTATCTGCCTACTGAAGATGACTTTGAAAGTGGAAAACTGCTTAAAAAATGCTAGAGAGTGGCTGACAATAAGAAATAACTCGATGTGGGTGAAAGTAGTGATTTTATTTCCTCTGATATATTGTTTCCTGAACGAAAACATTCCAATTAAGAGGAAAAAAATAAAAAAGGAAAAAACTTGGGAAAAAAATAACTACGGGTTATTTCTTATTAAAAAGACTGTCCAGATTAAATGTTTCTGCAGTCCTGAAGGCCAAAGGAGTCCAGGAAGGAGGGATTTTCTTCAAGAAGGGAATTCTCAAGGCACCTGAGCAGACCATCCCCTTGTGCCAACAGATGAGCTGGTGGAGAAGACAACTGGCCTGGCTGAACGGGGGGTCGGAAGGAGGAATTCCAGGCCTGTCAGCCTGATCTTGGAACAGAGAGGGGTCATGGAGAGATTACCCTCAGTGTTACCACACAGCACGTGCAGGACAGCCAGGGGATCATGCCTTGCTGGCACTGGTAAGGCCACAGCTCTGATCTTGGGTTCAGTTTTGGGACCCTCATGACAAGAAGGACACTGAGGGGCTGGAGCATGTCCAGGGAAGGGAACAGAGCTGGGGAAGGGTCTGGAGCAGCTGAGGGAGCTGTGGGGGCTCAGCCTGGAGAAAAGGAGGCTCGGGGGGACCTTCTGGCTCTGCAATCCCTGACAGGAGGGAGGACCCAGGGGCCGTGGGGCTCTGCTCCCAGGGAACAAGGGACAGGACAAAAGGAACTGGCCTTAGGTTCCTTTTCCTCCTGCCAGGAGAGCTTTAGATTGGACTCTTGGGAATATTTCTTCACTGGAAGGGCTGTCCAACCTGGCACAGCTGCCCAGGGCAGTGGCAGAGTCCCCATCCCTGGAGGGATTTAAAAGATGTGTGGAAGTGGCACTTGGGGACATGGGTTAGTGGTGGCCTTGGCAGTGCTGGGGACTGGTTGGACTGGATGATCTCAAAGGCCTTTTCCAACCAAAGTGATTCATTACTCTCTCTCCTGTTTGACAGTATGCCCAGAATTCTTTATATTAATATTCAAAGCCCAGGATTGAGGTTTTGCCCGTGTCCAGTGGAACTTCCAGCTCTCGGGGTTTCCAGCACTGCTCCCTGTTTGGATCACCTGCTCCCTGTTTGGGTCACCTGTTCCCTGTTTGGATCACCTGCTCCCTGTTTGGATCACCTGCTTCCGAGCAGGTTCCAGATGAGTTCTCCTCTCCCTGCAGTTACATGCAATCAGAACAGCTTCTTAGTGCACGTCACATTTTCATGTCAAAGGGAAATTATTCTGTGTCAGAAATAAATCCTAGCAGAGGAATTTGTGTTTCCTGACAATAATTTAGGAAAGCAAAAATGCAGACAAAATTCCAAAGAATGCAGGCTCTGTTTTCAGTACAGAATATCAGAATACTGGGATGATGTGTAAATACCTTACCAGACTGGCATCAAAGGAGAAATACTGCTGAGTTTCTTGCTCTCCCTTGTGTTTAGGGGTCATGGAAGAGCATAGCTGGGACTGGAAGCAGTGCAGCACAGGACCAGTAGTGCTGAGGTTGCCTTTCCTCATCCTCCCAATCTGCCTCCTGGGCCTTAGTAATCCATGATCCCTGGTGCAATTACACCTGATAAGTTTGCCCTGCTTATTTATATCTTTGATCTTTCTATAAACAGTCTCTGGACATTTGTTCATGCTGAGCAGTACTTTGATCCATGAATAAAATCACTCAAAATTACTTGTGCAGCAAGGTAGGGCTCAACATTTATAAAAGTAAAATCTTGACATAAACTGTTTTCACAAACTTGTGTTCCTTTGGGACAGCAGTCATGCCTTGTTTGCTGTTTTCCTGGTAAGTTGCTTTGAGTTAGAACAGAATTGGAATGGTAATTGTAATGAAACAAAAGGAGGGGAAGAACAACAGAGTTCATTTTCCAACTAAAAATATCAAAGACAAGTGATGAAATAATTTTGTGCAGAATCACTCCCCTCTTATTTATTTCTCATTTCCTTTAAAGACACTTGGCTTTGGGCTAATTTAATCTGAAAAGAATCATATCTTTCAAATAATTTCTAATAAATTGTGTGTTACTGAGAATAGGTTAAGCAAGACCACTCAAACTGCATATACTGCAAAATATGGTCTAAAATATGGTCTAAATGTGATTCAGAACACTAGAGATCTTTTCATTATCTTCTGTTGGCAGGATCCTTTTCTTTTGAATTCCCTTAAGAATATTCACACAATGAAAAGGAGATGTTTTTAAACTTCTGAAAAACGTTTCTGAAGAGATATCCCATTTTACAGAGTGTGAGACGTAGCTGTGTAGGACTGTAAATTCATGTCTTATTCTACAAGAAGTGTAACAGAGTCCAGAAGGAACCTGTGGACATTGTACAACAATATATTTTTAATCTCAATCTTTACCTAAAAGGAATAAAAGTGATATAAATTAAGTGTTATTAAGAAAATGCCAAAAGTTAGCAGGGAGGGCTCTATTAAATTCTTTTTTAAATTATTTTATAGTGATGCCATGCTTGTTCACAAGTTATTTTGCCAATAGTAAGTTAGCCACAAAAGTCATTAGGTATGAGTGTTTACTTCACTTTATACTAAGATACTAAAATATTTTCTTATATTTGCTCAAAAATTTTGTTAAACAAATTTTACAACTGATGACCAAAAGTTGCTGTCATTTACACTCTAACCACGGAAAAGCTTTTGGATGGTATCAGATGAATTTGTTCCTGATTCTTCATTTTCTAATCATTTAATTGTGCTTTTACTTATCACAAATTTCCTTTAAATGAAACTGATGCAAATGGAGGTGTTGCTGAGGAGCCTTTCTGTAACTACTTACAACAGATTTTTAACAATAGTATGAGTGTATAAATGTGGTTTGGAGTGAATGCATTATAGGCTAAGAAATAGCACCAAATTTCAATATACATCATATATTTGGATCATTGGCTCATGTTATATATTTCCAGCTCCTAGTACAGCACTGAAGTTCTAGAATTAAAATTAGCATTAAAAAATTGGGTTATAAATTTAGATTTTTGATATCATAGATCTTACACACACTGTCTGTGTTCTGACGTGTATCTGCCTAAAACTTCCAAGCATTTGGCTCATTTGAAAATCAGGATTAGGAACCATTCTAACAGATACATTTTCCCCATCAAACTGAAGAATTTACATATGTCATGTAGGAAGTACAGATCTGAGACTGAACTAATGATCACCATCATCCCTTCAGGCCTTAAAATCTAGGAACAGATGGAAAGGGTGTTACATACAGGTTAACCTTCTGCCTATTTTGGAGTTTGAATTTCACTTTGCCAGAGCTAAAGGTCTCTTTGGTCTCTCACATTCAAAGTTTTGCTCATCTTGTGCTATGAAAAAATTTTCCTCCATTCAGAATTATCTTCAATCTTTGAGGATTTTAATAAAATTTTAAAATTCAGTCTTGTTTCTACCTACCCAGTAATTTCTGACAGGCAGCTAACCCTTCAGACCTCATGGAAAATGCCATATTATTGCATCTTCAAACTCAAACAAGTAAGTTGCATGTGGGTATTGCAAGTATTCCTACAATGCAGGAAAATGTTATTAAGACATTATTAAATATAAAGATGTAGCAAAGTGTTTGAGCCTTCTGAATTCCTTGCCATTTTCAAAATGTCTCATTCAAAGTTTAAGATATATAGGAATTCAGGTATAGTCAAATATATTTTAAGCACATCAATCAAATGAAAATGTGATGAAATTACTGCATGTCCCAAAGAAATGTTTTATATTAATGTCGTAACAATGGTCTGCTGAATGAGTATATGAGGGAGCTGCCACTTGAACCATAGCAGAACTGGAAGTTTGAGAATCAAATAGCTAAGAATAACACTGCTCCATTTTCAACATACTAAAAGCTTTTTACTCAGTGGGAAACTAAGTTATTAGAAAGGGCAGTCTAAAAATGTACTGCTAGGAGATTTGGGAGTAGTAGTCCTTGAAGTGAAGATTTAGTATTGTAGATTTTACAATTTATCCATTTTTGGTGGTTGTGATGTATGAGTCACAGGGGTAATAAACTTCAAATAGGTTGAAGTAAAGTTAAGTACTTCCCAGTATCTTCTATTAATTATCTGTGGAATAGAAGAAAAGAAATTAATGCAGAGACATAAGCTCATCTTGGAACAAAAGGGGAATACATTCTTATTGTGATGATTTTACTCAGTCTTTTCCAGAGAAGGCTGAGTGATCACGAAATATTTAATATCTATAGATTACTTTAAAATTTTCATTTTCTATCATTTTTTAATTTAAATGAGGAACTTGATAAAAAATGGAGAGCAGCAGACTAAGAATACTGTAAACAGAATTATTCAAGGTGTTGTGTTTTCCCTGTGCAAAAGCTGCAGGTCAGTCCTGTGCAGGTTTTACCTGCTGCAGTTGTTTGAAGACTATTTCATGCTCTTTGTTCTTTTAACCACAGAGTTCTTGTGAGAAGACTGTAGAGAAAAAAATTGTCAAATATATGATGGCTCTGTGATTTAGCAGGGAGCTGAAATGCCATTGCTCAGGGGAACCTCTAAGCCTTTCCCTTGGCTATTCCAAAGCTGGCTGACCAAAATGATCTGTGTTTGTGGTTTGATAGAGAAAGAAAGGGGAAAACAAACCCTCCATTCTCCACACATTCCAATATCCTTCCTAACTCTTCAAGGCTTATTTCTTCACTTCCTGATGATTTGGTACTCTGAAGGCTGACAGTGTGAGTGGAAGATTCTTTCCCTAAAGAAGGGAAGTGTTTTCTATGTACACAGTGCAAGCAACAGATTACAAAGTTGAGGGACTAACTGCTGGTTTCTGTTGACTATGGTGGATGGAATCAAGACTATATTCAAGATCACAGCCCTTTAATACCTTCAAATGCAATATCCATATTTAGAGTAATTGAAAGAAAAGAGAAAATGCATTTAATTCTCTTAAAAAAATATGGTGCTTGCTTACACAAGTGTTGCCTGTGAGCTCAAAGTTTGTCATTGTAACTTCTTATTCTTCAACTCATCAGCATAGCTAAAACCTCCAGATCTGTGTCCCTTTGATCATTTCAGATTTGGACACTGTCCAACACATCAGCTTTCATCTGAAGCTTACAGCTTCTTGGCAACAGTAATGCTATTTACTTCTGCCTTGTAGAAACTTCGAGATCTGGTGATGAACTCTACTGGGTTTGCATGGCAAGGGTTTGGATACCAGTAAGTTTTCATATTTTCTTTCCTTGTAAAGAGTAAAATCCTTTGCTCTTTACTCACAGTGTGAGGATCCTGCATTGGGATCCCCATGTCACAATCCTTCAGGAGTATCAAAATCAATGCATTTGGAAAACAGACATATGAAGGGAAGTTGACATCATTGACATTTTCCCACTTGTAAGGAAAACAGTAAGCACGACATTGTTTGTGCAACTAGAAAATGTCTCTGATGAACAGCAACTGTCAGAAAAAAATAATCATTATTTGCAGTTCCATGTGCATCCTCTGTATTTTAAGCTTGCAGTATCCACACTTGCCAGGAAATGAATACAGTAGTTCTTAAACTTTTTCAGTGAAGGCACAGATGTTTCTTTAACTAGATCCTACGATGAATGTTAGATTGACTGGCCGAAGTAGAACTGCCCAGTTCTAAGATCTGCAAAAAAATTGTTCCTGACATTTCCTCCACCAACCTGAAAGTCAATCTGAAGCCTCAGATGCACATGGACAGGTTAACACCCTCCATACTTCAGGCTCAGCTGAGTGCTCAGACTAGTTCTCACTCGTGTTACATTTCCTAGATCAGTCTTCCACATCCCAGCTAATTATCAACATCATCTCTCCAGATAATCTTGTCAGAGGATGACTGTGTCAGCAGATAATCTTTTTAGGGGATAATCTTACCACAGGATCATCTTGTCTCGAGACAATTGCATTACAAGGCTCAAGAACATCAGTTCCTCCCAAGAACATGGTAAATTTTCAGAAGCAGCAATATATAACCATAGGTTTAAAAGACATAGTAAACTATATGATATGAGTCAGCAGAGCAGTGGAAATCAATGTAGAGCACTCCTATCTCTGCAAAATATCCTACACAAAAATGTTTATGGAAGAGGACTCTAATGAACAGCAATTTTGATAGTACAGTATATTACAGTTAAAGAGCCCTTAGTTCTCTCATTGCAGACTTTAATACCTCGTAGTAAAAGCTTCTCCTAGGTGAGATTCCACAGGCATTACTTTGCACTAACACTTTCTATGAGTTAATATTGCACAGGACTATAATAAATTATAAGCCTCACAGCACTGTTCTTAGGTAAGACTAGAGAATCCCTCATTTTTAGGGGTGGATTAAGACTCAATCAGTGCATCATTAATCACTCACATTAAAAAATTCCTACAGATACTACAGCACTTTCATATGCTGACAAAGATTTAGTAATTTTCAATGCCTTTATCAGTCTGTGAAACTGTTACAGATAATGAAATAGTAGTAGTGATGGAATTAGAATTTAGGAATTCTGATCCTAAAGCTGTGTCTATTTGCACACACTCCAAAGCACAGAGCCAGCAGTAATATTCAAACCTTCCTTTATCTAGACAAAAGCTAGTTAATTCCGTATTCTTTCTGATTCTGGACCTGTTGCTGCTCTTTTCACTACACATCTCACTGACTTCTGTCCATTCAGTTATCAAAGATTACTTCAAAAAATATCGAGGATAGCTTTTCTCCTCTAGTTGGCAATGTGTCTCTATGTGAATAACAGGTAATTTCTGGACAAGGGCAGCAAAATTAGAAATGACAACATTCATTTATACTAAAACAAAATGATCCTACTCAAAAGCCACGTCCTCAGGGTACACACTATTCCTTTTGCAGGAGCCACCCAAATCCATGAGGATTAGGGCACTACTCTGGTAATCCTTCACGTTTGATGAGATATTGTTATTCTGGTCAGTGTTAGTTCCCTCACACCAGGCAGGAATGTAAGGAACGTGCTGCACTGTGTGCACCTTCACACCAGCTCTGAGCCCAGCTTTTAATGGTTTTCCTGGTTTCCCAGTTTTATTTAGCACCACTTTACATCAGCTGCACTTCCATTACAATTTACTTTTATGAGTGGTTAGAAAAACAGCCTTATCCTTCTTTGTTTTAACCAATTTCTACTGTTTCCTAATTTTTATTTCACCCAGGCAGCAGCAGCCATGTCATGGTGTGCCTTTACTAATTGATGCTCTCTATTTCTACCCCAGCCTTCACCTGTGCCATGCCAGCTGCCTACTTTCAATTTATTTGGAGATATGCTGCATTCTTTTTCCTCCTGACCTCCATGACCCTATTTGTGCTACTGCAAAAAGAAGGAAGATTGTCTAACATCCATGAATCACCTCAATTGATATTTCCAGGGCATACACTGTTTAGAACCTCAGCCTTCGTGATTCACTACGTGTTTCCTCTGTATCTCTCCTGCATAAAGAAAATATGATTTTACTATATTCCCAGTTTTCATAACTGATGTCATTTATTGTCTTGTATTATACAGAAGGCTTCTGTATAATATTATAAATTTTTATAAAAACTTCCAACTTTTATTCTGAATAATAGCCTACCTCAAATAGCATTTAAAATTAATCTGGGAAGAAAAATAATGCCATCTGCCTCTTAAACAACTGTAATGACAAACCTCAACGACACTGATGAAAATCTGAAAGTCAGAATATTTAAATATCCTTTGCACTTATTGGAAAACCTTGGAAAAACCACCATCTTCAAAGTAGAGTTAGCACATTTTAGCTATTGAATGAATAGGATTACATTCTTGGTTTATAAATAAACCCTGAGGAAGAAAACACGGAATTCCCATCTCACAGAGGCAGAAAAATAGTTTAAGATAGGGATGCATTTTCACAATGGGTTGGAACTGTTCTGATGCAGACAACTCTCTGAAGAGGTGGTCTTCTTCTTCTTCCACTCCCAGCAGTCATCCTACCTGGATGCTTGCAATGGCTTTATTCAGACATTTTTGTGATCCTAAGTATCCTATAATGATGTAATTTTTAAATCTGTTTCCGAAGTGGAAGCAGGAAGCCACGATTAGTTCCTAGAGAAAATATTACCTCTGTAAAATCAGTTTAAGAAATACATGGAACCACACCCTTATTTTTCATTCTGTTTGCTTCAAATCAGGATCTGTGTTTGCAGGGAGCAGGTTTTGCCTCCATAAAATATCAGCCTTTAGTTAAATGCAATGACAGTCACATAATTACATTACTATCCTACAGTGTTTTGAATATGAGTTCATTCAGTCTGCATTTTCCCACTGAAATTTCGCCTTACCAATTGACTGTTTGTGTACATGATAAGCTGCCATTGGCCAGACTTCTTTTCATGCATCGATAATTTATCAATCATGTTAACATACCTATTTAAAGACACTTTGAATGTAGTTCTGTGCCAGGGCGAGAGAGGGATGGAGGTGTCTGGGTCAAAAGTTCCTATGTGTTGAGATATATATGAGCAAATACTTTTATTTTTGATGAGTCTGAGCTTTTGGTAATCTCAGAAAGGAGAAAAGCTGTGCCAAGCCACTGGCTCTGAAGAATCTTGAAGATGAGGAGTATAAACCCCTCTCAGCTTTCATTAACTGCAACTGAATTTTCAGATGTCCCAGTACCCTGCAAATCAAAAATTATTAAAACTTAGGTTTTCCGCTTACAAAAGTAAACTTTCTAACAAGTCTTTTCTCCGTCTTTTGCATAAACAGTCCCCCAAAACCCATAGATCTGCAGAAAATTCCTATAATACACACTGCCTCCAAAGTTCCAAGGTCTTTTGAACTGTCTTCCTATTTTGTCATGTTCCCTTTCAGACAGAATAGGTTTCCACAGGTATCTTTTCCCTATTGTTATGCAATAGTTTTTCTTTTCCACCTGTCAAAATTTCACTGTATATTTCTATCTGGCACATTGGAGTACAGGTGATTCCTAAAGTTGTTCCTACTAGAAACAGAAGGCAGTATCAGAAGAGTCTTCATAGGCCAATAGCAATGAAAAAGTTGTATTAACAGGAAACAAAACATGCTCTGAATTTCAGTTCAACTTTTTGTGAGTTGTTCATCAGTGTAAACAGCTGAAAATGCTTCTGGTGAGAACAAATATTTTCAAAGGAAAGAAGAAAAAAAGAGTTTCTTCTGGTGTTATCAAATATGGCCTTAGTGTTTCCAAATTATACCCCTTTATGTATAAAAACAGGAGCTCTGAAACTATTTATTTACTGGAAAATATAATGTTATTAATTTTCTACATCTTTACTGTCTTTTCCAAGCATAATTTATTACTTTTTATGCACGTTAACCAGTTTAAATGAGAAGTTGTGAAATGTAGAATGGGAAATATTATAATTAAAAGTTTGTTATGACAACTCTGACACACTGAAAACTTGGAGAATTAAGGTGTTAAAAATCATTGCACTTGGAGCTATTTAGCAAAACTTTCAAGATCGACAACTCTGCTTTACAAAACCTTGAAGTGTTTATTAACTTAAGTAGATTTCATAGAATTTCTTTGATCACATTTTTTTACAATAAAGCTATTGCAAAGCATGCATCCTAATTGTTTATTTACACAATATTAATATTCAGGCAGAAGGATCATGGAAGCACAGTTAATTAAATACAAATTAATGTGGTGGAATATTTAATTATCTATTCTACACCTCACAACTAATGATTATGTAAATGCCTTGCATTTAATCTTGTTCCCAGGAAATTAACTTAATGGCCTTCAACAAATGAACATTTTGTATGCATTGCAGGACACTTTATCTAAATTTTAACAGCATGGTATTAGTTTCAGATAATAACATGATTACACAATTTAAAATGTAAATGTATACAATACTTTCGTTTCCTTGATTTTACTTCAGAATTCAGAGTGGAATGTAAGAGAATTTATAGGATTGCAGCTCTGAGGTTCAGTGGGGAAGGTTTTGGCCCACATCTGTTTCTCCAGTTTTGCTTTCAGCACATTGTCAGGGCACTCAAACACCCACCCTGTGCCTGGAGAGCAGAACTGGCTCTCCCAGCTGCAGACCAGGAACCAGAGGGATACAAAAGATACAGGAAAATATCTTACTGTACCACAGAGCTCCTGCTAAATTACCCAAACCCAGGTCCAGCAATGAATATTCAAAGTTACCCACAGCAGAGACTTTGCTCTGTTGATTGGAGAAAAAGTCTGTACCTTTCTGTAAAAAAGTCTATATGTTTGATTCTGGTAGATAGTTAAAGCAGTGTTTACCTAGAAAATCTTCCTTGGAAAAAACCACTTTAATAGTTACATGCAGAAAATGTAATAGTGCAAGGCTGTCCTTTCATCCTCCAGGGTTTTTTTTCACTTTTGGAGATATTAGGAACTCCTACATGCTTTAACCTCAGATTCCAGAACACTTTGGTGTGATCTCAAAAGGAGATTATGTAATTACAAGAAGTATCCTCAACTTTCACTAAAGCACATGCCAGATACAGTGCTTCTGAAAAAAAGGTCTCTTGTTACTAACCAGTGTAATTAATATGCTCTCCAATCCAGGATTAATCTAGAAGAGCTTCTCAGACTGAGAAGAGGGAGGGTTATTAGGGTCTTATGCACAGCCTAAAAAGGAAGTGGTGATTATGACTTACTGGGCTGTAGGCCTGGGCATGACTGTGCAGTCAGTCAAACACTACCTATTCCTGCTACCTTTGCAGAACCTTTACAGCTGGAAAAAGCCTTATTCAAAGTCAGTGGAAGCCAACAGGAAATGATCAGAAATCAAAACAAAGGAAAAACACTGAGATCTCATGGTGTATATTATAGCTTTAGAGCATTTTACCTGTTTTACAAAGACAACACAACACTAAGCTAGACAGCCAGGTAAATTTTACCCAAGTGAGGGTTAATGGAGTTTAGGGGAAAAAAAAAAAAAAAAAAAGAGAGAAACTATTCAAGGAATAGTTTCAGTCAAAAGTGTAAAATGAAAGTTTTCAAAATTTATTATGTCATTTTGATATTATTCAAATTAAGTGTTTCCTTTGTGAAATAGGGAAGAGCAAGAAGGCTTAAGAAGATAGAATCTCTGTTTCATTTAGAACGAATGAGAGAAAAAGAAATCCCTAGCTCTGACCAGGTACACTCATATGAATTATACATTTGCTTATCCATAGTGCTGCACTTGCTAATCATCACTGTAATTGCACTCAGGAAAACGGGAATGGAAATCTCACAGAAAAAAAAAAATCTTTGAGTCATTTACCCATCCTGAATTCAAGTGGAATAGATAAAAGTTTTAAGATATTCAGCTAAGAAAAAAAAAAAAAAAAAAAAAGAGAGAGAGAGAAAAAAAGACAGCACTAGGAGGCTCCACTTTAAAGAAGAAAATCTACCCAAAAGTCTGGTTTTTAATGGATTTCTAAACCAGCATCTATAAGCAATGGAAATAAAAAAGGGAAAGGAAAGAACTGCACTTACCTACCAGTATAAGCTATATACTATACATGCAATTAAATAACTCAGCCCAAAACAAGTCCTTTGAACTCTAAGACACTTTGTATCTAAACTCTTGGATTCTCATGGTATCATTCCCATTATTAAAGCGTAGTACATGCTGAAGTATTTTGTGGTTTAGATTCATAAGAGGTACATATTAATTGTCATTCACTCATCACAGCTGCCATCCAGAAATCTGTTGAATAATCACAGGGAAATGCTCCCATAAAAGTGAGCTGATCAAATTAAAATTAATTAGTTGACATCATGTTCTTTGTTTAGTGTGATCTTTTACAGTCATCTTCTGCAGGGTTATATTCATGTCTCTCAAAGAGTTTTTTTGCCTCTGCAAAGGCAATGAGTGATATTACCCTTGGTATGGAACATTCAGAATATGACATGGGTTCTTTTGCATCTCCCATTCGTCCTGCTGCTTCCTGCCAATTCATCCAGCTCTCAATGTGTGAAAATGCTTCATTTTTTTGTTTCCTTTCTTGTTGCTTATTGTTCTATTTGTCCATTATTAACATTTAGTTCATTCTTTTTTGGGATGAGAAATAGGTAAACCAGGGGTGTAAAATTGGAAGGAGATGGGAAATTCTTGGAGGAGTTTGTCAGTCAGTGGAAGCTGATTACACTCAGTAATTACACAGAACACTCCATACCTTCTTGGATCAGCTGTCAGCTGAGAAGGAAAGTGGATGACAAAGAGTGGAAATAGCTATTTTTGCATATTATTTCAAAAGGCCCAATTCAACTCTCATTTAAGTCAATGGGAGATTTTCCACTGAGTTTAATGGAAAACTCTTAACATCTTACACCATTAAGGATTATACCATTTAAACAACTACCTGGACAAACCTACCAAAAGCAGTCAAATGAGGATTCCAATAACTACCCTGTAGTTTAGTCCCCTTACAGCACCCATCTCCAGCAGGGAGTGTGTTCCTCACACACTCATCAGGGGAGCAGATCCTACCGAGCTCAGAGCTGGAAACAAATGTGATGATCTAAAACTGGAAGTATTTTAATGGACCTCTGTGTAAAATGAGAAGTTTTCCCACTGATATCAGAAATCTTTACCATGTGTAGAAACCAAAAATACGATGAAAGAATGTATGCCTCCATACTCTATTAAATACTTGTTAAACTATAGTTGAATCACAATTCCCCATTTGAAGAGGCTTTAGAAGCTTTCCATGCCTCTATTAGACTAATGTATTCTTCAGAACACCACCATTTATGTGGAACATTCCACTCCCCTTCCTTTTCCCTTCATCTCTGCTGTCTTCCCCTTAAAACACTTCTTGATCTCCTTTCCCAGACCCCCATTTCTTGATCTCCTTCTCCCAGACCTTCACGCTGCCCTTCTTTTTATATTTATTCAGTGGAAGACAAAGAAAAAAAGAGAACTAAGAAAGTAGTGGCTGCTATAAAGTTTTTTGGGAAAGTATATGGAGAAGGAGTTCTCAGGGTAGAATGTTGGGGAGGGCCAGTAAAGTGATTAATTAAGACTCTGCAGCCCCTTTCCTGCTTCCAGGCTCCCTCTGAATCAAGATGACTGTTTGCATTAACACGTTTAGGAGAAATTAATTTTGTCTAACTAAAAGGACACAGGAGAGCAATGCAGTTCCCATCATATGTGGTTATCTTTGACATCTCAGACTAAATGTTCCAGCTGTTTTTCAGCTAAGTCAGCTCAGGGCTGACTTGGACATCAGATCAGAACTCCCACTGTGGCATCCACAGTGAGACACACTGATAGCTCTGCCCTGAGGTCGAGTGGGCACTTTTGCTGAGTGACACAGGTTTATACTCTGCTCTCCCTCCTGCTTACCATTCTTGCAGTCTGGGCTTTCTTTTCCTGGCACCAAGCACTTTTAGAAACCAGGTTAAATAGGATTTAGCCCAGAATCAACAACATCACTTCTTCAAATAGTTCAGCTTCACAGTCATAAAATAACAACTATTCCTCAGATTGTGGCAGCGTATTCTTGAGCCCATGTAATCTTAAAACATACATTGCAGGGCTCTAATTTTCAGTGACTGTCAGGCACTTGTTTATGTGTGTGTTGACATTTCAGATGTCCTGCAAAGACTTTCACATTGATTTTGACAGAACTGCTCAAAATTTTAAAATCTTTGTGTGTGAAAAATCATTGCAGCCTGTCCCCACTGCCATTTGCAGGTAGGAGGCAAATATAATTCTGTATTACCTATAGACTTTCACATCTTTGTGAATAAAATGAAACCCAGACTGTTCAAAAGTGTTCAGCTTTTGTGTCAATCCAGTCCTGTTGGATACACTGGTAAACAACAAGAGTTTTTAAAAGTAGCAGAATTAGGTCAGTGCTGAGGACCTTTGCAGATCTCTATTAAATCAGCAGCTCAGCCTCTACACAGTCAAAGAACCATGGCATCAAACTTCAAAACTTAGGGCCTTTCTATCTTTTGTGGCTTTTTTTCATGTTTAGGAAACAGCTGCATAAAGAAATGACTGCTGAAGTGGAAAAAAACAGCTGAATATGTGTACACTGTTTCTGCTACTAGGTTTTCCCTTTTCATTTCTTTATTAGCTGAGAAACAATTGTAATACTTGAGTAGTCAGTGAGTTCACTTTATTAACAGTTCAAACATAACATGAAGCCAATATATTTAGCATTAGTTACTAGTCTTCTGCAAATTTAAGCTGTATTTTCCTCACTTAATTAGGTAAACTACATGGTTTTTCTCTTACTGGTTCCTCTTTTTAATATGAGAGCAATATAAGCACCATAGGGTGCATTGTATTTTACAAAAGTGTATTTGAATTTATATTTTTCTATGAATTGTAAATTGTTTAGAAATTTTTTCACCTTCACTATTCTTATGATTCACAAAAAAATATGTGATCCCTAATGCAACCTTTTTAAAAAGTGACTGCACCCAGCCTGTAACTAATTAATTATGAACATAATCTGTTCTAGTGACAGTTATTTTTTAACAAAGCTTTATAATGCAAATCATGGCATTTACATTTCTATTCAAGGGGTGTCTACACTTAAACTCTCACACAGGATATTGCCTAAGAATCAATCCACTACTTTCTCTTTTTTTTTTTTTTTTTTTCCCCCCACCTTCTACTCTTTCCTTTGCAGTTCTCATTTTCTCTTGAAATGGAACCAAACATCGCTAATTTGGCTCGAGCCTTTCTCCTCTTCTTGGTATTTTCCTCCCTTACTCTCACTGCAGACTGAGTGGATCAAGCTATTGAATGTAAAGCCAGAGAGCATTTCACTATACATGAAATGAAGGAAGATCATGCTGGGACAGTCACCTTCAACATTGTGCATTCAGTCTAAATTTACAGTAATAGACTCATACTCGGAGGACACTTGCTGTGTTTGTTTGCAAACTAGTATGCAGTACTTACAAGTGTGTGGTTTTATTGACATATTCCTTTCCTTTCCTGTGGTTTTTAATTGAAACCCCCACTGCTCAGCCAAGCTCCTGGAAGTCAGAGAACAGAAGTTTTGCGTTTAGTTTAGCATTTAGACAAGATGAACACATACAGCAGAGTTCTGCTGGTCGATTATGAAATGCATAGTTCAGGGCTGTTGGAGCTTTTGTTTTGATTAAGATTCATGGTATGTGTATGGAATTAGCACCATGAAATCAAATCACAGAATCACAGAGTCAGCTGAGTTGGAAGGGACCTACAAGGATCACCAAGTCCAGCTCCTGGCCCGACACAGGACCAACCCCAAGAATGTGCTCAAGAGGATCATCCAAACCCTCCTGGAGCTCTGGCAGCCTTGGGGCTGTGCCCACTGCCCTGGGGAGCCTGTTCAGTCCCCCTCTGGGGGAAGAACCTTTCCCTGAGATCCAACCTAAACCTCCCCTGACACAGCTCCAGCCGTTCCCTGGAGTCGTGAAACTGGTTACCATAGAGAAGAGAGCAGTGCCTGCCCCTCATCTTCCCCTCAAATGAATGATTAAGGAAATGTCTTAATGTATAGACCAACACTGAAATAAATGTCATTTTAATAGCACTGGATTAATTAGAAAAATATTTTCTAGAAGGTGTTTGCTTCCTGATGCCTCACATACACTGCTGACTGTGTGTCCAACATGAGTGGTCAGTACACAGCCCTTTGAGCTGTGACTTGGCCAGCCAAGGATAATTCTTCATTCTCTTCACTCTCTGGATGAGCTGAGAGTGAGCCAAGAATAGCCCTGTATATCATAAGGAAGGTATCAGTTCTTAAAAAAGATTACAGTGTTCTTCACCAGCATGGTGAAATAATTCTACTTTAGGTACCAACAGAATAAAAAAAAGCATGTGCAAAACTGATGTGACAAAAACTGATAGACAAAAGTCATGTAAATCTAAAACCACATTTCTAGGCCCAGGTATATCACTTGAGTTAGAATTCTGATGGCTTATGATAGGAGTTAAAATCCATTAAAAGCATTTATGACCCAAGGGAATGGCACAAAGCTGTGTCAGAGCAGGGTTAGGTTGGATCTCAGGAAAAGGTTCTTCCCTCAGAGGGTGGTTGGCACTGAACAGGCTCCCCAGGGCAGTGGTCACTGCCCCAGGGCTGCCAGAGCTCCAGGAGTGTTTGGACAACTCTCTGAGGGACAGGGTGGGATTACTGGGCTGTCTGTGCAGGGCCAGGAGTTGGAATTTCATAATTCTTCCAGCTCAGGATATGATTCTATGGTTATATCAGTACAGTTTTCATCTAACTAGAAGAGCAAGGCAATACAAATAACACACAGCTGTGTCCAACATAAGCAACTCATGACCATCAATACTGATTTAAACCACCTGTGATGCCCGAGGGTTTTCTGTGGGTGTGGCTTGTCCTTAAAGCAGTTCCATTGCAAAACCTGCGTGTGATGGAGCAGATCTGCCAGCTGTGGGTACAGTTTCCACTGCCAAGGACGAGGTAAACATGTTCTATTATTGTCATTCTGCAGAAGCCATGAACTGTTTCAGCTGCTGTTATACACACAGTCCTATCTTTCTAACAAGGTCAGCCTGGATACCCTTTAGTGAATTTCTTACTGCTCTGTATAATTAATTAAACATCTCCCTGTGCTTTATATGCTGACCAAAACCATTTCTTTCACCCAGACACCACATACAGCCAGCAGACTGTATGATCCTGGGCTAAAAGTTGTCCCATTTCTTCCTATGATGAAATGAATGGATTTTCTCCCTTGTATTCCAATAAGAATTGAACCAATTTGCCTTGGATGCAGATGGGAAATACACTCTTTCAAGAATTCCTCCTGTTGCATTAATACCCTTGAACCAAGTAGCCAGCAGAGGCTTTGCAGCACAGAGGTTCTGCATGAAAAAAAGAGAACCAACCACCACCAGCATTTGTCAAATAAATGTCTGTTAATGAATAACATAAAAGAGCCCATGTTCCTCAGTTGTAAATAAGAGACAACAGAGAAGTGTGAAAAGAAGTCTGCTAGAGAAACAATGAAATATTAATAAACTTGTGTAGGAAGCCTTGCTGAGGTGAGGAATTAGACAAATACATCACTTGCTTTCTTTATCCTCCCACAGGACCATGCCTACAAGAACTGGTATTGACCTGTGAGGTAAGAAACACACACAACAAAAACCCACAACAAACAACCCACGGTTTGAGTCCAGTTCATGCCACAGACCACTGCACAATTAAGGAGCTTACCTGGATAGTAATGTGACAGTGAAAAAACTCCTATTTGTCCTGTGTTAAGTCTGGAAATCACATATACCCCATCCTTAATAAACAAACCTTAATAGTCCTTTCTTTCTTTTGTTCTCATACTTTTAATTATAACTGAAGCACTGATATGATCAGATATAAAAGGAAATAAGGGATTAATATTAAATTAATATTAAAATTATCAACAGATACCCCAAATATCTGGACTTTTTAACAAGTACATTGGTAAATTGCTCATTTTTTCCATATGAAGTATATTACCAAATATATATTTTATTGCATGACTGCTGTGGTGTGCACATGCACTCTGAACCCTTGTTCTGGACCAAGCATTAACATACCTGAGGAACAATTATTGATTATTTGGGCTGAGAAACATCCTCTTTAGTAGAATTTATCATTGCAGTCTGAAGGATTAGGCTTGAATTTTTAAAATACTGAATTTTAAAAAGAGGATCACAAAGATAACCAGGTTCTTCTAGCTTCCTACATATCAAAGCTGGAAGGTCTAAAATTACTATTTTGTTTGAAACTGAAACTCTTTTAAACTGAAATGGTAACCCACTGATTTTACCAGTGGGACGCCAGAATATTTAAGAATTTGCAAATATCCCTGTCAATGTTGCTCATTATGCAAGAAATAAACTATAACAAAATGACATTGTAAGACAGTGTGCCGCTCCTTTGAGGGAGAAGTGGGAAACTGCTGCCAGGAGTCCATTGAAATTCCAACATGAGAAGAACTGCCAGCTGGCTGTCCACAGCAGAATAAGACAAAAAACCTCTATTTTCTGCCTATCACTATAAGAGCAGCCATTTGGCTTAAGCCCATTCAAAATCAAATATCCAGATGGGAGACAGTTCCCATTTCTCCCTTGAAGGGTTAAGGAAGGTAAAACAAAAGGTAAGACAACTATTAGGTTATTATTGCATGAAAGAGCTTTTTTGACTGGGGAGTAGCAGGGAGAAAAATCTCTTATTGCACTACTGTAAATAAGTGGCAGGCAGGTATGCACTGGCCAATAGGATCTCAAAGACAGTAAATGAAATAAAAAACTATTTTTCACACTCCAGTGCTGATGTTCTGGTGTATTTGCTGCATTGTTACTTTATTATACAGGAAAAAAAGCTCTTGTTAGCTGGATAACCTAATAACCTACATCTGTTTTAAAGGCATAATTTTTTTCCAGTGTGTTTTCCATATAGTTTCCACAATCAGATTGTAAAAGGGAATTTAAATTGTCCTCCTTCAAAAGAGGTTTTAGTAGAGGAGACTGAGGGGAGATCCTGTAACCAAATACAGCTTCCTCAGGAGGGGCAGGAGGTGATCTCTACTCTCTGTGAGCAGGGACAGCCCCCAGGGAATGGCTGGAGCTGTGTCAGGGCAGGCTCAGGGTGGATCTCAGGAGAAGGTTCTTCCCCCAGAGGGTGGTTGGCACTGAACAGGCTCCCCAGGGCAGTGGGCACAGCCCCAAGGCTGCCAGAGCTGCAGGAGGGTTTGGATGATCCTCTGGGGCACAGGGGGTGACTCTTGGGGTTGGTCCTGTGCAGGGTTAAGTGTTGGACAATATCCAGGGAAACATGCTTGTTTGGCAACTTCACGGCTTGTTTGGCAACTTCACGGCTTCTCCTTCCTATTAGCATTTCCTTTCTACCTTATTTCTTGCCATATTTAATTTTCCCCCAAAGAAACTTTCACATCTGGGAGCCAATGCCTGTCACCAGCTACAGCCCACACCAATAAACCTTTGTGCTTCCCACCCTGTCTCAACATCCCTTCTGCAGCGAGACTTGGAGGCCGTGCCACTGGCTCACACTGGGATGAGCGAGCCTTGGATTCGAGACACCGTAGAGGAAAGGTGGGAAAGGCAAGGCAGGGAAAAGGAAGAGCCCTCTGTGTCCTTTTACTTACATATTTCTGAATATTTCACTGTCAGGGAAAGCCACCACCTTGGCTTTGAGCTTCACCTGAGCCACAGCTGTGGGTTCCTAATCCTGGAAAAATCTCATCTGGAAATGCTTTCAGCTCATAATATGCTATTGATACAGCACTCGAGGATGGTACCTCACTGAGAAAAAGGACACAGTGCAAACTGAGCTCTGGTCATATCCAGAGGGAAGAACTTGCTGCCTTCACAGCTGGCAGAAAACTAAAGTGGGAAAGAATTCCATAAACAGGGAGATACCTGCCTTCTGGGAAAAATGTGCAGTAAAAGGTAGAAAATACAGCCCTGGATTAAGATGATTTCCATCTTTGCAACAAAGTTTGAGCAAAGAAATTTAACCCCTGATGCCCCTGCATTCATGACTCTCATATTTGGGCATTAGCTCCAGCCAATTCTTTGAAAATAAATGACAGCTGAATAAATGACTGATGATAAATTGTAAGTTTGCTCTCATTTTTTTCTGTAATGATGGTTATATCCTCTCCATTTATTTATGATAATTTAAATGCTCTACCTGCCTGCTTTATAATGCAGACTTACTATGTTGTCTCATTATTGTGAAAAAGATACACAAAAAAAAAAAAAAAAACCACAGTATTTAAAATAAAATACAACCTAGGATAAAAATATCTATACTGATGACCTATATTGCAGAGTATATTATTTTTCTTTCTCATGTATGGTAAAAGGATTGGAATACCTGATTTATTCTGTATTTAGAATTCAAAAGGAGGCTTATTTGCAAAGTAACAGACAAAACTTTCTTAGCTGAATCCTGAAAGATTTTTCACAATGCAACATGTGATACTAAAGGAGGCCCATTTCATTTCTCTGTGACCTGCACTAGCCATCCTTCATAGAGACAAAGATCCTCCCTTCAATCATATAGATCAAACTGAAGGTAGAATGCAGTCACCCAGTAAAAATAAAATCCACAGTGCTCTAATACATCACATTTCATGGCTGACAAGGAACAAGTATTCTTAACAAATTTGCATTTAAATCCTCTGCTCATGATAAATGTTGTGGTTTTCGTTTATCTTGAAATGGACACATAGTTACCATGGCTTAAACTCCAAAATTTGAATCAAGGATTGAGTCATAAAACTGCAACAGAGGATGGATAGAGAAGTCCCTGGCTCTACTCAAATATTTCAGCTTTCAGGGATTGCAGGGAACTTTATGCTGAGCCACACTCGTAGATCTTTTCAACCTATGAGGCTTACAAATATAAATACAAATTGAAAAGGCAATTGGAAAGAACTCTAGTTCTTTACACCTCCCTCTTCAAATCAATCACATCCTTTAAGGATGTTTGCAAGGCTGGTCCTCTATATAGTCTAATAAAAGAAGTTGAAATTTTACACTTTGATTGTCTAAGCCTTTCCTCAAGACTTGTTTTGCCACACAGCTCAGAACTCATACTGAAGTCCCAGTGCGCTCTCAGATCCACTCTGGGTGTGCATCTCTGTGCTATATTCCATATTTACATGGAATACTTTGTGTCCTGTGCTGTCTGGAGCCAGTGAGGTTGGCATAAAGCTGGATAAACCCAGTTTGTTTCATGAAAGGTTACCAATATTTTCCTTCTCAGGCAGGAGGTCACTTCAGGCCAGGGAGGCTGGGCAGGAGGTTCTGTCCACCCGTGCTCTGTGTCTCCCCAGGGTTAGAGTTGTCTCAGGTGTTAAGGCCAAGCTCCCTGGACAGCCCCTGGCATTTCTCTCCATGACTATTCCTGATCTTCTGGATCCTTGAACTTTTTTCCAAGACCACTTTTCCTCTTCGCGAATCCTTCTTTCTGCACCAACTCCTCTTTCCAGAACCTGATCTTCCCAATTCCATAGTTCATGTGCAGAAGTACAGTGGTGCTCAGCCTCCTGCTTGACAGTTCTGTGTCACGTCTCTATATTAATAAACTGCAAGATTTGGGACATGCCACTTTTCCTTAGTCGAATTGTCATTAAAATTTACAAGCAGTCCATACTGCAAGGAGAAAACAAGGAGCAGACTCCTGCTTGAAAGTTCCAAAGTTTAATTTAGGATATCTGTCCACATGTGCATACACTCCCAATTATCTGCCAACTGTTAGTGTTCCAAATTTAAGCTATTTTTTGCCTTCAAAATATCATTAATATGTTTCCTTCCTTCCATTCCACTTTCAAATTGCAACTCTGAGGGCAGTCTACTTTTGGATTATTCCACCACTTCATTAGAGGAGTCAGAAATTCCAAATCCCAAACTTAATAATTATTAAATTACTGATATCCCCCTAACATAATGCCATTTACTTGAAGTGTTTAATACTTCACTTGTTGGGTCCAACATGAATTGACTGTAGGTTGCCTGAGGGGAACAAATGGAATAATCTTGACATCGACATAGTTGGTGCCATGATTGTGCCTTAAAGGCCAAAAGAATTTGGGAGTGTGCCTGATCTGTGGCTCCACTGGCAGCAGAAGCTTGTTCAAACCCCTCAGAAGCCATGCTATGAACACAAGCTCTGTGTTGCTGGACTCCTTCAGGGAGATTGGTGCTGCAGCACAGACCCTGGACAGTTCCTTTCATGTATCCAACCCCACCTAGGACAGACCCTGTCCTAAAAGTGAGGGACCCCCTTTCAGCTTTATGGAAGCTGTTGTACAATGATAGAAACATCACCAAGTCTCGATTTTAAAATGTTAATTTATCTTCCCAAATTACCACACTCACATATGGCTCATAATTGCAGTATCATGGAGTGTCAATTGAGCAAAACAGATGTATTTTTCAAAAAACTGTGACACTGTTTGCAAAAGCACTCTATTCTCCATGGGTGCACATGCTGCTTCTACCTTCTGCTCCAGTACCTACATATTGATACTGCTCAACTAAATGCAGATTTTCTGCTTCAAGTATATACAACATTAACATTCAGGGCAGCAAATCATTCTGAGAGTGTTTAGGTGTGGATAATGCTGAATAAACCAGTGAAAGCAAATGCTTGTGCATGAAGTAACAGACCAGGATTTCCTATGGAACCCACAAGAAACCTAAACCAGGATATTCTGATATATTAGATTATTCATAAATTAGGAAAAAAACCTAATGAAGTATAAAATAGCTCCAGGTATAGTAGTTAGGAATGACAGCTTTGGCAAATTAGGATCTTGTCCCATTAGGTTTTATGTGTGTGACTTCACAGGGCACTCTCTGGTAGCTGGTTGAAATGCTGAATTGCTCTGAAACTACTCCATTGCCCTTAACGAGCTGTAAATTTTGTCTCAATGAGGTCCTTGTCTAAGATACCTTTTCTTGCATAGTCCTACCTGAAAGGTGCTGTGAGCTCTTGATTAAATCATCCTGGAGCTCTAGGCTCATCTTTCTGTTTGGAAAAGGCTTTGCTGCACATCAGCTGTTGGACGTCACCTGGGTACTGCTATTCCAACCAGGATTTGCTTTGCTGTGGAGTCTCATTATTACACAAACACCACTCAGGAAACGTCAAGGAAATCAGAGTTATTTAGTGCATTTCAACTCACAGAACAGGAACCTTTTTGTAGAAAGTGTTTCATTAATTCTTACATGTTGCAGAACTCTTGCCTTCCAGACTCACATTGGTTTTAGCTGAGTAACTCGGGTTTCAGGCAGCTTTCTCCTTGTTTCCTTTCTTTTCTGAAGGGAGAGTTTATCTACCTTTCAAAAGCCTAAACACATTTTCTCTCTCTTTTGGTTGCTGGGTTTTTCTAATACAAATATTCGCTTTAAGAAAAGGCATGTTTGTAGATTCTATTGTTAAAGAAATTGACTGATTGATAGTTTTAACTCTGTGGTGTGAAAAGATATCCACTTCCAAAAACTTGCAGGAAGAAAAACCAAAAAAATTTCCATTGTAAATACTGTTACATTGAACTAATTTCTCTCATTCTTAATTATCATTCTTAATTGCTTGCTGTGCAACTGGTCATAGTGTTCAGTAAATCAAAAGCAATCTCATGCAGTTACTTTTTGATCTTTATTACTTTAAAGTTTAGCTCTCCAATAGTTCAGAATGAGTTTTTCATTGCATTTCTGTCTATCTTCATGTATTTTCTTGCAGCAGAATTTATAGCAGTATCTTCTTCACATAAAGAAGAAATCTCAAGGTGATGGATGCAGAAGCAACTCTGAAGTAGTGTGATTTACTGCTGTTATCTTGGAGCTCTTTTGTATGCAGTGCTCCTCTTGGGAGCTGGATGAAGTGAGAGTGGGACCTGAACCCTGATGCACAAGCAGGAGGTTCTTGCCAGGTACAAGCTGAAATAATAAGAAATAATAACCATACACAGAAAAACAAACATAATTGTTTTGCTTTTGTAAGAATATGCTTCTCATAAATACTGGTATTTCAAATATCTAGTAGTACTGCACTTGGTATGTGGATTCCTTAAAATTTTTCCCTTTTGGCTTTTTTGATACATTTTTACTTGGACCTCCTCTTAATGGAAATTACACTTAATTCCATGAGAAGAGGATGAAAGCAGGGGTCAGTTCCCTTTAATTCACCTGGTGCTTTATAGAATTGGGTCTATTATCCCTGCACCAACCCAGGCCAACCTCTGCCTTGCTATGGAAGTGGATAGAGCGATATATTGAAACACTGGAGATTGCTGTTGCACTCCTGGATGTGTTTAGGGAAGTTTATACCCTTCTCAGGGCCTATTTTTCTCTAATGTAGGTATAATAATACCAGATTTCTCTCTAAGCATTTGCAAAATACAATGCAGTGTGGGTAGTGTTATTATTATAATATCATTTCACTCCGAGTTCTGTAACATATATTTAGCTTCTCTTAATCTACAAAAGAACACCAAATCAGATGTGGAGTCAGCAGTTCCCAGTATATAAAGACAGTGAAAACACCATCACTGCCAGGAACAAGGTTCTGCCACTCACAGTTGTACTTCAAAATGCAATGTTATTGTGTCTGAGAGTCTGATTTTCTGTGGCAGAATATCAGCAATGCAGATAAGACTCTATACTGGTATCTTTTATAGTTTATGCCACTAAGAGATTTGGGACACAATTACAGATTTTTATCCTCTCAGTCCTATCAGATATGAAATTGTGAACCTGCTCAAAATGTCACCATTGGAAACAAAAGGCAAAACTGATTTCTTTTACTGTGTAATGTGTTACCATCCACTGTGTGGCTCAATTCAATTTTTGCAAGGCTTCCTTATGAGGTGCAAGAACTGATTTATGAGTCCACATTAAAGCCTCCTTCACTCTTGAGATTCTAGTTAAATATTATATGATATGACACAAGTATATTGAAAAATAGAGTTTCAGCTTCTTATTATGGGCTTTTGCTTGCTACCCTTGCAGCACGTTCATTTCAGACTGTGCAGAATGTCCTGCATTTCTATTTTTTATGTATCTCTGGTAAATGGGAGAGTTCAATTTGATACAAGGCAATATATTCTCTCTCAAACAAAAGTTGCCAGATAAGATCCCAGGAAAAGTCTTCATCTTCTGGAAATTCCTCATGTATTACCGTGGGCAAGTAGAACTGAATATTTTATCATATGCTATTATTATGGATGAAACTTTGATTTTGGATGTGTTTCTGTGCGATGGAACTATGTGATAGCACGTTCCAGATAGATTCAGTATTACACACGATCACTTGGATCTGTATCTCAAAATCTGTTTGAGTAACAGAAAAGCTTGTTTTATTTTTGCTTCAGAGTGTTTATAAACAGCACAGATTGTTCCTAGCCCTTCCATGGCCACGAGAATGCATTGTAGCATCTGTTCAGATTGGCTTTCTGACTCCAGGAAGGTTTTGAGTGAAAGCACACGGGATTTAACCACTGCTCTCAAGGCATAACCAACAGGCATTGAGCCTGAGGAAAAATCACAGAGAGAATCATGGAATCACAGAATGCCTTGGGTTGGAAAGGACCTTAAAGATCATCCCATTCCACCCCTGGCATCGGCAGGGACACCTTCCACTATCCCAGGTTGCTCCAAGCCCCTTCCAACGTGGCCTTGGACACTTCCAGGGATGGGGCAGCCACAGCTTCTCTGGGCAACCTGTGCCAGGGCCTGCCCACCCTCACAGAGAAGAATTTCTTCCCAATATCCAGTCTAAACTTACTCTCTGTCAGCATGAAGCCATTCCCCCTTGTCCTGTCACTCCAGGCCCTTTCAATACTCTCTCTTCATCTTTCTTGTAGCTCCTTCAGGCACTGCAAGGTCACAGTCAGGTCACCCCAAAGCTTCTCCTCTCCAGGTTGAACAACCCCAGTTCTCCCAGCCTTTCCTCCCAGCAGAGCTGCTCCATCCCTCTGATCATCTTGGTGCCTCTCTGGACTCTCTCCAGCAGCTCCATGTCCTTCCCGAGCTGGGCCCCCAGAGCTGGAGCAGCTTTGCAGGCAGAGTCCCATGAGAAGGAGGGAACATAAAATATGAAAAATCAAGGTTTTACTGTCCCATACCTCCAACCAGACAATGCACATGGGAGAGCAGTGATGAGGTCAGGAACGTGAGTCACCTCAGGAAAAGAGGTGATGCAGCTTTGAGAATCATCTGTGCCTAGAATTCATCCCTACATGGCATAGCTGTGTACCAGATCTCACCTTAATAAAAAACTAAAACGAGAGAAAGTTCACATTCCAGAGTGATCTCCCAAGGAATAAGTAAGGATACATCCACATGAGAGATACATATGCTCAAGGAATCCAGTGTTAGAATGGTATGTGACAGATATATTAAACAGCAGCTCTGAGTACAGGAGCCATGAAAATTCATACAGGCTTTTGGGAATAATTAATAAAGGAACTGGAATCTTGGATGTGAATTATCCCACTGTACATGGGGTGCATTCATAGCTTCTTTTTTACATGCAATGTCCATATCTCAAAAAAGGATAAAATAGACCTAGGAAAGATTAATAGTGTTATCAGAGATATGGAACAGCAACTCTGGTGAGGGAGGCTGAGCAAACCAGGGTTCACAGCCTTGGAAAAATCATGAATTCCAATAAAGAAGGTAAGTAAGGACTTTTGACTAGTTCTTACAACAGAAAACTGATAAGGCAGGAGGTTTAAAGAAGCAAATAATGCCTTTTTCTACAATGCAAAATTCATGCTGTGCCACGAGGTGCTGTGAATGCAAGAACTTAAATGGCTTCAAAGAATAGATATAGAAATGGCACGTGATAATATGCTTAAATATAGATATGGATATGATGCTCAGGATACAATTTTTGCCCCAAAACGTCTTTAAAGAGTATTTGTGCAGAAGCTGGGAAATTGTATCTGGGAAAACATTAATATACTTCTTCCCTATCCCTCAGTTTTATAAGAAACATCCCTTTTGCCTGAGTCAGGGCTGATATTCTTCTGTCCACCACTATTGCATGAGTCTCCACAGCACTGGCAACCAGTTTCTTACTTTTTAAGATTTTTTTTTAGCTCTCATAATCTCCTTGTCATAGTCAATTGCAAACACATTCAAGGCATGTTAGAGTTAAATCACAAGTGTTCTTAATTTAAAAATTATTAGCATACTACATAATTAATTAGACTTTTACACTTCAGTGAGTTTTGGTTCCCCAAAGAAAACTGAGCACAGAGAATATAATTTGATTTAATTTTTTGTCAAGGTTTAATCTACCTGAAACACTGTTATATTTCAGGGGAAGTATAAACTCCTTAGATCTTGTCAGAATTTCTTTAGTGGGAGCAACATTTATTTACCTGAATGTTAAAATAAAAATAAGTCATTTAAAAAGAATGGTTTATCTCTTTCAAATTAAAAAAAAAAAAAATTTAAAAAAAAATAAAAAAAGATTTTATAGAGAGAGAGAGATATAAAACCAAGGAATACATTCAGGCAATATCCAAGATATATGTGTTGCCAGTATGTGAAAGTTGTGACAGAAGTGGTAATTCTGCCAGAGATAATTAAACACTTAAAATAAAATACAAAACTGAATGGAAAAAGTGAGAGGAGTAAAGAAAATAAATGCTTTAAGAACTGCTAAGGATAAACTTAAACACACGAAGGATATTTAATGGCCAGAATTGTTCATTTAACATTTGAGGAGTCTGTGCAGCTGACAACTGATGTTTCCTGTTTAAATGGAAACATCACAGTGGTGAGAAGAATTAACAGCAAAAATCTCCTGAGTCTCTGTTATTACAAACCTGGAGTAGCTGTAGTCAGCCCTCCATTAGCCATCATAACCAGAGACTGAGAAGCCCAGATGATTTAAAAATTCTTATCCTTGTTTTGCTTCTAGGTTTGACATGCCTCTAAAATGTTTCTCTGAATTTTGCTCCCAATTATTTTCACTTTCAAATGCATTTACATAGAAAACACCACAGGCACACACAGGAATATTCCAAAATTTACAGCAATGTTCATGTTGTGCTGAGCCAGAGCTGATCAAGTTCTCTCAAGACAAGATGAACCAGACAAAGTAGTGCAGAAACATTTGGAAGGTCCCCTGCAGAGCAACCTTGGGCTGTGAGAATGCTGAGCCTGAGCTAATCAGCCCTTCCAGACAAACTCCCACTCCGTGCAGAACTGGTCTGGGTGTCCTTGCATTGCTGTTTCCACATGACTGAGCATCCCATTCTCTGAAACAGGGACTTAACACTTCCTTTTCTGTGAAGAGTTTTAAGGCAAAGAGCACCAGGGAAGGGAAAGCTGATTTTCTGTTATTCCATGATCTGCCTTATCAAATAGTCTGTGCAATTAGATAACATGTACAGATGGATTAAAATTCCCACCTCCTGTGCACTGAATGTCAGGTGAGAGATGATGAAACACTGGCACAGGTTGCCCAGAGAAGCTGTGGATGCCCCATCCCTGGAAACATTCAGGGTCAGATTGGATGGGGGGTTGAGCCACCTGACTTTGTTGCAAAGGTTGCAATGGGAGGTTGGACTAGATGCCCTTTAAAAGTCCCTCCCAACCCAAACTATTCTATGACTATGATTCTATGAAGAAATGGTTATACAAGAGCAGGGATATGTTGATCAGTCCTAGAGCTGGCACATGAGGAAGCAGAGATCCTGCTCACTGCCCCAGTTATCACACATGGGGACTGCCCATCTTTGGCAGAACTTTCAGGCCTTTTCTGCTTTTGTTCTCTTCTTTTGCTTTGATATTAACAGTTATTTTTCAACTGCAAGAAGACTTAGAGCACTTGAGGAGCAGCCAACAAGGATGCTTTTCATATAAAAAGTTGGAGGGAAGGGTTAAAAATACTAATAAAAGGAGCTCCAGTCTTCGGTGCTACAAAGACTGAACAGCAAAACATCCGCCCCAAATGTGTTGGATGGGATAAACTAATCATTTTGGGAATGGAAGGCAATTCTGAGTTCTCATCTGGGCTGATTAAATCTGAGAAGAATTGTGTAATTAAGCAGTTCAACACAAGGTATTTTTTTAAATAACTGTCAGGTAAACTACGTGTTTTCACAATCACAGTGAATAAACAAAAATATTCCTGTGTTATAATATACTTTATAACCATTTTGCCCCTAGAGGACCATTCATTCCAAATGAACAGTTTGTTGTTATTTCTCAGTTTTACACCCTGACATAAGGAAGCTTGGGAAGAGAGAAACATTCTATATTCCTAAACATGTAGACAAAGCATTGTCTTCTCCCATGACCATAACTCCCTGTAGTCCTGTTTATCTTAATCTGACTGGAATGAAAAATTTCTCAGAGGAGCAACCAAATAAATAATTTGAATAGAGATTATTAAGCAGCAAAAGCATTTGAAAATCAACTTTTCTGTCTTGGAATTAATAGTATTTTTCAAATGTTATTCAACAGTCATTCAAACAAAAAATACACAGAATTGGCTTCTATAGCAGTGACCAGGAAAATGATATTTTTTTTACTAGATTAAAGCTAACCCATTGAGCTGAAGTGCATTCTCTGCCTTTTCCCTTTCTGTTTTATTTCTTCATGTGCTTTTTCACAGAGTGGAAGCATCTTCAATAAACAGGTGGTAAGTTCCCCCTTCTCCTGCTTCCTTTTTCCCCATATAGTATTTTGAGAACTCTTGGGATATGAGAAGGTATTTGCTGTATAAAACCACAGGGGTAGAAAAGGGGTGAATTTTGTGTGACCAACACATATTTCAGAATACCAGTGATACCTCTTAAAAACACTTTAAAAACCTACCCAGGAAATCCTGCTCCAAGGTTTTAGGAGTCAGCAGCAGAGCAAGAAAGCTTGCTCTGAGCAAGGCATCTAAGCTCCAAGCTCAGCTTAGGTATCTCATGTTCTGAGTTGGCATCCAGCTCTCAGCAAAGATGCTTCCTCTAATAAAATGAGCTCAGCCCCTCAGTCTCACCATTACCCCATTCATTGCCAAGCCAGCCAAAAACTTGTTAAAAAATAATCACACATTTGAGCAGAGAGACAGATAGGACTTTACTGGTCTATTTTCAGTGATGTGCTGCAGCAAAGGTTGTGGTAGCATTACAATGTTATTTCAGGTCAGGAGTGCTTCAAAATCATTTATTGTTAATGCAAACACTATGACAAGTTGCCACTCTGTGTTCTTAGCAGCTTTATAAAGTAAAAATTTTGTTCTATCAAAGCCACTTATACAGCAAATGATACTTGTCTACAAGACTGGCTAAATCCTACCAAATTTACCCTTTTAAGTCAGATGAAGCTGATGTAAAATCTGCAAGACAGTGTTGCTTCTTTGTCTTTATTGTAGTCAATATTTAGCTGCTTAACTCCATTTTATAATAAAATGAGTTTTCATTCAGCATGTCAAGCACACACCGAATGTCAGCAACAATCATTGAGGAATTATTAAACATGCAACATGTGGGTCTATCTGGATAAACCTGACATGTGGATGACATTTTTCTCAAATCAGGATGCCAGGCCTGAGCTAAATGCATGGAAAAGAAATGAAGAAAAATGTAGCACATACACATTTACCTTGGTTTTGGTGGTGTTGCTTCACTGGCTGCAATATGCTTTAGAGGATTGTCCTGGTTTCACCTGGGATAGTTCATCTCCTCTTTCAGCATCACCTTTCCTGTGTGACCCAGACTACAGAGTCGTCTGTGTTGTCAGAAGACAAAGAAATTCAGTGTTCCAAAGGAAAATATGATCTCTGACTCTTAATTCTGGTTATTGTTGTTTGCTTTCTGGCAAAGCTAAATTTGAAATGCTAACAGAAATGGAATCTGTGTGGTGATAAGTTTTACTAGGTTCTAGTCTTTATACATGAGATATCCTCCTCAGGAAGGACATCTCTTGAAGTGATGTCTTGAATATCATTTAAAATTGTGAAGTTTACTCTAGAGAGAAAGAGAAAAATTCTTTTGGGACTATAGCCCTTCGTTTTTGTTTCTGTAAAATAACCTCCAGCCTATGAAAGGCTGGCTTACTAATGCTCATGCCATATCTTATTTCATCAGAAAGCACTTTAAGCATCCACAGCTTAATTACAGATCTATCAAAGACTCATAAAAATTAGAGGTGGAAAAGGCTTAGTACACCACTTAGGTCTGCTAATGCAGGAATTTCTCTAGAGCATATTTATTCTTCATCTGTGTCTCAGGTCTATTTTAAAATGTGCATAGGAGGGTTCCAGTAATGCAGGAGTTCCTCTGGAGCACACTTATTCCTCATTTGTTGCTCAGGTCTGTATTAAAATGGATATAAATGACTAATGCATTAACTTTGGTGGTGCAGAAACATGCAGATCAGGGGACTTTCTTTGCCTGTTTTGAAATATATTTTCATTTTTAGGTTATTTTGCTACACATGTTGTGTCTATTCACCTTCAATGTAATTCCTTTTAATTTATACATTTACTCAGAGCATAAAACCAACATATATTACTGTAAGTAATGTCTCTCCTTTTTTTTTTTTAGTAACCCTCATGTGTTTGAAGATGGTTATAATGTTTTTCTTACTGAACTAATTTTTATTAATTAATAAAAATAGACTAAAATATTTATTCAAAACCCTTTAGAGTGCAAGTGAGCAGAGATGCACAAGAAAGAATAATAGGAGCAGGTACAGAATAAAACAAGGAAGATGGGCTGAATTCTGCTCTAAGAAGTGTCTGGTTTATTGATTATTTCAGTCTATTGGTCTTTCAGAGAAACATTAGTATGTCCAATGATTTGATAATGACAAATGAGATCAAAGATGGTCTAATCAAGAAATAAGTGTTAAACCAGAATGGAATGTGAAAGCAGTGTGTGAACTCATTTTAATAGACACCAGTTGTCTGGTTTGGGTTATTTCTTTGCTTTCAGTTGCAAGGTTGTTCTACCAAAATGATTTTCCATGAGGCTGGTGACAGTCTCATTTTTCACTATCAAGCAAGTCTGCATTATCAATTACATTCTATCTTATTATAAAGCTGTCTGTTCCAACACTCCACTATGATATTGTTAGGGGGAAATAGCATCATAGAATACTTTCAGCAATGCAAGATTCCCTTCTTAAATAACATTTCTATAAATATATTTTCAGAATGCAATATTGTCATAGGCAAATAATTTTGAATAATATATTCTGATACACCTAACAGTGTGTGGGACAGATAAAATACAGATATAATAGCCTAGTCTTCAGCTCCTCTCCAGCACTTTGACTCCAGCATCCAGAAAAAGATGCATCCTCTGTGGTAAATGACTCCCAGGAAGCACAGGACCTCTAAATTTTGGGAGTCCCCAAATAACAAAATAGACCATGGAGCTGCTGCAGTTTATACCATCTCTTAGCCATACTCAGACCTTGATTTACTCCAAGGTTAAGATCTCATGTCAGAGTCTGAGAGACCAAATATGACATGTATATAAACCAAATATAACGCTTATGACCTTCACTACTCTTAATTTAAATGTTTGTATAAATCACATCCACAATACTTCCTGGGCTATATGGAATTACCTTCCCAAGCTGTGCCTGTCAAGTTTCTTACAAAACGGATTAAATTGACTCTTTAGGAAAGATTACTGTCATCCCTCTCACATTCATCTGTGTTTGGAATTTGAGCCCCTTCTATGAATGCTGATTTTTAGCTCACTCTGAGGGTTATAGTTTCCATCTGCACTCATCTGGCAGCAGTTTCAGTTAGAAAAGAGCCAGGAGCATAATCTGAACCACAGTTGATCCAGTGGGCCAAGAACAGGAGGAGTTCATAAAGGAGAACTGAATGTTTCTACACAACCACCCACAAATATGTCTGGGTTTGACCTCACAGACAACTGTGGCTCTCTGTTTAAAGTATTAACACCAACTATCCATTCAAACCATCCCATTTAGCTTAAGAAAAAGGATTAAAGACCACTGCCAGCATTCTTTACCTATACCTTCTGTAGCTCTACTGATACAACCCAGCCCATGGAAGGCAGTCAGAATATCAGGCACCTACATAATATTTCCATGAGATCCTTCACTGCCACAGCAAATCACTTCAGATTTTGTTCATTGACTGAACAAATACATGATTCCATTTTTGTAAGATCCTGACACCTTCTGAAGGAACAACCCATTTTTGTGACTAATTTAATTTCTTTAGAAATGTAAACCAACCCCAAAACGGGCTAAAAGCACTTTCAAAGGGAAGCTTTGAACCAGTTGTGTTATTGCCCTGTAAGTTACATGTTTGGAAGATTTTCAATCTTTGAAAGATTTATTAGCATGCTGTTTTCAGAAAGACTTTCATTTCTCCAACCATTATTGCATTGTGCTAAGGGATTATGTTTAGTGCATTGTGGTTGGGTTAGATAGAAATTAGAGATATTTCTTAAAAATTACTGATGGCATTGAGGAAGGAACATGAGTTTTGTAAGTCAGTGCATGCTTTCATAGCTGTGCCTCCCATTAATGTCAGCGAAAAGCCTTAAATTGGATTCTAACACATTTCAGCACTTCTGATTATGCATCCTAAACAACATATGCTATGACATTAATGAGGCCCATAATTACAAACAGCCAAACTGGACAGAAGAAACATGATTTATACCAAACTCATATATACATATATACAATGTAGGACCTATAAAACTCCTTATGCATGGAAACACAGGAGTGTTAAACTAATGCCCCTGAAAAGATGAAAAGGGTCAAAATAACCTCCTGCTCGTACATTTATCATTGTAAAATGCATATATTTGTTAACTTGACAGATCCAACGGTGACATAATAAAGTAATCTTTCAGCTCAAAATTCAACTAACAAGAATGCAGGGCAACATTTTGTATTTGTTTACTCAAACACTGTGTTTAAATTAGCAGGGTATTGTCTGTCAAAATGCATAAAACAACACAGTTTGGTAGGAAAAATCCCTTATACGTGATGGATGCAGGCTGAGCAAGCTGGTTCTGTTATTATATAAAACATCCACTACACAGAACTTGATGAAAACCATCTTGAGAGATGATGATTTTACTGAGGCAGGTAGTTCCTTAAAGGTAGTATAGAAGATATCTTACTTTGGGGTTTCAGCTGAATGCTGAAGAGTGATAATAATAAGTATATTATCATCCATGTTCATTTTCTTCCCTGATTTTTATGTTGAAATCAATAGTAGGCAAAATCTAGTGCCTGGGCATGAACTGGAAAATGCAAAATTTCACAATTATCTTTGTGCAACAAAGAAAGCCACTTACATATCCATTTTCTGTATAGCGTTGAGATGACCTGCATGTCTGGAGGGATAATAACTGATACAAAGACTAGTAGAAGGAAAACAATGAAGGTTCCTGAAATAAAGCACTGGATCTTTTGGTAAGAAGGCAAGATTAAGTACTTCAAACACAAAATTGCAGCTCTGTGACAAAGAATATGTGTCATGCTTAGAGAAGAGGGCACTTATTTTTCCTAGGAAACAATGATCCTGCTAAGGACATGGAAATTCTAATGATAATGTGAGTTTATAACAAAATAATGAACACCAAGTGGATTTACATGATCCTTGGACATAACAACCATGACAGTATCAAACAGGAAGGAAAAAAAAATATCACATTTTCTCAGTAATGGCAAATTGAAAAATCCACTTGGGAATACTGTGGCTGGTTCTGGTACCCACAGAAGTACATCGAGGGATCAGACACACTTCAAAGAAGGACAGCAAAAATAATTGAAAGATTATCTAAGAGGAAAGCTCTAATTACTCAGCAGCAATTGGGCTCAGAGCAACAATTAATTCTAGGGAATCCTGTGGAATGCAGGAGTCCAGACTAAAGGATTGCAAGAGTCTCTCCCATGTTTGGAATTTTCTAAAAGCTGTTTTTATAGTAGTAGAAAATCACCTAATCTGAGGCAAAATGTTGGAAATACATAACCAGCAAAAAACTATTCTGTGATCTGCAAGAAATGTGTTTTTTCCATCCAGCTCCTAAAAGGAAAACACACAAAAACCGGATTATTGCTTCCTTTTCCACATCTCCCATTGTCCTTAGTGTGAACTTCAAAAGTAGACTAAAATCTATTTCCAAAGTTCTCAGGGATGCTCTTTGATACACAGACTTTAACAAAAGTAGCATTTTTCCTTTCACAGACAGAAAGTCTGCCTACCAAACCATAAAGTTTGGGATTATCCAGGTCTATCTTTCTTCCAATCCTGCACACTTTCAGCAGTTCTTCTCCCACATTACTGGGGGTAGCTGGCACCAACCTTGGAACTCAGTTCTATTCCTCACCCAGTCTTTATATAAAGTATACATTTAAAATATGAATACATTAACATTTAAAGATTTTCTTATTCTTAAATCTAAATATTTTCTACTGGTTGGTGTAATGCTATTTGAGGTAGGTGAATATATACGAGTTGTACAAAAAGGAAATTTGAAAAATGTGAAGTATCAAATGCACGTGAAATATTAACTATAAATAAGTTATTCCTGATAAAAATATGTCTCTCACTAGGAAATATGTATTTAGTTCTACATGTTACTTATAATACAGAACATGTTTGCTCTGCAAGCTTTTACTGTGGAAGAAAATGTGCAGATAAAAGAAATATAAGAAAACATAGAGATGAAAACCTGATATCACTGAGGTTAATAGAAAGTCTATTTTTGAATCAAATTAAGTTTTCTTGTATGTTTATTATCCAGTGATAATCTTCCTTTCTTGTGGCCTCTGCTACTTGGAGATTTGGGAATGAAATATTTTTCTGGAGCAAGTGTTCTGAGATGGTTCCAACAGGAATTTACACACAGTAACTGCCTTTTTAACCTCAGCATACAAAAGGAATTAATATATGACAGAAAAGGTATTTCCTTTTAATGTCACTGGTCACCACTGATTTTGTTGTCCAGTTCACCTAAGAAAGAACTTTCTCTCTTTACAGGAATAGGCTGACACTGACAGCGAAAATGCAACACTTTCCGGCTTGAAATGCCACTACCTTAAGCTACAAGACCTGTTGGATATTCAGTATTTGATTCAAAGAGTAGAATTCTCCAGCTCATCTTTATTCAGGTCCCAGAAGTGATAAACCCCTTATATCTGCAAAGTGAATATGAGAGAAGTGAGTTACTGATATAGAAAAAAAGTAGAAGGCTTCAAAGAAAGAAAAAAGTTCAATGAGATTCACATATAACTTAGATTTTCTTTATATTAAGTAACATTTATATATCCATTTTCCCTGAGCTTTGTTGTATCTTGATTAGTCCCTGAAGCTTTGAAAATATATGAAGGATATTGGTCCCAAAACACAAAGTTATGCCCAAATAAGATAATAATAATAATAAAAAATCCATAACAGACTGGGGACTGTTAAAATTATCAGACACCATTTTAAATTATTAATTCCATAATGAACCATTAATAATGAATGCAGGAAGTATTACAAAAGCTACCACAGCACGATACCATCCAAATTTTCTCTACCAGATGTGTTTTATTGATTTCCAGAATTGATAACTCGAATGTTCTAAGGGAGGTATTCTGGGGAAACCATGAATGCATAAATAAATAATTGCATGTGGAATGAGCAACGTTGCTGGGTAAAGCTTTGTGCACCACAGTGATTTTAATCCCTTCTTTGAAACATGTAGACTTAGGGAGGAGTCTGCAGAAATACAGGAGATATTTTATTGGGCTTGTGGTTTTTGTAGACACTCGGTTCTATTTCAGGCACCCATCTCAGGAGGAATAGCTTATATAGATATTCCAAGTAGCTCAATTCACCCTTCAGTAATTTTATTAACTATTAAGGCTACTGTAGTCACCTAAATCCATTCAGGGATTAATCTAAGTGACCCAATTTTCAAGCTACTACTTCGCTTGCAGTTGTTAGAGTCAAAGTTAGCTTAGTTGCGCAAGATTTCCATACTCAGAACACTGCAGGCAAAAATATGGTCCAAATTTTATTGGAATTAACCTGAAAGGTGTCTGTTACCCCACTGCAATGAGCCAGTCACATACAGCTCAACTCTGTAAAGCTCTTTTGCTTGAATCACAGAAACTACATCAGTTGAGGCTCTGTCTAATACTGATAGTTCCTTAGGTAGAGAGCATCTTAACCTGATATTTCACAAAAATCATTTACATATTGAAACATGAGATCTACTGGCAGAGGAAAACTTTAACAGCAAAAGTTTTAAAAACTGATAATCTCAGGTTTCCTTTCTCACCACTCTCCTTTTACCTTCTCCCCCTACACCCCAAATTGCAGAAGAAGATAATATATCAGCCCAAGCTGCCTGGAACAGTATCCAAAATATTGTAGGTCAAATAATGAGGGCTCCCAAAAAAATGTCTAAAAAATGTATTGCCTGGCACTGAGCTATGTTTTGTCTCATCAGTATTCAATAAAGCTGTCTTGTCATAAAGAAGATTAAAAATAGAACAAAACCAGAAGAAGAGCAAGTGAGCAGAGACAAACATACAGAAGACATTAAGACTTTTTTTAGCCCAGACAGCTGTGGCTTTTCTCTGTGACTATTGAATCTCCTTCCCAGTCAAGAAGCTGTTATACAATTCATCTCTGCAAATTTAAGTATGTCTTTATCTGTGGCATATGAGATAATCTTGTGCTCAGATCCAGGTATCTGGCAGCCACACCCACCATATATGCATATATTTTAGGAAAGAAGATCAGTCATCACTCAAAAATTGAGATGTGTAAATCACCCATTCAATTGGCCACAGTAAAGCCCCTTTATAACAAACTGATTCGCTCTCAGGGCTCTTTTGTTTTCCCCCACTCAACTGCCAGACTCTGCATTTGTATTTTTCTTCATTAATGGAGATTGTTTGGAACTGAATATTGCTGGGAAGAGAGGCAACATCTGCTGTGATGTTTACTGCTCTTATTATTCTTTACATAAGTGCTACAGGAGCCATTATATTTGCCTTCTGTAGCAAGTTTATTAAATCATGCAGGAATAAAGGACTACAGCCACTCCTCCTGTTCCTGAGTGGGAGAGGCCAGGAAGGAGGGAAGTGAAACAGAAATACAGGGGCTCTGGAATACAGGATTTCACAGGAGGTCCAGGTTCATACCTCAAGATCACACTCAGTTCTCGAGCACAGGGAGGTTGGATGTTCCCAAAGCAAAACTGAAAGGTTTTCCCTCCAAATTTCTTTTTCATAGACTGCCTGGGATGCACAAGCCATCTTATGACACATCTTACAAGATCTTTCAGTGGGAATAAAAAGAACTATGATGGGATTCCCATACCTCTCCCCCCTAAAGAAATCATCAACAGAAGTGGGAAAAGGAAGCATTTGTTGTTTAAATACATCTTTCCTATTTCCTTTTCTCTTTGTATTGGGTCATGAGCAAGCACCTGCCATTGGAGATGTGATGCTCAGGGACTTGGGTTAGTGGTGGACTTGGCAGTGGGAGGTTTTCAAATGGACTTGAGGATCTTAAGGGTCTTTTCCAAGCTCAATGATTCTATGACTCTATGCTGAAGTAGTTACAACCCCCCTTTTTTTCTGTTGACAGTATTTCTATTAACAGTAATTCAATAACCCCGTGTCAGGGATATCCAGATCTTTCTGATCTATATTCTTAACTGTATTTCCCATAAGATGGGAAATACTTTACCTAGTTATTAGATCATTATCAGAGTGAGCATTACCCATGGGTTGTGAAAGAAGTAACACATTAGTATTCTTCCTTTTTCACAGGGATTTGCTCTTTGAGAGAATCCAAGCAGGAAGAAGTTGGGTATTTCCCAGTTTCACTGGTATGGAAAGAAGGGAAGATATTACTAGAAATGTATATCTCTCATTAAACACATAAATGAGGTGCAAGGACCATTTATGGAAGGAATTCAACTTCAGTAACCCAAAAGGGGAGGAGGGGTGGAGATGCCCACAAACTAGTGCAGAACATATGTGTCAGTATAAGGAATATTTACAGTTGAAGCTTCATAAACAGCAAGAAAGGGCACAGACATGCACATTCTTACAGATTGTGTGGAAGTGGCTTAAAGAGATGCTTTCAGTTTAGGCTAGCATGTTTTAATTTGTATTGAAAGAGACTGCACGTGTCAGCAAGGTCATTTACCACATCCTAGAGAATGAGAAGGGAAGCTCCAGTTTAGAGAAGGGTGTTTGCAGTCACAGTCATCAATTCTTGAACCCTCCCTACACAGTTTGCAAGAGTCTGCCTTTGTCCAGACTGCACAACACCAACATCTGTCATGATCAGCACAATCCTGCAAAATTTACCAATGTGAAGGATTCCCTGCTTCTACCTGCAATTCACGATCCAGGGCAGGCAGGACCGGCTTCCAAGGAACTGTCTGCTTAGGGATAAACCTCAAGTTTTACAAAGGGGGAACAAAAAAGCTATGTGGAAGGGACATGGATTTGTCTGAGTGTGGCAATTATTCTTCAAGCTCAGAACAGCCTCCAAAGCTACAGAGAGTTTCCACCAAGGAGAAGTGGCTTAGGTGGCCCTGTCATTGTCCCTGGCAGTCCCCAACACCACTGGATTGATATGAATTAATCAGGTGTTTTAGGATAAAACACATTTTGGATCCAGACTGCAAACCTTGCAAATCTGTGCAAATCCCTGAAAGCTGAGGAGGCACCCTGGTGGGATCCCCTTGTGATGATCTTTGGGCCATCTTTGGCAAGGTAATGCAGGGAGCTCTGGCAGACAGCTGTGGCAATGCATCTCCCCCGGCCTTCTGAGAAATGACACAAATGATACCAACATGGACCTCCTCACAGCTGCAGACACTTTCATTCCTATTTATACACATCACGTCCTGTCATGTGCTTGGTTTGTAGAAGCAGAAAGCACACACAAAGGACTGGAACAGTTTGAAAACCAGACAAATAATGTAGCTTTTTTTGTCTGCCTTTATTGGCCAGCACTGCTTCACTCCTCTGGGGAGAGGCATTGTCCTTTGTGCTCACCTGATTTCTTAGGCACATTTGAACTCTGTTATTTATTTTAAAGAATCACTTTTAAGGCAGAGAAAAAAAAAGACTGATGCTGAGAGTAGAAATATCTGGATTGTAAACCCTAAACCGATACTGGAGAATAATCTTCACACCTATTCCAATACTTGGTCATGATGAAGAAGTCTTACAGCTTTGATGTTTGAATTGTGGTTGTCTGTTATTATTTGAGACTGACAAAACACTGGAATTTGTCCATACTGCTGTGGGAAAACACACTGTGGCACAAGAAGAAAGAACGTGCCTGATGGATAAATAGAGGTATCACTGTGTCATTTTTGCCATTATCACCTCAGCCATAAAAGGCTGGGGTGGGTCAGGATGCAGAATGAACTTTAAAAAAATCCTTCAGTTGCAGATTGTTCACCCGTATTTTACCATAAATATCATAACAATTATTTCAAGACACATTATTCTTCCATTTTAGTACCTGCTCTGAGTGAAAGATGTTATCTGTGAAAGCAATAAATTCAGTGATAGCAGTAAAATTTAATTAGAGTATTTTTCTGAGGCAGAATTGATTTGGGGTAGGTACATTAAACTCATGTGTAAAAAATAGACCCTGGAGTTGCACAACTAAAATTTTTACAAGTTTGCAAATAAAGATATCTCCTCACTTACAGGGCATTAACTTTGTGAAGATTACACTGAGACATTTAGGAGTCAATGAATAAGAGGCTAAAATGATGGCAACACAGTTGTATTTTTCATGGGTGGAGAGAAGGGAGGGAGGCAAAGATTTGTAGGCTGCCTGTCATCAGTCAGCATTAATTTCCCATCATGGCCATGAATCTACTGCAGTCATGGATGGCAGAGCAGCAGCAGAGATGGGCGAGTCAAGAGCCATACTTCTAATTTCACTGTCCTACTTTGCAACTTCATTTGATGTACAAGGCCATGCATGGATCATCATTTATTTTACACCATGGCATGTAGCTAATGGCCATGTTTCAGTGTCCCCTTTGACAGTGTTAACATAACTCTGGAGCTGTGTTAAAGGCTGTTCTGAGGGAGCACAGGCACTTCTTGTCGCACAGGCTATCAACACCTTTCCAAATGAGTTCCACAAGAGGAGGTCTTCAATTGCACTGCATCCATAATTGGAGTAGGCTGTCAGAAAAGATTTGCTTCTACTTAGGTGTATAAATAAGGATCTGATGCTAAAAAGTACTTCTGATATTCCAATCTTTATTTAAAATATTTCAGTTTATTTTTGCTGGTTTTATGTTTACTGATACACTTCAATGCTAAAAAATTTCACAATCTAGAAATTCATCACTAAGATAATGTACACATAAACTTAACTGTTGTAACAGCACCTCCTCCAGTTTGGTGTCTACAAAAATTCAAAGGATGATACCTTATCCACCAAACACAGTAAATTACATTTGTTTGCCTGGAAACTCCATTCACAGTTGTCTGTGGGTCAATGAAGGAAACTGCAGGTGTGGAAAGCAACTAACTCAGCACCACAAAATACAAATTCATTGGCATCATATATAATATAGAGAGATTTAAAACTTACTTCTCTCTTTTTATAACTGAGAGAAAATGTGGTAGGAGGGGGTGAACAGGAAGGTAATCATGGCACAAGTCGAAGAGGACAAAAAGTTTAAGAGAGCATTGAATAAACATCTCGAGGGTATAAAAGACCAAAAGAGACTTCAAGGAAGGCATGTGTAGGAATGGACTAGATTAGGATTTCTGAACAGCTTTTGACACCTGCTACATTTTCTCTGTGAAATGTAAATAACATTCAGCTAATTAAAAAGAAGAGAATCCATCAATTTGTGTTACCATTTCAGGACAGAATTTATTACTCTGTTTGTAACACTCTGTTTAATAATGATACCCCAACCTCCAGTCATGTCAGGTTTTGGACAGCTATTGGTCTTGGTCCATATTCAGGAGTCAGAAAAAACGTCATTTTGTGTCTGTTACAGGAAAGTTCTGTTTCTCCCCAGCTGCAGGGCCTTCATAACCTGCACTGTACTGTTTCAGACACCATTTCAGCACTGGCACTACATTAACCTTCCATGAATGATATTGAACAAAGAATATTACAGACTGAGCACATAAAATCATAAACCTGGGTCACACCTTGCAAAAGAGAACAAAGTCTGAGGTTGCAGATATTTGTGCTATGGAGTGTGGAAGTGGCCAGTCCCAACTCCCAGTGTCAAACCTGTCCCTGCTTTTCAGTGCAACAGGATCACTCACACTGATAAAGGAGACAAGAATCTAAACTACTGTAAGTCTGAAAAATCCTTCCTCCACTTTTACTTGCTGCTGTAAAAGGTTCTGGCAGTAAAAGACACTTGTTAGGGAATTTCAAATGCACCTAAGCTTCAAATCACAGGAAAGCAAGATTTCTAATGGAAGGGAAGCAGCATAAGTTGCTTCACAGCACCCTGTGAAGGTGCTGACTCTTTGAATCAGGGATTTCCAAAGTTGAAGGACTAATTTTTTAGGGCTGGAGCTGCAGCTTGGGCTGCCTTCAGCTATTGACTATTCCAGGGAAGGAAATATGTGCTGATAAAATTGGAAAGCATTTGTATGATTAAAACAGACCCCCTGGGAAAAATGGGTGGCTAGAAAGGACAATTTCTGATGCCGATGATTATTCTGGAGCATCTGAAATTGCTTTCTAAGATATCTGCTTCAGTTTAAGAAGTTTGTGAGATTTAGGTCAGGGGGATGTTAACTAAGGTGTTCAACCACAGAAACAACTAAGGAGAAGTAGAAGGTAAATTGAGGTAAAACAAGACAGTGTCTGAAACACGACATGATAATGCCATCAGCATTTTTATCTTCATGAGCTGAAGTGCTGTTCCACGTACCATTTTAGTAGTTAAACCTTACTAACCCTCAGTTCTGTGCTTTTGCCCTCTACAGAATCAGAGTTAAGGAGAGGAAATATCGTAGTTAGTCACTAATACACTACAGCAAATGCTAATGTGTGCAGGGCATCGAGGTTAACTCCTAATAGTTGGGTGGAGAGGCAAAAGCATGAGGAAGCAAAGGAAGGAAACTCTGAGCAGAGGGATGGAGCACAGGCCTGCTAAACACATACAAGTGGAGGAAAAAAGATGTGACCTTTTCATAATGCACTTGGACTAAACGTGGAGTGTGGAAGGGAAGGGGTGAGGCAGTTTGTTAATGGAACACTTGTGCAGTCAGCCAGAGTTACTGCAAAAGCCAGGGAGCCAGGGCTCTGGAGAGTTTATGCCTTCCCTTGACTCAAATCTTTCAAGGTGTCTCTGAAAGAAACCTTGATGGGGAGGAATGGACTAATGCAGATTAGCCACATTGTTCGATACACCATGTGGAGACACTTGAGGGCAGTGATAAGGGAACTGAAACCCATTCTTGCAGAAAATACATGTACAGGTGTATAAATCTGCACATATCTGCTTCTCTTCAGTGTATTTCCCTCATCCAAATACATTCTTTGCCACACAAGGAGGGCAGTATGAAAGAAGTGCCACGGCTCTGGGTCAGAGAAGTAGTTTGGTATCTCTGACCAGCAAAGCCAAGTTCGATTCAGGAAAACCAAAACTTTTTAGAGATCTTCATGAAAGGAGACTGAATATTTCTTAATGAAGCTGACTCTAAATGTCAGCATATAGAGCATCATGTTATTAAAGACCTGAGTAAAAACAATGGCTCAGATACTCAGATTCCTAAAACTCAGATTCTTCAGATACTTAAGATTCTTAAAACCAGTGCATTCAATTCCCTAAGGATTGCTATCTTCAAAAGCCTCCCTATTACCCTCTTCTCTCCCTGACTAGAGGCCTGGACTCTTAGTCACTAAACAGAACGCTAGAACTGCCTGAACTGGCATGTTGTGATAGTGAAAACTTTAAGCAACAGTATTTAAAACTGATTGGAGGCTGCTCAGCAAAACTGGTGACCTGGATGAAGATAACTGGGGTTGCAGTTAAAGCCCTTCTAAAAAGACCGTTGTTCTGCTCTGAATGATTTTGCCATGTGGAACAAGATATTTTCTGTAAAGCTATTAAGGAATGTATCTGTGCTGACTAGTTGGTTCCCTCAAAAATTTTATTTTGAACTAATCAAACCACCAATCCTCAGAATTTTAGGGATGTAAGAAACTGAGCATTTGTTCAAATAGATAGGGTGACATATAGTAAACATCAATATTTTCTACTAATTTAATGTAAAGTTGTTTTAAATATGTTCAGTTTTTCTCCCTCATGTTGGAGAGATTTTCAGATACTCTAGAAGTGCAGATATTGTTATTATATAGATAGTTTTGTGGCAAGTTATCACACACTGGAATTTCAATGTTTATTTACCCAGCTAGCATACATAAGGAAAGCAACAGTAGTAACAAATTAGTCTCACAATCACAAGCTCAAAGAGTTCTAAAATCTGGTTCTGACAGTCCAAGTATGACCAAAAAAAAAAAAAAAAAAAAGTGTCAGTCTTGTGCTTTTACTTTCAAATGAGCAAAAGAAAATCTTAACTTGAACCTGCAGGTAGGATCTGACCACTGAGCTGAGCTCCAGCAGAGGAAAGAGGTCTTAAAACTAAGATTAGCTGACAGTTCTCCTATGACAACAGCAACGCAGAACCACAGGTTTGTATCTGACCTGTTATGCTTTAGCAGTTTGCTGCTGTGACTCACAGCACTGATATTTTATTCACATGAAGCATTAAGGGCCTGATTCTTCACTCAGAGCCATTCAGGTAAGAAATTGCTGTGGTTTGAAATCAGTGCAACTTTGTGCAAAGAGAACTGAGCACTTAGAGCACCATCCAGCACAGTGGAGTGATAAATTATATAACATTAACAAATCTTATAACTCTTTGGTAAATGAGAATTTGATGACAGAGCCTCAAAAGGCTTGGCAACTCGGATAAGTGCCACAAAGCCAGCATGTTTATCCGCAGATTATCTGAATTATTCAAGCCCCTTGGGTTTTCAAAATTGAGCTGGAAGTCTTGCACAGGCAGACTTTGCCAATTGTGTGTACAGTAACGAGAAAAAAATATTCCCAGAGAAATTTCCCACGACTAAATAAGTCTGGTAACAACAGCAATCTTTTTTTCACTACACGAAGTGATCTTGTCAATCAACGAGAACTGTGGGGGAAATGCTCCTGAAATAGTCACTTGGAGCAGTCCAGGAGGCAGCTGAGGGTCTTTCCTCACAAGTGAGGAAAACATTCTTACAATTGAAAAAAACTATTGAAACTATTATTTTTCACATTAAGATTTACGACAAACCAGCCTGGCATGGAGAGGACTTGCACTGGATCTGCAGGTATTGGAGAGCTGAAGTCCTTCTCTACACCTGCACCCTGTCAATTACGGCACCACATATCCCCACATATCCCTAAATAATCTACTGCATCCTGCTTGGAGCAGAATCAGCTGACAGCTAACACATGTGGATGACTAAAATGAACCGCTTTGACTCAAAGGTTTCAAGAATATTAAGATGATTGTGACCAATAAAGGGCATTTTATGATGCCCAGGAGAGAAACTGTCAACATTCCCCAAACGTTATTCCTGCATTTTCTACCACTTTGACTCCTGACTGCCTGTAATGGGAATAATAAGGTAAACAGTGATAACTAGGAAGTCACTGAGTTAATTTAATCTGAAACTCAAAGTGGGGGAATTACATGTAAGAATAGGAAGAAAAAAGGTCCCTTTAAAGTACCTTTAATTTCTGATCTGTTTGTTTACTGTCTTTTCTCTACCTAAAATATATATTATCCTATTTTGATTTTATGGGGGGAGCTCATGGTGAGAGAAGACCTGGGCACAGTCACCTCAAAGCTTTGGGAAACTCACATTCCTTGTAGTCCTTCACCTGAAGCAGTCCTTTCTCCTTCTCCTTCTCCTTCAGACTCTGTTTAACAGTGAGTCTGAAAAAGCAAGACTTCAAAGGCTGAAGGAAAGTGGAGTCTGTGCATGAATGGAAATTAACAGTTGTTCAATTGGCTTCAACTAGAATCGATAATCTAACTCCCCTTGGAACACTCCCTGCAAGGATTCTAACTTGGATTTTAGCAAGGACTCCAGAAATAATAATGAAGTGGACTAAAAACAGGAAAAAAATAAATTAACACTGACAGAAGAAGTTTAACACAAGATGTATCCAATTTCTTTTTTCCACATATGTTTTACAGACTACAACTGTGGGCTGTTTGGAGGTTTTTGTAGGCTTGGGTTTATTAAAAGAATAGGATTGGAGCTGATGAAACTATGATTGACTTGAATAAAAGCTTACCTGAATAGCTGAAGCCTGATAATAACAGATATCTGTGTTTTATACTTCTCATTGTGGACAAATCACCAAAACTAATTTGCTAGTAAGTGGAAATTTACTCTCATGCTTTAGGTTATAAACCAGAACTTTTATTGATTATGAGCTCTAAATTAGGTTTTAGGTGACACCACCAAGGGGTCTGACCTGCAATAGTCAGGATTTCAGGAGTTCCTGGATTTCAGTAATTTTTGTGCTTCATTTTAAAGTGGAACAAAGAGGGAACAATGGAGGCTGAATGCAGAAAACATAGTGAAAGGAATAATAACTGCCATTCCTTGTTCAAGAGGGTAAATATTAGCAGTAATAAACAAGTTCAGTTCTTTCCAGCAAACTAAAATTTTATTTTCCATACTGCTTACAGAGGTAAGTTTATTTAATTTTGAAATACTTATCTGAGTGGAAAAGAAATCTATGAATCTAATTCTTAGTGTTGTGTGAAGGTGGTACCACTGACCTCCAGGTGTACAGAGTACTGAGTAACTGAGGGATCAGGGTGAATTTCAATTTTCAATAAAATCATAAAGGTAAGTCACCAAAGTACAATGTCCAAAGAATTTTTAGACATCCTAAAGGCAAGAATGTTTGTTTTCATAAAAGAAAGTTTTCTTAAGCAATAGGCCTTGGGACAAAAAATAATACTAATCAATGTGTTGTGTCTAAAGGGGTCCAATAATGAATTTCAGTTGCAGTTAAACTAAAACATTCCTTGTTTATTGTCCAGCACAAACCACAGCTTGTGAACCTACTGATTAAATAGAAGTTACCAGGTGTCTTCAATAAACCAAGACAAATGGGGTCCTGAGGACTGAGACTTCATTGATGCAACATCCATGCTTATTCTCCGACAGTAGGTTCATATTATTGTCGATTTTCAAATGCCCCCTTATGGCATAAAGGCAAGTTATAATGGACTGAAAATGCCTCTCATTACTTAAAAACTCTACAGTGGGGAATATATCACAAATGCTCCTCCATTCTTAGGAGTTTTGTGACTGGTGTTTGTATGCAAACCCCTCACAATTCTCGTGACTGATTATCTTGTCTGCAAGTACTCGCTAAACTCACATACCTATGGATTTAATCTGATTTTTAAAAGTCACTAATCCAATATTTGATATGCTTGTTCATGTTTCATACAATTTTATTTGTAAATGAATAAAAAATTACACTACAAAATACTCTTTTAGCACATGGGGTGTTTTTTTATTTTATTAATAAGACAAAATCCTAAAGCTGCACAAGTACACAGCAAAATTTCTGTTGTCACTAACACAATGGAATTGATTTTATCAGTGGTGTCATCAGCACTGGGATTTTGCTCTAAAATGAAGTAGTAGGTTGATTTAACTACCTGTGAGAAACTTGTGTCACTCACTGGTAACTCAGGGCTTGTTTATCCCTTCGTGTTCCACATGAGGTACCACACATGTCTTATTTGTGAAACCTTCTTGTGAACTCGACATCAAGGAGGAGTTTTAACACAATGATAGATATTACTGAAGATTCAATAGAGCTTTCAAAAATACCATAAAAGCTGAGTCACAAAACTAATGGGCTGTGCTGTTAATCTTAGGCATTTTTGAAAACACGACTTAGCAAATGCTCTTTATTTTTATTTCATTCCTTTGCAAAAAACAACCTCCCCCACTCCCAACACTGGAATGTTGATATAAAGAATTTATATTGCAGTGAATCATCTCCTAAAATATTTGTGTGTCATCTCAAGTTCCAAAAAATAATTGTAAGCTGTAAAACACATCCAGTGTGATTTCTTTATGCTAAAGGGACCAACAGAACACTTTAAGTGCATCACAGTGCTGTAATGGAGAAAGCATGTGAATATTTGTAGTCAGCTCTAATATTTTCAATAATGCATGGGAAATATATTATAGAAAATTCATTATTCATATACTTTTCTCCCACACGCACCTGAAATGGGAATGGTTCTCTTTGCCTTCTGAATTGTTGAAATGGAGTGTTACTCTGTTCTTAACTCTCTTACCAAGTGTACAGTCAGTCAATTATATGACACCTTGGCTTGGTGGATAATTCATTTCCTTTAACCATGGAATGTTTTCCTCTTTTTTCTTGTGGGTACTTGAACAGGAATGAGAGATTTCCAGTATTTTTACCACACACTCTGTTTCTGTGCAGATAAATTTTTCAGATCAAGTCTGCAAGTCTTTAGATCACGTTAGTCATGCCTTATTATCAGCAGTTTTATGAGTGAAGGAAGTTTGGTATTCAAGGAACCACAGAATCATCGAATCCCCTGAGCTGGAGGGGACCCACAGGGGTCATCAAAGTCCAGCTCCTGGCCCTGCCCAGAACACCTGATAACATCACCAACTCCCCCATAATGATCTCTCTGTTGCTTAAGCCTGGTTTGGATTGTGAAACAGCACAGAGGAAGAAAAGTCCAGGTACAAAATTCCACTTTCAATAGTAGCATTAAATACTTGTCTTCACACTTAGAATTGAAATTGAGGTTCAGTATTAAGTTGAATTCTGCAGTCTACCAAACAGTCCTTGCTTTGCTTTCAATGAATGTCTAAAAATGCAGCAGTGAATTATTGTTCCTTCTCTAACAAATGATATTATCATATAAATAAAACTCTAGTGCATTTTTTATTCATTAGTAGATGAGGCTGCATAAGTTTTAAGTTTCTGGACCCTTTGTGGAAAAATCCATCCTGATGGATTTTTTAACCCAGCAACTGTTTGTAAGTAAAACCTGAATTTTGCAAATTACATCAAGCTGATTAATTTTTTTTTTTCCAAAATATGTAAAAACTTGGGGCTAGCTAAAAATGCGGAGTTGATTGGTTTTAATTTCAGACAAAGAATAATCTGCTGTTCTTACAGCCTTATTAATGGTCTTTGAGGAAGCTCACTGTCCCAGACAAGCTTCCTACAGGATTTTGTATTTATACAGCCTTTATCTGAGATACAATGTGCAGGATTTGGTTACAGAAGAGCAGGGCTTCCACTTGGCTTCTCCTGCTCGGAAAAGAGTAAACTGTTAAGAGGCAATGAGGTCAATATTGTTGTCAGTACCATATTGTTGACATGTCTTTTTATGGATACCATAATCCAAAATGGATATCTTTTTGAATCAGCATTTTTTAAGACATTTGTTTCATTTCAGACATTTATGTCACTATTAAAACTAAAGGCTTTCAGTTTTCTGTTCCATTAAAGATTAATATCACTGAAGATTACCAGAAAAGAAGCTCCTGACCCCAAAAAGTGCCTGTTTAGCAGCCCACCCACACTGCCATGCCCAAACCAGTCTGAAATAAGCTGTGGGTGCAGCTCTTCCAGGGGAAGGGGTTTAGCTTACCCAGTAAAATTACAGAGGTAGAAAAGGGATCAAGGTAAAACAAATAAATAAAGGAAACACCAAAGGACACGAGAGAGGGTTTTCCCTGAGCCATTAGTGAAAAGCAAAAGATGATCTGACACTGCATTCTGTGGGTTAGACCCCTTGCACTATTCTTCAGAAAAGAAAGGTGTTTTCATTAAATTATATGGCATCACCAATGCTTTTCTCCTCTTTTAATAACCATTTGCCTAACCACAACATAAAACCCTTTCCACCACCCACACACCATTCAGTGTGAAGTAACTTTTATAGCGACATCAGTAACAAACATTAGGATGGCATAAAGGTATGTAGCTCATCCCTGGTTCTTGAATGACACTATCAGGATTTTGAACAGTTTGGGTGATTCATCAGAGTCTGTAGCCTAAGGATGCTGTAAGACAAGAACAAAGACAGGAACTGTGCTATCCTCGTAACAGACACAAGCAAACACGAAAGAGCTCATTAAGCACGTGCAGGTCTTGGCTCTTCATGGCTCTTGACATTCCACAGTTCTTACAGCCAGAGTTGCATGTTGGGTTATCATAATACTAATTCTTCTGGGGGGAAAAGAAACCCACAAAACAAACAGCACAACGAAACCCCCCAAACCTGCTGTGATGGAGGAATGTGAGAACTGGCACCTAAAGGGGTACCAAGCTTAGGTGTGTCAGGGTGTGAGTTGTGACAGAACAATGTCAGTGACCAAGTTCTGATGAGAAAAGACTTGATTGAGACACTAATGTAAAATCACATACATACATTCTTCCACATATATAAGATGATTAATTACATGGCTAATGTGAGTTTTGATAGCAATTCTAAAAGGTGTTGGAACAAGCCTGCACTGTAACCCAGGAATATCATCTATTCCACTCTTGGCTCCACCTACAGCTCACTTTTGCACCAGGGTAGCTCTGCCTTCTGCTGTCACTTGCTGAGGACTTGCTTTTTGAAAAATGCCTGAACTTAAGAAGGTTTTGTGAGAACAAATCTACTCTCTATGCTGAAACCATTAGTCAGACTATCCTCTATCCAAAATTTTCATGCTGTTGTATATCAAAGCCAGTCTGCTTAAAACAAACTGTTATCTCCAGGACTTTACAATCAAATAGACAGAGTAAATACCCTACTGGTCATTAAGATTCTCAAACTGCATGCATACCCTCATTTGACCCCTGGAGCAGAAATTAAAAACACTTTTTTTTGTGAACAAAGCAGATGAAAGTTTCCATCAAAGTTAAAAGGAAAAGAAAAGAAGAAAAGGGAAAGGGAAGAAAAGGGAAGAGAAGGAAAGGGAAAGAGAAGGGGAAAAAAGGGAAAAAAATAAAAAAGGCAAGACAAGGCAAAGCAAGGCAAGGCAAGGGAAGTCAACAGTCTTTCTATTCCTGTCTAGTTATTGACTAGTTTTCATCATATCTATGAAAATTATGAGTTTTAAAAAAAAAAAAAAAAAGGTACAAAATGTGCTTAATAAACCAAGTCACCTTCTTGCTAAGGTAACAGTCCCTGTGTATGACCTTGCAGCCTCACCAAGCGAGACAGACAATCTGTTTTATCTGAGTGGCTTTCTCTTCCTGCTAACTTCCCTCTGTTTCCACCCACAGCTTTTTTTTTTAACAGAAGAAAATAATTTCCATTTAAAAATTATCATACTTGCTTTTCACACAACCCATTTTTCATACATAAGAGTTTCTAAATCAGAACCACAGCTCTCTGCATCTCAGAAAATAAGTGACTCCTTCTTTCTCTCAGGTAAGATACTGATTCCCTTTTTCCTTTTCTCACAGATTATTTAACCATTTTGCTGGCCCTGTGCTTGTTTCTTCAGTGATTCAACATCATTACTCTAGCTCCTTCCAGTGGTAAATCATAATGTTTAACAAGAATAGAATAGAGCTTTTAATACACCTTTAATCATTTTGCTCTACAGAAGCCAAATATGTGTCTTTTAAAGCAAATCTTTCTGCTTTTCCTGTCCTGGTTGCATCAAAGGTAAAGGGTAAATGAAGCTCAAAGGTACATTCACAATTCCAGCACATTTTGGTGAATTAGATAACACTGCCATTTAATCTCAAAGCTTTTGACTTTTTTTTGTCTGGTACGATGCTGTGAGAGTAAGAGCACAAACAGGGGAACAACAAATCCTCTATCAGACTAACTACAGTTTGCACAACTGAAAAAGGGGGGCAACACCTTGAAATAAATTTATGGTTCATAGCTCTGAGAATTATGTGCTTTTTGAAACACTGTTACTGACTAAAGGGATATAAATCAATCAATACTTAAGTATCAGAAAAACATACTTTAATATTGCCTCATTTAAATTCATATTTAGGAAATCCTGCATGAATTGAAAGATGAACTCTGAATTCATCTACGACAATCAAGAAATACAAAAAAACCCACAACAAAAACCCAAATAAACCAGCAAAAATAAATGAAACAAAACAAAACATAACAAAAACGAAACAAAACAAAAAACCAAACAAAAAAAAAAAACCAAACAGAACAAATATCACAAAAGTCTCAAATGCAAGATTTGAGGTATAAATGCTAAACAAAAAAAAATATAAACGGTAAAAAAAAACCAAAACTGTGACAGCATAACAGAAGAAATTCGGAGTGTTGTTGATTACAGCCTTGAAAAATATTAAAATAAAATAAATTTGTTAAAGGAGGTAGATCAGAAACTGAAGAAACAATTCATTAGAGAACTGCAGGCACATTAACAATGTTCAGCAGTTCTGCAATTACAGCCATAAGCTGTCAGAAGAGAATATATGTGATCATTTATTTGATTATAAAGTACCTAAGAGTGTTCAGCAGGTCAGATTTTTCAGCCGGCTGAGTTTTCTAATAGCCCTTCTCAATCAAGGGGTTGTGCTGCACAGTGGAACACTGAGCCCAGGCACGAGGATGATGGAGGTCACTGACCCTGCTATTTAAATAAAAAAGGACTGTGCACAGCAGCTCTACAAATGCTACTTCCTACAGGTTTCTGTTCAAAATCTTTGCTTTTGCTGTTAACATATAAATTTAGGCCCTCATCATTAGATGCCTGGGCACAATAAACTGGAGTTGAACAAATACGTAGTGAATCATTAGTCTGAGCAGTAATATGACCTCTGCACGATTCAGAACTCGATTTTTCATGAGATTATGCACATGCTTAACTCTATCTACATGTGGAATGCTATTACAATTAATCACTGAGAGCAAGTTGCATGAGGGAATCAGTGAAAGAACATTTACGCTATGTCTTATAATTGGTTGAATCTGTTTCTTACTAATCAAACTCCGCTTAGCACTTTAATATTAGTTATGAGTAAATTAAAAAGCTGGCTGCCCATTTTGTTTCACAATTCACATTTCTCTTCCACAAGGAAAATTTTTCTCAGCCAACTGTCTGGTCTCTCCAAGCAGAGGTTATGATCAAAATCAACTATCCCATCCAAGGAATTGTAAACCTCCTGTTGTACTAAATGGCCTTGGGGGAAGATCCAAAGAAGAATGTTGACTTTCAAATAGGACTCAAGCACCTAGGTTACCTCTGTGTCCAAAATCTAGATCTTGAAAAGTTGCTCAGCTGTTGCTAACGAGGAATGAACTCCAAAATTCCTCTCTCTTTATTTTAAACTTGAAGTTGCACCTTAGCTTGGGCTAAATTTGGGCAGGACTGAGGAAAACAGCGTTAGCCTTGAAACCATGTGTCTGAATACAAATTCGAAATACAAAGATCACCATGAGCCCCTGATCAATGGATATTTTGTAGGTGTGTCCCTGGACAGGAGGAGCGCCCAACCCACACAGCCTGGGCTCCTCACTTCAAAGGCTGCTTGTCTGTGCATGACAACTGCTGCATTAATTGCCAGAGCTGCCCAGGTGTGATTCCATAACCCCTCTGCTCAACTCTCCCTGCTGTATTTCTGCTTTCTGACACTGTTCACTTTGCTCACCCTCCTCTCCTGTGGCACAGCTACCTCACTCACCATTGGAGCAACTTTTGATGGAATAACAAACTCATTCTCTCTATGCCAGAGACAACAAGAGTAGAGGCCACCAGATACGAGGTTCTCAGTTCAGCTCTCAGGGCAGAGGGTTTCATGGCTCTAAGCCTAATGAATTGATCCCACCCAAATCTTTCTGTATGCACAGTTTTGAAGATGTGCAATTGCTATCTCTGAAAGCTTAGAAGATGTTGGGGAGATAAAATCACCGAGTAGGGAAGAAGCAGAAACCACCAGGTGCCATCTGGTTCCTCACCCTTCGCTTTGCTGAGAAGTCTGGCAATAATGTGTGAGGAGAAGGTGCTGAACAGCTTGAAAGGTCAGAGTGTGATTAATGGGATGATGTGTGGGTGCATGTGGTAATCCCCCTCCATACTACCCAATTCAATTTGGCCTGTATCGTGTTGTAGAAAAGATTTAAATAGTCTTTCAAGGCCAGAAGAATAACATTATTGCAATCTTCCATTCTTCCTCAATGTGATTATCTCTAAAGTAGATTCAGTGTATAGAAAGGGCTTCAATAACAAGCAGAAATCAGTTAAAATAAAATACTTGTCCACCCCGATGCAAACTCATTTGATGAGTTGTTTATTTGTGAGTTAAACTATAATTTTCAGACAGTGTGTTCCAATGAGACATGTTGAAATTTAGGAAGTATGTAATAGTAAAATATAAACAGTTAAAAAATGGTTTCCTTACTAAATGGAGAACTTGTAGAGGAAATTGCAAAGAGGGGGAACTCTACATACATGATACTCTCAAAAACCTTAACTAATGAGCATTTTTTAGGAAAAAAAGTTGGTCATGAAAGAGGAGATTTGAAGAGCTTAAAGAGAAACTAGTTAACACATCTAAGGGGGATAGGGGGAAGTGTATATTTAGATACTTTTTTTTAAGTCACAGTCTGTTTTCCTTCTGGCCTTGTTCTGCTCATGGACCATGTTAATTGGAATGCCAGCAGTGGCCAGAGCCTTGTGCATGCATTTGGAAGGAAATAGCAAGAGTGGTTTTGGCCGCTTAGTAATCGTGTTTCAGGTTAGAATTAATTTACCTGAAGAAATATCCTGTGCACCTATTGCCATGTATATCAGATTTTTTTCTCTTTTTTTTTTACACAGCAATACAATACTTTTTGATTAATTTTTGTCTCTGAAATTGTTCATAAGAAAAGAAGATACATTTTCAGGGGTTTAACTTGGCATCTTTAAGAACATGATATTCAAGAGGCACAATACTCCTCCAAGGAGATCTTGAGTATTGGTGAATTCAATGTAGTAGGTAGCAGACATGTATTCCAGCAATATACAGAAGAAAAAAAAGCTTAGGTAGCAAAGGAGAAAAAAAAATCTTTTCACATGGTTACTCAGGTTTTCTTGGGTTTGGGGTTTTTTGGTTTTATTTTTTGTTATGAAGTCCCAGTGAAATTGTGAGGCTTACTTAGACTTGAACTTACAGAGGCGGTTAAGTGATCTTTTGATCCAGATTTTGGATATGAAGTATTTTTTCATTATGAACAAAGCTAATTGCTGCTGTACATTAAACTGCCACTTTTTTTCCTCCTACTGCAGAGCGTTTATTTCTCAGTCCCTCTGAAGTCCAGTTTTCCTTATTTCTTTTAACTCTGTTTTGTGTCTCCCCTCATTATCCAATCACCTTTCAATCCATGACCTACAGAGGATGTGAGGAGAACTTCCCAGCATTCTGCTGTCTGCTTAATGAGCCTCCCTGAGATGTGGAGATTGCTTTATTATTTCAGTGTTTGTTTCCTTTGGTCGGTGGTACTTGACTATTTTGTTCTTCAATATGTTTGCTGCACACTGACACATCTTGTAAAGCTTAATCTTTCCCATTTAAAATGCACTTGAACAATAGTAAATCCAGACATCAGCAGCATAAAACAGTGACCCTCACCTTTCTCATTCTGTTCTGTAAGAGTTGGATCTGACAGTGGCAAACAGCAGACTATGGATTCTAAAAAGCACTCAAGTAGTCTGAGCCCTTTAGACCTTTAACAAATGTAAATATGATTGTCCTTGGATTGTAAAATGGGTGCAACTGTTCCAGAGAGCGTTCTGGTAAATATGCCAGTGTTACAGCCTTTTAAAGTACTTAAATATAGGTTTTTACATTTTTTTTTCCTGTGGAGCTAGTTGTAAAGATCCTTGGAGACATTTAATGTATGTCTGCGTACTCTTCATTCTTTGGCCAAAATATAAATACAGTTTCTGTATTTGCATTAACCGTCAATATGGATCAGTTCTCTGTTTGGATCTGTTAGTGATTCCTTTAAAATTATATATACATATATTTAAATTATAAATATACATGTCTATGTATGTTTACACACACACATACTCTAAAGTTAAATATCCAGAGCCAAGTGTTGGACTGGTGAATCTTTACATGTGGGTCACAACTCTGTGTTAGTTGCTCTTGTCCAATTTGTATGTGCACTGTTTGTAGTGAGGATTAAACTCCCGTTTTCTGCTCTGCCAAAGCAGGTGGGAGCAAAGAAGGGATAAGTTTATAGGAAATGACATGGGCAAACAGAAAGGTAGATGGTATTTTTCAGATGAGATGACAGCCTTGCTGCTGCATGTGTGCCCCAAAAACATCACCAGATAAACCCACAAGAAAGACATGATTTCCTAAATATTTATGAGCCCGAGGCAGTAATCTAATTTGTGGGTATGGAATACAAGGAGGGGTTAAAGGTCTTTGTCTGAAACATTGCAAGTGCTGATCACTGAGACTCTTCACCTGAATGCTGAAAAAAAAAACAGGTTCTGGATCTCAATTTAATATCTTTAATTGCAGCCACTGTCTAAGCAGGACTCAAGTGCTGCTCCCAGAGTGGGCAGCACGAACTGGTGTGTGCTGCTTTAGCACTCACAAAATATGCTGCTCTGACCTAGCTGGAATGCTGTGCTGTGTTGTGAGGATGGCAAACCTCAGCCAGAGCAGGGAGGAGCTGCTTTGCCCTTCATGATACGAGTGTGTGCTGTGAGGGCTCAGGTTCTTGACTGAAGGATAATGATGTGCTGTGTAAGGATTTATAAATATCTCCTGGATATATATCACATGTCTTTTAATAATTTGTTTGGTGCTGCTCTAGTGCTGCTAAGGTTACGTTCCTGTTACCTGTAGAATCCCAGAGTGGTTTGTGTTGGAAGAGACCTTAAAGCTCATCCGGTCCCACCCCCTGCCATGGGCAGGGACACCTTCCACCAGCCCAGGTTGCTCCAAGCCCCGTCCAGCCTGGCCTTGGACACTTCCAGGGATCCAGGGGCAGCCACAGCTTCTCTGGGCAACCTGTGCCAGGGCCTGCCCACCCTCCCAGCCAGGAATTTCTTCTCTTCTAGATCTACCCTACTTCAGCTGATACCTGAAATCTAAATCTACCTATATCTAGATCAACCACCTTCTAAATCTAAATTTCCTCTCCTTCAGATAAATTCCTGATCTTTATTACGGAGCACTTGCATAAATCTCAGTTTTAAAACTCACGGGACAATAATGTTGGTATCTTCATGAGAAAATTAGTAGGTTAGGCTTTTCTCTTTGAAAAAGAAAGTTTTTTTCAGTATTTCCTATCAAACAGGATCTAGAACACATTGAGTTGAGTGAAATGGTAAATTTTTTTATGCCCAAAATATTAAAATTTTAATATTTCAAATGTAAAACTATTTCAAGCATAAACAAGCATGCCTTTAACTAATATGAGTGAAAAAAATCTTAATCAGCTAAGAATTCTGGAAGAAAAAAATACACTGAAAGCAGAAGCAGTAAGTCCAGCTAATTTGCCTTCTCAAGGGCAGTTTCTGAATCAACCTTCTAAAATACGTGGCTACCTGTAACTCAGCAATTTATTGATTCTTTTATTGCAGCTATCTTAATGAAAAGCAAATAGTTTTGGCAGTTTTGCTGTGTTACACCTTTTTTTTTCCCTTTGGTTTGTCAAAGTCATCATTTACATATGTAATAACATTGTTAATTTCTTCCAACCAGGTATAGTAGAAACCTGTTGTGAAACTAACCTATGCTTAAAGGCATTTCTGATTTTTATAATTTGGATATCTGAATTACTAAATAAAGAATTCTAATTCTGTTTACAATTAATTGATTTGATTGGGGAACTGATAGAATTGCATCTTTAAAATAGAACAGTTGTCATGAATTCTTTGTGAATGTTGCAAGGAAGTTAGTGATGCTGAATTGGCTCCATTGCACTGTTTGCTTTTTGACATAAAGTTTCATAAACTGAATGGTATCATCCTGCAGATGGTAACTAATGGAGGGAGTAAAAATATTTACACGATAAACAGATGGGGGAAAATGATTTGCATTGCAGTATTCTTCCCTTGCCACATTGGGTTATTGTCACAGGATCAGAAGTGATCAATTATAGAGTTTGGCAAAGTATTGCTTATGGCTCAGCCGTAATTGATTATCCAACAGCAGAGCTGCATCCAGTTCTGTATCATATCTGGCATTTTCAGGAGCTTTCTCTGCTTATAACTTTCTTGTTGGCTATAAACTCACTCTAAACTTTACATAAAAACCACCAACACAGTAGTAAGGTTTGGGGTGGTTTTTTTCCCTTATAGATGTCATTTAATGAGCTTTGCTAGATACAATTTTCTGATTAAAATAAAGCTGATTAAAAAGTAAATTAAAAGTAAACTCTCAATGATTGTTTTATATTGTAATGTTTTTAATCACAGAAGGGATATCAGTTGGATATATGTTTGCATTGTACTATCATGCCTGCCATAATTCCAGGGTGTTTCTGATTGCCTGCACCACCGAGGCCCTCAGCTGGTCTGCAGAACTGCTGAACGTGGATTATGATAACGAAATTCACACATGAGCATTATTAAAACCACAGCCTGATTTAAATTATAGTCTTTAATTTTTGTTCTGGGAAATCAGTACTCTTAATCAGCAGGGTTCCAGGAACTTTCATTGTTCTTTGATTTCACAAAATGGTATCAAAGTTGCTGTTTAATATTTTTTAAAATCTTAGGTTTGAGGAAGGTAAATTACCTTTAATCTCCATAGACTGTCACTTAAGACATATAATTTGTTTGTCTTTTTTTTAACCATTAAAAAGCAACTGAAACAGCTGCACTCTTATGGCTCTGCATTCTCCAGATCGCTACCAGTGCTTTAAAGGAGCCCACACACTGTGACAAAACTTGCACGTCAGAATTAATTGTTGCTGTGCCAGTCACTGTGAGTTACAGAGCTTCTTGTTGTACAGCAGGACACCTCTGTCAGAAACACGACTGTGCACACCGAGATCATGTTAAGTGATGCTCTGACCACACTAAACTTGTGTCAGAAGTGTGCAAATGCAGCTGTGCAGGCACGAGGAACCAGCAGGAATCCCCCCCTTCCCACAGCCATGCCTTGTCTGTCTCCCTGTAACTCGGTGATAACTCTGTGTGTGCAGCCAGATCCTCATGTGGGGGCTTAATTCATTTCCAGTTCTCTCACCTTCACTGAAACCATGTCCCACCACCAAAACATCTGGTCTTACTGCTTGTTAGAACAAGATCTGCTGGAAAACAGCTGAACTAAACTGTGTTTTCACAGGAACATTTCCCTAATGAAGGACCTGAACTTGCCTTGGGGTTACCAGAGCAAGCAAACAAAAAATATCAGATAATCTGGTGTGGAAATAAAACTCAAACTCCTTTTGGGTCTACTAGACAATAGCTCAACGTAGCAGTGCAGTGGTTGATGTAATCCCCTCATTCTTCTTGTGTGTACCTCAGTTTGATTGCTCCAGCTCATCATCTTCCTCCATACCTTCATCTGTCAGCGATGTCACTGTCAGCGCTGGGACAGACGCTGAGGCCACACAGGTCTGGGAGGAGCAATGAACAAATATGGAGGTTCCTTCGAAAAGCTGCTTTTGAGGTCTTATTTTACAATTAGCAAAACGTTGATCTTGCCTTTTCTCTTCAGAGGCTTAGTCTGAAAGGAAAATATCTTCCTTGTCTGCCCCAGCCGGGCTTTGCTGGGGCTGTGGGGAAAACTGTTCACCCGACTGCTAAAACTGAGATAGCAGACCAGACCTCCCTCTTTAGAGTGCTTCGAATTTTCCTTTACCAGTAAAGCTAATATTAGGCATGCATCATATTCTGTATTTATGTCATAACATAGCAAGTGTAAAGACGCTGAACCTCTGGCTTATAGTCAGTGTAGTCCTTAAATTGAAAATAAAATAAAATAATGTATTCTCAGATCAGCCCCGTAGACTTTTTTTCCTGACATACTGGCACATTTTTTTTAAAACTTGTTTTTTCCCAGAAGTCCTTAGCAAGTATGTCTTGTGGTGGAGGTTAAGAAAAACAGGCATTCAAAATGGAACTCTTTTTGTGTATTTACAGCTCCTATGCTGTGATCTCGTTAAGAAAGCAGAAGGGGAAAAAAAAAAAAAAGGGGGGGGGGGGAGAATTGGATGGATGATTTTTTTTCTCTATGAACCTCACTCTAGAGCCATAGCACAGGGAATCCCCTGCAGTGTGGGCTGTAGCAGTAAGGCTGGATATTCAGGAGGCAGTGACCCAGAGGCTGGGGTGAGGCAGGGGCAGAGCAGCTCCGGGACCAGCTGACTCCGTGCCCATCTCCGCTTTTCACTGGGTTTGACGTTTCTGAGGCTGAGGTTTGTTACACTCTGAAAGTTTGCAGCACAGGGCTGGAGGCAGGAAATCTTCTGACAATATAAAAAAGACATTCTGAAGGAAATGAGTGAGGAATTAAAACAGCCAGGTTTGGGAGCTTTTTGTTAGGTAGTTGCAATAAATTATTCTTTTGTGATACAGTCAAATGAAATATGTACACAGAATTCTTAGAACTTCCAAATATAAACAAATCATTATACTTTCCTTTAACTTAGAATGAAAAAGCTGTCAGGGTAGCTTTTGATGAGTACAATTGCACAATGCAGATACCAGGCACTACTGAAGTTTCATATACATTTTTGCCTTATTTTACTAATTTGAAGTTTTGACTCCTCTGTCACTTCCTGACGAATGGAAGCATTAAAAATAGGCTATGTCTTGCTTGTAGCTATTCCCTTTTTTTTTTTTTTTTTTTTTTTTGGTAAAGGAACTGTACTATCTTTGTGAATAACCTTTCTAATACAGGAAATAGTCTCAGTGCTCAGAGGTAACAAAGAGAGTGTCATTCTGGTAATTATGTGCTGTTTGCTGCAATTATAGCCCTCAACCTGTAATTCAATCTGTGTGGGCAGACCATACGTCCATGTGAAACTCCATTGACTTAATGGGTTTTACACTGTTATAAAGACCAATTTGCATGTCTTAGATTATAAAGTCAGGCTAATGGGCATATCCCATAAGCGTTTAAGGACACATTCCTAAACTGTGACAAGCATAGAAATGGCACTGAAATGAGTAATAAGTCTGTGTTTATCAGCTGTACCAATGCTGGAATTGCCACAGGTGGTTGTGGAGGCAGTGAGGATAAATTAGGGTGAGGCAATTGCAGAGAGGGAAAGTCCATCTAGGCTCTAAAGCCTTGGATCAGGCTTTGGGAGAAGCCTGGCAGTGCTGATATTTGGAGGCTGGGAGGGTATATCTAGACATGGATAGTTTGTGTTTGTCCTCTTTTGGAAACCCACTCTGTGGGCCTCGCTGAATACTTACAAGTTTCAGCTGTAGTGACAGGAAAATTATCAGCTTTTTGGGAGAAAAGTGGTGTTCAGAAGCTGAAAACAGCTTGTCTAGGGAAGGGGAGCAAGACATGAAAAAACGGGTGAAATTCAAAGGATCTGAAACTGTAAAGGAAGAGCCAGAAGGGAGCACAGTATAAATGCAGTATTAGACTTGATGAGGGTTGATCTTGTCTTTATGACTTTTTATTGAAAGTGTACAAGCAAAGAGGTGTGGAAAAGGTTTACTTTATTAATGCTACTCTACATTTAGTTTTCCAAATTACAGTCTTTTTCAGAGGTCTCAAAATTTCCTCCATTAAGAGCATATCACCTGAAAAGAAAATAAGATGCTGTGATTTAGTAAGAACCTCAGTTGTATTTTTGAGCAGCTATTTGAAATCAAAAGATGGTACATATTATTTGTAATAGTATTTGTACTTTACAATTTGCCTGGAAGCTTTAACTATAACCACGTGGTAAATAACAGATTTCATGTGTGCTCACATTGTATATCCCAAAAAGCCAACGTGCATCTGCAAAAATGGAAAAAAAATGTTTATTGTTTAAAGTGCAAGGAAGGAGATGCTAAAATATTTAGCATTTTATTTGTTCTTGTGCAATAATGTGTTTTAAAAGAAAATGTGAGTGACAACAGCCAAAACAGTTATTACAAAGCATACAGGCACAGTTCTGAAGTTGGGAATTGTATAGACCCATCAACAGCTCACTGAAGGCTGACTGAAGAGTCTGCAATTATCTGAGCCTGAAATTCTGGGTCTGTCATTCTTTATCTCCTATCATTTATCACACAAAATAGGTGACTTGGGCACTGCTTGCTTAAATAACTGAGTCACTCTGTTACTGCAGCAGTTGTGCATCTCTGGGTCAGTCCTGCCTGTGCCAGCAGTACCATGAACCACTGCTTGTATTTTCGTGTTCTAAGATGCCTTGTGAGTTGACGTGATTGGTAAAGTAAGAAGCAAAGTCAAGCACAGAAATGGAACAGTGAGTTTGAGGGTGCAGAGCAAAGTAATAGCAGAGCTGGAGATGGAATCTCAGAACTCAAAGGCAGGTGCTGTAAAGACTTTTAACATCTTTTCATGAAAAAACAAAGCCTAAGACAAAGTTGGAAATGAAATGGCTCTCCATTGGTCTCATAACTTAGAGTTTAAACATCTTTTAAATTCTTTTTTAATCTTTCTTCTGTTGTCTCCTTTATCTATTTGGACCTTTCTGAAAAATGTAGCCATTTTTAAGAGAAACGTACAAGCTTTTTAAATCACATTCTCTTTCTAACAAAAGTAAAGAATGACCCAATTCTCTACTTTCAGGATTAATAACTACCTTCTTGTTATTATATTTGAAGTATTAGCTCTGACACTTAATGGAATTCTAGACATGAAGAGAAGGATATGTATGAAATGACTTAGATGAAATTCTTCTATTTCCTGCCACCCACTGTTGATGCTGATATTAATGTTTTTGGAAACAACAAGACAGGAAACACTTATGCTAGCATGAAAACTCAGAAAAGCACAATATACTCTGAAAACCTAAGAATCCATTCTTAAGCAGCAGATTTTTGCCAGCCTCATTCTAATTAATTTTGTTACAAAATATCAGGAATACTTCTTCCTCTGCATGGTATCACAAAACTGCTTGATTTCCTTTTGCTGATTTTTTTTTATATCACTTTGGAAAAATAGGTTAGCTGTGGGATGCCTATACTGAAGTGCATAAGTGATCTGCTTTAGTCACACAAATCTATTTGTATTAAAATTGGTAGCAAATAACTTAAACTGTGCCACGAAGAAAATATAATAAACTATTTTTATATGTTTACGTAAGCTTTCTTTTTCTTAATATAGTCTGATTTTCAGCATCTTATTTTATGATGCAGAGGCTCTTATTACATGGAGCTCATTAAAACCTTTACACATGCCCTAAACCCTCTCATATTCAAAGTAATCATCTCAGTAGAATGTAAGCACTTTTCATGGCAATGTTTGGCCTCTGAAGATTTTATGAAGTGCAAGGAATGTACTAATTTACCTTAATCTTATAGAGTACATAAGCCCCTTTAAAATGAAATTGGTCGATAAACCAGACTGGTGCAAAGTACAAGATCAATAAGGGGGACCATTAAAATCCATCAATCTCAGCTATGGCATGAGGGAAAAAAAAATGCAGTTCCATCAGTATTTGAAAGCAACATTCTGATTGCAGTAGTAATCCACTACAGGAGCAAGCCATGACTTCCAGCCAGTGTAAAAGCACAGCAAGAAGAGCTAACAAGTATTTTTTTATTTTCAGATTCTAAATCCAGGAAATTAGTGACCAGCTTGAAGCTGGATCAGTGTAGTAGTGGGGGTGATCACGGAGAATGATCTTGTGAGCAGGGTGATATCTCACAGATCAAGGATGGGGCAGAATACGGTGGAAGGAAACAAGGGGGTTTCTAAGGGAAGGTTAAAGAAAAGACAAGTTGAAGTTTGAACATACCCAGGAGTTATAATGATCCTAATGAGTCCTTTATGGTCCAATCCCTGCCCTCCCCCTCAACTGACACAGTATTTGGGCACCAAAATGTAAGAATTAGGTTTTATTTCCTTATGTTAATATCCTGGTGTAACAGTACTGAGGTTAGATGTGTTCACTTTTACATAAATTTACATAAAACAGGCAAAGTTGCAGATAAACTCATTCTCTTCCCTAAAGAGCTGATGGCCTAAAATGGGACTGGGCACAAAGGTACAGGAGAACGGATGGGGAGGTTTCCTAAAGCCACTCAGCAGAGCAGCACAGGTTGAACCCAGGCTCCCTGGCACCCACCTGAGCTAACAGACCTACAAGCAGTCCTGACATCAGCAAGACTGATGAAATGGCATGCTAACCAGAAAGGACATTTGATTGTAATTTACTTAAAAGAGAAAAAACCCAGCCAAAAACCAGAAGATTGTACACTTGTATCTCTCTATCAGCAGCTGATTTCAAGCTCCACTGAGGCTAAAGAAGGAACAAAGCTGTTTCAAACAGCTGCTTTTCAAACAACTAAATTCATTTCCTGATCAGAGCTGAATTCTAAAGCTCTTAAAGCATCAACCTCCATCTGAAAATGAGAGTAAGAGCCGCCAAGAAATTAAATGATTTACTACCAGCCCGTTTTTATTCGCAGTGTGCCTTCCCACTGGCAATGCAACTCACGAGCCTGGAGCAATTCACTTTTAGTCTGTAATGGGTTCCTTCCATGGCCTTCACTCAGAACAGCCAAAAGCAGCAGAAGGAGCTTGTGCCTGACCTTTTCTCCTAATAGGAAAGAGATAAAGCTACAGCAGTGGTTTCTTGCAGCAGTTTTACAACATAGTGCAGCAGCTCATTACATATGGCAGGCTGACCTATATATCGAATAGGTCAGCGTCTCAGGCACTCTCTCACCTGACTTCAGCCTTCCAAAATGTCCCATCAGCCTCTCCTAGTTGTCTTTTGTTCCCCTTTGTTTCCTGTGTTGTTGCTGTGTTTTGCTGCAGACGTGCTGGGGTGTTTTCCTGTGACACATTTCTATGCCTTTCAAATCTGCTGTGCAGTGTTGTCACCCCCAGTTCTCTCCCTCTGCTGGTTTCACTTTCACCACCAGTGAGGGAAGGTGTTCTTCCCCCTTCTCAGAGGTGCCATTCCTATGGAAGCACTGATGCTGCAATGGCTGCAGTTCCACTCTAGAGAGGGAGAACAGGACCTGTGGATGAAGCACAGATCATTTATTCATCTGACTGGTTCATGGCAGTATGGGGGGAATGAGGAAGGGAAGAGAGAGAGAGAGAGGAGGCATTTTTCAGTGTCAGACTAAAACCTTCTTTTTTTTTTTTTTTTCCAAATGATAATCTGACTTGGTGGTACTCTTACTCCACCAAGCAGAGATTTAGTGAAATTCTTGTGCTCGTTTTCTATGGACTAAAATATCTGCTGGAATGGCAGGATGGAATGAAGGTGGAGCTGGGAAATTTACACTGGACTTGGGAAATTGGGAACTGGACCTGTCTGCTTATGGAAGGAGTAATGCTTCCCCAGCTACATTGCTCAAATCCCAGGACTTTATGTTTTGGTGTCAAGAGCCCTGCAAGCTGAGACTTTGTCTGTAAATTAAAATACCTCTTGTTTCGGGACTTTGTTAACTGCATGGGGAAGTCTCTCTGGTGGAATAATTTCTCTTTGTACAACAAGAACTGGCCCAAGAATAGTAAAATAGTAATGTAGGAATTTTCAGAATGTTTTGATGAAATATTTGGCATTCCTTCCCAAAGAGAAGACTGAGATAGAACGTAGAAGTCATCATCTTACTTAGCTGTAGCATTTATGTGTGACTGAAGTAGTAAAGGGGAAAAAAAATATGTTCTCTTTCAGGGGAAACGTTTTTCTTTGTGTCTTCTAGGACACCTCAGATCTGTGTTGTTTGCAATGTTTTGTGATTTATTTAGTAAATGACTGCAATGCAACTGGAGTATCCTGATTTTTACCACTAAGGCTTTACTGCATGTCTTTGGAAAAAATTAGAATATAGGATGTATTTTACTGGTGTGACTGAAACTTTTCAGCTGTCAGTTCCCAAAAACCCCATGCAGACACCTGCTAGCAGAGAGCTATCATGCTGCACTGCTTCCTTTTTGAACAGGCCTAGTAGAAAATTGTCTCCAGCAGCAAATACAGGTTAAGCACAGATGGGAACTTGGCCTGCAGCCATTTTATTGACCTGAAAGGAAGGTGCTTTTCAAAGCTTAACTGGCACTGTTTAAGCAGTAACACTGTAAACAAGAAGCAGCCTTCACTCCCACCACACCTCCCCTCTGCCCACGCCCTCAAAAATCAAGGCAATCAAATGTCCAGAGCTGTTAATGCCAAGCTGAGAGGCAAAACAGGAAAGTCAGGAGCCTTAGGACCATATGGTCAAACTTCACATTTATAACCTTTTCCACTGTTGCTTATTTTTATCAAATATATAAATTCAGAGCTGACAGAAGTCAGATCTTTAGCAAGTCTGTCACATAAGCATTTCAGTCCCCACATCAAAGCTGTAAGTGAAAATGCAGCCACTTGGCATGTCTTTTTTATGCATCCTCATGGTGGAGATGAGTCGAGAAGCAGCAACTGATAATGAAAGGATCTAGAGGTGGAGGAGATTAGAAGGGCAGGTGTCTCCCAGGTAGAACCTTCCTTATCCCAGTTTCTCAATCAGCTGCCTGCATTTCATGTCACCAGAATGCCAGACAGCTCTGGTTTAGGCTCCATCTCCCAATAACTCCACCTCGACACAGATCACTTACAAAAGTCTCAAATTCACCCATGCTTTACACAGATTGCATTGCAGAAAATACACCCACAGTGCAAGATCTTGAGACTGAGGGGACACCAAGAGCCAACACCAAATGTGTTACACTGGACTCCAAATTTTTATATTATCAGCACTGTATTTCTTGCTTCTTGATGTGTGTCTATATGTTGTATCTCATTTCTAGACTTTCATAATTTTGAGAAAGGTATCCAGGGATGTTTAGTGCTTTCCACTAGTGGGAGTACCACTGTATTTTCCCAGTACATTTCCAGCATATCTTGAATTCTTAAATCCCTCAGGCTGTGGGAGCCTGTGCAGCTTCACATCCAGTCCTGGATGGACAGCACTGGACATAGCAAATAGGGGATATTTGTCCATTGATAAGGCCTTTGTGCTGCCTAAACAATGACTTTTCTGTAGAGATTTTGTTTTATTTTTCCAGAAAAATATGCAGAAGGACTAAAATATAAACTTAAAATATGAAACATTTGGAAGACTAGAAATGTAGTGACTCTGAACGTGAACTGGAAAAGAAAATGTTTCTTAACTGTTCCTGCAGTCAGATAATTCATGACAAATACAATGACAGCATTTCTGCTTAGTTACATGCCTAAATATAACAAAGTATATATGAAATGCAGGATGATTCAGTAGAGTTTATTTTTCATCTGGTCTCTGGCAACCTAGTTAAGAACACTGAGCAGGAGCTGCACGGATTCAGAAAAAGAGCTTAACACCTGAAGCACTGTAAGCTGCACACAGACTGCAGGGCCTTCTCTACAAATCCATTTAACTGGCAGTGCCTAGCTTTCTATTTTTCAATATTTTTCTTCATATATATATGTGAAATGTATTTCTCATAAGTGAAGGGAGGGTGATCAACAAAGTGGCTGATGCATACAGAGAAAGGAAAGTAGTTTGGCTCAATAAGTCAGTGCAGGAAAACATCCAACTGTGTGACTGGGAGAGAGGAGCCCACAGACCCCATCTCCTGAAGGTTCATGAAGGGCTGCAAGCAGTGACAGATGGGAAGAAGAGGGACTTAGGCCAGAGCAGACTTTTGGGGAGGTCCACAGTTTTGCCTCTTCATTCAAGATTTGGAGGACTGATATCCTGAATATAATTTTTGCAGTCTGAATCTCATCAGACCCATAAGTTACATCTGAAAAATGCGTGGTTGTTTGAAGTGCATCCATTTTTCACTGTCCAGTGCAGGATCCCCCCAGGAAGTGAGCACTCTGTGAAAGCCATCCAAGAGATCTGGGGAGATCTCCATTTAGATGCTCAGAAGCCTCATTCACGCCGAGGACCTTTATTTTTCGATCGTGCAACAGCACCTTTTGAGAGCATGACGTAATCCCGTGTAATCTTAAAGCTTTTTACATCGCCATCTTTAAATAAAAACACGCCTTATGGCAAAAAATAATGTTACAATGTAATTAGACTCTATAGTCTGGAAACAAGCCCTCATTTTAAAGGCACTATTACTGGAAAGCTATTTGCACAGCAGCTGTTGTGAAGATATCTGCTGTGTTTCCATTTTGCCAGCTAACCTTACCCTGACAGTACTGGTTTGGAGACACACAGACGTAAATTCTCCCTAAGCAATTCGTGATGCCAGCAGCAAAACCATAAATTGCAGCTAATGCAAGATGGAGCTGAAATGTTCCAGCATTTTCTGAAAATGTTGCCTTTTTCTTTGCATTTAAACAGACCCTCGCTGATCTCCCCTCCCCCAGTCCCCAGCCAAAAATATTTGTCGTGCCCGACTCTATTGGTTTGTTCGGTTCAGGAGTAGTAATCAAGTGTTTCAGTTATACTTAGTGAGTAGGGTAAATAGTCCCTGTAGTTGTTCATTAAGACCTCCATGATGTATGCATCAATTACCAAACAGCTTGAACAAAACAGAGGTAAATTAACTTTCTGAAACTCACTGTCATAGCCAAAAGGAGTGTAAAGCATTAAAAGTGATTTCATGGCTTAAAGTTCATCCAAAGTACTATTAGCTTTAAGTCCAATTTTCAACTGTCAAGGGGAATATTTACAATAGTAATTTCAGATCATTATCTTAACATTTCAATGCAAATAGCCACAATTTAATTCATTATTACTCACATTACATCTTTATTTTGCCACCAACTGGTGGCTGACATTTCCCAAGCTACTAGGAAGAAATGCTAATTAGACGGGTGTGCACTCTTACCCTTTCTTAATTTCATCATGTTTGTTCTGCAGTGACATGAAGCATTTCCTTCCTTCTGGTCAACCATTGCCTTTTATCCTCTGCATCTCCTCAGTGGTCCAGTTGGTAAATTGAAACAGAGATAAGGCAAGCGAAATAATTGCCTGCTTTCTGTCTTTTTGGGAAAGTATCTAAGAATATTTGTGCTAGTGTGACAAAAATGACCTCTTTCCCTCAGCCCACCCACCCAACTTAATTTAGAGAATCTGAAGTGATCTCTGGAGTGGAATACTCTATGCATTAATATGCAAATGAACTGCCAAGAAAGTTCAGATTTGCATTTAGACTGGACAAAGGGGAAGGAAATGGCTTTCTCATGCTGTTCCCTTGCATCACCACAATTTCACAAATTACTAATCCCAGAAATGATGCCAGAAGGGACTTTCTCACTACATTTCATTCATGCTTAGATGAGTTTGATTCATCTCAATGTGCCTAGCATTTTACAGTAAACCTGCAAATTTAAAGTGCAAGCAGGACCTCAGTGGCTTAAGCTAAGAATCAAATGTGTTTGAAATAAACACAATTAGTAAACTTCAAATAAAATATCCCCTCCTGCTAAGGGCTAGAATAGTAATAGGCAGGGGGTAAGGTAATCTTAGGAAAGTTTCCCTAAGAATTAACAATTATGCCAGTGAGAACATCTTATCTCCATTAAAAATAATATTCAAGCATGCATATGTGGCACAAATAGAAAATTTAGCCTGTGAGTGCCAAAATTATTGAGGGAAAAGAAGAAAAGGAACCTATAAGGCAAAGCAGTAATCTAGTTTGCAGATGGATAGAGTTTAATCCTTCTCCTCCTGATTTACTATCTGCAGTTTAGACAGCTTACAAAATGAGGAATCATTCCTGGGGTTAAAATTCAAGTCCCTGCAAATTAAATAGAATTTTTCAGCAGAGGCTTTCCTGAAGACTTTTTGTATGTCTAATATCTGTTTTAATCAAGGGAGTGTTAGTTAATTTATTTTTTTCCAAGTGAGTCAGTGTTTCTGTGTCTGTAAACAGACAAGCTTTCAGGAGCACAGGCGCCCCAACAGGCAGGTACTTTTCAAAAATAGGTATAATGTTGAAAAAGTACCTGCCCTGGGGCATCAACAAAGAGGAATTTCAAGATCAGTTTTATGTTTGCTTCTTAATCTTTCTGGAGGACTTTTTTCTCCTCCCAGCTACTGTAGCAAAGAAAATACTGTAAGTCACCACATTTCTGTTTGCCAACATTTATTTGCCCTTTGGTTTAAATGTGTACAGTGGGAGGGTAATAGGGCAGTGCCTTTTACTGCTGGGGATACATTTTGCTGTGCCTGATTTTCAGGTGGCTAGAAATGAAGTATTAATATTTGCTCGTTGGAGAAATGCAGCAACATTTTTCTGTGTCAGAGACTTTCCCCTGCTCCCCCCTCATCCTGCCATCCTCCTCTGAACCTTCCCCTGTGGCTCTTCTGAGTAAATAAAGGGGCATTTTATTACAAGGATAATCTGTCCTTTCTAAAACCTGTCCCCACATGAGGACAGGGCAGACCAGCACAGCCTCCCTCGTATTGGGTTTTTTAACCACTCCGTGCAGCACAGCTGGTTAAACTTTTCCTGCCATGTCTTCATAAGACTTTTTTGTGCACATAAGTCCCCATTTCAGCCTCCTGCTTCTAACCAGCAGCAACTGAAATAAGCAGACTTATTTTTAGGACTCTGATTAGTTCCCATTGTTGTCTGATGCCTAAACTAAGAATTTTCATAAGTATTTTCTAAAATCAAATGGACAACAGGATCTGCTGAAATACTCTGTTGAAATGAGGATAGAGCAGTACCCAGGGTGGGAGGATGTTGGGATTTGGTGGCTATGGCACCACGTAGCAAAACCCAGTCTGACATTTGTCCTTATGCTGATTTAGAGAGGGGGAAACCAGGTGTGTCACCTGAGTCCAGCTCTGTCCTTTCCCGAAACAACAGCATTAGTATTCCACATTTAACTCACCAAATATTTAGAGGTAGCAGACCAAGAAGAGCCTTCTGAATCTGTTTCAACATCTGCTGGCACCTTGTGTGGTTAAGCTGAAGCCTGGACTCACACAGTGCCCAGGAAATCTGCACTTTTCACTGCTCTGCTTTTTAGAGGATGATGAGTCCAGCTGTCTTATCTAGTTTGGAATTTTTTGGGGTGTGTTTTACAGTGCCATCTGATTTGGTTTTCCCATGCTAATACTTCATTAATTCCTTCTGGTTTATTTTGTCTTTGATTTGTGGTCCTCTGTAGAATGCCCACGCTGTCTCAGTGTCTGCTACTCCTGATGTTCTCAACCATCCTTTCCCCTCATTTTTAGACCAGGGGCCTGTCTGTTACACTATTAATGGTTTTTTTCTGTTGCTTCCTGATGAAGAGTGGAGTTCTTTTAGTGTCTCCAGCACTGAGCATGGAAGACAGCTGAACCACAGGCCAGCTGGTAGTTTGGTCATGGGTGTTTGCTATGCTTAAAAGCTTTTCAAAGTCACTGGGGTGATGTCAAAGAAGCCAATGAAGGTACATGACATTTCCAACAGTTTAAAAAAGAGCAAAGGACATGAGTTTCACCCTAGCACTTACATGCTTGTATCTACTATCCCAGGTTGCTCCAAGCCCCATCCAACCTGGCCTTGGACACTACCAGGGATGGGGCAGCCACAGCTTCTCTGGGCAACCTGTGCCAGGGCCTCAGCACCCTCATAGGGAAGGATTTCTTCCCAACATCCCATCTAACCCTGCTCTGTGTCAGTGTGAAGCCATTCCCTCTTGTCCTGTCACTCCAGTCCCTTGTCCAAAGTCTCTCTCCACAATCAGGTCTCCCTGGAGTCTCCTCTTCTCCAGGCTGAACAGCCCCAGCTCTCTCAGCCTTTCCTTGTAGGGGAGTTCCTCCAGCCCTTGGATCATCACATGCTGTTCTACATCCAGCCCCAACCCAGTGTTCAGTGAGGTGCCATCTGGCCTGTGATCCTCAGCACTGTCACCCGTATTTATAATCTAAATTTGCTCTTTAGTTCCAATGCAGCTCTGAAACTACAGTGGTCCCTTGAAAAACTCGCTGTAAAAGCAAGAGCTGTAGTATACAATTAATGCTGGTGCTAAATGAATTGCCATGCTCTGATAGAAGGCTCCTGTGAACGTGTGTAGAGGTGAAGACAGAGAAAGTACATAAAGTGTGATCACATTCCTGAAACCGCTCATTAATAATAAAAGGAGAGAAAGAAAATGAAAGGGAATGTGAGAAAATACTCTTTCTCTTTCAAGTCCCAGAACATCAGGCAGGGAGCCTGAAGTTAGAGAGCCCCCACCTTCTCAGATTAAAAAAATATTTTTTTTTACTTTTGCAATCCCTGCCCTTTGAGAGCTATGACCCAAACATTGCCTGCAGAAACTGTCCTGAAAGGTCACGTGAGTATTATGGCAAACTTGATCTAGTTATTAGGAAAGAGTTATTTCCAGTTGGTTTCTCTTTCTCATTTGATATGGGTGTTTTACACTCTCTTTTTCTCTCTGCTATTCGAAGTTAAAATTAATTTATATCCTGTAATACTCTTCTGCAACAGCTTTGCTTCTGGATGCTCTTATTTAACACTTAGAGGGATGTTCTTATTTCACAATTAGAATACCCTCTACTTAAGCCACTTAGCAAATAGATTAAAAGGCACTCTTATAACAAAATACAGGTATTGTTAACCACAAATAATGTTAGCCAAAAATAAGACTGACAAAGTCACTGGGCCCAGTTGCCTGTGAACACTTGGCTCTGTTGTCACAGTGCCACAGCACAGCCCACAGTGACTTTGAAGAACTTTCCAAACTTGCTGCCATGGATGTTGGTGACTTCCCACTCTGCAGCAAGGCAGGAGCTGTTGTGTGGGCTGCTAAACTACTCTGGTTTTGACAAGTCCTTTGGAGGGAACTGCAACAAGGGGTAGGAGAGGATAACTTCATCAGCAGTCCTGACATACTCCATGGACTGTGCTAAGTCAAAACCCTTAATATTCCTACCTAGTAATTTAGTGAGGAATTGCTACTGAGTGTTACATTCATGTCATAATTTATGCTCAGTAATTTCCTTGTGTAGTCAGGCTCTTAAGGTTAGACTGTCTCTATATGGTTTCTGGAAAAGCTTTCTTAAGGTTTCTGGTTTGCTGCATAATCAGGCTGATTTTTAGTCTTATTTATGGCTTTCCTTTTGGCCTATGCCTTTCTTAGGCTTGCAGTTTAAAGAAAACAATCCTGATGAGCAGCCAATTAACATTAAACAGCTTTCTTAGAAGAATGGCTGTTAAATCATCACAATTGTTGTGATTAGTTCCTGCAAAAAATGAATATCTCTGGGCTAAGCAATTCTCTTTCCCAGTACTAGGAGTCATTGCCATCCTCTTTTGGATTGTGATCCGAGTGATCTTGATCTGTCCTGAGGTGATGCTGTGATTCTTTCTTCCAAGGGCATCTTTTCCTCCTCTTTGCACAGTAACACACTGCTCAGTGAAGTTCTAAAGTCTCCATTATCAGCTCTGAATGGAAGAGAGTCATGTCCAAGGTCCCTCTGTGTTCTGAGCTCTTTTTTAGGGATAGTGCATTCCAGACTTTTCTTGTTCAGGTGTTCTACTGGAACAACTTCTGTTGACTTAAAGATGTATGCCAGACCTGTTCTGGCATCCCTCCAGTTCAGGGTTTATAATGTCAATGCTGGTACCATCTAAAAGGAATGGTTGTGTCAAGTCTGGCTTGTGGGAAAAATTGTGGAGAATTGCTCATGTACCTGCTCTGTCCACATTTTTACATACTTTTGCTCTACCATTTAACTGTAGCGGTAAATGGGAGAAACTGCTCTTTAATTGGATAGTTCTGAATCTCTATGTCTGTATTTCATTTTTTATGTTTCTGTCTTAACTATCACAATTAAATGTATAGAAAAACAGTACAGTGTCTGGGAACACAGAGAACTGTTGAATTTTTGATAGTATCCTGTACCTGCTCTGTTGTAGTAAGATGTTGTTAAAGGGGTTTTGTTAAGGTTTTGTCTGAAGTTGTTTAGTGGGGTTTTGAGGGGTTTGGGTTTTACTGGTTGTTTTTTGTTTTGTTGGGGTTTTTTGTTTGTTTGTTTTGTTGGGGTTGTTTGTTTGTTTTAGCTAAATTCTCTTAAAAAACCCCACTGCTTTTACAGAAAATACTTGGTTGGTTTTAGCAAGTTGGACTTTCAACCGGCCACTCTAATGGTGTCTGTACTCACCTTGTGCTCTAGTTATGGTACATGAATATTTTTCTCCATCTGTTCCTTTGGACTGTGCTGAAATGTGATTCCATGACCTTGCATTATGTGAGAAAAATCACCTGATCTGAGAGATTTGCTGAGGAAAATGGTGCAGCTCTTCATAGTGTTCATGAGTTTCTTTAACAGGCACATCAGGGAGTGGAGGGTCTGTGGACATGATGAGGCAAGAAATGTGTTTATTCCTGCCTAGGACAGGAAGTGTATTTGAAAACCTTTTATGCTGAGGTAACTTTCTGTGAAGAGAGGACTCCTCTGCAGGACATCAGGGTGCCCCTCTGAGATCACTGGATTACTCAGTTTGCCTTAAAAACTACTGAAAAGGAGAAACAGTCAGCAAGGAATGTCAGTGACAGGAGAAGTTGTTTCATCTCTCTATTAGAAAAAGGACCAGTTGGCAAGTACATTGTAAGGTACCCTTGCAATAGTCATTTTAATATTAATAAAGGTAGTGTACAAGTGCACTTTCTGGCTCAGTTCTGCCAATTAGAGACAGATCCTCCTACACATTCTTTGTGCACTCTGCTTTTTTGCAGTGCTTTCACCTATGCCATCTGTGATGTTTGTATTTCTTGATGACCTTTTCAACAGTTTGTTGTTCTCATTCTTCTGTCCATGTGAGAGAGATGGAATTCTCCAAGGAAAGCTGCTGGAACATATGGCAAGGTACAATCTTGTAGCATGTAACCTGACATTCATTACTGCTTCTCTGTACCAGGGACTTTATTTTTTTTTTTCTCCAGTTTTTTGTTTGGAGGAAGGTTTTATCATTAATAATGGTGCTAACCTGGGGAAAGAGTCCCAGCATGTGAGATCTGGGTTGAAGTGTGAAGCAAGTTCAGACCATCTGAGGAGGTGGGCCAAGCTGTAGATGAAAGCCTTCAGACATGCTAGAAGATGATCATGGGCAAAAGAGCTTAACTTGCCTTTTTTTCCCCTACCAAACTTTGCCAAGCATGGGCATAAGAAACATATTTGAGTACTGGGACAAAAGCATTTGTGAGTCAGTGCTTTCATACTTGGGGCAATTAAGGCCAAAAGTGAATGGAAGAAGGAAAGTCACACGGTGGGAATTATTTATAGAGGAAGGGTGTAAATGTCAGTCAACTTCTTACAAAAAGGAGTGCTACAGAGTAGGCAGGGAGAACCTGTACTTATCATGAAGGTAATGAAAAATGTGGCTTGATGAGAAGTGCCACAGGTGTCATAAAGGGGCTGAAAGGCAGGCCTAGCATGGGTTAAATGATGGGGCTATTTTTGCAGCTTGTATTTCCTCATGACCTTTTCAGCAGCTGCCTGCTTTTGTTCTTCTGGCTATATGAGAGAGTCAGAATTCTCCCAGGGAGCCTGCTTGAATGCCTGCCATATCCATCCATTTGTGTGAATTAAAAGGGTATTGTGTGGACATCATAAAAATCAGAGAAGAGATGGAGGCTACTGAATTAAGATGGAAAAAAAAAAGTGATGCATTATCCAGTAGTTTTGTTGTCAGAATGAAAAAGAAGTGCTGGATAATTTATAAATCTATGGATGAGCAACACACAAAACTTCATAACTCTTTACATCTATTGGAAGAAAGGTGGATGGACTAATCTGATTGATGGAAGAAATAGTGGGAAATCCCCAGGGCACTGGAGAAAAAAAGGAAAAGAGTGGTTTTTGTTTTGTTGGAAGGGAAGTAATCTGACATTTGACTAAAGATGGGAAGGTAGACATGTTGGTGGATTATGAACAGAGATGTGGAATGAGATGTGGCAGGATTAATCAGAAGTCACCCAGCAGTGTAGATCCATGATAGGTGAAGTCAGTTCTGAGAAAGAAGCAAGAAGAAAGTGCTTGAGATGGGATGAGGAAGAGATTAAAAAAAAAAAAGGCAGTAATATTGCTGCTTGAAATAGCTAGAGAGGATGTTATTATTTACAGCTTACAGCTTCTGCAAGGTCAAGAAAAATCCACAGATGCAGTTTAGTGAGTGTTTCAATCAAGATAGTACATATTAGCAGGGATATTTATGTTAGCACACAAAGTGTAATTGATACTTGCAAATTTAGAGCCCAAATTCTAGTTATTGAGAGTCTGTGCAACAGGAAAACAACCTCATTATTTTTCTGCATAGTCTTCCTCTGTAATATATTTATTCTATATATCTCACCATTCCAAGAAATCACCAGGCTGGCAGTTGTGGTCCCAGGCTTGCTGTTTAACCCACACAAGCTGCCAGACAAGTCTGTGGTGACAGAACAGGACATGTCCCACTGCCTGCCCACAGAGGCTGAGGGAGACACTGGGAAGCATCCACGGGTGTCTGGCTCTGGGTTTGGTGATGTTGCAGCTGTCCTGAGCAAGGCTGCCAACAGCCAGGAAGCTGTGGAGTGAGAGATGGGTTTATAAAAGGTCCTTTTTTTTTTTTTTCAGGTAAAATTGGATTATTGTTGGATTATATCAACAATAGAGAATCTCCCGACAAAGTTATGGTAAAAGGGTCATTGAGTGTAGCAGTTCCAAATAATATAGTTCTTATGGATATATTTAGGTTTCTCCCTGTATTTACTGTGCAGGAAACCATCTTTAAGCTTTAATCTTTGCAAGGAAGTCCTTTTTCCTCGTTCTATTCAAACCCAACTCATTTTTAATCAAGCACTGTGAATAGCATATCAAAGGAAGTGGTTGACCCTCAGATCAATGCAGCAGATAACCTAACCCATTTGTTAGAAAATTTGGGCTTCTTTCAAATTTGATAAAGAACAAAACCAGAAATATCTGGAAAAATCTTCAGCACATTTCAAATGTTTGCCTCCTGTTGGCTCCAGCAGAGCTGCTGGCACTTCTGTAATACCAAATTCCAAATATTACAGTGATCAGGGAGCTTGTGCCCGAGGAAAGCACGCACAAAACCAATTCTCTTATTCTGTGTTTACTTACTCTGCAGAGTTGTCTCAAAGCACCAACAACAATCTGCAAAAACAAGATTGCTTCCCTCTGGACCCAACTTGCATAAATATTTTAGAGGATAGATACATAAATTTAAGACAAGATGTTGTGGTAAATAAAAAAGCAAGAAAAAACCAAATCTGAGATGGGCTGATCTGTAAACCAATAAATATTACATCGTCTTTACACAATAAAGTTCCATAAAGGACATCAGATGATCAAAGTTATGAGAAATGCTTACTAGATATAAAAAGGGATGACTCTTAGGGTCCTAAACTACTTATAATTCAAGTATGGATTTTACTTGGTGGTAGCCTTTTGATAGCCAGCTGTCTGGCATTGGCCGTTTGATGCCTCATTATTTCCTTATTTTCTGTTATATCCGGTTATCTCTGTCATAATCCTCCCTAAGTAATTATTCAACTTAGAAAGAGTCTGCTCTGAGCATTGCTAATGTCCTGTGGTTTCTTAGCCCATCTGAGTTGTCATATGGTGCTCTTTCCAAAACCACATTTGTAGAGCACAGCCTTGGAACTGTTTAATTTTCTGGAGAAGCGTTTATTATTAAACACTAGACTGCTATCAAAACAATTCAATATGCATGACCTAAATCTATTTGTGGTTAAATAGTAAGGTCTGGAGGTTAATAAAAAAGAACTGCAGCAAGCTGCTCACAAGATAATTCAAGAAACTTAACAAGAGATCACAGAACTCCAACCATTTTCCCATCAGGCTTAAGATACAAGTAAATATAAAAGGAGAATGATACTTCTATAGTACTATTTCCTCAGCAATATTGAGAAATTCCATTGTTTCAAAGGTTAGGTGAGACAAAGAGGAACAATGTGCAGTTGGCAAAAAGCTGCTTTTTCTCCTGAATTTAGCAGAATGTTTTTTTCCTCTCTCTTTGTGTAATTTTTCATTTTATTTATATTGGGGGGCTGGAGGGGAGAGGTTGGGGGTTTTTTTTACTGTCCTTAGCCTTGTGAGTGTGAATTGCTGGAGTGGGAAGGGGAAGAGACCTAAATCAGCTTCCAGTTCAGCATTTAAGCAAGCACAGTCACTTCTCAAGTGCTGCTGAGTGTCACAGCAAGACAGGGAAGGGAAGTGGCACTAAATGACTCCTGAAAAGTCAGTAGGCTTATTAAGTCTTACTTAAAAAGTTGATTGGGGAGCTAATTTAGAGCTCCCCTGTCCTGCCTTTTAAGTATGATGAAAACCCTTAAAAGACTCTCACTGGTGCTAACAGATTCAGAGTGGCACTGAGTGTAGACCTGAAGTGGGAACAGGGAAACACAAAGTTAGAAGAATCAGTTACCTTTAGAGTCTATGCCTGTGCATTTTTTCCTAAAGGAAAAGTGGGTGATGAAGAATATTTTACTGCCTGCTGCCAGCATTAGTATTTTTTACTGTACAGAGGGCCAGAGTCCTGCCATCAGAAACCTCCTTTTCATCCACTTTGTCAGTGTAGAGAAGCTTAAAGTGGGTCTAAATGGCACATGCACCCATTCTGGTTTCCTAAGTAAATGGGATGGTGGAGTAAATAACAAATCCTGATGCTCCTGAGGGGTTTTGCTGCTGTTAATGGTATTTCCTTATTGTTCATGTGGCAAAGGTGGCATCACATAAAGAGCCAACCAAGCAATGAAAAGATGGCATTGGAAACTGTCGTTCATGCTCTAAATTGCTTCTAGGTTGAGCCTTTAAAACTGAATGTCATTTCATAGTAAACTGCCTGCCCTTTTAATGGAAATGTCAATCCTTTAGAAAGTTCTTGTTTAGAGGAACCATGTGGAAGACAATACTCCTAATGAAGATCTTCTTCCTTTGTCTCTGCACTTGCCCTCTCTTTTATTTCCTCGCACAGAAATACCAGCCAGGACTCTTCAATTATGGAAAAAGCTTTTCATTTTAACAACTGTTTTGTAGACATTCTTGTTAATGCATTTTGTCCTCCTTTGTTTTCCAGCCTCCCATTCCTATTGTCGTCTCTTAAAATGACGGGAGACGGAGCTTTTTCATAAGGAAAAGAGCTAAGACGAGACAGGGCAGTTCAGGCTGTGCCTGGAAGGAAGAACAAAGGCTTGACTCTTTAATTTTAAACTCTCTACAGGTGCATATTCAACAAGATATTATTGTCTTATGGCCATTAAAACTGTACCAATTGGAAACATTTTGAGAGAGTGCATTTTTAATCTATGACATCAATAATGTGACCCACCACAGTGCTTGAGAGTCCTTCATTATCCACGGAGTGTGTGCATGCTTGCTTTCATCCTCTCCCAGCCAACAGTTAAAATTCTTTATTAGTTTAGACTTCAGGGAAAGAAGATTAAAGTGGGGTTTGCATTCCAAGTGGAGCAAGTTGAACAGTACATGGGTAGATAGTTATGGTGCCCCTAAAGAGACACAGGTGCATCCTATTGATTTTTCCAGCACCACGTCCATGCCAACAGGACATGGAGTCCTGTTGATGCTGGAGCTGACTCCACTATTAGTTTCATGCCTGTCAACTGTCTTTATGCTGGAAAGATGGCAAGGTGTCCACCCACACGTGGTCAGGGGCTCCCTCTGTTTGTGATTTCACATGTGGCAGATAAAATTATACCTTGTGTGTTTCCTCCTCTCCCCTCCCACACTTCTTTTTCCATAAGAAATTTCTGGAATCTCAGGCTGCTGAAAGAAATGTCATGGCTGCTACTATAAATGGATAAAATAATCCACACTTGGACTCTCCATCACAACCCTAAATCCATACCCACCAGCCATCAGAGAACACAGGGCATTCTTAACTATGCCTCAACTGGTCACTACTGAAACAGAAAAAAATCTAGAAGAGGATATTTACAAGCTTTATTGCCATCACTATTCCCTATTGTTAAACAATGCATTAACTGTCCAAAAGCTTATTTAAAGAGTATTTCCATCTCTGTCTTGCTTTCCTAGAGATGGAAAAAAAGCAACATTAAGTTGGCTGTCCATGAGTATCAGTGAAATGTAGCACTGCATATATATATTTACAAACATATATATATATGGAGATATATATGAATACATATTTAACAATCCCATTACTAACTAACTTCTTTGTTTACTAATGATAAATCAAAATTGAAGTGTGGTGTTACGTGTGATAGTTTTGTCCACTGTGAAATACCTTAGTCTCTAATTCTAAAATGTAGGCCATTGTAAACATGTATTGATAGTAAATGTGTTATTTAATCCCTGGGGTACCAATAAGGGAGATAACAGGGTGTCTCCTGAGATCTCAAAACATACTCCCTTCACAAATAAGCCTGTTACTAACATCACCTCTATGTTACCACTCTTTCATCACACCAAATTGTGTGTTGAATTCACTTTCTGCATGTCATTTCTGTACTATTATTACTATTTTGATGATGATGATCAGGAAGTTGAACTGCTTTAATTGCTCCAGGCATAGCTTACTCTAAATTTGCAATATTACTGAACCTGCCTTAAAAGGGAGACAAACTAATTTTATTATTACTGGTAGGATGAAATAGGTGAAAGAAGCATTACTCCTCCTGTGTTTCTAGTTAAACGCTCAGCAAACTGTGCTGGGTATGCAAGACAATCCTCTAACATTGAAAGAGTGGCTTCCAGCTGAGCCCAGTTTAGCATACACTTAACACCTGCTGGCTTACCCCGAGGGAGGCTCCCTTTTGGCTCCTCAGGCAGAGCTGCTGCCAGGGCACCACATGAATCCCAATTTCAGTGTCAGATGCAGCAGCTTGCAGGACAAACACACAGCGTGAGCCCCTGCCAGAGGAGGACTCCGCTAATTGGTCAGTGTCCCCTGGTTTGTGACCACCCATTGACAGGCACAATAACAACATCCCAAAAGGAGGAGAGTGGTTGTGCCAGGATGAAACAAACTCCGATGGCTTTACCTCAGTGATTTGCTGGCATCGTGTTCCATGGCTGTGCAAAATACTGCTGGTTTGTGGGCCTGAGCCTGTGAAGAGCTGTTTAAGCACTCCATGTCGCTGCTGATTCTGCCTTGAACCCGGGTTCTGCCACTGATCTGAAAGAAGTGTTTCCATGTCACTTGCTCTGGGAAAGCACCGCTGTATCTGGGGCTCTGGAACAAACCAGGGACAGTTGTTTTGTTATCAGTGCCTGGCAGATGGTGGTAGCATATGATAGAAGCATGTAAGGCAAATCTATAGGGTGTTTCTCTCCACAAAGCCCCAGAGTTCATTTTTTATCCAAGCCTGGCTTGTCTCTTCGCGTCCTTCGGCTTCTTCAGCAGCACTGATTGAAGTTCAGGTAGTGAGCACTGCAGCTGACTGACAGCAAAACCTGCTGTACTCCCCCATCATCCACTTAAACAGGTATGTCTCTGTAGGGAACAAGGGGAGAAAAACAAGAAAAAGAGTGAGGGTCAACTAGATAAAGACAAAACTAGATAAAGACAAAACAAACATAAGAGTAGTGGTGTGAGAGAACAAGTGTGTATGAGAGAGTGCCTGTCACACAAACGTGTGAGACTAAAGGAACCTGAATGGGAAGGAACTTGGAGGAGGGCAGGAGGAGAAATAGAGACCCAAAGTCATGGAGAGCAAAGTGTAACTGGAGAACTCAACTCTGAACACCCAGACTACCACATAGGATGGATCAGGCTGCAAGAATAATTCACCCCATGAACTTTTTGATCTGGGTGATTTCTGAGACTCTTCGGCTAGGCTTAGCCGACACTTGTGGTTGGGAGAGATCCAAAGCCTAGCACTGAAGCTGGGATGGGACTGCAAAAGGATGCCCAGGGACAGTGGGTTGCATAAAGAATTCTCCTCTGAGACTGCTTTCATCCTTTTCCACATCCTGACTTCCTGCTGCTGCCTTCTTCACTGGAAGGCAGCTGTGGGAATTACCTGACAAAGAGATCATCTAAAGCTAAAAATAAGTGAGATAAATGAATTGAAAATGCCAATATGAAAGCCCATCCCCAAATAAAATGCTTTATTATACTTCTTGATCTATGCAATGGTGGCAGTGACACTTCACTGCAGAGGAAGAAAAAAGGTAAATACAAGCAGGTTCTGTTCTCTGCTCACCTGTATAAAATACATATTCAATTGAATATATAGAGGGGTCATGTGAAACAGTTGATTTTTCATGCTTATTTAAACTTGAGGGCAGACAGTAGTGAGAAAGGACAGTGGGGCTATTGTCTTTCTAGGAGAACAATTTTCAAAATTCGTAAATGGTGCGGGAACAAATGTTGTATTCAGCTTTTTTTCAGCCTTTGTTGCTGATCCCGTGAGCACTAGCTAATATTAGCCTGATTACCACAGGGGAGGGTGATAACCCTGTGCTATAATACCCATTTAAATAGAAGAATGAAACAGTAAAAGCAAGAGATGTTTAATATTCAGCATATTCACCAAAACTGTTTTATCCCTGAATATCTGTTGCACAGGTGAAGTGACTGTGTGCAAACACTAAGCAGGAGGTACAATTGCTTCTTTTCTGAGGTGGATTAGAATCATATGGGTGACTGACTCTCAGCTTGGTGATGGGGTTTTTTGAACATCCTCTGGTGGGTAGCCAAAGGAAAGTTTCTTGTTGAAATGACAAAAATTCTTTGACATAACATGTTTTCTTGGAACATATGTTGAAATGTCTATATCGTTTCAGTGATGAGCTTCCTTTCTGGCACCTATCAATGTATGCTCATGGTAATCACAAGCAGTATCTTGTCAACAGCTATCTACCATAAGTGATCCTAATCCACTTTGCAATCATTTCCAAAGCCTCTTCATTTTCACTGAAAGGATTGTTTTGTTTAGAAGAATTCCTGCTAATGGGCAAAATTGCCCTTAGTTAAATCCATTGTAGGAGCTGAAAAGGGATACAAGTATAAACCTTCACAGCTGGAGAACAGAGAGCTACTGTGGCTGCAGCTCACAGTTCTCATTTTTCACACGCAGCATATGCTTGGAGAGTGATGAACAGATGCAACTACTTTAATGGGACAAATCAAGCATTTTATTTTCATGACTCCACATTTGGAGAGTGCACTCCCCCTTTACCTGTGCTGAATATGACTCCAGGTACCTGTGAATGGCTGTGGCAGAATATTGACATGGCTTAGGCTGAGCTTGAAAATGAAGGTTACATGGCCTTCCTGTTTGAAGCTCGTTAAAACAGGGCAATATGTGGTGTACAGGTGGCTGCAGAAATGCAGCCTAAAGTGTTTTGACTGGGCCCTGACTGTTGATGCAGAGGGAGGTCTTGGCATCTGAAGGTGCTCCCTGTTATTATCGACCAGGGCTGGAGGCCATGGCTTTACCTGCTGGTCTGGTCCCCTGCCAAACCCTGTCTGGCACCAGTAAAAGTACTTTTCCCTGCTTTTTCCTGCACTGTCTCTCTGGCTGCATTGCTGGGGGAAGATAAAGGCAGTCCTGTCACACTGTGCAGAATTTTACCAGTCTGGAGCTGAAATGAGCAGCTGTATTGGACATGGCCTGCCATTTTCAGCATCTTACATGTGAAATACTCTCCAAATATTCTGGCATGTTCCCGCTTGCACTGAAGTGATGTGCCTTCTTTGCTTTGTTCATCTGGAGTGCTGGAGAATAAGCAGATTTATTTTTTTAACATTGCTACCCTTCTTCCCCAGCCTAGACATCACCCAGTATTTCTACTGGTGCAAAGGTAGAATATCAGCCTTTCCTAACCATGTTTGAGATGTAGGGGAGCCAGGCAAGTCCATATTTTAATTTCACGCACTAATTGGGATTAACAGAAAACTAAATATTTGCACAATATGCCCTATGTGCAGGGCAAATTCAGTGTCCCCTTCCTGTGGGGGTTGTGAGCTGATTTTACTGCTGCTTCTAGAGATTCTTTTTAATAATAGCTGACAATTGGATCTGATCCCAGCTTCCCCCTCCTAAATCAAGATCTGCACTTTCATACAGGGAGAGGATAATGGATATGGATGTGTTTACTGAGGCCACACATGAGCAATGCCAAGTCCAAAGGACTTTGACAAAACCAGATAATTAGAATATTTTTTTTAGCCAGCTATTGGTCTAAACAGTTACATTTTTCAGGAGTATTTTGGTTTTAGGTTTTGTTTTGTTTTTGTTCTTGATTAGGAGCTGGTAGCAGTGGAATACTTGAATGCAAAAATATTTTCTTGGCAGAAGTCCAAACATACATCTCTAAAAAGTTATATTTTCTCTCTCTTGTTTTGTCTTCTTTGCCTTCCCTGTTATTGATGCACATAATAAAACACTAGGAAAAAAAGACAAATCCACCCAAAAGGTCAAAATCAATGATCCTTTTACAGATGGCACCTTTGGGAATCCTGGGTACTTTACCATCAGCTTGTGTTTGAGACTGTTACTTGAATACTTGTTTTTTGATGACAAAAATCAATGACTTCTTTAAAGAAGACACCCTTGGGGCTAGAGGGATGCAGACTTTGAAATGTTTACTAGTCTGTGCCTGTCTCTGAAAGACTAATAAACATATTTATAAGTTTATGAGCTCCTATTTAATTTTATGTATTGGAAATGGTGTATGGTTTTGACAAGAATATTTAAGTTAATGTGCCCCAATGAGACACATTCTGTATCACTTTGCAAATTTGCATAGAAGTTCTGATCCAAAACCGATTGAAATCTACAGATGTATTTGCATGAGGTTTAAATTTATCCCTGTGAAAAAGCCACTGAAGTTATCGGAATTATCTTGTTAATGAATTTGATCCAACAACCAAATACTAAACCAATTCTCAAAATAAAAAGACAGGAAACCCACTTACATAAAGATAAGAAATCTACTGCTCCCAGAAAAAATTAAATTTTTTTTTTTGTATACAAATATGTGTTTGTTGTTACTGTGAGCTGAAGAAAGCATTTGTTTTTTAAAAAGCAGATACATTTTTATACCTAATTTCTTTGCTGCTAATTTAGCATTACGTTTATTTCTGGCACTGTAATTTACTTTGACACCAGGGCACATATTCCTTGATTTTCCTGAAGGAGCGGGGCCATAACAGGCTCTTGTAAATTAATAGAACACTTGATCTGGATACCCTGTGATGTGGTGTTGAGGCTTTGGTGCTGGAGTCTGGACAATCAGTTTTCTCACCAGCTGTGCAGACACAGACTTTGCCAGGATTTTTTTCCTTTTTTTTTTTTTTTTTTCCTTAATCAAAGATTTAGAGTTGTTTTAGTCTTATCCTCTGCAAGTTGGTTTCCGGGGAATCAGCCACAGAAATTACTTTGGAGATAGACTTGCAGTGTATAGGAGCCTTGCAGTAATTAGAAAAACTAATTTATATTCCTTTTCCTTTGACTCTAGATCTAATCAGTAAATACAGGGATAAAAAATGTCAGCCCTAACCAAACAAGTGAATTGAAAGGATAATAGTAGATAATGTCATTTATGAATTAAAACATGGGAACATGCATGACATTAAAAGAGTTGTTATATTAGACATTCCTACCCACCACTTACTCAATTTAAGTTTACTGATTTCAGCCTCCTAAATCAGTATTATTCTGGTATTAAAAATGTCATCCCATTCCTAAGACACAAAAATATGCTTTGCTCTTGAGTAGTGCAGGAAGAACTGCTGGATAATCTGCCCTGTGCCACAACCCCCTGCAGAGACCGGTTAAAGTTTGGAATTCTGTTGTGGTTTAACCCCAGCCCACAGCTCAGCACCACACACAAAGTCCTGGTGGGATGGGGAGGAGAATCAGAAAAAGGAAAAAAAAACACAGGTGGAGATAGAACAATTTAATAAATGACATAAAGTAAAATATAATAGTGATACTAAAAGGAAAAAGAGAGAGAGGGAGAAAACCCCAGTAAAACAAGTGATGCACAGTGCAATTGTTCACCACCTGCTGGTCAATGCCCAGCCCGTAGCCCAGCTCCTCCTGATCATCTCCCCCACGTTAAACCCATAGGAAGGAAGTGGACCTGCTGGAGCAAGTCCAGGGGAGGCCATGGAGATGATCAGAGGGCCTCTGCACTGGAGACAGAATGAGAAAACTGGGGCAGAGCAAGATGATCTTTAAGGTCTCTTCCAAACCAAACCATTCTATGATCACACTCAGATAATATATAGAGAGATATTATATATACAGTAGGTGTTGGGTCATCATACCTTAACCTTGGTGCTCATGACAAGTGGAGCACCATCCCAATATGAGATTATCTTCTTTGTTTTCTGCCATTTTCCACAACAAGACTTTGTTTTTACTCTGCTACACTTTTATAACTTTGCAAAACCCCATGTGTTTGAGCTGATATTTGAGAAGGATTCAATAATTAATTGTACAACTTCAGACACGTGAAAACAAGGCTAAGGGAAATATAGTTTTGTACTTTTAGTAAAATACCCTTGTCCTTTCCAGATGGGGTGGGCAGTAACTCTGGGAACCCAGCTGGTGTCAAGTTAGTGTTTGATGCAAGGAAGAGGGTAAGAGCCTGTCTTCAAACCCTTGCTTAGCTTAAAGGCAATTGGTATGAAGTTTTAGTTTCACATTTATGTTAAGATGTGAAAGTTCAATTTTCTTAAAAGACTTTGCCTAAAGTCCTAGCTTTAAGGATTTTGTAACTGAGGCAGTGATACATTGTTTGGGTGTTTTTATAAATTTACTGCACGTTTTATAAACATACTGCTTGAACAGTTGGCATTCTGATGCTATTTCACTTTAAGAGGAACAATTGGTTGAACTTCTTTAATGTTGGCAAGAGAGTCATGAATCCCAATAAGGCCATGAATACATTTATTATTAATTTTTTTCTCATTCATTTTTAATTTTCTGTCAGACAGAATCAAAGGCTGAATTGGTGACTTCAGTGTTTTCTACCTTGCTCTATTGGCTTCAGAAGTCCTTTAATAAGGTAATTATTTATTCTGGACATCACTGGGAAATCAAAGGTGAAGAAATCGGGGATATCTAAACCCTGTAGTGCATTAATTCAAACAGCACTCACATTGTTGGATAGAGTTCATGCCTCTGGGTCTTTAATGTTGCCTGGTTTGGTACCTGTTTCATTTTAAATTTAGCTGGAATGTGTAGAATGGAGAATGAAGGGAAACCACAAAAGGATTTAGCTCAGAGAAGCAAGAATTACTGGAATCAGCAGGGGTTCTGGCTTCTGGATTGAGAGGAGGCTGGTTCATTGTAGTGAGAGGAAGCGAGCAGAGGATCTTTGAGAGGGGTTTAATGTGTGCCCACAAGGCTTTCATTAGGAGGTTGTGGTGCAGTAGTGGCTGTATGTGCCTGTTATCTCCTGAAAACAAGGAGTGCATCTGCAATTCCCTTGGCTGAGGCCTGGCACTCCACTGCAGTCAGTGAAAAGCCTTGCCTGGGTTTTGCTGCAGCAGGTTTTCCAGTAGGGTATGAAATGTTTACCTGGCTGTAGCACACAGCCCACATTCCTGCAGGGAGAGCAAGGCACTGGGAGGGAGCCAAATCTGTGTGGGATTGGGCAGGAGGAGCTGCCTGTGCCAAGGCAGCCACAGGGCTGAGCTGGTTGTCATTTAGCAGATCTTGGTTTTTCCTGTACACACTTCCAGGCCCAGGACAGGGATGAAACACCTCTTCAGCTCCATGGATTTGTGCATTATTGAGAGGGTTCCACCACGAGCAGGAGGTAGCATTTATTCCCCTTTGGGGATAAATTAAAGCCTCTGCTTTGCTATCAAGACGTTACTGCAGTCTCTCGCTATTTTGTTTTTGCTCATTCTTCAGAATTTTGGCCTTCTATGAAATTGATGGAACAAGAGCTGAAAAGGAGACAACATATCAAACCTGACATTTAAAGGTTCAAACCTTCAAAGTACTGAGCACATACTCTAAAGAAAACAGTCATGGAATTTGCTTGTCTTGCATCCCGAATTCTTCCTGCAGACCTCCTTGACACTGAGCTGCCAAACTGCAGCTCACGATGTAGTTTAAATGTGATTTAATATTCCACTTTGTTGCTCTGTGTTGAGCAAAAGCAACAAGAGGCTATTTGAAAACATTTAGCCATGTGCTCCTGAGGAAAAAAGTCTGTTCCTCTCCGCCTAATTGTTCTGCTGATCACAATGCTATCTCAAAAAAAAAAGGAATATTGTACAAGTTGCCATAAAGTTTTATGAGCCAATTATTACAGATATAATTGTCCAAGGTTATAGAGGTCTATAGATGTCTTATTTTCCACAGGTTGGTGCCCTTTTATGCTCTTCTTTTATAGTTAATGCAATGCCTCATTTAATAATTTAAAAATAATTTATTGGAGTTAAATTGCTTTTTTTAGAAGGCATAATCTTATCATTCTCATTTTTATAAGAAACTCATTTTAATTTGTTTGCTGTGTCATTCTCAGATGAATTTAGGAATTTAATGGACCGAAAATTGAAGGCTGATGGCATCAATGAAATTATTAATTTGGTAACTGAAAGATTTATTTGGTTGATTTAGATGGAATTTTCAATACCCAATTATCTTTGGACTCTATTAAAGAGTGAAGCCTCGCCAAATAACAGTTCTCACTCAAAGTTCCCCGGGATGAATTGAAAAGGACATCTTCATTATTGCTATTGATGTTAATGTGGAAATCACTTACTGTTAATAATCCTGAAGGACAGATAAAGGCTTATTTTTACCCTCAAGAAGCTAGGTTCCAAACCCTAAAAATGTTATCTTAGTGAATGAATATTACCTGCAGATAGCAGACTTAGCCATGCAGAATATTTTAACAGTTTACTTTTATCTCTACCAAGTCCCATTAGAATAATTTAGCAGAATGAAAATATCTTTGTCATGCAAATAAGTTTGATTTTTTTTTAATAAAGGTGGCAATATAACTGTAGGAAGAGACTATCTGCAAACCTAGATTTGAACATACAAAAGAAATATTTATTTTCTATTACATTCCATAAGTCTTTGCTTTTAGTGTTTTGAGGGTCCCTCCCACAAGAAATCACCATTTCGCAGTTCAGATTTTTCATACAATTATTTTCATAGTACCCTTTGACAATATAAATATTTATATATTCCACGTGTTGATTCTTGAAGAAAGGCAAACACCAATATGACAGCACACCCCAGTGAAAGGGTCACAGCCTTTTTTTGTTGTTTGGAATTGTCTTAGCTGACACAGCTGTAATCTTGAGAAACACATTTCTCTGTAGTTCTACAGGTGATAAATGTAAATGCAGGAGAAGAAACTGCAAATGAAGCATTAATTGCCTTAAAGTTGGTGTCAGGTGTTAAAGAGAATCTTAGTAATTTTAGAAGTCGAAAAGAAAAAGGAATGTATTCTCAGACATCCTAAAAATACATAGTATGAGTCTAATTGTACAACAGCTAGACATAATCAAATACTAATGCCAAAGTACTGGATTTAAGTGATCATTGCCATTTCATAGACATATTGCATTGTTGTAACATCTGGAAGATTCAAGCTGGATATTAAATTATTCCTTGGCAGCATAAGAATGAAAAGTTTCTTTGCTCTGTTTTTTTGATAGTTTGAGGGAGGTCAATTCACACAAAAGCTGGGTTCCCAAAGAGCAGGAGGTTGATCCCCTTTCAATCCTCCCAGCATATGCTCTTCTGGTCAGGTAATGTCAGACATATACATCAGGTCTGTGATTTTCAATATTTGGATTTGGGGTTGAAGTGAGGAGATGAGAGATTTAATAATTTAAAATAGGCTTGGAAATAGTTAAATAACTCTTGAAGAAGGACATAAATATTAAAAGACAAAGACAATGAATCAGGGAGTCTGGGTTACCCACAGAGCCAGTCCAGAGCCTTCCATCTCAGCTCTCTTTATTTCTTACTGTCACTGGTATGCAATAAACTAGGTTTATATTTATTTTCATTAAAAAGGTTATCCTCTGATTCTGTTTCTCCTTCCACTGCCCTTATTTCCCCAGATCCCTTCATTCAGTGGAGACCCTTCCCTGTTGTCCTCCAGGTTTGTCCTCACACTGTAGTGAAGGTTGTCACGAGTGATGCCTGTGCTCAGAAATTGCCCTGGCAATTTACACCTGGGTCAGTCCACATTCCATTGATATCCACAATCCCACCAGTATCTACAGGCTTTGATTCAAGCCTTATTGAATCGAGAAATTACACAGACGTGACTATTCCACACCGAGGTGATGTCCACATTAACATTCATCCCCCTCTGTCCACAGCATTAGTAATGGAGCAAAAACGGTTGAAATAAAAGTGTGTTTTGCTTAAGTGGCCTAAGAGAGAAGAAATTATACACATGCATTTAATTAAGCTTTCAGAGTTTTGCTGTCAGATCCCAGCTCAGGGTCACTTGGTATGAAAGCTGCATGTCTGGTTGCAGCTCTCAGCTCTTACTGAATTTAGAGGTTAGAGCTTAATCCCTGATGTGGAGCCCTCTCCCTTTCTGTGCTGTATATAATTTGTACAGCTGGATACAGGTGATATCCTCTGGTCACGAGACAGCTGGAGCAGAACTAGCATGAAGAGTGAAACACTTTTTTATGCTGGCAGACAATCTCTCTCAGATCAAAGAGGGCACCATTTCTAGAGTGAGAAGAAGAATTTGTGATGTCTGCAGCATATCTGACCTTTGTATAAAAGCCTTCAGCTTCTTGGTGTTCCACTCTATCAAGTGTCGCAGAGAAAAATATGCACAGGACTGGATAAGTGAAATTAAAGAAAAAATATCTACATTATACTCATAAAACAGTTGTAAAAGTATAGCATAACATTCTCCTTCTAAATATCTTGAAGTTTTGATGGATTCTCTAATTCTTGTTAGTTTGTTTAAGCTGTTCAGGGATGAGTCGAAGGGGTACAATTCCCCTTCCTTCTACCTTACTCTCACCCTTAGTAATTTAAATCAATTTACAGAACCTTTTAAGCCCCAGTTGAAAAGCTGCCTTCATTCTGTCATCAACAAAACACCACTTGTAATTATTTTTATCACTTTATACTATGTACAATAAAGAAAAATACCTAGAACTGTATCCCAAACCAAAAATCAAGCTCAGTGCATTTAATTATCAACAACAGAAAGTGATTCCTGCTTCTCAAAGAGCTCTGATATAGGCATAATGAGTTCATTTAACCTGAAAGAAGTAATTAGCCAACATGAGAGGACGGGAAAAAGGAGTTAAAATGCCACAGCAGTGTATTTGCCCCATTTTCTAACAAAATCATTATCACGTGGAAAGGAGGGCTGATGATCCTGACTTGCTGATTTATTTTATATAATGAAATACTAAGGTATAAACAGAGGTAGAAAAGCTCCTCAGCTCCATCAGCTGCCTGAAGAGCAACATGTTCATTCAGACACTTCTCAATTCTGAGAGAACCTTGCCAGTGTTTTGGGGCTGATACACATTTGTAAATCTGTAAAAAAAAATTGTTCAGGTGTTACCACTGAAAAATATTGTGTCTGGTATCAAAGCAAGAACTTTTCTTGTATCTAAGGAAATTAAACCACTGGCTGGTAATTTTTGGCTGTAATGAGCATTCTAAAAGATTTTACTGCTGATTCTTGATGAGTTGAAAAGGATGCTTATTGTCTCAAGCACCAGGTTTGGAAGGGTTTCAAAGTGGTCTTTAGGTCTTCAGCCTGTTCCTGGCAGAGCTGGGAGCTCGCAAGGTACAGACACAGGGTTTACCCGAGGAACCACTAAAAGAGCTGAGGCCTCTGTGGCAAGTTCAGACAAGCAAGGTGCTTTGTAGTCATAGTGAAAACAAGTTAATAATTAAAGTGCTGACAAAACCTTAGCTGCAGTATCATGAACTTGGCTGTTGTAAAAACACCAGGATTAAGTGGAGGTATGTGGGTAATAAAATCTTCAAAGAAACAAATTGTCTATGAATGTGTAATTGCGGCTTTCTCAAGGATTTTAAACAGTTTCAGTTTAAAATGTGTGCATATTTCTTGCTTGTATTTTACTCAGGCATCTAAAAGACCATTGACAGAGTATTGTCAATGTTTAAAGCTACAAAATCTTTCAAACTACAACAGCCCAAGGCTTTTTGTGTTGTACATACTACTTTTACTATTCAGTGAATATCACTTTTACATGATGCAAACAATGTCAAGAATCAAAGAGAACAAATATTGAAGAGAGAGGAAAACCAGTCCTTAACAGAGCTGCCATCCCACGAACTTGGTACAGGCCCACTGATACCTGTGGGACTTGGCTCAGTCTGGAGAAATATTTTAAGCCTTTATATTTCTATATAGGAAAGGGGAAAGAAGTCTATGAGGTTGGTGGGGTGTTTGGTTGTTTTGTTTTGTTTTTTTTTTGAAATCTAAACCCATTAGCATTTGGCATCAGCCTTGCAAAGCATAATTGGTGTTGAGTGCACCTGTTTGCCCATGCAAAGCCCCACATTCACAAATGCAAATTGACTGAGCGTGACATCCCCACGAGCAGCACAAGTGTGAAGGGGAGCTTGCAAGTGTGAAATGGATGCTGCAAGCAGTTGCAGGGCTTCGTGTGTGCAATTAAAGGGAGCCTGATAATGTATGTCACAGCAACCTTCAGTACATTACAGGTACTGTACTATCAGGCTCACACATGATGCTGTTTGCCTCTTAGGGACCAGATTTTTCATGTATTTAGGAATTTAGCAAAATACGAAAGCCTAGGGAGTTTTAGAGAAGCACTCAAGTATTTTTAATAGCTGACACACAATCCAGCTTTGGGTACCTGAATACCTCAGCAGCTTTAACCCTCGGTCAGCTCATATATGAAGGAATTTCTGTAGCTAACCTTACCTTAAGGCCTTCGAGTTTTGTTTTTTTTTAAGTTCTGACTGTCAGCTCTAACATTTTCATTAGCCAGTCGTCAGAGGGGCTGTTTTAACAAAAGAATGGGCAAATGCTGCTTCTGCTTGAGAAGGGCATGCATTTCACAAGTGGTCAAGTGTTGGTGGCCTTTTTGTGGCTGCTGACTGCTCTTGAGGGCGTGCTTGGGAAACGGCAGGGTGTGAGCATCGTGTTTGTTTTGATCTCCTGTATGAAAGAGGGGGAAGGGTAAAGGGTGAAGGCAAGAACAGGCTGTGAAGTGCCTCAATAAACCATCAGGAAAGGCATCTCTGATGAAACAGCACATTTCTCAAGGGAATGTGCTGCCCTTCGGGAAGAGTGTAATGAGTATGAAAAGTGATGTTAACATTAGCATTTCAGGGGTTGTAAATTATACATTGGAACACAGGGCTCATGTATAAGAGATTATCAAAGAACCATAAGGCAGCAGAATATCCTCTTTGGTGTTTTATGTGATTGGTTTTATGTGATGGTGTTTTATGTGATTGGCCAAAGAGAACACAGAGGTCAATGACTATTTTTGTACCATTATAAAACTGTTAGTGATGTGCAGATCTTATAAAACTGTGTCTTTTGGCCAGGATAAACAGATACCACCAATGCATGGACACACAGTGCTTGATATTGGAAAGGAAGGACTTTTTACCCTCCTGTATAAAGATGAGATCTGATGGGGGGTACTGAGTTGTACCACATACTGTTACTGTATAAATTATAATAGCTTGAGAACAGCATTACAGTGAATTAGTAAAATAAATTAAAAAAAAAATCTGAGGACATTAATCAAGATTTGCAGACCTTGCAAACACCTGCATGTGGTAGTTTTGGAAGCCAGAGAGTCACAAGGAGTGTCTGTTTAGTCTCATCAGTATAAATACAGCACACAAAGTTGTAATGACAAATCCATAGTCATCCTGCTACTTCCAAAAACATATGGCTGCTTTCAACGAAATAGATGGGTAGGAAAGAACATTCCTAAGATGTTGCATGTTTCTAAACACAGCATTAACATGAATTAGGACTAATCCTAAGTATTTGGTAGCTTTGACTCAAATATTTATTACCGCTTTATTCCCTCTATATCCCCTTTTCCAGTTGCTCAGAGGAATTGCTTCAACACCACCAGTGTTTCTATAACTGATACCTACTGGGAGACTGTGATTCTGGGGATGGTATTTCAGACCCCATAAATCAGCATTTCAATCTCTGTAACTTACATGCTCTTTATATCCCATAATCTTCAGGAGTGAACGCTGGGAATGTGAATGGCAACACCAATAACAGTTATTGCCACTCTTTGTCTTTTGTGCTGTTTCTGTTTTGTGTTGCTGGAAGAGAAGGAGAAGCAGTGCATCAAGTTACACTTGTCCACCACAGGGTCCTTGCAGTTACTGTAGGTTTGGATCCTGGTGTTCACCAGATATAGGATGTTGAAATGGGATGGATCCAGCATGGCAATTCCCCTGGGCCAAAAGTTCAGGATACTGCAAATGCCATTTGGGGTTTTCCATATCCATTTTGCATATGGCTGAACAGATTGAGTGGCTGATGCTGCGTGAATCTTCCATAGTGTTTCTCCTCTAACATAAATATGAACAAACCCTTCCTGTAACTCAGTATGCCCATATAAAGTCCGTATTGGCTATGTCCTTGAAGAGGGGAGCCAGTGTGCCCTCAAAATCTGAACAATGGATTTAATAACCACCCTAAAAGATTGCTTCTTATTCCTAAAATTTCAAGCACCAAAAGAATAACAATATTTTCTTTCTGTCTTTTGTTATGTTTCTCTTCTTGTCTCAGAAGGTAATTTTTAGTTCAGGCAAGGCCAAAGACAAAGCAAAATAGATGTACTCAAACATATGAGTACCAGCAATGTGATTTCCTTGGCAATGATAATCCTGTCACAGCTGTCAAAATTTACTTCTTTATCCATATGACATTTTAACAGGATGGAAACGCCACGTTAGAATAAGCAGCTATAAAGGACTCAGTCCAAAATGACTATCAACAGCAGGCTCTTCCAGGCAATATATTGTTTACAAATTTCAGAGAAATTGCTTTACCAATACTGCATTTGATTTTGATGCTCCAAACTTAGCCATAACTCTTCTCTTTCATTATGGCAAAGGTAAAACAGGCAGTTAAAAATGTTAATTTAATTTCCGCAGGGATCCAGAGGAAAAGATAAATGTGAAATTATTATGCTAAAAAGTAAACAGAACAGGAAATATAACTCCTTAGGCTTCATGGGTCCTTTTGGCTTTTATCAGTTTGTCGTTGAGAGAAAAGTCAGAAACAAATTATAATATTTGGTCCGGTTTGCCTTAGCTCAAAGGGAGGTGAATTCTGGAACGTTCACACATGTAGGTGAGATTGCCAGTGCCTGTAACAGCTCAGCCCTTTGCACAGCAGGTTTGTAGTGCTGCACTGATGTTCCCATAATCCAGCAACGGTGCAGCCCTGGCCCTAAATATTAAACATTGAAAGCAGGGTTCAACCTCTCTTTTAATGGTCCTGCAAACAAAGTAAGGAAAGACAGGTAAGGACAGAGGGAGTCACCTCCTCTGTATCACTTTGTAAAATACATTTTTCCTTCCTGAAGTTTCTAGATATGCTAATTTAATAACCTAGATTGGATAGGACGTGGTAATTCCATTCCCTGCCAGCTCTGTAAAATTAATACTTGTATTCTCTGTTCTGTACAGAGTTGTTGATAACATTCAGGTGCAGATGTCCCCTATGATCTAGTTTATACCTGAACAAGGTTTTAAATATATAGCAAGTGAACATCTTTCTGACAGGTACAGGGGAAACCAATTAGTGTCTCTTCACCATCACTGCCCACTTTCCTTCTTGGCTACCCTTTGAATGATAAGTTATTGGTTGTGTTCCCAGGAAGGTCTTTATACAGTGGTTTTTTTCAGAGCCTTATTAATGTGGGGATTAAATACAACACAGAGTTGTAACATTATCATCAGAGCAACTTCTTCAGGCTATGAATGACCGTGATGCCTTGGAGGAAAAGCAAAATCCCTGCTCATGTACTTGTCACTTCTAGGAGGCTTTATCAGAAAAGTTTCATGGGGTCAGTGCCAAGCTACCAGAAGGACTTTATATAAACATTAGACATCTTTGCAATTTCATCACATTAAACTCTGTTCACCTTAAAAAGACACCTCCATAGCCACGTCTCAAAACAAAACAAATTGTCTGTAGGTCAAACCGCAGGTAAAAAAAGAAATACATATTTTTAACATTATATTAGAGGACATATTTAAACTCGATAGACTAGATTTTCATGTTTTAACTCTTACTTCAACTTTGCAACTGGTTTATCCTGTAGCTGCAAATGTGGCTCAGTTAAACTAAGTAGTGTCTCAGGGGAGCTCTGTCCTAGTGTGTTTTAATGATAATTTCAATGTGGCAGAATAGTTTTTAAATCTTCCAGCAAATAAGAGTATAGCTGGCAGAATGTAAGGACAGAATGCAGCTGTATCTGTCCCAGTCACACTGCTTTTTCCAGGAGTGCCTAATCCTAGAAACATTCAAGACTGAGCAGACTTGCATCTCTTGGTTTTGTCCCATGTGGTCTCTGAAGCTGAGGTATAGGTGAGTCATGACAACCATCAGTGATTGAATAATTGCTGTTCAGGTGTCCAAAACATCATAATAATCCTGCAGAGCTTTGAAAAAAATATGTGAGTTTTTTATTGTCCCTAATAACTGATCAATATTGTACCCTAATTATTTCCAAATAGTTTTCTGTCTGTTGTATTTTTAACTCACAGATGCAGGAAAGGTGTTAGGCAAGGCTAATCTGGTATTAATCAATATATTCCAGTGCACACTTAAAAAAAATCATCCTCTATCTGGGTCTTCTATCTAGTTTACTTGCCCAGGGTTAATGCAGTGCTTTGCCAGTTATATCAGGGGATTCAGTCTTTCTTTAGAAGTGTCTACTTGATGCTGTATTTTCCAACATTGATTTTAAAAGAAAGCTATTTGATGGTGTTAATTTTCATTTGTACTTTAAATATCATTCACGTAGAGAAGATGTGATGTAATATTTGGAAAGTATTTAAAATTGAAAAATTACCAAAGAAGGTAAATTATTGTTAGTATTAAAAATTTCCTTTAAAGCATGTACAAAGCACCATGTTTCAGTCAATAAAATGAGTATTATTACATTCTTAGATTATCTACAGAGCTTCAGCTCATCTTGCTCTGTAATAAGAAACAGGAGATGTTATAAAGATGCATCTTGACAAAAAGCATTGTCTCTTAGAGGGAAGAGAGAAATTGCAGCAGAAGTGGGAGGGAAGCAGAGACAGTGTCGTGTTCCAGGGAACCTTATTGACCCTGAGTGCAGCAAATGGAGAGAATATGGAAACCAGCCCCAAATTGCTTAAGTGTGTGGCATCTAACAAAGTGCTCCTGACATTTCCTTCTTATTCTGTTGGGAAAATGCATTTGTAACAGATTCAGAAGTCTTTCATTTAACATGTCAGTGTATATTTAGTTACCCTGACCGACACTCTTGCAGTCTGTGCTCCAGCAAAATGACTTTGAATTCCATCAGGATTTGATCCTTGGTTAGTACTGCATGAACCAGGCCCTTGGCTTTGGGGCAGGTATAACCACAAAGCAGCACAAGTTAGAGACTCTCAGCCTGTATATGGAAATCTCATCCACTGTCAAGATCTCTGTGTCAGTGGGACTGATTAAGCTCAAAGCTTGCTGATTGTCTGCAAGAGAATTAGTGCACAAGTTAATAATTTTTACTATTTTACATAAAATAATATGTTGAATATTTTATGGTAATGACGTAACAATAGGAAAAAGATGGAAATGCATTTCCCTTCTGCTTCATGTGGGTTCTGCTGGAGCTCCTGTAGAACAATGGTGCATATGTCTAAAGAGCAAAGGTAGCTTAATCCTGGCTTCCAGGATAGCCATGGACTACTCCTGGCTCCTCTTCTCCTGTCACATCCTGCCAAACATCATTGGAAGAGGTGGGTGGTCTGCCATTTAGGAGAATTATTTGTATTTTCACAGTCATAACAGGATTATATCTCCTCTCTTTAGCACATACTTAAGAGGTAAAGGAGAGAAAGAATTCATATGTGAACTGATTATGTATTTAGTGGATGTGCCAGACAGAACTTGTGAAATTCATTTGTTCTTCATTTGTGTTGTTCCTCAGTGACCATGACTGGGTCAAGTGGGCCCTCTAGAACAAGGAGATGTTTTATGTGCTGTTGGCAAGTGAGAATATTCAAGGCAGAGAGGATTCCAGGGGGAGGCAGGCAGGAGGATATATGAGGAGGGTCACAACAAGGACTTGTGAGCTTCTAGATGAAGCAGAGAGACTGAGAAGAGCAGACAGCAAGTGTCCAGGTCACAGAAAAGACAGAAAGAAAAACCTCAAGAGGGTTAAAGGGTTGTAGTTCTCACAAATCACAAGTCACTGGTTAATCTGAAAGTCAGGAGGCAAGGATGTACCTGTAGAGACAGAGTAAACTAAGGAAGAGTTACTTGTAAACATTAGTTTGTGCTCTTTCTACTTACTTGTGTTTTAATAAATTCTTACCTTTGCTTTGACTGTAAAAGTTCTCTGTGTTCTTTGGAAACAGGAGAGGTCCCAGACAGATCTTTCTCCAGTGGGCCATTTTGTGCCTCAAGACAGGAGGCTTTTGCTCCTGTGCTCTTAATGAAACCCTTCGGATGAAAAAAGAACTCCAGAATGTTTACTGGTTTTATAAAAGGTCTTGTGTTGAAAGTATGATGATTTTGAGCCTCATAGGTCTGTTTGTACCTGATAATGTTTTCACAATGCAAACCTGCTCCATTTTTTTGTCGCTGTCACCTACCACACTGGAGCCTGGTGAAGTGCAAGACTCTCCAGCAGAGAACTGAAGCACATTCATGTCTAAAATGAACATGGTCACTCAGCAGAGAAATGGAACCTGTGAAGGGAAGTTGGTCAGTGATGGAGCATGTGGCAGCTACCACAGACCATTTATAAGCAGTGTTGAACTAGTCTGGTACAGTGATTCCTATGATTTGTGCCTGTCTGCTGGGCTGGAAGATGAGGCTTCAATTAAGGAAGTACTAAGTCACCATTAAAATAATGTAAAGAACTGACTGACAGTGGATGAGAGCTACACATTTTAAATAACTTGCTATTGATTTTGCAAAAATTGATGCCATCAATATGGTGGGAGCAAGTCAGCACCATTATAAATTCAGCAAATATTCCCATAGTAAACAAGCCCACGATGGACAGAGAGAAATCATTGTGTTCATTTGCAGTGGGACAAATCATTATAAGTACAACCAGGTTTCAGGGAGATCTGGATGATTTTTGGAGGCACCATGCTGATGGGTGTAATTGCCTTTCAGATAAGCTTTATGGTATTTAAGACTGATTGCTGCCAGTTTATTACTCATCTAAAATTGCTTGGAAAAGGGCATAAACTGTTTCATATTGAAACTGATAACTCTGCAACCTTGCAGTTGGCTAACCACATTTCCAATACCTGCAATTCATAATCTGAATATTCAAGTGCTTTATATATTTTCTCATTGATCCAAGTTTCTTCATAAGTTATGTACAAGCTGAAAACTCAGCTATCTTACTTTATGTTTTTATAAATTGCAAATAATAAGAAGGCAGCAGCTTAGGAAATGTGTATATAATGTATATAATACATTGTAAAATTGTGGAAGAAATATCATGCTTGCATTGAACAATGCCATTTCCTAGTAGAAGGTGTTATCTATAATTGTATAAATAAGCATGTGAGTCTTACAAAGCAATCTTTTGTCAGTGGAATATGAGTCTAAATCTTTCTTAGTGGCTAATCATATCTAATTTAGAATTTTGCAGTTGCTCATTTTGTTATGGGTGGAAACATCCCTGCATTGGAGAACTGGGATCTGTTTTTATGGCTAAGCAAAAACAACCAGTTCATTTTTTACTGTGTGGCAAGCTGGACTCCAGGACAGGAAGTCCTCCCAAATGGAAGGATTCAGGATGAATTAACAGCATGAATCTCTAAGTCACTGAACCTCATCTGCCTTTACCCTGCCATGTGTAAGCCTGAAAGGGCAAAAGGATTCCAAGGCAACCTTAAGCTGCCATTTTACCTTGGCAAGCAACAGAAATAAGGCAGGAAGGTGAAATAAGGAGAGTCTTCACATTTCTCATAACTCTTCCAGCCTTTTCATACCTGCTTTTGTTAAACTCAGATAAGAAAATGTGGTACAAGGTGAAATGAGGAAGAGAGACAGGATCCATCTCCACATGGTGTTCCATTAATAGTGTACCTTCCCCTAAAAGTGGGTGGATGTTGCTGGGGTGCAAAGATTCTGGAAGCATCTTCTAAAGAACAATGTGTTTCTTACTTCAATCTCATTTTGAACCCAGAAATCAAGCCTCAAATGTATTTTGAGGAAGATGACTGGTAATCATCCTTTTAACTTACAAAAGGAAGACCAAAGGTTGATTTGTGACTGCTCATGACTGTATGAGTAATACATTTTTCCATAACATGATTTTCTCCATGAATATGTCCTATATCACTTTAATTGCCAATCACAATGAAATGAGAGACAGTAAATTATCTGCATAGTCCACTGAAATGGTAAATTGCAGGAACCCTTACAGAAACGCTTAAATGATAGAATCTTAGACCCATAGAGTGGTTTGGGTTGGAAGGGACCTTAAAGATCACATTTCCAAGCCCCTGCCATGGGCAGAGACACCTTCCACTGTCCCAGGTTAGTCCAAGACCTGTCCAACCTGGCCTTGGACACTTCCAGGGATGGGGCAGCCACAGCTTCTCTGGGCAACCTGTGCCAGGGCCTGCCCACCCTCACAGGGAAGAATTTCTTCCCCACATCCCATCCAACCCTGCCCTCTGTCAGTGTGAAGCCATTCCCTCTCGTCATTTTCATTACATCCCCTTGTAAAAAGTCCCTCTCCAGCTTTCTTATTTAAATCTTCACTAAGATTCTTAACTTAATCTTAACTTAAACTAGTTCCATGTTATGTCTGTATGTTTCCTCTGATTTTGATAGAATTATTACATTGTATGTCAGCACGTAAAAGATTCTTCTTCCCCTAATATATATTTTTGCCTGCCAAAGAGCACTGAATTAGCTTTTTTTGTGCTGTTATATGTTACAGCACAAAATCTATATGCTAGTTTATGAGCAGTGGATACAATAATAAGCATCACTTCAGACTCTAAAGAGCTGCAGATCTAAAATTCCTTTCTGTATAAGTCATCCACAGTGGTAGACACTACGAAGAATAAGGTCATACTTAGCTAAGGTTTATGAGTGCAATTTCCTATCTAAATGAGAAAGCATTTCCATTTGAAGGCAAGGGGGTATTATTATGGACTCTCTTACTGTTTTTCCTACTTGTTATTATAGGCACTCTTCAGCTAATGCTTTCAGTGCATTCACTTACAAATGCAGTTCAGGTCTTCAAAACATCAAAGCCATAATGACACAATCTTTTTGAAGTCTTTTATCAAATTGCTGAGGTTGACCTATTTAATTGTGCAGCCTAAGATGATCCAGATTGACTAGAAGAACATATCTGTGCTCTTAAGGGTTTTATTTGTGCACTGTAACAATTTACATAAGGTCAGTTCTTTAGCAGGGGTAAACTAGAATTGCTCAGTTAAAATAGACAGTTGTCATGGTTCCAGTAGTTTGGGATATGTTAATCCTCAGGAGAAGGCAAACATATTAAATGGATATGGTTTTCCTTGCTGATTTATTTCATAGTATCCAGGGCTTTATGCAAAGAGCTGTAGTACAATTCACAAGTGATATTTGTGCCCACGGTCAGTGCTCATTAGGAAGTTGCTTCCTGTGATGACCTCTGGTATAAAAGTACTATTGTTCATAATTTTACAAAATCTAAGTTTAGTATGACTCTTCTCTGATGCAGTTTATTTATTTTTCTGCAACAGTTTGCTGGGTGATCAAAGCAGGAACAGGATTTGTATCTGCAGCCCGTTCACCATCCCAAAGGGCTGCAGTTGCAATCAAGTCTTGTGGTCTGCAGTTTGTCATTTCAAATCACACTGAACTTGGATGTCTGCCAGAGCTTTGATCCCAGGCAAACTGGGATTCTCTGAAATCCTTCGGGGATATTTCACAAAGATTGAGCATAGCAGTATTCACAAAATTAGAGCAGATTTTATGAGAATTAACAAACCTAGTGCTGAGTTCTCTGAATGGAACTGAAGGCACAAGAATCATCTACTTGAGCTGATGACAGGAAGAAAATTGATATCAGTCTATCTTCACAGTTGAGAGCAGAGTCAAATGTCTGATAGTTTGGGTACATTGGCAACATACATCATTGTTCAACTTTTTCTTTTTTTTATTTTTTAATGAATATAATGGTCAAGGACAGTGCAGGGATTTATAGCTCTTATTCATCATTTCAAATTTTAGCCAGGTTCAGCACAGAACAGAGGATAATCACAGCCATCTGATGGCTATTGAAGTGAACTGAATCGATGGTCATAGAATACCCACAGCCCTAAAAACTCATTAAAGGAATTTGGACAGAAACTCACAGGGTGATACAGTGGAGCTGTTCAGAAGGCTGGAGATGCCAAAAATGTTTTTCTGATTAGTCAGATTTAATTGGCTGCAGTGAATTTGTATGCATATTTCAAAAGATTTACAACAGCTTAGCAAACTTGGAAAAGAACAATGAGAGCCAGATGTGAATGAGGGCTGGCTTTGAGGGACATAACGAACTGGATAATAAAAAAATGACCCTTAGCAACTCGTTACACTTTTGGCTATTGTGCCTAACAAGAAAGAAAGAAAAACTTTCCCCACAATAAAGGATGAAAGAACTTGGAGTGATGGTCTGACTTTATAATGGCAAAGTTATGGCTTCAATCTTGGGAATGCTTTTTTGATGTGTATAACTTCACAAATCGAAATAATCCACTGGGCTTCTTTTGCAAATGAGGCTCAATACATGTGTGATTAATGTATGTATTGCCAATTTTCTTGTCTGTGTTTTACGTGCATTGTATATGTATGTATTTTTAACTGAAATGAATGCAGCATGGTCTCCCAGTATTTCAGAGTGTATTCTTCAGACATTTGTGTTTTAAGGTGAAGGACACAGTATGTTGCTTCTGTGTATTGGTCCAACCAGTGTTTGCCAAAGGCATATTCTCTTATAAACAAAGGGAAATCACAGGGAAACAGTTCCTTGACTTCTAGGAACAGAAGATGAATGTGCAGGACCCAAATGAGGTTTATCTTGATCTGGCAGAACATGATATCAAATGTAGGGACAGAAAATGAAGTGAGAAGGGTAGTTGTTCTGAACGTTGTAGGCTGTGATTAAATTGTTATTGAGCACTGGAATAGGTTGCCCACAGAGGTTGTGGAATCTCCACCCTTGGAAATGCTGAAAATGTGAGTGGACACAGTCCTGAACAACTTGGTTTAGTTGATGCTGCTCTGAGCTGGGGGGTGGATTATGCAATTGCTAGAGATGCCTTCAAACCTTTACTATTTCAAGATTTTATGGAAGGCAGTAACTGTGATTGAACCAAGGTTTCCAGGGATCAAACATTAGCCCAGTTGGCGCTTTAGACAAAGTGCTCACTTCCCATTTTAGTGACTCAGAAGGTCACGTTTCCTTTAACTCTGATCAGTGTGCATACACAGTTTAAACAGAATTATTTCCTAGAGCTTAGGTTTTCCACTGGAGCAACTTTAACTGTTGATATACTCAGAGGCACAGCAGCACCTCTCAGTGTTGTGTCCTAAAGCTGAAAACCTTCTGTCTTCCTAGGGATTACCCTGTGGACAAACTGGAACTCTTGCAGCAGCAGATGAATTTCACTTGGTTGTATCTATTTGTGGGTGTATTCAGATAGCACATCTTAAAGGATATGTGCAGTCTCACTTCCTGTCCCTCACACACCTCTGAGTTATGTTTCCTATCATGGAAATGGCACAAGCCCACATGAAGTGGACACCAGCTGTGCCACTCTCCAAAGGGATGCTCATGTTGTTCTCCAGGATGCACCTCCAGCCCAGGTGTGATCTCACAGTCTGTGCTCTGAGGTCAGAACATCTCCTCAGACCATCAGCTGTCTCTCTCAGTGAGATGATTTATCATGACAGCCACGCTCTTTAGTCAAGGGAACAATTGACAGAAGGAGTTTCTCTCCAGAGAATGGACAGTTTACTTTTTGCTGCTGCTCTCCTGGGGCTCCATCTCTCCTGGGGCATTCCCAGCTTACAAGCAGAGCAGAGTTTATAGCACTAAGGAAAATGTTTACATTGCAATACTTTATTTTAATCTTCTGTTCTTCCCAGTGATCTTTCTTATAATGATCTAAACAGTGAAGGGTGTGTTGCTGCTTCTTGGAACAGAGGGAAGATCAAAGGTCTGTGTATCTGCAGTTTTTGCCTAGTTAGTGAATGGATAGCAAGGTAAGGACAACAACTGCCAAGAAGACAGAGAGATGCACTCTAACTAAAAGAATATCAGTTACAAATTCACAAAAGTCTGATTTTACTCTTTCAGTCCTTTGTTGTTTAAAGGAAAAACAAAAATGATGAAAGTCAAGACTGCTCTGAGACTTCTGAAAAATCAGAGAGGAAAAGTGCAGCATGACTGTAGGGGCCAGCATGTCCCTTGCACAGTTTAAAAGCAGATGCACTTGGTGATCCAGTAAGAGGCTATTTCCTGCCTTTTGTCATTGCATTCAGACCCTCAAGGCACTTATCTCTGTCTCCTCCTCCATTTATATGCAAGCCCCTTAAGTTAAAGGGGATTGTGAATGATTCTGAAGGCCAAGGACACAACATAGCCCTTAATTCTGCCATTTCTGGTGCAGTACATAGCTTGATGCTGTGTTTATTTCCACTGTGAAGAGTCTGAAGCTGCAGCATTCTGACCTCGTGCATTGTCTCTCCCAGGGATCTCACTTTGACTGCTGCCTTGATGTTTCAGACAATCCGAGATTTCTGTTTGAAGCAGATAGAGTTTTGAGGTTTTTGTTAAGAAAGCACACTTTTCATGAGGACCCAAAGGACAGAGAGTGTTTCTTGACTTATTCCTTCTTTCAGATCCAGTGAGTGAACAGAAATGAATTTCTTGTGAGACTGTTGATTCCTAAATATTAAGTATTCGTGTGGAGAAACCTTTTGCAGTTCTCTGCTTTGACAGCTGTGCCATGGAAAGAGTTTCATATTCATATTGTACTGGATGGCTGTGGCTTGTGATATCTCCTATCCAGCTGGATCCATCACACAGGATTGTATCACTGCTCAAGACCTGTCAGCTCAGAGGAACATCAGACGTTTTGTCTGTTCCTGTTTCAGTGGAATATCTTAGGGATGGCTTTCTGCTTCATCACTTTGGAGAGAAATTCACTTATTCTTTGGTTTCTTGGTAAATCATTTTATCCAAGATACCATTAGTAAGAGCTGAAGTCAAACTTAATGGAGTGTATTCCCTGTTGAATGTCTGGTAAAGATTAAAGGTTAAAGCAAGGTACAGAGGACAATTTAATTTTGTAAGTGAGAGAATTAAGTGGGTTATCTACAGTCCCCTCTTCCTTTCTTTCTCCATCTCTTTAAAGTGCATGAGCCAAGCCTGGTTCACAGATGGGCAGTGTAGGAGGTCAGAGATGCCTTTTAGCTTTTTGCATGATTTATTCTATTTGGAGAATTTTGTGAAGAGGTTTTGTTTATCTCTTCCCAACCAGGGGAGGCTGAGCTGACTAGGCAGTTCACTAAATTACTCTGAAAGAGTGGAGTTTTGTGGTCTGTTCCCAGATGGTTGTGTCCCATGTGACAAGCATTCAGGATGTTTCTTTTTGCTGATAAGTTTGTATTTTTGTTTGTATTTTAAGCTAGCACAGTAGCTGCTCATCAATGATTTTTTTTTTTTTTTTTTGTAATATCTAAATAAAGCACAGATGTGTTTTAATCCCATTTGTAGGGATAGGGACGGAAAGGTTTAATCAACATGCAGAAGATCACAAGGGAAATCAGCACTAAAACCTGAAAGGTAACCTCGACTTTAGTCTAAAGACTCCAAGCACAAGATCTCCTACTTCAGTCTCTCTCTTTTGTAATTATGAGGGGAGAAAATCCCAGGACACCAAATTGTTCTTGAAGTATATTAAAAAGTAAACCACATTCTGAATAAGACTAGTTAAGCATGTATGAGAATTTGGGGTTTTTACTAAGTCATCATCCCTTTACATATCGCTTTGCATATCCCTAAATCTCTATAACAAATTGATGAGTGATTTCCTAAAACATTTGTGTGAAATTCCAGGCTCTGTAGCAGCCAGTAAAAATGTTCACTCTTTCCCTAGCAGAGGGAAGTAAACGTATCATTGCATATAAAATAAATGGTAAAGGTTTTCATCCCCTTCACCTGTGTAAGTCTGACTGTAACATGGTTCATGAGGGAGAGAATCTGGCTGGTGGCTCCAGACAGTGAGGATACATTTATTTTGAGTCACAAGAGACAAGAAACTGTAAGTCCAAAACCCAGTGGGATATTCTTTCATCCTAACTACTTGTGCAGTCTCTGTCTTCAGCTACCAGTGACCTTGGGTCTCCCATTGGGGCCTTTCTAGTCGGCATTAGCAAACCACAGTAGTTTATATTAAAAACTGTAACAAAAAAACCCACAAACAAACCAACCAACCAAAAACAAAACACCTAAACCCAAACAATAAAAAAGGGGGGGGGTGGGGGGGTGGTGGTGGAGGGGCCCAGAAATCTGTTTTTTCTTTTAAATCTGAAGGACCTTAAAATTTCTCAAAAACTTGTCACGGTTGAAAAGTTTTGTTCAGGGATGCAATTGTGTCTCAGATTAAGAGATGCAACATGATAAACTACTGATACATTTCAACTGGGCAGCGAATTTTAGGATGAGTAAAGACGAAACCAAATTAGTGCTGATGACATTAACACTTCAACTGAACACAGTGCTTCGTGAGTCATGTAATTGCTTTGCCACATTTTAGCCTTGGCAATTTAAAAGACTAAAGTTTTGCTTTAATCAAGATTTTAACTCTAAGAAGAATCTATTGTAAAGACATTCAAAGATTTAAATTCACTATGAGTACTGTTGGATGCAAGCTGGATTTTGAGGATTTTCTTTATATAAAGCTAGCAAAACATTCTATCAAAAACTTTTCTCTTCATGAAAAAAAAAAAACCACACAAAAAAACAAAGGGGCAGATTGTTTCCTAGCGGAGCATAAAAGAGGGATTGCTGTGTTTTCTATTAGAGCCACCAAAACAGGTTGCACAGAGGACAGTAAATTTTGTTCATGCTGTGCAGACATTTTGAACCAGATGACAAGTCCAACAGCTTGGATTCTCTGGAAGGTGAGATTTCAGTGGCTCCAAATGAAAATGAAAAAGCAAGATTGAGGGACACCAAAGTGAAAGGCACTTGGATGAGTGACAAACACAAATCAATCAAGTTTATTATGCCCTGTTTCTCCTGTAGAATCCTGGGGCCAGGAAGGCAGGGTGCATGACAGGTATATCCAAAAGTGTCAACAAATCTACTGCCTTCAGCTCCTCTGTGTGTTCCCACCCAAGACAAACGTTGCCAGCAAAGGAATAGCATGTCTGCATCGTTGGTGGCATATTCTGGGAAAGCACATCTCGCTTAATTTTGATCTGATTGTGCCATATGGTGGCATTTTAATTCTGTATTCAAATGCAACATTTGTTGTCTCTGCCCCCATCATCCAAACCCCTTTGTGAAATTTATGGCTGGTGAAGAGGCGATTGGACACACCAAAGGTGGGTGTGACTGGGAGCCGATGAAGTGCCTTGGCAGTTTAATGGGATGAACGCCCAGGACAGGGAGGCTCAGGTGGGGAAATCCAAGGAAAGAAAAGCAGCAAGTGGTAGAATTTTTGCTAGAGAAACAGGTGGAGATAAGCAGAGCAGGGAAGGGTGGGTTACTGGAACGTCAAAAGTGACTGAAGAAGGGGCGGTGGGAGGAGACGTTTGTGCCAAGAGCCTGCAGTGCAGGGGCTGTGAGGAGTGAGAGCTGTCAGAGGAGAAACTCAGGGCACGTAACGCAGCCAGGCATCACCTGAAGGTGAGCCCAGCCAGGGGTACTGGAATTCAGCAAAACTTTCCTTTAAAGGAATAAGGGGGGGGAAGTGGGTGGAAATAGCATCATTATAGTGGCTCATCAAAGTCGGGTGACTACTTGAAGAGCCATAGAGGGATTTATTTGTAAAGAGAGACTTTATAACAAGGAGTGGGATGTTATGCCAACACCTGATACAAAAGCAGTAACCAGTCCCTGTCATGGTAACTGTTCTGTGCCAGAAACCACCAGAATCAAGGGCAGCAAAGGGGTCACAGCACAAGGAGTGGTGAATGGGGCGGTTTCCTCACCTCTCTTCACAGGTCTTTGCTCAGTGACTTAATTACGGAACACCAATGAGCTATTCTTTACATATGTTCTTCTTCAGCCTTCAGCTTCTTTTTCATTACACAGTCATCTAAACCCAGAAAAATTAATGGCCACTTCTTAAGTAAGAGGGACACACAGATCTTTTTGTTTGTTTGTTCATTTGTTTTACAAAACAATACAGCTTCTCTCCCCAATCTCTGAATTTTATTCAAACCAGCGTGAGTCAACTTTGAAATTAACAGGAACAAAAGTTCCCAGGATATCTGTATCATTTAAGACAGTAGGAACCCTCAAGAAGAACATTAGGTTTCATAATTTGTACAAAATCTTGCATATATGATTGAAAGTATTTTACAACTCGGCTATATGTTGGAAGAATCTCTAGACTATAATTTGGATTTTTCTTTACATAGGCAGTAGGAGTTCAGTTATGTTCTGGATGTGAGTCAGATTGTTTCTGCTGGTTTTGTTGAAGCAGGAGATGGTTCTTTAGAGGGACACATGTTTTTTTACTGTGAGATTATTTCTGTCACTTCAAAGATGTGTCCTTTGCACACCTCCTTAGTCTTTCATTTCAGCCATTGGTACAGAGGAACCAATAACTCTGCTGGGTTTCAGCCAGTGTGGTGAATTTAATTTTATAACACTGGACTGTCATTGCAGAGTTACAGCACAGCATAACATTCCATAAAATCAAGCTGTTTATTATCCAATAGAAATGAAAGAGCATTTCTTTTCTTTATTCTCCTCCCCCCTCCTTCCCCAGTTTGTACTAAGGGATAATATAAATCACATTTTTTACTTATTTCAGGAATGCATGTTTGTTCTCCTATGATTCTGAACAACTCCCTACGTATTAACTATCCCTGAAATATTTTGGGCTTTTTTCTTCTGCTTAGAATATAGACTTAGACAGCCCTGTGGTGGGCAAATAATCTTTTTGTTACGTGATGAATCTGCAGGCCCTTCACAACAAAAGATCTCCTAAAGCAGCGGGGCCAATCCTTTAAGTTGAGAAACAGTCTATCAATAAAGGTCAGTGTGACAATGTGATTTATTGAAATCCTGTGCTGCTTCTAGCAGTTAGTGTTTTATATTATATGATACACGGCAGGTGTTTTTATTCGTATTTGGGTTCCCCACTGAAACCTTGTTCAACCTGTTTTATTATTTATCGTTACCTTTTAGAGGTGAAAGAAACCAATTTATTTGGCTTTCATAACCATTCCTTACAGGTACAAAGAGGTTAAGGACTAACAGGAAAAATCAATTGGTTAATAAAATAGTTAATTGACTAAATGCTTCTTCTAAGAGGCCCTGAATGCAGACTGTGCAGAGCCAAAGGAGGTTGGTTTAATTATAATGGCATCTCACTGCATGAAAGCCTTCACTGCAGACAAGGTTTTCAAACTGGAGTGTGCTTGTTCCTATCTGTGGATATGTATGGTTTACTCCATATATGTATGGAGTAAATCTAGGCACCCTAATCAATTTTTTCCCTGGTTTTTAGTATCTATTTTTCCCTTTTGTGGTCATGACAGATGGCAAAATTACAATAAAAGCATATCTAAACATTAAAAAATCAGTCAATATGTTCATTATAGATCTGGGAGGATTTTTAAGATAAATGTATAAAACACTGGCAAACAAAATTTCCCAATTCTGCCTTGTTCTGCTGGACTGTCTGGTAGGTTTTTTGAATTGGTTTTATGGTGGTGTTGTTTATGCAATCCAAGATTTTTAGACTGCACAAGGAGGTAGAGAGTGACTCTCTTTAACCACTTCTGAAACTCTGTCAGAAGAACATCCAGAGCTGCTTTGGGGCACAATAATTCCATTCTCTGAATGAAAATAATAACCAATATCTTCAACTCACTTGAAGTACCATCACTCAGTGGGAGCTCTTAAGGATCTGAGCTCCCCATGCTTTCCTGGTATGTTTAATGTAGTCATAAGCACATTTTAAACAGTGATGTCTAAGGGACACCACTAAAAGCTTGAAACATGCTTTACAGTAGGTACATTCACTTTTCCCATATACATTATGCTGTAGTCTCCCAGCATTGAAAATGTAAAAACCAATAATAATTAAACAAGAAAAAAGTTACTTATGAAGCTCCTTGTTATATGGCACAAAAGAGGCCAAGTAAAGGCAGGGGAAAATAGGATCTCTGTAAGGGATCCTTTCCTTGGCTTCCCTTCCTCACTTCTAATCTCTGGAATCAGGAATCTGCCAGGGCACAAAACATTTCAGTGGTGAGTGATGAGGATGCCTGACTGAGAGCAAAAGCACATGATGAGGCACATCGGTTGTAGAGGTTTTGGGGCTAATGAACAACGATAATAACTGAGGTGACACTCAAATAATGTGTAATAGAACAAGAAGGTTATTGGTTGATTAACAACGCAATACTGAGCCCTGGTAATGCTGGCAACAAATGCTTCTGAGCCAATTTATTTGACATTTAACTTCCAAATGTTGATATTATTGCCCTTTTATCAATAAAATGCCTCTTGAGGGTAAATATTCTTTATTCCATCCCAAGGAATGGGGGCCTGCTTTAACTGTGTCACACTTAGCCAGCTCAGTTATGGCATTTCACAGCTCCCCCACGTCCCCACTGCACTTACCAAGGTGTCTTGAGTTCATGGAGTCTGTCAAAAAGCTCCACATTTAATTGGAATGTATTAAAAGCAAATCTTGTGATTTCAAGACTGTAAGTTCTGCTGATGCTGCTCAGTGTTTCATTTACCTGACTCCCAGTGAGGACAACAAGTTGATAAAGGACACGCTGTGAACGGCAAGACCTTCACTGCTGCCTCCTGGTGACATTCAGACAGGAGAGAGATTCCAACAGTTAAGGTTAAAAGAAAGGGGACTTTGATTAACAGCAAAGTAATGCATCGAAATTCCAAATTATGCAGGAGTCTGTTCAGGCTACGAATCGTCTTGTTTGTTTTTAATTTTAGATTCAATGTCAATGTGAGATTTTAACTCTCCGGTTACAGCTCTTTATGCATATAACTCTCTAATGTAATTGTGATATAATCCTCAATTTTATTAAGATCCAAGTAAGAAAATATCAATGTGTTATTCAGAATATTACCTTCACTGGCAGTGTAAGTGAGCGTGATGATCTGGGAGCAGCTTTTCTGAGAAAGTATATATTTGCTTCTGCTATCACCTTCAGCACTGAAAGGTGATGCAAGCACGAACACTGAACCCTCACCAAGGCTGCTGAGCCAGAACACTTGACCTATACAGCCCAAAAGGTGGGTTTGTGCTGAAGCATCAGGCTCTGAACTGCAGTGGCTGAAGGCTGGGATTTTCCTTCTCTCTGGGAGTGGGGAACTGGCAGAGAGGGCGGAGAGGGCAGTCGGGGAAGGAACTTCTAAAGCCATCACAACAGGCTGTGTTAGAGCCTGAGTGTCCAGCCACTAGTTCTGCAGTGCCCACCACTGTAGCACCCAATGCTTTGTGGGCTGTGGTTCTGTGACAATGACAAGATATCGACACTAATTTCCATTTTCCTGCTCTCAAAAGCACAGCGACAAATGGCTGGTAAAGGATTTTATGAAAAGGACTGTTCACGTCTTTCCTTATGGAAATTGAAATCATGACAGGCTCTGCTGGACATGGTGCTTTGTTGCAGTTCAGCCACCCTGGCCCAAAAGCTGCAAACAGTGCTAGCTTGAGATGTTAAATCCAAAATCTTCCTCTTTTTTCAGTGGCTTCCTTGTCTACAAAATCCATTGACACTGACATTCTAGGACATGGTACTGAGAGAGCTGCTTCTCTCACATTCAATTTTGATCCCAAACAAACAGCTTGAGATTTCACATTGGATAATTGGGCTTTACCTGCATTTTAAACAAAAATCCTTCTCCTTTCATAAACTGCTTGAGTTGGGAGACATGCAGAGCTTTTGCTGAAAGAAATGCATTAATCCTTTTAAGTTTGATAAAAGGTTCTTTTATACCATACTGTACAGCTTCCTGCTGTGGGACCACATTTGTGTAGAATCTCTATTTGTGGGGAAAGAAAGACACAGACTCCTTCTAATGGCTGGAAGGAAAGACTGATAAGGGAAAATGCTACTCACTTGGACCTAAAATTGAATGAAATTCAGGGGAGGTTTGTTGCATTAATTGGACTTAATGGACATGGTCTGTCCCTTTTCTTTTTATTCCCCCAGTGTGTCCCCAGGGACTGTAGGTGATCACCCTTTCTTTGAGGCTAGTGGTGCAGCAGGCCCAAAATTGATCCGTATCCAAGGGCATGGAAGGCTCTGCCATTCCGTGTTCTCCTTGTTCCACTGCTGTGTCCACTGCAGAGGCAAGTCCTGTGTCTGACAACCACAGTGTGAGGCACTGCAATAACCTGCTGCCAAGCAAGCAGAGAAAAATACCTGATTTCTTTTGTCTCAAACCCCAACTGGCCTGGATTTATTTTGGCATCTCTGATATTTTGTTATTATGACCATACCTTTGTTGGGCATTGCTGGGCAACGTGACATTCAATAATCTCAACTTACTGTATCCCACACATCAATAGTGACCAGTGTCGAGCCATTCAGACTATTGCTGCTCATTGATCAGGCATTCCTGTTATTTTATTTCTCTGTCTCTCTTTGTTTAGGACATTTCACTTTTACCAACCAGTGGAGTAAAATATTTTGACCTTCAGACAAGGCATTATGTGTGGAGCAGCTACAGTAAAACATGGTACAGATTTTCTAGGCATAGTTCTCCCTGGAAACCTTTGTGCTGTGTATTGAGCTTGTATCTGAATGCAAATTCAGTCCAGTTAAGCCCAGTTCCAAAAAGCAACGTAAGCAAAACTTTTACAGGTAAGTTCACGTTTTATGATACAAAGTGATCGAGCAGAAACAACCAGTTCATTATTGTAACACAAGCAGGAAAGGAGATCCCTTTGCTTCTGTGTTGTAGAACATTAGGGCGTGCACAAAAATGATGAGGAAAAGGTCAAGCAGTGAAATGATGGGAAACAATCCTGGCCACAAGGTTCACTCCATCCAGCTGAAGCTGAACCTAAGCAGGTGTCTGCTCTACCTTGTACAGAGCTGCTTCAGGCTCTTCTCCACCCTCCTGCTGGTAAATGAGAGTCTTGACAAAAAGTGCCCATCCATCTGCTCTCATGATGTTGACTCTGGGCTGTCATAGTTTTGTGCAACCTCACAAACCCAGCACACCCAATTCTGCTACCTTTTCTGGGGTTTATGGCTAAGACAAGGTACCAAAAAATCCCTTCTCAGCCGCATCCTGAGCCAGGGGATCAGCTCTGGAGGTCTGGGTTTCAAACACATCTTGCCCTCCATGTGTGTTCCTGTGTCATCAGTCTAACACTCACACACAATATCCCCCTGGAATTCAGTTTGGCCAAAACAAAACCTGCTCTGACAAATCCTCTGGACTGAAGTTGAGAGCTGAAGAGAAAGTCAGTGTTTTGGGGTTTTTTTGTAAAGATACTGGATTTTTTGTATAACTATGATATAATTTATACATTCTTCCTAGCCAATGAATGGCTCCATAGCATTGTTTATGCAAAATGAAGAACCCCAACTTCATTAAAAAACAGACAAATAACAAGACACCCTTATTTATACATGGGGGATGGCTGACACAATAACTAATCAAAAAATTCTGAGGATTGAAAAGGGTTTTTTCTGTCCATTTGGGGAACAGTCAGTTCCTCAGAATACACCAGGAAGGTCAGCTGCCTACCAGGTACCACAGGTGTTTTGGAATCTGTTCCTTCTGCTGAAATCTATGAAAACATAATCTCGTAATACAGAATTTTTTTGAATGTAGATGTTAATAAGTTCATGTGAGCTACTTCCTGTTGGGAAAGTAGTATGTTAAAAAAAAAAAAAAAAAAAAAAGTGACTGTTTAAGTGCAGGAGGAAGACAGGAGAAGCATTAATGACAAGCAGTGTCATAGCCTGTGGTGACAGTGATGACAGTGTCCAAGAATTTACAGTTTTAAAGACCTCTTCAGGTGGATCTTTCAAAATCTGCATTTTGGACATCTCCAGATCTCCTTGGATGACCTGTGGGTATTCAAAAGGTATCATTCCATTCATAAGGTGAAACTGCATGCAAATTTTTCTGAGGTGTCTCATCATACATTAAGAAAAATGAAGCAGGAATATTCATAGGGATAAACACCTCCAAGTCATCAGAACTCCCAGGGATCCACCCAGCACAGGCACGGCCTTTTGCCATTCTGAGAAATGTCCTTTCTTCACAGATATTAATCATGCTGACTTATGTTTTTGGAGTGTTAAATTCAGCCTGCCTTAACAGCACAAATAAATTCAGTCCTTGAAGGTGATGCTAACAGAGTGATGGCCTTATCATTTAGATTGCACTGTTCTGGCTGGAGCTGGTTTGGACCTTTTCCCTTTATAGCTTTCCAACTGAAAATGTGACTTTGGCAAAATAAAATTAAAAAATATGCATGAAAAAGTCCATTTTGTCAAAATGTGATCCATGAGGGAACCTGAATGAATTTCAAAAGCATTTCATAAGCTGGCTTGGGATGTAAAGGTGTTTTTAATTATTAAAACCTTGCGGGATATACATTTTTGCACCATTCATTGAACTGTGGGTGCAATTTGTTTAATAGGCACACATTTTACCAGGCAACTTACACCACCAGAAAAGGATTTCAAGCCTCAGCCAAGTGGAAAATCTATCCCAAGGTATCTGTGTTGCCTAGTAAAACTAGGAGATTTAAACAGTCAAGATACAAGCTGACTGTGAAAGCACCTACCACTAATGTAAAGCTATGCAGTTCTTAAGTGATGCTGACAACCCTCACAAACCTTTAAATAGCCATTTCCAAGCTGGCAGATCTAAATTGCAGGAAAACAAAGTAATCACTCAAGGAATTCTTTGCAAATTAAAACAGTTCCTTCTTGTTGCTTTGTGTTTTGGAGCTTCACAAACAATAATACAGTGGTCAGAAGCCATTTGTCTTTTGTACTTTTTCTGCAAAAGTAAATACTCTGTCAATAATGAAAAGAAATTGTTGGCAGATAATGCTGAGCACAAACAAGGGCTATACATTTTACAGCCGATTCAAGAAATAAATATTTGTGTGTATCTTATTTTTATGTAAAATAAATAAAGAAGTTACCTGTTTTTCTATCACCTCTGGCCCACTTTAACTGTCTGAATGACGCTTTTGGGGGTCTTGTGTTTGTGTAAAAGCCTAGTTTAAGGTCAGGATACCATGTGAGATACTAGGTATGCTCACAGAGGACTCAGGGTTTGTGCTGCCTCTCCACAAAGGATGGCATGCAAATTGGAACGAGGAGAATCCCGGCTAAAAATACCCCTGAAGATGTTTATGCAACCTGGAATTTGTGGCAATTATGAAAATAAAGCCAAATTCTGATGCTCATCTGCAAGAAAAGAAATGCTTACAGGCACTGTAATTCATGGTAGGAGTTTGAAGTTTAGAGAACAGCACAGCACAGCATGAACTGAGATTGCAGAGGGAGAGCAAAACACAAGTGTAACAAACCCAGGAGCTCCTCAGATGTTCATTTGGCAAAGAAGCTGAGCCCTGGCCTGAAGAGCATCGTGGCACCTGCCTGTGCCCGAGAGGAGAACTCATCCCCATATGAAGTTTGAGTCCTTCCTGGACCTCACCAGTGACATTTCCTTGGCAAAGCCATGGATTTATATCACTAGTCTTAGTGATGGAATATTGCTGCTACACCCAAACAACCCGATGGTGTCTTCCTCCAGGCCAGGATTTCATTCCTGATACGATGAAGTGAAACTATTAGTCAAATACTACACAAATGTTTGAGTATTTGAATATTTTTATAATATTCCTGTGAAGAACAGACACTGTTCTGCTTACCTACATACTTTGCTGCTGAGGTAAAAGGGCAATTTTCTCTTTGGGAACAAAAAACCCAGAGCTGTGAGGTGCTGATGTCAGAGCCCTCTGTGTAGATATAATTCACTGCAAATAAAGCTGGCAGTGTGGTCTCAGTGTGGCATGGCAGGAGTGACTGAACCTCGAGCAATATTACTTTTCTGAGGTTCAAGACAACTCTTTCAGGTGCTACCAGAGCCAATATCAACTTGCACTGTGGAAACAAAGATGCTCCAGAAATTAATCAAATCTGGGGTGCTCAAATAGCCCCCTGAAGCCAAATGGAAAATGGCCAGGCAGGGGCTGTAACAAAAGGGTATCAGTCTTGCCTTGAAGACCTATTTCCACTTCTTCCTTTCCAGAGCTGCTCCCTGGTGCTAAGGTCATAGCATAACACATTAGCAGAAAACAAGTCCTCAACATTTATTTTATTTAATTTTAATTTTTGTTAAGCCTGTCAGAGCTCAAGGAGCATTTGGACAACACTCTCAGGTACATGGTGGGATTGCTGGGGTGTCCTGTGCCAGGCCAGCAGTTGGACTCGATGATCCTTGTGGGTTCCTTCCAACTCTGGACATTCTATGATTCTATGAAGACAACATTACTTTCTGTGAATAACTGGTTACATCCTTGGTTATGCATATTAATACAGTCACTGTTAAAACTGCAGAGTTAGAAACTGGGTATGTGTGCATCTGTACAAATATTTTCTAGGGGTCCATTAAGAAATCCACACTCCGTTTTGCATCCTGAAATTTCTCTATTCGTTAGAACAGCACAAAATCTGAACCCAGTTATAGTTGGTATTCTTCAAACAACCCAAATCTAAGGACAGACACGTCTGTCTGACAAAAACAGACATCTTAGCATATCCCAGACCTTCACTGAAGAGAAGATTGCTCCAGGCATTGTAGCATGTGGAAAAATAAATGCAGCTGGTCCATATATATGTTGGCCTGGTCCAGTTATATGAAGAAAACTGTCTGTGTGAAATGCTAAACTGGGATCAGCTGTGCTGGAACACTGTCTGCCAGGGTTAAAATTAATGGAATAATAAGCAGGACATGAAAGGAAAGTATTATATCAGTTGATGTATACTGAGAATGTTTAAGCGTCCCTGAAACCAATACCTTTCAGGAGCCAGCCCTTGTAATGGTTAAAAGCAAATGATCTGGGCTGCAACATCTATGTGCAAATAATCAGTGAATAAAGTGAAATGTGTGTTAGCTGTCTAGAATCTGCCCTTTGTGGAGCCTCACAAATGATGAGCATCCAGTTGTTTCCTGCAAAGAAAGAGATGTGTGTGTATAGATCCTGGCTAGCACTGCAACTCGCTGACACTTGGCTTAAGCTGAGCTTTAAAGTCCCAGACAAAAAGCCAGCCATATGGTATAATTTGGTGACTTTCTCTGAACTAATGTTTCGGAACAATGGGTATTCCATTCCTGCACTAAGAAAGGGTCCAAGTATTCTGGGGGCTGTGTTATTCTCCAACACAGAGCATGGCTGGGCACCCTCCCAGTGTAACTGCACCAGCTGGGAACTGGAATGTCACAATGACTCCCATTTCACCTTTCTCTTTTGCATTCCTGACTGTGCTCAAAGGAGGTTTTGTCAGAAAACTCACCTTGCCAGGAAGATGAAAAACAGAGAGCAGGAAGTCGGGGAGGCATTTTATGGCATGGCCTTCAGCCCTTTATTTTTGAAAGGATTCTTCCTGCAATTTATGTCAGTCTGAGTTAGAAGTATGTGTTAGTTCTGCCCTTGAGATGTGGTGCAAGTACTGATGATAGCAAATATTCATTTCTGGCAAACATTCCGCAGAAATGAGGGGCTGACAATTTATTAAAACTAATTTCCAAAGTCACATCCAAATCTCTTCCCATCCATTCAGCAAAATCTGTAGTAGTTTAAGGTAAGTAGCAATACACAAACCCTTTTAGTATTATTGCTCTTTTCACTGGGGGGACACTGTAATGAAACAAATGGACTTTCAAAGATGTGCATTACAGAGAGTACAGCAGTACTGGTGGGATAGCCTGAAAGGAGGGACAGGTTATTAAATTAATAATACCAACTAATTGCATCAGCTGCTCTCTCTTGAATACCCTCCTAATGTGATACAAGTTTAGCAATGGGACTCAGGGCAACGTTCTCTGCTCATCTCACGTTTAGTGTGTCTGTACAGCAGATGTTGCTGGAGGTGTAGAGCTCATTTATCTTAGAGCTGGGATCCCTGGGCCTGACCTCAGGAGCAGCACAGAGATCAGGATGGGAAAACCACTCAAGTCTGTCCCTAAATCCTCACACAGGTCTCACAATGCCTGCCAAAATCCCCGCTGTCGCTGCTAAACTGTGATTGACCCCCAGACTCTGCAGCTTAAACCCATCCTCTCAGGTATGTATATATTATGATACAGTACATTTCACTCTACATTATGATGCAGGAATGACTGTCAAACATTAGAGAAACTACATGCTTGGAAGGTTTGTTCAGTGGAAATCATGTGCTGGAAAGAAATTTGTTTTATTGCTGCCAGTAGTTAAAAATCTGTCATCAGTTTGGAAGGGACATAAATATGCTTCTGAGAGAATATAGTTCTCCAGGTGATGCCAAAAGAACCATTTTAAACCTTTTTTGATAAAGATACTTGCAGAAACCCGTGTAGATGATAGTAACAGTGTTGATAAGCTGGCATGAGAATTGTTTTTCTTGTGTGGTGACATATTGCATTTTTATATATATGGGGATAGTTTGACATGATCCATTTGGCCATCTTCATTAACAGCCTGGTATGGCAACGGGGAAATGAAACACTGCAAATGTGTGATGAAAGATAAAACAGTAGGTAACTTCTGATAAGCATATTATGGCTCATCCATCTTGGGCAAACCCGAGTTTATGAACTTTCCTTCAGCAGCAGGGGCATAAGTGGTCTGACTAATAATAACAGAAGTTGAGTCCAATTGCTCCCTCCACAGAAGAGATATAACTCAAAATTATCTGAACCAGTGAACCTGCTTCACATTGCATTCATTTTCAAAAGTACTTTTTGAAAAGCCACATCCTGGACCTCAACATTATGATCTTCGGCCACTAATCTCCATTTCAAAAGCTCCTACCTGAACAGCACAGGAGCATCAATGTAATTATTGCACATATATTTCTACTGACACTCTCCAGGCTTTTTTTCAGCCAGTGGATTTAAGCTAAATGTATATTGTCAAGGTTGTATATTGTATACCTCTTTGGTTACTGAGAGATGTATAATGGTTCTTCTCAAAGAAGAACAAAAGAACAATCTCCCTGCTCTCTTGTCCTTCTAAAGGGACACATACACCTAGATAACATTTTTTTAAAGTGGATTTTCTTGCTGGAGATATAATTAACATGTCACTGAACTGTCCTTGGTGTGTCCCTTGAACTTGCAATGCATCACATGAGATAAACTCAGAGTGTCACCTGAATGATTGTGAGGCTGTATTGTGTGACATTTTAAATTGAGAAGGCTGGATATGTGTGGCTGATTTTTTTTTCCTTTGGAAGAAGAAACAAAAATCAATTTGCAACCAGCAAATATTTTCCTTCATAGTGAGGACACCTCTGGCCTTAATTTGGGCAGCTGGCCAGACAGCAGCTACAAGCTGAGATTTATAGCTGCACTTTAATTTCCTCGAGTAGCATGCACACAGATTACCCTGTATGAGCACAGATTCTGTTCCTGTGGGGAACTATGGTGCAGTTAATTGGGCATGGCATTTGGAGGCAGGAGAGCTGGTCTTAGTTCTGATTCTGAGACTGACTGTCACTTCAGGAAAGGCACTTTGTGTTTGAGTGTCTGAACTAGAGGCACTAATATCAGTGTGCCTTACCTATAAATGAGCAATTAAAAACTATTAACATCAAATAACTGTGGCCAGCAAGTTCCATGTAGATGTATCATTCCCTGGATATAGCTAATTATTATCCCAGTGTCAGACTTTGCCTCTTCCCTTTTTTACTTTCACTGGCTTTGTCATTTTCTAGTTGTATTTGGATGTTCTGACTCAGCTTCTGCTAAACTCAATTTTCAAGTAGATCTGTACAGGAAATCTGGTAACATTTTGAAGATATTCTGGTCTTGGAGAGCTGAGCCAGATGCATCTTTAGCCAGGGCAGATCACAGTACAGAATTAGGGCCATACTTTGTGCAACACACCTAAATCATTGGAAAACAATGCTCTCTCAAACAATGAAACAGTTTTGGGACAAAAAAGGCTCGGGGGTGGGGTGGGTGTGTGTGTGTTTATTGTCTGCTTAACTGTAGAGATTAATAGGTTCACATACTTCTTTTTATGGTAAGATGCAAAAAAACACAAAACAAAACCAACAAAAAAGGCATTATTAGAATGGGAATAAATATTCAGTGGGAATTTTTCATAGTAGAAAGAATGTAATTAGTTAACAATTTTGATGCCAGAATAAAGGACAAAGTGTAAACTGAAGATAGGAAAAAAATTCCATCCCCCCCTGTGGCTTATGTTTCAAGAAGATTTTGTTTGTTTAAGTCCTATTTCATTTTCCTCTGTGTCTTATGGACAAGATTCTGTTATAGGTCAAAGCCAGTGAATAGTGTTTATAGCTTGAGAGACAAGAAAATCAAAGACATAATAATTTTTTAGAGCCTTTCAGTGGCGTTTCTCATTTGGCTGTTGGTTCCCGATGCATTCACCGCTCTTGTGAGCTTAGTCTTTGTTTTGGGCAGGACTCATTTGCTTCCTCAAGGTTCCTTTGTGCCCTTTTATTACACTGGATTCCTCTACAGCAAAAACCCTCTCAGCCACCCTATGTACACTGTCCTTTAAAGAAAGTGCAACTTGGACAGGAGGTATGAGCATATTTGCTTTATCTTTTTTTGTGCTGAAAATCAAGAGCATCTCAAAATACCATCTTTGCAAAGCTATTCCAACTCTGAATGGCTGTTCTGGCAATGTTTCACTGCTTGTTGTGTATCAGTCACCTCCTGGATACTGCTGAAGAATCCAATAAAAAGCAGTTTTGCAAGATGGTTCTCAGCATCTCTGCTGGTGTTTGCCTAGAGACCATCAAAACTGGCTGATGTAGCTCTCCTGCCTTGATGTTGTTCCAAAACATGGGTTTTACTAAAGATGGTAAACATTTTCCTCAAAACAACATGCAACAAGTTGGATTTTCCTGATAGCAATTTATGTCTGTAAGATGTTTAACTTCCATATAAGATAAATTATTTCCCATGGGTAAAACGGGACTAAATAGTCATCAAGATTTGCTTTTCAAAGTATTTTTTTCATTGACTTCGTATTTATTGTCTTAAAATTTCACTGGGAGGAATAAAAGAAGATACTTTCCAGGGAAATTCAGCACTAAGGATGCCTTTTAAGCACAAAAGATCTGATTTGATGACAGTGGTTTACAGAGGAGAAATGGGCTATCAGTTATGTCTTTACCAGGATAAATACTGTGCTTTGAGAGCTCTGATGAATGTGCAACATAAGCAATAGTACTGCAATAACAATAGGGAAATTTCAGGGAAGAAAGAAAAATGGTTTTATGGAAATCTCAGGGGGAAACTTCAGATATGTTCATAACAACTCTCAGTAGAAACACCTGTATTCAGTTGTTGTTATAATTCCAAAGTTTTAAGTTATATGTTGAAACCTGCTAAAGTTCCATTAACTCAGTGAAGATTTCAGACATGGTTTATTGGGGAAAATGAGAGAAGAGCACTGGTGTGGGAGAGCTTCCCTATAAGTTGCATTTTTTTTGCCTGCACTCTGAGCAGTGAAGCCACAATGTGCTCCAGTGCCAGAAATAACACAGCTGTGACAGAGGAGAACTCTCTCGGTCCCAAAGTGTTCTTTGCAGAGATTCAGCCTGTCCCTGCATAATTCAAACCTTCCCTGACCTGTGCACTGCAAAATTACATATATATACAACAGTTTTTGTTGATCTAAAATCTCCCTTGCCAGGAACTGCAATCCGGTATTTTCACTGTAATTGTTATCTTTTTCTAAACTTGTATGCATAGGGGAAAATTAAGTGAAACTGGAATAAACGGCTTTGTCAACTCCACAATCCTTAAGTAAGTTTAATGCTCACCACTAGCATTGGTATTCAATATCACCAGATATTTTACCTTGCATAATCACTGATGGACATTGATTTTGTCTTTGCTCTTCACAGCACAGCAAAATTAATGTGAAAGTCAGAGTTAAATGAGTCCCAGTGCTGTCCTCCACTCTGCTGAGAGTACGTTTCAGACACTGGAGAACTGGCAACCAGCTCCAACCTACAGTATCTTGTATTGCAACAATTAATGGATATGAACAGTGCTCACAGGGGGGATTCAGGTTACCTTTGAATCAACTTTAGAGGTTAGACTCCTGCAGCAGACAATGAGGTTAATGTATAGCACTTTATGAACTGAAAAATTCTTTAAATTAAATTAAAAACTTTACTTCTTTCATCTTCCTTTCTGAAAATTATTCTGAGTCACTTGCAAAAGTGTTAGCAATGAGAAGTTACATTATTATATAGTGTAGGGTCAGAAAAATATTATGTACTTAATAGGCTGTTTCTCTAATGTGAATGAAGGGGTTGGCAAAGCAATACTTGCTCCTCTTTTTCTTCCCCTCAGTCTAGAACAGCTTTGCAGGCTTCATTTAGGTCATAATCACATCACACAGCACAAAATCCGTGGTGACTGTGAGGCCAAGGCTGGCCATGTGGGTACTGCCGACAAATCCATCAGGAAAAACAAGCAGCGTGTGACTGAGGACAACATCTGGTTACCAGCTTTGGAGCCAAAGTTGTGGTATGTTATGGGACAAACTCCTGCTTTGCTTCTCTGCTCTAGTGGTGGATGGTCTGGGGTTATATCAACTGCAGGGGGTATCCTGAGAACAAACCAAAATGGCTCTGGGGAACCAGAGAGCAGCAGCCCTTGTAGGACTCTCTACAGCTGCTTTGTAGAGAACATCTGTGTTGGGAGGAATGGGTTAAAAGCAGAAGGCTGACCAGCAGGACTGTAAATTGCTCAAGTGACCTGCAGCAACTCCTGACAAGCCCTTGTGAACAGGAGCCACTCAGTGATCCTCTGGCATGGACCCAGTTTAAGGCGGCTCTGTCTCCACTTCTGTGCCCCACCTGCCTGTGACAACTCTCACAACATGTCACCAGACGCTATTTAATATTCAGGGGTAGGTACAGAGGGGTCCATGTGCACAAAGCAGCCACTGGTGTCTACACAGATGCTCTAGGACATGGTGAAAAGGGAAGGCAGGGTGCTTAGGACTGATACTCAGTATTGCCAACAGGTCGAAAATTATAAATCAGCTCTCCAGGGACTGAGAGATTTAGAAGGAAGAAAGGCAGAATGGTCTTAGATTTTGAGGCTCTTCTCTACTTTGCCAGCACATCAAAATATGTGATAGTTTCAACCCCAACAATTGATTTTTAGGCCGTTCAGGAATGGATTTCACAGAGAGCCAATGCACAAGCTGTGACATCATGCTCAGTTTACAAAGTGGGGGAAGAATGAGGAATGGGGGGACTTTCTCCTGGAGGTGGCTGAACATCTGCCTGCCCATGGGAAGCAGGGAATTCATTTCTTGCTTCACTTTACTTGCATGTGTGGCTTTTCTTTCCCTATTAAACTCTCTCTATCTCAACCCATGAATTTTCCAGCTTTTACCCTTCTGATTCTCCTCCTGATCCCTCTGGTGGGGGGGTGAGAGCGTGGCTGCGTGGGGCTTGGCTGCTGGCTGGGGGTAAACCTTGGCAACCCAGGAAGAAAACAACAGAAATGAAAAAAGGAAAAACAGGGAAGAAAGGTTACAGGGTTTGGTACTGCAGCTCTTGCAGCAGGTCGTCTTTGATTCTGCTTTTTCTGGCTTCATGGTGCTCAGGGTTTTTCTTTGCTACTATCAAAGGACCAGTCCTTATACAAAAGCTGTGGCTCAGGATGGAGCAGGGACTCTTGCAAGGACTTTCATCCAACACAGGAGGCAGCCCTAGTTCTGAGAGGGAAACCTCTTTTGCAGAAAAATTCAATTCTGTGAAAGAAAGAAAAGAAAGAGAGAAAGAAAGAAAAGAGAGAGAGAGGAAGAAAGAAAAAGAAAAGAGAAAGAGAAAGAAAGGAGAGAAAGAAAGAAAAAGAAAAGAGAGAGAAAGAAAGAAAAGAGAGAGAGAAAGAAAGAAAAAGAAAAGAAAGAGAGAAAAAGAAAAGAGAGAGAGAGAAAGAAAGAAAAAGAAAAGAGAGAGAGAAAGAAAGAAAAGAGAGAGAGAAAGAGAAAGAAGGAAAAGAAAGAAAGAAAAAAGATAGAAAGAAAGAAAATAAAGAAAGAAAAGAAAGAAAAAAGAAAGAAAAGATAGAAAGAAAGAAAAGAAAGAGAGAAAGAAAGGAGAGAAAGAAAGAGAGAAAGAAAAGAGAGAAAGAAAGAGAGAAAGAGAGCAAGAGAGAAAGATAAAATGTCCAGAGGTGTTTTCAGATTCAGACACAGCTTTGTAGCCTTGATTGAAAAGTTTATTGAAATCCTGGTCCTAAGAGATTAGTGCACTTCAGTGTGAGATGGCCAAGACACACCCCTGCAGAAAACGTCCTGCCTGCAGCAAGCACAGCAAGCACTAGAAGGAATGCATGGGATATAAACTCTGCTTTCAAACTTCACTTGTTGTTTCTGAAAACTTCCTACTTTGCCAGAAATTAAAATGAGGTGACAGAATATTTCAGGTACTGATTTTTGCCTGCTGCCTGCACGGAGGAGAGAGAACTCAGCACCATGCCCAGCTTTCAAAGTTCCACTGAATCTCTTACTCTCTCTTTTTTTAAAAACACTTTTTAGTTTTCAAACTTCTCTACAAGTAAATGATTGGAAAGTTAGTGATATGTGCAAAGAACATTTTTTCAATTAGCAATGCCCATTAGCTGAATGAGTCTGAAGGGCTGATATTTTTTCCCCCTGAATTAGCAGGTACACATGTGGAATTTGGGCTATAAATCACTACTTAATAATTCACTAGAAAATAAATAGGACATAAAAGATAATTAGAGATTTGTACCACTTGCCTTCACCTTAATTATGAATGAAGGATATTTGGCATTGTCTGCAGGACTGTTAAATTTTGTTACATTGAGATGGGTCTGGAAAAGGAAGATACAGCAAAGTCATTTTATGACAGAATATAGCTTCTGGCAGAGTGGGTCTTGTACATCATTGCAGGAGAGGTATCCAAGGGTTATGATCTTAAAATCTAAATGCAGTGTGCTGGACCAAGAATGGTGAACAGGTTTGTTTTGCTATTTCAGTAATGACCTGTTGCCTGGCTCACAGAAACACATATGCCAGCCAATTTCACTGGAACTAAATTAATATTATATCTCCATGCTGTAATAATAGTTAACTTTGGCAGAGCAGAAACAGTTGGATATTCTTTTCTGTTCTAGGATTTGCTGGAGATACCTGGAGATATAGTTTATACCAACCTTTTAAATTCACAATGGATTTAAATACTCTGCTGTAACATAAGCCAGCACAGTACGAAACACAGTTTTCCTCCTTGTCTAGGCTTTGTTATCTTTATAAAAAGGGCCAGACTTTCAGCCCTGCTCTGCTCCCTTTGCTGCTATTAAACAGCCAGGCAAGAATTGCCCTTGCAGAGCTGGGGTTCTGCATGAATGCAGGAGAGTTTCCTCTGTTCCACACTTTTCTGTTGCTGGTCACATCCTCTCCCAGCTCAGGAGATACACAGGACACATGTCAATGAGCCCAACAAGCTTATTCCAGCCTCAGCATGCTGGAATTACTTCACTACTGACTTATTGCCTGAAAAAATTAAAGAAACCTCCAAACTGCCTTCTCTTGTAGAAGCCAAAACAACCCTACTTACTCCAAGCATCAGGGACCACAAAGATGCCACGAGCTCACTGGGGTGTAGTAAAATCTCCAAGTGTGCTGGTCTAGTTTATATAAATTACTGTGAATGTGAACTTTCAGTCCAGAATTCATCACTATTTGTTATCCAGGATGGACAGAAGAACTCAATTCTTCTGCAATCATATCTACACTTCCTGTAAATAGTAGCTGTGAGGTGCAGAAAAAAACCCCAGCTCTTTCTGCTATAGGTCAGTGTTCAGTAATTCATTGCCTGCTTTCCTTTAGTTTGGGAGATTGAGAACTCAGGGGGTTGTTGCTTTAGCTCTGCACGTTTGTGGCCATGGGCTTCCAATCACACAGCTCCTGACAAACACAGCAAACTTCTAAAAAAAAGTGCCAGTTTTTCAGGTGTTGGCCACTTCAGTAAAAGGACAGAACTTTGAAGTGAGCCTAGTGAATGGGGAGAGGGTGGCAGATGGAAGATCTGGAATGTTATACTGTCTTTCACTCTTGCTGCCTCAGAAACATCCCACTGAACTGCGATTTATCTGCAGTTTTCCTGAGAACTTTGGATTAAACCCAAGCAGACTGAATTAGAGTGTATCAGCCTGGAACAAAGACAAGCCAGGCCATCATCTGAGAAGATTAAGAAGAGCCTTTCTGCTGGCTGGAGATGAAGAATATTCTTCTGCTGATTTTGACAGTACCAAGGCAGCAGGATGCCCAGCATGAAGCAGCACCAATTGCTGCTTTACCTGCAACATCCCGAATGGGTGAGCAGTAAAACTATGCACAGGTTCTTTAAAACACATTATTTCTGTCAGGCTCTGATTCACTTAGTTCTCCCTGATGTTTTTCACTTTATTTATTTATGACTCAGACTGATGCCTAGTCTTCGTTGAAGTGGCACAGTCAGAGCTGAAAAAGAAAAAAACCTCCAAAAACATGAGTGGCCTGTCAAAGACATGTTGGCAGTTGCTTTCAGAGTATCCCTTGATGATTCCACGGAGATGTCAGGCAGGAATAATGGCAAGATTGAGCCATGGCAGTTCTGCTTGTCAGGGCAGATAGTGGGCTTTGGAGTGATAGAAATGATAGACAATCTGCTGATCGCAGTGCTGATATCTTAATGCAGGCAGTGAACAATCCCAAGGGATTGCCATTATTTGAAGAATTAACTTCCTATATTGATGAATATATCTGCCACCCAAATCACAAGTAAGTATTTTATTCCTGTGGGATAATCCGATGAGCCCTACTTTCAATATAAGATGTGGAAATACTAAAAAAATTAGAGACAATTGTCTGCTAAGGCAACAAAAAAATCATACTGACAAATAACACACGGTCTAAATCTCCAGCTCAGTTTTCATTGCAGCTACAAACATAATAGTGATGTATTTTAGAACCTGTGAACTTGCAAGTAGGAATTGTAACAGTTGGGAAGTAGGAATAGCAGAATGCCACAAGAAACTGAAGGCTCTTAATACATATTTAGAATAATAGGTCTTAATTTATGCAAGGTGCTTAAGCATTCCTACTAATTGTAAGCATGCTAGTAGTCCCACTGCTTTCAGCTGGTGATTATCATTAAGCACATGCTTAAGTATCTTGCAAAATTAAGGCTTCGAGAGAGGTCTGTTGAGTTCGAAAAGCTCAGTTATGATCTCAGACTGTAATGTTCTTTCCCAAATCCATCTAGATTTACAATCATTTTGAAGATTTTTTTCCCCCCTCATTGCAAGTGAAATATCAAAGTGATAAAAATATATCTTTTTGAAAGAGATCTAGGTATACACAGGCTTTTTGAGATGTAGATTGAATGTATGATCTTGCTTCTTCCACTTGATACCCCTAACTCCCACAAGATATTGCTGGTTCATACCAGCTCTGCTCTTGGGTTTTCCCTGTGCCACTTACTTGGTTTTCACCGAGGCAGAGAAAGATTTCAGGTCTTTGTCTTTTTTCCTTCTGAGACTAAATGAATGCTATGCTTACAGGGGCTGTTTTGTTTTAACATCTTTGTAGTTTTCAGCTTTTGGCACTGATTTTCCCAAAATAAAGGCTGAAAGGCCCTGGGCATTTGCCCATCTTCAGTCAACGTGCCTTGACAGCATCGGGGTGTTTGTGCCTACACTGGTCAGTTAATAGTAAGTCTAAAAGTTACTCTAAAGTTGTACTTGGATTTGAGGGGTCAGACTGAACACCTCACCAGCTAAATCAAACACTTAACAGCTGAGGTCTTCATTCTTTTCTTCTGTGACTCGTTGCATAACGACTTGAAGAACCAACAGTACTCCTGAAAGTTACCCATACAGGATTTCTCCTGCTTTAATTTGTTCAAGGGGGGGTTCTAACAGAGTCAGCAGCTTTCAAGAAACAACACCCTGATTCCTGTGAGGCAGATCATTGTGAAGCAATCCATTCCCATGTCTCAAGGCTGCATCTGCTGCTCATATACCTGCTCTGGAACAGCCTTCTTCATGGCCTCAGCTGGGGAAGATAACTCCAGACAGCATCAGCTCTTCCAGCTAAGTCCTCACATCTATGCTCTGCAGTGCTCTCGACATTAGAGCAGATCAGATGCCATGTGGATTTGTTACTCTGCCCTTGATCCAGTCCTTTCTTTTCCTTTCCTCTCACAGGTGAGCCTGCAGTTTGCAGGTGAGGCTTCTGAACAAAACACAGGGTGAAAAGTAAAAGAAAAGAAGGCAGCAGATCACAGGCAAGGACATGGACAAGACTGTACTGGAGAAGATAAAGCTTAGTTCACTTGTCTAAAGCCTTATTTCATAGAATAAACAAGGTGCCTATTAAAAGGTTTCCTTTTGACCACTGGTGTGACTGCAGGGTGACAAGGGGAATTCAAGTCCATCCTGCCAGTAAAGCACTGTGCAATGTGGGTTCACTTCCAGTATGAAACAATCAAGGTGAGAAATATACCCCACGTCACAACTTTAGTACAAGGGGTAAATATTTAACATGCTTCTTGCAGAGCAGGCAGTTGCCTTGGAAAGAGGTGGCTTTCCATTTACAGACCCTGCAGGACTGTCCCTTGCTCCTCCCTGTGTAGGAGGAGATGCTCTCTGTGCTTTTAGAAGGCTGCAAGGAGAGCTGTAACAGCTCAGCAGCTGGACAGTATAGGCTTGATTATACAGCTCCTCTTTGTCTTGGTGGATGAGCACTTGTTTTGTCTCATAAAGTCTACACACACTTCATTTATGTGTGCTGTTTATCAGGTATGTAAACATATACCTAGATTAGGGTACAGGTCTCAGGACCCACTTTAAGTACAGCACTGGGTGCTCTGGGTGTATTTGGCTGTGCAGGGTTTCCCTGGAGGAGCTCATGTGCTCACCAGTAGGGTGAGGGGCACTCAGAAGTGCCACCTCTGCCTCGCAGTGATGGGCCAGATTGCAATTCCCTGGCTGGTACTGATGAGCAATTATTTGTCTAAGGGTACTAATTGCACCAACATAACATCTCCAAGCCTGGCAACCACCACCCATGGGCCTCCTCTGTGCCTGCACAGATCCACGGCCTTTCTGCATTGCCACCCTGCCCAAGGCTTCCTCAACACCCCCACTTACCTTCATTAACATCACTCTTACATTTAGACAATCCTGGGATGACTTAGCAACAGCTACAGGCCCTTAGAGCTTCCACTTTTCTTCATTTTCCCTTTCTTGAGTTCATCCTGACTATTTATCTCCTTTTGCATGACATTTATATTTCCTCTTCGCCTGTGCTGCCATCTTGGTTCTAGATGTACCAGGTATCAAATAATGCAGGTAAAAAAATCATCTCTAAAATGAACATGGTGCTCTGGAAGGATAAAGGTGCAGTGTTGTTCAGCATGCTCTGGAAATAGTTTCTTCTTTGTTTGTTTGTTTGTTTGCTGCTGTTTCTTTGTTTTTTCTTTTCTCTGCTGTTCCTTTCTCCCCTTTTTGCTTCTTGTCCTCTGTCCTTTGATATTATATTTCACATCACATGATCCTCACAGTTTCTGACATAAAATAATGAAATGGGACATTAGCCAGCGTGACACACAGCCAGCATGACAGACAGCCTCCCCTTTTTCCTGCAGTGGGATAATTCCCTGTGTTCCTGACAGTGGCCTGCTGAAGCAGCTGGAGTGTATGTTCTTAACAGGCAGAGCATATGCTCATACATGTAATGAGCAGCCTTCCTTTCATGTTTTCCCCAGCATTGTGCTGTGCATTTGCAACAAGTAGTAGAAGGAGGAAAACCCACTCTACATGAAGTGCTGAAACGCAAAAGAAGTGGCTTATCAGATTTGCCATCAGTTAGAAAGGACTGCCAAAAGGACGAGGACAGAAAACGATCCCTGGGATGATTTTCCCCTTTCTGCTTTGCTCAGAAGGATGCACAGTTACTGCTTAGTCTTAGCTTATGATCTCTTGCCAGTACCAGCTGATTTTCTGAAATGGAGGATAAGAGATGCTGACAGCTGTGCCCTGCACGGGAGCTGCCAAACTGCAGCACAGCCCTGTCAGGCTGCCATGTGGCTTCAGGCCAAACAAGATATCGATGACACATATAATGAGATACTAAAAGAAATAGCATGTATCATGGATTCTAAGGAGAGCTGGCAGAGCGTAGGGATGGCCTTATGTTCCTAAACACAGTATAGTGTAGTACTGGAAGGCTAGGTCTTTATTAGAACTGTGTTTCTGAACCTGAAAGGGAAAAAAAAAAAAAAAAAAGGCCAGGAAATGTAGAACCCCAGGTATAACGAGAGGAATGATGAGTTACAGCAGAGTGATCATGCTGCAGTGACACCTGACTATGGTCTGGGAACAGGGAAAACTGGCAGTGGAAAAGAAAAAAAGTGTGGAGAGAACCAAGGGAAAGGTACAGAGCAATGATAAAGCAGCAAAATTGTAGGCTCAAACAGGGGGGTTAGAGGAAGAAAGGGGGAAACAACAATTGCTGTACTATGATAGATCCAGCCATCTACTGTAAAGAACCAGTGCCACTGAAAATGTGGAATAAAACAAGCTGGACCAATTAGGGAGAATTAAAATCTTGCAAATGTTAACATATCCTGGAAGATGTTATTCTTTATCTGAGTTAGATAAAGAATGTATTGAACTCCTGAAAGATGATGAGAAGGTCAGTCTGAGAAAGTGAAAATGCACTGAAAGTGTGACACCATCCTTTAAAAAAACATAAAACAATTCCATTTTCTCTCTTTATGATCAATCTATATTGACTCAACAGCACCTTTAATCCTGTCCTGTGGCCACAAGGAAACAAGGGTCTTTTTATCTGCTTTTACTCCTGCCTTATAAATAGTCAGAGTCCCTCTGTCTCATCCTGACATGCCTTTTTGATGGCATATGTCTGAACATCACAATTCTGAGACAAGATGCTTAATTTAATATCTTTGCATCTTGGATCTTTAGTATTAGGACTCTCCAGATAAATACTTCTCTGGAGTGCTTTAGTTCCTTACTGTCTCCTTAAAGTCTGAATTTCTTCCTAGTTCCAGAAATTTATCTCTGAAACTTTACCATCTCCTGAGAGATCTACAAGAGCTGTACATGTACTACCAGTGTTGTAACCCCTGTGGTATAAGAGACTGAATTGGCTGTGCTACAGCTCCTTCTAGCAGACAGAAAGGAAAAAAAAGGGACACTGTGGCTATATCCTCATTGGCAGTGGCCCAGAAGCCTTGGCAATGCTGCTCAATGCAATGGGAAATTCTCATGAAGGGAGCACTCATCCATTATCACTGAGGTTTTTTGAACTGGAAAGAGGCTTGTAAATGCCATGGATTTCTTTCTGCTTTCAGTAATCTGTCAGAATATACTTCCCTTAGCCACCTTGCACATATGTCAGAAAATCCCAACATAATCTGGTCTAGTTTCTCCTGTAATGCTTGTTTTTGTCATCTTCAGAAAATCTGTAGTGCATCTGGTAGGAGGAAATGGGTCCATCAGGCATGTTGGGTTTTCTGTTCTGTACAGAACCCAGTCGTGAGCAGATCTAGAATTTTCCTCCCGAGCAGTTTATTGCCAAAACAGAAATCTCTGTGTAGTGAGCCCCTTTCTTTATCATGCTGCTTTGCTGGCCACGACTCAGTTCAGATTATGCCTCTGATTTATGACTAAGCATTGCTATCACAAGTGCCATGTTCCTAGTTCTCTGGCTTGTGCTGGGTGTCTTTGGGAGGCTTGGACTCATCTACTGGAAGGATGCTGTGTCCGCAGTGCAGGTCAGTGTGCTCTCCTCTCCCCTCCCTGGGCCACTTGCTTTTCATCCCAAATAGGACCCACATGATTTTGTCACCTTGGCAAACTATGAGAACATTGTGTCATCATCAGTACATGGGGAAATCCATATCAATGGGTTTATAAACCCCTGTTTATCCTGTGTTCATGCCACAGCCTTACAAACAAAAACAAGGACCCTGAGAGAGCCCCTAACTGCAATAAAATCCTCTAGGCAGGTCTTCCTTTTGGACTTGTGCCTTGCTTCAGTAATTTGTTCTTGAGGTGGCAATTCAGAGCATAAAATTTAAGACTCAACAGAGAACCGATGTTCTCAGAAAGGCTCATAGATCCTGTTTTGCATAGAAAAGAGATGTCTGAGCAGGAACAGTTCAGTTTATTGTAACAGTGACCCCATCGCTTCTTTATAACCTATTCTTTGGTTTAGATTCCCTTCTTACCTTTCTTCAGGATGGTCATGAATTTCCCCTCTTACACACACAAAACATCCCCACTCTTTTTAATCTGAAAATGAGCAGAAATAATTTACATGTCCTATGAATTATACATATTACCTCTTTTATTCCTTTTGTAACTTATGCATTTGAAATTTGCCATGTATAAGAGAGGTTATGGGGGGTACAGAAAGCTGTTTGTGCTGCTTCACATGATCCAGTGACTTCACAATTGCCTCATGTTTTATCTCCTGCTCATGGATTCCTTGGTAGGGATCTATGTGTGCAGAGAAGTGGTGCTATCACTGCAGCTTAGTTTAGTTAAGCATCTACTGCCTCCAGCTGCTTCCTACTGCTCTCCCTCTTCCTCCAGGGCTGTATTCCCTTTGGTACTGATGGCATCACTGCATGTGATCACTTGTCCAGTTTTATTAAAATGATCTGGGTTAATTAACCACTCCTTAAGAGCAAGGGGTTTAAGCCTGGTTAATTCCTGCACAAGTGGATTAGGGAAACTGGTTTTGTATTTAGATCCCCCAATATGAAGGATGCCATCCTCCAAGAGACAGAGTGGAGAATCCAAGTGGTAGATGGAGATGATTAGCAGCAGGAGAGGATGACTGGGATGAGCTCTAGCTGAAACACACTCATCTGCCCACTGCCCCAACTGACACAGCAGTTCATTTTTCTCTGACAGAATTCTTTTGTTGTGATTTTAATCTTTCTTTTGTATAAAGCCTTGAAAGGACACTTTAAAAGCTCTTCCTGGTAAGTCTAACATGGACTCTGAGCAAAACATAGACAGACAGAATCAGAAAAATGTGCACTGGAAGAGATCTCTGGAGATTATCTGTTCCAACCTCCAGCCTGGCACAGGGCTACTGCTAACACGGGTCAGGACAGCTGCAGGTTTCCTGGCTGAGCCTGGAAAGCCTCCACAGATGATGAGTCTCCATTGTCTCTGGATAACTTGTTCCAGTGCTGTACTATCCTCAAAGTGAAGAAATTTATCTTAATCCCCTGCTAAAGCCTCCTAGTCTATAGTTTCTAGCTGTTACCCTTCGTTTTACCACGTGCCACTACTGAGGTTTGCTTCCACTGTCTTGTAATTTCCTTGTAGGCTGCCATGAGATTGTCATTTATCCTGCTCTTCACCTGACAACAAGCCCAACTGCCTGAGTCTCTCCTGGTAGGCCATATAATTTTGGTACTTCTCTGTGTGTTTCTCCCCAGTTCCTCAACCTCCTTCTTGAACTGGGAAGCCCTGCAAAATCTGTCCTTCCACAACTGCACGCAGTGGTCCGGGTGTGGTCCTGCCAGTGCCCAGCAGAAGGGAACAGTGACACCCCTCGTCCTGCTGGCCATGCTCCTGCTCCCAAGCCTTGTGTGCAGTGTCCTGTCTGCCATGAGAGCACAGTGCTGGTTGGATCCATCCAGCCTGGCACTGCCTCCCTGCTCCTTTCAGCAGGGCTGTTCCCCAGCCAGCTGGGTCCCGGCTCCTGATGGAGCAGGTGCAAAATCAGATGGCTCCACAGGTGCAGGGTTTTGCACTTCTTGAGTTTCAGGAGGTTCCTGTTGGCTTCATTGCCAGTTTTCTCAGGGTCACTGTAAAGTGGCAGGTTGGTGCTTGAATGCCACCCAGCTCCTCCAATTTAGCATCCTCTACAACTGGTTGCTAATTAACCTTTGAGCCCAGCAGTCCAGCCAGTTTTCAATCAGTCTTACATAGATTAGTCCAGTTCATACCAAAATACATGAAAATACAAACAGTACTAAATAAATTCTTTGGAATAACAGAACATGGAAGCACTGTCCAATATTCTGTTTTCACTGAATTCCAGCTTATAAGTGAAACTCCATCCAAGCTTCCATCCAAGCTAGTGCTTAATAATTAGTATGTATAATGACTCCTACTACTGCTAATGTTACTTATTCTTAAACATTAGAGAGAAATTAATTTAATTTCCCCTCTTTCTAACTTTACCTTTCTGTCTAGGATTTCTCCTTTCTGTAAAAATCTGCTCTTGCTCAGGAAAATGTTTTCTCACTTTGTCTCAGTGATCTGGCTGAGAATGAAGAACTACCCAAAGAAAAGGAGCTCCTTGGGGGAATAACTTTTGGCTGGATTGACAGACCCCACTGACAGCAAAGAGGAAGTTTGGATTGGACCAAATTCAAAAGCGTTTCATCAGCTTGTGCAATGCTGGGATCCAGTTCTGGGAGCAGAGACACCCAAGGCCAGTTTAACGAGATGCAGTGTCTGTCCAGCTGAAGCAAAACAGACCCTGCATCCACAGCACTCGTAAATCTTTCCTTTGGAATAACGGTTTAATTCCTGTTGCCTGGTGCTAGGAGGCTGCTAAGAGACTTGAGAGGTTTTGAGGATGAGTAAGAGAAGCTGTAAAGGGGATTAATAAGGGAAGATTATGAGTACTAAATATGCACTGCTTGGTCAAAGAATGACTAAGGGGGATATACTAATTATCTGCTGGTATTACAGAGCTGTAAACTTCAAAGAAGGAAAGCAATTGTTTCACACTGTCACAAGGTATATAACTAGGATTAATGAGGTGAGATTTAACAAAGGAAAATGTAAGCTCAATATCTTCCCAATCAGAGATTAGTCAAAGGAATAGCTTGCCAAAGAATTAAAAGAGTGGAATCTTACCTCTAGCATCAGAAGAGTGCAGGGCTAGAGGCAACAAAATGAATTACTTTTCCCCAAATTGAAACTTTTCTTGAAATTCAAGAACCTCATATGCGATCTGGGCTTAGAATTTAAGGAGGAATGTGAAAGTTCCATTTATTTTTAAAATTTTAGATTTCTTTTGTTGATAGGAGGCTATGATAATGAAGTGCTTAATCCTAAGAGATGGTTTCTATCACTAAATCATGTAAAGTATATATAAAAGGCTATATGATAAATACATAAATTTCATTCCTAGTCTCAGAAATGCCACTGAGACAATTGATTTAAAATTATGTTGTATTTGGCCTATTGTGTGTGTGAGATATAAAATTATAATGAAAAGAAAAGGAAAAAAGATAACATAATTTGGCTTTTACTACAATATTATACGTTCAATTCTTTAACAATGTTCCAGTCTCCTCTAAATGATATTTCTGGAATGTATGTGGCATCAAATAGGGTCTAACCGTGAATCTCTGTAAAAAGCAAGTTTGGAAGGATGTGGCATAGAAGCTTTGTTGCTTGGAAAAGAGAAAGGTAGATTGCACTGTTCCAGTCTGGACATAATGACAGCATGAACAAGAATCTTGACATCTGCATGTGAGAGCACACATTTTAATCTGGTCACATCCCTAAAGTGGTAATAAGGTATCTTGATAATGTGTCAAACGTCAGGCTCAAAGCCCCGTTCCTCACCTCACTGAGGTGTTTGACCAAGCAGACAAGTGCCACCAGTTTGAGGTGGCAATGTGAGAAGCATTTCTGAGCAGGTGGTGAGAGCCAAGCAGGGGAACACCAGGCAGACCAAAATTAAATCTACGAAAGTTAGAAGACATCCCTAACTGAAGCTTCTGCAGTCATTTACTTCCCTTGAAAATGCTGAAGTGAAAGTTGCTGGCATGGGGAACTACATTTTACTGATCTTTCTCCCAGCAGTGGCTGCTCAGAGCAAAATGACAAAGCAGCAGATATCCACAGAGGTCCTGAAGCAGAGTCAGAGGCCACTGAGGAACCTATAGAAAGAAACGATGTGATACTTGTGTTTATCAAGGTAATTGGTGGAACACGCACCCTGCTCCCTCAGGCTGCAATTGTCCCCTGTGCAGTGACAACTGTGCCTGATGTGGCTGCTAGAGAAGAAACAGGGATGCCAAGCAGTCCCTGAGACCCTGTGTGGGAATAAGTACTTTAAAATGATGTAAGTAAAAGATATATTATACCATGGAAAGGGCCAGACTAAGGTTGAAAGGACGAGTGAGAGGCAAGCAGAGCAACAACTTTCAAACATTTGATTTCATAGCGTCAGCTTTCCTTAAATATGTTTTATTTATATGCTATATAAGTATGTATATAAAATAGTAAAATATTTATTGTTATGGTATATAAATCAGTGATACACTTTTACAGCAGTGATAACAAGTTATTCTTTAGATGTTGACTGTTTATGCACACACACATCACTTTTGATGTACAAATATGAAGCAGACTTGATTTTAAGAGGGGTAATGAAAAAAATGCAACTTAGCTGGTTGAGACTACAGAGAGAAGTAATATGGAATGACTTAGCAGGATGGTGGGAAGTGATCTGCTGCTTGTAAAAATATTCAAATTATATTGAATACATTGGAGGTTGTTGGGACTTCAGTTTTACTGGAAAGGTTCCCTTTCCACTGGGTCAGTGCTTGTTAATGGTCCACAGATATGTTAAGCTGGTCAGAGACCAGACATTCCCACAATAAAACTATGAGGGGATAAAAACCCAGGGTTCCTTTGTTCAGGATCCCTCCTCGGGGGCACCAGCTCAAGTTGTGATTTTGTTATTTAGTTTTTGCAGCAAGATCAAATTATTTTAAGGATCAAGACGTCTGAAACTTTGTCTGGGAAACCTGGGGCTGAGGCCCCAGGAGAGACCTAAGGATTGATTTACTGCCTGAACAGTGATTAGGGACTCCATCTTTAGATGCAAACATAATAGGCCCCACACTTTCTTCACTGTGAAGACAATGTTTCACTCGTGATTTCCAAACGGACTTGTCGCTCTGTGAAATCCTTCAGTGACAAGGACCCTTGTGGAGTCAGAATTAGCCTGGGCTCTGTCAGTCCAGACACACAGCACGGTCAATAACACATGTCAGAGTGGAACTGGCTGCATGAAACATTTTCATACAGCTGGAGTAACACATTAAGCTGCTTATGGTCAGAGCAGCTGAGCAATTCACCTGAATAAGAGCAAAATCTCATTAGATGGAGAGAGTTATGAACAGAGGGAGCACAGAGGGCTGAAGTGCCAGGTTTGACCAGTGGGTTCACTCTTGCTCTGCACTCAGACACCTGACTGCAGGTAGCACAGGAGGATACAGCTGCCTGCCAAAGCCACCACTGGCTTCTGCCTGGGCTAATGTTGCCTGCTTAGGAGGAAAAGCACCGTACCCTGCCATGTAAATATACTCAAGGAAAGCAGAGAAGTGTAATTTTACTCTAAGATAAATCCCTTAGATGACGTGCACATTTTCTCTCCTGAATTTAGCCCTGAATGATACAGCTTATTATATTAATTTTCATCAAAAACTTCAGGAAAAAACAAAGGACTTTTGACAGGTTTTTTTGCTCAAGAGAGATGCAATACCAAAATTTAAACCTGTTTGTTTAATATCTGATAGTTAATTTGTATCCACACTGCTTTGGTGGTTTGCAATACACTGTGGGCCAGCCAGAAACTGTGGAATTAGCTGCATTTCAAAGGTTATATTCATGTGGAGCTTAGGAAATACTTTGGGAGCTTCTGAAAGAAAAAGATGTGTATGAAGTGAAAATTGATATGTGAAACATCAAAATGAATTCTATTTTTACAGCTAAGCCCTAAACCCTGACAAATAAGGGCTTATAACTGAACCAGTGACAGCTGACAGTTCCTTTGCTGTTTCAACAGGTGATGAAATAGTGAATGGAATGTGAAATTTATCACAAAACATAAAATATGTAGGAATAAGATAACCTGCAGAAATGTATTGTTCTTTTTTAAATTAACATTCTGCAAAACGGTTTGGGGTTTCATTCGGTGTCCCCCCAAAACACCCCTCCCACCCCTCGTTTTGATCTTTCTAATAGGAGAAAAGGAAAATGTTCATCCCTGGTGTGCTTGAAGCACAAACAAACGGGAGATCACTGTGAGGAAATGCCACCTCCTCTTTCGATTTTAAGTGCAGTGAATGGAATAGATAAACATCAAATAAGGGTCTTCTCTTTTTCAGTGTGGGAGCTGAAGCCGGAGAGCAGATTTTGGCTGAGGTAAAAGGCTCGAGCTGTCAAAGATTTTCTGGCTTCCCAGAATTCCTCTCCCATTTCCCAAGGTTAAACGCATTGCCTCAAGGCAGCTGCTTAGAATGATAAAAGGGGCACTACAGGACAGCGGTGCTCTTTGTAATGTTAATAAACCTTGATTTTGATATCAGATGCAACCCTGGGAAAACCTGCCAGGTTTAGACTAAAAAAATCTAACACTATTTAGCAGAAGTTCGTGTAAAGAATTATTAGTTTGGGAATGGTGATGGGCCAGTTTGAGTGACATATGAAAGCAACACATGCGCTCTCTTCCCTGCCTTGTCAAGTCTTCCTGTTGTTTACCGACAACAAAAGGAATCGCCCGAGCGCTAATTAAACTGAATGTTGTATTGAAATGCACTGTGAAGTCTCTGCTACAAATGCAGCTTTTCAGGTTCACTGTCAGCTGAGCGAGAACTCCCCGAAAAATGCGTGGGGTGTGGATGAGGAGCTGCTTCCTGCCTGGGAACTCTGCCTGGAGCCCAGCAAGGAGCGTTTCCTTGGGGTAATAAACCTCAATCAGAAAATCAGGGAATCAGAGAATGCAGAATGTCCCCAGCTGGAAGGAACCCACAGGGATCACCAAAGACCAGCTCCTGGCCCAGCACGGGACACCCCAAAAATCCCACTGTTGATTAGCATGGAGGTTTTTCCAGAAACAAGTGAACTTTATGAAATGCTTTTCTTCCCAAAATTCTGCTTAAAAATGACAGTTGTCTAAATTGTACTGGCCATTGAGTCAGGCTGTCATTGTTAGCCAGATCTTTCTGAATCAATAATAAATATGTAAGTTAGAACTTCAGGGGAGTGACTCAGAATAAAGTAAAATGAGACATATTTATGATCAAGGCAGCTATAAATGAACAATGCATTTTGGTCATGTGGAGTTTGGCAAAATGGAGCTCCAGCTTATCCTCACAAAGCAGGTCTGCCTCTTTGAATCCATGAGAAAACTCCCACTGACTTGAAAGAGTTTTGGATTTCACCCACAAAGTTGTGCTGAAATCTGAACAAAGGCAAAAAAAGACTCTGACAGTTGATGGGATGTGAAGCTGTGTATTCTCCTCCTTCAAATTCACCAGCAAGACTCGTTCCCATAATGGGGTCTGACGAGCAGTGCCCCCAAAATGCAAAAATAATATATTAAATAAATCTGAAACTCTTCATAGTGCACACTATTAGCTGAAGGAATCACACTATTTTATACCATCCCATTATCCTCTTCTTAAAGATGATTCCCAGTGTCTCTCTGGGATACCTGAGACACCGCCTCACTTTCCAAGGAACAAAAACTCCCGAAGTTCAGTGCCCAGTGCAGCCCAGTGAATACCCAGCAGCAGGTTCACTGCGTGAGCAGCTGGACAACCAGAACACGGGGCTGAAGTGTGTGAGCAGGGTTTGGGTGGAAAAATGCAGATCTTGGCTTTTAGCAGAAATGGATTCAAGTTAACTTTGCATAATTCTTCATTGTTACCTTGGGAAGGCACTTGCGTTATATGTTCAAATATATATCCCATGAAAATCTGTGTATTTCAAAAATATTTTTCATTTAGGAAATTCTCACTATGCCAAGATTTTTCACCCCACCTTTCCAAGGAAATAGGTAGCAGTAGAAAGAGAACTGGAGAAAACATATTTATATGCATTCTGAATTGTCTTCATATAATATTGAATTATTTCTCTCCATTTTTCCCGTGAAACTTCACGATGAAAAGAAACAATTGCCAAGATCCAAATATTCTAAAAGCATTCTTGAACCATATTGTTAAAGCAATACTTCAAATTTAATCAGATTTTTTTATTCTTCTGATGACAGCAAAAATTTAATAAGCAAGGCATAGCCATTACCCAGTGATTTGAGGTTAGATTTATAAACCAGGTTATTTTCCTTTTAACCACATAAGTGAGTAAGGCTTAATTTAATTAATAGCTTCATTGGGTACATGTGGCAGTCCATTAGGACAGTATATATTGGCTCCAGGTATACATTAAGATGTATCCAAAAGTTCCTTTATAATAATCAGTAGCATGCCATCCAAAATAAATATTGTATTAGGATTTTATATCTGATTCCTAGCACAAACAGTGAAGGATAGTGGCTTAACCTGGGATTATGCCTTGCATGGTATGTTCTGTTTGAGGTTGGTTGGTTGGTTTTTTTCCATTAAATCCGTGAGTGTTCCCAGAACTTGACATCTGTCATCCTAGAAATACTCAGGCATTATTTTGTAGTTATCCTTTTGCTCTGGAAAATTATGACTACTCGTTGCTAAGTCTACATCTGCACTGCCACTTGTTCAGTGGATGCTTTTTTTGTTTGGTTTTTTCTTTCAAAATCCTTTTTCTTTCAACAAAACAGCTTCAGTTGCCTTTTTGGGGCTTCCCCCAAATGACCCACTGGTGTTCTCCCCTTGTGCCAGCAGTGCAGTGAGTTGGCATTCATTGACAGTGTGTGATCCTGGGCAGCTTCCAAGAGGATGGGGTAACATTAGACACAAACAAACGTATTCAGATAAAAGCTCCTCTGTTATTCTGGAAAAGTTGGAACTTTGCTCCATCAAAGCTTACACTCTCATCTCCAGCTATTTTCTCCTGTTGGAACAGCAGGACACTCTGGTTACAGCTGCTGTGCTGTTTATACTTCACACGGAGCAGCACTTTAAAACATGATCAGTACAGTAGTGCTGCCTCTCCTTGGCAATATCCACAGGTGAACTGCTCTTTAACAACTCCTCTAATGTCTCAACAGCTTCAAAGCCTTTTTCTGAGCACCCAGCACTTTTCTTGGAGCACCTGGTTTCTCTACTCCCACAGAATGCTTTTGTGAGTATATACATACACATTCTGGCATATACTCTTACTTATCTGAGTTTTTCCTTATCTTTTCAGGTTTGAAAAAGTTTATCATTGAAAGAGCTTTTTTTCCCCCAGGCAATCTGAGAATCTTGACCATCTAAAGTTTCAGGACTGCAAGTGGGAGATAGCTAAACAGGGCAACCCCATACACACCTTCCTCTACAATGCTCCAATCCAGAACAGCGTAACACAATTCACTCCCTACAGGAAGAGAGAGAAAGGGTAAGATCCTTGTTCCAGTGTGAATTCTTATGACAATATTTAAAGAGAAACTCAGATATTACAGCTGCAGAAGAGCCTGCAGACCTCAGAATAGGAAGAATACCAAACTCTAGATTATCGGGAATAGCTGCATTTTACTTTAAAAGCATGTGAGAAATCTCCTCCCGTGGAAAGAGGGGGCACCTTTGCACATGTGGTATGACTATTTATGATCTTATTTTCTCTTGTTTTGTTCCACTGTTGCTCTATCTGTCTGCAGCTCTGTCCAGCGTGGAGTTCATTCTCACCCTGCCCTTGCAGTTTATTGGAGTGAGAATCCAGGTCAGCCTGTAAGACATAGGAATGATCAAGTCTGAGCTTGAGCCTCAGGGTAATGCCCTATTTCTCCAAGCAAAATCTCTTTTCTTATGAATTAAAGGTTTGTCTGGTCACCATCGATCTTTCTTCAGCTGATCTTCTCTTCATTGATCTTTCCTCAGCAAGAGAAATGCCAGTCAGCTCATACACTGATCTCAGAGCTGAGGATAAATACAGTCGGCATCTCGGACTCTTTCTCAGATGGAATTTGGGAGTCTGTTCCCTCAGCACTTGCCTGTGTATCTCTTTCATGTAGAATAGTCCTTGAGCAGTGTCACTGATTTCAGGAAAATTATATTAAAATTATCTGATAGTGGTTGAAAACTCAAATGGCTCCGGTATTTGAAGAGCAGAAGGAAGAAGTGACTGCCTGGTGTTCTCTCAAGTGTCTGCAGGATGCTGTTATTGCAGCTGGGGTTTTACATAATGGTGTGGGGGTAAAACCAAAGTTGTTACAAGTGAAAGGTAATAAATTTATTGAGCTAAGATGACTCACTGACGTACCTTGAAGCCCTTTTGAGTATGCAAATAGCAATAAAGCACAGCATTATTATTTATTCACATATGCATTTCTTCATCTTCAGCCGAAATAACTAAACCACTGAATATGCTTTACTTCCTTTACTTTCTAGAGAAACAATAATAAATTAGGAGATGTTTTAAAACACATGTTGTGTTGTTCTGTTTATTGGACTAAAATCCTCTAGTAGATGTATGGAGAGCCACCACAGACATCACTGGTAAAAGCAACAGTCATTCAGTCCAACTGAACTCTATTTGACCATCAGAGTAAGAATAAAGGTATAAAACACCGTTATAGCAGGTCTCAATTTTTTTTTCTTCTATTCCAACCTTAGTACTTTAGTGCAGAGATAACTCCATCAATCATTTAAAACCACTGACCATGCCTTGCATCAGCCACCAGCCATAGTTCATACTGAGCTTTCTGTGTGCTCCAAATGGCTTTACATTTTATGTGCAAAGCTGGGCTGAAAATTTATAGTTGCTTTCCTTCTGACACCTGGATTTCCCACCTGGAAAATAAACTCCTTTAACTACTTTAAATCTTCATGAATTTCTTGCTGCCTGGATCTCAAAGGGCTCGATTGTGACTGCTCCTGCCTGCCCATGCCATGAAGCAATAATCCTATTCCACTGTGTGTGAGTCTGGCTGATTCACGGGCTCCAGACACAAAGCAATAAGCAGACACTGTATCCTCATTTAAACCCAGGTTCTCAAAAACAGTTGGGAATCTAACAACTCAATTTCAAAGGGAATTTGATGCCCACATGGGTCTGAGAGTCTGAGCTCTACTCCCTGCCCCTAGATAGATAAATGGGGACGAGAGGAGAGTGCAGGTGAGTTTGTTAACACCTGCTCTAGCCAGCAGAGTGTTGTGATTTGCTGTTAGTAGAGGATTGGAAGAAAAAAATTGTTTCCTAGTATTCCACAATGAAACTACTTGTTTTCTAGTATTCTTCATAAAATCTTTCACTGGGTTATTTAGTTTCTGGCTCAGAAGATAAAGTTTTACCTTTCAGTACCTGCCTGTCTATAATATTGTTAATGCTATTACATACATCCTAGTGCCACTTACACAGCTAGATACAGCTCTATGGCTGTCTTGAAAATAACTCTGTTTAAAGACACCAGTGTTTTTAGAGGGGGTTGTCTTTGTCACCAAACCTCTCTCAAAGCTACAGCTACAGTTCAAGAACAGCTGCACAGATCTCTGAAGTGAAATTCTTTCTTGCCATTTCTGTTTGGGATTCACTGATTGAACCCCATTCTCAGCACATCCAGGGGAGAATGTAAGATATTTTTTACAGTGAGGGGAGGCAGGCACTGGCACAGGTTGCCCAGAGAAGCTGTGGCTGCCCCATCCCTGGAAACAAAGTGTTGGAGCTTGTTTTTACTGCAGAACTTCAGGATCAGGAGGTGGACTGAGTACCTCCCTCAAAGTGCCATAAATCCACCGCAGGTCACACAGAAAACAAAGCCAACTACTGAGATTTGAATGATCTTATATCATGTGCTTTGGTGAATGAAAATGGTGCTTCCAGAAGTACCTCCTCCAAATTTCAAGTATTGTTTTGTGTTGTTTTTTGTCAGAAGGCCACCTTATAATGTTCAGCTGGAAGTCAATCCAGATCTAATGTACTGGGCCACTGTCTCTAAAGCAGTTTACCTACAGCTTCATACCACAAAAGCTAAAAATAAACTACAGCTTATTCCACTTACTGAAAAGTCAGTTCAACATGTCATGGGGCTTATTAGCACACTGAGAATGTTCTTCATGCCTTAATACTAGGGCATGACTCTGATGTAAAAATGAAATGAAACTATTTAAATTGACTTGGATACTTATTAAGGAGAGGGTTTCATTTAATTCCCTTTTCTGTTTTTCTCTCCTTTATAGAAGCAGCCATCTGGGCTTGATAAGAGGTAGGGCAATGACAAGTCTATTCTGTGAAAAACACTATAATTTTTAAAACACTATTACCAAATGAGGCTCAATAGACAGAGTGTGTAAGTGAAAAGTGATTTGCCTCATGGAAAAAAAAGTACACTCTGGTTGTATGCTATAGGGAACTTATTGTGCTAATTAGAAAACTCAAATTTGTAGGCATTTGCAAGTTGAACAGGTGACAATAACTGGTGATAACCAAAGACTAATTATTTCAGCTGGGAATTAACCATCAGGTGTTCTGAGCCAAATAAAAGGGGAGGAGAAGGTTGGAATAGCAATGTGTCCTATTTATGTTGAAACATAACAGGATTTTATGTGGGATTAAAAAGAAAAAAAAAGTTAAATTAAACAAATACTCTCTAGGCTAGTACTGTGTGTGACTGCTATGTTTCCATTTCTTAAAGAATTTCAGAACTTGGACTGGGGGAGCAGAAAGAAATAATAATGCAGAGCTGTATTATTTGCTTACTAAAAAAAAACCTCCACCTCTTTGCTCTCATGTGAGTTCTGCTAGAGTGAAAAAGAGGTAGGTTAGCAGTTCTTAGAATTAAAACTATTTGATTGAAATTGTTATCTTTTGTTCTAGTTAGAAATGTACACTGTGGTGTAGGTCTATGGGTAGGAAAGATTCAGCTCTTACAGATTTCCAGAAAAGCTGAAGGCAGTGAGCTCTGAGAACTGGGCAGTGCAAAGAGCACAGCAAACAGGGTTTGTGTGGGCACAGCTACTGCAGGCTGCAAAAATTCAGAGCTGGAAGCAATATACACAAAGTGCACACTGATGATTCCACCTCGCTTCTAAATTCCTTTACCTGAATGCTTATTGTAAAACTTAAATACTAATGAGTGGGGCTGAAACCAGATAGGGCCCTGGAGCCTACCAGGAAACTGATAAAACAGCAAATGGGTTATAGCAAACATCACCTTTCTCCTTCTTACCATCAACACGGGTATTTTTATTCTTACATTTTCTTTTTCTGACACACCATGTGAGCAAAAGTGACAGCACTTTAAAAATAATATCAAATTCCAAGAGCAGTCAGAACCTTAAATTGGAATTTCAGTCTTTGACATTGGAAACAAACATACAAGACAATTGTTAGCATTCTGCATTGTGCAGATAAAGACACAGACTAGTAGCAAATTCTTCTGAGAGACATGCCTGATAAGATTATAAATTAGGTTTTACAGAGAAAGTGCACTTAAACAGAGATTTAATTGTTTGCCAATAAAAATCTCATGTTGCATGGAGATTTCAGAGCTCATTTTAACAGTTGTTACTATTCAAATGCCTTGTTTTAACACTTTGGGGGTTTGTTTGGTTGGTTCGGTTTATTGAATTCCTTGTTCTCACTCAAAGCGTCACGATTTTTCTGACTTTTGTGTCTGGTTTAAGATTTTACTTCCTTTTGCAAAGTCTGAATTGCTGTAAAATAGCTGGAAAAGGTGGTGTTTAAGTACAAATCTTTCTGACTTGTTAGACTTGAAAAAAGCTGAAGTGTGAAGGTCTACAACTGTGTGCTGGAGATTGTGTGCCGTGTGCTGGTGGCAGTGATGTGTGTCACTGCTTTTTTGGGCAAGTAAGCTCTGATGCTGGACTTTGGGGCTCATTCAAACCATTGGCAAAGTCCAAACAGAAAGGAATGTGAGAGCACATAGGAATGGGTTTGCATAGATGACAGTGTGTAACCTCAGCTGATTCTAAACTGGAGCCACAAATGGGAATGAAGCTGCCTCTAAAATGCAGAAAAAGTTCTGAAACACTTTCAAGTTCATCACTGGATAAATTGCGTTAAGCAGCCAAGGATTTTTATTTTTAGATCTACCGTTCAGCTTTAGGAAAAATGGTTTTGAATGCTTAGAACAAAATGTTTGCTAAGTTGTCCTTGCCTGAAGGAACAGGTGGCAACATGTCCACTGGTCTAGAAGTGTGAACCTGTAAGTGTAGGTAACACATCTGCCCCTTTCTGGGAGATTGACACCTGAGGGTCTTATCTGAATCCCATTAAGATAATGAAAACACAGCTGACAGGTCTTTGGATCAGGGCCACTAGGAATACCAATCCTTTAGGGTTCCTAGCACAAACTGCCAGCAATTTAGCTTGTAAATATAATTTCCATAAACATTTGCTAATCAGCATTGGTAATCTATTGAAATCTCCATGTCTGTACAATCACAGTGACAGGCAAGGTGGATTTCTAAGACATTAGTCTGATTCTCTTCACATCACCCCTCCAGCTTCACAGTTTCTACATATTTAACCTTCTGTTTCTAACAAACACCATCCTTTGCATCAAAGGGCTTTAGGACATCCAGTTTTGCTGACACACTCGTGCTGTGCTTTATTTATGCATCATCAAAGTATGGTACTGCCCAAAAGGTGAAAGACCTCTCTCCCCTTTAACTCATTTCCTGAGTAGACCAATATTATCCAACTTCAGACGCTGACAAATGTAAATTGAGGTCCGTGAAATTAGAAAAGTGCTGAACTAGAGTACACAGAAAAGTGTGACATTCTCCTGTTGTGAATAACAATCTAATATAATATCTCCCATAATGAGAAACTCGGATGTGGGATATGCTTTCCCTATTTGTGATGTACACAGTAAAACCTTTCTAATGCTCTTGATGCACAGAGAAATTGCACGCCCCGAACTCTATTAATGCTACTTTTGTGTATCCACCAGCAGGGCGAAGACAGTCTTTGCAAGGTTAAACTGAGCATCAGGACACTCTTTTGAACTTTCTTGCAGTAGTTTCTCAGAGTACAGCTGCTTAGGTGGTGGCCATGTACTCGCTGAGATACTGACTTCCTGACTAGAGATTTAGAATTGAAAAACAGAAGCAAAAGCTTCTTAAACATCTCTTATAGCCTTCAGCATAAATTATTAAAGGAAGAGGCTTCCAGAATCTTAAACAACAGTTGTTTTTGGTTTTTTGTTTTTCTTACGAGTTTGTAGATTCATAGGAAATAATGAGAGGGCAGCTGTGTCTTATATCCATTTCAGAAGATTCCTGATAAATTTTCAAAGAGCTTTTTCCTGTTGATTGTTTACTTAGAGTGTCTTGGTCTATGAGAAAGTGGCTTTTGGGTTTTTTTGAGTATATCATTATGCAGTATTCATGCATGCTCTGCAATATTTTCTATTAGCTCAATTTGAGTGGAAAAGAAAAATGGGTGTTAAAGAAGCCCACTATTTTTTTTTCTAGTCTCATTATTTCTGCTACAGTTTTGACTTAAAATGGACTGCCTTTCATGTGGAATTTAGCAGGCATCACTAAGCTGTGGTGAAATTTCAGTCTGTGTGGTCTATTGATAGTTTTGCACAGAAAAAAGAAAAATATAAGATTTTGGTCTTACTTAATGTGCCTTTAGACACCTTTTGTACAGAGGTAATTAGTAATATGTTCACATAAGCTGAACTTTTCAATGAAACTGCATCTTGGTCACTATGAGAAAGGCAATTGTCCATAAGTCACAGATTCAGTAATTAGAGACCCAGTACATGGTTCTGATTCTGGGAATACTTAAACACATCTATCATTTGGCGTTTATGAGAAGTCCTGACTCTAAAAATACTACTCCCAAAAGGAAGGTTAGTATTTTTTGGAGCAACCTGGAAGTGCATTCCTTTAAAAGATGGATTTGCAGAGGGGTTTCACTGCTCATGTGTGGTTTGACTGCAGGACCACGGCCTGGGTGTGCAGTGCTCACCCTCTGCTCACACACACCTACACCTGCCTTGGCCTCATACACAGGTGGTTTCCACTTGGCATTCCACAGCATTCCAGAGGTTTGTGCCAGCCAGGGTGGCAAATGACACAGCAGTGTGGAAACATGTGCTGTATCACCTTTTGATGCCCTGGATTTTTGTGTTCAATGGAAAACAACAATAAATTCATGGAGCTTTACTGCCTCTGCCAAATGTGACATCTTTCAGAGTATAACATGCTGAAAAGCCTGCACAGTCTGTGCCAGCTGCATGATTTAGCTGCTATAAAATCCCTCTGAATCAAAACCATTTTGAAATAAAGAAGAACCAGCCTGAGAATTTCATTGCACTGTTGGATATCCACTCGAAGATCAATCACCTGTCCTCATTCTGTATTCCTGCTGTATTTTTCAGCTTAATCTTTTCTGCAGCTTACCTATTTCATTAAGGCTGGAATTTTAAAAGACAAGCAATTGCATGCAGAGGCAGAGAGTCAAGAGTGAGAAGTGTCAAACCTGGACAGCACAGTTCTGTACAAATTGTGCTGTGCCCTTAGAAAAAGCAACTCTTTCTTCCCTTTTTGTTTCTGTGGGACTCTGTAATGCCCAGATATGCTCAGTACAAGTGTTCCAGGGTTTGGCATCCTAATATTCCTGAATTCTGTCCTACTCTGAGACAAGGTTGGTGCAGAAAAACAGGGCTGTCTGTGTGAGAAGAGGTTAACCCACCCCATTCTCTTCAGTTTTCCTGTCCAGATAAAGTTTTCTATGGTACTCATCACGTTTCAAACAGCCTGTGGATGTCCCAGTCTGGAATCTCAACCAAGAAGTGAGTTGTTCAGAAATTAAATGAAAAGAAAATTTCCAGGGATGGTACATGAACTAATTGAAAGTGTATCAGCATAGGATTTTTTCTGTGTAGGAAAGATGCTTTTCTCTTGGATTGTTGCATTGAAAGGATATTTAAATAACACAGAATGATGCATAATATTTGAATCATGTGAAAGGATTATAATTATTGTATTAATTTGTTGGTTCACTCCGTAAGACATTTCTAAAAATCCACTGTAGAACAGACTATTAAAATGATAAATTATCACTGCAACATCTGATAAAAAATTCAGTAACTTAATTAATGCTCCTTTTGTCCTAATAGCTTATATAATGAGAGGGAAGTTTGCTAAATTAAGCATAGTAAAAAAAATTTTGTCACCATTTTGAAGTAGGTGGGGTTCATGTATTCCAAAGCTGTGAGAAGATTTAATAACATGGAAGTGTACCTCTGTGGACTGTTCATGTGTGTGTGTGTCTGTAAAATGCTCCTGTTAGACTTGGGACATCCTATGGCTCTGAGCAGGACTGCTAGGAGTAGTTACCTAAAGTATTTATCATCCACTGTTTAGAATATTTGATTACAGATTTACATAGGAAAGGCAACAGCCTATAATGAGAGTATAAATCACTTTGGGATGTGCCTTGACTGGAATGGAAGTGAGTACCCCTTGTATTCACCCTAAGAGCATGCTAATAGTGTTGCATATTTATTTCTAGGCCATGTAATTAAAAACAATTTGAAGAATTAATGTTCCAGCAAGTAGAATAATGACTGGAGAGCAAAACATGGATAAAAATGCTTTTTTTTCTTCTCATGATGAAGTGTTTGATCTTGACTTCCCATTTTTTCTAGTGTTCACTTTATGATCATCTGGTTCTGAGCCTTTCATGAATACTTCTGAAAAGCTCTTCATTGTCCCCTTCCTCTTTATTAAACACCTGCTCTGAAGAAAGGACAAGTTGTTCTCCTCCTCATGGCCACAGCACAGAGAAAACAGGGGTGAACTCAGTTGATGGCAGTAGATGGTGACTGAGAAGTACCTGCTTAAAAGCCAATAAATCAGAGATCACAGTAGGCATTTATTGGTGGGAAGTGACCCAAAAGGGAACACGTTTTTCAACTGGTAGAGATGGAGCAACAAACAGCATTAGGAAGACCCTGTGCTGTGCCAAAGGCAGACTGGTTGCTTGATCTCTTTGTGCACCTCCATCAACTTAGTAGGAATTTGCTCCAGACTGAAGGGAGGGCAGAAGAGGTGACAGGCAGCACAGTCTAAGCTTGAGCCTCTGCTGTGTGACACAGGGCTTTGGTGGAGAGACTGCAGAGTCACTGACTGCACAACATCCTGATTCAGACCCCAATTCTGGGGTTGCTGAGAGAGAAAGAGAAAAAAATTAATTACTAACTTACTTCAGCTGATGTTTCAGCAATGCCTTTCAGCCGTTTGCAGGGTCCCCGAAGGTTCATTGCAGTGCAGCTCATCACGAGATGTCTGGCAGGCTTCTGGCTTTATTAATTTGATTGGGGTCATCACTACAGCTCAGCCTCGGGGCTAAAGCAGACCATGTAACTGGTTTAGGTGTTAAGCTTCTGTAATTTAAGTACCAAAGCAGTCAAAATTTAGGCTGTGTATATAATTTACCAGCATTTGTGATGTCGGTCTGCCGGTACTGGCAGTGTGTTGATTACAAGAAAACTTATGTAGAGAAAAAATGCTGAAGTTCTTCATTTAGTGAAATCCATCAGGAAAGTCCATGAAATATTTAGAAAAGTCCCACTGAGGAGTCCTGGCTAGGTCCTGTGAGTTTGCTTGCAGGGAATGTCCTGAATCCGCTGAGGCTCAGGTGAGAGGTGAATCAGGACAGTTTCACAGAGGGATGAGCTCATCCTGAGCTGTCACATGTGCTGATTTCCTTCTCTGGTGGGGACAATAAGGAAGGGAAGGGAAGCATCCACATATGCTATGATCTTGTGCAATCAGTGCTGCTGGGTTTAGCTTGGTTATCAGCCTTGGCAATTCCATATGGCTGTTCTCTTACTGTATTTTTCCTGTTGGGTTTTGAATAGTCCAGATGCAGCAGCGTTGGTTGTTTCTACTATGGCTCAGGATTTCATCTGAGAGAGTCAATGTCTGTCTCTTGATTTATCTTTGTGTTTGTGTGTGTGTGTGTGCAGCACTTCTGTATTGTAGAGTATTAAGTCTCCCTTTAGAGATTTTTTTCCCTCCCTCATTTCCCCCTCTAATCAAAAGAAATAGGTACATTTTGTTCTGTCTCCTAATGGCTGTTTTTATTCTAAGTATTTATGGCCTTTACAGGAGCAGAGTTAATACTATATGATGTCAATATTCTTCCAACATAGTTATGCAGCCATCTTACATTTATGACCTTTTCCCCCTATAATTAGTTCCAGCTGAAATTAGATTCAGTGAGAGCCTCGCTCCAATTACAGCCAAATCTGAATAAAACTGATTCCACTGTGGTTGTCTGGAGGAAAAGGAAAAAAAGAAAAAAAAAAAAAAAAAGCCCTTTCCAGTTTCACTGTAGATAACTAAGTCTTGCATCTCTGCAGTATATCTGCACTTAATAAAAGTGAAAAGGTTTAAGGGCCAGCCCTGGAGAGAGCAGAAAATTCTCAGCTCTGCCAATAACTTTGAGCAAGAGTCCCTTCAGTTTTTCATGCACCCCTTCTTACCTGTTGTTTTGTCTGTGTTCCCTGGGGCAGGAAAGGCCTCAGAACCCATCAGTGTCCGTGTCTCCTGGTGCTGAGGGGGCAGCAGCAGGAGCTGTGCAGTGCCTGGGTGTTTGCAAGGTCTCTTTGCTCTGGTACACAGGTTCATTCAGGACCAGATCCACGGTCACCGTGGTGGGGGTGTGCCTGCAGTGCACACCTTCTTCCTGGTGAAGATGCATTGGGATGCACACAGCAAGCAAGGTGGGGACCTGCCAGCCAGCTGGGCATCCTCCCTTTCTTTGGGAAGAAAGTGGATGTACGGAGATGAGGGCAAAACCAAAAGCCACAGTGTGGGCATAGCCTTTGACTACCAAAACCCTGGGTGAGTCTGGATATCAGCCCTTCACTGCAGATGTGCACAGCTGGAATACAAACAGCAGTGATGGGTCTTGAGATCCCCACAGAAGCTTTGCAGGTGTTGACTGCCACAAAGAATTATGTGCAAAATGCAAGGAGTTGCTTTGAATTCCAAGCCATGTTTTGTATTAGCCAAATGCATCAAAAATAACAGAAGCTTTTTCGCCATTATCAGAGATATTTAGCTGGGATTATATGTTATGTTTGTTTACCTCAGATGGGTTTGCAGCCGGGTTTATACTTTTATCACCTCCAGATTGGATTACTGTAATCCTTTATTTGCGCGTTATCCTCAGCTCTTTTTTCATTCTCCTTTTTTTTTTTTTTTTTTGGCTGTTGAGGCAGTGCAGAAAAACAAAAATTGATTTCTGGCACTCAGAGGAGTAAATTACCTCTTATCCACACCAAAATCATTGTCATATTGGGGTCTGATTCCAATCCAAATTGATCTCCAAATTAGATTTTGGATCGATAATAGTCTTATAATGGAATGACACCGTTAAGGCTCCCACCAGCTGCTGTGACCCAGAGAAGCTGATGAAAGCATCTCATCACTGGGTATAATCTCAGGGAAATTAATGCAAATCCTGTTCCATTACCTGTCTGCTGCCTGTTCCACCAGGGCGATACCATGGGTCAACACTGCCTTTGGCCACCCTCACACTGCCAGCTCTCTGGGTCAGCTGGGGCTCCCTGGCCCTGCCCAGAAGGCTGGGTAGAGTTTTGGCAAGGGATAAATGTTGTATTTCTAACCCTGAGCCTTCACTTCCAATTAAGTGCCTTCTGAGACACAGTGAAATGGCCCTGCAACATTAAGTGAAATGAATCTAGAGATTAATTAAAGTTTTATATTAAAAATTGACAATTTAAGGAAGAGGAATAAACATTTAGTGAACAGAAAGAAGATCCAGTATTCTCCAAAGCCCCTCCAAGAAGCAGGGATTGCAGCTGAGGTGCAATTTCCCTCCAAGCCTTTCCAGGCACTTAGTATTTCAGAAGTGATTTATCTGGAAATATGTGTGAGTTATTTTGAGGCTGTTATGATTATATCATTTGATGAGATTTTTTTTTTCCTTCTCTTTTCTGCACCGAGGACTTTAAAGTGAGAGAGACAGTCTGTAGATAGCTTGTGGTTTGTTTAATTAACTGGCTTTCTTTTTATGGATGGCTGCTTGCAAGGCTGCTCTTTCATTTAGTGATTGTTTTTGTTATTAATGGTTTCAGACAGAGCTCTTCACGTATCAAGTGCAAGTTTTTGCAAAGCCAATGAAGGAATCACACAAGAGGTTTTTTTTCCTCCTCTTTCCTGCCGTTCATGTTTATTTTCTGTGGTGCTGCTCTCCATGGTCTGCTGTGGTTGTTAGCACTTTGCATCAAAAACAAAAATGTTCAGGAGCTCAAAGTTTTCTATCTCAAATTTGCAAAGGGGGGTTTGTTTGGCAGAGGTGTCAGGAAACATTTTAAGGTTTTAAAATTCATGCTAATGTGGTATGTTAATAAAAATTAAGGACATTCTTAGCCCTAAATAAGAGGGAGGGGCAGCCCAGGAGAATAAATTTGATTATGTTTGTTGTTCATGTAGCTGAGGAGGTGTTACAGCTGTGATATCACTGTGGTAGGAAGGTGTCTGTGTTGTCTGTAGGAGGGGTGGGTAGAATGAACTAAGGAGGAAGGAAGAGACTATTTTATTTATACTCTACTTGGGGAGGTCAGAAGAACTGGGGCAATAATGGAGGTGCTGATTAACAACTGGAGGGTGTAAAAAAAATATTGTGTCCCCTCCCCCCTCCCCCAAAATCATGTGATTTTTCTTTACCAAAGGGAGGTGAAAGCAGTTATTCAGGTGAGCCCCTGTTGTTATAACCATCCTGTGAAGGTCCAAATTACTTCCCCAAGGAGTCCCTCATTCCAATGGCTTGTTTCCACCTGCACAGTAAGTCTGTATTTATTTACATGGTCTGACCAAAATCCATGTCACTGCTGAAAGAGGCAGCCCCACCATGTGTCCTTTCTCTGCTTGCTCGTTCCCAGGGCTTTATTTCTGGTGAAAGTAGTGGTAATGCAGACACATTGTGATTCAAGTCAAAGATCTCTTTTGTTTTCAGAAAGATCAGCTCCTCATTCTGGCCCTTTCCAGGTCTGCATGAGCACTTGCATGACAGGACTGAGAAGAAGGAACAGTGAAGGAGGCAAAGCTGTGGTTTTGGTGGTAAAAATAAACCTCTAAAACCAGGATGAGTAGACCGAGTTTCTGATGGTTCCCACCTTACCAAATCAAAGCTCAAGCAGCAGTTTTTGCCACAACGTGTATGAGGACAGAGGGCACTGAGGCAGCAGTAGCTCCTGTTAGAGGAAAGTGATGGTTAGCACAGTGTAGTTTGTGTGAACCATGGCAGGAATGTTTTGTATGTGTCCTTGGAAGTAAGTTACTATTCTCTTTGAGTATCTGCTTCCCACTCAGCTCAACCAGAGCTGGTTTCACTGAGGCCTTAGGAACTTCGTGTGCAATTCATGCTGAGTCATATTTTCTTCCAGCATCGTGCCTTTGAGTATTTTACCCGTTGCATTTATCTCTTCTACTGCTAAAAATCCTTCCCTTTATCTTGTTAACTCAGTATGGATGTGTTGCCGTTTTCAGGCTGAGGGAGTGAAAGTAAATAGAAAAATAAGACCATAGGGACCATTTCAGGAAAATAGGAATGGTCAACTATTTTTATCTTTCCCTTCTGAAGGGAATGAGGTGAACATTTTCTGACAAGAAACTCTTTAATAGTTAAAGTTTGTTTAAAACCCATGTTAAATCTCAGGCTCTCCTGAGAAGTGAAATCTCTTCTCTCCTCTCATGGGGTTGAATCATTCAATTGTGTCTCCAGGTTCTGGCCCTAAACATTTCTTTATTGCATGAGTGCAGAAGAGCTGGTTCTGTTTATGGTTTCTCATTGGAATGCATTATAAAATCTTTTGTAAATGTGTGAATGTTCGTTGCAGTTACAGGGATCCAGGGTCCCATTAAAATAAACAGAATACCCCAATAATTGTTGTACAGACACCCAAAGCATCTGTTCCTCTATGCATTGTAGAGCTTGCAGTGGGGAGTTACTTAATAAAGGTGACTTGGATATAGAGACAAGCACAGAGGATGAAGGTAATATCATTTTAGGGGCACATAGAAGCCTTACATTCAGTGCTGCTGTTGGTAAGAAGGATTAAATTGCTGAAATAATAATTAAGAGAAGAAGAATAAACTCTACTAGAAAAAGCAGAAGCTGAGGGTTTCTGCTCAGGCAGTAATTTGAGGCAAAACTTTTGGGATTCAAAGTTTCAAAGGAATTCAGTGATTTGGGAAAGAGTAAAGAAACCTTTTTTCTTCTACATATAAGATGTATTTTAATTTAACAAATGGCTGTGGCAAAGTACAGCTCCTTTGACTGGAACTGCAATATTTCATAACCCAGAAGAACTTCCTTTCTTAGACTATGGAGAAACCACTAAGCTACTGTTTGTTATTCTCATATATCAGCAACAGTGTAAGTGGTAAATTTTCAGTAGCTGTAGCGAAAACAAATCCAGCTCAAGAAATATAAGTACTGTGCCAACTCATGGAGGGAAACCATCAACATGAAAGCCTTGTCCAGCCTATTTTATTTCCTGTTTATAAAGCATTTTAATAGTTTTCTTTACTATAAAAGCATAAATGTCAAAGGTGACTTCTTGCTGTAAATCCCTCATTTACAGAGGAAACAGCTGCCATAACCTGTTCTATAAGTAACCAAACTATAGCAAACTTTGAAACACTGAGAAAATCACATTCCTAAAAATGTTTTATTAGTAGTAAAATTTCCCTTTGTCTTATAGAGATCCAGTTTGGCTGGGAATGTGCATCCTGGCAAAATTAGACGATGACATTTTTCTGTAGTAGTGCCAGAGTTATGGAGAGTGCTCTTCAGAGTTCTTCAGAGTCTGGAAGTTTCAAGTGATCCATGAAACACACTGAGTAAGTCTTTCAGGGCTCTGAAGGTGTAGGATTAACAATTTGGTGCTGAATGGCTGCTGAGGGATCTGCTTGCCAAAGCCACCAGCTGACAGTGTGCTCTGTCTTTCAGGTGGTCACTCAGTGGCGGAATAAATAAATTTGCAGGATAGTAGTGAGGTAAAAAGGGTGTTTAGACCTTACTAACTGAGGGGATAAAGCAAAATTAACCTCCTGGTTGAACATACCTGCAATTTCTTCCACTATGTTGAAAATGACCCATTCATTTTCTGTGTTTATCCATTCTTTTTTTAAAACAAACCCTACCTAACCTATCCTACCCAACCAAGCCCTACCTAAACCTCTGTCAAAGTATCAAGTAAAATACATATACAACTTGGCAGAGTTTCTATTATTTCGTTCTGTATCAAATCTTTCCAAAATTTGGTTGATCTTATCTGCTAAATAATTGGAGATTATTCCTTAGAACACAAGGCCCAGGAGAATAAGGAGTGAAATAACTCAGTAGTCCTTGCAAGCTCTAACTTCATAAGAAAGTGGTTTGTTGCTAAATTCTAGGCCTGTAAAAAAAAAATTGTGTAGATTGGTTGCTTGAACTGGAAGTATTTCAGGGAAAGACTTCTCTGGTTGGAGGAAAGTATGATTTGTTGAATGTAAAGCATTTGAGAGACAGATTTTAATGATATTTCATTTACTTTAAGCAGCACTTTCCAAGCAAGTGATGAGAGTGTTCTGTTCTGTTGCTTGTAGAATGGAAGAGTACAACCTTCCATTTTGAATTTACTTTTGATTTCATGTTTCTGTTTTACAAAACTGAATTCAAAATCAATCCAAACTTTTTCACAAATGAATGGATTTTTGTATGTGTTTGTGGGCTTTGTTTTGTTCAATTTATTATTTTTATTATTATGATTATTGTTATCGTTAAAATTAAATAGAAGTTGTACGCTGGAACGTCCTGCCCAGCTCACAGCAGCAAACAGCTGTGAAAGTGGTTCTGACATTTTTTAAGTAGATCCTGAAACACAACTTTTTTTCCAGCCATCTTAGTTCCTTTTTTTTTGCCAGTGGCACTGTGTATAAATATGCTTATGCACCATGTGAGCTACCCTGAAAGCTCATTTGGTTCTTGTCCAGCATTTATATTCTCTCTTTCTGAGAATGTGTAAAGAGAACAATAAACACCTTTTCTTTTGCTGGCACACTCAAATGGACTTTTTTCTTTACCTCATTTTTCTTAATTTGAGTATATTTTCTCTCAATTATAGCCTATTATTAGTTCACCCTGTACAGATTGGAGAGAAACAAAATATACATGTATGGCCTTGGGTTTTCAAAACAAATTCAAGGCAAGTTCAAGAACATCTGGATATTTGTAAACAATCCATAGCAACTCACCTTAGTAGCGAGACTGAGCCTTTAACGTGCCCACTGTACTTTACACCACTTGATTCCAAATATATCACCGAAATATCATTCTGAACACTGTTATAAAGAAAACCTGAACTGGTGCCAGAAGTACATGGAGTTCTTTTATTTGTAATTTGCCTTACAAAACATATCAACTGCCTTTGTTTTCATAAAAGCACCACTGAAAGGTTGCACACAGCACTGTGTTCTTGGGAGTGAGAATGGATTGGGAAAAGTCTAATCATTGTAATTATATGACTGAAAAAGAGAGTCTTGACACATTAAGGCACTTAAAAGAAGGGAAGAAAATACCACACAGAGAAGGAATTTGTTCATCAGATTCAGAAGGAGGTTTGAAAGGAGGCTGCAATAAAAAATCAAAAAGTAACTTAGTGGTTTATAATTACTCACGTGCTTGTTGATCCACTTTACATTTCTTTTGTGATTCAGTGAATCAAGCATTGAAAAGAAAATGTGTGGATGGAATAAATATCCCCCATTACATAAAGCAAGGACAAAACTCCATGCTAAAGCATGAAGACATTATAAAACTTCTGTGGAATTATTAGCTCTGCCTCACCAGTAAATTGATTGCTCTCCTGGTGAATGTTAGTAAAATAAAGCTTTAAAATCAAGATGCCAGACTGTAAATTACCTTTTTCAATTACCTATTTGAGTCAATTATTCTCATGTCAAAAAAAGGCCATAAATAACATAAAGGATTACCACATGTGCATTTGATACATATATATTTGAATTTTGATGAGCTTATTACATTAAAAAACTTTGGGTTAATAGTTGTTTGGGGCGGATCTATGGTTAATTCTGGGAGAAAAAGAATAATTTCTAGGACTGATAACTGTGATGACTTTGGCACAAGGAAATTCTAGTTTAAGGTCAACCCAGAAACTAACTAGCTGTTAACTTTTGAGAATCTATTCCTTTAACAAAGCTTAAATCTAATTTTTTTAAAAATTATTAATTTTATGAAAGAGTATGACTGTGAATGTTTCTGAACATACAGTTGGAAATATAAAATATTATGTTTAAAAGGATGATAGTTTGCTACTTGGTTTTTTTTGTTGTGTGTTTTGTTTTGTTTTTAATGAGAGAACTCCAAACATCATCAACTCACCATTTGCAAAAGATAGCGAAGTGAATATTTTATTTTCCAGCAACTACATGATGAAATGAAGAAAAGCTTCATGTGAAAGTACGAAGGTATCATAGTTTTTCCAATTGTTAACACACTCAAAGCTGAACTGACTGTTGATGCCTTTGCTGAACTGCAAAAACAACATTTTCTAAATGCCAAAACAGTAAACCTCCTTTGGAATTATCCCCGTATTTCATCTGTAGCTCTGATGTGGGTTTGTGCTTCTGAGTGCTCACAGATAAATTCAGTCAGGGAAGACTGACAGTTCTACTGCACAAAGTTCCCTTTCTTTTCCCACAGACCAGGACTGCTGTTGGTACCACTGCACAGATGACTTGTGGTTTAATAATGGGCAAGAGAAACCCCCCCTAAGTGCCAGTAAAGGCAGAGGCACTTCTTGAAGTACTCTGTCTTTATATGTAAGGCTTTCTATCAACTTTCTGAGAATGATTCTGCTCCCAGATTTCTGCTTGCACTAATAACAACGGGAAGAAACAGGGCCAGGGCTCACAGATTCAAATAAACATTTAAGTTTAACCTTGGCCCTTCTTTGCACAGACCTTGAGAAGTTCATCTGGTGGGGGACAGAACCCCATTTTGCAACACCGGCACTTGGATCTGCTACTTGAGCCCAAATGGAACCCCTTAGTTAAAAAAAGAAGTGGATGCCAATCCATCCTGTGTCAGCACAAATACAGTTTTGACTGGACTGGTAGCAAATCAGAAGTGGAAATTACTTTTTAAAATATGGCCAGTTCCAGTCACACCACAGACTGAATAACAAAAGGTTGATCACTTTAAAAACATCCCAGGTACTCATTCATGAGCAAGCTGTAGGTGGACATACATTGTAATAAACTTTTCACTAGAGGGTTTTGAATAATGAAGATATCTGTAAAACTTGAAACCCATCTACTGCTCTTTCACTACCAAAGAGGGAAGAGTTTGTCAAACGTTCCTCAGGAAGGTAGCTCAGTCTACCTGGATTAAAGGGTGCTTGTCTTTCCTAGAGTTTGGAATGGGGATATGTTCCTGTTTGCACATTAAACAAAACTTTAAAAAAACCTTAAATTAAACCTCAATCTTTATGTAGAAGAGATTGGATTTTAAAGTTGAGGAGTTTTTTCCTCAGAGCTAGAAGTCATATTCTAATTTTTTTCAGTAAAGGTGGCCTTCAGACCTACATTTAGTGTACTTACTTGCCAAAACTTTCAACTACTTCTGCAGTAGCATCAGCACTATAAAGTACAAAGTTGTGTTGTCTGAGGAAATTTTACACAGCTTTTTCACACTTTACCATAATGATAGCTTATATCTGTAAGTGTGACTCAAAGAAGTATGTGTGTGTGAGTATATGCATGCAAGACTTTATCAAACAGTAGTTCTTTAGTTTATTATACATTTTAGTGCAATTGGTGGCATCAGTCTTCCTTGTTAGTCAGTCATTTTCTGCCTGACTTCCTGCAGCTTTCTTACAAACGTGAACCATTAAGAGTTATATTTGCTTTCAACTAGAACCAAGGAAAAAGAAAAATGCCATATGAGTACATTCAGCATAACCGATTTTAATGTTTTTTTTCATAATGAGTTGGCTTGTGCATGTGGGAAAGTTAAAGGGTAATTCAGTAGACTTTGTTAAATTACTGCCAATGGTGCCAACTTGACCAACCCTTGACCCCAAGACTTGTTGAGAGCAAGATTGTACAGAAGTCAAAAGAGAGCAAGAGCTTTAATATCCACATTAGTACTGGCAATACTGCTGTTCTTTGTGCAAGGATCTGAAAATGTGGGGGCTTCCATGGAAGTAACGTGCAAGAGGAGGGTCAAATCCTGTCAGAGATCTACTCATTTGACACACACAGCAAACGTATCTCAGCCTTGTTATTTGCACTTTAAAACCCTGCCTTGTTTGCTTTCAGGCAAGGTGTTTTCTTCACATCTGATTGGCAGGATGACAAAAACAGCCTCACAGGTTTGAGACGTTCCCTCTAGAAAATCCCCAAATTAAAATACTTACCATACTGTTCATACCATCGAGGGCCAAGCCAGAAGGCAGGTTTTGGACTAACTGCTCTTTTCTTTTACTGGCAGAAGTGTTTTGTCAAAGTTTCTCATAATTTGACTCAAAATGAGTCATACCTTTGGAAAGAAATCTATTGGGAGGGGGAGTGCATGACTTCAGCCTGGGCAAAAGGAAGCTGGTAAGTGTACAGGTTTTAGAATATCAATATCTCTTTGACAATGTGAATAGCACTGATAAACAGTTGAGTTGAAGTCTTGCACAACAGATATAAAAATGGGTGACTTCATGAAATTTGGCAGTTGTCCTTCTAGCTGGGATGTTTTATATGGAAGTCAGATTGCAAACAGTGGGGAAGAAGGCATTGTCCCGTCCCCCTCTGCTTTTATGCAGGACCATGTTCAGCATTTGGAGTTGCTGAGGGACTGGCTGACTGATTTTTACATATGGCTCCACAATGACTGTACAAATTGGAGGAAGGGTTCTACAGCTTTTTGAGCATTAGGTATCTCTCACCAGAGTAATTTTCGTGCTTTTGGACTGGAAGCCAGGTCTCCTGAAACCCTAATTCTGGCACTGACAATGACATGGGTCACATCTGTTGGCAAATCTTTCTGAGCCAGGTCTCCAGAGGGACTTTGGTGTTTTGTTGGCTCCTGGAACAGAATGCACAACCCTGACAAACACGCAGAGTCAGCCCAGAGTGGGCTTGGCAGAGGCAGTACACTGAACAGGGATGTTGCTTAATGTAGCAAAAAAAGGCTAGAATGAGAGGAGTAAAAACTGTCAGATGTGTGTTATGCTTAGACATATCCTAGAATATCCTACTTCTCTGGGAAGTAATTTTACCTCTCAGGGTGTCAGACATGTACATTTTAGAAAGCTAAAGGTGGGTAACGTGACTCCCACCATTAAGGCACCTAACCTTGACTTAAGTTCACTTCCAGAGATGAGACTTGAATCTACACCTCATTTTATCTGTCAGGAAACAGAAGCACAACTTCCTTGCAGTGCTAGGAAAAATATTTGCATGTGTTTTTAAATCTGTCTGAGACTTAGGATGTGAAGAGAAATATGGGTATGAGATAACAGCAAGATTTTTCCACGCAATTTCAAGATTTATTTACAGTTTAAGTGGAAAAACATAGAACTTGTTCATCAGCCATGGCCCACATACTAACATTAAATGGTCCTTTTAAATGTTGTCACTGAGACTAAAACCAGTGCTCCCTCTTTTCTCCTACTCAACTTTGCCCTTTGAAGTGTGAAGGATGAGTATTAGTCTCAGTGGAGTCAAAGCTAGAGACATTTTTCTAGTTTTGTTAGGCACTTTGCTCACATTAATTAGGAAAAATGTTTGAACCATTTCTAATAAATCAAGTCTGTAACTTTGGAAGAAGTATTCCCATTATTTTGAGCACTGCTTCATTTCAGTGCTCTTTGGAGCCTACATGCTCCGTGCTCAGCATACACCTGCAGAAAGAGGGGATAGAGTATGAAGTGGTATCAGTTCTAAATCAAAAGGAGATTAACACTTTAAGAATGTAATATACCAATGATGCAGTGCTTATTCTCTTTTCACTTGGGCTGCCTCAAATCCTCCAGTAGGTAATAGAAGATAATGCCCATTTTTGGTGTTCCACATGAAAGGTCTCTTATGGACAAAAGAAGTGATGGGATTTTATTGCCTTAATGTTTGCTTTCTGTGCTGGAGTCTCACTTGCCTCCAAGGAATCCAAATATTATTTGCAAAAGTAAAAAATGTCATTGAAGAACAGCAGCTATGTACTTGCAGATAATTTTTTTTCATTGAAGCATTTGAAAAAAATATCTTTATTCCATTAAATTATCAATTAAAGATGCAGATGTGAAGGTTTTGAAATTTATATGCCAGCATCACGTGCAGTTATCTCCTCTGTGATGGTTGCAGTGTAAGGAAATAAGAAATTACATACTTTAAGGATCTGATTCCAGGTTCTGCCAGACATTTGGCATTTATATACTACTAATTGATTATTTATACAAGTTCTAATCATCATTAGCAACTAACTCTCTCTGAATAATGTAACCAAGAATTCTGGTGTCTCTAAACTGGTGTTTGCTCCAGTAGACCACATTATGGGAAAAATGCTCTTGATGGATGTCCTGCAGATGGAACAGCTTAGGAAAACAGGAATGGTTGAATGAAGCCTCATTTCTATTTTATGCAGAGTGCACAGAAGGATGTTTTCCTGCTATCTGCTCACCTCCACTGACTGACACTGTAATTATCCTTATTTCATTGTGCTTGGTGGAGATGTCTTGCATCTCAAGCTTTCTTTTTGGCTGTCCAGTGATTCAACATGTTTTCAAGTTACCTGGAGATTCTGAAATGGCAGCCAAAACATGGCATCATGTTGGAAAGTGCATCTCAGATAACTTCTAATGCCTGCATTTACTGCAGTGCTAAACCACACAAAGACATGGATTTGTGAAGAACAGGATACAAGGAGCAGTGATCTCTCAGAGTGAGATCACCTCATGCTGGTAACAGCTGTTTTCAGAAGTAAAATGCAAAATCTATCATAGCAAAAGCAAGTTTTCCATTTCTCTAGGATTGTATGTTGGTTTGGGGGGAGTTGTATTACATACTAGGACTTTTATGTCTGAAATGAGAATGTGAGGTCCAACTGATTGTTAAAAACATGGCAAGTCTAACCTGGCCTGACAGACTATTTATCAAAATCAAGAATTTTTTTGAATCTTTCAGAGAAGGCTTGATTAAGGATGTTGGGAAATACCATACACAAGAGCAGATCTGCTAATCAATAAGAGACAGCTTCATCATGCACTCTTGTTCCAACCAGTATTTATATGGATCAGTCATTCTCTCCCACTGAATTCGATGTTATCTACACTAATGGAAATGCTTCATTTCCCAAATATTGCCCATGATGTCTGAATGCACACGTAGCAGGAGACTTTGCATGGCACAGGCATTAAGGATTGATATTAGTCAAAATAAACAACTTGTATAAGAAAAGCTGTAAAATCAGAGAATGGTAAGACTCATAAGCACTGTGAGCATTTTATTGTTTTCCCTTGACTCCAGCTGAGTATTTGTTGTTATTTTAGTATTAAAAGGGTACCATAAACACTTATAAGCTATCAGTGAAAATGCAAGGGCCATGACTGAAACTCAGTGTTTACACTTGCAGCTATCAGAGCCTTTAGAGAGCTGAGACATTCCTGCGAGGCTTTAAGCACTACAGTAAATGAACTCAAGTTTGGGCAGTGGACCTTGCAGTGAAATCATGTTTGAGCACACTCTTTGGGGGTTGTCTGTTGTGCTGTGCTGTTATTTCTAGAGTTATGTATCTGCAGGAATGTTTGCAGCCCATGGTCTGGCAGCAAGGCAGGGGCCAGCAGAGTGATTTGGAGGAAACCAGGATGGGGAAGTAGAAGTGGACAGCAGGGGATGGGGAGATTCTGCCCCTCTGTCCCACTCAGGTGAGATGCCTGGAGTACTGGAGTACTGCATCCAGCTCTGGGGCCTCCAGCATAGGAAGGATGTGGAGCTGTTGGAGCAAGTCCCATGGAGGCCACCGAGATGCTCCAAGGGCTGGAGCCCCTCTGCTCTGGATACTGGCTAGGAGAGCTGGGGGTGTTCACCTGGAGAAGAAAGGGATACAGAGAGACCTTAGAGCCCCTTCCAGTCCCTAAAGGGGCTTCAAGAGAGCTGGAGAGGGACTTGGGACGAGGGCCTGGAGGGACAGGACAAGGGGAATGGCTTTAAACTGACAGAAGATGGGGTTAGATTGGACATTAGGCAGAAATTCCTCCCTGTGAGGGTGGTGAGGCACTGGAACAGGTTGCCCAGGGATGCTATGGATGCACCACCCCATGAAAGTGTTCAAGGCCAGGTTGGAAGGGCTTGGAGCAACCTGGTCTAGTGGAAGGTGTTCCTGACCATGGCAGGGATTTGGAACTAAGTGATCTTTAAGGTCCCTTTGAACCCCAAACATTCTGTGATTAGGCACCACTTAAAGCAGTTTCTTAGGTCACTTGTTCCTAACACTTGGCAGGGTTTCTTTATGGCTGCAAGTTTTATAACTCAATAAACACTTTCCCAAAAGGGGATATTTTCTGGGAAAACTTTTTGTTTGTTTGGACCCGGAAGAATTATGGCCTCATTTTCTGTTCTCGGTGAAGGAAACAGAAACCAGCCTGAAGGAACCAAGGGTGTTTGAGTGTTTCCAAGTGTAACCACTGGTGATCTGCAGGAGTACAAGCAGTAAGTTGAACCAGGTCATACTGTTAGTTTTACATTTGGTGCAGGTCAGGGTAGTCCAATGAAAACTTGAACGTGTGTGAATTGCTCATTCACTGAGTGGAAACCAGCATTGATTGACTAACTAACGATATTCTATTTAGTTTGCCCTGCTAATTAGCTCATTCACTTTTCTCAAGTTAATTAGTAAGCTGTAGCCAATATTGACAGTGTTGGTGGATTGGATTGTACATAGTTTTTCTCATGCAGGACATCTGTATTTGTCACGTAGCCCCAAAGATGGATAGAATGGGAGGGAGATGCACAGACAAATTCAACCAGATTTTTAGCTGGTATAAGTGGGCTGAGCACCATAAAATAGCACAGACATATTTAATTATCCTGATCTCAGGAAGCAGATTACAGAGAAATCAGAGGCTGAGAGTAAGGACTGTCTTGGACAAATTTCTTTTATTAATCCATACATAAGTATATCACAGTCCTGTTGAGCTGCAGCATCTCTTGAAGTATAACCCAGAGGTTGCACCTGGTAAAATGCAGTGCTTTTAAGAATTCACCTGTCTTTATGATAGATATGATTTAAATGCCAAAGATAATTAGATAGGTAAATTTTTATGTGGCAGTTTATTGATGGAGGGTTGAGGCTGCAGGCAGCTGTCAAGAGAAGGTAAGGACTGTCTTCCTTTATCTGAGAGCTCATTTTTTTGTTTAGTGGCTTGTTGGAATCAATTTACAGTAGATACATATGAAATAAGATACTTTTCAGCATGTGATCTGAATAAACAGATTACACAGTTTAATCGTTTTAGTTCCTGACAATGCGTATTTCAGAACTGAAAGTCAAGAGAGATCAGGAAATTTGCAGAACAGAGCAACAAACTACCACAGGCATAATAATAATGTTTTGCTCCCCCAAGTGGGGGTAACTTAATCTAAGTAACTTCCAGGAGGGCTTATTTGCCCTTCTTTTGCACTTTTTGTTGCAGTTGTAGCATTTTCTATTACTGCTTCCCCCTCATTATTTCAAGGAATGTAACAACTCCCATAAATTCAGGCCTCAGCACACAAATGCATTCACCAGACACCCTCATTACTGCAGCCTGTCCATGGCTGAAATGCATAGGGCCTGATCTACTGGTGTGTGTCATCATTCAAACCCTACAGCAAAACTCCCAAAGAGTGGAAAATGCTGCAACACCACACTGGCATCCCTTTTGGTCATTACTGAAGTCTTCTATCCCTCTTTACTTAATTTATTCCCTCTTCTCATACTTAAGATTGCACTTAGTGGTGTCATTTTGCTTTAGGACTGTGTCTTAAGTTGTAGCAGCTTCTTTTTAACTAATACCACAGTGTCCTGGTGAAATGTGAACCTCTCAGGGGGTTTGTGCAACTTCTCTGCGCTAAGGTGTCCCAAATTGTGTGCCAGTTCATGGCAATGAGATCACACCAGCTGGAAGCATGGCAGGAGTCCCATCTTTCTAATTCACTGCAGGGACTAAGGGGGGTTCAACAGCAGGAAATCTCCACCACAGTGGAACTTGCTTGGATATTTGGTTTGGCTGCAGTGACTGAGAGAACAGCTCAGTAGGATTCAACTCCTCCCTGGCATCTTGCCAAAGTTAACTTGAGGACCTGGAAAACTGAACCACCCAGCTGGGCAGGACTGTTGGCTTCCCAGGGGATGTCTTGTCTCTCTTTTCCAGCAGAATCCTCTGAGACAGCTGCAATATGTGATCAGTTATATATCAGAAGAAATATTTCCTCTACATATATTTTAGAAGACAAATAGTTTTCAGTTTGCCTTCATCTTTTGATGGAATCCACAGGTGACACAACAAAGAGAATGAACTTGTCAGTATATTTTTGAACATCATCTCTCTACTCATGTTTTCTTTAGTTCTGGAGCTTTATACAAGTTGAAGATCCTTGATTGTTGTTCCTACAAATTACTGCAATAAAAATAAGACTGCACTAAGACCAAATATTAGCTTTTATAACTTCTCCACTGCCTCTGTGTGATCATGAGCACACTGTCTTTTCAGAAAATCCTAATAAAGAATTATAAATATATAATTTGTTGGTACAATTGGGATATGTTTCTTTACTATTTTTATTTTCAATTTTCCACTGAAAGGACATAGAAGACCACTAAATGTGATGATTTTCAATTCTTCACCTGGGTTTTTAGTTTATATTTCTGGAACACTAATGTTCCAAAAACTTCTCACTCTGCACTTTAATCCATAATGCATAGCTCTCACCATCTTTTAATCATCTGTCCTGTTTAAATGTTGCCATATCCATGGATATGGTATGATATAATACATGAAAGTTTAAAAAGCTGATGCCAGGCTGCCCTCTAGACACAGAAACTCGCTCAGTGAATGTGTGTGAAGTGAGTGCTTGGAGAAAAGCAGCTGCAAGAGCGAGTAGGGGATGTTCTGTTCTCCCCATCGCTTCTTGCCAGGGAATGAACCTGCCTGGAAATGTATCTGAGGCTTTCAAATCACTGCTCTGTGAGCTTCTAAATCTGCCTATCCATGCTGGAGCACCAACACCACATTTTTCCATCATGTTGCTGCTTTTAAGTTTACAGAGTGTTGAACAGCAATTTATTTATTTCCAAGGAACCGTAGAAATAGGAATTCATACGTGGGCCTGAAGTAATCAAATCAGGCCTACTCTTAATACAAAATTATTTAAGGTTTGAGAGAATAGGCTGTCTTCTTGGAATCATACTACATAATGTGATAGCCAGTTGTGGATTTGCTTTAACATTGTATAGAATGGCATAAAACATAATATACTTCATTAACACTGTGAAGGGCTGTTAAGAGGAGATTCTTCTGTGCAACTATGATTTAACTCAGTTATACTGGTTTCATGCCTGACAGTTGCTGTATGGCAAACATCCTGCTACATGTAGAAATATCTGTTCTTTGGAGGGAAGAGGGGATGATCTGTTCAGTGCCATGTCAGGCTTGTTCCTGGAGAGACGTACTTGAATCTTTACTCTCTCAAACACCCTCTGTGACCTTTCCTGAGCCATCTAATCTCTGGTACCTCAGTTGTCTTCAAAATAATGAAAATATTACTTCTTTATGCTGCAGGAGCTTTCCTGAGTCCCGTGATACTTCATCAGGAGCTCTTACAATACCTTTATTTTTCAATTTGCATTTCCACCACACGGATGACTGACTCAGCACCCACTGTCTCCACAGGGACTTGTACAGGTACTGTGTGATTTATGAAGGGGTGGCTGCCATCCTGCATCCCGTGACTCTTTCTGCTGCTTTTGAATGGCAAGCACAGGGCCTGGATGCCAAGTCACAGAGAAGGTTGTCTAGCAGGAGCAGCTGGCTGCTTGGCAGAGGCATCATCAGAGCAGCTTTGAAGCTGCCCGTGGGTCTGTCACGTGCTTTAGCTACCAAGAGACTGCCTTGGCTTCTCTGTCCTTTATAGATGCCATTTTCCATTAAGCATCTTGGGTTCTTTGGAATTTTTTATGTCGTGCTTAAACCCTTAGTTCATCAACAGGGATTCAAAAGTATCATTTTCATGTGGAAAGAAGGACTTCGAGTTTAAACAGTGGCACAAGTGGTGGAAATGGTGGTGGGAGATGATTTGCACGAAGCAAAATGTTCAGAGATGATAAATCCAATTTGAAAATAATTGCTAGTCTGTCATCTGGAGTTATGTTTTATAGATAGGAAACAAATAAAAAAGCTCAATCATGTCTAGTACTCTGCTGGAAAGCAGGTCCCTGCACAGATCTCAGACTGGTTTCTAGAAAATTGAAGAGCACTTCAAAAGTGAGGCTACTTTGATTTTACAGAGTGAGTATATTTGTACAACTGGTTTTGTTGATTATAAATAATTAAATAAACATATATGGTATTTGACTTTCCATTCAAACAAAAAGAAAGCAAAACAAGCAATTTCTGCATGTTTAAGCCCAACTAAGGCTTTCTACTTCCATACTGGTTTTTTTAAAGCAGTTCATAACTGATTTGTCAGAAATTATTTAGAAATGCATCATACACTATTTACACTACAGTTTTCATCCTTCAGATAGTTCTGGACCAAAAAAATACAAAATATTTCCCTTTTTTATAAGTCTTTTATTAAATACATTGTCCTGTAAAGCTTTCAGGACAAATTTATTTTCCCAATAGGCATGAATGTGTTGTTTATACGCTTTAATTTGTATTTCAGATTTTCTTCTGTCAGTTCTTAGTTCTAAATACAAATTCAGCATAAAAATTTTGAATGTTTCTTTTTTTTTTTTTTAATTCCCAAAATAAAGAAAAATCAAATTTTTTTTATGTGAGCTCAAAAATTTAGAGGCTGTGAAAGTGCAGTGGTTGAGAGCACAGGTAATTTCCATGGGTGCCTGGCTTTTAATTTATCTAAAGAGTTAATACCAAGGTTTTCATCCAGGTTTCATTGGCTTAATTTCAAGGTATATACTCATGTAATAGTGGGCATTGTTGATGAAACAAAGAAAGATTGCTCCTTCAGCATTTGATCCCTCTTGTTTAACTGTGATTAATCCTGCCTGTCCGTATATTAGCCCAAGAGCCCATTTTCAAGCTGCTTTGGCCCCCTTCAGTAGATTCCCAGCATTACTATCTGGATGCTCCAGAAATTCAGATTTTGGTTTGTGTAATGGGGTTAAGCTGCAAAAATGGGCAGAGGTTTCAAGGTGGGGTTTTGGTGAGTGCTGTTCCTGGAACCGAGGTAGGAACTGGGAAATCACGTGGTAAAATTGCATTTCTTTGCAAGAAACAACCCTAACAGGGAGAGAACAGGAGGGTTCATGGCCAGGGATATTGCTGAGAGCAAATACCTTACACATTGTGCCAGAATTAGGCCAAAGTAGAATTCACCCCCCTTTGCTGTTGTGTCACTGGTCCTTCCTCTGCCAGCTCAGCCATCCAAATGTGCACATCATAAAAGAATATACAGGGAATATGTTGGGTGAAACTGAGGTGTAGGAGGGGCAGCTTCCTTGGGAAAGGGGCAGATGAAAAAGAGAAGCAGGATTCTCTCTGTGTATCATTTCCCATCAAGTGCTGGATCAAGGACAGGCTTTTTTTTGTGTATTATAAATGATAATTTCTCTCTGTATTTTTCCTAGGTTCAAGTAGAAGCAGGCCTCAGATCACCCAAGGTCAAGAGGCAGTAACAGGGAAAATTTAGGAGTCTGGTCATCTAATTCTTTTCTCACAGACCAGAACAGATGATGAGACAAAGCACTGCCTGTGTCAGGCCCAGATAACAGAACCTCATCCTTCATTCCCCAAAAGAAGGAATATCGTGGCATGTACATTTTTAACCCAAATTCCCACCATATATATGTCCTGGGTTTTGTGAGAGTTTAGTTGTTGTATTTGTTTTTCTTCTGGTTAGCCACCTGTTAAGGTGGCTCTTAACAGCAGAAGTTGGAAGATGGGATTTCCCAATTTTTGCCTCATTTCTATTCATCTCTGTTTCCTTGGAGATGTTCCAAAAAGGAAATATTAAACTATCCTAGTGCACTGAATTCAGATGGAGCTCCTTCCTCAGACAAGGTCCCATTGGAGGGGCTCACGGAGAGGTTTCTCTGGCACTGACAGTTGGAAATTACCATGTTTCAGAAGTACTTACAATTCCCACACTTAACACTGGGGAGAAGATCCTGCATTAAGGGAAGAACAGAAAGAAAATCTTATGCAGATAGACGAGTGACATACAATGTGTTTTCACTTCAGCTCATTTATGCTGCTCTTATTTTTTGATCTGCTGATCTTGAGTCTTGATCTGTGCTAATCCTAAAAAAAAATGAGCAAATTTATCATTTGAAATGATACACAGGAAAGCCTGTTGTCTTTTATTTAATCCATCTCTTTATACAGCTACCTTGCCCCTTCAGAATTCATCCTAAAGTATATATTTTAAGTAGTATCAAAAAGAATCAGTAATACCAACGCTGAAGTTGTGACCAGCAGGTAATGATTCTTGTTATGTTTCAGTTTGCACCTTCCTTTTTAAGTGCATGGCAAAAGGGTATTGGCTTAATTATCTGGGATGTTACTGAGTAGAGGGGAACGTTCTCAGTGTGACCTTGTTAATAAAAAGTAAAGGTGCTTATTGTAAACCACTTGATTGTCTTTTTCCTTCTGGCTGACATTTATGAATTGCCTTCACAGGAGCCTGGTTTGGGTTTATTGTGTACAGATAACAGAATAACCTTATACATGAACTACAAGTATAAACGCTGTCATTGATGTACTCTTTATGATTATGTGCCATACAAATATGGAAAACTGCATGGACTGCTAGCAGAAGGATGGCCTAGTTGATACCTTGCTTTATATTCCTTTTGGGGTCTGAAAGGGATTTTGAAATACCACAACTAATACAAGCCCTAAGTGTTGTTGTTTGGCATTTGTGCTGCAGATTTTGCCTTTGCTTTCACTCCTAATCAATGTCACTGAGGCTGCACCAATGTCCAGAAATTATTGGAGGATCTGAGTCCTGTGTCTTTATCCCATGTTTAATTTTTCAATAAATGTAGCTCCACATTCCTAGGGCACAGTTAGTCTCTAGTAGTGAAGCACTCTGCATCACCTCACTGACAAAGGATTCTGGGGGTGTTCAGACAAGCCCCAGTAGAAGCAGACCAGGTACACAAAATGGTGAAAACAATCTCCAACTTACATATTGTTAAACCTTTCCAGAAATCAGTATGTCTGCTGTAAGTGTATGTTGTCTCACAAGAGATTCTACCACGGAAGAACTCAGATTTTATGTTCAGCTTCATAAATTTCTTGCTAAGCCTTAGGCTGAAATCTTTCTCACAGAAGTGTGATTTCTGTTGTAGATGAACACTGGAACACTATAAAGCACTCAGTTTGTAATGAACCTGCTTGTCTTGAAAACAAATAAATACAATTTTAGGAGATTTTTCTGCCTAACTGTGTAAGACAGACTCTCCTCTGCTCATGACTCTTCCTATTTAGAAGTTCTTCCTTCATCTGAAAGAAAAGAAAATATGAAGCAACTCCTCTCTGTTAATGCACCTCTGTCTTGTGGCTTCTTTGCATCTTTTTCTTTCCTATAGGCCCTATTCATGTTTTTAATATAGTGGGTAATCACTGCATGTCGTACTTCACCATCAGTGGATAGAACACAGGTATGTTTTAGTCATGAAAATAGACACCCTAGTAACTGCTGCTACTGCCTGCACTTAGGAGACCTTCTTAGCTTACCTGTACATTTCCTTGATGGCAGACAGGCTGAGAATTGCTAGTCTGGAAACCCACTACAAGTGAAGTTTGGGCTTTTTTTCTGAATTAAAAGAAAAAAGGTAATGTTGCCTCTTCTGTTGACATTCTTATGGATTTTTATTCTGCCTGGCCAATGATACGAATCCCAGCATCAGCCTAAACTTGAATTAGACTGTGAATTTTGAGATTTTAATTAGATGAGGCGGTTGTAAACTGCTGATTTTTTCCTCCAATGGAAAGTGTGCTTAAATGAAACCGTTAAAGCAGGGCACTTCTAACTCCATTGTACCAGGGAAAGCTTTCCAGGCATAGCACATTGCGTTTAGTATCACTTTAGAATTCTATAAATCTTTGATCAGCTTTTATTTAATCTTTGTCTAAATTGGAAGATAGCGATGGTCCCTTAAGATTTTGTATGGAATCAAATGAAATTTAATAAGGCACCTGACAGTTATTTGATTGTGATTCGTAGCGCTTTCATTTTACAGACTTAAGCAATACTGACCTCAAAAGGACTGTCGTTCAGACTAGGTGGAGGGCGGGGAAATAAAATATTTTATTCTTCTTTGTTCCAGTCCTTTTTACTTGATAAGCCCTTAATAAAAGTCAGAATGAAGTCCTTGCCAATTCTTAGACCGATTCTCTATCAAGAGATAGCAGATTCATTTCTGGGGCATTTGAGAGTCGGAAATGCAAAACAGGACAACATCTAAATGGTTTCACATTGACAACCTTGACAGACTGGATAAACCCGGGGTAGAAAAGAGCTAGGAGATAGGTGAGGTGACATGGGCTGTTTCTCAGGGGACCAGCTGAGTTTTGCAGGTGCCCAGAGCAGCCTGTGGGTTACCCTGGACTGCGGGAGGTCCTCCTGCCCACTCAGGCAGAAACTGCGTGTTTTGAAACGATGCGTCCGATTATTTCAGCCTGGTGCACAACACAAATAGCTGAGAGAATAAACCCCATCCCTTGCAAAGTTTTCATTTGTGTCTCTTAGAGCTGCCTCTCTCCCAGGCTCATGTAGATGCCATCTCGATTATTAAAGCACAATTGCATTAGTGACGAGCTGCTTCCCTCAATTAGTTTTGACACAAGGTAATTTTATGGCTCTAAGTATACTTATCTTTGACTCCTGATGGATTTTCCTGTGTCCTTGTTTACTACCAAAACCACCTTTTCCTTTCTTTTTGCATTTGTATAATGCACTGTTCATTGTTTCAATTTTAATCACAGTTATGTATTATTGTTTATTATTTGAATTACACTAACAGGTAAATGTCAAGGCCCCATGGAATTACTTACAGTAAAATATATTAAGTATCTTTTTAAATCATTCACAGATGCTGCTGCTGTGTCACTGTGCTTACAAGAGTTTGGTTCAACAATAATGAACAGTTTATTTTCTATTTGCAAGGGAAGTAATGAAAGAAAGAGCAAGAATGAAAAGTGGAGTGGAAAGAGTTGGTTTTAAGCAGATATTTAATTAGAATGAGTGAGTGAGTACTTGATGTTTTGCTGGCTTGAAACAGATGAACTTCACTGAATATCACAAGCATGTGTAAGGATCTTCAAGAGGCAAAACTACTGTAGGAGCATAAAAACTGCCATCTGGCCCATATTTTAGCTACTCCAGTACCCAGTCTCTGACAGTAGTTGCTCTGAAAGTATGATAGACATATAACCTTCCCTGCAAAATTCCTATCCTAGTCTCTAACAATAATGAACTTAAATTAAGGAGGAGTAACATCCTTTACAAAGCACATGCTTGGGAGCTGATTCTGCCATGTTGCACGAAGGCGATGCTTTCAGCAAATATTTGGGCAGGTTATTTACATCTGTTTGCCTATATTTATCTATATCTTATGCTGCTTTCTTAAAAGTGTGGGAGACAGGAAAACACAGTATCAGTATTCAAGGCTGGAGTTCTTTTCATTCTGGATGCAATTCTGGCAATAAGCTCCCCATTTAGTGAAGTGTTTCTCTTACTGTTAACTGAAATTACATGAACAGATCTATTCAGCTCAGTTTGACCTCTCCTATAGTCAGGACAGTGCCCAAGTACCATCATCAGATGCTTTTTGTGTACCCTTGGAATAGTCATTTTGAATAAGATCTTCAGTGCCTCTTAGCTGACTGGCATCCTGGCTTAAAGAGTGATCTGGGCACTTCTAGATGGTTTTGAAAGCTTTGAAGTGACAGTAAATGAAGTAAAAAGTGCCAGATGACCTGTTTTCCATTATTCTGTTCTACATAAACCTCTGGATCTTTGGAAATCTAGAGTACTAATTGGAAACAGTAATGTAATAGAAAATAGAATCATAGAATTACAGAATCATTCAGGTTGGAAAAGACATTTAAGATCATGTAGTCCAGTGATTAACCCAGCACCACCACCACAGTGTTCACCATCAAATCTCCTCCTAAAGTGCCATATTGAAATGGTTTTTTTAATCACTTCCAGGGATAGTTGCTCCACCACTTCCCTGGGCAGCCTCTTCCAGTGCTTTACAACCCGTTCCATGAAGAAATTCTTTCTAATATCTAACTTAAACGCCCCCTGGCAAATAGGTACAGGAAGAGCCTGATGTGATCTTCTGGTGCACTGCCCCCATCCCCCAATTAGGATCAGCTCTGTCTAAACAATTCCTGGTGATGGGTCATCTAATCTGTTCTTGAATTTTCAGTGCTGGAGGCTGTCCTGCTTGCCCATGCAGTTCACTTTAACAGCCCTTTTGTGTGAGAGGTGTCCTCCTCCCACCTCTTTGCTGCCGTTTAAGCCCATTGTTTATTGTCCAAGTGCATGTGGAGAACAACTGTCCCTTTTTTCTCATTAAATGCTTCTTCACATATTTCAAGACTATAATTGTATCACTGTCTTTCAATATTCTTCTTTAGACTTAACTCTTCTTTCAGCCTTTTCACAAGGTTATGTTTTCTAGATCTCTGGTCACTGAGAAGCTCCTGGCAATGTTTTCTCAAGTTGCCTTTGAAAGTAGTGTTTAAGTACCTTCATGTTTGTCTTTTGTCTTGTCTTCTTCAGTTTAAGGGCATTAAAGAATTAATAGTGCTACTAGTGGAGCTGAAATGATACCTAAATATCTACCTAGTTCAATTGGAAAACTGCAATGCAAAGCTTATAGCCAGGTGATGATATCTGTAAACTAACTGTGCCCCATTTTGCAAACTTTTTGTTGAAATTGAAATTTAATTAATTTAATTAGGTCTAGGAGATCTGGAAACTGAACTCAGGTCTCCTTTTCAGTGGTGTTCTTTCAGAATTGTGAGTGTACAGCTGTGTTCCCCACCCAGAAACACTCTGCATTAGGTCTGTAAATATGCACAGCTGATTGCCAATAACATTAATAGGAATTGCACCTGTGTAGAAGAGAACGGAAATTGTGCCTTCAGGTTTGCTATTTCTTAACAACAGTAATGATGCTTTGAGGGCAGTATTACTTTAAGAACGGAGCCCATTTAATTTGCTTGGACTTTGAAATCTTCTGGTAGAGAGTAATTGCCTGACACACAGCTCCTAGGAGGTGAATTTAAATGAAATACATTTTCCAAGCTCCAAAGCAAAATTACTAAATGCCTGATTAGAAGATCTGTGTCACTAGCACTGCTTCATTATGAGGACTCTCTTAAAAATTTCATATCAACACTTGCCTTTCACAGTCCACGGCCTGGTGCCTATTAAGACACAGAACAAACTCTGTCTTCTTGTCTGATATAGAATGGCACAGAGATCAGTAATGATCTACGTTTGGACTGCACCAGGAGCCTCGTGGAAGAGAAGAGGATCTGTGGCATCACCCTGGGCAAGCACTGCATGAGCCTCCTCGGGTGGACACGACTGAGGCAGCCAGTTTCTCTTCTCAGGGCTGTGGGGGTATGTTCTGGTTGCTGGAAGGGGTTTTTTCCTTCCCCTAAAAACGCAAGATATAAAAGACTATGAATTTTTAGTGTTCAAATAAAGAAGGGGGGGGGAAGGCCAAACATAACTTGTAAATGAGGAAGGGGTTTTTGCACAAGAAAATGGCTCTTGCCATCAGGGTGACCTCTTAGGAACATGTGGAGGATTCCTCTCATTCACTCTTCCTGACTCAATTTTTACTGCAGTCTACCAAGTAACTAGTTGCTTCATTGTATGGTTATTTTTAAGATAAACCTCCAAATTTCAGACATATAAAGCCAGGAAAAAATCTAAGACCTTATTCATAGTCGCACTAACGTCTATATAAGTTAGGAATAATCAAGGATGAATGAAATTCAGGGTTATAAATGAATAATTACAGTTAACATCCATTTCAGAGGTTTCACATTTAGAAATTTGGTTGAATTCCTCCTGTAATAGAGTTTTCAAGGCTTAAGAATCGGAGTCTACTATTGAAATTGAAAATGAAGGGTTAATGAATTTAATTTTATAAAAATAATATTTTAGTGATCAAATAACTGTGATTTTGCTCTCCCTATTTGTGTTAATTTATAGTGAAGAAAAAGCTGTTCATAACAGCATGTGCAATTCATGTACCTAATTTCTGGTAATCTCTAAAGAATCTCAGTTGCGTTTTTCGCTGCACATATTTTGACTGAAAACTGGCTAATTAATATGAACTGTACAAGATTACTATGCCTGAATCCATTTCCTAGTTTTCTTCTGAACCTTTTTTAAGTAGGGGGAGAGGGAGCTGTTATCAGGAGGCAGTAGGATTTTTTTTTTCATAGTGTTGCACAGTTTTTTATAATGTGACATTATAGAGCAGCCTCATTATATTCAACTCAACAATGTGTTGCTCAGCCATGAGCTTGATGGCTTCATGGAGCATGGGGTGAGTTCAATCCTTCTTTCTAAAGGAAATGCATCTTGCTTCACTGCTTATTTTCTGGACTTTAAAAGATGCAACTTTATAAAATATTCTACAGCTCCTGCTCAGGGAGAATAGAAAGTGGCTCGGTGACAGGCTGCAGTGGAGGCCTTTTCGAAGAAAGCCCCGCTCTGATGGGTTAGAGAACACCTCTCCCTTCTTTAACCTTCTTTTGCTTTCATTTTTAGAATGAATAACCCCTAAAACCTCTGATATTTAAATCTCAAAACAGGGCTCTTCACACTACACTGTTTTGACTTTCTTCTCTCTTTTGTCTTCCATCTGTCCTTTTACTCTAAGCTTGTCCCCATTAAGGGTATTAGGAGTGACAGTGCAAAACAGAGACTCAGCTTGTTATTCCTTGCTTGTAATTGAAGTTCTTTATGGAGAATCTCGGAGGTGTCTCATGCCCACAGACTGGTGGTCTCCTCATGCTGGGAGGGGACAGCTGGAGGAAATGAGGCAAGTTCCCATAATCTTGCCTGGATCGTGCAAATGAGCCACAGGGACACTTAAAGAAGGGCCATGAGAAAAATGTTGGACCAAATTTAATTTATGTCCAAACCATGGAAGTGTTCCAACCACAAAAAGCACATTTGTGGTTGGAATATACCCATTTCAAACACTTTCTATGTTTGAAATTCTACTGAATCTCAGAAATTTCTCTCTGTGTGTGAACAAAGGCAGAGTTGATTGCTTGCTCATTTTAATGGGTTGGAAGAAGCTTACTAGAGGTAGTAGGCCCAGGGACTGCAATGTTTGTGGCTTTCACTCCTCAGTTTACTCACAGGGACATAACTGAACCACTTAACAACCTCATGGGACCTGCATCTGCTGTCTTCCCAAAGGCAGTTTTCATTGGCAAAGGAATGAGAACTCAAAGAGGGTATAAAGTAGCTCCATTTAATAGTGTTCCAATTCCAAAATTTCCTTAGAGAATGACAGCATTTATCAAAACTATTTTAGTGTTTTTGTTCTTCTGTGTTCTTCATGTGCATACCAACGGATCATTATTTGTATTTAAAAGAACAGAATCCTTTATTTCAAGCTCGGCAATGCTGCAGGTCTTTTTCTTTAATGCTGTTCTGCTTTTGATGGAGAAATTGTCAACTGAGGAAGGATTTGGAAAACAGTCTTTGTGTATTAAAAAGTGGGGGCTTGTTTATAGGCCTCCAGACACCTCTAAGAAACTCTTCAGTAAGTCTATTAAATAGGTGAGACAACTCATGAAGTAAGATTCTACTAAACATGGGCACAGCTGTCAGAATTTACCCTTTCAGGAAATCTAGATTTCCTAACAGAGAAAATATCTGAGTTAAACTCTTTATCATATCCTAAGGTTTATTAGTAATTTCTGTGATGTCACAGAAATGGCATAATTCTTCATATTGATGTAATGCTAAAGTATTCCTACAGTTTCCATAACAATTTGCCATGAGACCCGTCAGATAGAAAGCTCTTCTTCCCCTGCAGGTGCGAGGAGACCTCTTTCCTGTAGTTTGTTATTTTTTTAAACAATCCATAGCACACATCTCCTCGTGAGCTGGGCTGCTCCCTCTCCCCTTGCTCTGTGCCACGGCTCCGAAGCGTCACAGATGGTGATGCTGCTCCACGATGTGTGAACAATATGGGACAGGCCTGAAAAGCCTGGTGGGCTTTGTGAGAGGCTCAGAAAGCCTGAAGTGAACACGTGCCTCCAGGCTTGAGCAGTTTCAATTAGTATTTGTCACAACCAATGCTGTGTCTTTGCATTTCTAAGGCAACCCTCTTTAATACAGTAAAAATGCACTATGAAAATACCTGCTTATTTCTTCTCTCAGATGTCAGCGTGCACAGGCCTATTTTTATCCTGCTCCGTAGAATTCCTTTGTCCAAGCTGTTCCTGTGAATTTAGTACAAGTATTCATAAGAAGAAAGGTCTTTTTTAGGGTTATCTCTTGCGTATATCCTGTCATATACAGATCTGTTGCTTACAGATCTAAATCTCTTTAGAACTGGTTTTAAATCATCTGGTTTACACTCCTGCCATTCCGCATGTAATCAGCAGGACTTACCCAATTACAGGGACTGAGGATTCATCCTTTGCTCGTGGAACTTCCGTGGTCAGAATACAAGAGTTTTTAAAACTGCAAAGTGTTGAAATGTGATAATACTCATGAGGGTTTAACAGTAATGAGAAAAATGCTTGCATTTCACTTGTTTTAAAGTAATCCAAACAAAACCAAGGCCCAGGTTTTACAAGAAGTAATTTGGAGGTAAATATCAGTATTGTTGCAGGCAGTTACTGAACAGATTGGAAATATTTAAGGCTGCTTCATGGCAGGGAGCCATAGAGTTAGTGTCTAATAGGAACAGGATTTAGCTCAGAAAACTGAAATAATTTTCAAATTGTCTTTAAAATTTTTAAAAAGAGCAATTATCCCGGAAAATGTAATTTCAACGAGATTCATTAGTCACTATGCTCTCAGAAAACATGTCGTGAGACAAGATACTAAACTTGAAGGACCATTGTTCTGTAAAATACAGCAATACAGTGTTCATCGATATATATCTAGAGAATAATAGGAGATCATGTCATTTGCTTTTTCTCTGTTCCCAACTTGAAGGGGGAAATTAGGTCCATGATACCCCAGATCAGTTACCCAACCCTTAGAGGAGACCCGGTAATTAAATTAATATCTTAGATGCTATTTTGTCCAATACATTTCTGCTTTTATTCCCTAATCTTTCAATCTGCCATTAAGTATTTAAGGCTATTTTAAGACTACTTTGAAAATCTAAGCTGATTGCTTTTACAAAATCTGTTAAGCACCCAGGGAGAACAGGGGAGCTATGGAGAGAACGGGACGTGTAATTTCTCAGCATGTCAAAGGGACTGAAACCCACTCCTGGATACTAATTCTTCTTCCACTTAGCACCTCTCCATTTTACACTTCAGCTGTACAATGGCTTTAAGTAACACCTCTCTGACAGAAGGATGCAGTGGGAAAGTTAATAAACACTGCAAAGATGACCTGATTACTCCCAGAACGTTATGAAATGCTGAGCATCTCCTCACTTCGGGAATGAAGACTTTGGCATTACTGCATCCCGATATTCACAGCCAACACCTACCCATGGTATTGCCCTCACTGGCACTGACCTGGGAGGGAGAACAGGTGGGTTTTGACACTGCAAGCAGTGTTTTTTTAAGAGAAAAGAATGTGCATGGCAACTTTGCAGCCCATCATAGCAAGCCCTGTATTTACAGAGAAATTGGCTGCTCTTTTGAAAATTTAGTTTTCTGCATTTAATCTGCTCCACAGAAGCAAACCCTGACTAAAGGAACCAGGTGACATCACGTGAAAGCAAAAGGCTCTTGCTGTGCTTGAGGGGAGATTTCTGTCCCTGACAGTGACTCTGGAGAGATCCAAGTGCTCAGCTCCCATCACTGGGCAAGAGATAAGAAGGCTGGACATCATGAGCTATGAACAAAACCAGAACTCCTAAGCCACTTCATCACAGGCAGTGAAATCTCCACTGTTGTACATATACAGGGAAAATCCAGATGTCCCTCCTTACACAGAGATCCCTTCTTCTGTCTACATGTTATCTGAGCCTTGGTGAAGGGCATGAGGAAGCCTCTTCCTTTGAGCACTATCAGGGATTTAAAGACTTTCTTTTCTGCTCACATCTATTTCCCTGCCTTCATTGTCTTCCACCTTTTTGGACAAAGCAGAGACACTGAATGCATATAAAATATTTTAATCTTCTTTTTTTGTTGCTTTGTGTTATTTTAAGGAGTGGCCCAGCGTCCTATGGACATTAAAACTATGAATAATACAGCTTTTCACCATGAATTAAAATATTGCACTATCTCTCTGAGAAACCCACTATTATTATGCTAACAAAGCATGGCATGAAGCAGATTTATTAAGAAAAAAATATTTATTCTGGTACTGCTATCTCTTGCTTCTCTAACACGATTAATTACCCACATTGTTGCAGGTTTTATAAATATAAAATATTTAATCCTGCTAATATTCATAGATGTTCTATTCTTCACCCTGTGAGTGCTCCACAGCAATCAGGCAAGCAGAATGTCTGTAATGGATCTCTGTGGATGGATCTCTGACAGGGACGGTCCTGTGGGCCTTTGAACTCAGGATGAGTGACTTTGAAAGGGTTGTCAGGGACAGGAGACTTCCTGATTCCATACAATTCCAGGGTGGGCCCGGCAGTACTTCCCACTACTTTTTTCAATGTTATTTTATTGTTTAATCTGAAAGTTCAGTGGAAATTAAAGTTTCCATACTTCACAAAGGGCTCTATCTCCTGACAGAGCCTGGTTTCGACAACTGTGAACACCTTATTTCCCTGCCTTGAAGATTCCATGTAACAAATTCATCATCGTTTCTCTCTGCTTCTCTGGTACTGGTTGAACACAGTCAAGATTTCTTTTCTGTAACGTGTATTCTCACACATAAAGTCATTCACAGCTACTCTGGCTTTACTGGGTAACCCAAGCACTTGAATCCTTAATTCTAAATATATACTCTGGCAAATGAAGGAAACTATTACCCTGGAACAGCACCCTTCAAACATAAATCATAATTATTAATCACATAAAATTTTTTGATAAACTTGAATGTAAGTACAGGCCTGCAGTAATTGTCACATTAGCACATATTCAGTGCATATGGCAAAGTAGATTTACATGAAATCATTCAGCAACAAATAAGTGTTTTGCAGTCTGATTTAATTTAGTTTCATGGCATCAAGTCATTCTGATTTTTTTTTTTAAACATTATAATAAAAATGAGTAGTTTCGAGGTTATAGAAATCTCACTCTTTCTGAATTGCCTGAGAAGGTCTTTGCTGGAAGTTAACTGACAATTACAGATTCTTAGGATTTCTATAGTTCTTGAATGTATTTGTTATATACCATTAGTCACCAGGTGAAGCCCGTCAGTAATGGCAATACCCTTCAGCAATAGCTGGGGAGAATTTAACACTGATTGATGGCAGGTCACCTGGAATTGGTTGGCAGAATTTCCAATTTTCTGTTGGGAAATTGCTTATTTCTTCAAGTCTATTCCCATTTTTACAAGTGGACAGCCAGCTGAGATTATACATTATTATGTGTCCAACTATAAAATTGTGATGGATGGTGTCACACATTTGAAGAGAGTTAAACATTTCATTTAGGGCTGGTTTTAAGAAAAAGGCTAAGTAACTTTAAAATATAATCTTACTTGTTTATATTTTAAATGTAACTTTATATTTTAAAAGTAATATAAATGTAACTTCTATTATAAATGTAATTTACCTTTGGCTTTCATTTGTTCATCTGGATTCAGAACTAAAGTGTTGCATCTTAACTAGTTTTAAACAATGACTTGCTTTGTTATCATTCTTTCAAGTATTCAAAGGGTTATGATATCTTTGTTGGAAACATATTTTCAGTTCCTGGGGCTTATCCAGGGACTGACTGACTGAGCAGATTAATGTTTTACTTTTACTTATGGGACCACTGTTAAAATTCTGGCAAAACTGCATTGACAGAAAATCAAAGGCCATTCAGCAAAGCCTTCCTTCAGTTCCTCTCCTAAACCGTGAGGGAGGGCAGCCAAAAACAGCCAGTCATTTCCTGTTTCCAAAGGGATGTGTGTTGAAAGCAAGCACAGACTTAGCATACAGTATGTATCATCTCTTTGAAACCTGGCTGAATTGTTTTGCGACAAAGAACCCGTGCCCTGCCATAATGGAACGGAAAAGAGTCACCCAAGGAACAAAAGCTGATGCTGCAACTCACACAAGATGATGTGTGTTTATGATGTTCTCAAAATAGAGATAAAAGAAAATGGTTGTGGGTTGAAGACTTCAAGCCAAATTTTTGTCAGATTGGCATAACTGAGGTGACACTGCCTGTGTGGAACTCAGAGCTCGCTCTTAGAGCCCAGGTGCCCAAACGGCGACAGCAACAGCCAGGAGCCTTCAAACAGGCTTCAGGATAAGAAAGGTCTTGACTTGGCAGCTCTTCAGAGAGAGCCTTTGAGATGTGATGAGGGTAACAACGCAGTCAGGCATCTCACCACCTTGTTTACCTTCACCTGTCAAGAGTCAGACTTCTTGTATCTCTTCTGACTTATTTAAATTTGATTCCTTTCCTATACTGTGAAATTGTTTAAGCAAGATGGGGTTGGGGTGAGCCTCCCCTGTTTTTAAGTAGCCTTATCTTTGTCACTAGTGTTTCCTGGAAGGTACTGGAGGTAGGATTGCAGCCTCTCTGACAGGAACTCTCTCACTTCTTGCAGAGTGTGTTAATTACTGGGCTGACTAGGAACCACCTCTCCTTTGACTGTATTTGTCAAATAAGTGATTATTACAAGTTAATTCTATAACATTCTGTCTCTCCTGCTGGTTTATGGGCTGCATAACCTGAATCTGGCAACAGGTTCCAGTGCCTCAGATGATCTGAGGCTCCTTGCTGTTGAAAGGCAGTCAGGAGTGGGCACAGCTCAGTGCAGAAGTGCCTCAGCCATGTAAACACTGGGGTCACTGGGCTCTCCCTGGGGTGAACACAGAGTCTCTAAGGGGTTTAGGTAACTACAGGCAGTGCTGCTTCTTGCTCCTATATTTTGCTCTAAAAGGAAAAAAGTGACTTTCAGTTTCCCTTCAGGTTTTTAAAACCTTCCCTGGATCTGGCCCTCCTGTCTGACAGCTCATCCTCTCACCAAGGTTACAGACTCACAGTCTTGGTGCAGAGGTTTAATGAGAAAGGGTGCCAAGGTGGAAGCAATGGGTACTCACGGCACATCAGGCCTCCCCTTTATGAACTTCTGTGCTGTTAAAATTTGGCCCTAAAAGAAATCAAAGATACAGCAAGTTTTTCAGAAGCTACTTCAAGCGCACAAGAAGATCCCTGTAGAAGATGGGAATTGGCAGCATTACTTCAGAGGCTTTCATATTCCAAAATTTAATTAGATCTGCTCACCTAGAACTGTTGGAAATATGTTTACTGCTTTTAGATCTTTCTGTCTTGTGAATTCCTATTATGAAGAAGCTATTAAATATCACATAGTGTCAGATTCCTAAGTCTATCTACTAGGAGCAGCCAAATGTATTATTTACTGTTTGTCTCAAATTATACTTACTTTATTTATTGCACAAACAAAATGTGTGATTTTATTTTTCTCTTGAACTAAAAATGCTTTTAGGATCTGTCTTTATTTTCACCGTACTCAGTTTGCACTATATATTATCTAATTTTGCTATGTTGAAAATTAACTGATACAGAACTGTTTTGCATGCCTAAACTAGAAACTAAAGAAGCATGCTAATTATTATTTTTAATCCTCAGAAAGTATGGAAACTAAACACATTTCTGGCATTGCTTTATTTTCTCAGACCTAAAAGCCAATACTTGCATAACTATTTGATGCTTTTTATCAGAGGCATTGATGCACATCAGTGAGAACTTTCTACCACCTTGAAAATGACTTTTAGAATATTTCATTAGCAGACTGTCTTTCAGAACTCAAGTTGACATTCATGTTTCTTCACACCAGTCTTTCATCCACAAAACTCTTTGTTCTGCTGAACAGTTTCGAGACAATATGGGCAATCAAAAAAGCAAAGGCTTATGACCTATCTGCATCTTCCATTCCAACATTTGATCAGTCTTATTCAAATCTCATCTTTTAATACTCCTTTGAGAACTTTCTGAGGATTTTATTTCCTTTCTTTCATTATGATTATATTATTTCAAAAACTTCAAACTTAATGAAATGGTAGCTCTCTATAAAGTGAGAGGCAGACGCCATTGGTGGCTACACATTTATCCATTTTCATCTCTTTCAATACCCTACGTGGAAAGAATTTGAAATCTGGAATAGTGGGAAATGTCTTTTATATGTATATTTCGCGTTCTGGGAGGTTTGTGGTTATCTTGCAGTTCTGCATTTTATTTCTGAAGCAAAGCACAGGAGCAAGTTGCTGAGCAGTTGTATTGGGAGCAGAAAGCTGCCCGAGACCCCTGAAATCAAACACGTTTTATGTATTCAAAAAACCAAAGGTCTTTATTACCAATCAATAGCTCTGCCTCAAATAACATGACATTTCTTCAGACTTTGCCACTTACTGCTCTGCCAGCTGCCTGTGTGTTCCTCTGTGGCCAAGGGTGTGTTTGTGCTTTCCAAGGGGATGACTGGATGCACAGAGACTCTGTGCCTGCACAAAGAGGCCTTCACTCACACCATCACCTCACACACACAAAAAAAAGAAAATTGGAGAAGCAAAGTGTGTGGCTGATTTAGGAACCCAAGGGTGAAAAAGAGAAAAACCTGGATACATTTAATTTAAGGTTGCTTGGGGGCTCTGTTTCTCTCCTTGTGTGTGGGTCATCTTGTTTCAGCAGCCTATGGCATTAACAACTGAGCATCCTTTTCCCCATGTGACTGCTCTAAAAATGAAGTCATTACAGTGTTGATATCAAATTTTGCATAATAGGGTTACTTCTCTGGAGTTTGTGACTGTTTTGGCTCCTGCTCCAAGAAGCAGTGCTTCATTTGTGTGTGTCATACATAACTGGGCCAGATTCTCACTTGGTGGAAATTTATTCCCCAGAAGGTTGTGAACTGTTTCCATTCACACATATGCACACAAGCTTCATCAGCAACTACCTTTTTTTTCCTTAGATTTTATCCTACAATGGAGACAAAAATTTATGTGCAGTGTCTGACAGAAAAAGTTTTATGTGCCACAGAAGTTCAGCCGCTGATGAGAGGCATCTCCTCTGTCAGTAGTTGCATCTCACTGTCAGGTAAAACCTTTTCTGTTAGCAAGCAGATAAAATCTGCTGTGGCAGTATCTGTGCCCCTCCGCAGGTAAAATGTTCTCTATCAGCAACTATACTTTCAGCTCACATTTAACTTTCTCTATCAGAAGTTATCCCTCTGTGGCAAAACTTTAGAAGTTATTTCACAAAGCTCTTGCTCCTATTGACGCAAACTACCAAAAACATTAAAAGCTTCTAAAAAGCTATAAAATTAATTCTCCAAAATATTGTTAAATGAAACATTTAAGCTTCTGCCTATAATGTTCTTGGTGTCAAGCTTCAAAGGCCAGGACATAAAAACTTAAGCCACATTTTATTTCTCATCTCTCCCCACCCTTTGCTCCAAACATACATTTTATCTCTGCTGCAACTGCATTTATCACAGATGCTACTGGACATACTTATTTCTCTCTTTGTAAGTGTTGCCTGAAGATGATTTCTGTCCATAATGTTTGACTTCTGTCCAACGTTTCAGGGTAGTAATGGGTTTAAATGCAGATGAAACAGCCCCTAGAACTGTAAGAGTTAATGGACTGACAAGTACTTGTACAGTGTCTTCAGTATATTAAATAGGTTAAACAAATTAAATGAATTACCACATCACTGACTCCCATGCTACTTGTGAGATAATAAATGCCATTTAAAGCAGTGTGTACACATCAATATGCAATCTGAATAGGCATTGTTCTTCCTGATCCCCAGGGCACTGCCGGGACAGCCAGCTTTGTTGTGCTGGAAAACAGTGTGAATACTTTTCCCGAATGCACTGTATAATTCCAACTGGTTTGAACAATGCCTATCAGTCTCTTCACTTGTCCTCCTTTAACTTGCAAGGTATCCAACTGTTGGTGATGCAATTTGTCAGACTGGAATCTGTCCTTCATTTGCTTCTTTGTCAGGTGCCGTGAAGGGTCTGGCTCCTGGAAAACCTGATTCCTTTTTGCAGCTATATCAGACAGAAGAGGAAAATTTCTCTTGTTGCCCCTAAAGACATAAGGACACTATGGGCAGCCATCACCATATATTTAGCAATAGTAAGTGTAGCCAGAGCTGTTCAGAATTAAACATGCTGTGTAATGTATGGACCACACTATGTAATGTATAATACTCAGGGTTCTAACTCTTCTAATTAATTTAACCTCCAGTGGCTGAGGGCTACGGGGTAGTGCCCACTTTCCAGTCTACCAGCTTTTTAATAAACAAACAAACAAACCAACAAAAAGAATCCACAAACTAAAAAGAAGCAGAAAATTACTTTTCTGATGAGTTACTTGGGTTAAAGTAGTTTTTCACTGTTCAAACCCTAAAGGACATCCTGAAGAAAACATATTTGGAAGCCAGTCCTCACTGTAAAATATTATAGGTCCATTGTTTTGCTCCCAAATCTCTTTTAAATGGGTATGATTCCTTTTATTCGTGGACAGAAGTGGCAGAGAGCCCTTCTTTTTTGAGTAAATGAAAAAAACACCTGTAAATTTTCCCTTCTAAGTCCTTCAAGAAACTTGTGATGGAATTGGACTTCTACACTTCTGAACTTTGGAAACAAGTGGTGTTTTGTTTTCTTTGTTTTAACCTCATAAAAACACTGTTTCTTCATTTCTGTTTCTTCCATTAGAAAGTTTTTCCTATCTGTAAACAACACTTAGTGGTTCTTAGCAGAAAATTTAGCCCCAGAACTGTGAGATTTACAGTGGCCTGTTCTTTCACTGTCTCAGGAATCTTATTGTATCATATCATATATCATATCATCAATATATTTTTTCTTTCATTGGTGATAAGCTCAGCCTTGATTACCTCATCTATAGTGCTCCAAAATTGTTAGAACTTGTCCTTATACAGCAGAAAACTCTGACGGGAGATGACAAACTGCTCAAGTTTGCAAACAAAACATGAACTGGCCAGGCTTTCCCCCAGTCCAAAAGCTAAAACTTAAACTGCTGTGATCAGAACTGGCAGAAGTCAACATGGACTAGCAGTATTTAAAGGGAGCTAAACAGCTACTGCTGAAGGTGATACCTCCTGACAAACTTCAAAATTCAACAATGCAAAATCACTGGTTACATTGAACAAACCAGCAATGTAATATATTAATAAAGACATTAGGGAGTAACAATGGAATACTTCAAAACTAAATGAGTCTGTTGTCCCAAGTGTATTATAATTTAACAAGCTTATTAAATATCACTATTTTAACAATTAATAGAAACCTGTCTTACTGTAGGCTATTTTGATAACTCTTAATTATGTATCTACAAATTCCTTATAAAGTCCATGTGTTACTAAGAATGAGATTAGGCATTTCTTGCTTATGTAATTTTGAGCTAATTACAAGACTATTAGATTTATCTTCTAAATACTCAGTAATTTCTCTTTTAACAATCATCTTATATTTAATTAAAAAGCAGTATCTGGCTTGCTAAATTTGAATTAAATGCTTGCTGCAGACACTAAATGAAAGTGTTAGTAACATCTTACCAGTGAATAAAGGAGTATACAGATATTTTCACAATACAAAATAGTTATCCAGAAAGCAAATAAATAGACAAGGATTTTTGAAAGCCTTGCTTTCCATGGGCTCCTTGGAAAATTTCTTGAAGTAGAACAGGATATCCTGACTGCTGCTGTGCTACCTCTTAATCAAAACTGAATTGTTAAAAGCATGCATGGAAGGCATGTGAAAATTTAATGGAAACAACTGTTTCATTTTATAAAGGTGAGTAATAGAAGAACTGCCACAATTGAAGTAATAGTTAATACTTGTTTATGAACAGTTAGAAAATTTAGTTTCTCTGGACAATAAAAATAGAAAAAAACCCTCATAAACTTTTGCCTGCCTCAAAGAATATAGACAGTTTTAGCTTTATATGTCATTAGATTTTAAGAAATACTTAGGGATTTTAAGTTAAGTGGTTCAAAATGTCTTATTCTCAGTTAAATTATTCACTGTAAAGTCAGAAAAATTATTTCAAAATAATGACAATGTTGTATGTGATTTTATTTCTTTTATGGCCCATTGTCCATATGAAGACATTTTTTTCTGCCTCTTTTCCTTCACCAATCAGAATTTAAAAATCTGTGCTAAGGGTTTGTTGTTGTTGTCTTTTCCTGAAGAAAATGACAGCCCTGCTGTAAAAAATGACACTCTAAAAGTACTATGCAGAGAAATTACAATTTGGTTTTTGATTTCTCAAGAACCAGTAGTGGTAGGGACACTGTTACATTTTCTGAGAATGAGTTTTAATGTTTCAGTGCTACTCATAAGAAAATTCCGTGTTCTTATATATTCATGACAAGTTCTTTGTGCACAGTCAGTGTCATGGAATGTCACAGCAATTTTGAAGATGAAGAGAAAGGCTTAAGTGAGAGAACAAAATACTGGAGAACTATGATTTTTGAGTCACGGAAACTTAGTTGCTGAGAAGTGTAAAGAAATAGAAAATGAGGGCTAGAAATAACTCAGGAAGTCAGACTCCTTCTTTGTTGTTCTTGATAAATGGTTGGCCATCCTGTTTTATATACCTCCAAAGGTGGAAGTACTGTACTCTCTGGCAATTTATTTCATCATTGTTTCACTGCTCTGACTGCACAAATGCTTTTCCTAAGGTCAAGCCTGAACATTCTGATGCAATTTGAGCCCAGTCCTTCTTGTTTCATCTTTCACAGAAGTGCTTTACAAATCATTCTCTTGCCCTTCATCACAGCTGGCTTTTGCATGTGAAAGCTGTTACTATATTCTGCCTAACCCTTCTCCTCTTCAGGCTAAAGTACCCCAGTTGATGCAATTTTCCTGAAAAGTCGGGTCCTCTGTGTTTCTAATTGTTGTGGTTGCGCTGCCGTAGTTCTTGCCACACTGCCATCCAGTGCCCAAAGCGCTGCTCCCTCCGAAGTCAGCGCTGCTGAATAACTCAGGGAGTACTGCCGATGTCTTGCAGCCTCTCTCTATCCAGCCTCCCGTGGCGTGCTTTTCACAACAGCCTGTTATTATTGACTCCTGTTCACATTCTGATCCAGTAAACACCCCTGGATTTCTGCAGAGCTTTTTCTCTCCTGGCAGTTTCCTGCCTTGCACGGCTCTTTCTCCTCTTTGTGTGCAGAGCTTTGTTCTCATCCCCAAACGATTGCACCTTGTTTAGAGCATTTCTCCAGTCTGATATTGCCCTTTTTATTCCTTCAGCAAATTTGCAGTTCCTTCCATCTCAGCCTTCAGTGCAAATTTAATGCCTGCTCCATTAACCAAGCCATTAATTTGAAATTATGTAATGACACCGGATACAAAGCAGATTGCTATGGAGACTCACCTGAAATATCCTTTCAGTAAGGCCATGAAATATTCATAACTAATCTCAGGCTAAAGTTTTCATTCTGTTTTTCCTCCCCTTGTAATTCTTTCATCTGTAGGATGCTTCTACAGGTTTTGAAAATGCTTCAAGGGTACCAATAGGAACATGTGGTCTTCTTTAAAATTCTGGTATATTAGCTCTTTCCATTTTTTTTTTCTTTTGAATATTATTCCTGTGAGGTAGAAAAGAAACTGGTACCTTCTGCCTCCCAACTGCTTCTGCAGCACCTCCTGTAACAGCAGGGCAAGGATTCTGACACTGTTGGTCACTGGGCACCTCTGCTTCAGTCCTACCTGTTCTAATTTCACCTGTGCAGATGCAGCTTAGGCCTTGGAAATACGAATTGCTTTACACATCAGACTTTGACAACATCAAGAAATACATTATTTGGCTAATAAATTTTGAACCCGTGCCTGCTGTGCAGATTTACAGCCAAGTGGCCTGAAGTGCCAGGCATACAACGAGGAGTTCAGTGTCTTCAGTGTGACTCAGCAAGCCACAGACCTGGCACTGCCTAACACAGGCCTGTGCTCACCAGGCATATCCATAAACCTCATGTTATTGTGTCTTTGTTCCAGCCTTGCAGGGAAGTGCAGGAGCTGCTCTAAAGGTGTATCATTAAAGACAAGCATTATCTCAATTACAAGGTGAAGATAACAAAAGGCTCTTTATATATCCTTTATTTCTGCCTAGCTCTGCGTGTGTTTTCCATCTTTCAACTGTGCTCTTTTCATCTGATTTATATCCTCACATTAAATGTTATCACAAATCATGAATTGTTCTCACTTAGTGTTTATTACTGCAGATAACTATTATCTCTCACAGCCCTGTTGGCTTTATCTTTGTGCATTTCAGTGCCTCCTTTAATTATTTCATTTTAAGGTGCTTTACTCCTACCTTTTTACAGTTAAAATGCATGCAGTCTGCAAATACCCCTAACAAATCTGGTGAAGGACTCAGTGTGAGACTTGTAATGTTGAAGAATTTGACTCCCATTGTGAAATCCCAGATTCCTGAGTGAAGCACCTTGGGGCATCTCTGCAGTTACAGGAGGAGTTAAGTACCTCTTCGTGGAATCTGATCTATTTGACCAAGGAAAGGTAAAATACCAGAGGCAGCTGCTGAAAGTCACACCAAAGACAAGATTTGAGGGTGAGCAAAGTCCGTCTTGGGACTGTGGGAAAGGATCTGCTTCACAACCAGAAAAAGCTTCAGAATTCAGACACCTCATTCTCTTCCCTCAGAGGACTTCAAGGAGCACTCAGCCTCTGTTTCTGTGTCACTACTGAGTGGATCTGTGATGCAAGCTGGTGTTAATCCACCCCAGCACTGTGTAAATAAGGAGTAGTTTGATCCAAACATAATATCAAGACTGTATTTTTAGATGTCTGTCTTTTGTTGTAGTAGAAGTTGATGTCAGCGTGTCTTTTCCTCCTTTCAGTGTGTAACCCTTCAGCTCTCAGGAGCTGGAGCAGCACTACGTGTGTTATCATGCACGTGCATCTCAACATCAGAATCGTTACTGACCTTTTTGTGAGACTGTCCTGCCACTTCAGAATGATTTGTTCTGGCCTCTGGTAAGGTTTCTAGCAAGTCTCCTTATTAGAAACTTTGAAATCATAATACTGGTTCAGTGTTGCTTTTGACTGGCTGATTATGGAAGTGTTCATGATGAGATGAATCTCAATTTTCATTCCTGGGAAAATTGCAGGAACTCACTGCAAGGGTACCCAATTCTGCCATCAAACTACTGACATTCTGCAGTGCTTTGGCAGTGACCGTCATTACAATCATACCTGTCAGTATTTTATAAATTATAAAATTCTGACTTGCCTATAATAATGAGGCATTTTATATGTGGTTTGTTATGAGGAAAACAAAAAAAAATTTAAAAGCTCCTTTTTCAGGCTGGGTCCTGGTGCTACAAAATTAATTTGTTTCTTTCAGTTGCTTGTGTTGCATTTTTTCCTAAGCATCACATCCATCCACCAGACCTCACATATTGTTATTTATCTCAGCCCAACATGTCTAGCCTTCTGGATACAACATTTTGCTCTAGATCCCTGTGTTCCTGAGAGCAGTTTTGTGTTTGGCCGTGTGAAAGCAGGATTGTGATTTTTCTGCCCATTTATTTGAAGCAATTTAGACGTCCAAATAATCACATTGATTCTGCTGCTGTCTAGTGGCAGGTGGAGCTGCTCTCGCAGAGCTTGGCAGTTTGAACAGGATGATGGATCACAGCACACGTAAATCTTTGTCTGTAGTGGATTCCTGGATTCTTTCCAAGCCCTGTCTTGAACCTGGCACACAACTGACTTGGACAGTGCTTCCTGAGATTTCTGTTACATCCATGATCTCGCAGTGCTGTTCTGCTCAGGATAAGCAGGCAGCCAAACAGGAATTTATTCCTTTCTGCCCATGCATATTTCTAAGCCTAATTCATGAGAATTTCAACAGCACAAACTGGAGATTTTGTGAGTCCTCAGCAGTGTTGTTGTAAAAACATTCTCCCGGTGCTGTTACCAGTGAGCAGCAAGGGCAGGCACTGGTCTAGGGGAGAGGGCAAGGTGGGAGCAGAGTGTGCCAGCAGGGCAGGCAGGGGCATCACTGCCATGGAGACAGTCCCAGAGTGCCTGAGCAAGGAAACAGAGCAGGTCCAGGTACAGTGACCTACTTTAGCTGAGTCCAGACCATCAGACAAGCCTGTAGAGGTCAAGGCAAGAAGCATGACCTGGGGGTCAGGCTCAAAGGGGTGCGTGGCTGGGCATGGGCATAGTTACAGTTGCTCATGCAGTGACCCAGGAGGAGAGACTGAGCTTAAAAGCAGCTCCCAAGCAAGCTGAGACTTTCCAGTTGACTTTTCCAGGTGACATAGCTGCACTATTTCAGCTGATCTTAAGCCCAAGCAGTCAAACCCCCAGGGGGAAGAAGTGGAGGAATGTGCTCAAATGTTATGTCATTTTCTGCCCCAAAGATTCTCCATTCTGGCATGCTGATTGAAGTTTTCCTGTGGAAATACATAGGAAATACTGATCTTAATCACAAACTCCTGCAGCCTGTCTTTTTCGGGTGTTCCATGTAATGGTTCCTGTCTTTAGTTTGTATCTCAGTAAGTTGTCACTCTGTAAAGTGACCAATAATCAGATTTGTACTGAATTTTTGACCAGAAAATGACCCAAAGACAAACAAGTGAGACAGTGGAAAAAATGTTTTGCATATGATTTATGAATCTCAGTAATCCTCAAACTGACCTGAATTCTTTAGTATGGTTCATCAAGTCTTGTTTTTTGTTTAGGGATGGATGAACAACCCTTGCAAAACTATGAATTATTCTGTGTTTTCTTGCAATTTTATCTTATTTAGATCCTTATTCTTGGCTCATTCTTACAAGTATACAAGGCTACATTAAAGAGGGCTGTGATCCAACCTCAAATCTTTCTTCCTTCCAGTACAATACTATCAAGAATTGAAAGTATCAAGAATTGAAAGTCTTGATAGTATTTCCCTCGTGGTTACTTACCATAGGGAAACTGTCCTCCTAATCCAAACAGTATTTACCTTTAAAGGATAATAGGTTTTGTTAAACCAAGCAGGGGTTTGCAGAGGTATTTGGTAATTATCTCATCTTAGCACTTTATTTAAGTTCCTTGGACCTTTGCAAACTCCCAGCTTGCCTTGAGTTCCCAACGACTGCCTTGCTATTTGTTTAGCAATGATGGATGTGGTGGTCTGGCTTTTTTTTCCCCCTCATTTTCTTTACTGCTCCCACTATTTTGTTTGTTTGTTTTAATGCAATGGGTGTTCTGCAAGACAGATGTTGTACAGACTGAATTGTTTTATTTATTTCCAGGTGTAACATCCTTGGAAGGTGTCCCAGTCTTTGAAACACAACTTGGCAAGTTTTTGCAGCTTTGTTATAGGAACACCATAGAGAATTGCCTGCTCTGAGTTATTTGTGTTTTGGGCTTTCTTGTACTTTATTAATAATTTCTCTAAGTTCCTAAGTTCACTTGTTTCAGCAGGGAGATATGTCTCGTGTATTTTTGCAGTCCATACCTTGGTCTGTGTACTGTACTTTTGTATTCTGATTATAATTTACATTATCCTAGTAGCATTACAGCTGTGCATCAGTGAAATTTTAATTTGATTCAGGTCAGCCCAGTTTGCCTTGGTTATTTGAGGGGTTTTTTTGTTATTTAAGGGTAAGTGAGACTTTACAGGCCAGCAGAGTCTCTGATGTTCTGCCTCCTCATTGGCATTCAGTTTTCTGGTTGCTTCTGTGCCTGCCCTTGAATCTTATGCCAGCCTGAGCTTTATAAACCATTTATTTATTTTTGTGCTGCCTTAATGTTGGACATGCAAAATCTCAGCCCGAGTCACTGCCTGCCTCCTTGATATGATGCCTTTGTACTTTGTTGTTTTTCATCTACAACCTTTGACATGATGTTTTCTCTTGCTACAATTATTGCTTCTGACCTCATACGCAGGGCAATTCCCATTATCATATTTTCCCTCCACAGTATCAATAGGTCTTCTTTTGCACTCTGTTTGTTTCCTCTCTGTGAATTTGCTTTTGCACTTAGAGTTTTGGCATATTTCCCCTTGTATTTTCATGTTTTCCCCGTGCCCTGTTGGTGAACTTTCTCTGTGCCATCTCAACTCAGTATTTCAGGTGGGATGCTGGACCTGTTCAGATCTGTAAAGGCAGTTACCACAGGTTCCACGAATATTCTCATGTGAGCACCTGAACTTTTCTTCCCTAATACTAATAAACCACAATACATGGAACTCTTTTCCTCTGGTAGCTGAATGAATCAGCCCAGCTCTGCAGTCAGGCAGAACTGATGCATGTTCAGAACCTCCCTTCACAGCTGACACTCCAACATGGCCTTTGCAGAACCTCTCCTAGGACTTTACATACCCCCCCAATCTGCTGCTGCTGCTTGACTGCAAGATATTATTGAAAGATGTGAGAGCATTTGTCTGGGACAGCTCAGAGGCACAGGAACTCTTAGTTTGGCTTCTTTTTTCATCCAGATCCACTACAATTCAGTAATTTTTTCTGAAGGGGTCACAATGAATGTGTAATGTCACAACACCCAACCCCTTGCCTTCCCTTGCAACTCAGCTACCACGATGGTGATAGCTTTTTTGGGGGCTGTTTTGGTGTTTTGGTTTTCTGGAGTGTTTTGATTGGTTGTTTTGGGTTTTTTTGGTTGGTTGGTTGGGTTTTCTGTTGATTTGCTTTTTGGTTTTGTTGTGGGTTTGGGGGTTTGTTTTTGTTTGGTTGGTTGGTTTTGGTTTTGGGGTGTTTTTGTTATTTGTTTGTTTAGGATGGTTTTTCAAATATTCATTATTTCATATTTCACGGGTCTGCAGGAAATAAGTCATTCCTGATGCCAGGTTCTGAGGGTTTTATAAAGGAAGAAAGAAAGCCAAGACAATAAAACGTTTAGTCTCTATTCTTTCTTTCAGATATTCTGTAGAGTTCTTAAATTTTCTAGGCATAATCTCATGCATGAAACATGTATCAGCCTGTTCACCTCTGGATGCTCAACTGGGAAACTGTCTATCATAACAGTGAAGAAATATCACAGTATTTATGTAGAGCAGCTAATACTTAGACTTTATCAAGAATATTAATGCTAGTAAGGAAAGGTCACAGAGATTATGAAGTAAATTTTTTTTTTCCTCAAGTAATAACACTGCAAATTAATATTCTTAATATTCTTAATATTCACATTCTGAGAGAACTGGGTTTATTTTCCTTTTAAAACAAGGGGTATTTCAGCAGACCCATCTGAGAGTATCCTGGATTTGGATCATTGGAAAATATAGAAACCAATTTGTAATGCATTTATTTTAGCTTCTCTCCATATAGTTTGGATTAAATATCTTTTCCAATATTGGAAAACCTAATTGGTAACATCCATCTTTTATTCAGCTGTGCTGTTTATGATAGACTTCAAAAACAATTATATCACAAGATTTTATATCTTTCCTTGTATTTATCAATAATCTGCAAGTGTCAGAGAGCAAATCTCTGTCATGCTGGACAAATATAGAAACCTTCTGAGAATCATCTTCTTTATTTCCTTCCCTTATGCAACGTAAACAGATGGAAAACCTTCTCAGTTTGACAAGATGGAAAGAAGAAAATCAGTGTGACAGTGAGGAGCACCTTGCCCCAGCTCAGGGAGCTACTTGTGTTCTGTCATTTGGGGTACAGATGAGCTTTCTAAATAATCTAAAATAAATTGTACAGTATACTCTTGACAGAAGTGTTGCTAGATGGGGGATTTTTCTTTTCCAGGCAAACAATATAACACAATTAGATAAAAGCATGGTCAAGAATGTAAATTTTAGGCCTGGACCCACAAATGTTGAAGATTGTTAGTGAAATTTTATGAAGTCATTAGGAATATTGTCATCAGCTACAAAGGAGGTGGAATTCCAGTTTGTGTCTTTGTCACACAAAGGTATTGCCCTGATTGACCTCATTGACTGAATTTATCATTCAGTACAACAGAGTCATTGGAATTAATGAGGCAGCAGGTACATAATTGCAAGAAGGTCAAGAAAAGGGAAGGTGGACGTGTGCTAACCTTTTCTAAGCTTTCTATTCACAGGTTGCAGTCTTTTCAATTGTCTTGATTAAGAAATGCCTCCTGTTCTGCTTGTAAAGAATGGGATTATATCTTTATAGTATATCTTTATATATTTGTTTGTGATCAGCAGCACTATTTCTAAGATGTTCACACATTAATAGAAAGTTGGGTTTAGATTTTAAGATAACTTTAGGAGGTTTGGGAATTTAGGATGAGTATCTGTAGTTCCTGTTTCAGTGGAGTGGATCCCAGGGTTTTTTCACTTACTTAAGCCAGTTTTACATTAGTGGTAATGCCAACATTTTCTACAGATTTGTCATTACAAGGTACAGGAAAGGAATTTGCTGTCTCTATTCAAAAACTGTAAAAATAGTGCATAGTTTGGGAAAAGGGCCAGACCTGTAGCTAAGTACGTGTCAGCATCAGTTGGATTTCTCCTTGTCTTCTTAAATATGACAGAATTCTAACCTGTGAAAGAGCTGTAGAAATTCAGAAACAGAAGTCATTTAATATGTCTCCTTCTGTCTCCCAGGCTAATGAAAAAGCTGGTAAATCTAGACCACCCCTAATGAATACTTCCTTAGTTTGTTCTTAAAAGATTTCCATGAAGGGGGTTTTCTGGACTTTCTGGATAATGTGTTTCAATGTTTAACTGCTCTGAACACTTACCAGAGTTCTCCTATATCTCACTTAAATGTTTTTTGGTTTGAAAATTAAACCTATTTCTTCTTTTCTAAGGTTCAGTTTAGATAGAGAGTGACCAATCACCATCTTCTTTATAATAACCTCATTTTTAAAGACATTTATTTTGTCTTACTCCATCTTTTCTGGTTCAGATCAATCCAATTATTTTAACCTTTTAAGATAAGTAATATTTTCTAAGATTTTAGTAATTTTTGTTGCTATGCTCAGAAGTCTTTTTAATTTGGCTACATGTCTCCTGGAGTGAAGATCAGCTATTCTACATGAGGATTCCTAAAGCCTATAAAGAGCAATAATTATCTCACTGGTGTTCTGTAGGAGTGTCTCTTAATTACATCCCTGATTTAGATTTGTCTTCCTTTTTTTAACCCAAAATATTACTTTGGTCAGCCAGAAACAGTCTGTGGCCTGTTCTACCCTCAGCCAATTAATCCCCAGTTTTGTAATCCCAAGTTTGTTTGGCCTCCCTCAGTAGAATACTTTGTACTTGTCTTTACTGAATTTCATCTTACTGATTTCAGACTGTCTCTCCAGTTTAGTAAGGTCAAAATCACTATGAATTCTGACAGTTAATAGATTTTCTTAGAAAATTTTGGAAATAATTGATTGGATATATATGTATTTAGTAGATGCAATGGATTCAATTTATTTTGATTAATTTACTCAAACCCCTCAGTTCTTTACTAATTGATGATTATTTTTCAGGACTTTCTGGAAATATATGTAGCCTGAAGAAGGGAAAAGAAATTAATTACAGTCCCAGCTGCAGGGCTATTAAATAGGACATAAGTGAAACAGAGCTCACTTTAATAGTCCAGAGCACAGACCATACAGTTAGTGTGGCAAAGCAAAAAAAATTCCCACTCAAGTTGTACTTCAGAAAAAAGAACAGTTCCAAACCTTATCAGAGTTTGTGTTTTTTAAATTCTTTCAGCAGCAAGCACCATCAGAGACTGCTGGAGATTTAAAAGGACTGAAAATTGCACTTTTTCCTGAAACTAATACTGGAACTTTTTGTCTTTTCTGACTTACAACTCTACAGAATTTATTGGGAGAGACATAGATTGCTCAAGGAAGTTTCCATATTCAGATTCCAGCCTGGCTCTGTGAACAGTCATTTATTAGTGGAGTTTATGCACTGCTCAGCAATAACCCACTGACGCACAATGGACTGCAACACTTCTTAGGAATGATTGTTTTTATCACCAGTGTTCATATTTGGGGACACCAGCTCCAAAGATGAATTACGAGGGCTTTCTTTCCTGGGTGGAACGGCAGAGGTTCCCTTGCAGGAGCGCTGGGCTGAAATTGGCCATCAGACTGCCAAAATTCAACACAGACCAAGATTCCTCCCAGACCAAAGGTGCCCAGAGGCGCAGAAAGCTCTTGCTGTCCATGGAGTGCCCAGAGTCCCAGTTTGGAAGTCCCAGAGTAACACAGCTTAGTGGCTCTGAGACCAGAGCTGTCTCTCTTTACACCTGTTCAGGGCACGGGAATAGTCGTGTATACAAACTCCCGGTTTCTGTCTGTGCTGTGGTTCTAAGTCTGTAAATTATGAAGCAACATTAGTGCCTCAGCCTCACCTTGTTGCTGTGAGAATAGAAGCACTGGCTGGTTAGAATATTCATCAAACCCATGAGGGGACCATAAAAAGGCTTTCTGAACCCACCTCTGGGGGGCTTAAGGAAGTAGAGAGCTACCTATATTTAAAAGTAAAGGAATCTGCTGTGGAGCTTTGTCTGGCTGGACAATGTAATGAGAAGATTGCAGCCCCAGCATGTGGGCGATGGGATTCTTATCTCTGGCACCATAAGACTGTAAAGGATTGAGATCAGCTGCAGCAATCGAGTGCAAAAATATCACAGAAAACAATATCAGTGTGGTGCTTTGTGTCCTGAGTGAAGGGAAATCTTGCTTTTCAGCTGTCTAGAGCTGAGTAGAGTATTTATAAGTGCAGCTGTTCAACATTCCCAGCTGTTAATGCTTTGTACCAAGGCAAGATTTAGAGCCTCCTTTCCCTTTCTTTCCTGAGTTTTTGATTATATTTTTAAGTTTGTTTGCTCTAACATCTTATTTTCTACACTCTTTTCTATGCATTTTCAGGCCTATCAGGTTAAGAACATTTTCTTCCATTTCTGAGGTTTTTTTCTTCTGGACTCAGGGTTTTTCACAGCTCTGACACCCTCAGAAGAATTCCCATGCTGGGTTGTGTGTGAGAGGGGACTGCTGGTATCAAGGGGACTTTTGCTCCCCTGCCATCACTATCATCAGCCAGCCCATTCCAGGTCCCTGCATCATATCCTCTAGGCTGGCTGGAAGGCTGCTCTGACCTCCCTTCTCCCATCCCCAGCTCTACACAATGCTCAGGTACAAAAGGAAAGTCATGTGTTAGCAGGGACAGTTATTGACCAGTTGTGTTCATTTTTGCATGGATTTTCTGCAAGATTTGCCCCAGTATACTTTGATTTCAGTGCAAATCTGAATGGAATTCCTCCTGAAGCTTTAAAAAAACCATGATTTTTCTGCCCTTCCACCACTCCACCTTTACAGACACACACTCTCATCCCACTCTACTCTTCAGCTTTCTGGCAGCATCAGGAACCAAAGCACTTTCTTTCCATGAGAACACAGGCTGGAGTTGCTTCTCCTTCTACATCATTCACTCTCTTCTCACAAGACTCCTGCTCTTGTGTTGCAGCCCCAGGATGTTGGAATATTCTGACTCTGGCCCTGAGTGTGCAGGTGATTATTCACTGCTGTTTATGGAGAGGGCTGGAGGACATAGCAGTAGTTAGTAAGGGAACCCCTGATTTGAGGTGATTTAAGCTGCAAATTAAATAGACCAGACGGGGGGAAATGCAGCTTTTCCTATTTTATTAGGGTGAAGAGGGATTAAAGGCTGACTTTTTTATAGACAGCTGGAGACTTAGAGAGTCAAAGTCTCTGGCTGCTGTGGTGCCAAGAGGGATTTCCAAATGTATAAAGATGTCCATTTCCCACCTGAAGCACTCACACCTCTATTTGTTTCTTTAGGAGTGTAAGCAGCTTTGAAACCTGGCTTTTTTAAAGGGCCTTGCTTGAAGCCACACACACATTCTGGGACAGACCATAGACCTGAATTCAGATCTTACTTATCCTTGTCTTGAATCTTAACACAGGACCTGTTCTCTTGAAAAACAGTAGCATTCACTGAAATATCTCAATTTACTTAAACCTTTCTGGATGTAGCACCTCAGTTTATTTGTCTCTACAGTTATAGCCTGTTATGTCAGGAAATGCCTTGCACATTTGCGAGATAAATGTCAAGGATTTCTGTTTTCTTCCTCAACTCTTCTCTTCTTGATGATTTACTTATAAAAAAGCAAAAATAAATTACTGAGTTTTACATTTTTTTCCTGGAACTCAAAAGATTTGTGGTCATTTAATCCCTCCTGGGAAGAAGCTTCGTAGTGTGTCTTTCCATTCTGATAAATATTTTTCAGGTAGAAAGCAATATATTTGGATGAATAAAGAATCTCAGGCAGAGCAAAGGAAAGCCATTAGCAGCTGTGGATAAATCTCCTTCTCCTACAGCTTTTCTATTATACAGTGGGCACTTCCTCAGCACACCATGGGCAGAAAACATGATTTTAAGTGCCATTAAATGCTGCACAGTAAATATCTCCAGTGCATTACAAGCATCAAATGTAGCCCATGGGAGAAGGCACTGAGTTTAATACCCAGATCTTTACTTGCTCTGTATTCCCTTCCATGTTTCCCCTTGGACAATGTTCTGCACTGAAGCATCAGAGCAACTCCCATTAAGCAAGCCATTGAGAAAGAGCCACAGGTTTGTCATGTGCTTGCTTTGTTCCCTCCTCTCACCAAATAAAGTGTCATATTTTGATAATTTCATCTATATTTTTAAATTTATTTCATTTATTTTTTCACCTGCTGTTTCAGGGTTTTGATTTAGGCTGGTTTTTATCTGTAGGTGGTGAGATCCAGGGCCGTACAGGGAAATGCTCTGTAGCACACTGGGATTTTTGTTGCAGGTTTTCTTAAGGATTTCATGTTCTCTACTGCATCTGTACTTTCATATTGAGCTGGAACATTACCATTCTCTTTCATTCATCTTCTATATTGCAAACAAAAAGGATGAAAGGGGTGTTAATTAGGCCATCTTGATAATTCTGAGCAGCGAAAGCTATGGAAGGAAGGACTCTGATTGTTTTTATCCAAGACGAACGAAAAATGATCAAGAACAAAGATCTGTGATCAAAACAATAAATAGGCAACTCTTAAAGGTCAGGGCTGGGTTCCTTGGTTCCTTTGGGCTTCAGAAGCAGAGCCTAAGCCCAGCACTGGGCTCTTTGGCCCTATCAGGAGTTTATCAACCCTGTGGCAAAGCCACCAGAACGGGAGTTGGAGTAAAGGCTCAGCTGCCAGAGTTTGCAGCCTGACAACTGCACCCACCATCAGGTTCAGTTTGTGTCAACATCCAGGTTGGGCACTGAAATGTCAGAGGAGCAGAGTCACCACCTGCTTCCCACCGTTGCTCTGGGGGAAGTGATCTCCAGAAGGACAGAGGGGTTGTAACTTCTTTGGCCAAGAGAAATAAAGCTCAGCTGGATCTTTATGCAGTGGGCTGGCACATAGCAGGGGGAGAAAATAAATAGTAGTGCTCAAGAACAAGACTGGAGTGCTCAAGAGGAAAAAAAAAAAAAGGTATCAATAAATTTGTGTAGCAAAGACAGAAAATCTTAGATGATCATAGAACTCTAATCTGAACAACATTGTTGCTTGAATATCTGTCAAAAAAGGGAGAAGTATACAGTCCAGGTGCTATTCCCAAAGGTCTGAGAAAGCTGAAGGAGATTTCACAGAAAGTGTGAGTTTAACTCCAAACTAGAAATTGACCATTTTTAAAATTCCCCTGAGAAACTTAGTAATGTAGAAACTGCAGTGAAAAAACCCACCGTTCTTTTGAGATTTTAAAGAGCTGGGGAAATGACATATTTTTAAATATTTATTTATAAATAATACATAAATCAGGTTTCAAAATGTGACTTACAGATGCAAAACCCCACCTGAAATCTACTTTATATAGTCTCTGCATTTGAGAGCTGGTGTTCCACAAATGAAAAGTGGAGTTGTATTGCTGGTACATCAAGATAGTCCCGTTGGCCTCTGACAGCTCCCATATTATCCTATACTGCAAAAAGAGCTTCTGATCTCAGTTGTGTGTTCTTCATTACAAATACCTGCTGCCTTCCTGCTTCCACCACAGGAGATGAAGGATAACCAGGATGACGGACTTACACCAGCATAAGGAGGAGAAAATCAGACTCAGGGCCATAGCAAGAAAAGAAGTCATTAGAGATCTAATACTGAATCAGCCTCTCTCTCTCTTTGATTCTTTTCTTTTAGATGGGTTATAGTTATGTCCTGCATTAATATTTTTGCTTAGTTTACTAGGAAATGCAAATGAAAATAATAAAAAAAAATTTAAATTACCTTGAGTTTTTTATTCATCCACCAGCTGAACATATATACCTCAGAAACTAATATAACTCTTTGATGGAAATTGCTTATTTTCTGTTGACAGCTTTTTAGTGAAAAAGATAGAAATCAGATTGAATTTCGACAGTGAGAAATTGAGAGCTTGTTCTACCAGCAGGAGTCTCAAGGCCTCTAATTTTACCTCTGTGAGCAAAGATGAACCAAGAATATCAGCAACCTACTTTCCTGCCACAGAAAGAAAGCACAGCATCCTAAAAGTCAATCCAAAAGACAATCTGAAACAGAGATTTGTCTAAACTTCAGTGATTTTTACCTTGGTTTAAATATGGCAATGTATAAACACAGCAGAGATACTGCACTTTATCCTTAGGGACCCAGCAGTGTGGTACATGGAAGTGAAATAAAGCACATTTTGTCTTTGCTCACAGGGATGGGGTTCAAGTGTTTCACTCCCCCGGGATCCCAAATCCCAGTCATGCATCAGTCTTTTCACCACATGGCACTGGGAGCAGGGCTTTGGTGCTTGTAGGGAATTTCTCCTGGTTCTCTCTGCCCCTGATGAGGCCTCAAGGTTATTTATATCAGATTAATTAACAGGTGTCCATATAAACACTGCTATTGACTCCAGCTCCATAGAATTAGAATGTGATCATTAAAAACAAATATCAAAATACTTTGTCTTCTTTCCACTGCATGGCAGCATTTTTCTGCTTTGTCCATTTATGTGTTCCATTCTGTGTAATCCAACATTGCTTTTTGTCCCTGCAATACATCATCATAACACTCCTTCCTGTTCAGCAGCATCAGGAACCATATCAGGCTAATTCTTTCCCATCACATCGTATTTTCTTGTGTCCTAATGCTATTATTTCATGCTCACTTCTTTCCTCATGGTATTTTTGCTGCATCATCTTTCATCTTTATCATATTGTTTTACTTCCTTTCATCTTGTACTTTTTCTGTCAAATGACTGTGTCACCTCAACAATCAGATGCTGGCCCGGCACAGTTGCTTCACAGCGTGTTTCCACCTAAAAAACCTCAACCATAATGAAATCTTCACCCTGACTTATGATAAAATAATATGATTTCTTCCTGTGATGAAGTGCTAATTTTTTGTTTTAGCATAAAATAATGATCCCAAGAACTGTGTAATCAGGAGAAACATAAGGATTTATCTTTCTTTCACAATTTCTAGTTTACAGACTTCACTAGAGATTGGCTACTTTTAAAAAACCTTTCTGTAACTGAGGAGAAAAAGTTCCAGAAATCTCCAAAAGTGGGTGAGTTCTACAAAGCTGAACCCAGTAAAGAACTGTGGCTCCTAGAGTTGGACCTCCCAGGGCATATGGAGGGGATCTAATTCTGGATCATGACTGTGCTTAAATGTAGCTTTGAACAGGCCAACCCTGTCAAAGCCAGGACTGTTGTCACTAAATGAGGTTACTGGGGATTTTTATGTAAGGTGCCACAGAAGCTGGCAAATAAACCAGCAAATATTGTGGTGGCAGAGTAAAAGGTTGCTGCCCTTGGCTCTCTTTCCCACCCTCCTGTGCAGTATTTTCCCTGAAGCAGAGGAGAGTTGTACCCACGTCAGCATGCCATGGTCTTCAGTGAGGGAGCTGCAGAGATTCAAGTCATGCTCATTAGGGAGGCTCCTGACTGCTCCTGCCCTTGATTTTCCTCTGGAAGTATCAGCCCTGTGACAGAGGAGATTGAATTCCCTTAAACGAGCTCCATACCAACCACTGGATTAATTTACACTAGATATGGATGTCTGTGAACTACTGAGAAATTAGGGACATTACCTACTGTGTTGTCTACAAGGTCAGTATTCCCTTGAAGACAGAAGTTTGTGGATATTAATCTCCTAAATCCAGCCACGAAGCTGATGAGTCAGAGCCTTTGAGCACCAGAATTCTGCCCATGAAGATGTGAGAAGCTGAGTGGACATTGCAGTGGGGGCATAAACCTTTAGTCAGAGGAGCAGCAGAGGCTTAAAGCACCTTTGGAAAGTTTCATCAAGGGTTACTTGCTATCTACACCCCCTCTGCCCTGCTGGGGAGGTACAGGTGCCTCAGGAAGCAAGAGCTGTTCAGCACTGAGCTCCATGGTACCAATCCAGACAGATGACAGCAGCAGAAAATTGGGTTCCACATTCACAAACTTAGTACACTAACTTAAATCAAAGTCAGCCTTGTTCTGCAGACAGGTTTTCCCATGTTCTCACACCTCTACTTTTAATTAAAATGCTGACAATCAGGGATAAGGGGAACAAAATACAAAGGTAATCATGTACAGAAAAACATATTTCACCAGAGCATAAGCTATTAGCACTTCCTCGGCTATCTGATCATCTGACAGGCTTAAGGGTAACAGTGATGTGAATTTTAAATCTCCAGCTGCTCCCCAAGGAGCTTCTGTCTCATACAGTTTGTAGTGAAGTGAGACAGTGGAATGCAAAAATGAAGGAAAGGAAAAGACATAATGCAGCAGGACGTATAAAAGTAGGAACAGGGCCAAATTCAGCCCTCTTTTAGTGCTGCTGACTTTGATGCATGTGGTGGTTTATGAACATCTGTCTCAAAATAGCATAATCCCCCACCTGAACCAGCATTTGTCACTTCTGTATGTTTAGCTCTGTAGGACTCAATCCGTTCAGGAAATTAGGCAGATGTCTAATGCTGAACAGATGAGCATTTTCACTCAAGTCAAAACAATTACAATTAGATGTTCACCAGAATCCCTTGCTCAATTGGGGCTGAGTGGGATAGCTTGTTTCAGATTATCAAAGGCCTGACTGCATTGCAGGCTGTTCTTTTTCACCAAGACACTCTGAGCTGTCCACAGGCTTCTCTCATGTCACTTTTTCTCATTCCTCACCTGTGTATGACTGATTTCACCCCAGTCACTCAGGTGTTCTCTGTGACTCATCTGGCCAGTCCACTCACCGTGTATGGGCAGCCCTTCAGAGCTCATGTGCCCAGTTGCTTTCCATCACCCCTCCTACAAGAACCAAAAAGATAATTTTATGCCTAGGAAAGCTGCAGACTAAAAATGACATGAGAGCTAACAGAAGGACTCTGATTGTTGGAAGAGAACAGTATTGGAAATGATACTTCCCAGCATGTCAGGCAGCTGGCTCAGTGCTTTGCAACCTGCCTCCAGTCAGCTTTTCATAGGCTTTGGGCAAGGGAAGGTCCTAAGGAGGAAGGATTACACAATTTCCTGTGTGTATTTACAGTGAGCTACCTACCCAGTGTGAGGGCAGGAAGAACTCCTTCAGCAGCAGGATTTAGCACAATTTTTGGTTTTGATTTCACTGAAAGGTTCTCACACCCAGCCCAAGGACATGGTGCTTGCATCACCCAGAGAGTACAACAGACAAGACCAAGCACAGGTCAAACATAATTGCAGTTCTCATGTTTGCTCTCTGCCCTTGTGTCAGTAGTTAACTAGGATTTCTTCCATGTGGAAATAATCTCCATATCTGCTCCTGAAAAAATTGAAACAATGTATGTATCCCACCTTTTTTTCCTTTTTTCTTTTTTTTCTTGGAGTATCTGCAAGTTATTTACCTTTTATTACAATTGTAGAGGTAACCTGATCATTGCAAACAGACACACTCAGGATAACTGGTTTTGCTCTGTTCCTGGCTAATGTGCAAATTTGGGCATACTTCTGACTCTTGATCTGAATGTTTGCCCTGAATTTGTTGCATATGATTAGATATATGTTCTTCTCCATATAACCTCTGCACATCAAGTATGAGAAATAAACTTTTGCAACATTCCATGCTTCTTTCCTTGCCTCATTCCCATCCCAAGCTTTCTCCTTGCATACAAAAACCCACTGAGTCTTGTAAATTGTGCATTGAGCTCTGCTAGGTTCCAGTGGCACATGCCACTCTGTGTTCCCTCTCTGCACATCTCTATCACACCTTGATTCGCAAAGAATACATAAATAAAGGCAAAAGGTGTTTCCCTTATGCTTGTCCTTTCACAATACAGCTTGTCCAATGCCAAATGGGAAAGCACAAGAGATTATTAGGTTCACTCTAAGGCTGTTTTTTTATGTGTATCATTTTTCATGCCCTGTAGTTTAGGACCTGTCTTTAGAAGGAGGGTGGATGGGATGAACCCTTTAAAAAGTCTGGTATATCAAATGATATTTATCACAAAATATCTCAGGTTTATGTCATTTATAGCTGTAATTTAATTATACCTGATATGTTTCCCTAACTGTGATATTGACTATTTTATAGGAATCAGAATGAGCCTTTTGATCATCTGTGGGTACAGCTTCACTAATAGGCATAAATCAAAATGTCTTAGATCAGCTTTGTACCCCTAAGGCATAATGTAAATGATGAAGGGATGGGACTTCATTTTGTCATGTTCTCTTCAAATATCAAGTTATATTAAAGAAAACACTTTTCTCAATCACAGGTGCATGTACGAAGAGTGAGTGACAACTTGATGTCATGTCTTTGATAAGTCGACTCCCTTGGCATTTTTAGATGTACTTTCATAAATGAGCTTCAATTTGTCTTGCACGGAGTGGAGCTGTATCTCTCTGTCTGCAAAGCTGTATTTAAAAATGTGCTTACTACTCCATAATTCACAAAGGATGGGGAAGGTAAAGTGAAAAAAAAAATATTCTTCATGTATTTTGCTAGACACCAATAAAGAAATGTGCACATTTGTTCCTGAAAGCCAAAGCACTACAGGGAGGGGGCAAATGTGAAGTCTGTGCTGTTCCACCACCAATCTGGCAATTTGTTATATGATGTTTTTACATGAGGGGATGATTCTCCAATACCAAAATCTCTCTGCCTGCCAAAAGGAAGGCAAGTAGAGAACATTTATAAGCTCAAGCAAGTCTTTTGTACAGCAGGGACATGCTTGGACAAGCACAGACACATGCATAGTTTGAGACAAATACACAGCCTGCATTTTATTTGCACACCGAATATTTCAAAACCATATCCCTTTGTTAAAAAAAAGTAAGGGTTTTGATAGTGTAAGGATACACATCTTTTAACACTAAGGGAAGGTCATATAAGTAATGCAACATATTAGATATCTCTGACATGTACATTATATATTGCATATGTGATATATGCTCTAGTGGAAGGTGTCCCTGCCCATGGCAGGAGGTGGAACAAGATGGGCTTTAAGGTCCCTTCCAACCCAAACCTTTCAGTGATTCCGTGATTCTGATATGAGTAATGCAACAAGTCAGATCTCCATCTGATATAAATTGTCATCTTCTTCCATTTGACGTATTTTAGGACTTTTAAAGTTTTACATCCACAGAGAATCTGCCCCACTCAGCTTTTGAAATGACCAAATACAGCAGCTTCTATGGCATCTGTAGAGTCAGACCCATCATTTCTCAGTCATTCCAATCTGACAACAGTTATTGCTTCTTTGAATTTTAATCTGACATTTAACCCACCTGGAAATGCATTGCCTCATTTACTTTTTGTGCTCTCCCCCCCTCCATTTACTTCTAAATAACCTTTTTCTTTAGATGATTTTCATGAAATTGCCACTAAAAAGAGTCCCGTTTGAGCTGCCTCATTTGAAAACTGTGAGATAGTGCAAGACATCTGAAGATGTCATTGTAACACATGAAAAGCACTTCAGCTTGCACATAAACACTATCAAGTAGAACTTGAACTGAAGTTATAAGCTAGGCTGAAATGATATTTTGTTAATAATTGTCAAATATTCCACAAATAGCACAATCCTAAATAGCACTATTCTGAGCAATGAGAGCACCACGTAACACGCTGAATTTTTAAACAGAGCTGAACAGAATATAGAATTTCTATTTGGGAAGTGTGGACATCTTGAAGTTCAATTTTGTTCAGAAATGGAACAAATATCTTTCCGACAAAAGGCAAATTCTAAATAGCTGCTTCAAAAAGCAATGTGCGTTTCAAACTCAAAGTTTAGGTTTAAAATTGTCTTTTTATTTTTTATTATTTCGATGTCATAGTCTGATTAAAGAAATGACAGTGAATGGGAGAATTTGCTAAGAACAAAAGAGTCATCAGAGACTTTGCTGATTTCTTTATCAGTACAATAGAGAAGGAGCTGTTTTCTATATTCTTATGTAGGATAGAGCATCACATTTTTTATTACTGACAGATCATGAAATTATGTGAATAAAAATACAGAATATTTTAAATTAAATTTTAATGTTGAAGTAAATATACAATTTTGATAAAACCAGTTCAAGTTTTCATAAGAAGTTTTAATGAGACATTCTTACTAAGAAGTAAAAATAACCAAGGCTCCATTTCACTAATATTTTCAAAAAAGGTTATTTGCTGGAAATAAATTAAACCATCTCTTTTGCTTATAATCTAGGGATACATTTATATTCAATCTCTGTCAAGCAGGCAGTGCATTGCTCTAACAATATCCACTGTCTTCTTTGGCAAGTGTTTCACTCAGTAATCCTGCTTCTAAAATTATTATCTGTGCTCTGATGTTACCCATGGATACAACCATGATCAAACCTCCTCCTCCCAGAGCCCTGCTGAGTTATGGGGAGACAGTTCTGCCTCCAAAGAGCTTGAAGCCACAGAGGGAAATACATGAAATACAGAAAGAATGGAATGAGGGTGAGGGAAATAAGGACTGTAAAACAAACCAGATGACCCCACTCTTTGCCCTGTACCATTGCTAGACATCCATGTTAACTCTTAATCCCTTTTTGCAAATTACTTGGTTTTTAAAAATTCACTTGATTCCCTGCACAGGCACTAAACCTCTCTTTTCTGTGGGTTAACAAGACCTGCAGTCCAACCTTATGGAAGAACACATGGCACCAGGTGAAGCTTGGCCCTGTACACGTGACATGTCTCTGGTTCTAACAGTGAAGGGCAGCAGCAAAAATGATGCAGTTTCTTTTCAGTCTGGCTAGAAATAAAAGACAAATGCCTTAAGAGTTATTCATCAAGAATAAGGAGGAAAGAAAGCAAAAGCCCGACTAAATCTTGGGAAGGTCTCTGTTTCCCCAGCCTGCTCCTGATACGGACTGTGTCGCATCCCTCCACACTGGCACACAGCACTGGCACTCTCCTGGCTCAGGGCTAAGCTCCCAGACACAGCAGAGCCATTTCCTCGGTGAACTGTCACTAAAGATTCTTTTCTTGGTTTTCTTTCTTTTCATGATAGCCCGAATTGAATGCTTGCCTTGCCTTGTATCTGTCATGTTAGCTTTTTAGATAGTACATGCTATACTCAATACTCCAGTGGGCTGCTGTCCTTCTGTAGGAGCTTGCCAGGCTTATCAAGTGCCTCTAATGGTGGTGGCCTGAGGGAAAACAGTACACAGTTTGCTTTTACATTTCTTCTTCACTTTAAAAATATGGGAGATATTAATAGTACAAAGAACCGTTCCCCACTGCTTTGATCTCTACAACATTGCTGCTCTTTCAGCCTCCATGTCACTAGTGATGCCATGTTATATTACTGTTTTCATTAGTCCAGCCCATAGTCCATATTCTTTTCCCATCTTGCTGTCTGCTTTAACCCCAGCTGTATCTGGCCTTCCCTGGAGGAGAAAGAGGAGTGAGGGGATTAGATGTGCTGCAGCAGCTTCCTCTGAGAGTTGTGAGTGATTGAGGGGCTGCATCAAACCTCCTGGGATGCTTGAAAAAGATTTCTTTTCAAAGATAGTTGTTGATCAAAAAAGTAAATAAAAAAAAGAATAAACTGCTGTCCCCCCTGGAATAACCTCAACGGAGATGTGCCTCCAGGGACGTATGCTCCCTCTGTGCTCCTCCTTTGCTTCAGGGCAGCAGTAATTTGCTGTAAACCAAAGGCAGCAACAAATTTCACCACCCTGATGGCAGGTCAGTTTGCTGCCCATCATGAGAGGAGGAAGCACAGCAATAACTCCCGTGGCTTCTCGGGGAAGGCAGGAGGAGCAGCACCATCAAACTCACCCCGCTCACATTCCTGTGTTCCACACGGCTGACATTTGAGGTGAAGGGGGGAGGAATCTTAATTTCATTTGTCCCTGACTCAGCATGGAGTCAAAGTCATTGCTGAGTTTGAAGCATCCCGTTTTGGTGACATATTACTAGAAGCTCTGGGAATTGTTTTCTGTTTTCTTATATAAAGGAACATCCAGGAAGAGGACATAGACCTGATTTGAATTTATTCTGTTATTATATGATTAGCACTAATTCAAACATTGTAAAAAGCAGAGTTTTGATTTAGAAGTCCTTAACAATTTACAGTAAATCATAAACTAAGCCACAAAGCTACAATTCTTCATAGGTGAGTGTGCCTGTGCACACAGACTCACACCATTTACAAACTATGAGATACTGGCATTAGAGACACCATGCAAAGTCAGTTATAAAGAAAAGTAGGTTCCTCTTTTTAATTAAATAAATCCATAAATAAATAGAAGACAAATCCATAAATAAATAGAAGACAGCAGCACTACAACAGGCAAATTGTTCTTCAGCTCCTGAATAAGACATTCAGTGGGAAAGAACTGATGAATAGAGTACAGTATCTCTTCTCATTAAAAAATACATTTTATATACAGTTGACAAGGTAAATTAACTTAAAATTTTATCTCATACACAATGAAAAATGGTGCTTGCTTTCTGAGCAAATGAGCAATGGTGCCCAGAGAACAGAGCACTCAGCTGGGTGCAGCAGCCTGGTTTTACCCTGGGTTTTGTTTCTGTCCTGGGTTTTGGGTATGGTCAGGCTATCAGCTGGTGATTGTGTCTCCACTGCAAAGCCTTCAGAGGTCCATCTTTAAATTACATTACAGCAAGATGAAATCACTATTATTATGCAAGGAAATATATTTTTCGTTGTCTGTAGTGCACGTTTTCACACGCACGTTAAAAAGGGAAAACAAAGTTGTTTGCCAGTGGCTGACTCTGCTGAGAAACCTTATCTAGGGAAAACGAAGCTGTGTCAGACAGGTGAAGGACTCTCCCAAGCTATTAATTCACTTTGAATAATTCATTAGCTAACACTCTTAAACTCTGATAGTCCCAGGTAAATCCCAGAGAGGGGTTTTGTGGTCCCTCAGCCTTGCTCCTCATCAAATGCATTAAGTTTTACATAATAAGACGATGCGTGAGTGTTTTTAAAGAGATGTTTATTCTGGAACTTGTAATTAGTGCACAGTGTCTAACTGTGTGATGGAAGTGACTGAGTATGGTAATAGAGGGCACTCTGCACGGACTGGCAGCACAAACCCAGGTGTGGTTTCTCTTGATAAGTGAGTTTCTGTGTCTTCTTCCATCTGAAAGTGTCCTGTAGGTTCTACTTGGTACTCAGACTCCTGAAGTTTAATGCAGTATAGGGGAGAAGTCTTTTCTCATCTGCTCCAGCACATCAGTGGGCAGAGAAGAGTCAGGGTCTTACCTGATGTAAACTGGTGTGTATTCACTGAAATCAATTAATTCACAGGCATTGTGAGCCAGGTGTTAGCAAAAGTCTCACTGAGTTACAATGAAGGAGGATCAGTCTTTCAAAATGCAAAAGAGATGTGAATACAAAATTTACCTTTAAAATTCTCAGAGGGATTAATGTGCTGCAAACACATTGCCCAAAAGCACCCTCTCCCTCTAACATTATTACAGGAAGACTGAATACGCTGAAGTCACTATTTTTCCTATCTTCTTATTGAACCTAAAATGGTCACTGAATTAAACTTTAACAAATAGATCTTTTTTAAACTAAATTAATAAACTTCCTTATTTCTCCACTATCTAAGTTCATAGCCTTTACTTAATGATGATGCACTTGATTAAATAAAATGAAAGAAAAATGGAAGTTCTTTCAGACATTAAAACTAATAATGAGTTTAGACTTAATCCAAAAGCAATTTAACTTTAAACATTCATATGAAATTAAATGAACCATTGAATTTGCTATATAAGCAAGCATTAATCTTATCAATCTATGAAGACTGGAAAGTTATACAGTGACCCATTAATTTCAAAGTCTAATACAAGGTCTGTTTAATGCCTTTAGTCTATTAAAAAGTGTGATCCTACAATATAACTGCTTTTTCATAAACGTTTAAACCCCAATTCATCCTTCTACTGCTTTGATCATTTGATAATCTGTTCTGACAAAATCATGGTTCCAAAAAAATCCCCAAATACATAATTTCATTGCATCTGCATTTGCTCCAAGTTTGAACTTCAACACCAACAAAGGATTTATTAGAAAATATAGAGATTTGAACAGTTGGTGTTTGTTGTAATAGATGTTCAAAAAAAAAATAGATTTTCCTTTATGAGGTGCTATTTAGACTAACAATCTTACCTGCATTCTGAACTCTGTATTTTCCAATGCAGTAGAGAGCTGTGCCACAAAAAAACCTCCCAAAACACTGCTCATTCAAAACATTTCTAAAAGAAAAAGGAAGATTTTTGTTATGTGTTTTTGGTGTGTTTTATTTCTGTTTGTAGTAGATGTGTTGACTATAGTTCTTTATGCAAGCAGGGAGAAAGACTATAAAGTTTGCTTTCAAGGTTTCTTTACTAACAGTGCAAGTCATGGTGATTTGCAAAATTAAAATTAAAAAACCACAAACCAACATGTTTTTTTAAAACTGCCCTTTTCAGTTAATGAGATGATTCAATATCAAAATTTAATGGCACGACATCTTAGCTCCTGCCATGGAAGGTCATGGTTTGAAATTTCTGTTTCTAATCAGTAGTTGCTCCCACAAAAACCAATCAAAGGGAAAGGTTGATATTTAAATATGTTTATGTTACTAAACAGGTGTTCTAGTTTGACATACTATACCTAATCCTACCTAATTTTCACAAATCTAAGGTCAATGAGAAATTATGCTTCTTAAAATAAGACAAAACCAGTTCCAGTGTGGTTGTTAAATGTAAAGAATAATAAACAGTCTGATGAATGCTATGTTCCTTGAGCGTGCACTCCAGAAATGTCTGCAAAATGCAACCAGCTTTTTCTGTGTAGGAGTATATTTGCTTGGTCTGTAACACCTTCCTTGACTTACATCTGCTTGCAGAAGCCTGAAATATGGATATAGTAGTACTGTATCCTTGTATAAATAAATGACTGCTATTAACTTTTAAGAGTCCCCACATTTTGGCCCTGTGCACTAATTAGGAATGCAAGGCTACGAGCAGATTACTTGTGTAAACTCATGGAGCTCATTGGAGCATTTCCCAATTTACACTGGAGACTGTATTAAAATCTGACCTGCTAAATGGTAATATATTCCTTCTCAAACACATTTCCGTGCATTAAGAACAGAGGCATCCTCCTCCAAGCGCCAGAAGGACAAAATAAAAGGCTGGATCAGTATTTTTTTGTTACGGTACAACAGTTTGATTAAGAGGAAATACTGAGCTCAAGAGATTACTCAAGCAGAAGGTGAATCCAGGTAATTACACATTTAATAACAAAATCGCTGATTTTCCTAAGGGTGTTTGTGTCAGGATGTTACCCAAAAGACTTTAACAGTGGCAAGTGGTTGGGAAACTTCTGAATCTCTTGGCTATTGACCATTTGCTCTCATTATCTGTCTTACCTCTTGGAATCCCATCCATGGTTATGCTGGAAGGCATTTGGAGTGCAAACAACTGTGGCAGTACAGTACACACAGCTGCAGCTGTGTCCAAGAAGGTCTGTTGGCTCTGGGATCTAAAAGATGGAATATCAGGAACTGATTGATTAGAAAATACCTAAGGTCTTTTTGAAGTGTTTATTGAAAGTTGGTGGGTTTTTTTAATTTTATTGAGAAGTGCATTTTTCTTACACCTAAATGCTGTGAAAGATTGTTAATTTTGTTGAATTTTGATTTTGGCAACAACAGAGGCATGGGCTGATGAAGCACTTTTTGATTTGCCCAGCTTTTATATTTTCTAAAAATATTATTATTTTTCCTTTCAAATGAGGTCTTCATTTCTATTTTGTATTCTGTACTAAAGTGCAGTTGCAACCAAATGAAGCATTTTGATTTTTGTCAAAATAAAATCTGTCAGTAGCTGGCCCAAGACAGTATTTTGGTTTGTTACGGTTGGAATCTTCTTTCATGGAGATTTTTGAAGTGATAGGATTTGCTTCCTGATGGGCATGAAAACAGTTTTGAAATTACAGATTCTTTAGAAAAATGAAAATGCCATTCTTCTCACAGATCTGGTGCTTTTTAAGTTGTTCCCTGTTCACTTGCCACATGGTAAAAATAGGATGTTGAGAACATTTCCACAAGTCAGAGCTAAACGTAAGCGGAGCAGATTTCCTGCATGCAGTTCTGCTTCAGTTAATACTGTACCCTGATATGGACTGGCTGACTTAATCTTCAGCATGTAAATCTAGGCATCACCATCAGCACTCAGAACTGTCATCATCGGTTTAGAGTAATTAAAAGCCTGACAAAGAACCAAATTTCAAAAAACCCCACAACATATCCCACCTTGGTTATGTTTGTCTTCTTAAATCTAACCTAGAAGGCCATATCTCAGTTTTGGGTTTGTTTCAGGCATTTGGATATAAGTTCTTGCCTCAACCTCTCAGCAAAGTTCAGGTCCCCAGATAAAGGTCATATTCTCCATCTCATTTTGACTGTTGTATGTGAAAAGTGTTAACAGGTTGTGTCAGCAACAGGTGATCTGGTGCAGCCAGGTGAAAAGTGAAAAAGAAATCTTACCTTTGGATTCAGCCTGCAAAATGCTCTTGGTCTAGAGTTTCTGCCTTGGCAGTGACACCATAACCTCACACAAAAAGTTTCCAAAAGAAATGCCATACCTGTGTGTTTCCTCCCCTCTGTCTAATAAAGCCTGGTATTCCTGCAGCTGGAATACAGTTTTGTTCTGCAGTGTTCACTCACATGACTCTCTTTGGCAAGAACAGATTGAACCAGCAAGCCTATGAAATGAAACCTATTTTCTGGAGGGATTGTGCAAAATACCAGTAGGAATTTGCCTGAGGTATTGAACTGGTTCTTTTGCATATGAAATAACTATAAACATACTAAAACCCTGCAGTTTTATCATGTTCTCTTAGTCTCTCAGCTCCCAGATAACTGAGTGTAGTTCAAACACTACATCTCTCAGGATTGTAACCCTGGAGCTTTTACTATTCATTTATTTATTATTTGTCATCTTCTTCTCTTTAGGTGTGGATAAGTTTTTACTTATTTTTTTTTGGTATCCTTTCTCTCCAAGAAATGCTGGTGGCAGAGTCAGCAGCCAAAGTCCCACAGCCCATAGAGCTGGGAGTTCCTTTCTGGAGTGACTCTTTGTGGTGCCTCATCAAACTTGCACAGAATCACAGGAAGAGTCTGGTTGGGAGGGATTACAGGAGTCCTGCTCCACCCTCCAAATTCAAACCAGGGCAGATTTGAGAACTTCCATGTTTGGAGATTCCTCTATTTGATTCCTGTTGCAGTGATAAATTATCCTTCCTGCGATTTTTTTCTTTCTTATATCAGGTCAGAATTATTTGTGGATGTGTCAGCTACGTCATGTTCAGGAACAATATTTCCAGACCAATATTAATAGGTAAGGACTGCCCTAAAGAAGAAAAAGAGCACCAAAGGAGAAAACAGTCCTCACCTCTACCACCTGCAGGATTCTGAATTGTAAGACTTCTTGCCTGGAAAACAGTACAATTCATCCACAATCAAAGCCAAGTTTGGGGCCCAGCCCATCATCAGACCCCAACTCGTCACAGCCACAGCCCATCTGCATTTCTCCAGTGTGAATGACCTTAAAGGTTGGGATTCTTTTCCCTTATGGCCAAAGTCCCTCATGTAGTCATGACATGTATTCCCTCATGACAACATAAACTGGTGAATCGGGACAAGCACCTAACAAAGCTTGTTCCCCAACACATGCCACAGCAAGAAAACATTTTAAAAAGTGTTTGCATGGTTTTGACTACTAGGGTTTGGATATAATAATCACTTTCAGACACATTCCTGTTTGCTTCCATAAATGTATTTGCATAGCACACAAATTTGACAGATGGATTTGGGGAGTTCACTTTGCTCTGCAAGCAAAATGCATGCACATCATAAAAACCACCTCTTTTAGAGAAGCACTAAAATGAGAGAGTTTTCTAAATAATTGATTTCTAAACCAACAATTGAAGTCTCATAATAATTATTTTGAAGACAAGAGATAAGGTTCAGTTACTGTCTTTGCTGGTTGATAATATAAAAAACTTAATGGAAGACAGTCTTTCTAATAAGAAAGTGAGAGTTATAAGCAATAAAACCCAGCATGGGATGTGATTATCATGAGGCAATAATATCCTTGGGCATTTTGCTATATAAAAGCTGAGTGCTCCCCATAAATATGTGTACTTTTTATTAACCACACCCCTACAAGTTACCTGATTGATACAGAGGTGTTTTTTTCTTTTTTTTAGATTTAAATAGAGATACATCATCTTAGGAAATTGCTTTGGGCTTGAATATTGTAGCCATGAGATTAATAGAGTTCTAAGTTGGAGATGCTAATTGCCTTATTTCTGGTAGGGGATATGTAGACCTTCACACCTCCATTTTCAGGGGAGTAAAATGGTGGTGAGCATCACTTTGGGACAAAATTAATCAATCCCTTCTTAAGAATGAACAATCAATCAGCATTAGAATTGTGGTAGTGCTGCTGCTGTCTCTCGTTTCTGATTTCATTACTTACCTTGCCATTATGAGTAAGACAACTGTCTTTGAAAGGCTGCAAAGTGGCCTTTTTTCTCAAGTTAGTTCCCAAACCACGGCACAATTGGCTGATGCCAAAAGCCTGTCGAGACTCTTTAGGAGGCACAGAGCATTATGAAGTCCCTTCAAGAGGAATAGTGTATAAATGTTTTCCTCATGTACATCACCCGTCATCCTTCATCTCTTCTATTCATTCCTTTTTGTCCCACCTGACCCTGACCTGCTTTTCTCAATTTGACATCATCCCCCATTTCCACAAAACACTCCCAGCTCTTCCTTCACCTGCATTAGCCTTAGGGAGTGGTAGTGAGGAACAGATTGTACATCTTTATCCTTTACATAGTAAGGACAAGATGGAAATGTGTGGCTTCACAGAGAGAATTTGTCCCAGAGTTTTTTTCTAAGAAAGGTGGTTTTTTCACTCTGAGTAAGGATTATTCAGCCCTGTGACCTGGCCATCCTTTCTGCACCAAGGGAAAGAAAAATTACATTATTTTTAGCAGAAGTCTCCCAAGGCAGGAAGGAGAGTCAGTTCTCTACAGCTTACTTTGATAGCATACAAATGGCGTGTAAGCTTGTGAAGAATCATTTCACAGCTTTTGCTTGAGGGTTTTTTAAGGAGGAAGTACCAGTGAACAGCCCAGGAATTTGTCTTCTTCATCTCTCAAACCTGAGCCAGCGCTCGAGGCAGAGCCAAGCCCTGGATGTGGTCATGGGTGACAGGACAAGGCTGCTGAGGGATGGGAGCAACCACTGCCAGTGCCAACAGCTCTGCCTCCCGGGGTGCTGCACACAGGGCTAAAACAAGCTGCTTTAAGAGTACTCCCCATATTCCATGACATTAATTTCTCCTCCACTGAGGATCTGACCTGCCAGATCCCCAACGTCTGCAATTAGAACACAGAATTCCAACAGTATTATATCACAATAGGTATAATTAGAGCCGAGTCTAAGTGCCTGCTGTCACATTTGTTGCTTTGTGCATATTAATTGGTTAACCTACTGATGCCTGGCCAAATTCCTTCCTTGATCAAAAGGCACACTGAAACACTTAGCAGAGTATTTAAACAATGGACTCTATATTAGTACAGTGTCAGCAACTCAGCCTTTCTTAGAGAAAAAAATTGTATAAGGAAACACAAGGCATAAATTCTTACTGGAAATCCTTCTGGAATAACACAGTATAGTGGCTTATACATCAATTATTTTTTCACAAAAGCCTTTTTCTAAAAAGAAAGAGTGATATTAAGCAAGAAGAAACATAATTTCTTTAAATGCTTTTTTTCTCTCTCAAGACCAGCATTCTGATCAATGATGAGAGATAAAAATTAGACAATTTAATATTTAATATCTTTTGGTATATTTATTTTTCTGTTCATTAGAAAATCCTAGACTGACTGGCATCAACTCACATACAAATTCGCATTTCGCCCACTAGGTATGTGCAACATTCATGGCTTTAAACAGAAAGAGAGTAGGTTTAGATCAACTATTAGGAAGAAATTCTTCCCTGTGAGCGTGGCCCTGGCACAGGTTGCCCAGAGAAGCTGTGGCTGCCCCATCCCTGGAAGTGTCCAAGGCCAGGATGGACGGGGCTTGGAGCACCCTGGGATAGTGGAAGGTGTCCCTGCCCACAGCAGGGGGTGGAACAAGGTGGTCTTTAAGGTCCCTTCCAACCCAAACCATTCCATGATTCTATGAGTCTATAGGTTTAAAACTTCATTAGCTCTGTGCTTTTGTACCTGCTTAAGAAGTTCTGGAAGATTAGGTCACCAGCCTAGTGGATATATACAATTATGGTACAGCAATACATAAACTTTTTAAATTGCATAATTTATTCTGTATTATAAATTATCTCAGAACAAAACCAGCAAGGAACATTTTATAGATTATCAAAATGATATACAGTGAGCAAGCTGTGTGGAAAATTACAGACAGTGGACCACCCCTACTTTCATTGTATATCCATAACATCCATAGCATTCTCTTAATAAATGTTTAATTAGAAATAGGGCCACTAGAGTTGTTCTAGATCTAGTCACTGTAGTGGAAACACTGATGTGCACAGATGTGCAGTAGCAGCAGTGGCATCTGGCCAATAGATCACTGCAGTCACTGGCTCTCAAGTTTAATCTCTGAGGCTAATGTTTGTGGTTTTACTGCTACCAGGAACTGCTGTTACAGATATAAATGTCTTGGGGAGGGGCAACACTTTGAAATAGTCCCCAGGCCTATCAATGCTCTTCCTGCTGTAGTTTCTCATTGTGACATTTTCTAAACTTTCCAGTTCCACATTCCTCCCCTTGGGCACTGGTTCCTGTCATCATCTCACACCTATCACTAGTACAAGCTGTGGAGTACTACAACAGGTCCCTAAGAATGATGGTGCTCACCTTAAAAAGAGCAGTATTTTCTCATTTATATGTATCTTCCTAATGCTCAGGAACTATTTGAGCCCATGGCCCGTTTGTATAACTTCTGCAGTGTAGCAGATTAATTTCATTTGACTCTTAAAGCTAAACTGTAACAAAACAATATATTAAGTAAAAGTTATATTCAAAAATATCCCACTTTGCCGCTTGAGGAAATGTTCAAGTTGTCAATTTTGTTAATAGCATTGAAGAACTGTTTTATGTGTAGGAATGACGGACACAAGTGAAGTTATGGGACTCTGCTTTAGCTGTGGGAAACTACATTTGCACTCTGGGGTTCCTACACTGATGGAATATGTTCATTTCCCACTGGAAAAAATTCCAAAGGGAAGCAAAAAAAAAAAATAGTTCAGGGTCCCATATTTGTTCTGACTGTGCGTAGATTGTTTATCAACTTGGAAATTACACAGGTGTGAACAAAGCCAACCATTTCTCAACAGTGACATTCCCCTACTGTCTCCCAGCAACTTCCACCAAGCACACACTGCAAAATAAAGCAATGGCATGTTGCTCACCGACTTTTTGCTTTCTGTGACAAACTTTGTATTATGTTTAATGCCAAAATATACATGTAAACATATATGAAAGATTGTCAGTTGCTTGCTTTGTTTAAAGATCAGGGAGCTTGTACTTGTCAAGGCTTTCTGCTCCTGGCCTCAATCTTGCCCTTCCCATCTCACCAGTTTTAGCTTAGTGGTATGTCTGGGCTAGATAATGGGGGCCACGGGAGTAACTTTATAAAGCCAGGAAATCAAAGGCAGATGTTAAACATAAATTGTACCAATCAAACAGAGCTTACAAAAGAGTAGAATTCTCTCCTGTAAGTCTATTTGAACAAATGTGTCAGACACTGGTAGAAATACTGTCTTCATCAGGTCCAACTCTCATCAGCTGCCCTGCATTTAATCCCTTCCCTGCTCATCAGTGCCATCCCTCCATTGCAAAAATCACCTGGGAAGACACAATCAAATGTAATGATCCCTCCCAAAGGACTGCAAGCTCTGAACTGCCCACCAGCAGCTTTAGTCTGACAATTTCCGTGATGGCACCTTCCCGACAGCTGACCTTAGGAGCACATTCTGATTTGCTTGTGTCTTCTTCCTCGTGCCAATCATCCAGTCAAAACTGCAGAATGTTCTGTGCTGTGTAGATGAAAATGTTATGGAGAGTGGGCATATCCAAATGTATTTCCCAACCTTCCTGCTGAGGTGACAGCTGTGTTAGCCCCAGGCTGTTCAGATGCTGTACCCAGGTACACCCTGATTTCCTCGACACAAGCCCTGCACCCCACTGTCCTGCAGGGTGCAATCTCCTTCAGCAACTTCCAATTCCAAACACACTTCCCATTTCCCATCTTCTGGAAAGATATAAGGCTCTACCTACTCAATGTGCAATCCAGCTTCCAGTCTGGCATTTACTGATTTGTTACTTTGTCTTATTTTGTTCTGACAGTGTTGAGTTTGGCTATTTATACCAAGAATATTATTTCCCTAAAAAAAAACTTAATAGTTTGTTCCAGCAAAGGGTCCTAGCTGACCTGACTTAGGTAGCTTTTTGCACAGGGTCTGTTGGTGTAGTCTTTAAAGGGCTGGTTTAAAGGCTACTGAAGTCCACAGAAAGATGATTGGCATTGCGTGTAAACAAAGCCAAGCAGCGAACTGTGCAAACATCTAAATATTATTAGAGTGTTCTGTGTTGGGGTGACTCCATCTGTAATATTTACAGCATTCCTGAGGATTGTAATTGGGCCTGAGAAAACCAAATAAAACAGACACAGTGTTTTAGCTGAAATGCATTGAAACTGGAGGGGGTTTGTGTAACCTGAAGAATTGGCCTAATCTCTTTTTTGTTTAGAAAAATGAAGACAAGAGAAAGTCAAACCATGGCTGTCAGATGCATTTACCAATTGTAATACCATTTGGCTGTATGGAATAGAAGAAAGCCTAAGCTATTCTACATGTGTAGAGCTATAAAAATAAGATTATTGCTGTTCCATGGCCTTACATTGCATCCAAAACTTGAGTTAGTGTTCTTGTAATGGTAGTAAAAAGAAATGGTAAATCCAGTTGGTTTTGGTAATATGAATGATGGCTGTAAAACATTTTTTGTTCTATTAAAAATATTTACTAAAACAAATAGAAGGAAAATGCCATTCCAGAATGGCCATAATAGGAAACTGATTTTGAGCACTCTTACACAATCATTGCCAAAAATGTAATTTCAGTAATCCCAGTTCTGATTCTACCTTGAATCTCTACAAGTATAACTCCATTTATTTCTGTGGAACTATCTTGTTTTGTTCTCATTATACAAATCTAAAACCTAGTGAGGCAGAGAATTTTAGAGCTTTATTCAAAGTTCATTGAAGTCAATGAGATACTAGCCTTTGACTAAAAGCAACCCAGATAATTTTAGAATTTGTTCTAATAGGTGATACTAGTTACACCAGTTGTATGCCTGTTTAACTTCATTGATTCCAAATACATTACTGAGTATTAGGTTAATTATTTTTAGAGTGAGGCAAAGCTTTCAAAATCACCATGGGAAGAATAAGTTCAAATGCAACAGAAAACACTAGCTGAAGAACAGATTTCTCAATTTTCTTCAATTTAGCATCAGTCCTCGTGTGACCCCATCCTACTGCTTAATGCACTTTAAAAATCCACTCTGGTTTCCCAGTGACTAAAGCAAAATAACATAGCACAGCATAGCATTGTTTTGCTTTAGGTCTGGTCAATATGTTTTTAAAAACTCTAAATGTGTTGTGTTGAACTCACTGAATTTTTCTTTATCCTCATTTCTGTTTTCAGCCTCAGCGATGCTAAACCCATGACAGCTCTCAGCCTCTCATCCTTTCAGATGTCCACAGGAAAAGCACTTCCTAGAACAAGGGTGTTTGGCTTAAGCCATATATGAGTTATCTGATCTTTTAGCATTTTATAGGAGTGCAAAGATGCCCCAAATATTAGACATAATTAACAATCACACCAGGACAAATTCGTGATGTGCACAGTGACAGCCATGTAGAGCCTGATCCTGCTGTTAGGCTGGAACTGCATCCCACAGTCTCCTTGGTCCATGTCCTGGCAGCTCAGGAGTGTACCTGAGGTATTGTAAGCCACGACTGATGAAAATTTGATTGAAAAACAACTTTGCAGAAAATCTCCCCCAACAGCAGGACACAATCTCCCCTCCTCAAATCCTTTCCAGCCAACCAGCCCCATTCCCTCGTGTCCTTACCCAGACATGCCTCTTCCTGAAAGCGTGTGCTGTTCTTAAAGGGGAAACTTCTACAACTGGATCTTAACTGTAGATAGTGAAAATGAATGACTTCGGCCAATTCAAAATATGTCAGGCTGCATTTAGAGTGAGGTGTTTTCAGACTCCATAGCACTGACCCAGCTTCAGCAGGGCAAGGCTGTGCATTTGTACAGCGGCTGCAAACAGCTCATATACATAAAATCCTGATTCTCTGGGCAGAGCAGAGCTTACCTTCCTGAGCCTTTTGTAGCTTGCCTGGTGGAAGGTCTCTAGATAATGAGGTAGATAACATTTTCCTTCATCATACAAAGTTTGAATGTTCTTCCTTGCAGTTTGATAAAGGTAAACATTAGGTTGGCCTGTCTGACAGAGGAGAGTGGGATCTTTGTAACCTGTTCTCCAACTGCAGGTGTAACTTCTCTTGACTTTTGGAAGTTTTTGTTGCACAGGCATCTTGGGATTTTCCCCTTAAACAATGAATTGCACTCTGTTGAATGTCAATTAATGGTACTAGTATTTAAATAATATATGTTCACTTTTTAAAATTTCAAATGTGTCGTGCTGGTGACTCAAGATTTACCTGGCAGATAGTTTTAAGAAATTACTTTGCATGCAGTGATTCATTTAAATTATAAGTACCCATTACTCTCTATTTCATTTTTAACAAGTTCATCATCCACTCAAAGAAATGCCAGACAGCTCAGGTTGGAAAACTGATTTATCTGGCATATGCAAAGATGGACTCCTTGCAGTTGGGGTTTCATAATCAGAGCAGAAACGTATTAAGGGTAGGTGTCATATTCCTTGATGTTTGCAAAAACTGTCAGAAGCCTGCATGCATTATGGACTCTTCTTTTGTTACACTGCAGTCTTTCAGCTCCCAAAGCAATTTATGTGCATATGCAGGACCAGTTCCTGAGCTCTTAACTCAGGTAAGCCCTGTGGATTTCTGCAGCATCTTACCTTAATAAGGACTCCCAGATTCAACCCCCGAAAATAAAAGGAAAAAATTCTGTGGAGTGAATATATTTTACAGTGAATAATTATTTAGGGAATTCAATATTAAAATATTGGTTTAGAACTATATGCAGCTCTGGAATACCAAACCAGGATCTGGCTAAGTAATATTTGTATTAGCCTAGCATTGCTATTTCTATACACTAAAGAGATAAGTGGTACACACAGCCTTTATTCCTTTTCTTTTCCATTTTTTATGCTTCCTCTCAGAATAGCTCGACTCAGAGGACATTAAGACAAAAGATATTTGTTTTAACCTTTGATAATATGGTCCTTTATGTTCCAGGTTTAAGGGAGTCTAAAACACTGAAGGAAGATTTTTAGAAGTGTTTAGCCTGCAAGTGATGTTGCTGGGCCCCTGGTGGGGGTCTCAGAAGGGCTGACTCAATGTTTTCTACATTTCTTCTTCTGGAATCCAAGTTTATCCTCTGCAACTTCCAGTTGACGGTAGGGCAGGTCCTGACCTTCATCCCACTGAAAGGGATGAAGGGGTAGAGTAAAACATAATTATTTTGGATTCGTTGCTAGAAATGCCTGCTGTGATTTTAGGGGCACTTAACGACCTGCAGAATTCATCTTGTGTCAAGATTCAGGGAAAATAGCATGCCTGAGATAGACCAATAAAAATTTATTGGTTAAAGAAAAAAAAAAGAGTAGATTTTTAATTAAATTTTCAGTGAAGGAATTACCACCAAACTTTGTAAGTGCTTCCTCTGGCCAGGGGATCATTGGTAGAAAAATGACCACAAGAGCAGTAAAAACCTAATCAAACAGCTTTATTTGTAACTGGATATTGTAATACTCATAGGGTCAAAGAAACATGGAATGGTTTGGGTTGGAAGGGACCTCAAAGCTCATCTCATCCCACCCCCTGCCATGGGCAGGGACACCTTCCACTGGACCAGGTTTCTCAGAGCCCTGTCCAACCTGGCCTTGGACACTTCCATTCCACTGTGTATAATTTAAACACCTGGTGGCACAGAAGCTTTAAAATTCTACTGCTGATTAAGTTCATGACCAGATTTCTGAGACTTAGTTATTCTTGCTAACAGAGTTTCTGCTTTTCCTGTCAATGACTTCCATGTAACTGTCTACTTAGCCATGTAAATCAGCGTCCCAGGGTTCAAATTAATGAACTATGCCAATTCTTTATAAATAAAAGCTTACCTAGACTTGTAATTGCTTTGAAGACCCCCTAGGAAAGGATCAGCCACAGAACTCATGTAATATCCTGCTACCTTGGGGCAGAGCACTTCCCATTCCCCGGTCTTTGCTTTGCTGCTCAGCCATGTGCAATCTGGCCTTAAATTGGCAGCGTGATCCTCATTTTCCCAAAGTGGAGGACTTTTGCAATCAGCTGCTTCTATTTATGTAGACAATAACAGACGTGATCAATGAACAACACTTAGGCTCTCTTTTAAGACAGATCTATTTTCAGCTGTTGCACAAAGAACTGCTTGTCCCCATCCTCCTGGTGTTTGCCAGCTCAGCATTATCCAGCCCAGGCAGCAAACAGGAAAGAGCACAGGCTTGTCCTGTTTGTGTCCCTGCACTGCTCCTGGTGGGAAGTTATTTACAGAGCCAGACCCACATTTAGTGGAAAACCACAAACACAAGAACATGAGTTCTACAATACTGAGGAAGAGCTCAATATATTTTCCACTCAGGATAGATGTAACACGCAGGTAGCACCGTGGCATTGAGGCCCAGTTGGCTATAAAAGCCTACGTGTCACAAATTAGAAGCAGCCTGAGCAGCCTTTGATTGTAGAAAGTTCTTCTAAAGGGTCAGTTAATCCTGTAAGGAAGCAAACTTGGATACCTCTCCATTCCATGGCAGCCAGGGTTTAATTCCTACCCTTGCATTGGCAAAAGGCACTGTGTGACTCGGTGATTTATGGGTGTAGATGGTAGAACAAGCATGTTGTACCTTACCTGTCTGTCTATCTACTTACCTTCTCCCCCTCCCCAAAGGAATAAGTCCACAATCTGTGCAGTATTACAGATGAGCTGCAGTGTAATTCTCTTTTTTTTTTTTTTGCAATTATTGATGCACAAGGCAGTCATTGCTCATACATGTGAGAGTGATGCAGAATGGACAGAAGGCATGTGGCTGAAAATGCCAGATTATATGATTTTGGTAGGTGTAAGTACCCATTTAGACTCCTACTGTCTTGGTTTCAGCTATGCCCAAAACATATGCATAATTCATTAGTCTTCATCTTACACGTTCAGCTACTGAGCAACTTGTCGGTTTTTATTCTTGGTCAATATATCAGGAGTAATGATGTTCTGTGCATAAGATTAAAACAGGATAAATGATATTTAATGATAATTTTTTAAAAAAAATCATCTTCTGTAGGCACAGCTTCTGTTCCAATCTGTTCTGGTTTTGCTTTTGGCAATAAAATTTTATTGTAGCTTAGGACTCCTGAAAGAAATAGCTTTATTCATCCTCCCTCCTATTGGCAGCACCAAAAGCAAGTTTAATGGCTAATGGAGAAAGTTAATTTCAGAGAAGTTACTTAAAAATAAACCAGATGAAGGTACACATTGGAAAGTCCGTCCCACTTCAAGCCCTGTTGTGTAAAACCACCAGTTCAGGTGTCACCTCGAAACGGGGAATGCTGCTGCAGGCCTGTCCCAGCTGGCTCCATACCAGTCTCTCCTGTCACCTACTTGGAAAAGGAGACATTTCTTGGTAGCTGTGTTCATTTACAGGACAGAGAGGTTGGGGCATCACAAAATGCTGGGTGGGGGGTGTTCTCCTGGGGTCTGCCCACAGGTTAAGCCATAGGAAGTCTGAGAAAAGGTGTCATGGGCCCACCCTGCCTCCAGGACTGCTAAGAAATTTTCTCAGCAGATTGAGGACCCTCATACTTGGATTCAGATAGATTTCATTTCATAGAATAACCAGAAAGTCTTGAGAATCCATATAGTTTTTGTGCATGAACATTCAGGGAAAGGTTAGAGAATAATGACTCATTTCTGATGGCTCCAGACTGATTCATTTCAGTTTTGGCAGAAGGTTTGGCTCACTTCTGTCACTGAATACCCAGCTCTCCATATCACAATTTCTGTGGGAGATCTCTTAATGCAGTTGCTAATAAGATATTGTTCTTTCTTCTTTTTCAGTTTTTCAAAGAAAGGACAGAAACTTCAAAATTATTAAAAAAAAAAAAAAGACTTTCTAAGAGAGTACAAATTAATGTGGAATCTATCAAATGAGAGGGAAGGTAAAAAGGAATGAAGGGAGTGAAGTTAAATGTGCTCACAGTAGGTTTTCTTTTTCTTGCAAAGAAAGGTGACAGCTCGGAAGGGAATAGCTCTGGGACATGATCCTTGCAGGCTCTGTATGCAACACCTGCTCGTACACGAGCACACAGACATCATCTTGAACAGCCTGAATAAAGACCAGGCTGATCTGCAGCCTCTATGATAGACTGGCTTCAGTGTGAGCTATTTATAAATCATTCTTTCATTCTCAACAATGCTTTGGCTGGAGCCAGAAAGGACAGGACTACTGGCAGAAGGGCCCCTTGCCTAGTGTGCTGTGACTGACATGTAATCTGTCACTCCCCATCATCTGTGGGGTGGTGATAGGAAAATAATGCTCCTCAGCTTGCCTTAGATCACACATTACTCTCCTGAATACAGCTCCCTAAAGCTGTGAAATGGCCTTTAGAAAGTGTCTTTGTTCATTTTTTTTTATATAGGAGAATGGGAATAAACGATAAACAGGCTGGAGGGAAGGAAAGCAAAACACACATTAGAGACCTGATGAGAGAAATTGGCTACGACTGAGACTTCAGTGTGATCCGGTGACCTTTCTGCCTGGAATACCACAGTGTGCATCAGAGGCACAGAGGGTGCAAGAGCTGGGCTGGGCACTGACCAGGGCACTGGCTGTGAATGGCATTTCCTGAGCTTTAATTGGGGCTTAACCAGCCATGTTCAATATATCCCTGGGAAATCAGTCTCCTTCCATTTCTCCAGTGTTTAGAAAATAAAGTTCCCCACGTGACATCCCTCTATAGCAAACGTGGCATAACAGGGTCCCACTTCCATCTGGTGAATTGGGAGTTACAATAATACAAATACTATAATGTAATAAATACAATGCCCACGGACACAGATCTTTTGCTAAAACAGATTTTTTTGGATGAGTTGAGGATCACAGTTCTTAAAAAAAAAAAAAAAAAAGACACAAAATATTCTTCTTTCAGGTCACTTTATTGTGATGACTTGTTTACATTCCTTATATGCTACGAAAACTCTCTAAGATTTGCAAAGATGCCAAATTAAATTCCTTCTCTCTCACTCCTCCAGCATCCCCCTGGTTCCTGGGCACCAATCCTCTTTGTTTCATGGTTTGTATACAGTGAAGTTGCTGATGATCTTTAGAATATTATAATGCTCTGCCTGAGGTCTAACCTTGCTGCTTCAAATGACATTTATGTAAATTATCACCAGAAGTTTAGGGCAACTCTTTTTTCTTCCTTAATAACATGTCATACTGATGGGGCTTTATTTGTATTTCATAAAGGGATGATTGATTAAAGAGGCCAAAATTAATTGAGATTGATATTCACTGGACTTCTCGTAGAGACATTGCAGTGTGAGGCCCTCATATTTTGCATTTTTATTTACTTTATGTCTCCCTTCTGGTCAGTGAGACAGACAAATTTCTGGATGTAGTCCCTTGGTTTTCCAACCGTCTCTCCCTTTTACCCAGTCAGTGTGTCACAGGAGAACTGGAGCTCCAGGAGGTACATAAGACACTGTATTTGCACCAGTTTGTCCCAGCAGAAATTAGCAGGTGCACTGTAGGTGATGGGATGTGTTGCCATTCCTCCCAGTACAGACAAGACAGTGTTGCCAGTGACTGCAATGGAAACAAAATCCAGACCAGACTCATTTTATTCATGCAGATGAATGCAATGTCTTCTGAAAACCTATCTCAATTATTCATGTTTGAGCCTACTTATCCTCTGAGCTCCTTTCACATTCTTTACTGTTCTCCCTGTGTAGTTTGTAAATACATTTTAGCTCAGATTTATGCTGGCACAGACATCAAAGCACTGACCCAGGAAGCCCAGTGTAACAGGTTGTTTCTTTTGTATACCAATAAAAGACCCTGATTTATTCTCAGTTTTCCTACAAGGAGAGAAGAAAATATGGAAACTAGAACTGCTTGGGTGCCTTCCAAAAACATGAGTAACTCTACTCAGGTCAGTATCCAGAAGCAGTGCTTTAGATATTATTATTTTATGGTCAATGTCCCCATAGCCCTGCACAAAGCTGAAGCATCTCAGGTGGTATGAATGATCAAAAATGTCACACAGAAATAAAATTCCCATAGAACAGAAGCCTGGCCATTTCTGGAAGCTGTTTATCTTCTTCCCAGATGCTTGACCAGAGATGGACGAGCCACTAGGGCAGTTTGTGCTTGGATTTGTGTCCTTTCCTCTCCATTCAGGAAAATGCTAGAAATTTGCTAAAATGAGCATTTTCCCTGCTCCCCAGCTTATTAAGGACCAGTTTGTTCTCCATGCCATAAGTCCTGTCAAATTCTTGCTTTCTCTTATTCCTCTAGGAACCTCGAGGTTCCCTTTTCCCTCCCTGCGTGAGGGGTTGCAGGGAAGAGGGACCCACTCACAGCTGATGACAGCTTTGAACACACGGACTGCAGCCATTCCTAATCACAAAACTGATCCCTGGAATATGGAAATAACTAGATCCAATAACTAGTCCGGAGACAGCGTCAGTAGTTGGCATGCAGGAGTGTTCAGCATTTGTTCCCGTGATTTGCAGGATAAATCAAATACCTTGTTTTATGCTTCATTGTAAAAGGCTTTCTTTTGTGTACAGCTCTTCACACATAGTTCTTAGCACTATTTATGGATTATCTGAGGGCCCACTACCACCTCTGGGCAAGGTAATGAGGGGATGCTGGAAATTCTCTCACTACTGTGCTCCTGTGGAACAGAACAAAAGGGTCACCTAAATTACTGTAGAGGGTTCCCTATGAAAGAGGAATGCAGGTTATAGGCACAGGATGAAATAGGAGCTCCCAAAAAGAAGTTATACATTTGTCCAGGCTCCTTTCATTTAAAGAAAAAGACAAAATCCAGCTCTTTCCAGAGGCTTCAAGGCGAGGACCTACCTATTGTCACTAGAACCCACAGGTTAGTGTGGAGTTGCCTCATAAGAAAGCTGGAAGTTTTTCAAGTTAAAAAAAAATAATTAGGAATATGATATACTTTCAGAAACAGAACTGAGGGGAGAGTGGTTTTGCTTACAAATCTATGTAGCAAGTGCCTGTTCAGGCCTGTCCTTCTCCACAATCTTCATTTTTCTCTCTATATATGATTAGCTTTCCATACCCAGGAGGGAGCAGCTGTATCTTGCCAGGGATCACAGCTTTGCTCCTCCTGGGCTTTGTTCCCAGGGATGTAAGGAGACCCAATTGCTCCTGATACCCAGCCTTCAGCAAGGACCACCTACATTCTCCATTTGGATGATGCGTCATCATTCGCGTTGACAATTCCATCGCGATCACAAGAGCTGAGGGCAAATTTAACTCCCTTGGTGTCTGAATTTGAACCGTGTCCCACCTGCAGTCCCAGATTTGATCTGGGTTTTGCTGTGGTAGGTCTGAGTGACAGATTCACAGTGCTCTCTCACAAGGGCAGTGCTGACTGAAGCGTCGCGAACAGGAGTCTGTCACACACTCTGTTATTTCTTAATGGCAATGTTTTAATTGCATATTTCATATTTATGACCCTATAAAGAATAATTTTAATCTGACATTAACATCTGAATTTGATTGCCCGAAAGACAATAGCAGCAATGACAAATACGGATATAAATCAAACCAAGTGGTTTTCAATTTCTAATTAAAGACGACACTGAAAATTCAAGATAAGAGACATATGGAGACAAACACATTTCTTTGCAAGAAGAACCAAAACCATATGGAGAAAAAGTGCAAGGATATCAAGCTGAAATCTGAACTTCTTGGCATCTAAAATGTCTGTAAAGGGAATCCTAAACTGATCATCTTCCTATAAAAACTCATTTACCAGGCTCTTTCACAAGCCACTGAGTAAGATGTGAGACATCTCAAGCTGTTCGGAACAACTGGGAATTGATTGTACGTAACCTGTGTTGCAATTGTTTCACCAGTTGAGACCACGAGACAGATGGCATGAATATATTTAAAGTTGGGGACAAAGCTGATGTGACACTGAGCTGGCTTTCTGAAATGAACAATGTGAGTCACAGATTTGTTATCAGATGAAAAGGACTTAGTTCAGAAAAAATGGGTGCCAGCATAGCCAGTGGTCTCCAGATGCTGGGGATTGGGAGAGTAGCCTGCTACTCCCCGAATCAGCCCCACCATCTGCAGTCCCAATAATCAAAACTTTTAACTGCTCCCTCTGTGCAAATAAGCCTTGGAATAGGTATGGCTTTCATCGTGTTACAAAGGGGGTTTGAAATGTGCACGGAGGGCCAATAAGGAACAGCCTCGCTCCAGGCTGCCGATACAACTGTTATATTCCAGGCTATTTCACAAGTCAAATATTGGGAATTGCCTTATTAAAGTGCCAGTGAAAGAGGGAGAGAAATTTTAAAGGTTTTTAGAGGCTTTAAATGATCTTGTGCAATATTGCAGTCTTAACTTGCCTGTTTGTAAAGAGCTCATACAACCTCAGAGCCTGATTTTTGTTGCGCCTCGGCATAAAGCCATTTGCAGTATTGAGATTCACTTTTGCTGTGTTTATTGTATCATCAACTACTTGTTTATGTGGGGTGGAAGATGAAGTGGTTAGCTCTACTACTTGTTTGCTAGGCAGGAAACAACTCTATCTGTAACCTGATGTCTTCTCTTCCTTCCTTTTAATGTTCCCTTCTCTCTAAAGGCCTTTATTTTTTTGCTTTAATGACAGTTTAAGCTGCTGCTTTAAAAATGAGTTAACTTCACGTTTAGATTAGTTCCCATAAACCTGATTTTTAAAGGGACCTGATTATCTTCCTCGTTTGTAAACATAATTCTGTTGCAATAACAGAAGATACAAGTTCTGCCAACTCAAAGCCTAAAGACCTCAGGAAATGAAGGTTAGAGCTGAGTGCATGGACTGTACCAGGACACTGAGGACAAGACATCGTTTTATTTAGGCCAATGTGAAGCCATTCATAGGAAGGAAAACATACTCCTCAGAAGACAGGAGTACCAAAGGTCAAATGGTAGCCTTTAATTAATGTTTTCTCTAAAGAAACCTCACAATTTGTATGACACATAAATGGTCAGAAATGAAGCTTTTACTCTCTGGCAAGAAAGGCAACTCGTTCTTACTGCAAAGCTGAGGCAACTAAAAGCCATGGTTAGAGAAGGATGACACCCAGTTGCCTCAGCATGTGGGTTTACTGTATTTCCATGGGAAAAGAGCTGATACAAACTGCTTTTTCCAAACCCTCTTCAGTCAGCACTGCTGTGTGAAGCGCAGCTTGTATGGTGTGCCATCGCAGGAGGCTTTGCCACTGCTGCCTGGGGTTGCCATAGGTTTGTTGAGGATCAAAATTCCTCACTCCAGAGCAGGTATTGGGCTGACCCTAGAGGTAACTGAAATCAATGTCCTGCCAGATACAGATCAAATTGGCCCAGCTGCCTTAAATTCTGTGAATATCAAGAGAGTGGGGAGAGAAGTCAGTCAGTGTAATATCCATCCTTCAGCAATGTAGGTTTCCTAATCAACATTAAATACATTTTCTGCACAATTATGGAACAATTTTTCAGTAGTCCAGTCTGAACCAGCCTTTGTAATAACGGAGTCTAAACTCCACCCTTCCTGTGTTTCCTCTTGTCTGTTCCCTGTGCCATAGGCAGTTTTCTGCCATAGGGAAGGAATCATCTTAAAATGGAACATCTAATCAAAAGCATATTTAGCATTAGAGTATGTCATCAGATAAATGTCTTAGCTCTACAGCAATGACCCAGGTCCTGTGTTTGCTCACATTCCCATTTGCTTACTGGCATGTTGTGAGAAATTTCTAGGAAAAAACTTCAGTTTTTATTTTCCCATCTTAAGCATTGTTTCAGGTTGCAAAAAATAAGCCATGTCCCAGCACTTCATGAAGTTTTGATGCTGTGTTTATAAACACAAAATGACATTCATGGCACAAAAAATAGCCCCATTACCATGACTAATTGCTTATAGGTATCAACAGTGAACATTCTTAAACAAGCACTCCAGAAAAGCTCAGGGCAATGTTAGATGAGAGAATGAAGGATAAAAAATGAAGTAGAAGTTGTCCATTGCTTTTATTATGTGCTAGGAAAGAGGTTCTATTTATTGCTCAGGCAGTTAAGCAGACTGGCTTCACTTCTCTTGTAAGATGACAAGTTCATAGCCCGAGGTAGAAAGTCTGCATCATACCCTTCTGTTATATCTTACCAAAATAGTCTTAATGACCTGGCATCCCAGATAAAACACATCCAACTCTCTCTTTACTCCTTCTAGTTCTCAGCAATCCCAGGGTCAGCGTTATATAATCTGATGGGTGAATAAGCATCTGTGAAGGAGTTTGATATGTGTCATCCCTGGTGTGGCTGGAATCAATCTCTGCCAAGTCCTCCTGGGACACTACAGGAGAACAATTCAGTAATTTCTAAGTCACACTCTTGGATAACAACTCTCAAAGTTGAAAGAAACCCTGTTTTTTTGTTTTCTGAAAACCCTGGGATGACAGGGGAGGGAGAAGTGATTGCCCTGGATGTGATAATGGCAATAATTTGATGGAGTCAGGTGTTACTTCTAAGCTGACAGATCTCTAGAAACATTGAGGTTAAAGCTTTGAAGATGGTTCCATAAGAAAAAAGGCACTTCAATGAACTAGGACTTTTATTTTTTTCTTTACAAGATGAAATCCTCCTGAAGTCCCAGATGAAGGCACATCATCGTGTTAATGTAATTACAGAGAAATAAGGACTTGCAAGGGATTGTGTCAGATGTATTAGAAATCACGCTGAAGGAGTGAGAACAGGAGAGGTTAACATTTCCTTGTGCTAGTCAACATTAAAACCCGACAGAATCAGAAGAAAGTGACACTATGTAGTACGCCAAGCAGTGTTATATCTCCACAGAGATATCACTGCCAGATAAATCAGGAAAGCCGGTAGAAATGGGTAAAATAATATCACCTCTCCAGAACTTTTTTAAATCTGGGCAAATTCTGTGGGTTTAAATTCCGTGTCAGGAACAGGGATATAATTCGTAGTGTTTCCACTTTTTTTTTTCTAAAGTGTGTTTGGCCATCAGCCTCGTTATTCTTGTTGTACAAATGAATTCACATTTGTTATCCTTCAAGGGTTGTTGTTGTTTTTTTTCCCCTGATTGCAACTGATTTACTGAAAGGTCCCAGGAATATCATTCCAGAAAGGAAGATTATTAAATGCTGCTGTTACCAGCAGTATAGAACAGAGACATCAGCATAGTCCAGTGCAAAAAGCCCACAAACCTTTTGTCAGTAAGAGTTCAAGAGAGCATGTAGACATGTATTTAACTCCTGCAGATTTATATGTCTTAAGCACAGGCTTACTTAGGTATCTGACATTTGGCTTGTGCCTATCACAGCATACAAGATGGAGTGTTAGTGAAATACACTCAGGTAAGAATTTAAAACAAAAACAAAACAAAAAAACCCCACAACTTTATATAAACTAATAGGCAAATAAAGGACTTATATATTGAGAAACAAAACAGAATAGAGGATGAAGAAACACAATTAGAGACTTTGCCAAATGCCTGGATTCAGCAGGAACGTGTCTGATGTGAAATATTCCTTCCAGTTTAATAAGAGATAAGGGTAGAATTGGGAATTTGCTTTGCTGAAGACAAAAATCTTGCCGACTAAATGAACCTGGGAAGTTTGTTGAGAGGTTCTGACAGTGTAGTCAATCAGTGTGTAATGGGAGAATACTGGGAGATCCTGGAGGGCTGTGTGTAGAAACTGCAGTGGACTGGGTTTGAACTGGGGAGTGAAACTCTGAAGAGCTGCCAGCTAAAAGAAATGAAAAGAAAAGGACAACCGTTTTTGTTGGAGCCTTTCATTAAAATATTGGCAGCTGCTGATGCATAACAAAAGCTCTGCTTGTGCTATGAGATATTAGAGTGGAAAACCAAGGAGGCAAATGTTCTTTTCAGTTGCAGTGCAGGAGTAAATGGCTCCCAGCCAGCACAGAACACCTCAGAAAGGAAAAATTTCAACTATGTTCTGATCAAGTATTCTAATCTTTCTCCATTTTGTTAAGCAGCAGTAATTCTCTCATTAAGTGTTTCCAGATTATTTTAACGGGGTGGTTTTTTGTCTTTTAAAATTTCTGGTTTAGTTGTTACTCTAAAATTGTTGTGTAGCCCCAGATAAACTTTTTAGGGAGCTTCTTTGTCATAATGATAACTTCCCTTATGAAATTGGTCATAACTGGAGAGGCAAAACAGGGTGGACTGGAAACCTACAGCAGGAATTCAAACTCTTTATTCTATTTGAAGTACAGGGAAATGTTAATTTTATGTAATGCCCTTTACTGTTCTTAGTATTTGCAGATATCTTCTAAGTGTAATCTTAATGCCGGTATTCTTGCAATGTATGGCTTAGGGTATTAACAATACACCTCTGATATTTTATATCCTTAAATGCCTGGTACACATGAACCTGAATTTTCTCTCCATGTGAATATTCATCAGGAAGCAACACAAGATTATAAAATAAAATAAAAGCTAACTCGGACTTTTCAAGATGAAAAATGTTTCTTTTAAAGAAATTATAGGAAAACATAACATACAGAGAGGGTTTTTTTTATTTTAGACATTACTAATTCTTACGTTATGTCTTTGTGAGATCATTTCCTTGGTAAATTATTTTTCTCCATGCTCTGGCCAGAAGGAAATAGGATGTGAAAGCCTGCTCATACAGATTCTCTGCTCACTTTGCTTAGCTCTCCAAATTACCCAGATAACTTATATTTCAGACAGACAGGGGCCTCCTCAGTGTCAGCAGTATAAATTTCCATTTACTCTCTGCTGTTCCACAGCTTCTCAGCAGAGTGGGAGAAATGCAGCTCCAGAGGGACGGCAGAGTGGGCTCTGCTGGCCAGGAGCAGTGCCAGTGGTGCCTAAGGTTATGGCTGGGAAGTGGGAAGGGGGCTGGGAATGTCAGCAGTGAGGCTCAGGGGGTTCATGACAGAGAAATGCTGGAGGAGGGAGGTCAGCAGAATGGTTCTGGTTGTAGGAGAGTGGCTGAGGGGTCCTTGGTGCCCACCTGCTTCAAAGCTGTCGTGTTCCTCTCCTCTGCCCTTGAGGGAAGCTGCCCTACATCAAAGCTTTGTGAGTGCTTCCTAGGCTTAGGAAAGGAAAGGTGCCAAGCTGGGGAGACTGCTAAAGTGGAACTTTTCGGGGCTGTTGCTGCCAGGATGGAGCTGCAAGAGGTGGCTGCCAAGGCTGGCAGGGAACGTGGCCTGTACCCGAGACTGGGGTGGCAATGCAGCATCTGCCAGAGCAGCTCGGGCTGATCCACTGCTGCAGAGTGGAACAGACAGCAGCGAAGGGGAGAGTCTGACACTTCTCTCAGTCTGTCTTGCCTGTACCTTAAGCAGGCCTGGCATTCTGAGCCAGGATTGACGGGAGCTGCCAAGGGGCTCCAGCGTGGAATATTGGCTCTTGTTTGCCTTCAGCCTCACCCAAATGTGCTTGAAGGCAAGTTCAGCATGTTCTAGTTAATGTCAGGTCATCCCTGTTTTAATTTCTGGTTTCAGTTAAAAAAAATAAGAGAAGTGAAAGTGGGATTACATAGAATTTAGAGAAAATCAGTTTTATTATTCACCAGATATTACTAAAACATCAGCTACACTACTGAAATTATGATATTTTACTGTCATCTGCAGCATCTACTTTGACATAGAATGTCAGAAAACATCCTTTGGATGATTCACAATTCCTTTTCCTTTTCTCCAGAAATCAAACAGTCCATTCCATAGGTTGCTGATCCTGAATGAATATTGTAATTCCTGATAACAAACATTTCATCCAAGTGGTTTCCATTCAACACTCCTGACAGGGTTTCTCATGAGACACTCCCATGGAAACTAAGCTGTCACAGCATAAGAGGGAAGGTCCTCTTGTGTTAGAAAATGGTTAAAAGATAAGAAATAAAGGGTAAGAATACATGGACTGCTTTTCCATTGAAGGGAGGCACTCCAAGGCTTTCAGCTGGGATTTGTACTAATCAGTGTATTATCAGAGATCCTGGGGAGGAGGTTCGAGTGTAGTGGCAATAAAAAAATTATCAGGAGAGTCAAACTGAAAACTGAAAAGCTTAGACCTTAAACTCGAAGAACTAATAATATAGCAGATAAAATTTAGTACTGAAAAGTCCAAAGCAGTGCTCAGGGCAGAATATTAAAACAGGAGAAAGGCAACAAGAATGCTCAAAATAGGAGGAGAGATCACACAGATTAGGAGCCTTTGGCTTAGAAAATAAATGAAAGGGATGCATGTGATGGAAGCTGATAATATCATAAACAATATAAAGGAAAAGTAGCAGGAATTATTACTTTACTGCTTTTCAAGATAGGTGTGCAAGAACATAACCCATGATCTTACTGGTGAGCACATTTAACAGAAAGAAAAGGAAGTTCTTTTTCACAGACTGTAGAATTAATTTGTGAAACTCATCGCTACAAGATTTTTAGAAGATGAAATTAAACATGGATTCAAAATGTGATTAAACTCTTTAAGGAGAAGCACATTAGTGGCAAGACTGTTTAAATCTTTTGTCACAGAGACTGAATCATTGAACACAGCAGGGAAAGCATTTTCCTGTGCATTCCCATCGCTCTTTGGTTGCTCCCAGAGACTGAGAACAGAACTAGGTGGTCTTTTCACCTAATCTAGTGCAGTAGATTCTCATTCCTGTGGAATTGTGCAGCACAGACTAGCTGTTCATTGTTTTTCCTCTGTTAGGGCTTTTTTCCATGTATCACATATCAGGCAGGTCTGTGCTGATTGATTCCTGGTGATCTGGGCAAGCAAATCCAGCCTTTCTATTCCCAAACATGTGCACACCTGCTGAAGACACAACATTCACTGATATAGATTTTACCTTCATGGTAGCACCCTTTGTTCCACTTTCTGAACTAATTATTGTTATCCCATAGACTTGACCAAGAAAGACTAAATTTAAAATAACAAAACAATATTCTCCTCCTAGAGCCAAGCACAAGGTGAAAGCCAAATCTACAAAATGGGCGCTTTTTTTCATGTGTGTCACAGAAAAAGAGATTCAGGTATTAGTATCTGAATGTGTGCCATTTGCCTGTGATGTGATGCTCATCACACCTTAGGTTTATTTCTTTCCCTTCTGCAGGAATATATATGATTGCCTGATCTTATTTAAAAATGGCCTTTCAGAAATTACATTTAGGGGAGAAATATCTTTGACTGTGAATTAGGGATTACCATAAAGGGATTTATTCTGTGGTTGGAAGATGATGCTGCATTTCCCACGGCAGTGATTCTGTCCTAAGTCTGTGTTTTGCAGTGCTGGCCAACACTGACAGGTGAAGCAAACCCATCCACCAGCCCTGGAGGTCTTGACACCTAAAGGCATTTTGGGAGTATTCCAGGGGTGGGAGCAGTGAAGCCGAATGCTGGTGAAATGGCTTTGGAATAGGAGAAACTGGGGAAGGAAAGGGCTCTGCTGACCTTCCCGGTGGCTGAATATTTAGCCTGAATTTAGAGATTCCTGATGAGGGGTTTGGGTTGGGGTTTTTTATTTGCTTGTTTATGATCTTTCTCGTCATTTCCATTCATGGATTTTTGAATGTGCAGCTAATTGTCTTCACTCTCTCTCCTTCCTCACTGCTTTCTTTGCTCACCCAGCTGATGCCATGCCCAGGTGAGTTTAGGCAAGCTCAGGAAGGGGCTGTGGGAGCTCCAGGCAGAGGCTGTGCCAGTGAAGTTACACATGAGAGAAACAGCTTTCAAGGAGAGCAGGAGGTGAAGACAGCCCCTCACATCCTGTCCCAGCCTTTTTATGCAAGATAGGTGTATTTTCCTCCTTTCTTTTGTTATGCAAAGTTTATCTCATTTTCTTCAGTTTAATTAAATCCTTTTCTTTGTGGAACTGTCAAAATCTCTCTCTGTGTCTTCAGCTTCAAGAGAATAAAAATCACTGGCTAAAAAACTCTCTTTGTAGCTTCCAATTGTAAATAGATCAGCTGATCCTGTTGTTGATTCCTCTCAGGTCTTGTGTTTGTTGCTGCCTCATATAAAGTTGGCCACCGCGTGTTGAGGAGGTTCACACACTGATATCTTGATTTCTCCACTGATGATAATTGAACAAATATTAAGCATATCAGTGATTCAAATAACACACTATCAGCCAAACCAGGCCTGTTTGCATCAGTCTGTTTAGCCACCTACTGCTTTGCAATATCACCCTAATTCTGTGAAGAGAAGCTGCCATTGATTAAAACCAAGTGACCCTCACTGCTGGTGAAGGTCAAGTGGGGGCTAATGCAGCAAAATGCATTTAAATGTCACAGTAATGTTTGTGGGGTGGTTTTTTTGCCTACTTCAGATCAGGAACTGAATAAAGGATTATGCCTTCCATGAATAGTTTACAGATGAAAACAAAAAGAAGAAAAGAGACAATGAAATGGCACATCCAAAATCACTGGGCAGTGACACGTCCAGGTTTCCTGATACTCTGCCCTGAACCACCTGCTTCTCCCTCATTGCTAATGATGTTATTGCTAATAGTGGTATTATAAGTGTGATTACAGTCATCATTATTTTTAGTCTATGCCACTGCATGCATGACCATGTTTCGCTTGGAAAAAAAAAGTAAATTATTTAAATAGCTATTTAATTGGGACTTCTGGTGACATAGAAACTCCAACAATTATCTACAGCATGTGAGAATACATGCAGCCCTCAGCAAAAGAGAATGGGCCCATCCCCAAATTATTCCATCTGGCAGAGTCAGTACCTGCTGTAGTTCACACATGAATAGCATTAATTTGCATGTAAATAGAGGCCTACATGCTTCTGTGGAGCTAAAAGCTGTATTTCAACATTTCACAGTGGAATTAGGCAGTGGGCACATCACTACACGATGGTTCAACCTTGTAGTGACGTGCCAGCTAAAATCATTTTAAATGCTCCTCTCCATATTTCCCACTAGGATTATTTATTGAAGTAGTGTGTAAGAGCTCAGAAGAATCCTCTATTGAAATGCTGCCAGCTCCCAGCTACAATTCTGACATTGATGTTGTCAACTGAGATTAAACATTGGTCTTAATGAATGCTGACAGTCATGTTTCTTAGGTATGGTCCTGTACTTCCTTTCAGCAAAGAACCAAAATAGAAAGGCTGGACATGCAGAGAAAGATGCAGTAGCACTGATGTTTACCTACTACTTGAGGGTTTTTTTTTCTTTTCTGCTTCTTTTCCTGAGAGGTGCAGCACTAACAGCTAACATTTTCATATCAAGATGTAACAGCAGATGTTCCTGTATCACTTTCAGGTAAAATAAATATATACACTGTGTTCCTCCAGCAACGCTTTCAGAGGAACTTGAAAATTCCAAACTGACTACACAGAATAAAATCATTCCTTCCACTATGTTGATTCAGTATTTCCTTTGAGATATTGGTCAATAATTCCCTCTCCTTGCCCACAGAAATTCTAGCTTTGATCACATTGCCGTTAAGTTTGTCTTTTGACCCTTTTCAGAAGTATATTTTGTTGGGTTTTTTCCAAGAGTCTGCACTTCAGTTAAGTCCCAGTGGTGTTTAGACAGATCAGTGCTCAACTGAGGCTCCATTTCAGAGCCTGAACCTTATGTGTTTTTAAATTTTAGTTCATTTACACCTAATTCTTGGGACATCTACAGTCTGCAAAGCTCCTTGTCTGTGATTGCAGGGAGTACTTACTCTGCCAATGTACAGACGTGCTGTTTTGTTGCAAAAGGAAGGTGACACTGTTAAATTCAAAAGCATCCCTTTCATGTTAATATCCCACTGAGCAAAATCTCAGGACACACTCCTCTAGTTACTAAGCGTGGAAAAAAAACAAGGCAGCATATGACTAGTGATAGGGAGTGGTAGCTTCAGAGTGCAGGGAACTGTGCCCTGGGGTAAAGATCAAGGGTAAGTGTTTAGCTCTGGAGGGAGCCAGTCTGAGTGCCAGCAGTGAGGAATTCTTCACCTTGGAAGACAAAGGGTAGTGAAGGCAGATCTCGACCAGGAACAAATCCATCTGGACTGACTGGCAGGGAGGGACTGGATGCACAGGGGCATCCGCCTGCAGTAACTCAGGTAGTGCTCCCACATTTTCCTTCACAGGAAAATTCAAAAAGAAGTTGCACTGAGGCATCAGGGATGTGTTTCATCGCGAATTTTTATTGCGGCTCAACAACTGAAATCAAGCAATTCAGTGATGGCAGGATTGAAACCTGAGTGCATAATGTGTTCTTAATACTTCTCCAACCCGCTGAGCAGACATGCTCCGTGTGTCAGCAGCTGGAAGTGGATCAGGACACGCTTTTAGGTATATCCCTTTAAGTAAAACAAAGAGATTTTGTAGCCCTTTTAGATGCTTTTTTCCCCGTTGTGTTATTTGCAGCCTTGCATATTGGAAAAACACAATAAAGGAGAAGAAAAAAGTCAGCCTGGCCTGACCAAATGCGGGGTGAGGGGTATAAAATGGCCCATGTAAATACATGGCCGTATCACTGGTTTACTGTGAGATGTACAATCCAGTGTGAGATAACGGGGTGACAAAAAGCAAACAGCAGGGTCGTTGTGATGGGAAGTCGGCGTTAAATGACAATCAGAGTCTGACTTCCACTTGACATTGAGGTGCCAAACGGTGGAATCTGGGCCATTTCTGTGCTCCAGTGAACGAAAAAGACCTCCTCTCCCTCTCTCCATTACATTTGTAAGGACAGGGAGAAAAAGCTGCACGGTAAAACCTCGTGCGAACACCCACACAAGGAAGGGTGTGCCTTCCTTGAGCACAGGAGGAACAGCTCAGTGGAGCAGACCAGGTGAAGAGTGAAAGGGCTGCTTTGAGCATTACTGTCAATTGGCACTTGTCCCTCAGCCTGCTCTTCCTGCACCGGCACTTGCACATGGTATAAAGTGACAACCTTGGGAGCAGCCCGAGAAACAAATGCCCCACCCACAAAGCTGCTTCTGTTGTTGTTTGTTGTCATTGTGGATCTGTTTCAGAAGGTAAGCGGATGAATTAAACACCCTTATTGACACTGAACTTGCGGGAATGCCACCAGGTTTTCTTATTAACAAAATTCCTTCAAACGCAGGGCAATAATTGACAGTTCTTTAATATATATCTTGGAGGCAAGCTCCAGGTCCTTACTTTGTTTTCTTTAAATATATCACACTATTGCAGAGCCAGGCTATTTTCACAAAGAAATGAGTTGTATCTTTATACCAAGTGCTGTTAAAGAGGATTATAAATAGGCTTTAGACTACAGGCTATAGCTTTGCTTTGCAGTTGAAAAAAAAACATCAATCACCTGGCTGAGACTAAATCCTAACATCTCACCTTCCTAACAGATTTTAAAGGTCACTGATGTATAGAAATGTTCAGCTTAATCTTAAATGCATTGACTAGTCTGGCAAAAGCATTTTAGGATCTTTTCCTTTTTATTTTCTGCCAGCTATTTAAAATGTGAAAGAAGTGTCACTTATAACTAAAGAGTGGATCTTCAAGAGAAGGCAGAGTATCGGAGATCAGACTTGAATCTCAGAAAGGTCTCTGCAGCTCTGCTCTGCTTTTCAGTCTATCTGATTCATAATGTTTGCAGATTGCACTGGTTCACCCCCACTCCCCCAAATAGGTTATCAGCAATCAGCTACATGCTGGGGACACAGAACAACCTCAAATGAGCTCTAGCCTAAAAATAGCCATTTTCACATTAAAATCTTGAATCAGGGAGCAGAATGGGTTGCAGCTGGGACATCTTGTATTTGCTTATGTCATCAATGGCAAACACCTACAACAACAACAATCTCTCCTCCACCCTGAAATTGTTGGGATTCTGCTTATTAAATGTATTCCTTGTTGCAATGATGCAATAGATACACAAATTAAGCTGCAAGTTGATTTCAGATGCCTGTCAGTAGAATAAATAGGATCATTTCCAGTCTGCACTCATCTAGACACAGCTATAATTAATGCTCTAAATTTACCCCACAAACCAGCACCTAGGTAAGGAATTTACCTGCGCTTTATACGCTGCTCTGCATTGGTAGATACAGAGAGGGACCCAAAGAAGACCCAGAGTCTGTGATCTGAGTTCTGATGTTTGGAGTGATGGGTTTGTCTTCCCAAGTCACCATTCCACATGATGGAGCCCTGCTTTCCTGGGGATGGCTGAACTGCCTGTCCATGGGAAGTGGGGAATGAATTCCTTGTTTTGCTTTGCTTGTGTATGTGGGTTTTGCTTTGCCCATTAAACTGTCTTTATCTCAACCCACAGTTTTCTCACTTTCTCTCTTTTGACTCTCTCCCTCATCCTGTTGGGAAGAGCGAGTCAAGGACTGCGTGGTGCTTGTTGCTGGCTGGGGTTAAACCAAAACACTCCTAAAGTTCAGGGTATTATTTTCAAAAATTTCCAGTGGGGGCACAAGACAAATCTGAGATATTTTCACATTCTTGCCCTTTGTCATTTTGTCTTCTTCACTCCTCCTTCCAATTTCTGCTTTGCTTTTCAAATTTCTCAAAGTTTGCAAAAGAAATTGGGATAAGATCCAAATGAGAAGTACTTCCTTTGTAGATAGTGATCCTCTTGTTGATTGATTTCTTCCCGTTACCCCAGTCATCATTTCTGAAGAGATACTTATCTCCCTGAGGAAAGGTAGAATTTTGGCACAGGGTAAGGGCAGTGGTATATGAAAATCTGTCACAACAACATAAGTTTACCTTCCCATCATGGCTGGATTAACTTCCAGCAGTAGGAAATGGAAAAGAAGATGGCTTATTGGGCTCTGTGCCTAACCTTGTAAGCATTATAGGATGGAAGGGAGCTGGATGCCCTCCTGAAAGATGTGCTATAATTCAGCCACAACTTACTGGATCTAAGGATTGCTTACATGGAAGAAAGGAATAATTCACTTGATAGCAGGATTTATTGGATGACATTCTTTGGCCTGGGCAATGCAAATCAAAGTGGATAGTCATAGCTCTCTCTACTTGCTTGAAACCCATGAAATCTGCAGGCTGATTTGGCTTGTGTTTGGTGAGATTGTGTTAAATTTCTTATCTGCAAGACTTGCTGAAATAGGATCGTAAGGAGCTGGCATCTTGAGCTGTGTGTGATTGTGTAGCATCTGTTTAGGAGCATAGATTTATCTCACTGGCTTTATCTAAAATTCCCCCTCTTTTTCAGTTTTGTTTCCTTGATGTGTCTGAAAGGTTTGGTAATGGTAACAATATGGACCTGTTAAGAGCTAAGTGAAAATATTCTGAGCCAAACTCTAATCCACTGAAAGCCAAGTTCCATAGAGTAACAGTACCAGAAGAGAGGCTGCTGGCAGTGATGGTCTGTCTACTTATTGAGGAGTAGTTTGGCTGTGGTGGGGTTCTCCCTCTGCTGCTCCAAAATGGAATTCATTCAGTACCAGAAGTGGGTTATCACAGATATTCTTCCCACACATCTTTTTGTAAGCACCAGATCGGTTCAGCCATTCAGATGGCAAAAGCATCATGTGAACTTCCTCCTGGATGGTCTGTCTGCCCAGCTGGGGACTATAAGCAAGCACTAGTAATTTGCTAAAAAATGCAGCTTCAGGTTAATAAACATGATTGTTTTCAGTTTCAGAAGATTCTTTGTCTAAAACCCAAAAACTATAAAAAAGATTAGGTTTTACTTCTTACATTTCAGAAACACTCCTTTGAGTTAGTTTACAGATAAATTTACATAAACATAATTTAGAAGCTTCTGAGAGAAAAAAAATCCTGAAAAATAAAACCTGAAACATTGGTGTTGTGAAATGAACTGTTTCAACTGATCCAGGAGAATTCTCTCATTTTGAGAAAAAAAGAACCCCAACCCATAGGTGATTTACAATCTTCAACTAAATTGGAAAGGCATTCTCTCTGGATATTTCTATTTGGCTAGAACTTTGCCAGCTTTAAAATATTAATGGTGGGGAAAAAAGAAGGTACAGACTCTGTAAGAAGCAGATGAGTAAGTAAGAAGATGAAAATGAGAGGGAAAAATAAGAAGATAAGGATTTTTTTGAGGAGCTCCAGCTTCCTTGAAAGGCAAAGGCAAGATGGGAGAGATCTTCACTAGGTAAAGCAGTTGCTGCTAAAGAAAGAGCTCCTTGACCTAAGAGAGGGAAAGGTGTGAGTTGACTACAGTCTTCTCTAAGTGCAAGGCAGAGTATCTGATAAACATGCACTGAAGTCTATCATTAAATAAGAATAAGCATGTAAATAGACTGCTTGTGTTTAGTTTTAATTTGCTTTAATTTTTTGCTACACTTGATCATAATATTCTTGCTTAATAAATGTAGCATTGGGAACAGGATCCTGAGGAGGAAGAAACACGTGTCTGGTTTGATCTTCACATAATAATCAATAAAAGCCAGGGCATATACAGATCCATATGAAAAATGAGATATCCACCCTAAAGGGGAATAGGTACAGGCATGGAAGTCAGTGAGGAGACGAGCAGGGTAATTAGTTCTATAACCCCAGTGCTTTACTAAAGGCATATTTAGAATATTTATGTAAACAAGTAGTTGTTTAGATGCCCTCATTTTCCACAACAAGCTCCCAGCACTACTAGTTCCTGGTACACTCATGGAATAAGAATGGATATAGCCTTGAGCTGCCATCAGTTGCCACTGCACTTGGAGAACTGGCATTTGCTTTGCAAAGCAAAAACAACATTGCAGTGCCCTTAGTTTCAAAATTACCCTTACAACCATTGTACCATGCTTGGGGCAAAAAAAGGTGGAAAAGCTCCTTTTGAGGTTCTGTCTTCTCTCATTTTGATTGATTCTTCTCTTATTCATATTGATTTCCACACCTGGTGTGTGATAAGGGTGTGTATCAGGTCAGAAAGGGGTGATTTCCCATCCATGGAAGGGGAAAACCACTTGGATTGACTTAACCAGCTTAGTCTTCCTGCCATGATGCAAACTGTGTCATTAGTGTTTGCTTGTTCCATGGCATACCCTGAACCAGCTCTTCTGGACTAAGACACGATACTTTTTATAGGAAGAAAGCCTCTAAACCTTAGAGAAAAGTCATAAAAATAGCTCTTCCTTCCCTGAAAATCCTCTTTGCAATATATAACCATATCTGCAGTTGCTTGCTAGATATTCCTCATGAAATAGAGCTTTCCTCTCTCCTCTGGGCTGGAGTGGTAACCTCAACACAAATCCTCTTCTGTGAAACATCCTGCCTCCAGAGAGAGCAGGATGGAAGATGGGGGTGTGTTTAAGGAATATGTACCTGACAGTGAACCTTTTCCAGTCATCCAATGGGTTGGAGTAGTTGCTGTTGCAAGAGGACTTTTGTACTGAGTCCAACACAAAAAAGTCTGTCTGTTAGACAGACAAACACAACTGTCTTTCATATTCCCCATAACATTAAATGATACTGAACTCCATGGAGTAATTGAGCATTCTGTGGAACAGTACTTTCATTTTGTCTAAGAACCTGCTGCCAGCCTGATGAAACACTGCATATCCAAGTCTCTAGTTATCTTTTCCATTCTTTCTCTCTGGTCTGCCAAAAATCTTGTGAGTGGACCTTCAGCAAACTACTCAGACTCACTCTAACTTGGTTTCTCAAATGGAAATGGAGATATTAGCAGGTCCACACACCAAAAGAAAGAATTGTTTATTTACTGTGAGGGAAAATAAGCTAGATGACTGCACCACTCTTAACTGGGAGGGACTTTAACATATGCAAGGGATGTGCTCCCTAATCCACTTAGTACAGCCAAACTGTGTGCCAATGACAATGGATTGAAGCCAGATTTCAAGTCTGTAGACACCTAATGCTATACAATTCTCCACTTCTTTTCAACAACTGATGCTAAAGGCTCTAATAAGGGGACAAAAAGGAGGGAGAGATGAGATGGATCTCTGAGAGCTGATGGGAGAGCCATTTGCTACCCTGTCATGAACAGTCCATGTGCAAACCTCAGTGCCTGAGGGGGTCCTCTTAATCCTGGCATGAGGCAGCAAATTTCTGCAGAGAGGTGGCACAAATGGCTGGAAGCTGTAGCTGCCTTCCTTGCCACAGGTTAATTTACAGATGGCAGTGATGCTGAGGTGGATCTCTGTGCAGGCTCTCTGGCAGGAGTCAGCCAAAGACACTGAATCACACGGGAAGGAATTTATGTGCTCCACCGAGCAGCTGCTACCCTGGGTCTGCCTGTGGCAGCATTTCCTCAGGAGCTCAGCTCTCACACCGCTTGGGGACTGAGGACTGAGTGTGCAAGTCAGGGTTAATGTGTAAGGAGTGTGAAAACCCCTTAATAAACCAACTGGTTGAGCCAGCCTGAAAAAAAGTACAAAATAGGAGACAGATTAGTTAACATACACACAACCCAAAAGGTTGCATTAGTGGGTGGAGCCATACATGAGTCTATTAAAATGATGCAGCAAAATGAACACCTCTGTTTTAGTAAAGTGGCTTTTTGCAGATTCTGGTGCAATTGGAGTCAACAGCAAAAGTCCCACTGCCTGCAGTAGTTCTTGGATCACACTCAGACTAGTTCTACATTGCTTTATCCAGCCTCCTTTAACTCTTCACTACAAACCTGTCATATTGTGGAGAGGAAGACAACAATCCCATTTGCTCACTTAGAGAGAGAAATATCTGCAGTTAATTGGTCTGTTACACAGTTAATTCAATAAGTGGGTGTTATATACCAGCATTCAGGTTATATGAGGTAAATTGTCTCAAGCACAAAGAGAAGCTGTGGTCCAAAATGTGAGTTCGTGTCCAGGCCCTCCAGGAAGGAGGGAGCGGTGCCACCACTGAGCACAGGCAGAGACAGACCTCTAGTGGTGCCTTGCCAAAAATGTGTGGCACAGAGCTGCTCTGCACGGCCACACCGACGGTTCTGATACCTCTCGTTTAGCATTTCCACGGTGCCTTCAATGCAGTACATCAAAAACCAGCTATACATTCTCCAGTGTATAATTATTAGCCAGAACTCCCATTCTTCTCTGCTGCATAAAGACCACTGATGGTCTGAGGCTGTTTAATCAGAGATCTGGAGTAGTCCTGGGGTAACAGAGAATCAGACATACCTTTTTTCAAGTAATTATTCCATTTAATGTGGGATCTTAACATGAACACGTTTTTATGGCTTGTTTCTTCTAGCAAGCCACCAAATTACTGCCTTGCTAGGTGTGGAGGTTTTTCAGCTCAAATAATTGTAGTATGATATGGATTATAACACATTTCTCAAAGGATTTTATTTTTAAATGGTAACTTCTCATACTTTAAAGTTGGCTAAAAGGTGTGATCTTCATAGTCCCTGTAAATGTGAGCAATTTTCTGTGTGCAGTTTATCTCGTGGCATTATCTGCATAAGAAAGCTTGGATATTTAATATTAATCAGCTTATATGGAGGCTACCAGGACTATCTTGCTCTTATTGACAACAATGAATGTCTGTGTTGGTAATTTTCAGAATTAGTCCACCTCCTGCAATGGCCTGCTGCAAATTAAAGGTCTGACCTAAGGCCAGCTGTGGAGATATATATGAATAGTGGCATATATAGAGTATAGAAGAAAAACATACTATGGAGATTAACATGTTCTTTCATGTTCAGGAGACGTAAAGAAGAATCTATGTGAGTATTGAAAATATACAAGTAATATTGACCTCATAATAAATTCTTACAAAGTTTTATAAACATGTGTGCCTCCTGCTGAGTGCTCTGTGTCAGCAGTGGTGCCATGGCTGCTGTGTCCTACTCGCTCCAGAGCTTCCCCTGGGAATCTCCTGAGGTGAGAAGATGCTTCCATGTTTGCCTCAGCATGAGCTGCTGAGAACAGCTGGCTAGAGGAGATCATACCAGCTTTCCTAACTTTCTCAGCCTTGTCTTGATATCTTCATATTGCTGAGGGTGATAAGAAAATGCATACTAAAGCCCTTGAAAGCAGTTAGAGAAGGAGGAGGTGAGGAGTGTCTTAAAATTCAAATAGCTCTTCAGGATCCTGTTGAGGACTGGCTGTTAGTTTTCAGCCCCAGTAGTCTCTGTTAATTCACTTGCTCCCACAGCTGAGATTTTAGGTTACTCAAAACCCCTTCAGGTCAGCAGAGTTCCTCTGCTAGTTGTATTCTGTAGTCTGGGGCAAATGCTTGGTTGATCCTCCTGGTTGACCACCCTCATTTTAGAATAAAGTCAGTTAATTCAATGTGAAGGTGAAAAATCCCCTTGTGCCCTCACTCCCTGCTTCTGTGAATACCCTGAGGGTTTGTTTCTTATCCTTCAGAGATAACTGCATTTAAATAAATCACTGAACAGGAATAAAATTTGCTTATGATGCAGTTCCAGTGGTTTTTCTTAACCTACAGCAGACTGGGTGTTCTGCTTCCTTAGAAATGTGCAAGCATTGTAACAACTGAGAGAAGATCATCCATTACAAAGGGAACGTCATCCTGATATTTTCAATAGGCTGATGACACGTCTTGGAAAGTGCAACTGGTTTTGTTTGCATTCACCCAGTGGTGATGTTACTGAAGAGTGGGTTGATCATTACCCAAGTTCAAATACTGGTGAAGCTCAGCTGAAAACAAGGCTGAAATGTGAGAGAGAGTGAGCTGTGATCTGAACTGGTAGCTGGGGGACAGTGAGGAGCTATCGCTACTCCTAAAATGAAATGTAATCAAGTAAATTTGGCTATTTGTATTTCTAAGTATGTGGTTTGTTGAGGGGTAGGTTGGTTGTGTATTTTTTGATCCTGAAATATCTCCTGTTCTTTTCCTGTTGTGTTTATGGCTTTTGTTCTTTGTCTGCAGGTGTAGAATTGGTAAGAAGTGTTCAGAGGTGAACAGTGGTGTTTGGACAAGAAATCCCGTGGCATTTCCAAACCAGGTATCTGTCATATCTGTCATATGCCTCGATAACTCCAGCCTTCTTCCATTCTGTGCTTTTAAACATACTATTTTTAGTAAATGAACAAACAATTGAAAAGATTGGAAATGTTTTGGAGGTAGAATGCATTGAGGGCCTTTTCCTTTTCCTCTGTCAGATGCTTCTGGTGGGTTAATAACTCCATCTACAGTTCATCACTGAAATAGTTCCCGAAATACTGGAAATATGAGCCTGAAACAGGTGATTATTAAGATACAACCCAGATTCTGTTACCATTTTAAGCAGTGGACAGCGAGGAGAATACAGTAGTGTGAGGATAAAAGTGCACAATTTTGATGTGCTTTGCTGAAACTGCTTTTCAGTGGCACAGAGGAAGAGCATTCACACACAGCTGAAGCTGTTCTGCAATGGGTTTGGGGCAGTCTCTTGGTGCTGGAGACTTCAGGGTCTGTGGAAAAATGCCAGTGGGAATGGTGCTAATGGTCTTTCTCCCAGGGGAATATGAACCCCTTAAGTTACTCAGGATGGGCAAGAGGAGCAGATCTCATCCCAAAGTCCAGGAGCAAAGCTGGAAGGGAAGACAAGTGAGAGAAAGCTATGATAGGCTGCAGACAGATGCACATCTGCTTTCCCCATGCCTCGAGGGGCCAGACAAGCTGGTTCTTTCTGGCTAGTCCTCCTTCCCAGCCAGGCAGGTCAGGGACTTGCCTGAACTGGAGGTGCTGATACAGCTCCAGGCGCTGTGGTCCAGGAAAACACGAGCAACAGAGGTTCTGATAAGGGTCAGGGATATTCTCATCTTACATAGAAGTCAATTTTCACAGGTTATTCTTCTGGTTTTGCTGGTGTTACTTGTGGCAGTAGACCAGGGTAGCAGTAAACAAACATAAAGTCCTTGTACATGAGCTACAAAGTTTGTGTGAAGTATTTATATGTCATCTCTTTGTGACCTGCTTTGCCATATCCAAAATAGACATGTTAAAAAATTACTGTTGTCTATTAGTGTAAAATAAAGAGGCAATGACAATGAACTCCAAAAAGAAGCTTAACTACTAATCAGTTATTATTATGACAGAAATATGACAGACTTTGTGGGCATCACTTTTAGTGTGTATGCCCACATGTGGGCAGAGGTACTAAAACAGCTCTGCTGTCAGTGCTTTCACCCCCTTCTTTGGAAGCTGTGGGAGCTCTGTGCTTTTGAGAGCATTATTTTGTAGGGATCTAAGTAGGCATTCTGATGGATTCATTACTTCAGGTTCCTACATAATTCTTTTTTTAAAATTTATCTGTCAAACCAGCCGTAAATTTATTGGCAACAGACTTACTTAGTAAGTGAGCTGCTTTAAAAAAATCAGCTAACAAATTAAGGGGAGAAATACAAAAATGGTTTCCTAAGCTCAAAAAGCAAGGAGGAAAAAGAACCAGGCTATCATGGTACTCATAGTATTTTTATTATGTTAAAAATATAAATGTATTTTCTGGCACAGTAGAATTTTGCTATATGAACCATATTGTAGGTGTGGAGGTTAGATCCCTGTAAAAACCATGATCCAATGCCTTTCATCCTTGTGACTGGTGAATTCTGATTGTTACACCATCTTCTTCCTGTGTGGTTGTTATTCAACACTGTTTGCTGGCACCCTTGACAAAACCTTCTGTCAAAATAACTCCAAAACCAGTATTTGAACTAGGCATTTAAGAAAATAATGTAGTTTGTTCTCAATGATCGTGATAGCTAAACATTTCTTTGTGAATCAATTTTTTTTCAAGTGTTATTTGCTCTTGAAATCTTTGGAGATTATATTCTAGTGACATCTGTTAACACTGCTACACTTAACATGTAATTAGGAAAGGAAAAAAAAAAGAAAACAGAAAACAAAAGCCCATGCCAATCTAAATGTGCTTGAAAGGTGCCAGATTGATAACTCTGGAGAATTGAGTCCTCTGTTTATCCTCTGAATTAGTGCAACAAAATCAATGGCAGCACAAACTCGCTCATGTCACCCTGAAATGTCTTGTGCTCACTCAGCTGTGAGGGCAGCCTGGGCTTCATTTCACCCACAGCCCTCAGGATCCCAGTAGGAATGATATGAAGGATGTCATCCCATGGTGGAAGGACTGCACTGAGAACCCTAAACTCATTTCAAATAAATTTCTGACCGTCCATCCGTCTGAGGTCAAACTTTTGGTTGCACTTTGCAGTTCCAGCGTGGATTACAAATGGTGACTCTGAATCAAAAGGCTCTATGGTGCATTTCCAATCTCTTAACTATCTAATCCCCTGGTGTGTTTGATTTAATGCACAAACTGCCTCTGACATGACAGAGCCAGAGGCATTACAATCTGTCATGTCAAGGCTTCATACATTAACAGCACGTGTTAGCACACACTGGCACAGTGCACTGGAAGAGTTCTGAGTTATGCTAATGATCCATGGATAATGGGGCACAGGGAGCTTTCTGAACCACACCTCTAAACCAGTGCCACAGTGCTTTTAGGATGTGTCAAAGAGCAGGGAGGCTTGGCACTAGAACACGCTTTAATGCATCTTCAGAGCACCTTATCTTGTATGCTCTGCTTTAATTGAGATTAAATGGCTTTGAAGGTCCAAACACAATTTCAAGGACAATGCAATATCTCATATTCTCAGTGAAAGGTTTTTAATGTATTTCCTTAAAACCAAGACAAATATACCATACAAACACATTACACCAGACTGATGTTAAAGGTCTGTCTCGAACTAAGAGGAGCCAATACAATTTGAATTTAAAACTAATGGCATAGTATTCCCAAGGCTCTGAGTGTGATGGGGTGAGAGAACTGCAGAGGAGCTTGGGTTCTGCAAGAGCACCAGGTAGCAGAGTAACAGAAGCAGAAGCAACACTTTTTAAAAAGGAAAATAGAGGAGTCTGAATCCTGTGGAAAGTCAGATGGAATTTGTGCCAGGGAAGGCTTGTGAGAGTTTTCTTCTGGGGGTACATAGTCTGAATTCTTTGCACGGTGTCAAGGCATGAGCAAAACCATCCTGAAAGTTTGGATTAGTTTGTCCCCCTTGTCTTTACAACATTTCTGTAATAATGCTTTAAGAAAATTTAAATAGATGTCATATGAAAAGAGAAATGACAAAAAGAGAGACTTAGCCCCCCTCCCCTTTTTTTGTAACTTCAGTTTAATACTTACCATTTTCTTTAGTTGCAAACTTGCCCTGTCTGCCTTGCTTCAATGATGATATAAAGGTGCTGCAGTACCTTGGAAGATGTTGCTGCATTCCAAAAATGATAACTGTGTAGTTTCATGACCCTCCTGAGCTTACGTTTGAGGACTCTTTGGAAAATCTACCATCATATCACAAGGATGTGAAGTCTAATACTGCCAATTTTCTGAATTATTCATTAGTCTGAAGGAAAAAAGAAGCAACAAAGACACAGGCGGCTTCTTTTTATTTATGGTTTTACTACTCTTCATATTTTTTAAGTGAAGGGAATACAATTCTTCCATCTTTTCCACAACAACAACAGGAAAGAAAACAAAATGTGTATGCTTGAAAAGTTGGGATTTCTGGGAATACATTTCCCTCTTTTAGCTAGCATTTTAACATAAGGTAAAACATTTTTTTGACAAGGTAAGCAGAGTAAACAAAGATCAGTGAGAAAGCAGAAATTATTGAAGCACTGGAAAAACTGCTGCAGGCTACTTTTTCACACATTGCTGCTCAAGTCAGGATTACGCTATGACAGTTCTAACTCTCCTGCTGACATCCTTATAGACTCTATTACATTATTTACTTCTTGTAAAATAACATTCTATTACAGCTCCTTCATGTCCTGCTGCTAGTCTAAGTTCAAGGGGAAGAAATTCTGCTCTCCTCACTTCCAGCTCGTTAATGCAGCTCTGAGGAGATCATTACTAAGAAGACTGATATGCAGCCCCTATTTCATGCCCCATATTCTGTTTCAGAAGCAACTGTATTTCTAGGGTGTTGGTCTTCCCTTAAATCAACAGCACAGGTAAAATGTGTCAGCCTGTGTCTGGAAGGATCAGGGAATTATGCCCCACCCTGAGCTGAAGATGTAATGTCATTTTTATGTCTCTGAGGGGGGAAAGCTTTCAGCTATTTCTCTTGCTTTTTCATTGCGGGGAAAAGTGAAGCCAAGCATGCAATCACACCTGATTTCAAAAGGAAGGAGTTGATTCTCCGTAGACTTGCAGGAACGTCTGTGGATAAAACAGGGTTAAAGGCAGACAGGTTGCCTGAATACTCTCTGAAAACTGGCTTAGGTCTCTTTCTCAGTGTCAGGAGATAATCAAACACATATCACTGAGTCCCGCGTAAAGAGTCTGCTGAAACTTGTTTTCTGGGAAGACATACTTATTAGGGCACAGAACATGAAATTTGCCTCCTGTCTCTGAATTCTCAGTCGAGCTAACAACTAGGTGTACCACTAACAAAATACTCCCACAGTCTGGTAGAAAGCTCCCAAAGCATCAGCCTTTGAAACATCCTACTTTCATCACTGCCTGAAATCACCCTGGCAAGTCAATCCTCGGCCCTGCTGCTTGCAGTGTGAATCTTGAAAGCATCACTTGACACTGGAAGAACTGGCATCAAACCACACAGCAGTGGCCACATGCTTTGAGATGGTCAGAGGGCAGTGAACCCCTGGCACTGCACTCACAGTTCTGAGTGGTTCACTTCATCAGCCTTCAAAATCTGTTTGGACCATCTCTAATGAAATTTAGGTTGCATTTCGTCAGTAATAATACAGATAATGTGATAGTTATCTAATTATCCAGTCCTTGGGAAGAGATACTCAAACTTCCCAGTAAAAAGTGAGTCATATGTGCTCTTTCTTGAAGGCAAACAGTGAAATAACTGGAAAATCAGCACTGGTGGCAGCAGCATTTCCTTACAGATGTGATGGGTGCAAAGCATTTGGCCACTGATATCTGAAGTTTGGCAGGGACTGTGTGGGAATTAAGGGTGATTTTTGCCACTTTCCTCTACCAGGACTTCAACCACTGTCTCTTGTATTTTCACAGTGTGGCTTTGAGTTATGGCACTGAAATCAGGGATAAAGTTACAGACTAAGTGTGCTGTGTCAGGAGCTGGTGACTGTTAACTCTGCTTCATGGCCATGTCCATGGCTAATTAAATATCTTATTCCTCATGAGAAGATTCTCTGGTGATCCTTCACAGAGGCAACAGGTGAAAGTGGCAGGAGGTCCAGTTTAAACAGTGTAGTTACCAATTCTCCCAGAGTAATCACATAGGAAAGACACTTGCTCTTTCTTTCAATGTGGGGCTATTGGTTAATCCAAAATAATTATTTTGATTCTTGGTACCCTTTTATTTCAAGGGAGTTTGGGACAGATTCCCACTATTTTGCTTTACAGCCTTATTGATGTGTTGATCTGTGGAGTCCCTGGCTGGGGCACAGAGGCACTGGGATGGGCCACGGGTGTTACTGGCAAAGAAAAAAGCAGGTTGCTCACTAGTGCTGCAAAATTTCATTTACCTTAGGTGTGAAAGATGATGCTCTTCTTCATCCCCTTACTCCTCTATCTCCCCAGTCTGACCTGCTTCTTCTATAAGAAGGGTTGATTATTCTCTGGAAGACACATTTTGAAGGAATTTCAGTAAAATACCGTGAATATCTGACCAGCTGTTGAAGTCATTTAGTTCAAGTGCCTGTGGAATGTTTTTAAGACCTGGTGTCCTAGCTCAGTTTGCTAGGACTGGTAATTCAATCTTTGAACCAGGGAGTCATTATATTTATCTGTTTGCATTTGGTTTTTATAGACCCCCAATTACTGTTATCAAAATATGTTAAATTAACTGTGTTCTAGGAAAGAAGATCATTTCAGTGCAGACTGGTAAATATCCGATTATAAATGAAGCTACCTTTTATTTATTGCAAAGGCTAGCACATTCATCAGCATGCCTAATTAAAATTTAACAATTAATAAGCAGTGGCAAACCCTGTATGAAGGTCAGTAGCAACCTAAGCAAACTTATCAAAAATGCAAAGGGGTTTAGAGTTTTTAAAAAGTTCATTCTGTCCTTAATTAACAGATCTAATTACAGCTCTGCCATAGCAAAATGCAAAATGATCTCTTCAAAAGACAAGAAGTCAAAGGTTTAATAGTGCAGATAACCTTCTTCTTCAGTACATACCGACCCAAGTGTAGAAGGGAATTTCACCAAGCAGTCAGCAGAGTTGATTGGATGGCTTTGACAGAAATTTAAGCTAAGCAATACATAGAAATCCCCAAACAACAAAGGAACTGAGAGGGAATAAAAACTCTCTTGTGTCGTGGGATTTGAAATAACACCAAGTCAAGACTTTGGATAATCTCCTTTCTTAGCAAGTTGTCAATGTATTTATTCTGTGACCTTTGCTGGTTAGTTTTGAATAACACTTTCTATTCTGTGGACTGCATGTGTTTAATTATCACCTCATTCAACAAAAATGGACAGTGCAAAAATCAAGGATAATCTAGAATAGCAGAGCTAAATACAAGAGAGCAAAACACTTTAAATTCCTGCAGGTTATAGTCAGCATTTAGGGGCTGAAGGGCAGTTTTCCAAGTTTTACAGGAGGGTTTAGTTCTGCATTACTTCTTCAAGAAGACTAAGGAAAAAGTGAACATTCTGTTCTGAGTTTTGCAGGAAGAGTCTGGAAATGAACAGAACTGGGTTCATCAGTAAGGGAATTAAATCTTCCTGGCTGATTTATGTGGGCAAGGGTCATTACATGTGGGTAATAGAAAGTGGCTGAAAGAAAAACTAGACTGCTTAAAATTAATAATATATGGCTGAAATGAATTGTTACTCTTCATCTTTACGTTTGGATTAGCAGAAGGAACACTGGTATGAGAGGCAAGATCTCTTCAGGGAAACCTGACCTGTGTCCTTAGTGCTCCCTTTCATACCCTGCCAGAGACAAGAGGGAGTGCAGACCTATGAACACAGTTACATAAAGTAGAAACAATGGAACTTCAGTAATTGTCTTGGATGGGCTCAAAAACTTGGGAGCCACATTTATCTTATACTGGAATTCCAGTGCAGCACAACAAATTTTTCAACCAAAAGGCTCATTAAATGCAACAGGAAAACAGAGAGTCTGTTCTGAGCAATCTCCATGAATTGCCATGGCTTTACTATGGCACTATCATGACCTGAATTAATTTCATAGGACATGATAATTTCCTATTGGCAGTAAGAGGGTAAAAAAATAGAAGCCTGTTCAGGCTGATGAGCATTTTAAGACTTCTCTTTAATTCCTTTTCTTTAAAAAAAAAAAAAAATCATCTTTTGTTTTTAAGCTGCCTGGCTTGAACTGATAGGTGTCATCACCCACCAATAGTGTTGTGACCTTGTGCTAGTCCTGTGCTGCATATTTGAGAGCAGAAATGGAGAGGCTTTTAAATTTAACCAACATGCTCTTTTTGTACTCAAAGGAGCCAGACACCCTTTGACATGGGCCATGACGTGATCCCCACCTCACCTTTAAAGAAATTACAGGGATCTATTTAGGATGTGGGTGCTCAAGAAGAGTTTTGGCTGATATTTGCTCCTTCCCTGCATCCTGCCTCAATACAGGAGACAAAACTGCATGGCTTAAAAACACAGATAGTAGCCAACATCCCATTATCACATTCCTTTCTTCAGTAACACTTGCTTTAAGATAAGAAATGAATATAATTACTTGCATTCTGCTGATGGGAAGTGAAATATCAGAGGTGGGCCTTATTACTGTTACTGGTGTTATTATTACTGAAGTAGCAGGAAGTGCAGTGCTATAAAAACTCTTCTAAGCAGTCACTCCCTCTTACAGACCATTAAAGGTTCACTTCACACTTATATCTCTTTCTTCCAGACGGGATCCTGAATCATTAATTTTGCACTTGACGTCCCTAAAAGAATTTTTTTTAAATTTTTTTTTTTTTAAGCAAAACCTTCTCTTGACGTCTGAATGCACCCTGAAGATGTTAATCACCAGAGACAAGCATCCAAGACAAAAAGCCATCCAGATTCCTTGAATTCATTGAGACTTGACAGCAGCAAGATGTGAAGATTCTTGTTTTATTTTCCAGCACTACAGAGTGTCCAAGCTTTAGACAATATCCTTTTTTAACAGCAACCTGAGAAAGAGTAGTTGTTACAGGAGTATGTGACCCAGGACACTGTAGGAAAGTGTGATAGATCAGGTCCAAGAGCAAAGAGAACCAAACTAAACCCTTCCTCCCTTCCCTTGCCAAACTCTCAGTTTACAGATCAACGGGCTTTAAAGAAAAATCTTATGGAGAGGCTCAACAGTAGGGAAGGTACAATCTTCGGGTTGTGCAGGTAACATACCTCTACTGAAGGGATTATTTTTTAAAATTCTACCTATCTCTATGAACTTTTTCTTTTTTTCTCTTTCTTTTCCCCTTTTTCTTTCACTTTTTCTTTCTATTTTCCCTTTTCCTGCTCTTTCTTTTCCAAGACATTTTTCTGTGTCAGTGCTTCACCAAAATATGAAAGAAGTTCAGGCACTCTGAAATGTTCTTTAATATTTTGTTTGGAAGAGACACTCTTTCCCTGTATGCAGACCTCCTTCCAAAAGAGTTTCTCACTTTCTTTTAAGAATATCTCAGCACTGTGAAAGCAAGCAAGTGATATTTAATTTTTGGTCTTCTGTGAAGCTTTTTCTTCCTCTTTTCTTATCGCAGAACAAGTTCTTTCTAAAATAAAGCAAACATGTGAAGCAAATGAGGAATTAACAAATGAAGACCACCCATCTCAGACATTCCCAGACTCAGAAATCCTGAATATCTCATGCATTATTGCCCTCTAGTGTTACTGCAGAATCTGTGTGGAAGACTGCATCTGTAAAACTGAACAAAAAATGTAGATTTCACAGAGGCCAGAGCTGACCCTGAGAAGATGTTACCATACATCCATGAAAAGAGGCACTTTGCAGTCCTTTGATTTTGGTTGGGTCAGTTATCCAAGGGCTTGACTGAGAACCAGTGCTTTGAATATTCATTCCCACACAAAGCAGAGGGATCTTTGCTCTCCACAGCTCTATTTGCACTCCAAGGAGGATGCCCCTGGTGCCATATGGACATTTTGATCTAATTCCAGTTTTCCTGTGGCTGCAAGTTTCTCTGGGAGTTAAAAATGCTTGGCTTAGCAATAGACAAATATAAATAAAATACAGAAACATGGCAGTGTAACCTCAAATCAGCATTTTTGTAGCATGGCATGAACAAATTGGAACATGACATGATCTGTTACTATGTCTGGTCCATGAGACTTAGATGTGCATTAAAGGATGAGAAAAAAAGTAAAAAATTGTAACTTTTAATGGAAATATCCAAGATTTTCCAATTTCCAGGGAAATTAGCAAGTTGAAATGGGAACAAAATTACTAACTCCTAGTGCTTTCCTTATGTCTAAAAGTATTCTTGATGTCAACAGTCCCAGACTGTGAGGGAGTGTGGATCCAGATCTGTCCTCTCTATGAATGTAGGCACTAAATAAGTACTAATAAAATTTTATATTAGTAGACAGGTATTTTGCTGGAGTGGGTGCTGGAAATTAAGACACTATTTCAGTAATTCCTTAATTTTAAGTAAAAGTGGTCAACAGGAATGTTCAGTTTATTTGAAAATGAGACCTCTAAAGTCATGATTTGGTTGGTATTTAAGTGGTGTTCAGTATTATTACCAGACTGGTATCAGACACTGCACCTTTCCTCATTTGCTGGAGGTCTGCTGGAAGGCTTAGTGGGTAAAGGATCTCACTAACTTTGGGATGGTAAGAGTTCATATTTGGGATTTCCTGCATCATTTTATTATCCTATGCTTCATTTTTTTCCCATCTAGAAGAGCTCAGACTGGCAGGTAAATGCACTTTCTTCAAACCATGCATCACATTCATTTTGCTGCCATTTAAGGGGTGGTTTGACAGAAAAATCCAGAGAACTCAAATCAAGAGTCCTGAAGTGATCCATGGAAAGTAGTGTCCAGTTCTCTCACGGGTGTTTTCATCCTGTTCTCATGCAGGAGCTCATGAGCACCTTTGGAAAAGATTTTGCTGGGAGCATGCTGATGAAATCCAGCAAAGAACTCTGCTCATTTCCTAGTCAAAATCCTGAAATCCCCAACAAAAGGTGGATCATGACATCCCAGTGAGTTTACAAACAAGGAGTGTTGCTATGGCTTTTACATATTCATATTGGGCCTGATTTTTGTCTCATCCTGATTTCACAGCTGTATCCTGCAGTCAGCTCTGACACAACGTGATCCTAATAAAAGAAACAGGATCAGAGCAGTGCAAAACATCCCATTACATTTTGTGATCTATTTGTCTGTTGCTTTAAATTTGTAAGGGGTCTGTTCTACTTGTTCTTTTGCCAGCCATTTACAGGCACTGATGATTAGACTTTTAAAGTCACTTGGGCATTTGCCATGCTCAGTAACTCCTGGAATTTTCAAAGCAGCTGAGAGGCTTCTGGGTTTTAAAAGATTTTGACAAGAGTGAGACACTAAAATTTTTCAAAACTGTCAGTAAGTATTTATTCACATCTTTAAAAATGAAATGTCTATCAAAATGTGACCCTAATCCCTTTCTGAGAAGAGAAGACCATGACATCCCAGCACTGGGTCTGTTACATCACACTTTTGAAACACATTTACCAATATTTTTTCACATCTACTTGACCTGCCTGCAAGAAGTCAGCATTCAAACAACTTAGAGAGGATGATGTAAAGTCTGATCTTGAACAAGACACTATTTCTCTGAAAGATTGCAAATGTCTTTAACATTTCATGTTCTGAAGCTCATTTTTTTAAACGATCCTCATAACTAGATTTTTATGTCGAATCTTTAGGATTCGGAGAAATCAAATCTCAGAGTGATTTGTGTATCCCCCCCTTAACTATGGTTACAGATTTATAGTAATTTTAGACAGTGCACTAGTTGGGTTTTTTTACATTCCAGAGCTTTTAAAAGATTTCTTTCTGAAGGTAAACAGGTGTATGTACTGCAGGTTGTGGTGTCCTGAGACATCATGAGGCTGATGGTCTCCATGTATGTGGCTGAATGGAGGGGTTTTCCAGAGAGGAGTTCTGCTGGAGCAAGGGAGGACTTCAGAGCAGCAGCAAAAGGTCTGAAGATTTAGTTCACAGGCCATGGCCACTGCAGCACCCATGTCCATGGAGGGATCTGTCAGGGTGAGCACAGCACAGGGGTGAGCACTCTAAACTTAATATTGAGCCTGTCACAGCAGCAGTTTAGGTAAGAAAGACTGCATTTTTACCTCTGATTTGAAGTGGACACAAATGGGATATTTCTTATGGTCAGAGTACAAGGCTTGTTTAATTTGGGATTGCTCAGTTTTTGCATAAGCAACCCAGAAAGGTGAACTGCTGAAGAACGTGAGAAAGTTCTGTAGAATCCTGTAGAATCAACTGAGTGGCAGGGAAGTAGCTTTGATAATTTTTCTCTCTTACATTAACAGTAGAGTTTTAACTAAGGCACCACTTCAGAAGAACAGCAATGAAGGGAGAACACATCTGTGACTTTCAGAGTTTGCAGGGCTGTCAGTGAGAGAAAATGCATCTCTACCTGTAAAATGGGCAAATTTATTCTGTAAGACTTTGAGAGAAAATAAATTTGGAACTTCACAATGCTATTTATTCAGTCACTTTTCAGCACATAACCACTGCTGAAAGTTCTCATCAGAGTCAGTAGGAATCTCATAAGCATCTCAATGCACCTTACATCCCTGCCTCTGTCAAGAGTCAGCAACCAAGTCGATAACAAGACCCATCTTCTTTTATTTTGCTGGAGAGACTCTTAATCAGTTCACAGTTGCCTGGTATGTGTCTAATTTTATGTAGCAAGATAAAAATGAGCGTATCCATATCCGTACTGACTTAGCAAGTTCAGGGGTATTTTGCTTTGAAATTTACAAACAGGTAAGATCCATGACTGGGATTACAAATGTAGATAAGCATAAAACATTTTGAATTGCATTTCTTTTCTTCTTAAGTGTTTCTCTGCAGCTTGTCATCGCTTGTGAAACACATCAGCAGACTCTGGACAGGCACAGTGCCACGAGTGTCACGGGGTCACATTCCCAGGATGCAAACTCAGGTTTCATATATGCAAATACATATTTTGAGACTGCTCACATTTTAAAAGAAAGCTGTCCCTGAGATATATGGGCGAATAACAAGAAACAAGAAAGGTTAAGCATTTCAATGCATTTTGACCTCTATGTCTGGAAAATCTCCACTGCATTCTGGAGAGTTTAAATCTGTAAGGAGAAGAAAATTTGGTCCTGGAAATAACACAGACTAGTGGGTAGGTCTGGCCAAGACCATGCTGAGCTAAGAGAACTGGGTCTACATGGTCTGAGATGATGCTTTCTGCCTTGAGTCCCATAAAGCAGAATGACAGAGAAAAGCCTATTTTAATGTCCCTCTTTAGCTCAGGAGCTCATCTCTTCAGGGTGGTGGTGGTATGATGTGTAACTCCAAGCAGATCCTCAGCCCCTCATGCATTTTAAGGGAAACAATTTGATTTGGTATTTAAATGTTAAGTGGTAGCTCATATAGGGTTTTGAAGTAACTTAAACCTTTCTGGGTTTGGCACCTGGAGTCAAATTCCTCTTCATATTCTCAGAGTCATATCTGTGCCTGCTGCCTTTAAGGGCTGAACACAAGTGTGAACTGATCTCCATGTGCCTGGGTTTCCTCTAACTGGAGAGCAAGAGAAGGTTCAATATGTAGGGCTGTTCCTCATAGCAGAGTCAGGGTTCAGATCCTCCAGGGGACATGGCTTGCAACTGGCATGAGATGCAGCAGCTAGTAGGTATTTAAGCTTATTTAGGATCTGGACCTCGAATGTCGGCTCTAATTAGCTCATTAAATCACTGCTGAATGGAAGTGCAGAATGAAAAAAACATTTCCCCCTCAACACAGACCTTTCCAAACTAGGATGAGATGTTTGCTGAGGGTAGATAATACCTTCCCATGCAGTCCCTGCACTATACCTGCTCTGAAGCTACACAGAGAATGTGCAGTTCTGGCATCTCTCCCAGACTCTGCAGTGTTGAAACTTTCAGTTTCAACCAGTTGAGTAGTAAAAAGATCCTTCCTTGGCAGTGGCTACAAATACCAGAATTCCCACTGTGAGGAAAAGTTTAAATATTCAGAATTCACCTTCAAAGCATTAGTTGAAAAGCACTGCAGGAAATTCTGCACATCTTCCTCTTTTATTCTGTGAAGAAAAGCAAAACTATAAAACCTAAAGAAACAAAGCCTGTCTTTGGCCTTGCCCTTGCCTGGATTGGGCATGGATGGAACATGTATGGAACTAGAACCTTGTTAGTCAGCAACTGAATGTGTTTGCAAGATTAGTGATATGATGTACAGCCTATCCAATTACTATACTAGAGCTTATCACACTAATAACAAGCTCTTAAAGGTCTGGAAGCCACGTTCTGCTCCTGCTTCTTTTCTTTTTACCCGTTACAGTGCACTTGGGCATCTGCTAGTTTTGGTAAATTCAAGCTGACGTTGCCTTAGAGAGGCAAGAGAAGGCCACAGCTGCATGCCCTAATGGTAATTCCCTGAGAACCTGAACTGGGCCAGCTGTGGAAGATGAAGTAATTCTCCTGGTCCAGTATAAAAAGGATCTGAAAAGTGCTGTTCTAGTTGACTGTTTTTATGAGGAGAGGCCTTTGGGGGAAGCCTTTAGGCAAAAACACTGCTGGTAAGAGTTTTTCGGATATTTTCCGGCTGTATGTTGTGGTTCTCAATTACATTTCTTTAGTGTCCCTTTGTTCTTAACTCTGAGTTTAGAATATAGGGAATATTCTTGTCTTGCCACTAGGCTGTAACTGCAGGCTTGGAAACTGTCGTTGACTTGATATGTTCTTGGCTTGCTGACTTTGCCTTATCCTCTTAACAGAATAAGTGCTCTCATGTAATAACAAACCCGACAGATCTTCATAATTGATCCTGTTCCTGACATGTGAAGGGCACAGGATGCAGGATGAAGCACTCTAAGTGTCCTGCAATGGAAGTATTGATTCTTTCACCAGCAGTAATGCCTTTCTCTGTAAGTGCCCACCTCAGCAAGAAGAAATTATGGGGGGAAATGGACATGGGAAGTCAAATTAGACTTAAATGAAAAAAAAGATGTGTAACTGATAACTCAGTGTGATCCTGCCAAAGGGTTCAGTTTTACACAGAGCCCTTCACTATATCAACAGATTCCTTTTGGACTAGTGAAGGTTAAAACAAGTATAAATGGGGGAGGACTAATAAATCAACCCCGCTTGTACTAGACACAAGTTAGTAGTGTTCAAAACCCCTTTATACAATTAGAATGATTTACAGATGAGTGATTGGCATAGGCTGAGAGGTGCTGTGGATAATGGGTGAAGTGATGTGAGGGAGGGCTGCTCACACCTCTTACAGCAAAATTATAATCAAGCAAGTTGTTCTTTCAAAGCCTGATGTCCTTGATAAACAAGGAATGGCAAGACTTATTAAAGTGCAGTGCAATCATTGCTATGCCCTGACACTGGAAGAGATAGGTGTCAGGTTCTGTTATTGCTGAAGTTTTCACAGCATCCAAACGATCCCTTTGGAGGTGTGTGAGGAGGCACTTTGGCACATAATATGTGCACACCTATTCCCAAACCTGCAAAACCACTGCAGGAACCCTTTAACCTGTTCTTTCATCTTCTTTTATACATCACTGTTGTCTCACAATCTGCTCCCACTGAGCATGCTGCAGTTGTCTAACGAATTTCACATTCAGATGGTTGAGTCACATTACACTCCACAGGGTCATATAAATGTTCTGAAGCTGACAGTTGTGATTACAAGTTAGTTGGGTAAGAAGAGGACCCCTGGGCACAAATCTCTGATGTACCTGAAAATTTTTTTGGCAGGAGTGACTAAATCTATCCCAAGCCTACAAGGTCAATTTGCAGCTCAGTTGCCATCCATATTTATCTGCCTCACACATTGAAATTTTACTATGACAGTGATAGGATATCTCTAGGAAATACCTCGAGTAGATTGTTTCCATGGATAGCCTGTAATCCTCATTCTTTTGAAACAATCTTGCAGGATATGTTATTCTCCTGATGAGCCATCTTATGCTAAGTTTAAAAAAACCAAAATAAACAAAAAAACCAAAACAAACAAAAAAACCCAAACAAACAAAACCCCACAAAAAAACAAACCAACCAACCAACCAAAAAAAAAACCAAATCAAAGCCACAGCTCAAACCAAAATATGTTCTTAAAGCAATAGAACTCCCCTTAATTCAAATCTCAGTGGCTCATAACATGGTAAGCCTTGTTTGCAGCACAGTCACCAAAGGTAAGCATTGTTCACTAAACAATAAAGGGAAGGGGTTGGCTGCTAGAAGGGACAAATACAGTGTGAGATCACTAAGTAACTTTAATTTCTCATGTTATCTCATACTGTGGAAGGACTTAAGAAAAGAAACAATACCAAAGACATGGAAAATCCTGTTATATACACAGCCTCTTTGCTCCTAAGCACTTTCAGTTCCTGATGATCTCCCAGTAGGAGTTCCTGCTCAGAACTAATATATTTAATCACAGAACTAGTAAGATCAGACCAGAGAACTGCAGTTACAAAAGGAATTCAGTTCTATGTGCATCCTGTGGATTTCAGAAGCAATAGCAATTTTAAGCACACGTTGTGGTGGTGGGAAATCAAACTGTTGAAACTGGTTTTAAAGTATTCAGCATTTAGCAAGTTTAAAGGTATTTAAGATGAGGTGATATTTGGGAAGTCTTCAGCTGAGTCTCTGGAGAGAACTGCTTCCCTTGCTCCATGATCAAGGCAGTGCATGCCTTATGTGATACAGGGACATGCCTGAGATAGAAGCAGGTTTTAACTAGGATTTTGGAATTTACTAAATGAAATGGCTGATCCGTTTCATCTCTCAACACAATCCACTTCTGAAGTGCTAAATATTGGGGAAAAAGGTAAGACAGCCCTTGCTCTGAAGTAGCTGTTTAATATTGAGACAATGCAGCTGATAATTTTGTCTGACTTTTTTCCAAGAACAAAAGAATATAAAAGCAAGGACAGTTGCTCAGTGGCTTGGAGAAGCTGGGGTTTTTTTTGTGATAGACTGTAAAATGAGTACAGAAAGGGAGAGAAAATAGCTTTCTCTAGCTCTGTCTTTTTTGTTCCTTAAATTGTGAAGTACCCACATAGCAAAAGTGTTCAAGAACTTCAGCGTTCAAACTCTGTCACTGCAACTAACTGCACCGAGGGCCCAATATAATGCATGCTGAAGTCACTAGGAGTCTTTCCACCAGCTGGAATGGATGTTGGATCAGGTTCAACAACACAGAAATGCAAACTCTGCAGGCCTGGGTCTCAGAGGAGCTCTTTAGGATGTCAGCTGAAGTAAACTGCACCAGCTGAGCTGGTGTTGTCACCAGGGATACTGAACACAGAAGTGATTCTGCAAAATTAACCATATGCTAAAGGGTGGCCATGGGCAGTGGGTGCAGGTCAGTGCATCTCTTTAGAAGCACCAAATCTGTGCCTTATAGCTGGCATGGTGTGCATTGTGCAAAGTTTCTGCTCAGCAGAATTAATCTTCTCTGTATTTAATTTGGATATTTAACCACAAGACTGTATTTCATAGTTACTCCACAGAGTGCTCCCTGAGATAGGTAACTAATATACAGGGAGATGGAGATGTAGAGGTTTTTTCTTAGCCTATACAATGATCTCCTCTGGGACTCCAGGCAAAGTTGCTGTAGCTCCCTCCATCATTATTCAATTGCTAAAACAGCCAGAAAGTGATAACAGTGTTCTATTGTAAATGTGTCCTCTTGCCATTCACAACCTGCATATTAGTTCTGCAAAGTTTTGCTTTTTATTTACAGCCCTCTAAGTACATTTCCAGAGCTGGATAATACAGTCTTTGTCAGCAATACAAGCAATAAAATATTACTGTGTAGTTGGCATCTCTGGAGCTAGAATACAACCCAATCAAACTGACACAACTGATAAAATTCAGTGCTGCAATTCTTGCAAAGTCTTTGCAGCACTCTGAAATGCTTGAGTACAGAATGGTCTGGAAATCAGTATGGGTTTGCCATAAAACCCCACTACTCAGTGTCAGGGAATAGTGTCCTTTGTTGCACTGATTTAATGTTTCATGCCAACCCCATTCTCATTAGGAATTGGTCACCAGGGACAACTCAGAAGTGTTTTGCTGCTTTTAAGTAAGAAATCGAAATTAGTGAGAGCCTCAAGTGGAGGTGTATGTTTTCTTTTGCTGCCAGAAATCCTTCTGTCCTTTGCATCAATAAAACCTATTGATTCTAAATTTGCTAATCCTGTTGAAAATGGTTTTCTTGTACTCTCTCTGAGTCCAATAAATGAGGATGGAAAGTGATAGTTACAGTAGATGCAGGGTCATGTAGATGGCAAGTCAGAACTCCTGAATGTTGGGGTTGTTTGGTTTTGCTTGAAGAAGTAATCCAGGGCTGCATGATAGATAGATAGATGGATAGATAGAATATAAGGATGCTTTATCTATCACTTATTTCTTGAAGAACTAACTTTATATTAGGTACCAAAGTTCCCCTTCCTAAGCAAAAGAAGAAAAAGTTTTGGTCTCATGCTAACCCTGCATGTTTGATAACAGAAGGAAATATTAACCCTTATCCTTGCACTCCCTGGTGATGTGGTACATGGCATCACAGGCACCAATCCTCCTAGAGAAAACCTGTTACAAATTTCATTGTCTCTATTGAGCCTGGAAGCTCATTCAGTAACCACCAAGCTTTTAATCACTCAGGGGTTTTTGTCTTCCCTTCTCACCACAGGAGCAACATAAATTGAAATAGAAAATGATTTACAAGGTTTTGAAACAACATGGTATATGTTAACTTGTAAGTGTCAAATATCATTAGACCTGATGGGAAGGATGAAAAATCCTATATCCTCTGCCATGCAAAAATGTATTGTTTGGAACACAAGCTTGCAGCCAAAATCCCACCCCAGCAGTTCCCTCCTGCTTCCCTACATTGCTGGAGGGGATACTTGAGAGAGGGACAAAAAGAAACAGATATTATTGTTTCAAAGCTACATCTTTCCTTTATTCATCTCCTCTCTGCTTATCTCTCGCTGATCAGACCCCCCTTTAGGAAGGAGATTAAACAACAATATGGGAAAACAAAGGAAACACAAGGTTGTTTTATTTTAAAGAAATCTTTCTCAGAAGTGTCTGCTCTCAGATGCTTTCCTTCAGATTTTAATTTTGTTGTTTCGGTTTTTTGTGTGTTTAAACACATTCCACCCTGTCATAAACACTCCTTGTGCCATTTCCAGTGTCAGGAAGGGAGATCTGGGTCTTGAGTTGATTTTGTGAAGGTACAGTTATAAGGAGAAGCAGATGGAAGATAAAATGTTGGGTGAGATTTTTCTGTCTGTCTCTCCACCCGCTCATTTATTGTCCCTTTCCATCTGTCTTTGCCTGCTTTCCAAGATTTCATTGTGTTCTTCTCTCACTGCTCTTAAGTGCCAGAGATTTAACCGAGAACCACTCAGCTACAGAGCTTATGTCAACAAGAAATAGTACTTAGTTATATTGGTCTGGGTTAGTATTCAGTGTTTCTTATCAGATTTTTTAAAATATAGTTGTTCATGGGTCTGCAGGAGGCTTTTATGACAAATGTGTAGCTCACCTTAACCAGAGATACCTTACCTACTACCTGCTTCTAAGGAGTTTTATTCTTCCGTGCTCACATCTTTATGTTTTGCAAGTTTTTAATCCTTATTCTCACTTTTCAACTCGTTGCCTCTTGCTACTTTTAAATCGTTTCCTTTAATATTCATTCAGCAAAATGCTTTAAGGTCTTGTTAATAGGGAAAGGATTCAGCAAGGTAGGTGGGATTGAATACAATACAAGGTTTTAAGGTGACTTTCCTGAGCTCTAAGCAGAGCTGATCCTAATGGTAGATGTTACTTTAGGAGGGACATAAACTCCTTGCCTCTGTCTCCCCAGCTGGAGCACGGGAGATGCCAATGCTGCCCTCTCAACTGCAAGTGGCTGGGGGAAAAGGACAATTAAACATTAATAGCTGCTGACTGGTTTATGCACCATGCTGATAGTTTCAAAGTGCTGCAGCTTCAGAAAGACACATAAAACTGGTGTTTTTAAGCTCACTTGACATTTTGTTCAGATAAGCACCAGTATTTTCCACGTCAGGGGAAAATCTGTGTATGTGTGTCTATAAATCAGAAAGTAAAGTCTGTTGTTCCATTTACTGGCAGTCTCAGGTTAGAGGACTGAAATGGCCCAAAGCAAAACCACTAAAACGTTATAGAATCCTGCTTAGAATAATGATGGAAATGCCCAGTGAACTGCGTGATGTGATGCTAACTGGATATGGAAAACAGGCTATAACTACTGTAAAGGCAAGGCAGCCTGAGGTAAGGACCAGGTGCTGGTGTCAGGAGATTTCAGGAGAGGGTATGGAAAATGACCCAGGTCAGCTCTGCAACCGAGAGGGGATGTCTGTTTTGAAGAAAAATTTGGGAGATGGAGGTGAGGGTACTTATCTTTGGGTCATCAGAACAAGACGGTCATTTTAAAGACTTGAAATACATCCTGACACCTTTCAGCACCTAGATGTGGTTACTGGTTTGTTCTCAGTGTGGGTCTTTTTTCACCGTTCATCTATTCATTCAGCCTTTCTCTGATTTATTGTCCTGCAATCACAATTGTGTGAATTGGCTCCATGAAGTTGTATAAGGTTTTAACAGATTCTCAGCCTCGGGGGGGTGGAATCCTTCTTCCTCTCTGTTTCCATCATCCTTGTCCTCTCTCCCCTCAAGGATAGGTGCACTTATTTCCTCTGTTAGCCTTTTTTGTGAAACAGTTAAATACTGCCAGGCATTGAATCAGTTCACCTGTGATATGTCACACAACCCTGGCAGCAAATGCTATCCTGTTCTGAAAAAAAAAATCATATGCAAGTTATTTCTTATGTTTCTCTCAAGATAAACCTCTCATTTACTGTCTGAAGACAAACATCTATTTCTTTGTGAAGCTGAAATTATGTTACTAGTTTTTACATTATTATTATTATTATTATTATTATTATTTTTCACTCACTTAAGAATGCTTCTTTATCCAGTGGACTTTAGTGAAAGCCATTTGGGTAAGAATTACGGGATGAACAAATTAGGATAAGATAATTAGGATTAGAAATTTTCTTAATAGAAGAAAAAAAAGGTTGTGGGTAGTTTGTTTTTTTTTTTTCTTTCCAACCAATTATTTTATTGGAGTACCACTGGAAGTTCCTCAAAACTTCATGCCTGAATTTCTGAATAAAAAATAACTCCCTCATGATCATTCCCATATGTTTTGTAAAAATAAATAGTTGTCTGTACTCAATTTGCTTCAACAATAGGCATTAAAATATTTGTTATATATTTATAGTGGACACAGATACAACATATGTCTTTGTGTCTTGTAAATAAATGCTGTTTCTCTTTGCTGGCCAATTCCAAACTAGAAGCCTTTCTAAGATACCATCCTGTTGAAATCTTAGCTGACATGTTTTCTTTCCTGCCTTTTTATAACAGTTCAGTGGTCTGGGACCTGAATTAAAATACATTCCTCGGTCTGATTTATTGTGTTATTTCATTTTTAAAGTTGCATGGTCACTGCAGTGCTGCTAATATGTACGGAGTGAAAAGGAAAAGAACCTGTTTTGCAAAGTTAGCAACACCAAGCTGCACACTGTCATCAGCATGTGCTGTTCTCCAAATATTCTCAGGGGTATTTATTGGTGTAAGGAGTCTCCAGTCTGTGCAAAAATACCACAACCAGCTCCTTTGCCACATTCCCTTAGGGAATCAGAGGACCTAGGAAAATTGTGTCTGATGTCTGCTGAACTTTGGCCATCTGGCTGTGGGGGATGTCATGTTGGAAGACGCCCATTGTAGATTAGACCAGTTGCTTTGGCTCCCTGACTGTCAAGACACAGGAATTGAGTTGATGGTTTCCCAACACAGTCAGTCCCATCTGCAGCCAATGGTTCCATGTAATGCTCCCATCAAGCTGTGCAACAGCCAACTCCATCACCATTTTCCTTGGCACTTCTGCATGCAGATGTAGAGATAACTGTGCTATCTAGGATGTTCCTATGAGATCCCTTAGGATAGGACTAATTCATTAATGACTACCACAAGTTATTCCAATAGCTCATTGCCACGTAGTGAGACACAGCTCACATTCCCTGTTTCCTTTTTCAGAGAAGGGAATGTTTCTGTTCTGAGAAATGCACTAGATTTTCCTTCAAGTGTTTGTGAAAGAGCAGGACAAAGCCATTACACTGTCATGTAGGCTGCTCTTCCAAGCCCACACTTATCTGGCAATAAATACTTGGATAGGAGTAAGATGAAGTTGTGAAATTGAATCATGATATCTCAGCAGATGGTAACAAGCAGCCTAAATATGAGGTGAGTGCCTCAGATGTTTGACTTGACTCTGAGAAAAAGATTTATACAGTTATGTTCTACCTTCAAAGGAAATACCTATAAATACCTTTGCTAATCTAGATCTGTGCTACATTAACTTTCACAGGCAGGCAAGATCTCTGTTGCACTCTGAGGTAGATTATTGGTCCTTCTGAGCCGGGAGGCACGTAAAAAATGACAAGAGGGAATAGGCTCCTCTTGAATTCAGCAGACAAGTTGATAAATTGTATGTGAAAAGGGAGGTTGGAAGTATAAATATGTTCTACATCCTTTCCATGACAGGCTATGGAATATTTATTATAAATGGAGACATAAAGCAGGAATAATCTTCCCCATGACCTCACTGTGACAAACTGGCTTTCTAATTCTTGCTGAGTGCTGATTATTACTTGGCTAACACTCTGAGCTGAAGATGAAGCATGTGCTAAGTTGCAAGAATTCTTACAAATAGGCTGAGCTATTTCCAGAAGGGCAGTTTTAAGGACACATTCACGTTTTTACTTGCTGGAGTATTTTTTCTTAAGGCATACAAGGAGATCCACATATGCTGAAAACCTTCAGGCAAAACCAATCTGAATGCAATTGCTCATTTATGCATTGTGTAGTGCCTGGTGCAGGGAAGCAGTGGGATTAGTGGGATGGGTTACATGCTGGGAAAGGCACTCTCATTAAACACCCTTTGGAGGTGTGTATTAAGGGAACAGGTATAACACTAATAAACTTGCTTCAGTTTTTATCGACTCAGATGGCAAAGGTAGCTCAGAAATATGTAGGTATAATATATAAGAGTAGAGGTAAGGGGTTCCTTGCTGAGTTTTATCACTTGCTGGGAACGTAGGACTGTGTTTATGTATAGACTTTGCTCATGCTTTGCAAACAGCTCGAGGCTGTCAGATCGACCTGAACAGTTGTCTCATTGTTCCACACCTTTCTTGTGTTGCACCATGTGCTTTTCCAAACCTCACCCCAACCCTTGATCAGCTCCTCTTACGCTTACACAGCAACAAGCTCCAGTCACAGGACCTCAACAACATCTTTGTTCCCCTGTTTTCAGGGCCTGTTCATGGGAGTCTTTTGCAGTTCTGTTCCACAGCCCTCTTAATGTCTTGTTATGGGAACAAGGGAGGAAAAGGTAAAAATTTTCAGGTATTACTCCTGCTAAACAGCAAGGATAATACACTTCTGAGGGTGGTTGTGTATAGCAGTTCTTCTAATAATGTGAAAAAAAATGTATAAATGAAGGATTTATCATTCACTTTCTAATAATCTAAGCACTTGTAACTTGCTTTCAAAGATTTTCCATATGACATAGGACTTTTTCTATCATCATCTATTCTACCATCTCACCACACAGTCTGCTTCTGTGGTACAACAATTTGGTGCTGAAATTAGGACCACTGGGGGAGATCAGTGGAGGGGATTGTCTCACGTGAAGAGTGTAAAACATCAGTAGAATGAGCAAATACCTCTTTTAAGTTCTAGGTGAGCTGTGGGAAGTTTTTTGCTTCTCTGAAGTTTCACAGACTGCCTGAATTTAAATCTCCTAAATCTGTGAAAACAGAGTAGGTTTTTTTTTTTTTTTTTTGGCTTCTTTCAGATCAAAAATATGAGGCTTTCTCCAAAACTAGATATGCTTAGCCCTGAGCAGCACTGACAAGAGAGAAGCACTATCTGCAGGCTCAGGAGTGTTCCATTGGCTCTGTCATCCGAGCCCTGAGGTATTATCAGTGCAAGCACAGTGCTCGTGCAGGCAGTGGGATGAACCAGCAGGTGTATCTTACTTTCTCAGGTGGGTCAGCCTTTCTCCTGTCTTACAAAAACTGTGACAACTTTGTGTCTCTGAGGTTGTTTCCAAGAAAATGGAACAAATCGGGTTTTTTCAAGCAAGTCATCCGGCAAATGTAGGGGTTTGTTTCTTGTATCCTTGAAATGACTTTGAAACTTTGCTTCCTCAGGCAAGTCATGCCTGCAGAGCACCTTTTGCCTGCACACACTGTAGTGCAGTAGTGTGGTTGATTGCAGCTCAGCTGAATTCATCAGAAAACCCCAGCAAATTTTAATAGTTAAATTTGTGCTCTTGTGTCCCTCATGTTCAGTATCATATTGTGACAATAATAGAAGCTTTTACATGATGTGCAGTGGGGATACAACCATATGCTCTCCTACTACCATTGGTTACTCTGCCACAGTCTGTGCCAGCATGTCAGATTTGAGAAATTAAAAGCATAGTAAAAGAATTTCCAGTACATATTTAATTTCATAGGCCTGTGAATGTTCAGTTGATGTACAATGTGACTCCTGTGAAATGGCTTTACTCTGACATCAGAGGTGAATTTCTAGCAGTTCCATACTTTAAGTTTTCAACAGCTTCAGCTGTAATTTTATGTTCTTGCCTGCCTTCAAAATTAAAAAGTTAGTTAATCAGGGATAGAAACAATAAAATAATCCAAACTCAGTTTTATGAAAGGTCTATGAAGATTTAAAATGAATGTTTCTGTAGTTAAAGGTCTGGGAAGCAATAAAAACCCACCAAAATGTCCTCCACAAGAGAATTCATGGCTCAAGTTTTGCCAGTCTACTTAGAGTATTTTCCAGAGGCTTTGGGGGATACCAATTTTCAATTTCCAGAGGTTTTCACAGAGATGATAGTAGCATTTCTTTCTAAATTAGAAGACCCTGGAGAGATATTTTTGCCCTGAATCACTAAAGGTTAAACCCATAATCACAAAGATATTTAATCAAGTTCTGTCCTTATTTTCAAACAACAGAGACATGAACGCAACTTAATGGTCATTCATATGAGAAGTCAGCTATTTTCCCAGGGATATAGAAAGTTGGCCTGCTTTTAGTTCCTTGGCTACTTTCCCTTCCTTCCAAGACTTTTCACTTCATGCAGCAGAGCAAATTGTCAAATGCATGAACAGAACTCCCAGAACAAAATTGCAGCTGTGCCCAAACCTATCTAGGTTCAGAAGTTGTTCACAACATTGTTCCTACAGGATTAAATTCTGCAATGTCTCACAAATTGTATTAATTCTGAAATTCTAAAATGTCATATGGTTATTAATGGACACCTTATGAGGTGATTCTGGTGACAAGGTTGTGTCAGAACAAAAGGGAACACACAGATAAACTGCTCCAGGGGGTTCAGGTACTCAGAAAGATGTTTTTAAGGACCATTACTGAAAAGATTTTAACCACACAATGTAGAAATTAGTGTCATGCAGGTATTACCTGAGATAAAAACTCATTTGCGTGTCTAACATAAAGAAAATATATTTTCTAGATCCCCAGGTGTTAAGAAGCAATGCCTACTGCATGGTCTGATAGGCATGAATTTTACTAACAAGTTTGTGTGGATTTCTGTACTAAACTGGAGAAGTACCCTGAGAAATCATGGAAGCTGTGGAGATTATAATTCAGGGCAGATTGAGACTTGTGACACTTGTGACACTTAATTCTGCTTAAACCAATGGCACACACACAAGAAATATCAAGCCAAAAGTCTATGCTTAAAAATACTCAAGGCCAAGAAAGGAGAAATCCCACAAGAAAGAATTGTAGGACTTTGCTAATCGTGACAATCAATGTCTGTTACACTGAAGTGGCTGAAATAATTCTATTTTTGTAAATCTCTCCTCAGAGCAAACTGGATATCCATTTCATCCCAATTCTCATGGAATATAAATTTTGCTAACTATTAATAACTGTGGCTGGGAAGTGGGGAGGTTGAAGACTGTACTTTAGAGATGCCTCAATTCTTTAATGCAAAAGCCTTAAATATCTGAGTGAGGCACTGAAAAGTGCTTATCTCACATGCCTGGGCACTGTTGCAGAAGAGCATGGCATCAAATTCCTCCCTGGGTACAAAAGAGGAAAAAGGAGGCTTGTGTAGGCAGCAGTGTGAATCTGTGAGGATCTCTGCTGTTGGGGTGGTACCCACCCTCCCTCCAGGGATACCCTTCAGGCTCTGGAGCTGCCATCAGGATTGAACCCTTCTTGCCCTCTGAGGAAGGCAGTGAGATCTGAGTTCGTACTCCAGTTCTGGTGGCTGTGGGAGGATGAAGAGGCTGTAACTCTGCTCTGGAATAAATACATACTGTTTCTCCTCCTCCACAGATTTTGTGTGGAACCTTTGTGCATATGTTCAGCTTCTACACAGAAGCAAGCCATATGTGCAGGCGAGCTCTTTGGAGGTGTGGGAAGTAAGAAATCGGTGAATGGCCCCAGCCCCACGTGTCTGGGAAGTTCAGAAGGCTGGAGGACAGTGAATTCCTAGGGAACAGGGAGAAACTGGGACAGAAGAGCAGCAAACAGCGTGAAAGGGAAAGGAGGAGAGGCCTGGAGCACAGCGTGCCGTCTCAGTGTGACCGAGAGCTCTCTGAGCCATGTGAGGCAAGGAAGATTTTGAGTGAGACCTAATTAAAATCACCTGGCCCTCACAAGAGAGGTTTCTTCCCCTTGCAATTATTTTTTTTGTGTCAAGTATATTTAATTAGGCATTTAGAGCTGATGTTTCTGAGAGGAATTCAAAGCGCATTCACAGCTATATTTAGGATGCTATTATGTTGTTAGACTTGGGGATTACAAACACTGCAAGTCCATAAGAACAAAGAAACTATATGTCCAAGGCTGCAGTGGTTCAGGATTGACATGATCCACAGCTCAGGCAGTTCTCTGTATCTAAGTTCAGGGACACAATAAATATTTAAGTAGAAATTCCACAGCATCCCAAAGGGTACCATCATCAGGGCTTAATTGTTTCTTCTTTGACCTGCTCACTCCTCTGCAGCCAATCAGTGGACAAACTTTTGAGAACCACAGTTTTGATAAGGTTTTCCACTAGTGTCTTAATTTTCTGTTTCAGCTGATCTCTTTTTTTTAAATTTTCCTTCCAGTGATCACAGTTATAAAAAGAGACCATCTGGGAGCTTCACAGCAAAAAGCAATTTACTGAGCAGCGGTTAATAGGTAACTGCTGGACTGATGAGGTGCTGACTCTGGCTGCTTCATTATAATTCCACACATTCTGTGTCCTTCTAACACAGGGATAAAGTTGCATGTTGTGGCTCTGTGAGCATCCAGAGCACCAGCAGAGATGTGAGACAATAAGTGTGTAACTTTGTCAGAGGCCTCCCTGGAATAACTTTGCACAGGCAAACTCAGAAATCACACTTGAGTGTTCTTCTGTGGACTCCTGTGGTTGAGGGATTTTTTATTTCCTTTTCTTTCATAGAGCTAGAATTCAGCACACACAATTGCCAATGCAAATGCTATTCTGAGGTGAACTGGGCTTACAGGTTCTCTTTTCTTACTCAAAAGACTTCATGCTATTTTCACAACCACGTTCAAATTTGGGTTGACAGAAATGGCAGGATACACCAGAGTAGTGAAGTAGGCTGTCCGTGCTAAGAGTGGAGTCACCATCCCTGGAAGTGTTCAAAAACTTGTGGATATGGCACTTGAGGATGTGGTTTAGTGGTGAAGGTGGTGGCTGACAGTTGGATTTGGTGATCTTAGAGGTCTTTCCCAACCTTAATGATTCTATGATTCTATCTCTCCCTCTGGACTTTGACCCTTTTATAAGAAAAAGGTAAGTTGTATATATACATATATATATATATATAAACCACATACATGTAGTTGTTCCTAAACAAAACTTTGAAATTCACTTAGACCTCAGGCTTCTCTTTTAATACTTGAACTCTCAGGCAAACATTCATCTCTAGTATCGCAGAGTGATAAGAAATGTTATCTCAGAGCTGCTCAGTAATTGAAGAGCCCTTGTGCTCTGCTACTGCACTGACAGAGGCAAAGCCCCTCTGAAATACGTGCTAAGTTTAGCACTGTTTTAGCACTGTATTTGTAGTAACTCCAAAGTCTCTGAATTTTCTTCAAGCTCTTGATTCCTCCCTAAACTCACTAGGTGGCTGTCTAAGAACACACATAAGGTCTTTTCCTTGCTCTGTGCTTGTTCTCTTACTCAGATCTCGTTGCTGTGCCCTTCTCTGCTCTCACACTGGAGAGCACCCTCTCCTCAGCCACAGCAGCTACCAGGTGCTTCTGCACAGTCAGGGCTGAGGAAACCCAGCCCCACATGTCCTGGACACCAAATCCCTTTAATTAAACCAGTTTTGTTCTTCAAGACAGAATTATGTATTTATATCAGCTGAGTCCAAGCCTTGAAACACCAGTATTTCAAATTCTATGTGGTATTCCTAGAAGTCAGGGGAAAATAGGGAATAAGGAGCATAATGAAGGCTACTTTGTTCTTCTGGTAAGCCAGGTGTGTGAGGCAAAGCAGCTTTGAGAATCTAGTAATTGTGGTTTGCATGTGAGGGGACAGACAGAAAAAAATCTGTGCTGTTCTCTTAACATTCTTCTTGTTCTGAGCCCTTGTTACCAGATGTGGCTTGAGTTTGGCTTGTGCACACTGATGGTGTGTGGTTATGAATCCCTTAACTTAAGGGAAATTATTTCTGATTGAGATGAAAATTGGACCCCAAGGCTCAGGCTGAGATGAACTTTGGGCATGTATCTCAGTTTTCCAAAGCTTCTCATTGGAAACCCTGACTTACGAAGGAAAGTATGCACGGATCTATCTCCAGTCCATGTGTCATCCTATTGTCTTCAGTTCTGCAGAATATAGAGCAGGGAATTAGACCACACAGGAATGAATGCATCTCTCCAGAGCACCTCTGGATCTGGCTGCCATGGTTTGTGCTCCTCTGGACTTCCCCAGAAAGAGGAGGCAGGGAATTGGCAGTATCTTGTCTCTTTGCCTTACTGGGACTGCAGTAGAGCTGAATTGGCACATGACTGGGAGTGATTTTAATTGCTTATGCATGGAGGAACAAGGGAGAGGATGGGAGGATAGAAAGGAATACAAATGTTATCTGTACTTAATCAGTTTTTTCCCATCACCGTGTTTTCAACAGGATACTTACATTCCATAACACAATAATTTTTCCTTGAGTTCAGCCTTGTTGAAAAACCTAGATTTACCTGACACTTTAACAGTTTTCAGTTGGAAACACTGAAATGAGATACTTAGTCTGAGGGCTGGGTCAACTCCATATCTTCCAGAAAATCTCAGACTGTGAAATAGTTTGTTTCCTGTCATCAGGACACCAAATGCTGATGTACAGCTCTCCAGTGCCTTCTGGGAGTTGTAATTCGCTTGTTCTCTGCCCAGCTCTGGTATTTTTTTGGCACCTTGCAACTACATGATACCTTTTCCACGTGAAGATAAATGCATAGTTTTAAGCCTTCATTTGCCATAAATCTTAATTTGCATATTGCAAGTTTAGCTGGAATAATAACAAATTGCCAAAACGTTTTTGCCTGGCCGTCAGGCGAGTTTGAAAGCTAAATTCTTGGCTCCGAATCGGCAGGATTAATATGAGACGCTAAAACATGATACTGGAGCTGATCAAACCGTGCAACCTACACCTGAGGGGAATTTTTCTCATGGAATTCATAAAAATGTCCTTATTTTCTCTTGATTAGATGTGACTGTTAAGGTTTAAATAGAAAGCAGCAACTTGTACGTGGACAGCAGTGGGAGCTTTACTGTTCCAAAGCCATAACTTTTAATCAGCACAGTTCCCTGTCAGAGTGGATTACCCCAGGACACTTCACAACCCACTCTCTGCTCCCACCCCCTGATGGCTTCATGGGGGAGCTTTGGAACAGGAGGAGGGAAGCAGTGAAAAAGGGGATGCAATTGTCCGAGAGAGACAGAGCTATGTGCCAAAATGTCTGAAGGTTTCAGGACTGTATGATTCTCACATTATTGGGACTTTATTTTTTAATCGACCGCTGTTTCTACAAAGGCAAATCCACTGTTTGCATTCCTCTTCTATGTAGTTAGTGTGCCACAGTAACTCAATTTGGAACCTGAGGTGTAAACTCTCCTTTCAAAGAGCCCTTTAGTAGTGGAGGGTGCTGGCTGGGATCCATCCAGCAGGCATGGGGTTCAGAAGGTTAATGAGAAGTTCAGGGAAGAGCATTTACAAAAGCCAGCACCAAGAACAGCCCAGTTCCTGCAGCACTCTGTTCCTGGGCAAAGTGGGATTGTGCAGTCTAGGAAGCTGGGGAACTACCTCACTCTGGCTGTTGCCTGATAAGCAGGCATGGCATGTATGAAATAATATGGGGGGCTTTTTTCCATCTTAATTAACTTCCTTATACAAAAAAAGAGATTAACAGCCTGTAAAAAGTATACAATACATATTGTATACATGTGGACAAGTGGAGTTTGGGTAGCAGCTTCTAGAATTGCCTTTATTAGAGTAAGACTTTTAGTCTCCCTTTAAGTCACATTCTCTCAGCAGATGAGGGCTTTACTTGTCAACACGAGGACCCCATTGCACTTGCCTTTGTGCAGACATGGGGTATGAGTTGTGCCTGCACTAAATAAAATTAACCATTTAACCAACCTAATCAAAGAGGATACTGGATACAGTGACCTAGAGAAAGGTGGTTAAAGGGCTGAAAGGGATCACTTGTTTTAGCAAATCCAGTCTCTGACAACAACAGGCTATGTCAGAGGGGTACAGTCCACATTGAATCCAAAGAGGATCCACTTTTCTCTTCCCCTTCTCCTATTTCTTCCTCAGAGCAAGTGAAGAACTTGTAAAAACACTCTCCGCTTCCTTACAGCAGACTAGATACAGAACATAAAAGATTCAAACCCTGGTAATTCACAGAAGTTTGTAGAAGATGTTAACATATGTGCACTGATATCAGGAATCTCTCCAGGGTGACCTTATTGCAGCTTTCCAGTATCTAAAGGGGCTCCATGAGAGCTGGACAGGGACTTTGGACAATGGCCTGGACAAGGGAGAATGGCTTTACACTGGCAGAGGGCAGGGTTAGATGGGATATTGGGAAGAAATTCTTCCCTGAGAAGGTGGGGAGGCCCTGGCACAGGTTGCCCAGAGAAGCTGTGGCTGCCCCAGCCCTGGACCTGTTCAAGGACCCCGTCAGGTTGGACGGGGCTTGGAGCAACCTGGGACAGTGGAAGGTGTCCCTGCCCATGGCAGGGGGTCAGAGTTAGACGAGCTTTAAGGTCCCTTCCAACCCAAACCATTCCATGACTCTATGGTTCTATGACTCTGTGATTTAAATATCATCAGACTAATAAATTTGGCAGACAGACAGTGTAAAATCTAAATAAAACAGAGGAAATTTAACCAGCACAAGCTGTTGGGCAAATCTGGGGAAGGGGAGGGGGGTGGAAGAAGATGAGATTTAAGGTCCCTTCCAACCCATTCCATGATACTGTGATTCTCTGAATGCATTTGAAAATGGCCAGATGATCTTAACTGGGTGAAAAAATCCTCCTTCTTGACCACAAATTTAGCATTGGATATAAAAAAAAAAATTGAGCAAATCACTCAACCAAAAACAAGAGAGCACTGGCAAATCTTGTACAGTATTTTGTCTCTGCTTTTTGTGAGTCAGAAGACAAATTCCTCTCTATTTTGTAATTCCAAGTTATGCTTCAAGATGAAAACCCCACTCCCAGTCCCTCCTGAAGACCAGAAGAAACACCAAAGAGTGGGGCAAATGAAATGCAAAGCCAGCAAGCACAGGTCAGCCTGGCCTCGCTTCAGTCTTGCAATTACTGATCACAACAGGGCAGAGATCAGGAGTCCTGTGATCCCAAACTTTCATTTATAGCTCAGGCTATACTCTCACCTGTTCCATAAGCAGTTCTGTGACTATCTGCCTTCTCAGATGACATTTTTTCCCCAGTGCTCACCCCCAATCTGCAGTGCTGCACTGAGGCAGGGAGGCTTTAGCTCTGCCTTACTATTTGTATTACTGCCTTATGATTACCCTCCTCTAATTTACTCTTCAGGAGTATGACTGGTGAAACTGGGCAGGATTCTCAACAGTGTGTAAATTCTAGGGTAGAGTCACTGTGCTAAGGAGTAAATAAAGGGCTGGTGAGTGTTTCAGAGATACAGTGTGTCCTAGGGAGTTCAGTGTTCCTACAAGCCTGTGAGAGCTGCATTGAGTGCCTGATATTACATAGGTCTGGAAATTAGACTGTTGCTGACACTTCAGCTTACCTGAGTAATAACCTGATACCAAGTTTTTCCTGACAAGTTCCATTACAACTGAGAGCCAAAAAACCTCAGCATTAGCTGTTAACTGACCACAGGACACAAGGCCAGCTCCAGTTCCATGTAATATGGTCAGTGTGTGTCACAGAAACCCTTTTACCATCTAATGGTCTCACTCAATGTCTGGATGCTTTTCAAATGAGATGTTCCAGTTTGTTTATACGCAATTTTGGGTTTGCAACTAGTATTTTGGAAGTGGACACCAAAACCCTCCAAATGAAATTGTGGGAAATGATACAGTTTGAAGAAGTATATCCTACATTTAATTGGGAGAGAGCTGTGTTTACAGCCTGTTACTGTCTGCCCCACACACCAGCAAAGACCAAAATGAGCAAGCTGTGGCCAGTTCTGCACAACTTGGCAACTGCAGTGTTATTTTTACAAAGCCTGAGCTGATGAGCTTTCTGCTGACAGGCAGTATCTCCCTCTAGAAGTGAAATGTTCTGATCCAGTCAAAATATTATCTATCAATGAAGGATGCTCTCCATTTAAAGTCTTTGAAAGTCAAAATTCCTTTAATGGATTTGAAAGCACGGTATCTTTTTGTGGAGGGTAAAATAATGATTTGTATGTTGAATCTTAGGTCCTGTGGATAAATAAGTGACATTATCATTGATACATGAATAATCTATGAGCACTTTCTGCAGTGTTTTTCTGTTTATGTCATTTTGGGGGAAAACAAAACCAGTGAAATGAATATTTTAATGGATATTAAAAATATATATAGAACACTTATTTTATCATTTTCCACCAAACGTTATATTTCAGCTACCAAAAGCCCCCAAAATGAAAACTACAAAAATACTTTGTTTAGTAGCTTATAAAAGTCATTTTTTGGTGATGAATTTTGAGGAAATAGAAACCTCAACTACTTTTTCCTTGCTCAACAGTTACGTTGAACATACAACATGGAAATGTGAGGCCCATTATTTCCATGGAAGCAGAGCATTGGCAGAGCATTCCTGCTTTGGGGAAAATACCTTCACTTTCTCCTATCAGACAGACCAAATTCAGATGCTGAGGTGATTTGAGAAGGTGAAGAACCCAAAAAGGAAGTTCTTGTGTGTGCTTTTCTCCTAGATCTGTTGGCTCCCCCATAGGTAAGACCTTCATGAGTAAACATTTCCCTTATAAACCCTTTCAAATTCTTTTTGAATGAGCTTTTGTGTTGGCTCCCCTGTGTTATTACAAAAGGATTAGTGAACATTATCACAACAGAACATAATAAATTAATGCTTGGCAGCTCAAGTCACCTAAGGGATACTAAAGACCTGTCCTAAGTTGCAGTAGGCACACTGCAGTGTTCAGGCTGAAGTGTATGGGGACAATAGCTTGATTTAATGATTAGAAAGTAAGCCTGGAAGTTGGGGCTTAGCTGAAGATTCCTGCCTCTGTTGGCAGAATCCAGAAATTAATACAGGTTCTGTTCATGACTGAATACTTCTTATTATTGGACAGAAAGTACATAAAATATTTAGCAGTTTGAAGTATAGGTCCTGTAATAGATGTTTTTCTTCAGGGAACATAAGAAAAACTGGTTTTGGTGTTACTACATTGCCCTGTGGATTGAGATATTCAGGGTTTGTCCCTAGTTCAGCCCCGTTGGGACATTCAGGCTCTTTCTGCCCTAGTGTCTCTCATGGAAAATGTTTACATCCCTTCCCTCAGCCCTGCCTGGTGTGTGCTGGCTGTTACATGACAAGCTCTCAGGCCAGAGGGTGATTCTGATGCCTCTCCTTAGGGTACAGGCTGTGGCTTCCCATGGCACTGTGAGACAGATGCTGTAAATGACCACCTGCACCTGTGCCCTCTGCAGGGCAAGGCTGGGGATCAGCTCCACACTGTGCTTGTGTTCAGAGTCTGATAGACATCCAAGGACATGTTCCAGCCCAGCCTGAACCTGGGCTTGTTCTGAAGAAGAGGGGATGAAGGATATCTACAATAGTGGTGCACAGCAAGTAGGGAGGAAGGTTAGCTGATGTTGATTTTGATGTTGATGTTGATTTGGCTGATGTTCATACAGTAGTGCCTGGGGAGGGATTTAAAGCATCTTCTAGAAGCTGCACCTCCTTATTTCAGGATTTTTTCTGATGGAAAGACGGCTTTGCCAAACCCTCACATCTCTGTAGTCCCCAATTACTGGCATTGCTTTCCCCTGGGGACAGTCACTGTCTTGGTTAGGACTCAGCACTGAACACACCTTATTTCTGATGTACCCTCAGCAATGCTCAGCATCTGCTTTTGAAACAGTCAGGACAAAGTTCCTCAGTATTGCTCTTTGAGATCTTATCTGCATGAAGCTGCCTTTGAGATGTTGTGCAGTGTCCAGACAGTGAGCCACCAGCAGCACTTTCCCTCCTAATCACAACGAGCTCCCTGATAACACGTTCTTTTCCTGTAGTTTCTTGTTGCACACTCGGGACTGTGAGCTCCTCACAACACGTGCACACAGTGCTGCACACAATGGGATCCCAGTGACTCAGTAGGGTTGCACTTCAATTACAATGGAAATAATAACGTTAATTTATTTTCTTGATGCTTTTGACTAGGGTTTGCTGAAAAATAAAGGAAATACGGGCTATGGATCATGTTACCATAAAACCACATGCAGCGAAACATTCATCTGTCTCCAGCACTTCATGTCTTCTGGGCATCCGAGAGAGTCAAGTTTGATTTACACAATCAAGCTATTCATTAAATATCTGTTTGAGTTTTAGGCAGATGCATCCTTTACCTGAGTGATGAAATCTGACTACAGGAAATGGAGCTGTTCCTTTGTGAAAAGACCCCATTCTGATTTACAAAGTCAGCCTTGCAGCAATATACTTCTAGAAAACTGCCAAGCTTTGTATACCAAATACCGTTGTAAGGGCTCAGCAGTAAAACAGTTGTGGACTTGGGGGTGATCCAAGCACACAATAGCACATCTTTATGCAATATTTCCTCTTTCAACATCCCTCTCCAACACTGTAATTCACTGACAACCGTCGGTTCATTTTAATTCCAAAATTCTAGCCCAGAACACTAAGCAGTTTATAGAGTCTGAATTCTTGTGTGGGCATATTAATTATTTAAATCACTAGTCTAAATCCTGTTCCAAAGAGCTCTTGCTGGGAGTCCTTCAGGAGCAGACTGATCTATTGCTTATTATCGCCTACTGGGTTGTACTGTGAGTCAGAGGCATGTTCAGTATTTCCTATCAACAACCCTCTGTATAGCTGGCTGTTGTGAGAGCACTGAGTGATTGTGAATGAAGGGAAAAGCAGCAAATATCTGTTAGAGGATATATCTGAAATGATCCAGTGAATTGATATAGTCGCTATTAGGGATTGGCTTGGAAACTTCTCAGACGAGTCATTTTTGGAAAAATAAAGTATCCCCAGGCGGATGGGAGAGGCTGTAAAACCTAATGCTGTGTTGAGTGAGGCTCCTTATCTTGCAAACCACCTTGCAGATAAAACACACACCGGGAAGAATCCTGCTGGTTCAGGGATACACAACTTTCCACTGTCTTTGGTGAGAGGAGAGGTGGGTCAGGTCTGTCTTGCATAGAGAGGGGCAGCTTTATTTTTGTCTATTTTAGCTTTTGTGTTGTTATGAAAATAAACCCATGAAGTTTTGTCCATTTCGCCTTTTTGGGCCCGAAATGGGCACATTTCAGCTGTTTCAGTGGCAGGGCAGGCGTTCAAATGAGAAACACCTTCTGCTCTTAAAAGGCAACTCCAACACATTCACTCCCTGAATAACGAGCCGTGCATTCCTCACCAGCCAGGATAATGGGACCTTCAAAAGCAGAGAAGTTTCACATGACCTCAGCACATACGCCTGACTTTGAGTGCCTGAAAGGAGTGACCTCCATCCCATTCATCATCATGGCTTGTTAACACTCAGATCCACTGTTCTGCGGGTTCCCCCCAAAATTAATCCACCCCAGACCTGAATGGCAGGGCCATGGCTGGGCAGGAAGGTCACACTGAGCCACAGTGCCTAAAAGGCCACTCCCCAGAGGACAGACTTTTCTTGTGGGCAGCTCTGCCCCTCCACAGAACCAGCTCAGAGTCACAGACCTTTGCCAATTACGTAGCAGGAGATAACAGGATAATGTTCTCCCTTAAACCCACTATGGGACAATCAACACAGATGCAAGGGAAGGCATACAGCACTTATATTACTTGATATTTACTTATAACCTCCATATTTTATTCATGAATTTTACAATTCCAAATATAATGAAACAGTTAGAGTATTTTATTACAAAGCTTATAAAATAATTAAATATTACACTTATAGTTTTTTGCCTTTTTTACACCATAATTCATACTTTGTGACACTACCATTTTCTTTCCTCAGTTGTCACTTAAGGAAGTGAGCAAAGAAATATAAAGGAAAAGCTATGCATTAATAAATTAATTATTTTACATAAAATAATAAAAAGGTCACAATTATAAAAACAAAACAAAAACAACCTTGTAGTTTTCCTAGAAAAAAAAGTTATAATTACACAATGTCCAATATCAAGACAGAGCGGTGTAGGTTGAGATATGTTTCCAATCATCATTTCTTAGAGTATCGCAGAATACATGTTTTTAATTTAAATTGTTGCAGAGGGAACTGCTAATTTTAAGTGACCACTGTCTGGCATTAGTGCTGAGCTGGCTAATCTTATGCTGAAACCATACTTTAAGAAACCAGTCAAACTGAACTACATTCATCAAACAAAGTTGTGGGATTGGGTGGAATTAGATAAATACGTCCCTCAAAGGCACTCCCCAGAAAATTACAGTAGGACACAGCTCTGTCTCAGATGGGTTTGGCAAATAGGTTGGGGATTTTTTCAATGCAGAAACCTTTTGAACTGCACCATTTGATCGTGTCACCGAGCACCTCGATACTGAACGGTTACAAACATCATTATGTTTACAATTCTTTTGTTTGCTGGTGGATTCTGAACTAAATACAAGTATTAGGAGAGTGTATAAAAATAGAACTGACTTTTATTTGGTTCGAGTAAATAATCCACTTATCTTTTTCAAGCTCTCTTTCCATATAACCTGTGTGAATAAATAACTGTTCAGAGAAGTTCAGTATGAATTAATGGTCTGTAATATACTTGTTATTTCCTTTGGGTAATGGATGAATCAAAATTTGCAGAGATCTGAGATTAAAAAGAAGACATTCTTCAGTATCTTGGCATTCAAACAATCTAGCTTCTGAAACAAAACTACTTTAAAATATCAAGTTTAAATTTTAAAATTACATACTTAATGAGCTTAGAAAGTTGAAAACATAACCATTGAGCTCAATAAATCTGAGTTCCTTGAGTTAGTTGAAACATGAAATCCTATTTTACTTGTAACACAGCAATATTAAAAGTCCAAATATTCTAACGCTGAGTATTTCTAGGAATACATTTCAAGTTACTAGTTAACCACCTCTGAGTGTCTACACAAAGCAGAAAATGAATTCTTCAAAACAATAAAAACAATTAGCACGATGCAAAACTTGCTTTTCCAGCAGCAAGTCTGATAGAGAAGCACCATAAATCTTTGTAGTGCACTATTTACTTCTGGTGGTCACACGTGTGACACTGTGTTCTCCAGCCAACAGCCAGTGGAATGTCTCTCTGTGGCAGCAAACACTTTCCTTACCCTGGGACAACGGTATCATTAAAAAAAATTGTGAAAGGAAACGCTTTTGACAGTGTGATCTGTCCTGCTGCCACGCTGTAGCCTTCCTCCTCCAGCTCCCCACCTCTTTTTTGCTTTGCATTCTGGTAAATTAGCCAGAAAAGGCTTCCTTGCCTTAATTTCTTCCTCTGTAACATGTGACAGTGCAAAATGACACTTTTAATGAAAGAAGAACTTCCCCTCGAGTCTCAGTGTTCAAGTGATCCATAGTACCCTGTGCTTTAGTGAGGTCAGCAAATGAAGAAAAAAAAAGAAACATTCCTTTTTCAACACATATCCAACAATTACTGTACCTCAGACATTCCCTTAGAAAAAAAAAAAATGTCTCTTCCATCAGTGGTTTATGTGGCACCATGTCTTGCCTCAAAGTAGAGATAATTCCAACATAAATTGAAGAAGAGAATCCTGTCACTGAAGGGTTCAGATAACGCGCTGCTATCAGTTCTTCTTTGTGCATGATTTACAGCACTGCTTGCCATAAAATTTGTGGTTACAGACACCATGCTGGGGCACCAGATGACACCAAGTGAAGAAATCCACACAAGAAGGATCATCTGAAGGAAAGAAATCCAAGCAATATGGTAAAACTGTGTTTTTAGCAAGCCTGCAAGTCAGGCAATCTTTCCACACATTTGTATGCAATTGTAAATATTAAAAACATGATGGGTGACTCAATTCAAAGGAAAGGAAACATGAGTGAGCTTTCATCTCAAAAATACTAGTTTCTTTTTTTAATTTGTTAAGAGATCAAAGTTATTAATTTATAGAGATAGAGCTAATATCATAGGAGGGTCCAGAGGCTGAATGAATTAAAAAATTCAGAGCACGCTCTGAAGTTCAGGAAAACAGAAGGAAGTTCCACATCAGAGCATAGAAAAACTTATCTGTGTTTACATCTCTGATTACAAATGTTGTTCTAAAGCCAGGCACTTGTACATATCAGCCTGCTCCACACTTGATGCCAACTGCTTCTTGCCACCATCATCACATGGAGTTTACCTGCACCTCAAAGTAGTGTCAGCTCGGATTGTGAGTGTCCACACAGACACATGGAAATGGGAGTGCCTGGGCCCTGCTCTGAGCACTCGTGTGCACATAGTGCTCTGCTCCGTGTCTGTGTCCCAGCACTTTCCAGAGGCACTTCTTCCTCTCTGTTCCACTCTGCAGGGAACCTCAGAAATCTCTCTCTCAGACACTTCAGTTTAATGCCATGAATCAGGCTTTTAGGACTATGACTATACCACGCTGGTGAAATCTTAATTAAGTGCAATGAGAAAAGAGACAGGCTGACAGCATTTAGTTCTGAAAAGCCTTTAATTACAAGTACAGGTAAATCGTATTTTTCAATTAAGGTCTTATTTCTCTTCGATTTCTGTACAGATCATTTATACACACAGCTCTGCTGCTTTAAAAATATTTCATAGCTGCTCCTCTTTCCAGTTTTGTAGAGGATGCTTTATGTTTCTTTAAATGAGCAGAGTGATGATCCAATGGATGATTTATAAACAAATTCACCGTGTCTGAGAGAGCAGTAGGACCTGATGAGGTTCAGCAAAATTTATGGCTAAACAGAAATCTCCTGTGAGCATGGGAAAAGATTTCATTCAACCCTCAGAACTACTGTTTACATGGTCAATAAAAGGAATTTACAAGGAGACTGAAGAAAAATCTAGCTACTGTCTGCATTCTCAGATCAGCTAAGCTGAGTCACAGCAGATAAATGCTCCCTCACATGGCACAGACAACTTCTTCATGGGCCAGAAGTCATCTTCATCTCTTTATATGAACTTCTTTGGATTAATCAACACTACTTTTTTTTTTTTTATTTCCTTTTATATCATGGCAAAGGTGATTTTTTTCGTGTATGCCTTTTATCACTTCTAAATTTATTTGAATTAATAAGAAAATAATTTCCTTTTTTTTTTTTTAATATGCCATTTTTTCTCAGCTTTCAAAAACGTAAGCCTGTCTGTAAATTCTAATGGTAGGGAAAGAAAAGACTTTTCTTGAACAAACACTTGTCCAGGAAGTGGGGAGCTCAGTACTGAACTGCAGCCTTCCCACTCCACAGCACTGCCTTTCCATTCCCCACGGAGTGCCAGGAGGGATGCAGCTGGAGCTCAGCACCAGCCTTCCCATTCCTTCCCCTGCTGTCACCAGACAATTTGGGAGGAACCAAAGCAGACAAGAGATGAAAAGCACACACCACACAGAGGAAGGAAAGCTGCTCTGAGTAAGACAGGAGAAGCTCTCCTGCCACGAAAGGGTGAATTTTTAAAAAATTACAAATTACTCTTTAAAAAAAAAAAGTATGAGGAGGAGGCAACATTAATAAATCTTTATGCCCACTTTGAAGATCGGAGGGCAGTGTTAATATTACAGAGGTATGGCTGGAAACTTTACACTTGGGACCTAATCCAAGGACTGCTGGAAGGAACACAAAGAGTCCCACAAAATTCAGTGGATGGGGATCAGGCTGTCAGTCCCTTATTTCTATTTACCCAAGTATTTATACGTTGTTCAGATTTTCATTCATTTAAGCAGTTGGATTTACTAGGAGTCACAGTGACCCTCACTGCATTTAGCAGAGGGGTGGAAATGACCTGGTTTGTCCAGAAAAGTGCAAACTCTCCCTGAAACATTAATTTCTTGCCTGTGATCACTGAGCTGGAGCTGCATGGCTGATAATAGAGACTGATTTGCTTCAATGTGATTCCAGCACAGCTGGTTTCCTCTCTTTCTGCTGGTTTAGACAGAAAGTTAGAGAGCAGTGAGGAGATAATTGATCTCTAGAGCTTGACGACCCAGGTATAATAAAGGGGAAAGGGCTCCTGCAGATGTGAGGAGAGAGAGAAACAGGCCAAGGCCAAAATTAATAACAGACAGTACTTCAAACATGAAATATAGCAGGCAAAAACAGGGGTGAAAGAAAAGTCCTTGCTATGTAACAGAAAAGGGAGTTATACAGAAACTCCAAAGTACAGCAGAACCTTTTAGAAAGGTTAATGTGAAGTGTTAGGAACATTTACTGATAAAAACAGCAGAACTATTTACTTATCCCTTTTAGGACCATTTCATCTCTATATCCTTGTTTGGATTAAGGTCCCCTGATAGATCAGTTTGATACTCTGCATGTCTTGAGCTGATGCAGTAGACTGGTTAGGATCTCCCTGGGTTTCACAGGGTTTCTGTGCACAGGGAATGCCAGGAATTGGGGCAGACATTGGGGATGGTTGGCTAATGTCAGTTTACAAGATGCAGGGCCAGAGCTTGACCTCTGCTCCCAACTCCATTACCACCTTCCTCTTGCAATCCAGCTTGGGTTTTATAGAGGTTACTTTCAGCTCCCAGTTTTAAAATTGTAACAAGTCAATTAATGTGCAGGATTTTGAAAGCTAAAGTTTAAAGTGCTTTAGCATACCTAGATAACCAATGTTATGTGGGGCAAAACTGGACCTCCATGATTTTTTTTCACATAGTTAGGAAGGAGTCACAAACAGTGATCATCCAAATATATGTAAGGCACCACTCTTTGTGGTGGTACTGAGAGAATTCCCCTTCCATCATTCCCTGCTCCTCACACTGAAGAGGTAGAGAGGGATACAGCAGACATACAAGTGTGGAGAGAGCTTAATTTTGTGTTCCCTGATTGCATGTCTGAAGGATGTTCTAAACATTTTTGGAGTCCCAGGACCTGGGTGCAATCTGAAGCTTGGTCTGACTTCAAAAGACTAAAAGTAAATGGCAAATTCTTATTGCTTAGCTCCAAAGTTGCTATTATTAATCACAAAGCAGTACCAGCATAGGATGCTTGTTACTCAACAAGAGAATATAAAGGTGCAGCTCAGAACTAAACAGCATAACTATTTCACATACTGCTTTTAAAATCTCCTGTGTCAGTCACACTCTTGAATTTGCTTTAAGAGGGTTCACTTTGAGAAGAGAAATGCTGTAGTATCAGAGAGTTGCTGTCGATCTGGAAGCCTGTGAAAAAGCCATTTATGAAGGAACGTGCCAGATCAGTGAGTGTAATGAAAAGGCGGGTTTTGCTGGCTACAGAATTCTAAAGAACCAACTCTGCTGCAGCAGGTAGAGCTGAGTTTTACCTCTTTTCGTGGGGACTGGGCAGAAGTTGGTGTTGCAAGCTCTCAGGACAGCTGGTTTCTGGTGGGGCAGGCACCCCGACGCCGGTCTCCCCTGGCGCAGGCACTGCACACTCCGGGTCTGCACCCCCCCTCCACAGGTCACCGTGCACTGAGGACAAAAGGAAAAGCTTTCATTGCAGAGACTCTGGAAGCCCATGAGAGCCAAAGGGGGCAGTTTCTAGGGCTTTGGATGAGACTTTCAAAGCAAGGAAGGTCAGGATCGGATGTGCTGCTGTTCAGTAACCCCCACCAGGACCAACTTTTCAGAGACTTGTGTGTCTTTTGGTTATTTAAGGACTCAGCTGAAAATCTGGTTCCTTACTTAGACATTGAGACAGAAACTGAACATTTTAGAAAACCTGTTCCTGACTGTCTGCTCTGATTTCTTTTGATCTCTGGGCCTCTGGGCCCAATCCTGCTGCCTGAACCGAGGTAAAACTCCCAGTGGAACCATAATTATGGCAGTATCTGGGGAAAACCACTATGCATTTGCAGGAAGAGCTATGAAGTATTTTAACATTAATAAGCCTTTTACTTGTATGTGTTTCATGAAAAGTTGTCTTCAAGATAAATGTGATCGTTTTCATCTGATTGCAATTGTCAGGCATACATTGTTTCATGTAAATATTATTAAATGAGTGTGTGTCTCATTGATATATGACTCATGAAGTAGATAAGTTCCAGAAATACAGAAGCTTGTTTGCAAGAATGTAGAAACAAATACAGACTGATCCCACAATTAATCACAGTATTTAGGGAATTCCAGGCAATCTGTGCAGATGCTCAAATACATTGTGCACAGAGATATGCAGTAGAATGGAATGTAGTGCCTCTCAAGCATGAATAACATTTTTAGGTGACATTCTTCAGTTTCAGGACAAAGAAATGAGCTGCACCAAAGTACATGATGGATGTGGACCAGCTGCATCATGTTTCACTGGCTGAGTGCTGTGGCCTTCTTTGGGGAATGGCTACGTGCAGGAGACACATGGGAGCTGTTAGTACTGGGGATGGCTCCAGTGTACCACTGGACTTTTGGCTCCAGCAGAATGTAAGGCTGGAGCTGGCTTTAACTTGGGCAGCCTGGGCTCACATTGCCATGGTCACAGAGGCATGGCTGTCAGCATTTTACACCCACCAGCTGTTTGTGCCACTCCAGCCAGTGTTCCCTCTGTGGGATATGATGGAATATGGTGCTCTCCAAACCCAGCACTGACACCTCACCTGCCTTCCAGGGCATGCACGACCCAGGAGGCAGCAGTCACACTCGAGTTGAGATGTTCTGCAGTGCTGTGCAGGGAACAGCACCAGGGGATATGACCTGAGCTACTGCACAGAGAAACTCGGTCCTTCTGCAAATTCCTTAGAACCAAGACATGAAACAGGGCTGAAAGAGCAATAGCCAGGACAGGGAGAGAGGTGACAAAGCTTCCCGTTCCTACCTGCTGCCAGGGTGAGGAATACCAGCCAGACACCATGTTATACAATGTCTGTGATGGACAGGCTCCCTTGTTACAAGGTTCCTCCAGCTTGGTGTTTGGTTTCTTGATGTTTCTGCATCTCCTCTGAGGGAAGGTGAGCAGTTTCCCCTGGATGCTTTTCTCGCCGCATTTGAGCTCTCGCCTTTGCACGCCCGGGCCGCAGGAGGCTGAGCACTGCAGAGGCAAAACACACCTCTTACACCTACAGAAACACGGTCAGACAAAGGGGAATCTGCAAGGGAACCCAAAGTGTGCATTATAAAAGCATTATAGAACTAAACCCACAAAGACCACGCTCCATAATGTGAAAACTGAAATGCGAATCCAAGTCAGTGGAATTTCTGAATAATGAAGACAGCAGGGTACATCCAACTAAATCTGTGTTTTGTAGTGGCTCGCCTAGAACACCTGATTTTCAAATGACAGCTCAGCTTTCTGTCCTCCCCATGGCTCGTGTGTGTCCCTAAGGCAGCATTTCCAAGAGCAGCAAAGGCAGGCAGTGAGCCATGTAACTGCACCACTTTACCTCACTCCAGGAAGAAATCACCCACTGGAGCCGGTCATTTTTGGGACAGCGTCCCAGCACACAGGTCTGCTGGGATTCGGGTCTGTGGTCTCTGCTGCACATACTTTCGGGCAAGATTTTCACCTTGGGAGAACCAGCACTTTTGCAGTAGACATCCCGTTTCTTAAGACCTCTCCCACAAGTCTTGGAGCACTGTGATGGAAAGAAACACTTGTCTGAAGTAGGGGAAATGAAAATTGGCATTATTTGTATTTTACACCAGAGCGTAGAAATCGTGGCTAACACGCTGTGTAGCTGCCATTGTATATAAGCAAACTTAAAATTCTAGTGGTAAATAAGGGACAGTAACATCTGCATGTCACTTCTAAAACATTGCTCTAAGTGCTCTCTTAATGTAAGCTGTGAACTCTCACAGCCCCCATATAGAACAGATACGAGTAATATAAGAGTAATATCTCTTTTCCACAGATGAGGTAAGTTGGACTTGTGAGCAAAATGCTTTTGTGAACGAAGTGCTTTTTCCCTGCTCAGCACAGTTGAAAGCTGGTCCTAACCTCTCGTGGCAGATTCTCCCACAGCAAGATGCTCTCAGCTATTTGTTATTTTGTCCTCACCTTGGCCTAGAGGGATGAGACAGAGGCAGAGAAAACTACCCAGGGAATCGATACATAACTCCTTCACAAAGGGAATCTCACGAGACAGAATCTGATACAGACAGTGGTTAAGAAGCTTGACCAAAGCTGTTTTAATTGCCAGCTGCATCTTAGGACAAGTCACCAGTGAATAAATAAGTTTTGCTGAACCATGGTTCAGTGGAACAGGCATTCTGTAGCTTTCACTGCCTGAGCATACAATAAAATGCCTGAATGAACCATTTCTGATGAAATGAAGAAATAAACAGCCCTGAAATAATGCTGCCAGCTTCCTACTTTCTTGCCTCCTCTTCTAATTGTTCTTCTTTCTACTAATAATTATGGGGCATGTTCCAAGGCAGAATTACTACTTGTATCAAATTCCAAGTGTTTTTAAAACATTTCATGAAAGCACAGTTGTGTTGAGGATGTAACAGAGATACCTGCATGTTGAAAATCTGTGGTTTTAATCCTTCCCCAATACAAACAAAAAAGTCTTTTCATTTAAAATGACACTGATTTGTGTAGAGAAGCTTCATTTAGATTAGATATTAGGAAGAAATCCTTCCCTGTGCGAGTGCTGAGGCCCAGAGGAGCTGTGGCTGCCCCAGCCCTGAAGTGTCCAAGGTCAGGTTGGATGGGGCTTGGAGCAACCTGGTGTGATGGAAGGTGTCCCTGCCCGTGGCAGGGGGGTGGAATGAGATGAGCTTTAAGGTCCCTTCCAGCCCAAATCATTTTGTGATTCTATGATTTTGCACCTTTTTTCTCTTAACTCCTTTGAGCTTGTGATGTAACAGTCTTCAGCTGAATGTTAAAATCTTTACTAACTTGTTCAATGGGCCTGTTCACTACATTTCAGCAGGACTTGTAAACTTGAAATCTCAACTTGAATTTTACACCTCTTAAAGAAGAGGAAAATGGATTTTCTTAATTGTCTGATTTCTTTATTTTAAAGGAGGAAAGTCTGAAAGTGTGAATGTGTTTGAAAATCTGGTTTTTATAATCTCCTGCCACACTGAAGGTTTCCTTCAGATACACTGGAAGAAGTTCCTTTTGGAGTGTTAAAACTCTGTTTCAGTGGACTACTGAGTGGTTACTCATCTGTCACAGTAAATTCCAGGGCACTGCCCTGGACAGGCAGTCTGTGCTTCTCAGCTGGGAATGTGGAGGTCAAGGTGTTCTTCTTGAACACCTAAAGAGTAACAGTACCAAGAACAGAACACATAAGTAATAAAGTTTTCAATAAATTTAAATCCATCTCGAATCTCACTAAATGAAGATGGAAAAATGAAATTAATGTAGCTCCTTTTGATATAAGTGCACCGCCAGCTCTTCCTTAAATCCCAGATTTCTCAGTACTTTGTTTATCCTTACATTAACCATTCCCAACAGCACCAACAGCAGTGAAAGATGGAGCAGAGCTGAGTTTTGTGTGAGCATCTGTGTGTTTTTTAGCTCAGGTGGTTCAATGCCAGGTGTGTAAAGCAGGGGGTGTACACACAGAATTTCCCCCAGGCCTCATGCCCCTCATGGCAGTATCAGCAGCAGCAGTGCTGGCAGTAGAGTAGCTGCTCTAAAAGTACAGAAGTGATTAGTGAATGTGTAAATCACAAATTTATCAACCCATAATCCATATATGTGTGTGTAACCCTGAGCCCAAATACTTCTTCATTCCCTGACTGCCTGTCACCTCTGAGAGAACTTAATATTGCTTGGGGAGTAATCTCAGAGAGGGTTAATGGCTTGAAGAATTCACAGAGCCTTAAGTTACGAAACCAGAAGGAATTATCCATCTATTTGTGTGTACCTAAAAGATCACCACCTGTCTGCTTCTGGCAAGCCCTCCTGCCTGAGCACTGCTGAAGGCTGATTACAAAGCATATATAGTTTACATGTTTATACATACATGGTTTCCATATTCTCTTCAAGGATGAAGTCACTTGCAAAACACCGAACTCCACAGAGTTAGTGTTTGAGGAGAGTTTTTTGCAATGTTTTCCTTATGCCAGCAGACTAAAATTTCTCCAGAATTACCTGAGACCACGGGCCAGGGCTCCATTCTGGTGGGCAGTCCTGAGTATTGCACATCTGCACCTGTGGGGGGGTGCTGACAGGACACAGGGAATGGGCCACCACCTCCTCTCTTTGGAAAGCCCTTTTCTGGACGCACTGAATGAGGCGACTTTGCTGCCCTCCTCCACAGGACTTGCTGCATGTGCTCCACTCACCTGCTGACCAGCTTAGAGGAGGAAAGGCATGTTAGAAACACAGGAGTGCAATTAGCTTTATAAAATCAATACACATGAGACACCTATCAAATGTGAATTATTCAGGGACCCTGCTCAGCCGATCTCCTGATGGACTGATATCTGCTCAAGCAATCAGAGAGCTGTAGTTACATTACCGACCTTCAAAGCATGGAACATTTTGCTAGGGATAAAATATAAGTCACACAACTAGAAAAACAAGTATTGCTTATTTACAGTTCTCATCTACTAGAACCAGCTTGCCTATCAATCTGACTTGGAATCTGGAATTCCACGGGGACTGAGAGAGACGCTGCCGTTGAGGCTGGTGGAGAGTTTATAAAATATAAGGGTCTGGTTAACAAATCACCATTCCTTTTTAACCCTGTCTATGCTGTTTATTAAAAACACATCTCACACAGGAAAAGAAAAATATTTTCTGAAGAACTGACAGGATGATCATTTTTGCCACTGTAGCTGCTGAAGAGACAGGTTTGATTATTAAAAAGTTGTGCCCTTTGTGATTATGACTTTTCCTTTTTCTATCTCTCTCAGAACACAGGATGGGGGAGGAAGATTTACCTAAGCTGATGTAATGAAAAGTTGGCATGGAAGGGAAAGAAAGGCCAGTTTAGCTGAGCATGTACCTACAGTGTTTGTGCTTAAATACACTCAGACAGGGTGACAAACATGAAGGTTTTTCGGACAAACTCTACTGGCCTCTATTCACCAAAAAGAACTTCCTTGCTAAAAGCAGCAGTCCTGTCAGTAGTGTCCTGAGGATTTGAAAAGGCTCTGAAAGGCTGAGAGAGCTGGGTTGTTCAGCCTGGAAAAGAGAAGGCTCGGGGGTGACCTAACTGAGGCCACACAGTGCCTGAAGGGAGCCTGCAGGAAAGATGGAGAGGGACTTTTCACAAGGACAAGCACAAGGACAAAGGAGAATGGCTTTGAGCTGAAGAAGGGAAGGTTTAGATTGGATATTATGAAGAAATTTTTCCTTGTGAGGGTGGGGAGGCCCTGGCACAGGTTGCCCAGGGAAGCTGTGGCTGCCCCATCCCTGGAAGTGTCCAAGGCCAGGTTGGAAGAGGCTTGGGAACAACCTGGGCTAGTGGAAGGTGTCCCTGCCCATGGCAGGGGTTGGAATGAGATGAGCTTTGGGGTCCCTTCCAACCCAACCCGTTCTGGGATTCTATGATTCTAAGACTATATGATTTAAATGTCTTCAGACTAATAAATTTGGCAGACAGACAATGCAGAATCTAAATAAAACAGAGGAAATTTAACCAGCACAAGCTGTTGGGCAAATCTGTGCTCGAGGCACAGACATGCTGCAGCTACACGTCATGTCCCTGAAGTGACACAAAGTCTGAGGAGTTACTGCCAGTTGTTTGGGGTAAGTTCAGTTTTGAAATGCCAAGAACTGCTCAGTATTTCTATTCTTGAAGCCCTGAGTGGGTCCCCAGCCATTGTGGAATGCTTTGGAAACATTCAACCAAGTGTCTTTGTCCTCGAAGGCTTCCAAAGTAAGACCATAAATAACAGCCAGATAGGAAAACAGAAGTGAAGAAACAGAGAAAATTCTGAATGACTAAATCATTACTCATTGAGAACTCTTATTGAAAGACCCAGCACTGAAATTAAACCAAGAATTTCAGAAAAGTTTTACAAATTTTTAATTATTTGCTTCACAGAAAGGTTCTTGTCTCAAATCTGACCATTTGGTCTATCCTGCTCCCCAGTTTCTCACAGCATCAGTCCTGTGACCACTGGAATAGCTACTTACATACAATTTTAAGGATAAGAAAGCTTTTTGTTTCCTGTGTGAAAGATGCACAGCATCCCACTTGCCTGTCTGTTCACATCTGCCTGAAAGCAAAGCTAATTTTAATTTGTGAAAAATGCATAAAAAGCCTATTTTTGAAAAATCCCCTTGGGAATAGAAGAAATCCCAGCTCTCAGAGTCTAGCAACTTCTGTAACTGCCAAAAGCAGAGGCAATATAAAAGGCACTAATTTAAGGACAAAGAAATATTAATGGGAAAAGTCAGTAGTTATGTAATTCCAGAACAGATCAGAAGTTTCCTTTTCGTCTGATTTATAAATATTTGAACCATTGCACTACAAACTTCTGGGAAAAGAGTTTTAATCCATTTTACAACTTTTAATTAGTTTGCCTTGATGTTTCTGACAATGGTGACTGGTAGACCAACCAGAAGTGTTCACTTTAAGAGTTTATTCACCATAACTGCCCAGAAGGTTCCCTTCTTCACAGAGGAGAGGGCAATAAACCTACTTTAATGTCCTCTAGTAAACTGCCATTTTCCAAGATTATCTGGGCTGTGATCCCAGAGTATCTTTCATTAGCTCAAATAACTAAATAATTATGAGCAGATTTGGCAGCTCTGAATTCCAACAACAACAGTGTGCAGCGCTGGTGCCTTTCTGTGTTCTTACTGTTGGGACAGTAGTTTGGTCCCACTCAGACTAATAAGCCTTTGTTCTTATGCAACCATTATTCCTCACTGACCTTTACAAGTCTGGAGCCTCTTTTATGTCCCAAAACTGACACACTTGTATCTCATCTGTTAGTCACCTCCTTCCCTCGCCTGTTCTGCCTGCTGTACTTGGGTTTGCTTTGTCTGCTGTTTATTAAGCATTCCTCCATGCTATTTATTAATTAATCTTACTTTTTTTTTCTGTTGGCAGTCTCAGGTTTATGGGAAATATGACATGCTCTGACTTTCTGGAAAGATTCCTCAGCAGAGGTATTCTGGCATAGTTTCACTCAGTTGAATGGCAATGTGTTAATTTAAGGCATGGTCCTACATGTAGATCCTCCACACATCAATATATCCTAAGGATTTTAAGAATAATTAATTAGTGAGTTGAACTGTTTTTCCCTTGAGGTGCTTGAGGCTTTGACATCTTTTCTTTTTGTACTCTCTTCAGGGTTAAAGTCATTAAATGTGTTTTATAGTAGCAAATTATAGAATAGCTGCAATTTCATCATGAAGACACTGCACTGTGTGTCAAAATGGATATTGAGCATTTTCAGTGATATGTAAATCAGTGGATGTTCAAAGTACATCAGGGTCTCTGGTTAATCAGAAATGGAAATTTTGTGTGTGGTCAGTAGAATTTAATCTGATTTGGGTGGAGCTTTACAGTGATGCCACATCAAAATGAAGGTAGGCATAAAGAGCTTAAAAACACTCCTGAGGACATCACAGACAATACATTTCTGTGGGCACGGTGCTGAGTTCATTGGATAAAAATAGTTCTGGCAAAAGATAAGTTGCATATGAAAAGACTGTGTTTGGCTACAAAGATTACTTAAGGCTGGTATTGAGAAAATCATGTGGCTAAACGCAATGTAAAGAAACTGCTGAAGCAGGAACACGGGGCTCTCATGTCACATGTTACCGTTATTTAAACCTTATCTCTATTGTTTTGTGGTCAGAGTGTATAATTTGCCATTTGGATTTTGTGTACTCTGCTGTAATCATTAAATTCTGCAGGAAATTCCAAACTATTACTGGACTATTTTTTAGTATGTTCAACATATTGCAAACTATGGATTTTTAAATAAGAACAAAGTCACTGCAGAACATATGAATCTTTTTGCTTTGCCCCATCATCCTCTTCTGGACTGGGGGAGAAGAGGAATGCTTTCTATTAAACTTCATTAAATGTGTTATTTTATGAAGTATGGGCTTAGCCAACTGCTTTTACTGCCCTGTTGCTTTTATCACCGCAGAGTAAAACCGGCAGATGACACCAGGTCTAGACCCTTCCTCCACTTCTTCTGCTTCACTGCATCTTCAGATTTATTTCTTTCCCCCTGACTGAAACACTCTCAATTTTCTCAACGTATCACTTTAGAAAATCTCCTGTTCTGGAGTCCAAATGTCTTGTGAGACCTAGTACAGCTTTTGTGATCTTTAATGTAAAATTGAAATAATGCAAAGGTTGCAAAGTCAGGAATCCAAAAGTGAATAAAAAGCAGAAGAAAGATGGCCATTTATATCCCAATCTACCTATTTATATTCTAAGCCACATAATACTGTGTTTAATTATATGAGCACACAACATTTTTTTTTTCAAAAGGACCCCTACTACAGCTACTATAAATCAGTGCAACTCCCTTGGTTTTTAAATTGATTTAGACCAGCTGGATTCTAAGTGCTTATCTATATGTCAGTGTCTTCCTTTGCATCTCACCTTTCTTTCAGAAAATGGGATTGTTCGCATAGGCAATGCCTTCATATTTATTTCTGTGGGCACCAGGAGCACTGCTGACAATTTGTTTGGTTTAGATAGTCCTCTTCTTGCTATCACAATACTCCGTGGGGCATTTTGCCCACAAATCACTAATTACACTTCACAAGGCTCTTTTAACCTAATCTAATATGTGGAATGTGAGTCGTGGGGGCCAGGCTTGCACACAGGGAGTAGCACTTTACTCAGGAAATGGGCTTAGTGATTCAAGATGAGTAAAGGTGGCAGAAGAAGCCCGTGAGCGAGCTGGCTTTGCTCTGTGTCACACTGCTCACCCCAGCACGGTGACAGAGCTCAGCAGGCCCTGCTCAGACATCAGACACACCGACACTGTTATCCTTGGGCAGCAGCCACACCACTCACATCTTTAAACAATCCCTGCTTCACGTTACAGAACACAAAGGGGTTCATCTTGCAGGGAAACAATTCCATGTGCCTGGCACACTCAGGCACAAGGCACAGCCAGCAGGTACAAAAACCCAGAGAACTTACTGTGCTGGGCAGGGACTGGTGTTGCATAGTTTTGTTTCAGTCAAAGGCTTCATCCTTGGGCCACAAAGGGAGGTGTTGACTCGTACACGATGGTCTTCCAAACAAATTGCTTTTGCAGTGATGTGTCCTGTGGAAGCATTAGAAAAAAATTACACTGCAATAAACATTAATTCAAAATGTAAGAGAAACAGCAGTAGGGAACAATTTTAATTAAACAAGCCCAAGCTCATCCTTGGTACGATTCCACTGACTTGTACTAAATAAAATAGGGTTTTATCCAGCAACATGTTTTTAACATTGATTTCCTTCTCTGTATTATTGAAGTCAGATGAAACATTTCAGTTATAAGCAGCATAATTTGCAAAGTCTTCCCCCAGCAAAAATTAGTGATTCTTCAATCCTAATTCTCTGCAGACACTAACAGTGCTTGTTTAGAGCCCTCCTTATGCACTTACAAACTGCAAATAGACATTCTGCACATTTTTTGCAGTATATCTTTACAGACTCCAGAATTCTGCAGGTTCCTGTACCTAAACTCAATCCAGTGTCAGCATCAGGACAGGTTACAGAGAAGACTGCAAATGCCTTAAGAGATGAAGTGATTTTCTAGATTTATCTTTTAACTGAGATCTATCATTCACCTCACACACAGTTCATTTGGCACAGTGAGTCAAATTTGGAAGCACAGTTGTTTCCATCATTTTTATATCCATGCTGTAACCTTTTAAAGGGAAGGAAGAAAATACAGCTGTCATATTTTAGGGCTGCAGTGCTCCTGGTGGGTCTTTCTTCCATAAACCCTTTACTGGGATGCTGTGAAGTCTGACAACACACTGGCAAGATATTCCTGAGTTTCACCTGGATGGGCTATTTTGCCAATACAGGAGAACAACATGGCATTTCCTTCATTACCCAGTTCTGTTATTTGGCATTAAAGACTTCCCACCTGCCAGTTTTCTGCTTTCATTACACCCCAAAATTACTTTCACTGACAGAACATCCAGGATGTAGAAAAAACCAATAGATGGTCTGTGCAAAGCAAGAGGAACATGGTAATAAGAAATCTTTAGCTTATATGGAATTTCAGACTTTGACCTGGCAGCATGAAAATATTAGTAATTAAACAGTGAGAAGATTTGGTGCAACTTTCAGTGAAGGTCTTGATAATATCTTAGTCTTCCGTTGCTCTCCACAGATAGAATAAATTTTCTTCATTTTACCTAATTTACTTCAATTCAGGATCCTTCAATGTTCCCCAACTGCAACTTCAAAGTACGTATTTAATTCCCCCATTACTTCAAAAGCAAGATTATCATACAGATATGGATTGACCTAAACAAAAAAGACTGAGTCATAGTGACATGAATTGAGCCTGGCATGGATTTTTTTTTTTTTTTTTTAACTATAAAGTACAAAGGTACTTCATCTGTGCTCTAAATTGTCAGGTAAAAAAATAAGGACCAGGTGTTCAGTGTAACCCCCTGTATGTATCAATACACATACGCAAAATTAAAGGCAGCTGAAGAGCTTGAGATGCTTTAAAAAAAAATTGAAACAGAGGAGGCTTGGCAATTGGAAAGTTACCTACCACCACCACAGGTAGCTGAGCACTCAGACTGCACTGTCACCCAGGAGTAGCTGTGTTTTCTGACAGATGTCTTGTTTTCAATGTTGGTTTTGGAAAATGTATATTCCCAAGCAATTCCAGGATTTTTGCCTTGTAACAGGATCTATAGAGGGGTATTTGGGGGTTGTTGGAAAAAGGAAGAAAAAAAAAAAAGGAGGGGTTAAAAAGGCATTCTGTCAGTCTGAAGGAAGATGAACTGAACATGATACATACATAATATATGTATTCACACCATGCTTGTGAAAGGTTTTTCAGGATGGCCATCAAAGCAATAAACACCAAAGTGTTGCTTGGACTTACACCTGCTTGTAACAGAGGGGTGCAGAAACACACGATCCTCCTGTGAATCAGGGGGCACCTGACTGGGTTGGTGAAGCAGAAATGCCTTCAGCAGACACTGAATATCACCCAAAGACTCTTGGCACTGCAGTATTTGTGCTGCCCCCGTGCAGCTCTCGGTGCTCTGCTCCTGGCCCTGACCAAGCTGGTCCCTGCACTCACAGGGAACGCACTGGCAGGGGCTGGAGTTTATCCACAGGGGATGGACTCGGGAGAGAACCTGTCCTTGAGTGTCTACAGAGGAGAAAGGATTGGAAAAATCTTCTACTTCATGACTTTAGCATAATGTGTTAGGAAATTTGCAGAAAGTGTGATTACTGACTATAATAACAATCTTTGTCATTCAGCTCAAGAGCCAAGCTCTCAGGGGTGTACTATTTTAGTGGTGAATATATTACAGTTTTCATGCAGGCAACTTTCTAAAATTCACTGTATTCATTTCAAGGCTGAATTATAATCAATGCAAGATGCATGAACATCTGACACATACCTAAATTTGGGGAGAAATTTCTACTTAACGACATTTATTTTAGAAACATTTTGGCAGCAAAGTGCATTTATATTCATACCTAATAGAAACACTGCAACAGTTTACAGTTACAGAGCTCTAATAAGTTTTAATTCTTCACTAATATGGATCTTGTCATACTAATATAAAGAGCAGGTGCAGTTAACCTCAGTGCCTAAATATGCTTTTTGATAAGCATTAGCATTTCAAGTATAATTCAAGTCTGTGTTAATGATTACCATTCAAAACATTAATAATCAGTTCAGTTCACATGACGTCTGACCTGAGCACTTCAGCAATCCGTATAAGTAGAACTGATCTCTGTATAGACTGATTTCATAAAATAGCAACAAACTCGCATTTATGTTGTTTAAGACACAGGAATATAATAACATTTTGAAATGTAGCCATGGGTTTTAAAGTATTCTGAAAATGTACCTATTGGAAACCAGAAATTGCCCATGACAGCGAAAATTCAGACCAAATTTACATGACCTCCAGCTCAATAATGTTGAACACATGAAGGATCTGGACTGCATACTGTTTACCTTTCTAGAAAAAAGAGATATGGATGCTGTATTTTCCATTTTTAGTAGCCAAAGATTTTGTTTCAGTCAGGGAACCTCAACAATGATCCAGACTGAGAATACAGCAATGTGTGGTTCTGTGCCCTTGTTGCTGTACTTGGTTCAAACCATTCCCAAGTGTAACTTTGTTCAGGTGCTTTCTTTTTCCCTTGAATATTCATCACTATCTGATGTAAATGTTTTATAAGATTTAACAGCCCCTTCACATGAAGGAAAACATCTCTTCTATATAAATGGTTTTTTTCAGAAAGCTATCTGAGTGCCGATAGCAAAAAGTCCAACTTTGTTAAAACAGCTTTTCCACAGTCACTTTGAATCTTGAACCCCAAGTCCGTGGGCATTAGAGTTTCCAGGTAAAACAGGGTGCAATAACCTGTTTACCCAACTGTTCTTCTCTCAAGGACAAACTGAGACAAGTATCTAAAGTGTAAAGTTTCAGAACACGTGCTTCAGAAAAAAATGGGGGGTGTTAACTCTAGTAAGAGTTGCGCCCTGGAAAACTATTCTTCAGCTAAAACAATTGATTTTTCTTACAGACCAGACCTCAAAATTCTTCAATTTGCTTTTACTCATCCGAAGGTCCTACGAGTTCAAGGTATTAGCACAAATCTCAGCATCTTAGGCAGCCAGAAACACTTTCTCCCATTTCAGTAGGTGCTCTGTGTTCCTTCAAGTGCAGAGACTGAAATTCTGTCTGGCCTTTTAATAAGCAGTGTCAAAAGAGGAGGAGGTTTTGTCCACACCGCAAAACCTCATGTAAAGGTTAGTCCTCATCTCATTTCATTCTGACAACCATCATAAAACTGTGCTGTGTCAGTGGCCAAAAACCCAGTAAAGTTAAAAACCTTTCTAATAAAAATATCTTGAAGCATTAGACTGAACATTTGTCTTCTGAAAGTGCTCGTTATTTTGTGACAGCAGGGGCAAGGAACAGAACGAATGCATCCCAAACACGGAATCCAGAACAGGAGAGAGGGAGGATGAGAAGGTAAAATGGCAAAAAGTTTTACTCCTGTTAAAACTTTTTTCCTGGTGCTTCACCTGAGTGTAGGGAATGAAGAGGAAATGATCTTGGACGAGTCAGAACAAGACACATCAGTATCTATGACTTCAGAGAACAACCACACAGTGGTGTAAGGAACTCCAGCTGGGCGAGTGCCTGGGGGGTAAGCCCTGGCAAGTTGGGCCATATGCATTTAAAGACCTTGGGATACACCCCCTCCTTGCACACTGGGAAATAGCCACAGTTATAACAGGCAGGTGAAGGGAACTTCCTCTCCGTTTCCTGGCTGGCAGCCAAAGCTGGAGCCCCTTCCCACCCAGCAGACCACAAGAGGGAATGTTTACCAAGCAAGAGCTGCACCACAGTCAGGTGTCTGTCCTCCTGCATCATCCCAGCTATGTAGAATGAGGGCAAAATCAAACTATGGAATAGCACTGGAAACAAAATATTGCAGGGCACAAACCCGTATGTTTTAAAGTCCCTGGAACTCAGCTGAAAAATAGTATACGTATAATGTTCAACCAGGTTTTCATCAGGAATGCAATACTTTTGCAAAGTTGCAATTTTGCCAAAGTAACGAGCATATAAAAAGTTTTCTATCGTATTTTCAAACATTCATTATAAAGCCCTTTCTTAACAACCCAATAACTGAAGTCTGCATATTCAGCCAAGTTATCAGACCTACAAATTTGGAAAGACCTCCAGTGCTAGTCTACTTAACTGGATGCATTCCAGCATCTTTTCAGCCAACTGGCATTTGCTCCCAAATTTACAGCTGGCAAACAACCTCCTTAAACATTTCCAGTTCCTCAATAGAACTGTTTAATGTCTACCTTTAACACACCAACCACCTGACTTCAGACACAACACTCAGCAGCTCTGACCGCAGGGCGCAGAGTTATAAAATTTACAGCTTCTTGAGTTGGAAAACCACAGGCTCTAGGGCTGGAATCTGCCGGATCTATCCCGAAGAAAAAGAACTGTGGCTTTTGCTTAGGGCACAAAATGTTAAAACAATGGATAAATTGAACTCTCCTGAGTAAAGAACCTTTTCCTTTTGCTGCTAATTTTGATGTGAGAGCTAAACCAATAAATTCCCCAAACTAGCTGTGCATCTGCTCCTTTGTTTGAGATTTTATTTTTTTTCCCATGGCCATCCTCAGTCTCCAGTACAATACCTCTCTTTTGCAGGCAGATTTTTAAAGAGTCTACCCACGTTGCTTTGTTATGATTGACTCAGTGGCTGTCAGGGTTTTTTACTCTAAGATGTGTATGGGAAGTTACTTGCAACAGGCTGAATTAAGAGAGCTTAATTTACACAAGCTAAACTCCTCCTTCTTCCACAATATTTTGTCCAGTGCATAGATAGGAAAGCATACTAATGCCTGGCTTGTAACAAGCCTAAAAAAGACTCATTAGGTCTGTGGAGGACTAACAGACATTTACAAATCACTTATTAAGTGAAGATGAGCACAGAGAAAAAATCCAGGTAAAGGACCATTTTCAGCTGCACACACTCTGCACGAGCCCAACTTACAAAATGGGCATGAGCCCAAACTTTGAATCCCAGCATCCATGGGAGCTTTTATCCATGTCTTCAAATTGCAGCTGCACTTCCTGGGTCACTCCCATGCTTTGTAAGTCTTTGATAATTTCTTTAGGGGGATGTAGCACGTTAATCTATCTGCATGAGGGCAGATGGAGAAGTCTGTGTGGAAGAAAAGTGCCTGGTGTGCTCTGCTTGAGACCTGCACCTTTCATCCCCTGTGGATGTACAACGCTGTTCAATAAATATTGCAACATCCAACATCCTAAGCCAGGTTCCAATTTCTCTGCTCCATCAAGATTAATTCCATTGACTTCTCTGAATTTACTCTGGTTTCAGTAGGATAAATCTAAGCATGCAGCATATGGTGCTGGTGGGAAACTGCTTAAAACAAGTTTTAAAACAAGACCATTGTCTTGAATGGGCACTTATTGGATGGAGGCCTTGACAGTGGCTAATACCAGGGCTTCAAAGGAAAGTGAGAGAACACCTGTTTGGAAAGCAGTAAAGGAAGAATTAGCCATTGAGTACTTAAGCCAAACCTTAAAACAAAAGGGGTTTTATCTCTTCAATATTTCTAAAGTTACTTTAAACACAATCCTAACTAAAAGCTTATGACAAACTACTGTTTTTCAAGTCCACTAAGGTCATTGAAAGGAAAAAAAAAAAAAAAAAAGAATGATCCTTGAAAGGTCCTACATGATCTCATTTCTACTTCAGCTGTTTCAAATTTATCTTCGTTGTTATAGTGTCTCCATTTTTTCACTGTTCACATGCTAAATGTACAACCTTCAGGGACACTGTCCAGCTAAACTCTCCTCACTACAGGAGAACCCTTTTATCCATTGTATTGCATCAACATCTGTATCTTATAAGCACATCTTAGTTCTCTTTAGCCTACTTTCTCTTTAGGGGAAATCAGTACAAATTTATCATCTAGTAGCTAATAATAAATGTAATCCTTTATAACTGCAACTTGGCTTTCTCCCAGCGGCAGCTACATCATCAGTAAAGCCATTCCACCTGGCCTCCTTTCTCCTGTTTTCCCCTATTGATAAAGAGGAAGTGATGTCCTGGATTTAATTAGACATATTCCTGCCTTGAAGCTCCATTCACCTTCTCTTCCCATGCCTCTTTACAAAGCATCGTTTTCATCTGTTACTTACTGATGTCAAAATAAACTCTCTTTTATTTCCACAAAGATTTCGCAATTTCTTGATTCAGCAAGATTGAGGTCAACTTCAGTGAGGATACTGATCCTGTCTCACCTGGAAAACTTTACAGTGCTTTCTCAAATTATATTTGACTTCTCAAATCAGTCAATTCTTCATTTGTTTACTGATAGCATGGAAAACCGAATTATAAAACTCCTGTGTTTTTAAGTCAGTTCATCAATCCCTGGCCATGCAGAGTTTCTCATGCCCACGTAATAGTTCAGGTTCTTTTGCTCTTTCAGAATCTTTCACAGGATTTGAGTGAGTTCTGGAGGGTGAATATTTCACCAAATATCACAACCCACAAGTGAGTTCTGCGTTCTGTAGTGACAGAGTCCTGTGATGGCAATGTCCTTCACCTCTGCCAGCCTCATCTCCAAAGGATTTTGGTGCCCACTGGCAGCCCTTGTTTGCAAAGCTAGATAAATGAGTGATAAATATACTGATTGTTTCTCCCCAACTTAAATATATTTCAGTTAACAGAAAAACACTGGCAAGCTCTTGAAACTTGAAGTGCTGACCTTGGATTACCTAAACCCAAATGAGCTGAATATATGCAACTACATTAAAAAAAAATTCCAGCATATTTTTATTTAAGATGAGATAAATATGCTAGAGAAACCGTATTTTAAAAAACTGGTATAAAGTTCTCATCCTAGATTAGCATCTATCATATTTCTACCCCTCTGACCACTGATTGTTATTTCATGTAATCTAAATTGGGCCATTTCAGGAACTGCCTCCTGAATCCATGAATATTTTTCTTTTCAGCTCTTACTGGTTTATAAATACCCACAATCACCAAAGCACCACTAATATTAACTTCAGAGGGGCACTGATCCACCAGTTCTGAAGGACAGCATTTTATTGGTTTTCCCGTTGCTTCCATGTATGAAATGAATTCCTGAACAATCCAGAAAGGATCCTGATGAATCCTAAAATCTCATCATGCATTTACCCTTCCAGTACTTGTGCTCAGGAAATACTAGTCATACATATTTAATTCCACATTCACTTCACAATGTTCTCCTCCTCCTCTTCTGAAAATATTTGGCCACTATAATTTGTACTTTTTCTCCCACAACCCAGTTAAATTACAGATTCACTGTCCTCTGTCCTTTCTGGTATGACCCATTTCCATAATTACATACATTTAATATACACAAATATATATAAATATATGTATGTGCTGGGGACGGGGTTTTGTGAAATTCTAGGGTAAGTAAGAAAAGCACTTTATATGTCTTTTTCTTGTCTCTAACCCATTTTTGAACAGTGTTGAGGACTTGAAAGTCTGATTAAATGATACGTGCTCAGCTGAACTATTGAAAAGCCTGATAGAAAAGCAGATGCTCAGGAACATACTGTACAAGAAAACAGAAATACAAACCACTTCACAGGACTGCAAGGCTGAACTTGTGGTATGCAAGACAATAGGGAATTTAAAGATTTTTTTTCTTTCTTGTTTGCATCTCCTCCTTCTCTCTTAACACACGCTTCAGATGTCTCTTTCAAGAAGATATTTTGGAGAATGACTGCATTTCAAAGCAAGTGATTGCCTTGAGCACAGACTTGCCAGACCTGTCTGGTCCCATCCTCTGCTGGGAATGTTGCTCCGAGGACGTGCATAACCTGAGCTTTCTGGATACACACAGAGTGGTTTGCATGCAGAAACCAAGCAGAAAACCTGAGCCGTTTGAGTCACCACACGAATGTGCAGAGAAATTATAACTATAGAATGAAACGGGCACAAGCTGTGCTAATCTGTCTTTCAGTCATAGTGGAATAGCAACAAATACAGCTACAAAACCTTGTGTTTTCTGCCCACCCAAATTATAAAAGTTCCTGTATTTATACATGCAATTTATTTACTCAAAACCTGCAGTGTGCATTTTTACAAGGGCTCACACTGAAGTATTCTGGAAAAAAAAAAAGTAAATCAACAAACCCAATCTAGAAAAGAGGTATTAAATATCATTTGAATACAACCTAATTACAAAATGAAGAAAAAGAATCTAAAGATTACAGGAAGAAGTTGAGGTCCAAACCCTGGAAAACCTTATCTTATCAAAACCCTAATTGAATAAAAAAATTGCTGGCATGACTTTTCCCGTATGCTTCTTTGAAAATTACAGATGAGATAAAAATGAAAACAAAGCTACACTGTAGTATGCTTAAACACTCCTTTTTTCAGCCTTCTATCAGTTTCTTGTATTTATAGTGGAAGTAGGGTTTGTTTCATTATTACTGCTCCAAGCAGATCTTCAGCAATATGTGTGTTTTCTCATCAAAGTATATTTTCTTCAGTTTTCATTGGCATTTTTGAACCTTAGAGTTACTGGTAAATCATAATTAATGCAGATCTCTGAATACAAAATTTTGCCTTTTTTTTTTTTTTCAAAGTTCAGCTTGTTGAATGTTGCTTAAATTATTAAAAGGGAAAAAAGTCCTTAACTGCAGTTCACAGATATGTGTAATTGGGGAATACATAACAGTAACATTTTCAGTCATTAGAATTCCCAGCTACCAATGCCAGTGGTGTAGGTATTTCAATAAAAATACAAGGGAAGCTTAAATAAGCTCTGAAAGGAGAAACAGCCTCCAGTTAAATGTTACATCTTAATAAAACTGTTTAGCATAATTTGATAGGATGAAAATAGAACTGTTATTTGGCATTAAAATTTTTTTCTTTAATCTTTATTCTGCAAAGTATGTGCAGAATATGCAGCCAAGTCGTCTTGCAGGAGATTTATTATTCATACTTTAGCTCCATAATAATACAGCTCTCAAACCTACTTTGTGTTATGACAAATAAGATTCCTGAGAGCTCAGCTTAACATTTCACAGTATTTGTAAGTGTGGTTGTTTCTTTGGTGTAAGGCTGTTTTAGAGATGATTTGCAGTCAGGGGAGCATGTCTGTGACTTTCAGACCAAACTCTTCCCTGGACTAAAGGAAGATCCCTGTTATCACACATACCCAAAATGAAATGCCTTCAATGGAGAAAAATGTTTTAAAAAGGCATTGAGAGTTATGATGGCAATTTGTGAAAATACACAGCCTTAACCCATGTCAAACTGTCCCTTCTAAAACATGTGTTCACCCTGAAGTGCTTTAACATGTGTTCATGGTCCGTGGCCCTCAGTGGCTCTTAAAGCCACGTTTAAGTGCATTACTCAGTCAGTATGAATAACAGTAAAGCTCTTCAGCATTCCAAATAAACACTTTACTGGATACTTGTGAAAGTTTATGTAATCCTTGAAGAATATATTTCATGTCACAGTCTGTGCTTGCTCTCTCTCTTGGTTCAACAGAACCAAGCTGGGCAAGGAGGTGGGATGGAGAGCTCTGGGCTCCCTGCTGAGTCTGCAGGGAGTGGATTTCAGTGACAGGAATATGGGATGGGGGGAAGGACTGCAGGATGCTGCCTCAGAGGGGGTACAGCACTCACTCCCCTGCTCCCCAGATACACTACACTGACCTGAGTATTGCTGGAAGGTGTGGGAAGGAACCAAATCCCTTCTGGAGAGGGCTCCTTCCTTCTCACAGGGAAGGAAGGATTCATCAAAGCAGACATAATAGCTGAGTTACAAAGCCAAAGACCTGTCAGAGGTTTCTAACAAAGCAGGCAAACCAACAGAGCTAACAGGGAGCAAAGACTTCCGATGATTCAGCCAGAAATGGACCCTCAGATGATCTGATGCATTTTAAAAGAAAATACAGTAAAGTAAACCAATGCAGGAAGAGATTATCCTTAGAACAGCAGCAGTGTTGGCCAATTTCAAAACTGTACAACTGGAACAAACGATGTAAGTACCAAATTTCCTTCCTACTAACTACAGTTTCCACACAGGACATCTGGCAGACAAAGCAGGTGATTCAAATTTGATTGTGAGATAAACATATATAATAAGACAACTGAATCAACAGAAATTCTACAGGAAACTATGTGTGGTACTTTGATTGTGTTCCAAGGTGGATGTGAAAACGGTTCCATGCACCTGCAGTTTCAGAAGCATTATCTGAACCTGTTACCACTGAGTTGTTGACATAATGTTACATTTAATTTTTACATGTATGGGATGCATTTATAATCTCTATCACCATCGTGCAGCAACTGAGAAATGATGCTGTATGGTGAGTTTTATGCCCTTTCCTTTTCCCTGAGTCTGTGACAGTTTACTAAACTCCAGACGTTGATAAAGTAGTGAAAGGCCTTTCAATCCAGCAGGACCACACAATTAAGTCTGAATGCTATCGTGACTCAACACTATTCTTTAATCTTGCTGAGAGCTCCAGTGCAGAGCTCCAGCTGTCGTTACTAATTCTGTAATGGACATCAGGGGAAGAATAAACAGAAGAAATCTTACTTCAAAGACCAGCGTCTCATTAGTCGGTCCCGCTGCATAGAGACTCTCTGGATGGTTAAAGGAGCGTTGATAATCAAAAACTGTCCCAGCAAAAGGGAACTTTCCTGGCCAGTCAATTGTCCAGTCCCCTGTCAGATAGTACTTTTTCCCCAGGTTTCTGACTGCAAGGTAGCTGGTGGAGATCTGCATCTCCTGGAGATGGATGCTGCGCGCTCCGGCCGGGACCGTCACCACCGTGTAGTAGTCTGGAAGCAAAGAAGTAAGCAACATGTTTGCAGCTGTCACACAGACAGAGATGGCTTATCACCTTTGAGCCAATCTGAAATTACTGCAGTTTAATTAAGACAGCTGTTCTGATCCACCAAGATTTCACAAGGAAAAACTGGTTTTGATTTTAACCCCGCTACGTTATGGAGCCTGTGATCAGAGTAACTCTGAGGTATGTCAATCCCTGAAATTTTTCTTTGTGATTAAAGACAAGAAGAAGCAAGTTCACCTCAGAAAAATGCAGAACACACTAACGGTGGCTCCACTGTAACTGTTTTACCAAGTTTTCTTGGTAGTTCCCTACAGCAGTTGGAAGCTATACTTCCATCATGGACAAGGGCTGTGAGGTGAGATGCACTGGGATGTACAGAGCCTTCACAAACCCCTGGATACCACAGGATCTCCCTGTTGCCAGCCAGTGCTCTATTACTACATCCTTACCAATTTCCTGGCTTATATTACTGCAGTATTGACATATCTTATCATCAGCAACAAATGTACTCTCGAAATGCCCCCTGGGTACAGAAATCTTGTCTTCATTTTATGCCTGAGAAACTGCAGGACAGTGACATTATTTCCCAAGAAGCCTGTGACAGTTCCACTAAAGAAATGTCCACCTCCCAGTGACTGGATCTTCCACTGAATCAGCTGGACAGCTTCCAGCCAACTTAATTTGAAAATAGACACAGAAATACTGTCATGTTTGGCATTATGCTCTGAATTGCTTTTTATATGCTCTACAGTCCCATTCCAGTCAGAGCTGCTGACAGCTATTTTTTTACTTGTCTGAATACTAAAATCTCTTTTAAGAGGAAATTCACACGTTCAGGGAAAATGTGGCTTAAGCAACAGGAGGAATGCTCAACTGACCAAGACTTATGCTCATAGCTTTTGTGTTACCAAGAAACAGGAGAAATGTGAACTCTCCTCTCACTCTCCCTGTGATTTTCAGTTCACATCTGGACCCTCAGCCACTGCCCAAATGAGCAAGGAGTCAAATATATTACATGTGGATAGAGCAGAGCTATGAGTTGATGATCATGTGGAACAGTTTTCCTTACCATTAGCTTTGTGCTGGATCAAGTATTGGCCTTTAAAGAACTTGCACGTTGAATTATCTCCTTTACAAACTCCACAAGCATCCAATACAGCTTTGGAACCAAGTCCATGATCACACCCTACTTGCTGCAACCAAAAGGCACAAGTGAAGGACTCAGACACAAGGGAATTTGAAGAAACAGCTGCATTTTCCATAAAGGAGTCAACTGCCCACTTAAAAAAAAAATAGACAATAGGATTGTAAGAAACTTAATTTTATCTTACTTCACATATTCCATCAATACAAACATCAAAATTATTTGGAGAACACAGGGTTCCATCCTTCACTTTGCTGGACATTGCGAAGAAAAAGTCAAAGTCTTCAGCTGTGCAGTACAATTTACATCTGTCTTCCTCTGGGGAAAAACAAACAAACAGAAAAGGACAAGGAAGCATTAGCAGACCTGCAGCACAGTTTCAAAGGGGGAAAAAAAGCACCTTGCTATTGTTTCTTCCTGAATCCTAAAGGACATGCTACAAGGATTAATTGTGCATGGTGACATCTCAGGACACCAAGATGGGCAGAAATAGAATTAAATAGAGTGGCTTATATTATGCTATATATTATATTATATTATATGCTATGCACAAATGGGTTTGCTTGTCTGCACACAGAACCAAGAATCCAAACCCAGCTTAAAAACATGCACATCGCCTCAGCTCTGCTGCTGGGCCCGGATTTCAGTTCCACAGGTTCAAACGGAATTTTTATTAGGAGAAATGGGAGACTGTAATAATTTTATTTGAAGTTTAGTTAAAATTTGGAAAAGGTATAACATGGTAAAATAGTCAGCTGAAAATTTTCAGCTGAAAGCTAGGACTGAGGCCAGATTTCCCCCTAATAAAAGCATTTTTCCTCCAGCAAATCCCAGCCATTGTCAAATTTCTTCTTACACGTGGATGGTCTGTTAGGTTTATAAAGGGCTGGTTAATTCTGCACAGACAAAACCAGTCATGCAATTGTAAATATTATCACAATTTTAATACAAATAGTAACTGCGACAAATAAAAAGCACAACTAAGTTTTGAATAACATGAAACTGGATTCAAAATAGTATCTTTTTATTCTTGAGTCAGCAGCTGGATTTCCAATAGCCCTTTCTAGAGAGGAAAAGCACCTGTAACAATTCTGAAAACCAGCTCATGTTTTCGGGTCTATAAATGCAGATCTCAGGGGAGATTTTTAAAGCAGCTAAGAGAGTAAGGAGAGGCATTTTCAAGTTCAGAGTCAGTTGGGGACACCTTGCTTTGGAAAATTACACATATTGTCCCTAATTTTAAGCTCCTTTTACGAAATGCAGCCCCCACCTTTAAAACCAGTGTAGGCCACCTTTATTTCTATTAAACAAGATATATTATTCTGCCTATTATACAACATCCACTGTTACATGCTGTGAAATGTTCACATTGGCTGTTTGGACACAGGTTTCTAAACACCCACAAAACTGTCTGCAAAGACTTTTGGAAACAATATAATCAGGCTATGAATGAAAGTTCCATGTACATGTATGTGTATATATATTTAATTATGTACTTATTATCACCAAAAGCAAATTTGTACAGGTGCTTAAACAAAGCAGCTACAATGTGATATAATCCACACACTTTTATTCAAGTATTTGCAGCTACATATTGGGCTTTCAGACTGGAGAAAACGTTTGTTTTCTCTGATAAAAGCAAATATTGATTCAAAATACCCACAAATTAAGATGCATAAAGTAAAAATAAACTTGCTTGCACAAAGAAGAATAAATAGTTATTGAGATCTGAACTTGATAAAGATCTCTTAGTAAAAGATGACTTTAAAAAAATGTATGCCAGTACATTGTTTGTTTTTCCACTTGCCATGGGACTACACCAGAAGAAAAGTCAAAAGGTTGACTTACTGTTACGTTTCGAAATCTGAGAACATTCCAAAGGAAGGAAGATTCTGGTGGTGCTATTGTGGAAGCTTACATTTCCCATGCTGAAAAACCCATGGAAATTGTTTTGGTTGGGTTTCAGATTAACCAATATAATATAAAATGAAAGAGGGGAGCAGCAACAGCCAGGGAGTCACTCTGAGGACAAGGATCAGGATTCACAACCCAAATCAGTTCTGCTTGTCTATACAGGATCACACAGGAGGCTGGATTCAGCTCTGCTGGAAAGCAAACACATCCCAAACAAACCAACTGACTGTGTGTTTGCTTACATGGGGTGATATTTGCCCAAAGAACACGGGTGAATTCGAGCTCCCTGTGACTGTGTGGCATAATTACCTTCCACTTTGGTGTATGGCTTCCACTTGTAGTACCAGCCCCGGAAAGGTTTGCTGTTGTACTCTGCACACTGCTGGGCACGGAAGTCCAGGCTGTTTGCTGGGCAGGGCTGGTTGTTACACAGCTGATAAACACGACTGGAACCCTGGCAGAATTTGCCACCATACTGTGGCCTTAAAAAAAAAAAAAAAAAAAACAAAAAACAAACAAAAAAAACCCAAACAAACAAACAAAAGAGAGAAAAAAGTGATTTTGCAAAATGTCCTTTTTGTGTGATTGGCATGTTACACGTGTATGAGAATACAAAGAACAGGATTGGATGGACTGTCCTGGGAGATCAGTATTTCTTACATGGGCCATTAATTTTCATGGTTCCTAAAACGAAGCAAAGCAGTTGCCATGAATTATCTCCTTGGATCACTGCAAACTCAGCAAAGATGCAACCATTGAGGTGAGTCATGTTTTCAGTAATTTAAATTTATAGGGCTATTTGGTATTGGCCTGGTTCAATCTTGTTATAGAGCTATTTTTACTCTGCTGTAACCCAGGAACATGTGCAAAGAATTACCTACTGCAATTAGAGTTAATAAAGAATAACATAACACTGATCAAACACAAAGAGAAGGAATGATTACATTTGCTTGTTCATTTCTTTTGTAAATTGTTTTGAAAAAATGTGCTTTTAAACAGGGGAAACAAGGACTGTGCATCCTGCTTTAGGAAAATGTTGGAATTCAGGGATAATTTTAAACATGTCACATCCACTTCAGCAAACCTTACCTGGATATTTCCCTTCATTCTGGACAGAATGGAAAGAGCATATTCTATTACTTTGCTAGTATCTTACATTATCAGAACACTAGTTTTTTAACTCTTTGGTCTGTGCATGGGCATTGTGAAACAATGCAAAATGCAAGAGTAGCTCTTTTTAACTCGGGAATTCACTGATGTCATTTGTGCAGTTTCACAGTGCTCAGATACCCATCTGCAAGTCCTGAACCAAATCTTCTAAACATCAGGTTCTAAGAACTGCTCGTTGTATTATACGACTCTTGCATCAAGTGAAAAGAAATGTACCAAAGCTGCACCAGCACTCATTTATATACTGATTTTTTAAACATTAGGGAGCATACATATTTGGAAGGCAAGCTATAAACTTCCATGGACAACTAGCCCATATTACACAGGAGTTAAGGAAAAAACCCTAGAATAATATAAAAGATACTGAAAAACAGTAATATATTAACAAACAATATAAATTTAAAATAATAATAGTATAAAAGACACAGTTGCAACATATTGTTTGTTTAAATCCCTAAAGACTATTCCCCACATCCAAGTATCCCATGCAACTCTCCTGACATGGTCATGCCTGGAGTAACGTGGAGACAGTTCAGTGGAACATGGAGGAGAAAATCCAGGTGCTTCTTCTGTTTGCTTTGTTATAAATCCTAACCCTCTTATGTCTAACTCTCTAACCAAGCTGGGACTTGCTTTTTTATGTTTTGAATTGGCTGTGAATACCCAATATCTGCCTCTTCCAGAATTCTGGAAAGAAAAAGCAGCCTTTCAGAGGAAGAGATGGAAACCCACCTGCTGCTGTACTTAAAACTGGGTTAAAGCAAAATGTGCCGGGGGAAAAAAACCCCTCAACTTCCAGTGATTTTTCTTGAGGCCACCTGCTAGCTACTGACAATGGGTATAATGGTGAAAGTCTTAAAGTCAAATTTTCTGTCCTAGCTGGTGTCGATTCAGTCTGTGAAGGGTAGGGAGGATACGGAACATCAGTGAAGTCAGGGAGTATTTATGTTGACTTTGTGCAATTGGTGAGAGCTCTGAGTTAAGGCAGTCAAACCCTTGGGTCCTGACTCAAGTCTCTACAGACTTTCTTTATAGCTTCAGCACATGCATGATTTTTGAACTCCTTCAGCCTCAGAGAACAAATCTGCTCCAGTGTAAGGAAAAGAAGCAGCCCCTTTCCAAGTAAATGGCACCAAACAAGCAATATAATAGAATTATTTATGGCTTGATTGTGATTTCTAGCTGCACTCTTGCATTTGAGGATGGGATAAAATTTCCTCAAACTAGGAGAGCTCTGAAAGAGGCATTCTGTTTCCTAGATCTGTTACAGCATTTTAATATTACAGTACACTCCCATTACTGAAACTGTTGGCTAGAGAAGATGGAAACTTCCCCACCTTCATTTTTATAAACAAGATGTCAGTAAGAGTTAAGTAATTCACAGGAAACTAGATGGAGATCTACAGACCCAAATTTCTGAGAAAAGACTATTATCTACACGGACAAAATCACAATTTTTGGAGGGTGTTTCTATCACCAGTAGATTTTGAGTTGACAGCCTCCAGAAACTGTTCATGCAGCCATCCTTACAATGGAATGCCTTGCACAGGGAGGGTATTCCAATACTTCTACAGTGGTACAGTGCTCCTAATCCAGACAGAGCCTAAAGCTTTATCCCTTTGTGACCTCCCCAGTGCTGGCATGTACAGGTTGACATGCATGAGGCCTCGCTGAGGATAACTGGAAAAGGGAGAAATTTGGTGAGAAAGGCCAGCAAAAAAACCACCAATCGCCAAAAAAGGATTTGGAAAAGGACTATAAGTGCAAAGATGTAAATAATCATATAAGATTCAACTAATAAAATGCTACAAGAGTATCTTAAATTAATCCTGTAGTGTCCTTCTGAGGACAGATTTTATCTGATATGATATTCACTGAATGCAACACAGAGAGTGAGAAATCCTGGAATTAATCCGATCAAGGGAAGCATTTTATGTAATACCAAAGGAATTGAGACTCCAAAATTCTGGACTCCCATTTTTTTCATGTTTTGTAATCATTTAAATTCAAGTAAGAACAATTCTTCTCATATTGTGGCTGTTTTGCGATAGTATCACAAAGCTACTTCATTCTGCATTAATCTGAAAGGTCCACAAGGTCTTTCAGAGTCTTCATTTTTCAGAAGCATTTTAAATGGCATCATTACTTTGCATCAGTTTACATCTGCATTGTCTGTAATCACTGTTACAGATATTATACCCAAAAGAGTGTTCAAGCAGTTTTGATTGCATACATGCCTATAACTCCATTCTGCTCTTGCTGAACAATGCACTATTGTGAAGTGGTAGGATGCAGTCCCACAGATATGATTTAGGTATTAATTTAAATCTCTCAGGCACTCTTCAGGTTCTTTCCCAGCTAAACTATTAAATTATGCAATCAATTTCTATCTTGGAAAAGCACCTCCGTTGTAAAGTGTTGTGGTGTATGAAAACCAGATCCGTGAAATTACACTGTGACAATTTACAGAAACATAATGATTTTAGCAAATCTGCCCAGCTCTGTGCACTCCAGGTGACCCCCATGGGTGTTTGCTGGTGGGAATTTGTGCACAACTCTGGTGGCAATTCCGAAGCCAGAACTGTGTGGGTGTTACCACAGGGGCTGCCTGAAAATTGGTCAGAGAAAGGGAATTGAACTGGATATTATCTGCAAGAGGAAAATTTCACAAACACATGCAGGTGATTCTGTGTAGTTCACCTGTCTTTAAGTTTCTGGTAAGATGGGTCACCCTTAAAATCACCAGAAACTGAGAAGTTTCCCATGATGTTCATAAGAATTCCATTACTAAGACTTCATTCTAGGGTCCAGTCAGTTCTTCACAGATGCTTCACAGATTCTTCACAGTTCTTCAACACCCTTTGTTCTAATCTCTTAGAGAAATTTCATTATTTGTCATTTCCAAAATTTTGCTGTCAAAAATAATCTATCAAATTTTGGAACAAAATAAACATTACCTCCTACGCAAATCTGGATTAGGAAAAGTGAAATAAATATATCACATATAAAATAATATACATATACGTACCGAAACACATAAACATCTGAAAGCTCAAAAAGAAAGGAATCATTATTCTGTGTTTCTGTGTGAAACAGAGGTGAACAATGAACAGGGACTAGGCTGTAAATCGTTCCATGTGAAAATGGATGGTATTATTTTTCTTATTATTCCACATTCATATAAAATGCCGTGATGGGAAATACAGGTACTTGGATATTCGTGCACTGTTGTGTGGCTTAGTTATGAATCTGTCATTCCATCACTGTAACTGAGAGAACTGTACTATCTTCTCTCTGCTCTGAGTTATCACTAATACAATGAAATTAAATCTGGTGTAAGCATGATTCAGCTCTGGCATCAAGCTGACTGGGTTACATCAAGTCTTGCATCAATTTTTACTGATATTAGAATAGACAGAACACTCTGACTGCAAGTTCTAAATGCATAATGCTACAGGGACTGACACACTTCACTCTAAAGAGCTTCTGTTGGAAGACCCTTGGAAATCTTTACCAGTTATACCAGTGCACCAAACTGAACCATTTCCATTACTGGACATTCCCTGGTAACATCAGGAGAGCAAGAAGGGTTTATGAATAAATGCAAAGAGCAGTGAGCACACATGCAAATTTAGCAAGGAAAACACGGACAAAACCAGGAAGACCAAAATATACGTATTTATACTCTCAGGCACATGGTGTTACTCTTGGGAATGGTCCTGTGCAGGGCTAAGGGTTGGACTCGATGATCTCGTGGGTTCCTTCCAACTCAGCATGTTCTGTGATATATATATATATATCCCCTGTAATTGAGACCCTGCATTCTCTTGGTAAGCAGCTTAATAAAAGAAACTATCCAACTAATTTTAGTTATCAAAATACACTGAGAAACAACAGAAAAGGTTGAGAAAATGCTCTGCTACAGATCTGCAAAAATTCGCTTGACTGAGGGTAATAAAGGCTATTTTAACTAACTCACATTTTCCTATAACACAGTATATGAAGCGTGGATATTATTACTGCAGCACTGTATAGTAGGTGTGAGGCTTCTTTACAGCCTCATATAAACTGTGTCATATTTTCTCTGTTTTTTATTACTGCAGTTTAAATGCTGTTTTTATTGTGTGCAATGAGGGATACATGTGTCTATGCCTGCTGAATTTGCGTATGAAATAAAAAAGTGAAATTCTTATTTTACCTGTAAGTTGCAGTGAATTGAGGACTTGGGAAAGATGCTGGTCAGATAACAATTTAACCTTTGCTTTGAAATACCATTATCAGGAATAGTAGCATTCACAGTGATAAGAAATCAATTAGATGAAGAAATGTTTCAGGAGTTAGCACACAATTCTAGGGTTCAGCACCTTTAGTCTGACCCACGAAACATGAAAGGATGCCAAGAACATGACAGAGATACAAAGACATCTGTCTACAGCCATTTTTATATTGACTTTAAACATTTTTGGTTTATTATCCTGGATAATATGATCTCATTAGAAGTCCTAACAGCTTTTAAGACCTTTTCCCCTTGTTCTTAGACTATTAGGTGTGAATATGTCTGCATGGTCCTTCGTTACTTCTGCAGGGATTTCATGAAATGTTGTGTCACAAAATAAAAGGACAAAGTCGGGCTGCAGGTGTTCTGTACTCCAGCAAGTCTCCTGACAGCCACTGCTTTCTAGTGCCAGGACACAGTCCTGTCTTCCAGCCACTGCCTGCTCATATTGGACATGGAAGAAAGGTCATACAAACATTTCCACACATATTATTCCCTAAGGAAACGGACTCTGTTAATCTTTTGTTCTAAAAACATGAATAGTCAGTATAAAAATAATACCTTTTCACATCTATGTCTTACTTTGGATTATTGCAGTGTCTTTCTTGGTATGTGACCCCACCTCCACACGAGCGAGTACACTCGGACCACTCGGACCAGGCTGACCACTGGCCATTCACAGGCTTGGGACCATGATCCCCGTATTTCACACACTGTCCTCTTCGACACCACTGCCAAGAGAATGCCAAAAAACATTCCATCAGAGTTAGCACTACTTAGTAGGTGCAAGAAACCTAAAAATCCACATTTAAAAGCTCCAATGCTCGACCTTAATAAACGTAAGGTCACCCACAAGGACTCTGAAGTAGGACATTGCTCCATACAATGGTATAGGTAAGTAATGTCCTAAAATTTTTCCAAGTTCTGAGCTGAAGATCTCTGAGGTACAAATTTTCAAAACTGTTCTCTTGGAGAGTGATTTTTTGGCTCATTCTTCCCAAAAAAATCCATGTTATTTTATGGCCCTGTGCTGCAGAGCCTCAAGATTTCCCATGTAATTTACAAATAGCCTGCTAGAATTTCTCCCTTTTATGATTCAATTAGGAAAGACTGCACAATGAGAAAAAGCAAAATAGAACATTTGTCAGGAACTTGAAAATCAAAACAATGTTCTACTGGGAGAAACATTACAGGAAAAGAAAATATTTTGGCTAAGTACAGATGACAGTAAACTAGAAGGCTCAGCTCAAACAAATAACTCAAACTCAAACAAACAAGATGAGAGAAAATACAAACAAATAAAATGAGAGTAAATTAGCAATTTGACTCAAACAAATAAGTGCTTTTTGTGGAGATCACTGCTGACAATATGCATGATGGCCTTAGTCTGTACAGCAAATTTTACAGCTTAAGGAATGCTCATAGGAGAGTGGAATTTGAAGCACTGATCTATCTTCTGTTATAATTGGTCTATTTTCTTACTGATTTAGATTTGACAGAGATACCTTATCCCACAGCTCCATGGGAGAGGCCTCACACCCTGCCATCAGACAGGTACCACTGTGAGGACCCGTCCTGACCGTGCATCGCAAGGGAAGCTTTTACAGAGCAATCTGGAAGCCCATACAGCAAATCTGGGGGGGTGGATAAAACTGGCTTTGATGGGAGCTTGTATTTGTCCCAGAACAGTCTAAAACCATGTCAGCATGACACTGTTGTATTTATAAAACAACTCACCATGCTTATACCACAAGCTGTTCCTTCCGCTGCGGGCATGAACTTTGTCTCACACCTGTGACCCACTTTGTGACACCAGAGAGATTTGCATATATCCTGAAAAGGAAGAAGTACTCACTGCAGTACTCATAATTCTAATTATTTCCTGGTGTTTAGAAAGATTTAAAAATGGTACATGCCTCTGGTACCTTAAATGACATACAAATAAACTCTTTCCTGAATTTAGAAAAGCCTCGGTTTAAGGTTCATAGCACAGCCATATCCTTCTTTTTTATGCACCATTTCACTATATATTTTTTAAATCTATTTGAGTGTGAGATTATAGCAGAACAAAAACAGTGTTAAAAAGTTCAAGGCAAATATTTCATCAGGTCTACAGGGACTATAATATTGTGAAGACACAAGATTTTCTAAACCACACAAGATATCTGGAAAGGCAGTCTGTGCACAGTGCTGTTCACTCTCCTTTGTCTATTAGCTGTAGAAGAAACACAGCTGCCATCACCTGATAAATGTAGTTAGCATAAAATAAATCAAAATACTCCAGGATAATAACAGAACTGAAAGAAATTACAATACTTCTTTTCAGAATGAGCACCCCAGATTATTTAAAAAAACGCCTTCTCTGAAGAGATCAGTAAGGAGTGTAACACTCACTAAAATAATGGGTTAACCTAAATTAATCCTTCATCATGACGTCAAGAGGATTTCATTGCTCTAAAATAACCCTACAGATCTCTTCCAGACTTCTTGCTGTCAAGGTATAAAACACAAGAAACTTAGTCCTTCTTGCCCCACACCCCACACAAGCTTTGATCAAAACTCTACCGCCTGCTAATTCCCCTTAGCATAGCAGGCATGGGCCCATGGCTCACATGCATCCAACTGCACTCCTTATGACTCCTGGAAAGAACACATTTCCTTCTGAAACTCCCCTGGGACTGTGATATTCCTCAAAAGGGCCAGTACCTTCAAAGCAAATTGCCAAGCAAGATAAGGCAGAGAAACAGCCCAGGCCTCTGAAGAACACTGTATTACTTGTACTTATTCGGGGTACTTCAGTTCTCTAATGTCATTTAACTTCTCAAAAGTATATTGATAGGTACCTTTACAAAGCTGAGGTTGCATAGTTTTGCTTTCATTCCAAATTGCCATTTGCACTGGGTATCAGCATCATAGATCTGCCCTGGCAGTTTTTCAGGGTATTTATACTGTCCTGTTTGCTTAGGTTCATCAATCAGGCAGGCAGCTTGAGCTGTACTATAATGAGAATGTAAATTAATCATGACTATGATCTTTATATCAAAATATTTTAATTTGCTACAGACCAGCACAAATACATAATATGGTATACAGTACCTTTAACTAGTTTTAGAGGTACGCTCTGAAATGAGAATATCTGCTTGCAGGAGCCAAAAGATCTTGACATCTTGTTGGTAGCCTGACCTGCAAAGTTTTAAGGAAGCAGGAATTTCCAGGCTTTTGGGACTGTTGTGACAACAAGAAAGAATGATGTCAAATTCTTTTCCTCCCTTTATTCCTTGGTAACCAAGAGCAAGGTGACCTAGTCTGCTTCTTTCCCTTAAATGGGTTCCCCAGCTCAGGGATCCACACAATCAGCAGGCACACTGTCCCATTCCAGCATTCACTTTCTGTACATTGACTGACACACGACTTTTTAGTTTGCAATTTTCTTCTGTACTCAGAATATGTTGCATCACTGCAGCAGGAAAAAAACCCAGAACTGTTACCTTCCTGGCTGCTACTCGGTGATATTAACTGGGAATTCAAGGATCAGACCCACAGAACAACTTAGGTGCCTGATTCTCACTCTAAGGAATTAACATCTAAAACCTGGGTTGCTCTTGGTCACTGCCTACACATTCTTTAGTAACTGTGTAGAATCTAGCCACATATAACAAACAAAAATAAGGCAAAGTTTAATGTAATGATGAATTAAACACTGACTGAAAACCAGTTCCTTTAAAAGCATCACTGAGTTATGTCAACATGCTGGAGAAATTATTGGCATCTTTCTCTTTTTCCTTTTGTCTTTCCCTCAGAAACAGGATGTGAAAAATGCAGAACGTCCTTTACTCATGTCAGGAGCTAGATCAAGAGAGAAACTCCAGTGAGAAAGGCCACTGATGTTAATTTACATTTGTAACGACTTTGGTACCGCTGTGTCTGCCCTCCTTTGTGTACACTTCCTACTAATTCTCTAATAAACTCAGCTGCTGACAGGAATGCCTGGGAAAGGACGATATTCCAGTCTTTGCTGCAGGGTATTCCTGGAGGGTGAAATTCATGTTTCTTTTGAAACAAGGCAGGACAAAAGCACTCACACGCCACACCACCTCCACGCTGAGTGTGGGGGCTCACACACCTCATGGGCTGGAGCACATTTTAAAAGGGGTGAATTTCACACTTTACTCATTTTTATGCTGTTCAAGAATTCAAGCCCAGTTACTAAAGCTGCGCTCCCTGGCACCAGCCCAGATTTACATGTGACCTACCTGAGAAATTTGTTGAGGTACTGCCTGCTGCAAACAGACCAAGAAAACACGCCGTTGTTTCCGGTGAGCGTGGGAGACATAATATTGCCCTCAGCTTTTCTACAAGCATTCCCTTCTCCATCGTGAATCATACCAAAGCTGAAAAGAGAACCGGGTGGCAGAGTGACAGTCTAGATTAAACAGAAGCAAGACAAAATTTGGAGGCAGAAGAAACACTGCCAGGGTACCAACACTATGCTTGAACTCCATAGGGAATGTGGGGCTCATGCCTAGAGAGCTGCATTCAACCTGTAGCAGAAGAAATGGGCGTGAATGAATAGAATACAAGGTGTGAATGTGAAAACATTATTATTTTTCTAATTTCGGCCACTAACTTGCTGTATTATCTCAAGCAAACTGCTCTTTTTCCCTCACCTTTGTTATACAGTGTCATTCACTTTGTCTAGAATTTAACTCTTCAGTGGGAATACTGCTTCTTATGGGGTTCTTTGCTCAGTCTGAGCATCATGAGGCCCTGCTTTCACTAGGAGAGGTGTTAGGATGATACAAAGAATAATAAGCAATAATAAAAAAACCCATGTTATAATGATGAATTATGGGGATTTTATGTATATAATAAAGCTGATTTTTAGGTTCTTTCCTTTCACTGTTCTGTATTTACTCACTGTACTGTCTGTGGATTTCAGTGTGTTTTGGAGAGAAGTTTCATCATCTGTTGCTTCAATATTGCAGTACCTCGGCAACTTTATGAATGTAATCTGTGCATGTGCAGGGAATATCTAATTTACTGGACTCATTCCTCCACTGCAATAAATCACTACAGGCTCATCAGAGTTACTGCATGTGTTGCCACCAGCTGAGGCTCCAAACTTCCTGAAATGTATGTCTCTTTCCGTAGATGGACAGAAGAAGTACCAATTGAGCTCATATTTTAGAATCCTTCATAAAATACTTTGTTCCCATGCACTGCAGCCAGAGAATCCCCAGTTTATACCCCACTGACACAACGGGCTCTGAGCACCCAGAGGAACTGTTAACCTTTCAGGTAAAAACACAAGGTAAAGAAAACAATTAAAGTGTCTAACAAACCACTAAAATGTCTAACCACTGAAGCTTCTCAGTGGACCACAGACTGTGTTCTGTACATCATACAGCATTCTCCTCCTATGAAACCCTTTGGTTAACATATTCACAGTGGACCTCCAAGGCTGTCACAAGTTTGGGTTTTTTTTCTTTCAGGTATGACACAAACCAAATTCTGCTGTCTTACATCACATACTAGGTAGCCTCAGGAACATGAACACAAGCAAATGGTCATAAAGACATTTTCTATCTGGCACAGGCTTTTCCCAGGAGATTGAATGCATTTTATTAGACAGGAGTATGGAAGTGTAACAAAGAAAGGTTAAATAACATGTAAATCAAAGGCAACAGTGAAAAAGGAAAAAATAAAAAATTTCCATGCATAATCTCTCAAAGCAAATAAGGAAATAAAAGGGGAGGAGAACATTATGAGATTAAATGTGATAATTCTTGAAAAATAAGCTATGGGCCTGATCCTCTCCTAATACTGATCAATAAAAATGTACTGAGGTCTTGAAATTGCATTAGTGTGACAAGAGGATCAAACAATACATATTTTACACATTCAGTCCCTTTGAATGCTTTGGCTCAAGTCCCACAGGCTTCACTGGTAGCTGGATTATTCTTTAATTCCTTATTTCCCTTCAGATGCACAGAAACCTGTGACAGGGTCACTCGTGTAGACATTAGGTCATAGTATGTACTGCAGAGAATATTTGTACAATGAAAGCTGAACAGTCCTGGTTCAGTCATGCACAAGGAGAAGGCTCCATGCCTTGACCAATCAGCAGAATACAATACCCTTGCTTTTCAAAGATATTCTGTGCATTAATGTTGCTGCTCAAAATAAAGTTCCTGTGCTTTATCTGGACCTTGATTTCAGGTTTGCACCACACAGAGAAAACTGTGCTTCTCTGCTGCCACTGGGGAGACAGACTGCAGACTGAACTATGCTACAACTGAAAATCAAAACCACGCACAAAGTTGGGAAAAAGAAATTCTAAATGATTTGTTAAAAAACAGTAGAACAAAACCTAACCATCCTGAATTCAACAATTCAAAGAATAGCTGAAGCTCCATGGAAGATTATTACTGAATTTGTATGAGGCAGCAGATTCTTAAGAAAATTACAGTCTTACCACAACAGAAATAAAATGGAAATCCAATGGCTAATCATTATATAGCTCTCTATAAATCAGAGTCATAGAATCATAGAATCTTAGGTTGGGAAAGACCTTTAAGATCATCGAATCCAACCATTTCCTCAGCACTGCCAAGGTCACCATTAAGACATGTCCCCAAGTGCCACATGTAAGCACCTTGTAAATCCCTCCAGGGATGATGATTCCACCACATCCCTGGGTAGCCTGTGCCAGTGCCTTTTGATGAAGGAATTTTCCAAAATATCCAAACTAAAGATCGCCTGGCATAACTTCAGAACATTTGCTCTTGTCCTGTCCCTTGTTCCCTGTGAGCAGAGCCTGACCCCCCAGTTCCTCCCTCCTGTCAGGGAGTTGCAGAGCCAGAAGGTCCCCCCTCAGCCTCCTTTTCACCAGGCTGAGCCCCCCAGCTCCCTCAGCTGCTCCTGCTGCTCCAGCCCCTTCCCCAGCTCTGTTCCCTTCCCTGGACACACTCAAGCACCTCCATGTCCTTCTTTTTGTGAGGGGGCAAAAACTGACCCCACAGTTCAAGGTGTCTCAGCAGTGCCCAGGATACAGGGACAACCACTTCCCTAGTCCTGTGGCCACCCTATTCCTGATATAGACCAGGTGTTACTGGCTTTTCTGCCCACCTGGGCACATCCAGCTCATGTTCACTTGCTCTCAACCAGCACTCCCAGGGCCTTTTCCAGCTTTCCAGCCCCTCTGCCCCAGCCTGGAGCTCTGCATGGGTTGTGATGACCCAAGGGCAGGATCTGGCACTTGGCCTTTTTGACCCTCACCCCGCTGACCTCAGCCCATGGATCCAGCCTGTTCAGATCGCTCTGCAGAGCCCTCCTGCCCTCCAGCAGATCTACACTCCCACCCAGCTTGGTGTCACCAGCAAACTTTCTGAGGGGATGCCTGATCCCTTTGTTCACACCACTGATAAAGGTATTCAACAGGACTGGCCCCAGTTCTGATCCCTGGCTGGGGAACACCACTGGTGACCATTCACCAGCTGGGTGTAACTCCTCACCACTCTCCAGGCTTCAAATGATCTGTGTGTAGGATCAGCCAATCCAAATGATCTCTGTTCAACTGATTTATATTAACTGTGCTGTTTCCATTCACTTACATACTTGTTTACAGAAGAAGAAACTTACTTGTGTCCAGATTCGTGGGCAATTGTAAAAGCCAGTCCCAGGCCTGTATCTTCATTAATGGTGCAACTACGGTACTTGCTGCACATGCCACTGATGGGTGCAAATCCTGAAGGAAGGAAGCAGTTGAGTAGCTTGTTCCTCTACAGAATTCCAAACACACAGATCATCTGCACTGCTCCTAATAAACCAGTTTATTTCGGTGCACGAAGACACTTATTTACTTCATCGGGTTTATCATGGAGGAATTACAGCAGACTTTTATTTGACAATAACGTATAAAATATAAATTATAACATAATATAAAAAATAAGTAAGAAGTGAAAGTCTAACCTCACCTCTCAAACTCCACTTTACTTGTAAAGATTATTCTCGTGCCACCTCCCATGCCTTTACTGCTCCTAAACTAGGGAGAAATCCCATTCAAAAAGGGCAACTAGTCACAAAATGGGGGGGAAAAAAGAGTGGCTCAGAAATAATCTCAAAATCAAAAATATTCCTTGAAGAGGTGAAAACCCAAAAGAGTTTCTTCAGAGAGCTTATTATGCCACTTCTTCAGGGGCAATGGTACCAGCAACACTCTTTTTCTTCTAGGTACCTCAAAGACAAACATGCAAAAACAATTCTGCTCTTCCCTCTTCAAGGAGGTTGACAACATCTGCAAAAATGGACTTTTTAAATTTCAAACCATTCCAGTTTCTGCTGTGGACACCCACAAGTTTATCAGCACGAGTTTTGCTATCATACCTAGGGTATCACAGGGCTCATTCTTCCAGGAGCAGATATCAAAACCCGTGAGCAGGATGGCGTGGTCGTGGCGCTTCCCGTTCTTCCCCACCAGGGCAGATTGCCACTGGCAAAAGCTGTTCAGGGACTGGTCTGCGTGGTGGTTGATCAATAACCCACCCTGCAGGGGTGGCACAGACACAGAAACAAGGTGCTTCCATCAGTACTCCAGAAAGGGGATTGAAAGAATAAGACTTGGTCAGGGAAAAGGGAATTATTTTTTCGTACTTGTTCTACATAAACTTATGTATTCCCATGTGATGACTGAGTCAGTTGATGAGTGAATGTCTTGCAGTTGTAAAATAAAACTGCACCTCTCCCAAGACACACAGATATTTCCAAAGTTGGTGGTTGAAATTACAGTGCACAAATATATTTGATTCCTGAGAAAGCTGAACACTAAGCCATATTCAATCTTGTGATTAAAATGTTTGGTGATTTCTTGGGAGGAAAAGTATAATCCAAGTAGATCAACCCATCACAAATTTCTTTTCAGCAAAAGAGATTTTTTCTTCTTTTGTCTCAGCACCCTTGACACAAGAATTGGCTCCACTGCTACCTTTTGTTTCATGCTATCTTCAGTTTGGGAATTTTGGCTCCTTACCACTTCTAATCACCACTTCCTAGAAAGCTCAGTTAAAAATCTTTCTATTTGTTTAATTACTTATTAAGTAGATTTCTCATTCCAGCAACTTCTGATCATCACACTCTGGAAATCCCAGTTCAAGATCTTTCTATTTATTTAAATATGTATTAAGTAGATTTCTCATTCCAGACATTTCTCTTAAAAAAAACTCTGGAAATTGTTAAGTTTTGTCTTACTGGAAGCATTTCAATGTTTCTAAAGAACATTTATATGAAATGAAGGAATTTAGTATCAAAACCCAAGAAGCAGTGAAATGCAGAAAGTGTCATTTTGAAGGTTTTTTGATTTTAATCTGTTCTCATGCTTTATGTGTGCTCCCAGTGAACAGGAGCAAATGAAGTAGTTAAGATGAAAATTCCAACACAACTTACAGGCTCTTGTTCCAAAAGAAGCAGGCTTACAACAATAATGTTTATATCACTTCCAATTGTTCCATCTTTAAACAGACTAGAGACCTGCAATGATTATTGAAGAGGAAATATCACCTACATGTATAATACTTTTTAACAGATTAAACATATGTACTGAGTTATTGCTTTGGACTTGAATTTTCAATACAAATTAATGGAGTTATACACCTTGTAGGATTAATCCAAAAGAGCTTAAGTCAGAAGAATTATGCCCCAACCCACTACACTTATTGAAAAACTTGAAAACCTTCTATTGACTTCAATGGGCTTTGCTCTGTCCTTGGACTCCTGGATCAGATGTAATCAAGGTCAAAGTTCAACCTCAAGTTTTGTAGTACAAAAGCAAAGAGCAAAACCAAACAGGAAAATGTATTTCTAGTTATATCAATTTTATGAAAATAAATTTGTGCTCTCTCAAATAAATGTTTGGTTGTAGGAGACACATCAGATAAAACAGACTTATGATAGTAAATGAAATGAAAGTTTCAATTTCAGAGTATCTACCTCTTTTGGACTACACAGGATTTAAAATTTTAAACATGTTCCAATTTTTTTGCTCTATAGTACTGTTGACAGAGCTGTGACAATCTAAAGATCTATTTATAAAGGCTTTTTTACATAAGTAATACATCAGATTAAGGCTGCTCTTTTTGGTTCCACCACTTGTCCAATGAAAGGACCTACTCTGACATGACATTATTCCGCAGAGAAAACACACTTCAGTGACACCACAGCTTACCATGTTCATGACTGTTAAGATGTACGTTGTTACATTTTCCTTGCCATGTTTCTCCAGCATTTTTTTATCCGCCACAACAAGGGTTTCAACATTTAGACTCCCGTTTTTCTGAATTTTAGCAGACGACCTCTTGAACCTCGCAGAAGTCCCGTACTCATCGGAGCGAATGTACATCTCTGCTGTGGGTGGCTTGGGTGCATCTAAAAGGAAATGGAACTGTTTTGGGAAGGGTTCAGATCACCCATGAACTGTTTCATCAGAAAATGAAGTATCACAGGTTTAGAGCCTCAGATTATTTTTACAGCATGTGATTTAATACTTCTGGCTAAGTTCTTCTATATTTATTAAAAAAGACCCGATCCATTCCTGAGGGAAGGATGGCTACAGGGGGAGAAGGAAATGGGAGAACCACATTTGTATGCAATAAGCAGTTTGAAATAAGGAATTAATCTAATAAAATGGTAGCATCTGTGCAAAAAAATACAACAGAATTTTTAACAGAGTATATACATTTTTCTTGTCCTTTTGATAACTTCCTGAGGTGTTTGGCATGTGCTACTTACACAGCAGTTGGCAAAAAAGTCCTTTCCAGAACAGATGTCCACGGTCAGTACAGAAAGCAGATACACACCACAAGTAAGATTCCTGCCAGCCTGTTATTGTGACTGACATCAGCCTTCTATGCGAGTCTGCAACTGAGATTATTCCTGCTGGGAATATATTTATTTAATACAGGGAAATGTCAGGCAGCAGCAAGGAGGGCTTGACAACAGGCAATATCCCATTGCCAGGGTGCACTTTTTCCCTCTGGCTGGTATTGCATGGCCAATGGCACAGTTAGAGAATGGTCTCTACTCCATTTACTCAGAGGGCCAGAAAATGGGAAAAGAAATCTATGCCCCACATCCTGCAGTGCTCCTGCTATCCACAGCTTCTGCTGCATAAACCTACACTGCCTTTGCATCAAAAAAAATAGCTCAAAGGCCACTTCAACCTACTCTTTGGATAACAATAAGGGTTTTTCGGCAGAGAATGTAACATGACACAAGTGGGGGAGCCTCAGGTAATGAAAAAAAATCCTCTCTGTGCCTCATGAGAAAGTTATTCCAAAGATAGAACTAAAACAGACATTACTTCCTTGCATGCCAAACTGGGAAATCAAGGATACCACAGAATGCACAACAGTGGTGTGCCTTCAAGAACTCAGTCACTCTGAAGTACATTTAACATTGCAAAGGACTGTGCTAATAAGATTTTGAAATGTATCACTCATTTTAAACAATTGTCCTTTACAAGCTCAAAGAACTTTTCTCTTCTGGAAGCACATCAAGACACAAGGAGAATCCTCACCCAAGAGAGAAGAGCTCAGTTCAAGGCACACCAGTGTCCAAGTACTACTTTGAAGGCAATACAGCTCCAAGGCTTTGGACCCAAATATCCATGAGCATTGAAGTTTTGCCCTTGAATTAACTGCACCACTACTAATAAAACATAAGCAGCGGCAATGCTTCATGCATGATTTACTAACTACAGTCCAGCTAATTCTCATGATCTAAAAACAGGTTGTGAAGAAGAGTTTGAAAGATGAGTAACTGGCTTGTCTAATGTTTACAAACCGTCAGCACATGAAATTTTTAAAGATGGTGAGTGGGACAACCTATTTTCATGACACCAAAAGCGGCAATGGGCTCTTCCTCCTTACTGTTCAGCAAGTTTGATTTTGTTCTTAGGTTAGGATAAATTAACCTTGACTAGGCAGGGTTAATAGCAGAGGACTGCCTTCTGTCAGACTGAATTCTCCATCCCTCTGTTCATTTGAGCTGAAATTTTCTACTCCAGGTGACTAGACTGGATTTTGCTGAAAATTTCAAACTGATATGACTCCAGATATGTAACAATGTAAAAACTTTAAACCATCTTAAAAAAAAAAAAAAAAGGAAGAAAAAAACAACCTCATAGAAGGAGCATTCCCTTTACTACAGTGATTTCTTCAGCATCCTGTATTTTACCCCTACTACATTAAACAATGACATGTGATTTGATTTGTAGCACTGCATTCATTCAGTGAACAGGAGGTTGATTTGTCTTACAGATTAATCAAGACTGGATCTGGAAGTAGGTTGTTTTGTTCAGAACTCCTTCCTTTCTCTCAGAAGGTTACAGGTATGTACTGCATGGAGTTAAAGACCACAGGATGTGAGAAGAGTTTTGTGGGTAATTAAATGCCATTTTGCTCAATGAGATTTTTACAGTGTGTCAGACACAGAGTTCCTATGATGGGTAAATCACTTACACTAATCACAGTTGGGTGCTAATTCCATGTTCTTCATTTAACACAAACCCAGCTTGAATATGCAGCTAAGAACTCATAGCTGTAACTGAAATTATTGACTATACAGATATATACATAGAATTAACAGAATTACAAAAGCATGTATTTGATAAAGAAAAACCCATTTTCTTGATTTGGTACCCAGAAGCAATGATTATTTCTGACCTCTCCTGTGCCTGTGAGTCCCATTTATAAGACAGGAGTAATATAATAATATCTTCTTACATGCCAGGAGGTCATGAAAATACAGTGTTCCAAATGCTCTCATTTATTATAGGAATAAGCACCGTGTAAAAGCTCAAGAGGACAAGAATAATCCTGAATTTGGACAAGCAGACATGGAACAGTAAATAAGGCACAAGACCATGGAGGACAATGCAAATAAAACAAAACAGTGTAGAGCAGAGGAGCTAATTTAGCACCATCATCCCCTGCTCTGCAGCAGGGAAATCAGACAGGAGGGAAAGGGAGGATGGAATGAGGGAGTTTTGGACTGCATTAGAATGCAAATGTTTACAGGTTGACTCACAGGCTTGTGCATCTGGCGCTTGAGGTTTGGCTTTCAAACCTGGGGGGAAGGATTTCGGAATCTTTAACAAGCCCTTTGTTTTCAGGCCTCATAGAGGGCTCAGTCTCAGCCAGACACCTTTTCCACTAACTCCTTGCTCATTCCTTCCCTTCTATTTATTTTCTCTGTCTTCCTTACACACCTTTGGAAAAGGAAGCTGCTCATTTTCTCAGAACTCGAGTAGGAAGTTGGAAGAATATAACTGGATTGAGACACTGTTTTCAACACTGTTTGCAGTCCAGGAGACCCTCATTAAAAATCTCAGCTCCGAAGCTGATCAGCTTTCAAAAAGCATCAACTGAATGCTGAAGTACAGATATAGGGACCAAGGGGGCTCTAAAATGTTCTGCAATTTGAGGGCCTAAGGAAAGACTCAGAATAGATCTTGGCAGGATAATATCTTTCAATGTATTTTTTAAGACGTGGCTCCAAAACCTTATTTAAACAATTTACATGGGAGGTTCTTTTTGAAGATCATAGTTGCTGAAAATTTCATTATCAAATGGTGAGTTCTGAAAGACTTATTCTCTATCTTCTCAGAAATGAATTATTTTGAAGACTTTCTTTTCATTTGCAAGCCTAATTAGTTTTTTATCCCCAAACTAACAGAGAGTAGTTCAGGGACTTGGCCTCCATCACTGTGCAGAACTGCTTACTGAAAACTATGTCAATGTAAAAAAAATCAAGCAAGGGATATTTAAATCTAGGTAAAGCACAAGGAAACTAACCAATGATTCTGATGGCTTAATAAAACAGATGATTCGGTGAATTTCAAGGAAAACTCAATTTCTCATACATCTTTTACTTTGGAAATACATAATTTAAAATTATTATATCCTCATGCCAAGGGGAGGCGAAGAGATGTGAAGCACACCTCAGGATCACCACACAGCCTGTAACAGCCACTATCTCAAAAGAGGAGAGAAAGTTTCCTTACATACATTTCTTGCGACGTCCACAAAAATGCTGCTTTTGAAACCTTCCATGGTGGTAACCATTCCTGTGGGAACTGTGCATTCTGTCACGGCCAAAAGGGAAGGATTTGGGATGGGACTCTACTGTGTACCGGTGCACCTTCTCTTCTGCAGTTCGTTTGTACAGCACGTGAGGATGGTGTCCGGCGGGGGATGTGTAGTTGTGCTCCCGTGCCAGCTGCTGAGGTAATGGGGATATAAGGAACTCGATCTTCCGTGTCCTTATCAAACCTGACTAAAAAAAGCAACACCACCACGAGTTAGAGACAGGACTGTCAAGGCTCACAGCTGGAAAATGCTGACTCCTGCAGCGATCTCCCTGCAGAGCCCAGACGGGTTGCAATGTGCGCCTCTAAATTAGATTTACTCAAGTGATGAGCTGGACAGTCTTCCCAATTAAAGCATGCATCGTTACACTTTGGAGATGACCAGGCCTCACATTTGGTAACACACAGAACCAGGAATGCTGTGGGACTGGCAGCACAGCACCCTCACACAGTACCATGGATAATGTCATATGCAATATTAACCCATTCTTCACAGTATAGAGTTATCTGTATGTGTGTGTGTGTACAGGATACAGTCTCACATAAAAAGGAAATGCTTTTGTAAGATTCAACTTCTCATAAAAGCATAGATTAGTAAAACAAAATATATGAATTAAGATTCAGGGGGTTTTCAGAACAAGGTATTACCAAACAGGAATCCCAGACCTCAGGTTGCTATAAGTAGAAACGTACATTACAAGACAGTAGCAAAAGCTGAAGCAACTGAACACTTTTGCACCATCATTTAGTAATCAACTCCCTGCAATTTAATCATAATAAACAAAGTTTAAAATTTATACCCTCCTATAAGAGAAAGCTAATCAGCGAAAGCAAGTATCTAATTGTCTGCCTTCTTGGATCCCTGAAAGACAGAAGTATGGGAAAACTACACTCTAGTTTTCACATAGTATCTGTGCATAAAACTGCACATGTGATGAAGTGTTTCCAGGATCAGGGCCAGGGAAATGTGGGTGGCACTGAGGAAGTATTTCCATGCAGCTCATTAATCAGTTATGATTTTATTTCATTTCTTGGTTTTGTAAAACATGTTGTAATAAACACTCCTTTTTACCAAGTCAAAAACCAAGGAGAAGTTTCATCAGGTAATTCTACTACATTACATACGTAATACTAGATACAGATTTTTGGTTTGGATCAGTGAGGCTCTACCATGTGCCAACATCCTCCTGCCAAAACTGACATCCCATGAGGACTACATATCTCTTATGCTTCAGAAAAATATGTGCAGACAAACAACTGTCAATTGCAAACCGTCTTGCCCAACATCTCAAGTCCTCTCAGACCATGATTCCACTTCCTTCCCCAAGAAAATCTTCTTCAAAAATGCAGATAAGAGACATGTATCACCTATTCCCTTCTGAAATGGATGCTCTTCTTTAGCCTAACATCCTAGGACCAGAATGGGTACCAGAAGGATACCCATGGGTATCAGAAGGAAAGCAGCTGGAATGTCTAACGTAAGCACTGTATTTTTTAAGGATCTGTGGAATTTTCTGCACTTTAAGAAACTGTTTCCCATGAGGAAAACTTAACAGAAAATAGAAAGTTACACATGAAATCTTCACAGCTTTAACTGTTTACTAAGCTAATGCTGACACTGATTTTAACTCAATTCCAGCTGGAGAGATTTATCAGAGATTTACAGGTCCTCAACAGTCTACAGTTATCTACTATGCTCTTTTCATGGAAATTCACTTCTCTTATTCCAAATCAAAGGCAACTTTGCAGTACTCTCCAAAATAAGCACCTTTCACATGGGCCTAATAATAGTGCTCATAAAATCATACTGTGAATTTAATTTTTACAATAGAAGATATCTCACATTATGAACTGAGGGTCTAATTGCCCTCTGAATAATAATAACCAAACAAACAGAAAAGATATTCTGATCAACAATTTGTCCCCTCTTCTTTCTTCAACATGAATTCATAATTACGTATCTCAGCCTGTATCTACTTAACATTCTAAATGAAGGTTAAAATTGCCTCCATCAATAATAGGCAGGATTTAAATAATTGACAGGAATTTAACTTGCCTGCCCACTGCAATAAGTTGGCATATTTCAAATGTCAGATCACATTTGGTCATGACAAAGTACTTTCCTGTAGGGAAGAAGACTGATATTTTAATCCTTATGATGTGTGTCATCACACAATTTACCAGTGGTTCTGAGAGGCAATCGTTATCTACTAGAATGCACTGATAATTGGGTGCTGCTAAGCGGGGGTTTTTTTCAGCTGGAAAACAGAAATGCAGTGAATCTGGTTTTTATTTCCCCATTTTAAAGGTTTCCACATCTGAAATTATTCCTGTAGGATTCATTTAGTAAATGATTCAAACCATATGGAAAAAAAAAAAGGGGGGGGGCAGCTTCTACATTTTCCTGTAAGAAACTGTCCCTGATGTACACCAAGTTTCAGCCTCAAACATCATTTCTATATTTAACATTATAAGGGTGGATTGAGAATTCAGGGTGGGTGGGTAAGAAGCAACTGCATTCTGGGCCCTGCATGTGTCTTGCTGCACCTTTACAGAGGCTGTAGGTGATTAAGTGCCTTACAAATGTAGTCCCTTTTTTCCCCAGTAGAAATGACCCTGAATCTCCAATAAGACTTCTTTCCTTTGGGTTTTACATCAGACTCATCCACCAAATTGAAAAATGCTGTGTGAATAAAAGATACCTTCCTTTTGATAACATCCAGTTTTATGAAGTTGTCAAGAAGAAAGGGGAAGTGCCATAGAACAGTCTGGACACTCATTCAATCACAGACCATTTTCCACTTCTTCCAGCTATGGGATGGGATGGTTTCAAGGATTCATATTGAAATAATCACTTTGGGAATTCCAAAGTAATGCTGAGAATGCTGATCTGGCTTCAGACAGAGCTGCAGACCTCTGGAGCACTGCAAAGGGGGCAATGGGGCAACAACTGCCAGGCACTTTCTTGTAGGTTCTTGAATTTTAGTGTTAGGTAAAGCAAAGTGACCTATGGCTATGGTTGTGCTGGTTGGAAAACGTGCCAGCTGGGAAATGCCACAGCACCGAGGCAGGAGACTGACCCAGAGCCGTCTTTTCTGACTTTACACTGCCAAGGAATTCCAGTTTCTTGAAGGCCAGATTTTGGCCTCCTTTGTACTCCTGGGTGTTCTGGGAATTTTTTCTACAAACCCATGAAACATCTCCATAATTGTTAGATGCAATATATTTATCCAGCTCAAATACTTTAGTAGTTGAACAAATACTGTCCAAGCCGTCATGGAAAATTACGCATTGGGTTTCCCATTGTCAGCACAGCTCTCAGGACACATGTGATTTTCCTCGAATCAAGGATGTCTTTCCATTAACCTTGATGGGCTCAGGACACAATGAGGACAGGGTCACATAGGTCAAACTTCCATTTTTATTTCAGATTTTCTGCAATTATAACACCATGAGAGGAAGCAGGATGACAAAATCTAACATTCTTCTAAGTCTAGACAACACAGCATGAAAAAGGCCAGGACTCCTGTCTATTCCTTCTGTCTCCCACTGTGGCTATCACTAATAATAGCAATAATTGTGAGAATATGGTGGGAAGGAACACCCAAGAGATTGCTCAGTTGGAATTCGCTGTTCCCTTGTTTTTCCCTCACAACACATATTTGCTGTCCTTCTGCAAGGGATATTCCATGCCACTGGAAAGAAAATGGAAAGACACATGTTGACCTGTGTGGTCAGCAAATAATTTTGAATCAGTGAATTAGAGGAACTTGTAGTTTGTTTGCAGAAAGGTTGAGAAGAGATAAAATGGCAACATTCATCCCACTTCTTATTTGTTATAAAACGTTTGCTCAGCTCTGGGCTAAAAGGAATTTTCAGATCCAGTGTATCTCTGTGAAATTCCTCAATATCCAGGTGTTATCACCAAGGTACAGCACTTGTTCTGTTTTCTTGGTGTGTCACAAAAGGAAAAAGAATCTCAGAATTAAATTTGGACAAGGGAAATGATGGCGTGGTATCTGCAGCAAGATTTTTTTTTAATTGAAGATAGATTATAAGTTGAAAAATAAGGAGATTTTTTTTTTTTAACCACTGAAAAAGTTAATCTTAGCTATACAAAACCAGGTAGATATTCCACTAATTTTCAACCCAACAATTTTGAGAGTCACACACCTAACATATCTGTTCCCAACAGGTCTCACTGGGCTCTTACTAGAACAGCACAGAGTCTGCTCCCATTTGCTCCCCCTGTGTTCTTAAACTCTGAGTGAAGACTTTGGCTGCTGAGATATCAGAAAAATCCTTGCTCTACATGAGCCTCATGGCTGTGGGTTCTCTGTCTGCAAACAAGGCATTTTCATTACATGCTAATTAAATCAAAGGCAACAGCTTTATGCATATTAAACCTAGAGGAGTTTCACAAACCAAATGCAAATAATGAGATAAGAAGCACAATGAAATGAAACTGAGACTTAAAACAGATGAATAATTGAACTGCAATGTCTCTGCTAAACGTAACCATTGATGTAAAGTTAATTACAGTTTGTACAAGAACAAGAGTATCTCAGCTAAACAAAGTGCTAAAAAATATGCATGTCTTTTTCTAAGGAATCCTACTTATATCCGAAATGCCTTATTCAATGTTATGAGGATATACATAAAATTAGGTGCTAAAAATCCACTGTCTAAACTGAGAGCAGCTAAAACAATGGCCAAAGAAATCAATGAAGTCTATACCAAATTCCTCAAAAGGAAGAGTTAAATGTCATTTCACACCCATTAAATTGTTCCAAATACTCAGGAAAAGTTTTAAAAAACTTGAGAAAAGGCCAACTGAAATTGGCACAAAGACTTCAGTGGACTGATCCAAGACTTCTGTTATTTCCCAAATGTCCAGCCCTTAAAAAAAAAAAACACAACACACCAAACCACTGAGTCAAACACATCCTAACAAGAGTTACAGAACGTACAGAGACAAAAAGTACAGTTTTTAGTTCTACTTATATCAAATAAAAATTTAAATTAAGAACTTCTCTGAAATACAAGGAACAAGGAGAACAGATGACCTAAGAACTATGGCTGCTGGCTGTTTAAGATCATCCGAGGTCAAAGATTCCTAGAAATCTAGTATCCACATCACAGTGCTGGGACCATCTCATCTTACAGCAAACTGGAGTCTTTCCTCATTCACTTTGCAGAGAAAACTCATGAAATTATCTTGTCTGCAGATCATTTTAATCGAACTCTTATTTCCTGCCCTGATGCTCAGCTAAATTTCTGTTGCTTTGGCACCCCAGAGGAAACACAAAAGACCCATCTCTGCCCACAAAGGAGGAGTGACTGTCTTAGCTCAGGTGTCCCACCCCATGTGGAGGTGGCAGTCCCTGTGCACACACCGGCTGCCTGAGACAAAATCCCGCCGGGATAGCAGGAAAAGTGCCAGCTGTTCAGGACAGGTTTTGGGTCAAGCCTTGAAAATGTGGTAAATATATCATTTTCTCACACATGCCGAGGAATCCCAGGAAGAATAAAGTCCTGTTAAGTCTGTGGACATTCATCATATGAATTCCTCCTTCCCCCAGAGCAAGGATATTCAACCAGTGCTATCACACGAGGCTGTTCAAAGCAATCCTGCACCATGTAAGCAGTTTAAATAAATTACTGTTTCTTTAGAGAACGTGTAATGAAGTAGACTCACCTCTGGGGATGGGTTAAGTTGGTAGTCTGAAAAATATGTGAGACTATAACCTTACTACAGTTATAAGCAAAACTACTTCCAAGAATTATAGCCAGCAGTATCGTACAGCCTGACCTGGGGCTGCAGATACCCGATAGCACTGACTGACTTTTTGAGAGATGGCTTAACTGAGGCCCTCTCGAGTCAGGGTCAAAATGTCAATGCTCTGGAAAATATAATCAAAATGAGCAAATTAAGATGTGAAATTAGGTAGGAAAAAAAAAATGACAAGCAGCATATCTGGAAAGCAGAAAGAAGGAGCTGAATTGCAGAAAAGTGTTGCTGAGGTGAAAGATATTTCTACCCTCGGGAAGCATCAGGAGCAAACAGCCAAGCCAATGGCAGTAAATCACAGTAATTAACCAAGTTCGTTCCCTCTCCACTCTGACCCTCAGCCCCTTTTCTGGGAGTGGCTGCAGAAGCGACAGGGCTGAGCTGGATTTTGCCTCCACGCACTGTTTCTGTCCCCCTTCAGAAGGGCAATTACACAGTTACCCACGTTACTGAAGCACTGGGTAAGTCAAACAAGCTCCTGAAACACCGTGACAGGGACACGATCCATGATCCACCAACCAAAAGTGAAAAGCCCGGACCCTAAATCCATACACAGATTGTTAAATTAATGGCAGACTTTTACAGAGTGTTAAGCACCCAGGAGCTCCCATTGAGCTGAACATTGTCTCTGCAAGCATTTCCAGAGTGCTTTTATACCACTTTGGGAAAGAAAATGTTCTGGGAAACTGGTGAGAATGGACTCTCATGAGGCTTCCAATAATACACATGTATTATTGAAGTCAGGAATCCCACGAGTAAAACTCGGAGCATGTTCATTTTTGATCCCATCCCAAACCAGGCAGCACAAAGGCATGCAGGCACACTGAAGGAAAGAGAGAATTTAAGTTAACTAAACTTTTCCCTAGCTTTTACATTTGCCAAAAAAACGCGCCCATCCTTCAGAACAGTATCCAGTCTGTAAATGGGCAGCCCCTGACAACTATCCCAGAGTCAGGGAAGTACAGAACTGATGTTTTATTGGACTGGGTCCTTGGCTGATGAGAATAACCTCAGCAGACCTTAACTGATTTTCACCAGATTGGAATACCTGGCTCTGTACCACAGCAAATGTTTAGGTTAAGTTAATGGCCTTTACACACACTAAAATATTTTTATCGTGAAAGAAGCATTAGAATCATTGGTTGCCTATTCTGACTTGAGAATTGTCAGCAGATGACATTTTTCTTTAGAATCTGACTCACAAAAATAACTCAATTATTCTGTATTCTAACATAATATAAATTTCTTACAAATGTAAAATGTTACGAGTTCTTAACAATATAGCATTTTATTATTACCTGAGGATCTGACAGAAGGAGAGTACAATGTTTAAATTGCCAGGCTGAGTTAGTCATGAAAGACCACTCTGTTTGGTTGCTTAAAAGCAATGCTACACAGAACATTTAGCAATTATTAAAACAAGGTAACAAAATTGCATGTCTTTAATTATTCCTATATGCACAAAGAGGGCGTTATCTCTGAATAGTGCCTTTGTATTTCTGCAGTTGACTGAACTTGTTTCAAACATCTTTATGCAACCCCCTGTCAGCATATGGCAAATAAGGAAATATTCTTATTTGTTCCTCCACTTAAAGTAATTGGACCAGTCACATTGGTATTTAAATGTATTAAATTGGTATTTATTGCAGGGTAATGAGATATTCTAGAACTAACACAAAGTTGATTGCTTTGCCACAGATTAAATACTTGCTTGTCAGTATGTGAGCTCCCTCATTTCTCAAGTTTTGGGTTTTTGAAAAAAAAAAAAGCAAAACAAAACACAGAAGTGAGCATGATAAATGAACAGAAGAAAAATACTAATGTAAACTACAGCATTATGACACTAACTATACACCAGCAATATTTAAGTGAAGTGCCAGAGGTTTACCAAGTTCCACTCAGAATCAGTTAATTTACAATTCCTTCAGTAGCGCTCTTTAGCTCCCTGTAAAGGTTTTGGAAGACAATTAGCTAAAACCAACAGCTCAGATTTGTCCTTGGTAGCTGTACAAGGGGCATGGCCTGTTTAAGCAAATCCCTGCAACTGTAAGATAAAATCTACATCTTTTATTAGTTATGACAGCTCTGAAATCCATCACAAAGCAAACAGGAAACAGAGGGATTATTTAATGAGTGCATTTATGCTTCACTTTTCCTAAAAAGAGGCAGCCTACTATTTGTCATGTGCTGTCTGACAGTTGATTAGTTACTTAGGATACATCAAGAATAACAGAAAAACTGATTTCAGAGGGTAGCTTGCTTAGTTCCCTAATCATACATCCCACATAACTGGGTGCCCAGCCTCAGAAAAATGCTCAAGGTGTGAGAGGAGGTTGACCTCTTGGAAATCTTCAAAACCATAGAAAATGCATCTCTCTCTCTGTCCTCTCATTCTGTGTAACAGCACATACTAAACACCATTTATGTCACTCTTAGATTTCTGAAATTTAACTTCAAGATGGCCAGATTTTTATCAGATCTTTGGACAGGCAGAATTTCACCCTAAGGATGGTTTGCTACAAATTATTTACGCTGCTTAAAGGATGAGATGAAATAAAAATGTTCTGGCAAGGTTCTCCTCCTCCCTTGTGTACAGCTAATCGATTTTACGTGGCTGGAGTTCAGATGTACCAATATTCTAGGGAAAGTGCATACCTTCTTAATGAAGCTTCTGCTCCTAAAGTGGTGATAAAGGCAAAACCAATAACATTAAGGTATAGTGACACTGAAAATGAACAGCTGAAAAAAAAAAAGAAAAAAAAAAGAACTGATGATAGACAACTAAAATCAGGACATGGAAATTCCTTTCCATAGGTACTTAGCATTAACAGATGCTTGCTTGAGTGTTTCTGATCAGGAACATTCCTCCCTATCAGACAGGCAACTCCAAACATTAAAAAGTCATGAATCAGGCCTTGCAGGAAACAACACTATAAATTACGAGATTTTAAAAAAATAATGCTGAAGGGCTTTGGTGTTTTATTTTCTTTCTGATTTCTTGAACAATTTTCAACTGAGATTTTAAGAGGCTTTTTTACCCTTTACAATCATGTGCACTAGAATCAAACTTGAGTGGAGGTTTTTTTTTTTTAGTGAAAACACAGCTTTTCCTGTGATGATGGGCCTTTGGCAGCTGGACCTTTCAGAACACTTCATGAGTGAGAGTAGCAGTCAAACTTGAAATACTCCCTCTCCCTTACAAGACAGCCCTGTTGAGGTTACAGGCAACAGAGAGAGACACTTGCCCAAGCCCTGGGTCACCACATGGGGCTACCTGATGGCAACCCCTTCACTCTGTTCAGGAGTCCTGGCTGCAGAGTGACTTACACCAACTGCATCAAAGCCCCAAGCAAATGCCCTCCACGGTGGTGATTCACCTCCCACGCCCACTTTTCCCCAGTGAAGATTCTCCAGATATAAACTTCAGCCTGGCAGAGCTGATGCAAATGAACTTGAGGGGGCAGAAGATCTGAGCCTGTCTGACCTGGGATAATTTGCATTCAAGCAAAATAAATCCAGCTCAATTCCCATAGCAATTCTGCTTTGCTATGAATAGCTCAGGCAGCTCCAATAACGAGGGGCTCGGGTTACATCTGATTGCCAGCTGTATTGCTTACTAAGAAGTTAGGTCAGTGGTTCCCAACCTTTTAATTTTCCTTGTTGGAGTATACATTGCTATGGATTAGTTACATGAGAGAGTGGTCACAAGGAACTCTGTAGGGAGCAAAGTATCAGCTTTGCTGATATTCCACATACACAGACGTATACATATGTTGAAATATCTATGTGGGAAGGAGAAGGGAGTGGAACAAAAGAGCTTAGACCATTAAGGGAATGGAAAACAAGAAGCAAAGATGGCCCAAGAGTGAGAATGTCAGGCTGGCGCCTGGGTTATCTGGATTAAAGTCCCAGTTCTTCAGCATTTCAGCTCCTCTGCTCCTTATGTCTCAGTTTTATAAGCAGGATTTTGTAATCAACCCAGAAAATGCTCAAGAGAGACTTGTGAAGGTTCACATTTGACCCTGGCTGGGTGGTTCTATTAAACTGCCTCCATCTGCCCCATTCTGAGCTACAGCCCCAGCCTTCAGGATGTCCCTCAGCAGCTTGGCCCGTGCTCCTGTTCTTTTGCTTTAACATTCTCTTTGAAACAGGAGAGCAGCCTCGGTGCCTCCAAATATCTTTCCCCCCCACCCAAGAAAAGGTAAATCAGTAAAACCTTGACTGCAATTCACATGATTAAACCCAAAATACAGGGCAGCAGCACCCTAGAGATCCACCAACTTTAAATAAGACCTCATCATTTTCTCAGTTTTCCATAACATTAAGAAACTTGTACAATGGCAACTGCACATAACATTTCGACTGCCATACAAACATCCTTAGCATCCAGAGCTTGGTTTATAATGGACATTTGAATAAGGAGTTATTTACTAAGATAAGTGCAGTACCTCACATCTGTGTTCCATGCCATGAAAAAGCCTCATTTTGTAAGCCCTGCCTACGGCCACAAAACCTGCCTTCCCCAGATTATATTGCCAAGTGTGCCATAGGTCCAGAAAGCTTTTTTTTTTTTTTTTTTTTTAATCTCCTTGTAGCCAAGTGCTACCAATCTGCACTGCTCAGTCTTCCTGCACTCATCTTTGTCCTGGTTTAAAGCTGCACACACTCACACTCCTCTCCCACAAATTAGCCAGCACTTCTGTTTTAAGGAGATGATGCCCAAAGGTGAGCATGGTGTAACTGCTCTGCTGGAGAAACTGTGCTGAAGTTAAAAGCAGGAAGCCTGGATTTGTTCCAGACTAGAGAATTTTATAACACTGTTATAAATGGAAGTTTGATCAGAAGTAATTTTGAGTACTATTTTTATCTCTGTAGTAGAAATAACTGTGATGACATGCAGAAACTGCCACAAAGAGGTCCTGGTTTGGTATGAAATAAAACATCATGCCATGACTACTTTAAAATGGACACAGAAAAATATTACCTTAATACTGGTCCAGGTTTTCAGCATAAAGTGATCCATTCTTCAACCTAAGGCACCCATTTACCTCTCCTGACATCTTGTCTGCTGACAAGGTCAGAGCCCAAAACACAAGCCTAAACCAGTATTTGGAGTGGTTTGCAGGTATTCAGATCCATGTTTGAATTGTGCCCACTGAACTAAAGGGGTCACAAAAGGTAATACTAAAGTCTGGTGATGGCAAAAATCAGCGTAAGCCTGTGAATTATGTGATGGTTTAGCAGGGATGAGTCCTAAGAAAGATGGTGTGGAAGCATTTACTTGTGTCTTCTTATTAAAGAAATCAGTTCTACCTTTGAGAATCAGAAGTGAAAACAGAGGACAAAGAAGAAGGTGAAGAGAGGACAGACACATCCCCATCTCTGCAGTCCCACAGGAACTGATGCAAGAAGGGAGGGCCTGGATCCCTGTCAGCAAGCACACACTGTGAAGAGCATTTCTTCATGAAAGCATTTGTACAGTAGTTTTTTAGCACAGTACCTTACATATCAGGCTCTCAAAATACAGTCTGTGGAGCATCAAAGCTCTAAGTAACCCTGTGATGTTCTCTGAGATCTCAGAAAATAGGAAAACTGAAGTGACAAAGGGAAGGTTGTGCCTGAAAGCAACTTCTTTTTCCATGAGATATTCTTTATATTAAATTAGTCTAAGATGTCCAGATATCTATTGCACAGATGTTACCACTACAGGCCTTCTATTGAAATAAAGATGCAGTGAAGACAAGGGAGCTCAGTATGTTGCAAAGTTATAAAAGGATGGTAAAAAAAAAATAAATATATATCAGCAGAAGATTTAGAAGGCAAAATTTCCTAAGCAGCCTGACCTTCTTTCTGCAATGAATCTACTGAACAGCAGGTTAAGCAAAGGTCAGGTTAAGCACAGGTTAAGAAAAAAAGCTCCAAGGGGAGGAATGTGCTGTCAGGGTCACCAAGGCTCTGGGACATCAGGGAAGTGTGTGAGAGTCACAGACACCTCAGCCTCAAATGCAGATCATGGTCCCAAGGCCTGAGTGTTCTCCCTGCTCCATCCTGACACCACGGGACACAGCCAGCAGTGAGAGAAGTGCTCTTGGATCGAGTCCTTGCCTAGAAATAAATCAGGACACAGCTGGTCTGCTGAGAAGTGCTGCACGAGTCAAATAATTAGTGCATCAAAGCCCACCAACATCTATAAACATGGTGCATGTTGGTCCTTCCATTCCCAGTCTCTCTGAAGCTCCACGTGCCCTGCACAGCCTCTGATTTAGCATTCTGAGATTCTAACTTCTCTGCTAGAGCCTGTCCTCAAAAGCCCTGTCCCACATATGAGCATATCCTTGATTTTCCCCAAAATAACTGGCTCTAATTGGCTCAGTGGCCTCTAAAGGGGCACCGCCTGCCAAAAGACTACTGGCATGATGGTAGTCAAGCACCCTTTGTGCCTACACATTTTCCCTCAGAAGCTTCCAGGAGTTAAAAGCACAATCCTGGCACTTCTCAGTGTGAGTCTGCCCCACTTCACAAGTTGTGACTGAAGACATGAGTGTTCCTGCAATCCATCTGGATCATCAGTCAGTCACTCCACCTTTTCTTCTTTCCAGGTGGTAATGCAAACAGAGGAAAAGCCAGAAGGAGCTCTTGTGAAACATTTCCTCTCTTCACAGCATGTTACACCACACACTCCTCCCTCTGCAGAAAACCAGCGGTGTTAATGTGCTCTGGAAGTAAATTAGGCACAAATACCACCATGGGGAACCTAAATATTTTGAGTGTATACCATATAATCAGGAAATGCCCACCCTCTTTATCTGTTAGGAACAAGGAAACTGAAAGCTTTGTAATTTTAAACTGCCCATCAGTTGCTATGAATCAATCAGGCCTCTTACTGGGGAGAGCCAGCACAGACAAGGCTGGCAAGATAAGAGAGGGTTTACAGCTACACTCCCCATCCTGTCAGAATAGTTTCAGCCCAAGGTTCCACATTTGATTCCACCCCTCTCTGGGGCTTCACTGAACCCCCCCAAAGGGACTTGAATAGGATACTGAATTTTCATAGTTTTTCAGATTATTTATACCATCACTAACTCTCAGAAATGTCACTAATCTGAAATAAATTTAATCTTGTTTTCAATAGCAAATAAAATTTATAAAAATAATTTAGAGACTTACTCCTTTAACATATTTTAACAAATGATAAAGGAAGTCATGCAAGACTGATACACAACCTCTGTAATTTTTTTTACAATAACCCAACATCCACCCACATATTCAAAAAATCAAAGACAAATCACAGTTACCTTCTCTTTAAAATTTAAGTCTATTCCTGGAAGAAGGAAGAAGGTGTTGTTTTAAATGATAATTACTATTTTGCTAGTAGATAATACAGTTATTGAACTGCAGAAGAGACAACAGCCAAAAAGAGCACTGCCCTGTGCAACTTTATGGATATACAAATAGATTAGTATTTAACAGACAATGGATGCCAAATTGCACCATCCTTTGTAAGACAAAGATTAAAGAATTGGCACTAACTCAGTGCATTGGTATAGAAAAGTATGTGTGAATATATAAATTCCTCTTCCTTTTTAATGGCAGTTCAAACACAAGAAGTCAGGTCCAAAAGCTAAGCTGTTGATGTTTTGGAGCATATGGGCACCATCCAGGGCAGGCTGATGGTGGGCAGGAGACAGAGTCCCATGGGAAATCCTCCACATCTTCTTCTGTTAATCCTAACACAGGAGTAGGGCAGTGGAGGCAGAACGACCAAATGCTTCAGTTTGCAGAAGACAGACCTTCATTCTGGGTGAACATTTCCTTCTGTGTTGTTTGTCACATCAGAGTGTGTTCCTGACTTTCCCAATCTATAGTCTTTCAAATAACTAAATAAATCATGTGAACAGCCACAACAAAAAAATACACTATTCCCTCAGCCCTCGAGCTATTTGCAAGTAATTTAGTGTTGTGGTGCTGCTCTGTGCATCAGAAAGCTAGTTTTCAAGAAATGCTTGGGAAATTACAACTAAAATAAACTTCTGATGGCACTGTAACCCAAAAGCTGAGAACAGAACCAGGGCAATACTCAGAGGCCAAGTCTGGCACGTTTTTGCTCCCAGCTTCACCTGTCTGTGGTGATGCACCAGCCTCTATGATTAGGTTTCTGGTCCAAATTGTCCTTTCCTTGGTACTTTGTCTGTCCCACAGCCTGATGGAGAACACAACCCTTTGTCACCACCCCATTAACCTGATGTTCACTGACATGTGGCACCGACTGTACCCTGTCCTGCCCTGGCTCCCACACTGTCCTTGGGACCACGGATGGTCTTCATTAAGCTGGACCTGCAGGACTGTCTGTGCCTCAGGCAGTTAAAACGACCACCCACTCTCTCTGGTAAACACAGGAATCAATTAACCATTCCTGTAACAGTGTTCTCCTCTCTGCAGTTCCTCAGCTTTCCCACCACCAGCAGCAGATGAAAGGGGTCTTGTCCCCTACAGGTGTTCCAGGATGACACTGATCGTCTCCTTGCACATTTTTGCAGATTGAACTGGCAAGTCCCTCTGCTGTCTAACAAGGGCAATAAGCCTCAAAAGCTGCCATTGTCTTTTCCTCTCAACACCAGACGTGACTTTATCAGGGCCTGATTTGGGTTAGGTCAAATAACCTCTTTACATTTACTCTTGGCTTCGTATTTTTTGGTGGCCACTGTGCTTCCTTTGCTCCTTCACTGTCAGAACACTCTGGCAGCAGAGTGGAACGAAAACACTTGGCACTAATACACTGAAACATATCTGGCAACTGCAGGCACTACATGCCAAGCACTTGAGTGCATTTTCTAGCAGTAGTAGCAGCAGCTGATTCTCTGGGAAAGTGGCTGAGCTCCTGCCTCATTGCACTGCTTGGTGTTACAAGTCTGAGAAGTCCATGAGAACAGCACAGGGTCAGCCCATCAGCAGCCTGTTTTCCTCCATTTAACTCCTGATTCAGCAAAACCTGATTAGATAGCACCCCCTTGGATTATGTACAGCGTGCATTTTGGGGTCCGCCAGGAGAAACACGCTTCACTTTTGTGATGAGCCAGTGGTGCTTCCCATCTTCAAAATGTCTTTCTAAAAAAAAAAAAAAACCCACCTCAGCCCTAGCCCAAGACTGATATTTTAATAGTTACTTATTCTGTTAGATGCAAGTATAAACTAACATAACTTTCTGTCAAGTGTTAACAAAAAATTACACTGGCTAGCCATATTTATACAGAAGTTTAAACTTTCTTCTCTAATGCTGCTTTATACATATCCCTTACCATGACCAGCTTCTACTTTAATAGCAATATTAACCCAAAATATTTCTTCAGGTTTAGTCTAGCCTAATTTTAAGAATTACTGTTTCGATGACTTCTTCCTAAAAAAAGGAGTGTGTGGCATAAGACGGGCCTGGTCAAAAAAGAATTATTTTTAAATGCTCGCTCTTTTCACTAAGTGCAATAATTTGCACACAGAAAATCTGTTTTTAATTTCATGATTTAAAAAGAACTAATTATATTCTGGTGTCATATAAATTCTATATCTCATGGCAAGGAAACTGCAGGTCTGAAGAGTAATCCATATTTCATTAGTTTGTGTATTCTGCCACAGAATATAATATTACATTCTTAAATTAGTTGGAAGCCACACTGTGCTGCTAAGTATAAAAACAAAAGTGAGGGCTCAAGCTAGGTCAAGCATATTTTGTATAGGTCTATTAAAAATCTCATTCCATTAATATTAATAAAGATGTTGAGACACAAAAGTCCTTCAATTAACATATATTAGGCAGGCAGGCACAAGCATTCAAGTGATCCCACTGTGAACAGCAAGAACCCAGTCCTCAAAGAATAAAGCCCCGAGTGTGCTGTGTACAGAGAGGGGCAGCCTGAAATGCTAATGCCCAGGGGAGTGAAAAGGCAACACCCCATTGTCTGTGCAAGCAAATATCACTTTATTGCCTCGGCTCCCTCCTCTATGAAGCAGGTTTGTGCAGGGCCTTCTTATTCCAGTAAGACTAACTTCAAGACCTACTACCTTTGTCATCAAACGTTTTGTCTTTTGCTGTTTTTTGGCAGGAACTTGCTGGGCAGCCACACATGAGATTCAGGAAAAGGATTTTCATCTGACTGTACAACTTGTTTGCAGATTTCCCCAGCTTATGAACTAACATTGGGAAAAAAAAAGAAATTAACTTGCATGTTCCAGAAATTGCTCTGGACAATAATAATGGTTCCCACGGTACCAAGCTTCAACCATCAAGACTCATTCACTTGCATCTGACCTGATTATTTGACATTTCTTCACCCTCATTCTTGGTGACTTCCGAACATGATAAACAATAAAAGGTTACTGATGTCAACCTATTATGAGCCAGGATGTTGTTCTCATCTAACACAGAGTAAAGCCAGCACTGAAGCTTAATTAATACTTGTTTGTAAATTGTGCTGAGCTGCAAGGCATTATGATTTCAGGTTTCTTCTGTAAATGTTTACCTCAGAGCTTTAGTCAATGCTCCACTGTCTGAACCAAAATAAGTTCTGCTTCCATCAGCTATTCACATAGCTGGTCAAATCACTGTCAGAGCAAATCAATAGGAAATTCCTTTAGCATACTGTAATTTATGGTAGACCTGCAGCAACAGAATTGGGATTAAAATGGGATGAGAAAAGGCAAGAAAGAACCAACATTTCTGCTCCCAGTGACATGATCAAAAAGACAGAGGAAAACCTTGTTTGTAATGGAATTATCCATTAAAGTTCAATTCAGATACCGTTTAAGGGCTAGTGAGAGCCTTTCTAACACAAAATAGAAAGAAAATATATTGAAGTCTGAGTTTCAGCTGCTAAAACTGACTGTAGGTCCACTGCCAGCTCCCACTGCAGAGATAACCAAAATTAACCCCTTTCCTGCCAGCTCACTGGGAGAGGACCGTGACAAAGTGAGGCACACAGAGCTAACAGCTCCTGTGTGTGGTCAGCAGTCCACTCAGAGGAAACACTCTGGGTGACTAAAAAGGCTGCTGACATCAGTGGGGCTGCTGTCAGGTTACCACTGGACACTGCAGCTTCCAAAAAGAGAAAGCAGATATCTTCTAGAAAATCCCTAGAGAGCTGTAAATCAACAGCATTGCTCATGCTCAGGAGAGAATGAAATCAAATGCAAATAGCTCTGAAATGGTCTGAGTGGACTGACATGTTATGGGCATCACTGCTCTGGATGCCTTTGCTTAGCATGGCCCCAGCTTTTGCCCCCATCCATGGACTGCAAATTTCCAAACCACAGGCACTGAAAACAGTCTTTAGACCTCCAACCTTCTCTGCTTTTTTTTTTTGCAGTACTGGGCAGCAATCCCAGTGATCCATCCACATTCAATGAGTACAGGACATGCTGTACATCAGACACACAAACCCATCCCTAAAAAATTGCAAGTCAGAAAAAATTATCTTAAATGTCTTGTGGACTTAAACACAATACTGTGACAAACAAAACTGTAGGTGTCAAAACATTGTAGGGACTTACAAGAGCTGGTAAACTCCCAGTTACCATCTAGACCAGTTCTGACTGGGCAGCCCACAATGAATCAGTGAAGTCCCCAACTGAGTGCAAATGTGTAAATCACAAAGCTGTCACCATAATCAGGGCACTGGTTTTGCAGAGAGGGTAAGGAGGGAACAAGCTTGGAAAACACCAGTGTTTAAGACCGGTTTTGATATCACTATTTGCTCAAATTAAGTGTGTCAGGATCAGGGAACAACCAAGGCACTCCTGTGCTTCCTGCTCCACTGCCGTGAGTCACGTACAGAGCTCCAGGAGTGGGCAGCTTGAGTTGGACTTGAACTACAGTTTCACAGACTGTCATTGTGTTTTGGGTAAACAAAAGTCTTTACACACCAGGTCTGCAAACCTGGTACCTTCCTCAAACACTTCTGAAGTGAAGGAAGAAGAGGGGAAAGACAGAAATAAAACCTTGTTTAGGTTAATTATTAGTGACTATAAGCTGCTATTAGTTATTCGAATCTGCCTCTAGAAGGAGAAATATTTCTGATGCCCAGCAGTTCACAGCTATGCAGAAGAGAATATTCTGCCTCTCAGCAGTGGGGATGGTATGGTCCAAATGAAAATAGTGGCGCTTAAAATAAAAATCCTCATGACATCAAAGGCATCCTGTTATGAAGAGGTCAAGTCTGTGCAGACAGGTCACCCTCTTCTGACCCTCATGAGGGCATTTGTCTATAAGCTTCTCTCTAATGGACTAGGGAAAGTGTGGGAACTGAGTTTTGTGGAGAGACTTTGCTACAGCAAGAAAAACGCTGATGTTACAAGTACAGAGAGAGTCTTTCCTTTGGAAGTGATGGTGAGACTGCAGCTTAACGAGAAGGGCCAGGATGAACTGTCTACCTCTGTACAAATGGATGGTTCCCTGTTTCTGGAACCACTCTAAGGGTGCAAGCCCGAGTGCTCACAACAGCCTGAAGTCTGGTTGGAAATGCACTGACAAACCATTTCCATGCTCCACTGGTGCAAAAACAGGGCAGGCACAAGTGACAGAGAACGAGCTCCTGTGGGCACTTGAGAGCTGCTGTGCATCCACAGCCCACTGTGTTCAGTCTGATGGAGGTAAAGTGCTCTCAGAGACACCATGTGTCCTCTATGTACGTTCCAGGTTTTTAAATATAAAACCAGGAAGAAATTCAGCCTCTATTACTTTAACTGTCAAGCAGAAGCAGGTTATTTCTCATCATTATTCCTCTTTAATTCCATTTCTTACCTATCAGGACTCAGTAGTGTGGCCTGGCATAACACTGTCTGTGTCTCACAGAGCTGAAGGCAGAGTTAAACAGAAAGCTTATCAGACAGATATGGAGAAGGGCAATCAGTAACTTAATCTCACAAGTCATCATCAGTCAGTTCAATGCTGAGACCAGAAACAGTGTCTTGTATTTGCCTAGTATAACTTAAAATATCATAAAAAATATGACTCTTCCCCACTGTTACCTCATTTTCCTGTAGGGATTTTTCTTATTTTCATATTTACTATATTATGGACTAATGGAATAATAATGGAAAAATGTTCATCGAAACAGTGTTTTATAAAGGATGGAGATGCAATGATATACCAATATAAAGAAAGTCAAAGAACTCACACCAGATGCTGCTCATGTCATGCTGGTATAATGGCAGAAAGCATAGGATTTGTGTATTGGCTTCTGGTGGACTAAAACCAGTTTTAAGAAGAGGAAAAAATCACCAGCTCTGTACTTAGTTTATCTTCAAGGTCCCACTGGGCCAAATTGTGTTGTATTTTTACAGCTGTAGATTCCTAAAGCAACCTCACTGAAACCAGCAATTATTTTGTACCCTCACCAGCAGGCTGGCTCACTGAGTTTGATGGGAATTTGTCTGCATAAGAGCCTTGGGATTTGTCTCAACATATTTAATTGGACTTGAAGTGTGAGCTCTAGGAATAGGAAGCTGTTGTTACACGAACTTACATGATGCTAATACAGGGTGCAATTAAATGACTACAAAGAGCGGGTACATGAGTTGCCCTGCCTGCCTCTTAGGTGGCCAGACTGCATTAAGCAGCTTTAATTTTGTGGCTTCTTTGATACTTGGAGCAAAGTCGTGCCCTTAGACATGCACACACAACCTCCACTAAATTAATACATCTCCTGCATATCTCTCAGTGCTACATCTAACCCTTTCTCCAATCTTGGACTCCTCTGACAGCTCAGCGAGTGTAACATGATTCATCCTTCCCTCCTCTTTCTCTTCCCTTGACTAGACACTAATAAACATAACAGAACTTGAGACAAGAGAAAGAGGCCCCTTACAATGACAGATTCAATCACATCTTACCAAAACCAGAGGAGGGCACTACTACTACTTCTAATTAAAGTACATAAATAAAAGGGAGAGAATGGCCCACATCCACATCTGGTGTAGGCAGGTGCAGCCTCTCAAGCCTCCACTCTAAGGGGTTTGCTTAGGGCTAAATTTGGCCTGAACAATAAAACTGTGTATCATACAGTTTTGAAGGATCTCAACTGTTCCACTGAGCAGTACTTGTTCTCTCTGACCCAAAACACGCATAGATCTCCTCTGGGACTTGATGGCAGGAGAGTCCCTTACATTGCATGAGTGGTTCTCTGTGCACATGTGTAGTTCTTGCTCTACACCCTCCCCTGTCTCCTGCACCAGCAATGCCCCCACAAACACCGTATAGCAAACCACTCACTCATTAGGTCACCAATCCCTGTGTTGTGCACTGGACTACAGTAAAACTTGTTTGACTTTGCAAGAGTTCTTGTTCAGAAGGGAACGTGACTCCTGCTCCTAAATGCACAGTTATAAATTATTTTTGAGAGTGTCTCTAGAATACAGCTGGACACCTCTAAGTTCTCTTGTACTCTGCCCTGATTTACTGTGTGACTGCAAACAACCCATTGTATACAGAGATTCTGTATAGATAAACCTAAAGTAAGGGGACAAAAACTGGCATATAAAGAGAGACAACACAGGGATACACAGACTAGGAAGGCAGCAGTGAGGCTTTTAGATGTCATCATGGAAGCAGAGTTAGAGATGCTGAACCTACAGCACATAGCAGATACTGTTTTTAATGCAGATTAAATAGCACATGTGGGCGAGAATGGGCAAGAGGAGTGAGGTAGGAATACAGACACAACCATACTGAGTAGGTCCTAAAAAACAATTCCAAAAAGACTGCAAGGCTGACCCTGGTAACTACAGGCCTGTCAGCCTGACCTCGGTGCCTGGCAGAGTTATGGAGCAGATCATCCTGTGTGCAATCACACAGCAGCTACAGGATGGACAAGGGATCAGACCCAGCCAGCACGGGTTTAGGAGAGGCAGATCCTGCTTGACCAACCTGATCTCCTTTTACGATCAGGTGACTCACCTGGTGGATGAGGGGAAGGCTGTGGATGTGTCTATCTGGACTTCAGCAAAGCCTTTGACACTGTCTCCCATAATATACTCCTGGAAAAGCTGCAGCTCATGGCTTGGACAGGGGCACTCTGTGCTGGGTTAAGAACTGGCTGGAGGGCCGGGCCCAGAGAGTGCTGGTGAACGGGGCTGCATCCAGCTGGCGGCCGGTCACCAGTGGTGTCCCCCAGGGATCAGTGCTGGGCCCAGTCCTGTTTAACATCTTTATCGATGATCTAGATGAGGGGATTGAGTCCATCATCAGCAAATTTGCTGATGACACCAAGTTGGGAGGGAGTGTCAACCTACCAGAAGGCAGGAGGGCTCTGCAGAGGGATCTGGATAGACTGGAGAGCTGGGCTGACTCCAATGGGATGAAGTTCAACAAGGCCAAGTGCCGGGTCCTGCACTTTGGCCACAACAACCCCTGCAGCGCTACAGGCTGGGGACAGAGTGGCTGGAGAGCAGCCAGGTAGAAAGGGACCTGGGGGTGCTGATTGACAGGAAGCTGAACATGAGCCAGCAGTGTGCCCAGGTGGCCAAGAAGGCCAATGGCATCCTGGCCTGCATCAAGAACAGTGTGGCCAGCAGGAGCAGGGAAGTGATCCTTCCCCTGTACTCTGCGTTGGTGAGGCCGCACCTTGAGTATTGTGTTCAGCTCTGGGCCCCTCAGTTCAGGAAGGATATTGAGGTGCTGGAGTGGGTCCAGAGAAGAGCAACCAGGCTGGTGAAGGGACTTGAGCACAAGTCCTATGAGGAGAGGCTGAGGGAGCTGGGGTTGTTTAGTCTGGAGAAGAGAAGGCTTAGAGGTGACCTCATCACTCTCTTCAACTACCTGAAGGGAAGTTATAGCCAGGTGGGGGTTGGTCTCTTCTCCCAGGCAACCAACAACAGGACAAGGGGACATGGGCTCAAGCTCTGCCAGGGGAAGTTTAGGTTGGATGTTAGGAAGAAATTCTTTACAGAGAGGGTGATCAGGCATTGGAACGGCCTGCCCAGAGAGGTGGTGGATTCACCATCCCTGGAGGTTTTTAAAAAGAGATTGGACATGGCCCTTAGTGCCATGATATAGTAATTAGAGTTGGATCAGGGGTTAGACTTGATGATCTTGGAGGTCTCTTCCAACCCAATCTATTCTATGATTCTATGATTCTATCTCCTTCAGGAAAACAGAAAAACCACTGCATTCTGTGGATTTGACATGGTTTGCCTCCCAGTAAGCTAGCTAAAGGCAATAATAAGTAATAATTAGTTACAAAATAATAATAGTAATAAAAATATAATTAGAATAAGCAAGAATTAGCTGAAATCAGCAGTTTGGGGGAAAAAAAAAGATTGAATTTGGGAAGAATGAACAGTTTGAATTGGAGAATGTAAAATGAGGACAAACCAGTGGCTTGGATGTACCAATTGGGAGAGCACAGAGGACTGAAGGAAACTCCAAGAAGTCATGCAGGAATAACAGAAGAGGTTTATTACCATAATGAATATCAGTGGAGAAAGAAGTGGAACATTTTGCATTTCTATTCAGGTCACATTAAGATGATGCCAAAGAGAGAAGCCAGTTGTGTATTTACTAACATAAACAAACTCATTGACCCAAAGTTGTAAGAGTTAAAAAAAAGGGGCCCCTGAGAGTGAAAATGTATTAATAAAATACATGAAAAAAATTATCACAGCTTCTGTGGAAGGAATATATCATGTTCTCCACAGATAGTCCAGGACACAGTTTTCATTTAAAAAAAACAAGTAAAAGCACAGCTTTCTTGCAGAATAACAGAAGCCCCAGCAAGCAAAGGATGCTGACTGAAGCAGGCAAGGGCAGAAAACAGAAAAAAACCACAAGTTTCCAGTTGAAAAACAAAGCACCCAAACATTTTGATGATGAAAAGAGGAACTACTGTAGTAAACTTGCGCACATCCTCCTGAAATGCCAACTTACTGTAGCAGAGCATGAAGAGCATAGATCCAGTTCTGCCTTCTGACACACCAAGAAAATTGTGTTGACAGATGGAAACATTTGGTCTCAAATCAACAAATCAGAATAGAAATGTGGGGCCTTCCTGTCAACTAAGCCATTAAATCATAAGATACACACAACTCTTAATAGATCTATACCAAGGCAAGAAAGTCTTGCTCCTTCCCAGTGTTAAGTTAAGGTCATCCTGCCTAACAAACCATTTCATATAGACTCTCTCCAAAGTCTCCTCTGCAGGCAATGGCAGATAACAGACAGCTGAATGACTGAATACTCTAGGTCATCCAAAAAATTAGATCAAAGAGTCCCTGTAGTCTATTGAAATGCAATTGCTTCCAAATCACATTGTGGTGTTCCAGGCTTGAAAGAATGGGTCACTGCAGCTTTATTGTAGAGAAGCTATTGCTAATGAAAGGAACAATGGAAAGATTAGTGCTACCAACCATATAGAAGAAACACCACTTTCGGTTTAATTGCAGTGAACAAAGCAAATAGGAAAGAAGGGCAACCAAGTGACAAAAGTAGTTGGTGCAAAAAGGATATAGAAGCTATTCACAAGGTTCTCTTGATCAGAGCACAGCGTCCAGACTTAACATATGATTACTGAATTTGGATCACAGTGAGAAGTGACGTGGTTGTCATTACAGACAGCTGACGACACATTTTTAAGAGGGCAGCCTTGTAAACTGAAAGACTGAGAATCCTATTGATAATTTGCCTAGGATTCATTAGGTGCACTGAAATGAAGAGATGGATAAAGGAGTTATACTTTGGGATACCTACTCTACAGGAAATTCCTGTAAGTAAAGGTTTACTTCATTTACCAGTTTAAAATAACAATTTAAGGTGAAATCTATTGAACCTTGGAACTAATTAAAGAGAGATTCTAATTGCTGATAACCTAGGTACTGCCAGAATAAATTCATTCACGTCACAATATTTATTCTCTTTTGATCAGCTTCTGGATCTTTCCTAAGTGAAGCTTACCAGTCATAACAACCTCTGTGTCGAGACAGTGGTAAAAGATCCATTTCAGTCTCAGTTAAGATCACCACATTCTGTTCCTCTGTGACCTGAGGCAGGCTTGAACCTTCCTTCTCCAGACAAGACTTGACAAGCCCAACTTCACTTAGCTCAGAAAGCATGTTTAAAACCCAAGACATGACCAAACAGGGGGGATCACCCAAAACTGTACCTGTGGTGTGTAGGTAGAGCATTTCCCCAAGAGGAAAAGGCAAAACACTGAAATAAGTGAAAACAGGGTATTTTCTGAGTAAATCTGGTAAAAAGCAGCAATTGTGAACATGAGGCTTCCCCAGAAACAATTAAGCATATCCAGTATTAACAGTTCAGCACTACAACGCAAGTTTAAAAGCAAAAGAAAGCTTCATTCCAGTTCCGGGCACCTGCTCCAAACTCCCATTTGCAACTGTTCAAGTGAACTGTAAGATACTAATTCCTCTAACTCGCTGAGAAAAAGAAAAAAGAGTAGAGCATTCAAAATATAACCCAGACCACTTCAACCAGTTATCGACAGCCCTTCCTAATGAACAGGCTTCTCAAGTCACTGATTCCAGTTTCAAAGGAAACACTGGCTGTCTCAAGTGCTCCTTCTTCAGTCCCGTCACACAGTTCAATAGCTCTTAGAGACAAGTACCTTTGCAAAACAGATTTCTAGAGGGTGACCCAACATATCCTCTGGACCTTAGTCAAGCACAAAGCACACAGATGACTTCATACACCCAATGCCAAAATGACGCTGCCTTACTCTGCATCCACAGCAGACTGCTTTGCAAGTGCAAGGGCTTAAGCCTAAAAAACATCCGTAACTATTAATTCCGTAGATGATTCTTCTAAATTACATCAGTGCAGACTCCTCTGCAGGCAATGAGCACTGTCAAACACATCTTGAAAAAATCACTTTTGAGTAACAATTTTTCATTAACTTTGATGACAGCCACAAATGGAAAATATGCAACGATAATATTTAACACATTCATAAGAGATCAACTCATCAAGACTTGTAAACCCAAATAAGGCTTGAATTATCAAAGGAAACAAAGGGAAACTGGTTCTTGACTCCTGCCGAGCTAGGAAATTCACCCATCCTTAAAGCACTTAACAAAACTAGGTATAATGTTATTTTTTCACAAGTTTCTGGATTGTTTGTTTGTTTGTTTTTTCCTTTATTCATAGCAGTTCACAAAGGCAGGAAGAGCTTATACTTCAGAGGAGCAGAAATGTATAAACTATCACAAACTATAACAAATTGTTATGGGATAATTACTAGGACTACCAGCCAGTCTTCTATTTGTTTATTCCCTGAAAGACTGTCGTCAACAAACACAAAGGGTGTGATGCAGTTCATTGTCTTTAGCTAAATCTCTTCTGTTAAATGCAGTAGCAAGTAATGGTACTAGGAAAATCAGCAAATGGTGTATGGTACCCTGAATATTATATGAATTACATACCTTCAGCTACTATCCCACATATGAAAATACTTTCAATGCTGATTTGTTTTAAATAGACACTTACCAAGCCTACACAAGTAGATATTGCTACTGAAGAGGTGCTATCGTTCCTTATAAATCCCTGGTAGAAACACTGCTCAATTTCATGTTCCTGAGAATGTGACACTCCATCTTTCCCGAGTACCTGGACAATGAAACTGTTGCTTAAAATGGTCGAAGGTTTAAGTTCTAAGTGAAGTTCCTGTCCAAATGCTGAAAATTTGTAGTGCAAGGAACTCTTTGAACTCTGAGTTGATCTCTTTCTCCTAGTACTGTGCAAAACATCATGTGAAATGTACGATCCGCTGGAATCCACTCTGACAGGAGTCACAAACACATAATCTGTAAGGATAAAAAGTTAGCCATCAGCTTTTGTATCCCACAAACCAGGTAAGCACCACTCTGACACGGGGAGCATCAGGCATTCACTGTGGGATGAAGCCTTCCCTCGCTCAGGGGCTGGCCTGGAAGCTCTGCAGGCTCTGTGTGTGCAGCCTTGCCTGCATAAATTCACCCCTGTAAGTCTCACAGGCTCTCAGGCTGTGTTTGTTTCCTTTGTGCCCCACTGAGAGGCACAGACTAACTAGCATAGCTGTGAACATTCCCACAACTGCTCCTCTGAAGACATTTGTCATCACCAGCAGATCTGTAGACTTTCCCCTCCCCCTGTATTAATTGCTGTCAAATGTGAAGGCCGTTCTGGTTTGAGAGGCTTTTTCCTTCCCTAAGAATGCAGCAAATATTGTATCACTCTAGGGATAACCATGACTGAGACTTTGCAGAACTGTACCACTTGTTCGAATGGATTAAAAGATTAATTTATTAATGCCTTAACTGAGTGAGACCTCATCTCTTTGTAGTGACTTGATTAGACTGGGTTTCAAATTGTAACTGACCTTCAGCAGAAAGAGATTACATCCTACCTAATAACCTTTAGCCAGCCATCGCTAATTGCATGTCAAAGAAGTTTATTGTTTTGGATAAAATATGCGAAAAATTACAAAACTATTTTTGAGAATGCTGAGATCTACTCAAAACCACCTAAGAAAGGGGGAAAAAAGAGAGGCCCTGATTCAGCTGGCTGTACAAGCAGGTGTCTTAAGCCTGCAGTACATTACCATTGGTGCTGACCTAGCACAGACTACTTGTGTCCCAGAACCAGGGTTTTAGCTGTTTCCTGAATTAGGATCTTCACATCTATTCCTGGTTACATAAGTAATCATGCTGAATAAACTGCTTTCCAACCCCATTTAGTTTTTGGGCTGTATTTCTCTACGGATGCTTAGATGTCCATGCATTTAAAAAAATAATTAATTTCTCTTCCTAAATTGAAATAACACCATTAAAAAACGAGGAAAATCCCTTTCTTCTTGTGTTGTAACAGATGTTGCAAAAACTATCAATCTCTTTGCCTGAATAGACTTTATTGGACACACACTAAGCTGAGAACATAACCACTGATAGGTTGTTTTCCCTTAGACAGTGGAAACAATACATCAAGAGCTTTCACTTTCCTCTGGTGGTGTTAATCAACAGCAGAAGTTGAGGACGCTAAGCAGGCTGGTGGCCAAAAAATGTGAGCAGCTGCTGGAGAGAGGGAATCCCCAGTGAGCAGAGAACAGGGCGCAAGAAGGTTTTCCTTTCTGCACCCTGGTGTGGTTCTCTATTGTACTTTGTTTCTACTCACACCCAATAAAAAGCATATATTGCACTTCAAACATCCCAAAGTCATCAGCATCTACATGTTAGTCCCCGCGACCTGGGAACAAACAGCTCCTGAGCTCCTGCTCACAGGAGTCCCTTCCCTCCAGGTTTGTTTTCCCTCAGCCTGCATTGCACGGCTCCTTCCGCTCTCCCACCCAAATATTTTCATTACTTTTGTCTCACTGCTTCCACAACAGACACATGAGGTTTTGCTGTTGTGGCTGCACACACATTCATCTTTCTAATCACGCATGGAAACGTGAATGTATTTACTATCCCATTCATTTGCTTTGCTGTTACACATAGTTCCTTTCAGCTTTAACACACGGGGCTTAACAAGTTAATCCCTGCCCATGGTTCGCTATCCCACAGCAGCCAGCCTGCCTGCACTTTACGCTCCCCACTGTGGCTTCTTCCCTTTAAATGCTCACTCCACCAAAAAAAAAAAAAAAAAAAAAGGCATCCATGCAAATGTTGACATAGACAGACACAGAAAGAGTTATACAAACCATGAGTCAATTCACTGATGCTGTCACTGGTTAAAGTTGCTGCATGAGACATGCAACAGAGGCAGCACAGCTGAAGGGTCTGCAAGAGAAAAAAAAAAAAAAAATAAAAAAAGAGAGAGAGAGAGAAAAGGAGTATTGGGCGAGATTTCCTTCACAAGGGAAGGCAGAAGACAAGGCACCAGAGACTGCAGCAACCTGGTACGGTAAAGCACACTAGGCGACTGCAAAAGAAAAGTGCTCTCGACCTGCCTTTACAGCGCTTCCAAGCCACGGGAGAGTCTGGAATTGCATGGAGCTGCCGCCGCCGCCGAGGATCGCGACAGGTAAAGTCCAGAGGGCCAGCAGGAGACAGTCCATGTTCGGCCGCGCTGCGGGCGGGCGCTACCTGCCCCCGAGAGCGAGCGGGCCAGCCCGCCCGCCCCGCATGGTGCCCTGGGCGCTGCCCCGCAGCCGCTCGGGCGGCCGGCGGAGCCCGAGGAGCGGCGCCCAGGTGAGCGCCCCGGCCGGCCCAGCGCTGTGAGCCGGCCCAGCGCTCCCGGCCGGGCTTTAACCCGGAGCCGCCGCGGGCAGCGCTGCCTCCGGCAAGCAGAGCGCTGCGGCCGCCGCCCGGGGGGCGACGCGGGACGGGCGGGCGGGACCAATGGGGAGGAGCGGGGCCGGGCCGGGCCGGGCCGGAGGGAGGCACCTGGGACCGGGAATGGGGCGGGGGGATCGGCCGCGGGACACGGGGAAGGGCCGGGCGGGCGCACCTGTGCGGAGGTGCGGGGGGCGCGGTCCGAGGGGTGATGCGCGGGCTCACAGGATGGGGTCAGGTTGGAAGAGACCACAGCGGGTCGTCTGGTCCAGCCAGGGTCATGCCAGAGCACATGGCACAGGGTTGCATCCAGGTGGTTCTTGAGCATCTCCACTGAGGGAGGCTCCGCACCCGCTCTGGTCTCTGTTCCAGTGCTCGGTCACTGCACAGGAAAGTTCTTCAGTTTCTGCCCGTTCCTCTTATCCCATTGCTGGGCACCACCAAGAACAGCCCGGCTCCATCTTCTTGGCACCCCTCCTTCAGGTATTTGTAGGCACTGATGAGGTCTCCTCTCAGTTGCCTCTTTGCAAGGATCAGAGGTTTGTGAGGATGCTGGACCAACCATGCAGCTTCTCCCCACTCACCTGGAGATAACCTGTGCTGTTGTTTTCTATTATTTTTAAAAGTCACTCCATGGGCAAACAAATAAGCAATTCACATGAAGATCAAGATGCCTGGGAAGCAAACACAGGTGTGACAGGCACGAGCAGGTAACTGAATACTGAGCACTGGTGTCCATCAAGGAGCTGACTTGCACACAGTGACTCTCACACTGAGCCAATACAGCACCAGGATCTGGTCCCAACCAATCTAGTTGTGCTATTACACATTCCCTTCTACAGAAAACTTCAGTAAAGGATCAAAGGCCTAAATGATCTGAAAGAAAACAGAAGTATTGAAGTGAATGTGACTGGTCCAGGCTGGAAATCAACACAGAACTTGTTTCTGATGATTTTGGCTGCACTTGCAAAAGTGTACCTTACCTCATGATCTTCCTTTTGTGCCAGAGAGTGTTCAGGTATATGTCTCAGTCCAATCTCACTCAAAATCTCCCTTGTCCCAGGGTCACACTGTGAAAATAAATGGTAACTCTGTCAATCTAAGGTGCCCTGTTGTTCCAGTTGGCACAGGAGCTGGAGAGCACAATGGAAGCTGAGGTGAGAGGGAGGTCATCTCCTCTACCTGCCTCCTCCACCGAGTGTCTTGTGGTAACTAGTCTGGGGCAGTGAATTAGACAGATCTGAGATATTTTCCCTTCTAAAGCATTTCCTGTCTTTAAACATTAAGTTCCCAGGTGTGAAATTTCTCCTTCACCCCTCTCTATTTCCCTGTAGGTTTTACATTATCACCTTGCTGAATATATTACGATAAAGTTTCAAGGTTTTTTTGTAAAAATTCACCTGCCACCTCCCACTGAGTATATTCAAATGAAATAGCTGGCCACGGGTTTATGATGGTCCCAGTGGAGCAGAACACATAAAGCATGCTGTGCATGGCAGATAATAGGAGAAAAATAGAAAATTATTGGGCTGTAATTATCGGCCCTCAACACCCTGAACAGACAGACCTGCCTGTTTGCAGTAGACTACCTGATGGTGAACACTGACATTTAATTTGCTATGAGGGGAGAGAAATAAATGTAGTTCTCTGGCAATTACAAGAATTGTTTAAAAAATAAAACCACAACTTTCACCATAAGCCTTGCTCCACTGAAAAGAGGTTTGCTCTGGATTTCTGTAGAGTTAAGATTTCACCCTGGGGATTTATAGTTTCTGGGCATGATCAAAGAAGAAGAAAAAAATGCGACACTGCTTTGCATGACTATAAATGACATGCGTCTGAATTTGAGTTGGCATTAGGCAGGGGACCCCAGCCTTCCTTGGCCTGTAGGCAGCAACACTGATCAGTTAACATGCTCAGACAACATCATACTTTGCTCCCCGAGTCAGTCAAGATCCCAGCCGTGATGGCCATAAACATCAGAGAATCCTGCAGGCAGCTCGTTCCATGTGCAAACACACTCACCATGCAAAACTTCAGAGAACTGAAGCTCCACAGTCAGCAGTGGAGTAAACAATGCAGCCAGAGGGAGGTTTTCCTCCCCCCACTCCCTAGCAAGTCCCACCCCAGATGACCAGCAAGTGTGTATCCCCTCAGAGACAGTCATTACCATGCCACAGTCTCACTGGACTCTGTTCTGCCTAAGCTGTCAGGCTGGATGCTCCCACCACTTTTTTATGCTGATCAGTTTTGTCAGGTTCTCAGTAGATCTTTATTTTCCCCTACTAATTTGTATCCACCTGTGACATTTGTGTTCCACCTACATGAGAAACTCCTCCGTTACCAGGGAATATAAGGAATTGTGGAGACCCAGTAGAAGCTCATCAGCCTTGAGCAGCACTGCCCTACAGGTAGCAATACCCTTTGGGAGGGATCTCCAGTGTGAAGAGATGCTCAGGAAATCAGGATTCCTTTCATGGCTGCAAGGAAAAGGAGGTGGTTGCTGCTCTACTCCCTGCAGTGAGTTACTGCCTCACCACACCAAGGCTCACAAGAGCATAGCCCGAGTTTCACCAGGACATCTCACAGCCCCACTCTAGACAGATCACACCTGCATGCAAAGTGTCCATTGCCTTGATGTCTGGGTGCAAAGATGCTGGATGTTCTTGTTTCCACTTGTGAGTTTACCAGAGAAAATGGATTATTATTTTTAATAATTCTATTTTTTTTCTAATTTGGAATCCCTCTTTTCTCATACATTTCTAAAGACTTTTTTTTCCCCTGAGAATTATCCTATCATGGCCATCGTGATAGTCTAGCTGCACACAGAACTCATGTGGCTGTGGCTGCTGCATCCCTGGAAGTGTTCAAGGTCAGGTTGGATGGGACTTGGAGCAACCTGGGATAGTGGAAGGTGTCCCTGCCCATGGCAGGGGGTGGAATCAGATGAGCTTTAAGGTCCCTTCCCACTCAAACCACTCTGTGGTGCTATGATTCTATGCTTATTGGTAACATGAATGACAGGCACGCAGAAGAAATAAACCTTGAACTAAAATGTCATCATGTTTGTTTTGCCATCTTTGTTAGAGCAAACTCTTTCTCATGTGAGACATTCATGACCACTGAGATAACTGAGGGATTCACAGAAGTCTGTTGTCTGAGAGCTGTCACCTCTTCCCCATCAATCTAGATTATTTTTCCATATTTATTTGTAATAATAATGAATTTGTATAATTTATACCATGTTTAAATCACACCTGACTGGATGACTGAAGGCAGAGTACTTCCAATGGCAAATGGTGCAGAGAGGGCTTGTTTTAATCAATATTCAGTGAACACACATAGTAAAATCAGAGCAGAACTCTTTTTGTTAAATCAGCATTCAGTTTCTGAACTGTCCGTTCCTATTTGAGCATTTCTGTGACTGTTTTTTACCAAATAACATATTTGTTGTGTTTCTCAGGATACACATAAGCGCTCCATAGGATTCTTCCAGCTCAATCCTTATGCTCTCTTTGTGTTTATCCTCAGGAAGATGTTTCACTCTTGAGAGGCACAGAAGCCCTTTGCCTTCATTTATAGTGAGTGGTGATTAACCACATGCTGGGTGGAACTCTTTTCAGCAGAGAAGTCTTCACAGAAACCCCTTTACAAATGACCCTCTTTAGAATGAGCTGGTAGTCTTTAAAACCCATCAAGTTCATCTTTGTCACAGGGTTGAAGAGGCTCCAAAGTGAAATTATGCTCCAAACTTGGTTATGCTCCATATACACCACAACTGCTAAGGAGGCTTTTCTTTCCCATTACATTTTTCATTCAATAATCTCAAGGCATTTTCTGGATTTATATAATTTGTCTAAAGAGTTCAGCAACTGTTACACAGTCATAGCAGGACAAGGCTGCTGGTTGAACAAAATACGAACAACTTTGAAAAGACCTTGGGCAAGGGTTTGTATAGATTTAGTGCAGTTGCAGGGATGTAGTCACCTGGTATCAAATCACACTCTCATGGCTCTCTGTACATTATCTAAACTCATGCAATCAATACCATACAGTTTAGGAAGAGGCCAAATCCTGTCAGCTGGCATGAATGATCACAGCTCCTCTCTCTGGCTGGGTTACAGAACCTGAGAAGATATTCTTTTGTATCCTCCCTGCCAGAAAGATCCTTTGTGCAAAACAGAGATTATAAACAGAGAGAGTTGGTGCCCAGCTTCCTGCCCTGGGGACCCCTCAGGTATGGGACTGGGGGGGAAAGCTGGAACGTGACACATCCTGAGGACACTGCTCAGCTTCCCCACAGCTGCAGCACCATTAGCACTTGCTCTTACTTCCACAGAGCAGGTTTATACAGTACCAGACAGTCTTATAATGGCAGCTGACAGCAGATCCACTCTTACATCATATTCTTAACCCCCTCCCCAAATAAAGGCTACTCTCATAAATCGAAACTGTAAGGACTCCTTTGTTTTTTCCACAAAGTCTGAAGCTGACTACAATATTCTGAGGCATGGAAAATGCTAGTCTAGCGTGTTCCCAAAAGCATGTTTCTGCATTTCTAGCCAGTGTTCAGTTTACATTGTGAGCTACTGTAATAGAGTTGCTTCTGCATGATGGCTAATTGCATTTTTCAGTGACACGTGGCACAGGCTATACCATGTCACTGGTTATTGCGTTTATGGGGAACTATATTCCAGCTGACGTGGAAACTGCAAGTAACAAAAACATGTACTGGTTGACATAGCATGGTTCCTCCATTAATTCCTGATCCTTAAGGGCCTGAAAGAATAAAAAATCACAGAATAAAATTCCACAGTCTCACCAGTTTCTCTACTAAATTCTTCTTTCTGCAGAAGCCTTAAAATGTGATGCTAGGACAGAAGCTGTATCCTCAACTTGTCTCTAAACCCACAGTTTTCAGTTTGCATCTTATAAATTCTGGCAAACTCCACGCAGCGAAGACTAGTCTCTGTGGAATAGGATTTCACCACCATTTACAGTGATATCTTTCTGTCAATAAGCCCCTAAATTCATTTCACATAGCTTTTTAATCACAGCCCCTGGAAAAGGATCCAGCATTCCTGCTGCACCCTAACTCCGCGAAATCAAAGAAACAATGTTTACATTTTTTCCTCACCCAATTTGCACGTAGCACTGGGCTGTTATAGTCCCAAATAAATGCTTTTGATTACAAATATTAAACACAATTTTCTGCTTACATGCATTTCTCTGTATTGCACAGCATGTCCATCCTAATTTGATTAGTTCTACACATTTATTTGTGCTAGCTGGACATCCCTCTTTCTGGCATGGAGTATGAAGTTCCAGCTATCCTGCTGACTTGTTACCATTGTCCTTGCTCTGTCCTGCGACACGAGAGATTTGGGCTCGGGAGCGGAACTAAACCCACCTCCGTGCTGGGTTCTTGCGGCTGCCGTGGGGAAACCTCCCGAGCGATGTTCTGCATTTCTCCTGCCCTCTCTGCTGCAGGCTGGTGCTCAGATTTTAGGAGAGATTAACTGACTTGCATTTCTAGTGTCACCAGCGACTTTTAACAAGGGGAGGGGAGACCAAGGAAGCAAGACAGACAACCTAAAAAACTTTGCAAACAGCGCTTGCTTGGCTCGGGTCCAAACGTCACAAGTTGCTGCCACGGTGTCCCGACGCACTCTGGGGCTGGGGAGTGAGCAGGGGGAAGCTGCAGCTCGGCACACGGGGGCTCTGTCACACACCCAGACCAAAATTAAATGAAAATGTCCATCACTAATAGAGGAAAAATAAAAGCTGTCATTGTGGGTGGCCCGGCGAAGGCTTTGCAAGCACTACATTTTAGAAGAGTTTTCCTGGAAACTTGCCAAGTGTAATTAAAGCACAGGTACCTCCAAACTCACAGAACTCTAATAAAAACAATTATGCAGTTTATAATGTTGTGCACGTGCCAAAATTTGTATTTATACAATGGATCAAAAATGGCACGGGAGAAACTGTGCAGTCCAGCAGGTTCAAAGATCCACTTTGAAAATGCTTTTAATAAATACTGATTTACACTCTACCCGGAAGGCTGGGCAGCCTACAGAGTCACAAAGACACAGTTAAAACCCCTGCAAATTACTTCTAAGACACCAGTATTGGTTTCAGACGTACTTTGGCATCACGTGCAGGAAGGAAAGCTCAGTCTCTGTTACAGTCAGCCAGCATCTGCACCCCAGAAAAGGATAAACCAGGCCAAGAAACAAAATCCATATGGAAGTTTCAACCTCTGTCTTCCATGATAGGAATGTATGAGGTTACTCCACCCCCAAAACAAATGGCATTGGGATGAAATGGTTCCTCATTCATTTCTTATTGGTCCTTCTTTTCATGTCCGTAAACAAAATATATTTGTTTCATCCAACAGAGACTAAAAGTTGTGCTTTTCTCCCCCGCTCTGGGTAGTGTTGCTTCATCACACCCAAGCCTGGCATATTAGCTTGCTTTTTATTTTATTCCTGGACTGGAAAGATGACTTCTGCTGATGTGACTACAAGTGTTAGCATCAGTTTGCATTGCAGTGTAAGATAAGATCTCTGATAATTCTCCTGCTTGTATCCAGTTAGTTTCAAAGTGGGAGTCTGAGTTCTGGGATGAAAATTTCAAGTGTACTCTGGGGGCTTAATTTTCCAAAGTACCAAGAATCCACACCCCTAGTTGGGATCAAGAGGAACTGAACCTGCTGAGCAATTCTAAACATGGATCCATGCATGCTTTTGAACAACATACCCCAGGAAGAATGTTGTTGGGAAGATTTAGTCTCCAGTCCTTTTTACATGTGTTTCTTCTTTTATTTGCTACTAATTTTGTGGGTCAGGCAAAGAAAATTGGCTTCTCTTTTCTCTGAATTTCATTATTTGCAGATTTTTTTAATACAAGATAATGCTTCTTTGGCTGGCTCCTGGGATTCCTCTATTAAAAACTTCCCTCCCTTCTCACATCAATGAGCCTTTGTTACTTCAGCCTTCTTGCTGGGAACACAGATTGCAAAGGAGTTCAGGGACCTTTTCAGTCCCTTGCATGGAACAGTTGCAGTGTACCCACAAATACTTTGTTTTACCATTTTCAATTAAGTATCAGCCCATTTCCTAAGAAAATTAGATGCTTTTACTTCTGGTTCAGTGTGTGTTCATCCTCTCTTTGTAGGTGTCTGCCCAGACCCACCACCTTCATCTCTTTCTTACCCCAGCTGGACCTCTCAGCGGGAATTTTAACTACAGCTTGGCAATCAAACAGGAAAAGGTCTCCCACAGAATTATGGAGCTGTTCCATATTTGCTTCTATAAGAAAGGGCTTGCAGCACCATGCAATACTACACAAAGAAGGTGTTGTCTGAAAGATCTGCATAGATATTCTGTTTGCTGTTCACTGAAAGGCTCTAAACTCTTGTACCATAACGAGAGCGGGGTTTGTGTTAGACATTGGAAAGTTGTATCTTTTGAGGACCAGAATCTCATTACTTGAGGGCTATGTTGCACCACAATGGCAGTGAGCAATCACTTCAGAGATTTGTATAAGGGTATTAACTCCCTTTAAATTGCTTTATACTCTTTTACCAGGCAAACAGGACCTTTGTGACCCACCTCTTATTTTTCTGCAAATAGAGTTATTTTTAGTACCAAAAGATGATGACAACAGATGGAGAATATGGTAGCAGTCGTTGTAGAGGGCTCCTTGAGCTAGGTGCTGAACACATGCAGAACAGAAAATTGGTCCCTATCCCAAGAGCTCAGCTTACAGTTTTTAATTTACCACAGCTTTCTTTGCATTCCTAATTTGCAAACAAAACTATCCCCGACTGTGGTGTTGATTTCCAAAGTGATTTCAGCATGTTGAGGAGTCAAACAGTTGTTTTACAAACTCAGTGTTTTGCACTGGTTGCTGTGACAACATCTAATAATATCTTACACTGTGTGTGTGTACCAAGTGGAAAGTATCTGATTTTTGTCTATTTTCAATAGAGATGGATGTTGGGAAGAAAAGGGAATGAAATCGTTTCAGGCTGTACATCTAAAGTGTTGAAAAGAACAGTCCTTTTCCAGCTGAGTTTAGTAAGGGATGAGTTGAGTCTTTATGTTGTCAATTCTGACCTTGAGTATTAAGACAAGTGCTGCAGTGAAGCACAAATGAAAGGTAGCTGAGAGAGTTACAGAAGAAGTGATTTCTAGTCCTATTACAATAAGAGAAATGTAGAATATTCATTAAAATTGGAATCCTGCAGGTTGAAGCTTTCCTCAACCTTATGTATGAGTCTAAATCTAGGCATGTTTATGTTTGCTGGGAGGAACCTTATGACCAAAATCCTCCCCTTCCTCCCCTTTAAGAAATACCAAATACTGTGAAAGTGCTGTTGTTTTGCTCCATGGATGAACTCTTTAAGACTGAAACATTAATAAAAGTGATTTCATGGCCTTTTCAATCATTTCACTTTTAATGAGAGCAGGGTTTTTTCAGCTTGAATTTAAATGAGATTTAAACCTTCTTGGCAAGGCAGACACTGCAACATTGTGCTAAAGCTTCATAACCAGAAACTGAAGCTGGTTAGTCTGTTCGAGGGTAACCTGATTAGTTTTTACCCATGCCCACAGGATAATTTTACTGAGTTGCATCTAGCAGGAAAAACTGTCTCCAGCTCTGCCCAACCAGCCAGCACCGCCTGCCACCCTCATGGAATGAAACTGGGACGGGCGCTGGATCTTCCAGAGGACTATGGAAAGCAGCTCATGTCTGGGACTCAGCCACGGTCAGGCAGAAATTATTTACAGTCAGAATTCTACAGCTGAAGTCCAGGATTTGAGTTGCCTTGGCCTATTTTCCTGATCCAGTATAAAACGGAATTAAAAGTAAACAGAAGAATGTGACAGGTAAAACATGAATTAGATTGTCAAAGCACTTTTATTTTTATGACCTATAATAGTCTAAGCTGCAAGACATTTTTTTTTCAGTATCTGCCTTTTGTGTCCCCTTGATTATATATGTACACTTGTGTCTTGCTCATTTGTAATCTCCCACTAAGGGTGTCAAGAGCAGCAAGACACAAATGCTGCTCTCATGAGTCAATTTTCTCACTGCAAACTGAGGAAAACGGGCAGTTAATTATTAAGTCTCTGTTTTCCAGATACATTTTTTTTTCCTGCAACCTGCCTCATGACAGTGCAGAGACAATGAGAGCTGAGAGCAGATGGGTTTGGACGAGCGCCAGCCATCTGGGAATCCTTCACAAGTACCTGAAATAGAAGTAAGGCAGGGCAGATTGAGGTGAGCAGCTTCCAGATTCTACCTGAAAGCTCCGTAGGTGGCCTAAGGCCACTTGAATCTAATCCAAAACAGGCACCTGGCTCTGGGCTGGACGCCTGCCAGTTTCATAGCATGTTCTATCCCTGAATTATGGTGTCTGGACTTATTTCATGGCTTATTGTTGTACGTCTTTTAAAACTAATTCCTCACTGAAAGATGTTTGAAATTCAAAGCTTTCTTCAGTTTCCCACTTCGTTCTGGAGCTGCAGACACTTGCCTTATTAGGTCCAGGACAAACCTGCTCTAATGATTCACTAAATAGAGCTTAATGCTTTTGGCTGTTGTTTTTGGGAGGAGGAAGGAAAGGGAGAATGGAGGCTTGTGTTATGGCTTTTCCTTGTTGATAAATATGACAAGGTCTAACTTTTGTAATGTCAGAGTTGTCACTGAGTACCTGGGCTGCTTAACTTTCAAAGGACTTTTTAATAGGTGTAAAGGGAGCAACCTCCTTGCAGTGATTAAAGCTTGGTTGTTTATTAACTACAAATGTGGCTTGTAGATGTGAGCCCCTGAATTATCACAGTGCTTTTGTTGTAGCTCAGTCTTTCATATTTTGGTGAGATTATTTTAACTTCTTCCTTATGGGCTGCCTAGAAGCAACTCTATGGAGCTTCAATGACTATTGGACATCTTTGGAATGCCAAGTCAGACTTACCCATACTACAAAATTCCAAAAAGAGAAAAAAAAATCTCCTAAACCCCAAATGTGAGCAAGATTGGTTGATATTTCCTCCACAGAGGAATAAAATACTTAAAATACTTAAGGGGAAATTTAGTAATGGGTGATACGTGTAAATATGAGAAGTTTTCCCTGAGAGTCAAATGTTTAGCTTTTGATGTTAAAATATTTTAAGTGGACAGCACTACAGGATTTCTCAGTGCTACAAGGGCAGCTTAGATGGTAATGTATTCATCTTTCTTCTCTCTATCAGATCTGTCAAAATGGTTTGTATCTTCATGATTTTGTATTACCAGCAAACCTAATCCTTACCAGATGCCTGGACTTTATATTGCAGTGTTGCATATTCTTAATTATGCTGCTATCTGCCCATCTCAGGACTCGGTTATCATTATCACACTAAGCAGTCTACTTAGTTAAACTTTGAAAGGAACAGAAAGGCAGACTTTTACAAACTCTTTTCCTAAGTTGGGCAGCCTCACTGTTACAGAAAATGTTGCTGTTTAAACAGCCCAGAAAGGAGTTACCTGACCAGAATAAATAACAACTGCCTGAGGGCACGTTCCCTCTCAAATGTTGATTTGAAATTGCTGATCAAGGGTTAGATTAACCGAATTACTTACAACTCTCAATTAATAAATACCAAAGCAACTTGGCTAAGAAAACAACAGAGAACATGAAACAAAGAGAACAATGCCCACGTCTGCAAAAATCACTCAGAGTGGTTTGTCGGATACCAGGGCATTCCAGAGAGAAGAGATTTCTCCTGAATCAGCCTCAGAGCTAAACGAAGGGTCATCTGTTATTTCCCACCTAAAACTCTAATAAGCAACTCAAAAGGATTTAAAGACTGTTGGGCCTACAGGAAAATGGCAAATAACTGCAAAGTCAGGAGAACACTTACCCTGAGATTTATGTGTTGTATCAACAATAATGGAAAGCCCGAGAGAGACTAAAGGTTCAAGACATGAACCTATTATGTGTGTGTGTGGAGTGTGGAATGTGGGAAGCTTAGGGCTACCATATTTCTGTCCAGGTTTTCCCAGACAAAATGAAATGCAGTGAGACTAATGTGTCTGGGATGCATCCTTGATTTATGCACTTACAGTAAGTTCAGAGTGAGTTGGATTTGCTGTGCTCACACAGATCACCCACTCAGTGCACACACGTCAGATCCCAGCGCACCCCCAATGCATGAGGTCCACTGCCCATGTACCACAGAATAGACCTGACCACGTGCAATAGAGGTGTCTGCAAGTGGCCTTGATCCACTCATCAGATGACTAAACAGGCCTCACAGTATCTCAGTTTTTCCTAGACAAAATATCCTGGTAGAAAAAGACAACATACCTGGAAAAAGTCAGATGCTGCCCTAGGTAAACTGTGTAAGTACAGGTTTCGTTTGGTATGCTAGAGAAACACCTGAAGATACCATTCATATCAGAATTAAAAAAAAGAGGAATGGTATCCACAGATACTTGAAATGGAGAATTCCATTTTATTGCCCTAAGTGTCCACAGAGTGAGATTAGAAAAACATGTGATTGTCCATTCTGGTCTACAGAGGCATAGAAATAACTGCTGGTGTTCAAGAGGGAAAGATCCTTCTTGAAACATTAAAGACCCAAAAAGCCATTTTCTGTCCAGCCTAAATTTGTGTTTGACTAATATACATTAAAAAGCCTGATCTTAATCATAAATTTTAAGGACTTTCAGCACTTTTGGAAATGCACTTCAATGTATTTGTATTTTGAAGAGGCTCTGCAGTCCTTGGATGGGGACAGTCCTCCGTATTCAGAGTGACTGAAATGTTTGGAACTCCAGAATGTGCACTTGCTGTGCATCCCCGCATTCCCTGTCCTGGACTACAGCCCTGGAAAGTCAAATGATGAAGTGATTATATCCTCAGCAGTGTACAATTAATATTGCAGTAGACTAAAGGAAAGAACTGGATGTGGAGCCAGCAGTACCTGCTACTGCAGTGTGGCTGAGCAGCGACCACAGACACTGTCACCTCCTTCTTGGAGCCCTGACTGGTGTCACCACACACATACTCAGTGACTGGCAGTTACAGAAACACTTTCAGACATGATCTGATTTTATTTTGCAATATACACAGATGGTTATCAAGCTATGATATCTGACTCTAATTTCTTTGGTTAAAAAAAAAAAGGCCACTTTCTCCTAAAAATCTGTCTCATCACAGCATACAATGCCAGAGGGACACCTCCTGTTCAATTCCAAATTTATCTAAGTAACTTAACTCAAAGCATAGTCGCAAATAATTTCTAAAACAGTATGAAAATAATGCTAAGCACTTTTTCCAAATCCAAAAGTTAAGAATCAGGCAACCTCAAACCCAGAAGCCCTTTTGCATCCAGTCCCTGTGCATGCTCTAGACTGAAAAGCACACCAGTGTGGAAATGGTGGAACCCAGAGCATCTGAAGGATATGCTAGACCTGATATGTGCATAAAGGAAGTTTTCTGTTCTCCACTACTGTAACATTTTATATCCTGACTCCACTGGAGCTGAGAAGCAAGTCAAGATACAATTCCCTTCCCCAGTAAACTGGGAATTCCATTCAGCAGATGTCAGCAGAGAGACTCGATCACTGGTCTTCAGGTTACACACTCTGCTGTTCCTTTCAGGGCATTTACTGAACTCACAGAATCACATAAAATGCTGAGTTGGAAGGGACCCACAAGGATCATCGAGTCCAACCCTTATCCCTGCACAGGATCATCCCCAAGAGTCAGTCAACATATAAATCAAGAAGAAAACAGCTGTATTAAAAAATACCAGTGAATATTTCCATTGCAAGGGTGATTATGTGGGAGGCCTTTTGCCTTTTTAAAAATCTCTGGCCTTCACCTTTTGAGTCTCAAGCTGAAAGATGCTATTTAAAAATACCATTTCAGCTTGCTGCCTTTCTGTTGAAGGAGAGAGGAGACTGCTCTCACAGAAAGTGTTGGACAGCCTGTGTACAAGAATTATTCTGGTGGTTCATGGGGAGTCACTGTGTAAGTACAGCAGTCATTCTGGGGACAGCTTCCAGAAAGGCTCACAGGTAGAAGTGAAGGCAATTATCCTTAACAAGTATGAGTCAATATTCAAGAAACTAACACTTCTCCTACAGCTGCCTAAACACACTTTTCTAGATTCATGGGAAGAATTTGCTGAAAAAATAATGAGGATCATTTGGACTAAATGATCTTTAACCCTTTCCAACTCTTAACATTCCACGATTCTGTGATTTTGTTGTGGAAGGCAGATTGAAGACTACTCTGGAATGCCTCCTATGACAGCCTAAAGGTTTCATCCCAGTAGCCTGTCTGTAGTTCTGGAGAGGAAGGTGGCCCTCCAGAGGATGCTTCAGAGGAGGTCCAGCTAGGTTGGGATTCCAGAAGAACCTCCAGCAACAGCAATGTGTTCTTCTATCCCAGTAAATACAAACACACAGGTTTAGGTAAACAGCATTAACTCCACTTGTTCAACCCTCTGAGATCCCTGATCAACTACATGGGTTGGTGACATTCACTATACAAAAGGGATTGAATTTGTTCAGTGCCTGTAACTTCTAAGAGTTATGGTGGTTCATTTGTTTTAGAAATTTCTTATTCCAAATTTTAATCCATAATTGGCTGTTGTAACTCTTCAGGCTATACTTATAATTTTAATTCAAGAGACTTTAAAACTGTCTGGACAAATTAGATATGTACTTAGAATACTGGCACTTCTCCAAGACAAACAGTGTCTGTTATTATCAACAGTGCTAATGTTACCAGAATAAGGAGGAAGCTTTACAAATCAGCATGACAGATTAAAAAGAGGAAAACCAAAAATCTCTGAAGGCAAGGAGTTTTTAGCTCTCATTCAAATCTAATCTTCACAGCTAGATTTGCTTCCATAAACATATTTGTTGTAATTAGCTACCAAGACTGGAGCTTAATGAGTTTAATAAATATTTTAGGCTCTTAAGAGATGGAAGTGGCACTGTGGTGACTGGAGATTTTCTGCAGTTCAATGAAATACAAATGAAGACTAGAAATTAATAATTAAAGGGAATTGGAATGACCAAATCACACATTTCCTAAGGGCACCACTTGACTCTGTGTGGAGTGGAAAAAGTTATTAGGAACTGGCCATGGACCATAAGCTTCTAAACAATTGTCCAGCACAAAGAACAGAAGATCAGTCTGCTGGAGTTTTCCACTTGGGAAACATGAATAATTATGTGCAGATAAATATTTTCTGGAAACTTGTGGGGTTTTTTAGATTGAAGGTCTTTAAATGACCACATGATTTCAAGGAAGTTGGGACATTACTTGCTTCTTACTACCGTCACTAAAGCTCGTAATAAGCTTTAAATATTGGACCTACAAATCAGAGTTTTGGAATTTGGAACTTCCTTCTAGTTCTGACTGACTATTCTTAGAGCAGGGACAATTTTTGCTCTTAGATGATGAAACCACTCTTCAGAGAAAACAAATTAATTGCTGTTTGTTGTGATGTTTGCATGTTTGTTTGTTGTGTGTTTGTGTTCTAATTCCTGCACTGCCTTCAGGCGCCTGTGGCTACAGATGAAGCCAGACAAGGAAAATTCACTTCCATAATATTGGAGGAAGTACTAAACCAGACCTTGCAGCCTGATGCAGTGTTTGCTCAGGCTCTCGAGAATCTCCTGGCTTGTGCTGCATGGAAGATAATCTATGGATGATCTAGTCCATAGTGTATAATAATTCACTACTTCAAAGGGAACAGAGAACTGTGCATTTATCAGATAATGGTAATGTAATGAAAGGCTGAAGGATATAAGAATAAGATCAGACTACAGAGATAGAAAGTTAAGTGTTTAAATGTTAATGTGGAAAAGCTGCATACCATAAAATACATTAAAAAAATATCTTACAATAGAAGGACATGATCACAGTGGAGAAATTACTGCAGGCCCATTCTCACCTGTTATTTCAGTATTTGATCGTGGGTTATCATTCAATAATTAGGTGGAATCTAGCAAGCAGACAGCACTTTGAAATGAGGCTTTGGAGAACCACCTTGCTTTGATTCCCAGCAAATACTGAAGCTGTTACTGTAATGAGGAGTGCAAATGTCCTGTCAAAGGACACTGGTGAGGCTTCTCCTTTTCTTCCTCTCTGGCTATTTAAATGATGATGTTAAATTAGCCTGACTCACAGAAAAACAGGTAAACAATCAAAACTTTTGTGTGTAGCTGGGTTTTTTTCTTTATTTCACTCCATCTTTCTCCATGTTATTCAGCGGGCCTGCAAAAGGAGAACTGTCAAACTTGTTTTCCTGGTCTGATTCATGGCTCATTCCTTATGCAGATGCAGAAGAAGGGGGAATTCTACATGGGTTCAGCATGTCCTAAATTATCCTTATTTTATTTAGTTCAGACGCTTTCACTGGTTAACATATTTTGCAGAGTACATATGTCTCAAAAACACAGCAACATGTTAACTATAAATATACCAACCACAAAACTCAGCTTATCTCAAGCCGCTCAAAGAGACATATAATGAATGATGAAATTAAGAATCAGCTGTCATCGTGCTGTGGTACTCTCACCCCATATATTTTCATAATTTCACATGGTTATGTCTCAGAAGTCTGCGATGACTGTACAAGTTGTGTGCCCTGAGATGGAAAGATTTAAAATTGTGGAAAAAAGGTAAGTTTATTCTTTCTTTTTTCCCCTAGAATTTGACAAGATTCTCATCATCCTTTTATCAGAGGGCTCAGTAGCTTAAAGTTGCTAAACAGTATATTCCAAAGAACATGAACATGGTTCAAATAATACAGATTAATAAAAAGTAAAGCAAGCTAAACAGAAACATGTTTGATATTTTTCAAATAAATTTTCAAAAATCAAGCCCCCTTGAAAGTATATTCTCATGCACTCAAGTGGAAAAATGTGATCTCAAACCAAATGTTTATTTTTCAAACAAAGAAAGAAGTAACCAGTCCATTTTATTCCAATGTCTTCATTGTGGTCTAATTAATCAAATCAAAATGAAAGGAAAAAAAAAAAAGGTAAAAATTTGCCAAACACATAAAAGAGATGTCTGATTCTGATGATTAAAGAAACAACTCCTCCAAACAGTCTGAATTGTTTCTAGAGGAAAGAATTTTAGGGGCTTTTGAGCTTTCTGAACTTTTTGTCATAAGGTTGTTTTTTTTTTCATAAGATCAAATACAAATTTACCATTTATCAATTATAGTACATACAAGAATTGTGGATGTCTTTGAAATTCTCTTCACTTGAATTTCTGCATCTACTTAAACAAAAAAAAAAAGGCCTCTGTGGAATTTTTTTCTTCTAGAAAAGGCCCCATTTATGAACAGCTCCACTAAAACATATATAACTACAAAACCAAGCACAGACACAGGTGCTTGGTACATCATTTATAACACACATTCCTGAAGAACTCAAGCAAGTAATTTCTATTCATCTCTCAAGTAAAAGGAAATACCAGTACTGTTGTGAAGCACCTTCATTATAAGAACTCTGAGTTTGATGGATGCTTGTTTCTTGCCATATTTCCAGCAGCTTGCAGCCTTAGTGTCTGATGGCAATTTACTTCCATAATTTTACACCTTCAGTAACGGTTGTTCCCAGTGAAATTCTCTATTTTCATACACCTGCCATGTTTGTGTTCCTGCACCACAGATCTGAGGCTCAGAGACACCACTGGACAGGTTTCCTAGAGCTGAAAACAAAATGAGTTACCAAATATCAAATTCCCCTGAAGCAGAAATGGATGTTAATAAATGATGAAGAGAATGTAAATCACTGTTATTTTGCTAAGTGGCAAAAGGTTTTAGCTGATTTACTCCAGCCGGGGACACAGAGGGAAATCCTATCAAGCATAAGCCATCTGGAGATTGTACAGAGGAACAACTGGCAGAACTTCTTGACCACTACAGCCACGTGTTCCCACTGGGGGAAATGTAAGCCCAGCCTCTTTTGTGCCCCATACACAGCATCTTAAGACCTGGTGCTTTTTCATTTCCCCAAATCAAATGAAAATTTGTACACTTACAGACAAAAAACTGCAAGAACTGTCAACTGAAAGGACTAAGACATGAAGAGGATATAGAAGTTTGTCTGAGGGCGTGTGCACAAAGCTGTTATAAACTAGCACATCCTGAAAAATGAGAGATGTCCTGTACGTCTGAAATGCTGATTAAATTATTGTTATTGTACAGGGAAAACCCATTTCTGATACCACAGCTCTTATCTGTCACTGCCTGATATACATCAACACAGTGAGTTTTCTTAGTGATAAATATCACCTCTGTTTTACAGAGAACCTGACACCGAATAATTCACATTTACAGTCTGCTTGATAATAATCATGAATGCCACCTTTTGATGAGCAAATTGAGTGTTCCCTGTATTTCCTGCCTGGCAGAGGATCCTTTACTAATATGGATTAATATTCCATTTATTCCACTGTATGATCACAACATTGCCACGTGCACTGCAGGACACAGAAGACATTCCATTTCCAAAGGACATGTCACAGAAGAGTCTTTCTCAAGAGCAAACAAATCAGTTGAGAGAAATTTGACTGCTTAAATCATTATTTCTTCATCTCAGCATGGTAAAGTTTTTAAGGATCTGAAGAGCTGATTCTTAAATCAAAATCCCCACCAAACTCCAAGAGCTTTGCCCAGGCTACACTGAACCTTTAGGTTTGGCATAGGGCTTTTGAAAATCTCACTTTTTGAGTAAAAAAAAATAAAAAAGGCTTTTGAAAATGGACTTCCTACCCAGGTGGCTGACACTGCCTGAAATCCACCTGCCCACAAGGGATTTTTTAAGAAACAATAATAATGGCCAGTCTTCGCGAGCGAAGATCCGGGGAAGGTCTTTCCACCTTCCAGCCTGCGCATTGGATTTTTTAGGTGAGACACAGTGTGCGCGTATATATATATATATATATTTTAAGAAACACTGGAGGCAAGAAATGTCGTTGAGTGAATCTACTGTTGCAACCTGCAGGCGTATAAAAGCATTTCCTTAATGGGCATGGGAAGAAAAGCTCCCTGGCATCATTCCCTGCAGCCAGGCTTCTGTTGCTTTTACTCAGGTTTGAAGATCATTGATCCTTTAGTAAGTCAGCAGAAGCTGCTGAAATCAGGAATGGTCTTTCCCATTCACTCACACACATGTTAGGTAAGGCTTGTCCATATTCCCTCGCTGTCACGTGGTGCCCTGATGATGCCTAGAGAATCATGTCTCTGTCTTTGACTCTGGAGCTTTAACAAGGAATAAATTTTCATCTCACTGAGGTCTTCAGTTATATTATTATTATGGTTTTTGAGCTGAAAATGTCTCCTTTAGTCAATACAGTCAGTCTTCCTTCTGCCATCCACTGAAGTCAGTAAAGTGTCTCCACTAAAGTGCAGCCAAAGGGACATTTCTTCTCAAGAAAAGAGCAGCACATTTCATGAAACAATTTATTTAAACAACATCTGCTTGAGTTTTCAGAATGTTGCTGTAGGATATGGTTACACTGAACTGTAAGACAAAAATATCTGGTCTTACTGTGCTTCGTATCTCAGTTATTAAGTCAACTTCATAGGAACACTTATGTAGGCTGAAAGTCTTCCTAATAAATCATTAGAGGATATTTAGGCCTCTCTCTCAGTTTGTGGTCTTTGTTTGTTTTCCAGTAACCACAAAACATCTGAATTAAATTATCTAGCAAATTTGATTACTTGTATTCCAGAAGTTGTACATCTTCAAGATATCTGAATGTCATTGCTACATCAGCAACCTCATGTTCAGACTGCATTTAAATCACTCTGTTCCTCTTGCAGTGTTTTGCTGTCAGAGAGGGGTTAAATCAGACACAAGCAACATTACACAGGTTCAGCTTTTTCTAAAGTTCAATACACAAATTTTTAAAATATTTCTGTTTGGGTCACATCACTGACTGGTTTGACCTTCTTTAGCCATGACCCCCAGCTGACAAGGAAAACATAATCTGGCATCTTGCATAATGGTACCCAGGCTATGTGGTGTTAGGGACGGGGTTGGGGTGATACCCAGGTGACAACAAACTCTTTATTGAAGTAGAAACAACTGAGTTGCAAAGTGTCTGAATGTTCCATTTGAATATGCCTGACCTTAGAAAGACCTGGTTTTATTTGAATTTTTTAAACAACTTTTGGAGAGAACTCAAGGTATATTGCAGAGTTTAGTTTCTTCAAAATAATTAACAGCCTGTGATTACGTCTTGAGCCAAAGGACTTCTTTTCTAGGCTATCTCAATGTTTTTAGAAGACTAGAAATTTCTGTCCCAATCAGCTGTGTTTGGTTGGTTTATTGGCTGGTTTGTTGCACCATGGTATGACAGAATATAGCACAGAAGAGAGGGCAGATGCCTCACTGTGGGATTGCAGACCAAAGAACCAGTCCCCTTTATTTACAAGAATTCTGTCTTCATTTAGACAATACCCTTGTTTTTGACAGATGAATGCAAAAATAAAAAAAAAAATAAATAAACCCCAAAGGTTATACAGTTACTCTTAATTTTCTTTAACAATATAAAAAGCCACTAGGGTTTTTAAATTTGCTTTTGCTGCTTAAAAGTGACCTCTACTTGTATGCAAAAACTCCTAAATCCAAACCCAAAATAATAATTGAAAACCAGCTCAAGCCACTGAAGAGCAAGTGTAACCCATGAAATGCCCTATTCCTGGGAGGTGTCTTCCCATATCAACATTCTTCAGCACAGGGAATACAAAAGTTAATTAAATTAGATATTAAATTAAGCATCGTTTTGGCACAATACAGTTCATTGGAACTTTATAACAATAAGCTCCCAGAATTACTCAGGGTCAATAAAGAATTACCTCAGCAACCCCCCATGGCACAGACATTGTCCCATCAGGCAAGACAAGAATGTACCACACATTCCACTCTTCAAACTGGGCTTTTAAGTGTTTAGATTTTTTGGGGTGGACAATGGAGAGAAAGAAAAGGCAAATGAACAGTCCTGCAGCAAACAGTTTGATATAACACAATAGGAGCACAGAGTCTCCTCTGCACTGCTCCCCTGGCCCGCAGGAGCAGACAAGGAGCCTTTCAGACACTGCATTTGTGTTGCACTCCAAGCTACATTCCACATTTCCTTGCTTTGGGCACCATCTGTAGTTTGCAGATTCCTTTAGGACGCCAAACATCCCTGGGAAAACAACAGCAAAAACCCAAACACACACGATAGGCAGCCCATTCTCACACAGCAGAAGCCTCGGTTGGAAAATCTACACAATAAAAGCTTTAAATAAAAAATACTATCTCTAGGCAGAACTGTATTTTCCCGGTCCCCTAGAGGACTATTCTCTTGTTTCTGGCTCTGCTTTGTGCCAGTGGGTGCCCTGCTTCCCTGTTGCGTGAGGTAAAGAAATCTATAATGATGTCTCTTTCTCCATTAAAATGTCCCTGCAAATGACTAGAGATAAATTCACAGCGTTTTTAAAAGCCTCAGTGGATGCAAAATTGGAAGATTGGAGTTTTACTGCCACTCTAAGAAGATTGCACACACTGTCAGCAAACTTAGTGGACCCAGTCCCAAGCACACAGGTTGGTTCGTTGCCTGAGAGCAGCAACTCTGTCCTCTCCCATCGCCTGCCCACGCCAGACAGAGCTGCAGGGCACATTTACTCCCCACATTCCCACATCTCCAGCGCCTGCAGAAGCTTCAGCAGCAGCGTGTTGCTTTCACACACACACCTCTGCCAGCTGTTTTATCTGCCAGATCACTCCAGGCCTTCAGGATGAGGGAATGTCCCTATGGCAGGAGATGGTGAAAGCAAGCACTGCAAGACCCTTCCTTAAGGTACCTCCATTTCCAGCTGTTCCAGAGAGGAACTGCTGAGCCCTAAATACATCAGACACCATGGCCCCATCCAGAGGGTTGGCATTACCAAGCCTCAAGCACCACTCCTCTCTGTGGCACGTGCAATCCCCACATTTTATTTTTCTTTCTATGCATTATTTAATGTTTGCAGTGTACACATTGTCTACCCTGTGCCTCCTGGCAGCTCTGCTGCGGGCCTGAGCTCTCTGGGGTCTCCAGGTAATAGGACTTTTCTTCAGAATGGCACCAGGCTGTGGGGCTGCTTAAAAGTGGAGTTTGGAGAGCAGCAGGAAAACATTGCATGAAGCCCCAGTTGTTCTGTGCTTTCGGGGAAGCAGCAGCAAAGCATGTGGATCTTACCTAGCAGATCCATGAGAATTCTGGAGATATTCAACCTGCCCCCTCCCAAGTCATGCTCTTTAAATATGGCTCTTTTTTCAAGAATCTTTATTAAGGTTCCATTTCCTTAGTAGTCTTACAGAAGAACATGATCAGGATCTCAGTTCCTTCATTTGCTCCTCTGTGCTATCATTTGTATCAGCTCTTTCCTCACAGACATATCTCACAACTCTACAAAACAGCCCGACCTCAGCAAGGGAGTGTGTATTTGACACAGGAGGAATGCACACTTTACAGAGGAGTATATTTTTATCATGCAGGATCTGTGTGGTTTGGCTGTTCTCTTCTCATGAGTGCACATTTTAAATCATGCTTTAGAAGACTGACCTTTTGCTGAAAAGACATAAAGCTGGGGTGAGAAGGATTAGGGGAAAAGGAGTAATAACACTCTAAATTTTTATTTCTTCTGTTGCTAATGAAGGTGAGTACACACAATGAAAGCAGCCTGGGTGTACTTCTGTCCATCACCTCCCTGAAGCTGAGCTTCACATTGCACTTAATTCTGAAAGAAGTAAAGCCAAGGGAAGACCAAGATATGTTTCACTTTGTTGTACATATGGTATGGCTAAAGCAATAACAGCCCCCCAGAAGAAACCCAGTCCAAATGCTGCAGACATGGCTCTCTGTTTACATGTCTGCTTTGTTAGATTTTCACAGAGTTCACAATACTCCAGGACTGGAGCCCACCAACACTGGAATTTTTGTTTTTTAACTTGCACCAGGTCTTCCTGCAGCTCTCTGACTTGTATGGACTTGTACTTTGTTGTTTTGGTTGGTCAGGAAAAGCACGACAGGATTCATAGAGAAACTTAAGAAGGTCTCAAGAATCTTTGGTTTCAAAGCTATTAGTGGGATGTTCTATTGAATTTTTGGGTGGCTCCAGGCTCAGAGCCCTCCTGGAGTAGGCACCCTATGGTACATTACTGCCTGCTTCCAGTGAACTAGGAGGAGGTGATTTGTTTTTTTAATATGATACAAATAGCTTTTATTAAAGAAAATACGACTGTAGAAAGGGATGTTGTTTGTGATGATTAAAGGGTCTTTAACCTGTTCAGTGTCAGTACAAAACTGGGGCTGAACAATGTCTGAACATCTCCTACCACCATGAATTAATTGCTGCATTTTAGGTTTGATATGGGACTGTAGAGATCATGATAATATAATATTTCAGAGACACTCTTTTCTTTCAGCACCTCTTACATGCTTTATATAACCCCTCCCCCCCATCAAATATTTTGTTGTCTTTACATTATAAGCTCTTTGGTTTGGGACCAACCCCTTTTTATAGGTTTGCACAGTGCTCCTTTTATAGGTTTTCAGCAAGCTCCTACCTTTGGGGAGTTCTGCTGTGCAAATTAATGATGTCAAGTCTCCCAAAACCTATTTGCAGAAGGACATTGTTTGTGAAATAAGGATTTGTGAAGTAAGTTTGTGAAGTAAGGTAGCAGCAGGCACCAGAACTAAGGTTTCCTCTGCAATTGCCTGTGCAGTCTTGATTTGACATGCATGCCTATCTGTATTATGGTGCAGACTCTAATTATACAGCCATATGCCTTGTAGAGGAACAGGCAGTGCTCACCACCACTGGTGAGCAGCTTATTTTGTCCCTCCCTTCCTTGCATTCCCTGCTGCACCTCATCAGACTCATGAGTCCCCCATAATTGCCACATGTGCTCTCGTGTTTTGGTTGCCGGCTTTAAGAAGCTCTTTTGTGAGCAACTACAATGTACAGCACATTTCCACTCAGAACAGATGTCAGTGCGACAGAGATCCTGCCACATCTGCAAACCAGAAACATCAGCTTAGATGTCTCGGGCTGGATCCCCAGAAAACGAGGAGCACAGTGTTACCACCTCCAAAACCTTGGTTTCAATCTGCACTAACTACACAGAAGTGCCTGCCAAACACACAGTTCACCAGACGTGTATTTCACTACACAAGCACTGGTTTGTCTCAGTACTAGAATCCTCTGCCCCTTTTACTGCAGCCATGAGATATCTCAGAGATCTCTCTGAGCTGGCAGTTGTTTAGCAACTTCTTGTCGGGGCTAAAAGCTTATTTTAGTCCGTGTAAAATAAGGACCTGAAGGTAGGTACAGTACTCAATAGATTTCTATCTGAGAGGACGATTTGGCACATGTTGACTGTCTTGCCCAAGGTCTTCAAAAGTAGTCCCTGAGTGCTCCTGCACTAATCCAAATAGTTTGGAAAAACATGACCTTAGAGCATGTTATGTCATATACCTGTGATGGGGTCCAGCTATGGCCTCAGAAATAAAATTGACTGCAGAGCCCAAGAGATTGATTTCTCACAAATATCTGCCAGGCAAAATGCACAGGAGTCCCCTTTGCTCCCCAGAGACTGATCTTTCCTAAATCCCCTCCAATCTGGGACTTTTATCTTGACTTCTTTGACCTGCATTTGCCTCCCAGACATTCCGCAGCTCTTTCAGCCTATGAATGGTGCCTGCTGATCATGTCCCTAATCCTACAGAAAGATCCACAGAGCTGGATCTCCTGTCAGCCTTGAGACATAATTGACAATTCCTTCTTCCACAGCAGTTTGACACTGAGCTGGTCCACCAGACAGACACTCATCCTCATAAACCTTGTTCCTTTCTTTGCCCTTGAGCTCTATTTTATCCAAATCTGTGAATCTCACTGCTCCCATTGAGGGCAAGGAGCAAAAATCCCAGGAACCAACTGCGTGGACTACGTATATATACATGGACCAAGCAGTACTTATGTTTTCAAGTTTACTGATGTTGGGATGGAGTTTCACTCTCCCTTTGAGGAGACAAATATAAGAGTGCCTTCCCCTGAAATTCCTGCATTAATTAAAGAGAAAATAATGCTCCACTGGAACAAATCCCTTGTTTTACTTCCTAATCGTTGATTTACAAGTACAGATCCTAAAGCAAAACACTCGTGGGTGGATCTGAGATCATTAACAAGATATAAATCTTCTAATAAATAATCTCACAGGTATAGCATCTTAGGAAGACTGGTACCCAATTTCTACACCATTTTAAAGCCTGCTGTGCAGTTGGGCTGGATACCAGTGCTGCAAAAGAATCTTGGCATGGCAAACCTCCACTGTGCAGCTTCAGCCTGTGAGTGGTCACACTGTGCTGTTCAGGGCACTGCTCTGCAGAAGCACTCAGAGGGGGAGGTCCATATACTGCAGTGGAGCATTAGCAATGTAAATCCAAGTGTTTTCATGCTGCCAGCTGAAGCCAACTTAACACGGGCTGCATGCACAGCATGTAAAATAACAGGGTGAGCTCTGCAGTGTGCTAAGGTCACCCTCACAGCAAGGGCTGGGGAATTAAAATAGCTGCCCTGCCAATTTCATGTCACTCATTCAATAAAAGTATGGGAGACACAGTCTCTAAGGGTGTGCATGTCCGTGGTGATGGTAACTGGAGGAAGAACTTGCAGGGGGATCATAACTCTGGATGTGCTTTCCCTGCTGGCACAACCGTAAGGGATGGGAGATCTCGGAGGTGGCTGAACCTTTCTGCCTTTCTGACTGGAATGATAATGCCATCAGGAAGATAGCAAACAAGATGAAGCACCCAAAATGCCTTATTAGCCTTTGATGGGATGGGAGGAGCTGCCAGCAGAAGCAAAATATATACGACCTGCTTTTCAGCTGCTTTGTGTGTGAAAGTGCAGTGCTGGAGCAACATGGAGGGTGTGCATACATTAGCTGTCCTTCCACGAGGCAGAGCAGGTTGAAAAACAGGCAGGAGAAAGACTTATAGTAGTCTCCCTTTTATTGTTGTGATTTTATGTGTAGTCAGCTTTGTTCTTTCAGTCAGTAATTTACAATTCTCTTGTTTGTTCTACTTATTGTTATGGGATCTTGGACTTGGCCCACAAAGTCAGAGTTTTTTGCATGGGGACTGTATCATTTTGATGTTTCTTTTAGCAGTCTTTTTTTTCCTGTTCTAATCTGTTTGTTCTGACCATCTGGTTTAAATAGCTAATATAGAGTTAGTCTATTCTGTTGGACAGTAGCACAAGGTCTGGGACAGCTTTTGAGGTTTATTACAATGAAAGAGACCCTGAACAACTTAAGAAGGAGGCTCTGTGTATCCCTTGCCCCAGCTGACTTGGCTGTTGGTTGGGACAGCAGCACAGCATGTGCTCAGGCTCCTCCTCTGCCTCTCCTTGTCTGCTCTGAGGATACACTCGTGTTATATCCCTGAGCACAAGTGTTCATTTGTTTATGCTCTCCATCGTTCCTCCATCCTGGGAATATATATAATAGCAGCACTTTGGCCTGTTTTTACATCTCACAGTATTCTGGCATGAGCCAACCTTCCCTGTGTAGCTGCTGTGGTTAAAGTGGTTACACGAGCACCTCCCCAGTGAGGAGATGTCCCAGAGTGCTGGCATTGTAAGGTACCCAGTCCCCACGGGGATGCCTCTGCCAACATCAGCTGCTAAAGCCACCGTGAGCCAAACACAGGGTAATCAGATTTTCCTAAAGATGATACAAGGAGCTGTCTCTGTCTTCTGACTTCTGAATGCCACAATTGTGCCTGCTATGGAGGGCAGAAATACAAACTGTTGAGCTCTGTTATTCTTTTCAGACTGGTTGGAGGTTCAGTATAATAAAAGAAAGGAATAAATGCAAGTTTGCTTATGAATACATAGCTGAGTGATTCAGTTCAGCATATTCCATGTCTATAGAGAATGTCTCAAATTAGATTCTTTTCCCAGACCACACTCATTCTTCTGCTATGTCCACTTTTCATCACTTCAGCACTTGGCAGGACAGCACCTGGCAGGACTGTGTCTTCAAACTGGTCTTTATCTCAGGTAATTTTTATTTATTCTTTGCAAATATCTACTAGTTTGAGAGAGGACAGAAATAAATAAAAATCATGTCACGTTTTGGACATCTTTTTTTTTTCTTTTTGTTTGCAAGGAGCCTTAGAAGAAGAGCTTGTAGAAAACATGACTGAAACTTACTTGGAAACATTTTCTACTGCAGATGTTGCCATCCCATGAAAAAGAAATTATGTCAGGAATTCTTTTCCCATCCCATATGATTATGTGACAAGCTTCTAAATGCATCTGTCATCATCAGCCTGCAACTGGTGAAGCACAAGATAAGAAAGACTAGTTTAGCTGTGAGCAGACCTGACTTGAGGGTCTGTCTGTACGCTGCAGCCATTAGTTCTGCCAAACATGTAACACTAAAAAAGTCCTGCCCCAGTGCCCAGCATTTACTGCAACAGATTGCTTTGCATTGTGGGATTTCAACACAGCAAATGCTTCCCTAGGAATAAGGCTGTGAGCCAGCTGGCAACAGGCATTTACAGGCAAGTGAGTAACCCTGAAGGTCTAATGCAAGTGCCCAACAGCTGCTGACTGTGTCTCACACACCTTTCTGCCTGGCACCAGCTGAGCACTGCAGAGCATCTTCCGTGCTGAGAACAGAAGCCACAGATTAGGCTGACCCCTTAGAGCACGGTGAGATGAACTGGGTCAAGATTCAAGGGAATGTGGAGATTCCAACATTTACTGTAAAATGAACTTGACAAAAATGTAAACTATGTGGTTGGTTAAGTTCAAGGGACTCAGACTGTGGTCTGTCTAAGGAGAACCCGTGCAACAAGAGCTCTCTCAGTGACGTATGGGTTGGATATGAACATCAGAGCTTTGATCAAACAGCCATAAGTTAATCAGCAAACCTGAATGTCAGTAATCCCATGTAAAAACTAGTGTAACCACTGCCACCGAGGCCTCATCAGCATTCTCTTCTGTGTGCTCCATCTGATATTCTCAAGACTAACCTGGCCCATGCAGACAAGACCCAACCACCTTCTGCCCAGGAAGGGTCCGAATCCTTCCTGCAGTCTCCTGGCTCCCTCCCTTCTCCATTAGCCAGGCTACTCTGCCCTTGTCATCAAGGAAGAAGGATTGCTCTTCTAAATCCCCACAGCCATCAGACAGAGCAATCCTGAACCTTGACCACTTCCAAAACAGGGGGAGACCTGTTTCTGCCACAGCTGCAGGACACAAACAGTGCTTGTAGACAAATCATGGCACGTGATGTCAAATGCTTCAATACCCAGCAGGAGGTTTTCCCACTGTCCATCCCAGTCCACAGTGCTACCAGAGGGGCATTTCTTCCTTAGCATTAGATCAATCTTCAACTTTGCGTGAATTATAAATGATAGGGTCCTTATAACTGAATTAAGCATTATTTTATAGGCTTAGAAACTGAGATGACCTGTGAAATATATATAGTTTTTATTGCCAAATGCTTTAATACCTATGAGAATGCCTTCTTTGATGAAGGATTTTAGCTATATGATCACTACTGAAGCATTTGAAGCAGCAGCTCCTGGCAACAGTAATTGACAGGGCTTGTTATAAGGAATTTCAACTAAGTAGAGTAAGAGATAATGGTATGTGGTTAAGTAATTTAGGCAGGATATCAGAAGAAAATTCACGGTGAGATCTATTAGACAATGAAAATATTGTCCAAAGGAAGTGATAAAAGCCACATCACTTAAAGTATTTAAAGCTGGTTTGTTTAAAGCTCTAGAGAGGATAATTATATTGAATCAATCTCCGCTCACAGAGAATGAAATCAGCTTCTATTCAGCAGCATGAAATAAATTACTTAGCTGGCCATTGTAGTCTCTAACTGAGGTAACTCCATCACTTTTCTCTTCAGGGGATGTTGCTTCATTCTGTACACTTCTTTTCAGAGAGGAAAAACACTTCTAAAAAGGAATTAATCTGCAAGCTTAGTTTAGACAGCCTCCCAAAACCACTGCTGTACTCCAGTGTACATACATGCAGTGGTGTAGCAAGGCTGTAAAATGAGTAAAATAAATATCCCAGAGTGTCACTTCCCAAAATGATCAACAAAACCAAAACAATAAGTAACATGTAACTGAATTTTTACCTCATCTTCAGATTTTACTGGAACACAAACACTTCTTCCACATCTGGATTTGTAAAACCCCATTCTGCAATATATGAGGGATTCTCTTTGATATTTTCTCCTTCAACACATTAAATTAACTCATCTGAAAGTGCTTTTTTTTTTGCTTTTCCATAGTTTTGAGTATCAGCTCTACTGTATGGATGATTACAATTTAGGATCCCCATGTCAGTGTAGCACTGATGGAAAAGGTTCACAAAAGTGATTTATAAGTTTTCAGCTCTGAGCCCCATCTAGATGTGCTCTGATGGTTTTTGCAATTATTCCTTGAAGGAAATATGTAAGTGCATTCATTAATGGTGGGTTCCTGTCTGAGAACAATGACAGCTCTAATTGCAGTACAGGAGCTCTTTCATTCTGCAATAAGTCCTCGTGCTGAGGGCTGGTATCCAAATGGAAGGTTTTGATGCAGACATCTGTTAATAAAATATTTCCTACTTAACTTTGATATGGAAATAAACCAGCAAGTCTGATTAAGTCCTCGACAATCCTTAGGGCAAAAAGGAAAACAAAACCACCCTCCCAACCCTCAGTTTTAACAATACATCAGAGTTACATCAGGGTTTCAAATGGAAGGACATTTTCCAATGGATTTAAATGTACAAAGAAAACATTTGCTATAGTGGGATCGAATGTTCTCAGTATGATGCACATCCATCCAAATACATGTCTGTTCTTTATAATTTAATTTAATTTATATATTCATCATTCTAGAAAGACTTAGGTTCATATTTAACTAAACCCTGGTAGCAATCCACTGATCATAATGAGATTATCCACAGTTTATTGACTTAAGCCTATGCATAAATCTCTACAGAAATGGAACATTATTTTTTTGCATAAATACATTTATATGTTATACAGAAATATTTAGGACAGGAGTCTGGCATGTCTACACTTTATTTTGAAAATGATGTTACTTCATTTTTGGCAATTCTTAGTGTTTGTGCATGCACCAACATATGTCACAGTACCGTCCCTTCTTGAGGAAAAATGTGTACACAAAAGGCAAAAACTGTGTAAGTATGTATCCATGTACCTCTGACTTAATCACACAGAAATTAAATGCATACATACATAAATATATAGACTCACATATTTATCATAAATATTTAGATTATGTCTCTATGTGTGTATATATATATTCATACACACAAAAAAAAGTGTAATGAGAAGTAGAATAAGTGGAGAGTCACAGTTACATAGCACCTTGGAATCCATGCTTCAAATACATAAATGCATGGTCCTAGCATAGATTTATATTAGAAGGGATTAGGAAAAAAACCAAACAGTGGATTATCATCTAAATGTTGAGATTAGTAAAAGAATAAACAGATAAAAATTGGAATACTTCCCCAGCAATTATGGGATATGACTCAGCCCCACCATCTCCTCTGTGTCAATGACTGCAAGTTAAGAAATTAATTTACAAATGCTGCCATCAGTCACTACCAGTCAGCAGTTCATTTTTGCAGCACAGTTCAGTTCTCCTGTGCGTGGATTTGTACTTCGCGCTTTCCTCCTGTACCACATCACCCACCTCCCCACCAGAGCCAGCACACACAAAGGACAACCCACCCCCCTGCTCAACAACTGGCCCCAAACCTTGGCTAATTTTGGTCTGCAGCATTAAAACAGACTCTCCCCAGCACTTTTGCAATGTCACCACGGAAGTGGCACACCTTGGTGTCTGCTTTCTGTGTGAGCTTTCAGACATCAGTTTGTTCTGGAAACAGGTTACAAACCTGCCTGGAACACAGCCTGTGCAACTCTACTGACTGCAGAAAAATTCAAAATATACATCTCTTTCACAGCTAATACATTTCATCTCTAGTTAATAACGCTGAAGATTTGCTTACCTAATCTAAACTAGTAATGGTAGTGAAATGATCTACACCAAGTCTCTATATGATTCCTACTGATACTATAATTATACCTCTGCCTTATCTGAGACACAAACTGACCACGTCCTTTATCACTGTGCAATTTGTCTATACAGAAATGTTTGACCAGAAATCTAAATCCAGCCCTTTCCGTGGCACTGGGGCTTAAACCATCCTAGATGTACTTTTTTCCCCCAATATCTTCTGGAATAGTAATCATCTGACCTGTTTTGAGGATTTCTAAAAATATTTTGAGGGCAATCACAAGCTATGTTATGTAGATCATAAAGAATTATAAAGGTTCAATTATCTGCTCATATATGCCATTAGAATCTGCAGTAAAAACACTTAAGTTTGGGCATTACTTCTGTATAAAACATGAATATTACAGTATTCTATTTAGCAGCGTTGATGCCAGAACAGTACCTATTATCTAAAATTAGACATCAGTATTGGCACAGCTGTAGAACCATCAGTTAGGTCTCCAAAATGACCTTTAGCCATTATAGTTTTAGAAAAGCACTATGAAATTTGCTTGCACGTTTTTTAGCCTTAAGCATTCACAGTTATGTTTTTCTTTCTACAGTTAGAAGAACAAGGAAGTTACCTTTAAAAAATAAATTAAGAACTAGGAATCTGTTGTAATTCATGCTCTAGGAACCAGAATTAATTTTTAAAATCCCAATTTCGTGAGAGTTGGCAGCTCTGAGTCTGGATGAAAATTGTCCAGCACTTCCTTCAATAATTGTATAATTAAAAAAAAAACCCAAAAAACTAATTTATTTCCACGGAGTTTGGGGAAGTGCAAAAATGCCTGACATTTCTGGGTAAAAGCTTGAGCGTGTTGTTTGAAGTGTGATTATTTAAGAAGCTGTCTTAAACCATTTTTAGATTTTTGGCATACAGCGTTGGGCTGGACTATAAATTTTCCTTTCCCTTACTTTTCTTTTGAGCAGCAATTTGTGTCAGCATAAAGCCACAAGGGTCTGTAAAACCCATAACTCCAAGCATGGCCATGTGTGTTAATTGGCGAAGTCAAGGAAGATAAACAAAATAATATGCAGTAGGGACGGGATACTTCTTGAAATTACTAGAAATGCATTAAAATATATATGACTCCCATTGGTCCCTGCACATCAGTGTGGCAAATCCAAAATTCCAACACTCTCCGTGTTAACGGGCACTTGCTGGTTTTTATTTGTATAAATCTTACCTTTGATTTACACTTTCAAAACACAGAGAAAAGGAACTACTGCATGAATTACGGTTCATTTTTTCCACTCCATACTTAGAGAAGTTAGATATAAAACCTTATATGAAACAGCTTTAAAAACAATACTTCCTACAGACCTGATTTTCACCATTCCTTCTCAGTCACAGCTGGGTGAGCTGTACTCACTGAGGAGTGTGGGGTTACTTAGTGTGAGAAAGTGGGTTGGAGGGGGAGGCAGAACCTAAACTAGATCCTAAACTAGAATTCTTTTCTGGAATAAATCTCTGCCATTCAGAGTGGTAGCACACAGTGATGGCTTGGTTGTGTACAGTGAGGTACAGCCTTTGAAGGGTTTACATGGTTTATCCATAGGATTTTCTCCTGGCATCCTTTCAAGGACGTTGTTCCCCAGTTGCTATTCTGTTTGGTCAGGTGGAGCCTCACCCTGTGAGATCCCTGAGGGATGCCCAGAACAGTTCCCTGGTCAGGGTGAGGGTTGTTGCCTGGCTGAAACACAGACCTCTGCTGTGGCTCCCAACACCTCACATCCCTGTGAAATTGTAATTGCTGTTTCCTGCAACACTTTGAATCAAGTATCGAGAACCAGCCAGGTAATTACATTTGTTTCTGAAGATTTCTGGGCTGTTCACTGGCCAGGATTTGCCATGTCACTCTCCCCAAATGCTGACCCCTGTGGAAGATCAGGGTCATGAGAAATCTAAGCAGAGAGGAATAGCTGAATCCACTCTTTACAATGGTTCTTAACAGTTGGCTTTGGCTGTGGCCTGAAATGGGCAGCCAAGAGCAGCTCCAGGAAAATCCTTTCTAAAGCTTCCCCCACTGCAGACAGGTGGCAGCTGCAGTGCAAAGGCCCCTTTTTGGGCTGAGAAATAGACCACATGGGAGCATACATTTAAAAATTTTAAATGTCCTTTTTTCTGCTTTTGCTGTTTCTGAAGCAACAGCTGCTTCAGCTGAGCTGCTGTGTTCTAAACTCTCAACATCCTTCTCATAATAACAGATGCATTATTGAGCATTATGAAAGAGTCTCTCCAGGGGAACAGAGCCTGCTCTTGGGGTGCCAAAAAACACAGATATTAGTAAAAAGACAGATGATTTGTGAATTTGAAACTGCCTGGTTCTGTCTCTCACTGTGTTAATAATGAATTCATTACAGAAGAGCTGTAGTTCTTCCCCCTCCCATCCAACTGAATCACCTTTTCTTGTCTGGCAACCCAGCACTTACTAATAAAACCAGTCCTGATCTGAAATTATACAGATCTTGGAGACACTCTGTTTGTGTAAGCAGAGCCATCAGACTCACGTGCAGTCCAAAAGTTTACACTGTGGCTTCTGTGCTATCACCTTCAGGTGATTTCACACTGTTCCACCTGAGCTGGGGAAATAAAATATGGCTGTATGGTCTGAACAGTTTGCTGTCAACCAGTGTTTCTAACCCGAATTATGGACAGGGGCAGTCAGGTAAAAAAGAGAATTTCCAGGAATCACTGTTCCTTTTGACCAAGTGCACTGAATTACTTGCTGGCTTAATTCCCAGGGTTTACTGGGAGGTTGCAAGGCATAACCATGGCAGGCCTTAATGTCCTTCGAGCCTCTGACCCCTGCGGAGCAACAACATCGGAACAATGCAGCCACTTAGCGTGGGACGTACAGAACCACCTCCTCAGAGGGTGCTCTCTGCACTGGTCACTGAGCAGCACGATCAGGTAATAAGGTAGATTGCACATTATTAGGAGATTATGAAGTACTCTGCTTCCAGTCTGCCACTGGAAGTTTATGTCATCTCCTCCCATGGTGAAGAAGAAGCCCGAGAAAAGAAGATACCAAGTGTGACAGATGAGAGGGACACTGGGCTGAAACAAGTGGGTAGATGAAAGATAGTTGCAGGAACATTTTAACAGGGAAGAACTACGGAAAAAATTATTTGTGTACATTTTCACAAAATGAAGTTTGTACTGTTTGCAGAACTCCAGTTACAAAACACAACAGCACCATTCCCTTGCAGAGCAAGCAATGGAAAAGGACAAACTTCACCCAGCAAGTGATACAGCTCTTCAGCTACAGAGTAAAAAACTGCTTTATTCACCCTCAGTGTACCTTGCCAGAACTAATATTACTAATATTCCCTTAGTGAATTGACTTTGTCAATTCTCTATTATAAGCAGAAAACAGCAGTCAAAATAATAAAAGGTACTACAAAACAAAGTGGTCCAACATCAGGAAAGGATTTTTGGCAGGGATGTATTATGTCACTCCCTCAGCTGTGCTGCTGACACTACATACATCAAAATGCTATTGTGCATTGATCCTGATCATTAGATTATGGAGTGTGAATCTGAGGAAACAATGGAGTGGTCTTGGGTACAGGAGGAGGAGGAGGAGGAAAAGGATGATGATGATGATCCTTTCTAATTGCTTACTTGGAGGCATAGGATGGGGTCCTTGTGACAGAAATGTCTAAGTCAGTGGTTTCTGAACTACACATATAATGTGATCCTTTCTGGTTTTCCTTCTTTGGAACTGGTAAAGTCCAACAACAATGGACAGTAGTGAAGCGCCTGGGGAGGAATTTCAATACCCCATTTTCCCAGCACATAAAGGTAAGAGATGTACCAAAATACTCGTGAAAGATAGTAATGACCCATGAAAACTAGGAGACTATGAAAGACAAGTGGGACAGTTACAATGCTTGTTCTAGGCTTTCTTTGGCTTTCTTGATTCCCTGAAGAAACAAGCAGGTATTGGCATGACAGAGGGGAACTGTATTAATCAGGGTGGGGAGGAGCACATTAGGTCAGTGGTGCAAGGAAATACATAAAGGATGTTCAGTGGAAAAGAATAATCACTTTAAACCTTAGGTAAAATACTAAACAATGTGTAACCTTTGGTCAGTTGGGGTCAGCTGTCCTGGCTCTGTGTCCTTCCAACTTCTCCTTGCTGCTGTGGTGGGGTGAGGAGCAGAAAAGCCCTTGACACTGTGTAAGCTCAGCAGTAAAATCCCTGAGTTACCAACACTGTTTCCAGCACAAATCCAAAGCACAGACCTACACTAACTACTGCAGCCTGTCTGGAATAAGATATTGGCAATCATCGATTCATGTCTGTTTTTAAACCACAACAATGCTCACTGAAAATCATCCTGCTCATTTAATGACATTAAATCATTTACACTCTCAGTAAGAACTCTACAGACAACCCATGTAACCCATCAAAGTACATAACCATTTACTTAATGAATATGATGCTCAAAATTATAGTTTGTGTATTTTTTTCACATTTCTTCTGTAAAATGCACATCAGTGAAATGTTTGACCAATTTAAATCAAGGTAAGTTGAGTCTGGATATGAAGTTCATTGAAAACCTGATTAATCTGTCTAGATATTATTCTTGGCTGACTTGGGGACCTGAAGGGACAATTCTGGAACATAAAGCCATATTAAGCCTTTGAACATAATTAGTGTGGATTATATGTCTTTAAAAACTGATCAGAGTTCATCTCTGACCCATAAAAATGTTTTACTTATTCTTATGACCACTCAGATCATTATGGCCTTTCTGATCCCTAAGTACCATTTAGAGAATATATAGAAAACACCAACCAAACAATAAAACCAAAACATTTGGATCTGGGTATTAATAACATAGAGCCAGATACAATAAAAAGTGCAGCGTTACAGAAACATGGGTGTGATGACACTTGCTTCTCATTACATTTTTAAGAAAGAAAATTTATTGCCGCATAATTTCCAACTATAAAATAAAAGTGATCTTTTAGGATCCTGGTGTAGTCAGACTATATTGCTAGTATTATGAAAAAAAAAAAGCTATGTTAGATCAAAATTATAACATGTATTACACTTGATATTTAGCATGCAGCGATGAAAAGTTTTGATTCCCATTTTTAGACTGAAATTCTCTTCTCCTCAAGTGATTTTTCTAACTCCTTTTGAAGGTCATACCAGCATGGAAGCAAGTTGGCCTGAGTCAGCACAGATAGTAGCTGTATCATTCTTCACACTTTAAAGTCTAACTCATGTATTTTTTCAATTACAGAAAAAGAGTTCACAAATGCTTTTTCAACATATTGCATTTCAGCTTTAAAAATAAGCCTTCAGATATATGCCCTTCTGAAAACACAAAAAGGAGATTTCAGTTCAAAATGAAAAACCCATCATTCCAGTTAATAAAAAACACTTGTTAAAGCAAAGATGAGCCTTGGTGGAAATGTAAGTTTAAAATTATTTGGACTAAATGTATGTGTAATAAAAAACCTCCCAACAGAGAGGATACATTTTTACAACATATTCCTGTCATTTCTTGTTTTCTAGAGTACAGAAGCACTTGTACAACTTTACACAGAGCAAATCTTCTGGCAAACTACTATGTGCAATCATTCTGAAAGCTAATGTAGCAACACAGCTCAGAGCTGAGAGAAAAACACACTTCCAGCCACTAACCTAATACAATACACAAATCCTCTTCATTTTATTGCCATTTTGATAATTAGAAATATTTCTATTTCTAAGATGATGAATGGGAATGTGGTTGCAAAAAGCCATAATTGCTATTAAGAATAACTGGGTTAATTTCAGAAGGGGATTTCTAACAACTTCAGTTCAAATGCAGTGTTATTGCAATAACACACAGTGATTTACTTAAATGTTTATGCTGGCATAAACATATCTGCTAATGTGTTTTTCCAGGATTTGACCCATGATAGTCACACAAATTGTTTATTCAATTCACTCCATTTATTAGGATGCTTGAATTTCGGTGCTATCTCCTCTTCAGTACCATCAGTACTTATGCTCGATATTAACTATTTTTCCCTTCCATTTTTCTTTGCTTGTCCCCATTAAATCAAATCAAAGCAGCACAATATAACAGTAGGTCACTGATGGTTCCTCACCCAAAGAGTAAGACCCACTCTCTTCTTCCAGCATTGGCAGCAAGAGACCTTTCCCAGATAGAGAGAATGTTCTAGGAATCTTCCATTCTTTCCATCCTAAAAGTGGAAAACAGGACCAAGTGCCCTTGAAGCAGCAGGAAGCTCCTTCCCAGCTGCTAAGATGGACAGGGATTGCAGCAGGGGATCCCACTCGCTCCAGCAGCTGGGAAATGTCCATTTGGGTGTGTGGGTTGGCCTCGTGTGACTATTTGTGGAATCTGTCTATGTGCAGCTTATAAATTCTGCATTGATATTCTGAAGCTGTTGTTGTAAAAATTTTTGAATACTGGAAGGCCAAGGTGGCCTGAATCCAGAGAGCTTCAGTGGGCTGACTTGACCTCTGAAAATTCTCTGCATTATCCATGTGGGCAGCCTACGGACCTGCTGCACACCTAACTCATGCATGGGATGTGGGTGCAGCAAGTTCAGTGCTCTGTGTCCTCTTTTATTGCCAAAACCTACCAGGTGCCCTCCAGACCAGGCCCAACAACCTGCTTTTTGACAAAATAAGTGTGTTAAGTAGATAAGGTAAAAAATGCTGGTGTTTAGAGGTGGTAGATGAGTACAGCCTTTTTCTTTTTCAGTAGAACCTTGCCCTGGGAATAACTATCTCTTGGAAGGTAGGTGCACACACACTCTCTGGTATATGCCTCAGAGAAGGGGTGATGTAATGTATTTCTCATTCATGAAAGGATTATATAGAGTCCTATCAGAAGGGCTTTACTGTGTGGGGAGTTTCCCAAACATACACCCTTCCAAAGGGAATTCACGGCACTGGGGTACTGGCACAGACAGCAGGGAGGGCAAATGCACACGAGGGGCTGCGACCACTCTCAAATTTAAACACACATTTTGACCTTGAATCTCTGGAAGGACTCTGTTTTTATCAAAATCTCTTTTATTTCCTCCCATCCCCACATTAATCCACCTCCACCTTTGTTAGGTTCAGCGCTTTGCTGATAAGAGAATGACAACCCAGGTAATCCTACCTCTCCTCTGGTCACTCTACATTGTGGCAGTCAGGAGCTGTTGATTTATTCAAATCTACCAGGCTTTGTAGTTTTCTTTGTCTGGGTCTGTCTTTCCCCTGCCTTTCAAACAAACCCCAGTTATCTGTTTATCACTCTGTCTCAGGTCCCAGGCTCTCAGGAAGGTCTCTGTCAGACACAAACTATTTTTGACTCTAGAAAGTGCTGAACACTCTAAAGGCACTTAACAAAATGAATCTTTGTTCCTCTGGGGATCACATTGGTATGAAAATGTTATCATTTATCAAAACAGGAGATTGAAGTCTCATTTCATCAAAAAATACAGTGCAGATGTCCAGTTGTAAGAAATCTCCCCAGCTACTTACAGATTACTGGCAGGAATCTGTATTCACCTGTCTGAATAAGATCTGTCTGCATTCAAAATGATGAATATAGACACAGAAGAGCCTATTTTGTTTTTTCACTGAAACAGCTGAAGTTTTTACTGTCTCTTTATAACACACAGGTTATATAATTTTATCAGTGAGCTGTAATTCTTTCTGTAAGAACAGTTTTGGCTTTGGTCCCATAATGACAAACCACCAACAATACCTTTAATAAAACACTGTGTTTTTTTCTCACAGTGCCCCTTAATTTCAAGGGTACATTCAAGGAAAGATATTAGCCTCATCTTTGTTCAGATCATCTTGAAGAAAAATATTGTAATCAATCCTGCGTTTCAATCCACAGTTTTCAATGAAAAGGACTGGTTTACATTTAAATATTTCAGATTTATAGACATACTGAAAACACATTGCAGAGATTTATTGCTGTTTTTTTCTTGCTGGTCTTATAAAGATGGGTCTGTATTGCTGACACCACAAAGATGTAAACACTCTGGATAAGAAATAAAGAGCAACCCCCACCAAGAATGAGATCCAAGCCACAAGACCTATAAAATGGCTGTGGGTGTTGCAATGTTAAAAGCATTCTTGTTTGTAGACTGCTAAACTTCTTTTAGTAAGGACTTGAAATGGACTTCTAAAAGTTCACTGTATGACGTGTGCAGTGCATTAGTGCTGTGTTCATACTCTTTGTGAAGAATATTTAGCAGTTTCTTTTAAAAGGATGTGTACAAACAAATTCTACATGCCAGCTCGCTTGCTTTTTGCTATTTCTATAAATATTTTCCTCTCTCTTTATTCTTTTTAAATTCTTGCCTTCATTATCTTTGTCATTCCTATGTTTTCCATCTTAAAGCACATCCTAGAGCCTTTCTGTGCTCATTCCTTCCCCTCTCTCGCATGAGGGTTGAATCTGTGCCTGGCACAGTGACTGGGAGCACACTCTGAGTACACCTGAGAGTCCAGGCCATGTGTCACAGCCATTACTGCAGGATAAAGGTTCTTCACCATTTCAGAAAAGGTCTGCACTTCACCTTGAAAAAAAATATATGGATGGGAATGTATTCCCCCACAGGTTATGCATTACTTTTCCTTTATGAATATTGAAAAGATTAGTGAATGTGCAAATGCCTGAGGCAATGTGTGAAAAGATGAAAAGAGGTAGAAGAAGCAAGGGGAAAAAAGAGGGGACAGAAAGGAAAAAAAAAAAAAAAAGTCCTATTAATAGAAGTTGATTAATGACCAGACCTTTATTATTTCAGGGATGACTCCTGGAGAAACAGTTTCAAAAAGAAGCAGCATAAGATCCAGCACTGTTGATGCTCTGCTCTTTCCAGGCTCCCAAGGCTCTGGTGTGAAGGGTTTATCCTGCATATTGCTCCTGTACTTAAACTTTGGCTCCTGGTTATGAGCAACTGGAGTTTTCTTGGCCATGCCAAGGGAACAGGGAAGAAAATTATGTTCAAAGACTGTGACAAGCTTTATAAAGATCCAGCTGGTAGGGAGGACAAAAGTAAAGCCTTTTCCTCTGTTCCTTTAGTTTGATCAGGGAGATAAACCAGCATTTCAAGTAAATGTCATCACCTGCCTCAGTTTCCTTTAAAGAGAAGGATGATAGTTTGAGAGCACTGCTTGATGGATTTGCCTATACCTGGCACTAGAAGTGGAGGAATTTGGACTCTTTATCTCCTGGGAGTGAACAGTTTTTCTTGCAAAGGACTCAGATATTCTGTGTTCGGTACTGTGCCTATTCTTGTTATTTAACAATCTCATCTGAAGATTTATGGAGGCAAATGGCATCTGCTACATGTCAAGCAAAATTATGGGCCAACACTAATTTAAAGATGATGCCTTGTGCTGTGTAATACTAAATAATGTCATGTGTCTGACATACCCATCAAAGCATGTGAGACACACCCTGTAACATGTTTTAAATTAATTTATCCTTATGGAGAAAAAATTGTTCCCTTGCTTGTGAGACTTGTATTATTATTATTATTATTATTATTAATAATAATACAAGTATCACAATACTAATACTAATACTAATACTAATACTAATACTAATAATAATAAATTTCCTGGGCCAGCCTTTTCTTTAACTGAAGCTCATGCTCATTGGCCCATTCTTGGAGAGAAGGTACATCTGAGTACAGATTCTTCCTGCCTGACAATACCATGTCAAGATCTCAAAAGGCAGGATAAGACAAAGAAAGCAACAGGTTAATGATTTGCATTTTGCTTGGTTTTCAGGGAGGGCATAGGAGCACAGGGAAAACTTGGAGGTGATGGGGTGGCCACTGACTGCCAAATTCAGTCTGCTTCTGGTGGCTCCTGAGAACACTCCTGCTCAGCTGTTTGCTTACCCCTTCAAAGTGCTGCTGTAATATGGTGCAACACAGGTACCATTGTTCCTGTTATCTGTAGGATAAAACTGTTTGAAAACTTCAAAAAGAACACTGATTTAGAAAACCAAAGCAAAAGCTCTCAGTCCCAGTGCACTCTGGGCAAAGAGACGCAGGGTTGTTATCAGAAAGGTACTTCCTCTGCCTGGCTTTTACAATGCAGGCCGGTGAAATATTGAATTATTCATGTAATTGACTCCACTGTAGGGTACTACAAGGTTGAAAATTACCCTTATACTTTGATCTTTAGACATTACTCTTTGCAATCAGGAGTACAAATGCACTTGCAGGAGCTCAGAGGCAGCGACACCCTCTGCACTACGTGGTGAGGCACTGCAGGTGACGAGTGAACAGAACTCCTGTGGTTAAAGGTACGTGCCCTGTACTGACCAGCCTGCCTAACCAAGACCATGGGTTCTGTACACAGTTTAGAAACTATTGCTTGTGCAATAGAAACCACTAGTACTGTGTTGACTCCCTTGTCCCTATTAGGGAAATAATTCAAATACATATTTCACAAATTATACTCAAATTACAGTTCTGGCTGAAGAAGGAACTAAATAACCAGGCCCAAGCAGAAAACTGAGGTTCTTCTTCTGGAAGTTTTGTTTTCAAAACTTTTGCATGCCCACAGGCTCTGGAAGTTCCTGTCAGTCCTGAAGACCTAACTTTGCATGGAACTGAGGAACTCTCTTTATATCCTAAAGTTTTGTTATATTGGAAAAAAAATATGATACTTTTGTGTTTTGAACATCAAGACATCACTACTGTTCTGTCATTACTGAATAATTACTGATAACAAAGGAGCACTCAGTGGGCATTACAGATTTTATGACACGCCAAGCAGTACAGGATACCCATCCCACTGGGGCCATATTAATAGCATGAATAATTACATGTTCCTGAGCTATAATAAAATCAGTAACAACATACCATGTGAAACACAGAAATATGACTCTGCCATTGATGAAGCAGAAAGAATTGCATTGAAAGTATGGTGTAAACAAAATGGGGCTGCACCTTGGTGTGACATGACTCATAATTCTGAATGTTTAGAGATGGCTGAAGACTCCAATTCTTTCCCAAATTTTCCTCCTTTTGAGTTCCACAGGGGTATAAAGAGCTCTTTGAAGCCCTGAGACCTGAAAGATGAAGGCTCCCTTAATGCAGACTCTATGACAACCAAGAATAAAACTTTCAGATGACTCCTTTCCAGAAGAAAAAAAGCTGGGAGTGATTATTTCACAACCTGGGCATCAGCTGGGAGCACTGGCTGGATGGGTAGAGGGAACTCTTAGGAAAGGAGGGTGGGGAAGCTTTCTTGAGGTTGGCTTTTTTGGGAGTGACCACAGAGGGGAGATTCCAAACAGGGTTTTAAAGCACTGAAACCTTTCACCATGGGCTGTGCAGCCTCTGCTTCACCTCTCAGAGCAGTGGTCATTTAAAACAATTTTCTTCAGTTCTTCATGCAAAGAAGAAAAACAGGCAGTTAACATATGCATTTTTCCTCTGAGTTATTTTTATTTCTGTGTATTGTCACAAACTTCCACTTGTCATTAACTTCCTCAGTAACGTTGAAAAAAAAAAAGAACCATATTTTAGTTATTATAATTTCTGTGTTAGTCTCATGATTTGGGACAGACCATCCCAATGGTAGCCACGGCACAGATGCATTTGTGTCATTCTGCAGTCACTAATCATTGCTCCTATCTGATATTTTACAGCTAAGGTGGCAGTTTGACTGAAATAATTCGATTTTATTCAGCAAGGACCAAAGACTTACAAATGTTCACTTCCTTCTTTGTACCATAAATGAGTGAACTGTAATGACCAGACTTAGTGTTTCCCACTGACAAGCCTAATCCTTACACATGCACTTTAGCTTGCCCATCAAGTCAATCCCCATGAAAAACCAAGTTATATTTTCCCATCAATATCAGTGACATGATCAAATCTTTTCTGGTACTTATCTTTGCAATCAGGTTGTCATTCCTGAAATGTCTCTCATACTTTCCCACAACAAAGACAATCAACAAAGAAGCTTGAAAAAAAAAAAATCACTGTTTGATGAGTACAGATTTGCCTGTATCTTTTAAAGTTAGCTTATCCACTAAAGCTGTAATTAATTCTTATACATGATTATGTTTTTTCTTCTGATCCCAGCTTAAAGCCAAATCTGTGCAATAGGACCAGCCACACGAAAAATCCTTCAGCTATTCAACTAAAAACATACTAAATCCACGTTTTAAAATATGAAATTCAGAAAGATGTAATGACTACTACATGAACAACAATCTAAGTACAGAAGTTCATTTCAACTCAAGTAGCTATAATTTACATGGCAAGTAACCTAATTACACTGTGCTTTTTAGTAATGTATTGTTCTATGACCTTTTTGATTGGACTAGGAAACATTAGCAGTCAGAATGTTAAATGCTAAATCACACTGGTGAGTGATAAGTGAGTCATTCTGAAAGGCCACAAGAAATATCAGTGGAAAAAGCTTGAACTCCAAAAGCCTTCTGTGATTCACACAAAAAACTGCACAGCAAAATAACTCAGCTGTGAATGCAGTAATTCGCTGCAAAGATCTTTTGTAAAATTCCAATTAAGTAAACATCTTAGCATTTGCTGACTGAACTCTGGTGTATTTTAATTAATTCCATGAGGCTAAGAAAATTAAAATACAGATTTTGGTTTAGACTTTGTACTAGAAGAAATCTAAAATACTGAAGCTGAAATACAATTATACCAAGACTCCAAAGTGTGCTTTTTAACAGGCATGTTAAAGACCTGAAATCACATAAATGCAGAAACAGGCTGCAATGATACAGCTGGGCTGGGGAACTTTAATTAGAGTGCCTTTACCACAATTTTAGGACTCTTTAGGATAACATCTCTCAGCTACTGTTTTCTCCTGTTTTACATCTAAGTTTATACTTCGCAAAATAAACACAAAATGTGAGTTTATCTTGTGAGGAGAATTATATGCAAGGAGTCTCACAGAGACTGGTGAAATCAAACCTCATTAGTATTTCCTGCCTTTGAACATAACTAATGACAGGGTTTCAAAGGCTGACAGATCTCTGAATGAACGGCAACAATAGTCATTGTCATCTCTGGGATTGTGCAGGAGCCATTTTGAAAATTGTCCAAAGAGCAGGGAAAAAGTTTATACTTTTGCAGAGTGGACATCAAGACTGAGAGAAGCCTGTGTTAGGCCCTTGTCTCCAATTTTCTGCCCTGATTAATTACAAAGACTGCTAATTGTGTATTGATGTTAGTTAAAACCATTTGGCATTTGGTATCTGTCTAGTCATGTCAAAATAAAAAACTTTCTGTGTAAATGTTGGGTCAAAGAAAGTACCACAGTGTTTTTCCCTCATTCTTTTCTGTTTATAAATCCTTTAAACTACAAGTATTTGTATATGTATCACATTGAATGTGACTGCAATGGGTTAAGAAAACACAAATTAGAGGGGGAAAAAAGCAATTATAAAAATACAGAGTGGAAGTGGTGATTTCTAAATGTCATTAATCTATGGTGATTCTGCCACAGTTTGTAAACAATGAGAGGATCTGATTTTCAGCAAGTTGGCTATTCATGTGTTGCACATCTCATTTCTGTTGACTGTTGTTACACATCAATACACAAATGAGAAGCTAAATTTCGCCTTCCTTTCCCTGCCTGGCAATACTGACTTCCTCAGCTAGAGCTTCCCAGCCACGGCACAGCCAGTGTCCCAGCCCCTGACAGGACCATCTCTGTGCCTTACAGCCCACTGAATTCCAATTTCCAACTCACATTTATACATTGTTTGCCTTTTCATTCCTGCTTTTACACGAGCTGATTGATTGGATGATTACTCCACAATGACTCACACATCTGGGAGTCCAACATCTGGATATGTTCCCATTTAGTGCACGTTCCCAAGAGGCATCTGACATTGTCAGTGGAGAACTGCCTTTGCCTCCTTCTAACCTACATCTTGAAATAATCCAGAAGTTGCTGAGTCCTGTGGGTGGTACCTCCATAATTGCTTCACCTCCAATCTAAGGGTTTAATTTAGTGTTAGTTCCATGAGTGTGAGTCAGTTAAATCAGCACTAAACTACTACTACTAAAGCCACAAGTTTCTTAACTACAGGATTTGGGGATCCACCACTGGCACTTGTGGCCCACCATCTTCAAGCCTACTGAAAACTACATGGGAACATAATGTGTAAGAACTGATGTCTTATAGCTTAAATGTCTTAAAGCCAATGTTTAATAGCCATTTTCCAGTGTGACAGCAAAGCATAGCCTGGAACTATGTAAAACTTGGCAAAATTAGTGCACATAAAGCTGTTCAGGGTGTTTGGTTTGTCCAGTCTCTCCTGTATGTTTTACTCCATGTTCAACTACTGAAGGCTCCAAGAAAACTCTGAAGCAAAAGGTTTCACAGCTAAATAAGCAGGCTTACCCTCAAATGAAAACTGCCTTCTGTAGTTCTCAGCATCCCTCAGACTCTAAGAGACCACTATCCCAAGACTTTCTGCTTCCACAAAGTACCTGGATTCTAGGAATGTCTTTTTAGTAAAAAGGTTAATTTGGAGATAAAAGCATTAGACTTCAGTACACCTCTCTGTGCCATATGCATCTGAACTTTTTAAAATGAGCCTGCGTTCTGACACTGCCCCAGGCCTTCTGCCCTCCACCCTCTGCCATACAGCTTCTGCCAGGAAGAACTGATCCTGTCACCCTCCTGCCATTGCTAAAGTCACTTCTGTCACAAACAGCAACCATGATTCCCTTTGGTCCCTTTGCCATTTCCCATGCAAAAAATCCTGCTTTGAGCAGAATCAAGAGATCTTTTCAGACCTTCTCTTGCAGCTAATTCAAAAAGGGGAAATGTGGCCTGTGCTGAGTTCCACGTGGAATGATGATGTCTGGAAATTGAGATGCAAGGGAGGGTTGGCATTTTTCACCTGCAGGAACTGCCTCATGTGTTAGAACAACACAATCAGCTCTACAGTGTCCTACAACTACCAGTAAGGGGAAGAGATTTCAGTACAGCTGCAGAGAGGTACCAGCAGCTCATGCTGACACCAGAACACTCGTTACCCGAAAAGTGAGGCCCAAAATACTTGAGTTTAGCCAGCTGAGAGGACTCAGAAAAGGTGTTGAACTGTGTTTCAGATAAAATATAAGCACAAAACTGTAATAGGGCAAAGGAAGCATAAAGGGGATTCTGCTCAGAGAATTATTTGTGGATGTGGGAAGGAGCCTTAGTGTTTAAAAGTGTTGTCTCCCTATTGCATTGCAGGTCATCACAAGCCATCTGGAGGAGCTACATTTCTTAGTCCTTCAGGAGCATTATGATAGCATTATCTGTAAGATATATAAACTGCACTGGACTGCCTAGCTGAAGCTCTTCATCTACAGTTTGTTGCCCTGAATGCGACGATAATCGAGTAACAGCTTTTGGATAAATACTGACCTTATGTTAAGTAAATATTTTTTTCCACAGAACAACAGACTGAAAACAGAAGACTTTATTGTTTTAAAGTAAGCCAGGTAAACTGAATAAGAGGATTTGGATTATATTTCATGTCTCACCAAGGTACAGATAATGAAATTCTGTTCCTTCAATTCCAAATATATGTCTCTCAAGATTAAAAGCAAGGATTACCATTAACCACAGCTGACTGGATCATGCTAACAAGGGATACAAAAAATTTGTTCATCAGCTTCTAAAGTGAAGGGTATGGAATATGTACACACTGAAAAAAAATACTTTGAAAAAATCTAAATAACTTTTTGTGATGCCTTCTTCTGGCCACTTTCTGTGGGTGTGATTGTATAAATATGACTTAAGTCTGAAAGATTATTGAATCATAAAGGGATCTGATTATGAAATTATCTCAATAATTAAAGCTTTTAACCATAATTTTTGTTCTCCCAGAGTCATCAGGGAACAAACATGATAAACAAATTCTCTACCTGTTTTCCTACTGTGTTTAAAAAAATCTCCATGGAGATAAATAGCTTAGTTGGATGTGTCCAAAATACGCCATGTCTCATAAATTCCTAAGAACAGAGGCAGACACTCAGATACACAAACTCCATTTGGCACACCTCAGAGGAAGGGAAAGGGCCAAAAGTACTGTAAGACACCATTGTTTTTCCTCAGAACAGGTGGGGTCCCCAAGGGTTTCCCAGAACTGTCGAGAAGAAACTGTAAGATGCTCCAAATTATGGCTGTTAGACCCCAGGGCCACACCTGCCTCTAACGGGCTGCAGCACAGCCCTCCCTTCCCTCCTTCCTCATGGAATGGCATAAGGAATTTGTTGGCAAGGAAATGTGTTTCGAATGCTGCTGCAGAAATCATGGAGAGCAGCCAGGTCCTTGGCCAGGAGCCTCCTCTGGCACACCCGGCACACCTGACAAGCTGTTCCATTCAGACTTGGAAAGGCCTGGTGCTGGTGGGGAACGCTGCTGGTGGCACTGGGGGAAGTCTATTCCTTCTGCATATGTGTTTTTCTACTCGTGTGCAACACAGATCCTCGCTCCTGCATGGGACACACAGCCCAGCTGGAGCTGTAAGGTCTGCAGGAACAGGGAAAGCACTTACTGACACCATTTCCTCCTTTACCTTCTGATCGTCTGGCAATCTCCCTGCAAGTAACTGCCAGCTCGTGTCACTTAGCAAAATCCACAACCTTGAAGCAAAGCATTTCTGGAAAACACTTTACACCATTCATTACATGCAGAAGCAGGCTTGGCATGCTCAAAAGATGAGAGGAACTGCAGCAGCTACCATGTTAAAACAACTTAACGGATGTCTGTGCTGAAACGCTAAATTACACCTAAAACACATGACAGTAAAACACCACAGTCTTTGGTGCTGCTAAGTCTCCCATCTGTTCAAACAGTACCCAATCCAACAAGGTATATAAATGCTTCTGGTTTCCACCATTATGTTCCCCTTTCCAGCACAAGAAGTGTGTTTAATTGAGTGGAACTGAGTGGCCCTTACTGACTGCTCAGGTGCTTTACCTGCAGGCCAGGGCCAGTGCCTGATACCAGAAGATTCTTAGAAAACTTCAATGGCAACTTTATGGAACAGGTCCTAAGGGAGCCGACTTGGAAAGATGCTCTCTTTGATCTGCTGCTGCCAACAGGGAGGATCTCACGAGTGGAGAACTCAGTCTGTGTTGGCCACAGCAATCACGAAACGATCAAGTTTAAAATCTCTGTTGACAGGAGGAAAAGTGCCAGCAAAACCTCCACTCTGGCCATGAGGAGAGCAGACTTCAGGCTGCTCAGGGAACTAGTGAGGAAAGTCCCTTTGTTTTTGTGGGTGCTGGGTTCCATCAGTGCTGCTCACTTTTCAAACATCACCTCCTGAGGGCACAGGAGCGGCAATTCCCGCATGTTGGAAGTCAAGCAGGCCAGGCAGAGGGGCAGATTGGCTGAGCAGGGGTCTTCTCTTGGAAATAAGGCAAAGAAAGAAGGTGTGTGCCCAGTGGAAGCAAGGTCAGGTGACATGGGAAGAATTCAGAGATGCTGCTTGTCCCCTCAGGGAGAAAATTCACGCGACCAAAGCTCAATTGCAGATGAAACTGGTCAGAAGTGTGGGGGACATTAAAAAGGGTTTTTCAAATATAATAACGGCAAAAGGTAGTGTAGAAACAACATCATCCCGTTCCAGGATGAGGATGGCCACCTCAAAAACAGGGACAGAGACAAGGCAGAGGTGTGTAATGCTTTTTACATCTCTGTCTTCAAGATCAGTGGCTCATGGGGTAGATTTTACAATCCAGTTCAGAGCAGGGATTGCCAACAGGGGCAACAGACAGGGGTATGCAGTGCTCTCAGGTGCCTACATGCACTCTCACACCTATGAAGGTTGTGCACAGACCTCTCACTGATGCCCAGTTTGAATTGTAGTTCCTTTTAAATTCTAATTTTACGATCATTCTTATTATTTAAAAATTTTTATTAGATGAGAAATAACAGTCATAACAAGAGGGTAACTGTTTGCTCTAGCACTAAAATAAAATTGAACAAGGAAAAATTCTTCATTAGTAAATTAATGGGGTGAAAAATACCAACTCTATTGTTTTAAATGAGGTTCATTTAATAAGTTCAACCTCCACCCTAGACATATACCTTACATCTGTTTAATTTAATGAGAACAGACAGACAGTGTTAATTACTTTATGATGGCTGGTCTGCACTGTGGCTTTGGCAAGTAAAGAAAAGACAAATTCCCATGGTTTTAAGCTTAAGGAAATGACTTCTAAGGGATAAAAAGCACTTAATCTGGATGGCAGAGAATTATTTAATGTTGAAAATCTTGGGGGTTTCTATTTGCAATATGCATGTTAAGATGTTAACATATGCTATGATAACGTGTCCATTTCTTCCTTGTATATTCACATGAACTCTGATTAGTGGAGGGGAATAGAGGAAACAGTTTGTGCAGCTCTGAAAGGCCCATGCGATGAATTCAACTGTCAGTAGCTTTCCACCAGCTAAAATAATTCCACAGAAAGCGATGCTTGCCCTGGGTTAATATTGCAGGGAGATTTGTACGGACTGTATGTTGAGCTGGCAATAACGGAGCTCCGATGCCCCTCCTGCTCTGAGGAGTCAAGCTCCTCAGGGTACAGAAACATCCTCACTGCCACACGTGCCAAGCCAAAGCGATTTGAGCTGTTAACTCTTCACAAAGACTCATTTGTCAAGTGATTTCAAAGGAACTGATCCATAATCGTTCCTGTGTCTCACAGGTACTCCCGGTCTCTTGAAAGAAAGGTAGAAATCAACTGCCCTGCCTCTCACAGAGGGGGAAACTGAGGAACAAAGACCTCCTACACATCACACATTAAGTAAAACAACCAAGTTCTTTACAAGTTGGTCCCAGCAATTTGTAAGCAAGACAGAGAAAAAATAGATTGGGCTTACAATTAACTGATGCCAAGGGTCTGCAATACTTGCACAGGTTGGATTTTGCACTGCAAAATTAAAATGAATCTGCTTCCGTCTATAGGATGCTGTGCTTGTCCCCTTAACTACTATAACCATTGTAACTACTTCAAAATAACTGCTGGTTTTCACCTGGAAGGACATAAATTTAGGCATGCTATCCTAGAGGGGGTCACATTCTGAGATACAAAGCATGTCAGTCCTGTGGTGACCTTGCAGTATCTGCCCTGAGAACACCATGGGTAGGGGTCTGATTTTATTGTCTGATTCAACTGGAATGATTTTATTACCTTACAAGTTGAGGGGACTATTCCAATTAAATAGGGGAAAATGATACATGGGGAATTCTGTAAGGAACAATGAAGCCTATTGTCATGGGTTGTTTCCTTAGTGATTTCTCTGCCAGCTTAGTGATCAAATGGATAAATTCCTTCTGAAATATTATGTGCATGATTTATTTATTGCAAAACTCTCACCTGAATGCAGCATTTTACCCTCATTTCCTATTGAACATGATACGTTCATTGTGACTTAATGGAGCATTTAATTATATGTTTATTTCTGATCAGAAATTGCAATTTTTCTTATTTTTTATTCTTTCTCTCTGGTTTGAGGTTGAGTCCCATTAATGTCAGAAATCTCAGGATTAAAAAAAAATAAATCTTATTGCAGTGTAAAACCAAAGGAAATAGAGAGCAAAGTCTTACAGAATAATGTGTGATGTGTATAAACATCTGCAGCCAGCAGCTGGAATAGGTGTGAATATTTCTCTTTAACAAGCACTATGCAGCATTTCCCACACACATTTTCTCATCCTATTCGTCAGAATAGTTGAAAACACTCCCAGTTAACTGTAACTTACAGGTTTTGCATGTGCATTCATCTTAGTCATTAATGGAAAGTCAAATAAAATTGGTGAAAAACAGGCTTCTGTGAAACTTTAAAACTACTCAAAATACAGATTTTGACCTCCAATTGCACAGACCGACAATACTTAAAATGTATGTTGTCACAAATACTTGAAAGCTACAGGAATATATTTCCCTCTTTCTTTTATTAAATAGTAATTCACAATTCAATCAGTATGCTTTGAACTCTGCATATCTTACATTTTCTGTCATTTCCTATACCATTTTCTGCAACTGTCTTAAGAGGGCTGCACATGTAAAATATGTAACTGTAGTATATAACCCTCTTTCCTGAGACTAGGCTCAAATTCTTTGCTCATGTGCAAAACACAATTCCATGTTTAAATATTTTTCAGACCAAAAGTGATGAAAGTTCTTCCCAAATAACACATGGCTATCAGCATCTAAACACTGAGAACAACAGCTGCCACGGTTGTATTTTATAGATAATTGCTAAGTGGTCATTTCCAAAAGGTTTTTTTTCTGCTCTGTTCTTTTATACATATTTCAGCATAAGTCCTTCCCAGGACACCCACATATCAGAGATGACTTCTCAACGCCTTCTGTGGGGCACTGACATCTACATATGTCACCAAACCTCCCCAGAGGGTTCTGCGTCTTCCCAAGGGCTTTCAGCATTCCTTTAATAGAAACTGAGCCAATTTCTGAACTCAACATTTGGATTTTTGGGAGAAACAAAGAACTGGAGCAGACCTCCTACATCCTTGAGTCAACTCCTCTGCTATTGTACACAACACATTCTAGAATTCTGGTCAGAAACTTGTCAGCTTACAACAAGAACAACAATAGTACAGACCTCAACTGGCCCCGGGTGTGGGATGAACATCTTAAAGCAAACTCGTGTCGTGCCACCACTGAGTCACTGGGATGGATTGTCTTTAACTGCTCTCAACATGTTCAAGAAACAACTGGACATGGCACTCAGTGCTCTGGCCTGGTTAATGGAGTGGTGATCAGGTTGGACTCAACAATCTCAGAGGTCTTTTCCAATCTAAATGGTGATTCTGTGCTCTGTTTAAATACCCTTCTCCCCACAGAACTGAGCTGCCTTACAACTCCAGTGGTGGTGGGGAATCTGCAGCTTGTTTTTGTCTGAAAAGAACCAAACTGAGGCAGTTCAAAGATGTGGGATTGGGAAGCACAGAACACGGGAATAGGAATATCATACTATGGTTTTACTGACAATGCAGGGAATGGGAAGCAATCAGGAGTTTGGTTGTGCATTCAGAATTGTTATAGGAATGATCCACCTTAAGATCACAGGTAATTTCCAGCAAATGAATCAGCCTTTTGAACATCTTGCATTTAGAAAGATTTGGGAAAACCAAAGTGATGAAGGCCAACACTGGTGCCCATCTGGGATGGATTCCATTTCCAGCCTGTGCTGTCACTGACAACGCAGGGAGGGACTTACACTGGACTTGTACAGCTTCTTGAAAGGGTAGGGAATGTTATGTACACAACTGTTCCCCCTCTAGGACATCAAAGGGTGTGCACAATGGAGACCAACAAATTACTTTTAACCTGAAGAAGGCAGGAAATCAAGAAGTGAGAGTCAGCATTATTCACTGCTCCTGCCAAGGGTGTTATAATTTTGCAAGCAGCTATTTCAGAATGATTGATAAAACGCAATTGATCCAACTGTGTGGGATGGAGAAAATTAAACAACATCAAACACATCAAAGACCAGTGCATCAGCTCTTCTCCCTCTGGCCACAGACCACAAGATGGCCGTGAGACCTTCTTTCTTTGCATCCCCCAGATGTGCAAACTCAGCCTGATAAAAAGAAAGGTCACACACCCTCATCCCCCCTCTCCCATTTCCAGAAAAGGACACAAAACACTTGGTCTACATTTGTGGAATTAAATAAAAATTGTGACAGTAAGAGTTGGTGAGCATGTCAGACACCACCTAAATTAAGAACACTATCACATTTTTTTTTTCTATATCCTCACAAGTTTTAGAATCTTTTCCATTTAAACATCTGGAGAAGCACATTTTTCCCTGAATTATATATAAACCTCATTACACATAAAGTGATATTACAAAGAAACACAAAAAAATCCAATTTTACACCAAAAGATGAACATGGAATTATTCCTGCTTGAAGAAGCAGAAGTCAACTTAAATAATTCTTAATGCAAAACCAGAGAGTGTTTAGTTACTTTTGAGACAAATAGAAACAGAAAACTATTTAGTAGTGCTGTTGGAGTTTGTGCTTATTTTGGCATATTTTACCATCTCAGTCAACCAAACAGAACTAACCCATTTTCAACAGCCATTGGCTTTTTACAATCTGTGCTGAGTCAGAGCTATTCAGAAGCTAAAACCAGATTGTACAATACATGATATTTATAGATTTCTTCTGTCTGACAAGATCTATTAGAAATACCAAATGAATGCACAAAAATGTAAATGTTTCTATTAAAATGTTTTTAAAAAAATGCTTAGTAGAAGTATTTTAATGAAATAAGGCATTGTTCTATACACATGGGGATTTATGGTAGAAAAACACAAGTTTGATAAGATCTGATTCTTAAAAAGAGGATCAAGAATGTGGCTTTCTACACTTTTTAAATTTGCAAAATAAACCTCATTTCAGGAAACCTCAATTTAAAAAAAAAAAATTACGGCATTCCAGTAAATACCAAGATAAAATTGGCTCATGTTCAGCCCTAAGATAAAATATACTTTAAAGCATATAAACCAAAATCGAAATATCATCAGCTTAAATGAAAGCTAACCTACACTTTAAGTGGAAAAGTACCTACTCACTTATGTTTGGTAATGCCTACAAATAATTTGTGACTGGTGAAAGGAGATACAGAATCTTGTGAAACTGTTCAGTGGACAGAGTGCATTGGGTGGTTTCCACCCTTGCTGCTCTTGCTGAACTGATCCCTACACTCCCTATTTTCCTGTTTTCTTCTCTGCTAGATACAGCAGTGGAAGAACTGTGTATTGTCCATGTTTGGAACTTGCCACATTGTTTGGCATAAATAAGTACAGAAGGTGGTAAGTGAACGTTGAAATAATAGGAAATCTCAGTGCTGAGTGGAAAGGGGACACCTCCAGCCTCAGGTGAGTTGGCTGGTTGATGTAAAATACACCCTGTAACTAAGAACATGATCAATAAATATTCTGTGTTTCTGCTACTCCCAGCATCTCTTGGTGTTGTGATCTAATCCCCCATCAGTCAAGCAAAATGTGAACCATTTCACAGCTATGCCCTGAAATGGGGTGAGGCTCACAAACAACAGCTTTTTCTCAAAGAAACTTAAAAATTAGTCAGTGTTATTTACTACTGATTTTGATATTTTTGCAGTCACTTAAATCAGTTTTAGAAAAAAAAAAAGACCCTTAAAAATACTTAAAAGCTGCTACAATTTTCTGTTTACATAAACTAGTTCAGTTACTACTAAATGCAATAAACTATGCATTCAATGCTTTCAAGGTCAAGACAAAATATGTGTTATTGTTTATTCTTTTACTTAAATTTTGTCAATATTTAACAAGTCAAATTGGCTAATGTGTGGTTTCTATAATCAAAGTAGATCTAAATAAAATAGTTCCCTGAGCAGTTAAAACTGATCAAGTCTGATCCTCTTTTGGTAACACTGAATTTGTAACTCACACACTTCCCTTTCCTGCAGCAGGAGCAGGTTTTTTCCCATTCCTGGATGACTCTTTTACACAAAGCCTTTACAAGAAGGTGGTCTCTGCTTTCCTTCCTACCTTTAGCTGGAACTGCACAAAGCTCAGAGTCACTGAGTGGGAACTGCTATACAGCCAATCCATTTGCAAACCTGGATTAAACCATATGCACGGTTATTAAACACAGAATGGAATGATTCTTATTCAGCAATAAGACTGTTAGCGTTAAAAAATTGATATTCATACTCATTAATTTCTTTAAACCCTTCCTATCTTGCCTCTTTTTATTGTGACATAAATATTTAATCACTTTAAAATTGCAGTGGATAATATAAGCCACATGTAAAGAGGCCACCAAGGAGATGTTCCATCTTTTAAGGTTCATTCAATACTATTTCTTTCCCAAATCTACCTTCCTTCTCTTGTCTTCTTTCTGTGTAATTTGTCAGCATTTTTCTTCCAATTAGTCACTAGTTAAGGACTTTGCAAGTACTCTGGCTCCAGAAATCTAGAATATCTAGCATTTAGTAGACTAGGAAATTCCCCTGACTTTGACTTGATTTTAATTTAAGGCAGTAATCTAGTATTGCATTATTCTACTATGTATGACTTTGTGGCATCCAAAAATATGTGTTAATTTTGGGGAAAGATACTTTATTTTAAATTAATTTAACCTTTTAAAATAACACTTTATAAAACAATGCATATATATGAGGCACATTTGAAAGTGATTATAAGATGAAATAAAACCAAAGTAGTAGTGGATGGAAGCTGATACGGATTTTAAGTGGCCCATGGCAATCAATGACTTATTGGAAGCCAAATGGTTTGTATGAATTCAGGATAAAGCATAACCCATAGAAAGAGAACAAGGTTGATTGGTTGTATTTTGGCTTTAAGATATTCAAATCATGAGGAAAAAAGTTGGTGTTGACTACAGCTCAGCAAATTTCTTACCATCAGCAAGCAGCCTTATCTACTTGATACGCACTTTCCACAGGCTTGGGATTATCCACACACAAAAGAACCCCCAAAAACCAGCATACTCTTGTTTTGGTCACTTATTTGACCTGAAAATGAAAAGAGAGTGGGGTGGAACATGACTCTAAGCATTACATTTATGTGGTCAGATCTGGCTCTGCAGTGCAACTGCTGAACATCTCTCAGGCCTATTTCTGAAGTCCAGTGAAGTCAAGGGTGCTCTAACAGCTTCACTAGGATTTGGGTCAATTATTTCCTATGGGCTCAGTTATTTGGGGTATTTCCTATTGCCCTTGAAAACTGTTCCATGCAGACCTCAGCACAGTCCTTTGACACTCAGCTGATTTGCAAGAATGTGCCGTAACAAGGGCGATGCCAGAGAACCCCACAGGGGTGGCTCCCTGGGGTTTTCCAGGGACACACACATGCTGGCTTTGCCCACGCTGAAATCCAGCTGGATGACAGCCAGCTGTAGCCAGAAGTCTGCACAGAACTCTGTGGATGTGCCTCCTGTGGAAGTGTGAGCTCATACAGAGCACAGAAACCCCCCCAGTTGCCTGCAGAGCCCATTCCATTGTAATAAACCACTGGGCTAATTTTCTAAGTGCAAACAACTGTAAAGAAAAGAGTGGGTGGTGGAAAGCATCATCTATCAGCTGATAGAACAGCAGGAGACACTAGGGGAAAAATGGAATTACTCATGGAATTGATGCCTATAAAAATATGATGGATGAATTTCTTCACAGAGGCAGAGTTAACTATAGTCCAAGATGAGCTAAGGTAATAATATCAAATGATTATCAATAGAGGTAAGGGGAAAGCATGCAGAGAATTCCTAACTATATGAATTCTGTTTATAAGACAGCATGATCATTTTATGGAAAAATTTTTAAGTTGTGATACTGAAATTTTGAAGGACTGTTCTATGCCTAGATGATCCAGTGCTGTGGTTCTGGGTGCTGAAGGAAAAATCAAGGTTAAGATTTTAGGCTTAGAATCTCCACATTAGATTAGTTTATTTTTCTTCCATCGATATCCAAAGTGACCCTTTCAAAACTCGTCTAATAAAGGCATTTGATGAGAAAGACACTCTTCTTTCTTATTTTCCCCTGTAAGTTGAAAAGAGCCTGGCTTTCCTATACTCAGATAAGTTAGTATGTCTTAAAAATTGTTTGATTAATTAGTTGGGAATGTTACATAAGCTCTCCATTGCAATACCAGAGACCTGGACTTCAGAAATCGAGTTTTGATGCAGCCAGTTGCTGACAACATGTGACTGCATTTACACTCTGTTACTGACATCAGTGTAGGAGAGATTTAGGCATACGAGTGTATGTGTGCTCAATAATTCAAAATGAAAGGCAAGCTTTTACTGGATTTCTTGATTTTTGCTTTGCCTCTGAAAAGTTAGTAAAAGTGACTCCCAACAGCAACTATTTTTAGAGGTGGTGAGTCCTGTAACTTTGAACCCTGATGTGGTCGTGTATAACATGCCAGTGTTCAGGAAAATTAACCTGAAAATCCATTTTTAGCGAGATGTGGACAAAAAAATCCACTGAGCCTGAATAAAAAATACCAACAAGCATCTGAAATATTCCAAAGCACGCCTTAAGCAATACTTCCTTTACTTTCTGTGATTAGTGATAACAGTACCTTTCCACATACTCCTCTGCGTTGTCCTGCCCACTTCATGACTGAGAAGCCTGACAATCAGATACATTCCATCTGAGGGTTGTGGCTTTAGAGGAGTTTCTTCTGGACTTAGGTGTTTCCTCAGGTTCTAAAAACAAGCAAAGAACTCCCAGCCTTTGCTTGCAGGGTGTACAACAAGACAAGCCATTTAAAGGAAAAGCTGTTTCTTTCCTCGTTGACATCTTTTGCCTGATTTCAAGAGAAATACACCAGCCAGGACAACAGAATGTTGCCAGGACATGTCATTTTAGGTCCCTCCTCTGTCATATATGTTTTTGTGTGAACTCCAGCTAATCAGCTTTTTGTGCTGTAGTTACCTATAGAAATAACAGCATTACATTGTCTTATGGGCACGTTTTTAAAGAAAAAAACCCCATCAAGAATATAAAAGTGACAGCTGTCTGTGGTAATGGAAGCTAAATGTGTTTTAAAATAGATAAATTTAGCTTGCCATGTTTGGCTTATTCAGTCTGCATATTAATCAGGGCAAGGGGAATGTCTTCTTCCTTTTGGTAATATGCAATGCAAACACAGTTCCTACATACATGTTTGCTATTAAAAAGAAGAGATAGTTTTAGATTCAGGAGTGAAATCTGATTTTCCTGCCAGAGAAGCGCAATTTTAAGGATATTCCATTCTTCTACTGCGTTTCCAGAGTTAGCACACTAGGAAAGGAGATATCCCTTTGGGGAGGGGCAAGTCACAATGGGTTTGGCTCTTAGGCCGTTTAAATGGCAACGTCTGCAAAATGCTGCAAATAAATGAGCTTGCTAAAAGCAGAAGATGGCTTGGACAGCCAGGTTTCTGCAGGCCTGTAGGTTCCTCAGTCGAGGAAGGCAATTACACAGCCCATTCCACAGTGTGAAATGGATAACGATATGCCCCAGTGGCCCTGACTTCTGCATTCAGCACTTTGGGGCATTCCTCATTCCCAAAATAGATCCTGCTGACCAGTCCTCGGCTGGAATAAAGCCAAAATCACTTCGTTGATTCCAGAAAACTTACTTCAACTTTGGTGAACTGAGTTTGGATTTTATGCTGCCTCAGAAACTTCACTGCATGTTCACTAGTCCCACTTCTTAGATAGCCAAGCACTGCTTGTGCTTGCATTTTTATTTGTATATATTCTGGGGGTTTAGATTTCTTTTTTATACTGATCATGTTACATGTATTAGGTCTAATACACTATTTTGTTTAAGCTCAATTTAAGCTTTGTAAGACTGACTGACTCTAATAAACATCCCTCTCTCTCTTTTTTTCCCCTTTTTTAAAGGACACACACTCTTCTTCAAAGAAAAGACTGAAAAAACCCCGTTATACTATAAATTGAATGAGATCTAACATTTCCACAGTACACAGTCTTGATATTTGGGGACATATAGAGCCATCCTGGAAAATGCTTAGTTTGTAATTTTTGGAAGGTAGAAGCTGATGGAATAAATAAAGAAATATTCTGTATCACCTTCCCACCTGATCCTACAATTCTACTGAGGGGTACCACAAAAAATCAGGTATCTAGAAACTGGCTTCCAAAGCCTATTGGCTGCACCACAAATTAGCCAGTTTCTGAGCCCTCTGTTTGAACATGGCTTGTACACATGTGAAGAATAACAGAATGAAACAAAGGCAAACTAAAACCACAACCAAAGGAGCATCACGTCATCTTTTGCTGCCACTATGTACAGTGGCAAAGCAAGAAAGTTGCTTTTATGATTATGCATCTCCTTGCCAAAGAGAAAGTGCAGATATGTTTAATTTCACCATCCTGTGAATCATGCTTTCCTTCCCAGCAGCCTCAGGCATGTCTTTCTTCAGTGCAATCTGAGTGATACGCCAGACAATTTCATGATTTTTTTCTCACCAGCAGACAGTTGGCCTAATGATTAATCATATAAACAGAATTTAATTGATCTTTCTTTCCTTCCTTCTCCTACCTGCTTCCTACAGATCAAATATGTCAGGCCACACTGGGAAGAACTTTAACATCACCTAATTCTGAACACTGAATATTGGTTCACAGTGACAACTTGCTCACAATGAATCTGCTAAAGAAAAATCCCAACAAGATCTTCTTTCAGAAAAATCAAGAAGATTGCAAACTATTTGCAGTTTCTATCAGCAGAGAGACAGGCTTTGTCTGGAATATTATCACTAGAAAATATTTCCCCAAGTCTCATAATATTACTTTGGAGGGTTTTTTCTACTACTATAGGGGTTGACCTATAAAACAGAGCAGCACTGAAGCAGATCACATAAAATACAGTAACTGCTGAGGACTAGTGAGTAAATGGAGAAGGGGAGACTGGCTGTTGACACCACCAAACAGGGATCTGCCCCATCTCTCCCAGGAGCCTAAAGAGGGGCCTGGAATGAACAACAGTGTCCTGCATCCTGTAATTGCTTGTAAGAAAGCACCTCCCAGCTCTTGGCTGACTAAAGCACAGAGCCCCAAGCATTCACCTGTACTGGTCTAGAATTTAACCACTGCCTGGTAACTCAGTGCACAAACACCCTTCAAAACTTTCTTTCTTTATACATTTCTGACTGAAGAAAAAAAAAAAAAAGAAAAGAAGAAAATAAAAAGGACATACTGCAATTAGTAGGTGATATTTTAAAAAAATTAACTTTACCTCCTTTTCTCTCCCTTGGAATCTCAAACATTGCTAAAACAAGAATGAGAGGTTTTGGCACAGAGTGTCCAACTCTCAGCCATGTAATTCCACCAAAATCTTTACATATCACTCATAAGGAATATTAGTTTCTAAGGTGTACTGTAGGGAATATGACCTTTCACATTTCCTATTATTAGTAAAATTGTTCTGAATGATAGTATTAAAACTGGTAGTGCTTCTAAGATGAGTAGAGATCACCAAAACCTGTATTTGCCACCTTCACTCAAAATGTACATGTGAAGTACATAGGGTACAAAATAACAGCATGGGATCCATCATTCAATTACAGGGCTCCCATTAATTCAGGCAGATAATCCGAGATTTTCAGTTACTGTGGGAATTTTCAAAGTAATTAATGGGTTTTGGACAACATGACATCATTGCAATGACTGACATTTGGTTGAACTTAATATGTCACTTAGCATTCACTGCTAAGCAACCAAGCTTTCGGTATGCTGGATGTCTGAGACATGAGGTCAATGTCTAAAGTGTACATGCAACACAATTACTAGTAACTACCAGTCTCTGGTGAAAGTGCACTCACTTCAGTTATTATTTCAGTAATCCTGTTTCAGAAAACCTAAACCTTTAAAATGGTCTTGTGTGTCCTCCATAATTTGTAGTTCTGCACTCGTTCTAAATGAAGGCATTTCCCAATTATTATCTGTATTGGTGTTTGCTGCTTAAGTAGAGCAGTTGTGGCCTGCAAATAATAAAGACAAACCAAGATAAATTGCTTTAACTTGGCTTCCAGTTGTTTCACATTTACTTTAACTAAGGTTTGAGGTATTGATCAAGATGGATTCCCAGGAGCAAAAGGTAGATCCAGAGGTGAGTTTGATGTCCAAGTTCCATAACAAGGGACTGAGGACAGGGATTAAGTCTCATTTGGTGAAGAATAATTTAACAGTCTCCATAATGGAATCTTAATTCTGATCACAACACCAGAAAATCATTGTACTGAGAAGCAATTCAGATGTACTTCAACTCATGTTCCAAAGAAGAGCTCACTTTGATGAATTCTCATTAAGACATTTGTTCACTTTCAGTCTGTCTGTTCTCAGGCTTTCTCATATAGTGCTGCCTTATAAAAGATGCATGAAATGTTACAGCTTTTCACCAAATAATTTTTTCCACTCACAGAACGTTGCTTCAGGAACTGGTCCCACCTTTTCCAGGAGTAATTTGGAAAGGCTCCCCACCCTGACCAAATCTGACCTCTGACTGATTGCTTCAAAACCTACACGCCCCAAATGAGAATAACTGCCCAGGACAAGACATGTAATAGTGATCTCACCTGACAGAAAGGGAATGAAACAACTGAAGCAGTGGCCAGAGTAGTGGAAACACAAAATGGATCACTTGCTTATTCGCAGGGCTCGTTTTCTTTGCCAGAAACACTCAAACAGGAAGGATAATGTAACAGTTGATGGCCTCAACTCCAGGAGTTACAGACCAAAGTGTGTGATTCATATATACTGCAACTAGTTAAGAAGAGACATATTAAGTAATTCTGGAAGGAAAGCAGCACTTGTCAGTATCATTTTAGTGCTAATACAAGAAAACCATAGCTCTCCTTAAAAACAACTGAGCCATAATTTGTGTGATATACCTTCCAGGCAGTTAGATGCACTTTTTCAGCAACATGACCATAAGCTGCTAGACTTTTTTTTAGCATTTGGTTACAATTAAATTATGCTTCAAGTATCCCAACATATCAGTAAATGTCAGCTCAATTCATATTTAGCCAACTGGCTTGGCTGTAGCTGATATAAATGCATTTATATATTAATCTTGTCAACGAATATTGAAGACCAAATATTATTGACCACTATCAGAGCCCATTAACTCCAGTTTGATCACAGTGTTCTTACCTAAAATTGGGATAAATGCTAACATTCTTACCCAGCTGCAAATGTATGAACTTTGCACATAAAAATGTAAATATTAGTATCTGTGCATTCCTGTGTTCTTTATCTTTACATGTGATCAAATCTGAGCTACAGTTGAACCACTTTAAGACATTAAGAAAACTTAAAAGCATGTAAAGTAGTGTCATTTTAGAAGACAAGTTTATGCTCCAGTGAACCCCAAGAACTTCAATGAACCTCCAGGTTTTTAAGGATCTTTCATCATAACAAATGTTTATGTTAAGCATATTACCTACTTAGGGTATAATTTTTCATTTTTTGAAAAATTCTGCCCTTGACGTCTGAATTGCAGACAAAATTCTTAAGCCCAACACGGCTCTTCAAACCAACTTATCTGAAATCTGTTTCACTGAGACCAAACCCGTGAATTTTCAAATTTGTGGAAGAAATGCACGACAAAAGGAAGAAATTCAGGGCAGCTGTTCTTCCGATTCTGAAGTCAGCATATCTAGACTTAAATATTTTAAAGGAAGTTTTCAAAAACCTCAGAATGGTATTTTCCATATTGTCACTATATGAGGATTCCCCATTCCATGGTCTGTACAACTCCCATTAAATTTTGTCTAAGACTGATACTAATTAAAGTAAGAGTTGTATCATCCAAAGGATCATCCCTAATCCTTGAGTACCAATTTCTCTTTTTTATTTTTCACAGAGTAGATGTTTTTCACAGATAAATGCTTGTTTTGAAACCACTTCAGGCAGCATGTTAGCCCAGATAAAACTTGGAATAGCCATAATACCTAGACAGAGCTAAAAGCAACATTATAGAAGAGAATTGGTCTCTTTGTACCTCATTTCCAAACTTCTAACTTTAGGTTTTCTCATTGTAAAGATCTCCTGAAGCATCTCCTTAAACTGCTGGGATACAACCAAAATTCTTGCTCTAATATAAAACACTGTATTAGCCACTCGGGATGTTTTCAAAAGAATTCTGTATCCTCAAGCAAAAGAGATCCAGATAAAGTAACTTTTTTTTCTCTTACTGCTTGTTGCATTTAAAATGCAGGACACTGGAAGGATATGTGGTGAGTAACTATGGATACACAAACAGAACCCATCAATGTTTTGTGGACATTAAGTTTTCAATTTATCAGCCTCATCTCAATCCAAATTTCAGGCTCTTTTCTCCTCCCGCCCCTCCTTGTGAGCTATTTTCACTGAGCTCAGTGGAATTTCCATAGATAGGATACAACCCAAATGAGCATTCAGCTGTGCTCCAAAAAATGGGTAAAGGAAGCCAAAACTTATCATCCTCTTGCCGAGAACATCTTAGCTCTGAGCTGAAAGAAAAGGAGTCCCATGGCTTCCAAATAGCCTTAGAACCATGGAGCAAGGAGGTATTTGAGTCAAGAATGACTTATTAATCTTTGTGCGTGTATTTTTAACACTTCCACTTCTCACTGTAAAACTGCTCTTTTAATTGAGATTTTGCTATTATCATCTGCTCCACTTCTGGAGACTTTTTTTTTTAAAAACACTAGGGAAACCAGCAGCATTTCACTTTCACAGCTCTGAAAAAAAAAATCATTAATGTTGCTAGTAAACATTTGACACCTCGATTGAAAGCCTGCTCTGCACACACATGGAAAACTGAGGTTATAAACCAGCTTTAATCAGCATGATATGAGCTACCTCCATCACTGCACACTGTGATTAGGGGAGGTGATTAGTCCCTATGCTGTGCAGCCAGAGTGTGAACTGAGCTTGTGAGGCAGTACAGGTATCCTGCATCATTCTCCTAATCCAGGTCTACATGGCTTGCTTCTCAAAAAAAAAGTCAAATGAGAAAACTTTTGTCAAATTCTGCTTCCAAAGAAGAGATCTATCATCTCTTCAGTGGTTTTTAGAATGTAATATTTTTTTGCCATTTCCACTCAGAAAATCCAAAGATCTGATCTCAAAAGTTCTGATGAACTCTGGACCCTTTTCAGCTGAAAACATGAAAATTTAAAACGTGTCCTATTTTGCTGGTTTTGGTTTTTTGTTTGTTTGTTGGTTTGGGTTTTTTTTTCCCTACAGTATATGCTAGTACATACATTTTCAAGTCTTTTTTTTAAGTCCCCCAGTTCGGCTTTGTGTGAGACTGGGAGGTTCACTATTCACTCTCCACGGCTCCATTTCCACGGTACTTCGCCCTGTCGGATGTTCCCACGGCTTGGCTGGGTAAGGCACGCCGTGTCAGTGGCAGGCAGGGCTGTTGGGGCGGGAAGGGAGCCCCCCTGTCCGTCCCTGCCCGCTCGGTCCCGCTGTTAGCCCGGGCTTAACCCGCGCTGGGTCGAGCCTAACCCGGCCCGCGCTGCTTACCCGGGGCGATGGGGCCCCCTGGTGGCCGCGGGGGGAACAGCGCCGCCGGCACAGGGACGCGGCCGGGAGCCGGGACGGGGGAAGGAAAAGTCTGAGCGCTCCCGGCAGGAAAGGACGGGATGTCCCGCTGCAAGAGGCAGATGTGAAGATGTCCGTAAACCCGTCCCGGTCACTCCCACACACACTCTATTGCCCCGTCCAGCTCTGGTCACCCACGGAGCCGCACAGGCACCGCGGCTCACCCTGCAAGGGACCGTCCTGCCGAGACAACACAAGGCACGCTCCAGCCTCGCACCTTCTCCTGCAAACAGACAGTCAGTCCCCTAGCAGAATTATAGCCGAGAATTCCCGTTGGCTCACTGTCGTGTAATTTGGAAACTCAAAGCAATGCCTGGCTGGCAAAGCTCGCTTGGGAGCTCAGGAGACTCCTAAAATTATGCTAACCAGAAAGTCAGCCACAGATTTAAAATACCACTGTGAAAATATATTTGGGGTTGGGATCACCATCCAGTAGCTGTTGAACATAGCTGTGGATGTGCCTGGCTTTCCATACCTAACAGAATGAAAAGGAATAAGCACAGGAGGACTGAAAATGTGTTAATTTTGCTGCAATTTCTCCAGACATTTCTCTTTGGTCTAATGGCCATTTTAAGAGCTTAGAATGAAGACCACAGGGAAGAACAGGACTCTTATCTTCGAATGCAAATGTACTCCAACTTTATCTCTCTTACCATTTAAATTACAAACCCACTCTGGTCTTGATTACTTCTAGAATTGCTAGGCAAACCACTCATTTAAATTAATAATAAAAATACCTGAAAAGGTATCTGAGCAAGCCCACAAATTCACACAACAAACAATGTCCCTGTTGGCATGAGGAGTCGACCAATGCTGTATCCAGAGAGAAAAATTTAAAACTATCAAGCCTAAGTCTCACAATGTCCAAACAAAGTAAACTCATTAGAAGACAAAGCTTGATCAAAAATGTAACAGCAACCAGAGATTCATCACAGACTGTAAAAGGGATAAGAAACAAGGGTCAGAAGAAGCTCATTTATATGTTGCACTCATCTTTGAGAAGCTCAACAGCTTTATTCTCAAAGAGCAGCCACAAATACCCTTCATCTTTTCAAGGGGTTCCACTGTAGATTTTACTGTTGTTACCAGTAGCAAGAGCAGCCAAAAAAGAACCAAGGCAATATGCACACTTTGTTTGCCTTTTGGATAAGATGGCATGTAACTTTTTTGACTTGCTGTATTATATCATAATTTTCCTCTTGACTTCAGCTGTCAGCATGTCATGTTCTGATCCCCTTTCAAGCTTTCATGACAAAAGCCCCCAAGAGATTAATTCTTTTCATTCATCGGGTTCTACTTTAAAGTCTTCCGTGCCTTGAGGGAAGGAGAGCAAACACCAGAGGGTCAGTAGGGGGTTAAACATTCTTTAGCCATATGAAACAAATGTGCAGGCCTACTAGTTGTCATAGACTGGTAGTGGGGAAAATTGATTAGCAAATGAAAGAGACAAAATAGCTAACTAATTCTGCACATTTCTCTGTGGAAGTTAACACTTGGAGCTACAGGCTTTCCCATAAAACACTTCCACGAGCTTTTCTGGCTTTAACTGCTTTCATACGCCTTCCACCAGTGCTTTCATTTTCAGCTAAGTGATTTCCACTTAAGTGAAAAATCTATCCATATGTAGAAGCAGCAGGTGTTTGTTACTATTTTCTATGCCTTGACCTGCTGGATAGTTTTCTTTTGGCTTTCCCAGTATAAATGTCTAAGAAGTCTAATGCTTCCCGCAGTGATTACTACATGGAGGTAAAAAAGGAAGCAGGATTCAGGAGTTCTTTTGGTTAAAATGTTAACTTTCAGTGAAACAGATTACAATATTCCAACAACCTAAGTCCTACCTTAAACTTCTTTAAAGGTTTGACGGCGTGTCTGAAAGATTTCACACAGTTTCTGTGGGGAATGTAAACAAGCTACAGTAGCTCAGAGCAAGAAAAGTCAAGGGAATATCCTTTACTGGCATTGCATTAAGAACATTTTCCTTTCCAGATGACTGCAAATGATAACAGTCTGTATTTGGTTTGAACTCTTGTACCAACTGAAAGGTGTTTTTTCAACTTAGCAAGATTTAATTCATCTCTAGGAACTGGTACCATTAGGGAGTTCAGCTCCATGTCGGTTTCTGCTTGATTTCCATTGGACTCAGGTTTAGATAAGATCATTGCTGTGATCTAAAGAATACTTGACCCTCCAAACTATGTCTTGAAACACATGATCTTAGAAATATGTTCAGTGTAGGACAACTGAACATCCATTTCAGAATGGAATGTACTGAAAAAGTAGGAAGACTGTACATAAATTAAGTTCAAAGTAAAACAAAAGAGTGAAAGTGAAAAAACCCAAACAAACAAAAGATGGCAAACTGAAAACACAGACAATCCAAGCTGCATGCATCAAACTTTCCCCCCACAGTACCTACACAAACATTAACTTACTATAAAAAGTTATACGTTTTTTTGGCTTCTTAATATATTTTGCTAAGAATGTGCAAAACTGTTTTGGACCCTTTTTATGGTCATCTGGAATTATCTAAATGATTTTGCAGTGTAAGTCCTTGTGAAAGCCACTATCAGTTTTGTTCCCAGTTCACCTAAGGAGAGATGTTTAGGGAATTCAGGTACCTGAAATTGTAGTTTTGTAGGTAGCAAGATTCTCAAAAGTGCCCAGGTTCCTAACTGTCACTATGAATTAGGTATCTGCTCTGCTCCAAGATGCTGGCTGAATTTGTCCCCAGCTAAATTTATAAAAGCATTCATCTGTTACCACCATTTTCCTTTCTGATGTGTGTCTTAAGTGAGCCATTTCAGGTGGTTTGTGTGAACCTGTAAAACAAGAAATCCTTGAAACAAACTGTGTAAACGTTCCATAGGTGCATAACTGGAAAGGCAATGATTACAATAAATGCTGCCTTAGCTATCTGCATGGCAATGGGGACTTTTTTTAACAAAAAGAGATTGTGATAATGACAATCTCCTGGACACACAAGCTCGCTCTGTGTATGGGAACCCACTCTGAATGCCAGAAGGCATTCTAAAAGAACAAAACAAAGTCCCTGATTTTCATGTGCCAAATCCACAGATCTATACAATTACTTTTTTTCCTTAAGCATGCAACTGAACTCTGAAATGTTGGAATAAGAATTCAAGCATGGGTACAAGCATAACTTAGAGGCTAAACTGCAGTGTTCCAGCCCCTCAGAACAATTTGTCTGACCTTAGGCATTCTTGCTGCTGCCTTTCCTAAGAGTACATTTGACATAAGAAGGATGGGGCTTCCAGCCCTCTGAGAGTGTCTTAGAGCTCCTTCCCTGTTTTGTAACCCAGCTGCAGGCAACCTCTATTATGCACTGGACAACATCAATTTAAGCCACAGGCATAAGTACAGGCATGAGATTAGACACAATCAGGGATGCACCAGTGCTGTGGAGTCACTCGCTCACGGGGGAGATGCACATCCTGCCATGCAGGGGGAATGAACAGGTCCTGGGTCATCACCCTGCTGTTTCTAGGTTGTCTGTGTTGGTACAGTGTCCACTATGCTTTCAAATGAGAAATAGAAGTCTGATGGCTGACATCAGTAACATTTGTGTTTTGCTCCTGGAGTCTGCAGTTGGGTCTGGTGCACAGCAGTGAAGTGCTCCTGACTTGCCTCCTCTAAATACGCAGCATGAACACAGACCATCATTCTATGAAAGCAAAGCCCTTTTGCAAACACATCCTCACAGCTAATATCCTGTATCCTTGTTCTGCTTTATAATCCAGTACCTTACTTTCACCTTTTCCTGATCCCAGCTGATCAATAACAAGTACTACCCATGAAGAAGGAAATTTTACCTTGAGATGCTGCTGGAATTGCCTCACATTTCAAACCAAGACAGCTGGTGAAAAACAGCCTCTCACACCAGGCTGTGGGACTTAAAGAAAATAAACACCTTTAACCTTAAAGTGGTTGTGACATTCCTGCTAATTATCTGAAGATGCCACAAAAATTCTGTTTATTTGTTTCAAGAGTATTCCAGTTGAAAATATGGTACTGCACCACCAAGCACAGGGAATTAGAGTTAACCAAGGCTATACACAGCTCAGCCATTGTGTGAATTTATATATTCTGAACTCATTGCAAACTCCCCATTATATTTCAATGCATAGTTAATTGCAAGCAAATGAGTAGTTTCATGGATACCAAAGCCTAAATGTGTGCTGCACTTTCATTTGTCAGGTGAATCCTGGTTTTGTTGACAGAGAAGAAGCCAGCATATAGGTACAGTTACTTTGCACAACAGAAGAAATAATCACAACATTTTAACCTGAGTGCACAACAGCAGTGGGATGATTCTGCCTTACAGAAACTCATCTACCACTCAGAACTAAATATAAACACACAGAACACACATGTGCACATGCAAGATGCAAGCAAAGGAAGCTCCATGGACACCTCTGGCACACTGACTACAGTCTCTTTTTTTTGTACCGTGTTGTAGATGGTAATTAAAACTGCAGCCCCACTCCTCGAGATGGCATAGTTTAATGGGTGGTGTGTGGTGGTATCCTGAACTCTCTGGATCCCAAAATACCTTCTTGAAAGCCCTGTGATAGATAATAATGCATACTAAGGGTTTTAGGACAGAACTATGAAGTTCTTTTTCAATTAAAAGCTCACCAAAAAAGGGCCAAAGTAACTTTTTCTGTCCTTAGCAAAATTCCAAGTTCAACTTGGCTAAATCTTTATCTGTGAGGAAGTCTGTTTTGCCTGCGTATATCCATGTAAGTCAGAACCTTCTGTGCTCTCATGCACTTCAAACCTTAGAGGCTGTCTGTCACTTAATTTTGTTATTTATAAGGATTCCTGGACAGGAAAAAAAGATGGAGGTTCATTCCTTGGTTTGGAATAAATGATGAGCTAACCATTGTCAAAACCCTCCTGGTTCCTTCTGGGCAGAAAGGTTTGCAAGTGGATGGTTTAGCGTATTTTTAGATTCTGTTTGAACAGCTGACAAAGACAAAATAATTGACCACAGATGCAAAGTTAGAGAGAGGCAGAACTGAAAGATTCAATGTACGTCTGGAAAATGTCTATGGGGATTGGAGGAGGATGGGCAAAATAGACGGAGTTTGATTCCTGGGACTGAATTTCACATGTATTTGATTGTTATATGACTCAACCTCCGACTAGTTTTATTTCCACTCAACATCATGTGGAGTGCCGGAACTGTGATATTTGGTTCTGGTTGAATAATCTTGGTTTGTTAAAAGGTTCAAATTCAAAGCCTTTTGAATCAAGGCTTTAAGAAAACCAGAGACTTTACATATGTGGACACAAGACATGCGAAGACATTTTTCGGAATTTGAGAGCGAGTCAGACTAAGTGACACAACATATATCAAGTGATCTCTCTTGTTGTACAGGGCACATGTAGAAGACACGTTCAAGACAGACGGACTTCATTTACATGAGATGTTCAAATGAAATTACTGTGGTTACTTTTAGTCTTGGGAAATTCCTCTGATGCTCTAATATATTCCTCTTATTCATAGAGGAATATTCATCCAGTGATCTTCAGTTTTAATATACTTTCTGGCAGATCATAAATGAAATACATACTGCCTAAACATGTATAGGTTTCTAATAGCAGAAGAGCCTATACAGATTGCCTACAGCTGTCCTAACCACATGAAACAATTGAACAAGCTCCAGTAACCTTATTTTGCTGTAAATTCATTCATCAAATGTTAGATCTTAGGCCACAGATAAATAATGAACAGTTTGGCTGTGTAACATTGTATGTTGGTACAATTTTTACCTTCTACAGCAATAAAATCCTTCCCATAGGATGTATGCAAGGAAATATCAGAGTTGTCTTCTTGTGCTGCTGTTGAATTTCACAAATGAAGATCATGTTAGGAACAGATTGTTGACGAAAATGCCTTTATGTGGATTGATTTTCCAATCTTTGTTTAACCAAATGACAAGATCTGCCAATGCCCATCAGAGCAGATATTAGCAAGTATATTGTCTATGCATGGAAATTGATATTCCCATCCCTACCTGAGAAGCTTGTTTTGTTTGGGACTGAGTCTATGTAAGTTTAATAGGAAGAATTTGCAAGAATTTTAACCGTCTTTATATAGAACTCTCTCAACTGTGTCAATTAGAGAAGTGATTACTGCGTCTGAGACTTGAAAACATTTCCAGCAATTCAACATTTTCACAGTCTTGAGTCAAAACCAAGAACAAACTGAAAGCCAAATTTATTCTGATGTAATTCAAATGGAGGATAAATCTGGTCTCAAGATTCCAGATCACACTTTGTGCAAGTTTGGAAATGTTCCAACTTCTTTTTACTTATATTTGCTTATAATGTGGAGCAGGATAATGGGTGGCTATGGCTGTCACCTCTTTCACAAAGTCTTGGGAGCCATTCTTAATATCTGCCAAAGATGTCACAGTCTTTCAATGAAAGGTGGAATGAAATTCCATATTACTCTTGATTACTTTTCATACCAACTTTCACACAGAATAAAAAAGGCTCAAAATGCACTGGTTTACCCAGAGTCTGATTTACCACTTTTTCACCAGATAAATTCCATGGTTGTCAGGTTTCACACTAATTTAATATTCACACCAGTTAGAAATGGTTATAACACAATGGGTCTCACCTGTCTTAAATTGTTATAATGGACTGGTGAAGTCACAGAACCACTGATATGGTAATCATGCACAACTTACAACAGCACTTACCTATGAAGACCTTTGTATTTTTATGGTTGTTTTACAAGTTTCAAATTAAAACTCAAGGGGCAATCTTTCTTTATGTGATTATGAGCCTGCTATTATGTACATACCTATCTGCTGAATGCTTAAAAACACAAACATCTTTCTGCAAGGCGAATCAAAAATCCTTATAATGAAGGAATTGGAAGCCAGTTTCTTCTACTGATTTTCAGAGTTCATTTAAATAGCTTTTCACTTATGCATCTGAGTAATTCAGACTAAATTGCAGATAGTCTTGAACATTTTTTATTAGACTGACGCAAGTTCTGCTGCTATCAACGTTAAGTTCTAAGGATTTTTGATCAAACCGAAGTGGCAGAGAAAAAAGAAACTCTTCAGATATGACATAATTAAAGATATATCATACCAACTAAATACACTGTGTCCCTAATAGCAAGCCACCTACACTGTGCACACCAGTGTCCCACATGAGAACCACAGTGGCTGGGCAGTACCAACCAAATACAGATTTTGAGAAGTAAATAAACATATCTGACAACTGCTTTGAAGTCTGGGAATTAAAATCAGAGAAGGAAAGCAAATGTATAAGGGCCTTGTAATGCTTTGGCCCTCAAAGACTTTGAAAATCTGGAATACATCTTAGCATCACGTGTCATATCTAGAAAACGTGTAGGATAGCCAAGGTTTACATTTGCCTTAGGCAGGAAAATTATTGAAGTGATTATGTTCCAAATATTTCATAACAAGGTATCTGGAAATTAAAATTCTTTGTTAGCCAATCAATATTGATGAATGTGGAAACTGGGTAAGATCCTATTCTCAATTTTCATGCATAGCAAACTGAGAAAGGCTTCACCCCTGTGACAGCATCTCCCAACCACCAAAGGTCATAATTCAGGGCTTTGGTCTGTTTTTTTGTACTTTGAAGACTAAAACTGGGAGAGGGTGGTGGGGCTTTTTTGGGCTCTTTTTCTATTTTTTTATCATTTGGTTCCAATTGAAGTGGTGAAAAAAATGCTGTGTTTTAGATATGTCTGTCCCAGCACGTACCTGAACCTGAAAGACCACTTTTGTGGTGTGCATTGATGATGGCAGGTGCCTGGGATATGACTCTGCTCAGCAACTGAGCTTCACAAACAGACTATGTCTACTCCTGGCCACCCCCATGGTAAAGTACAACTTGATAGCTTAAATTAGCTTACAAACTCATTAAATTTTGGTAACTCAATTGATCATGACCATCCATACACAGTTTACATCTCATTTGCAAACATGTCCTGCAGACAACCTTCATCAGTGGTTAGGCACTTGGGGAGGCAAGCCCAAATTTGGTTTTCAAATGCAGGTAAGCAGATTGCATGTGAGACTAAAACTGAGCATAAGCACACTCAAAAAAATCTGTCTCAATGTTACCATGTCTGTTGCTGCCCCTATATGGACACAGGCTCCTAATCTAAATGAGAAATGTTAGTTCCATCTCGCTGGACAAATACATGGTGAATGTGTCAGGGTAGAGTAAAAGCAGAGCTCAGGATCAACCACAAACCAGTGGCATTTTTCAGTGAGAAGCTGTTTCAATGCTGTGCATGTACTAAAGGCACTACAGTTGCAGGCACTGTATAGACAAGCACAGAGCAGCTTGAGTAGCAATAGAGAACTGAGTTAAAATTCATCTTAGATAAGCTCCTACTTCTTTTATTTGGCAAAGGAAAAAAATTAATGTACTCTGCCCTGAACTCTCTACTCAGGTCTGCATGATATAAACAGTCCTACTGATCCTCCATTAGCAAACTAAATTATTTCTTTACCCACTCCACTGGTTCAGCATGGCCAAACAGGCCCACTCCCCTTGCACCTTTGTTTATATAGGTGGGATTTCTCTCTGCTCAAGGAGGTCTTACATTTACCTTCTCTTTCAGTTTTTTTGCCCACCTACGCTGTGCTGACCAATTCCCCATGTCCAGCACCTTCATTTTCAGTCATACCTTATGCATTGACCTACCCGAAGGTCATCAGAAGGATCTCAAAGAAATCAGAGGTATAAAGGTAATTGTTTCATTCTCCAAAGTTAGAACAAGACTTTTACAAAGGAATATCAGTGGACTGTATGAGTAGATTCATAGTGGTCAATTGCTGTAAAGAACCATTGCTGAACAAGAGAATGATCTGGTTCCTCTCCTCTCCTTTCCTGAAAGCATGTCCCAGCTGTTTGCACAGACTCACAGAAGGGTTGGGGTTGGAGGGGACCTCTGGAGATCACCCAGTTACATCACAGAACTACTGCTCACTGCACACTCACAATACAGCAATTTGTTTCAGCAGTTTGTCTTTTTCAAAGCCTGTGTAGTTTGACATAGTAAGAAAGTAAATGAAAGATATGTGATTTACTGTTGGGAGAGTATTTTAGCATTTTAAGGTGTCAGGGGAAAAAAGTGCATAACTCACAAAATATCACTGACTTTATTTTAAACTTACTCATTCAGAAAATTTCCCCCTTCAAGACTGTTTTGCAGTCAACTGTAGTGAACACAGAAATCAAAGTAGACAGGGAATTATAAAGTCCTGATCCACTGTCCTTTGAGGAAAATGGGAACTAGGCCCTATAAGACTAAAGTCCAAAATGTGTATTCCTGGACATCCTATCTGAAATCTGGAGGATGCATTCCAGCAAAGAGAAACTCATAATTCCTAAAGCACACTTTAGCTCTGTATTGTACTTCCTAAGAGCAAAGCAAAATGTCCAGTGCTTCACACACTACTCCACCGTGTGCTTCCCTCCTGCCCTGCAGAGCACACGGGAAGAGGATGCCAGAGTGCACCGCAGGCTCCTCGTGCTTCATCCTTCTTCTGCACAACAGGCTCCCAGAGTATTCCACAGGGATAGAGCCAGAATGGCAGACACAGACAGAGCAACTGCAGAAGATAATTAAGGAAGAATAATGGAATTGAATAGTAGATTAATGTTATTAATTTTTAAAAAAATCATATAAAAATATCCTATTAGTTCTGAATGAGGTCAAACCTGGTTTGGGATGGAATACATATGACTGACTTTCCTTTGTTTTCTGAGAGCAATAATTGTTAAAAGAGCTGAAATATTTTTTCATAAAATGACTATGAGTTTTAAGAGGTGACATTTGAAGACAGATATAAATTATAGAGCAAACATCTAAACGTTTTCATAATGTTGAAATGGTTATTATAAAAAATGTATTTGATATAATAGGAAGCACATGTTTCATTAGGCTGAATCCGCAGAAAATGTTCTCTACAGAGCAACTGCATAATCTTTCACATTGAATATACACTATTCACCTCCCAAAACATGTGCACTGGAGTCTTTTTCACAAAACAAACCTCTGCTGTTGTAAGGAAAAGGAACTTGGATCAGAATTTTCTTAAAAGTTTTTGACTAAGGGAATCTGCTGCCTATATTTGCAAAGATGCTTCCATGAGCTGTAGAGAAACAAAACTGCTTGCCAATATAGGTTACAACATATACATTTTGCATACTTGAAGTTCATTTAAGCCACTGAATTCCTCTCTTGTAATTGGAAATCAGAAATGCCCAACAGCCCCAACAGGAAGCCTCGCCATTAAATTCACTGGAGTTTGTGTGAGCAGTAGCTCAAGTCAAGTAATACAGGACTGAACTCATGGCACAACAAACGTAGGAGGATTTTTTTGCCACAGCTCTTACACCAATCTGTCCCCTTAGCTGGGATGATTTAGAGCCAAGTGTTGCTCAGCCATGTAAACGCTCTCACTGACATCACTGGATCAGATAGCAGGGCCTGGCGTTTAAAGATAATTTAATGAGTACAATGATGAAAGAGATTTTAATGACTTCATGGTATAGACTCTTCAAGTTACAAACAAAGCATTTTAATAGCTTTTTGAAATATGCTGTCTTTAAAAATCATCATCCACAGAGACAGAAGTACACTGCAACCATCATGGCTTACTGTGCTTTATTAGCAGGTATTTTGGATGTGTACCAAAACCTTCCAACAAAACCTATTAATCTTTATTTTTAAAGTGATACATCTCTGCAAACAAGAACATTAATACAGGAAATGTATTTTCCCCTTGTGTAAGGGAAAAATAAGGGTCTAATATGCCTAGTATAACAAAATCACAAAACCTACATAACTATTTATATTTATATTTTTATAACTCATTTGAACTGTCTAAGTGATCAGTGCTAATGCAGCTATGGATGTATCCCAACTGATAAACCGACATCAGGGACAGACATTGTGGTACCTTTCAGCACAGAGATGGTAAATGTGTCAGCTAAGGCTATTCACAATTTGGATGACTGAAATTTCAGCAGAGGTGCCTCAAGCTCAAAATGTCAATTCATGCCAAAACATACTGAGAGATGATTCCTTTTTAAAAATCGGTGTCAGGAACATACCATAAGCATATACTTTTATGCAAGCAGGTGTGGTTGCTGTCAAGGATGGTGACTAACAATGCTCAGGAACACAGTAAGACACACAGGCAAAAGCTTGGAATTGCCCCATGTTTCTATGTCTAAAAGTTAAATACTAAAGTTGGAATCTGCACCCTATTAAAACTATGGCACTGCAGCAGTCCAGCCTGTCTCTTGCTGGTGCCTATTTTTAGAGTAATAGAAACATTAAGGCTGGAAAAGACCTCCAAGACCACCTTGGACTCAATGCCCACTAAGTCAATACCACCATGCCCACTAAACCATATCGTAAAGAACAACAGTACAAAAGTTACTGTCTCTAGTTATAATAATAATGGCCAGTCTTCGCGAGCGAAGATCCGGGGAAGGTCTTTCCACCTTCCAGCCTGCGCATTGGATTTTTTAGGTGAGACACAGTGTGCGCGGAACTGAGCCCACCCTTTAATCCTAAGGTTCATCTGCCGGGGCCAAGCGAGCTTGGACGGTGGCAGCGAGGTCCTTAGGACGTAGGTGGGTTGCCTTTAAGGGCTAACGAGCCCCACCTGCCCGGGAGTGGCCCTGACCGGGAATCGAACCCGGGTCTCCGCGGTGATAGCGCGGCGCCTTTACCACTAGACCACCAGGGGCTCCTGTCTCTAGTTAAGACATAGATGATTACCTTGCACAAGATTACACAAAGACATTTGAAGTCAATCCTTCCCCATGTAAACTTTTGGGCCTTTACAGCTGTTAAAATATATCCCATTTAAGGCAGTGCATTTCCAAAACCATCGAATTACCTTAAGATCACTATGAAAAAAAAAAGGAAGATAGGTGTTTGACACAAGAGGAAAATTATGCTCTGGTGTTTTTCTACACCTTGAAGTCCTAAAGGACCATAAGGAACCAGGATAAAAAGACCTGGTTGAGGTCATAAAGACAGTCAAATGTTGAGCTGAAACAAGTGCATAAATCTTGGTATTCCAGCTCAGTGTCCATCTAAGTGCATAGCCTTCCAACTCATCCCTCATAAAAAACTAGAGACCTGAAAAAGGATTACTGAACGTTGTATTGTGTTCTGTTTGTGCTGTCCTTTGTAAAATGTATCCCCACTCTACTTCAGGTTGATCCATATTCCATAGAATAAAAAAAAATAAAATAGTTCATTATTATGCATTTGTGTTCATTAATGAGGAGAAAACACCACTGAAGGCCTACAGAGAAGTAAAACTGTTTGTCAACCTGACATTTGTTGCCTCGTGCCTGGGAAAACATTTTTATGAAATTTGGACTGTTAAAAGTCCAAATAAAGATTTGGGCTCAAAATGAATGCAGTATGGAAAAGCCGATTGTCAAAACTGACAGCAGTAAACAATGGCTGCTTTGCTTCTTTGACAGGAGTGACCAGAACTACAGTTCAAATCTTGTGTCTGCCTTAAAGCACAGCCACTGGAAAACACTGCTTCTGCTCCAGTTCTTTAGGCAATGCATTGCTGAGCCAAGATGAGTTGCACAAAAATTCCTGACTTTGGAGTCCCTACAGAGGCTGATGCTGCCAGTCAGAAGGGCTGGAGGTCTGCAGCACTACTGTTTAGAACATCATGCTGCATTATGTGAAACCATAATTTTTATGAAGTGATAGAACCACATTTATCATAAATTATTAAAAAAACGAGGAGGTCTCCAACATAAAAATGCCATAAGGTGGAATACAGAAGATAATGTTTTGAAAGAAAAATACATGCATCCCAAGTAAGACAGTTTCAATGAAACAGTCTGAAAAGCAGAAGAGAGTCCAGTTAATCATCCAACACATACAACAACACAGCCCAGGATGAAATGGCTCAATGCCAGTCAGCCTGCACATAAAACTATTTAAATCATCATATCTCTGCAGTGCTTATAGACTAAGTATGCACAGACAATTCTGCTCCCACTGAAGCCAAGGGAAAGATTTTGCAGGTATGTAGTGCAGGTAGCAAATCTGCAGTGAATGAGTTATTTATAGAAGTAAAAAGGGGATAAGACATGAAAGACCTCAAGTTCTGAGGTTCCAAAAAAATAAACAAATACCAAGTAAACCTAAGTATGTCCTTTGATTTCCTATTCCCTCCTCTCCCACTTTACCCAAATGGTCTAGTCCATTCACAGCTCAAGTCCACATTCATCTTCCCTTCCTTCTCTTGCCAGAGATATCTTCTTATCCTAATTCCAAAGAGAGCTTTCCCAACCCAACTCTTCTCTGCCCCCTTGACACTCTAATCATCTCTCCAAGGGGTAAGTTCAGAATGCACAATGTTGTGCTCACCATCCTTCCCAGCTCTGCGATCCTCAGCAAGACACAGAATGTGATATTTCACTGTGGTATTTCACTCTGACATTTCACTGTGATATAGTCTTACTGACCTTCAGAGAGACAAATTTAAGACAGCTTTTGTGTCTGCTGGTATGGACAGAGGATGCAAAATGCTTATGAATGTCTGAGGTCATGCCCCATATCTTTTGACAACATCTGCACATCACCAAGTATCCATATTTTAGCTCCTTTGTTATAGTGCATATATTTTCCCCCAGCTATTGTGTTTTCTTTGCACCAGAACAAATAAAAACATACTATTTTTCTTGCATTTACATCATACAGCAATGTCCATAATATACTAGTTCCTGTATGGACAATAATTTAACCTAATTTTTGTCCATCTACCACTTTATAAGGCACACCTACCTGAAGAAGAAGCAAAAAATTAGTGTTTCCCACTAAATTACTTTGAACAGAATTTAGTTTTTCAGAAACCTTTCACAAGATGGTTCCTCTAAAGTTGTCCTAATTTTCAAAGCTCTTGTTACTGCGTGATGAGTAAGAACTTGATGATGTAACAGACATTAGAAATCCACCTTCATTAGACATGATCATTCAATATATCCAAGTAATTACTGTTGCAGCTCTGTGCAAATTGAATAATAGCTGATTTATCAGCTCATAATAAACAAAAGTCTGTTCTGCCACCTGGATGGTAATCTTCAAAATGTGCTTCTCATTATCATCACAACTAATTTTGATCAGTTCAAAGAAGTAAAACTATTGGCAGTAACAAAAGATTCCCTGTCGATGGCTTTGTGAAATGAGAGGGTCACACCTTCTTTTTGATCCAAAAAGGTGACACTTCCAGGAGTGGAAACAACCAAGTGAAAAACAGAGGGCTTATGAAGACCTTAACAAGTGCACAGGCCTGGTGCTGCCTTCTGAAGATCACCCTGGAGACGCTGCCAGCAGGATGAAGGGAGGCTCTAATTTAAGGATTGGTCCTACATATTTCTGAGCAGCCTGAACTGCACAAGCATGCAGGCAGAGAACTGAAGAGATTCCAGACACTATCCAGAAGTACTCAGCACCTTTCAGGACTGACCCAGCCCTTTTTTGAAGTGGAATAGGTTTTTAAGTCAGAAACAGTTGAGGGAGTTGGACAGGACTTGTTAGGGCCTGCACGACAAGCTCTGTAACTGCATCTCCTACACCTGCATTTTGGTGGGTTCTAGAAGAATATGTTGATTGTGCAGCAGAGATAAGATCCTTTAAATCCCTTTAGCTGACATTCCTGTGCACAAGTCAGCCATGACTGGCATCCCATCATTTACATGTGGTCCTAAAGAACTGTCACTGAGCACTGTGAGTGAGGGCATCCAAAGCCTCCGCCTTGTCTGCCACAAGGAAGCATTGCCAAAGGTGTCTGCAACTGAACCTATGAGCTGACCACAATTAACTAGAAGTTAACTAGAAGTTAACTAAAAGTTAAGTATATAAAATAGTTAAATAACGTTAACTAAAAGTTTAACTACAAGTTATCATCACAAATGAGAGCCAAGCAACCACTTCAGTCCTCCGAAAGTCAGGACATGCAGAACCCGAAATGGACATTTTCCAACAGGATGAACAGGCCCTGCTCTAAGTAAAAACAGAGCAGCCCTTCAAGGGCAGAAATAAAATGTGATAGGCATGCACAATTTGGTATTACTCTAGCATTACTCTGACATACCATTTTACTGCTTGATATTTTATTGCAAGCCACCTCTTAGCCAAACCGAAACCCACAGTGACTATTTTACATTAGAGAGTCTGCTTCATTAAAAAGCAGCAATGTGGGTAATCTGTCATTTTGTTAGGGATATTTTTGTACTGAAAATGAACACTCCTGCAGTGGGAAACAGTTTGCAGCAGGAGTTAGGTGAGGGTGCTAAGTGCTACTGAAATACAGTCAGAGTTGAGGAAAACTGCCACATCACACACCGAAACTAGGTCATTCTTTGTATTTGGAATACGATCCACCCCACAGTCAGACACCAGGAACATTTTTTCCCATTAATAACTGTCTGCTGCGAAAATAAGGGGAAAAGATGATCTGATACTCAGAATCAAAAGCAATTAAAACTGGGGGGAGGCAAAGATAGGTGGGACACATGTGCTGAGTTTCTGGAAGATAGAAGGCAGAACTTCCAGGATAAATGCTACATGCTGAGATTACTTTTAATCAGCTGAGATCCAGGTCAATAGCTGTTTCAAGACATGGCTGCAGGCTGCAAAATCTGCCAAGAAAGAAGGCTACATCCCTGGGCAGGTGGCCAGTATTAAACATATTGCTGCTGCAGCCAAAGCACTACTGGCAGCGAGGTCTGTATCAATTATGCAGTCCAGCATGAAGTCCTTCAAGTACGGGCTGCACCTACTCTGAGAAACTATTCTCCATTCAGAAAAGCTATCTGAACAAAGTCTTCCAAAGAGAGGCCTCCAGAAACTTCTCAATCTGCCCCGACCAAGGACCTTCTCAAGGCTTTAAGATTCCTGCCCATAAAGCTACCTTCCAAATTTATGTAATGAGGATAAAATAGAGATCCCATCGTAAAGAACCCAGAGCAGGAAGGTGTTCTCTGCAATGTGATGCATTTCCATACTTATCTGTAAGTTCTGAGAGATACCAAGACTATTGTAGCCTGATGTACCCTCAGTTCTACAAGTGCCATTTTCCCCATGGTCAAGCAAGAAATAAGCAGATTTTCTACAGATGTCATATGTCTTTAGGGTGAAAAACTCTGGGGTCTTTTTAAGAAGGAGTTTGTGTCACTTTATGTCCTGTAAATTTGCCATGTGAGAACACTGCAAAGTCAGACAGGACTGATTAGATCACCAGGCAAGGCACAGTCCTGGCAGCAGGCCTCTACAGCAGAGGATTCACTCAAATATTCCCTCCTGGGATAAAGACCAGGGTCTTCACAAAGCTAACCTAAAAGGAATTTCTGCAGGCAAGTAGTGTGGACAGATGAAAAAAAATGGGCAGGAAGGTATAACAGAGATATAACAGGGCTGTTAATTTCCACACAGCAGCACAATCATCAGTCTAACAGCCTGCCTCATGGAATTTCTTGCCACAGGATGGATGCTGGAAGATCACAAAAGCTTGCAAGGGATTAAACAAATTCATTGAAGAAATCTAATTAAGGCTTTCAAGCACAAAGATGATACTCTGGCTCAGAAAGTCCCTGAATATAAAATAATCTGGGGGGTTGATTATTCTGGTAATGTATCACTGTGCTTGCTCTGTTCTTCAGTATCTACCAGAAGCCACTATCTTTTTGGTTGTTGCTAGTTTTCTTTTAGACAATGTGTAAAAAACAATTAGGTAAAAGTATGGTTATATCTGTGATCCTTTCACTATGAGCAGAAGAGGCTTTGTGAGAAAGACAAAAACCCCAGTTTATTGGGAGACTAAGGTTAAAGGAACAGGACAGCCACTGAGGGCTTGGTCCAGAGCAGAGATGATAGGTTTGCTCAACTCAAGGATATTTCTTGGCCTCTAGTTCCTGAAGGTGCTGACATCATTTGAAGTAAACTGAGGTGGTGTGAAGGCCTGGCAGAGACAGCCTTGGACTTCTGTCTATAAAGGCGTAGAAGAAAGAAATTTAGAGCTACAGAAGCCAAGAGCAAACAAAGCCTAATGGTCTTGTGGTCTGACCTGATCTGAGCCCACCACATCACCACGTGGACAAGGAGCTTGCTTTTCTTGCTTGCCCCTTATTTTATCTAAAACTGATATTTGGAATTAAAGGAATATAGGGATAGTCTTAATTTATGCCATTCCTCTGTTGCTTCCCCCAGTGCTCAGCAGCACTCCTCCAAAAACACATGAAAAAGACATGAAATTAAAATAAAAATTGCAGGGGAAAGTGATACCATCTCTCTGTTAAATAGTCTAAGTTTGTGTACTGTTATTATATGGTAGTCAGTACTTAATGATATAAATTAATGGTTGGGAAATATATTTCCAGGACCCAACAAAGTAAAACAATAGTTTGGGTTTGGATTGAGCATTTGGCATGGCAAAGATTGCACCAGTTTCCATTGCTCTGAGGTTTAGTTTGATATAGGTTTTTTTACTAGAAAGTAACTTACACAAATTTACTTTGAATTACACCATCCTTTATATCCCATCTCTTTCCAAAGACAGCTGATAATCACTGGTCCATATAATGCTTAAACAGCTGACGTGTCATGGATCTTTTTCTCAATTTAAATACTCTTTCAGATCTGGAGTTACTGTTTTCAGACCACTTGGCCCCTCTCAGCTACCCCTACAGAATCTTCTAAGAGGTCTGAGAAAATGCAAAGCAACAACACTTAAAACAGATTGTGGCACATTATTGGTTTTCCTTATTTGGAAAATTTGCAAGAGAAAAACTTTTATTATTTTCCTCATACTTCCAAATGAATACATTCTGTAGTCTGTTCTTTACACATCAGGAATAATGTTTTCTCCTATCACTGTGTAAAAGGGCAGCTGTTTTGAAGGATCCTGAGCAAACTTCTACCCTATGCCTCTGTCCTACTCAAGCCATACCACTTAATATTTCTATTCAGTTCACTGAAAAAGTTAACATCTGGAAATGTGAGGCAATTAAACCTCATTCAGACTTGAATCTAATTAAAGTGTTGACTTAAATCAAACTCTTTGCATAAATAGGTAAGTAAAATGTGCTAGTTACAAGGAAAAAAATCAGCAATAGACAATTGTTACCATACAATGATACACCCAATACTACTTGTTTTCCTATGGTTTCCTAAGACAACCACTGGCAGTTTCCAGTTATTAGAGGTTGACGTGGTTTGGAGCTCACAGCCTCAACTCCTTAAACTTTGCTATCATGATGGAAGATTTTAATGTGGCTTCAATCCTGTCCCTGAACACTGTGCTAACAATCACTTTCATTCAGAGGACTTATTAATAGACTCGAAAAAGCAGTGAATTTGAAGAATAACACTGCAGCCTTCTTTAGGAGACTTGCAACTTTTATGAATGAGTTGTGCTCAGCATCTCATCTACTTTATGTTAGGGGCACTTCATCTAGTTTCACATGATGATGACATTAAGCCATAAAATATATTCCTCTACAGACAGCTTTTCTACCTCTCACCAACAAGCAAAAATTTAGAAACTAAAGGAAAAATGAAGTCTCAGGAAAACATGCATTTGGGTCCAGGCCTGGGTTTATTTATGTCAATTCCCAAGTGTGAAAAAAAATAAATCAGGGGATCATGAACACCTTTGAAGGTTCCCCTTAAATTTCACAGATGTTCTTATCTGACTAAATAGAGAGGGCTGTTGAAAGGATTCAGTTTGCTTCTGAACTTTCCTTTCAAAATTCCTCATTATGGAATCAGCAAAGGCTGAAAGGTTAGAATGGTAATGAGAAATCAGATTCCATTTGAGACACATCTAGTTTACAGCAACATTTCCAAGAGCAGAAACATTTCGCTGCCTCTGATAAATGAAAGGTAACCTCCTCCTCCGTAAGCGAAGAGGACACTAAAGGGAGGCAAACGTTGATTTACTGCAAAGGAAATGTCTGTGAAAACACAACTTTCCCTTCTTATTTTCTTGAGTAGTTAAACCTTTCTTTTTGATTTCTCTAATCTAGCTTCTAATACAGTAGATGGAAAATATTTCATATTATTTAAGTGATAAACCACTAGCTCAGGTGGGTTTGATTATCAATTGCAGGAGGTGGCACATTTCCAACATGCTACCAAGTGAACTTATTCGCTCGCTATTCATGAATTCTTCATCTTGTGGTATCTTATCATTTGATTTATGGACTGTTTGGGTTTATAGCTTTTAGACTTATGTTCAGTTTTGTTTAGCTTTTGCCTTTTGTACTTTGGCTTCTATTTATAAAATGAGAGCTCTGAGTAGGATTTGGGCTGCATACCTGCACTCTAACAAGGCTGGGGGAAGGTTCCTGACAGGGCACACACTTTTCACTTGCAACTTGGAAATGCTGTGCTTGCTTTCAGCAAACATCACCAGGAACAGGCAATGAAAAGCCAGATGCTACGTGAAGATTTTCCCACTAAAACCACAGCTTTGGAACAAAGCAAACCTCAAAGAGACAAAACCACCACCGACAACAAACAGTCTAAAAAATGTTACCCTGAATCCTGCGGTTTCTTGGTAAAATCATCCCTTAAAAAGCCTCACAAAGTGCATGTCAGACATTCAGATACACCAAATAATTAGTGATGGGATAAACTTGAAAAGAACCACTATATGATTTAGATCACTCAAACCCTGGAAAGTCTGTGGGCCTGGAGTTAACCAGAGTAGACTTCACTGAATTTGTTGCATCTTCTCAGATTTACTCCAGCTGAGGTCTAGCTCATTTGTTTAGTTAGACATCTTGATGTTTTCCATGTCCCTCATCTCTGTCTCTCCTCTTTCATGCCAAACCAGAATGGTCTCTGATCTCCTGACCCTGTCATTCCAGGCCTGTGACTCCCAGCTGGTTCAGAGTGAAACCATTTCAGGTTTCATCCAACAAGCATAATGCCTTTTCCCACCACCTCAGAAAGTAAGGCAAGATGTGATTTTGCTGGTTAATGCACAATAAAAGCTTTTGCACAGATATTCAGGGTTCAGAATGATTTGTCTCACAGAACTGTTATGACCCACTTATAAACTGAGTTTTAGGTACAAGGACAACCATATTCTGTCATTCACAATTACACCCAACTGTGATGGTGTCAGTGCTAATACAGTAAATATACAGAACTACTATTGATACTGTTCAAAGCACCAGTGCCTGCTATTGTGATTTGACATTTAAATGGACTGGTGAAGCCTCAATTGTGCTGAAATCAAGTCATCTTGCCACTGATTTCAGCAGAACCAGATTTTTGTGCATAAAAAAATGGCAGCTTCTATTATCCCAACATAGATGCTTTATTTGCTGTAGAAAATAATCCCATTTAGCTAAAATGCAATGAACAGGTAATGTTACTGCAGCTGAAAGACCCCTCTCTACAAAACCCAGAGTTTTTCATTCCTGAGGCCAACGTTGACATTAGAGGTTCTCATCCCATTCTAGTGGTTTGGCTGCTCACCATCTGCTACAGAACTATGGTTAAGCACTCAAGAGCTCCTACACTCCAGGGAAGCAAACACTTCCAACAAAGACATTTTTCTCCCATTACTCTTCCTTCAAATGTGACTCAAACATTTTATGCAGACAATACACTGACCTTTGGGGCATGGAGGCCAGGAGAAATGCTGCACTATGAGCCCACTTTGTAGCTAATTTTATTAGAAGAATGATAAAATTGTATTGTTTTACATGAATTATGGCAATGAGTTACTCAGTGGTGGGATCTACAGACTAGACATCTTGTACTGGGGTTTGTCACATAGCCAGCAAAAGCATTATCATCTATTAAACCAGACTCCATTTACAACATTATTTTTAGGATCACATTTCCCCTGTGCTAATTAACTGCATTCACAGTTTTATCACTATAAAATACAGCTTAATATATATTGCTTAGTTTTCTTCTTCTCCATGCATTGCAAACAACACAAAATTAGTGTATGCACAAAAGAGCTTCCATATTTTTTCCTGATACTTTGGAAATTAATTTCTTCCTTTGACTTGTACCCAATGCAGTCCTTTTATCATTAGTTTTCAAAACATTAGTAAAGCATAACATCACCTTACATTATCTGCTCACCAGCCAAAGACAGTCCCCATCTTAAGAAGTTCACTATCATTTAAGAAGAGGAAAAAGAGGCTTCCTATAAAAAAAAATAGACAAAATTTTCAGAGCAAAAATTCAAAAACTAATCAAAAATACTTGCTTCCCTTTGCTTTTGGAATGAGTGAAGAACCTGATCTGCCTTTGGCTCGTTTCTAACACAGGGACATTTGTAAGAACAGATGCTGAGTCCATACACACATATTGTTACACAGGCACAGTAACTCCTTATTAAATGAGTAGACACATTATTAAAACTGTAGAGCAAGTTACACCCAGAGATCAAAATGTGGCCCAAAGTTATCCCCAGGTCAATCCTTCTATTTCAGTACAGGTTTGTCAGACAGGTTTGTCCCCCCCTTGGATAGCAGTAAGGAAGTTTATCCAGAGATGTTCAGTAAAACACACAAATTACTATTTATGCACCAAACTAGAGAATCAGACATATTACTCAAAAAGGGGGAAATCCCCATTTTACTGCCTTCAAATAGGACTGAAGAAAACCATGGAAAGGGAATAAAAAAATCAATGTCATACCATGTGACAAGTTACATCTGGAACCAACAGGAAAACTGGTCCCCGTAGAAATTTTTTGGGGGTATTAATTTTAATTCCTGTCCCTTAGATACCAGTTTTTGAAATTCTGTTTTGCAGATATTATCTCACATCTCTCAGAAGGTGCTTTGCAGTTTCTCTCACAGGACTATTTCAGTTTTGAAGTTTGCACTGTTCTGCTAGCTCCTGGGAGCCACGGGAAGCAGAGATACACAGTGTGGACACTGCAAGAGGTAGTATCTACACAGCACAGGGTCACTGCTCAGTTGTACCAAGCCTGGCCTGAGACAGAAATCCTGGGGAATCTCTGCACTGAGATCTCACATCCCACAATGCCTACGTGATATCTGCTTTCCATTACCTGACCTGTCCCAATTTCCCATCATCCTGAATAATACACCTGACTGCACATGCATGACAGATAGCTCCATCACATAAATAAACAGGGAAAAGTGAGAAATTCCCCCAAATTCTTCTCAAAGGTGATTGTACAGACGCAAGATGCAGAAGTCCACATAAAAGACCTGTCAGCATCCAAGTTAGCAGGTAACAACACATGTAAATGAAAGATTAAGTGGGTCTTTTTAATTTCTTTCTGAAAAACTATAAAAGAAAAAAAATCAGGATAGAAATATAAATGACCCCTCTGAGAATGCTTGGGAGGTATGTAGTTCTAGACACTTGGGAGATATACCTGTTTTCTGTTAACTTTATGATGATGGTCTGCCTGAACATGCCTGGGGTAAGAATAATTGCTCTAGTGCTCTTCCAGCATATCTGGGGACAAGGATCCAAACCAGCTGCCCTATGCTGTATTATGCCATTTATCTCCTCACTTCCTCTGAAGATGCATAAACTATGGATGCATTTCATGGAAATGAATTAGATGCTTTTTAACTAACTCACAGCTTCAGTGCTAAACCCAAATGGTTAATGTTACATGTGAGTTTTTGGAAATTACTGCTTCCTCTATGGTTTGAACAGTTCTTGTCTAATCTCATAATTCTCTTGCTAGAGTAAATAAAACTTTTTGCTCTTTTTATTTTCCCCCCTAGTCTTTCAAACATGCATAGATAATATGCTGAAAACTATGAAAGCTGGGTATTTTTGGTGTCTTATTTGTGTTTTTCTCTTCTGATTAACTCTAAATATGACTTTTTAGGGCTTCCTTACAGAGAAAACACGGTGCAGTTTGGGTCCCCTGTGTGCACCCATGGCCAGTCTTACCTGGGGCCATGGGACCTTTTGATCTCAGCTCTGGGCTCTCAGCTCTTGTCAGAGCCATGTCCCATGTGCACCTGTCTCCAGCTCGGCTGGATCTGTTTTGTTGCTGAGCACTGGCTCGGTGAGCACTGGACCTGACCTGTGGATTGACTTCCCAGCTTGAGCTTAGACCTGCTGCATCACCACAACCCTTCCTGCTGACCTGGACTCCTGGTTGATCCCAGTCCCCTCCCCAGTCCCAACCTGCTCACCTCAGCTGGGTACTGAGGGGCTCAGCCCTGCCTGGTGTGTTACCATGCTCGGCTCCTCATCCCTTTGGCAGCAGTCGTCCCCTGCTGATCCCTGGCAGCCCATTCCTCAACTTTCCTAACTTCCAGATAGAAAACACAGCTTGAGATGATGGATTTTTTTTTTTTTTAATACACTTAAACATAACAACATACTGTGTGTTTTAACTCACACAGCCTTTGCTTTGAGCCCATTGACACAGCTGTGGCAGGACTGTTATACCCTCTAGCTGTCCAAACCTTATTTTTCTTTTAAGAGCTCGTATTGTTTTTCCTGGGTAGACTCATGGTATGCACTACATTGTCCATCCATGTCACAGCCTCTAACTGACAGTTTGTTTGTGGAATTTTTGGAACTGAAAAAGTGAAGCTCTTAATATCTGAGTTTCTGCCTATGACACCAAGATGGGTCTCCCTTCTGTTGCTGTCACACACATCCCCTCAGGAGATGAGGGGCTGCAAAGCTGAAGCTGCAGTAAACTGGTTTTCAGCTCCAGTTTACACTATGCCTGCAATCGTTTGAGCTTACCATGAGTGAAGTTAAACTGAAGCCTTAGCACATGCCTGAAGTTAGGAATTGCCTTCAGGAGAGACAGTCCTTAATGCAGAGTTCTGTGCTCTCCTAAATTGGACCCCTACTGATTAAAGTACATTTTTGAAAAGCCAGTCATGGTAGATGATGTTTTAAATGGAAGCTGTTTAAAAAGATAATTAAAAGAATAATTGCTATAATGAAAACTTACATGTCTAGAAATGACCAAAATTATCACAGCTGTCTTCCATGAGTTTAACTTTCTTCTTTTCTGTTAGCAAAAGCCAAGATATTAAAGATTTTCCAGCTTTACCACACAGTGCTGCATTTTTAGATTTGTGGACAGACTGAGTGATCTTCAGCCAGCATCAGAACCCACAGCCTCACGTTCTGGTTTCCCCTCATTACCAGCACATCACATCTTCTACAAAGTCAGATTATTCCAGTCAGTGCTGTATGGCCCTGGTTCAGCAATGCACAAAGAAAAGTAAAGTTGTCATGTCACATGAGGGCATCGCGCAGCCTTACATAAGATGGCTCCCTCTTGGTTATTAGTTTTATGTCAGTTTTGGCATACACTCAAATCCTACGTGGAAAAGACTAGTTAAGGAGTGAAGAATGAATTGCCTTCATTAATATTCAACCACGGGTTTTAGCTTCATTGTGACATACTCTTGTGAATGGCTCAGCAGAGCAAAAAACCGTCGCTGTGTCCACTGTGCCATAAAAACTTGCGTGGCTCTTGTTAATAGGCTTGGAAGATCCTTTTGATGACATACAAGCTCCCTACTCTGAGCCAAGGTGCCTCAAGGAGAGCTGGAAACAAACCTAACTTGTTCTTATTGAATAACACAGTGGCTGTCATTAGGAGAGTGAATAGGGAATTAATTTCGCTGGGTTTGGGGCACACAAGAGCAGTGCCAGTACGGCAGCAGTTCAAACTGGAAAACTGGGTGAACATTTTCAGATGAAACAAGACTGTTTATGAACTAAAAATCTGGATTTTATCAATCTCTTTCAAACAAAACAGTTTGACATAAACAAGCACAAGCCTTAACTATTACATTTTAAATATTAATATTATTTGAGGGTTAAAATTTAGATAACATTAATTCCAGTCTTTAAACACACTGGCACACGTTTAACTATCAGTGAATACAGATCTTAAAGTAGTGTAAATTTACTAAGTAGAACTGCATTAATTTTCAACAATTCAGATTCTGGTTTTATTATTTCTCTCACAGATCAAAGCCCTTATAATGGCATAATGGAACCATGAAACAATGTGTTTATTAAAAATCTTTAATATATCCTACCTATTTCTGTGTAGTCACAAAACTACATACTCTTTTTTCATAATGTGGTCAGAGTAAAGGTGCCATACAAGTAATTCAAATACTTAGGCCTGAAAACTTGGGGTATAATGACCGGTGAAGAGAAGCTGGATGCCAGTGGAAGGCTGGTGTCTTCAGAAATGCTGAGATATGTGCTCTGATTTGCTTAAATCTCTTTAAAACCCATCTCATTTCAATGACATGGCTTCTAGCAAATATTCCATATTTAGTCCTATATAAAATGTAAGGTTCTGCATAGGATAAATCAGTATTTCCCATATGACTGTGTATGACATGAGATTTAAACTGTAACACTTTATATATTTTACATAAACAAGACTTGGCCTTACACAAGGTTAAAATGATGACTTTGAAAGGAAAGCAGAGGTGAAGACACTTGTTACAATGAAGATTCTTTTCCTCAACACTTTTTAAACACTAGCAAAATATTTTTGAAAGGACAAATAAATCAGTTTCAGAAACATCAGTGATGAGAACTTGTCCTTTTTCAGAATTACTCCTTCTCAAAAAAATTTGCCTAAAGAGGATTCATGAGAAATCTAAATTATTTTATTAACACTGAAAGACTTATTTGAGAATAATCAAAAACCAAAGAAGAATCCAGCACCTTTCTAGCTTCCTGTTGTGTTTCAGTAACAGCTGTTAATTGCCAGCCATGTTTAGTTTTTAAGCTAGCAAAATATGTGCATTAAATATATATAAAATCTACCAGTCTGTGATACAGGTCATACAAGACTAAAGAAAAGCAGTTGCCTGAATTTAGTTGTATGTGCTGGATAAAAATGCCATGAACTGCTCTAAATGTCTGAAGACTTTTGCTGCAGAGGACTCTCACAGAAATGTGCATTAAGGGCATAATCCCTTCATTTCAATAAAGGAAGGACTTTTTATTATCTCTAATGGGGATAAAAGTGAATTGGTTTGAAAGTAGATCTTGTTTATTTTTGTGTTACAGCTATAAAAGAAAATGTGAGACAAAATAAAATATGTTAGAAGAGACTGGCAATTGTTGAGGGGGAGGAGACAATGAAATAAAAAGCAAAACAAAGGCAAGCGTTGAAGAAGGAAGACATTACCAGGTGAAAAGTTACCATGAGTGCAGAGTTAAGAAATAAGAGCCCTGACATTTACTATGAAGATAACTCAGTGAATAGAGAGAAACTGGTGAATGGAGAGAAAGGAGAGGTGATGTGAGCCAGGAGGATACAAAGCAGGGAGCTGATGGAGAGAATGAGATCAAGCTCTTAGGATGGAAAAGCTGTAATACTGCCTGGGAGGCGTAAGAACCAGGTGGAAATGAGTTCAGTGCATGTGGGGACGGCGGGGGGGAAATCTGCAAGGAGACAAAGGGATGATACCAAAGCGGTGGAAGTAAAAAAGACAACGTTTTATGCAGTGTGAAAGAGCTGGAGAGGATCCAAAGGAGGGCCACACAGATGATCAAAGGGCTGAAGAACTTGTCCTAAGAGAACAGATGAAAAGTATTAAGGTCTTTCCTCCCTAGAGAAGAGCAAGCTCAAGGAGGCTCTCATCACAGTATTCCAATACTTAAAGAGTGGCTACAAAGAGGAGGGAGGCTCCCTCTTCACAGGGTGCCACATGGAGAAAACAAGGAGCAACAAACAATCCAAAATGCATCAGGAGAGGTTTAATCTTGATGCAAGTAAGATATTGTTTACATTGAGAACAATCATTCACTGGAAGAACCTCCCCAGAGATGTGGTCCTATCCCCACCTCTGGAGGTTTTCAAGATGCACCTGCACAGGGTGCCAGATAAGCTCATCGTGGCTCCCTTTCCCATGACAGGTGGGACCAGATGATCTTTCGAGGTCCCTTCCAATATGGGCTGTTCTAAGATTCTATGAACATCTTTACCAGGATTTACTGGCTTGACAGCAGTGCAGGCCCCTATGGAGTTCAGATGCTCAACTATGTAACAGACTCCAAAGAGACATCCATGCCATCAGATTTGAGAGGCAGTAACTGGAATACTTTGATGGAGATCTAACAAAGGAATTGAAAACAAGAATCGGTGACAGAAGCTTTCTCTTTTTTCCCCTCCACTGTCTTAGGGAACTGTACTGACCAGCACTGAATTTCCTTTTCACGTGGTGGGCAAACCTGCCAACTGCCAGCCACTGGAATGGCCTGCAACAAAACTTAAGTAGCTGCAGTAAAATCTTGCTAAGCCAGCTCCTACAAAAGTGTCATCTTCAATACTGAGCATCTCAACAAAAGGCACTGGCAACACTGAAATAGGCAGTTTTATAAAACTGAGATTTAGAGATGAGCTGTCTTCATTTGAATGCAGTAATTGTATAGTATTTTAAAAGAGGTTTTTGGTTTTATTTTACCAAAATGCATGATCCCCATTTTTCTTAGGTGTCGTTATAGGAAGATGGCACTTAGTTTTTCTAAGAGTCAAACACGGCTTTGCAGAACGGAACATTTTTAACAATTAAAAACAGTGATTAGAGGGAAGAATTTTAGAATATTTTTAAACATAGACTCTCTGTGGTATATATTTTTGTACTGTTTTAAGGTCTCAAGTAATAGAAAAATCATGCAAAGGTAATACAAGCAATCTGAAATCCACTGCAAGCAGTTCTATTTTAACTCAGCAATTCACACCAAATTCTTTCACCGCACTAAGAATGATTTCAGGAAAATAAATATCCAAGGAGAAATATGGATTTAATTGTTATTGCTGTTACGTTGCTAAAATAAAACAGCTGTGATCACACACTCAGATAAAGCCATTGTTTAACAAATATTTTTATTAAACATCTCTGTAGTGGAGATGAGTCCAGCTCCCCGAGAGCAGAGCAGGCTGCTTCCCAGACCACCCATTGCTCCTGAGGTTAAACAACCCATCCAGCTGTTGGGGGGTGGGGGAACTGGATCAGACACACTGCACACCATGGCAGGCGTGGAGTTTGCTCATGGACACACAAAACATGGACACATTAAACTTTAACAACTGGATGTTCACACTCAAGTAAACAGATCAAGATCTTTTTCCAAATCGTTAATTTGACCACTAGTTAATGACAGCAATGGGGTTTCTTAGAGGGCACCTTCCCAAAACTAACAACAACCCGTGCAGCCCTCAGCACAGAAGTCTTGGAACACTAAGGTCAGCTGATTTTAAGAGGCAGTGGGGAAAAGCAGGGTATAGGGAGGTCAGAGGTACAACAGGAGCAGTCAGGAAAATAAATTGACCACGGTCATACAGCAAATAAACTGTGTGTCTGAGCTGTGAATAAAATCCAGAAGTCCTGATTCCTTGTCTCTCTGCTCTGTTGCTCCAGTCCTAGTCAGATCCTCTCTCCAAACAACTTTCTAATATAGACAGGCCAGGAGACTGAAACATTTATCCTATCTACAAACCAAGGGTAGTAAAAGGTTTCCTTCACAGAGTCACTCCAGTATTTCTGTTATGGCCTCAAAGACTCTGTTAATAAATATTGCACTTTTCCTCCAGGTCAGCAATCAGAATTTCTGAGCCTGCAGAATTTATCATTCTGCTCTGAAGGTATTTTCAAGAATGATTCAAACTTAAATCTGAGCAATCTTTTACAGGATGTTTCCTTCAAGTTCTGGCATCAACCAGTCTGTGTTTGCTAGGGTTATTGATGGTTTGTTAGGGTTATCACAGGAGTTGTAAAAGCAGAAGACATTTTCACACACAACATTTATAAATATCCAATATTGGTCAAGACTTATATCACTTTTCTGTTTCAGCAAAATAATAAACATCTCATATTCAGACCAGACAGAATATAGACAAAGTATGAAGATTCATACTCATAAACTTTTCTATGTAAAACAAGCTACATAATTCACAGGAGTACATAAGAGAGACTTAAATTTGTGCAATTGTTTCTAATCTTTAACTGTAAACATGCACTGTTTACCATGGGATGTGCAGTGTGATTTTTCCACATAGATTTGTAGCAAACCAATTAAGCAGCTGGTCTTACCTAAGACTTAAAAGTGCCGAGTGAAAAAAAAAACAACAACAAAGCAAAAACAAACAAATAAACAACAACAACAACAAAACACACAAAAACCCTCCCCCCAGATTTAGGATGGGCTCGGGATTACTGAAGTTGAGCCATTGCAAAGTGTATTGATCAGTTTTCCTAATAACACATCAGTCACTGAATTCAAGTGTTCAGTTTTAATTTAAGGTTTTATCAGCTATTTGGAACCTGGAACCCATGGGGTCAGGACTTCAGTGGTGCAAATCAGAGCAGTTTTCCTGTAATGCACGATTATACAAGTTTGGAACTGATCTAAATATTTCACAGAATCACAGAAAATTCTGAGCTGGAAGGGACCCACAGGGACCACAGAATAACTGAATGGTTTGTGTTGGAAGGGAGCTTAAAGCTCATCAAGTCCCACCCCCTGCCATGGGCAGGGACACCTTCCACCATCCCAGGTTGCTCCAAGCTGCGTCCAACCTGGCCTTGGACACTTCCAGGGATGGGGCAGCCACAGCTTCTCTGGGCAACCTGTGCCAGGGCTTGACCACCTTCACAGGGCAGAATTTCTTCCTAATATCCCATCTAACCTTACTCCCTGTCAGTTTGAATCCATTTCCCCTTGTGCTGTCACCACATGCTCTTGCAGAACGTCCCTCCCCACCGTTCTCTGTCGGATCACCCCGAGCCCAACTCCTGGCCCTGCACAGGCACCGTAACAACCCCAACCCTCTGCCTGGGAGCGTTGTCCAAACACTCCGTGAGCTCTGGCAGCCTTGGGGCCGTGCCCACTGCCCTGGGGAGCCTGTTCAGTGCCCGACCACCCTCCGGGGGCAGAACCCTTTCCCGGCACTCAGCCCACCCTCCCTCGCACAGCTCCAGCGCTCCCCTTGGCCGGCGCTGCCCTCTCGTGGGCACCGCCCGCCTTTCCCCTGCGAGCTTTGGTAGCCGAAGGAGCAGTCGCACAGCACGTCCGACAGCAGGTACTTGCTTTCTGGTTGGAAAAACAGTGAAAAGGAAATGCCTGCCGGTGCTTTATTAGTGTCTACGAAGCGTTTCTGGAGGACCTTTAAAATGTTTTCAGCAGTCTCGAGACCAGTCACTCCCAAGCGTAATAGAATGTAAACCTGTTTAACAAACAAACTGTCTGCAAACAGTAAAGCCATGTCCTGAAAAACTTAATTACTGATTCAGCAGTTCGGGGAATAGATACAAGGACAAGAGCACTGTTGTTCTGTATTGACTGGCTGCCGTTTCACCACTTTATCAGTGCTGATCTAATAAATTTCCAGTCTGTGTGTGTGGGCTACACTTACTGGTTCTTTCCTAACTCTCTGGTGAACAGAGCAATAGATTGTACCCGACTGCCTGGTGCCCTGGTTTCCCCAAAACATTTAATTTTACAAAGATGCACTTGGGGTTCCTATATGGAACAAATGCATATATGCTTAAACTTTTTTGTTCTTCCCTGTGAGAGCATGCTCACATAATTTACAACAGAGAAGCCATCCAAGGATGCCAGCAAGCTACATTCTGTTTTCACTATTCAGCAATGACAAAGGTCTTTCATAGCATGAATGCTTCACCTGTGAATTCTTTTTTCTTCAGAATATGACAATAAAAACATTCACTCTAGCAGTAACATTCATAATGCAAATCACAGTCCACTAACTGAGACCACCAACACATTTACTGGAGTTTCAAGTACTTGCAGGTTATAGTGGTATGTGAGAATTACATCATGTTTATATGGAATTGACTGAGAATCCTGAATTTATTCTAACAAATATGATCTGGGAAGTAGTTTTCAAATAGAGTAGGCAGAGATTTCTTGAACCAGTGTAAAGTTTAATGAAAGAGTAAATATGGGCTCTAATCAATAAAGTCACTGCTCATTTGTCACTCAGCTAATACTCCCCATGCAGCCAAAACACAAAAATAAGTCAGTGAGAGGGATTTTCTGCAATCCTTTTCTGAAACAGAATTAAACAGAACTTCAGGACCAGGCCCAGTTCAGATCAGATCTAACTGCACAGTGCCTAAAAGAGACACAAAAGTTTGCAAGGTCCAGTGTACCATTTATAAAAATGTGAGTAATGTGGAATCAAACTCACCTCCAGTAAAGACTTCTGGGGTCTATAAAATTTATATAACAGAGGTGGTCTTCTAATATCCAGAAACAAAGCAAATATATTACACATGAGAATATTTTCAAGAGGCCTGTTCAGAGAGCAGGCTGCTGAGCAGGAGGGATCTCCCACCCTATACAAAGATTAAGCACCTAAAAAATTATATACCATAGAGAAGAGAAGAGCAGAGCATTTTAAAGTAGGGCACAGCTCAGCTGGGAGATACAGATCGTATCAGACATGCAAACAATACTTATTTCTTCACTGTAATTTCAGGGACTGTGCTCAGTAAGACTGCTGGAAATGGTAAACAGAGAATAGTACAAATAATTAGTGCCTGATTAGAAAGAACTTTCAAACAAGTAGTCTCAGCCACGCTGATGATTTTAGCAAAACTAGACTAAATTCTGTTTAAATGTGGAAGACTACACGAGAATCCACCAACAATTGTGAAATCTACATGTCAGCTAGAAGGGGCTGCCTGACACTAAGAATTAGAAAGGAAGGCTTTTCTCAGGATGTGGAGCTCACGTATGTAAGGCTGGAAAGATGACAGGGAATTCACAGAAGGAAGGTACTGCCAACTACATCATATAGGGGTCAGGTACCCTCAGGGCATCAACACTTCCCAAACAGTACTACTATTTAACATATCACTGGAAGTTTTGTATAGGCCCATTAATCCACTGGAACAGCATTTCTGTCTTATCTCCAGTGTTACCAGCCACAGTCTGAAGAGCAACTGTAAGACTACAAAGAAACGAGAAAAATATACTTTCATTAATTACTGTGCCCCCTCCCCAAGACAACACTAAAATAGTTGAATTAATAAAATGTACCAAATCTGGTAAGAACATTCTACAATATGTTATATGCAAGCTGGCTTTAGCTCATTTTGTTAGTAGGATTAATTTTTAGAAATTTAAGACTTTCTTGTTAATCCCAGATAATAGTGCAGTTTGGTAAACTAATCAGATTACAGTGAATGTCAGTGCCATTTGATTTTAAATGATGTGAAGCATATTACTGGAACTATCACCCCCTCATTTTATGAAAGGATGATCTGGAAGAATGTCAGGCAGGGTTCACTGTGTCTCAACAGCTGCAGAGCTCTGCTTCAAGTCCTTTTTAAAATTATGGCTTTGTTTATTCTGCTTCATCTCTGACTGACATTTTCTGACAGCAAGTTAGGACAGGAATTTTAAAAAGACTGTTGGACTTTGTCACAACAATGGATGTTCAAATACTGTGTAAGAAACTGGTATACAAACTTACCTTCTACACAATTACCACCTCCTACCACCATCAGCCAAATATCTGATGTGTATTTTCAATTAAAAATCAACTACCCTACCTAGTCCTTCCCACTCATTTGATTCATGAGCTTCATTTTGCATCTCCCTCGTTCCCCATACCTTTACTCTGATTGGTTCCAGCAGGGCTCAAGCCTATTTTATTTCTGGTTAATCAGATTAGGTAAAAAGCTGGGATTGTGATGTCAGTGCATTAATAGAAGGAAGTAATACTTCCTGCAGGAAAGATGGCAATTTTGACCTTTTAGAATCAGGTCTTGATCTGACTGCAAGATGAAAGCAGAGCAAGACAAACTGCAGCAAGAACAGCAACTCATTCTGTGAGAGCAGAGTTCAAAGTGAGATTATGGCTCGTGGACTGCAGGTAAGAAAGAATAAAGCCCTCATGTTTGGTGTTTTGCTTGAAGGGAGCTTTGGGTGGGGGGAAGGAGGTCAGCTTCAGCAAAAATAGTAAACATTAGAAATAGTAACTCATGGAAGGCCTCAGTTCTTACAGGAGAAAAACTGGCTTTCTGAACAGAAGCATCTTATTAGATTCACTTTTTTACAAACTTGTGACACTATTTGACTTGAATATACCTATATTCATATTCTTTCATTCTGTGCTGATGAAACAATACTTACTTATAAATCTCTTTACTGTACAAAATTGCTGTAATTCATTTTGTTGGGTTTTCTCCCCCTTAAACTCAGAAACCTACAGTAATTGAACAACAGATGAGACTGAAACTAAATTAAACAACTAACTCCTCAAGTTATAAACTCATGATTTAAAAATTTAATTACTTTGTATGATAGTTTAGCAGACTGCCTTATTATTATGGGCTGCTGCTGTATTATTTAGCATGTGCCACAATACAAATGGTTTTATGAGCCTGGTGGGTGTATGCAGCAGGTTGCTATGGTGATGTGGTGCTCAGACTGATGCAATCCTTAAGGTTCTGTTCTTGAACCTTCCATCAGACCTTAAAAAAGGCTTCACACACAGCAGCAAACAAAGTACTAACATAACAGATACTGTTTGCACAGAATACCCTCAAGGAGCACAGTTGTTAACCAAATAAAAGGTACAAAGGTGCACTGCTGGAGGAGCTCTAAGCAGTAATGACTGTGCACACCTGTAAACCTTAAGATTAGCTTTATTCCATAGGTACATTAACATGGACAAAGCTCATCCCTCCCCTGAGCTGAGCCAGTTGTGATGCCTCCCATCAAGTGCAGCAGAGAAGCTGAACATACTGTCAAGGTGGCTGACCTTTAACTTGCTGTGCAGATGAAAGCCCAGTTTATAAATGCAAAGCAAATGGTAAAGCTGAAGTCCATTAAACACTGTGATCAGTATCATGACTGGGCAAAAGAAACTGCTCCAATCACAGGGAGCATTGTCATTGCATCTAAGCTGCAGTTATGCAGAATGCAAGAGAGATGAGGATGTTGGAAAAAAATTAGAACAAAATAAAATCCAACAATAAGACAAACAGAACTTTTTAAACTGCTCATCATGTCAGTGACTATCCTTAAAGGTGCTTTTTTGGAACTCCAAATGAAAATCATGCTTCTATGTTCCAGTCATCTCAAATAAACATTGTTATTATTGTACCAATGCTTCTAATGAATTCCTGTTGTCACTGACTCTTGTTGACAGAACCCCATATCCTGCCTGTGTATTCGCTATTGGCAACCTCACACAGGCAGAAATTACCCCTTTTCAAGCTGTCCAGCTGGGCTAATACAACACTGAAACAATGAGCAGCTCTGCACTGCACTGAAGCTGCTGTGGATGTCATTGTGTAGCCTGACCCACAGTCATACCAGTGTCACTGCCAGAGTCTCTCCCAAGATCAATAAGGCACGAATAAACCTAATTTAAAACCAGTCCTTCACCTAAGCTTTCACTGTGCTGACTTTAGCCACGAAGAAAATAGAAGCTAAACCAGGCAAAACAGTAGTGCTGCCACTCAGCCAGGGCTCAGCTGTGAGGTTATTCTGCATGTGTATCTTGGACCATTAGGGCCTATCAATTCTGAGTATTTGCAGAATACAGTTAGTCCAGCCAGGGTGAGATTCTTTGTGCATTGCCTTGTAACACAATAATCTGTTCTCTGAAATCTTTAACACCTGTCTCAAGCTTTATCTTTAAATGCAGTAAGCTATTCATGGCCAACTTAAAATAAATGGCAGTAATTGCTTATCTCATTTTTGGCTGCTGTGAGTTTTGCAAGTAATAACCTCCTACTGCTCCCTACAGTCCATTTTTCTTTTCTTCCTAAGCACTCATCTCTGCTATGCCAAAAAAAAAAAAAAAAAAAAAAAAAAAAAAAAGAGGAGAATTAAAACAATTCATCTCTCTAAAGAGCTTACAGGTGTTAACTTGTTATCAATACTTTATGCTATTCCTGCCTAGTCCACAGCTCTGTGCTATTAGCAAAGCACTGTACTGAGTTCTGTGGAATGTGACTGGTGTGTACCTAACCTATTTTGCACCAGTGAAGCTTTGAGCCAGCTTTGAATTTTTCTTTCAGTCAGTTCTGTATTTTTAACAATAGCAGGGCAATATTAGATGTGACAAAATCTCACTTATTTGATTTTTTTCTGAACTTATTTCTAATTCATATTAGCCGTCTTATTCACAATTCCTTCTACCTTGTTATATATTTTTTTCTTGCCTGCTTTTGTACCACTAATTTATAAATGAAAAAAGCATCCACTAAGGTCTTGAATCCAAAGAAAGATCTGTTTGGGGCCAGAAGAGAAGCCCAAAATGGAGAAAGTGTAGCCCCTAGGAGCACACCTCTGGGTGCAACGGCCTGCTGGAATGAGCATGTTGAATAAAGAACTGTAATTCTAAATCTTGGTGTCAAAAGGGTTAAAGCCCTGCTCGGTGGGAAGCAGCCATGGCCTGTCCCCAGCCATGCCGAGGAGCTCTGCTCACAGGGCAAACAGCACAAGGAGCTGAGCTGCAGCTCAGCAGGTCTCTGTTTCCCACCTATGGGGCATCCTCTGCAGCTTCTCCTTTTCCCCACTGCCATCCCAAACCTTCTCCTCTGGGCTGAGTCATCTCCCCTGTCCTCTGAGACAGCTGGTGGTTGGTGTCAAAAGTTCAGCTGTAAAGTCACTCTTAGGAGGCAAGGTTTTCTCTTTTACACAATGGAAAATGACAGTCAAGGTAGTGCATCACCCCAAAGTAACCTGCTGGCCTGTAATCCCAATTTAGTTGCCTTAAATTTTAATTTCTGCTTGTCTTAACACACAATCAAGCTACTGAGCTCTGCAGAAGGGGAAATTGTTTTGGCTGGGATTTTTTAATGGGTTGGTGACTGGGCAAAGTAGTTATCTGTCCAGTCACAACTCAGACAAGCACACTAGCTCCTAAGTTATCAGACTGTGAATTGTTCTCTCAGAAAGATCAAACCCTCTCAGAAATATTTCTATTTTGACTTTTATTGGGTGGGAGGAATTCTTTCTTTGCATTATCAGACTGGAAAGCTTTTTCCTGTATGACTCTGTTGCTACACTTAGAGCTATTTACCTTTCACTTGCAGATAAGAGATGAACAAAGTGGCTACAACAAAAATCTATTTTGCATTCCTAAGCATTATGAAGAAGATTTAGAAAGAGTCTTCATTCCTCATGGACTCATCCTGGACAGGTATGAGGGGAAAGAGCAAAGTGAAGTCAATGATAATTTCCCTGTGCAGCCCATGAGAAACATGGAAACTCTGCAGCTCTAACACTTCTGTTCTAGAGTTCAATACAGGAGGGGAGTATGGAAAAGATTCCTCTACAACATCAGTTAAGTTTCCATAGTACATCAAATATCTCCAAACCTGTCTATCCTGCAATGTTTAGATTTATGGATGAAACCAACAACATGTCAAGTGGATTAAGCATCATCTTGTGCACTGCGAGTACATCACTTTCCTATTTCTTCCTGTGGTCACAACTTGCTAGTTATAAAAACCTAACAGCAAGATCAGAATTTTAACTTGGACACTGCTTAATACATGGACAAACAAGTATGATATACAAAACACTTGACAGAATGTGTTTTCTCTTTTTTTATCTCCCAGGACAGAACGCTTGGCTAGAGATATCATGCAAGACATGGGAAGTCATCACATTGTTGCACTCTGTGTCCTTAAAGGAGGCTATAAATTCTTTGCTGATTTGCTGGACCATATAAAAGCACTAAATCAAAATGGTGACAAATCTGTGCCTATTACTGTGGATTTTGTTAGAATAAAAAGCTACTGTGTAAGAAATTTTCTTTTCTTTGGAAAATTGACTCTCCGCATAGATTGACATTCTAAATACTGGTAGTTTACATGAAAACTCCACAAAAATTGAGTTTGTGCATATATCCTGTTCAAAGCAATCCAACTGATTACACACTGAAAAGGAATTGATTTACTGATCTGCCCCAGTGAACCGACAGATATTATCCATTCACTTCAACAGACATACAGCAGAATGAATCAACATGACAAAGCCAGGGCAGGGCTCCAACATCCTCCTCTTGCAAAAAGCAAGAGTAGCACACCATTCACACATACACACAGTATAACACTCTTTATCATGCTTTATGTGATTTCCCACTCTTCTTTCTCTTTCTAGAATGATTCACCTGCAGGAAAAATCAGTTTTGTTGGCGAGGAACTGTCTACACTAAATGGGAAGGTATGAACTAGCATTTTCACCTTTTAAAGGGAAAGAAGTGTTCTTGTTTATCTTTCAGGAAGTCCATCTTTATTAAGATTTTGGTACTGCATACTTACAGCCACTTGACACTAATTTAAAATGCTGGGCTTTGAAACAGTGAGTAATTCCCACTGATCTCAGTGGATCCACAATTTATCCCACAGCCCCCAGAAACGAACAACTGACTCATCAGGATGGCTCTAGAATACTAGTGCTCTACATAGAATTATAGATACAACTTGACTCACCATGTTTAAAGCTTCCATAAATACTTACAGAAAGACTCTTCAGAAAGCACTAAAGTAATGTCAGTAGTTAAGCAACAAGCTCCTTTAAAAATCAATTGCAACTTCCTAATAACTAAAGTTTGTAGTGTGCTTTTCCTGGGTATATAATTTACTGAATGTTGCCATGTAAATATTTTCTTTTGTCTCTTTTCTCCCTACATGATCTCTCCCAGAATGTGTTAGTAGTAGAGGTAAGTAAAGGTTGGAGGAGGTGGGGAATGACATGGATGTTCTTCTCCCCTTTCTGCAATTTAATACATATTGCATATAAAACAATGTCACTGGTCTGCCATGGCTTTATGCTCTAAATTAATTCACTGACAGTCTGGTTTCCCTTTCAGACTCAAAGGGCAATTTTTTTTTTTTTTTAATCTCTTTCAGGACATTATTGAGACTGGTAGAACAATGACAGCACTACTTTCAAAAATAAAAGACAAGAAACCAAGGATGGTGAAAGTTGTAAGGTATAATAATATGGCCACTAACTAATGTGTTGTTAATGTACATTGATACAGCAAAATCATTTGGGTGAACAGTCAATGCATGCTGGTGGGTGTTTGTTTGGTTTGAAGTTTGGGGGGAGAAGTAGCAAATGCAGGATGCAATCCTTATCCAGCTGCTGAAAAACTAGGTGTTTATTAAAGGGGAAAACTTACCCATGCACTACCACCTTCATTGTTCAAATTTTTAAAAAGGTTTTCTGGTTCTTTCTCTGTAGTCCATAAAATCTGGACCTCCAGAACAAACCTAGATCAGAACCTTTGCTTCTTCCTCCATTATAAAGCTGAAAACTACATTCTTATGTTACAGTAATCTCCCTGTTTTAATTTAATTGTGCATGATTGTAGAAGCCTAAGGGGAGGGGTGGGAGAAGTGAACTCTACAGCTTCTACCTTCTCTGCTCTGCCTTACAGCCTGCTTGTTAAAAGGACATGTCGAAGCCCAGGTTACAGGCCAGACTGTAAGTATTGTGTTCTTCTGGTTACCCAAAATACAGTCTCATAATTTCACTTCACGTGGTCTCTCTGACAACTGGCATACAAATTTCAGGAAGGCCAAGAGAAACGGGTAGAAAATGTATGAAACCCAGTAAACTGATGAACAGTTACCCCACCCTGAGACCTCACGACCACCTTCTTTGTATCCCCCTGCATGACCTGAGCACAAGATTAGCTATTTGATAAGTAAATTAATTTTAAAAATCAAGAAATAAAATAATTAAATATAAATTTAGCTATTTAGATACCAGAAACAGAATCTAACCTTATCTGTGTATTGTTTGACTTTAACCCCAGAGGGCAATTGTTTTGACTCTATATTAAACCTGCCCTGTTTTCAAACTGAAAAGTCCTACTGAGTCGCAGTGCATCTACTTTCACACAAGCAAAATCTCACTCCTTGTCTTCTCTTCTGGGACTACTTCATACCTAGATTCTAAACAATTATTTTGTTCATAAAATGCATTCTCTTAGCACTTTAATTGTATTACTAACTGATGGGAATGGTTTATATTCTAACCTCTGTCATCAGTTTGCAGGTGATTCTTAAGGAATTGTGCTCAATACCCTGAAAGCATGACAATACATTTGTCAGCAATCGCTCTTAGCTCAGTATAAACTATGTACTTAAAAACTATTTACACAACCCGAGTATAGAAAAAATTGTATTTTCTTACAGATATAGGCTTTGAAATTCCAGATAAATTTGTGGTTGGATATGCCCTTGATTATAATGAGTACTTCAGAGATCTGAATGTAAGTATATGCATGTGCCTCCACTGTTAGGTATGAAAGCTACCATAGGTAACCAGCAAGACTATTCACTTCTTCTCAGAGCTTCTCAACAATTATAAAACCTTCAAATCTGACTAGAAACTTCTGGGCAAATCAATTTTAAGGTGCCAAGCTGGTAATTCAATGTAAATGCATATGAATTTGTTCATGCCTTACCTTTTAACGACTCTACTCCACAAGTCCCGTGGCCCATCTGTGCTGTACCACATTTTGAATCTCCCAGGATGGTGAGCAGCACACAGTCTACTGACTACATCTGAAAAGAAAATAACTTGTAATTTGACATTAATTTGATTGTCTCTCTTAGTACAATCCTGTGTTACTCTTTTCTAGCCAAGTCTTTAAGATGGCTGCGTGAGGACTGTAAGTGAAGGTTTTCCCTACACTGTGTAACATCCATCAAGATCTTTCTTCCCTTGTTCCATTACAGCCTCCTTGGGCTGCACTGAGTGAGCATTAACTGATAAAAAGAACTGAACTTTTTTTCCCCCTTTTCTTTTCAAAAGTACTTTCTTAAATCTAGTTAAGTGAAAAGCTTTTCATTTGAAAGACTTATTACTAAGAAAAAGCAGTTCTATTAAAGACAGAAACAATCTGTGCTGTTGCACAGCAGCCTGAAGGAGGATACAAGAACTGAAGAAATCTGACTTCAACAAAATATATAAATCTATATATTAACAGTTGAGCTTGGAAAAAATATTAACATCACAACTTTACTGCAAGTAGGAAACTTGCAACATTAATAACCCTGGTGTGTTTTCCTTACAATTCTAGTAATGTGACTGAAAATTATTCTTGAATTTCCTTTCAAGGTAAAGATTGACTAAACCTGTTCTATTTTTTCTTTTCTTTAGCATATCTGTATTCTGAAAGAGAATGCCAAAGAGAAATATCGGATGTGATAATATCAGTCTTCTGGAACAACAGTTCAGGCACATGTACAGCTGTGTACACAAGCAATAAGTGACCTACTAAATGTGCTTTTTTCACTGAAGAACGACAACATTTTCTAAACATACTAGTCTATGTATTTTTCCTAATGTGATTATGTAAAACAGCTAAAGGGGAATGAGGTTTGTTAAAGTTTCAGTGAAACCTGAACAGAACATGGGCCAAAACCCAGAGATTCAGGTATTCTGCTGGGACCAGGTGGGAAACAGCCAGAGCATGTAAAAGAGCATGTAAAGAGCTTTGGGTTTTAATTTAACACATTGTTTGTAAATAACACAGTATTTGCATTGTATATAAACTGCACTGTTTTTTACATGGGAGACTGTATGTGTAAATAGATACACATGTACTTCACACAACAAACAGGCTGAGTAGGAATTTAAGGACTTTACCTTAGAGCCAGGTTTACAAAATGCTTCCTGCATGGAGAACACAATGGTTCGAGCTTAATGAATTTTTAAAAATGAGGCGTTGAGAGAACTACACTGAGATTAGTTCCTCCATGTTCTCTGTCACTTTGGGTGTTGTCTCCTCTTTTTCTGAGGGATCATGTCATTAGGAATTAGTAGAATGTTCTTGCAAATTCTGTAATAGTCACAGTTAGCTTAGTAGTAGGGGAAAGAAAAGTTATTAGTTATGTAGTTGCCCAGCATAAGATAATACAGTGCCCAGAACACAGAGACCAACCAGCAGCAAGGGATGAACCTGCAGAAATTAATATGCAGATAAATATACATTTTGAGAATGCTGGGGATTCTCAAATGAGCATGTAATGGGGGACATGCAGTAGGTGTGTCAGGAAGTCTGTAACCCTGGAGTATCTCTGCCAATGGAGAAATGGAGAGGGACCTGCATTTTGGGCAGGGTGATAAAAAAGCCTGCAGTGTTCATTAAGCTGAGAGATCTCACTGAGGATTGGCCAGTGGACTCTCCTTTTATTTAAATATCAGTTTTAGTCAGCTCCTCTGTCTCTTGGCTGTTTTCCAGGCTCTTAATACCTGGACTGTTTTTCAGAACAATTTGTTACTTTTACTGTTGGGGTGTCCTTTGAACTGCAGGTGACACCAACTCCTTGATGTTGACCAGGGCAGAAATCATTACCCCAGGAAATTAGTTGTGTTACTCGTGTGTCCCTAAGGACAACTAGAAGCTAAATGTTAATGCCCAGCAGCTGCATCTTGCTGGTTCCCACCTGTACTAATTGATTAACACAAGGTTTGGAGGCCGTGGCTTGCTCCCTGGTGACATTCAGGAGCAGGGAGCTGGGCCAGAGGGTCTGCTCGTGTCCTCCAGCTTTCCTGAGCCCTGGGCTGTGACTGACCGGGTGTGACAGG